>NC_142081.1:15910908-18310908 GCF_054644295.1 Miniopterus natalensis | reverse complement strand
TTATGAAGGCAGGAACTAGATTTCCTTGAATCAACACTGGAACCCCAAAGGAGAGCACAGATATATAGTAGGTACTAATACATACCAGTTTGATGAATGGAGGAGTGATTCAGTTTTTGCATCAGCGACCTGAGGATCAGTTTCTTATATTGATTATTACCATTAGTTATGGACTGTTATGGACTGAATGTGCTCATCCCCTCCCCCTCCAGCCCTCCCCACCATGCCCTGCAAAAAAAATTTATATGTTGAATCCCCAATCCCCAATGTGTTGGTATTTAGAGAGAGGTAGGTAATTAGGATTAGATTAGGTCATGAGGATAGGGCCCTCATGACAGGATTGGTGGCCTTATAAGAAGAGGGAGCTTACACACACCAAGGAAAGGCCATGTGGGGAACATAGTGAGAAGGTGGCCAGCTACAAGGCAGGAAGAGAGCTCTCAACAGGAACCCAGTCTGCTGGCACCTTGATCTTGGATTTCCCAGACTCTAGAACTGTAAGAAATAAATTTCTGTTGTTTCAGCCACCCAGTCTATGGCATTTTGTATGGCAGAGTAAGACAAGTGGCCTACCTGGCCCTGGCATGGGATGGGAGAGTTCTCCCATGCTGGTGAAGGAGGAGTTCATGGAGGAGGCAGGGTGTGGAGACCTTCTTGAATGAAGACAGGAAGCACCTTGCAGGCTGTCAGCATTTCCTATGTGTCTTGGCAAAGTGCCCTCCTGTGCCTGCAGTTTCTTCAGAGCATTTCTCCCAGCTGTTGCCTTCATGATGGATGATGTTCCCCTGCCAGGGAATATGTCCTCTGGGGATGCTCAGGTACCGATAAAATCTAAAAAAAAAATCAGGTGGGAGAAAGTAAAGTGAAATAATAATTGGTAAATGCCACAATTACTAAGAATACACCCGTGCTAATGATTAACTTGGGTTGTGCCATGTTTGAAATGTGTTGTGAGTTATGCAGTTACCATTGAACCAGCTGTCACACCATCCTGTCTTCTCCTTGGGAACACATATCAAATTCAAGTGGCTGTGATGTTATTTTAGGGGAGATACGGAATCTACTCTAGTTTTCCAAAAAGTAGCTAATTCACAAATTTTAGTATTCTCACTATTAACAGGAACAAATTACACTTCTCACTATTTATAGGAACTATTAATTACCTTACAGCGGATTGAGACACTCTAAGGTAGAGAACCAACTATTCCTCTGTTTTACTGTTGTCTCCTCCATCCACTTAAAACGGTAAATGCCCTTGAAGGGTAACGTCACTCTCGACCCACTTGTCTACATGATGGGGTGGTGTCAGGTGTGAGATGGAGTTGCGTGTGTGTGTGTGTGTGTGTGTGTGTGTGTGTGTGTGTAGAGAGAGTTGGGGGGGAATTGGGGTAGGGCTGCTAAACGGGGATGGGTGGAGAAAGGGGGCTGAGTGCTTCAAAGCCTCACAGTTTTTGCTTTGGGCCCCACAACAAGGCTCAGAGGCAGGCATGGGGTCATATGAGGGTGGTGATTCTGTGTCATAGGTGGCAGTAGTCACCACTTCTTACCTGCATATCATTAGGCCTTATAGTCCTTTGATAACTGATTGGCTC
Source organism: Miniopterus natalensis (assembly GCF_054644295.1). Classification (NCBI taxonomy): domain Eukaryota; kingdom Metazoa; phylum Chordata; class Mammalia; order Chiroptera; family Miniopteridae; genus Miniopterus; species Miniopterus natalensis. The sequence continues at coordinate 18,309,316 of NC_142081.1, read as the reverse complement.
CAGGACACCATCTTCTGAAGGGACATCGTGCCTGGCCCACACTTGGCCTCCTTTTTGCTGTCTGGAACCCAGCTGATCTCTGGGAAAGAGGGGGTGTTTTGTCGTAGGAGCTTGGGGTTGGATGCATCAGGCTTGAATTCCAGGTCTAAACCATTAGCTGCAAGGGTTTGGGCAAGTCCTTGGACCTTGCTAAACCTCAGTTTCTTCATAAGTAAATGGGATTGGTAAATAAAAGTTCCCACCTCATAGAATTGTTGTATTAAAACCAACATCGTGTTTAACATGGGTCTGAGCACATAATAAATGTGAGCTCTTATTTTCTCCATATGTTGGCTCATTTTTCTGACGACCAGGTATAAAAAGACTTTGGTTGGGACACTTCCCAGTCGTCATTGACAGTCTGTCATTTGGCTTGGGATGAGTTGATCTCCAGGACAAAAACCAAAACGAGTGGGCGGATCCTAGTATGGTACAGTTTCAATCAGGGAGGCTTGTCTTTCTTGTCTGCGTGACATCTGGGATGCACAGAGCATCCTGTGGGCGCTGAGCTTCTCTGAGTCCTGGACATGCAGAAATAAGGCAGAAGAGGTTGTTGACATCCAAAGCCTGAGCTCTAGAAAATGGGTGTCTGGGTGGTCTCCACAGAGCAGTCGTTTGGTGAAAGAAAGGAACATGGGCGTGTCAGGCTACAAGGAGACAGGCGTAATCAGCCAACAAATCTGATTACTGATACACAGCCTGGAAGTCCCCTCTTCTAGAACAATGAGCTGAGCCCAGGAAGCTGTGTCTCCCTCCTGGAACAGGCCAGCCTGAGGCTCTGATTTTACCAATGAGCAAAGAGCTTGGCATTTGGAGGCTTGTCACTAATCATAGGACCTTCTCTAGGCCAGGGTGCCTCTCTGGGTGTTGGTTTTCTCATCTGTAAAGTGAGAGGATAGATAGTCTCTGAGACTGTTTTAGATTCTTTCCTCATATGCATCTTTGCTGTAGACATCTTTGCCAGAAGCATTTTTTGCCACAATTTTGCTACATGACTAATTGGCTGTAAGACAATTTTGACATAAAAAAGATAAAATCTTGAAAAGTTAAAGAGCCACATTAAAAAGGACATAACAATATTAAAAAGACTTTATTATGAAATCCAAAATATTTAAATATGCTTAAAATGTGCAGAGATCCAAGGCAACATTGCGCAAATAGCTGACTTTGAATTGTGGATCGATCCTAAGCACCTGTCTTCGTTCCGTGGGTAATGTGGGCTCACACCTGCGCCCTCAGAGGGGGCCCTCGGCCTCTCCTTCTGCTCCTGTTGTGGTGTGTTTCAGAATAACCAACTCTGAGGGCAGATCACCATCGTCTGGAAGGAATGCTGACTACTTTAAGACCACCACCACGGTACAGATTGGTAGTTACAGAATAGGCCTGGGGGTGTAGAGTACAGCAAAGGGAGTGTAGTCAATAATGTAATAACTTTATATGGTGCCAAGTGGATACTGGAAATATCAGGGGAACACTTTGTAAAGTATATGATTGTCTGAGCACTAGTACACATGAAACTAGTAAAAAATAATATTGAATGTAAGAAAGAAAACACCACAACCATGTCTGTTGGTCATGGTATAGACCATTATGAGGGCTAGCTCTGATTTATGTATAATACAAAAACGGGACTAACTATGAGAACTTCAATGGAGAAATGAAACGAAGCAAACACCGCCCCTCTCAAATGTCAACCGGCTATTTTATCTTTTTTTTTTTACAGCAAAATTGCCTTATGGCCAATTAGTTATGGGATGAAAATGTTTGTGGCAAAAATGCTTCCAGCAAAGATGCTGCTGCGAAAATACTGGACATGCCCTGGCCCTGAGATACCGTCCATCCCTGACCCTCTGGTTGGAAGATTGTGAAGGAGACTGAAATGGTTAGTTTTTGGTGGCTTGCCGCTTCTGCATCTCACTGTTTCTCCCCCTTGCCTCTGCTCCGGGCTCCAGGCTCCTGGACATTCTTGCTGCTACGGGATGGTTTAGGACTCCAAAACGGTCACCTCGGTCACCAGTACTGGCTACGGTGAAATTTTGCTCCTTATTTGCCTATCCCTGTCCATCCAGGAGGCCGAGTTTCTCCTTTCTCCTCTTAGATTTCACTCATGACAGTGGTGCCATAATTAGGCCATTCATTCATTTATTCATTCACTCACTAGGTACCAGGCCCGGTACTCGGGGCAGAGGGTGCAGTGAGAGAGAAATGGACATTGTCTTGTGCTTGTGGAGTGAGCATGATGGTGGAGGAGACATCTGATGATGGGTGTAATGAGAAAGGAACTGGCCTGGTGAGGGCAGTTATTGGGGGGGAGGGGCTAAGAGAGAAGGAGGGTGGGGCAGGCAAGATCTCTTTGAGGACCAGACTTTTGAGCTGAGACTCAACTGGTAAGTAGGAGGGAGACCAAAGAAGCATTTGTGTGTGTGGTGGGAGGGGCTGTGGGAATGCGGGGAGGGTGTCGGCTCCATGAGGGCAAGGAATTTTGACTCTGGTTTGCAGCTGTATCCCAATGCCTCAGATGAGCAGTTGTTAAATGAAAGAATAAATTGAGTCACACAGGTAAAAGTCCCCGTGGCATGAATGAAGCTGAAAGCAAGCCAGTGTCCCCGCTGTTTTCGGAAGCTCACAGCAGCAAGAGTTGAGGTCAGGGAATTGGTTAGGAGGCTCCCCTAGTTTGGATTCTCCCAAAAGCAGATGCTGAGACCACGATCTGGGTGCAGCTAGTTTTTATTTGGGAAGCACAGTGAGGGAACGGGGGAACTGAGAAGAAAACAGAGAAAAGCCAATAAATAAGGCAAGGGCTAATGAATGGGGGGAGATTGAATCCCACTGGGGACTTCTGAGTAATCTTGTGGAACATGCCTGAGCATTGTCCTCCCCAGGGGTGGGTACAGGGTATTGATCTATGACTCTTGCTCTCATGGTTGAGAGGTGACCCTGGGAGCATTAAATCCCTACCACTTCTGGGCTGCCCTGCTCTGGGTCAAGAAAGCCCTTAGGCAGAGGACCACTTGGGTGGGAAGGGGCCATCTTCTCAGCAACCCCTCACCACAGCTGCAGGTGAACTCAGAGGAGGCTAGAGGGTCTGGGCTGGGCATCAGCAGGGTCTGCTGCAGAGGGCCTGCAGGGCTCCAAACAAGAGAGAACTGTGGGCTTGCTTACTGTGGTGGCATTGGCTGTGGAAGGTGATCAGCAGTAGCCAGAGCTCTTCCTCTCTCTCTCTCTCCCTCCTCTCTCCTCGTTCATTCCACAAGTATGTATTGCTGGGGTCTCGCCTCCTGAGAGGCGGATTCGGAGCGGAGTTCATGGAGCAGGCTGTTGAAGGAGTGTCCTGGCACCCACACCTGTGGAAAGGAGAGGACAGATGCAGGACTGGGCAAAGGGAGAACCACCGACAGATTCAGCCACCCCCACAGGGTGCTCCAGAGCTAGATCTGCTCTTCACAGTTGTCCTGGGCGGGGCCTGGTGCTGGACCTTCATCAGCCCAAGTATGTGCGCCGGCCTGGGAAGGGCTGTGAGGCTTCGGGCAGGCAGCTCTGTCCAGCTGAGGCAGTTGCTATCACAGACTCCACCACGGTTATTAAGTCTTTTGCATGTCAGGTACTCTTGTAGGTGCTGGGAGTGGAGCAGTGAATGGGGTGAGAAGGTGGGGGAGAGAACAAACACCAGGCAGTGAGAAGTGCTGCGCAGGAAAACAAACAGGGTTAGCTGAATGGTGGCTAGGCCGGGAAGACGAGGGTCAGGTGGAAGTGAGGGGAACTTGGAAGAAAAAGCAACCTGACCATGACAATTTGGTGGTGGGCAGTCACTCCTTGCACTGGACGCCCGTCCCAGGAGCTGTGATCTGTCCCATCTCTTGGCCATAATTCCCCACCTCTGTGCAAGAGGTAGGGGCAGCCCCCCTCTGAGGGCAGCCTTGGGACCCTCTGCTTTCTTGTTGGCAGGCAACCCAGGGTTTTAGGAGCTGGAGGTTGGCATGTCTTCCTGCTGGTGCTGTCACTTTCCACCCAGAACAGCTGGCACAGCCTCGGGCCTGATCATTAACTCAGGGAGGGGTGGTGGGTTGGCAGAGCCGGGCTGGGTCCAAGCCAGGGCCAACACTGTGTTTGTGTGTCTGCTCTCGCTGGCTCAGGCAGCCTGCTGGCCTGCCTCACCTGGGCTGGTGCCTTTAGGGGCCTGATTGTGACGCCGCCTATTGGGGGAGAGGGGTGGGAGGCATCCCCGGCCAGGCCCAGGCTCTGCCTGCTGCCTTCCCCTATTCCAGTTCCTTGTTTTTACAAAGGAAGGTTGCGTGTCCCAGCCGCTGGGGAGTGTGGCTGTGGCTGGGGAGTGTGACCTTGAGGTCACAGATCATTACTGTGGAAAGGCAGCTTAGCCTTGGCCTGGGCAAAGGCATGGTGATGGCAGCCTGGTGGGCGAGGGGCCAGGAAAGAGCCCAGGCCACCTGTGGTCCTCGGGCTCAAGTCTCCGAGATAGCCTTGGGGCTCCTGGTAGTTGAGGGTGCAAGTCTAGGGGATGTGCTGCTGGGGATCCCCTGGCCTGAGGGCGCCTGAGGCCCTGAGAGTGGAGCTCCGCCCTGGGCTGGGCAGTGGTGAATTTAGCATCAAAACAAAACACACCCAACATTGAATTAATCGGTGACTGGCCTCTCTGTTTCTGACACTCGTTGGCTTCCTGGTGGATGCAGAAATGAAGTGTTATGAGGGCTGGATGAAGACCTCTGGAAGCCCCAGCACTTGTCCGCAACATGAAATGAAAACCTTACTGAGTCCTAACAGTGTACGGAAGGCAAAGACAGTTCTCACTTTTGGTGGTGGGCTGGGTGGGAGTGGGGCGCTGTTTTGCTGCTGCCTCTAGCCGAGCTCCTAAACAACCCTGGGCCGAGGGGTTCCTCCTCTTTCCCCTTCCCTGGCTTCCGTGGGGCTGGGCCGGCAGAGGCCCCTGGGACTTTTTAGGGTTGCAGCAATTACCAAATAAAAGTGCAGGATGTCCAATTAAATTTGAATTTCAGATAAATGAACATTTTTTTTAAGGACAAGTATGTCTTATGCATTTTTGGAAACATAAATACATATACTAAAATAATTCATTATCTGAAGTTCAATAAATTTGAATAATACACAGAACATACTTATCCTACACAGTTATTTATCTGAAATTCACATTTACCTGGCATTCTGGATTTTATCTGCAACATGGCTTGAGAGCCATGTCTCCTTTGGCACATGTCTCCAGGGAGTGGAAAGGGTGGCAGAGCACTCAGGCCCTTTGCATCTCCCCACACCCCACTCTCAACATTGTGCCTCCTCCCAGAGCTGCTTCTGAGTCCAGGTTCCTGTTCAAAGGTGGGTGGTGGGTGTGGAATTAGGAACCAAAAGACCTGGGCTCTGAGTCCCTGTGTTGACATATTTTTTCTTTTTTGCGATGCAAGTGTCTGACTTAAACTTTGATTGCTGAGGCATCCACTTCAAATAGGCATCCACTTCAGAGATGGCTATTTGGAATAAACACATTGCCCGTCATTGGGCTAAACAGTCAGGCAGCCTTTCCCCACTGAGGCTCCTTATTAAAAATATCTTGGTTGATTATGATAACTGATCCTTTGGTCTACTTGTTTTCTCTTTCCCTATTTTAAATTCCTGCTCTTACGTTTGAAATTCACCAATAAAGAGTGAGCTCTGGGAAAACCTAGGCCCCCACCTTGATAAAGGCAGAACCTTAGGCCAATTACATGCAAGCTTGCTCTCCCCACCACCCCCTCCCTGTCCCTCCCAGACCGTCCCTCTCCTCCCTCTCACTCCTGGCCCCTCGCCTGCCAGTTTGCCATCAGGTTGCTGTGTAGCAGGGAGAACCTTACCCCATTTGTGAGGAGCAAAGAGTAATGGTGAAGAGAGCTCATGGCAAGAGAAGGGAGGTGATAGAGGAGGTCTGAAGAGCTCCTGGCACCTAGTGGGCGTTCACGGGGGACACCAGCTCCTTAGTGGTTTGCTCTGCGTCCTTTCCTTTGGGAAACTCTCATGCCCCCACACTTATGTTTCGGGTTAGACTATTAACCTTGGAGCTCTGCCCACCTCTGCCCAGCCATGGACATAAGACCCAAGCTGGGGCTTATGAGTCATTCTCATCAACCAAGAGTATGGATGGTGGGGAGAGAGTGGCAGGCTCCCTTCCCTGGCTTCAGCGGCTGTGTGAGTGAGGTAAGCCTGGAACTGCTTGGGCCCTCTTGGTTGCCACATGGAGAGAACCTTCCTGAAAATGGAGCAAACTCAAGGAAAAGCAAAAGAGAAACAGCAGAACTCAGTGACATAATTTGAGCTCCTAGATGCGGCCATACCTAAAGCCAGCCCTACCTTGGATTTCCCATTTATTTTTACCAGTAAACTCCCCCTTTCAATTATTCCAATTTGATTGGATTTCTATTGATTGCAGTTGACAGAGTTGTGGCAAATATAGTATCTAATAAGTGTGGCAGCACTTCAGGATGATATGTTAGATCCTTTCTACTCTAAAGTGGTCCAAGGACCAGCAGCATGGGCATTCCCTGGGAACCTGTTAGAAATGCAGAATCTCAGCCCATCTTAGACCTATTAAATCAGAATCTGCTTTATCCCAGACTGATTAAATCAGAATCTCTGGGGTGGACCCTGGCATTGACATTTTTAAAAGATCCCCAGGTGATAACAACGTACAACCAAAGCAGAGAACCACTGCTCTGGTGTGATTTGCTCAGTGGGAGCTAAAAAGTCTCATGTTTTGTGATTTAGCTTAGAGCGGAAGCCTTTTTCTGTGGAAGGCACAGCAAGGGGACTCCTTAGTAGTGCTGAGGATCCCTCAGGAATGAAGTGGGAGCTGCCCTGTTGGGCAAAGGTACAGAATGGTCTGTGTCCCACAGACAGAACCCACAGGCACCACAAGGGTTACCTGACCAAATCCTGGAACACTTTCTTTTCCATCACAATGTCTTCTTTCTCCTGAATTCATAACCCAGGACTCCATGAAAATCTCTCAAGCTTTCAAAAACTCAAGTCTCTCCGACACAGGGACTTGAACACAACTCAAATCCCAACTGAACCCAATTATTATTATTATTGTTATTATTATTTTATTGATTTTAGAGAGAGAGGAAGGGAGAGGGAGAGACACAAACATCAACATTGACTGGCCACCACCTGCATGCCCCCTACCCCAGTAGACTGAGCCCACAACTGAGGCATATGCCCTGACTGGGAATTGAACTGGTCACCTCTTGGTACATGGGCCGATGCTCAGCCATTGAGCCACACACTCTGGGCATCCAAATATTATTTTATTGAACCATGAACTACCGCCAAAATATGTTGTGAGTTTTCATTTTCCTTCTAAAAATCATGATTGTGGTGAATCATTTCACTCTGGAATGAACCCAGATGCTTTGTAAAACCAGTTGACTGGAAGAAAATGGGGTTATCAAAGTATTCTTGAAATTGAACCTGAGCAAAATCGGAGACGTTGCTCTGACTGGTCGCTGTGGGAATTTGGCTTGTGGTCTCATGTTTCCAGTGGCTGGGCAGATGCTGTGTTCTCCCACCTTCCCATCTCTCACTGAGGAGGACCTCGCCAGGACCCATGGGGCACCTGTGGCCAGTTATGGATAGGTCGCAGTGGCCTCGTTAAGATGTTAGCAGGTGGCTGCAGTCCGTGTGTATAGAAAAATGAAGAAGATGGAGGTATCCTCTCAGGGAGAGGGATGGGCAGGGAGTTTCTGAGGCTGCTTTGTGTTTGTTCTTTATGGTTTTAACTGCCACAGGAACCCTTTCCTGCCTAGGGCTCTGCTTGGGAGCAGGGAGAAGTGGGGAGGGGTTGGGAGAGAGCTGGAAGCTAGCCTTTCCCTGCGCACCCGTAGTCAGCAGCTCATTAGGGATTCTAATCAGGCAGAAATATTTCCCGTCAGCTCATTACAGACTCTAACAAGGTCCCAGCTCCAGGTCGTGGTTGCTTTGCTCCTGCTGGGGATAGCGATGAGCAGTTGTTGGAGCCTTTGGTAACTCATTTGTTACAACATGTGGTTTACAGCAGCAGGAGAGCTTTGGGGTGGAGGAGGAGAGAGCAGGGGAAGAGATGGAGGGAGAGGCCCTATTGCAGAGGACAGGAGGCAGAAATGCCTGGTGCTTCAGGGAAGCCAGGCCCATGCCCTAATGGGCACCTAGAACCTTCTGGGAATCTAGACTCGGCTCTGTGTGAGGTGTAGACCAGCTCCAATTGTGTGTGGAAGCAGGTGGCCTCATGACCGTTTGCTGGCTGCGGACAAATTTTTTTATCCTATGGCGATAGCCCTCAGGACCTCTGCTTTGCATGCTTGCGTGGCCCCAGAGGCTAATCTTTGCACTTACTCAGTGATTTGAAAAATATTTGCCTGCTATCGTTTTCTAACTCAAAAACTATCAATGTTCCTACTTCCCATTGTCTTACCTCTGAGTGACTTTATTGTGTAATTAAGGCCCTCCACAAAACAACCCAAAAACTAACTGTATTGCAAGTACTTCCCCCATCTGAAACCCTCTATTTGAAACTGAAGGTCCTGGTCTCTTTAATGTCTCATAGAAATAGTTGTTTCTACTCTTTTCCTGATTGTTCTGTGCATTCACTAACGCTTAACCAAAGCATTGCATCTTCTGCAAGTAAATCCTTTCATGGTCATGCTAACTTCCACTGGGTGCCTGCAGCATGGCTTAAAACAGGATCAATACAACCTGTGGGCTAAATGTGACTCACCCCCTATTTTTGTAAATGAAGTTTCATTGGAATGCAGACATGTTCATATACTTACTATCTATGGCTGCTTTTGCCCCACAACAGAAGAGTTGTATGGTTGCAGCAGAGACCACATGACTCTTAAAATCTAAAATATTTACTAATTCTTCTAAAAAGCCTTTCCAGATTCTTTTTCTCTACCCCTCCCTGTCTACCCTGCACACTTCCCATCTTTTCCTGCTCTGAACTTCCATCACATTTTATCTGTTTGTTTCTTGTGATGTTTCCTCTTTGTCAACATTTAAATAGTCACCTGTGTGCCTGCCTGTTTTGTGTAGCCCTCTGGTCTGTAACCTCTTTGTGGACAGAATCTCTTCAGATCCATCTCTGCAGCCCCTCAACTCCTAGCACAAAAGTTGAGTAAGCGGGGAAAGAACCTTGTTAGTTGCAGAGTCTGCCATGGCTCCTGAATGACCTCCTGGGATTTCTAGGAGAGAGAGTCACCGGCTTCTGGAAGTTCTGTGCAGGGTATGACATCATGAAGAGCTGTGTTGCCTGGGAACAAAAACTAAACAATCCTGCCCTTAAGTTGGGGGCCAGATCCTGCTTTCTTATTAGTGAGGTCACTGTGCCATAAAGGGAGGGGTGCCCTGCACCTCTGTGGGTGAGTTATGGGATGCCGTTGACCTGTTCATTTCCAACCCTCCCTTCTCTAACACCAGCCCTTTCTATAGATTCCAGGTGTAAGCCCATCAATTCTATGGTGATATCTGAGTAAAAGAAAAGCTTCCTGTCTTTTAGTCCCTGTTATACAACAAGGGACTGAAATTGTGGTAGGCAGAATAATGGCCCCCAAAGGTGTCCAGGTCCTAACCCCCCGGAATGGTGACTGTGTTTCTTTACAATGCAAATAGGAGTTTGAAGATATGATTAAGGTTAAGGACTTTGAGGTTATCTTGGCTGTCTGATTGGGTCCGCTGTAATCACCCGAGTCCTTAAAAGCAAAATGGGAGGTCAGAGAGCTGTGACTCGAGACGGACTCAATCCATTGTTGTTGGCTCCAGAGGTGGAGGAAGGGACCGTGAGCTAAGGAGTAAGGGCAGCCTCTAGAATCTTCAAAGGCAAGAAACAGCCGTTTCCCTAGAGCTGCTGGAAGGGAAGGCAGTCCTCACAGACCCGTGTCAGACTTCTTACCTCTAGAACAGTCAGATGATGAATTTGTGTTAAGACAATACATTTGTGGTCATTTGTTAAGATAGCAGTAGAAAACTAGCACATATTGCCCGCCCCCTCCCCCTCATTTTAGTCTGAAATGGCTGACCCTGCCACTCACTGACTAAATTGTTCAGTGACTCAGAGAGGCGTAGTGGGGAGGTGGAGGCCTGATGGGCATTTGCTCATCCATTTCAGAAGAAAAGTGGTGTTCTCCAGAGTCCTAGAGCTGGGCTGGCTGCCTTGGAAATCAGGTTGACCTTGGTCTTAAGAATAAGTTAAACTGGGCAAATGTGCATGGCCTTTTGCTGGCAGTCTATGTGGGGAAGGGATGGACTGGCCTTGTGGGTTTTTATTGTTATTGTTGCATATGTATAGTGTACAAATCTCAGGTATTTGGCACCAGCTGGTAGAACTCTGGTCCTCAGAGAATCAGGAACCGTAAAGTTCAGGGCCTGGGGTGATTTTCCCTGGGCATTGCATTGTTTACTAAAACATAATACCATGTAAACAACCCGCCCTCCCCAAACCTCACTGACTTACAACAATAGCCACTTTCATTGCTCACAGGTTTATGGATCAGTTGGCCAGCTCTGCTGATCTGGGCTGGGCTCAGCTGGGCTTGCTTATGCATCTGTGGTCAGTTGGTAGGTTGGTTGGGGGCTGATTAGTCTCAGATGACCTCAGCTGGGGAGACTCAGCTCTTCTCCGAGTGCTATTTCATCTTCCAGAAGGCTAGGTGATCTTGTTTTCATGATGGGTGGATGGAAGGAGGGGAACGGGGGTGGGGTGGGGTGGGGGGGAGGTAGGCACTCCTCTTGATGCCTAGGCTTGGAACTGATATGCCATCACTCCTGCTGCTGCATTCTATTGGTCAGAGTAAGTTACAAGGCAGCCTAGATGCAAAGAACAAACAGTAAGAGAGACCAAGAGACTCAACCCTTGATGGGAAGCACTACCAAGTCACATTGCACATGATATGGGAAGGATGGTGAATTAGGGCCATTTTTGCAGTCAATCTGCCACAGACTCTGGGAAGAAAAAATGTCTTTTATCCAAAATAGCTCCTGAAGGCTGACATGAATGAGGCCGCTTCCCACATCTGGCTTTTCTCCTGGCTGTGGGAGCCATCAGATCCTCCTGATGCTTTTCCCTCTCCACTACCTGCTCCCCTACCCCCCAACCACAGTTCTTCCTATGACTTGCCAGCCTACAGCCCCTCCTTCCCCTGTCTCTCTGCTTCAGGCCTGAGGGATGTCGTGAGCGACCGGCTGGCTTGATGAATGCTGCTCATGTAAACCCTCCCCTGGCCTCTGCAGCAGCAGCAGCGTGAAATGAACTTGCTAATACTCTGAGAGCCACAGACCTTTCCTCTTCCCCCAGCACGACGCGTCCAATCGATCTGGCTGGGTGAGCCACGACAAACCCCGCAGAAAAAAGCATCAGCAAATTTAAAGCTTCGTGCGAGGTCTTGATTCACCATAAACTAAGTTGCCGGCAGCAGGCATTGACACCTCTTCACTGCCGCTGATACTGGATTTATCGACTCGCCTTTACGATGCTGGTATTGACCAAGACTGAGTTCCAAATGAAAAGGCCCATGGCAGTATATCTTTATTGCTCAAGTAATCCGAGGACTTGCTAATCCTTCCCTGTCCCACTCAATAATGTTGCAGAAATTCTTTTGGAACTGAGGGACCATCACTCAGGCACAACAAGATGCTCTTTCCCCACCAGGCCTCCTGAGATGCGGATGGAGGTACAGTCGTGTGTTGAGAACATGACCAAAGTGTTGAAAAATCTATTAATGCTCACACCCCAAACCATAATACCTCTAACTTTTTAGAGATTTCACTCTCTCCTCTTGCGAAACAGCCCAGAAATAAACATGATAGGATTCCTCATGGAACCTGCTTGTGAATAGCGTCTAATTCCTTTTCCCCGCTGGTCCTCAGCCTTGCCTACCTCCGACCCAGGCTAATGAACCCCAGTCTCTGTGAACACTGTGATGTCACCCTTAGTGCTGGCCCCTGACAGTGAGATTAAAGTGACATTTGGTTCTTGCTAATTTCAATGCCTGCTAGGAACATAGAGAAAGAAGGTAATATTTATTATCTGCTAATTTATTTTCTCATTGAAATAGTCTGCAGCCCCCACTTTAGGGAGGGTATACTTGCAGTAGAGTTGTATATGCTGACTCCTGAGTTATTTGAGGGGTCAGGGTCCCTGGGGACACCAGCAAAGAGCAGATGAGCAGACAGAACAGGGCCGAGGAAGGGGGCCCAGAGTGGCAGGGTTGAGGAGTGAGCCAGAGGGGCAAGTTTCCAGTCCGGCTTCCTTACCCAGCTCTGTTACGCTTGCTAGTCTCTAAAAGGCCTGCTCAAGAAGGAAGACAGCGGCCAACCGGGAGAGGCTAAGGAAGGCAGAACCACGGGGAGGTGGGGCTGCCACAGACATGCTCTCCTGCCGACGGGTATGCGGGTGTCCCAGATGCTAACCCACAGAGGGGACTCTTGCTCTGGTGTCTCTTCTTAGACTTGGGTTGTCTTTAGCAGTGTGATCTCCACTAGCCCTCCTGGTTTGCTCTCCAGGGAGGGAAGGAGTTGATGCAGCATGAGCTGCATCCCAAAGAGGCACTAACAGAGATTCAGAGCGCTTGGCAGCCAGACACTTTGGGGTTTGAAATCTGGCTTCAGCACTTACCAGCTGGGTGGCCTTGGGCAAGTCTCTTTCCTAAACCACAGCTTTCTCATCTGCAAAAAAGGAGAAAATAATAGCAGTGCCGTGGCAGACACTATTTATTGCCTCCCTTTCTTCCTTGCCAACAGAATATCAATTTTGCTCAAGTATCACTTCCCATGATCCCTGAGGAGGGATCATGGGAATATTTTGGCTGCAAGGGACAGAACAACCAAGGCACAGCAGCATTAACAAACAAGATTCTTTTCCCCGGATGGAACGAGGCAGTTAATGGGCCCCGGAGTGAACATCTGATCAGTTCTGGCCAGTGAGAAAGGGAACATTTCCGGGGTGGTTCTGGAAGATATTTTCCCTAAGAGAAGGCAGACAGGGAGTATTTCTCTGCTCTGACACCTGCTTCCTTCTTGCTACGAAGTCCGTGAATGGGAAAAGCCTCCCCGCTTGTGTGGTCCCCTGCTTCCCAAAGTGGAAGGCAGTTTATTGGGTGATGCTATGGCTTTGGTGGCCATTTGAATGCCAGGAGATTGTGCAGACACCTCTCCAGGGTCCCGTCATCGTGGGACAGCTAAAACAAAGCCAGTAACTGCCTCGTTTCATTTGGGGAAAAGAACCCTTGTTTGTTAATGCTGCTGTGCATTGGTTCTGTCCCTTGCAGCCAAAATATTCCTAAACGATACAAGTTCCTATTGCGTGGGTTTGATGAGAGAATTAAATGAGATAGTCAGGGGGTCTTCTGGACAGAGACTTGAAATTTTGTGTCTCCAGTCTCTGTAAAGTCTTGACAGTTTGTGAGATTTGCTCCCTGGGGAGAGGAACAGAGGGGTGGGAGCACTCTCTTTCTCTTTTTCTGTTTTGGGGAGAAGGCAAGTCAGATCTTAGCCGGATGGTTCTCTGTCCACCCACATGTGCTTTCTGCTGGGTCAGGCACCACCCACCTTGCAGGCAGCACTGAAACGTCATTATGTGGCACATGACTGTGTAGTTTGAAGATTTTACATCTATGTTCATGAGGGATATTGGTCTCTAGTCTTTCTTTTTTTGAGGGGGAGTACTGTCTTTGGTTTTGGTATCAGGGTAACACTAATTTCATAAATTGAGACAAAGTATACCCTCCTCTTCTATTTTCAGGAAAAAAATTCATCTAGAATTATATTATTTCTTCTTTAAATGTTTGGTAGAATTTGCCAGTAAAATTACCTAGTCCTGTGGATTACTTTTTTGAGGAAAATATTAAACTGTAAATTCTATTTCTTTAATAATTATAGTATTGTTTGGGTTATCTAATCTTGAGTGAGTTTGGGTGGTTTGTATTTTTTTAAAAATTTTATTTTTGTTTAAAATATTACAGACGTCCCTTTTTCTCCCCAATGACCTGTTCCACCCCATCCCATCCCCCTCCCCAGACCCTCTCCCCACCATTGTGTGTGTCCTTGGGTTGTGCATATATGCATATTAATTCTTTGGTTACTCTCTCCTCCTCCACCCACCCACCCACCCTCCTCCATCCCTCTGACATTCGTCAGTCTCCTCGATGCTTCCATGTCATTGAATCTATTCTGTTCATCAGTTTATTAAGTTCTTTAGATTCCACATATATGCGAGATCATGTGATGTTTGTCTTTCTCTGCCTGGCTTATTTTGCGTAGCATAATTTTCTTCAGGTCCATCCATACTGTCTCAAAGGGTACTAGATTCTTCTTCTTTACAGCTGCGTAATATTCCATGGTGTAAATGTCCCACAGCTTTTTTATCCACTCATCTCCTGATGGGCACTTGGGCTGTTTCCAGATCTTAGCTATTGTAAACTGTGCTGCTATGAACACCGGGGTGCATATATTCTTTCTTATTAATGTTTCAGGATTCTTAGGATACATTCCTAGGAGTGGAATCACTGGGTCAAAAGGCAGCACTCCATTTCTAATTTTTTGAGGAACCTCCATACTGTTTTCCATACTAGTGGCTGCCCCAGTCTGCATTTCCACCAGCAGTGCACTAGGGCTCCCCTTTCCCCACACCCTCGCCAACACGTTGTTTGTTGATTTGTTCATGGAGCCATTCTGACAGGTGTGAAGTGATACCTCATTGTGGTTTTAATTTGCATCTCTCTGATGATTAGAGACGGTGAGCATTTTCTTGTGTCTCTTGGCCATCTGTATGTCCTCTTTGGAGAAGTGTCATTCAGGTCCTTTGCCCATTTCTTAATTGGGTTGTTTGTCTTCCTCTTGCTGAGTAATATGAGTTCTTTGTACACTTTGGAAATTAGCCCCTTATCAGATTCATCCTTGGCAAATATGTTTTCCCAGACCGTGGGGCTCCTTTGTATTTTGAGGCTGGTTTCTTTTGCTGTGCAGAAGCTATTTAGTTTGCTGTAGTCCCATATGTTTATTTTTTCTTTTGTTTCTCTTGCCCTAGGAGATGTATCAGTGAAAAGTCCACTACGTGGGATGCCTGTGACTTTACTGCCTATGTTTTCTTCCAGGATTTTTATGGTTTCGTGACTTACATTTAAGTCTTTTATCCATTTTGAGTTTATTTTTGTGTATGGTGAAAGTTGGTGGTCTAGTTTCATTTTTTTGCATGTATCTGTCCAGTTTTCCCAGCACCACTTATTGAAGAGACTGTCTTTACTCCATTGTATGTTCTTGCCTCCTTTGTCAAATATTAACTGACCATAATGGCGTGGGTCTATTTCTGGGGTCTCTGTTCTGTTCCATTGATCTATATGCCTGTTGTTGTACTAATACCAGGCCGTTTTAATTACAGTGGCTTTGTAATACAGTTTGAAGTCCAATAATGTGATCCCTCCCACTCTGTTCTTTTTTCTCAAGATGGCTGCAGCTATTTGGGATCTTTTTTGGTTCCATATAAATTTTCAAAATGTTTGTTCTAGGTCTGTGAAATATGCTGTTGGTATTTTAATAGGAATTGCATTGAATTTATAAATTGCTATGGGTAGTATGGACATTTTAATGATATTCTTCCAATCCATGAGCATGGTATATTCTTCCACTTGTTTAAATCTTCCTCTATTTCTTTTTTCAGTGTCCTGTAGTTTTCCGAGTACAGGTCTTTTACTTCCTTGGTTAAATTTATTCCTAGGTATCTTATTTTTTTAGTTGCGATGGTAAATGGTATTGCTTTTTTAGTTTCTCTCTCTGAAAGTTCATTGTTGGTGTATAAGAATGCTATTGATTTCTGGATGTTGATTTTGTATCCAGCTACCTTGCCAAATTCGTTTACCAAATCTAGGAGTACTTTGATGGAGTCTTTAGGGTTTTTCTATGTACAATATCATGTCATCTGCAAATAATGACAGTTTTACTTTCTCCTTTCCAATTGGATACCTTTTACGTTTTCTTTCTGTCTGATGGCTATGGCGAGGACTTCCAGTACTATGTTGAATAAGAGTGGTGAAAGTGGACATCCTTGTCTTGTTCCTGTTTTTAATGGAAATGGCTTTAGTTTTTGCCCATTGAGTATGATGTTGGCTGTAGGTCTATCATATATGGCCTTTATTATGTTAAGGTATGACCCTCTATTCCCACTTTCCTGAGAGTTTTTATCAGAAATGGGTGCTGGATTTTGTTGAATCCTTTTTCTGCATCTATTGATATGAACATATGATTTTTGTCCTTCATTTTGTTTATGTGGTGTATCACATTTATTGATTTGCGGATGTTGTACCAGCCTTGCATCCCTGGAATAAATCCCACTTGGTCATGATGTATGATCTTTTTAATGTATTGCTGGATCCAGTTTGCTAGTATTTTAGTGAGGATTTTAGCATCTATGTTCATCAGAGATATTGGCCTGTAATTTTCTTTCTTTGTAGTATCTTTATCTGGTTTTGGGATTAGGATGATGCTGGCCTCATAAAAAGAGTTTGGGAGTTTTCCCTCCTCTTGAATTTTCTGGAATAGTTTGAATAGAAGAATAGGTGTTAATTCTTCTTTGAATGCTTGGTAAAACTTGCCTGTAAATCCATCTGGTTTAGGACTTTTGTTTGCTGGGAGTTTTTTATTACTGCTTCAATTTCATTAGTTGTTATTGGCCTATTCAGGTTTTCTGCCTCTTCTTGATTCAGCTTTGGAAGGTTGTATGCTTCTAGGAATTTGTCCATTTCCCCCATGTTGTCCAATTTGTTGGCATATAGTTGCTCATTATATTTTCTTACAATCCTTTGTATTTCTGTTGGGTCAGTTGTTATATCACCTCTTTCATTTCTGATTTTATTTATTTGGGTCCTCTCTCTTTGTTTCTTAGTGAGTCTGGCTAAAAGTGCATCAATCTTATTTACCTTTTCAAAGAACCAG
Source organism: Miniopterus natalensis (assembly GCF_054644295.1). Classification (NCBI taxonomy): domain Eukaryota; kingdom Metazoa; phylum Chordata; class Mammalia; order Chiroptera; family Miniopteridae; genus Miniopterus; species Miniopterus natalensis. Next base: position 18,292,321 of record NC_142081.1, on the reverse strand, counting down.
CTCTTTGTTTCATTGATTTTTTGGTTTTTTTTTTTTTAGTCTCTATGTCATTAATTTCTGGTCTGATTTTTATTATTTCCTTCCTTCTACTTCCTTGGGGCTTTTCTTGTTGTTCTTGTTCTAGTTCTTTTAGTTGTTGTGTTAGATGGTTCATTAGATCTTTTTCTTGTTTCTTGAGATAGGCCTGTAATGCTATGAATTTTCCTCTCAGGACTGCTTTCGCTGTGTCCCATAGATTTTGGGTTGTTGTCTGTTCATTTTCGTTACTTTCCATGAAGTGTTTGATTTCTTCCTTGATCTCATTGGTAACCCATTCATTGTTTAATAACATGCTTTTGAGCCTCCATATGTTTGAATATTTTTGAGTTTCTTTTATAGTGGTTGATTTCTAGTTTCATGGCATCGTGAGCCAAGAAGATGCTTGATATGACTTCAGTCTTCTTATATTTGTAGAGACTTGCCTTGTGCCATAACATGTGGTCTATTTTTGAGAATGTTCCATGTGCACTTGAGAAGAATGTATTCTGCTGCTTTGGGCTGAAATCTTCTGTAAATGTCAATTAAATCCATTAGGTCTAGTGATTCAAGGTCTGCGTTTCCCTGTTGATTTTTTGTCTTGATGATCTGTCCAGTGCTGACAATAGGGTGTTAAAGTCCCCCACTATGATTGTGTTGCTGTCAATCTCCCCTTTAAAGTCCCCCAAGAAATTTTTTATATATTTAGGTGCTCCTATATTGGGTGCATAAATGTTTATAAGGGTTATTTCCTCCTGTTGGATTGATCCCTTTAGTATTATGTAGTGACCATCTTTGTCTCTTGTTATGGTCTTTATTTTGAAGTCTGTTTTGTCAGAAATAAGGATTTCTACTCCAGCTTTCCTTTCCTTTCCATTTGCATGGAATATTTTAGTCCATCCCTTCACTTTTAGCCTGTGTGAGTCTTTTGCTCTCAGGTGGGTCTCTTGTAGACAGCATATATTTGGGTCCTGTTTTCTTATCCATTCAGCTACCCTATGTCTTTTGATTGGACCATTTATTCCATTTACATTTAAGGTTACTATTGATATCAACTTATTTAATTCCATTTTCCCCCTTTATGCTGATGTACCTTTCTCTCATTATTCTTTCTTTTTCTTACAGCAGTCCTTTTAGCATTTCTTGCAATGCTGGTTTGGTGGTACTGAACTCCTTTAGCCTTTTTTTTTTTGTCTGGGAAGCTCTTTATTTCACTTTCAATTTTAAATGATAGCCTTGCTGGATAAAGCAATCTTGGTTGCATGTTCTTGCTTTTCATTACTTGGAGAACTTCATGCCACTCCCTTCTGGCTTGAAGAGTTTCTGTTGAGAAATCAGCTGTCAGCCTTATGGGGGTTCCCTTGTAGGTCACTGCTTGTCTCTCTCTTGCAGCCCTTAATATTTTCTCTTTGTCCTTGACATTTGCCATTTTAATTATGTGTCTTGGAGTGGGTCTCTTTGGGTCCCTCTTGTTTGGAACCCTCTGTGCTTCCTGAGCTTGTGTGGCATTCTCCTTCGCCAGCCTAGGGAAGTTTTCTATCATTATTTCCTCCACCAAGTTCTCTATCTCTTGCTCTCTTTCCTCCCCCTCTGGTTCACCTATAATGCGAATGTTGTTTTACTTCATGTTGTCCCAAAGCTCCCTTAGACTGTCCTCATGCTTTTTAAGTGTTTTTTCTTTTTGCTGCTCTGTGTGATTTTTTCTACCTTGTCTTCTAAGTCACTTATTCTGTCCTCTGCTTCATTGAGCCTGCTTTTAATTCCTTCCAGTGCATTCTCGATATCAGATATAGCATTCTTTATCTCTGTCTGAGTTTTGTTTATGGTATGTATCTCTTTTTTCATGTTTTCACTAAAGTCCTCGATCTTATCATCTAGTGCCTTGTTAAGTTCCTGAACATCTTCATAATCAATACTCTGAACTCCGTTTCTGATAACTTGCTTAACTCCATCTCATCAAAGTCTTTTTCTGGCGATTTTCCCTTTTCTTTAATTTGGGGGTTGTTTCTTTGTCTCCCTATTTTGGTAGGTCTTAGTGTTTGTATCTATATATTAGATATATTTGCTGTCTCCCAGTCTTGTGGGATGGGATTTTGTCTTGTGGGCCCAGTGGAGCCCAGAGATGTGTTTTCCTTATACTTTTGAGCTCTTTGCTCTAGGCGTCCCTCTTGTGGGTGTCTCTTTTGTGGTTTCTTTATGTTCTCCTGTTGTGGTTGGGTCTAGATTGTTGTTGATCAGTCCTTGGGAGGACCCTCCTCTCAGGTTGGCTAACTGTGTCTCAGCCCCAACCTTGTCATGTAAGCTGTTGTACGGGTGCTGGCAAGGCAGGACAATACACAACTAAACTTCCAGGAAACAAGAGGTATCTTACAAAATATCTTGACAGTCACAATGGAAACAACCCACGTGAAAATAGAACTGGGAGAGTGAAGGGAGAACACACACACAAATGCTTAAAAAAAAGAAAAAGAGAAAAGTAACGCTTAGAGAGAGAGAGATGTATATTGTTGTTAATACTGGTGAAAATTTAGAAAATAGTAATAAACTAAAATGTAAAAAATAGAGAAGCTATTGGGAGATAACAGAAGCAGAGAAAGGATTTTGAAAGAAGGGCCAGAAAAAAATTAAGGGAGAATAGGAATAGGATAATAGTTGAAAATGAGAAAACAAAAATACAATAAAGAGAATAAGAGAAACTAACAACTGAACAAAAAGACAGGGAGACAGAAGGGAGGATAACAAAAAAAGGAAAAGTAGAAAAAGAAAAAAAAGTTAGGCCAGTGGATAGAGAGGAGAGAGAGAGATATAGCCCAGGCAGGAAGGGAGGTCTGGTAAGAGATTTGGTGGAAACTGTAGAGGAAAGCAGTAAACTTGGTTATAATGATAAAGTCCCAGTCATTAAGCAGGGAATGTCAGGAAAGTCTTGATAGTAGAAGCAAGGATAAAACAAAACAAAGCAAATAACCAAAACAAAACTAAAAACAAGCTAAGCAAGACAAAATTCTTTTATAAAAAAGAGAAAAAAAATTTAGTTAAAAAATGTTTTTAAAAAAAATTAAAAAAAAATTATCATAAAACTTAAAAAAGAAGAAAAAACAAATTTTCTTCCCTTTCTCTTCTTCCTAAGGAAAAAAGAGAAAAAACAAACAAACACACAAACAAAAAACAAAAATAAAAAAAACCAAAACAAAAAACAGAAGAAAAAAGGATAATCAGGTGAGTTTCTTCTGGGTAATTTATGTTGTCCGAGGGTCACTGTTTTGTGTGCTGATTTCAGTTCTCCTGGGAGGTGCTTGTGTATCACCCAATGTGAGGAGCTGTCTAGGTTTGGCTCTGGTGTCCTTAGGTAGATGGTTGACCTGAGGCTGTCCATGGACCACCTCTTGTCAGCTATTTTGCAACCTTGTAGTTGCCTGGTCTTACTCCAGAGTCTTCTGTAGAGTCTTTAGGGTGCAGGGTGGCTAGTGTAGCTCAGGGTATCACTCCCCCTAGAGGTGTCGCTGTCAGGCGCTCACTCTCCAGGAGTTAGTCTCTGCTCCACCGCCAGCTCCTCAGTCCCTACCTTGTCCTCTGATTCTAGTTCCCCAGGCTCTGTCCTGCTGCAGCTTCAGATTGATTTCCACCTGTTGCCTTTTCCGTATGGGCCGTTTCAGCAGCCTGGGCTCAGTGGGTTCGATTAAAAAAACATTTTGGTGAGCCCTTTGCTTGCCCAGCCCCCAGCAGGAGTTTTCAGCGTTTCCTCCAGCTCCCAAACAACAGTCCCTGAGAGTCTTATTCTTGTCATGTCCTCCTGTGAGCTGCTCTCCCTTCCCTCTCAGGACTGTGCCCTGCGGGTGTGTCTGGGGCTCAGTGAGCCAGACCTGCCCCTTTCCTGTTGGGGGCGGTGCTCCCGGCTGCAGGAGAGCTGGCGGGCTCCGCCCCTCCCTGCTCAGCTCTGGTTGGCTGGTTGCACGAGGCCCGCCCCTCAGACAGTCCACTGTGCAGACCCCAATCCCAGCCTCCACTGGTCTGTCCGGCGCAGTGCACCCCGGGAAGGTGGGAGCCAGTTCCGTGATCAGACTTGCAAACGCACAAAGCAACACAAAGGCAGAGAGTCCACCCTGCAAGGTCCTGTCACCCGTGGGCCAGGCACCCAGTGGGAGGGGACCCAAAGTGAGCTCCACGCAGCTCCCCGCACCGCTGGTCTCAGCAAAGCTGGGGCGGCTTCATGCGCCACCATGGCGCCCCTCAGGGCTGGTCACAGATCCCAGCCTCTTGGCACCGGGAGCTCAGGGCGGGAGGGCTCCTCCCCTCCCCCGCGCCACCCAGACTCAGGGCTCTCCGGGGCCCAACACAACTCCCCACAGGGAGGCAGAGGGTCCCCTTGTGCAGCTGCTCAGTGCAGTCCTCTCGTCCCTCATCACTTGGGTGCCACAGACTTTGGGACAGCCTTCCCTATGGTCGGCACCCTGAGCATTAGACGCCGGTCGCAGCCGCCATTAGAGGCTTTGTTTCACCAGAAAGGCGCCGTCCGCCATTAGAGGCTTTGTTTCCTAGGAAGGTGCCAACCCATCCGGGACTCACCGCTCCCCTGGGCCCCTCTGCCCTCTGCGGGGCCCTCCTTCCCCTCTCATGGCTCTGGGTGTGGGATCCCCGCTTTTGGATGCCGTCCGCACTCCCGAGGGGAGGGAGCTTTGCAGCCTCCAAGCCTCAGGGCTCAGAGCCCAGCACAGGCTTCCGGGGGACTCCCCCTTTCTACGCCCCCCTCTCACCGGACTCCGTGATGTTTCCTCAGCGCTCCCCACTCGCGCTCCGTCCACTCAGGTATGTTTCTCTGGTTTTCCAAGCTGGCTATGTAGGATTTTAGGGGTAAATCGAGTCGGTGGCTGGGGGCGGGGGCGCTGCTGCTTCTCACAGGGCCGCCTGCTTCCTCTCCAGTTTGTGGTTTTTGAAGAATTGGTCCGTTTCATCTAAGTTATCAGATTTATGTGCATAGAATTGTTCATAGTAACCTCTTACTATCCTCGGGATTAAGAGTGATAGATAGCATGTCTTTCAGTCCCCTTATTGATAATTTGTGTCTTTCCTCTCTTTATCTGTCTTTCCAGAAGGTTTTCAGTTTTACTCATCTTTTCATATAACCAGCTTTTGTTTTTCTTGGTTTCCTTTATTTATTTTTTTCTGTTTTCAATGTCACTGATTTCTGCTTTATCTTTATTATTTCCTTCCTTTTGCTTGCTCTCTGTTTATTGTTTCTCTAGTTTCTTACTGTGGAAACTTAGGTTATTGACTCGAGACCTTGATTGTATTCTAATTATAACCATTTATTGCTGTAAATTTCTCTAGCAGTATGACCTTAGCTACATCTCACAAATCTTGATACGTATTTTCATTTTTGCTTATTTAAAAATGATGCCCTCATTTCCCTTGAGCTTCCTCTGTGGCTCATTTTTAAGAATGTTGTTTAATTTCCTAGTATTTGGAGATTTTCCTGTTATTTTTCTCTTATGTTCAAGTTTAATTCTGTTATGACCAGAGAACATTTTTTGTATGATTTCAATGCCTCTAACCTTGTTAAAATTATTTTATGGCCCATAACATGGTCTGTCTTTGTGAATGTTCCAAGAACGTGTATTCCTGGCTTCTTGGATGGAGCACTGAGAAGAATGTGAATTCTTCTGTTGTTGGCTGGAGTGCTCTGTAACTGTCAGTTGCATCCAGTTTGATGATTTGCTTAATTCTCCTACATTCTTGCTGATTTTCTGTTTATTAGTTCTAGTTATCAATAAGAGTGTTGCAGTCTCCAGCTATGATTATAGACTTGCCTACTTTTTTCAGTTTTTACCAGATTTTGTTCTGCATGCGTTTTAAAGCTGTGGTTAGGTACTTGTTTAGGATTGCAATTTCTTTTTGGTGAACTGACCCCTGGTAATTTTCTCATTTCTGAAGTGTTTTGTGCCTGATATTAACATAGCCACTCTGACTTTCTTTTGTTTAGTGTTTGTCTTATATACCTTTCTCCCTTTATTTTTTTCACCTACCTTTATTATTATATTTGAAGTGAGTTTCTTGTAGATAACAGATAGTTGGGTCGTGGGTTTTAAAAAATCTATTCTGACAACTGTCTTTTAATTGGTGTGTTTAGACTATTTTCACTAAATGTAATTATTGATAAGTTTTGATTTAGGTCTACCATTTTATTATTTGTTTTCTGTTTGTACCATCTTTTTTTTCGTTCCTGATTCCCTTTCTTTCCTTTATTTAGACTATTTAAACAATATTTAGTGTTTCATTTTTAACTTATTTTTTGAGTTTATCTTTCTCTACATTTTTTTTTTTTGGTGATGGTTCTAGGGATTACCATATGCATCTTGACTTTTCACATAATTCTGAGTGTCAGTATTGTGCCTCTTCAGGCGGAATGTGGAAATCTTACCACATCATTCCTCTTTCTCTCCCTGTTTTCTGTTGTATGTCTTACAAAGCCCGGTTACATACACTGAAAACTTCACCAGATGATGTCATAATTCTTCTTTTGATTATCAGACATTTTAAAGAACTTAAGAGATGAAGAATAGTTTATTGTATTAACTAGCTATTTACCGTTTCTGTTGCTTTCCTTCATTCTGGTGTTCCAGATTTTCTTCTGGTATTATTTCTCTTCCGCCTGAAGAACTTCTTTTAGCAATTCTTTTAGATCAGGTCTGCTGGCAATAGATTTTCTTGGTTTTCCTTCATCTGAGAAGGTCTTTCTTTCATCTTAACTTCTGAAGGATATTTTTTGATGAGTATGGAATCCTGGTTGACAACTTTTTACTTTTAGCACTTTATAAATGGTGCCACTTCCTGCTGGCCTCCATGATTTCTTAGGACAAATCCACAGTCATTTGAATTACTGTTCTATAGATAATGTGTTTTTTCCTTTGGTTGCTTCCAAGACTTTTATTTTGTACTTAGTTTTTAGCAAATTGATTTTGATGTGTCCTGGCATGGGTGTCTTTGGGTTTATTCTGTTTTGAGTTTGCTGATCTTGAATTTTTAGGTTTATTTTCGTCCCAGATTTGGGAAATTTTCAGCCATTGTTTACTAAAAAAATTTGAGCAGTATACTATTTCTTCTTTCTGTTTGGGGCTCTACTAACACAAGTATTAGACCTTCAGTTAGTATCCCACAGAGTCTTAGGACTCTGTTCATTTTTTGTTTCATTTATTTCTGTTGTTCATTTTGGGTAATTTATTCAGTTATCTTCCAGTTTGCTGACTTATTCCTCTGTCATCACTATTCTTCTATGGAGCCCATACTGCATTTTTCATTTTTAAACTTTCCATTTGGTTCTTTTTAACATTTTTTATTTCTTTGTTCAGGCTTGCTATTTTTACATTCATTTCCAGAGTGTTATTGATTATTTGTTAGAGCATTTTTATAATACCTGCTTTAAAGTCTATCAGATGATTCCAACACCTGTGTCATCTAGGTGTTGGCATCTGCTTATTGTCTTTTCCAAAGTGAGTTGAAAATTTTCTGGCAAATAATTTTGGACTATATCCCTAATGTGTCTTGAGTATCTTGTTATGAGACTGTGGCTTTATTTATTTATTTTTTTGTCTTATGGACAATGTTGATATTTTTTAGTCAGCAGTTGATCTTATCAGGTTCACGCTACAAGTTCCAACTCCCTTTCTGTGGGCTGTTGTTCCCATGCCAATTTGGCTTTTAAATCCTTTATGTGATTTCTTCCATGTGGTTACCACTCAGTGGCTAGTCATGACCTGGGTGGTGATCTGTCTGTTAATTCAGTGCTCAAGTCTTTGGAATGCTGACTTGAATCAGATCCACGCATGTGCAGCTTGAAGGCGAGCCCAGGAGTTTATAATGAATTTTATGGGGTCCCTTCCCTAAGCTCCTCCCTCCCTGTGACCACCCTCTTACTTTCTGGGTCACTGGGGCTCCTTTTCTGTCCTCCAGTCAGAAATCCGGGGCTTTATTTACCCTATTTTGCCACCCACACTCACAAGTGTGCCATGTCTGGATCCAAGGAGTAGCAAGACAGAGAAAAAAACAATGGAGGTTCACACCGTTCTCTTGAAGCCATAGCTCCACCAGTCACGGAGGTGCTCCTCTCTCTGAGTTTTGGTTCTCATGTGATTCTGTGAGAGAATGGAGAAAAAAAAAGAAAAATATCTGGGGAAATTTCTGTACTTTCTATGAGCATTAGGTGTTCTCTTTCTTGATCTGCAAGCAGAGCTTGAGGCTTCTCCTGGGGCCCACTTTCTGTGTCCCAGGGCCTTTTCTGGGTTTTGGGCTGCATTGAGTTTAGACTGGGGGATACCAGGTGGAAAAAATGGTAAGCGTAGTATTTCCCTTTGAGAGCACTCAAGTAGCTGCTCCATGCATCCTGTTTAAGGTTTCTGGCTGCATTCAAAGGGGGAAACAGGGAGAAGTGCTCTCACTCCATCTTACCTGGACCTGGAATCAGGATTCGCTCAGATTTAATCATAAGCGCCATTTCTACACACCGTCCTAAACCCTTCATGTGACTTATCTTGTGTTTTAATGATCTAACTAATACGTGGCTTCCGTTTAAAGGAAAAGCGTTCTTTCATGGATTCCTAGAGTTGATTTAAGTTATTATTTTTTATCATTTTGTTCCTTAAATATGTATCGACACAACCAGGTCTCAGCTTCTGATGCTTACAGTGTGTAAACAACTCTAAAACAAAAGGAAATTTATAAAGTAAATGCAAACAAAAGTACAATACAAAACAATTCAAATCAGCATCATTTATTTAATGTGATGGATGACGATGTTTACCGAAACTAAATAGCTGTTCATACTGTGAATTGTAGTGGATGACAGTGGTGCAGGTTCTTTTGTCATATCACTGCTCCCTCATGCTGAGTGATGAATCAATTCTCCCATTAATTTCTGTTTTACCACTGCACCTCCCTGAAGCTTCCACTTGTCGTGCGATGCAATATCATTGGGCCTATCTATCTTTAACTCAAAGCAGCATTTCCATATGTCAGCTCCTCCTCCTTTACCAGCCTAAGGTCATTAAAATAGTAGTCATTGGTGACAACGCTTGTGCAAATGGCATCAAAAACTTTTTATTTATTTATATATCTTTATTAATTTCAGAGAGAGAAAGGGAGAGGGAGAGGGAGAGAAAGAGATAGAAACATCAATGATGAGAGTCATTGATCGGCTGCTTCCTGCACACCCCCAACTAGGGATTGAGCCTGCAACTTGGACATGTGCCCTGACTGGGAATCGAACCCCGATCTCCTGGATCCTAGGTTGATGCTCAACCACTGAGCCATGCCTGGCCAGGCTGGCATCAAAAATTTTGATACTGAAATCTTCTGGCAGTACAATTCAGTGGCATTTAATACATTCACAATGTTGTGCAATCACTATTTTTCTCTAGTTTCAAAACTTTTCCCCCAGAAGAACACCCCATACCATTTATGCAATCACTCCCCATTCCCCACCTTTACCCCCTGCCTCTGGCAACCATTAATCTGTTTTCTGCCTCTCTGGATTTGCCTATTCTGGATATTTCATATAAAATGAATCATATAATATGTGCCCTTTTGTGTCTGATTTCTTTCACTTAGCACATTTTCCAAAGTTCATCCAAGTTGTAGCATACGTCAGTACCTCATTCCTCTTCATGTCTGCTTTCTTTTGAATGAGGTTGTTATACTCAGATTTGACACAATGTAACACACGTGTCCCACATTGCTACTTCTTTTCCTTTAACCTTTCACTCCTAAGGAGGTTGGAAGGGAGAAGAACATGGAAAGATTTGATTGTTGATCTTGATCAAGATTAGTTTTTAATCTAGATCATATAGCAAGATTATGGCCCGCCCACACAATGTTTTTAAAGTCTTTTCACTAGGGATGATAGAGGTAAAGGTCCTCATTTGATCATGAAACATTTATTAAACACTTCCTATGTGGTGCTAGAGGGAGGAGATCACATTGGTTGGATCACTGAGTGAAATAAAATACTAACCGCACCCTCACAGAACATGTATGTCTGAGGGATGGCGAAGATGTCAGCCAGCCATGACAATGCAGTGCAATAAGTGTTTCTGTTAGATGTTCATTCAGGGTGCTCTGGAAGCCTAGAGCCAGGGTGCTAATTGGGTTAGGCTTCCAGAAGGGACTGATGTTTGAGCTCAACCCTGAAGTCAAGAAAGAATTGCCCAGAAGGAGAAGGCCAGGAAGGGGACAGTTTATGGAGGATCCAAACATCATCTGTAAGCCAATGGAGACACCAAATGGAACACAGTAAAAATCAACAAGAAAAATGCCCACTAGGTCTGACTCCTTTGAAGTGAGACAACATAGGGAGGCCCACTCGTTGGCTCCTGAGCTTGCTCCCACCAGACGTGTCTCTGGAATTAGAATGTGGGATGCCCATCAATGTGACTCTGAAAGCACATGTTGCTGGGGCATTCCACCGGAGGTAGTGGAGTGGGGGGTGGAGAGCTGGACTCAGCCAGGTGACCCGACCTTGAATCCTGCCTGACTCTGTCTCTTATTAGTTGTGTGACCTTTAGGAAAATATTTAACATCATGATGACTCAGTTTTGTCATCTATAAAAGGGAAATCATAATAGTATCTACTTCTTAAGACTGTTATGAGCATTACATGAGTCAACACTATATACGTAAAACACTTGAACCGTGCATGGTACAGATCAGCGCTCTCATTAATGTGTGTACTCAGTAAGTGTCGGCTTTTATTGTTCCCCTGGACTAATCACAAAAACCACTCATCAGGGGTGAGAGCCATAATGGCTTCCATGTGCCAGGCACTGGGTAATTTATATGTCCTCTCATTTACCTCTCCTGACAACTTGGTGAGGAAGGTTAAAAAGGGACTTGACAGGTGAGTAATCAGGCTGGAGAAATCTCCCATGGCCGACAGCTAGCAAGGGATGGAGTCAGCATTTGGACCTGGGTGTGCCCAATTCCAGGGGCCTGCTCTGAACCACTCCTCTATGCTGCCTCTCTTAGGTGGGGCTTCCGAAATACTAGTGGTGCACACACCTCAGGGCTGGGTGTTGGAGGGGCAGGATGATTCTGAGGTCACTTGGTATTTCAACACAGGTTTGGGACATTTGGGGGATATATCCCCTTCCCTTATGACTCAAGCGAAAATCCTCCAGTTTGAACACATTACCTCATCTGTGCTCTGCTGCCTGTGTGTATAAGATTAATTTTATGTTTGTCCCATAAACCAAAATACAGGGGAGTGTCTTTCTTGGGGGACAAAACCTAACTGGGCACAGGGGCTGTGTTTAGATTCTGGGAAAGGTTGTGGGGCATGCAGAATAGACTGAAACATATCCATGGTTTCTAATCATATTTTAAGTGGGAACTGACCTCAGCTTGTGGTCATGGAATTGGCCTGAGGAGGAGTGGCTTCAGACAGGACACCAGAGTCAGTCACCTTCCTGAAGGGAGTACAGCTCTCCTGTGAGGGATACAGGAGCATCCTCTGTGGTGAGTGCATGAGTACCTTGTAGGACCCTATGGTTTTCTAGCTATTAAAAGTCTGGGTCAAGGTCTGTGGACATCCAAGGGTTAACTCTGCAGGCCACATGCTGCAGGAATTGGCACTCATTTGTGGCTGCTGTTTCTGTCTTTATCATGATGGAGGGGTAATTTTTGCTAAGAGCTGTTAGAGTACCCAAGCCAGTAATTGGCTGGAGAGAGTGGCCATAATCACATTTCCTGCTTCTACCAGGGCCTTAGAACCTGCAAGACATCAAAGCATCCTGTTGGAGGCTTCCCAAGAGAGAGCTTTCAGGAAAGGACCAGAAACATAGCTATGGGGGTTTTGTGGACTACATGATATGGGACAGGAATACAAAGCTCTTTAGAAACTTGGAGGTTGAATGCTGTCCGTTGTGTAACTGTTGATTTTGGGATTGGAGGAGGCAGAGAAATGGGAGGTCCATGAAGAAAGTTTACGTTCTTAGAGATTGTTCACTCTGCCAGGCGTGAGCCGGGTGGGTAGCGGGCTCCTTGAGATGCTTGATGTGAGCAGTGAGGGATAAAATACTTCTGGGACCTCTAAGGACACAGGTATTGGGACTCTCTGCAATTAGAAGGGAGGAAGGAAAGGTGTGCTTTTATGTTCTTGCCTTCCTCCCCTTTTCTCCAAGATTTTATTGAGCACTTACTGTGTGCTAGAGTTGGGTAATATACCATGGAGAAAACACACCAAGGAATTCTCTGTTTAATAGGGAGGTAGCCAACTATTACAACGTAGAGTGATAATGAGGCCCATGCCAGGAGCTAGGGGAGCAGAGGAAGGAACAGCTAAGTGCTTAGAACGGGAGGTGGGGTCGAGGGTGAGAGGATACAGGGAGGCTCAGGGAGTGGTTCACGATGGAGCTGGCACCTGAGATGAAGCCTGGAGGGGTTTGCCAGGTGGTGAAGTGGGGAGGGGCACACAGCAAGAGGAAACAATACAAAGAAAGCCTTGGAGGTAGAAACCAGGACTGGACAGGTGTTCAGGAAATGGGGTGTGTCCCGTTCTAATGAAATGTATGCATTAACAACACAAAATAAATGCACTTGTCAGCAATACACTGATGTTGGTCTTGGACTTTCTGACTATATGTGACTTTAAGGAAACAAAAATAGATACTAGTTAACATCTTGATAAAATGTGTGTTGATAAATCATGAATATATCTTATTAGATAACTGGGGGTTTTAGTGTATCTGGAACATAACAGGTCATGAGAGAGAGAGAATGGGATGGCAGTAGGGCCAGCTCAGTGCTTGACTTGTTCCACGTGTTATGATTTTTATTTTTTTCTCTACTTTTTTAATGGAAAAGTCTCCACCACACATTAGAGAGTCTAGCATAATGAAGCCTTATTTACCCACCATCCATCTTTAATAACCACCAGCTTTCTTCCAGTTTTGTTTCATTGATTCCTTCAACTTGCTTTTTTAGTTGCTGGAGTGTCTGGAAGCAAATCTGGTACCCATATATACTTCAGTATAATTTCTTTAAAAAAAGTAGAACCACGAAAATATACCAGATAATTTCTTTTTAAAAATATAAGCACAATATCATTTTCACAGTTGATGAAATAAAAACTCTTTGGTATAATTTAAAATCTGGTCCATGTTCAGTTTTCACTGATTATCTCAGAAATGTCCTTTTACAATTGTTTTGTTTAAATCAGAATCCAAGCACCATCCCCGTACAGCACGTGGATGATTCACCTCTTGAGTCTCTCTTAATCTATATTAGTTCTTTACCTCCTCCCAACTTAAAAAATATTTTTAATAAAAAATCACTGGTAGCTAGAGCTAGCGGCTTGATAAGATTCAAGTTCTCTTTCTTCTGGCAGGAAGACTTCAAAGGTGGTGTTGCATGCTTCTCAACGAACAAGTAATCGTTGATCATGGTTAGTGAGGTTAACTTTGGTCACTGGGTTCAGGTGATGTTAGATTAATCCATACATTAGAGAATTTGTATTATGGTTTTTGAGCAGGAATGGCCAAGACAGGTTTGTTTCACAGAGATCAACCTGTTGACTGTATGAAGCATGATCTAATGAACTGATTTTGGAGGTAATGAGACCAGATTGCTTTCATCTGAAAGCAATTGCAGTGGTCTAGGTGAAAGATAAATATTTTTACTAAGAGGCTGGACAAGAGGGTGCACATTTGAGAGGTATAAAGTAAGTAGTGGGTGTTTACTGCATGTTGAGGTAAAGGAGGAGAAGACAGGCAATCAGTTAGCCGATTGGTCTTCTTTTCTCTAGGTATATCATGCCTTAGGTAATCTCACCCATCCCCATGGTTTTAAATACTCTTAGGCGCTTCTAACTCCCAAAGTTGTATCTTTGGCCTTCAACTTTTATCCTCAGTGTCACACTCTTCTATCCAGTTGCCTGCTGAACATCTTCACTGGGATCCCAAACTTCCATGTCCAAAGCTGTATTCCTGTCTTGTCCACACGAATGTGCTTCTTTCCCAGTCTTCCCTATTCTAGTAGTGGCACCTACTTGTTCAGACAAAACCCCCGAGGTTCCTTGTTTATTACCTGTCTCTCATACTCCAATCACGGTCTGCCAGATACACCTTCAAAACATAGCCAAATCTGAACAGTTGTCAGCAACCTTGGCCTAGGTCAGCTCATCCTTAGATCTCACTGCTTTGACTCTTACAGTGGTCCAGGTGAGGGATGTAAATCAGCAGAGTTCAGGCAAGAGGAAGGTTCCTTTCATTATTACTCTTCAGTTCTTGGCAAAGAAAACAGTGCTCATTTCCTTTTGTTTTATGTCTACACTCCCTTTGGTCCCAAGATATTAAATACAATCTCTACAAAATTGTGGTGTAGTAGACTGCAAAATTGACCCCAACTTGTCCCCCGTCCCTGGATCTGTGTGTTTGCCATGTAACTGCATTGCTCTCCCATGGTCTCTGGTCTTAGTCAAGGGACTCTCTTTGACCAGTAGAATGTTAGCCAAGTATGATGCAAGAACAGGCTTGAAAAATGCCTGGGCTCTGGGCTTCGTCTCATCCTCTTGCACCTCTGGCATTACGATGAGAATACCCTTGGACTGGTCTATTGGAGGATGAGACCTATGTGAAGCAGAGAGCTGAGGGCTGGGCTGGATAAACTGACAGCCAGCTGATCCTTAGACACAGGAGCGAACTGAGCCAAGATCAGCAGAACCATCTCGCCAACCACTCCAGATACATGAGCAGTGGAGGTTTCGTGGTGGTTGTTTTTTTTATGTAGCATAGTAGCAATAGATTACTGGGGAACCCCAAATTTATATCTACTACATGGATCTTTCCTCTTAACTTCAGGCTTATATATCACACTACCCATCAGACAACTCTGTTGGTTATATAGTAGACAGGTCCAACAAAGCATGACCAAAGCCTTTGACAAAGCAGCCCTTTCCTCACTGTTCCCTTATCATAATGGCACCATCATTCACCTGGTAACTCAGGCCAGAAAAGTAGGGGCCATTCTTTATTTCTTAATTTTCTTGTGTCTCTCATCCAATTTATCAGGTTGTATCTATTTCTTCGAAACATATTTAAATCTATCCACTCTTCTCAATTCCCAACCACTTTAGGCCATATATAACACCATGTACTCTCTTTTGTATCATTACAGTCATCTCCTACCTGGTCACCCTGGTCTCCCTGTTTCCATCCTTGACTCATTATAATCAAGTCTCAAAATGGAAGCAAGAATAACTTAAAAAAATATTCTACATATATAACACCAAAACCACAGACAAAAAAATAAATAAGTTAAGCTATGTTAAAATTAAAAACTATTGTGTATCAAGGAGCACCATCAACAGAGTGAAAAAGCCTACAGAATAGGAGAAAATATTAATAAATCATATACCTGATAGGGTGTTAATATATAGAATGTATAAAGAACTAAAACTCAACAGTAAGAAGAACCAAGCAGCTGAGTTAAAAAATGGGCAAAGAACTTGCATAGATATTTCTCCAAAGAAGTTATACAGTCAATTAAGCACATGGAAAGAAGCTCAGCATTACTAATCACTAGGGAAATTCAAATCAAAACCACAGTGAGATACCATTTCATACCCATTAGAATGGCTACTATAAAAAACCCAGAAAGTAACAAGTGTTGGCGAGTATGTAGAGAAGTTAGACTCCTGTATACTGATGGTGGGAATGTAAAATGTTGCAGCTGCTGTGGAAAACAATATGTTGGTTTCTAGAAAAATTAAAACTGGAATTACCAGATGAGCCAGCAATTCCACTTTGGGGTTTGGGGTGTAAACCCCAAAGAATTGAAATCAAGGACACAAACAGATGTTTGTACATCCATGTGCATATCCACATTTTTCACAACAGCCAAAGGTAAGCACCCCAAGTGTCCACTGATGGATGAATTAACAAAACGTGATACATGCACACAATGGAATATTATTTATCCTTAACAAGCAGGAGATCCTGACACAGGCTACAACATGGGTGAACCTGAAGACGTTATGCTAAGTGAAATAAGCCAGTTACAAAAGGACAGATACTGTGTGATTCCATTTATGTGCGGCACCTAGGGGAGCAAGAGAAGTAGGAGGATGGGCCCAGAAATCTCACATACTGAATATTCCTGACTTCCCCCTTATCAGTTATTGTCTGTCCACAAATTTCCCAGATTAAAACTGCACTTTACAGTTTATAAAATACTGCATCGAAAAGTCAGGTGCTCCCAAATTTGAATTCCACCTACCACTTATGACCTGTGGGACCTTTGGAAAATTTACTAAACCTCTACAGATGTCCTTACTTGTAAACTTCAGGCATTAATAGATTTCTCATAAGATTAAATAAGGTTATGTAAAGTGCTTAACCCACTGCAGCACCTACACATTCGATAAACATTGATTTTCTTTGCTTTATCTCATTTGCCTTACACTAACTCTGGGAGGTAGGTTTGACTGGTATTACTATCATCCCATTTTACAGACAGCAAACTGAGACCAGAGAGATTTATTCTGAATTGCCTAACACCATAGATCTTTCCAGTAGGGGAGCTGGGTTTTGAATTCAGGCTTTTCCCCCATGTTGTTTCCTCCCAGCATCTGCCTCTAGCTCCTTTCTGATCATGCTATTCTGATGTTGTCCCAAAATGCCCAAACTGGGGAAACAGGGCCTAAACATTCACCACGTCATCTGTGCCATGGGCCAGGAGGCTGCAGCCACTTTTGCTTTTGTTATACTTTTGAAAACATTTAGAAGCAGAATGTCTGGGAGCTGAACAATAGACTTACATGGTATCAAGAGTATTCTGATCAAATTATATAACCCCTAATTACACCTTCCTTTTAGACATAACCTTTGTTGCTCTATTTCTAGCACCTCAGAGCGCCTGTCATTACCCTTTTCCCCTTTGTGGCTGAACACAGACTGGGCTGGCTGGAGGCCGCTGGGTGGGCCGTCAAGGCTCATGAGTCACCCCTGCTCCATGGTCTTGAGTCTATGAGACTTTTCACTTTCACACTGGTATCAACACTTTCCCCTCTCCTTTCCCAGTTATTAAAAATAAATGGCAAACTTAACTCCGTATTTAAGCTGCTGTCCAGCTAAGCGTGGCCTTTCTGGTGAGGGTGGTGGGCTCGCTGACCCTGCCTGTCGGGTGGAGGCAGCGTCGTCTGGCCGTGGTCAGCGGAGCCTGCTCATTCCCAGGGCCCGAAGGAGCCATCGGTGACTGTAGTGTGAGGCTTGTGCTGGAGATGGTACTCAAGTTTCCCTTCAGGTGCGGCTGCCAGTGTTGGCCCTAAACTCGTGTCTAGCCAGGAGGTGGCACCCTTTCTCTCCCAGTTGGTAGTGGTTGGTCATTGCTGGGGGAGGTAAGAAGATGAGCTTCCACGGCCGGACTGCCACTCAGGGGCTCTGACACGCAGGGCTCCTCTTCTAAGCACGCACAGTTCTCTCGAAGGAGCCCGCGTGGCTTCAGTTCTGCAGCTCCGGAGCCACTCCTCTCTTCCCCCCGAGGGGCTGCTGCCACCTCTGTTTCTTTGGGTTTCTCTGCCCGCAGGTTGCGCAGTGGGTGCTGGGGGTGGTCAGGGCGGGATTGTGATGGGGGCAGAGCGGGAATGGAAAAGAAGACAGGATGGTTGAGGGGCGCTTCTTGCAATGATAGCTTCTCTCTCCCTATTGTGAGCAGCCCTTCTGCTCTCGTGCCTGGAGTAACGAAGTTGTCCTGTATTTCTGCGCAGACTCAGTCCCAGTCCTGCTGGCCACCTGGGCTGCTTGTTGCTCTGAACCCTTTCTTTTGTTTTAGATGGATTGTGGGGAATCTCAGGTCTGAACTGGGAAGAAAGAAGGAAGGGGTAGGAGAGATGGATATGAGAGAAGAAAATGTGAGGGAAGAGGCAGCTGAACAGACATTAGATAGAGAAACACAAAGACAAAAGACAGACACAGAGAAAGAGTTACAATGAGAGACAGTGTGACTCATACACTGGCAGCGGGTACGGATTTGGAGGCAGAAGAATGGATTTGCTTCCCAGCTCATCCCTACTTCGAGCTCTGTGGAGTTGGGAAAGTCAGTAGATTGCTCTGAGCCTTAGTCTTCCCATCTGAAAATGGGTATAATTACACATCATCTAAACCACTGTGATAAGAATCGAATAGAAGGCCTGGAGGAGGTCCTTTTGCAAGTGACAAAGCTCTAGATAAAATGGATGTTACCTAATGTCAACCAGACATTAAGAGAAAGGATGTCGTCCTGATCCATGCTGAATCCTAGGGCTGGGGCATAGGTTCTCTCAGCAGTCTACGAAGAAACCTTAGTCCCCTGTACCCCAATCCCATTTTCTCAGAGCATTTTATAAGAGGGGAAGTATCCCTGCCTGGGGTGGCACTGTGTGTGTGTGTGTGTGTGTGTGAGTGCGCCTGCCAGGGGCTTTTCTAACTGCACTTCGTGAACTAACATTTAATTTTCCTTGCTCCCTTATGAAGTAGGTACTGCTATTAGCCTCATTGTCCAGATATTGAAATTGAAGCACAGACAGATGAAAAGAAGTTGCCTAAAGTCACACAGAAAGTGTCAGAGGAGAGTCACACTCAGGCCATCTTGTGCCAAGGTTCTCCTCCTAAGCACTCTGCTATACCACCTCTTTCGTTAGGTCCAGTCCCTCACTCTCTCATCTGGCAGGACGCAGGAGGCTGCCTCAGAGGGGAATTTAACCGGCATGCACATCTTGTTCCAGGGGCACACTCCGGGGGTCTCTCCCTGCACTCAGGGTGTTGGGGGTGGGTGTTCCTGCTTGAGATGCCTCCCTATCAGGCCAGACATGCCACAGTTCCTTTTCCTTGCAGTGAGCTGGCAATTTCAGCACCTCAAAAGGGAGATGGGGCGAAGTACTTCATGTGCCCTCTAATCCTGATGAAGTGCAGCACCCATACACTGTCTAGACACTGCTAGCCGCTCTGCTTCCAGCCTTGTTTCTGGAGGTGGGAAGACCTGTTGTCTAAAGGTCCTGGACTCTAGAGCTGGGCTTGGTTATGCAGCAGCAGGGAGCCAACAGCAGGGCTTGCAGTGCAGTTGTTCCCCCAAAATACAGGGTGCAGCCCGATTTTAGTTACTTGCTTTAGGGCAGAGATTGTGGGCCCAGAGTGAAATCCAGTGCCTTGCTTCATATCAGAAAGTGACATGCAAGTGACTAGGTGAGCAAGATTCCAAAAACGAGGCATCAGGGAGGGCTTTGCAGGCAGCCTCATTTTGCTTCCATGCAGATGCACTTGGTCTCATTTTTCCCCCAGAGAAGAAAAAATCTCCATGTGGGCTCCCGGGCCAGAGATCCATGGCCCCATTTAGGGGATCTTCCCGAGGGTGTTTCCTAATGCACTCATTGCCCTGGTCTTCTCTCCTTGTTTCACTGAGTAGTTTTTAAAAAGAAGGTGCTGGGGTGCTCTCTTCTCTCTATTCTCTGGTGTCTGAGAACATCCGATTATGATCTTACATTTCAACAACAATCTGTTGCAATTTGCAATTCTGTCACACTTGCTTCCCTCAGACCTTTGCAGACATCTCCTTACTCCCTGCAGGCATTGGATGTTGCTGTTTGAAGTCTGAAGCCAGCCTGATGTTTTACTTCTGGTTTATTCTTTCTGGATCTCTGAGGTATAATATTTTAACTAGGATGTGTCTTCATGATGTCTGTCATGACATATTTCGGTTCTTTTTCTTCTTTGATGTTTAATAACTAGGCTATATAGTGATGTGTTTTATTCTGGAATAATTATTCTTGGTAAATGTGGGGGACCATTTTGATTTGCTGATTCTTCGTGAAAGTTTCCTGTATTATGTTTCGGAGCTTTTATTGATTTTACTTTTTTAAACCTTAACGGCACCAATTATCCTTATGTTTGACAATCTTTTTCCTCTGCTTCTATCATTCCCTATCTAACTGCTTTAATCTCTTTGTCTTATTTTTCCTCATCACTGTGACTGTGTCAGGCTTTCCCCCAGTCCTATTCATTCTCTTTTTCAGCTGCCTCTATTTCATTTCATTCAGCAGTTTCAAATTTATTTATTAGATTTGTAATAAGTTATTTTGGTTCACAATTTGTTTCCTTAGCTCTGTGAAATTTCTTGTAATTTCATTTTATTGTTCTATCGTCTCCTGTTTATTGATTTTATCTTTTAAGTTTTTCTATAGAGTAAAACTCTCATGGGGAAACGACTTCTGTTTTCTGGGTTACTTTATATGCCCCCTACTGTTGGATTTGTTTATAATCTTTCTTTTTCCTGTTGTCTCTCTTCCTGGAAAGATGATAAGTCCCGTGGTCCTTTCTGCCTCTGCTGAGACCCCACAATGTGATGAAGGGGATTCTTCTCACTGGAGTTTTCCCACAGCTTACCCTAGACCTGTCTACTTACTCTTTCAGGCCATGCTTCCCCAAATTGTAGGGTATCTATGAGAATTCTTAGGAATCTTTGGACTCAGTTACTGTCCTGTATTCTACTCTTGTTAAGAGTGATGTAAGGAAGCATTCTGATGACACCAGAATATTCTGTTTTGTTTTTTTTCTTGGCTACCATTTTGGAGAATTCTGTGGTATACAGTTCTTCCCCTTTCCTTCTTTGGTTGCTGCTTGTGACTTTTTGCTGGTATTTCACATTTTTGTTTTATTTCTTCAAGTATGTGAAGGGAGAGATTCTGTGTTTTTGCTTTACTCAGGTGATTCCACCCAGAAGTCTGTATTATTTTTATAATCAGAAGAAAATGCAATGCTATAAGACTATTAAAGTAGAAGAAGTAGAATTGGTAATCTCTAGTTTTTTGACCAATTGTTCTTTTATGATTTTTTGTACATTAATATCTGCCTGTATGAATAAGTTTAATAAGACCACCCTGCTTGGCTGCTTATGTGAAAACAGATTGGGACTAATATAGAGAGAGTAAGGTTTACCACATTTTTTCTCAATACGTGCACTTCACCTTCCCAGACAGTTCTGAAACTGACCTCTTTGAGGGCTTCAAGCAATGTTTAGATTTGCTTATTTGATTTTGCATTCCATTGTATTGCACCTGGCTAACAGTTCTCTTCATTGGGTGCAGAAACTTTGGAGACTTTCTTCTTCCTCGGGGAAACTTCAGTTTTGCTCTCAAGGCCTTTCAATGGATTGGATGAGGCTCACCCACACCATCAAGTATAATTTTTACTTAGAGTCATCTGACTGTAGATGTTAACTACATCTACAAAACACTTTCAGCACAACACTAGGTTAGCATTTGATTGGAAAACTGGGTATGATCGCCTAGCCACGTTGGCATATAAAACTAACAGTCACAAATGGGGAATGGAGAGGGAGGAAAGGGCAAAATGTCAGAGGGGTTGATTTGGCATGTTACTCCCTCCAGAATTTAAACGGTTGAAAACATGTTTCTGCTCCTCTGCTCTGGCAGACATGACCGACAGTGAGAACAGTCACATTTACATAACTCAGCAAGTAATTCCTTGGAAATTCTTCACCATGATAATGTCCATGCAAAGATGTACTGTGGGCAACCTGTTGGAGATTTATAATACACATCACCATATTGAAAACCCCAAGAAATCGCACAGCAAAGAAACTTGTTTATCTCTTTCTCTCTTTTTTAAATTCATCTTTCCCCAAACTCATTTGACTATGAAACTTTTCCTTTCTTTCCCCCATGTACTGTCCACCAACAGAGAGAATGCTTAGGGAAAGGCTGGCATGATTTCCTTTCCCTAAAGTCATAGCGTGGTTCACTTGGATACTCCTGAGGCTCCCATGATAACTCAAAAAGAACAACCTTTTTAGTCGCTTGCTGCACATAAACATTTCCTGCTTTCCTAGTGTTCATAAAAAGCCCAAGGTTGACTGACACAGAAAAGTGGAATTTTTCTGCTTGTGTCTTGTTCAGATGACTAAACCTTTTAAGAGACAAACAATCCAAAACCCTTCTCACCAAATCTTTGAGCAAAATGGCCTCTAGGAAAGTGCTGCTTTGTTTATCACTTAATGCACCACCAGGTATCCTCAGGGGCATCAGAGCCCCATGGGAAAACTTGATCTATGCCCCCGTGAGCTGGTACCAGGCAGCAGGAAGCAGTGGTGCAGTAACATGCAATTGATCTCATCCATCAATTTCCTCAGCTGGTTCTTGAGTATCTACTGGGCTAGGCCACAGTGTGTGTGTGTGTGTGTGTGTGCATGTAGAAATGAATAAAAAGCTATAGTGTAAGATAATAGACTTTTTAGGGTAGGATTTCATTTAGTGACAGAGACCCCTCAAATAATCGCATCTTAGACAAGACTAGGGCTTATTTTTCTCTCATGGAACAGTCTGTTACTAGACAGACCAGAGCTGGAATGGGGTTCCAAGGTGTAAGGGACCCAAGTTCTGCCATTTCTAAGGTGTTTCTCTCATCTTTTAAAAAATTTTTTTTATTATTATTTTTATATATCTTTATTGATTTCAGAGAGAGGAAAGGAGAGAGAGAGAGAAAAACATCAGTGATGAGGGAGTCATTGATTGGCTGCCTCCTGCACACCCCTGACTGGGGATCAAGCCCGCAACCCAGGTATGTGCCCCAACTGGGAATCGAACCCTGATTGCCTGGATTCTAGGTCAATGCTCAACCGCTAAGCCACGCCCAGCTGGGCTGTTCCTCTTGTCTTCTCATACAAAAATAGCTAAATACCACATCCTCATTCCACCTAGGAAGGAGGCAAAAGTGGTGCCAATAAGGGCATTTTCCCTCCCTTTAAGGATACAACTTAGAAGTTTCCTACACCATCTACTATAATCCTACCAGTTGCATAGCCACAGATAGCTTCAAAGAGGGGGAGGCTGAGAAACATAATCCTAATTCCAGATGCTCACGAAACCCAGCAAAACTGAGAGGTTCCTGTTATTCTGGAGAATGGGAGAGTGGATTTGGGGGAAAAACTAACATTCTCTTCCACAAGGTTATATAAAATAAGAAACACATTTAATCAACCCTTGGTTTTTTCTAAGCAAGATACACCACAGGACTTTTATTCCAAGGACTGGACTAAGGGATTTGGATGCCAAGAGCTGAGAACCACAAGGTGAGCAACACTAGGTGCTTCCTCTGAGTGGATAGGAACCATCCCAGGATATAAAATATTTGAGATTGACATTCCTGTTTCCAAAGAACTCCCAAAGCACTTTATTTTTAAAAGCAACTTAACTCATTGCTTTATAATTACTTCTCAGTATAGATGTGTCTGCCTCCCAATTACACCTGCTCCTCTAGGGCGGGGACTCTGTTCTGTGTCTGACTCATGGTAGGTACTTAGTAAACATTGGCTGACTCCAGTGTGGGGGGTTGACACCCACTCTCATTTCCACTTCCACCTCCAAAATGACCTGAACTCTGACATTCTCTTACTTGGAAGTACTGGAGGTGAATCCAAATACTAGCTGAGAACTTGGATGAGGGACATCAACTCTCTTCTTGGGATCCCTGGCTGTTGATTGTTTGCTTAACCAAATCTAACTTCATATGGGGAATGTCTGCTTTGGTGTCTGGATACTACCTCTTCCAACTATCCATTGCCATGTATCAAACTACCCCTAAACTTGGTAGCATGAAATAACTGTTTGTTGTGCTCACAGACTCTGTTGGTCAGGAATTTGGAAAGGGCACAGTGGGGATGGTTTGTTTCTATTCCACATTGTTGGGGCTTCAGCTGGAAGGCTGAGAGGCTCGGGGTGCTGGAAGTATCTGAAGATTCCCCCAACTCTCATGTCTGACAGTTGATCCTGGCTGTTGGCTGGGACCTTCGCTGGAGCTGTTGCTGGAACATCTACATGTGATTTCTTCTTGTAGCTTGGGCTTCCTCACAGCATGGAGGCTGGGCTCTAATGGCAAACTTCCCCCAAATGACAACAGGTGGAAGCTGCATTACCTTAGCTCTAACTTAACTCAGGAAGTCACAACTATCACTTTCACCATATTTTGTTCTTTCTGGCCATCACAAAGGCCCTTTCAGTCTCAAGAGGAGGAGAAATAGATTCTACCCCTTGATGGGATGGTGGTGGTGGCTCACCCAGAGGACTGAGGAGTGAGTGTGGCTCACCTAGATTCCCTGAGGACTTCTGGCAGGACAGCGCCATCAGCCACATGCCCCTCATTCCAGAGGGCCCAGGAAGAGCCAGGGGCTTTGGCAAAGTCCCTGGCACCCTGACAAGCACCATGTTGTAGAGGAACTCTCCCTAGGCTGGGAGTGAAGAGGCCTGTGATCTGATTGTCATGTGATACAGGACAGGCCACTTGATTAATATGAATCTCAGTTTCCCCTATATGACAGGTGAGAAGTTTGGACTAAATCAGTTGTTTTCTAACCCTTTATATGAGTGGATTCTTCTCCTTTTTAATTTGTATTATTTTTCAAACCAACGTTTAGGTGGAACCCAATATATGAACTGAATAAAGGCCAGTGAAAGGGGTTTTGAGCATATACGTGCCCACTTGTCCTTTCTTGCTCCCTGGGGGCTCTCCATGGTACCTCAGTGCACCTCAGAGCACGTTTGGAAAACCCTTGTACCAGGATCTTTCCTGAGGGTCTCTAGGATGGGATTGGGGTGAGAGAGAAAAGACTCCCCACCCATCTCTCTATTTCCCTCCTCAGAGCAGTTTCTGCTTCTTCCTGCTCCCTACTTGAGCCCCCCACCTCTCAGCCGCCTAACGCCGAAGCTTTGTGCAGGTGTTCCAGGTGAGCCGAAGTCCCATAATCCCCGGGAGAGCAGTACTTAGGGAGCATGAAAATCTGCTGGTATTGTTTGAATTTGGTGCCCTTTCAGCTTCCTGTCATTTGTGCCAAACCAGCCAGGTCTGGGAGAAGTTGGGGACTCCATGGAAAGGCCTGAGGGCTATGGGGACTGCGGTGTCCACAGTGCTACCTTCCAGGCCTCAGCTGGCGACTCTGGGACCCCCATGGGGGAGAGGAACCCAGCCTGCTCTCCCAGTTCTTTCCCTTCGCTGAAGCTCTCATCTGCTTCCCCACTCCTCTCCCTCCGCCTGTCACCTCCCCACCCCCCTTCCCAGCCCACTCCCAGCCTACTCCCACCCCACTTTTTCTCTCTCACATTTTTTGCTCCATATCTTTGTCTCTCCACGCCATCTCTTTTTTTCAAAAAAATCAATCCACAGAGCGATTAGATTTGCAAATGAGCGGGCAGAAAACTGGGAACAAAGCAAACCAGAGCCCAAGAGGGAGCAGGTATAATTACTGTAATTAACTCAAGCAGCAGGACGCATCCCCTCCGCAAGGCTGCTGCAAGGTGCTGTTTAGGCGCAGCAGGGGACACTGAGGGGAGCGGGCACCTGCCAGAACTCAGCAGCCAGGAACTCAGCCGGCTCCCCCTTCCCCAGGACTGGGGAGTCTTCACAGGGGCCCTGGCTGGGGAAGGTCCTCCAGCAGGTACCTGTGTGAGGATCCCACTCTTGTCCTGTCTTGGGCTCTGCAGGAACCAGGAGGAGGGGATCCAAGCTCAGAGAATATGCTATGGTCTCCTGCCCGGCAGAGTGGGGGCCAGAGAACAAAGTTACCTGTCTCATCTCTTACGTGGACACTTAGCTCTTTTCCAGCTTTATACCATCCTGAGAGCCTGCCCTGGTATCCCTGGGATCTAAACACTTCTAGAGGTCTTGGGGAGAAAATGTCTCTGATCCCATGAAACTGTCATATGAGTGTCCTCAAGCATCCCTCCTGTACCTGAGGCTTCCAATGTACCTTTGCAACCTTACCTTTCACAGCTGCCCCCCATCACTTCATCTGGCCAGATCTGACCTCATGCTGCATCCTAAACATGACCTCCACTCTTCCATTCCTCTGCCTTCACATGGAAGGGGGGTCCCTTTCCTCCCACGTGCACTATCCCAAATGCCAGTAGGAAAAATGTTATCCACCTCTTGAGATACATTTGAGGTTAAAGCCAGTTTCATGCAGTCTATCCCGATCTCACCTTCCACCTCCTATCCTTTGGGAAAGGCAGACAGACCCCAACTTTGGATTCTTGGAGTTTAACTGTCACCTTTGGGTGTATAATGAAGTAAGGTTCATAAAAGAGAAAAGGGCTATGGGCTTTTTTGTTCAAGGGTCAACTGTACAGAATTGAGTATTTAATTACAACTGAGGTAAGAAACAGGTGTTGGCCTCCCTTATTTTTGGGGTGCTGTGGTCTCTAGGCTGTCCTCTGCCTCCCTAATCATTTGTTTTCCTTGGCCAGCTCCTCTTATTTTTTTTTGTCCATGTTTTAAATGATGAGCAGCAGAGTGGAGTGGTCCAGAGCGTGGACAGGCTCGAGTCCTAGGTTGCCTCAGTTTAAGCTGCAATGATACCACTCGCTGGACTGTAACCTCAGGCAAGTTATTCAACCCGAGCAGCCCAGTTCCTCCCCTGCAAAACGAGAAGTCACAATAGTATTTACCCCACGCGCCGGCTGAATGAGTTGATTGTGTAAAGCACTTTAGAACAGGACTTGGTGGGGAGCAAGTGCTATACAAACGTCAACTGTTACTCCTATTTTAACGTTCCAAACGGAAAGACATTATCCTTCAGCATCAGGTGCAGCCAGTTCTCCCCAACGCTTCTAAAATTCATTCACTCCTCTCCAGCCCTACTCCTCATTTCTTAGTTCAGTCCCTTATACTTTCAAGTATGGATTACTCCCACTCTTCCTAATTGGTCTCCCCTCCCTGTCTTGCCTTTTAATTTATTCTTCCCACAGAAATCTAATCACATCTCTGATTTGTCTTTGAACCTCCACGACACAGAATCCAAACTCTCGGGCACGCCGTGCAAATGATTTTTCCTTGCTTGCTTTTTTAGTCTCGCCCCTCCCATTGCTACTTTGACCAGTTTTTTATGAGTCCTTCCAGAGACATGCTGCGCACCACCAGCAGACATACCCCCTTCTTTATACATGTGGTGCCCTTCGCTACTCGGTTTTGCACTTTTCCAGTTATTATCCTACAGACTGTGCCCTAGAGACTGCCCTCATTCTTTTAAAGGCAGAGCCTACACCCCTAACCCCTCCTCTATCCTGCCCCTGTGAATGACAGCCAGCCGAGTGATTATTGGCTCTGATGCTCCGTAAGTAGTTGAGGAGTTGAATCCATTATGTTGACACTGTGCCTAGGTGGCTGGACTCTCATGTTCTGGTGACTGGAGGGAACAGGGTGCTCCCTATTCAGTTTGGGGTCCTGTGTAATCCAGATGGTTCTGTCTCTCCTTGCCCTCCTCTGAAGGGTTCTTGCCTCCTGCTTTAATGTTGACGTAGTCCAATTTATCAGTTTTTTTCCTTCTAGAATATATGCTTTTTGTGTCCTAAGAATTCTTTGCCTATACAATGATCATAACATTTCTCTCCTGTGTTTCCTTTTAGAAATTTTTAGTTTAGCATTTACAGATTAAGCCAATGATCAGTTTTGTTTGTAGTGTGAGTCAGTGTTTAAGGTTTATTTTCTTCCTGGGATAGTCAATTGTTCTAGCTACATTTGTTGAAAATTTTTTTGCATTGCATCGCTTCAGTATTTTTGCCAGAAATTAACTGACCATGTACGAGTAGGCCTATTTCTGCACTCTATTCTGTTCCATTGATCTCTGTGTCTGCCCTATGTTAATAGCACACTGTCTTTATTATTGGAAGTTTAGGGTAAATCTTAAAATAGTGTCATTCTTGCACTATTTTAGGATGTAGTGTAGGAGGTGGTCTGAGTCCTCCAACTTTGTTCTTCTTTTTCAAAGTTTTTTGGCTATTTTAAGTCCTTAACATTTACATATAAATTTTATTGCATATCAGTTTCTATTAAGAAAAAACCTGGTGACATTATGATTGAGATTATATTGAATACCTGTATCTTAACAATACTGAGTCTTTCAATCCATAAACATTGTATATATTTTCATTTATTTAGGTCTTTTTTAAATTTTTCAGTGATTATTTTATCATTTTCAGTGTAGGGATTTAATATATGTTTTGGTAAATTTATCTGTAAGTGTTTTATGTCTTTTGATGATATTATAAATGGTACTTGTGGTAGCCAGCCTCTAAATTGGCTCCCGGTGAACCTTTCCATCTGATTTTAATGGCTTTGTATATAATACCTGGCACCCTGCTCCAGCCCCCATACATACATTGTACCAGAGTTGGTCTGTGTGACCCATAGAATATGGTAGAAGTGGAATGCCACTTCTGAGACTGGTAAAAAAAGGCATCACGGCTTCTTTGCTCTCGCTTGCTCTGGAAGACATGGGAACCGCTCTGTTGGAAGGTCCGATGTGGTAAAGAACAGAGACCTCCATAAATGAGGAACTGAGGCCTCCATCAGCAAGATGTGAGTGATTGATCTTGCAAATGGATCCTTCAGCCTCAGTCAGTTCTTCAGATGACAGCAGCCTTGGACAACATCTTGATGCAACATCATGAGAGGCCCTTAGCTGAAGGACCACCCAGGGAAGCTACTTCCAGATTCCTGATTCTCAGAAATTGTGTGAGATAATAAATGTTTATTGTTCTAAACTGATAATTTGTTATTCAGCAATCTAGAACTAATATAGTATTTTTTTTCAAACGAATGGTATCTATTTTATTTCAGTTTCCAATTATTCAGTATCCAAATAACATATAAAAATTCTATTTTTTTTTGTTTTTTAAAAATACATGTTTTTAATGATTATTTTAGAGAGAGAGGAAGGGAAAGAGATAGAGAAATAGAAATGCAGATGAGAGAGGAACATCAGTCAGCTGCCTCCTGCACACCCCTAGTGGGGATCAAACTCGCAACCCGGGCATGTGTCTTGACTGGGAATTGAACTGGTGACCTCTTGGTTCATAGGTCAATACTCAACCACTGAGCAACACTGGCTGGGCAGAAATTCTATGTTTTTATATAGACCTTGTGTCCTGTGTCCTTGATAAAATCAGCTCTTTTGCAGATATTTTAGGATTTTCGATATAGGCAATCATGTCATCTGTGACAAAGAGTTTTACCCTTTTCAAATCTGGATGCCTTCGATTTATTCTACTGCCTTATTAAACGAGCAAGGACTTTCAGTATTATGTTGAACAAAATGGTGAGAGCAGATATTCTTGCCTTAGTCTTGATCTTAAGGGGAAAGCATTTAGCCTTTCACTCTAAATATTATGTTAGTTGTTGTTTTTCCACAGATGCTCTGTATTGGGTTGAGGAAGTTTTCTTCTTAAGAAATTTTCCCAATTCCTATCATCAATACTAGACTTATAGTTTTATTATAGCAACAGTTGTTATAGCAAGACCTGTACACATTCACAGAATTACTATATTTAAATTCATATAGAATGATATTTACATGTTTAAATTACACTTTTGAAATCAGAAGATGAAGTACAGGTTGTCTTACAACAAAGAGAAGAAAAATACACAGAACAAAAGTAGGGTTAACAGTAAAAATATCACTATCTGTTCTTTATACAATAGGTGGAAACTTTTTGTCAGAAAGCTACATCTTCTTAATCTGATTGTCCATATCATTAAAATATGGATGGTTCAGTGCCCTTTTGCCAGAAACTTGTTTGGCTGGATCACAAACGAACATTTTTGAAAGCAAATCTGAGGTATTTTCAACCCAGTTTTTGCCATGGGATGCTAGGTTTCCCGGTTTCCACTTGGGAAATGTATTCTTAAAGTCCTGTAAAGATTCCCCTTAAATCCTGAAGAGTTGATTAAATTCTGAATCCCCATGGAAAAGTCGCTTATTAGTTGCGAATTCTGCAAGCATGGTGTCTACACTGCAAAGGTCAGCTGGAGTTGAGCTGTGAGCTGGGCCCAGCAATGCTCCTGGAGGTCGGTGTCAGAGGGCCGCTGCCGCATGTGCATTTCCTCTGATAGGTATTCCAAAAGCTCTGGCAAGGCTCAAGCCAGCCAGTTTAATTATTCCTGTGTTATCAGTAGATTTTGAGGTTTCAAGTCTCTGTGAGATCTCTTCTAGTGACAGAACACAACCCCTTGCACGACTTGGTACAAACAACTCTTAACAAGTGCAGGATCCCTGGACTGACTGGAAGGGATAGAATCCAAGTATTTCTGGAGATCCAAGGTGTTCAGAGATGAGATGTAACCTGGAATCCTTCATAAGCACATAATTTTTCTTTCTTTTTTCAATCCTCACCTGAGGCTACATGTATTGACTTTAGAGACAGGGGATGGGGGAGAGAGAGAGCGAGAGAGAGAGCTAGACAGAGAAACATGGATGTGAGAGAGAACACCAGTTGGTTGCCTTCCATACGTGCCCTGACTGGGAACCCAACCTGAAACCTTCCGCTGTGCAGGACGATGCTCAGCCAACTGAACCACACTGGCCAGGACCATAAGTACCTCTTGAAGACTGACTATATTTGAATGACAAAGTTCTTTTAATAGAGAAATTTCCAGAATTACAGTACTAGGAACTCTTCCTCTTTACTTTCTCATCTGATTTTCTTCATGGCTACCACTTGACCTGTAATTCTGTGTCTACCCTGATATATAACTCTACTGGTACTTTCTCCAATTTTCTCTGTTTGGATATAATATTCCATAGTTATTCAATAGGTATGGTAGATCCCAGCTTATTATTCTGTGATGGTGGGCTGGGGAAGTTGGGGAATGGTGAAGACAACAGTGGCTGCTACCACTCCTGTGTCGCTCTTTCTGAAACTTCCAAGAACCCTGAGAATTTTTATTATGAATAATTTTCTAATAATCTTTCTGAATCTATTGAGATAATTGTATTTTTTCTTTTCTGTTGTGTTAATATGATGAATTACATTGGTTGATATTTGAATGTTAAACCAGCTTTGCATTTCTGAGAAAAGCCACATTTAGTCATCACATATAAATTGTTTTTGAAAATACTCGATGAGTACTTTTCTCTTGTCTATTATTTCAGGCACACCTGCATTTTGTGCATCTGAACGAGGCCAGGAGATGCTGCTTCCCATTGGCTGCTACGTGGGATCACAGTGGCCCCTTGGTGCCTGACACTTGCACAGCTAGGCTTTTGTAACCCTCTGAGATCCTTGGGGAAAGAGAGAGAGAGAGAGAGAGAGAGAGAGAGAGAGAGAGAGACTGATTTGTTGTTCCACTTATTTATACATTCATTGGTTGATTGTTGTATGTGCCCTGATTGGGGATCAAACCCATAACCTTGGCATATCGGGACAATGCTCTAATCAACTGAGCTACCCGGCCAGGGTGGGAATCTGGATAAATTGTTGATAATTTCCTGCTATCTTGAATCAATATATTTGTTCAAATCAAATATTTGTTCAACTTTAATTTGGAGAAGGACCTGAAAACTGGGACAGTGAGTGTAAAAATAGAGGACCGCTGGTAGAAACCTCAAGGTAGGGAGACTATTTAGACACTGGCCACCCTAAAATGATAAATATTCCTTGTTGAAGGCCACATCTCCAGGACCACCTTACAGTATTCCTTCAACTGCACACTCTCCTTTCCAGAGAAGAGTTTTGAAAATACATTTTTTCCTCTGTCTCCTTGAGTTTCCAGTGACACACTAGCTCTCTGGTGACGTTTGAGTACACCTTTCCTGACGTATAGTGCACCGGGCAGCTGCATGCGAGGCCCACCCCTTCCTCTGACTATTTCTTCTGTGTGCCTTGAGCTCAGTAGGAGTTTGGTCAGTATTTGTTAAAAGCTCAGTGTGCCTTTCTTTGGGAATCCAAGAAGATGGATATGAGATATTATGAAAATTTCATTTTACTCAAGAGCAGTAAGACCAGGAGAAACCTCTCTTTGCCTGCCTTGGAAGCTGGCATCAGTATGCACATATTATGACAGGGGATTCTGGAAAGGAAACTTTCAGCGGATGAGATAATAGGAAAGAGTCTGAGTGGCTCCACCGAGTCCCAAACAGCTGCCAACTTCTCAAGGTTAACACGCAAAGAAGGGCTAGACCCTCCTGGCTTTCTCCTGCACCCAGTCAGCTATGGATCCTGGAGTCCTTAAAAATAGCTGGTGAGCAATGCAGTAGAGCAATGCAGCCTCATCTTCTCTCTCTTTTATCCCATTAAAATTTTTTTTCTCTCCCCTATCCCTCTCTAATCTAGACTGGGACAATCAGATGACAAAAGAGTTCTACTTTAAAACAAGTGCACGCAGGTATTTATAGTAAGGAATTGGACTGAATGAGCCAGCTGATAAAAATAGAAGGTCTGACTTAATCCATTCAGGAAGATAGTGGCCCAATGCATTTAGGGATAAAATAAATCAATTCAGATCTGATGTTTAGAAAACATATCCCAGATTGGGATTGTAGACCTCTCATGAGAAATGTAATAGATTTTTCCAAAGTGGCAGCAATAGTGGGGATGGGCTTTATCAGCAAGAAACTTAACTCTTAGCTTGAACATCAGAATATATATTTTTTAATTTTTAGAGAGAGAATAAGGGAGGGGGAGAGAGAGAGAAAAACATAGAAACATTGATGTGAGAGTGAAATATCGATCGGCTGCCTCCTGCATGCCCCCTCCCAGGATGGAACCTGCAACCTGGGAATACGCCCTGACCGGGGATTTTCAGTACGCAGCCAACTGAGCCGCGCCGGCCACGGCACATCACATCTTTTAGAGTCTATTCTAATTTTCCTCAGGAAACTTGGCCTAAACCCTCTACGCTTTGCACTACATAAATGTCAGTAAAGCTTGCTGAGCCCGCGAGGGAGGGTTGGGGCTCTAACTTGTGCTTGAGGACTACTGACTCCCTGTCAGTTTTTATGGTTGATGCTCGTGCAATTTTCCCACACGTGTCAGTTCTTTGAATGAACGGACCAGTGCCCAGCGTTTATTGAGCACTTACTGAGTGCCGTGCGCCATGGTACGCCCTTCTCGTGCTGTTTTATTTAGGCCTCGCTGTAACTCTGGCATGTGGTCTCCATTTGCTGATCTAAAAAATGGGACTCAGCTAGGGTTTTCCAAAGCCGTGTTGCTTCTGCATAGAAGGCTGGAATTTGAGCTCATATCTAGCATTGGGGTGGGCAGCAGCATTGCTGCGATCCTCTGTGCACTTCCGGACCCTCGGGCCGTGTCCGTTTATGATGAGGTTCCTTGACTACTTCTCTCTTAGTAATTTTCCTCCTTTGAGCCCAGCAGCGTAACTGAGCTGTTCAACTTCATGTTTCTTATTATGTTCCATTGTATCGGTTAGGAATGCGTGCAGTCGCAAGGAGAAAACCTCCACCAATGTGGTGGCTTTAACAAACGGCTGCAAGTTCTTTGATACTCCCCCCAGTGAGAGGTGGGGTCTATGTGAGCTCTCCTTGAATCTGGTGTCTGCTTCACCTAACTGAGTCGTGCAGAAGTGACACTGCGTGACTCTAGCATGAGGCTGGGTCATAAATAGCTGTGCAACTTTTACTCCAGTCTCTCAGGATGCTTGCTCTTGGAATGCTGCCACCGAGCTGTGAAAAATCTAGGCCGTACTGAGGGGCCATCTGTGTAGGGACTCTGTTCAGCTGTCCTACTGAGTCCAGTCTGTGGTCATCCCAGTTAAGGCATGAGGCACATGAGTGGAGAAGCCACCTGGAAGTGGGTGTGTCAGGCGCAACTGTTCTCGTTCCTTGGTGTTCAAGTCACTCCCAGCGACCTGGGTCTCCTTGGTGGGGCCTCGGGCATTGCAGAGTAGGGATAAGCCATTCCAGCTGACCCCTGTCTGAATTCCTGACTCACAGAGTCCACAAGCTTAATAAAATGACTTCTTTATGTCACCATGTTTTGAAGTAGCTTGTTCCATAGTAAAAGTAACTGGAGTATCCAACTAGCAGTGAGTCACAGCCGTAGAAGTGTGTGTGTGTGTGTATGTGTGTGTGTGTATTTAATACAGTGAGAGATCTGGAGGTAGGCTGTTGTTGGTCACTGCTCAACATGGCCATCAGGGACCCAGGATCTTTTCATATGTCCGTATTGCCATCCTTAGTATGTTGGCTTTCGCCCCCATGCTTGTTGCTTCAGAGTTTTGGCATAAATGCTGTAGCTCTAGGCATTGGGTCAGCATTCAAGTTGGGAAGAAGAAAGGACAGGCAGAGCCATCTATATGGTTTTATTAGAAAAGCAAAACTTGCCCAGAAATCCCCAGGTCTCCACTTGTGTCTCATCAGCTAGAATTTTGTCACAAAATTTGTAATGAGAACAGAGTCTGGGAAAATGAGTGTTTACCTGGCACATTGCTGTCCTAAATACAACTTGGGCTCCCTTAGCAAGGACACAGGAGAACATGAGCACCGTGTGGGCAAGACCATTGTCTACCACATGCCTCCATTGTTTTGCATGTTTTTTTTCCT
Source organism: Miniopterus natalensis (assembly GCF_054644295.1). Lineage (NCBI taxonomy): Eukaryota > Metazoa > Chordata > Mammalia > Chiroptera > Miniopteridae > Miniopterus > Miniopterus natalensis. The sequence goes on along the minus strand of NC_142081.1, from coordinate 18,257,950 downwards.
GGTTGGCTCAATTAGATGGTAAGTCTTTGAAAACAGAGATAAGGCCGGTTACTTCTTTGTAATGCTTCTTAGCCTCCAATATAGCACCAAAAAGGCCATGTCTGTTTAATATGTTCACTTATTGATGACAGAGAAGGAGAAGGAGAAGGTTTTCCATAACGGAAGTCTTCACATTGTTTTTACTTTGCATGCCCCTTGAAAGAATTGTAAGAGACAGTGTTCCCACCTTGTACATTTTTTTTCTGTTAATACCCAATATTTTTTTTCATTGCTTTTCAGAGAGAGTAGAAGGGAGGGAGGGGGAGAGAGAGAGAAACATCTATGTGAGAAGAGACACATTGACTAGTTGCTTACTGCATGCACCCCGACGGGGTGGGGAGCGAACCCGCAACCAAGGTGTGTGCCTTTGACCAGGAATGGAACTCTAGACTCTTTGGTGCGTAGGCCTACACTCTAACCACTGAGCCACACTGGCCAGGGCCCCCTTGTACATTTTAAAGTTGATACCTGCAATTTTCATTATAACTTTACAAAGTTGCAAAGAATATAATTTTTGGCATATCGTAAATACTAACATTAAAAATAAACCTTTTTACTGCTTTTTAAAAAGTTCCCAATGAAATCTAAATGTGATAGTGATTTGATATGATTACCTTCCGTTTAAAACTACAAAAATAAGCTTTGCTTTAGTAGTCAGAATTTAGCATCATTCCTTTGCTCCTTGAACTTATATTTTTATTTCACATTCCCCACAGAATTTTTCCTAATGTAATATATTTTTATGCTTGAAAGTTTTTTATTGATTTCTGTATCATACTTTTGTGCAACAAAAACATACTTATAAATGGAAATAGCATTTTAAAACATTTACGTGACTAAAAGGGTTTAAGTACTGAAACATTTCTTCTGGATTGAATTATTAAAATTATTATACAACTGAGAAAAACAACCTAAATATATTTTACATTTTGATATATAATTATTAAACACAGAAGTGAAATTCATTGGAAATGCATCTGCTATGAGATGGATGGGATTTAAAAAATTATTTCGTATATCTATGGGTGAATATCACTTATTGCTAGAATGAGACTAAGTTTGGCATCAATTGCAAGCCTATTTTTTGTTTATTAAGACATAAGTGCTGATGGATATTAACTAGACTTATTGTGGTGATCATTTCACAATATATAGAAGTACTGAATCATTACATTGAAATGAAACTAATGTAATGTTATATCTCAATTATACCTCAATTTAAAACAGACACAAGTGCTGAAAACATTGTTCATATAAGTAAATGGAAATGTAAGGATTATTGTTACATTCGAATTGAGTTCAACTATTTGAGCTAAGCCATATATTAAAAATCTCATAGTGATTTATCATAAAAAATGATTTTTAACGCTGTGTTAGCTGACAGCTCAATTAGGTACTCCTTTGGTTATTGGAAACCACCTGACCTGGAAAAGAACTTGTAAACAGTCATTTGAGTTCAGTTGCAAGTGGATTTCTTACCCGCTCATTAGACACACATGCAACCTCAGCATTTCTGTTGATGTTGCTGTTTGGAGCCCTGGAAGTCTGTACTCCAGGACACATCGTATTAAGCTTTGAGAGGAGAGAAAACTGTGTCTTTCTTTGGGTTAAGTGGGAGGAGGAAAGAAAGAAGCTAGGGGAAGAGAGTTTGCCTGCTGCCCCAACTGCAGGCAGATCAGTTTTGGGAGAATCTGAAGGAAAACTGAGGATTCTGAAATCGATCTCATAAATCTATCCATGCCCTCAAGCCAAGTTTGCTTGTACCCACAAGAACATGTGTACCCCAGCTTGGAGACTGCTGATCCAGAGGCTGTTAACTCATGGAGATGTTAACACTCCTGGAGAGGGTGGCTTTGGTTGAGTTTTCCTTCCAGCATTTTGGCTTTCAGGGAACTGCTCTGTGCTAAGGGCCTTGTAGGTACCATCACATCTCACTGAGTCCTGGGACAATCTTAAGAGGGAGGAAATACTATCCTGTTTTGCAAATGAGGGTGCATAGGTTAAGGGAAGTGGCAGCCATCCTGTACCAAAGCCGGGGTTCAAAGCCAGGGTTGTGGGTTTACAGAAGCCGAGCTCTTTAGCTGCTTTGTTAAGACGGTGCCCAGCGTTCGGTGCAGTGAACACAGAGCTTCATCCGAGCTGTTGTTGCCTGCACTGCTGTGGCTTTTATCCTTGCTTTCTTCTTGGGAAGTTTCTCTACAGCATGGTTCTCAAACACAGAGGTCTGGGCCCCACCTCCATGAATTTTTAATTCAGTTGGTCTGGGTGAGGCCCCAAATCTGCAATTCTAACAGATTCCCAGGCTTGGGAACCTCACTTTGAGAACCACGTCTCTTCAGCATGCCCAGTCTGATGGGAAAGAGCCCCACTTCTAATGCATTTAGGGACTGATTTCTTTCCTTTAAGTTTATTTTAGGGCTGACATTTTTACCTGCCTAGAAGTGAGTCTATAAAACTATGTCACATGTATATTTCAACACCTGAAACAACTTTGGAAAAACTTGAGCTGCAGGAATTTTTGCTGGAGACATTTTGAGTGACATTGCCCATGGGCATGGCTGCGTAAGGGGAAACTGTGTTGACATACCTTTATTTATTCCTGTCTACTTTGCACACGAAAGTCCTCTGTGTCTTTGCCAAGTTGTTCCCTCCGTCCAGATGGAACATCCTTTCCTCCCTTCTTCACCCACTGGTTCAATATTCAAGACTCACCTCAGGATAATGTCTTTTTTCTGCAGTTTCCTGCTGAGTGCAGTTCCTCTTCCCTGAACTCCTCTACCCCTGTGCAGCAGTCTGTAGGCATGGTCTTGCTTGCACGGTCTCTCCCACTGGATGATAAATTTGATACTACTTAGTGCTCAGTAAATAATAGTTAGCTAACATTTAATAGCACTTAGTATATACTAGGCATTGGGTAAACACTTTACATATACTATTTCATGAAATCCTTCCAACAGCCCGGCTGGGAGGGCTCAATTGGTTGGGCGTCGTCCTATGCATTGAAAGGTTGCTGGTTCGATTCCTGGTCAGTACACATACCTTGGCATATATCTGGGTTGTGGATTTGAGCCCTACTTGGGGAACGTATGGAAGGCAACCAGTCGATGTTTCTCTCTCACATCAATGCTTCTCTTTCTCCTTCCTCTCTAGGCATGTTCTTGGGTGAGGATTGAAATACAGAATATTTTAAAAATTCCTTACAGCACTCTTATGAGCTAGATATAAAAGAAATTCCTTACAACAATCCTCTGAGGTAGATATTGTTGTCATCCCTATGTTGCCACTGAGGCACATAATTTATATCAAGAAAATGCCAGTCCATTGATTTCTTGATTTGTGTTGTGAGAAATGTCAAGGGGGATGGACAGTCTGAGCAGCACTTTCTCAGGAAGCCAGAGCATAAGCCTCCATTCGAATAGCTGGCACAATAAATTTAGACCAGGGGAACTAGTAACCTGGCTCCAGTCTGAGGTGGCCTCGGATTAAGACAACCCATTGCTCTAACAAGGATGTCTCTGGAGTAACAGGGGAAGCCCTTGGCCACTTTTGCTTCACGGATAAGAGCAGGGACTCTGCAGCTAGACTGCATGCCAAATGCCAGCTCTGCCACTAACTAGCTATGTGACCTTGGGCAAGCTACCCATCTGAATGGGATGTTTGTAATAACGGAACCTGGCTCATAAGCTTGTTGTGATGGCCAAGTTCTTTAGCGTATGTAAGGAATTTAGGAGCGAGCCAAGAGTAGAACAAGAACTGTGGAAATTCTTGCTACTGTGACTATTAGCACTGTATTCTCAGAGGCTTGGCATATAGTAGGTGCTCAATGCATATTTTTGAATGAGTGAGTAAATGAATGAATGATTAGTTTGACTAGAGCTTTGATGTTTACTTGACAGCAATGATTTTCAAAAATTTCTTTTGACAGTGACCAATAATAAAGAAATACACTTAAATTAAGGCTAATACACATGTGTATACACACACGTCTTCCCAGGGCCTAGGGACCACTCTTTCATGAAGCTCCAATTTTCTCAGGGCTGCATGAACCAGAGCTGTGGCCTAAAAGTAACTGTGTCAACGACCTTGTGCCTCTTTGGCAAAGTTTAGACTTTGCTGAGAAAATGCTATCTCTTCTTTAAGGTCTCTTGTTTTTCTTTTAACACTTTGCCTAAGGTTGACTAGTGCCTCTTGTGGGGATGGTCTTGATCTTCCCTGCACCCTCCACCCACCCAGATACAAGGAGCAACCACTCCTTTTCCTGACAGGGCTGATGGCTCTTGGGCCCATTTCGACACTGGGGAGGCTTTGACTGGCATTCAGTCCAGATTCCTGAGTTTTTGGTGGCTGGCAAGGGTGGATGAAGGGTGGCTGCAGCGTAAATGAAGGAGAGGGTGGTGGAGTGTGTCCTGATGTGTGTTTAGAAGTGTATGAGAAAAAAAAAGAAGTGTATGGACTCTAGACAGAGGTGCCCTTTGCAACAGACTGGCCTGAGCTCCATTTGCTGCCCTTTCTCTGGTCACTCTTGGTTTTCTCTGGCAAATGGCAATGACAGAATCCTCGGGAAACTTTCTTAGCCACCAGCTTGGTTCTCGTCAAGGCTTGCATTTAAATGCCACATGTGATACTACTTCAGGTCAAGGAAGAGAAAGGGAAAGGCCAGAGGAACTCTTAATAGTAACATTAATAACCCTTGCTGCTATTTAGTGGGTGTCTCTGGGCTTTGACACTCGTGGTTTCTGCCTCCTGGTTCAAAACGGCAGCTGTGTCTCTGCTCTATAACCTGGTGGTCCACGTGGCCTCTGCTTATCTTTGTTTTTTAAACATTTAAAAAAACATTGATCTGAGAGAGAGGGATGGGGGAGAGAGAGAGAGGGTGAGAAACATCAATGAGAGAGAAACATTGATTGGCTGACTCCTGTATGTACCCTGACTGGGATTGAACCTGCAACCTGGGTATGTGCCCTGCCCGGGAATCATCCCACCACCTTTTGGTGAACAGGACGACACTCCAACCAATTGAGCCACCCAGCCAGAGCTATTTAAGCGTTTTAAAGTCTATTCCATTGTTTCTTCTGAATGCTAATGATAATCTTCTCAAACCATTTAGGGCTCTTGTTTTTTCTGACTTAGGAAGGTGGATACCTCTACCTACATCCCCCATTCCTTTTGTTCCTCTGTTCTCCATCGCTTTTAAAAAAAGTCTTTATTGATTTCAGAGAGAGGAAGGGAGAGGGAGAGAGAGAAACATCAATGACCAGAGAGAGTCATTGATCGGCTGCCTCCTGCATGCCCCCGACTGGCGACTGAGCCCACAACCCCGGCATGTGCCCTGACTGGGAATCGAACCTCCATCTCCTGGATCCTGGTCGATGCTCAACCGCTGAGCCATGGCCAGTCGGGCTGTTCTCCAGCACTTTTAAAAAATGTCAGTGTTAGTGTATTTTCCCCAAAGACTAAGTAATGTGGACGCTTACAATTTGCTGATTTTGTATGTGTTCCATTTTCCAAGTATTCCCTAGCCTATTTGTTGTCGATAGGTACTTTCGCAGACTCTTCATTACTTCCTAATTGTTTACCTGCCTTTCTTGGCCCCTCCCTCTTTCCTTTCCTGCACTTTCTCTATTTAAGCAGTTGGTCATGGATTTTTGGATTTCACAGAGCAAAAGTTAAGAAAAAGGAAAAAGCAGGGTAACTTACAAAGGGTTGCTGGCTTTTTATTTTTTCCGAATAATGACAACTACTGGTGCTACCTCTTCATGTCACACTTTCATTGTTTGTTACATGGTTCTGTAATTTGTTGTTGACATGAATGCCTTTCTATGATCTTGGTATTCTCAGTTCTTTGCCCGGTTCCTGGCACATCATGGCCCTCAATAAATGCTAATTGAATGAGCCATTGAGTAATTTATATAACACACCTGTGCAGTATCAGTGACTATTAGTTTTCACCTGGCACCTTCTCTTATCCCTCCCCAGTCAGTAAAAGCTTTTTGGAAGAGATAGGAAGGTGTAGTAGAGCCATAGAGTAATGGTCACTTTGACCTTGACCTTTCAGTTGGCTAAAGGCTGCATGAGGATCCATGCCACATGCCTGTGACAATTAGCCAGTGTATATGCGAAGCTTGCTTAAGAAAGCTGTGCTGGAAGGGTGCTTATTTATTTGGAGCCCTGTGCCACAGAGTGACATTGGTTCTTTCTCATCTGGAGCATTCTACTCAATCTGGGACATGAGCTGTTAGGAGGACAGGGGATATTGGTTTCTTTAATTTCCCTAACCCTGACTGCTTCTGGAAAGGACTATGGAGAGGGCAAGAGAGACATTCACAGCTGATGACGGTCTTCCTGGGAGGGTCCTGCAGAATCTGGATGTCCCGAATTACCGTGAGTGGTGAAAGAAATGGCGATGTGGACACTAGAGAGCAAACCAGGTACACATGTCAACCCTCTTCTTAAGAGCAGCTGTGCTACAAAGAAAGGGGCTTTAAACTTGGGTTTCAGTGCCTGTGTGACTGGATCAATTTCCTGCCCCGTGGGTCTGAGTTTCCTGGTCTTGAAAATGAAGGTTTGGGACTGGAAGATGCTTGCAGGTCTCTTTGGGTTTGATAAAGCATAACTCAAAGGTTTGAGGGCTGTGCTGGAGAAGAGAGTCTTGGCTCCAGAATTTTCTTGTAGATTTCAGAGGGCAGAACTCAGACCAAAAGGGTGGGAAGAGAGGCCAGCTGGCTGCTCAATGAGAAAGTCATTTCAGAGGGAGGGAGAATGTGGACAAGCCCTGTCCCCAGAAGTGTTACCAGTGCCACCCACCTGGGCGGTTTTAGAGATGACTCTTAATACCTTTGCAGCATTTGCCAGGTTTTCCCCAATGTAAAGTTGTTATTCTTGGTATTTTTGCCTCTTTTTGTACTGTACTGTTTAGGAGGAAGTCACTATATACAGCCCACACTATGGAGTGGGAAGTTATGCATCACTTCCTTGGGAGTCTTCAGCTTTAGATTAAAAAATATTTATTTATTATTTATTGCTTATTGTTGACAGTATTACAGATGTTCCCCATCCCCCACTTTACTTCCCTCCACCCCGTCCCCGCTCCACCCTAGGCCTTCCCCACACCATTGTCGGTGTCCCTGGGCTATGCATATATACTATGTGTTCTTTGGTTAATCTTTTCCTGTCGCTCCCACCCTCCTCCCCTCTGACAGCTGTCAGTCTGTTCCATGAATTCATGCCCTCTGGGCCTATTTTGCTTGCCAGTTTATTTTGTTCATTAGATTCTACATATAAATGAGATCATATGATATTTGTCTTTCTCTGTCTGGCTTATTTCGCTTGGCATAATACTCTCCAGTTCCATCCATGCTGTCCCAAAGGGTAAGAGATTCTTCTTTTTCACAGCCCCATAGTTTATTTTGACTTGTCTCACAAGCATCTTACAGAGCCAGGTGCAGTAAGGGAGCCCATTGTTGCTTTTCCTTTGGTCAACGACAGACAGCTAATGAAGGCATGGGATTTACTTAAGCTAACAAACGATTATCCTTCCCTATAGAAAGGTTACCAGAATGCTGAATTTGCTAATTACTCTTCTCTGCTTCTCCCAAGCAGTGATTTTGAGAGATTCAGGTTGGCACAATTCATCCATTATTCAAATCTAAGGTAAATGTTGCGACTGAGGAGCCCGGGAGGCTGAGGAAGAGGGAGGGGCTGCTACTTACCAAAAATGAAGCGGAGAGAATCGGATGCAGGACTCAAGTGGCCTAAAGGGACACAGCATGGTTAAGAGGAAATTCACCGGGAGTTTGGTCTCTGGGACTAAGTGGCATTTCTCAGTCTGTGCCATCCATCAGCATTTCTTCTGGATTACTGCTTGCACCTCTGCTAATGGGGGCTGAGGAGAAATGTTTATCCTGGGACAGTGGCTGGAAGGAAAGGCTGTGCAGTCTCTCTGGCTTTTTGTTCCCAACTTGCTGCCATTATCATGTAAATCAGGCTATTGCCAGCCTTGGTTTCTCTGCTGCTCACATCCAGAGTTGATGTTTCTGTCCAAGTCTGCCACTAACAGGCTATGTGATCTTTGATTCCCATTTCCTCATCTGTAAAATGATGTTGGTTTGAACCAAAAAGTGCAAGTATAGGCACTAGTGATGCTTCACCCCCTTTCAGACTTTTGGCAGATATTGCTAATTGCTGTGTGGCCACAGCATCCTTCTCAACATAGTGCTCTAGGAATTAACTACATATCACTTGGGGTGAGCAAGCAAGGAAATGATTTGCCCCCCTGGACTAGATGCTGTTTTAGGGCTTCTTCAAATTCTAAGGTTTTAAGATTCAGGTTGGCACAATTCATCCATTATTCAATCAACAAATATTCCTGTACCTTCATGTGTCAGGCTCTGTGCTACACGTTGGGTATACATGGTGAATAAAAAGAGACATAGTCCTGCCTTGGCAGGTGGCTCAGTTGGTTGGAACATCATCTCATACACCAAAAGGTTGTGGGTTCGATTCCTAATCAGGGCACATGCCCAGGTTGCAAGTTCAATTCCCAGTTGGGGTGTGTATGGGAGACAACTGATCAATGATCCTCACATCATTTTTTTTTTTCTTTCTCCCTCTCTTTCTCCTTTTCTCTAAAGTCAGTAAAAACATATCCTCAGGAGAGGGTTTAGGAAAAGAGAGACATGGTCCCCGCCTTTGTGGAGCTTACAGATTTTAAGTTCTTTGATCAGTGTCATGTGTTGTATTACAGTAGCTCTCAGTACAGGTTAGGGCAATGCAAGTCATCTGACTGTGGGAGGAGGAAGCAGATTTTATTAAGTACCTTGGGCAAGTTTCAACCTTATTATCTCATTTAATCCTCACAGCCACCTTATAAATTAGGAAGTAGTAATTACAATTTACAAATGAGAAAAGCAAGGCACACAGAAGAAGTTGCCCGAGGGCCCAGAGGGGTAGGTGGTAATGAGATTAGACCTTTGGTGAGTCTGATGCCAACGGCAATGGTTTTTATACCATTCCTCACTCACGGTTCCAACAGATCTGTTCATTAATATAAAGAGAGAGTGGCTTCGGTAAAGGAAGAGGGCAGGTTAGGGTACATGTTGGGGACAAGGGTGAGGCCGGCCCGTGTAGCTGCTGGAGGCCTTGGCTGAGGATGCTGTGTGGGGCCGAGGCAGCCCTTCAGCCCAATGGAGGAGCTCTGGCTAGAACTATGCTATACATGAGGCCATCCCAGAAAATGTGCCTTTTCCTGCCCCCAGGTCATTTATCATCTCTTAACAGCCTGCTGTCCTCCTAGGCCTGCCTTTGCTTTGCAATGTAACCAATTCTCTCCTCGTTTCCAAGCTGCTTGAAGCTCTAAGAGTTCTCCCTATGCTCTTGTGTTGCCCTGAGATAGGTTGCATTCTGGAAAGGTGTTTAGGAAGGCAGAGGAGGAGGCAACTATTGGGCACAGCTGAGTTGAACTTGCCCTCCCGGTGTGGCTCTGCTCCAAGCCCAGACCTCGTCAGGGCGGGATCACCAGCCCAGCCTCGCTCTGTTTTCACACTTGGTACAGCGCTTTCCACCAGAATGTTGAAGCTCCCTGCTGGACGCCCAGAGTGTTGCTCATAGAGGCTGATGGTGTTCAGTGTTTGGGGGCTCAGAACGCCCGCCCTGAACACTAGGTTCAAGCTGAGTGAAATAAAGGACTTTCTTGGAAAAGAAATAGAGAAGAAAATCATTAAGGCTTCATTCAGATATTTCCAGAGACTAGAAAGCCCCCCCCCCCATAGAAAAGCTCTTATTTCCTTCGTTTCCTAAATAACAACTTAGTGGACAATGGGAATTTATTCTCCCTTATGAGTGAACTAAACATTCCAACTGGTACTAGTTGGTTTTGTCTCAGTTTCACTGAGAATAAAGCCTGAAACACGGACCTGGGTGCAGATAGTTTATTTGGGAGGGTGATGCACCACTCGGAGCTTTCCCGCAGGACTGAAAGGTTGATTCGCCATCTGCTGGGAGTGCTGTGGCCTAGAGCCCTCTTCGCAGGTCAGCCACATTTGATGGCCTCAGGTTCAAAGAACCACACCCATTTCTGGGTGGCTTCCATCCCATGACTGACAAAATATAGGGTACAGAGCTCTGGCCCCGCCCCCAAGCCGGGATAACCCGAAAAGGTCATCTCAGCCTCTCAGCTCCTCCAGGACTCAATCATCAGAAGAGCTGGGTTCAGAGAAAGCAAGTGCTTAGGTTGAGTTTAACCAAGGTCAGGGCCCTGGTTAGGAAAGAATGGGACTCTGACACAAGGGGTGGGGACTTCCAGTTGGTGTATCTGAAAATCTTGAATCCGCAGCCTTCCCTACACCCTTGAGCCTGCAGGAATGACCCCTTCCTCCCTATTAAGGGCTAGAGCTCCCCTTTGCTTGAAGACAATGCAAAGATCTCTTCTCTGCAAGAAAGTACGTGCCTCCCTCAGAGTGCCCAGCCTCCCTCCTGGCCTGGGGCCAAATGGTAGGGGGTGGTCACAATACCTGCAGCGGATAAGCACTGGAAGGAGGGAGGAGGCCAGAGCAGAGGTGGGGAGCAGAAGGCGAGGCCCCTTTACTGTTGCCTTGCCCAGGCCTGGAGCACCAGAAGTTCTTTCTTCATGGGAGGGTGAATGAGTCCAGTTAAAGATGCAGAATGGGTTTGAGGAGTTGGATTTGACTTCTAGCTTGAGGACACCCTATATTCTTTAGCAATCGTGTCCTCTCCCAGAAAGCATTGGATTTGGTTCAGAAACTTGTGAAGCAGTTGGCCTTCCCCAGGAGGGCCCGGAAGGGTGTGATTGCAGGGTCCAGTGCAGATGCAGCTCTTCCAGAAGGGACTTCCTTAGAGCACAGTCCTGTGAGGCGCTTTTCCTCCCTTGTCACATAAGTTTGGGAGACTGCATTCTGCATTCCCGTGTTGAGTCATTAGCATGTTAAAAGTTCTTGGAAACCTGCAATAGAGAGAGCTATTTAATTTTATTTAGGTTTTCCTCAGTTTGCCCTGCTACAGGAAACTGATAGCCCCTCTAGGTAACAGCTGGGGGTGGGGGTGGGCGTGGGCGTGGGGTGGAGACACAAACGTGCAGTCCCTAAGAGAATTTTGAGTGAGAGTCTGGGGATCAGTCTTTATATCATGCTCTCTGGCAGTCCAGCCATACTGGTCTTTGTGTTTATGGTGTCCTAGCTGTTCTAGCTAGGTAGTGCCTTTGCATGAGTGGCGCAGCTTGTCCCTTGGCCCAAAATACCCTGTCTGTCCGGTGTTCCCCTCCTATCTCCCATCTGGTTCTTCAGTGGCTGGCTCCTTCTCAGTTTCAATCTCACCTCACCCGCTTACAGAGGCTTTCCTGAGCAGCCAGTCTAATGTTAGCCTCAGTCATTTTATTTTCTCTATAGTGGTTCTGCTCTTCTGAAATTATCTTAATTTACTTATTTGTCCTTATGCTAGAATGAGGTTTCCAGGAGAGCTGGGATCTTCTCCACCATTGCATGCCATGGTCTAGACCTGCATCAGGGGCTTCCTGTGTGATAATAGCTAGTGACCACCAGGCCTGATTGAGGGCTGCCATGGGCCAGGCACTGCTCTTGGAGCATTCCTGTGTTGTCTTGTTTTAAGATTTGTTGACTAAATTAAGGAGGGGAGCCCTCTCCCGGCCTCTACCTCTGCCTCCACATACAAAACTGGCCCACGTCTAGTCCTGCCTCCTCTAGGAGAGTATTCAGGTGGCACTAACCCTCCCTCACACCACTTACTGCAGATCATAATTCACCTGTTGTGATTCCCTTCATACCAATGGTTAAAATTAATTGAGTGTGTTTTAAACACCAACTTTACAGTTTATTTTGTAATGTTTATAGTGGTAGTTTTGCTGGAAAAAAATCGAGTTGTGCTGCAGTGTTGCTGAAAAGCCCCTCGCTGGGCTGTAATACCTCGTTATGAGCCCCTGGTGGCAGGAACTGTCACTCACTCAACCCAATCACTGGATATTCACTGAGCACATAACTCATGCCAGACACTGGTCAAAGTGCCGGGGACAGTGTGGACAAGGCAGGCACCACCCTGGACCCCTTGTGCTGACATCCTGGAAATGTTTTATGGTCTGCACATCTCATGGTGTTAACACATTCATTTACTCACTCACTCACCTGCTCACTTATTCACAGTATTTGAGGAACAACTGGGTTCCAGGCACTGGGTTTGGTATATGGATGTGACAGTATCAATAACTCATAGTGTGTAGGGGAAGGGGACAGATAAACAAATCACAAGAATATCAAGCTGAATGAAGGGGTCTGATGGAGTCCGGGGTACCAGGGAGGGCTGCCGTGATCTGAATGAGAAGCACATGTTCACTGTCACGGGACTGCTTTTCTCACAGTGGGAACAGAATTGCCCTGAGGTGGGAGGAAGCCAGGATGCTCTGGAACCCGGAGAAGGCCAGTGAGCTGGGAACCAGGGAGAAGGGGTGTCTAGAAGGCGCTCCTGTAACATTGAACAAATTGGAAACCTAACCACGGCTTTAATTTAAACAAAGACTTTCTCCAATGTAACCCAATCCTAGGCTTGCACCAAATGGTTCCCCTTCCCAGGGAGAGCGACACTAGAGACAGACATGCCCTTAGAGGGAGGCCTCTAGAGTGGCCCTGCCTGGGTTCCAAGAGGAGCGGTGGTGCTCTGTGAGCATCCCAGGCTTGTAGAATAAACCCCGCCAAGGAGAAGGCAGATGCCCACCGCCTCCTTCGAATCCCTTCCCCCTCGAGGTGGAGTGGCTGCTTGTGCCAAACATTCATTCAGCCGCTGGTGAGCAGGGGCTCAGAGGTGCAGGTGAGGGGAAGCGGGAGGGGAAACTGTCAGGGGAGACTTGAGGGAGGCCCACTCAAGGGTTAATTTCTCCTGCCTATGTCTCAACCCCTCTCTGCACACAGGCGGTATTTATAGATGGGATAATTGCAGGGGCTTTGAAAGCAGCGCTTCCAGCAGCAGGGCTGCTGGGTGGGGGTGGGGAGGCCTGGGTCCCACCTGCACTGGGGAGCTGCCCCTCCCCCACTCTCCCTTTCCCTTTCTTCGGCCTCCTAACCAGACCCAGCAAGCAGCAGCCTCACCAGGTATTAAATATGTCACATTTAATCCCCCAAAACAGCCTTAGGCAGTGAGTACAGTAACTTCCCCCTGCAATTCAGTGAGGCCTTTCGTGATCACCTTAGCTGAAGGGGCCCCTACAACCCCCCACTGTGCCCCAACTCTAGAGCCTTGCCATGTTTAGCTTCTTTGGTGGCACTGATTGTAATCGGAAAATTATCTTGTTTGCATATTTTTTCACTTGTGTATTTCATGTCTGTGTTGTTTCTTTTGTTTGCTGAACGCCTGGCCTAAAACAGGCGTTGGATAAATATTTGTTGAATAAATGAATGCTTATTTAGCAGAATAGGAAACTGAGCCTCAGTGGGGTGAAGTCATTTTCAGGGTCACAGGGTGAGTAAGTGGGTAGTGCTGAAATTATCCTCCAGGTCTGATGGTCTTCAAAGGTTAAGGTCTCACACTGGACCAGGTAGCTAAGGGTGTGTGTGTGTGTGTGTGTGTGTGTGTGTGTGTGTGGCCTGTGTGTGTGTATTTAGGGGGAGATCTCTGTGTGTGTTTAATTAGGGGGAGGCTCGTGTGTGTGTGCGTGTGTGTGTGTGTGTGTGTGTGTGTGTGTGTGTTTAGGGTGGGGTTGCAGTTTTTGGTGGACTGAGCTCCCTCTTGGTCCTGGCTGAAGGGGCAGATGCTCTTCAGCTGTGGCTAATTGTTACTGGATTGTTTCAGGACAAGCCAGAAATCTGGATTTTTATGTGAAATGTACTGGTTTTTAAATGCTGGCAACAAATCCACATTAAAAAACACACCACACAGAGCACAGGCCAAGCACAACACAGCTGCGGGCTGCATGGGGCCTGCAGTTTGCAACCTCTGCCTTCTGCTCACCTGCCCTGTATTGAAAAGTAACACGGATGGATATCACTCATCCCTTCCAGGGACACTGCACTGGGACATTTCAAAGCCCTGTCTTACCTAACATTTCTTTTAATGATCATGATGTTCCAGGAAGAAGGTAGGGGAAATTGCTGCACCCATTCCAGAGATTAGTAAACAGAGACCCGAGGGACTCTTATGAAGCCACAGGGAATGGCAAAGAGCTCTCCCTCTCAGGCCTTTGCCTTCTAGCCGGGTATTGTCTGCCCTGCCTAGGACCCCCTCTCTTTATTTCTCCCCCTCTCCTGGGATACAGGAGAGAGGCCATGTCAATGGGATGAAGAAATCTCACTCTGTGCCACCCACAGGTTTGGGGTGCCCCCAACAGGATTCATTGATAGCTCTGTGGAGAGTGGCCTGTGCTGGTTCTTGTTTGGAGATGCAGTTATCACAATACTGTCACGCTGAGTAATGATATAGCTCCATCAACACACTTTAATTCTGATTAGGCTTTAACAGTTATCAATCAGCTCAACAAAAGAAGGGGGAGCCTTGGCTAGTCTGCAAGCTCCTCTATGGCACAGCGCCTCCCTTATTCCAGCCTAGGGCCACCCTGAGAGTAGACTGGTAGCAGACTACCGCTGAGTGAATGCAGGAAGGAATAAATGAATTCCCAAGGGCCCACGTGGCAAGGGGAACTGGGTGGAGGGCCTCTGAATAATAATAATGTCATAACCATAGTTAGCATTTACTGTGCACCTATATATTCCAGACACCATCTTAAGCCTTTTACCTGTCTGTTGAGGTCAGCTGTAAATCTAGACCAGTGATAGGCGCTCTGTAACTGCTCAGAACACTTTAACTATATTAATATTTCATGTAATCCTCACAGTGCCCCTGGGAGAGGCAGTATTACTGTGATGCAGATAGGGAAACCAAGTCACCAGGAGACCAAGCAACTTGCCTAGGTAACCCAGCAAGTAAATGGTGGTGGCCCAGGGCTTGAACCTCCAGCTGTCTGACCCCGGAGCTCATGCTCTTACCCTCTAGGGAGTAGCAAAGGAGGGAGTTGCTAGAGGGAGACAAGAGAAGTGAGGAGGAGCATTCGAAAGAGTCAAGAAAGAAAGGGTGCGGGAGGGAACCAGACTGAGAAAGGGCAGCACATGGGGCCTCGGGCAGACGGGCAGTGTGAGCTGAGTCAGAACACGGTGCAGGGCATTCATCTCCCCGAGGCTCTCTCCCTTGTGAACATGATGGAAACTGACAGGTTCAGGATTAATCTAAGGTTTCAGCTCTCTGAGTACCAGGTGGAAATTTGCCTGAAGCATGGCCAGAGCATGATTTGTGGGCAGGGCCTGACCTTGGCCGCCAGCCGGCCCTGTGCCCTCCACACTTCTCCAGGGAGGCTGGCAGGGCCAGGGGCCCCTGCTGAGACAGGTCAAAAGGGTTTAAAAACAGGCAAGAAACAAGAGAACAGATCGATTTTTCTCAGTGAACTCAATGCTCTGTGAAAGAAGTGTGTAATTATATGAACTTCCATGTAAGGAGTGAGACCTAGAGCTGTCCATTTCTCTGTGTCTCTCACATTTATTACCCGTGGGTGGTCTGGAACCTTTTTTCTGTACGTGTCTCCACAGCTCCTGGTTTTAGGTGAAGTAAGAGAGGAGAGGCAGGTGCTTTTAAATGTGTGTTTTTTTCGCTCATGGTCCATAGTAAGAACAACCTTTGATATCAGCACACCGTAAATAAACACAATATAGTGGCAGGAGCCATAGTGTCCATGGTCCTCTCAGGCCAGGCCTGGGAGCCGGAGCTGCTGGGGGGTGTGGTGGGGCCACATTAAGGCCCAGCCATCGCCTTCAGGGAGGGTGAGCTGGCCTGGTCCTCTCAGGAGATGAGTTGAAGGAATTGGTGGTCAGAGCCCTGTCCTTGAGCAAGAGAGACCAAGTGAACCTAGGAAGGTGCTTACACTGGGACTAGGGTAGGCGAATTCCAACTCTTCTTCCTTGTTGGATAGTCTGTAGTGACCAAGTTTTGGCCAATGAACTGCAAAAATAAGACTGTTGGGGGTTTCTAGGCAAGATGTTTTCTTTCTGATAAGGAAGGAGTTTCAAAGAAAAAGCCCTTTTTGCTGTTCTCTCTTTTTTTTGAATACTCTTTGGAAGCTGTTGTGTGATAAGATGCTTGGAGCGTGGCAGCAATGTTGCAACGATGGGGGGAATGTACTGTAATGATGACGGCAGAGGGTTTATGGAACTAGATACCAGGGACATGGCTGAGCTGGGGTACTTACCCTGGGGCCGCCTGCCTCTGCGTCTTGTCTAGTAAGTAATAACTGTCCCCAAAGTTTAAGCCCCTGTTGTCATATTTCTACTCCTTGCAGCCGAAATGGTCCTCACTGATTCAGAAGCATAAATTTGGGGACTGCATTCCTGGGTTTTAGAAGGTTCAGACTTTTTGAGCTGACTTCTAGAACCAGTGTTGGGTGATTCAGGCCCATGGGTTGGCTAGCACCTCACTTTTTTTGTGCAAAGGAAGTTAATGTGGGGCCTCACAGTCCTGGCTCAGGATCACTCTTCCTTGGTGTGTTTTGCTCTGTTTGATTTCCCTCCTTATTTTCCCTTTTATAAGAAAAAAATTCCCTTGAAACTGAAACTCCCTGTTCATTCAGTCAAGAAATGCTCTGGCCAAGTGCTCTGGAGGAGCCACACATGGAGACGAATCCCCAAGGGCATGGTGAGCAGGGAATGGGTAGGAGGACCTCTGAAGAGCTAACATGAATCACACACCTATTAAGTCAGATATAAAAAAGTTTATTTCTGGGCTCTCAATTTTACTCCGTCGATCTATATCTCCGTATGCCAGCGCCATGCTATCTTGATTAGTATCACTTTGAAGTGACTTTTAAAATCAGAAAGTGTGAGTTCTCCAACTTTGTTCGGCCTTTGTTTTGTTTTGACTATTCTGAGTCCCTTGAACTTTCATGTAAATTTTAGGATCAATTTGCCAGCTTCTGCAAAAAAGGCAGCTGGGATTTTGATGGGGTTATATTAAATCTGGGGGTCCATTTTAACAACATTTTCTTAACAATATTATCTTAGCCATGAACATGGGATGGCTTAATAATATAATCTTAATAATATTATCTTCGCCATGAACATGGAATGGCTTTCCATTTTTTTAGGTCTTTAACTGATTTCAGCAATGTTTTGTAGTTTTCAGAGTATAAACTTTGCACATTTTTAGAGTATATTCCTAAGTATTTTATTATTTTTAATGTCATTGTAAATGGAATTGTTTTATTAATTTCATTTTTAGATTGTTCATTGCAAGTATATAGAAATACAATTGATTTTTGTTTATTGATCTTTTATCCTGCAATCTTGCTGAACTCATTTATTTCTTCTGGGTCATTCTTAATGGGATAAGTATTTTTTTTTTTCCTTCTTAATTCTACTTGTTTCTGATCTCCAAGCTGTCTGAGCCTATCTTGGCTCCTTAAGTGTATTTTCCATTTTTAATATAAGTAGACTGAACATTTAAAAAGCAAAAACCCCCGATGGAACTAGATTGTCCTCTATTCTTTATCCGTTTCACTTATGCTTTGTGTGCGAGCTATACAGAGTGAGACGGGAATGATCTTAGGTATTGGGGGAAGGGGGAGAAGGAATTCCCCTTACCCGGGAATGAGAAGGGAGGGTCTCTGGAGAGAAAAGAGTAAAAGAGAGGGAGCAAGAAAGGGGAAGCCACTAGCACCAGGAGCGAGTTCCCTGAGGGGCTGAGGGAAGAGGTGAGGGAGGGCGAAGCGAGGCAGGGTTCGGTGTATCTGTCACCAAACCTGGCTGCTCGAGGTAGTGGGTGCCAACAACTTGTCCCGAAGGACTCTTCGGTGTTGGTGAGAGTGAGAGTGAAGAATATGATGGCTGCCCAGTTTTCAGTATCCACACCAATGACTATTCACTGCCTGTCTGCTATGTGTCCTGCACTTACGTTCTCGTGACTTTTAAGACGACCATGGATGGTATCTCCATTTTACAGGCAAGGGAATGGAGTCGGGCAAGTTCAGGACATTTCCCAGTTAGTGAAGGGCAAGGTCAAAGGCTGAGGGCTGGCTTCTTTAACTTCTGAGTGGGCCTTCTTCCCGCATGCCTCGGCCTCCTGAGCCCTGGCTGGGGCGCTGTGCTCTGCAGCCCTGCCTCCCAGGCCTCCTCTGCAAGTTCCCTCTTAGGGCAGGTGTCTCTGTGCGTGTGTGGTGCTCCGAGGTCGGCCTTGTATCACCTTTTTTGCAAAGTATCCTCAGCTCAGCACTGGCCCTGTTGGCCAGCGAGTTCTGCTTTATTTAACACGGCCCTGCACACAGGTGGGAGAACTGGGGATGGGAATGGGAAACTCCCTCTGACCCTCAAAGTGGAGGGCTCAGACTTCGCTGGTTGATTTGAAGATTAGCAAGTGTTTTGGTTGAGGCAGCCCTGAGCTGGCTGGCCTTGCTGAAGGCCCAGCTGCCACCCGGTGGTTGGCCTATAAATCACTGGGCCTTACCCTCTGAAACTCGATAAAGCTGAACCGTAAACAGCATCTCCTGGCAGTGATGAAGCGACTGGCCCCACCCCCAGCTCTGGACAAGGCCTCATAGAACTCGTTCAGGGCCTGGTTTCCTTCCTGTGCAGCTGCTGTTCTATTAGAAGCTGAGAGACTCTCCTGCCTCAAAACAGCTCCACTGGTGCCTATATTTTACCATTAGGGATTCATTCCATTGGGGTAACAGTGATTTCTCCATGAGATTCTATTTTAAAATGGGAGTATCTTGGGAGAGTGGCATGTTACTAAGCCTCTGAAATCTCAGTGTGAATGAACTTGCCAGCTACATTCCCCCTGCTCCACTGCCATCCCTCCTCAAAGTGGGCATCAATTTGAAAGAAATGCTGGAGGCAGCCCTGTGTAGTATCGAAGTCCCAAACCTGGCTGTACTTTCAGCACCAGGGGCACCTTTAGCTGAATTAGAAAAATTTCACTTGATAACTATTGACCCCCTCCCATTCAAACTAAATTTCACTCACGCAACCTCATCATTTAAGTAAATGTTATATATATATGAAGGAAACAAAATTCCCCCCTAAACTATAGATTTCCTGGGTCTCTCCTTGAACCTACAGAAATAGAATCTTCTGGAATGGGGGCTAGGAATCCTTATTTTAAAGTATCCTCTCCCAGTGATTCTAAATATGCAGACAGGGGTAGGATCTAGTGGAGCAGTAGACCAATGTTTCTCAGTGGTCGGTACTACGCAGAAGCATTTCCCTATTCCTGCACTCCCTGCCCAGGGCTTGGTGCAAAGCAGGCATGCAGTAGGTGCCCAATAAGTGATGTTTTAACTAAATTGGAAGAGGCTAGGAGTTGGGCAGAACTGGACTTGAGCTTAAGCTCGGCCACTTCCTGAGTACCTGGCAGGCGATTTCTTCCTTACCTGGGAAACCAGTGTGGTAATGGGCACAATGATAGGCTTGTTTAAAGGCCCTTGGGATTGTTCCCCTCCCTGTGGTGCCTCTTTCCTGAGGCTGTAAGGGGAGGGGAGGTGGTCAATTAGTGGATGGGGTAAGTCCCAGGAGGTTTTGTATCAATAACTCAAGGGGCAACTGTAAGCCTTCTTCAAGCACCGGCCTTTCCCTGCCACCACGGGTCTTATGACATTGCGTTTGGGCTATGTGGATGAAAAGCTGGGGACATTGGCAGGGCTGGAATTGATCCCTTCTCTGCCTGCCTGTGGCTGGATTGATCGGATACCTGCTTGACACTTGCAATTAGGAGACCAACTGGAGCTAATTTCTAGCTCCAGAGGACTGTGGGGGAGGTGGCATTAGAGAAAGCCTAGTGACTAGCAGGGAGCTTGCGGAGGAAGGGGGAGGGATGGGTGTAGACTGGGTGGTGTCTGCAGAGGGGACTGCTCTGGGGGATGGGTGTTGTTTGCCACCTTCCTTTTTTTTTTTTTTTTTTTTTAAATCCTCACTCGAGGATATTTTTTCCATTGCTTTTCAGAAAGAGTGGAAGGAAGAGAGAGAGAGAGAGATCGATTGGTTGCCTCCTGCACTCATCCTGACTGGGGCTGGGGATCAAACCTGCAACTGAGGTACATGCCCTTGACTGGAATCTAACCCGAGACCCTTCAGTCTGTGGGCTGATGCTCTAACCACTGAGCCAAACCGGCTAGGGCTGCCATCTTCCTCTTGAGGGGAGAGGGCTATGACCACATTCCCCACAGCCTTACTGTGTCTTGCTGACACCTGCTTCTTCCAATCCTAGTTTTAATAATCATCACGTGAGTGCATTTTCTTAAATATTTTATTGAACAGGGAGACTCTGGAATGCGTAGGGGTAAGGATGGCTCAGGCATCAGGGAGTGTCTGTGCTTTTAGCCTCTCCCTTTGGAAAAAGGGATTGGCTGCCTCAGTTTAGGGACTTGGTTTCTGGCTGAGATCCTGGTGGAACCGTGTGGCCAAAGCTTGGTGTGGTGAGAGCTGAAAAGGGTGGGCCTCTGCTGCTCTGCCTTTGGTACTCTGGGGCTCAACTGTTCTAGGTAGTGAGGCTCCCAGAGTTTCAGTTTCTTTATCTGTAAAATGGGACAATAATCTTTACTTTACAAGGGGGTAGGGATTCAATGAGGAAAGGCACCTAGCACAGTCCTTGGAACATAGTAGTTGCTCAATAAATTGTTAGTATTGTTGCTGTTGTCATTTTTTCTATTTTCTCCTCTATTTTAAGACCCCCCCCCCCATTGTAATGTGTCTAAAATCATGTCGTGTCTTACAATCAATATGTTTACTTTAGGTGTAGTGTTTTGCTTCGTCTTTCCCCAAGAGTGGTTATTAAATCAATGTTGACTTGTAGAACTAAGAGTTTCTCAGACCTGAGAAAATGTGGTACCACAGAGTTCTGTTTCTCAGCCCTCAGCTGGGAAAAGAAGCGATTTACAGATTTGCAGGGCCAATAACCTCTTTAAAAAAGGGAGATTAGCAGGTATTAAAAGTATATTAGCAGCTTATTGAGCAAAATTAAACAATATTGAAAAAAGGGGAAGGTTTGCAGAAAGATAGATAACATGCAAAGCGTTTCATGGGAAGGAAAAATATTTAGGAGCGTGTCTGGTCTGGAATCCTCCAGAACCCCTGTTGCTTGTTTCATCCCACTCATCTGCCTGCCTCTTCCTTAAAAAAGTCCCCCTCCTCCTGGGGGGTTATCTGTCTGCAGGGGCAGGGTGTGTGCCCATTTGTGACAGGGTATCTTGGATCCTGTCTACAGGATCAGTTTACAAAATACACTCACTTAAAAAAAATTAGAGCCTAACTTGAGGATCTTGAAAATGATAGGTGATAGCAAAATGTAGTATAATTCTGGCCTATGGACTTATAACTATTACACAAGGAATTTGAAGGTATTCTGTGTCTTCTTATGTAGTTTTGTACATGTATGTGCATGCATGTGTACTGTGCGATTAGGAAACCTGATATTCCTGAGAAAATGACTCTTACTGAAATCATTCCAGAGAACTAACACCTTGCTAACAGGTCCCCTGCAGCCAAGGGAAGCTTCCAAGCCCACCTTGATTTCCAGGAGTTGGGCTGTGAGCAAACTTGTAGGGCCATATAGTCTCTGTTGTTTTGCAGGCCATATAGTCCCTGTTGCAGTTAATCAACTCCACTGTTGTAGCATGCAAGCAGCCATAGACAACTTGTAAATGAGTGGACAGGGCTCTATTTCATTTATACTTTACTTACAACCAGGGAGCAGGCTGAAGACGGTGGACCTCAGGTCTGTGGCTGTCAAAGAGGTGACATTCATGGAAACAACCACGTGGAAGGTGCCCCCAGGAGGGGGGCTATGGGGGAGCCCTAACTTTGGGTGACTGAGGAATATTCCTGAGAGAGAGAGTGGTCAGCTGGTTTGAATGAAGCTGGGGTGTGTATGTATGTGTGTGTGTACTCACATAAATGAGTCATATTCCTTATTAAAACCATCCTAGTTCAATAATCATTACTGAAATGAAAGCAAATATTTCCGCATCGTCAGGAGAGCCTTGCAAAGAGGGAAGGATCCTGTAACTCAAGGTCCCCTTGAGTTTCCATTGTCCTTGGGGAGTGAGATTCCCATGGTCACTGAAACAGGGATTCCAGGGACATGGTCTTCCCTGTTTAAAGGTCAGGCCCCAGTGCAGGCAAAACTTTTTTCTTAGTCCAAGTGCAGCCGAAAGATGCAGAGATTCAAGATTTTTCAGGGCATTTACAGGAAACCAAGGGGACAAATTCACACAGTGTAAGATGTAAGCACATCGAGTTTACCACATACAGATTTCTGACCCAACTCCAGCTAGATTGTTTCCATGGGTCTCAGAGTCTTTCCTTTTCCATACACTCCTGTGGTACTTTCTAGTTAATTCTTGATTCAGGCCCGAGGACACCCCCATCCCTAGGTAATCAGAGGCACGCGGTGGCACGAGGTGTTCATCTTTGTGAACTACCTACATGGTGGACCTCATTCTCAACATGCAAAGAGGACCCATGGCCATGACATGCCAACTGTCTCTAAATAAATAAAGCATGTAAATGGTACAAGGCAAATAGAGTCCATTTAGAAAGAAAGAAAATAAAAATCAGGTGTAGTCCTTGCATTCAGGGCTGGCCACTGCACGTCCTGACGTCATTCTCCAGGCCCCTTTCTGTAACTTTTTCGGTGTGTTTCCCAAACCATAATTATAAATCCATTCAGCACTAATGACAATGCAGTAAGAGAAGGGTCATTTTGTCACAGAACACTAAGCACTGAGGGAAGTTTGACGAGGGGAAGGAAGGGGAGAGAAACTACAGGGGCATGCGAGGTGCTAGGCTGTGGCTCTGTTGCTTTCTGGGTGTCCTGGCCTGGTGCTCAGCCTGAGAGCAGTGGCAGGGAGTGGGTGGGGAGGGAGGACACAGCTGTCCACACCTATCCTGAGGTGCCCTTGCCCTCCCTGGCCATGAAAGGGAGGTGGCAACTGTTCTGCAAATGGAGACGGGGTAGGGGTGGGAGCTGGTGCCGCCTCATTCTCTGCAGCTGCCCATCCACCCTGGTCAATGATGCTTGTCTATTACCGCCCAGATCCAAGTCCAGCCACGTGTGAGGGGAACATCTGTCCCTATGGCTGCAGGGCCATGCGGTCCTAGAGCCAGTGTGACTGCAGAAGCCAAATGTGAGGTCACTGGTTGGTAGTGTGTGTGTTGGGGTGGGAAGGGGGTGCAGAATGGTGCAGAGTGGAGGGCAGGGGTCTGGTGTCATTGGGGGCCCTGCCTGTTCTCTGGGTAGCAGGCAGAGCTAACCCTTTGGACACTGGGGCTCCTGAGTCCCCTGAGGCAGTGTCTGGTGGAGGGAGGTAGGCAATGGGTCCTTGGTGCTGAGCAGGCTGTGGATAGAGCGGCGCGTAGAGTGTGCTTGTCTCCTGATCTCTGTGGCACTCAGCATGGGCAATATACCAGAGAATGAGTTTCTCCTGCTACCACATTGTGAGAGCTTTACAGATGCAGCTCCTACAGCCTCAGAGCCAGGTGTTCACAGCAGGACCCGCTTCCATCTTTCTCATTAGTGCTGTCTCCAGAGCTGCACGGATAGCACAGGGCTGAGACCTGTGCTCTGGAGTGAGACCAAAGTGGGTTCAAACACAAGCTTCTTGATGTATTGGCTCTGTGACCTTGAGCAAGAGCTGAAACCTCTCTGTGC
This sequence comes from Miniopterus natalensis, assembly GCF_054644295.1. NCBI lineage: Eukaryota > Metazoa > Chordata > Mammalia > Chiroptera > Miniopteridae > Miniopterus > Miniopterus natalensis. The sequence goes on along the minus strand of NC_142081.1, from coordinate 18,234,220 downwards.
TCTTTTCTCCCCTGAAAAAGAGGATAACAGTGCCTGTCTTTGGAGGGATGGGAAGGATTAGTTGACTTAATGTACAATAATCACCCAGCTGGGTTTTTAGCTGTCATTGGGGTGTCCGTGGCTTCCTTTCTTTCTTGGTTTCCTTCACGTCTGTAGGATCTGTGACTGTGCTCTTGGAGGTGGTGCCCAGGGCCTCTGCCATTCAGGGGAGGGTCAAGGTCAGTGCCTATAAGCTCCTTTTTGATCCTGTGATGGCCATCTGGTCACCACGACTCACTGTTCACTCTGGCAGCCTATTTCCTAGGCCTCACAGCTACAGGAGTGCTGAAGGGTCACATGGCAGTCATGAACTGTTTCCTGGCTCTTGAACCTACCTGCTTACCTGGGAGTCAGCCCCACAAAGTGCCTCTATCCCTGACACATCTGGCAGTGCCTGGGAGCAGGGGTCTTGAGTGATGTGTCAGAACTGGCCCACAGCCTTAGGGCTCTGCAGCTGCTGCTCTGGTTCCCAAGCCCCTCACCAGGCACCCTACCCTCACTGTTTGCCAGGGGACATCACCACCTTTCTCCTGATCTCTCTTCAGGCCTGTCCATCCTTCCTCTGAAGTCCCCGAGTCTGTGCTGAAGCCTGGGTTGGCAGGAGAAGGGTGAAGGCAGATAATTCCTTTGAATGTACTTTTGAGGTCACACTCCAATGGGAGGTAGTGTCCTAAAGCAGTTCTGCATCTGCTTTGATTTTTCTCTTGAGATGTCTCTTTTCACTTTTAATTTCCAGCATTTCCCCACCCTCCAGCTCCAGACCTGGTTCCCATGAGGACTGGCTGAGAATAGGTCTGAGCTCCCGCCTAGATTGACCCCTGCTTCCCAGCCCTGGGTCTCTGTGGATTGCGAGATCCCCAGGAAGATCCTCGGGCCCACAAAGCCACTCTGGCAGGCCTGCCGCTGGGCTGCCCGCCAAGCCCAGATGCCCAGGCTTAGTGGGGAGGCCTGATGCCCACACTGTCATTCACCATTTGCCTGGAGACCATCATGGGTCATCTGGCCTTCTCTTTTCCAAACTAAATAATCCAATTTCCTACAACTGTCTGCTTCCAAACTGCTTATGCACTTTGTAATACTCCCCTGGTCCTTTCAAGTTCAGCTGGTTTTTCTCGGTGTGGGGCCGCTGGAGCCCTGGGGACAGAGGCTGAGCAATGCTGACCAGTATGGCAGTTGCAGAGCCGGCTGCATGCCACGTCCTCTGTGTTAGGTGATCCTTGTTGGGATATGCCCAGGTCAGGGGGCTCCTCTGGAATTGTGGGGTGTTCCAGGCAGTCAGCAGAGCTCTGGCCCTCCCTCCTCCTCCCCCCAATTCAGATGTTTTTTTCTTCCAGCCAGCCAATCCGATGCAGGCTTGCCCTGGAGACCTGCCCTCACTTCTCTGAAGGCCAGTGGTCCAACTGTGGTCAAGGTCTGGTGCGAGGACCCCCTCACCAGAGTCACCCTGGGGTTCTTGTTGAAGCGTGGAGTCCTGAGTTCGTCCTAGGCTCACCACCATTATGTCCATTCAGTGCTTCAGGCATGGGGCGTGCAGAAGCTTATCAGCTCTTCAGGGGCCCATGCAGACAAATGAGCCCCGAGGAAGAAAAATACTGGCCACAATATGTAAGAAGAAAATTGCTAAGTCAAAATTAGTAAATGCTTAATTATATGTCTAGAAAATGTAGCTGTCAACTTGTCAACCACAAGTCAATTCACTCGCACGTAGTTACTTGTCATTTATATTCAGTGTGGGATGCGGGTGGCTTTTAATATGCTCCTTATGAGGTGGGGTGTTGCCCCCAGTCAGAACACCTGGGGCCCCCTGCAGTCTTAAGATGGCTCTGTCCAGACCTCGAAAACTCTGACTCTCTGCAGGGGTTGGGCAGGAACCGGCATGGGTCTTCCTTGTTGTCCTAAGGTTCCCACAGTGCTGACTGAGGACTGTTACTGAGGGGCAAGAGCACCTGTACACTGGAGGTTGGCAGTTCCCACAACTAGCTCGTCACAGGGCCCTCCAAGGAACTTAACAATAAAAATAACAACACAGTGCCCTGGGTCCCGCTCCAAGCCTATTAAATAAGCTTGTCTGGGTTGGGGCCTGAGAATCTTAATTTCTATAATGTTCTCTCGGGGGTTCTAATGATTTTAGCTAGATGTCGGAACCACCAGAGTGGAGGGAGGGGACAGACCAGTGCTTCTCAAACTGCAAATGTGCACTGAGATCACCTGGGGAACCTGTTAAACCTTGGGTTTGACTCAGCAGCTCTTGGTTGGAGCCCCAGATTTCTTTCTTTATCTCTTATATTAAATTGATTGGGGTGGAGCCTCACATTTAGTGTTTCTAACAAGCCCAGTGATGCTGTCGCTGGTTGTCTACCAACCACACTGAGCATCAAGGCCCCGGGCCCTGGGCTGGAATCCTGGCTCAGCTGCTTACCAGTTAGGGGAGCTTGGGCTCTCTTGTCACACCTGAAAGCTCTAGCAAAGAGACTGCAATCAGCTTGCCCTGCGGGTCGGAGTTCTAACAGGGGGCCCAGAGGCGTGAGGTTTGGGTGAGTTCCCTCTACTTGGCTCCCCTGTGGATTAGAGTGATCTCCCCCAGGACTAGGACAGGGCTGCTCTGTGGAGTTCCTGGGTTTCTCAGCTTGCAGCTAGGGATTGGTTTGCCCCTCCGGCAGGATCTGGTTTGTGGCTGATGTTTCCCTCCTGGCTTTGTAGTCCCCAGAGAAACAGGATGCGATTAGATACTGTTCTTCAGAGACTGGCCCCCTTGGAAATCCTGTGAGGCCCCTTGTACCCTTGAATAAATTCTTTTTCTTCTTAAATTAGTTTTCTTCTTAATTGTTTGCATTTAAGAACCCTGACCAGCATGTGGAAGGGACAGAGAGGAAAGCCATAGAAAACATTAGATGTGGCCGCTCCTCACTGTCTGTGCTGCGTCCAGCAGCTGGGAATTTCAGGTTCTTTTTCTCATCCGAATGGCCCTATTCTTTATTTTCTTATACTGTGTTTGTTTTATGATGACAATTTGTTTGAAAGGCTCTCGAGGGCAGGATTGGGTCTTCATTCATATCTTTATTCATTGGCTTAGTCAAACATTTATTAAATGTCAACTATGTACCAGGTACCAGCTGTCTTACCCTGGGTTTCCCAGAAAGCAGAGCCTGAGACAAATGGCTTCTGAGGGAGTCCTTCATGGTGGGGTGACCCCAGGGGGCAGGAGTGAGAGATGGGAACAGCAAAGCAAGAGGGAGGGAGAGTCCCAGCCAGGATGCATCATGGAGGTGACCACAGCTATGGGGGATGAGGTGACAGATAAATGACTCTGAGAGGCCATATGAAACATGTCCTGGGATCACCTGCCCAAGGTGGGAGAGGAAGAAGCATCTATCCATCCACTTCTACACCCCAGGTGAATTGGTTTCCTTGCGCTGCCAAAATAAATGACCACCACCACGGAAATGTGTTCTCACAGCTCGGGAGCCTGGAAGTCTGAAATCAAGTTGCTGGCAGGGCCGTGCTCCCTCTGAAGGTGCTAGGGAGGACCCTTCCTCGCCTCTTCCTCGCTTCCAGTGGTTGTTGGCAGTCCTTGGGCTCCTTGGTTTGTAGCAGCATCATTGTAATTCCTGCCTCTACTGTTTCCTGGCTGTCTTCCCTGTGTGTGTGTGTTTCCAAGTGCTTCTCTCCCTGTAAGGATACCAGTTATTGAATTTAGGGACCACCCTAATCAAACATGACCTTATCCTAACTTAGTCACATCTGCTAAGACCCTACTTCCAAATAAGGTCACAGGCAGAGGGGAGAAAATTCTATATTTCTCCCTCTGCTCACAGAACTAGCCTCAATACTTTACTTCTGAACCAGTGTGTGGTGCCCCCACCCCCATATCAAGCAATTCTCCAACACCAGATGGATGTTCTAAAATTTAACTCAATTCTGACACTGTCTATCTGGGAATAGCATCAGATCCCACAGGTTAAGACGTCTCCCCGCCCTTTCAGATGCCAATCACCGGTCCAAGTTGTCACCTGCACTTTTGATAGACTGGCTATGAATTGAAGGTTCCCTTAACTTTCTCCTCAGGTTCAATAATTTGCTAGAATGGCTCACAGAACTCAGGAAACAATTTACTTACTAGGTCACCAGTTTATTATAAAAGGATACAGCTCATGGATATCCAGATGGAAAAGATGCAAGGTAAGAGAGAAGGGGTATGCCTCTCAGCACCTCCACGTGTCCACCAACCCGGAAGCCAGTACTTTCTGGATATTTATGAAGGTTTCATCAGCTTAGGCAAAGCTGATTAAATCATTGGCCATTTACTCAACCTCCAGCCCCTCTCCCCTCCTTTGATGTCTGGGGTGAGTGGGTGGGGCTGAAAGTTCCAACCCTCTAATCACTTGGTTGGCTTCCCTGGCAAGAAGCCTCCATTCTGAGGCTACCCAGGAGCCCCCAGCCTCCAGTCATCTCATTAGCATATGACAGACATTTATGATTTAGGAGATTGCCGGAGTTTTAGGACCTGTGTGCTGAGAAATGGGAGCATATATATTTCTATGTCACAGGGAGTTAGGACTTCAATACATTTTTTGGGGGATGCAGTTGAAGACACAGCATCATAGTTAAAAGTTATCCCCACTAACTCCAGGCTAACTCCATTGTAGTCCCAGGGTACATGTACATAGGTGCCAAGGCTTTGGACTTGGCATGAACAGAGGAGCCTTAGGTGAGAAGTGAGAAGTCCTGGACATGGACCTGAGGTGAATGGGATGTCAGGCTGCACCTGTGTGAACCTGTTGGGGCCACACTGAGCTGTTTGCTGCAGCAGCAGCTAGAATAAGAGATGAGGCCAAAGGATCTGGAATGGTGCGTACAAGGTGTCCATACTGACACGGATAGTGCTAGTAACTCACATTCAGCACAACTGTGTGCCAACCCCTGTGCTAAATGCATTAGATGAATTTTCTCATTTAAGTATCCAAACAACCCTATGAAGCAGGTGCTGTTATCCCCATCCTAATGATAAAGAACCCGAGGTGCAGGAGGTGGGTCTTAGTAGGAGTAAAACCTGCCTTCTACAGAATGTGAGCTTCATAGGAGAAGAGACTCAGTGCTGTAGCCTTAGCACCTAGAATGCATTCTGTATACAGTTGATATCCTATAAGTGTTTGTTTACTGTTTAAATTATGAAGCTGGGTAGCCTGATGCCAAGACCCATGTGTTTATCCTGAGAGAATCAGTGATGGCCAGAACAGAGAGGTGCTCTCTTTCTCATAAAGTGCAATTCCATTCTGGAGTGAGGCTTTAATAAATAATTCTAAATATTCAGTCTTGCTCAGGTGGTAGGCATACAGTAGGTGCTGCGTGCACATTTGATGGGTTGGTACTGGGCTCTCAAGCCACAGGATTTGCACTTTCCACTCTGTCTGGCCCATCTTCAGCAATTACACTCTGGTCTCTTCTGAGAAGGCCAGCCTTTGCCTGCCAGATGCATTTCATGACACTAATAAACATTCACACCTACACGAAGCATTTAGACAGAAAATGGAGCCTAAAAGCTCTGTGCAGCAATGTGCTTCCCCTCCTCGAGCCTGGGGAACATTAACTGAAACACACACACTATGGAAACTGCGGCATCATTATTGGAACTGATGCATATTCCCTCCAACCAATCTATTTTTATTTGAGGCACTTACATTGCATGAAACTGAGCATAATCACTACAGTCAATAGAGATGTATTTATTTTTATTTAAACTCATAAATGTGCTAATACCAATAAAGATTTTTTTCCCTCTGGAAAGTAAGACATGTATGGAGGAGATGGAAATTTACACATCCATCACGCCATTTCTCAGGAACCATTTTTTGAATTGCCAGTAATTTATGGTGGCAGACCTAAGACTGAGTTGGTGAGGTTGGGAGAAAGAGACGGAGAAAACCCATTGATGTAGTCAATTTATTTCACTCCATTTACAGAGCCGAGGATTTAAGGCTAGACTGTGGAAGGCAAAGATTGGGTGTCTGAGCAAGAATTGGATTCTAGGAATATGAAGGCAGTTGGATCCTTCTGTCCTCATTTTTGTCCAAATGTGCTTTGGAAATTTGGCAGTTGAGTGAGAGAACAGCCTGGCTTTAGAAGATTTAGATGTGCTACTGTCTAGCCATGTCATTGTGACATGGGTCTTGGACTTCTTCCTTTGTAAACAGGACGTCACTATTGGCTCACTTGGTGGTTAAGAGCACAGCTTCTTTGGTGCCAGACTCTTTGGATTCAATTCCTGGCTCTGTCTCTGCCACTTACAACTGTGCGACCTTGGACTTTACCTCTCTGGGCTTTGATTGTCTCCTTGATCTCTGAGGGAATGCTAATTCTTCATACCTGTGATATTGTGATTTATAATAAAAAATGTGTATTTGGTTTTCATCCCATTTCTGGCACACAGGTCCCTAAACCCCTGGAATTTCCTAAGTAATGAGAGCTATAGGTGTCTTTTGTTATGTTAATGAGGTGACTTTTGCAAGGGATGAGGAGGGGCTGGTGGTTGAATCAATCACCAATGGCCAAAGAGTTAATTAATCAGGCCTATGTAATGAAGTCCCCATAGAAACCAAAGGATGGGGTTTGTAGAGTTTCTGGATTGGTGAACACGTGGAGGTGCTGGGGGATGGTGCACCTGGAGAGAGCATCGAAGCTTTGCTCACTTTCCCCATACCTTGTCCTATGAATTTCTTCTGTCTGGCTATTCCTGAGTTAAATCTTCTCATAATAAACCAGTAATCTGGTAAGTTAAATGCTTCTCTGAGTTCTGTGAGCCACCCTAGAAAATTAATTGAACCCAAAGAGGGAGTAGTGGGAACTTCCAATCTATAGCTGGTTGGTCAGAAGTACAGGTGACAACCTTGACTTGCCAGTGAACTGGTGTCTGAAGTAGTGTGGGGTGGGGTGGGGAAGGCTGGATTGTAGGACTGAGCTCTCAGTCTGTGGGATCTAATGTTATCTCCAGGTAGGTAGTGCCAGAGTGGAGTTGAAGTGTAGGACATCCAGCTGGCATCAGAGAATTGCTTGCTGGCGTGGGGAAAAACCCACATGTTGTAATGGGTGACCAGAATCTTAATACCTTATAGATTTATAGCTTTGAGATTTAAAGAGGTAATGCATATATAGGACTTAGAACAGAGCTTGGCACATAACTATCATTTTAGTTGGTTTTTCATCAGAAGAGTTAGAAAGTCAAGTTAAAAAGTATTTAGTCCAAAGCCCTTTATTTTACAGATAAAGAAACTGAGCTCCAGAGACGTGTCCTGTATTAGTTTCCAATTGCAGCTGTAACAAATGACCATAACACACGTGGCTTAAAGGAACACACATTATCCCCTTATAGGTACGGGCATCAGAAGTCTGAAATAAGTTTGTTTTTTTTTAAACTTTTTTATTGAATTTATTGGTGTGACATTGGTTAATAAAATTATATAGGTTTCAGGTATACAACTCTATAATACATCATCTTTATATTGTATTGTGTTTTCACCACCCCAAGTCAAGTCTCCTTCCATCACCATTTGAAATAAGTCTTATAGAGTTAAAATCAAGGTGTCCACAGGTTTGTTTCCTTCTGGAGGTTCTGGGGGAGAATTTGTCCCTTGCCTCTTCCAGCTTCTGGAGATGTCCACACTCCTTGGCTTGTGGCTGCACCATTGCAGCCTCTGCTTCTGTTGTCATGTCGTCCTCTCTTTCTGAGCTCCTGTCTCCTTCTCATGAGCACCCTTGTGATTACATTGGGCCCACCAGGACAGTGCAGGAAACTCTTGTAAAGTCCCTTTTACCATGCAAGGTAACACATTCACAGGTTCTGGGGATTAGGCCATGGATTTCCTTGGGGGTTGGGGGTGCAGTATTCAGCCTTTCACAAGTCCCAAGGTCACACAACTGGTTAGCAGTGTGGACTGGTTTTGAGGAAGAGATTTCTGGACTCAAATACTCTTTTCCTGACCTGGTGCTGCCTTGGCTCTTGAGATGACCTGATGATCGCCTGCAGCACCTGCCGGGGAGAGGAGGCGTCCTCAAATGCTGAGGCCTCCTCTCTCAGAGGAGCGGGTCCTACACCAGGCTGCCACCTTCCCGTCCAGGGAGCTCCTAGCTCAGTGAGGCCGCAGGACCTACTGAAGGTGCTGTATGGAGCTTCCTGAAGGCATGTCCCCTAAGTGGCATACCAGCTGGGGCCTCAGGGGCATGAGGGGCAGGCTGGATCCAAAGCTCAGAGGGGATGGAGCTGGGGCCCTGGCATAATCCACCTGGGGGCGTGCAGAGTAGGCAGTGGGAAGAAAAGCTCACTCAGCCTAGGTCTGCTGGGTCAAAGAGTAGGTGGAGGATAGACAGGATCGCGGGAGGCTCAGGAAGATAACAGACCACTGAGTTCTTTAGCGCAGGAAGATAACAGAGCGGTGAGTTTTTTAGAGCAGTGGTTCCCAACCATACTAGCCGTGGCTTTGAAAAATTTTATTTTTTAAGCACATCCATTTGGATCGCTGTTATTAAACACACACACACACACCAGAAAATAACAAGTGTTGGTGAGAATGTGGAGAAATTGGAACCCTGTACACTCTTGGCTGGAATGTAAAATGGTACAGCCACTGTGGAAAACAGTATTGAGGTTCCTCAAGAAATCAAGCATAGAATTACCATGTGATCCAACAATCCCACTTCTAGGTATATACCCAAATAATTGAAAGCAGGGACACAAATTTGTGTATACACACATTCCTAGCACCATTCTTCCCAGCGGCCAAAAGGTGGAAGCAACCCAAGTGTCAGTCAAGGGATGATGGGTAGACAAAACATTTCCATACAATGAAATATTACTCATCCCTGAAAAGGGAGAAAACTTGGACACATGCTGCAACACAGATGAACCTCTAAGACATTGTACTAAGAGAAATAAGCTAGTCAGAAAAAGACAAATACTGTATGATTCCACTTACGAGGTTCCCAGAGTTGCCACATTCACGGAGACGGAAAGGTGGCTGCCAGGAGCCAGGGAGACGGGAATGGGGAGCTATTGTTTAATGGGACAGAGTTTTGGTTTTGCCAGACAGAAAAGTTCTGGAGATAGATGGTCATGATGGTTGCGCAAATGTGTAGGTACTTCCTGTCACTGAATTGTACATTTAAAAATGGTTTTAAAAAAGCAACAACAAAAAATACGAACCAAAAACCTAGAAACTAAGACAGGTATGTGGAGTTGCTGAGGCTGAAGTGGGGCGAGGTGCCTGTGCCCTGAGAAGGGGTGGAGCCGACTTCTGCAGGCAGCTTCCCCAGGGGACCTGTGAGGGCTTCCTTGCAGGTTTGTCTCAAAAGCAACCCAGGGTTAAGTGGGAGGATGGGCACAGCCAGCGTAAGGTGCAGTGTGTCCTCAGGTGGCCGGCTCCCAGCCAGCGTGCAGATCGCATTCCGAGCCTGTGTCAGCTCACAGGAGGTGTCCATCAGCAGTCACAGCCTGTATGAGACTATGGCTTTCTCTTCCCCTGACTTTCACCTCTCCTCTCTCTTCCTCCACCTGTTCAGAAACCTCCTTTCACCTCCTTCCCCTGGCTGGTCCTGGTGGGCAGACAACTTGACCAGACTGGTTGTTGGAAGCTGTCCAAGGTTCAGCCAGAGTGGCTTCTGAAAGGGGAGCTTGAATCAGTCTCTGCTCCCCCAGTTCCTGGGGCTGCCCTGAGTCTATACCTCTCCTTGATCACTGAACCAGGTGTTGGTTTTGGCAAGCTGGGTTAGAAGGGGTAGGTGAAAAGGGATTGGTACTAACAAGAGTCCACCCCCCGTATAAAGGGGTCAAGAAATAGCTGTCACTAGACTGTTCACAGAAAAGCTCTCTTGAGTAACACAGCCCATAATATTTTAGGATGTTGGAAATGAGAGCCATTGCCATGTCCTTTGAGGAGGGGTCAGGAGCTAAGAATGGGCCATGAGAGGTAAATGGGTATATTAGTAATTTTTCAGTCGTGTGTGTGTGTGGGGGGAAGGCTCAAGAAAAAAAAAAAAGATTTTATAGCCAAAAAGTCGAGATATAGATCTCACTTAAGGCTGGATCTTGAGTCTGGAGCGATGTTATCAGGATTCTTTCTCTCCACTGCTCAGTCCTGCTTTCTCTGTCCTGCCCCCCTTGCCCCTCCCGCCCCCCCACCCCCTTTTTGGCAGCATGGCTTCCAGCAGCTCCAGGCTTACACCCATCTGCTCAGCATCGAGGCAGATGAACGGGCTGCTTTGGTGACAGTGGAGGTTTCACACAGGAGATACATTTGGAGAACAAAGATAAAAATTTAAAAAATAGATTGGGTTCAGGTTGTGGGTGTTCTTAAATGCCAAACTAAGGGTTTGGGCTTTATCGAAGATTTTCGAATAGGAAAGTGACACGGTTTAATTGGCAACTTGGGTAGTAGTATTGGGGTAGTGGAGTTTGGGCTGGAGAAGCGAGAGGTCAAGGGCTATGGAAGGGTACTATAGAGGTCTAGGGGTGAGTGGTGGGCCTGCAGTGACCCTAGAGGTGTCCCAGCCATTGTGCTGTTGAGATTGGCACAGTCGTCTATCTGTAGAGTCTAGAGGCACAGCCGGGGGCTTAGTGAATACTAACGCTTGAGTGGATGGGTGGGTGGATGTCTGGGCAGATATCCCAAGTCTTAGACTAAACCATGCCAATGGGTGGAAGCTTCATGGAGAGAATGGGTAAATGCGAGGAGCCCCAGGGAGGGTATGTGTGCATGAAGTTCCACAGGGGTAAGCAGATTCCAGCAAGACAGCAGTGCCCCTCGCCTGCAGCCTGCTCTTGGGGCCCTGAGGATGCTGCCCACAGGTCAGCAGGGAGTAGGACCCAAGCCTTCCCTGCTCTGACCCTGCTGGGCGTCTGGCATCAGGTAATTGTTTCTGCTCAAAATTTTTAGTGTATCTTCCTCTTTCAGGGAAAACCAGAAGCAGAGTCTTTATATAGTTTGCTGTGTCAGGAAAAGTTGGCACCAAAGAATCTTTTCCTGCCCACCACAGGACACTTTGTCTTTATCCTTAATCTTATCTCATGTGAAGTTGATTGGCGGGGGGAAATGGGGTTTCATACATTTAAAACAAAGTTATTGAATATCTACTCCATGTGAAATTTTGTGGTTGGTTTGGGGACCAAAAGACGAATAAAATGAAATTAGATCATTCGATTCTTTTTCTTGCATTTAATAGAAACCAACCCTGGCTAACGTAAGCCAAATGGACAATTAATAGGGAGGATTCTGGGATGGTTGCCAGAGCCTTCCAGAGAGGCGACTATCCAGGCCTCTGGAAGGATAGGAAGCAGATCTGCCCAGGGTTTCCAGTTGGCTCCTTATCAGGAGTTTTTGATCTCTAGCCTCACATCTCCTTAAGTCTCAAATTTCCAAAATAGAGAATCTGATTGGCTCAGGCTTGGGTTTGGTGTCTTTCCTGGGACTGATAAACTGTGACCAGAGGTTAAAAGTCACACAGCAAAGACGGCTACCCTCGGGAAATGGGCCATTCCCAGAGAAAAGGAAAGAAACCACTGTTGTGAGTCAGACTGCTACCCATATTCTATTTACTTCACAATCCCCTGTTCCCGAGGCCTCTAGGCCAGTCCCACTCATTCTTGGCCTGGGGTGGATCAGGGAAGGCTGAGCCAATATCCCTCCTGATTCCTAAATTTTCACACCTGTGTAATGGGTTCCATCTCTTGGCAGGAAATCATTTCCTGTAGGCACTTGGAAATGCTCATCCCATCTTCGAGCAAAGTGAGGTAAACGGGTCTCCTTTCATTGATTTCCGGGCCACTGACAAGGCTGGAAACCCTACACAGTGCTTTGATGCCAAAGGGGCTCCCTGGGCATTGCCCAGATTTCTAAGGCAGCTCCCTGTCAGGACCTTTTGCGGTGGCATCAGCGGTAGGTACCAGTGAAGGCTTCTTTCGTATCACTCCTTTTTATTTACAATCAGTTACATTTATGGCCATCTATTTTTTCCCCCTGGACAGTGCTTGTGATTGGTGTTTCTGTTGTAAGTGGGTCAGAGCCTAAATAGGTCATGTTGGCTCTCTAAATGTGGTAATCCTGAAATGAACTGGGCAGAGGAGAGGGAGGGAGACGTGCTTAACTGGGATCTGAAGGGAGAGGGACAGTGAGCTTGGGGCCCAGCATGTCACTTGAGTGAGAACCTCTGGTGATCGGGGCTGGGAATTGCTAAGTGAATTGAGGGAGAAGTGGCTGCGGGCTTTGAACAGAGTGGATGGTGGTGTGTGAGAGAGCAGTCCTGCTTCCTTCTGACTTGATCTGTGAGGGTGATCAGAACTGGCAGGGAGCCTGGGTCTTCCAGCCACTGGAAATATATGGGAGAGGGGCGAGGCAGGAGGAGCAGTAATCGGCTGAACTGTGTTCCCACCACTGAATTCATATGTTGAAGTCCTAACTCTCAGTACCTCAGAATGTGACTGCATTTGGAGACAGGATCTTTACAGAGCTAATTCCTTCAAAATGAGGTCACATGGGTGGACTCTAATCCAGTATGACTGGTGTCCTTATAAGAAGAGAACACAATACAATATACAGATGATGTGTTATAGAATGATACACCTGAAATTTATATAATTTCATTAACCACTGTCACCCCAATAAATTCAATAAATAAATTAATAATAAAAATAAAGAGGAGATCAGGACATAGACATACGTTGAAGGAAGACCATGTGAAGGCGGGAAGAAGGCCATCTACAAGCTAAGGGGAGAAGCTAGAAGAAACCAATGCTGCTGACACCTGGATCTGGGACATACAGCCTCCAGAATCGTGAGACAATAAGTGTTCAGCCACCCATTCTGTGTGCTCTGTTATAGAAGCCCTAGCAAAAGAGCACAGGGGCCTTCTGAGAGGGATACAGCCAAGTTATTTGAAAATAGTGTGGTTCCTTCGGGTGCTGCTTTTACATTTTGTTACGTAGGACCTGAGCAGAGTTTAGTTTAGGGCAAATTACTTCCCACTGCTGTGAAAAGGCTCTTCTGAGTACTCTAGTCAATGCCCTGTGAGTTCCGGGCCTTTGCAGTCTGGCTGGTGGGAATAGGCACTATTCCCAGCCCCGAGTGGCTGCTGGGTGCTGTTTCCTCTTATGCTCTTGGGAGGTTCTCCTCCCAGCCTCTGTTGGTTTCCTGACTTGCATGAAAACTTGAGGGGGACCCTTTGCAGATCTCCAGAGTTCTCTGTCTCAGGCTCCCTCCTTCATGGTAATCTGACTTTCAGACAGTAGCCTTAGGATTCTCAGCTGCCTCTTCAACTCGGGGAGGCTGTTGGGTTCCACTTGCATTATGGCCTGGAAACTCTCCAAGGCAGTGAGCTGGGTCCTCTCAGGGCTCACCTCATTTGTGTCCTGTCTTTCAAGTGTCACTGGCTTTCCTCATCTGATGTGCAGTGTCTTGAAAATTATTTTTTTTACACACATATATATTTATTTCTTGGTTGTTTCAGGCAGGAGGGTAAATCTGCTCCTGTTAGTCTATCTCGGAATAGAAATTTGAATAGTGGTGTGTTTTGTTTTTTTTTTAAGAATTTTTTTTTTTTTTAAATATATCTTTATTGATTTCAGAGAGAGGAAAGGAGAGGGAGAGAGAGGGATAGAAACATCAATGATGAGAGAGTCATTGATCAAGCCCACAATCGGGGCATGTGCCCTGACAGGGAATCAAGCCCCGATCGCCTGGATCCCAGGCTCAACCACTGAGCCACGCCTGGCTGGGCTAGTGGTGTGTTTTTTTAAAATGCTGTTTTAAAAATTGCATTTAAAGATCTCTAGAGGGGGATTGTTTTCTCAAGTTGCCACAGCCCTTCCATTTCCTCCATTCTGCTCATCACTTGGGCTCACTTCTTCCGTTTAGCTTGCTTGCTGGTCCCCTTTAAATGGCAACACTTGAAAGGCATGGGGCATAGAACAGATAACCTCGGTGGGGGTGGTGGAGGGTGGAAAAGTAGGTTCCCATAGTGGGGATAGCAACATGGCATTTTAACCTTTGTATCCCCAGTGTGTGGCACACATACATTTTTATTGAGGGAAGAAAGGAAGGATCAGGAAACAGCGAACAGTTGCTTGGGTTGGCCAATGGGTTTATGGACTTTGAACTAGAGTAGATATTTCCACCTGCCCTCCAAAGTGTCCGTAGGGTTTCAGACTCCCACCAACCCTGTGAGACTATGGCATACATGAAAGTATTGTTGTTGCCCCTGGGGTCTTTCCTCTTTTAAGTTCAGCCTCTTGAGCTCTGCGTAGTGTGGTGCAGCAGATGCCGAAGATTTGTTGCCAAGTCCCCTAGGCCCATCCTTAGGTCACTTTAATGTAGCTCCTGGACGGGATGTCTTCCTGTGTGTCTCTGCCTGAAGGCATCTCAAGCCTAGGAGCACACTGCCCACTTGTGCAAGATGGAAATCCTGTCGGAATCACACCTCAGGGTGTCCTGCAGCCAATGGGGGAGGGGAGTTGGTGGATCAGTCTCCCAGCTACCTCCCCCATTGCAGGCCAACCCTGCTGTGTGTTCTATAAGTCTCTCCCAGGGTCCCCCGGCTAGGATGGAGCCCCAGTTTTCCCACAGTGGTGACCTATTCATTGACACACCTTTAACTGGTATCCCTCCCATCCCTGCTCTACTTCTCCATGCCCTTTTTGGGCTTCCTGGGATATCTCCCAATAAACTACCTGTACCTGAATTCCTGTCTCCAGGTCTGCTTGGCGGGGGGTCTGAACTAGGGCAGGCGAATTTGGTAAGGGACCTCCCTGGAACTCAGAGCACCCTCTATGCTGTCCCCCTCCCTCCAGTCCATCCCCATGGTATGTATGGTAGAGATGCCAGAAGAAGGTGCTTGGCTGGCAGGGGTCTTGGTTGCCAGTGGGCCCATATCCATGGTGCCCATGTTGACATTCTGTGTTTCTAAAGATGGGCAGATCAGTGTAGCTCGGAGGAGACCTGGCTGGACCCTCACTCCCGGGGTGACTTTCCTATATTCAGACACTGAGGTGCTGACTGGGGAGGGAGGAGGGGAGGCTGTAGGCAAGGTGAGATGTGACAGGACTGGGGCCTGCCACTGGGTCTGATGATTTCATTTTCTGTTTAAAACAAGGGTTCTTATTTCTAGGGCATTATTAAGTAGAGCTACAGTAGATCTTTTTGTGTATGGATCTATATGAACACTGACAGGTACTTTGTGAGCTCTTTGAGGTAGGATCTGTGTCTTATTTTCTTAGTATCTTTTTTTGGTGTGTGTGTGTGAGTTCATTTTTTTTAAAAAACGAATATATTATGTAGTTCAAAATCTTCTTGCCCCTGCCCTCACCCTGGACGTCCACCCAGTTTCAACTCTAACCCACCTGTCATCAGTTTCTTAGGTAAGCCTCCAGGGCTTCTTTATGTTTATGCAAATAAACATGAATCAAGATTCTTATGCCCTGCCTCCTACCCTGCTTCATAATCAAAGTTATTACATAGCACCTAGTTTCTGCTTCTTTCTCCTTGTGAGGTATCTTGGGGATCCTTTCATATTTATGAATAGAAAGCATTCTTCAATAGCTTCATAGATTTGACAGCATGAATGTATCACAGTCCATTCAACTGATTTTTATCAGCGGTGATTTGGGTTTCTTCTCTTTGCTATTACTTCAATATTGTGTCAATTAATAATAACCTCGTACACATGTCATTTTGCACACATGTAAGCATCTTTATAGAACAGATTCCCAGAGTGGAATTGCAGAGCCATAGGGCTTATTTATTTATAATTTTGATGGATTTTACTCAGTTGTCCTCCTCTGGGGTTGTATGAGTTTATATCATTACCAGGAAGTAAGAGAGTGCCTGTTTCTGTACAGCTTCATCAACAAAGTATATAATCGGTGGGTGAAAAATGGCATTATAGTGTATTTTAATTTGCATTTATCTTAATCACAATGGAGATTGAGCAGATTTTCATATGTTTAAGAGTCATTGTCTTTTCTGTGAACTCTCTCATATTATTTTTTCATTTTTCAGTGTACATTATTCTTACAGATTCTGATAGTTCTTTATATATTAGAAAGATAAGCTCTTTATCTATGACATGAGTGGAATTTTTTTGCTGTTTATTATTTGTCTTTTGACTGCCTTTAACAGTGTTTTTTTCCATAGTGAAGTTATTTTTATTTAAAATATTTTTTATTGGTCATATTTATCAATTAAAAAATATCTTCTGGACTTTATGCATAGTTAGAAAAGACATCTTCCACTCTACTTGGTGTCCTTAGTATACTGCAAGCAGCAGTTTAGCTAAGAGATGCTATTATTAATTGGTTACCAAGGCCCTCCTCCAGTGCCTTTGTTCTAAAATCTCTGATACCCCCCCACCCTAACTCCAGATTAGGCAGTTTGATTGGGTAACAGGAATTCATACTCAGGTGTTACTGATAGACTTAACTTTCCCAAAAGGTAATTCTATTTAAATAAGGAGCTGAGTCAACTGAAATAATTTTCAAATTGCTAGAAAGTTGGGAAACATGAAAAAGAGGTCAGGATACTGCAGTAAGTTAGAATGATGGCTGTTCTGTACTCCAGACTTCTGTCCCTCATTTCACCAGTCTAGAGTCCCAAGAACTCACCTTGGAGGGGACATGACTCTTTCATCCTGTGCTCCATTTCTGACAATAGCAGCTGTGAAGCTTATGTGGGTTGGTATCTGGTTGGAAAGTAGGAAGGATGGCTGCATTGGGCAACAATGTTGGTTACTCTGAGTTTGTTGTACATACCTATTGTTACCTGGTGGCCTCTTCCCCCCATCCTAATCCTGTTCCCTAGACCAGGGGCCCAGTGGAGGCCACTGGGTAAGAGGGGTCTGGACAGTAAGATACTTTGGTAGAGTTCTGTCAGAGAAGGGAATTCTGTATTCACCTGGGCCCAAGTCTTTCACTAATTGCCGGTGTGATTGTATGTGAGTCCCTTGATCGCTCTGCCCCCAGTTTCCTTAATTATTGAATGAGTGGGAACTCATTGTTAAAGATGCTAACATTTTTAAGCTTGCAAATCAGGTGGGTTCTCTTGGTCGAGGGTGGGTAGGAAGGAAGTCAAAAACCCTCTAAGATGCCTCACACTTTTGTTTCTCAAACCTTCCCCCTCAGCGACCCCAGAGAGCTTGATCAATCTCAGCATCTTCTCCCACTCCCTGCCCGCCCCGCACCCTGCCACCCTGCCTGTCACCCCAGCTCACCCAGCCCCAGTGGAGCCAGATAGTCATTTACTAAATGAATAGTTTATGCACTTCATTGCATTTATTAATTTGTCATTTTGCTGGGCTACAAGGAATGACTGCAAGTTTTAATAGGACAATCAATTCCGTGAGTGTGTTTTGTGCTACAACATTGAAAAGAAAATTATAAAAAAGAAAAGAAATGATTTTTATTGGGCCTTGGCTACTGGTCTCTGTCCTGCCCCCACCCTCACTTTGAGCCCCAGGATTCAGTGCTGCTGCTGCTCTAGCTTTAAGTTACAAGAGGTTTTGCCGAATAGTGGGCTATACACATAAAGCATGTTGTAAGCCTATTGTGTTGCTGCTTGCTTTTGAGCTCCTGGGAAGCCACAAGGACAGTTTCTATAGCTCTCTGTGGCTGTTTCCCTTAGAGTCCATGAGGGCGTTCTCAGCACTGGCTGTGCGCCCTCTGACAATATGACTTGTGTGAAACTGGAGAGTGAAAATTGGGTTTTGCTGCCTAAATCCACAGATTCTCAGCCAACTTTTATTGAAGTCCTTCTGTATGCAAAGCAAAGACAGTCCCATGGGAGACAGTCCCATGCAGTTTCTGCAGAGCCAGGCCCGCTCTCTACAACTGAGATTCTGCTATTGGGCCATTTTCCAGGTCTTGGGCTTAAGGGGAGAAGGCCCTAGTGGCCTCTCTCTTGATTATTTGGAAAGGAGGGAGGAGGAGAGGCACTGAAGAAGGCAGATTTATGCTCAGTGATAATAGGTCCCAAAGAACAGGCCCCTTCCCAGATAGAAACAGAATTATTGCTGCGAGGATGGAACATGGCTGGCATTTCAGTGGCTGAAAACTTACAGATCACAGTGGGCACAGGAGGACCCTGAAGGCACCTGCTACTGGGCTGAGCAGCATTGAACAATATGAACAGTGCCGCAGCAGGAATCTGCAGACCCGCTGGTAGCAAGTGTGACGTACACATGAAGTATGCAGTATTTCCCAAACCTCTGTGACCTTGACCACAAAACTATTTAAAAAAAAATAAAAATCTTTATTGGTTTCAGAGAGAGGAAATGAGAGGGAGAGAGAAAGAGACAGAAACATCAATGATGAGAGAGTCATTTATTGAGCCCACAACCCAGGCATGTGCCCTGACCGGGAATCGAACCCTGATCTCCTGGATCCTAGGTCGATGCTCAACCGCTGAGCCATGCCTGGCCAGGCTATTTTTTTTTTTTTTCTTAAGGAGCATCACATCAGGTTTATATTCTGCAAGCCATGGTCTGGAAACATTAATCTTGCCCACTTGCAAGATTTATGAATTAATGGTAGAGTCATAGGTTTTTCCCCCCCTATTTTATTTTTTCAATTACATTTGACATTCAATATTATATTAGTTTCAACTGTACAACATAGTGGTTAGACATTTATATAGTTTATGAAGGGATCTCCTTGATAAGTCTAGTACCCACCTGGCCCCATACATAGTTACTACAATATTATTGACTATATTTCCTATGCTTTACTTCAGATCCCAAAGATTATTTTGTAACTGCCAATCTGTACTTCTTAATCCCTGTCACCTTTTTCAGGGGGGGCACTGATGTGAGAGAGAACATTGATTGGTTGCCTTCCGTATGTGCCCGGATTGGAATCGAACCCACAACCTAGATATGTGCCCTGACTGGGGATTGAACCCGCAGCCTTTCAGTATATAGGACCATGTTGCAACCAACTGAGCCCCACCCCCCAGGGCTTGTTCATTTATTTTGTTTTCTAGATACCACAAATTAGTGAAATCATATGGTATTTGTCTTTCTCTGTCTGACTTATTTCACTTAGCATAATACCCTCTAGGTCCATCCATGCTGTCACAAATGGTAAGATTTCATTCTTATTTATGGCCAAGTAGTATTCTGTTGCACATATGTACCACATCTTCTTTATCCGGTTGTCTATTGATGGGTATTTAGGCTGCTTCCATATCTTGGCTGTTGTAAATAATGCTACAATGAACATAGGGATACATATATCTTTTCAAATTAGTGTTTTGGATTTCTTCAGATAAATACCCAGAAGTAGAATTGCTGGGTCATATGGTAGTTGTATTTTTAATTTTTTTGAAGAGCCTCCGCACTGTTTTCCATTGTGGCTGGACCAATTTGCAATTCCAACAACGATGCAAGAGAGTTCCCTCTTCTCCACATCCTTGCCAATACTTGTTTGTTGATTTGTTGATGATAGCCATTCTGACAGGTGTGAGGTGATATCTCATCATGGTTTTAATTAGCATTTCTCTGATGATTAGTGATGTTGAGCATCTTTTCATATGTCTGTTGGCCATCTGTATGTCTTCTTTGGAGAAATGTCTATTCAGGTCTAGAGTCACAGTTTGTTAACCCATGGGCTTCCTAGAACGTCATCCTTGCCCCTCAAAGGTGACACCCATGCCACTGGTCCATGGGCCACACCCCTCGAAGGTGGGCGCCACCTGGGAGCTTTGTAGAGGTGCAGAATCTGGGCCTGCCCTGGGCATACTGAATCACAGTCTGCATGCTGGCAAGGCCCCAGGTGAGTGGTGTGTACACTGAAGACCAAAGTGCCCTGCTCCATGCTGCTGCCTCCCTGCTTGAGAGACTCAGAGCTGAGAGCCTCCGGGCAGTGACAACAACTGTGCTAGGTTTGGTTTGATTAGAAGATTTCTGGGCCTTCTGATCTCATTGGGATGTCCTCTTCTTGGCTTCCAGGTGGCAGCAGTAACCTTCAGTAGGAAGACAGGCCAGCTGTATATAAGGATTCAGAGGAAAAACAGAAAAAACATAGGACATCATGGGGAAAATATAAAGAGATTTTGATAAACCCAGAAGGAAGGGTCCCTGGGTGGGTAAGATGGTCAAAATTAGAAGGAATTTTAGGCAGTTTTGTGCTGAGGGCTGTGATGTGTTAGGGGTGGTGGTGGAACAGTGCTCTGAGCCCTGCCACTGCTATCATGGGAGGCTGAGAGAGGAGTCAAAGATATATTTTTCAGCTGAATGTGAGAAGTTTCTGCCAGATCAGATGTTCAACTTTAAAACAAACGGAGGAAAAACGATCAAATGCAGTCAACTAGAAAAATCCACTTTTCCTATTTCATAAAGAGCAAGAACCCATGTGATAATCCCTCCCTTGGCACACGTTAGAGATTTCTTTATCATTTCTTTGCTTGAGGCCTATTCTGCCACACCCACCTGGGGACCTGGGCTACAGTGACTCCATTTGCACTGGGTCAGCAGGCAAGTTCCAAGCCAGTGGATCTAGAGCTGAATTCTGGCAGTTTTCCAGGGAGCAGGGCATGCCTGCCTATGCATGAGAGGAGGGGAGAGGGAGAAGAGGGGAGGGAGAGACAGGGCATACCACCCCTCCCCTCCCAAAGCACAGAGGAGTGTACTTCTCAGCATGGATGGTGGAGGGCTTGGATCTGTCCCCTTCCTAAGCCAGGACAGAGGATCAGGACTTCCCTGCCATGCCCCGGAGATAAGCACAGTGCCTGGTGTTCACCCTAGAGATGCTCAATAAATATTTGTTGAATGAACTTTGACAAAATCAAAACTACCGAGGTAGTAGGAAGCTCATGAGAGATGCAGTCAGGAGCTCTGGGCTGTAGGACTAAACATCGCCTATACGTTGTAACCCCACAGCTCCCCCAATCATATTTACCATAAAGAAATGAAAACTCTAAAGGAATTGAAGTTAGAGCACAGAGCTGGGTGTGAATGACCTTGGAGTTAACTGTGACTCTACTTTTCCTTACATTCCACATCTAATCCATTGGCCAATCCGGATTCAGCCACTCGTTCCCTCTGCCGCCACTACTTTGATCCAAGCCCTCATTATATTTCACCTGGATTCCTGCAGTAACCTCTTGACTGGCCTCCTGCTTCCTCCCTTATACCATCAAGTCTATTCTCAACTTACTAGCCAGAATGAGGCTGGCCAAACATAAATCTCTT
This sequence comes from Miniopterus natalensis, assembly GCF_054644295.1. NCBI lineage: Eukaryota > Metazoa > Chordata > Mammalia > Chiroptera > Miniopteridae > Miniopterus > Miniopterus natalensis. Next base: position 18,212,965 of record NC_142081.1, on the reverse strand, counting down.
CCTGTCTCTCACTTCTCTGCCCAGAAATCTTCAGTGGTTTTAACCCTCATGCAGAATAAAAGCTGAAGTTCCCACAATGACCTCAGACCTCCCCACTCTTGACCTCTCTGGCCTTATCTACTTTATTTGCTCACTCTGCCCCAGGCAAGCTGGCTTTGTCTTCAACTGCACCAGGCGTGTTTATGACTCAGGGCCTTTGCACTTGCTGTGTTCTCTGCTTGAGAACCTCTTGTCCCCGTGGTTCCCTAGCCTTCTCCGTGCAGTGTTCACTGTCACTTTCATGTGAGGCTTTCTCTGACTTCCCTATTGAAAGTCAAACACTGTTCCCATCTCCCACTTGGTACTCCCTAGCTCCATTTTGCACTTTAATTTTTTCTCTTATACTTCTGGCCAGGTAACATATTTTATATTTCACTTATTTGTTTTCCCCATTTGGAGTCAAGCCCTGTGAGTGTTTTGTTCACTGCTATATGGTTAGCCCCTGGTGCTCTGCCTGCAGCATAAATATTTGGCCCTGTTATAAGGCTTGGTTCAGAGGTGGAGTACGAAGGGCTCAGGCTGACTTGGGGACACTGCAGATCTTATTGTTTAAGATGTTCAAAGTAGGTACTGGTATTGTGCTTGGTCAGTTTGTCTCAGGGCTCCTGGGTGAGGAATGTGCCAACAGGTAAAATTTATTACATCACCCTGGCAGCTGCTTCCTGAGTTTCTGTGTTCTGCCTCATTTTCCTCTGACTCTGGATTATGTCTCTTCCTGTCCCTCTCCCTCCCCCCATTTATTCCTCCTCTTCTTCATTCATCATTTACCGAGCGTCTCTGCCGTTCCTCTCACCCGCTATCCCAGGACTGGGAACTGAAGTGGGTCCCTACTTCTTTGGTTTTCAAAGTGCTCACCCTGCAGGCTCCTAGTTTCTGTTTGTCCCAGCCCCAGTGGCACTGGGTGTGATAAGCTCCACTCACAAGTCTGGGGACCCACATACTGAGTCCCTACAAGCCTTTGCTTGGAAGTACTTTGGTTTTTGTGTCCAAGCGAAGCACGGCTCTAGCTGCTATCAGTACTCAGCAGGAACTGTCTCCTGTCCCTAGGCTCTCTTGACACAGCTTATAGTTTATGGCACAGACGATGGCTTTGGGTCTGAGTCCTGACCTTGCTTACTAGCTCTGTGTCTTGAGCAAGTCGCCTTACCTCTCTGAGAGGCTCCGAGCCTCAGTCTGTCACCTTATCTAAAATGAGGGCAACATGACCTACCTCATAGGGTTGCTAAGAGGACTGAATGAGACCATGTAGGTTTAGCACTTAATACAGAGCCTGACACAAAAGAAGCACTCCCTGAATTGCAATTCCCGCCATGATTGCCATTATTACGTTGTTGTCACTGATACAGTCGAGTCCCTGGCTTACCTCGCCAACGCGGCAGCCTCCAAGTATGTGTGTGTGTGTAGATAAGTATGGAGAATTTACAAGTTGTCATTGTAAACTCATCAAGAAATAAACAGGAGATTTATAGCTTCAGGGCAATTAATGCTGCAGCTTTGTCCAGCATTATCTCAGTTCTGGGAACAAATACACCCCTGTAATGGATTATAATCTTCAGGTATTTGGAATATAAAACAGCTCCTTGGGTTCCCTGTTGTGTTATGAGAAAACAATAACTGTTTAAAATGCAACCCACAGGCAGAGCTCTGGATGGGGTCAGCTCTCTTGTGATTGACCTGTGATGTCCTTTAAAGAAAAGTTAGGGAAACAGATATTCTTTTTTTAAAAAATGTTTTTATTGATTTCAGAGAGAGGAAGGGAGAAGGAGAGAGGGATAGAAACATCAATGATGAGAGAGTCATTGATAGGCTCCCTCCAGCACACCGCCTGCTGGGGATCGAGCCGGAAACCCAGGCATGTGCCCTGACCGGGAATTGAACCGTGACCTCCTGGTTGATAGGTCAAAGCTCAACCACTGAGCCATGCTGGCTGGGCAGGAAATAGATATTCTTAACCTCCCTGCAATGTTATAAGAAGACAAGGCAGAATCTAAATGTTGGTGGCAGCAAAAGGTTTTCAAACTCCCATTTAACCACCAAGATGGGGGTTCCAATGGCCCAACCCTCCAGGATTAGGAAACCACTCTGTCCTCTGCCCTCAGTGGCACTAGGCTCCTGCTTCTCTCACCAGTTGCTCACCTGATGTCATAATCCTGCTTCTGTGTCTCTACCCAGCTCTGCAAGGCAGGGAGATCCTGAGGGCAGGGATGATATGTAGGTATCTTTGCATCCTGGGGCTCAGCGCAGGGTCAGGCCCTGAGGCAGTGGGAGGGGGTTGGCCGGCTTCTTACCAGGCCCTTGGGCACTCAGCACAGGGTGTAACACCTAATCCTCACCGCAGTCCTCCTGGGGAACTGTCCTCTCCCGCACAGAAGCACACGGAATCTGAGATTTTATGAAACCGGTTCGTTAATTCAGTAGTAAATGGCAGAGCCAGGATTCAAACTTGGTTTGGACTCCAAAGCGTGAGCTTGCTTGTGTTCCTCCTTTCTCTTTCTATTTTTCCCCTTCCAGGGGAGTGTGATGGTTAAGAGCTTGGGCTCTGGAACTGGATTGCTTGGCGTCTAATCTCAGCCTCATCATTTACAAGCTGTGTGACTTTGGGCAGGTTACTTAGCTTCTCTCTGTCTTAGTTTCTGCATCTATAAAGCTGAATAACCATGGCACTTCCCTAGAGAATTGTGGTATGGATTAAATGAGATAATATTAGTGAAGACCTTAGAACAGTGTCTGGTAATAGGTGAATACTTGCTATTACCATTATGATTTTCTTTTCTTCCTGCCAAAGTCATACCACATGGGCTTTTCATGCCATCGGATTCTGGTGTTGAATGAATGAATTTGGGCGATGGTCGCATGTGTCTGGCAGGCACCTGGACTCTCCTCCCAGGAGGATCTCCAGGTAGCTTTGGGTGCACATTCACTTGGCACCTTTTGTTTCTCCTGGCTTCAGAGGGATGTTGAGAAATCATTTACCTAACCTCTAGGAGGTCATGGCCTAGTATGAGAACATGGTTAAACGTACAAACCCAATCCAGTTCTCTAAAACTTGCCCCTGAATTTACCCCCCAGATTGACCTCTTCCCCAGCAGTATAACAGAAGACAGTAGAGCACAGTGGTCCCAAGCAAGCACACTAGAACCAGGCTGCCTGCGTTTGAATCCCAACTCTGCCACTTGGTAGCTGTGTGACGTTGGGCAAATTGTTTAAGCTCTCTGAACCTTGGTTTTCTCATCTGCAACATGGAGGTAATAATAGTAATATACCTTATAGGATATTGTTGTAAAGATTAAGTGAGTTAATGCCCATAAAATGCTGAATCAGTGCCTGGCGTATTGAAAGTGCTCATTTGGCATTGGTTGTTGTTATTACTATAGTTACATTATTTAAGTATTTATCTCTCTCCCCCACTGTTCTGTACGTGGCATATCATGTCCACCTTGATGACCTATTGCCTCCCCAGTGCTTTGGAGACACTGTGCTTCTCAGTGATTCCTTGTTGAGTGAGGAAAGCATGAAGGAAGGAAGATCTGGTTCTTAGAGAATCAATAGGGCTTTGGTGGAAGACAGTCAGCAAGTCATAAAAGACAAGGAGGGAAATGATGCATGACATCTTTGGGATACCTGGGGTAAGTCTTGGGTAGGTTAGAGACAGGGCTTGCGGAGGGGTAGAGTGAGGGATGTGGTTAGGAAGGTAGACTGGGATCAACACACAGGGTTTGAATTCTCAGTTTAGGTTGGACTTCACTCCTTAGGCAGTGGGGAGCCCTTAGAGGATTTGGAGCAGGGGAGTGATGAAAACAGTGGGAAGACTGCGTGAGTGGCAGGGTCCTGGCTTGAGTGGAGGGGAGGAGGCAGAGGGAGGAAGAGCAGGAGGAGGCTGTTGCAGCAGCAGCCCAGGCAGGAGGCAGTCGAGGCCCAAACCAGAGTAGTGACAGCGGGAGTAGAGAGGGCGAAACGTGAGAGGTGTCAGGAAGGAAGGAATGAGACTTTGGTGGCTGATTGGATGTGGGGGCGAGGGGATTTCTCAGCCATTCAAGGGAAAAATGCCACCTCCCTCTTCCTGCTAACTTCAGCGTAACGGCGGGAGTGTATCAGTGACAAAGAGCTGACGTGATCTGAGTCTGGAAGCAGCTGGAGAAAGTGATGAACTACAGGCAGCTGAATGTGCATAAGGAAAAACGTGGGTCACTCAGCGGTCCTATTGCAAATGCGCAGGGAAACTAACATTTATGTAAAAAAAAACCTGCTGAGAACACGGTGCCCCATCCTTTCCAGTGGCTGAATTGCTCTGGAGGAATTTGCTCCCGTCCACCTGCCACGTGATCTGCTGTGTCCTTGAAAGAAGATTAAAATAATGGCAAGAAGCGGCCCTAGGAGACTTCAAGTTCTTTTGGTCATTAGGTCAGCCTGAACTTCAGTGCGTCTGAGGTGGGACATGCTGTCCTGCTAAGATACATAGACTTTCGGGGAGATTAAAATAAAGATTCATGAAAGCTACCGCTGGCCAGTTCCATAGCAAGTCCCCTAACCATGTGAACTTTCACAGGGCACTTGGTCATTTCGGGCCTCATCTCCGCCCTTATAAATACAGGGTCTGGATGAGATAGAAACGCCACTGTTTCTCCCTGGGCTGACCTGTTATTCTGTGGCCCAGTGGAACCTGTGGAGGGTGACATGAATCAGTGCAGAAGGACCTTACAGATTTTTTATTTAGGTGCTAAGTGTCTGGAGCCAAAGCTTTCAAGGGGACATCTTTTTTCCCCCACTAAGCTCCAGTATTTCCTTCCCACCCATTCCCATTACCTACCTATTAAACAGAGGTGTTACTTATCTATTAAACAGAGCCGTTCTGACAGATTGCTTTCTTTGTAGGCTGGGGACATTTCATCTTCATTTTCCACTGGTGATATGTAGGTTTAATGTAATTTTTAAAAAGTATATCTTTATTGATTTCGGAGAGAGGAAGGGAGAGGGAGAGGGAGAGAGAAATACCAATGATGAGAGTCATTGATCGGCTGCCTCCTGCAGGCCCCCCACTGGGGACCAAGCCCGCAACCCGGGCATGTGTCCTGACCAGGAATCAAACCTTGATCTCCTGTATCATAGGTCGATGCTCTCTTGCTGAGCCACGCTGGGAGGGCGAAGGGTTAATGTAACTTGGATATAACGTACATTTATTGGCATCTTTGTTGTTTCTCTGGTGGGCAGTAGAGCATCATGGTTAAGAAGGAGGCAGGTAAATTAATATGTGAAACCAGGATTTGTACCCAGAAAATCCACCTCTGAGGCCCATGTCTACTCACTACTTAATGCCAGTACCTTTGTATTAGTCAGCTCAGGCTACCATAACAGAATGTCATAGACTGGGTGGGTTTAAAACCAGAAATTTATTTCTCACAGTTCTGGAGCCTGAAAGTCCAAGATCAAGGTGTCAGCAGGTTTGGTTTCTGTGAGGCCTTTCTCCTTGACTTGCAAATGGCCACCTTCTCCCCATGTCCTCACAAGGTCTTTCCTTTGTGTGTGAGTATCCCTGGTGTCTCTCTTCCTCTTCTTAAAAGTATACTAGTTTTATCAGATTAGGGCCCCATCCTTATGACCTCATTTAACTTTTATTACCTCCTTAAAGGCCCTATCTGCAAATACAGTCACAGTGAGGTTAGGGCTTCAACCAACATAGGTGCTTTTGGGGAATGCAATCAGTCCATAACAACCTTCCTCATGGATTTGTTGAGAGGGTGAAATGAGACTGAATATGAAAGTACATTCCTAGAAAAATAGTGCCAGGCATACAGTTACTGCTCAGAGCTACTGTTGTTAACTTTTGATGTGGATATAAGGCGGGGACTAAAGCTACTACAAGGTGCTAAGAGCTCCCAAGGAGAATTTTCCCTTTTCCCCCCATGTTCACTACTACCACCTTTACCACCTAAACCACCAATGTCTCTTTCCTGGAGTCCTTCAACAGCCTCCTGACTGTTCTCTCAGGTTCCATACTTGTATCCTATAGTCCATTAGCCATGTAAGTATGATCTTTTAAAACTCAAGTCAGATAATATCACTCATTTATCTAAAATCCTCTGGCTCTCTGTTAAACTTTGGTTAATGTCCTGATTCCTAAGCGAGCCCCTGTCTTTCTCTCCCACCTCATCTCCTGTCAGAGTGCCCCTTGCTCCCACTACTCCAGAGGCACTAGCCTCCTTTCAGTTTATTGAAAACTAAACAAATTCTACCCTTAGGGCCTTTGCACTTGTCCTGAATTCTCAAACTCTCCCCAAATATTTGCTGGGCTTGCTACCTTCTCTTACCCAGGTTTAAGCTCAAAATGCACCTCTCTGCCCCTCTACCTAAAGTACCTTCCTCTCCCATAGTTGCTCTCTACCCTATGACCTTGTCTTATTTTTTCATATACTCATCACTGTCTAAATGCCCTTACCTCATTCGCTTATTTACTTGCTTGCCTATTATTTTTCTTTCTCACTTGATGATACACTCTATAAATGAAGGGAAGTTTTATCTCTGGTTCACTGTTATAACTCCAGTGCCTGGCACAGAGCATAAGCTCAAAGCACATTATTTGAAGGAAAGAATGAATGAATGATCTTGAACATGGAGACTCAAGAAGAGGGGACTATCCAGATAAACATCCTCAGATTAAGGATGGAGAGCAGCCTGTGCCTTGGCATCTTCATTCATCTCTTGGCCCTGATGGGTTCCACCTGCACTGTCCAGGCCCAGGGGCCATGCTGTCCAAACTGGAGAGTACTTTCCAAAGTACAGCACAGTATCCACTCTCCCTATGGTGATATTCTAAATATTTAACGACCAGTGTATCAACAACACCGACCATTCAGCTGTAAACGTCATGTACAGCTGAGCTAATGTGTATTTGCCAAATGTCAGCTCTGACTTCCCCATCAATCCCTTCCCCATGAAATGGGCTATAGAGTTTTTCCTATTGCCAATGATGAAGTGGCTGTACCTTCATGCCCATCAACCATCCCCCTCACCCCATGCAGTCTTTTCGGGTGGAATGCTTCACTTTCTCCATTGCAGCTGAAGCTCCTTTTTGTATCTTGGGACCTAAGAGCCTTCCAAGTACACCTATTCATTCAACAAGTATTTACTGAACACCTTTCATGTGTTCAATATCAACTTCTGCCCCAGGAGGTGGGACCTTTTCTCTTGTACTTCTCACCTTGCCTGGGTCCTGCCCCACATGGGTTGCTCCCCTGGAATCACACCAAACCATCTGACTGCATGCATTGCTGCTGCCTGGAGACACTTACCCCACTGTGCTGGACACTGCAACCACGGATTCTGCCTTAAGTCATACTGGGTTGTTCCAGGCTTTTGGACAATGGTTTAAGATTTTCATTTCCCTAGACCTGCCTTCCTTTTTACCTTGTCTCATTTTTTTCTCAGCAGAACTCTTGAGTCTCAATGTGACTCTCAGTGAAGTTGTTCCGCATTTTGACAGCTATAGAGCTCCAGGAGCCTCCTGCCTTTACTTCTCCCACATAAGACATCCTATGACACCAGTAGGAAGGTGTGTGTGCCTGATCTTTCAAATATAGACGTGTGCCAGCTACTTCTAGTGGAATTCAGTCAGATCCCTCCCCACGAGGCCTGCTCTGCTAGTTCCTTTCTGCTAACTTACTTGCTCTTGGTAATTTTGTCTCCTGAATCATGACTGGTTCTGGTATGCACCCTCATTTGGCTCTAAATGCCCCCATTCCAATACTCAGTAAAGTGTTTCAGTTGGGAAGTTTTGGTTTTCAGATAATAGGAAACTCAACCCAAGTTGGCTAAAGCTGAAAAGGGGAATCTGTCTGCTTTGTAACTAAATGGTTTAGGCAAATCTTGAATCAAGACTCAAATGACAGGACCAGAATCTGGCTTCTCTCCTGTTCCTTGACAGTGACCTGATTGTAAATCAGGCTCTCCTCTTATGTCAAAGATGACTGTAAACAGTTTCTTCATTCATATCCCCGAGAAAGAGAAACTGTGCTTCTCTGAGTGTTCAACCAAAAAGTGAGTCATATTGGCTCTGATTGGCCTAATTTTGATGACGTGTCGTCTTGGTCAATTGGTGCTGCTCTAACAAAATACCATGGACTGGATGACTTATAAGCAACAGAACTATTTCTCACAGCTCTGAAAGCTGGAAGTCTGAATTTGGGGTGTCAGCATGGCTGGGTTTTGGGGAGGTCTTCGTGTAGGTAGCATCTTCACATGGTAGAAAGTGAGTAAGCTAATGCTCTGGCCCCTTATTAAGGCACTAATCCTGTTCATAACAGCTCCACACTCATGACCTAATTACCTCCCAAAGGCCTTACCTCCAAATATATCACATTGGGAAGTAGATTTTAACATATGAATTTTTGGGGAACACAAACATTCAGGCTGTAACATGTGCCTTTTCTTCAACCAATCACTGTGGCCAGGGGAGAGAGGATACACAGAATTGCTTAGGCCAGTCAGGATTCAATTCCTCTTGCTGGGGGAAGTCAGTCTCAGGCAAATGGCCTGGCTGGAAAATTCAGGATGATATTAGAAAATGCAAAGTGGAAATAGATGCTGGGATAACAATAGATGCCCCTACAGCTACCTGACCTTTGCCTCAAAGTTCTGCCCTTGCCTCCAGAATTGATATGGCATTCGATATGATTTCTCTGGTAAGTTCTGAGCATGCCTTTAGTTTGTATCTTGCAAGTCCTTCCATTCACCGCACACCTTCCACCCCCTTTTCCCTTGTTGGGAGCATGGCCTCAGAGATGTTGTGCCATGTGATCCCAAAGCAGATCATTGCAATGAATAGCTTAGATATTTAAAATGCAAAAGATACATTTTCTGCCACAGTAAGGTAACAATTATGGTAAAACTACATAGGTTAATAGGATAGGCATATTGAAAGTAGGTAAAACAGATTAAGTTTGTCAAGCCTTGGAAACACTCTTACTGATTTTCCTTGGCTTGATAACTGTGACATTTATCAAAATTTATATCCCCTAACTCCTAGTTTTATCCCTACAGAAGATTTCTTAGAATTACTGGACTTAACCTTGGTAATGAACTAATCCAAGACTCATTTTTGTTGTTAGAAGACCAGCCCAAATTGATGATGCGATCTGCCCAAGGTCACACAACAATACCCAAAGCTTGGGGTCCTGGCTCTCAGCCCACTGCTGTCATTGTCCTTGTGGACTTGGAGGTGATGAGGAGCATCCACCAAGTGGCAGTAGATGCCAGGCTTAAACGTCTGAGCCCCAGGTGCTACAGATGCCCTGGCATTCTCCCTGGGGTTGCTAAGGTTCCATTATGGATGTATAACAATTCTGTCTCTTTTAAAAGGAAAAATATAATTTTATTATTAAAACTAATGAAATTAAACACTATTTTTTTCTAGCAGATTATCAAAGAAATATAAGCCAGAAGTATGATTACATATTTTCCTGCTATTCATAAATTTGACTTTATAGCTCAACTAATCCTGGCCATATTTCCAAATCTTGACTCAAACTTTTGTTTTCTGAATTACCCTTCCCTGAAACTTACAAGATTCTTTGGGACTTCAGGCCTGCTAGGCATCAAAAATGCTTGCAGCTAGCATCCTTTGGCAGATGGCTTTTATTCATTCATTTAACAAATATTTGGTTGGGTCTTTCAAATTGGGAAGTCATTTATATGGGTGCTTTTGTTCCCAGTTTGCTTAAAAAAAACCACAACCACTGGGAACTTGGGATTTCTTTTCCTTAGTCATCTATTTCATGTGATTAAGGCTATCACAGTAATGATAACATACATATGTGTGTATGTATTTACATGTATGTGTATATACATACACATACTTCTAGACACTTTACGTATATTAGCTCAATTAATGTCCACAGAACCTTATGAGTAAGTATTATTATTGTACACATTTTACAGATGGGAAAATGGAATTCCAGGAAGGTCATGTCAATGACCCACGGTCACCATCTGGTAAATGGTAGAGCTGGGATTTGTACCAGGCTGCCTGGCTCCAGAGTCCATGCTCTAAACCTCTAGACGTGGGAAGGCTCTGTGCAGAGGCTAAACACAGTGTGCAGACATTGGACTGCCTTTTGAATATTTTTTCTCAAATAAGAAGAGGGCAATTTTTCACTGTTAAGGAAGGCTAAAACCAACACTGCTATTTCCAGCTCACTCTGGGGAGATTGCTAAAAAATTTAATAAGCAGTTGTTTCCAACTTCTGGTTATAGAGGTCTATGAGCTGTTTTTGCTTGCAAGGACCATTTTGAGAGTTTTTAAACACATCTCTACCCAGATACTGAGACTTGCCCGTTCTCTCACGAGTGGCTTTTATCTGGATCTGAGAAGTGTTTCTCTTTCTAGTTTATTCCAACTGTGAGCTCCTCAGGGCAGCCAACATGGAATCATTGAAAGAGCACTGGACGGAGCACTCGCTCTGTGACCTGAGGCACATCTCTCATTCGCTCTTTGTTTTCCTTGTAAAATAACAAAAAACAACAAAAAAATATTTCAATTAGATGATTTTGAGAGGTTCATTCAACTCTAAATACCCTAAGTCTTGGTTACCTTTTCTTAGGGTACCAAGAAAATACATTAGATCTTGTAAAAAATTTCTTTGGTGGAGGATAATAAAAATTTCAATTACAGTAGATTAAATAAAAAAGTTATTTTTTATTTTTTCATACAAGAGAATCCCAGGGAAGGGGGGTGGTGTCCATAGCCAGTGTAGACTTTCCTGGGTGGCGCTGAACCCCATGGCTGCTGCTTCCATGTTCTTGCCTTGTCACTTATACTATGTGACTTTCACCCGCACGATTGCAGGGTGGCTGCTGTACCTCCAGGAGTTGCGATCAGGCTCCTGGCAGGAGGCAGGAGGGAGGAGAAAGGGAGGAGAGGAGGCCGAGCTCATGGGATAGAAGCGGGTCACGGGGCTACTAGGCAAGCCAGTGTCTGGGAAGGCGAGTGCTCGCAGCTGAGTGTACTGGGGCAGAGCAGATCCGGGCTTTGCGGAGAGGAGGGGTGCGGGCTGCAATGGGGAGCAGCTGGCGCTTCGGGCACACGTCACTGTCACCATCTACTTCGTTTCTTCTCAACTCAAAAACATGTAGGTGAGTAAACAAACAAGATCTTTCCGTTCCTGTTTACTTTCCGGCCAAGCACTACAGCTCTTCCTCAGTTAACTTCTATCGTTACTAAGTGGGACAGCATTATTAATATAAAGTTGTTAATAACATTGTCAGCCATTAATTTATACACAAAGGCATGAAGAGTTCTTTTTGCCTCGTTCCAGACGTCACTTGTTAAGGGTGTGGGAGACGCATGACCGGCCACAGTAGGTAGAAGCGACATAGAGAACATACCTGGGCAGGACCAGAAGGCCTGGTGGAGCAGGGTGGGGATTCTGTTTTCAGTTCAGTGTGTGACTTGAGAGATGTAGCTTCCTCTATGGCCCATGATCTATTCTACTTCATTATATAAAAGTAAATGACATAATGGACCAAACTCATTTGTTTTAGGAAAAAGAGCTATTTTTAAAAGTCAATACAAGACCTGACCTGTGTTGCTCAGTGGTTAGAGTGTAACCCTCACACTGAAGGGTCACAGGTTCAATTCCCGGTCCAGGGCACACACCTGGGTTGCAGGTTCAATTCCTGGCCCCCAGTTGGGGTGTGTGCAGGAGGCATCGATATTTCTCTCCCCCCCCCCTCTCTCTCTCCCTTTCTCTCTTTCTCTCTCTCTCTCCCTTCCTTCCTTCCTTCCTTCCTTCCTTCCTTCCTTCCTTCCTTCCTTCCTTCCTTCCTTCCTTCCTTCCTTCCTTCCTTCCTTCCTTCCTTCCTTCCTTCCTTCCTTCCTTCCTTCCTTCCTCTCTCTCTCCCTCCCTCCCTCCCTCCCTCCCTCCCTCCCTCCCTCCCTCCCTCCCTCCCTCCCTATCCCTTCCTCCCTTCTACTCTCTGTAAAACTCAATGGAATAAATATCCTCAGATGAGGATTTACAAACAAACAAACAAAAAGTCAATATGAGGTAAAATACATGTTCATTAATAGACCCTACTGGGGGGCCACTCATTTGGAGTTTGTCATAACTCAGGCAGAGATTGAGTTTCGCGGGGACTCTTTCATCTCCGTAAGAGAAGAAACTATTTGCAGGCACTGTAGAAAGCACTTTCAAAAGTAAAAGGAATGATCAATAGAATTTTCCCTAGCCAGTCAGGATTTTTGCTTGACAATACATTGTTACCGTAGTTATCTTTTTTCTTAAAAGTGAAAAAGCTGTGTTTCTTTAAAAATGTTTTATAACGTAGATTTTTAAAACAAATTCAGATGGAGCTCTTTATTATATATTTCACTGAGTTCTTGCTGTGTTCTTGTCCCAGTAGGAAAACCCATCCAGCTGCCACCTCAGGATGCACATCTGGGCAGCAGGGAGAAAGATGACCTTTCCAGGGCAGTGACTTCTGTTTCCTTCCCGCTTAGGGAGCATCTTGGTGTGGTATATGGGGCCCGTCCTCGGTAGACTAAAGAGTTGCTGTATTACTCACTTTACCTGCCTATGTTGTGAGATGACATATGTGATCCGCCCATTGTTAAGCCTGGTGCGTAGGTAAGTGTTCACTAGGTGGCAGCTGTAATTGTTCAAAGGCAGATTGCAGGGCGATGAAGGGCACAGGACCTGGAGTCTGGTACTCTAGGATTGCAATTTCAATGCCGACATTTAGCAGCTGGGCAACTCCTTTCCGATCTTCAGTTTCTCATCTGTATGATCACAATAATACATACTCCACGGGCTGTTGTGAGGATTCAGCGAGATGCTGTAGGTAAGGTGTCTGATTGACACAGACTGGCACATACTAAACTCTCGGTGAACGGTAGCTACCATTATTTTAGTTTTTGTTGCCAATGTGAATGTGTGTCTCACTCAGACATCAATAGATTCAAATTTGTCTGCATGATACAAATCTGACCAACACAGAATATACCCCTGAGTGGTCCCAGACCAGAGTCTGGAATGATTAGAGTCAAGAAGCTGAATGCTGAGTTCACCTCAGAGTAGAGGATGTTGGCTAACACTCCTAAGGTCGTTTGGGAAAAGCTTTATTTGCCCTCCAAGGAAGACAGAGAAAAGAGCCTTAGCTGTTAACTTTCTAACACCAGGTGGCTCAGTTGTCTTGAGAAACCATGATAGACATTTGCAAAAGGCTGTGACAGAGCCTTTTGCTTGTTCCTGGCCCGTGTAACCCTTCTAGATTTTGTTTGTGCCACGTCTCCCGATCATAAGGGGCACCCTTCACTCATAGGAAGAAGTGGGGTCCCCTTCTGATTCCTAACATCGTTTGAGCATCGAGACCGCGAGTCTTTGCATGTGCTGCTGAGGGTGAAAGCACTCTAATGCCACCCTGGGAAAGAGCTATAGATCTGCTATTGATTTGCTCACATTTTCCCTTCCATCTCGGGCAGTTAGCTAGGTGAGCACCACTCCCAATATGATTGGTGTTTAATATTGGTACTGTACTTTGTGTTTTTAAAAAGCTTCAAAAATCAATTCCTCATTAACTTGATTGAAAGGGAAGTTATGCCTTCTCTGCTACGTTCAGAACAGGACATAGATCACTGCAGGTGCTCGATAAATATTAAGCATTTAATCCTTGCCATGTCTCCTACCCAAACAGGTCACCAGAACTCATTTTCTTAGGGATGAGAGTTGTCACTTTTAGACCAATGTTGCTTCCTGTAAATCTCAAAACTTTCCAAAACGCGAAGGCTCTCATATAGATGCTGTAGAACCAGCCCCGTGGTCACCCAGTTCAGAAGGCAGTGGGCTCCTTACCCTCAGCACTCTCGTTGGGAATCTCTGAAAAGGAGGTTGAACAGTCGAGGGACCTGGAATTCCATGGCATGCACTACCGGTTGTCAAGCAGCACCTCTCCTGGAAAGAAAAAGCTTACGTTATAGTAGACAGAAGCGTAGGAAGTAGAGGCCCTCAGCTGTAGTGCAATCATTCTTCTAAGGCTATTCACAGAAACACACAAATGGCTCAGACACATCATGTCCTATCTAGTCTTCCAGATGGAATAATATTTTAAACTTTGGAATATTGTCCTACATAAGAAACCATGATGTTCATTTTATTCCTTTGAAGCTTCCATAATGAGATCACTCGGTTTGGGACATCTATTTGTTCAACCTCTCAGCAAATGTAACTGCAGAATAAAGATGGTCTGGGGCAGGAGTTTGAGAGGGCACCGCTCAGTCACACCTGCTGGCTCCCAATCTTCATTTCTCAGATATAGGTTAAGAGGGTGGCTGAGCTGCTGATAAGACCCAATCTGAAGGGGGCAGATACATCTGGATAAGATGCCTGCTTAAGGCTTAACTTCTCCAAGGCGATGCAAAATGCTGTGCTGCTGGGGCATTTTCAGGCTGCCTCTGTGGTGCAGCCCAAGCAGCATATAATATGGAGTAAGTGCTGTTTGGTTACAGAAAGAACCCTATAAATGTCTGGCCATTAAGGTCGCACCATGGAGAAGGGACCAGCACACAGCTCTGAAGCAACTGGCTTAGAACTTAACATCAAATGGGGACATACCCTTACATTCTGGATAATGCAGTTTGGACAAAGCTTGACTTCAGAGAATGTTATATCACAGTGAAATATTACAATTTATTGTAAGCCATTTTTTTTCCTTTGCCTGCCAACTGGGTCTACCCACCTGTTTGAAAAGTGTCAGAGAAGAGGTTATAAATTCTTTACTGTAAGAATCCAAGAATAATCTAGATTTTGGTAATTTCACACTATCGTGTTTTCCGTGGAAGGTTTTTGCAGGACTGTCTGAATGATAATTAAGCCACACAATATGTACATGAGCTTAGACTTTTCTTTTCTTTCTTTTAGCATATGGAAGAAGAGAGGGGTAATTAAGAGTGAGTAGTCTAGTCAGTGGTGCTGGATGTGCAGAGCTAACTCAGGACCCTGACACCCAGACAGCTCTCTCCGAACCTCACAGTAGGACACTTTGATATCCACTTGCCATGGGATGAATGTTTGTGTCCCTCCAAAGTTCATATATTGAAATCATAACCCCCAATGTGATGTTATTTGGATGGTTTTTGAGAAGTGATTAGGTCATGAATCTCCCACATGAATGGGATAGAGCCTTATAAAAAGGCAGCAGAGCTTTCCCTCTCCCTTTCTCTGTCTCTGTCTCTGTCATGTAAGAATGCGACAAGAAGGCATCTGCAAACTAGGAAGCAGGGCCTTACTGACACATGGATCTGATGGCGCTTTGACCTGGGACTTCCCAGCCTCCAGAACTGTGAGGAATATCCTTAGTGACAGGAGTTCTGTTTAGCTAGTCTTCAGGTGGTTGTCAAGATTGGTTGTTCTATAGTTTAGCTGTAATTTTGACATGGTTTAGGGAATAGGCGAACGCAGTGTTCTCCTACTCCACCATCTTGACCAGAACTCAGGACTGTGAGAAATCAATGTGTGTGGTGTAAGCCCCCCCAGGCTGTGATGACCTGTTATAGCAGCTGGAATGGGCTAAGATACCACTCATCCCTCTGAAACTCTTTTCCATCACCATTTTTTCTGTGCTTTATTGTATGGGACTCTCATTTATTTCTAGATAAGGTTGGAGAATTGTTTTGTCAAGGAACTCTCATACCTAGAGCCTCCTCCTACTGAGCAGGGATTCATTCTGGGTCACTGTGTGGGGTTAAAATGGCCATGACCCCTTCTGTTCAGGGCCAAGCCTTCTGTAGCTTGGTGATTGATTCTCTGGCAATTATGATATAGCCATGTCTTTGCTCGCACCACCATTCTGCCTTGAATGCTCTTATTTCTTTTTCCTTTTACTTGAGTATTTTACATCCATAAAGCTTTAGTCTCATGTCGCATTTCCTTTGTGAAACCAGGGCCATTGCCCATATTACCCACATTGTATACTTGTCAGTCATCATATCCTGTGTTATGACATTTCTTATGCTGTTGTTCTATATCATCTAATGATAAGGTAGGGGTGGTTAACACAGACTACATAGGTATAAAGAAAGGGTTGAGTTAATTTATGTGAAAGTGATGATTGTAAGCCATTAAACTATTAAAATATATGCAAAGTAAAATATAACATTTTTTAAGCATTCAGTTTTTATAATAAGTTGTCTCTCTAGTAATTCAAAAACTACCAAATGCAGAAACTCTCTGCATTTGGTCTTCTCCAGAGTCTAGTACTGTGTCTCAAAAGGCTATGTGCTCACAAACTGTGGGTTGGTTGATTGTTTTCCATATTTAAAGTTCTGCCATCTGCTGAACTATTACCAGGCACATCCCATGATGCTTTCCTTGTTTTTATATAGACAGGGAGCCCAGTGAAGTGTGGATGAATTCCTAAAAGGTTAGGTGTTGATTGACTGATCAGCTCCTTGGCAAGGCAAGTATTTCTCTCTCACATCATTACAGATGCAGTTGGATCTTTCAGGAGTCTGTTTTTGAGAGGTACAGAACAGTTCAGACATGTTTCACAGTAGGAAGGATTTTATTACCATGGAAAGTGGCTTCAAGGCTCCATCAAAATATCTTGAAACCCAGGCCATCTGGAAAGGGAGTGCTTGCAGATGACTCTCTGACACTCACCATCTATGCAAAGCCCAGGCATCCCAGGGCGGGATTCCTCATGTATCTCCCCCTTCATTACCAGGAGTTAGTTCCATGGGGCAAAGAGGACATTCCACAGGAGGATTTCTATATTTGCATCTCCTCTTTTTTTAAAAGGTTATTGAGGTGTAGTTTAAATATAGCAAAACTGTGTATCTCCTTTTAGGGCTTATCTTATCAGTGAAAATGTAAGGGATATGGTGATGCCAGGTAGTTCCTATACCCTTTCTTCTGGTCAATTCTCCCTGCCCATTATAGTTTTATTGGAAATCTCAGGCTTTTGTTAAGTTTTTATAGATGAAAAAGAATGAAATTGACAGATATGTCATTCATTTCTGTTCTGCTTGCTCTACCCTCCCTGACCCCACAGTTGATCTGAGCTGCTTTAGGACACATTATATGGGACAAAGGCACCCCTAAGTTCCAATTTGCTGAAATGTGTAGGTCATTCTGCAACTCATGACCTTTTTTCCCCCTCTACTCCCTTTTTTTTCTCAGCAGTATGCAAAACTTTTTGTTGTTATTATTGAGTATTCTCAGTAATTCCACATTGAAAAGATCAGAGATGATGTCATGAATTGGGCGAATGTGAGGCACCAGAGAGGGAAAAGTTGATTTCTGTAAAAGAAAGTGATTTGCTGGAAATTTGAACTCATCTCAGGAAACCAAGCACTCTATTTTCTTTTTGGCAAGAACCTCACATCTTTCTTGCCTATATGGTCAAATCAGGCCCCAGCTCACTGCATTTCCTCCATCCCATTTGCTGGTGAATGTCGACTGTGACATCATTAAGCAATTTGGTCCTGGGGTCAATTGGTCACTGAAAAGGGGGCAGAAGTTCCCATTTGCTTACAGCACCTGAAACACCTGGGATCACTCTGTCATCACAGCCACAGTTACTGTTACTTCTTGCCAATACCCTTGGATGTCTTGTGATAGAGAACACAAGAAATTACATTTCAGATGGGGTCATGCCTTTTCTGCCCCTTTAGAAAGGCTTTTGAATCTGGTGCAGGGGTTTTCAAAGGAAATTCACTAGGGCCTCGCTCTGGACCGTGGCCTTATGTAGCAGAATGGCCCTGGCCCGCCGCAGGCCTGTCTTGGGTTCCGTCCATGGGGCTTAGTGACTGCACATACTGGAAGGTCTTCATTACAATGTCTAGTGGCCACTGGAACAGATGGAGTGACATTATACACTGTGGCCCTAAGTTAATGGAGAGTGATTTTTTTAAAAACGAACAAACATAATAGAAGTTGTACATCTAAATGAGGGTTATGCCCTTCAAAAGTTGTAGCGTGGAAGGCAATGCATTTAATCCATTGACGCTTTTCTGAGCCAAGCAATGTTGTAACTGCTGGTTTGAAGTTGCCTTCAGGGTCTGTGGCACATTGAAAATATATAAAATATTTATTGTGTTTTTTTCCTGATTATAAAACTTATATAGGCTTGTTGCAGAAAGTTTGAAAAGCACCGAGAAATACAATTAAAAAATAAATGACCTGTAATCTTAGTACCCTGAGAAGACCCCTGTCAAGACTAATGTACATCTTCCTGGAAATTTTTATGCATATGTGGACATGGATGTAAACACATACATGACATGTGCATGTTTAGTCACTGAACTGGGGCCATCATTTAGGTGGCTTTGAAATATGTTAAGGCACATTGCTTTGAAGATCCTCAATGGTCCAAATATTTTTCTTGAAGGGGATGGATTTTATTTTCGGAAATAGCCAGAAGTCACTCAGAGTCAAGCATAGGTATCTCCATTATCAAACTGGCTAATATGTTTTAGGAAAACCTATAACTCATGTGACTATAGAATAATAAATTTGGTTTTCTTGGGTTGATCAATCTGACTTAATGTTGTATCCAAAAGCAGAGTTCCATGGATGTTTTAAGCCATGGCAAGTCATTGGCTTAAGAGTATGGATTTCAAAGGTGAATAATTTAAAGGAGGGGGCACTCTTTTAGACATAACATTTCTGGTTCTATAGTTAAGGAACATTTACCACGCACTGCAAAGCAAGGTAGAGGATTTCCCCCCACTGTCCTGGAACCTCTGTGTTTCAGGTGGTATGGTGACCAGGCAGCAACCTCACTGTTTTGAAAGCCATCTTTGGCAGGATCTGGAACCTCTCCTAGCCTGGCCAGGATGTTAGTCTGATAGTTAAGACAGCTTCTTCTTACTTCATCAATGTTAGCTGGGGTCAGCTTTCCTCTAAGTAAATATCTAGTTTCTCTTGCCTTGAGACATCAAAAGATGGGCAGAGGGGGGTTATGTTTTCAAAATATTACCAGTTAAATACATTACTATTTATCCATTTTGAAATAACAAATAGTTTCCAATAGTTAATTAATATGCATTAATAATTTCGTGTGATTATAAAAGAAGACAGAACCCATCAATTAGGACCTTGGAGTTCATTTTCCTATCACCACCCACCATTAGGGTCTATTCTACAGATGATGGTCTCCTTGCTAGCCTCTGGACAGTTACAGATCCTAGCAGGCCAGGTGTGGCTTTATTAATGCCAACGTATTATATCAAGAATAATGATTTAATACTCAAAATTAAGATCTTGATCTCCATCCTTGCTAATCCCTATTTTGTCTCCAATAGATGTAGGTGATAACTTGGGATAAATGGAAGTCAGGAGCTGGCTGGGCTCTGGAATCCTTCTTAGCCAAGACGATGAATTATCCTTTCCTAATTCAGCTATCAGATTTTTTATAGGCTCCTTCAACCAGTTCTTCAGTTCTAAGACTCCTTTGGTTTCATGAGGCTTATACTTTGTGGAGATCTAGATTCAACTATCATTTATCAAGCCCCTAGTATGGAGCAGATAAGGCAAAATGCCATTTTACTCCAATATCAATTAAATTTTTATATGATGATGGAATTGAGGTTCAGAGGGGGGTTAGTAACTGGCCCAGGTCATACCATCCATTAATGAGGAGGCGGGATTTAAACCCAAGAATTGGGACTTCAAGGCCAGGATGTATTCCACATTGCTTTGCTTTCCATCAGGCATCTCTCATCTGCCATTCATTCATTCGGTACATTTATGCACTTATTACTTATTTATTATCTCCTCCTATTAAAATGTCAGCTCCTTAAGGGCAGGACTTTGTCTTGATCACACTGTATTTCCAGTACCTAGAACCCAGCCTTGCATATAGTGGGTGCTCAACAATGGTTTTGTATTGTATAGTGGAGAGAGACCGCCCATATGAAAATCCTGGCTTAGATACTCTCTAGCTGTGTGATGGTAGGCAAGTGACTCAACCTCTCTGGGCCTGTTTTCTTACTTGAAAAATTGGAAAAATAATAGTGCTGACTTCACTGGTTGTTGTGAAGATTAAGGTGCTTAGAATAGAACTTGGTTCCGGTAAAGTGCTTAACAAGTGTTAACTATTATTATTATCTGTTGAATGAGTGAAATGTTTGAGTGCCTTTTATGTATGAGACTTGGGATAGAGCAGTGAACAGTACATTCATTGTCCCAGTCCTAGTGAAGGACAGGGTAGAACAGCAGGGTAAGTGCCCTGAGGAAGGAAGTATAGGAGGCTGGGGCAGGGGCACAGATGACAGAGGGTCAGGGATGGCTTCTGGGAATAAGTGATACTGAGACGGAAACCTGAAGGATGAATTAGCATCCGGGTGGAGGAGGGCTAGGGCGGGGTGAGGGTCCAGGCGGAAGGAAATAGCATGCCAGAGGCCCCAGAAGTGAGAGCACTATGGGGTGCCTACCAATGACAATGCTTTCAGTTGCAAATAATATAAGGCCCAAATAAAAGTGGTTTTAATAATAAGGAAAGTATCATGTTATTCCCAAGAACAAGAAGGCTGAATTTAGGTATTCCAGGGTTGATTAATCCTGCGGCTCAAATATGTCTCCAAATTCTCTCTTGTTCCATTTTGCCATCCTTCACATCTTGGCTTCTCCTGTTGGGTTGGCCTCCCCTTTATGGTACCAAGATGGCCCCAGGATGACACACGTGCAGACAGCCACATGCCTATTTAGGAGAGAGAAAGAGCTTCCCAGGAGCCCAGGTTTCCCCTTTGGGTCTCATTGGTCAGAATGGCATCATATGCCTGTTTTTGAAACCAGTCACTAGCAAGGGAAGCAGCATTGCCCTGTTGACTTAGGCTGATCGACATTCATTCCTTGGGGCTGAGGCCAGCCCTCCAGAAAGCTGGTGTTGCCTGATACTGGGGCAAAATTGGGCTTATTTTAGGGAGGAAGATGTGACATGGGATGAGGGTGCTACTGGGAAGGCAACTGACCACAACCTACAGTCCCCTTTGTGCTTTTTGGACTATGGCCTACAACAGGGTTTTATTTGAGAGCACATCCTTGCATTTTAGGGGGCTTTTATACTTTTGAATCATTTCCCCTCTATTACCCAACCAGTTTCTCTTAGTAATTTGATGACATGGGTAGTTGAGGGTAACAGTGTGTGTGTGTATGTGTGTGTGTGTGTATATATATGTGTGTGTATGTATATATATATATATATATGTGGGCAGGTTGGGGTACGTTGGGTAGGAGGAGCAGAAATGGAAAAGAATCCTGGGGTCTCATATTTTCATGTAGGATAATTGCCTCCTTGATGAAATCTCCTCCACTCAGATGCTACTTGAACACCTCTGTGGACAGGGGGCTCAGCATCTTGCAAAGTAGCCTTTCTATTGGAAGTTTTATCTTCTATTCCCTTGTCCTCTCTCTGAGATTCTAGTAAGAAAAGCTTTGATGTCCCATGACTCTCGTCCTTCCTCTGGACACCTTGAGTCCTACCTGCACCTATAGTACACAAGTTCATTGATTCACTGGATCCATTGCTTGTACCCAAAAGCCCAGGCTTGCTCAATCAGTTGCACATACCTGCTGAGTCCATGGTGGAAGACTTGCTACTACAGCCTTATAATCTGCTTACTTTATTTTAACTTACTTGGCCGATCTGCCTGGACACCAGACCTTCCCTGATTTCAGGCGCTGGGCCCCACATGCTTCTTCAGATCTTCAAATCCCCTCAGCTCTTGACCCTCAGCTTATTTTGACCAGACGACTGTAATTCTACGACTGGTTCTCCATGCTTCTCTGCTACCTCCACACTCGCAGGCCAGGAGAGTTCATGTGCCTCCAAATCCTCTTTTGACTCCATCACTGTAATAGGAGAGGATGGTGAGGGTATGCCTGTGCATTTTGCTGTCACTCCTTTATCACCCTGGGTCCTGAATTTGTGTCTCCCGCCTCCCCCTCCTCCTAGCTCACTGCGGATTTCTTGCTGAGCCATGCCCACCCGGCTCCTGGAGGCAGAGATGTTGTGGCTGGCCCCCACTCTGGTTTTCCAGGGCTGCAGGTGGGCTTCACTGCACCCCCCACTTTTCTGCCTGGTCCCCTTAATGGCTAGTGATGTGCACTTGGAGGTGGTGGGCCAAGGTGACAAAACAGAGCCACGCTCCCAGCCCACAATGGCCCTGTGACCTGGGCCTGCTGCCTCCACTCTCCAGCCTCAGAGATGAGATAAAGAGCACCCTCTTACCCCACCCTCTTTCCTCAGGAACAGCTGGCATGTGGCACATAGGTGTGGCATGGCAATGTCACCCGCTACGCCAGAGAGGAAGGAGCCCTCTTTTCAGACTGGCTTTGTGCCTTGTTTACCGCATATTTTTATCTCACTTTCACTTTTGCTTTTTTCTCCTCTCCTTCATTTCTGAAATTTAAATATTTGATGTCAGTTCAGTTATTTTTATGACAATCTCCTTTCCCTTCCAGAAACAGAGAGTGAAAGAGACCCAAAACCCACTGGGGCATCTGTCTCCCACTTAATTAGTCCCTTTTCCTCTTGCATGACACTAGCAGTAGTGACTGCAGGCGGTTCTGTCCTACCCCCGCCCCATCCTGTGCCAGCCCCTCACCGCTGTTCCCCAGCCACCCCCATGCGGCCCCGCGGAGCGCAGCTGGGGACACGGTTTCAGGGAGAAGGCTGCGTCCTTCTTTGATCTTTGGGTGAATGAAAGGCCAGTCCTCTCCGATGAATTTTATTTTCTGTCTGTGAATTCATAGTTGGCACCCACATCTGAGTATAATAGCTTCTCTTAAATGAAAACTAGCTCTGAAGACCCCTCTTCAAGACCTAGGTCCTAGCAGGGAGGCTGGATTAGCGGCCAGGATCTGGCATTTCTAGCCCAGGTTTTGCCTCCCGACTTAGACAAGCTCTCTGCGCCCCATCTGGTCTACAGAGGAAAGGCTGTCTCTGGCTCCCACTCTCCATGGAGACGAGGCACTGTAAGGAAAGAGCTCGGTGCTCTCTGGTGGAAGGGAAGGTTATGAATTTCAACGAGGTTATCTCGATTCCTTATTGCTCCTCTCTTGAAGCCTATCTCTCTTCCTCCAAGCCCTTGTTTGTAGAGGGTCATCAGGTTTTCTTTTTCTCTGGTCCACTTCTACTGTACTGCTTGCCATCTCCTGGGCTTGTACAACAAGCCTGCACTGTCCCATTGGGTCAACCCCTGTCCAAGCCCCAGTTGCCCTGTGCCCTTCCCTCCTCCTCACCCCAGCCCCAGCTCTGCCGAGCTGTGAGGTAGGTGTGTTGCATCTGCCCGTGGTGGCCTCACTCCCTCTCCAGTGACTTGGTGGCCAGAGAGAGCTGAGGTCCTCCCCTCTCCCAGGATCATATGATGCAGAAGGGCATATGTATCTGATGCTGGGATGGTGCATTTTTTTAAAAAAAAATCCTCACCTAAGGATATTTTTTCCATTGCTTTTCAGAGAGGATGGAAGGGAGAGAGAGAGAGAGAGAGAGAGAGAGGGAGGGAGGGAGAGAGAAACATTGATGAAAGAGAGACATACAGATTGGTTGCCTCCCACATGCACCCCAACCGGGGCCGGGGATGGAACCTGCAACAGAGGTACGTACCCTTGGTCGGAATCGAACCTGGGACCCTTAAGTCTGAGTGCCGATGCTCTAACTACTGAGCCAAACCAGCCAGGGCAGGATGGTGCCTTTTAGTGTTCGTGACATTTTATACAACCTGCCTTACCTTGTTTCATCCCCACCATCACGCTGTGAAACATGAATAATGGGAAGGACATTCAGCTTGTCTTCATAGAAAACATAATTGAGGTTCTGAGAGGTTAAGTAATATGCTCAGCCCCCAGTTAGTGGCTGAACCTGGGAGAGAACCCAGGACTCCAGGCTCGGATACAGGCTTCTTGTCTCTGCATCCCACTGGCTAACAGACCTGTAATCTTGAGAGAGTGGTCTCTCTGCTTGTTCACGTTGTGCCTGAGGGCCACCCAGGTTCAGTGTCCCTTACTTCATTAAGCACTAAGCTGCAGACAGGGCAGGTGGTCCAGAGAGTGGCCCACCAGGTGTTGGTGTGGGTAGAAAGGTATGGGTTTTGGGGTGTGTGGGTGGGAGGAGGCGGAGGAACACATGTTCCATATTAATCTTTATTTCAATGAAGTTGTTTGAGTTCATGCTTTATTGCGGTGCTTTAAAATAATGTGTTTCTAATGGTGCCCCCGGGGGTAGCACTTGCACTTTGGAGATCCTATTGCTGGAGCGGCTCACGAGACCAACCACAATAATAGAAAATGACGCACCCCCTGGTGCACCATCTGAATTTATAATAGCAATTTCTACGATGCCCCGAGGCCAGCGCTGTTTGTATTTGAGAGTGTGCGAGCGCGGGCACTGAGGGGGCGCCTCCCTTCCCGCCCAGTTACGATCTTACCTTCTTTCACCTAGGCAAAGGTCTTCAGGCTGCTGCACCGGCTCGCATCCGTGGTCACAGAGGAGAGGACCGGCCCCCTCTCTCCCGCTGTGTTCTCTGTGTGTGGGGAGGTTGATGAGGGGCATGGTGTCCCACTGTCCGTCAGCCCCTTCCTGCCTTCCTCCTGCCTCTCCACCCTGTGTGCAAAGCAGAAAGGCCCTCTGGGGCCTCCTGTGCCTTCACTGTCAAGGCGGTGAAATATGAAACGACAACATAATGAAATGAACTTGGTCTCATTAAGATTCCGAAGGGCTGGCTTTTTTTCCCCTTCCTTTTCCGATTCAGCCACAGACCCACGCCATGGTGCAGAAGGCAGAAGTGGGTCAGTGCTGCCGGGGCGGGAGGGGGAGTGTGGCAGGAGAAGCGAGGACAGGGGCCAGCGTGGTCCAGGCCGGGACAGCAGGCCCAGGGACAGAGCAGGCTGAGGAAGAGCTGAATCATCCATCGGGATTTCTGGAGGCAAGAGCACAGCGTTTGGCTGGTGCCGCTGGAAACTCAGCCGCGCGGAAGGCCTTCCTGGACCCAGGAGAGGGGTGGGGTGGGATGGTCACACGGAAGATAGAAATCCCCACTTCCTAACAAGCTGCTTAGTGATTGCCCTGAAAATAGTTGATGTGAGAAATGAACAGCCGCACCCGCTTCCCACCGTCCAATGAAAATAAGGCCTCCGCTATAGAGTGTGCGAGCAGCAGATGCACGCTCCATGGGCTGTGTGTCATTCTGCTCATGACAGAAGCCTGGGGAGGCCGCTGCTGTTCATTCATTCACCAGACCTTACTGGCTCCGTACCACGTGCCAGGCACTGTGAGTGGCACCAGAGAGTCTAAGACGAAGGCAGCATTTTCCCTGGCCTCAGAGACCACATGGTTTGTGTGTGTGTCCTGTGACCATGAACTCATCTCCTTGCTTTTCCAGTGCAGAGAGCATCTGAGGCCAGTTTATCTGTGAACTGCTCTCATTTATGATGGAGTCTTCAGTCACTGGACATTTGCATGGAGGCAAAGTCTAGCCCAGTGGTTCTCTGCTTGAGCTGCACGTTTCAGTCACCTGGGCTGCTCTTAGAACATACTGATGACTAGGCTGCAGGCGGGGGCTGACAGTGTGTTGATTGTTTGGACTCATGCCTTGCTGGTCAGTAGATATTTTAATCATTAGCCCTGATCCTACCCCAGGTGATTCTAATATTCAGCCCGAGGTGTTTTGGGGGGGGCAAGACCCATGTGTGGTATTCAAATCTTCATGACTGGAATGCCACCAAAGCCCCATGAGCCAGTGTTGGGGACAGCTGAAGTCCTGCCCTCACGCCCCATGTGGGGTCCCTGGCTATAAAGTGACATCATTCCAAAGGGGGTCACTCTGTGTGGAGCCCCCACTTAGCATAAGGTGAGTGGAGGACAAGCCGAAGTTTCCAGCTGTAGAATATTAGAGGTTTTAGAAGCAGCAAAAGGCCTGCTGCAGTTTTCTCATCTTACATATAACAAAACTTAGGGGCAGGTGCCTTCTGATATCTGTGGGGGTCATTTGACACCTGCCCCAGGGCCCTCTTGAGAATTCTTTAAAAATTTCTTTCAGTAGGCCGGGCATGGCTCAGCGGTTGAGCGTTGCCCTAGGATCCAGGCCACTGGGGTTCGGTTCCCGGTCAGGGCACATGCCCAGGTTGAGGGCTCGATCCCCAATGACTCTCTCATCATTGATGTTTCTGTCTGTCTGTCTCTCTCTACTTTCCTCTCTCTGAAATCAATAAAGATATTAAAAAAAATTTCTTTCAATTATGGTTTACATTCAATATTATTTATTATTAGCTTCAGGTGTCCAGCATAGTGGTTAGACAATCACATATTTTAAAAAGTGTTTCCCCCGATATTGCCAGTACCCACCCGGAACCATACATAGTTATTACAGCATCAGTGACTGTGTTTCCTATGCTATACTTTACATTCCCTTGACTATTTTGTAACAAGAATTATTTTTATGGCTGGAGACTATGAGACTAGAAATCTGCAAGGATGGGCCTTTTAACAAGCGCCTCTTAAGACAGGGGCATTATCAGGCCAGGAGAAACTCTTCAGCCTTTGCAGTCGTGCTAGAGGTGTGAATTATTACATGTAAGAAAACAACTTCCCCCTGACAAAACAGTTTTGCTGATGTGGCTACCCGTTCTGAGGCCGAGGGCAACCTGTTTGCCATGGTGCGGTGGCTTGTAAGCTACTGAAGGAGACATCTCTGTAACTATAGGCTGTTGGCCTCCCTGTGTGGCGCTCCCAGGCTCCTCAGCGGGTGTGGCTGGCTCCGTGGTACCAACTCTCTCATGAACTCCTGACATCTTGACCTCATGACCTCACAGCCCACTTACCCCAGGTCAGCCTCGTCTACTCGCTCCCTCTTCTGTATTTCCTTGTTAGAGGACCCCACCCACCTTGAGGTGCCTGCTCTTGGAAACTCTCCCAGAACCCAAAGATTTTGTTTTGTTTTCGTTTAATCTTTACCAAAGGATATGTTTATTGATTTTAGAGAGAAGAAGGGGGAGAGAGAGAGAGAGGGAGAGAGAGAAGTAGAAACATCAATGAAAGAGAGAAACATTGACGGGTTGCCTCTCATACATTCCCCAATGGGGGACCATACCTACACCCTGGGTATGTGCCCTGGCTGGGAATCGAACCCTTGACCTTTCAGTGCATGGGATGATGCCCCAGTCAACTGAACCACACCAACCAGGGCCCAGAACCAAAGGTTTGGAAGACCTGGGCCTCCTACACTTGCCTTTGCTCCCCCAGTGGCCTGCTGCTGCCCCCACCTGCTGCAAGCCCACACTCACCATGGAAGTCCTTGAGTCCTGCCCCTCACGGCTCAGGTGCAACGATTTCTCTTGTGCCTGGCATTGTCCTAGGCACTGTTACTTGTCCCATTGGTTTAGTCTTTGCAGTTCTGAGTTAAGTATGATGTCCATTTTACAGATGAGGAAGCTGAGGCTCAAGATAGATAGATTCCAGAGCCCGAATAGGCAGAGATAAGAAGTTCAAACTTAGTGTAATACTTCTTCTACTGTATGTTGACTTGCTTTAACCCCTTTGGTTCTGGCAGGCTACTGGGAAAAAAAGGGAAATGATCTGGGAGCAATAGAAATTAGCGTTAAGTTCTGAGAAAGTGATTGTGGTGAGACTCAATAATCATTCAGGGTACGGGACTGTTGCATCTATTAGTGTTACTTTTCCCTTTTTTTTCCTTCTCATCTCAAGTGTTCTACATATTCTTCATCTTATCAGAGGCCGTAGGTGGCAGGAAAAGCAAGATTCTTGGACTATCCCAGAAGACAAAGTCCATTTACAGCTCAGGGCTCAGGAAGCAGATAAATGAAAAGCAAAGGACACAGCCTCCCTTGGACTGAGCAAAGTGGGGAAGTCATAATTCACCCATGAAGTGTCAGCCAAGAAATCTTTTTAAAAAATTATTTTATTAAATATATCTTTATTGATTTCAGAGAGAGGAAAGGAGAGGGGGAGAGAGATAGAGAGATAGAAACATCAAAGATGAGAGAGCCATTGATCGAGCCCACAACCCGGGCATGTGCCCTGACCGGGAATTGAACCCCAGGCGCCTGGATCCTAGGTTGACACTCAACCGCTGAGCCATGCCTGGCCGGGCCAGCCAAAAAGTCTTAAAGATACTGAGCAAGATGTGTGTGTGTGCTGCATGAAGAAGCCAGTGATGGGAGATGCATGGAATGGGGAGACTGGGAAACTGGTAAAAGGGGCTCAGTATCAGCCTCCCCCAGAGGATGCCAGTAACGGGGCAGGCTCCACCAGAGACCAGCAGCCTCCACTCCCTCATCTAGTGGGTTAGACTCAACCCTAAGAGAGCTTGACGTGAAGAATGCAGGTGCTGGGAACTGGCAATTACTCCCAAGTCATGGGGTTATGAGGGAGGCAATGGAGGCATTTCTCTGGCATCAAGTTTATCAACGTTCTTTATGTGAGGCATTGAGGAGTGCACTGATCCTAATGGGAGTGTCCACCAACCTTTGTATAATGGTAAACAGAGCAATGCCCTGAGTGTAAACAATTGTATACACACATACTGTGGGGTGTGGTCATGTTCACACCTACACTTACACATACAGTTATTCTGGGATGATGCATTGGCACCTGGCATAGGGGTGCTTGGAAGGATCCAGGATGTGAGGTTCAGTGAGGTAGTAGATAGCTGGTTGGTAAGAGTCTGAATTTTGGAACCAAACCTAGGACTTGTAAAATCAGAGAGATGTTTCAACTGCCTCTTGAAAGGCTAGAAGTTAGGTTTAGATAAGTCTGCTAGGGTAGAAAATATCATGTAAGCACCTTGGAGCCCAAAGTGATGTCCAGAATCTGACCATCAGTTGGAGAGATGTCACCAGTATACCAGTGAAAGTCAGTGAGGTGGGGACTGATCTTAGGCCGAGGCTCGGTCCTGGTCATGGCTGGGGTTGTGTTTCTAGCCCTAGCCTGGGAAGTAGAGACTTCAGGCCATTTCTTCTTCCTCTCTCCCCTGAGTTCACCTTGGGTGTTGTTCAACTGGTGGGAGAAAAATCAGCACCTGGAAAGACTTGGCCATTTCCAAATTATTTATAGTACAAGATTTCAGGCAGAAGATGGCAGAGGAAAATATTCAGGATTTTGCGTTATATTGCTAAATTTTGTTCATTTATTTACTCAAGAATGTATTATGATGCGTCTGTGATGAGCAAGGAGCTGTGCAATGAATATAAGGTTTAAGAGACCCTCGGTCTCAAGGAGTGTACCGTCTAGAGGGGAAGAGAAACATGCAAACAGATAACTCCAATGTAAGTTAAAAATAGCCTGTAGTGACAACAAAGGGAAAGAAATGAACAATTATTATGGGGGAGACTTAGGGGCAGTGTCATGGAGGAGGTGGCCTTTGACCTGGGCCTTGAAGTGTGGACATGATTTTAATTGGGTGGGGAGATGAAGAGGAGGAAGTGGTCAGGAGGAAATTTGGGGACGAGGGAGCAGCATGAGTCAGAGCATGGAGGTGTGACAAGTGTGCAGCAAGTCTGCGGGAAGGCAGTTAATCCAGTGTGGCCAGCATTTAGGGGGCCACAGAGGAGATGAGACTGGAAATACTTAGTATATTCAATGAAGAGAATCCAGGTACTTATATAATCCTCCCACTTAAACTGGTTAGTAGGCAAGGCACCTAGAGGGGGGACCAAGTCTAGAAATAATACATTACCTTAAGCACATTTCCCCTGCCCTCTTCCCCTTGCAGCCATGTGACTCTGTGTTTTTGTGAGAGTTGTAAACACCTCTTCTGTGCTTGTAAGCTCATTCTCTGTTTCCTTACCTACATACTCTCAGACTTCCCTGAACACCGGCATCCCACCGCCTGACCTCCAGTGTATGTACCTCATCACACCAGCACAGCAGGGCAGGCAGAGGGCCAGGTGACCATTAAATAAATATCATTGAACTTGGTGGGAAGTGCAAAGTCATGCATTCTGCAAGTCGGCTGGAATAATTTCAGACCCGGGACCTCCTGCTGAATTGAAAAATTACGTTTAGAGGAGGGGAGCTTGGAATTAGTCTTCTAAAATGGTGGTAAAGCAAATTCTTTCCTGGCTCTGCTGTGATTGTGATTCCTCCCATTTCTGTCACTCCTTGTTATTGTAATGAGTTCTGCTCTCCAAAGCGGGTACAGTCACCATGCAGATAAGATCAGTTTTGTCTGGCGCAGCCATGTTGATCTGATCACAGTTTGGACTCCTGTTTTTGAGTTCACCTTGAGTGTTTAACTTCTAGGGGGAAAGGAAAATAAAAATGCCGATCTGGCACAAAAGTACCTGCAATCATTAGACAGTTGTCTTCATGGTCTCTCTCTCTCTGGCATATTCTTTGGATAGTTCTTGGACTTTGGGACACTTTTTACCCCAGTCACCTTTTGCTCTGCTCCATCATTTGAATTGCAGTTGGGATGGTTTCACTAGGGATCATCTTGTCACGGATTGTGAAAGAAATACCAAGTTCCACACATCTGCTGAGCAGCATGGGAGCTCTCCGTGGTGCTGAGAGAACCGAGAGGGCAGCTGTTGGGAGCTCGCCGTGGTGCTGGAAGCAACACGCTTCTGTGGGAATCGGAGAGGAAACTGTCCACAAACAGCTCTAAGGATCATTATTGCCCCACAGGAGGGTGGAGATAAAACCAGACTAGTAGGCTGTTGAGGGATTGCTGGATGGAAGTCCACCCTAAAAAGCTAATGACCACATTCACATTTGCTCTTATTCTATGATGCCAACGGATTGTTTTAGAATGCTTTATTGATTTAGCTTTCTTCCTGGTGGTGAAGGCAAAAAGTAGATGCTTGTGTTAATTACAGGGAGTATATTTATTGTTCACCTGAAGCACAAACGTAATGAAAGAACCACAATTCATTTATTCTACAAACATTTTTTGGACACCTTTAATATGCTAGGCATATTAAAGGTGCCGAGTCTTGGACAAACTTATAGCTCACACAGGAATCACATGAGCTGTGACTCCAGGAAGCCTTTTTTTCTCTCTGACAAGTACTATATCTGGTAACTGACAGCTCTGGACTCCAAGTAGCAGCTGTAGCCAAGAAGAGACCTGGATGAAGTCCTGGGAGTGCTGGGGCTCCCTTTGTGACTTCTATAAACTGAATGTATTATAGTAGAGGGCCATTGTATGCTTTGAGGGGGTTCTAAAAAAAGCAGAGGTTACTATAATTCTACACGAACTGAATCTCCATCTTTGACTATTTAAAAAATCTCTTTTAGGCCTGAATTGGCTTCCTTTTGGGATCTGGATCTCTCAGTTTGCACAGGGGCCTCCACACTGATTGCCCTGAGGAGTGAGCTGGGATATGCTTGATGCTGAGGTGTGCATGAGTGTCCCTAAGAGGATGTACCCGGCAATGTAATGGTTATGCTTATACCACATGTACTATATTCTGTGATTTGTTATGAGTGCTTTACACACATTAAATTATTTAATTCTCACAACAACCCTTTGAGGGAGGTACCATTATTATAGCTATAGTCATGCACCGCTTAACAGTAGGGATATGTTCTGAGAAGTGCATTGTTAGGCAATTTTGTTGTTGTGTGAACATCGCAGTGTACATACTTCTACAAACCTAGATGGTACAGTCTACTATTGTAATTGTATGTGCTGTACTTTTATATGCCTGGCAGTGCCGTAGGCTTGTTTACACCAGCATCACCACCTACAAGTGAGTAATGAGTTGTGCTATGACATTAAATGGCTACAGTGTTACTACACAATAGGAATTTTTCAGCTCCATTATAATCTTCTGGAACCACCATCATATATATGGTCCATGGTTGACTGAAACATCATTATGTTGCACGTGACTGTATTTTATAAAGCAGACAAATGAGGGACAGAGAGGTTATATGACTGGCAGAAGGTCGCACAGCTAGTAAGTAGCAGAGCCAGGATTTGATTCCAGGTAGTCTGCCTCCAGAGTTCATTCTTTTAGTTACTATGCTATAAAAACCTGACTATCACAACTTCCTGGGAAGTGGTTACCTGTTTCCTGAGGTAAGAAAAATATTTGGATGACTTGATTCTCCCCTGTGCTCATGTCCTTCCTGAAACGAATGTCTGCTGCCTTGTTTTACAGACTGACTTCTAAGAACGACCTGTTTTAATGCCATTTCTGAAATGTTATTTACATCTTAGCTGGAATTCGACCAAGTAATATTTGTCTTATCATCCTGAAAATAATTATACAGGGTGGGCTACTTTTTATCAGTCAAGATTCAGGTCCATTTTTTTTTTTTTTTTTTTTTTTCAGAGAAGCCTTTCCTGACCATTCAGTCTAAAAGAGCTCTTCCTTCCCCAAGCCACTTTTTATCTCACCCTATAGTTTTGTTTTCTTCATAATAGTTATCACTTTTTAAAAATTGATTGCAGAGAGAGAAAAGGAGAGGGAGAGAGAGATAGAAACATCAATGATGAGAGAGAGTCATTGATCAAGCTGTCTCCTATATGCTCCCTGCTGGGGCTCGAGCCTGCAACCTGGGCATGTGCCCTGAGTGGGAATCCAACTGTGACCTCCTGGTTTATAGGTTGACGCTCTACCACTGAGCCACGCTGGCTGGGCTTTGTTATCACTCTTTGAAAGTATCCATTTGTTTATGTGCTTTATGGTTTTCTATGCATCACCCCTATTAGAATATAAGGTAACTAAGGAGATTTGTTTGTCTTGTTTACTACTGTATTCCCTTTACTTGGAATGTGATATGATCAATAAAGGAATTAATACCCAAGAATAGTTTGGAGGCTCTTGGAGTAAAATCCAGAGAAAAGGAGAGAGTTGATAAAGTTCTCCGGATTAGGAGAGATTTGCAAGAGCAAGTTTAGAAAAGGGGGAAAGTCAGTGTATGGCTTATAAGAAGAGACCTGGATGCGGAAGCACTTCCAATCAGCAAGGGCCACCAACTTTTGAGAGCCAAAGTGAGGAGGTCTTGGTAGCTGCATTTGTGAGCCTACTATGTCTCACCATCCCACCAGAGTTGTTCTGCATGTTAAAGTCCATTGGAGGTTGACATGAAGGAAGGTGGGATATGACTTAGGAGAGTGGGGCAGTTGGCCTGACTCATAAGCCTGTCATCATTTTCCTTTGACTTTTCCAGGAAGTCAAAAGGGCATCTTGTGCCCCCCCATGCCTACTGTAGAGATCTTATCCATCCTCAGCAACGTGGTCCTCACATGTTTCAGGCCTTTGCAGCAATTTTAAGAGGGGGTGAGATCATCAGTTTTTGAAGTGACCCACACGTATTGCATGAATTTGAAGATAAATTGGAGGAAAGGTGATAGGGCATGGAAGATAAAAGTAGAGAGTTACTATTTAAAAACTAAGAATGTCAAGCTATTGATGTATTTGGATTCTTCAGAGGCAATTTAGTCTTATTTGGTTAGTTTTCTGGACATCTAGATAATTTCCTTCCCAGTTTTGGCATTGGTAGTGCCACTTACTAGAGGCTGCAAAGGAGATAGGAGACTTGAACCGATTAATTCAGAGTTTGGAAGCAGATGCATCAGAGCATTTGGTGGGGGAAGAGGTTGATTCCCTGGTCCCCATAGTTACATGCCAGATTTTTATATTTGGAGATTTTCTTAGTCAACAACTGCCTAAAATCTATTTTCACTACCAGTGTGCATAGGGCATTAATCACTGAAAGCTGCTTCTCACAGTTCCCTTCCACACAGGACTCTGGGCTGCTTCCAGGGCAGCCTTGGGTGCAGAACTTCTGTTTGCTGATGTCTGTATTTTCAACCGTCCAATGGGGAGTAAAAAATGGGAAGGGTAAGAAGGGCTTCTCAAGGGGCTGCAGACATGGAAAGGGGGTGGCTAGAGAAGAGGTGAACTACCTATTGGAAAGGAGAGAAGGAAAGTAGGGAACTAAAACTAATCTCTATTAAAAGAAATCAGCGGATGAAGGACCCTTTCGATGGATACCCTTGGGGGCACAGAGAGGGAGAAAGAAGTGCACAGTAAGGAAGCCAGAGAATCCTAGGTTGGAATCTCTTTTCTGAACCTCCTTTCCTAGCCTTACAGAATACTTCCAAGTATTAAGTGAGAAAATATATGTGAAATGCCTGGCACAGAATAGATGCTCAACAAGTGGAAATCATGGGCTTTATAAGCACCCACACCTCTTTTTAGTCATTTCTCATGTACTCATTGAGAACTTTTAAGTTTTAACTATGATTATATATGTAGAAGTGGTCACTGCCATCCTACAGCGTAGACCTTTCTAGTGAGACAAAGGGCAGCAGCCGTCTTTAGGAATATTTCTCAGCGACCTAGTACTATCATCGAGCACTTACATTTTGCACCTACTGTGTACCCAGCCCTTGCCAGCTTTGTAGGAAGAGACTGTACTTGCAGGAAGAGAAGAAGTGGGCTTAAGCGATGGTGATTCAGAATAGGGAAGGCCAGGCTGGGGTGGGACAGGGCAGAGAGAAACAACCTCATGTATTTATTCAGCAGACACATATAGCCTAGCAGCAAAATCTTAGCCCAAGCAAAGGGCTCTGATGGGATTTCCAAGTTAGCGGAGGCTTGGCATTAGAGAGAAAGCAGGGGGTTGTAAGCATGCCAGCTCTTGAAGGTGTGGGCTGAAGAGTAAAGATGGAGCGGGTGGAGACTGTGCAAAGGGAAGGAAAGGGAATCACACATTGCAGGGAGAGTGGCTCAAGCAGTGGGGTAGGAAATGGAGCAAAGTGCTGGGGGCGGCTGAGTGGTATGAGGAAAGCAGATGGTGATCCTTGAGAAGGAGGGTGCAGATGGGAGTGGTGGTGAGGAGGCAGCGTGGGGTGAAGAACAGTCCCAGCTTGGGGACTCCAGGAGGGGAGAGGCTGGAACACAAGTCCTCATGCTGGGTGAGCTCTGTGACTCACAGGGCCCCTCATGCAGTCTCTGAGGAGGCGCCAGGGGGAAACGTAGGGGAGGCTATATGATTCTCTGTGATGGGCCTTGGAGGCTGGACGTGAACCTCAAGCACCTAGGAATTCCTGGTGAGGAAAGGAAGCTCTCTTACCAAGAAAAGAACACAAGCATCCTACTGTGTTCAAATACAATCTCCCAGGTTGTTTCCACTGCCTGCTCGATCTTGGACAAGTCATCTGATTGCTTTTAGAGTTGGTTTTCTCATCTGTAAAATAAAAGGATTAGGTCAGGTAATACTTAAAATATTCTTAAGCTCTAAAATTCTGTGATAATGAGGAGTGTTTGAAGGTCTGGACTGTAGAGGACAGAGTAGAGTTATTAGTCTACCACTACTAGGATTGTCTGAGAAGAGTAACTGAGAAACAGTGATGAATTCTCTATGCACACTGGTGCCGAAGGTAGATTTTAAGCAGTTGTTGCCTAAGATGTTAGGAAATAGAGGATTTGGGCTTAATGAAATGTTTCTAAATATTGCAGTCATCCAATGATGAGTTGGGTTGCTTTGTAAGGTAGTGAGCTCCCTGTTTTAGGAAGTGCTCAATCACAGGTTGAATGATGACATTTTTGAGGTTGTTATAAAAGGAATCCTGCCCCCTGCCCCACCTTTAAGAAGCATTATAAAACATGGTGCGTTCCTGCAGACTGGTTGAACACGTGGTTAAAATGATAAACAGTGGTGAGTCCCATCACCGTGTATTTCTTCAAACATGATGTTTTCACATAATAGGTCTTCTGTGGGGAAAACGGTTTTGTGGTAAAATAACGTTGGGAAACATTGGATTAAATGATGTTAAGCATGCTTCTTCAATGCAGGACTTCTCAGAAACTTGACTATGTTAATGCACATTATGAATGTTCTACATGTATTTGACAACAGAGTCTTTTCCACAGAGTACCTGGTAGGAACAGTGACCTATGGAACCTACTTTGAGAAACATTGCTTTAAATGATTATCTTATGTTCCAAGTCCATTGCCTCTTGAAAGAAGCCATGACACTGTCTCTGCTGTCCTTGGCTAGGTTCGGTGATGAAGCCTGAATTGGGTCCTGATGTCCTAGGGGAGGAGGGGTGGGATTCTGGATGATATGTTAGATTGACTCAGCTGGTGACTTTAGATGAGTCCCTCCTTTAGTCTCATTTTCATCACATGTCAAATGGGGAGAACTATTTTGAGTCCAATCCTTTTTAGGGTTGAGGTGTCATGAGCAGGTCTAGGGTAGTACCTATGGCATTTGAATTTGACTTTGAATCACCTGGGCATCTTGTGGAAGTGAGGATTCTGATTCAGCAGGTCTGCTGGGGTTGGAGGGGTGGGGGGCTGAGAGCCTGCATTGCTAACGTGCTCACAAGCAATGCTGCTGCTGCTGTGGCCACACTCAGAGGAGCGAGGGTCCAGGAGCCACACAGGTGGCCCTTATCGGGAGCATCTCCTCATATGGAGCAGCAACAAGCTTTCCCTGGAGATCTAGTCTGTGTCTTTGAAAGGTATTCATGTGGGAAAATAAGCCAGGCATCTCTCCTGGGTCCCTGTGAGGAGGTTTGCCATAGGCCCTCCAAGGGAATCCCTCTTCCTCTTCAGCTTCCCCACCCCCATTGCCTACGGCTCCCCAGTCAGTGAAGCTATTTTCTGAGTTCGAGTTAAAACCATTTCAGACGTATTTTTAACTGCGTCCTGTTCGAAAAGCTGTTAGCGTTTGGCAATCATTCCATCTTCAGCTTGAATCCTGGGGAGGGTGTTTCTTTCTCTTTCCCCCCCACAACCGGGCAAAAGTATACCATTTAAAAATAGTTCTAGTGCGTGGGTCAGAGAGAATGACTGCCGGGGATGGGGAAGGAGATGGGCGTGGTCTGGACCCCACAAGATCATTGGGCTGGTGCTGCCTTCCTGCCTGCGCTGAGGCTGAGCTGACTCTACCCTATAGCATGAAGGGGTGAGGGTGCTATGAGGACTGCCCAGCCCAGGGGAGAGAGCGATGGGGAGGAGGGGCTAGGGAGGGGCCCAGGGCAGCAGGCATCAGAACTGGGCCAAGCAGAGTCACCAGGAATGATGGCAGAGTTGACACCATTCCTAACCTGGAGCCTATGACATTCCAGAGCCAGCACATTTCCATTGTCATTATTAGGGCACTTTTATCAAGGGCTTCCTGGGAGTAGTGCCCATAGAAAGGCTTCTTCTTCTTTTTTTCTTTAAATTTAGCAAACACTTATATAGCCTTTACAATGTGAAAACCACTGTTTGAGTACTTTAAAAATATTAACTCATTTAATCCACATAACAACTCTATGCGGTAGGCCCTATCATGGTCCCATTGCAAAGAAGGGGAAACTGAGGTGCAGGACAGTCAAACAACTTGCCCGAGGTGCCAAAGCTTGTACGTGATAAAGCTGGATTCTAACCTGTGTAGTCTGCACCTGGACTTGGTGGCCTTTGCTACATATACTACTATGCTGCTTCTCCCAGAGATATGGGCCCTGCCCTCTTGGCATTCAGTTGAAGAGTGGCTCTGCCAGCCCAGTATGCCTTGACCTATCTTGGTGAGAGGAATGAAATTTAAAACACACAGAACTGCCATCATAAATGGAGATGATGATTTTTTTGAAAGCAGATATCAAGGATTAATAGGTGACTCCCTGCCACTCAAACATTCAAACACATTAAACACTCCAAATATATCTGGACCATGTTGAAATTTGATGCCCAAGCAGGAAATTTTGGAATTGCTTTGAAAATTATTGGAGTGGGAGGAAACAGTTTCCTTCTCAGATTTGTTTCTGGTAAAGTTTTTTGGTGAGATATTCTGTCATTATCAGTCTAACCATTTGCTTGCTCCTGGGCTCTCAAAGAAAATGATGCTGGTGCTGGGATCCCATTCCACATCTCAGCCTGGATCTCCCTGAGGCTGGAGATGAGAGCCCTGCCCCGAGGGCTGGTTCCTCTCAGCCAGCAAAAGGCTGCTGAATTCAGGGGGATGGCTGGGAGGCTTCTACTGGCTGCGAGCCCCCGAGAATATTTTATGTCAGTGGAATAAGTAGGAAAGTGAAGGTAGGGAGCTCCCCATTGCCGTTGAAAGTTGGAGACTTTTGGTCTTCTTGGGAGCTAGCCTTTCTTGCATTCTCTTGGGGGTGGCTGATACCCTGGTGGAAGGGATGCCAGGAGCTAGAAGCATCCCATGGGAGCTAACCAACTCAAGGCATGAAAGCTCAGGCTCCCCTTTGGGCCCATTTGTGGCCCACTTGAGAAAAGCTGAAACAGACCCTGCCCTCACATGACTGCACATCTTACATTCATGTGTTCTCCTTTTGTCCTTTGCCAGAACACAGTTCTGATCAGGTGCCTGGCTTTCAGAATTTGGGGAGAGCTGCTGTTGGCTCCCTGTGTCCTTTTACTGGGCTGCAGGGACAGTTCTTTCTGTACAAATCCTCTCCTGGAAGATGCCAGACCCCTCTGTGGTACTGTCTGCACTGCATGGTGCGTATCTAATAATACTAATTAATAAGCAGTCACTTATTAATAACACTGGAAACATCATCACGTGGGTGACAGAAAGTTAAATAAACTCCAGTTTATTTGACTGTGCCAGCCATGCAGCAGAGCTCTGGGGGAAGGAGAAGGGAGAAGAGCAGAAGAGGTATTTGCAAGGGGAATTGGGTAAACTGCTTTGAGCCAGTAGCATTTGAGGCTGAATTTGAAATCTGCTCAGGAGCAAGGCATGTGGGGACCTGAGACCTTGTCTCTACTGAAGGACTGGCTGGGGATTAGCAGAACTGTCCAATACCAAATTTCTTGTGGCTTGGTGGCTTGAGAAGCCTTTGATATTCTCAGGGTTGGCTGGGGTAGAGCAGTGAAAACTCAGAAAGAACAGTATGTACACCCATTTAATGGATGAAGAAGCAGGCCATTGGCCAGTATCATTGTCTCCCAAAGATTATTGGAAGAATCAGTCACTAAAAGAATGAACCCCTACAACAATGTTACAAAACTCCCAGCCCAAGCAACCCCTGAAATTCACATACAAGAGTCATTAGGGCAACAAGAATGTATATGTTAAGTCTGTTGACCTATAACCCTGATTTTATAGGCATTAGTCATGTTTGTAAATATGTAATTGAATATATTTCAATAAATAACATAATAAAGCCAACTTGCTGGGAAGATTACGTGAGATAAGGCATTAGCGCATGCCAAGTGCTTACCTCAGTACCTGGCAGGGGTAATAATGCCAAGGACTGGGGCTGATGCCTGCTCTGCGTGGGTAGGGGCAAACCAGTGGCTAATGGCCAGCTTCTGGTTTGACCCTTTGCTGCCTATACCATTTCAGATATTAAATATTTTAAATCCGCTCTGATAATGATAACTAATACTATTTATTGTAAATTTTCTATTTACTCTTATATATATTTCTGATCTACTTGTCACAGGATATGTTTGAGGATGGTATCATTTCCATTTTACAGATGAGAAAACTGAGGGAAATGTTAGTAACTTGGCCGAGGTCTCATGGCCAACGAATGATAGAGTTGGGATTTGAACCCAAGTGTCCCCTTGGATGAGCCTTGTGATCTTAACCACAATGCTGATAAGCAAATGGCCA
This sequence comes from Miniopterus natalensis, assembly GCF_054644295.1. NCBI lineage: Eukaryota > Metazoa > Chordata > Mammalia > Chiroptera > Miniopteridae > Miniopterus > Miniopterus natalensis. The sequence continues at coordinate 18,173,388 of NC_142081.1, read as the reverse complement.
GCAGGGTGCTGTGTGTTGGTGTCATTATTATCATTATAGTAACTTGATTGTTTTCTCAGAATGTCACAGACAACTTAGGCTTTTGATTGGTGATGAACTTGCTCGTTGCTTCAGCCTGGAAGTGCTGGCGTGGCCCATTTGAGAAAAGCTGAGACAGACCCTGTCCTGCTTTGCTCTCCCTATGAACTGAGTGAAGGCAGGAGCCGCACAGTGCAGGGAAGGAAGGTGGGCCTACGAGGGAAACTTCTAACCGAATGGTCTCTGATTGTGGCCCTCGCAGCCTGGGACACAGGGGTGAGCAGTAGAAATCCATTCTCTGAGGTTTCAGTTGCCTCCATTGAGTCCTCCCTTAAAAAAGTCACCGTCACTGCTGACCTGGCACCGTCATTCGGGCAACACCTGATATTGCTTTGTGCTCATGGTTGCATCCCATAAGGAGACCTGCCTTGTTGTCTTTTAAGTTGTCTTTCTCTGCTATTCGGTACTCACCCATCCTCAGAAATCTGGAACTGTCTGGGGGAACACTGGATCGCTGGGACGGGCAGAGTGGTAGTTAGCTAAATTGCCATGGAGGGATGAGATCGCATGATGAAAGGCAGACTGAAAGGATACAGCGGAGTAAGTGAAAGGTGACTAACACTTACAAAGCCCATGCCCATGCTAAATGGGTTGCAACGATAACCAGTATATTCAAAATACACAAGGTAAAGTAGATTAGGAAGCAAAAGGGCTGAAAACAAGTGAATGATGGTAATTAGGGCGACACCTTGGTAAGCTGAAACATTCAACGTGAACTGATGACATAAGGAATGCTGACTATAGGGGGCAGTCCAAAATTAACAATCCTGGGCAGGGGCAGAGGCAGTGGACATTTGTGTTTGCTAAGCATTTCTGTGGGGCGGCTGTTGTGCGTGTATTTTATCACTTAATTCTCTCAACAATCCTATGAAATTAAGACAGGTACTATTATCTCCATTTTATAGGTGAAGATGGTGAGGCTTGGAGGGGGAAAGAAAACTATTCAAATTGTAGGGACTTTAGGTGGCCAAGTTGGGATTGGAATCCAGAGGTGTGTGCTAATCTCTAGGATGTCCTGCAGACGTGCAGGGGACTTCTCAAGGGGATGTCCCTTCAGGGCTGGTGCCTGCCATAGGAGTCCTATGGGAGCTGACATCTATCTGGAGGGCAGTGAGGCTCTCCCTTTGGGAGTATGTCCTCACGTCCCTGGGGTCCTTTAGGTCCCTTTCTGCTGTTCCCAAAGGTGAGTCTACAGCTGCCCTGGTTGTTCTCAATGTCCTGCTGGATCATGGTCGTTCCTTTGTATGGTTCTTCCCCTGGGAGCTGCAGACAGCCTGCCCAACTCCATGCACTCTGCCCTCTGAACTGCTCTTCTACACCCTGACAACAAATAAGGTGTATGGGCACCATAAAAGGCCAGGCAAGGAGGATCTGTACAATCAGGTGGCAGGGCCGTTTAGGTCTAACATAAGGAGGTGTGAAGTCAGGTGTCATGCATGAAATTGTCAGGCATGTTTGTTTGTGTTCCTAATACATGCAGGGTACCATGGAGGTATTGAAGATTGGGGACCCAAATAAGAAAACAAGATCAGAATGAGATTATCATCTGAAGGGTAAAATGGACTGAGAAGTAGGCTAGGGATGGTGGAATTGCACGTGTCTGTCCAAGCCCAACCCAAACGCCACTTTATCCACCAAGCTTGTCTTGATAGCCCCGATCTCCAAATCAGAATTTATCACTTGGTCCTTGACAGTCCCACAGAGCTTCCTTTACATTGCCCGCCCTTCCCCCTCCCCGATTGTTATTTTCTTCTTGCATTTTAGGGACACACCTCTGTCTTCCTCCAAAGCATAGTGGATACCTTTGGGCAGGGATCTTGACCGTTTTTGTGTTTCCTGTGAGCACAGTGCCCAGTACCTGTGCCATCAAATTTGCTGGGTTGGACAATGCTGTGATGGCTAGAAGAGTATCCAGAAAAGCACAGAAATGTAAGAACCACTTTTCCAGGGAAGGGAGGCAGTCTAGCACTGTGGCTGAGCAGGCGGGCTCTGGAGTCAGACCCAAGTTCAAATTCATTCTTGGTTATTCCAGGTGTGTGACCTTGGGGAGCCTCCCTAAAGCTGTGCTTTTCTCATCTGTAAGATGGACAGCTGTCAAATAGCTTGGACTTCACTGAGTGAGGTGACCCACGTGCTGGCCTATGCTAAGTTCCCAACAGCTGTCCCCTGCTGTTCTTGCCATTGGTGCTCTATGGAGGAATGACACACCCTGCAGCTGTCAGAAAGGGGAGGCGGGATAAGAAAGGGGGTGGGGCTGTTCTCCCACTGCGAGGCACCAGGGCCTGATGCTGAACAAAACGTTGTGTGTGGTGCCACCGGCTGTCATCTCTTGTTTAGGCTTGAGTGGGGAAATGTTTCCATAGAAAGGACTGGTTTAGCAAAACTGGAGAGGGATATTGAAGAGTTTGGAGGTGTGTTGGAAATACCTAGGTCCTGGGTTCAGGGTGCAAGCCACAGAAGAGAGCCATCCTCCTGGTCTACCATAGCACTCCATCCCTGCCTCTGTCTCTCTTAGCTCACAACACCCCCCTCCCGACATGCACCCCTCACCCTGGGGATAGGGTTGGGTGTGCCTCTGTCTTCCCAACTAGGAGCCCTTGGAGGGGAAGCCTCATTTGTCACCTTCATTTCTATGTCCCCAGCTCTCTTCCCACTATGCACGGTGCCTCGTCCTAACAGACATCCTAAGTGGTTGTTGAAGGAACGGTTTTGTGTCCTAGTTACAGCCCTAACCTCCACCAGATGCACAAGGATTGCCCTGATTTTGCAGGGAGGAATGATTACTCAGGGAAACTGAGGCACACTTCTAGGTCAGGGTCCTCTCCACTCCCTCAGTCTGCAGTGAGACACATGCATCTTCAGCAGTGAGAAGTGGCTTAGTCTACTGAAGCTATAAATGAAGATTTTTGGCTTTATTTTAATTTCTGCTCCAGTTCTAGCCAAGAACCTTCCTCAGGCTGGGGTGAGGGGAGAACTGAGCTCCTGACGCCGCTTCTTAGTCTTAGGGGACTGCAGAGTGCCCCTCTCTGATGATATCTTCTCAGCTGTTTGCAAAACAGCCAGGGAGGAGGCGAAGCCCTGAGCCAGGCAGCCGGGCTGTCTCTTTAAATGCCTGGGTCTGTGTGGGAGAGGGAGGGGCCGGCTCTGGAGTGCGTGAAATTCCTGGGCTCCTCCGGCAGTCGCGGCTCCGCGCTCAGCCCTACACATCTCCCCTCGCGTGCAACTCACTGAGGGGCTCGGGAGCGAATCCTCCCGTCGCGAAGCCGCCGGCATCTCCAGCCGCCGAGGACCTGCCTTTCGCACCTCCAGCACCCTCCTCCCTCCTTCCCGGTCACTCCCTCCCGAGAGAGAGGAAAGGGAGAGGAGAGAGAAAGATTCTGGAATTTGAGCCTTCCCAAAGAGGAAACATACCCAGCAAACTCAGTTGATTAAACATCAAACAAACAAACAGATCCCAAATCTTCCGTTCAACTGGAAAGGTAAGGTTTGGGGGGAGAGGCAGGCAGGCAGGCAGGCTGTGAAACAACTCAAGGTGCTCCTTCGTCTCGGAGGCGGTAGCTCCGGAGAGGGTAGAAGTTTTCAGTTGGGAGCGACCAACCTAGATTTTTTTCTGAATGTTGGATGGGAGAGCCTCGGCTGGCGTGGGAATGGCTTTTCAGCCGCCTTTCTTTTCCTTCACTTTCTCCTGGAAGTTGGGTCCTTTTGCTCCAGATGTGCAAAAAGTCAGAGTCTGTTTTAGATTGTTTATCTTTTTTCAAGTCTTTCTCCTATTTCCTTGGATGGGTAATCTGAATGATGTTTGCCCATCACTTCATTTTGGGCAGATACTTTTTTTGGCATGTTGTAGCCACTTTTCCCCTCATTTTTAAATTTTTTTTCCCCTGGGGAAGGGGCTGATTCAAATGAGAAAGAGAAGGGACACTCCGAGGCTCACAAGAAGACAAAATTGAATCGAGACAGGGATTTCCCGAGCTGTTGAGTAATTGAGTGTGTATGTGTGTGCGAGTGTGTTTGAGTGTGATTTTGGGGTGGTGGTGGAGGGAGTGTGAGGAGGTGTTTCTTGAGTCTGAAGGTTCAGGTTGGACTCCCGCTGTCTCGTGCTGAAGGTGGGCACACTCGGAGAAGGTGAGAAGGGAGTGTGTGTGAGTGTGTGTGTGTGCGTGTGCGCGTGCGCTCCTGTTTGGATCGGTTACAAGGGAACCTTCCTCCTCTGCCTTCCATTTGTTTATATTAATGATTTAGTAGCAGGCTTGCCTGAAAACTTCCACTCTGTGCAAGCACTGTGGGTTTTGCAAGCTCTCAGTGACCTTAGAGGCTGGTTCGATGTATTTTTTTTCAAGGCATTGTGTTGTACCCAGAGTTTCAGCTCTTGTCCTCTCTGTGTTTTTTTTTTGGTTTTTTTTTTAAACCACAAAACTTAACTGTTTTAGAAACATCTTCCTGATGACAAGGAGAAAAAATATCTGCCCCCACCCCCATCCCTTCTTAGGCCAGTGATGTAATACCAACCTATGGGCTTGGCTGCTTTGCAGGTGACTTACCCTGTGATTACTTGTTAAAAAAAATAAATGTCTCCCTTCCTCCATGAAATGCCTTCCTCTTTTGAATTGAATGTAGAAATATTGTCATGCAGTGAGAAAATTATATTTTTGCTAACCATCATTGGGGTTTAGGTAAATTAGGATTTCTCTCCCGTGATCATTATTTAAAAAAAATTATTTAAATGCAAAGGTCAGAGATCATCCTGAGCTAGCCTAGGATGGAGCAGGACACAGTCCAACCAAATAGGAACACTGGGAGACAGAAGCTGTCATCTCCCCGCTTCCCTGGCCATTCCCGCTTGGGGAGGTAGTTTTCTTTTACCATCGCGGTCCATCCCAACATTTTCATTCTTTCTCTGCCCTGGGAGGGAGAGGGCCACTCCTTGTCACACCTGGAAGACAGTGTCATTTCGGGGGTCAGATGACCGTTTGCCTTTGTGATAAAGGTTCCAATGGAAATTTGAACTCCCAGCGCGCTGGGTGACTTCATACCCAGGATAGTCTATCTGGGGGCACCTGGAGGTTAGGTCTGGGGAGCCCGAAGAACTAGCCCTTTATCAATTTGCCGTTCTGGGTAGAGCCTCCCTTCATCATTCAAGGGCTTCTGCGTCGCCTTTCAAGTTAAAATGGTCCCGCTGGTTATGATGGGCAAGTTTACCTAAGGGCTACTGGGTACGTGGCGGAGGGATGGAGGGGAGAGATAGCCAGGCTGGTATTTTTTTTTTTTTTAATCTTCTGGCTTAATCTGCCTAAGTCATATTGGGGCAAACGACATTTCAGACGGGTGCTGGTTGTGCAGAGATATGCCTATTGTTTGATTTTTTTTTTTTTTTTTGGTTGGGGAGTGGAGAGTAAGGGCTCTTGGCCCATTTTCTGCAGCCTGGGGTTTATCCTGCGAGCCGGTCTTCCTTCTGGACAAGGGGAGAAGGCTGGACGCTGGAAGTTCGCTATTAAAGTGAGCAACAGGGCTGGGTTAATTTTTTTCTTTAAAACAACCGGACTGTGCGAATGTCCTTTTCTGGAGCTTTCTGGCCCTTTCTCCTGAAATAATAATTTAAAAAAATTGCTTCTTAAGATGAAGGGGCCAGAAATCAAAGGGATTCTAGATTTTGAGAGACAACTACGTCTTTGCTTCTCTGGTAGCCCCCTATTATTAATTATTGGGGGTTTGACGGGGGGGGGGGGCCTGGCCTCCTTTTGTTGATTTCTTTTTAACGCCGTGTTTCTACTGAATATGTTGATGATTTGCTGCTTATATAAGGGAAAGGATGTGTCGAGGTGGGTTGATGCTTGGGGTTTTGAGATCGGCTCCTGAGATTGGGTGGCGGTTGGTGTGTTTGTCGATGTGCATGGTAGGAAAGTCTTTTCTTTTGGGTGGTGGGGGACAAGGCGATGGTTGGAGATGGTAGATGAGATGCTACAGGGAATGGGGACGGGAGGGGAGATGACGGTGAGGTCGGAAGTCACCAGTTTGCAGAATTTCTGTCCTGCATCCCTCTTTTCTCTAGCTCCTTGGGAAAAAAAAAATCCATTATCTCTAAAAACACATTATTCTTCAATTGGCCTTTTAGAGCAAAAAAGAGAGGGAGGGGAGGGGTTAATTTGGTGAGGGGGCTTGGTTGTAATTAAGCCCACTGCTGCAAAACCGAGATACAGAAACCCATCGGCACCAGCTTTGGGGCACAGAGAGGCAGCGGAGAGATGGGGGACGGGTTGTCAGTCTTGGAAGAACAGTGGAGCGGTGGGGTTGGCGTTCGGGTATTGTGTGTGTTTATGTCTCTGCGTGCATGCAATATTTTCCCACCCCACCACCAATTTCCCCCTGTCCTCCCCCAATTCTGCCATGCTCTTGCCTTCTATTTCCACACACCCCTCTCCTTTACCCCCTCCCCCTCCCCCTTTTCTCTAGCCCTTTCCATCTCGATGAGAAAATTCTGATTCTCATAGCTCTGCGGGTCTTTTTTTCTTTTTTTTTGCAACACAACAGTGGTGCGATGGCCTTTCCTACATGCCACAGGGATGCAGCCTTCTGATAGGAGGGCTAAGTCGGCACATCTGCACACGCACTTGCACACGCTCTTACACACACACTCTCACACGGACGCAGGCGACCAAAGGCTCGATTTCGCTTGGTTCCATCCCCCTTTATGGCTCTCCCCACCCCTACCTCCACCATGGCTCCTTTCCGCCCGTCTTCATACGGGGAATGCAGTACCACTCTCCACGCCTTCTCCCCACACCGCTCTCTTCTTTTCTTTCCCGAAAGCCGTGGTGTGTCGCAGTTCATGGGATTAGCATGTTGGAGAGCCTTGGGGGGAGGGTACCTCATGAAAAGGGGACTGGAATGGGGGCAATGACATTAATGATTTTTTGTGTGTGCCAAATAAGCACCCGGTGCTAATGATCCAATTTAACCATCCGTGTAATATATGTTTGCGCCACATCAAAGGAAGGTTACCTAGGGAAAGCGGTCTGGACCGGGTCACCTCTGGGGAGATTTGATGCCTAGACACTAGAGACACAGAGCCCCCCTGCCCCCCACACCCACACATGTGCGCGCTCACACGCTGACGCTCAGCTCTGCTCAGTGGGCTGTGTCAAGCCAGAGGGCACTGCAGAACACGAGTTGTCGTGGTGTGTTGGGAGGATGGAGTGATGTCTTTGTCCGACAGGGCTCTCGCTCTACCGATGTCGTTTGGTCTTGAAATTCTTGGTAGCCTTTGTGTTGCCTTTTCGGTGGGGGTAGGAGGAGTGTTTGTGTTGGTCTGGCGCCGGTGTGCTTCCAATCGGACAACATGGGATTGTCAACCCCGTGCGTGCGGTTGGAGCCGGAGGCTGCCTGCCTGTGCGCGCCGCGTGAGTGGGTTTGTTGGACATGGACGTGCGGACGGCTCTGGGGCGGGGTGGGGGTGCCAGGGAGGGAAGCTCACTTCCCCGACTTGGAGGGGTGAAGGCAGAAAGCGGAGGTGTGCAGTGTGGGAGAGAGGGCAGTGGAGTTTTCAGGGTAGCTGGGGAGAGGGCGGAGGGGGAGAAACCGCTCCCGTGCCCAGTGGGAAGCCTGGGTAAGGAAGCCCGGATGAGGTCTCCGTGGCCCCCCGGCCAGCCCGTGGGCGGGCGATGCTCATGGATGACTGTGGGTGGATGCAGACTGAGGGTGGGCGAAATTGAGGGCTTTCCCTGCCTCTGGGAGCCCTGGGCAGAGCGCAGGAGGATGGCTCTGCTCGCGGCGTCAGCCGCCCTTGCGGGGCTCGGCCTCGGTGGAGGCTGCAGGGAGCTGCAGTCGCCCTCAGCCCGGACGGCAGTCAGCCCGAGCCCCAGTGCTCTCCTGGGCTCGGCTGCCTTAAGCACCAGACGCCATCTTCCCTTTCCTTTGGCTAAAAGTGTTCACCTGTGCTAGCAATTATACATGAGATTGGAAAATACGTTGCCTAAAAGGAAAAAAATCCTCAGAGCAAGATGCCGATTGCCCTTCGTTTCTGATGTCCCTCTCCCTTCCCCAGGCTGACCTTGAGGAGTTAGGGAGAAAGGGTTACGTCATTGCCAGAGAAAGGGGAGAAATGGGGAGTAGGATGCCTCAGGGTCAAACTATTGTGCTAAACACGGAGAAAAGAATGGTCTTGGGATCCCCTGGTGCCTTTTCCTTACGTGACCCTCATGTGTGGATGGGAGACTTGCAAAAGTACAAGCGCCCCTTCCGAAGCTCGAGTGAGAAATGCAGCCGACCTGGTGCATTGGTCCCGCTGTGGTCAGGCCCATGTCCCCCAGGTGTGCCCCTGGGGGGGAGGGGAGGACTGCTGAGCCTGCGCAGTTCTGACCCTCAGAGCCAGTCTTGGCTGCTCTGCAGATGACCAAGTGCAGCATTGTTGCCAGGCCAGCCACAGGTGGCAGTACTGGGCTCCGGCAGGGGGCGTGGGCCTTCTCCTTACCCCTTTCTGCAAGTTTCTGCTCAAGCGGTACCTCCTCAGAGAGGCCTCTCCTGGCTGGCTTTCTAAACTAGCCCCCTCCTCCCCACCCCCAGCCACTTTCCTGCCCATTACCCAGCCTTTAATTCTAATCAGCTGGTCACTACCTAATACTATTTCTATACTGAAGTGTTCAAGCTGCAAGAGGTCAGGGACTTTGTTTTTGCTCATTGCAGTGGTTGCCAGTGCCTAGGCACATAATAGGTGATCGGCAAACATTTGTTGATCAGAGGAAAGAACCACATGGCGTTGGGCTCTCTTTCCTTGGGACCTGTCTTTTGGGAAAGCTGAACTTTGCCTTGGGCTGTCTTATCCCTGCCTGTGAGTCCCAGAGCTGCTGGAGGAATTGCAAAGTGATAAACTTTCTGAGTCATAGAGAAAGGTCTTCTCCATGCCTGGTCACAGTGACTCTGCCTCTTTCACGATCCCTCTAATATTAGCAATCATCACCATCATCATAGTAGTAGTCACAGCAGTTATAAAGCTCATTTCTGAGGTACTGAATTTATATCAAGCTCTGTACCAAGTTTCTTTTATGCTTGTGAACAGCTCAGTGTAATATACTAGTAATACCTGCCCCTGACAGTGGAGGAGGCTGACGCTCATATAAGGTAAGCTAGTAAAATGGCAGCTCGAGGATTTGGAGTCAGGCCTGTCTCATTCCAGAGCCTAAGTTCATGATCCTTACATTACATGTTAGAGGCAAAGAGAGATGAACTCACCATCACCTCTTTCAGTGCCCTCAGATACAGATGAGAAAACAGGCCTGGAAAGATTAAATGCCTTGTCCAAAGTCATATGCCAAGTTTGTTCTAGAGACACAGCTGGAATCCCAGCTTCCTGGCTGCCCCGGCAGTGCTCTTTCCATACCACCATACTGCCTATGGGATGTGCACCATCTCTCACTGGGTGTTACCCTGGTGGCTGCCTGGGGTCCCCCTCAATTCCCTTTCTTCCTTGGTCAGAGGAGAGTGGGGTGTTAGCAAGGTTGGTGGGAGTAGTTGCCTCTAGGAAGGCAGACTACACCTGCAGAGCTGGAGGGAAACTTGAGGAAGACTGGTGGGCTACACTCCAGGGTCACTGTATTTACTGAGTGCTGGTCAAGGTTGTGCTCTGAATGTGTTGGAGGAGGAGTCCCAGTGTGTTGCTCTATCTAGATTTTCAATCCCCCATGTAGCCCTGCCCACCAAGGTTACTCTCAGATGCTGCAGGGGCCCAATTCAGAGGTCCACGCAGCTGGTGTCTGGGTGTGGATAGCCTGGGAACTTGTGTGCTTCCCCTGGCTTAGCCCTGTTTCTCAGAAAAGCGAGGCTGAGGCCCAGACACTAGCTTCAGTATGTCCTGTTGTATTTCCAGAGGCTGGCTGGAGAACACAATGTTCTGAAATGTGGATGAAGGGCCACTGCCAGTCCCTCTGCTCCACTCCTAGGGTTGGCCTTGACCTTGAATCAGGGAGGGGTTAGAGGTCCTAGCCAAGTGTGTGTGTGTGTGTGTGTGTGTGTGTGTGTGTTGCATGTGTCAGTGTGGTAGGGGAGAGGGGATCTGGGGTCAAGTGGATCCTGAGAACCAGCAAAGGCTTACCTTTTGCCAGGACCTTGAGACAGGGCAAGCAGCCATTTCTGTGTGACCTTGAAATGCAGTGACCAGATGCCCTGGTTTGTAGAGACAGTTCCCATTTAGGCCTTTGTCCTAGTGTCATTATTAACTCTCAGAAGTGTCCTGGTTTGGATGATAAAATATATGGTCATCCTTCTTTGAGATGACATCACCCACTTTCTGTTAATGGCATAAAGAGAGGAAAGGGGCATGCCAGAAAGGGAAACCCAATTTTAGGGCAAGAAGGTGGCTCAGAGGAGAGCCTTTCTCTCGAGATACTTTTTTACTCGTTCCCTATTGAAAGGATTAAGATCTGAATCTTCTGACTAGTCCTACTACCAACATCACTACTACTACCATCCTAACTACTCTTACTACAACTACCTCTACTAGCCAATACTGGAGTTCTGACTGTGTGCCAGAGACTATGCTAAGCACTGAACATGCATTACCTCACTTAGTCTTCCCACATCCCTATGAGGTGGGTACTATTATCACCCCTGTGTTACATAAAAAACTGAGGCCTAAAGAGGTTAAATAACATGTCAAGGTAACAGGGCTAGGAAGTGGTAAGGTCATGATTCAATCACAGGGGGCCTAGCTCCGAAGCCTCTGGTCTCAACCTCTGTGTCATACCACCTGTGTGGGCCAGTCCTCTGGTGACCCAAGCCTAGGAACTTGCTGGGCCTCTGGCTCATAACTCCGTCCTGCCGAAGATGTTCCTGGCAGTCAGAGGCATATTAGGCTCAGGGACAGGAAGCTGCTGACACTTTGATGACACTTTAGAAACTTTCCCATGGTGTCTCAGGTACCTCCTTCCCTGATCAGGCCCTTTGTCAGAGGAGCCTGGTGGTTTGGGGTGCTGGTGGGTTGGCAGAAGGCACAGAACCTGCAACCTGTCTCTCTCTGCTTTGCTCTGTGGCCCTGATCCCTGATGCCCCCCCCGCCCCCGGCCCTTGCAAGGCCCTGGCCCTCAGTGGGAGATGCTGCTGAATGGACAGTCATCTAGCACCTGCTGTTAGCAGAGTGTCATGTTCTCTATTTCCTTTAGACAGGTACTGTCTTCCCTCATTTGTCTGATGAAAAACCCAGGGGTCAGAGTAGGGTTACTCTAGGATCACACAGTGAGAAATAACAGACCCTGGATTCAAGTTTGGGTCTGACTCCAGAGTTCATACTTTTTCTGAGATCTTTCTCCCCTCTACCCTGAACCCTGGAAAAGAAGGAGTGGGAGTTGGAGCACCTAAAATGGGGGTGAAAAGAGAGAATTTTCCAGGGGGAGGTCTTGAGGTTACCTCCTGAGGTCTGAGGGCCAGAATGGGCCCTCTAGGGGGCTCACCCTCATGGTCAATCACCCCTGGCCTCTTTCCCTCCTCCAGCCAGGGCAAGATAGCTGCTAACCCCTTGCTGCATGAGTGATGGTCTGGTTTGGAGAAAAGGGGCAGATGGGACCATCCACAGCTTCATAGGTAGAAGCTGGGGAGTTCAGAAGGAGGTACCTCTGAGCAGAGACCACCTGGAGCAGAGATTTATGTACTGACCAAAGTCCTCCTTCCCCATGTGCCTATGTCATAGGGTCAAGGTAAGAAGGGATGGGTGGTCTCTTTGCCTAGAGACGAGGGAAACAGAGGGAAGAAGCTGGGATCCCCCAAGATGAGGACTCCAGGGAGAAATGGGGAACTTTTCCTTGCTGGAGACTCAGGGAAGAGAGGAGCATTTTAGTGGCGGAAGGGCTGGTCTGCAGCCCCCAAGCTGAGCTGCATTAGCTTCATTGCAGGCCCATTGAAGACTGTGTTTATTTTTCCAATAATGTGTTAATTAAACATCGATTTCCGGGTGGAGGAAAGGGAATTGGATTGCCAGAGCTAAATGGAGTGAGGAGGATGGGGAGCTGGTGAGAGGGGCCCCAAGCTGGAGTCAGCATTCTTCAGCATAGCCCAGGAGGGGCGGAGGGGAGGTGGCCGCTTCCCCTGGCTCCAGATTAGGAATTGCCAACTCCTCATGGGCCTTCAGGCATCATTTTTTCTACCCCTTGGCTGCCAGAGTGGGTGGAGAGGGCTCTTTGCTGAACCTCAGTTCAAGGGGGAGAAACCCTTGTTCCTCACACCCGCCAGCATCTTTGGCTTATTGAGGGACCCTGGGCTGGGCCTTGTGTCAGCGATCTACATAGGTTAGCTCACTGGTTCTTTGGATGAATGTGGGGTAGTACTCTTTGTACCTCCACTTCGGAGATGAGGAAACAGGCTCAGAGAAGTTAAATAGCGAGTTCAAGAGCCAAGAGCTGAACAAGGGTGACAAGAAAAGGGGCCTTAGAAGAGCAGTAGGTATCCGAGGTTGGCAGAACAGCTGCCAAGGGTCCAGAACCCTCTAAAAGGAGAAAAGAATGAAGCATCCAATGAGCCACCAAGGAACCAGGTGACATGCTGTTGTTGGCTGGAATCAACTGAGCTTTGACTCTGTTTCAGTGACTGTGTTAAGTGCTTTGTATGTGAAGTTGTGAGGACACAGGGAACCAGCATTAGGTAATGTTACTCCCATTTTACAGATGAGGAAAGTCGGCAGGGGAGGTTAACTAACCTGCCTGAAGTTGCAGAGCTGGTAAGTGGAGGAGTGGGAGGAGCTGGTAAGTGGAGGAACTTCAGTAAAGAGGACTTCGGGACCTTACTGGTGTGTTCTGTTGTGTCATACACACCGAGGACACCAGGGCCTGCTCAGTAAGCCACCTGTAACTCCTAGGAGGTAAAGACTTGGAGCTTTCAGGATGGACCCTCTGACAGGATCCTGTGCCCCAGAAATCCCAGGGTTCTTGATGTGAACCCCAGTGTCCTTTCTTTCTTGGGCTGAGTCTCTGGTAGGGTGGAGGCTGTTCTGGGTGCTGGCGGTGTTTGCAGCTGCACTGGTGAGCTAGGAGCGGGGTGGAGAGGGAAGTTAGAGCCATCGTTCTCAAACTTGGCTGTATGTTAGAATCAACATATTACAACCCCAAACCTGTGCTGCATCTCATATCAACTGAGCCAAAATCTTTAGGGGTAAGACCTGGTATCAGTATATTTTAAAGGTCCCCACGAGATTCCAAACAGCTTGCAAACCAGTGCTTCAGAACAGCCTCTGCCGCAAAGCAGGTGTCTGCAGGCTAGACCAGCTCCCACTTCCAGGCTTTGGGGGCAGTGCAGAGGTAACTGGTTATACACGCCCAGCCTCCAGGGGGCAATGCCTGCATTGATCCGTCTGCTCATTGGAATGGCACTTTTCAGGCTTTGGCATGCATCAAAACGTCTGGGGATTTTTCGAAAATGCATATTCTCAGGACCCACTGCAGGTCAGATTTAGAGGTTCTGGGGCAGGGCCCTGGAATCTGCATTAAAAGCCAGCACTTTCTGTGGCTGGGTGAGGTGATGACATCCAGGGCCAGCCCAGAGGCCCCTGTGTTCCATGCACACACATGTGAAATCTTCTCTCTCTGGAGGAGAGACGGTGAGGACAGAGACGGCTGTGGTCACCTGCTGCTCCCTGAGGTTCGGCCTCCTTTGCCGGGGACTGGCTGTCCACTGCTGATGCAGGATGGCCTGTCTGCCTGGGGCGGGTCCCTGCTGCCCACCTCAGAATTTTGTTTAGGGCCCTGTGTGTGGGCAGCCCCGAGGGAGGTGAGGATGATCCTAACCTGGAAATTCTGCAGGCTCTCTTCTCAGGTTAAAAAAATCTGAGTAACTGCACAACTTGAGTGTTCAGAAGTCTGTCAGCAGCAAGCATCCTGAGGCTTCCCCAGGGATCAGTGAAACAGCTTCCTGAGGCTCATTTTAAGCTTTTCTTCCAAAGTTGTCAAAAAATAGAGAATAGTTGGAGGCTCTCAGAGCTGGAAGGGACCTGGGTGATCATCCATGCCAACGCTAATACCCCATTAATTTATTCATGCATTTATTCACCCAGCAGATATTTATTGAGCACCTACAATATCCAGGCACAGTACCAGGTGCTGGAAATACAGTCACAATCAAGGGAGACACGTGGTTTAGCCCTCATGGACTTTAAGCTTGGGTGGAAGGGCAAATATTAAAGAAAACAAATAAATATATAATTACAAATTGTGATGAACGCCCTGAAGGAAAGGTACTGGGGGCTCTGGGAATTATGGAGACCTAATTTAAAATGATAAGGTCAGCCCTGGCTGGTGTGGCTTAGTGGTTAGAGAGTTGGCCCACACATTAGAGTTCATGGGTTCGGTTCCTGGTGAAGGGCAAGTACCTGGGTTGCAGGTTTGATCCCTGGCCCAGGAGGCAACCAATCTATGCGTCACTCTCACATTAGTGTCTCTCTCTCTCTCTGTGTCTCTCTCTTTAACTCCCTCCCTACTTTCCCTGTACTTTCTCTAAACATCAATGGAAAAAATATCCTTGGGTGAGGATTAGTAAGAAATAAAGATGATAAAGTCAGAGACAAAAGAATAGCTAGAACTGATCAAGAGCTGTCTCTGTGCAGGCCCTATGGTGAGGGCCTTGCGTCTGTCACCTCAATCTTCACGATGAGTCTTGGAGGGAGGTTCTGTTGTTCTTGTTGCCTTGTTACAGATGAGGAAACTGAGGCATGAAGAGGTGCCCAGGCTGGGACTAAAGCTGAGCTCTGTCTGACCCTTTAACACCCTACCTCCTAGTGGGAAGGTGGCTCAGAAGAACTGGTGTTCATCCTGTGAGCTGAAGGAGGAGCTGAAGGGGAGGAAAATCAGGGAAGCTGAGAAAATGCTGATAATCCTGGCCCTGTATGGAACCCTTAGATGCCAAGCACTGTGCAAAATTATCCACAGATAATTTACCAGAATTATCTCACAGAATCCTCACAAGCAGGGCAAGTGGGAATTCTTATCCCCTTTTGCAGGTGGGGACGCTGAGGCTGGAGAGGCTAAGTTCACAGATGGTGGGCCTGTCTGAATCCCACCTTGTCTGGGCCACTGGGACCTCCCCTGTTGGGCAGTGCTGGGGACTCCCCCAGGGCCCACGGGCCTGCTTGTCCTGGGCCGGGGAGAAGCCAGAGGGAAGAGAAAACGAAAAGCTTCCTTGGGGAGTGCTGCCCCTCTGTGCTGAGGCATCCCCATTTTTCTTCCCTCTGTAGGAGCCGCCAGGCCAGCCTCTCTAGGTCTGTTGGCCCAACATTTGCCCTCTGTCCCTCTGTCCATCTCTTCTCTCGCTCACCTGCTGCTAATCAATGAGATGCATGTCACCTGCAGTTCCGTCCCTCCTCCTCTGTCTGGTATCTTCCTGAACCCCTCCCCGTGGGTTCACCTGAGGTCAACTCTACTCCTGAGTTGGGTCCCCTGGTCCCCCTTGAGCTGATCTTCACTGAGCAGATGGGAGGCGAGGTGGGACTCAGACCATGGACATGGTCTAGGGCTACAAGGAGAGGCAGAAAGATGTGGGAAGAGAAAGGAGATGTGTTCATGGGGCACTGGTAAAAGAGTAAATTCATGAAAAGTTTGCATGTAGACAGGGCTCCAGGAGATGGAAGCTTCCCTGCATACCCTGCCTGGATTCCCTTCCGGGGCCGACGGGATGGTTCTGGCAAGGGGATGCCAGCAGAGGACAGGCTAGCTTTCTGTCTGCTTTTCTCCAGGTCTTAGAGTGATGGCAGCTGCCTCAATACGGGGCTCTGACTCTGATAAGAGGAACACTTAAAGAGATCACTAGACTCCCCAGATCCCTGAAATCAAGACAGAAAAGGGGAGGGGCAGCATTCTCTGAGCATGGGTGGGATTGCGGGTGGTAAGAAGTTCGGCTTCTGTGTAGGTTGTGGATTTTGGATGACAGTCACTCTTTCCCTTTTTGTATGTGTGCAGTTATTTTTTAATTTCACAACAGTTAACTCCTTATAAAAGTGACTTAATGATTTTCTTATTACAAAATAATGTTTGTTACAGAATATTTAGAAAATGCCAAAAAACAAAAAGTCACGTGTAAGTCTCCCTCCAGATATTACTAATGGGAAAATTTGATTTCCAGCTTAATTTTTTAAGCACCCACAATCTAGAGGGTGTGATTTTATTTTTAAAGATGTCTCCTCACTCATTTAACAAACACTAGCTGAGCGCCCACTCTGTGCCAGGCCCTGGAATCGTGTTTTGGAAGCTGTCACACTGGCTTGCATTTTCACTTAAAGATGCATCAGGAGCACCTTTCCACAACAGCACTCGTGCCATCGGGCTTCCAGATTTAGGTTCTCAGGGTAATAAGGCAGTTGGCAAATGCTGGCATCATAGGTTTTATGTTTTAAGAAGGAAGGGAGGATTGCTGAGCCCCTCTCCTTGGTGCCTAAGGCAGGCACCGTGTTAGCCTCCTTGGGAGAAACCTATAAATAAGGAAGGGACAGAAGAA
This sequence comes from Miniopterus natalensis, assembly GCF_054644295.1. Classification (NCBI taxonomy): domain Eukaryota; kingdom Metazoa; phylum Chordata; class Mammalia; order Chiroptera; family Miniopteridae; genus Miniopterus; species Miniopterus natalensis. The sequence goes on along the minus strand of NC_142081.1, from coordinate 18,156,852 downwards.
GGTTTAGAGGGCGGGGAAAGCTCTAACCCTTTATTTAGTGTTAGAGTCTGAGATTCTGCCAATGAGGGGTTTGGAAAGTAGAGAATTGATTCTCCTATATAGAATCCTAGCAGAGAGAGGGGGTGGACTGTTAGGGCATGGCTGGTCTACCTTCCTCAGCATAGAGATGAGGCCAGACAAGTTGAATGACTTGTCCAAGGACACACGGTGGTTAATGGCACAGCTGGGACTGGAACCTGGGGAGCTGAGCTAGGGAGACTTGTACAGTGGTTGGGGGTGGATTTGATAGAAGTGGTTCCAAGAGAGCCCGTGTGGGAAGATGAAGGGTCTCCAGTGACTTGCCTGAGTTTAGATACTGTGTTTAAAAGAGGTTTGCAATACAGTTTGATTTGCTGACCCCCTACTGATCTCTTAACCCCTCCCTTGTACGCAGTGTACCCCATGCTGTCATCTCTCAGTTGCACATCTGTGGTCCACAGAGGTCTGGGGGGTGAGAGGAAAATGCCAACTGGAAAGCCAACTCTACTTATAGACCAAGCTGGCCAGGCACAGACTTCCGCAAATTTTATTTTGCAAACATCCACTGGGCACTTCCTTTGCCTAGGGCATTGTGTTTAGTGTTGGGAATGCAGAGAGAAGTAATGGTTGACATTCTCTAGTGAATTCAAGCCTCATGAATGTATGTAATCTTAGCAGGAGGCCTGGATCCAGAATAGAAGGGGCCATGGGCGTTCCCAGGGAGAGGATGGGGTTTCCAGGGAAGGGATGGGGGTTTCCACAAAGAGGATGGGGTTTCCTTAAAGGGGAGGCTTGCTTCCCGCTGGGGGAGGAGCGGGAGGATGGCTTCAGCACAGAGGTGGAATTCATGAAGCATAGCATCAGCAGATGGCAAGGACTAAGGTGAGCAGCCAAGGGAATGGCATGAGGGAAGGAAAGGAAAGGAGGACTTCGCCCCAGTACACAGGAGACTGACCTTTACAGTGCGTGGGTGGAGGACCGAGTGAGGGAGGGGGCTGGAGAGCTATGTTCAGGCATGTTTTTGAAGAACCTGGAATGGCAGGTGTTTGGGCTAGAATGGTCCCTGTCATGGGAATCCCAACTCAATCTGGCTTAACTAGAGAGAGAATTTTTGTGGGGAGGTTTGGGTTCACATAACTAACATTCTAGAGCATAGATCTCAGTTGTTTCAGTCTAAGGGTGTCTGATAGTATCAGGGCCTCTGTCCATGGTAGTAAACCGGCTTGGCGGCTCTAGAACTCAGGCCAGCACACCTCGCCCTTAAGAACTAGCGAGAACTTCTCTTGCCCCAGCCATGGAACAAAGTGTCAGGGCTCATTTTAGTTGGGCCAATTTAGGTCACATGGCCTTCTCTGAACCAGCAGTCACAGTGGGATACCCCTGGAGCTGAGGGTGGAGCCATCCCACCCCAAGCAAGTGGCTGCTTCTCCATGGGTGGGAGCTGGAGTGCATGCTGGGAGCTGCAGGTTAGTGGGCAAAGGCTTTTGGACTTTAGTCTATGTGTCCTGGGAAGTATGGGACGAATTAGAGTGGCAGGGTAGCTTGTTTGCCTTTGTTGTAGGAGCAGGTCTCTGGAGGTGGGATGGAGAAATAATCGAATTTGGCAGAATTAGGAGCAAGGAGAGCACAGCGTGGCTGACAGTGGCCCTGCTGAACCATTGAGGCAGGTTCAGAATATGGTCCATGTGGGTACATCTGACTCACCCGGAATGTGGACAGGAAGGGGAAAAGGCAGAGCAAAAGCGTAACTAAGAAGAACCACAGCAGTCTTCATCTGCCACCATTGTCTCCTGTGACTTGTGATTCTTCAGAGGAAAAATGCTAAGGATCTTTTAGGGAAGTCTGAGGGTTGGTGCTTCTTGCAAGATACTTCTGAAGGGCAGAGTGTCTCAGGCAGAGCCCGAGGTACAGGAAACCCGAGTTCATACTGTGTGGATTTGAGTTTCTAATTCTTTTGGCTGTGTGTACATGCACCGCTCCTCCAGGATCAGCTTTGATCGATAGGTGTGTTCTCAGCATCACCATTTCCTCAGGGATCTGGTGGCCTCAGAATTGCTGTGTTGGTTTCTGTGTGTATTTAGCTGACCCTCGCTGGGCCAATATGTGCTCTGGACTGTGTTTGGAGAATTAATTTGCTTCATGCCATAAAATCAATAGGATACTACTTTTCCTGTTCTCTGGGATGGAGGTAGAAGCCTTTTTGCTAGGGGATCCTGCCCTGAGCTGGCAAAGGGGGCTTTTCTGACTTGGTGGTTTTCCTCCTGTGTGGGAATCTGTTCAGGTGGTTGAAAATCGAGCTGGAGTAGATGGAAGAAGGGAGCGGACTGGTGGTGGGAACATGATGCTCTCAGGTTTCTGGATGGTCAAGCTGCTCTGAGCTGGCTTGGGTGAGCCCTAGACTTGGGGCAAAAGAGTTGTGTCTGAATATTAGCTTTGTCGTTCATAACCATATGGTCTTGGACACAGCTTTCAAGTTTTAGAGAACAGCTATGGAGGATCTACTTGTTCTGGGACTACCTTGGACATGTGAATGTTTCTGATTTTGAGTTATCCCCAGTGGAGCAGTGAGAATGGATCTCTAAGTCACTGAGGGGCTGCTGAATGCACACGCCATGCCCAAGCTGTTCACGTGTTATCCAGATCTCCATGACAGCCCACGAGGCAGGGAGAGGTGTTTTCACTTTGTAATGAGAGCTTAAGTAATTTGTTCAAGGCCTCTCAGCAAGTAACTGAGATATAAGCCTACAGTGCTCTGGGTATCAAGATGTGGTGAGAAAAGCATGAGCTTTGGGGTCATGTACACAAATTTCAGGTAACCCTGTTTATTTACCAGCTGAGTAGATACTTCACATCCTGAGCCCAAGTGTCATTATCTATGAATCAGAGGGGATGACATAATTTTTGTAGTTGAGGAAGGCTAGAATCAAGTGTCTTGTCCAAGGACATCTAACTAGAAGCTGGTACAGCCAAGATTGGAAACCAGTGGTCTGACGCCAGATCCACACTCCATTCCACTCTCCACACAACTTTGTGGTTCTGCCTATTATATAGGAACCATGGGCATGGTAGTAATTCTGGTGATAATTCTTATTTTGTATTGGTCAGATTCTGCTAATAGAAAGCTTCTGCTTCTGGTGATGGATGGGACAGGCAAGATTTTATTTTCACCTAATTCCTCTACCAGGGTTTTCTTGGGAGTGGGAGTTGAAGAAATAAGACCAGGCTGAGTGGAAGCATGAGCTGTCAGGATGTCAGGTTTGGGGGATTGTGGGGTAGGTCAAGGCAGCAGGTGAGGTAAGTCACCAGATGGCTGAGTGGAACACACTGGAATCTTTTACATGTGCTCTGGAGGAAGGGCAGTCCTAGGTGGAGCTGGGGAACTTGGGCTCACTGTGTGCTCTTAGGCTTTTCTAAAGTGAGTATTTAGAAAACTAGCCCATAGAGAGTACCAATGTGCCATATAACCGTGCTATCCTTATCCCTGTAGGGTTGATATTGTCACCCTCATTTTAGATATGCAGGAACAGGATGGAGGGATTAAATTGCTCATGGCTCTCCAGTCAGTGAGCATCAAAACCAGGATCCAAAATGAGACTGCAGGACCCAAGGCCCACTGTAAAATACCTGTGTTTAGGAAAACTTGCCCTTTAAACTACATAGTTAATAGTTTCAAAGATTCTAGTCTAACTCCCATCCTCTGACAGTTGAAAAACTGAGTCTTAGAAGTAAAATGATTTGACCAAGATCTCATAGTGAGAAGAGCAATCTGAGGTCAAAGTCATGGCATCTTCTAGCTCATGGTTACCTCCCAAGAGCAGACACCTGCAATGTGTGCCCAGGCAGGGGACTGGCAATAACTGATGGGGCACTGGGGCTGTAGGCTTGTGTTTAGAGCCTGATGTCAGGTCCCTTGGATGATTGGGTTGGGGGTCAAATCAGGGAACCAAAACAGAAGCCCATGCGTTAGAGCTAGTCGCTACACTGGGGTCTGGATGCCACAGATGCTCAGGGGACCGGAAGAGTTGCAGAGGGTGTAAGTTGGTGGGCTCAGCTTACTGAACAAGGAAGGCGTGGGCTGTCATGTTCATTGAGTTACTGGGTGTGTGATTCCTATAATCTGGATTTTTTTTAGGGCCTGAGATGTGGGCTCTGGAATCAGACTGATCCAGATGTGAATACAGATGAGTGTGCTCTGTGTGCTCAAACTTGGCACAAGTCACTTCCTGTCTCAGCATCTCAGATTTGTCATTTTAAAAACAGGAACAAAGTCATAGCCATCCCACAGAGTGGCTGAGAATATGAAATGAGGGATCGTAGTGCTCTCAGAATTGTTTGTCCGACCTGGACTCTCAGTTGAACTTGCACTTGTAGAACTGCCTACCTGACCCTCATCTGCCCCTGCTTGTCTTATACTAATTCAATCAGGTCCCACATTCCTTAACACCTTTCACTTTTACTCCCTGCCCTGCCCTGCTCCGCCTAGTCTCCTGGTTTAGAAGCAGCAACTCCATCCCCCTAGTTACTCGCACCTAACACACTTAGAATTGTTTTGACTCCTTTTGTCTCTCATGTCCCACTTCCAATCTGTAAGCAAAGCCTGTGGGCTGTCCCTTGAAATATGGACCAAGAATATGACCATACTCTGTACTCCTGCGTCCCAAACTGCCGCTGCCACCTCTCGCCTGGATTATCGCCGCGTTCTTACTGGGCTCTTGCCTCCACTCTTGGAGCCTTACATTCTTTATTTTCCACACAGCAGCCTGGACTGACCCTTTAAAATGAAAGTCAAGTTACGTCACTCTGCTCAGAACTCTCCCGTGGCTTCCCATGCCACTCAAAGCGAGCCCCAGAGTGCCCAGCATGAGCTGGGGGCGCAGCACCTTCCCATCTTCCTGCCCTTCCACTCTCCTCGCTGTGCTGTTCCGGGTGCTAAGCCTTTGTCCCGGCTGTTCCCCTCCCCCAGGTGCCTGCACAGATGGAACTCCCCAGGCAGGCACAGCCCAAGCACCCTTCCCAGAATAGCGGTTTCCTCCCCAGCACGCTCGTCCCCTTCCTTACTTAATTTCCATAGCACCTAACACCATCTGACACATTACATATGTGCTTGTGTTACTCTCTGGAGTATATGCCATGCACATATGTGCTTGTGTTACTTATTGTCTGTCTGCCTGAATGGGACCTTGTCACCCCGAGGGCTGGCTGGGACTTTGTTTTGTGTACACATGGCACCTTGTGCGGTGAGCACTCAGTGAACACCTGTTGCGTGGGTGAGCGTCTCCCTCCCGCTTCCACATTTCAGGCACCTGTGACATCGGGCCACTCCTTGCCTAGCCTTTGAGGGTCTAACGAGAATGTCCCACCATCCTTAGTTTGCTTTCATGAACAGCCTTCCAGGGACAAGGCCTGGGAATCTTTGAGATAGCTTTATATATTTCCTCATTTTAAAAAGGGATACATGTGCCATGCACATTGCAAAAGAAAAAACAACAGAAAAAACAATTCATGAAACAGAAAAATGTATAAAGAAGAAAATCAATATCACTCTCTGGGACTCTCACTCCCAGAGAGAACCACTGTTACCATCCAGGCACCGACCCTTCAGGCTTTCCTTGGGGAGATGGGAGAATGGGGAGGGGCATTCGACAAGTGAAGGGTATTAGTAAGGAGGCTGGTGACAACCGGCAGCGTTGTCCGGTAGACAGGGTATAACTAGGAATTGGGAGAATTTGGCCTCCATCAGTGACTCACTTTTATATACAATAGTCCCCCCTTATCCTTGGGGGATATGTTCTAAGACCCCCAGTGGATGCCTGAAACTGGATAGTGGCAAATCCTATATATACTATGTTTTTTCCTATACATACATACATATGATAAAGTTTGATTCATAAATTAGTACAGTAAGAGATTAACAACAACTAATCATAACATGGAACATTTATAACAATATACTGTAATCAAAGTTATGTGAATGTGGTCTCCTCCTTTCTCTCTGATAACCGATTTGATAACCCAGGAGGCTCCTTAGTGATTAATGAGTGGGTAGTGTACACAGCATGGATATACTGGACAAAGATAATTCACAGCTGGGCCACGAGATTTCATTGTGCTACTCAGAATGAGCAATTTAAAATGTATGAGCTGTTTATTTCTAGAATTTTCCATTTGATATTTTCAGACCATGGTTGTCCATGGGTAACTGAAACTGCAGAAAGCGAAACCAAGGATGCGGAGGGACTCCTATAAGTAGCTTTCCATACAGTAGCTCACTCACCGGCTTCCCATGGAAGTCTTGTGTGGCAGGCCTTGTGACTCACGGTCTACAGACCAGAGCCTGGAGGCTTAGTGAGGTCACATGACTTCCCTAGGCCTGTCCCCTCAGTGGGGTGCATGACCTGAACCCAGGCTGTCTGACTCCAGAGTTTGACCACCTAACCACCATAAAATATGCTTCCAGAGCAGTCAGAACGGAGGGTCAGGTGGGCCAGCATGGGAGTGCATTCGAGGAAGCCAAGGAGGGAAGCTGGGACTTTCCAGGGCAGGATCCCGTGTGGGGGGTTCCCCAGCGCCCACAGTTGCTCTGCTGTGTGGCCAGATGGGCCATGAGAGGCTGGTTCTGGGTCTTTCGCTGGAGGTTGACTCGTAGACACATTCAGTGATGGTGTGATGGCATTGGGAGTTTGGAGGCAGTGACACCAGTGTGAAGTAATGAGGAAAATCTTGAGCTGGGTATGGCAGGGAAACCAGACAGCCGCCCGTATCACCTTCCAGCTCAGAACTTCTGTAGCAAGTGGTTCCCTGCAGGTGAATGCAGAGTTCTAGAAACTGAGGCGAGTGGGGGTATCAGATCATCCCTCTCCTCTTCAAGCTGTGTGCAAACTCTGAGAATTTGGCCCTGGGGATGGGAGCGGGTGGGGTGGGAGGGTTGTCCTTTGCATTCATGATGACCTTTCCAGCCAGGCCAGTGGACTGAGGTGCAGACTCTTAGCTTTCCTGTGGGCGGTGCCACGTGGCCCCAGAAGAGGGATCTGAGTTATAGCCTTGCTTCCTTCTGCTGCGCGGGGATGGTGTGTGTGTGTGTGTGTGCGTGCGTGCAGGGTATGTGTTGTTTGGATATTGTTACACTGCCTAACAGCAGGAGATAGCTCCTGGGAATTAATGCTGTTCAGATGTTAAACTGATACTTATACTCAGATCTTATCCGCAGAGTGAGGAGATGCCTGTGGTTTCATTGTCACTCCTGAGTCTTGAGACCTGAGTGGGAAGGAGGGCGGAAGGAATTCTTAACTCAGTGGCGTGGTGGTGCAGGGTTTTAGGTGAGGCGCTTATTTATGCCTTGGCTGGGCAGGAAGTATTGAACTCACCACCAGCCTGCAAAAATAGCCTGTCTCTCAATTCTATTTCTCAGGGAAAAAGAAGTCCTCTTGGACTCCATTCATTCAACAAATCTTTATTGAGCACCTGCTGAGTCCAGACACTGTGTTAGGTGCTGGAGATGGAGTGGGGGCAGTGGTGTGGGTGACAGCTGGCAGAGCTGCGACATATTCTGGTGGTACCATTGGCTGAAGTTGATGATGAATTGGATATGGGATGAGAGAGAGATTGGTGGGGAGGACGACTCCCAGGGTGTTGATGTGGGTAGCCATCAGGAGCTTGGCAGCAGACCTCCTCTCCCAGGGAGGGTGGCATGGCTCCAGATCACTGGGGCAGATTTCACTTATTTCAGAAAGGGGAGGGGTAGGAGAGGCCCTGGGAGCTGTCAACCAATGAGCCTGAACATATACATTTTCCTTACAAGGAGTTGCCATTCACCAGTACTCCTTGGTTTCTCCTCAATCTGCCCAATGCCTCCTACCTTCCTGACTCACCATCTCTATGTGGAATAAGAATATGGGGAAGAGAAATTGACTTACAAGACATTTACCAAACTGAGGGAAACTTCAGAAAGCCTGTTCAGCCTGGGACCTGGGAAGGCAAATATGTCCAGGTTGAATTCTGATAAAATGGATCTCATTGTCACAGATGACTCTTTGTCACAACTGATAATCTTTCAGTTATGGAATTACAGAATAGTAGCGCCAAAATGAAACTTTAGAGCTTGTCCAATGTAACCACCCACTCTAGGGATACATAAACTGAGGCTCAAAGAGGTTAAGGATTGTGTAAAGTCACGCAGCAGGCTGGTCTGACTGGACATCGGGACACAATATAGCTTAAGTAACTGTACAGCTGGGGAGGGGAGGCTGGAAAAGCACTGAGTGAAGGGCCCCTAAGAGTCAGGGTAGTGCGATTTAGGAAGTACAGGCTTGCCTAAGAGTCCGTGGGAGTGGAGGGTAAAGGCCTCTGTGCTGTGAACAGAGCTGGCTCTGTCTTCTCTAAGAAACTGAGGATCAAGTGGAAGTGGGACTGAAGGGGTCAAGGTTGCAGCTGAATTGGCTAGAAAATGGATTTCAAGGTTATCTGTCAACTCATGCCCTTGGAAAGCCCTCTCCCCAGGCACTGGAGGCATTGATGTGTGGTGGCTTGAGGCCATCCTCTTTGTATCTCCCCTGCCTCACTCAACCTTTCCTGCTAAAGTTGGTATCCTAGTGTCTATTTTCTGCAGCTGGTCGTCAGGCTAAATCTCCCCCTCTGCCTTTGGAATTTGACCCATAGAAATAGAAAGGAGACTCTACCCATGCTCCAGTACAATGGAGATGATACAAGCTGGGTTTGGGTCAGGGGCATGGTATTCGACCCACATCAGTCTGTTCTCTCCACGTGATAAGGGTTTTCTGGGTATAATGGGCCAAGTGCAATGGCCAGGACCACAGATTAATCCCATTGAGGCCTTGCTTGGGCATTTTATAGGCAATGTTGTATCTGCACATAGAGAATTACAGATTTCTTTTACATTTAAAATAGAAGTTTGCATTAGGCAGGTTCACATCTGGCATTTCTTGTGCCTTGCCCAACTGAGTTAGGAGAGGGTCAGGGCTGTGAGTTCTGACTGCCATCTAGAGTTTAAGCTCAGTCCATTGGGAATGAGCCCACTGGGGAGATAGAGCCCTGACAGCCACCTTGACCTCTTGACCTCTGGAGCAGCTGATGCTCAATGGCTTAGAATGTAGATGTCTAGAGTGTGTGGACAAGGTGAGGTCATTGTCACCTTTGCCCCCTGGTGGTCAGGCTGCTTCACCTGGGATAGTCTGGCAGCATCTGGCAGAAGATGGGAGGTTAGACTTATCTACCATGTTGGCCTGGGGCTTGGGCAGAGTAAGAGAGCCACCCAAGTTGGATGGACTAATGAGAGGATAGTGGAGATGTCCCAGGATGAGCAGAGGAGCTCTAGAGATAAATGGCGAAGTGGAGGGGGCAGCATTTGCAAAACAGGGCGGGATACTCCAGCATCCAAGGGTGATAATCTTGGTCCCCATTCTGGTCAGTACCTGACTGGGCCTGCATTTTAGACCTGAGTCCTCTCAGGGGTCCAGCCTGCAATCTACACTCGGCTGGCACTGACCCCTTGGCACTGGACTGAGCGTCATTTGTCTTTGTGTCTGATCTGCAACGTGTGCAGATGCAGAAGTAGCTCAATTGATGACCTGTCTTCCGGAGCACTCAGGGGATCGTAGGAGGCTCAGTTGCTCAGACGTTTTAGAGGTGTTAAGAAGCGCTTGGTAGAGATCTGCGTGTGGAGGTTAATGATGATTCCCCACCCCCCCTACTCTTTATTTCTTCTGTCTGGTAACCTTGGCTCAATTTAAGCAAGTTTTAAAATCTCAAGCTGAGCAAATGTTTGAGGACTGTAGTGCTTAAAAAATGAGTTCCCAGGGAAAGTAAGAAAAATTAACATAAAGAGGCTAGTCTGAACCAGGCACTGTGTTAGGCAGTTTCAGTTGAATTTTTTTACTTGTTTCTATAGTGATCCTGGAAGATGTTCGTTCGTTCGTTCGTTCGTTCATTCGTTCATTCGTTCATTCGTTCATTCATTCATTCATTCATTCAGTGTTTGTTGAGCCCTAATGTGTGCAAGGCAGCATTCTAGGCTCTGGTGGCACAGCTGAGTATAGATAGGGCAGGGCAGGCTTTCTGCTTTCATAGAGCTGAGATTCTAATGATAGAGAATAAACACAAAAATTAGGCAATTTCACACAGAAGGAAATAAAATAAGTATAGGGCAGGTGAGAGACTTTGGAGAGGTGCAGGAAAAGCCATCTGAGAAGATGACATCTGAGCTAAGACCTGAATGACGAGAAGGCCATGGAAGAGCTGGGGAGGATGTGTCTGCTGGGAAGAGTAAGTGCAGGTGTCCTGGAAGGGAGTGAACTTGGTCAGAGTGAGAAGAGATGGTTTTGTTTCTCCCACTTTCCAGATGAGAAAACTGAACCTTAGAACCCAGCTTGTCCATTATTACACAGCTAACCAGAGCAGACCTTCTCAGTCCAAACTCATGCCTTTCCATTATAACCTTCTGCCACCAATAAACTGCTAGCTGTGCTCATTTGTAACAAAGTCCTTTTCTTGCATCATCTTATCCCATCCTTGTAAACTATGATTAGCCCTATTTTATAGATGAGGATACTGAGACTCAAATCTCAGTCAAGTCCTTTATCCAAGGCCACACAGTTGAAAATCAGAGAATGTGTTATTCAAACTTGGGTTTGTGTAACTGGCTGCTGTGTTTAGTTACCGCAACATGGGAAGGTGGACTCAATGCCTGGGGCCAGGGGAAACTTCCCCCACTTTTAGAGATGAGACAACTACATGCCAAGGAGTTTGATGCTTTCCCCATGTCACCCAGCCAGTAATTTTAAGGTGGGGACTGACACTCATGTCTTTAGCCTCCTGGGTGGGCTCCTTCTTCTCTAAATACTGCCTTTGTCCATGCCTGGTGACCATGGGGGACTGCTTGGCAGTGTCACTACTGCTCAGGGGCATGCATGCCACTGTTTGACATAGAGGACACATTCCAAGTCTTAGGCGTGGGCTCCTTAAATGGTAAATCATCTGAAAATAGACACTGAACACCTGTTATAAGTTAGGAATGATGCTAAGCACTGGGAAAGAACAAAATGAGGTGAGCTGTTTGGTTCATCTTGGTGATGGGAAATAATCACCCAAAAGTGCCAGAAACACCTGACCCCACCCTGCTTCTTGTGTTGAGGAGAAAACACCAATTAGACACTGTCCTTGCCCTAAAAGATCTCACAGCCTGGTTGGGAAGAAAGAGCAATCAATATGACCATAATATGTTGTCATACGACTAACTTATTCCTTTGTTAAGTCACTATCTGTTGAGTTTCAGTGCAGGTCAGGCACTGTGGTAGGTGCAGGGGGTACAGTGGTAAAAGGGCCAACAAGTGCTGTTCCTCATGGAGCTTACATTCGAGGCATGGGGGAAGGAAGGTGACCAAAGAAGTACTGAAAATCTGAGTACCAACTGGGATAAAGCTATGGAGACATGCAGGGAGCTGTTTGAACCTAATGGGAGGTGTGTCTTAGTTCAGTGCTTTGGAGGAGGCTTCTTAGGGAAACAACACTGTGAACAGATGGATGAATTGGAAGCCTCCAATGAAGGCAGCCATAGGTTATCCGAGGAGCAGCAAGGAGGACACCTAGCCCAACTCGGGGGTATAGGTCAGGCTTCCTCCAGGTGGTGACACAGCCTTGGTATTAAAGGAGCCTGCCAGGGGAGGGGGCGGCTGAGATGCAGGGCTGGAAGGTGTGTCATAGGCAGTGGGAGCAGTGTGTCACGCACACATACTTTGGCACTGCTCTGTGCGATCGCCTTAGGAGACCTTTCTGCCCCACCTACCGGAAGCTGCGGAAGTGTAGCAGTTTGCTTATGTCTTAAATGTCTGTTCTCCAGCTCTTTCCTTTGAACTCTGTCCACAGCTCTGTGAATGCCAACGCCAGCATATAAATTATCCACCAGACCTCGGCCCTCGCTCAGTGGGCCTGCTCGCTCAGTGGCACGCATGCATAATCAATACAGGAGGCCGCCGCTGCTTTTAGCTGGGAACTGGAGAAGACCTTCTGCTTTCATGGAGCTCAGTTGCACACTGGCTTTTATTCTCCCAGGTCCCCTCCTCACTTCTCCTGGCTCCCACCCAACTCTGTAAGGCTGCAAGGCAGGGTTTTGCAGGTGGGCCACAGTTCCTGTGACTGTCCCAAACCCTCATGTCCAACAGCCGGGGAGGTGCTCAGTTAAGCCTGTAGCTCAACCTGGAGAACCCCTAGGCCACAGGCATGCTGGGCCTTTCACTCTGCTTTTTCTTGCTGTTTTTGGCACTGCTGGGGACTTCTGACCACTTCTAAAGTGCCCAAGGCTTGGGAACAGGCTGGCAAGAGCGGGTATGAGCACCCTTGCTTCTTTCCTGGTTGGGGCTTTACTGGGCGGTTAGTTCTTTCCTGCCCCTCACTGGACGAGAAGAGCTGGGTTGGCCCTTACATGTCCTCCTTTCCCTGGGGTACCCGTGACCCAGCATTCTCTCTTTGAGACATTACTGGGGTTCTTTTCTTCCCATTCCACCCTCCTTTCCTGCCCAGATCAGGGAGGTCAGGGGATGGCTTTAAATCACCTCCAGTCCATGGCAGATGTGGTTGCCTCATCTGATAACTTCCTCCTCCACGCTTTCTTACTGTCCATCTTGAAACATTGATTGAGCGCTGCCTGTATATTAAAAACAACACCGGAACCACCTCATCCCTCCTCTAACCCAGAAGAAGGGGCATTTGAAAATGTTTTTAGTTGAGGAATGAATAGGACCCAGATGGAATCAGTGCCCACTTGTGGGAGCCCTGGAACCAGGCTCTGCTTGTCACACTTGTCCTTTGGCTGCTATCTTGCTAGTCACAGCTCTGGGTAGGGAAGTGCTCTGCTGGCCGGGTTTCTGCCTGGCACTTGAGTGTGATTTTATTTTGTTCCCCTCCCTGCTAAGCCATACCTTCTTCTGAGCTGCCCTTCCCATCACTCTGCTGACCGGGCAGCAGCCCTTCTGTGTGTGCTGTGACCTGGCTTGCATCAGCTCCCACGGCTGCCCAGCCACAGTCTGCCCTGCTGTGGAAAGCTTAAAAAAGACGAGTCAGTCAACCACCAGTTGATGGTTCCACAACCTTGGGAGTTTGGAATTGGGAAACTGAGTTGGTGGTGGTGGTTCCTGAGCTCAGAGATTATGATTTAACTGAGGTTAGGAGACACTCAGCAGAAAGGGGAGAATGGAGCATGAACCAAAAGCAAAGCAGCAGTGACATGAAGGAAAGAAAGAGAAAAGAGAGTTGAGGATGTATCAGCTTCCTTCACTGATGGCTCTGTGGTCCATTGTGTTCTCCCAACAAACCCTTACCCTGACTACAGCTGGAGAGGGGCTTTGTTTTCTGTAAATCTAAGGTACATTAAACAATCCAGGACCTCCCTGGGTTGTCTGGCTTTTAAGTGAGGGCAACAGAACAGAATGTTCTCAGATGGACAGCTGGGAGCAGTCTTTAGAGGTGCATTTTGTTTCAGGCAGCCCAAGTCCATCTTCAGATGTCAGCTCATTTCCTGTAGTTGAAGAAAAGTTCCTGGATGATTCCTTAGCCTGGTTTCCAGCTGGTAGATTCTTGTTGGGGCCAGGTGGAGGGCATGCCTTGGTCATGATGATGGAAGGAAAAAAACTCCGGCTGATCCGGGCTTTGGGAAAGGACTCCTGGCTCCAAGAAAAGTTCTAGTGATGCCAGAAATGGGCAAAGCATGGAGGTCAGCAGAAACATATTGTCAGAGCCCACATTGGAGCTTAAAATGAACTTTAATGAGAAGCTAAGGTGAACAATCTAGAAAATAGCAAGCGAGGCCTCCAGAAGAGGTGCAGGTGCAACAACCAGAGGCTGTATCTTGGCCTGAGCTGCTGCCTGTTGGGTGCGGAGTGAGTGAGTGCCTGGGGTGCTCACAGAGGGACTGGCCAGTTTGTCCACTGGGGTCCTTGTTGAACCTGAGGCCCCACTCCCTGAGGCCTTTGAAATGTGACAGCTTGAGCCAGGTGCAGGGCCTCCTGGGTTTCCTTGATCACAACAATGGCAAGAGCAGCTGCATTTATTGTGCCAGCTACTCTGCTAAGCATTTCACAGGCATTTTGTTGTTGTTGTTGTTCTGGTGAACAGAGCTGTGAGGCAGGTATCATTAGTTCCCCATATTATAGATGAGGAAACTGGAACATAGATAATAACTTAACTGACTATCCCAAGGCTAAAGGCTAGCCTGAGGTGAGTGGACCATGGATCCCAGCCTCGCTGACCACACAACCATGCTGTTACGCCCACTCTGCTATTTCCTTGGTTAATATGCACCTGGACATGGAACCGTAGTTGGGGTCCCATTTCCTCACTCTGTCTGTGTCCCACTGAGCAGCCCAGGGTCCCAGGAGGTTTGCTGAGCCCAGAAGGCTGCCTCGCTGGAAGACACTTGTTGATGTGACCAGCTGCCATGCCCTTTCTGAGATGGAGGCAACTCAACCTGCTCTGAGCCAGGGACAAAATACATTATGTGGGGTGTCTCTCCCCCTGGCAGGGATGTCATAGGCTTTTGTATCTGCAGCAGGAGAAAGCCAGCTGCTTCTGGAAATGAAGCAAAGCCCTGCAAGTTGGGGACAGATGGAGGACACTGAGGGTGTGGGTTGCCTCGGGGGTCCCCCCACCAGATCGTGATAACTCCTGGGGTCCAGCAACCCCTGGCAAAGCGGATGTAATGGGGGACATTTCAGGAATGTTTGCTGTGAGGATGGTGGTTGGAAACTTCTCACTGGTTCATCTGTTCTGTCTGGATTGGGGGAACTTTGTGATCTTGGGAAGGGGGCCAGCCCGAACCTCCAGCCATCTGTTAATGGGGCAATCGATTATGTTGTAGCACGAGCCAGTCATCTTGATTAGGCAGAACCATCAGCAGCCGTGGGAGGAGACTGAACAAGTGTATGTTAGTTGTGAATGTGCAGCTTGGGGGTGGAGGGCCCAAGGAAATGGAGTGTCAGTCTTAGGGAAACTCAGCTGCATGTCTCAACATGGGTCCCAGTGCCACCTGAGGGCTTGTGTGAAATGCACATTCTTGGATCCCACCCCAGACTTCCTGTCTCTGAATCTGGGGATGGGACCCAGGAAGCTGTGTTTTAAAACCCCTTCCAGGTGATTCTGAGGCATGCCAAGGGTTGGGAGTCTCAGCTGTAGAGTGAACTAGGGTAAGTGGTGGTGTGGTGTCCTAGACAGAGCCCTCAGCTTTCAGGGCGAGAGAAAACCCTGAACTTGCTGGCTTCCTATTGCATGATGAAAAATATACTTAAGACATCCTCTTTGGATTTAACCCGATTAACAACAGCAGTTCTCCAATGATTTCAGGCAAAGTTCCCCACGGTCAAGCATCCCCACCCACCCTTGTCACACAAAAACACTTTCACTGGGACTCTTGTGGGAGGTGATCTATGATTTGACAGGGTTTTGGCAGCTGTTTCCTTAAGGTGGCCGGTGTTGAATGAGACCCTGCAGTGGGGTTCTGGCCCTACCATTCACTAGTCTCATGGGCTGTGGCATGTCTCTTCTTGGCTCCCAGGCTCAGGTTATTCCTGTGTGCAATGAGGATGGATTTGGAACCCTCTAACATCCCTTCTTGTGGTGACACACCACGGCTCTCAGAGATGTCCCAAGAAAAGGCCACAGTTACGTCACGCTGAAACCAGAAGTGTTGATGCTGTCACATTTTAAGCATTAATATTGAAAGCGACAGCCTGCTGACCATCTGGAAGAATCTCCCGGGGCACCAACGGCCCTGGACCCTGATATGAAAACTGAATTTTAGGACAGGTGCCTCATTAATAGAAATGACTTCCCAAAAATGTAGCCAAGTAGGCTTCTTGACTTTGGACCAGGCTAAATTCTCTACACCATCAAGCCTTTTGAGGACAGAGGTTACTCTACACAAAGGGGTCATTCCCCAGCCCCAGCTCTCCCTCCGTCTGAGCCCTCTGGGGCTGGTGCATCTGACGGCTTCCACTGGGTGACTTGAATATGTGCACCAAGCTTTGGAGCTGTGGCAGGAAAGGCAATGGCGAGACACCAGCCTGTGAGCGTTCTTCCTTGGCTGGAGACACTGTGCAGACTGGGGGGGGGTGCTGGGGGGGGAGAAGCGGGGGTGGGAGCAGGGGAGCCTGCACCTAGGACGGCTTGTACTCCTTCACTTCCACGGGACTTTGGCGTCAGAGGCAGAGAACATGCAGAAATCTGCTGCAATTGACCTTTTAAGCCAAACCAACTTGTGTGTTTGCTGCACGAAGGGGCTGCTGACAAGTCTCGGGCTGGAGGCAGAAGGTGGAGGAAGGAGAAATATCATCATCTTGGGAAGGGAGCTCGGGGCTGGTGAGAGATGGAGCAGCGGGCTCCAGAGTGTCTGTGACATTGTCAGACACTCGGCAGGCTGCTCTCCCTTCTTCTCAGGGGTGTGACTCAGGGGCCCCAAGAAGAAAGTGTGACCAGGGTGCACCAGTAAAACCTCTGTCACCAGGGTGGAAACAGGTCACAGCAACCAAGGCCATTGAATCTAAGGTCCATTTCAGGTGAGGGCCTCGCCCAGGGTGATTCAGATGCAGGTTGGATTGGAAGAAGCTCCCATAGTGCCCCCCTTTTATCGCTCCCGAACTTTCTTTTCCACCATTATCTCCAGAGCTGTGATGCCGCCTCGGGTGACCCTCCTCCTGGCCTCCAGGACCGGGGAGCAGAGTTCCGTCCTGGGTGGAGTAGAAGGGAAACGGAAGGCTGGGCAATTTGAAATGAGTGTGACTCCATTTCCCCGCCTGAAAATGCAGGGAACACCTGTTCCTGTCTCCAGCCAGAGAGGATTTGACAGAATTTTAAAAATAAAAAGGAAATGTGAAATGAGGGAATTTAAATTAGCTTCTGCAAAAGGACTTTGTGGATTCCCTGTCGGTGAAAGATGTTGCCACATTAATATACTGTTTCCAGGGATGTCAAGAGTAAGATGGTGGGACATTTGTCAAGGGCTTGGGCTGATTGTAACCAGAAGGTCCCACTGGGGGCTTCCTTGGGAGGTCACCTGTGAGGGCTCTAAGGTGGGAGGTTCAACTAGGTAACCAAGCCCCTCCCAACTCTTAACTTTGGTTCTTGTGAAAACATCAGCTGGATGGAGAAATAAATGGTGATGGTGGACCTTCTTGTTCTGTGTTGGTCAAGTGGGCTAAATAGGCCCCACTTATCAAGCCCAGCCTCCTACTGGCACCCAGAGGGAGGACTTGGTTGCTAGGGGTGGGAGGCATGTCCCTGTCAGCTAAGAGCCCCTGGCCTTTTCCAGGGACAAAGGCAAGAGTGGGAAATGCACCAGTTTCCAGCTACCATGTGCCATGCACGGGGTGAGAGTTTCCATGTGAATTATTCAACTTCATCAGCACCATCATTCACTGGGATAGATAGGATCGCTCTTCATGTCCCAGGAGAGGACATGGAGGTGCAGAGACGTGAAACATTGGCCTACAGTTGCACAGCCAGCCGGTGGAGACACCCAGTACACAGCCCCCCTTGGGACCATGACCCCCACTCCACCTCCCTGGCTGGAGTAGGGGCTGGTTGTCTCTTTGAAGACATTCATGAAGATGCAAAGGTTCATACCTGGGTCCCTGTGCCGTTCCCTTCACACAGGAGATGTTTCCTCTTGTACTGTGTCCGGAGAGAGGGCTCTGAGTAGGCCTGGCCTGGGGCTGTGGGCTGTGGGCTGCGGGCTGCGGGCTGTGGGCTATGGGCAGGGGCGAGGTGCCAGGTGTGCTGAGGAAGGCCCCTTCCTTCTGCTTCAGCCCCCCCCCCCCCCCCGTGTGAGATGAGGGGTCCTGGGCCCGAGGCGGTACTCCCTACTCTGGAGCTGGCTAAAGTGTTCTCCCCGCATTACTGTTTCAGGGTTAGACATGAGAGACTTGTAGCCTGGTATTTGGCTCCAGCTCCCAGGTTTGATGTGTTTCTTTGATCCCGGTCTTTCTCAGGGACTTGGCTCAGTTTCAGAACCGGGTGGGAAATGTCCCAGGCTCTCTTCTAGCTGGTGGTGTTTTTCTGGCTTTCCCTCTTGCGTACAGCCCAACGTGGAGAGGTTGAGAAGGGAGACGCGGTGGGCTGGACCACCTCAGCCTAGAAACTCAAGTTAATTTTGTTTTATTTTGTTCACTAATTTGATCATTTTTATTAACACTATTAATGCATAGTCTTTTTTTGGAATGCAAATAATACTCAATACTGATAATTTTAAAAACAGAAAAACACAGAGGCCAAAGCAAAAATCACTGTTTTCCCACCATGCACCATTATTAACATTTTGGTGTTGATTTTCCCCAGATGTGTGTGTGTGTGTCTGTGTGTGTGTGTGTATCTGTGTGATTATGTATACTTATTTTTAACAGATACACACTATATATAGTCTAATTTTTCTGCTTTTAGTATTATAAAGTGAGCATGTTACTGTGCCAATAAGGATATAAAATATTCCATGATAGAGATGAAACAATTTACCTTATCCCCTATTGTTGGGTATTTAGACCTTGCATTTTCTATAATTAGAAATATTACTGTTTCTCCCTTTAAAGGTTAAGCCACATTATCATTTCACCTGCAGTATATTAGAATAAACATTCTCCAAGACCCTTATAGGTATTTTTGCTCCTTTTTGACTATCTGATAGGACAAAGAAGAAAGGTATTTCATTGGTTCATCTTTGAGCAGTTCTAAGAAAGAGTGTGAACATATAGGAATGGATTTATTGGGGGGAAAAAGGTGTCAGCCATTTCAGTTTGTTTCTTTATTTGCCTCTTTTGGTTTTCCTTTTGTCAGTGTAATACAAAAACATTAGATCTCTACCCTAAGGGAAGCCATATATATAAGTATTTTTTAAAGGATATTTGTCATAGTTTTATTTATAAGAGCTAAAAAAGTTGAATAGCCTAAGTGCTTACAAGGGGAAATGAGTTAAATTAATGATGACAATGGAATATTATGCAATCATTAAAGTAATTTAATGGCAGAGGGAAAATTCAGGCTATAAAATAATATGTACATTATGATCTCAATTAAATATGTGCATAGGAAAAAGGCTATAAAGATTAATGTTAATCATTTCTGAATGTTTTTAACAGGTACATATATTATTATTGTAGTCATACACAAAACAGATGTTAGCAAATAAAATCTAAAATATTATACATGGGAATAAAGAGCTCTGAGTAACTGGGCTCTGGGTCACTTAGATTCTCCCAAGGACTTGATAGGTTATCTACACTTTTCACATTCTTTGAGGCTTCCGGGGCTCGAAAGTTCGCAGGACCATTTTATAACAAGGGATGGAGTCAAAGAGGAGATCAGGAATAGTTTTCATCTGCTCTTCACCCTTTGTGTGGACTTGGGGGCACAAGGTGGTAAGGAAGGAAATCTATTTATGGTGCCCACTGCCCTGGACCACAGGGTATGTAGGATATACCATCCAAGGCACCAATGGATCTCATGACCATTGGGGTTGGTGTTTGGAAATGGAATGTTCCTGGGTTGATATAATAGACTCCATGCTGGGGCCTACTCATGGTCCTGCCGTTGACCTAGATTCATAACTAGCAGGGACATTGAAATCATTAAGTCCAAATTGTGACCCCATGGGATGTAAAGCCACTTGTCCTAGGTCATAAGAGTTGGTCACCTAGCCACTTTTCCCATTTCACCACATTGAACTTTTAAAAAGTTTCACTCAGCCACAAATCTACAAGGAGTATTTGTTTCTTAAAGGTTATACAGACTTAGACCATCTTTTTGATTCATTTCTTCTATGTGACCCTTACGTGTCTGAGTTTTCTAGAGCCCTGCCACTCACCCTCTCCTTATACTCTACCTCCTCTTTCTGTGTGATCTTATCTACTCCTGTGGCTTTCCCTGCTATGCAAGGGGGCATGACTCCCAATGGTACCTTTACCTCGAACTCCAGCACCCATATTAGATCACCCACATCCTGGTCCTCTCCACCCTCGGGCACATCAAAATCAATAGCTCTAAAACCAACACTGTTGGTTTCAGACCTACATATGCAAACGTCTACTGGTTCTTGTAGTTGCGAATCAATGGCAAATTGAGAATCAAACTTAATGCACCCAAATCTGCTTTTCATAATTTCCTGCATATCTGAGTGGGCAGCAACCCTGTTTACCCAGAAATCTGAGCTGGAAAGGTGGCAGCCCACTTCAGTATCCCTCCCTCCCCACCCCATTTGTCATCACACCCCCTTGGTTCTGCCTTTTAAGTATCTGTGGCTTCCATTTGCTCCTCTGTGTCTTTCTTGCCAGTGGACCATTATCAACTTTCAACTAGGACACTTTGGTGACTTTTCAGGTGGTCTTCCCCCCATCCATGCCTTTTCCCTCCATCTTCTCTTCCTCTTCCATGTACCATGCGTGGGAAGGAGCACAAGGAAACACAAACCTGATCAGACCATTCCTTGCATAAAATATTGCCTTCCCTGTAAAATCTCTTTGGTGTGCCAATAGGTAATGGCTGATCTGGAGTCAGATTGCCTGGGTTTGAATTCCACTGACTAGCTGGGTTACCTTGGACAAACTGTGTAACCTCTCTGTTCTTCCATTTCCTCACCAATAAAATTGGAGCTAATAATAATACCTACTTCATAGGTTGTTATAAGGATTAAATGAATTAATATTTGTGAAGTGCTTAAAACAGTGCTTAGCATATAGTACCTACTACTACATAAGGGCTTGTTAAATAAAACAGATATAGCTTCTTAGCTTGACCTAGAGACCTTTCAGAACTGGGCCGCTGTTGACTTCTCCGAGCTCAAGTTCTCAGTCCTCCTGCCCTTGGCACCGTGCCTCTAGCAATACTCAACGATTTGCTCTCATATCATTGTGCTTTTCCTTGTGTTTCCTTTGTCCCTGGTTTTTTCTCCTTCCTTCTTCCTTCTGATATCTCCTCCCCCTTATGAACCTTCAAATCAATTATTGATCCTTTAAAATCCAGAATGAACTACTCCTATCTGGAGCCATCCGCATAACACTGGACAGAGATGACTTCCATGTGTCGACATATTTATCATAGTGGTTAATTGGAACTCTAGGGTGGGACAGACACGATGCTAATTCTGATTTAGCCACTTACAAGCTGTCTGACTTTGAGCAAGTTACTTAACCTCTCTGAGCCTCATCTGTAAAATGGGAGTAATAAGTTACCTACTTCATAGGGCTATTGTGAGCATTATATGGTATTAAGCATAGTAAGGGCTGGGTTCCCCTCCCAGCACATGGTAAGCCCACAACAAGTACTGTATTGGTATAATGTATTTCTATTAATATAGGCATCACACAGTATTTAATTTATAGTTTACATATGTGTCTCTGTGAAAGTTGAGCCCCTGTATACTCAGATTCACAATCCCCGTATCTGCCCTGGTAGATAATCACTAGTATTGATAGTTATCTGAACCCCTATCAGTACCTTGGGATGAAATCGGTATCCTGGCCACACAGACCTCCCAAGCCTTGCCCCCAGGAGGCTGGTTTTCTTTTCTTGATGGAGCCTGTCTGAAGGAGGTGAGTTGGCACCTGGGAGGTAGCAAGATGTTCTAAACCGAGCAGGTGGTGTGAAGCGAGGTGTGAAGCTTTGCCTGGGAGGTGTGTGTATGCGGGTGGGGGCACGAGCAGAGGGAGGAGAGGAAGACCTGGAGAGCTTGGTGGGCAGGACTGTGCGGCGGTGGAAGAAGAGGTGGAGAAGACAAGGGGAGTCTGGAGAGCCCGAGGGGAATGAGGCAGCAGCCGGGATGCACGGGTGCTCGGGAGGCCGCCTTTGGGTGCAGAATCAGGGGGAAGGGCCAGGTGGGCCTGCTCTCATGGCAGGCATGATGACCTTGCCCACTTTCCTGTCTCTGCACGCATGCCTCGCTGCTGAGCGGGGTCCCCTTATTTTCAATTGCACCCCTGCCTGGCTCTCCCAATTTCTCTTACCCTGCTTTATTTTCTTCCAGAGTACTTATCACCATTGGTCATGTTATACTTATGTATTTGCTTGTTATTTCTCTCTCCTCACCAGAATTTACAATCCACGGAGGAAGAAATTCCTTCATCTGTTTACACCGATATGTCACTAGCACCTGGCACATTTCCTGACACATAATAAGTGCTTAATAAATATTTGTTGACTGAACCCCACCACACAAGGATAACTGCTGGTCATATTTTTGTATTCAGTCATTCAGCCCATAGGTTTTTAAAAGATGTGTTTGAGGTGTAAGTTGCAACTGTAAACTGCATCCATTTTAAGTGTACAGTTCAATGAGTATTGGCAAATATATACACTTGTGTAACCAACACCACAATCAAGATATAGAACATTCCCATCACCCCAGATGGTTTCCTTGTACCTCTTTGCGGTCAATCCCTGTTCCCACCTCTGGCCCCAGGCAACCACTGATGTAGTCTTTGTCATTATTTATTGGCTCTGATTTTTCTAGAATTTCATATAAATGGACCGTATTCATGTCTTGTTTTGCTCAGTGTACTGTTTTTAAGATTTATCCATGTTGCATATGGCAGTGGTTCACTTGATTTTCTTTGAGTAGCAGAAAAGAGTTTCTTATTTTACTTTGTGGTTTTTGTGACTGCTCGTGAGCATGGGCTCTGGATCCAGGCTGCCCGGTTGGAATTCTGGTTCTTCCACTTAGCAGCTGTGTGGCTTTGGGCAAGTTTATCTTCCCTGTGCCTCAGGCCTCTCATCTGTTAAGTGGGGTAATAATCATACCTGCCTCTAGGATTGTTGGGAGAGGATTAAATGAGGTAAACACATAAAGTGCTTAGAGTGGTGCCTGGCACATAGCGAGTAGTCAATACTTGTTAGCTGTTACTACTTCCATTTTGCAAATGAAGGAAAAAACCCTGAGGCACAGAAGAGTTAAGTAATTTACCCAGTGTTATTTGGAACATGGGAAGGTTAGAACCCAAGTCTGTCTGACTTACCCTGTAGTCTACCACCTCCCGGATTCTGGTCCTCCCCTTTGGGCCAGAATCCTGTGGCACACACGGGAAGGAGAAGAGCTGATGATAGCTTGGGGGACGTCTGACTTCCCTACCCCAGTGCTCACCTAGGCTATCCCTATCTATTTCACTCTTCCTGCTCCTGTGAGTGGATTTTCACCCCACCTTTGGCCTACAGAGGAGGTGAGGTTGGGGCTTCTTGCCCTTTGTTCCCCTCCCAGGCCCTCTCAGGCAGCTGAGGTTTGTATCAGAAACACCTCTGCAATCACACAGCATCAACCCTGCAAGGAGCTAATTTGATAAACCCCACTCCAAAGCTCATTGAACCTGTCTGTAATGGTGCTTAATTAAAGTGCATAAACTTTGAAGAGATAGCAAGTTACTGCTTAATGCAAAAGCAGAACGCCACTATTCTACCATCTGCCTCCTTCTCTGCAGTAATTGCTTCCTGACATTTGTTTATTTTAATTAGGAGAGAAGTCTTGATCAAGAGGGAGGGCAGGCAGGGTCAGAACTATTGGGGAGGAGGGTGGAAGTGGAAAAGGGGGGCTGTGACATGGGAGTCGTGGCCTGAAAGGGAAGCACTGTTGTCTTTATGGTGCAAGTGATTCCACCTTCCTACAGGGACAGACTTGTGAAACTTTTCCCCTGTGATGAAAGCACAAGGCTACCTCTGGGATCATATGCTCAGGTTCTGGGGATGTCCTTTAGGGAGTAATGGAAGCTGAGCTTCTTGGTTAGAGAATGGAGGCTCCCACTTTGTTAGGAGCGAGATTATAGATAGGGCTGGTCAGATTCCAGGGCAGTGGTCCCAGCAGAACTAACTAACTAGGCTACTAAAACCCAGTGGAGATTTTTCTAGCCCCAACAGGGCCTCAGAGCTAAGGGAAAGAGAACTCATTCTTCTCTATTACTTCTATGGGTCCTCACTCATGGTTTTATAGTCTGCCTGGTTATCTTTGATTGTGTGTTGGTCATTGTATATGAAAACTATTTATAAGTATATAGGGCTGAGATGAATGCCTTCCTCTAGAGTGAAAGTTTATTTTTTTCTGGCAGGTATTTGAAGGCACTATAAATCTAGGACCCCTACCTTCCAAAACAATTTAAATGCTTGACGTTCCCTCAACAACAGGTAATTCAAACCCAATTGACAGGTGCTCGTTAAGACTAGCCAAATTCTGGTTCATCTTCACCCTGGGGGTCCCAGGTTAATGTGAGAAAGATCTGCTTTTGATCTCCCCATCTTATGCAGTTTCTGGGCATTGATTTCTGTTTCTTTAATCCTGCCAGGCCGTCAAAGTTCAAATTTGCCAGATTCAGAAAATGCCTCCTCTGGGTTCCTCATTCCCCTCAGTGTTGAACTAGTATTTTCTTACTATCTGATCAGCATTTTGATGATTTTAAAAAATTGCATTGTATATTTTATCTGGGTGTTTTTGTTGTTTTCAATGGTAGTAGCCTGAATTACCAGAAGCCTCCCGAGAGTGTTTTTTAAATTACATACGTTTTTACTTAGGTCAGCGAAACTTTTTTTTTTTTGTCAATGAAATCTTACATAGGATCTCAATATCAAAAGCAAAACAAAAAAAAAAAACCCAAAATAAGTAAATAAAAGTAGAGCAGTGTGGTTAAAGTGGAGCTAGCCCTGCCAATCAGTCCTGCCCTTCTGTTGGACCCACATAAAACATCTTTAAGTACGTGAGTTTCATGAGTATGGTTTGAGAACTCTGCTCTAAGGCACCCCTTGGTTTGACTGACTTTGAGGAACCACAGCTTTGGCAAAGCTCATCTAGTGCTTTCCGTGGAAACAAATGGATCTTGACATTTTAGTATGGCTAGAAGCCTAGATGTTGGGTAAGATGTTGTAAGAAATGAAGGAGTATGCTTCCTGAGAGACCCTGTGAAAATAAGACCAGGAGAGTGGGGGTCTTCTCAGTCCTCTTAGGAAGAGTCATCTGAGGCTGGGGAGGGGACAGGATGGCAGGTGTGTCAGAACCTGATTGGGGGAAATGCTTGCAGAGAATAAAGAAGGAGGGAACGGGAGTAGGCAGAGAGAGTGTTCGGACCTTCATGCATATCTGACATCTGTGAAAGGAGCGAGGAATTGAAGAGGAAGAGCCTCACTGCAACACAGCTCTCAGAAAATCTCTGTCAGGCTGATGGGAAGTCCTTAAGCAAAAGCTGATCATTAGAGGAGCCTTGCATTGCACAGGAGTGGCCTGCGCTAGCGCTCCTATGAGCTTGGTCGTTGGCTGGGAGCAGCCTCAGGGGTGTGTGGCCTCAATGTGAGTGCAGCGGTGGATCCACAGGGGTGGCAGCTGGGGCTGTCTTGAAGGAGATCTGAGTGGTGCACCTCCATGGCCACTCCTGTAGGGAAGAGCCACCCAGAGAGCAATGAGGCATTTGTTGCAAGAAGGGGAGGTTGGAGAGTCAGGGAAGCTTTTCCAGACCCAGGGACAGCCACAGTGAGCTGTTGCCTGTTTTCCCTCCAGAAACACAGTATCCAGCTGAGCGGGATTCTGCTCAGCTTGTTTGAGAATGGTATCAGAGCTCGTTAGGGGCAGGCTTACAGTAAAAAGCTCTCTTCTTCACCATCTGAAGGTCCCTTGGTCACATCGTCAAGGTGCTCTAGCTTCCTAAACCCTTCTAATGGGTTTCAGTTGCACTTAGGATAAGTACCACTCCCTTTTTGGCCTGGCCTGGGCCCTGCCTACCCCTGCATCTTTATCACAAACCATGCTCCCCCCGGTCGCTGTTCTGGTTCCCGTGATCTTTCAGTCCCTTGTCCAGGGAGGGTCCAGGCCCCCTTGTAGTGGCGCTCACAGTAAGTACCAGGCTCCTTCCCTTGGGGGCACGGCACAGGCACAGTTTATATCTTCTCTGGCTGACTGTTCAGCCCCTGGCCCTCCTACTAGACTAGAAGCAGCCTGAGGGCAGGGCTGCATCTGTCTTTGCTGATCTTTGTCCCTCTGTGCCTGGCAGACACTCAAGCCTTTTGTTCTAGTGAATAATTCACAAAGGAGGAGGTGAGGAAAAAAATACTTGGATATCCAATAAGTAAAAATAAAATACGCATAGAAGCAAAATAAAAGGCCAGGTGAGGCGGACTCTTTTAGAGCCGGGAGTGACTTTCGAAAGTCCTTGCTCACCCAGCTTCCTTGTCTTGCGATAGAACAGACAGAGCCTGGGGAGGGGGGCGCCTTCCCACGTTCACATGGCCGTGGGTGCAGGGGGGGACTCACACCTCAGTCTCTCCGCCGAGTCCGGCGCTCCCTTTGGTGAGGGAGGCCATGTGCGGTCGCGTAGCATGTGCTTTGAAGGCAGGTGCCTGGCTGCCCTGTGGGCTCTGCTCTCACGGTTGATCTGATCGTGAGTACGTCCTTAGCAGCTGTTTCCTCATCTGGAAAAGGGGGATGATATGTGTATTTTAAATGGACACTCTGAAGATTAAATGAGATAATATGTGAAAGAGTGCTTTTCACGAACTCTAAAGTGTTTTACAAGTGTTATTACTGTGTCATGCTTTATTACTGTTTGATACAAGAAGCCAAAATCAAAAGTGATAGGGGTGGGTAGCAATACCTCCCAGGCCCTGACACTGGTCATACTCCTGATTATAGTTTTATGTATTTTTTCAAAGGAGCTGAAAAGTTAAATTTTTGGAGCATCAGCTCTATGGAGAAAAGAGGAAGCGTGGGAGATGTTTCTGGCCAGTCGCTCAGTCTCCCTGGTCACAGGTCCCTTCATCAGTGAGAGGAGGGGCTGTGGTAACTGATGTCCAAAGGCCCCGTTCACTAAGAAGCCCCATAAACCCTCATGAACAGGACAGGTTTGGGCAGGAAAGGAGGAGGCTCTTGCTGAGACTGCCAAACACAGGACAGCGCGAGGAGACCGCCCTGGCCCCTGGCTTGAGAGATTCATTAGGTCCAGAAAGAACTTTCTGGCACTAAGGATAGTTAAATGCTGGAAATGGAGAAGGCAACAAAGTTTGTGAAAATTGCTGTCTGGTCTTTATAAGGAGAAGAAAGACTCAGTTGCAGCCCTGTTGGAACTGGGAAATAGGCTAGGAAGCGTTTGCAGCGATTTCCACCCTGCAGATAACTGACAGCACACAGAATGCTGGAGAGTTCAGTGTTGCGACCCCTTTCCGCACACTTCCTCCTGTTGTGCACACCTGTTTCCTGCTGCTGTTTGTGTACCTGGGTTTGTGTGGCTGTGTATCTCTCTGGGGCCTCTGTTCTTGGTCCTGAACTTTGGCCCCCCCTCCCTGCCATCTTCCTCTTCCTCCCCAAGCTCATTCTCCACCCCCCCCCAAAGTGGTCCTGGTGCCAGCAGCTACACCAGATCATCAAAGCTCAGCATGTTTAAAGATAACATGGGGAGTTTTCTACCAAGATGACCAACTAAAGAGAAAACAGAGGAACAAGTCTGATTAAAAATGTTTGGGGAGCATGATGTAAAACTTTAATTGGTTTTATTTTTGCTACTGTTTTCAGCTTGTATCTGTCTCCCTTCCTCATTTTTAACCCTCTTGAGACTGGATAGAGATTTCCCAAGCAAGAGTAAAAGTAATTATATTCAAAACCAGATTTTATCCCCGCCTAAAGGTATCGAGTTAATTGTATCTTCTGTGGCTAATTGTCTTTTCCTTGGTCCAGGTGTGAAAAGACTGCTTCGGGCTAGTACCAGTTTGCCTTTGTAAGTGGTTTTCAGATATACCTGACCTCATGCTGTTCTCCAGGTGTCCCTGTGCCTGGTAGTTGTTTATATTTCTGTTTCCCAGATGAGCAAACCGAGGCCCAGCTTGGCAAAACTCACTGCTGATGTATCAGCACTGCCCCTTTCCCACCTTCTTCCACCACCTCCCACAGCCCAGACAGGAGGTGGCAAAGCCACAGGGTCCCCTGGAGCACTAGCTGAGCAGACCCGGTGAACTTCAGGGTGACTGACAAAGGCAGGTCTGCTCGAGACAAAGCTTTCACTGGCTGGTGGAGGGGTGAAGACCTTCCTGGGTACGCAGTGAGTTTGAAAAGGTGAATAACCTTCCTTCATGCATCGGTTTCCTAGGGCTGTTCTAAGAAAGCAGCACAAACTGGGTGGCTTAAGACAAGAAATTTATTGTGTTATAGAACTTGAGGCTACAAGTCAAAATCAAGGTTGTAGGCAGGGCCGCGATCTAGGGAAGCATTCTCCCTTGCCTCTCCTTAGCTTCCAGTGGCTGCCGGCAGCCCTTGGCTTACAGCTGCATCACTCCAGTCTCTGCCATCACCACATGGCTGTCTCTTCCCTGTAACCTTTGTGTCCAAATTTCTCTCTTTATAAGGATACCAGTGATTAGATTTAGGGTTCACACAACTCCAGTATGACCTCATTTTGACTTATTACATCTGCAGACTCCATTTCCAAATACAGTCACATTCACAGGTACCGGGGGAGAGGACACCAACATATCTTTTTGAGGACATGGTTTGACCTGCAACACATTATTTGTGTCTACCCTTTCTGCTTGTTTGATTTTTAAAATGTCATTCTTTTTTAAATGAAATTAGGGTTTTATCATAGGTGGTAGTTTTTATTTTATAAGTTTATAAGATTCAGAAAAATACAACCCCTCATATTCCTATCACTCAAATGTACAATGATTGACATATATTTAATTTCAGTATTTTTTGAGAACAAAAATATTATAAATAGAGATTTAAAAATGACTGTTAACCATCTCCTCAGCTACACCATCTTCTCCTTTCTCTTAGAGCAGTGGTTCTCTCTTTTCCCCCCACCAGTTTCTGGTGTTCTAGAGGGCCTCTTGTCTCACTGGCTGCTTGGGAGCATTTTTAAAAAAAGATTTTTTTAAGTGAGCCTTGAAGTCTCAGTTTTCCCCATCCCTAGAATAGAAGTACTAATACCTCAGTGGATTTCTGATTTCTGCAGGGATAAAATGAGAACAGCATTTGGTATCTGGTAAGTTTTTAAAAATGTTAGTTGATCCTGGAGTCTGAATCTAAGAAGATTGGACTCTTTCCTGTTGGCAACGAGGAAGACTTTGGAGTTTCTTTAGAAGCATGGGAGGAGTGATATGTTTAAATGTGGGTTTTTGAAAGTTAATTCTGGCCTGGAAGAGTGTATACAGAGAGTCAGAGGAGGAAGACGTTGCAAGCACAAAGGTCAATTATTATGCTTTTGAAATAATGCACATGAGAGAGGCCCCCCTCGCCTGAGTGAGTGGGGTGCGTAGGCTGGAAGGGAAGGAGGGGAGAGTGATGTAGAAAGAAGAGAGAGGAAAGTGAGGGTTGCTTAGGAGATGGCATCGGGACATCTGAAGATTGATTGGATGTGGGCTGAGAGAGAGGAGATGAAGATGCTGGGACAATGCCCAGGCTGTTGGCCGGGTCTGCCGAACGGGGGATGATACTAAGGAAGGTAACAAATCAGAAGGATCCGTCAAGAAAGGGTGTGCAAGGGGAAATAATGAATTTGGTTTTAGTCAAGGTTTAGTCTGAGTTGCCGGGGGGACATCCACAACCGGGAGCCGGTAGTTTGTGAAGGAATCTGAAAACAGAGCTTCAGGGGACACTGATACCCAACAGGTGTGGGGGGAAAAGCAGTAACTGAGAGTGACTCTCAAAGGAGGAGTGACTTTGAAAGAGTGATTTTCAAAGAAGGTGAAGGAGGAAAGAGAAGATTCATTAAAGGGGACTCAACAGGGCCCAAAGCAGCAGGAGGTGCTCAGAGGGTGGGCACTGAGTAGATGCTCTCAACTGGGTATTTCTGAAGCCCCCTTGGGGAGAGCCTTGTGAGTTGGGGACATGTGGGGGACAGAAGTCAGAATGCATAGGATGAAGATTAGAAAGGGAGGAATGAAAGTTATGAGCGCCAGTGGAGAAAAGATTTTCAGGGAATCTCTCAAAGGTAAAGGAAGAGGGAAGGCTTCCGTGTGATTTTGAGGGGACTTTTCTGTTGCTAAGAGGTGGGTGGGATGGGAAAGGAGTGAGTGGAGATATTGATAGAACAACTTCTGTGGCGGTGGGAGGGCTTGGAGAAAGAGCACCAGGGAGGAGTCAGTCTTAAAGGGATTATTTTTAATTGAGAAGGAAAGAGGGGAGGTAGGTAGGAGAAAAAGTGAATAGCTGAAGGGGAGAGAAGTACAGGCTTTCAGGATTAAAGACCTGCATTTCTCAGTAAAATGGGAGCCCCTGCAGCATCTGCTGAGTGAAGAACATGGGAAGGATTTGGAAGAGCTGAAGAACAGAGCAGAGTGGGAAAGAGTTGAAGGCTTGCTGAGTCACCAGGTATGAGAGGGACAGAATCCTAGTGGCATGCACTGGCACAGATGGGCTGCTGGTTTCTGGTATTGGCCAGCTGCTCAGGGGCAAGGGGAGTTGGCACTTAGATTTTCTCCTGGAGGGCTGTTAAGGTGGACGTGTTGGGAGTTCAGGGGGCAAAGAGATGACGGTCATGAAGCCCTGTCTAGATTAGAAGTTAAGAGAAGGGGTAAGGAAGAGGTAATATACTGTGAGAGTGACGAGATCAGGGTGCTGTGGCTTTATAAGGCCAACAAAGAGGATTAGGAGGAGATGGGAGGTAGAAAAAAGATTTTTTAAAAAAAAAGTATTTGGTAAAATAATAGTTCTGGATGAGGTCAAAGTTCAGGTGGATATGAAGGAAAGGGAGGTGAAGGTTACTGGAGCAGAGAACAAGGGGTTGTGGAACTAGGGCACTGTGCACACGGCATTGTACACATGTTAGGAGTCGGGGTGCAAGCAGGAACTGTTAGCTAAGAGTGAAATATGTCAGTGAGTGTGGCAGAGTAATCTTGGGGTGATGTATTGGTCAGTTATTACTTATAAGAATCACAAAAATCTTTGTGTGATGCCACAGTAGGCATTGATTTAGCTTCCACATCTAGAGATAGTCAATCTAGGCCAAACTGATCTGGGCCATTCTGTTGGACTTATATCTGCAGGCTGGATGGGATCCTGCTGACCTAGGTTGGTCATATTTGGGTGGGGGTGACTGGAATGGTTCTGGTCACTTACCTCTTGGGACTGGCAGGCTAGTTCAGGTAGCTCTTCTCATCATGATCGCAGAGGTGCAAAAAGGCAGGCATGTTCCAAAAGCTTGGTCACATCATGCCTGCTAATATTTCTTTGGCCAAAGTCAAGGGGCAGGGAAATACAGTCCACCCATGGAGGTCATCAAGGGTGGGAAGCGAATATTTTGAACAGTAACCTGTCATTGACCACAGGTGGTAAATAAGCAAAATGAAGATGGAGAGAGGATTGCAGGTGGCATAGGATCCTTGAATGACAACAGAGGAGCAAAAGTGGCCATCCTGAGCTGCAAGTGGCCCCAATGAGAGTGTTTGTCGAAGAGATTATTTGATGAGAGAAGGCACAGCTTTCTGTAGCGTGAGGTGTCGTATATGAACAGCAGGAATTCCAGAGGGCACAGAGGGAAGTGTTCAAAAGAGGCATCAGGAGGCAGCTGGCTCCCCAAAGTCAGAGAGCAACTGCCTGAGCAGAGACGTCCTAGCCTTGGGGAAGGAATTGGCAGAATACACACAAGCACAAAGCTGTTGGAGAGCTCGGCTGGCCCGAGGTAAACCCTCCAGGAGCCCTATTATTTTGGGACCGAGGTTGTAATGACTGGTCCCCGTGTTTCTTTGAGTGGGGTTCTGCGTGTTGGCTCTTTCTAACTGAGGAGGGCAGATGCTTCCTGGGGAGATGTTTCCACGGAGAGGCTCTCACAGCTCCGTACTATACTTGGGATTTCGCAATTGCTTTTACTCTGACAAGGTGTTGGGAATTTTCCCCCCCACTACAAATAAGGAAGCAAGAGGGTGGGTGTGGGAAGGAAACTACAGTAATAGAAATAACACCCATCTTCAGACAGAGACTCTAGGAGAAAGATGGGTGGGGGCGAAGCTCGTCAAACTTGGACTTCATCTCTGGCAGAGCCTCTCCCTGCCTTTCATGTTCTTGACCTTCCCTCCCTTGAACTAGGCTATAAGCTCATTGAGGGTCAAGGCCGAGCCTTTCCTAGTCACAGCTCTATCCTCAGTGCCAGCAGCACACACACTACATAATAGGTGCCTGATGAATATTTTTGTGTGGATGAGTGACTGAATAATAAAACATTTTAAAGTTTGTATATAGTCATCCACTTAGAAGAACTCCCAACTTTCTTTTGCTTACATTAGTCAACAAATATGGGCAACTCTTGAATATAAAGTGGTGATCAGACTGGGCATTCACAGAGCGAGACGTAGGCCTTGCAAGATGGCCACTTTTCTTCACTAGCAGCTTAGGGAACAGTAACTAACATCGCAGAGCTGTATAGCAATGCTTCAAGCCTCAGTTTGCCCATCTGCAAAAGGGGAAGGTTCAGCCAGATTCATTCGGGTTTCTTTCCTATAAGGCTCCTAGGAGCTTTTAGTATTTTATTGTTCATTTTGAATCTTTGATGTCTGTGTTAGTCATCTCAGGTTGCTACAACAAACAGACGATAGAGTGGGTGGCTTAAACAACACATATTTATTTCTCCCAGTTCTGGAGGCAGGGAAGTCTAAGGTCAAGGTGCTGGCAGACCTGGTGTCTGGTGAGGAACCGCTTTCTGTTTTGTGATTGGCTATTGTCTTGTATCCTCACATGGCAGAGAGCAGAGAGAGGGGGAAGCCTGCCCTCTCGTGTCTCTCCTTATGAGGCCCTAAGCCCATTCATGGGGGCTTCACGGTCATGTCCTAGTCACCTCCCAAAGGCCCCAGTTCCTAACACCAGCACACTGGGGATCAGGCTTCCACATATGAATTTCACTTTTGACAAATATCCTGTTAATAGCAATGTTTTTGAAAGGTATTTGACTGTGAAGACTTTTCTTTTCTTTCCTTTTTTTTTTTTTTTAAGAGCACCTTGTGAGACTGGTTTTCTAAGGAGCACACTTTAGGAAATGTGTGTTAAGGCTCATTCTGGTGAATCAATCCTTGTTGTAGAATTTCTTCTGAAGGCCACCCCCATCCCACCATCATAGGTGTACTGGCACCAAACTTAATGGTGGTTGTGGTTTTTGTTTTTTTCCTGTACTCAGAATGGGGCCGGCTGTGTTTGTAGAGTACCCAGTGGGTTCAGACATCTGGTTGTCCTTGGTCCTGATGATGTTGGAAGGGGATGTTCAGGTTTCAGGATTCAGGATTGGGAAGTACCTACTAACCTTCTATCTTGGTCCACTATGCCTAGAGTAGCCCTGCCTCACCCCTGAGCACCTTGCACCCCAGGGAGGATGTGAGGCATTCAGGGTAACTGTCTCTCTGGAGGCTTGGGACAAAGGGACTGGGCTATAGAGGGATGTAGCCAGAGGTTGAGAGGTCTGGACATGTCAGCACAGGATCGAATCAGGAATCCTGATTATCAGGCTGTTCCAAGGCAAGGCACTGGTTTTCCTTGAACAAGAACCACTGGCTGCTTCCTCCCCTTTTGGATTGCCTACTTGGATAGGATGTGGTATGAGGTATTAGATCAACCTGGCTGTGTAGGTATATGGGGACTGGCCAGGATGGTTGAGAGCTAGACATAGGGATCAAGTTCAGGTTCTTCTCATCGCTCCTCTGGATAAAAGCAGTGGCCTCCCGATTCGTCTCTGTGTCCTGATGTGGTCCTTTCAGAACCAGTTCCCGTGCCATCTAAAACACGGACTTTATCCTCTCACTTCCTGTGTAAAATCTCTCAGTGGCTCCCAAGACCTCCTTAGCTTGGCACCCAGGACCTTTGGAATTCTGCCTTCAACTTGAATTTTTAGTTTCACTTTCCCCCCACCCCCCACTCTAGCCAGCTGGGACTTCTTGCTTCCCGAACACCCTGTGATCTTGCACGTCTCTCTGTCGTTCATTCCTTTCTCTCCGCTGGCATGCCTCCCCTGCAGCTTGGTCCAGCAAACCCCTCATTCTTCCAAGTGCGGCTCAAAAGCCTTCTTCTACCTCTCGGCTAGGGTTGGTTCATCTTTTGTGCTCACCTAATACCTGTATGTATCTTTATTCACATGCCCGTCACTTCCCCCTACGATCTTTCCTGGTGTGTCTACCTCTCCTCACTCCCTGAGCTCTGTCTGGGATCTTTGGGACTTCAGGGCCCTATCTGGTGCCTGGTAAGTAGCAGGTATTTATTGGAAGTTTGTTGAATGAATGAATGAATGAATGAGTGAGTGAGTGAGTGAGAAGTGTACTGAATGAAATGGAGACTGTGATCTCTTAGCTGTCTCTGGTCACCCTCTCTCTGGCACTTTCCTTTCTGTATATATAAAAGGACTTCCCTAGTGTGTAATAACAAAAGCCCAGCCTAGCCTAGCAGGTAGATGGAGTTATAGGATATTTTTAAACAGAGATGCATGGCACAGGGTGACAGGACTGACCGAGAGCTGAGAAGTCATTCAGGCCAGTGGCTAGGGCAGGGCCCAAAGGGGGACGATTGGAGATTCTGGGAGAACCATCCTCACCACCTGGAAATGACCACCATATGGACCCCACCGGCACCACTCCTGCACTGGGCCCTCACTGAAGGCCCATTTTGAAATTTCCTTTTCCCAGAGCTTTTTCTCTTTCCTAAGCCCTGTACATAAATAAAGGCACTTCTCTAAGGGGGGAAAAAAAAGAGAGAGAGAGATGTAGTTTTGTTCCTTTTCACACATAGCACATTTTAAAAAACCTGAGATATAAATAGGTACTAATAAGGAAAGTGGGAAAATTAATGCAAAATTACAGGTTGTATTAGTCCTGATTGTGTAACAATGCATCATAAACAAAAGGCCATAAACGTTCCAGAACTTATTCACTGAGCCCTGAAGTCGAAGCCATGTTGATAGAATAGTTAATTTTTCAAGACTTGAGTTTGAAAAAGATACTGATTTTTTATTTGAAAAACTTCAAAATATTTTTACTGCTAAGTAAAACCTGGAACTTTGTAGAGAAAGATGTAATTGGAACTTTCTACCCTTTGATGAGAATGCAAACTGCAGTCGAATGATTGTAAATTCTGGATTTGCAGCCCTAGAGGAAGAGGTTGGTTGTCACACGATAACTCACTGTTCCTTGACGGCAGAGTCTGGCTGGCGGGGGCCCTTGTGTGCCCTCCAAATGTGTTTCTCGTTACTGCGAGGTGAGCCCAGAGGTTTCGCTTCCTATGCCCGTTGTAGAGAATGGGTGGTGGGAGGGTTCATGTATTTGGACTCCTTATCTAACAGATCCCAGAAACAGTCCCACACTGCTAATCAGCGTGACGTAATGACAGAAACACGGGACTTATCGCTTCATGCCCAAATTTAAGATTCACTTACATCACTGACTGGGCCTGTGACCCAGAACCAGCCACGTTCTCTCCCCGAGCTTTAGTTTTTTCATGTATAAAAGCTGAGAAATTGACACCTTACTTGTCGCTGTGAAGGTTAGGTGAGAGGTGTTTTGTAAACTCGGAAGTATTCTCACACATTAGTGCCGACTATTTTCAATGAGGCCTGTGAGAGCCTCGCTGTGTGTTATACCCGTTTGCTCTGTGTGTGTGTTTATGATGGTTTCCATGAGTGCTGCCTGTTGCACACCCTCAGCTCACTTGCACGAAAGCTGCGCCGACTCACTGACTTGGCCCACTGTGTACCCTGGGCGCTCACCAGGGTCCCACCTTTCTAGTTCTCTACAGTGATGTCCTTCAGAACAGGCAGTTTATAGTAAAGCTGATGAGGCTGGACCACAGCATGGGGTTCAGAGGCTCGGGGGTTCCATGTTAAGTGCTCATAGTAAATTTGGAGCTAAGGGCTTGGGCTTTCTTTCATTAGCTGCCCCAGGATTGGGGCTCAGGAACCTCCTAGAGCTAAGCCTTGACCAGGATAACTGGGGTGATTCAGGTCTACCCTACATGTCTCTCCTTTTAGGAGGCGAGCTCAGGCATGTTCTCATGGCAGAGGAACCGGAGCGAGCAAGAAGAAAATGTAAAAGTAGTTTCCAAGTCTCTGCTGTTGTCATTTTTGCTAACATCCCACTTGGCCAAAGCAAGTCACACGTCTGAGCTTGGTGTCAAGGAGGCTGGGCACAGTAATGTTACATGGCAAAGGGTATGGAGACTGGGGAGGAGTGTGTGAATTCATACTATCACACTATTGTACAACATTATGGGAGAGATCTCTAAAATCAGGGCCTGAACAGGTGAACAGAGAAACTGCAATGGTGATGATGTAATGGCTAACATTTATTGAATGTCTACCATGTGCTAAGAGTTTTACACGCATTTCCCCCTCATTGAGGCCTCACAACAAGCCTTCGCTGTAAGTACTAGTATTACCTCTCCTATTTTACAAATGGGAACACTGACGTTCAGCCAGATTAAGTAATTGCCAAAGATGACATAGCTCGTAAATGGAGGAGCTGGGATAAGAATCCAGGCCTGTCTAGCTCTTCACCAAATCCCAGGACCTGGGGGCAGAGGCACTTCTTGAAATTTACTGGAGAGAAGCTTAGGACAAGTAGTGGGCAACCCTATTTCATGCAGAGGGTGCTAAACTCAAGGAATGTGTCCCTAGTGTAAGTATGTACTGATGCTGGGACCTGTGAGATATGCAAAGGTTATAAGACAGTCCTGAGCTAGTATGAGTGAAAAGGCAAATCTGTCCAAGAAGGGTTTGTATAAATGACAGTTCCTGTGTGGCTTTTTGAGGAGAAAGTCTGAGATTTTAAGGACAGTCCCTTACATGTTGAGGTTGGTATGGTGCAATGGTTTTAAATTGTGTTCTTTGGGACTCTAGAGTTTTTTATGATAAAATCTTGAGAACTGTTGTAAAAGCCTTGCCAGTAGCTTTCCAAAATCACAGGACCAGATTGCCCCTGGCCTTGGTCCTGAACACACTGATCAGCTCTGCCTCCTTCTTAAAGGCAGCCCTTAGCCTGCCCAGGACCCCCAGGCTCAGCCCTCACCCCCAATGCAATCCTCCCTAGAGACGGTCTTCCCTGTCCCTGTTTCCTGCCCTCACATGCCACACTCTCAGCCATTGCATTAGATGACAGGAACCATGTTCTGCACCTCACACCTCCAAGGATGCCCCACCATTGGGGCTGTACCAGGCCCTGCATTTGCCCCTTGGCGAAGCTGGGAGCTGTCTGGTCTGGGTCCACAATCTCAAGCCTGTCCAGAGCCTCTGCCATTCCATTTTGCTCTCCCCCTGCCAGCTCTGGCACCACTTGCTTCGTTAATGGAGAATTTGTCAAGTAATGGGAATAATTAGCACAGTGGGAGCCTTACTGTGCCCTGGAAAGAGAACAGAGAGAGCCATCCCACAGCCCCAGACATGATTGCTGGGCAGGCTTATTTTCTCTTGTCTGCGTCTCTCTCCCCATCTCTTGCATGTGTTTGATTTTTCCTCTTTGTGTGGAGAGAGTTGGCTAGGAGAAAAGACCCGTAAATTGCACTCTTGCTGGGCTAGTGCTGTGAAAGCTGGATAAGATTGTCTTTGTGGACTGGATAATTTCCCTCTCCCCCTGCCTGCTTTGTGTGTGGGGGGGAATCTGCTGAACAGCTAGTTGGTTTTACCTTCCCTTTCTCTTCCTCATTTTCTCTCTCCCCCCAGCCCTCCCCTCTCCCCTTCTCCCTCTCGTCCCCTCATGTAAAGAACTCACTGACTCTCAATTGAAACCTTTTTAATGGTCCCAAGAGGCGAGGATCTTGAAGGGTGATTATCTTCATTATAAATTATTAACTCTCCCAGCAGCCAGATGGCTTCCCAGCCTGTGGCTTGGAACTCTGGGCTGGGGCGGCCCGCTGGCTGCGAGAGGAGGGGACGGGAGAAGGGACGAAGCTGAGTGGCGATTGGCCGCAGCTTCTCGGATTCCTGGCTGCACCTGGGATGCTGGGGAGCTTGTCAGCACCTTGCAAGGCCCAAGTCCTGTGGTCTGCAGGGAAGAGCTTGCTGTTGGGTTTTGCCTACTAGACAACTCAGGGCTCCCTTGGGAATGAAGTGGTAGATGGTAGGCAGGGAAGACACTAATGCCATGAGGGTTGCCTTTGAGATCTACCTTAGAGGATTGTCTTCTGTGTTAAAAGGCATGATTAAAACCTACGTTGTATAGTCTTTCACGTCCTTGGATGCTCACAACATCCTGGAAGGTGTATTCATTGTTGTCCCCAGTTCACAAGAGAACTGAAAATTGGATAGGTCATAGAGTTTCCCATAAGGCCACTTGGTGAAGAGTTAGTGGGAGGACCGGGCCAAGTTCTGCCCCCCAGCCCAGTGGTCTAGCCCTACACCAGGCTTCTCCTTCCCAGTTACATAGGCCCTACTTATCCTTCAAGTTTCCACATAGGTCCCCCCTCCTCTAGAAGTCTTTCCTGACCACATAAGGGCAGTGTCGTTTCTTGTTCTTCTGAACTCTATTGCAATCCATGTGCAGACTTCTTTAGTACTGGACATCCAACTCCAAAGGGTGTCTCCAGTGATGGGCAAGCCTACTTCATCTGGAGATGGTTTGCATGCAAGATACAAATATAAATACTCTTCTTAGACCTCCCATTTACTAGACAGATTCTCTCTTCGAGAGTCATAGGGAGCCTGTGGGATCTCTCTTCCAGAACCCTGAAGAGACTACTCATGCTGAGATTCCTCCATAGGCCCAAACAGTCTGGTACCTCCAAAGGTTTCTCATATAAAGAGACACAGGGATGACTTTTAACATTGTCTGTGTAACTGGGATGAAGTTTAAAAGATGTCCATCTAGTCAGCTTATTCTCCCTGAGCAGGCCAGGTGAGACCCAACATCAGCCAGGCTAGGACATCAAGGATAAGAGTAGCAAAAGCAGCAACAGTGGTGGCTCACATTTACTTGGTGCTTATTTGTGCTGAGCACTGTTCTAAGGGCTTCACCTTGTACCAAGAGCCTTACTATGGTAACTCATTAATATCATCTTCATTTTACAGATGAGGCCACTGAGGCATAGAGAGGATCAATGACTTGCTCAAGGTCACATAGTCAGCATGCTCTGGGTCTGGGATTTGTACCCAGGAAGTCTGGTTCCAGAGCTCATGCCTTTAACCTCTATGAAAGGGGCACTTGTCTTAACACCAGTGTTCTAGTTGGACCCTACAGACTGACCCATCCTCAGCGGAACCTGCCTCTCCCCTACAGTCTACCTCCTTATATGATTTAGGCTTATGCCTTTCTTTTCCACTAGCATGTAAGTGCCTTGCAGGACTTGAGCTATCATTTTTTTAATCTCTGTATCCATGAGTGCTCCATGTTTTTTAAAAATGTTAACAAAAAGACTTCCTTTCAGTTTGCTATCCACCAGCTTACTTAGGCCTCTCTCAAAGAGTGGGGCTCAGAATAAAAATCTAATGACCAAATTGGCACAGAATATCACGTCCCTTTTCCTATAGGTTATATTTTAATTAATTCAGTCTAAAATGGCATATTCTCTCTCTCTGATTCTTACATTCTTGTTTGTTATATTGTTACACATTGTACCTTCCATCCTTATGGGTGTTTTGGAGAGTAAGATGTATAGCTTTCCATTTATACCCATCGCTTTGGCCTTGTTGGACAGAGGCTGTAGTCTAAGCCGGCCATGGCCTCGGGGTCCCATGGCATCATCCCACGTGCTCACTAACTCTCCGTATCAGTTCATCTCCAAACACGGCCACCTCTAGCCAAGCTCTGTCAAGTCTTTTTCCTTCTGTCTCCCTCACACCCCTCATATCATGAGAAACTTTTCCAAAAGATTGGCTGACGTCCATATATATTATAACTCCTGTGTGTCTCTACTCTAATAGATTAGTATTCTTGAAAAAAAGAAATTTAGGTTAGTCTGACATGACTACTTCTTAGTTCTTATGGAAAACTTAGGTCTTAAAGAAAGAAAGAATCATAGTTGAAGGTTTAAAAAAAAAAGTCTCTTCTTTTCTCTGCCCTTTCCCACACTCTTCTCAACACGACACAAGCTTCAAAAGTCCTTCTCTAGATGCGCGTCTGAAATACTGCTG
Source organism: Miniopterus natalensis (assembly GCF_054644295.1). Classification (NCBI taxonomy): domain Eukaryota; kingdom Metazoa; phylum Chordata; class Mammalia; order Chiroptera; family Miniopteridae; genus Miniopterus; species Miniopterus natalensis. The sequence continues at coordinate 18,116,815 of NC_142081.1, read as the reverse complement.
TTGAGGTCCTTGGAGCCGTCTCCCTTCCCTTTCCTGAAGTGGTAGAGACAGCAAACTGAGGCTAGGGTAAGCTCAGTGCCCGAGGCAACTTCAAGACTAGTAGTTTGGCAGCTTTCAGGGGAAGGAGAGAAGATAGAAGGAGGGCTGGTATTCTTAGGCGTGAAAAAATTATGGAAGAGAGAACTGGGGTGTGGAGGGAACGGGGAAGAGAGGACAGTGAGCTCCCTGTTGCAAAACCTGTGGCCGTTTGCTGATAGTTTCCTGGGTGGGAGATTGGCTTTGACTTGAAGTATAACATATGTATAGAAAAGTATATGCATCACAAGTGTACAGTTCAATCAATGCATTTTCACAAACTGAGCACGGTGTGCAACATCACCCAGATCAGGACACAGAACTCTTTTACCCCCTTGCCACCTTCTAGTCCTTAACTACTCCAAGGGCAACCACTATTTCACATTTAATAGCATAGAACAACGCTGTCTCTTTCTGTACCTTATATACTGGAACACATATAGTAAGTACTCTTCCGTGAGATCCATCCATGGTGTTGCCTGGAGGTGATGACCAATCATTCTCAATGCTGTGCAGCATTTTGCATGAATAGACTACATTTTATTTGCCCATTCTTCTGCAGATGGACATTGGGTTATTTTCTAGGTCTTGGCTGTTATGAACAGCATTGCTATAAACATTCTCGTGCATGTCTTTGGTTGGACATATGTAAGCATTTCTGTTGGTATATACCTAGAAGGAGAATTGTGGAATCAAGGGGTAAAAATGTTCAGCTTTAGTAGCTACTGCCATGCATTTTCCTAAAAGTAGTACTTCTATACATTTTAAAATTTAATAAAGCTCAAAACTATCCTATGAGATAAGAATTATCATTCCTATGTTTTTGGATGAACAAACAAAGACTCAGGAGTTGCCCAATGTTAAATAGCTGTAGAAATGAGTCTGGATTTAAACCCAGCCCCACCTGACTCCAAAGCCTGTGCTTTTCATCACTACTCGGAACTGCTTGCATATCTTGGAGAGAATTCATGCCTTCAGCTCCCTCACTGCCTGCAGTAGAACCTTTGCTGTTGCATTAAGGTAGAGAAGAAGGAATGTCCTATTGGTGTAGTATCAAGAGAACCACAGGTTAGTGGATGGACTAAATCTTTGAGGCTGCTGTGCAAGGACAATCCTGCACCCCCCTCCAAAGCACCTGGGAATAGAGCGTGCCCACATCCTATGCCTTTGCCCAAGGACAGAAACAAGTTGGGGTATAGAGCATTGCTGGTGCAGGTGAGGCCTCTGACATGTTTTTCAGGTTGCAGGTATGGACGTTCATATGAGATGACAGCTTCTGTTGATGTGTCAGTGACAACGTTTTTGAAGGTCTAGTATTAGGAGTGTATCAGTCAGGACTCTTGGTCACAATCCAACTTAAACTTGCTTAAGCAAAAAAAACCAAACTTTGTTGTTGTTCATGTAATGAAAGCCCCAGGACCCATTAGGCCTCAGGACTGGCTGCATCTAGGTGCTACAACATAACTAGAAATCTGTCTGTCTCTATCTCTTGGCTCTGTTTTCTTCTTTGACTTCATTCTTAGACAAGATCATCTTTAATAATGATGGTATCAGTCATCAACTCTGGACTTCATTCTAATATTTGACCACATAGTAAGCAGGGAGGGCCCTTCTCCCAATTTAATTTCAGTGGAAGTCCCAGAGTTAACTCGATTGTGACTCAGTTTGGGTGACAGGCCCATCCCTAAACTAATCACTGTGGCAGGAGATTGGAACATGCTAATTGGCTAAACTGGGTCATAAGATCTAGGGTTGATATGAACTCCACCTGAATGACCTGGACTGAGATTTCTGTTAAAAATAATTTTACTTACTAACTAGAGCAAGAGGTGTGGTGAAAGGGGGACAAGCAAAACCGACAGAGAGCCACTATATGGAGTTTCTGGTCCTAATGAGTCGTATAAGGGGGATGCTGCTGAGAAGTGCTGGAGGAAGAACTGGCAAGTCCAGCCTGGGGCCTGGGGTATACCAGCAAGGGCTAGGCATGAGGAGAGTGGTCATCATGCCTTCAACACCTATCCTGGTTCTAGATGCAGGCCTGATTTTCACCTGAGCCTGTCTCAAGGGAGCAGAGGAACTGGAGAGAAGTGGCCATGCTTTGGTAAATAGCCCACATGTCAGAGTCCTGTGAGGGCCCCCTGCCTCCTAAGCAGTCAGATAGTGATACATTTGCAAAGATGTTAACCCCATAGAAAAAGCATGCCATTCAATAATTATGTAAATTAGTTGGCAATTAGATAATGTCACTCATTTTTCCTTTCCTGCTAGATTGCCACACGACAGATAACTGTTTTTGAGTTTCTGCACTAGCTCGGACACCCTATGCAGGTTCTGGGGCAAACCATCTACACCCGTGGATGCCTGGGCCATACTATGGCTCAAGAGAGGGTGGCAGTTGGCTGACCAGGTGAGGATGGCTCTCTGGTTCCCACTTTCCCATTTCTTGAGCCTTGGCATATCCCAGTAAAGGGCTAAGGAAGGCTAAAGGATAAATGCCTGGGGCCGTTGGCTCGAGGCCCATGATATTTAATGTAAGGCGATCTTTAGCTTTTGGCTACTTTGGCAATTTCCCAGAGTCCATGGGAGTGTCTTCGGTCCAAGAAATAAATGGAAGGGTGGTAGTAGAGAATGTGGGCAGACTCGAGGCTGTGAAATCCAGATAAACCCAACTCTGATGTCACATTACTGAAATCAGATTCTGCCTGGCCCCTGTGAGAAAGAAAATTTTGTTTTTCTCAGTTGGACTTTCTGATCCCCCACGTTGCAGGCAGCGGAACACTGGCACCTCCAATGCTGGGCTGGGCTGGAGGGAAGGACTATGAATCTGTCGAAAGAGGTTCAGTAGGCAGGCCAGTGTGACCACACCAGAGCAGACTGGGTAAATTCCCATGATCCTCTGCACCGGAGAGTGTTCCTGGGCAGCTTAGTTCTTAATTCATGGGCTTCCCCAGACAACTAGGCTTGTGCTACTTTGCCCTTTGGGGTCATCTGAGGTTGGCATCCAGAGAAGCGTGGGGGCTTAGGATTGCTGTCATTGTGTAAAGCAGGGTGAGGCCACTGCACAGAGCAGAAGTTAAATGATCCACCAGGATGCTCTTCAGCTTCTGTTTTTACACTTCATTCTGTATACACATGTTTCCTGAGCTCCTGTGGCAGGCACCATGGTGGAGCAGACCCTGTCCCAGGAAGCGCCCCATCGAGCTTCCTGAGCCTGGGCTCTTCGTTGCTGTGATTCGTGTTTCTAAAGTGCACTTGCCCCCCTATTTTTTGATGCCCTTGAGGGTGAGAATGGCTTCTCATTCCACTTTGATAGAGCAGTGGCTGGAAGGCACTGGAGCTCAATAAATAGACTGAATTGAGCGACTCAATTAATTTATACAGACAAGTGACTCTCAGACACCCAGAGGTGAGCTGATAGTATAAACCAGTCTTAGAAAGTTTCAGGGACTGTTCATTTAGAGGGTCACCCATGCCCCTGCTCATCCATAGTACTGGGCCCTCCATCTGGATGTCCTTGCCTCCCTCGAGGGTCCCACTAGCTTTAGCCATCTGAGCCTGGGCCTTGCTTGTCAGGCAGTGGACTCCTTGGTCTAAATGGGCAGGACAGGGAGTGGACAGGGAGGTGGAGCAGCCAGGATAGTGTCACTGTGAAAGCACTTTGCCAAGCCTCTTGGTCTCACACATCATGGGCTCATCATTAATTCCAGGCGTGGGGACCCCTTGCTCACACCTGCCTTGCTAAATCTAAGTCAAATGCATGAAGAAGAAGGGGAGCAGCTGTCCTCTGAGCACGTTTTCCAAAAGTGGACACTTTTCAATAATTTTGAAAAGGAAATATGTAGATGTGGCAGTTATTGAGACCAGAAGGAGCCGTCTTTTTAGGACAAGGGTTTCTTCTCTCCCCTGGGATGTTGCCTTTTGCTTTGGGTGCCATACCTCCCATCATATGATGAGCACATTCTTAGTGAGGTCATGAGTCATCATCTAGCCCCCTGGTAGCCACTTCTGGCTTCATTTCTTTCTCTCCATTCCAACAGCTGGCCTCCAACATACCAGCCTGCTCTTGTCTTAAGACCTATGCATGGACTATTACTTGTGGAACATTCTTCTTAGATATTTACATGACAAGTTCCCTCACCCTCTTTCAAGGCTTTCCTTAAATCAAACCTTCCCAAAGACTCTGACTTGTGGCATTTGCCTATTTTCATGGTGTGAACATGCCTAGCATAGTTGATTTCATGTTACCAAAGTGACATCATCCAGCTAAAAAATTTCTGAAATTTTAACAGTTGGTTCTCACTGGCCCACAGGAGTGGCACCTCCATATCACTGTGTCCATGTTCAAGTTAAGCATCTGTTGCTCCACTTTAGGGGCCCGTGCCACACTTTGGGATACCACGTGTGGACAAGACCTTTTACAGAACAAGGGCTTTTGTTAATGGGTTCAATCAGCCTCTCTTGATTGGGTTTGTCTGCTCAGTGGCAACAGGTGTTTGTTCCTTTGACGAGACATAGCATTTTCCTCTTCATAGTGGGGTAGTGACTAGCTTTGCTAATGTGGTCATCGTAAAAATAGTGAACAGTAACAGTCTGAGAGAGACCATGGTGAATCATCAAATATGTCAATTAATAAGCAGCAACTTGCACAGCTCTTGGAAATTACACTCATTGCTCTCAAGTGAACAGAAGCGTCTCCACTTAGCTAGATGGGCCAGAGTCTGCCTTCAGAAACCAGGTCACCCACTTGATTGGATGCTGGTGCATTTCCAGCCGGTATATAATACACATAATATGCTCTAGGGCTGTAACATTCCTTAACTATTCCTTTGTTGTCCATTCTGCAGTTTTCGTAATTTTTAAAAAAGTATTTGTGTTTTAATATACTGCCCCGCTCCACAGACAGGCATATACTCACACATACATCATACATCAGTGACTCGCTTTTCATCCCTTCCTATCTGGACATAAGAAAGGACGGGACCTGGTGTTCACCGAGCACCTACTATGTATATAGACTCCGGCTAGGATCTTCCCATGCATGGTCTTGTTTAATCTTCTCTCCAGCCTTGGAAAGAGGCTATTCTTTTTTCTACTTTACAAATGAGGAAATAGAAGCTCAGTAGGTTAAGGAATGTGCTTGAAGTCCCACATACGAGAACTAGTATTCAAACTCAGCCCTGTGGCATGTACTGTGACCTTTACCCCTACCACTTCCTCATTATTTGCCTTAATTTATTTTCACAGATTTTTATAAATGTTTCTTTCAAAAATTAGAGGTGGAAATCTATCTTAGGCCGCCTACACTCAAGCATGATCAAGTTGGAAATGAAAAATCTAAAAAAAACTCAGTCATTTTCATGTCTTTTAATAGGTAAATAAGTTAAAATTATGTGTATGTATTTGAGTGTATAAAATGTTAACACTTATCTTAAAAATAAGTTTTGGCGACATGACCCTGTGATGTGAATATTGTAAAATGTGCTGCTATGGCTTTGGGGGTTTTATGCTATTTTTGCACATGGGAAAACTGAGTGTGTTACTAGGAGCTGAGCTCGGAGTCCTGCTGTGACTCTGGAAGAACCCTGATCCTCGGTCCCGTTTGAACCACCAAGTGCTGTGGGGACCACTGGAATAGCCCGGCTCACCATCAGCGCCCCATCCCTATCTGTGAAATAGGATGCAGTATCTTCCTGACACGCACCCTAATCTTCCTCTCCTCTCTTCTCTCCCCACCCCCTTCTCCCGCAGGCCCTTTTCTGGAGTCCGGGGAAGGAGGTTATGGGCAGGCCTGCCTCTGGCCCACACCATGAAGCCTGAGCCCGCTCCCGCCCTGCCCCCGGCCCAGCTCTGCGCCAGCCGTCAGCTTCCAGCTGCCCCTCTCCCGGCAGCCCCCCGCTGCTAGGAGGTAGGCCTTCAGGACTGGCTCTTGGCCCGTTTCTGCCTTTCACCTGGCTCAGCTCACTGCTCACTCCTCCATCACGGTGCCCCGGACCCCAACTGTCTCCCTGGCCTCCCTGGCTGGGGCGTTTGGGGGCACGCTGGGAGGAGCGCACTGCTGAAGGCTTTCCCCCGCCGTGTACCTCCTGCTCCTTGAATCAAGGCCTCCGGATCCGCATGGATAGCTGAGATCTTTTCTTGGAGAAAGACACTTGGCTCCTCGCTCCAGGCCCCCCTGTGCCTGCCTGACTCTCCTCTTCTGCTCCCCCTTTCCTGCTCTTTCGTGAATTTCTTGCTCGCGTGCCCGTCTGGGGCCGCCTTGTCCCCTCTCCTCCTTCCTTACCCGCTCAATATTTGTGTGTGTGACTTCTTCCTCTGTGTGCTCTCTGTCCCCCAACCCCTCTCTCCCTCTCTCCCTTCACTGCGAAGGGGGATCTTCCCTGAGGGCCGTCCCTGGCTGGCTGCTCCTGGGGCTCGGTGCAGGCAGCCACGATGAGTTTCACCGTGCACTCGGTGTTCTTCACCCTGAAGGTGAGCGTCCTGCTGGGGTCCCTGCTGGGGCTCTGCCTGGGCCTGGAATTCATGGGCCTGCCCAACCAGTGGGCCCGCTACCTCCGCTGGGATGCCAGCACGCGCAGCGACCTGAGCTTCCAGTTCAAGACCAACGTCTCCACGGGGCTGCTCCTCTACCTGGACGACGGCGGCGTCTGCGACTTCCTCTGCCTCTCCCTGGTGGATGGCCGCGTGCAGCTCCGCCTCAGCATGGACTGCACCGAGACCACCGTGCTGTCCGACAAGCAGGTGAACGACAGCGGCTGGCACTTCCTCATGGTGAGCCGCGACCACCTGAGCACGCTGCTGGTGCTGGATGGCGAGGGCCGGTCTGGGGAGCTGCAGCCCCAGCGGCCCTACATGGATGTGGTCAGTGACTTGTTCCTGGGCGGAGTTCCCGCAGACATACGACCTTCTGCCCTGACCCTAGAGGGAGTACAGGCCATGCCCGGCTTCAAGGGATTAATCCTAGATCTCAAGTACGGCAACTCAGAGCCTCGGCTTCTGGGCAGCCAGGGCGTCCAGTTGGATGCCGAGGGACCCTGCGGTGACCGTCCCTGTGAGAATGGAGGGATCTGCTTTCTCCTGGATGGCCATCCCACCTGTGACTGTTCTACCACCGGCTATGGTGGCAAGCTCTGTTCAGAAGGTAAGGCCCTCTTTCCTATTCTTCTATTGTTAAGAGACCTACCTGGTGGGTTGGGTGAAGGCCAAGAGCCCTGATAGAAATCAGCTCTATCATTGAAGTGCATCTTTAGCTACATGTTAGATAATCGGGTCCTTTCCCCAAGGAGTAGTGAAAATCCTTTGCTTGGTCTCAATGGAAAATCCATCAGATCTCAGCAGAAAGAGAATCCTGGCTACTCAATCATGGGCTTCTTACTCAAATGTTTGGCTGTACTCAAAGGGCTGAATGGAGTGACTGTAGAATCTGTGCCTAGCTCAGCTCCTTCCACCACAGCACAGCTTAGCAGGATCAACACAGGGCAAGAAATCAGATAGAGGTAGGCAAAGTGGTTATCTCTGTCTCTCCTGATCCCTTGAGAATTGGGCCCTTGAGGGTGGATGGGAAATTCCCCATTACTTCCTTCTTATAATTCCCAGCATCAGGAATGTCTGTGCAAAGAGATAGGGTAGATGAATTGCAGGCCCATGCTTGGCCCCATTGTAAACCCAGCTCTTCAGCTGTGCCCCTCCTCCCACAGTCTTCAGGGAGGTGCCTCCAGGAGGCATCTGGGGATGGGTCATCTCACCTCCTCCTTCTAGCACTAGGGTTTTTCATATGAAGTTCTTCTTTCCATGTATGAGAATGGTACAGGAAGGCACAAAAAATGACAGGACCGTTGTCCGGTCAAGCCTCTGAAGGAGCTGGCAACACTCAGCATAGCCTTGGAGAACATCCCAAGTTGAATGACAATTTCCCAGGAAGAGGGAGGAAGGGACTCCTGCCCAAGGGCTTAGGTTGCCCTCACCTTATTTATCAAATTCTGACTGTTTGGGATTAGATCTGAGAAGTGGCTCAAGCTTTACTTAGAATCCAGATTCCTAGACTCCTGGACTCACTAAAGGCCTAGATTTCAGTACGAAGAACTGTTGAAGCGACCAAGTGTGTGAGAACTAACCATATGGATGTGTGAGGGGAGGTTGGGTTGAGGAGCTGGCAGGGAGGTTACACTTCCTCCTATCCTTTTTGAGTTAAGCCCTCGATTCTTCTAGAGATGTTCGTGTAGCCATCTCATGCTGGTCTCTTCATGGAGGTGGTGGAATGGTATGGGGCAGAATAGTGATTCTCAACCTTGGCTGCACATTACGATCACCTGGAAGAGTTCAAAAACTTTCCGGCCATAGCATGAACCAAATTTATTCCGAAGCTTGTGGGAGTGGGGTTTAAGCATCTGTATATTTTTGAGGCTCCCCTGGTGATTGTGCAGCCAAGATTGAGAATCCACAGGTTGAGGGAGGTCAAGAGGTGGGGCCAGGTAAGTGTCTTGGCACTGACTTCCAAAATCTCTTCATTGAGGTGAAGCCCCACTGCCTTGAGATTTACAATGAGAAATGGTGTCTGCAGGTATTCCTCAAACTTTCCCAGAAGAGCTGAACCCCTAAAGCAGGTTGCAGTTGATAAGAATTTTAGTTACTTATAGCTATTAAATTTTTTTAAAATCAAAACTAAATTTGTTTCACAGGTGATATGTGCTGGAGCCTAGGACACTTTCAGGGCCTGGTTGGAGGCTCCGTGTAGGTCATGTATGGGCTATCACAGGATTGCCCCTGGGTCTCTGCTGCTTCTTGCCTCTACTGGGTTGGGCATCGGATCTCCCTTCCTTTGGATGGGCCACAGGAGAGGCAGGGGCAAGACATGCATGTCATTCTTTTCCGGCTTCTGTTTCCCCCCAGTGGACCCATTGGAAAAAGGGATGGGGAAGAGAGGCCAAGCCAACCCCAACCCACAAAGCCGCTTTGGGGATGTGGTTATTGAAGTGCTTCTCACAAGCAGGTGCCTTCTGGAGCTGACTGCTGTTCCAAAGCTTCTGGGCTTTGGAGAAAGTTTTGCTAAAGACGCTGACATGATCACTTGTTTTTCATTCACCCAAAGGATCTGTTCAGTCCTCAGAACTTGTACTGAAAGCTGGCATTCTTCCTTTCTAGGGAGCAGGGTGTTTGCAAGTGTGGTGCTAACTTGCTGATTACCCTTGATTGCATTTTTTGTGTTGAAAAAGAACTCATTTCCTCTGGGCAGGTCTGGATCAGCACTTTTCTGCAGGAAGAATCTCATACTATATATGTATACAATTAGTCTTCTCCCTCTCTGTCTCTCTCTTTTTGTTTTGCTCTGTGCGTGTGTGTGTGTGTGTGTGTGGGGGGGTCTACAGTGGAATTTCTTTGAAGCAGATTGAAGATAAATTTTTAAATATTTTTTATTGATCTTTAGAGAGAGAGGAAGGGAGAGAGATAGAGAGATAGAAACATTGCCGAGAGAGAAACATCATCAATCAGCTGCCTCCTGCACACCCCCTACTGGGCAATCGAGCCCACAACCCAATTATGTGCCCCGGTCAGGAATCAATCTGGCGACCTCTTGATTCCTAGGTTGACACTCAACCACTGAGCCACACCAGCTGGCAAGATAAATTTTTAATAGCTAAATACTATATATATATATATATATATATATATATATATATATATATATTTTTTTTTTTTTTTTTAAATAATATTTCTTTCTACAGAGTTCAGATCATCTTGTGGACCGATACTTCTATCTGTAGAAGGCAAACACAAATGAGCTTAGCTCATTTATTCTCCTGTTAACGTAAATAGAGTAAATAAACTGTGAGTAAGGGGAACACTTGGTTGGCTTGGAACAGAGCAGTGCAGAGGTTGAGGCGAGGGCTGCTGTTGGGGACATATCAGAATTTACTGTTGATAGCTTGGAACCCGTTGATCCTGGTAATTGTTATCATGTCTAATCAATCACAAAAAGGCATAACAGACTTTTAGAGACTATCTGTTCTCTCCACACACAGTTAATTTTTAGAGTAAACGGGGAAAACTCACCTGTAACATATTAAGGGGAAAAACTCACAGCAGCTGCTGAGTGTCAAGCAGATCTGCATAAAACAAGATAAATCGCCTAGACAATTGCTTCCCATTTCCCTAAAGATGATGTGGTGAAGCAGGTAGTGAGGGTGCATCCATTCATTCCCTTTCCTCTTCCCCCTTTCAATTGCACAGGTCACAGAACTGAAACCAGGGGACTCACTCCCAGCAGTCAGTCCTGTGTACCAGGCATCTGGTTGTCCCAATTTGCAGGATGGGCCCTACCCCTTGACTGTGTGAGGGCTTGCACCGGGTGTGGAAGATTCATTTTGTACTTCATGCTTTAGCAGTTCAAGAGCAGGAAGAGCTGAGCGGGCTCCTGCAGCTTCAGATGGATGTGCTCAGGGCCTATTGGAGGCGCTCTCTGGCCCATTAGCTCCTGGACGCCGGTGGTGTTGATGTTTGTTTGGCCTCTCTGGCTTTCTATGCTTCGGTAGCTCCAAATGTCTCCATGCTGCATCTCAGGAGGAATGCATAGAGGGGATTATCTCTTTTATGGGCTTTGGGCTATTTTCAACCCCTGTTGGGTATTCTCCCTGGATAGGACTCAGAGGACACCAGAGACAGTTGCTATGGGAGCATTGGGCCTAGTGGTTGGAGGTCCTGGATGTAGTATCTTCTCTTTCGTGTGCCGAAAGGCTATTAGCTCTGTCTGCAGACCCAGCTCCACACAGCCTACATGGGGAGACTTCATTCCGAAACCCCCAAGGCAATTAATGGTCACGCTGAATATTCTGGCACATGATGGAGGGAGGAGTTGTCCAGATTTTTACTTCTGGATGTTATGTTTATGAGTGAAATATTTTGGTGCTTAACTCCAGATTTGCTCATGTTGCCATTTAATCTTGTCTTTTAGTCATGTTCTTGGAGGACAGAAGTGTAGATAATTCTAAATGGTTCTAAAATGATACATATCTGCTTTGGAAGTTAGTTTAAGCTATGGCACAGCACATTCACCTGGTGTTTTTTTTAGCACAGTCTGTCTGTTGTGGGCAGCGCTGGAGCTCACTGGGCAACGAGGAGGTAGCCTGAGCTGCCTCTAGAGAGCAGGTCCCTCTTGTGCCATTGAGAGTTTGTCATTATCTTGAAATGAGTTTAAACTTGATTGTTTATTTTTAATCCATTCTTCATTATGAATGTGCATGTATTGAATTTCTCAGCAATCTTATGGTCATGAAGAATTGATTCGTATCCAAGGTGTATACATTTCAGTACTAATCTCCCTGAAGAGTTCACTTAGCATGATGTCAGCCTGTTGCAGTGGGGTGGGGCCAGGGAAAGATGGAGTAGGCCTCACAGGTTGACCTCTACTCCCAAATATCATTTCATGGGCCAACTATCTTTTCCTGTTGACGTAGGCAGGTGCACCAACAGGAAGCTGCTTGTCTTGAGTCTCAACTGTAAAGTTTTCAGGTGTTGGGATCCTACAGTGAAGTATAGTGGTGGGTGTTGGTGACAGGCCAACCCTTATTACAAGCACAGTGTTGTATGGTCTCCCATCCCCCATCCGTCCTACTGTCTGAAGCTGATATCCTACTTCGGTTGGTTTGATTGATGGCTCAACACCACTGTGTGGCCTTGGTATGCCTTCCTGAAAGTGAATTTTAATCCTTTTTCTTTTTATTGAGAATTTTGTGACTCTCTCCCCATTTCTCAAAGCCAGAACTAGGATGGAATGGTACTCCAAGAGGAGGTGCTTACCTGAGCATTTACCAAGGGCCAAAGACATCGGATGCTGGAGCTGGGTACCAGGGGTCGCCACAGCTGGATCCTCCTTTGGGCAACTTGTGTAAAAACACAATCATCTCCCTTCCCCCTTCCCAGTGCACATCCAGAATTGTAATGGGCTTTGTTCCTAATGTGTGTCGCCCTGAAAGGTCTGGGAGGTGGGGGTGGGGCGTGGGAGGCTGGAGGGGAGTGATGAGTAGTCAGAGAGTAAAGACTAACTCCTTTCAGAATCTTTATCCTTGGTATGGAGCCTGAAGCACAGAAACAGGGCCTTAAAACACACAAAGGCGGACTGCTGCTTCCCAGATGCAGTGCCCCACCCGCATTCAGGCGTTAGGTGGGACCAGCAAAGCCAGCAGGGGCTGTCGCTAGGAGCCTGAATAGGGGTCTGATTGCTCTTTTTCCCTCCACTCCTCCTGATTACCAAATGAGCTTTCCTGGGCATGCTGTATGCTAAATGGCAGAGCAGCCGCCTGCCACTTGCTGCAATAGACCCTCTTTTAACTGCTGAGGGAAGAGCAATTTTTTACACTGCGCCCCCGCCCCCCCAGCATCTCTGCTGCCTTCAGAGAAACAAGACCCTTCCTCTTCCCCACTTCAGTGGGGTGAGAGCAGCCTTCTCACTTTGCAGAGCCTGCACACCAGCTGCAGGCTGCAAAGGGGGTGGGCCTGGGGTGATGCTTCAGCCCAAATTCAGGAGGGTTGAGGGTCGGCAGGCATTTTGCCAGGAGCCTTGAGTGGCACTGAACTTGCATTTGCATTTGGTAATGAGACACCACAGGCCCAGCGCTGGGGGCTAATTATCTTTAAGTCCCCTATCTCCCTTTGCAGGCTGCCCTGGAAAGATGGCTCCCAGTTCCTGGGGCAGCTGCCCATCAGCTGGGTTCTCTCCCTCCATCATGGGACAGAAGAGGTGGGGTGTGGGCTGTGCTTGGGGGATGGGACTAAAGTGTCGTCCCTTATGACTCCTGTTGCCCTGTAGTCACTGGCCCCACAGTGTGTGTCCAGAGCAGTGAGGCCCCAGAGATGGGTCTAGAGTGAGAGAGGCTTTGGACAGGGCTCTGAAGGTCAGGTCCCCTTCCTTGGGCAAAAATAATAATGATATTGTTACTATTACTATTATTGAATACCACCAGGTGCCTGACATCCTAGGAGTGTTGAGACGGTGTGAGGGCAGGTTCAGATGCCGCCTGTTGGGCAGGTGCTCTGGGACCTGAGAGCCCAGATCCCCACCCTGGCATTTTATGTCTGCTCCTAGGCTCCCTTCTCAATTAACACAAATGGCCTGTGTCTCCATGGTGAAACGGAGCGTTGCCTCCCTGGATGCTGATGACAAGCAAAATGTGAAGCTCCTGGTGTAGGAGGTTATCAGCTAGGCCAGACCCAGGAGACTCGCTCCTCTCAGCCAGAGAGAAGGAGAGAATGTGAGAGCACGAGAGAGAATGAGATGAATGATTCCGAGCATTCAGTTCTCACCCTCAAGGCCCTGGTTTGAAATCAAGTGACTGGGAGTGGACCCCCGGGTCCCGAGGCTGCTGGAGCGAACTACACCGCACTGGAGCATCACTGGACAGCATGACCTCTGCAGACTTACCTTTGGTTTCCCAGGTGCCAGGAAGTACCCAGCACCCCCCTCGGGGTTGGCGGTAAAAGACGGAGCTCCTGGATCACTCTGTCAGACTCCTTTTCGCTTTCCTGCTGCCTCCTGACTCTCTCCATAGAAAACAAAACCCAACTCCTTCTCTGTGTTTATTCTGCTCTTTTCCTTTGTGTGTGTGTGTGGGAGGGGGGATTATTACAGAGGCGGATTTACCATGAAACCGAAATTGTTATATATCCTCACTCACGCGGGCCTCTTCAAGGCCCCCACCTCATTTTGCATTTATAATTATTTTTCTTAAGGAACCCCCAATATCACAAGCTCCTGGCCCCAGCTCTGTGGATCCGCCTCTGTTAGGAGGACGTGTTGCTGTCCAGTGACAGCAATGTTGCTTTGGGTGAATGTGTGGTTCCCCGATGACCCACGACCCTTCATCACAGACGAACTGTCCTTCCCTTCGAAACCGACAGGGCAGGAAGAGCCGTGGAGAGGGAGTGCGGGAGGGTGGAGGGGAGCTAGGAATAGGGTTTGGGAAGGCGTGGGGGAGGAGGAGCCATGGAGGATGTCCAGTGGGTAAAGAGAGGAAGTGTTTGGAAATGTTTGCAGTAGGTTTAGAGGAACAAGCTGGTGTTTGAACAGAGGGAACGCCCCAGTCCCCTTCCTGAGATTCTCCCAGCTGAAGATGGGATGTTTGGTTTGCCACGGCTCGGTGGGGGGCTGTGTTCTAGGTGACAGGCTGTGGCTGACGGAGGAGAGGTGGGCAGCGTGGCTCTGCAGGCCTGTCTCCGTGATCTATTTGGGAACTGACAGTGCCAGTGGGTTGTCATTACTGCTGCTGTTCTCCAGAAATTGATGTCTTTGGGTGACCTATTTAAAAGCAATACAGGGCCCCCTTTAAATGTGTCATTGTCTGTATCTGCTCTCAAACCTCCGCTGATGTCCACAATGTTCCTAAATCATGTATTTTCCAAAGTTAAAAAAATTTTTTTTAAACCCGAGAACCAGTACCAGCAGCTTTTAGAAGCAAATTGATCTCATAGTCATCCAGCCAAACCACCCAGCGCCACTCTGATAAAACAGACTTTGCATGTGGTCCTGGAAACTGAACGCTTTCCACTCTTTTGGGGGAGACAATGGGGAGATGCTGTACTCCGTGAGGGTACACGAGGGCCTGAAGGTGGGAAGATGAAAGAAAGGCAGCGACAGGAGCTGTGGGCAACTTGAAGCTCCCAGCTTAAGCTGTGAGATACATTTAGGATCCTTTTGGCTTTACTGAGGCTTTTATTTAAGTACGGTATCTTTGTAGCTAAGAAAATGACCCTGGGGAGCTTTGCCTTCAAGTTTCTCCACGAAACTCTACGCATCTGATTCTCTCCTGATGTTTTTGCCTCGCGCCTGCCAGTTCGGTTCTCCTGGAGCGGTCCCGTTTGCGGGTGCGAAGTCCTCAGAGGACAGTCTCAGTAGCCCAGTGGCTGTTGGAAACACTAGGGCTGGTGTCTCCACTCCAGCAGGCGGTGCCTTTCAGGCAGTTCCATAATCTCTCCTTCAGGGATGATTGACAATGTGCTGCCTGTAACCCCTGGAGAACAGAGACAGTGTAGAGTGAGAGTACCACTTACTTAATAAGTTGCTTTCAAATAGAAACAAGTGCCTGGCATGCAAGGAGGGACAGCTGAAATCACTCATCCGTGATCCAGACAGCGGGAAAGGGCTGGTAAAGCTGGGGAGTCATGGGACACTCACTATCCCATTGTCCCCCTGGTGCTCTCAGGCTTCTTTCCTGTTCAGAGGGGTCCTGTCTCTTGCACGGTCAGCCTTGGATGGCTGAAGGCAATGGGAAGAGTGGGCTCTAAGGGTGTCAATCCTCTTACCCATGGACTTCTTAAAAGACTAGTCACTCCACAGTGTATTTGCTTGATCTGGGTCAGGCAAGACAGGGCTGGAGTTCAGGCTGAGGCAATGTTTTGTGAGCCTCTTGTCAGTTTTCTTCTTGTGTATGGAATGAAGCGCACACAGATCCCATGACCATGTAGAAGACCATACAACATTTATGTGGCCTCCTGCTCATGGCTTTTCCCTATGTAGTGCACTGGAAACCAAGGCACATTGTGAAGAATCATGAAATAATAAGTTTGGAGAGGATTTGAAAAGTCACTGAGGCTAACTACTCATTTCCCATTCTCTTTTCCACTGTGTATTTGCTCCCCCCACCTCCCCCCACCCAGTCAACTGCAGTGACAGGGGCTCAGTGCTTTTCAAGGCAGCCTGATGTATCACTGCTCTCAGGGAGCTAGCTCTTCCTACATCAGGCCAAAGTCAGCTTCCCAGCCACTTCCTCACTGGTCCTCATTCTAATGAAAGCAGTGGGCCTTGTGGGTGAGGGGGACGGGTGGGTCCTAGCATTTCTGGATGATGCTTTGCAGGAAATAACCCTGGTGTCAAGATTCATAAGGGATTCTCTAATGTGGCACTAGTGATGCACATGCCACTGAGTTGTTTAGAATTAACTGCTTGTGATGAATCTTAAACAATGGGGGAGGCATTGATGTGGGAAGAGAGTCTGATGTAAGCAGGTGATTCATGCGCCAGTCATTCTGTTCCTGGGACCTTGCACTCTGAAAGATCCATGGTTAGCCCATCTCTGGCTTTATAATCTGTGCCTTATTTCATCCCCTAAGATGTCCCATCACCCTCCATACACAGCTAGCTTTCAGCATCTCTGAATGTCCAAGGAGCCCCTTGGACATCTTAATGGCTCAGCGGTAAGATGAGAAGTTCTAGAATGCCGTGGAAAAGAAGAAAATGAAATTAGATTGGACTTGCTTGGCAAGCCTATCCTGGTCGCCAGGGTCAGACACCCCAACGGATATCAAGATTTTGCTAAAAAGCCTAACAGGATGCTTATAGTAAAAGATACAGGCATGAAATGGAGCAGTATTGAGTAGCTGCTCCTGGAGACTGGCCTTGGGAGCATAAGCCCTAGCTGAGAATGCTTCTTCCTCTGCCAGGTTGCCCTGGGTGTCCCGTGTTTTTGGCACTATTGGGCAGAAGTCTCCTAGGAGAGGGATTAGGCAGGGCTAGAAGATGTTATTCCCACATTGGCATAGACTAGAATTCCCTCTTGCACCCCAAAGGGGAGGAGGCTAGTCTTGGCTCTCAGCCACCTCCCTATTGACCGTCACTTTACTGACACTGCAGTAAAGAAAGGAGGCCTGTCTTGTAATTTTGTGGTTTAAAATAGTTTACTTTTAAGAGCAAAGCCCACAGACATCATTTTAAGTCCAAGCATTGCAATATACCCAGAGTCACTGACTTCTACTTGGAGGCCCCGTTGTCCAGCCAGGCTCCATGGACCCCAAGCACGTGCTGGGAAATGGGCCTGACCACCTCACAGTCATGTAGTAATGGCCACATAGGAAGAAGATGGTTGGATTTCAGTTGCTGTAGAAACTTTGCTGTTTGCATATCCCGATGTTGAGTTTTCAGCCTTGTGTTAATACAGATCGGGCCTATTTTTCCCCCTAGTAGAATATATAACCAGTGGCTACGTTTTAACGTGTCTCTTGGCTCCCTTTGGCTTTCACATCCTTAATGCAAGTTGCAGTAGCTCAGGTGGGTTTCCCAATTCCTGTTGTAAAAATGTATGTGAAGAGGTGCTGTCTTTGAGAACTATAAGACATGAAATCAAGGTGGAACTGTTTCCCTTTGTTAATTACTGCACATACAGGCTTGGATGATAAATGCCACATCTCTGGTATCTGACAAAAAGCAAGTGCTCAATAAATGATCATTGCCTTAATAATGTGTGCGTGTGAGTGTGCATTCATGTTTTGTATGCATACACATCTGTTGGTGTTCATGTATGTGTCTGTGTGCTTGCTAATGTGGGTATGGATGGATGCAGGGTCCCAGGAATGTGAACTCAGCGATGGCTGTTGAATAATTTAATCAGCAAGGTCAGATATGACTTGGACCACAGTGGCATGGACCACCATTGGAAATGCTTTCTCTCCTTTAATGGGAAAACTGGTGTGTTTACTCTGGGAAAGTTTTCATTGAATCTGTGTCAAGTGCATACACAGTCCACTTGGTTTAATCTAATTGAGGACAGACGAGAAAGACTTTTGTTGTTGTTGTTTACAAACCAATGGTTTCCTATAACAATTATAGGCAGCAGCCAGCCTGGGACCATGTAAATGCATGTGGAATGGCTGTTTGAGGCAGGCACGTTGTTGTTACTAGAGATGGAGAGGCCCCATTAGCTTGTGTGGATTCCCTGGAGAAGACAAGGCTCACTGGGGACAGGATAATTGTCCTTGGATATCGGAAGAGCTGCCGTATAGAGGAGGGAGTGGATACAGGGCAGGAGACTGGAAGGGATCAGAGCTACAGAGGAAGAATTTTGATGCTTAGAGCTGTTGGACCATGAAATACGTAGTGTTGCCAAGCCTAGTCACTGGGAGGGGTGCAGCAGGTGCTGTAGTGACACCTGTCAGGAGTGGGTGCTGGTGTGTATGTGCCTCCGAAACAAGGACTCCATGACTCTGGGATCTCAGCAGCCAGGTCCACCCTTATGTTCGATCATACACATCCTCTGCCTTTCAGGGAGTGGGAAGGTTATTCTCCAGATAAGCGGCCTTGAAAAGGGGGCACATGCAAGACCCCCTTGCCTATATCTGTGGGGATATAGGAAGGAAACGATGAAAATGTAAGGTTAACTTATATGCAAATTACTTATAAAGACATATATGTCTATTGGAAGAACATAGTAAAATTATTTTTTCTAATGGGGAGTTTGGTCAGAAAGGTTTGGAGTCCACTTAAGTCTGCATTTCTCCTTCTTTAATCAGTTATAGTTACTCTTGGCTTCCTGTTGAAATTCCTCACCCTTGGGGCTTGCAGCTTTCAGGTGGAGGCTGCTGCCAAAAGTATTCCTGATGCCAGTGGTGTGTGCTGGGCTCCTCTACTCTGCTTCAGCCCTGTGTCTGGTGGTCATGGCCCACCTGGCCAGGTGATTTTGGAGGGCCCCATAGGAAGGTACTGCGGTCACACCTTCCTCTTTCTGAGGCCTCATTGTTCGGAATTACTAGTGCTGATGGTCCCTGATTTGCAATGGTTCCCTTTATGACTTTTTTGACTTTACAATGGTGGGAAAGTAATAGCATTCAGTAGAAACCATACTTCAAATCCTGAATTTTGGTCTTTTCTTGGGCTAGCGGTATGCAGTATAATACTCTCCTGAGATGCTGGGCAGCTGCAGTTGGCCTGCCATCATGAGGGTAAACGACCGATACACTACAGTGTGTTCATTGTGTAGGATGATTTTGCCCAACTCCAGGCTAATGTAAGTGTTTCGAGCACATGTAAGGTATCCTAGGCTAAGCTATGATATTTGGTAGGTTAGGTGTATTAAATGCATTTCCAACTTAGGATATTTGCAACTTAGGATGGGTTAATTGGGACTACTATTTCAGAGCTTCTTTTAGCATAGAAGTCATGCTACTTACTGGAGTAACTGGACTTTGAAATATCTTCAAGCATTAGCAAAGTAGTCAGTGATGTATAATGGTCTATTTGTTGGACTAGGCCACCTGTTTATTGGAATAAGTTCATTCTTCTAATATTCATGGATTGAGTGCCTCTTATATACTGGTGTGGTCCCTGCCCTTGAGGTGCTTATGGTCTAGTTGGGAAGCCTGTTAGGGAAACAGGTTCAGAACACATTGGCGCTGCTAATACACTAGGTAGAATGTAGGATAGCTCGCAAGGGAGTGTTCCACCTGCCTGGGTGGGGTCAGGAGGACACCCAACAGTGCAAACTCTTGGGCTGGACTTGGGAGCTTTATTTAGTAACTGGGAGGAAGGGGCCTTCAGGGCAACCCTCTGAACCAGCAGGATGCTATTTCTAGTAGTTTGCTGTATTAATGTGGCTGGTTTGGAGGACTGAGGACTATGGAGGGTAATAAAAGGAGTCAAGCAGGGTGTTTTAAACACTAGGTAAGGGTTTTGGACATTATTTCTTTCTTCAATTGGGAGTCCTCAGAAGTTTTTCAGCTGAGTAGTGAAAGTCAGATTTGAACTTTAGAAAGATGGTTCTAGGGGAAGTTTGCACAATGGATTGGCTGGCGATTAGGGAGGCCAGGAGAGGCTATTGTGTGGTTTTGGTGAGAGAAGAGACTGTCCTAGTGATGGAAGAAATGCCAACTGCAGAGATGTTAAGGAGAGAAACTCAATAATTGGGAAGGCTGTGACTTTTAGTGTGATCTGGCTCAGACTGCCTGGCTCTGACACACACTAGCTGTGCAAACTGGGGCAAAGGACTTAACTTCTCTGTGTTTCACTTTTGCCATCTGTGCAACGGGAATAATAGTGCTCATCATTTAGGATTGCCATGAGATTTAAATGAGCTAGAGCACATAGAATGCTTAGAACAATGCTTGGTACAGAGTAAGCATTCAGTGAATATTAGCCATTATTACAAATTATTATTGATTACCAATTACTGTTATTGAAAAGGGAAAGGAAAAGCTTTGATAACATGCTCCTCTGGTTGTAGGTATAACTAGAACAGGAAAGTCAGTGGGAGGAGCGGATTTGGGGTGAAGATGGGGGGAAGGTAACAATCAATTTTGGTTTGTCTATGTCCTGACTTCTCTTCAGAGGCTGTAGGACACCTGCAGGGAGATGGGCAGAGGCAGGTAGGGGCAATGGTTGTGTGAGGGAAGAGGCCAGGGCTGGGCGCAGATGTCAGCATTGTTGTTCTAGGGAGTGAGGGAAGGCTTGCACATGGGTGAGGTTGTCCAGGCAAGGAGCATAATTGAAAAGTGGAGAAGGGTGACCTGGAAACCTGTGGGAACCTTAATATTTAGTATAGTAAAGGAAAAGGAATCCATGAGATAGATTAAAGCAGATGACCAGAGTTGTAGAAGGAAACTAGGAACAGAAGAAAGTTCCTTAAAATTCTCCAGTGGTCAGACAATGAAAGAGTACACCTTCTTAGCCTGCGTGAAGTTGGAGCATGCATTTGAATGCAATAAAATGGCATCAAAATTTATATAATTTAGTTTCAAAGACTATTAACATTGGCCTTTCTTCTACCTTCAATTTAGTGAGGTAATTGAGAAAATTTCTACAAATAGAAATTTGAGAAAACTTCTGCAAATAGAAACTTAAGTCTCATGTACCGATGACGGACCTGAAGGATTTTGGATGTCCTCGTGACTGTTTCTAGCTCCTAGAGCATCAGAAGCTGATCAGTGATCTGAAAGATACAAACCCAGAGAAATGAGGTGACTTGCCCAAGATCAGCAAGTTGGCATTCTGATTTCCACTTTGCTTTTCTTTGAGACCACGACATTAAACATGAAATGCCTTCGATACACTTTTCTTAGAACTGGGTATTGAATTCTCTGGGGTACCAGCACTGATGCTGAGCTCGAAGCCAAACCCCTTCTCCTGGTGTTGGGGGAGAGAGTCCTCTGGCTCCAGTCCCTGTGAGCTGAAAGAACCAGATCCCCCATAACGGAGGCACAGAAGCCCCTGGCTCAGCAGCTGGTGATATAAGTGCTAGTAATTAATCCACTTGTGGTTTCTCTATCCCTGCCCAGGGCTGGGGTGCTTGGAAAGAAAGCAAAATACTTTCTTAAGGAAATCGAGGTTCAGCTCTGGTTGTCTGCTGGCTGCCTTCCTCCTGTTTCCGCCTCTCTAGGGCTGGGGTGGGGGCCGGCGCATGTCCCGACTGCTTGCTGTGCATTCGTTTTCCAGGAATTTCAGGACACGGGAGTTTTCACGCAGCTGTGTTGTTTATTGCTGTTCAGCAATCTGAAGTTGCTTATCCAGCGTAAGTCAGAACGGGGAGCCTCGGGAGAAAGGGGAACGCCTTTGAACATTTTTCTAAGCAGAAGGAATTGAGGTGTTAGGGGCCCAGCTGGCGTGTAATTGGAACCAAGAAATGGAGGCGACGTGAGCATGCATGCTCATAGGGAATCTCTTACTGAAACGCGGAGATGTTTCTAGAAAAGTCTTTCTTTCCATCCCGTACAATGACAGCAGACACTTACTGAGGGCCCACTGTGTGCCACAAGCCCTGGGCGCAGAGTGATGACCAAGACACCTTCATGCTTCATTAACCACGCAATCGTTAATTGCTTTGAAAGGTGAAACATAGAGTAACAGTGGCCTCTTCATACCTAGCAGAGCAAAGACTCTGTGAAGTTCAGGGGTGTGATTAAGACACTCCAAGGAATCATAGGGTTCCAGGGCTTCTTTTGGACCCAGTTCTCAGGCCAGCTCTCCCAGCCTGAGTTTGCCGGCCGAGGATCAGACGTGGAGCTGGTGGACTTAGGGCTGAGGTTAGCTTAGTGCCCACCTCTAGTCATATTATTGGGTTTAGCCTCAAAGGTGCCACCTTAATTTCATGGGAATCTTCAGATTTATCACCTGCTTATTTTGGTGGACTAAATTTAATAACAATGATGGTGATGAACTAATTCCCATGAAGTGATTTCTACGTGCCAGGCACTGGGGTAGGTGCTTTCAAACGTGACTTCCTTTAATTCTCCCAACCACTTCAACCAGGAGGTTTTGCTGTTGTTTCCCTGATTTTATAGATGAGGGGACTGCAGTTGAAGAGAGGAAGCCGTCACTGCTTAGGAAACAGGCCTGGGCGATTGACGTGGAGACGGAGCTCTCGCTCACCTCACTCTGCCCCGTCTTCAATCTGGCATGAAACAGTGGCTCCTGAGGCCATCAGGACCCAACCCCATTCTCTGCTGGTAGAGAAGGTGAAGATGAAAGGTTCTGAAACAAGAAGGCCACAGTGATTGTCATCTGAGGCCAGCCTACAGGGGCTTGTTCCTCAAGTAGCCTAACAGCACGAGTCCTACCCACAGCCCAGAAATCGGCTTGAGCGTTTCCAAAAAGCTGCCCTTCTTCCTAGTGCTCATGTTCAGCTAGGACCTGCCCTCCCAGGTCTTCCCACCTGCCACTATGGGTTTTCTTGGTACGTGAAGAGGAATAGGGGTTGTCCTGACCAATCCATGCTCTTCAGCTCTTCTTACCAGGGTCATTTATATTCCAGGCTGTCTAATAAATTCTCAGTCTGGAGGAGTAGGGGTATAATCTGAGTCTAGGTATCAGTTTGATCCCGAATCGCCTAACATTTATCAAACACTTACTGTTTCAGGCACTATGTGAATAGGTTTACCTTTTATCTCCATTTTAGACAAGGAGACTGAAGCACAGAGAGACTCCCAAATCTACCCTCAACCTAGGAGGACAGACACACAAAGGGGCTAGTTTTACCATTCTTCAGGAAAACAAGAAAAATGAACATAGTGTAGGAAATTCATTATAAAACCACATTAAAAAAAATTCTGATATCATGCCCTTTTATTTTGGGGGGTCTTAAATGCCTTTCATTTAAATTTTTTTCATATATCTTTATTGATTTCAGAGGGAGGAAGGGAGAGGGAGAGAGAGAGAGAAACATCAATGATGAGAGAGTCATTGATCGGCTGCCTCCTGCACGCGCTCTGGATCGAGCCTGCAACCCGGGCCTGTGCCCTGATTGGGAATCGAACCACAGTCTCCTGGATCATAGGTCGATGCTCAACAGCTGAGCCATGTCGGCCAGCCGATGCCTTTCATTTTTAAGAAAATATGGTAATACAAAGGGTCAATTTGGGGTTTTTATTCTTTCCTGGCCAAATAAAAATCTAGTTATCCTATGCTAGTTTCCAAAGTTGCTTTAAGCATGTTATAGGTAAATACAATCTCTTAGTCTGAGTATCATCATTGCAGGCAATCGCTGGCTTCTTTTGCTGTCTTCTCCCTAGGAGTAAAGTATTTGGGGAATTTTATTCACTTTCTATTTTGATCTTTTATCAGAAAAACATTGCCACTGGACAGGACCTCTAAGACCTCATACTTTATTTTCCTTCAGCATTTACCAAGGTGTTTTGATTGCACACTTTGACCCTGAGACCTTCTAACTCTATGTTGGTATAATCAGGATTAGACAAGCACTGAAACATTTTTATCAAGGGAATGTTTTTCAGAAGCAAACAATGTGAGGCTCATAATTCCTCAGTTCATTTTCTCTTCAGCATAGTTTTTTAAAAAATATATCTTTATTGATTTCAGAGAGAGGAAAAGAGAGGGAGAGAGAGAGAAACAGAAACATCAGTGATGAGAGAGCCATTGATCGAGTCCACAACCTGGGCATGTGCCCTGACCAGGAATCGAACCCTGATCTCCTGGGTCCTAGGTCAACGCTCAACCGCTGAGCCACGCCCAGCCGGGCTCTTCAGCATAGTTAAACCACATTTTATTTTTCCAATTCATTTGTATCTTGAGGAATTCTTTTGAACGAGATCAATTCCACTCCGTGTGTCTCTAGTGAAGATTTGGTTCATGATCAGCTGTTTTGTGCGCCTGTGAGATGTTGCCTGTGTAGCTTCCCCCATTGCGATGTCCTTCTGTGGCCATTCCCCCACCACATCCAATTTTCTCACGTCACATTTGCTGATCTAAATTTTGTCGTGAATGTTTTATGCTTCCTTCAATGTTTTAGTCAATAACAAATTTCACCATGTGCATGCTTAGCTGCTGTCAGTTCCATTTTGTGTTTTTTTTCCCTGACAGGTCTAATTTTTTTCCAGGTCAATTTTTGCAGTTCAAAGAATCACTTCCTACAACTAAAGCCAGTCTCTTTCCTGAGTGTTTTTTTTTTTTTTTTTTTAAAGCAGGTACAAAACATATAGGAGAGGTCACAGCATCAGGGTCAAAATATCTTGTGTTGTTTAGAGACATCATTGACCCAGGATTAAGAAATGGACCCAAGGTCATAGGTGAAGTTAGCAGCAGAGTTCTCTTGGGTCGTTTTAGAATGCACAGCTCCTCTAGCTCAGAGAAGGGCAGGGCAAGAATACGATATTGGGGTCATCTTGATGGTGTGCCTGCCTCCTCCTAGCCTCTGCCCCTCAACTCTTCTTCAGAGCCTAACAGAATTTCCACTGACCCTCCTCCCTAAGACATGGCAGCTGGGGCCGCAGTTCGAAGCCCCTTGGCTTCTCCCTGCTTCCCAGCCAGGCGCCGTAGGCTGTATGTGCACTGGGCGTGATTTACAAACAGCAGGACCAACAAGGAGAAATCCTCTCTTGTGGAGAATTAGGTCAGTGGCAGAGTTGGGGACAGGGAATCAGGCGTTGTTGGCTCCTCTCTCAGTTTACTCTCCTTGCCTGAAGCAATCAGGGCAGAGGCCAAGGGTGCTGCTGGGACAGACGTCTGGGGGCTGGCAGTGCCCATGCATGTGTTCGTGTGTGGTTGTGTGAGAACGTGAGAGTGGTGTGTGTCCCAGCCACTTGGGATTCCCCCCCCCCCGCCTTGGTGTATTTGTGTGGATTACTCTCAGGGGATATTAGTGTTGTCTAATAACAGCCATGGATTTATCAAAGGATTTGTGTGATTAATTCTCCAGCAAAGTACAGCAGATAGCTTAGAGCTCAGCCTGTGCGGTGGGTCTACAGCCCCGTTCCCTGTCCTTTCTAACTGGTTCTGGGGGAGGCTCTCCTTTCTTCCTTGTTGTTTTGTTGTTGAAGGCCCTAATGTTTGGGCCCCCACCCTAAGGCAGCTGAAACCATTTCCCGTCATTATAATGCATGAGCGAGTACCCAGGAAGATGGCGAAGTCTCTAAGTTCATGTTCTTGGTCCTCTATGGAAGCTGCAGAGATGTGGCCACCACTATACTCTTTGTACTGGGTTTTTCTCCTAGACCCCTGTCTAGGCACTGGTGCCCCAACTGTGGCCCAGTGGGAACAGCAGTGAACTGGGACACAGGTGACTGGAATTCTGGTTTCAGCTTCAACACTGTCCAGCTGGGTACACATGTCAGTTCCCTTGTCTTGGATCTGTTTCTCTCATCTGAGCCTCAGAGGATCCTGTACAACTTTATGGCACTGGTCACAATAATAATTAAATAGCTAATTGTCTGGTTATTTGTGGCCCATTTCCCCAGCTAGACTTGAAGCTCCAAGAGTGCGGGATTCTTGCCTGAATTGTTCATCTGCCATTACCCTAGCGTCTAGCACTGTCCCTCAACATCGATCTGTGTAATGACACATGGAGGTCTTCAGTAAATAGCAGCTTGTAATGGACAGTGATCCCTGCGCTTGTCTTTTGGGTCATAATTTTACATGCTTTAGTTCCTTATAACCCTTACATCAGTCCTACCAGGTATGTAGATTGTCCCCATTTTACAGATGGGGAAGTAAGGGCTCAGAGAGGATAGTTAACATGCCCGAGATCAAATACATAGTGTGTGGAAGAGCCAGAAGTTTTACCCAATTCTTCCTGACTACAGAGCCCTGTGCTATCTGCGGGGGGCAGGGAAATTGAAGATGTCTGCGTCTAAGCTGTTGCTGGAACATGTGGGTTGCCCCTCCTGTGCTCTGTTCCTCTATCTTTTACTAGATGGCGGGACAGCCTATCATTTAGATCAGTTTCCCTCTTGATTTCCTGGTACCCTCTGAGCTGCAGTGTCTACCTCTCTCCCCGGTGGGCCATGCTTAGTTAGGGAGGTCAGCATCCATTTCTTTACTCAGGGAGATGGCATTTGGACCCTGGCCCCTGGCAGTGACCATCTGCTATGAAGATTTTTCTGAAGCTCTCGTCCTATTGGGCAGGAGCCTATTGTAGGTGCCAACCTCATGACCTAAGTCAGGGAAGTATTATTTAGCTAGAGATGCCTTTTGTTTGCAAGGCTTAAATAGCTCAGTAGAAGCTCAACTTGGCACTTTCAGTTTGTGTGTCAACAAGTGAGCAGAGACACTAGTGTTAACATTTTCAGTAAGTTTTTATTGAATGTTTACTCTGTGCCTGGTGTTGTGCTAAGCACTTTATATAGATCATCTCATTTGATCCTAACAGTCATAAAAATTAGGTACAGTCAGTTCTGCTGTGATGCGTGTTTTAAAAGTGAAAATTTGTTCCAATGTGATTAATATATTAGGGAACTATTTGAGAATAATAATTTCGTTTTTGAGTATGCATGATTTCATCCATGAGAAACACTAGGTGAAGGCAGAGAGCTGCAGCCAGATGAATCAAGCTGTGTAGGAATACACAGGACGCACGCACCTCAACATGCCAGCTCCTTCCGTTGCCATGTGTGTTATGAGCCACTCCGGTCCAAGTTCAGATGACCCTCCTCTCGCGGCTTCATACAACTCACGAGCTTCCCATTTCTGTGAGCCAACTTCAGGTCTTTTTCAAGTGCTCTACTTATTGTAGCATTTATGTGTTTCTTAACCATTTAACACATATAAAATGGTTTCCTAGCTTTCATTTTTATTTAACTTTTTAGGGGCCGAATCATGTACATGAATTCATAGAGCTGTTGTGAGGATAGGATGAACTAATACATGGAAAGCATTGAACAGTAAACCCCCAATTATTTTGGTGTCATTTCCAGTTTACAAGTATGAAACAAGGTTTTTTAAACTTGTAGTCTGTCATTCTTCCGTGCCAGCAGGAGCTTGAATCAGTCTGCTAAGGGACACAGGAAGATACCAAAGCACAACACAGTTGTTGCTCTTGAAGACACGGACATAGGAGAAATTAAGAACGATAACAGTGACAGTTATTTTTACTATCTTTATTATGTGTCACTGGTGATGTTTTGGGAATTTGCGCCCCAGCCCCACTTTTCCTATAAGCCCTGTGGTTGTTGCTGCGCGATCTTGCAGAGCGCAGTGACTTTTAGAAACGCGTACGCATTCTCTACACCTTGCTGGCAGAACCGACTCTCCTACCACTATTCCCAGGCAGCTGAAGAAGGTGAAGCTAAGAAATTGACAAAAACATTTTTAACAACAAGTGGCCAGGCCAGGATTCAAACCCCAGCTTGCCTTAGCCCCATGTCTGCACTGAACCCCTAAAGCATAACAAAATTTAAAAAGTGCTGTCTGCACTGATCTGATTTTATCTGTAATAGGTAAGCTGCCTCTTCCCCCAACTGCCAGTGGAGCTCTGGTTCCTCCAGCCCGAGCCACTGCGTGTACATTGGAGCCCCTCAGGTGCTCGGGCACAGCAGTGACCGCGCCCACAGTGCCATCCTTGCTCCTTGCTGCTCCTCTCCCGGCTGCTGTCTTCCCAGGCTGGCTGGCACCTGACACAGCAGCTACCCCTCCTCTCCAGCCTGCGATCTGGAGTTATTAGCATCAAAGAACAAAAGCAAACAGCACCACGGCTTAGGGGGCTCAGTCTTCTACAAAGGCGGATAAATGGGCTCCGTGTCGGGGATGAAGCTAACACCACCTGGCCTTTTGTGGAGAGACAACTCTTCCTGTGTTTGAAGAGCTCAGACACAGCCGGAAAGCGCCCCAGAACGCAGGCACCCCAGCCCCTTCACCGCTGGAAGTTTGCTTTAGCTCCCAACTAAAAAGATCGTTTCTGCATTTGTTCCTGAAAGAAAGGGAAGGACCTTGTGCTCATTCCCCCCAGGGATAAGAAAGGGTGGGCCGCTGGGCGATGCAGGCTTTGCCTTTTCTCTCTTTTTCTCTCTTCTAATGTTGTAGGCGGGTGTAATTCTCAGTGGAAGGCCTGCCTTGATATTTGTGGGCCTGGGGCAAGAATATACACAGAGGCCCCTGGGCAGCCTCCCCTCTCCCTGCCTCCAGCACACTGAAGGCCCACATTTGTGTGGACACCCAGCCTGCAGAAGTCCACAGCTCCTGCTCACGGCCTCTCCTTGGCCATTTCTTGACACTAGAGCACACAGAGCAGCGGGTTGCGCTGCTTTTGAAAGAATGGGCCGGGGAAGAGGTCCAGGCCCATGTGGATTGGGGGAGTTTGGGCAAGAGTTCCGAGTACCGGCGTGTCCTGTACAAGGGGTCATGGCAGGCGTTGCTGGTTCTGGGTGGGAACATCCATTTGGCCCTGTGGCCTCCTTAGTTCCTGGAGTGAGATGTGGCTGCAGAAGGGTCAAGAACAGGCCCGTGTAAAGCACATAGCCCAGGGCAGGGGCTCCAGTTACCCAGGCCTATCGGATTGCATTTGACTCCTTTCCTCCGTCCTGGGCTGTGCCTTTCTCTCACTTCTGGGAGGGGCCCAGTATTCTAACCCCTGGTTTGTAGCTTGGTGAGTACCTGCCCTGGTTTGAGACAATTTATCTGATGTTCTACTCTGAGTATGAGAGGTGTCAGTAATGACAGAGCCTCTGGGTCTTAGTTTCCTCATCTGTAAAATGGGATGAAAATTGTTCCCACCTATTAGGGTTGTGGTGAGAATTAAGATGGATAGAAAGCTTGGTACAGGGCCCAGCATGCAGAGGATGCTCAATAAATGTGAGCTTTTTATGCCCAGTATGGCTTTGTGCCAGGGGCGTATAGACATTATCCCATTTTATTGCCACATTCACCCTCCAACGTGTGATGCTCGACACAGTAATTGGCTCAGGAATAGACATGTGACCTAAGCCAAACCAAGGAGAGCCTTCCCAGGAAATTTTGTAGAATTAGCAGGAAATAGGCTGCTCTCTTGTCTCTAGAGCTGCCAGATTCCACCTTTGCTCCATATGGAGACAAGCCACGTGATAATAAGGCCAACAGCAAACAAAACAGGGTTTCCCAATGTAGTCAGGGGATGAAGCTAGATCCGGAGTCCAATCCCAGCTCTGCCCCTCTGCCCACAGGCACATGCCTTAACTACTCTGAGCTTCAATCGTCTCAAGTGTAAATGGAGATACTAATAGAATTCTTCTCAGTGAATTGTATCAATTGAGATGACGTTGTCACCATTCAATACATATTGCTGAGCACCTGTTATAGGCCAGACCCTGCTTAAACTCTGGGTACACAGGTATTTAATGAAACAGACAATACTTCTTTTCTCACCGTTTGTGTTTTAATAAAAACATAGACCCCACAAATAGTGTCAAATCATGATTAGCGCCACGATGAGAGGAAAAGCAGGGGAAGGAAAGGTGGCTGAAGGCCTTTCTGAGGAAGTAGGAAAGGATTTGATACCTGAAGAAAGTGAAGAACAGCCTCACATGTGCCTGACAAAGGCTGTTCGGGCAGGGAAATGGCAAATGCACAGGCTCTAGGCAGGACCTGCTCAATTAGTGTTAGTTGCTTCTACTGTCATGACAGGCGGGCCAAGGCCTGGCTCACATAACCAGGCATCTTCCCTCTCCCACCCTCTTAGCTCTGGCATTTACACTGCCCTTGGTAGATAGCAGGTGCTCAAAAAAAAAAAGGGGGGGGGAATTCCTGATGAAAACAAATTCTGGCCCAGCCTGCAGCCACCTCTGTTAGGAATGCCATACCCGAACCAGGGGCAGGGGAGCCACCCAAGAGAGGTACCCCTCGTTTCTCTCTCTGCCTTCACCCCCTGGGAAAAAGTAAATTCGGGCATTCCTACCTCCGCTCAGGACCCCATGGGCACTTACAGCAGCTCAGCAGCTTCAGCCACAAGTGCATATGGTCAGCACAGTTATTATAAAGTTCAAAGGAAAGAATCCCCTGCAGTTTGGGGAGATTTGGTTCTCCTAACTGCAGGGGTGAGAGTTGGGAGGGTGAGGGGGAAGACCCTCCATCTGGTGCTGTTGCACTTGCAGAGTTTAGCTTAGCCTGGGGAGCCTTCCCTTGCCACCCCACATTTGGACTCGATCACCTCAAGGGGCAGGAGCCCAAGATTCCCCCACTTGCTACTTACACACTCCCCTATGTCCCTGGAGGAGCTTTGGGGAACATGGGGCGTTCTGCTTCCTGCAGGCAAGGCCCAGCTAAGCCTTCCGGGACCCCACCTGATGAACTCTGTCTTGGGTCTGACCTATTTTCTAGGAGAGAAATAGAATATAGATTTAAATGCAATGGCGCTCTACAAAACCACAGGCCCAGCAGTGTGAGAAAATAAAACAGCAGGAGGGAGCTGGGAAGGGCTGGCAGGGCTGAGGATGCCTTCTTCCCTGGATCAATCACATCTGGTTGTCAACTGCCTTTTCTTCTGCAATTTGCTCCCACTTTTTAATCTATTTAAAATTTGATATACATAGATATTTACATATATATATTTCCTCTG
Source organism: Miniopterus natalensis (assembly GCF_054644295.1). Classification (NCBI taxonomy): domain Eukaryota; kingdom Metazoa; phylum Chordata; class Mammalia; order Chiroptera; family Miniopteridae; genus Miniopterus; species Miniopterus natalensis. The sequence goes on along the minus strand of NC_142081.1, from coordinate 18,086,240 downwards.
GACAGTATTGGGGCCCAATGCTGCTCCCCCATACATAGACCCCCAGGCTGTATATCAATATTACCCACACACAGAGGGCCCTCTGGGGATGATTGCCTTGGAAATGGCAGGGTGCAAGGCATGGAGCCAGAACCACCGCAGCTACATCCTACCTAGGACAGACTTTCTTGCTGTGTGACCATCAGACGAGTTTTTGTGTTGTTTTAATAATCTTGTCCTCTCCTATATGAAGGTAACCAAATTACCAGCTAACATTGACTGAGGGCTTTCCATATGCTAGGTAGTGTTCTAAGCTCCTACAACAACCACCTTAGGAGGTAGGAACTATTATCACCACCATTTTATGGAGAAGGAAACTGAAACACAGAAAGCTTAGGTACAAAGTCACACAGCCTGAATCCTGGCAATCGAGCCATGGATTCCATGACCTGGTCTGAGTCACATGCCTCCCCTTAGAGCTCAGGTGGGGGTGGAAGTCATCTCTACAAAGCCATATGGATTAAGAGTAGGAAAGGGGGTTGGTTCTCTGGAAGATAACTGGGGCTTGCTATAAAAAGCAGGGAAAGGATGCTGGTCAGATAGTACAGCAGACGGGTATTGAAGCTCTGATCCCCACCTTATGTCTACCCTCCCCATTCCACTCCTGCCTTTGTCATTTCAACCTGTTGGTCAGAATTGAATGCAGAGATCCAGGTAATCACTGCTTCTTGGGCCAGGGGCCAGGTGATATAGTGTCTCTCTGTTCCTCAAATTGGACATAATGCTCAGAACTGCCCCTAAGTTGGTGCCACAGCCAGGGGCTGGGTTTGGACCCTGCTAACAGGGGTGTTTCTTGGTGGCCTCGTTGGCTCTCTTCTGCAAGAAGAGATGCTGGATTCTTTATGCACAGGACTAGAACTGAACCAAATTAAGGTCTGAGGAAGGAAGACACAGGAAATAAGATTGGAATTTGTTTTGTCTCCTGCTTCTGCTCACCCAGAATCCATTAACCCCTGCTTGCCCCCTTCCCCCTGAGAAAAGGGGTGGAGGAGACCACCGAGGGGAGGGCAGGGCTGGAGCAGAAGGTTTCACTCCTAAGTAGAAGAGTTGAACCCAAATCTTGGGTTCACCAAAAGAACTACAACTTAATTTCTATTGTCTCTTGGCATTTCCAGGGAGCCATCTGGTCAACATTTTTTGGTAATTCTGTCTGTGGTAATTCAAAATGAAAATAATCAGAGCAACTAATGTTTATGCAGTGTTTGCCTTGTACTGAGTTAAGTGCTTTACATGTATTTAATCTCATTTAATTTTCATAACACTGCCATGAGGGAGGCTGTGTTATCTTCCCATTTTATAGCTGAGGAAAAGACTCAGAGAGAGTTTACTGATTGACCCAAGGCCGTCGAGCAGACTGGAATTTGAACCCAGACCTGTCTGTCTCCAGAATTTAAGATTGTAACCACAATGCCCAATTGGGCAATTTAGTATTGAAAGAACTTTGGGATTCTAAGGAATCCTGTCTCCCTTGGGTCTTGGTACCTCCAAAGAGCATGTTTCTGTGAACAATGGTATTGACATTCCCACCACTGAACTCGACTACATGGAAATGGCTTGATACCCTGCTTAATGAAGGGGTAGTTTAACGACTGCTATTCTAGGCAATCCATCAGGCATAGTTAATGGCCCTGCTTAGTTATTTACAGAGAATGTTTTCTTTTCCCACCTCTTCTATTTTGCCCCTCTTCTTTCTCCCTGCTGCCACTCCACCCCTAAATCTAACAACTCACCAGAAATCCTGAAAGGGGGTGTGGCTGAAGAATGATTCAGAGCTCTTTAGAAGTCTCTTTGGGCAGGTCTGGCTTCTAGGGAATACAGGGTGTGGGCTGGAGAAATGCTCAGCTGTTGGTGTGGGCCTGCCCCTCCCAGATGCTGAGGCATAGCTCTGTCAGGTCAGCGCCTGGATTTTTCTGGGGCAAGAGCCCTAAAGAACTTGCTGGAACTTCACAAATTCGATGGCAGCAAATTAGAGGCACAGAGGATAACCCATGACCCACTCATGGGGTAGCTGGGAGGCATTTACCCAGCTCTCTTATGGCTTCAGTGTGCTCACTGAGCCTGCAAACTGAACTTGGGTTCCATATGCCCTTGAGGGACTTGAGTTTCTGTTGAAAGAATGTTGAACTGGGTGGGATTCAAGAGATGTAGGGTCTTTTCTAGGCTCTGACCCTGAACTAGTTGGGTAACTTTGGGCAAGCCTATTGACTTCATTATCTTCATCTTAACAAAAATGAATTAAAGTAGATAATGTATATGGATATCCCCGACCCACCATTCAGTGACCCTAAGTGAGTCACCCAGGATTGCCTGGAGGGCCAGTGTTTCCTGAAGCAGCCCCCAGTTCCTTCTCCTCGCTGTAGTGTGTCCTCAAGGTTGGATCCAGGGGGTTTAATTATGCTTTTGGGCTGCTCTTAGTTTGGCTTCTCTAGCATGATTCTGTTTTACATTTGAGGGTAGAAGGAGGAGATTGTGTTCATGGAGATGATGGGGAGTGAACTGTTTTTTGTTTTTGAAAGTTCATTGGCTTAATTCAAATATCAACCTTCCCAGGGCTGGATGTTTATTTGCAGATATCAAAAGTGATTTCAAATGGCAATTCCTATAATTACTGATGGGGTGAAAGCAAGGAAAAAATTGGAGGGGGAGACAGAATTTCAATTTGTCTGGCAAATGACCCACTCAGCACACAATCTCAGGCACACACACAACTGTCTGTGATGAAGAATGGTCGCTGGGAATACTGGGGAAGGCGGGAATTATGAACGCTTTGTGATCCTGTGTCCTTCAGTCCTATGTGATGAACAGTGCTGCAGCCCACTCTTAATTCTTCTGCCTCTTTTTCCTTGCTCCTCAAGGGAGTGGTTTATTACTATGTTTTTCTCTCTCCTGGGAAACCTCGCTTGACTTCATGTCCAGTGTTCTGTAACTGGAGGGACGGAGGACTGGCTTGGGCATTGGTATGCAGAAATCAACCAGAATATTTTAACTGATATTCTTGCAGGATTCCAGTCTGCTTGGCTCTTTGGAGCCCTATCTGATTCCAGGATGTTGTCTTTCCGGACAGATGTGAAGCTCACCTCTCTTGCTACATGCACAGTGAAAAGGGAGCTCGGCCCCTCGGCTTGCATGGGTGGTTTTTGGGTGAAGGTGGAATTAGGTGCTCAGAAGCTGAGCACCTCTGGGGTCTTGCATGAACTTGACAGTCATGCAAGGGCACATTGCATTGTGTGTGTGTGTGCTGCTAACGCTCTTCTTCCTTTTTCTCTCCCTTTCTCTCCTCTCCCTTTCCCTCTTTTTGAAAATGCTGCCACAGATGTCAGCCAAGGTCCAGGTGAGTCTTTGTGTCTGCACAGCTGCCGTGCAAATTGCCCTCTGCCAGATTGTGCATGTTTGACTCTGAGTGAGACCTTTGCCTGGGGATGCTAAACGGAACACAAACCTACACACATTGCATTTTTCGAAAATTGATTTAGGGTTTAGAAGAGATGCCTTGAATTGATGGATTTGTATTGATTTTTGAAATCAAAGGAGTGTGGTTCCAAACCATGCCTATACTATCACTGACTTCTGATTAATATTTCTGGATGAATCAAAGAAGCAGAAAGTGAGCACTTATTGAAAATATTTTTAAAAGATGTTCTTAAGATATATATTCTCCAACTGAATGAGCATTTCACTTTGTCTTCCATAAATTTTTTTATCTTCTATGGGTTCATGTGGCTGAAAGCTGAAGATATGACACACTCAGCATGGAAAATACGATGTGGGTGAAAGAGGTTTCTTTCTTTTTATCCTAAGAAATGGCTTTTCCACAATGAAATTGGAAATATTCTTTTCTTGGTTATGGAACTAATACATGCTCACTGTAAAAAACAACAACTATTTTTTTGGTCAATGAACAAATGGTAGAACCATCCTTATGATAATGGTGCATTTCTCTTTTTTAAATGTAGACTCAGTCAGAGTCCTAATTTTAAGCATTGTGTGTGTGTGTAGACACATATATGTCTGCACACACAGACTCCCATGAGAGTACTCAACTACTTATAGATAAGAAGTGTTCGATGATTTAGAATGGTTTAGAGGTCATTCTAAACTGGCTAGAACTTTGAGTTAAGAAGAATAATTCTACTAAATGAGAAGGGAGTATCATTGTTTCAAAAGATATCTCCATAGATATTTTCTTGTTTAGTCCTTTCAACATTTAATTCTTATATTATCAGTACAAGAGAGGTATTATTATATCCATTTTAATGTGAGGGAAATTTAGGGCCCAGAAGGGTAAGCAGGCTACCCAAGGTCACAGTGCTGGACAGTAGTAGCCGTGGGATTTGAACTTAGGACTTTGGGACTCCAAAGTCCATGCACCCTCCATTGGAACACAGTGGGCCCCATCACTGAAAATTCTCAGCGATTGAAGATCTGGTAAGTATTTTCTAATGGGACTATTGTTTATTTTGGCTTAGAGGTAGTGTGGCATTTTTATTATTAGCAGAGCTCTTTCCAAATGAATTTGTCCTTAATTATTTTTGAATATCTAAAGTAATCAACCAAACTTAAGACTTTCTGATCATTAACCTATATGAGATATCATACAACACAGGAGAATAGTACAGTTACCTCTAGCTAATACACAGGGTTTCCCCATCTCTTATCTTCTGTCGACTCCCCATCCCTTTAAAAATAATTGTTTGAACCAAAGCAAGTATTATCTATTTGATAATATTTTAGTTAATCTCTTACTCAGCAAGTATTTATTGAGAACCTGCTATGTGCCAGGCACTCTTCCAGGCACTGGGGTTAAAAGAGTGAACAGAGGCTCTCTGTCCTCATGGATCTTTTATTCCAGATGGGGGCAGACAATGAACTAAGAAACTATATATAGAGAGAGAGTTGTGTATGTGAGGAACACAGAGTTTATTCTTGTATTATTATTTATTAGTTATTATATTATTTTCCATATCAACAACTGTGAACCTACGTTTGCCCCCCACACACATACATGATATGTATAATATATGTCTATGTCAGGTACATATTGTCCCACGTGATGTGAAAAAACAAAGCAGGTGGGTGTGAAGCTGTAATTTATGGAGGGCGGTCAGAGGCCTCTCTGCTGAGATGACATTTTCCCGGATACCTCAAGGAGATGGTGAAATAAGGCCAACACTTCAAGTTTTATTTGTAAAAGTGCCACTTGCCTGCACCCCTTCTCTTCCTGGTTCCCCGCAGAGTTGTGGCCCAGGGTCCCCACGGAGACTTGTGCGTGTCATGCCCTGTGCAGCCGCTCCCGGGGCTGCCGTCCAGGTGCAGTCCCCTTGCCAAGCCCATGCCATGGGGCTGCTTCTACCCACGGGGCGCCTTTTTCCAGTTCTCACAAAGATGCCGTATTGGTGCTGGGTGGACCAGCTGGTGGGTGAAGGGCTGTGGACCCATAGGCTCCCCTCCGTCTCTTCGAAGGGGTGGAGGTCAGTGCGAGCCTGCCTTAGATAACAGCATCTATAACTAGCACCATTCCAATTTCACGGCCATTACCTCATTTTATTCTCTTAATGACCCTCTGAGGTATGTCACCTGCGCTCTATTTTCCTGCCAAGGAAGTTGAGGCCAGGAGGTTAAGTGATGTGCTGATGTCACCGAGCTACTGAGTAGCAGGGCCAAGAGGGGATTCCAGTCTAATTCTAAGTGTCACACTCTTCTTTCTGCCCTTGAGGTGTCAGGAGCTGACTGCCAATCCTGTCACCCCACTGACCGCTTGCTTTTTTGTGGTTTCTGAGCCTGAAGCAAATCATGAATTCAGAGTCTTCCCTTGTGACTCTGGATACAGCAGGAGACGGCCTGAACTGTGGGCCCTGGTTGAGGTTAGGGGACCGCCTCCCCACTCCCTGAGGCCCTGGCCAGGCAACCTGGAGCCAGCAGGGCCACAGCTCTGAAACAAGTGGCCCTCAGTGGCTCTCTGCTGTATTGTTCCTCCCGCTTAGAGAGACAAATTGGGGATTTTATGAGCTAATGTAACTATTTACCCAGGGGCTGCGGGAAGACTATGGGCATGATTGATTCATCTATTAATTTTACATGTAGAGGAGATTGCTTAGAAGTAGTACCACATAAAACACAATCAGAGATGGGGCCTGGCAGGCAGTGCCTTTCCCAAGGTCTAGGAGATGGGCAGGGGACTCGGAGAGTATCCTGGACACCCAGGAGAAAAGGGGCAGGCAATATGTCACTGGGCTACCATGTGGGAAAAATCCACAGCCCCTCCTTCCGGCCTTTGGGAAGGAGGTTCAGGATCATGAAGAAGCCATGGGCATTTGTGGCGCGCTGACCTGCAGGCGAGGGCCACCCAGCTTTGCCACCTCCCATGCCCCCTCGGATCTGACGTTTCCTATGAACCCCTCCAGGCAGGTGCTGCCATCCTCCCCACAGGTGAGGAAGGGGAGCCTCACAGAGGTTCAGCCACTGCCCACTGTCATCAGCTGCTGGTGCGAGACCAGGATCTCAGACCTGCCTGCCTCCAGAGCCTGCGCTCCTTTTCTTTGAAAGCCTGGCATTTCCAGGGCAGAGCTGTGGGTGCCTCTTACCCGCATTTGCATTCCTAGCTCCTCGCGTGGTGCACGGCACATGGTGGGACCTCACAAGTATTGGTCGAGCAGAAAGTGTGGCCACAGCACCAGGAGCATTGTGAGTCTTCGGGTCCCAGGACATGTTGGGACTCAGAGGGTATCTTGTTCAAGGAGTGCAGCTCTCTGACTTTTCAGAGGAGGAAACTGAGGCCCAGGGAGGGGAAGACACATCTCCAAGGCCATGGAACCCGTTTGTGGCCTGGAAGGGACTACAGGCCCTTATCCCAGGAACTACTGCTGGCAATTTGGGATTTGCCATTGGTCTCCCTGTAGGGCAGGAGGGGACAGACCCAGCCCCGCTGTACCCTCTCCCCTCTTCCCCTGTGTTCCAGAACTCTCAGCCAAGGGGAGAGGAAGCCCTTTGGAGGTGGAGGCGGGAGAGGTGATTAGAGGAGGTATTTGGAGGCAGGGAACAGTCTGGGGCCTGGGGCTATGAGACCCCTCCTTCCCCTCCCCCAGCTTCTCTCTCCAGCCAGGAGGGGCTGTTTATGATGCTCCAATGACAGCCTCTCTTCAGAAAGGATAATTTCTCAGGCTCTGCCTGCTGATTAGAGCTGGAATTTAAATGAGTAACTGTGACCTTGTGGAAGTGCCCTAGTTATTCAGAGGCCCGATGAGGAAATAGGCCTCTTGCCTCGGTCTGTCAGAGCCCCGGCAAGAGTGGGAGGGGGGCTCCTGTCTGCCAGGGCCCAGAGGAAGTCTGCAGAGCTGAAAGCCACTGGCTGCCTTTGCTCCAGCCTCCCTCTGCCCGCTCTTCATCTCTGCCCCCTTCAGTTTAAGTCATCTCAGGCCGTCCTTGGAGAGGGGACCTAATTATTTGTCCTCGCCCCCGCTCTGTCTCCCTGGGGTCACTCAGTCCAGCCTGAGGGCCACTTCTAAACCCGAAGTCAGGAGGCAGCGTCTGACTTGCCTGACTTGTGTTTATGGACACAGAGGGTTTGCCCTAGAAGATTGCTGCTCAGAGGTGATCCACCTACCCAGCAGCATCAGCTCACCCAGGAACTTGTTACAAAGGCAGAATCTCAGGCCTCACCCCAGACAGACCCCAGCTGTATGCACATTAAAGCATAAGACACACTGACCTGAAATTCCCGGCCTCTCCTCTGCTCTGGAGCCAACAGGGCTGTGTGTGGACTGAGGGAGGTGCTGCCCACCTTGCCAAAGCCCAATTCTTGGTTCTGGGCACAGCATGGAATGTCCACCTTCTGGGTCCATGGGAGTTAGGAGGGAGAAAGAGCTTAGGGAAGGGAAAGGGAATGAACATTTACTGACCACTGAGTCTGGGCCAGTCACTGTTCAGGCGCTTTCCATACATAAGAAAGCTTAGGATGGATGGGCAGGGTCTGCAAACTGAGGCTCCCAGGCCAAATCCAGCCTGCTAACTCGTTTCACATGGCCTTTCAGCTAAGGATGGTTTCTCACTTTTCAAATAGTTGAAAACAACCAAAAAAAGAGAATAATTTGTGATGCAGAAATTTTATAAGATTTGGATTACAGTGTTTTTATTTTATTAATCCTCACCTGAGGATATGTTTATTGATTTTAGAGTGGGGGGGGAGAGAGAGAGAGAGAAACAGAGAAACATCTATCGGTTGTCTCTGGTACGAGCCCACAGCCTAGGTGTGTGCCCTGACCGGGAACTGAACCCGCAACTTTTCAGTGTACAGGGTGATGCTCCAAGCAGTTGAGCCACCCGGCTAGGGTGGATATCAGTGTTTTGAAAGAAAGCTTTGTTGGAACAAAGGCACACTTGTTTGCTTCAGCATCATCTGTGGCTGCTTCCCAGAGGCAGAGTGGAGTAGCTGCAGCAGAGACCCTGCTCCTGTAAAGCCTGAAGGATTTAGCATCCAGCCTTTTCAGAAACAGTTCACACCTGGGGAGGGGCAGACTCTGAGCCGGGTGCCTGGGTTGACATCCTGGCTCTATCCCAGCAGAACAGTATGACCTGTTCAGGTTACTTTTCCTTTGTGCCCCTACTTTCTTCACCATAAAACGAGACAGTAGGTACCTACCTCAGGGGGGCTGTGGTGCAGATTGAGTGAGTGCATGCGTGTCAAGTCTTAGAACAGTGCCTGGCACGTAGTACACAATGTATAGGCCATGTGTTTCCATTTTACAGATGAAGGCACTTAGGCTCAGAGAGGTTTAAACACAAACAAAAGCATGCTTTGTCTGTCAGAGTCATCGCCCACTGCTGGGCACCCAGCCCCTCTGGACATACCTGCTGGCCTCGCCTTAGACACGTTCTCTCCCACCCATCCTGATCTTCATGCTGTCACTGAAGAGGTCCCTCAGACAGATCCTGGCCACCATTGCTCTCAAGCAAGGCCCAGGAACCCCAGTAACACTTATAGAGTACCTCTTAAGCCAGGCACCTGCCACTTCACGGATGAAGAACCTTGGGCTCCAAGTCATTATAGCCTTTGTCCAAGACACAGGCAGGCATGGTAGGGATCGGGATTCAAATGCAGATCTGAGACCTCGGCTCTGTGGTTCTGCCTCCTTCTGGCTCTGCCACTTTCCCCAGGAGCTGTGTGGCTTTGGGTAAGTCACATAACCTCTCTGGGTATCAGGCTGCTTTTCTTTAATGGGATGAGCTTGAATTATATGGCCTCTCAGATTTCTTTGTCCTGAGGTCTATGCTTAGGCCACCTGACTAAGATACCCCAGGAATGGCAATCAGGAAAATGCCCTCTTCTTCATTACCGGAAACTTATAGCTCCCAACTCCAGTAGCACCTGAAATAAATTCTGTCTGTTCTTTCCTATTCTTTTGGGCAATAGTCCCACTTCCTTTTCCCCCTTATTTATTAGGAAAAACGCCTGACATTCATTCAGCTTGTATTTTGACCCTGGCATGCATCATTTATTTCTCCTGACATCCCCAGGGGGCAGGTTCTGTGATTAGACCCATTTCACCCAGGAGCAAAGTGAGGCTCAGAGACAATAACTCACCAACCCAGTAGAAACAAGTGGTGGAGCAGGATGCAAACTCTGGTATCTCTGGTCCTGGAGACATCTTCTAGGGAGCTCCCCCAGAATGTACACTTATGAAGGTGCACCCCTGTTCATTACTGTATGCTCTCAGCCTAGAAAAGAACCAGTATGTCATGGGCACAGAATAAATACTTGCTCAATGAATAAATAGTGCTCAGCACTCAGCTCTTAGTTTTACCCCAAACCTCTCTGAAAGAAAGCCTGCTTTTTATTGGGGTTTGCCTGGAGATAGAAGGTAATTAAACCAATCTTTATTCAGTGCCCGTCTTGGGCTTGGCTCAGTGGGGGTGCAGACTGGAGGGAAATCCACCAATGCGTCATTGGATTGGAAAGGGCCCCGGGCTGGGCTTGCAGTGCTCAGCTTTCAGCCAATTTCCCGGCTGGGGCCTGGGAGGGCCCCCTTGGCTCCCATAGCTGTTCTTGATGAGTAAGTGCGAGTAAGGAGCTGCTCCCCAGCCTGCCTCCAGCTTTGGCTAACTCAAGGAAGCAGAGAGCTGGGCCTTGGTGCCTTTTTCTAAGGTCTTTTGTCTTCTTCTTTAAATTTCAGAGAGAGGAAGGGAGAGGGAGAGAGAGAAACATCGATTGGCTGCTTCCTGCAGGCCCCCTATGGGTATTGAGCATGTGCCCTGACAGGGAATCGAACCAGCGACCTCCTGGTGCATAGGACGATTGCTCAACCAACTGAGCCATGCAGGCTGGGCTCTAGGGTCTTTTAAAATCTCCTCCTTTACTCTCTTGGCAAGGCAGATTCACTGGGGTGCTGGTTATGGTCCCATTCTGTTTCTCAGTTCCAAAGGGCAGGGTCAGAGTTGGAGCTAGAAAATATCATTGGAGTTATCCTGCAGCCTCAGTGGGATGGTACTGCCCGACCCCGTGAAATGTGTGGGAGCTATATTTGTTGCTCCGATGATGAGAGGGCATTAGTGGCATTGAGTAGAAAGGGGCAACGAATGCCAAATGTGCTGTAATGTGGGGGAGGGTCTCATTCAAAGATCTGTGTTGCTCAAAATGCCCTTGGTGAGACCAAAGAGAAACTGTTCTAGACCAATTTCTTCCTCGTACAGGAGGGGAAACTGAGGCCATAGAACTTCCATATAACTCAGCTAAGTCACACACCTTTTCATGGCAGCCATGGAGCCCTTCTAGTCTGTAGTCCTGCAAGGTCTAAGCTAGTCAGCCTGTGGAGCTGGGCCTCTGGAGGAGTGAGGGGATGGGACGCAGCTGAGGGCTGAGGACAGCGGGTCCCTTCGTGGGAGGCATCTGAGGTTGTCTGGCAGGCAGACTGCCAGTGCTGGTGTTGGCATGAGATGAGGGTGGGGCAGAGAGAGGGCCTAGATATGCCAGTCTCCTAAACAGTGACAGCAAGGACTGCAAGCTCGAAAAGCCCTTCCCTCATGCCGTGAACTGTGCTAAGTGCTTTTTATTTGTGATTGTGCGTGGTTATCACGGTGGTTCTGAGAAGATATTTTACAAGTGGGAAGCAGATATTTTACAGGAAAGTTAACTTGCTCAGATTCTCACAGTTAATAAGAGAAAGAGATGGGATTTGAATCCAGGACTTAGATTATTGAGAGCATTGTTTTTGCAAACTCTGGTGAGCAGCCAGATCAACTGGAGGGCAAATGAATGAGATCCCGGGGATTCTGATGTGACCAAAGTTTGAGAGCCACTGTTTTAAAGGAAAGCGAACCGAAAGGTGAAAGGACTGCAGAGTTTTAGCCTTGACCGCTATTTGATTCCCTACATACTTTAAGGGAGGTTGTGATGAATGGTCTCCCCTTTGAGCTCCCATGGCACCTGAGGGATGAGGCTAGCAGAGCCATCATCATAATACACTGTATGTGTGTATTGTCCCCCCATGCCCCTCATTGGCCACTGTGGGCTGTTTAAGGACAGGGAGTGTCTTACTCTTTGAGAACTCATCCATGCCTATATCCCCACTACCTGCCATAGTATATGTGCTCATAAAACTTTGTTGTTAGAATCAGCATTTCAGGAATGGAAAGGACCCAAGAGGTTGTCAAGGCTCTCTGTGCACCTAATTTCTGAGCCTTTCCTGTAAGAGTTTATTTAGACTGGGCTTGAACCCCTGCAGTAATGAGCAACACATTGCTCCTTTAGCCATTCCGTTCCATTCTAACAGCACCGAATGTTCGCGAGCTCTTTGTTATTTGTCACCAGCTTTCACCACCTGTATTGCTTCCAGCCCTTGGAGACACATAGAATAGATCTAATTACACTCCCAGTGTTTGAAGACAGGGCTTTTGTCTTTAAGGATTTTCTTTTCTAAAGCTGAAAACATCTCCAGTTTCTTTGGGCATTCTATACAAGGGTTTTAGGTTTTTTATTTTATTTTATCCAGGTCATTGTTTTTCAAAAAATACCTTTTCCCCTATCCTTTCCAAAGAAGGATGCCCACATCACAAACGGTATTGTGGATGTGTCCCAACCAGATCATTACAGGGTGGTTTCATTACTCCCTTTTTCTAGACTCCCTACATCTATTAATGATGACATCAAGCACCTTAGCTTTTTAAAAAATGACTGTAGAATTAAGTTAAACTTAAAGGCACTGAAAGTCTTTGCTATTTTGTGTGTGCTGCTGCTAAGCCATTCCCTCCCCTTCCTACACTGTGCAATGGTTCGTTTGCCTTAGACTTGGGATCATTTTTTGATTTTGTTCAGTTCAGCCCTGGGTTTTTAAAATCCAGCACGCCATGATCTGTGAGGGTATAGTTCTTTCGTGTGGCACATCAGCCATCCCTTCCTGCTTCATCTCACTTGCGAATGAAGAGCTATTTTAGAGAAGTTCATGACAAATTGGAGGGCAAAGGCTTCTTCTTCTTTGGGGAAATTTTTCTAAAGGTCATAATTGCTGATTTTTTAACCCTTGAGTGACAAGCATGCCTGCCTTCATCTCTCTTCCCTTCATCCTACACCTGTGACTGCATATCTCTGTCTGTCCTTTACTCACATGACCCTGTGCCACCCCTGTCATTGAAGACATCTCTGGCTTGGCTTCCTAATGGTCCCACCCACAGGAGAGTATCAATGACTGAGGAGCCTGAGGGTGTCTTATGTTCAGATTTCCATTTCATGAGGAAAGTGGCTTAATAACCTCAAGAAATGACCTAGGAAAGGCAAAGCTTCATGCTTTAGTAGAATCTGTAGGTGGAAATTGAGGAGGGGGAGATGGTGGCCATTTAAAAGGAACATTCCCCCAGTGCTCCTCATATCATGCTTGACCAGGGTCAGGGATGAAGTCGAATTGATGTCCAGGCCCTATTTTCTGCTCCTGAATTCTCTAAGACATGCGTCTTTCCTTTTCTACCAGCACTGAATTAGACAGAACAGCTAGTGTCATGGTTACCATCACAGCCTGCAGAGCCCATCTGTTGGCTGGGAATCCTCACTTCACCCCTTACTAAGTGTTGTGACTTTGGCTCTAGGCCTTGCTTTCCTTATCTGCAGAATCGGAATTATAGCGATTCCTGTCCCGTCGAGGGGTACTTAATGAGATGACACATAGCCATGTCTGTCGTACACAGTCAACAGATATTAGCTACTGTTATCATTCTGTCTCTTCGCCAAGTTCACTGAACTTCCTCTCTTTTAAGTGCTAAGATGTGCATTTCCTCTCCCCCTTCTTTCTTTGCCAAATCCCTGGTCACCCTACAGAAGTGGTCACTTGTGACTTCTCCCTTCCTCAGGCCCCACCCTCTACCTGCTTCACTCGCTCCTTAGTTCCTCCGGAGTGAATGTTTTCATTACCTTCTGATTTTACATAATTACTCTTTTCAAAAGTCCTTGTGGCTTCATAAGAATTCAACGTTGGCACTTGGCACTTGCTGTAATTAGTGACATTTAATTTTTCTACTTCAGTATGGAGAAAGAGATGATATATGTAGATTTTATACTGGGATAAAAGTTACCGAGAGTGAATGAAAGAAAAGCCTTGGCAGAGATAACTTGCTTTTTTCTTTTTTTTTTTTTTTAACCCCTGAATCTTTTTTTCCCCCATGAGTGACTTCTTTCCTCCCTGAAATACTTCCCCAGTTACCCATCTAGACCTAAGGAAGGAAGGATGGACTGAAAGCCATCTGAGGTGGGTGGGATAGGACAGGATTGAGGGAGGCAGGGTTAGTTTGCGTGATGGAGGCTTCAACTTCTGGCCTGGCCGCTGAACGTCGCATCTTCCTCTTGCCTGTTTCAGGAAACGGTTTCTGTTCTCCGTTAGTCATTCCCACGGCAGGTTCGTGGTGGCCACAGCCGCTTACAAATGACTTCGTTTTCATGGCCATTTCCATTCTCGCAAGCTGCAAAGGCAACTATCTCCATGGGGATGTTCCTGGGGGATGTCGTGCAGTTTATAGGGCCATACGTATATTTTGCATGTAATTTACATATGATTTGCAGTCTGTTCTAAGGCAGTTTCAACTTTGTATGTCTTACAGTCTTACAGTCTTACCTACCGGCAATCTTTTTCTCTCTCTTTTTTTAAATTCTCACCCTCAGGTATTTTTTCCTTTCCTTTTCAGAGAGAGTGGAAGGGAAAGAGAGAGAGAGAAACATCAATGTGAGAGAGACACATGGATTGGTTGCCTCACGCATGCACCCCAACTGGGGCCGGGTATCGAGCCTGCAACTGGGGCATCAAACCTGAAACCCTTCAGTCTGGGGCCGACGCTCTAACCACTGAGCAACACTGGCCAGGGCTCTCCTCTTGTCCTTAAATGTACCCTGAGAACCTGCACACCACACATACAGACAGGCGCAGAAGGCTGAATACAGCTCTGGGAAGAGTGAGGGGAAGGGTAAAAAATAGCAGACACCTTGAGATCCAGCATGGTTCCTGGCTCCAGCTAGGGTAGCACTTTGTCAGAGTGACATCTAGATAGGAGACACTTCGGTTGCTTTCTAATTTTTTTGTAATTATTTTTAAAAAGGCATTGTACTTCCATAAGCATTCTGTTGGCAGTTCTTAATATCCTGCCTGTCAAAGCGTCATCCAAGCCCACCTCCTGTTTCCTACCCACCGTTAGGTAAACTTGTATGGAGCGGGCTTCTGAGTGTTAGCTGAGGATCTATGCAAATCCAGAGCCCACAGTGAGGCTGTTTTGGAAAGAGGTGGTCTCCTTTGCTTCCCCGAGCCCCTGTTTCAGTCCATGTCTTGTCTTCCAGCAGCCCTTGAAAATCAGGCCCAGAATAAATGCCAAACTTCAAACCCAGCCAGGGTGCTGGTTCCAGGGCTGGCTGTGTGGCCTGGGGGCCACTGGCGATGCACAGTTTGACCCTCTGTCTGAGGCTGGTGACGATGCCTATCTTCCTTTCCCTTCCGCATCAACCACACACATAACACACACCCAGCCGGATTCCTTGCTCTTTCTTACTAGTTATATTCTCCGTCAAGATTTTTTGAGCATTATTTTCTTATCTGTGTTGGAAAGC
The DNA here is from genome assembly GCF_054644295.1 of Miniopterus natalensis. Lineage (NCBI taxonomy): Eukaryota > Metazoa > Chordata > Mammalia > Chiroptera > Miniopteridae > Miniopterus > Miniopterus natalensis. The sequence goes on along the minus strand of NC_142081.1, from coordinate 18,071,134 downwards.
CATATTGTTCCTTTTTTAATCTAAGATTTTATGCTTTTAAAAAAAAGAACTTCCAGGATATCTTAGTATTTCTGTCCCGCCAGACTAAGACCAGTGCTCCAGCCCCCTTTTCTTTGAGGATCCCTTTACTTACACGGGCACAGATGTCTCTCTCACGAAGGGGAGGTGATACACCCTTGTGTTGTCCTGACTTTCTCACAAACCTCAGTCCTGCACCCTAGGCATTTTCCTCGAGTGATTCCTGTTCCTTCAGCTCCTCATGCCTGAAACAGGACTCATTACTCCCTCACTGCGGCTCCACCTCCCAACTCCACCCCCCTTTCCCACGGTGCTTCACTCAGTCTCCCATTGCTGCTCCCTGCAGCATCTCCTTGGACCCAAAGCCTGTTGAATCGTCTTTTCCCTTTTCTGCCTGCTGCCCTGATAGTAATTTAGGCCCTTGTCTACCACTGATCTTTCTAGCTCCACCTTCCCTCTCGCTCTTCCTGTCCACACCATCGCTGAAACAGTCTTCCCCAGCATCATTTCCCTGGGTCATTCTCCTGCTCGGGAGCCCTCGGTGTCCCCCATCAGCTGCAAGATCAAGTCCATCGTCCTTAGCCTTAAAACTCAAGGTGTCCATCCAATGGCTCCATCCATCCCCTGACCCTTAAGATCACCTTTTACTTCTTTCTTACGTGAACTGTTTATATGTGTTCATACCTCCCATGTGCCTGGCAGGGTCCTAGGTGCTTCTGGGAAGTTGAACAGGAAAGTCCTTACAAAAGCATTTTGCGGCCTTGGGAACTAATGGTGCTACCTGGAATGCATTCCATCTGAGTTCTAAACCATCGTTCAAAGGCTGTTACACACTTCCCTTTCCTCCAGAGGCCTTTTCTGTGCCTTCAGGGCCCTCCTCACAGTCCTACTGTCCTTATTGTCTGAATTCATCATTTGACACTGAGCACTTAACCATTCGTCCCCTCCTCACTCAATCACCAAGTACATCCTGAGCACCTACTGTTGTGTCAGGCACTATGCTAGGTGTGGCCTCACACATCAGTATGTTTTTATAGCACAATAAGAATAAACAATAGCATTTATATAGCCCTTAGCAGGTGCAGGTACAGCTTTATTTGTTTACTTAATCCTCAAAACAACCTATGAATTTGGCATTATTATTATCCAAATTTTACAGATAGGGACATCAAGGCACAGAGATGTTTAACAACTTTCCTAGGGTCAAAAGATAGACAGTAACAAAGGTGGGATTCAAATCTGCCTCTGAAGTCCTTGATCTTAACCCTTACACTTCACTGTCAGGTACATATGTCTTATGTGTGTTTGTAGAGAATAAATGCATACATACACCTTTCCAGCTAGACTCTGGAGTCCTGGAGGCTAGTGACCATGCACCCTACTGCCGTATATCCCCACTACCTTAGCCAGTCTTTGCGCATGGTAGCTACTTGAATCTTTTGGCTGATTGATTGTTGGCTTTTGCATTCACTTTTTGAGAGGGGGCTATGATTTTTAGCAGCAAATAGGAGTGTTTCAGGGTGGAAGGGGGCTAGCAACAGAATTTCAGAAAAGACCTGGAGTTCCTAGAATTCTTGGTTTCCAGTTCTCAACCCTGCAGCTATGAGAATAGTTTTTACAAGAGAAGATACTGATGTAAAAGCTCTTGAAAGTGGAATAAAATTCCCTTCTCAAAAAGCAAAATAAACCTCAAGCCATATTATGGATGCTCGGTTTCTCGCTCCCTCACGCTGTTTCCCACTGTACATTCCTGTTCACGTCCATTTTTCCTTTATTGCCTGCAACAGGATCCCAGATCTGTATTCTTGGCCTAATATTTCTACTTAAGATTTTTATAAGTTGAAAAATAGGAACATTTTATTCGAGTTGCAATGCTGCCACTACATATGTAGCTTAATAAAACCTGCTAAGTACATATTTGAATTTTAAAGACACAGGTGGTGGGTTATTTGCATTTTAAAAGGATTCTTCCTTTTGCAGAAAGATCCACTGCATGGTTCCATTAAATATCCAATACCTCTTACTGCATTTGTCATACAATTTTACTTGAACAAAATTTGATTTATATGCCACCCTAAAGGGGTAGCTCTCAAGTTCTAGTAAGCATAGGAATCACTTGAGCACTTGTTTCAAATTCAGATCTTTCTCCCAACTCCTCTCCAAGATTCTGATTCATTAGATTAGGGTGAGGCTCAGGATCCTCAGAGTTAATAAGCATCCCCTTGTGATTGATGAAAGTGGTCAGTAAAATACACTTTGACAAATACTGCTCTAAAGAAACATATTTGTAGCCCATAAATGGGGCCCAACTATAGGGGCTTCTCCAGAGCTCTGAATACCCTCTGACTACCAAGTGTCCTGCTTACACTTCATTTAATGAAGTTTTAAAATACCTATTTGGGTCAAATAAAGACTAATCCACCACCTGTCTTCCACTCCTTCTTCTAGCTGCCAAACGTATTTAATCACAGGTATAAGATGCTTGTACTTACATTTTTAAATTAAAAAATTTTTATGTCCCCCTGGCTTTATTGAGATACAAGTGACACATAACACTGTAAGTTTAAGGTGTACAATGTATTGATTTCATACATTTATATATTGCAAAATGATTACCACCATAGCATGAGCTAACACTTCCATCCTATCCCATAACTATGATTTCTTCTTGTGGTGAGAACATTTAAGATCTACTCCTTAGCAAGTTTCAAGTATATAATACAGTGTTACTCTCCTTACATTTTAGCTCTCTGCTTTACTCTCAGGTGTCTCCTTGGATCTTCCTTGTTCCCATTTCTCAACATTTCCAGCCCTCCTGTTTATAGTCACCTGCTGAATTCATACACCTGTTCCCTTTACCTTTTCACACACCCCACCTGCCTGTCGCAGGTCCTCCCCCTTAGTGCTCTTGATCTGGGCACTGAAGGCTATGACTTGGTCCAGAAAGAGCAGGCATTTTTAAAATGGTGACTTCTGCTGAAGTTTCCCTCAGCCAAATCCAGGCCCCGTTGTTTTCTCTCTCTCTACTATCCCCTCCGAAAAGAGACCAAAATTAATTTTTTTAACGAAACCAATCAGGGGAATGACTTGCTTTGGCATGATTCCATTCCTCCATGAGTATTAATCCTAGGCCTTGAGAAATGAATGCCAGAGATATGCATTTAAAGTATGATTATAGTTTAATAAAATTTGTTTAAAAAAATAGACTCCATGACATTTATGGCACATGTATCTATGTACTTAATATACTATTGATCTTTTAAAAGTCAGTTGCTTGACCCATATTTTGCCTCTGATTACTTTTCTAAATCACTAGTAATCTCCAAAAACATTTAGCGATTTCCATACTTGGGAGATTTTTCTCCTTTATTGACCCCTTATATCCCTAAATTTCACTCTGGGTAGAGGTTCTCTGGGGTGATCTGGATTTTTTAAAATAGCTCCTGTATTAATAAAAGCAACGGAAGAGCAGATAACTCCTGCAATGGGTTACTGGTTGGAAATCTTTTCTTTTAATAGGTTTATCAGGGCTTATACTTCCCTTGAAGTAATGAGCTCTTAATAACCCTGTTTGATTTCCTTAAGAACATGGCCAGAGGTTGTGCTCTTTGTTTATTGGGATTGTGGTTCCCTCTTTAACCCGTTAGGTGCTGGACTGGGCCTCCCTGATCAGGGGTGAGGCACTTTCTAGGGAAAGATGGTGGAGAAGCAGGGGAGGGGTGTGGTTGTCGCTAAACTAAGAGGGTGACGGGGGAAATCAATTCCCGTCGTCTCTGCAACTCTTACCAGCAGGAGCTCGCTTGGTGTGTCCAGTATCATCCAGTTTTTGTAGAAAAGTACACTGCATCTCGAAGGAAAAAAGTTGGATGGTTATCTCTGGATGGTGACATTACAACAATTTTTTTTTTCTGAATTTTTCAAAGTTTCTACAGTGACCATGTATGAGTATTAAAAACAATTTAAAAGAAAGAAACAAAGAAAGAAACCTACTTCGCCTGGCATCTTGAGTCTCTTTCCCAAGGGACCCCAGCGGTAGTAGACTATCTCAGGTCCTGCCTGTGGCAGGGAGCAGGCTGGGAGCTGTCTTGAGGGGCCCGGGGCAGCTGAGCGAGCAGAAGCCGCGCTGGCCCGCAGAGCCGCCGCCCTGCCCGCAGCGGGAGAGCGGGCCTCAGCCCTCCTGCCTGCTCCCCAGCGTGTGCTCCGCCGCCCCCCCCCCCCCCAGTGAAGGGAAGGGTGCATTGCATTTGGAATCTAACTTTGTCTTCTCTCTCCTTCCTTCTCCTTCCCCTCTCCGACCCCCCCTTTCCCCTCTTTTCCTGCCTCAAGGCCTCTCCCACCTCATGATGACTGAACAAGGTAGGTGCGTTTTGCTTGTGGTGCTACAGCTGCCCGGTTCGCTTGCCTTGGCGCCTCTGGCTGGTGGCTCGGCCCCCCTCATGGCCGGCAGGCCCTTTGCTGCCTGCTCCTCCTGTCCTGGGCCAGGCCGCTGCAGAGCCCCTGGGGGGGGCCCTTCCCCATGCATCGTGGTTCCCCACCCCATCAGCTCCTTGGCTTTGCCATTCCGCACATTTGTCATCGGGGCGCTGGCCCTGCAGGGCTGCCTCCGAGAGGGAAGCATGAAACAAGGCATGACGGTGTCCTTAATGGGGTGAATGGAGCTAATTTCAGAGCAGCAGAGCGGTTAACTTCCTCCTGCTCCTCGCCACGCCCCATGCTGGGGTTGGGGGGAGGGGCTGGGCTTCGCCCTGAGTTCCCCTCTGAGTGAGGTTTGCTTTCTGCCTTCCCCTCCATCCCCACTGCCCTTTGTAATGACTTTTGGCCCCTCCTGGTGAAAGGCAGCCCTGGGGGGTTGACTGTTTTCAGTTTGGTATAAAAGCAAAAACCACGGAGAGAACATGCTAATGTCCTCGTGGCAGGATTCTAACTCATTATACACCCTAAAGAAAACTGCATATAAAGATCTGTAAATTCAGCATCTGCAACCTAAAATATTCAAATATGCAGGGAATGAACTGTGCAGGAAATTCAGCTCAGCTAAGCACAGGGTGGGCTGCGAATGAAGCCTTTTTCTCCTAAATAAAAATTTTCCACATTATCAGCCTAAATCAGGATTTGAGAACTAAGCCTGCTTAAAATTGTCTTTTCCTTCACTGTTCAATTGCTACTATTGTGTTCCTCCTCAGCCTTGGGATGATTGCAGGATTGGGCTACCTGCCTTGCCCCGACATGAAAAGACAGTACTTTAATTTCTATTGTCTGCTGTTTTTTTTTAATACACACAAGACTCAGTGCCCCCTTTTGGGGGATCAAAGAAAATGGAAAGGAAGGTGCTCCCTTGTTCTGTTTTTCTTGATCTTTGAGGGGGTTGGGCAGCATTATCCCTTACTTTGGACCCACCAGGCAGTGTTACCACAAAGGGGAATCTGACCAGATGAAGGAAGCACCCATGGCGGAAAGAAATTTGTTTGTGGTGGCCAGGTAGCTGCGGAGGTGGGCAGTTGAGGGCATCCTAACTGGATAAGGCAGGAAGAAGTAAGCTCACCTTTCCAGCAGAAGTCTATCCTCTAGACCTGAGCCAAGATCCATGATGTGGGCTCTGGACATTTCAGTGAAGACACTGTCTGGTATAGAGCCGATGTCAAAGAGCAGAGCTGGAGGGAGGAGATCAGGTGAATTTCCCAGTGTTAGGAAGCTCTGGAAGAGGCTGGCATGAAGCCTTTCTATTCTTCGTGTAGGTGAAGTTATCTGCCTATAGCAGGTAACTACGGAGTGGACATGAGTAGGGGATGCACTGATGTCCACCTAGTGGCCAGGTAGTTTGAGGAAGTTAAGCACAACTCTACAAAGTGGGTGGACCCAAGCTCCATGAATTGCTAGAATTTGCTGGCCCATCTTTGATAACAAGTTATCCTAGAAAAAACAGGTCCTCAGAGTCCTGATGAGGAGACCCCTTCTATGTTCTCTCACCTGTGATCCCAGCTGCCCTTTAGGAGTCCTCCTAGCTTTTATGGTGGCTTGGAGGTCTGGGTGCATCATTTGGCCAATGTCATAGGATGGAATCCAGGCAGATGGGACAGGCTGGTGGGATCTTCTTTAATCTTAATTAGCCTTGTTCCAGACCCGCTGATACAGCACAGGCATTTTTGAGGGCTAAACCCCAATGGTGGTATGAAAAGGGTGTGGAGACCCTCTACTGCATACCTTGCCCAATTTCCATTCACTACTGAGCTTCTCTGGGGCACCCAGATTGATGTGCACACGAGTAGAGAACTCAGACACACCTGTGTGCACATACTCTGGGGGTTAAGTCAGGCATCTTCTAGAAAAAGAGTGTTTAGGCAATAAAATAGTGACTGACGCAAACATCATGAATTCCTCTTTAGAGAGGTTTTCACGGAAGGATGCAGAATTCTTCTAGGTGGTCAGTGCCTCTCAGATTTTAAGTTGCAGCTTGGCAGTTTAATCTGCTTTTAAGAAGGTCTATTAGCTACTTTCCTCTTCCTCTCCCCCCCCCCCCCCCATTTCCCAGCCCCTTGCCTGTTCTCGTCCTTGTGAAATCTAGGAAACCAACCCTACTTCCCACCAATACTCCTTTCCTTCTCCTATCCCTTCAACATGAAAGAAAGAGATTTCTGTCCGGTGCCCATGGAATCTCCAGAATTTGTTTCTGATGTCCATAAATACATGTGGAAATACTGACATATGTTGTGTGTTTACCCCCTGTACATGTATGTTACACTCTTGGTCCTCACGACTCATGTTAATGTTGGGAAAATGCAGAACTCAGCTTCTCTGAGACTTTCCCTAACCAATTTCAGATTGGCTCAGTGCTTGCGATTTCACATCCATGCGGCTGTGCGGTGCTTGTGCATGCAGACTCGGTCCTGTTTCCAAGGATGGGACAGGGACCCCGGCGGGAGAAGCTTAAACCCGCCGCGGATGGAAGCAGATCCCACTGCTGTGGCTTGTTTAAGCTTCACGTTGTGGATCTGTTGTGCTGCCTTCTCAAGATGTTGCAGTGCTGTTGCCGTTACTGTGTGGGGTTTTGTTGGGTGTGTTACGTTTCTTTGTGTGTCTGCAGTGTCCTGATGCTTTACTCTCCCTGCTCTCTCTCTCCCTCGCCGCCTCCGTGGTGGACACCCTGCTTCCTCTTCTTAATTGGACCTCCCACTTCATTTCTGTAGGTAGAAGTAAAGGTAGTGATCTTTTTCTTTTTATTATTATAACAACCAATCTGCCTTCTGAAATATTCATGCATCCGAGGGGAATTGTTGATTCTGATTAATACAGTCCAGATTACAACTTAGTGCTTTTAACAACAACTAAAGAACAAAATATAAAGCCAACGGCATCATTTCCCTTCAGTGCATTTCGTGTTCGATGGCTGGGGATGGTTCCGAGCTGGCCCACCTCCCGCTAAATCCGGGAGGAGCGGTGTTGATTATGGCTGTTTCTGGAAGGAATGGGGGACTCTGACAGTGGTTATGCGGTGTGGGGAAGGTACACTTTACTTAACGCAGGATATTCTACGTATCCCTCCCAATGAACAGGGAGATGTGAAATGACGTACCATCGTTTCCATTACTACTGAATTTGGGGATAACATCAGTGAGGGAAGGATGATACATAAGAAGGGGGAGAGGATTGGTGGGTTGCTTGAAATATTATCTAATGTGAAATTTGGGGGATATTTATTTTTTGCCTGTATTTTGGGGAGTGGAAATTTTCTGATGGAAGTGATGGGCTAAGAATGGAGGGACTGGGGGTGTGGGAGAGCACACGGATGGCAACGCTTTCCATCGTAAGGAGGAAGTGAAGAGAGATGATAATGGATTTGAACTCACGAAGCCCACCTATTGCCAGGTAGGTGGGGGGGGAGCGGCCCTGAGCCGGGGGCGCCCCAACGCTCTGCCGCGCCTTCCAGCCCCGAGCCTCCGGCAGTGCAGCTCACCCATCCATTCCTAATCGAAGCTGTCAGGGACCTGGGCCCGAGCACCTGGCTCGCTCGCTCAAATTGGATTAGCTGTTCAGGAGTGAAGGGGAAGTTAATTGATAAATTATAAATATGTATCTGCCTCGCTTCTCCCCTTCCTCCCCGCTGTCCGGCCCCCGCATCCCTGAAGCTGTGCGCTTCTGCTTCCTGCCGAGATCGGCTAATAGGAGTAGAAAATGGGAACCTGGAATGAGGGTGTTGAAGCAGGAGGGGCTGACAGGTTGTTGAAAATGCCGGTTTGATGACTAGTCTGTGGACTGGCCATCTCTCGTTTCATGCTTTTGTGGATTTAAGAAATGTTACGTGTGGTTACCTGGGAAGCCCCATCCACTTTGGGGCCGGTTGATTGCCTGTGCCTTTTATGCTAATGACGGGGGGATCACCCGCAGAAACCTGTCCTGGGACCCTTGCCCCGTCAGGAGCTTGGTGCCTTCTGAAAGGAGGTGGGCAAGAATGACTGAAAGGGCGCATCTGGCTGTAACCTCCCCTTCTCTGCTCTGCTCACCCAGAGGCTGCCAGGGATCCCCTCATAGGCAAAGCCACCAATATTTGCCCAGGACTCACCTTCCTGAAGCACGTGGCACTGTGTCACCTGCCCCTCCTCCCACGGCTGCTGAGACAACATTAGAGTCAGCCTCCCTTCCCTGTCCCCCCACTCCCCCATCTCTCTCCATTTATGCCTCTAATCACCTAAAACATATGATAGATGTGCTTCCTGGGTTTAGGTTTTGTGCATGGGTATCTTCTTTTCTTTCGCCCACCGCCGCTAACGCTCAGTTTCCCTGCACCGTTCACTGTGCCGTGTGCGTTGGGTGCCTTGTCACACTGGATCCTCACAGCTGTTCTCTGCGGTAGGCGATGGCGTTAGCCTTGCCCCATGAGTAAGTGGAACAAGGCTGAGAGAGGTGAATAACTGAAGGCAGGGGGCTGCTACGTGGAAACGAAGCCCAGGATCTGAGCCCCTAACAGCGACACTGTACAGTCTCTCGGACCCAAGGATGACCTCTCTACATGCAGCCACCTCCCTGGCACTGACCCGTCTCAAGTTCCAGCCTGCCACTTTGCATTCGCAGTAACATACGTCCCTATATAGGCCCCATCAGTGCTGTCACCTCAGTATGTCTCAAGTCAACCTTCTCACCACCTGGCCACAAACTAGCTTCCCTGCTTTTGTTAACGGGGCCGCCATCCTCATGAGCTGAGCATCCCCAGGAGCTGCTTTCTGTTCTTCACCTTCCTGAACTGCCCTGTTCCCTGCCCAGCTGAGAGCTGCTGAGATTCTCGCATGGGCGTCCCTTGTGTCTCTCCTAGAGTGCTGAGTCTAGTTAGGGTTCCAGTTAGCCCTTAGTAGATGTTGCACCACCCGAGTTAGTTTCCTGCGTCTGTCCTTCCAGTCTGCCCAGGAACCGAGAACCGCTTAGGCTCTGCCACCCACCAAATGGAGAGCGGGACTAGTGATCTCGCTTTCAAAGCCGCCCTGGCACGGCCTTGTTTGCCCTTCATCTTCTCTCCAGTTAATCCTAGATGCAAAATCCCTGCCAAATAGGATGCCAGATAACCTTGCTGGACCTTTCCTTGTCTCCCAGCTTAATTATTCTACCCCTCTCTTACATCAGACCCTGTTTCCCCTTTTTTCCGCCCAGTGAAATCAGGCGTCGATTTCATTTCCTGGCTGATGCTCTCCTTGAATGCCCCATTCAGAGATGAGCTCTCCCTCCTTGTATCTTCTATTGAAGTTACTTGGGAACTGGGCCACCCCCTCTTCTAGATTGCAAGAAGGAAACATCTTTATTTGTTAATGGCCAGATGTAGCCAGCATAGTGTGTTGCGTGTGGAAGGGACTAAAAATCTCTAATCCTTCTTATCCTGCTGTCAGTCATCTTTTCCTAAAAGTGAAAATAAAGCAAAATTAAAATTGAATCGGATTGTGTAGCTTATCTGTTCAAAAGCATTTGATGGCGTCTCATTGTGTCATTGTCAACGTGCCTTCTCAGCTTTATTTTCTACAATGTCACAGCCTACTCAGCACTGTCACCACCTCTGCCTGCACCCGTCTCCTAAAGTCAACAGCTCTCTGCCTGAGTCCCCATAATGGTTTCCTGCTTTCTGTCTTTTGTTCATGCTCTACTCTCTTTTCTTAAAAAATATGTTTTCATTGATTTCAGAGAGAGGAAGGGAGAGGGAGAGAGAGAGAAACATCAATGATGAGAGAGAATCATTGATCAGCTGCCTCCTGCATGCCCCCTGCTGGGGATTGAGCCCAAAACCTGGGCATATGCCCTGACCGGGAATCGAACCATGACCTCCAGGTTCATGGGTTGATGCTCAACCACTGAGCCATGCCAGGTGGGTGTCTATCCTCTCTCTTGAATATCATTGGAACACCCTTCTTTCCCTTACCAACCTTTAAGACCCAAGCCCCCTAGGTCCACCAGACTTTGTGCTTCTGTTATAAGTACCTGTGCCAAGCTGTCTTGAAACAGATTTACTCATGTGTTTCAGTCATCCCCACCTTCCTAGAGGACAGAGGCCATGTCTGTGCCATCTCTGTCACCCACACTGCACTTAGCTCAGTACTTTGTCCAGAGCTGTACACCAATCTTTGCCTCTTCCTGTTACCCTCATCACCCCAACCAACTGAGCAAAGGAGCCCCCAGAAGTCATGGAATGAGGCCAGATGTTCTGGCTTCGGTCCCCTTCCCACCCAGGCCTCTCTGGGCTTGTGTGTACAAGTGACATAGAGAAATGGTCATGGGTTACACCAGAATAAAAGTGGGAAATGCCTTTGGATTTTTTCTTAGGAGCTTGTCACAGAAAAGAGTGTGTCAGATTCTGTCATTCTGTAGGGCTGAGTGATGAAGCAGTAAAGTTGCACTGGGAACTGTGAAGTTAGCAGGATGTTTAGTCTATAATGATCACCGCATTGAGGAGACTGTTGGGTTGCATTGAGCCAAAAGCAAATGTGGCTTTACCCAAAAGTGGCTGACCAAAGGAGTTATTCAGCAACCAGCCATGGTCAGCTTTTTTGACCTGATTTTGACAGCCTATGTTTAAGTATTTAGAGTGTGCTTTGGCCTCCATCCCCCTTTTCTTGTTAATCTGGGGATTGCCCATTCTGGATTAGGTTACCAAATACTTTCCCTTGAAACGGAACTTGGAGTAGGTGTTGCAGACAAATGCCTACAGGGCCCTGAGAGGTATCAACAAGGAGCAGATCCCAGCTTAAGAAAAATCCTTGTGTAAGACAAACAACAGGGAGTGGTGGGAACCGTGGCGAAGTGAAGAGCAGAAACACTGTCAAGGGCAGCAGCCTCTACTCCGCTCCACCTGGCTGCTGCCAAGCGAGAATGCATGCCCAAGGTCACCAGGTCCACAAGAGAGGCCAGAAATGGATTTGATAAAAACATCAGCTCATGGCATCGTTCTGTCTCTGTATGTGTGTATAAACACACACGCGTGCACAAGCGTGCGCGCGCACACACACACATACACACACTGATTTGGCCCATGTACCACAAGTTTTTGACCTTCGGCTTGAGGAGAGAGGAGACGTGAAATATTGGACAGCCAATATTAAAATATTCCTCCAGGATTTCTTGCTGAATGTCAATAGCACAAGGTAGTCACTGGCAGCATGCTTGATTAATTTTCTCTTTGCGCATAGCAGTGGTCAGGGCACCAGGAATCTGTCCTGGTATTAATGCGAGGGAGCCTGATACATGTGTTGGGTGAAGTTAGTTTTGTAAAGCAGGGGAGGGTGTGAGAATGTTGAGAGTGACCAGCAAGAGAAGTAACTGCCCCTTCCAACAATTGCCAAGAACTGGCATGATTTTTAAATAGTAAGGGTGGCTGGGGCATTTCATTCCTTTTTTTTTCTTTTGCTCTGCAGGGCTCTTTATTTACTGGACTAGTTAGTATTGAACTTGAGATCTACTTTAATCCTTTAGAATTTAGAAACCCCTTCCGATTTATTTATATGTAATTTTCCCCATGTAGATTTGACCACTGGCTATCTAATACTGAAGTCGTCAACACTGGCCATACGGGAAAGAGATAATCAAGCTACATGGACTTGAACATGATTTCATGTAGACTGTATCTTGCTGGTAATAACATTTAAAAAGCTGATTTGAGGAGTCGAGCCCCCTCTTGTCCCTGTTAGGACTTGAGAGCCCTGCGATAAGTTACTGCTTCGATAGCCAACTGTTTATGCAAATCAGCAAATGCAATGCCAGCTACTAATTATGAAAATAAACTCATCTGTGCTCTATAAATACCTAATTATAAGAAAATAGGGGCAATATTACATTTCCATCTCTTGCCTCATCTGTTTCTCATCCACCACTGATTTGTCCTCTTGACAATGAATAAAATAACTTTGTTCCTTAAAGAAGCCTATTTCTCATGTCCCCCTCCCCCCCAATGTTTTGAATGCCTGTAGGGGGAAAATAGATTTATTTTAAACATAAGTATAATTGCCTGGTTTTAGCAACTCTGTGTTTCTGACAGTGATTTCTCTAAATGGCGCCTTAAAAATACGAAGTGTTCTTTCTCTTTTTTTCTTTAGAAATTTTTATTGGACACCGAAGACATTTTTTTCAGTGGTTTCTTGGAACAGTTTAAAAAATGTGTGACTGTGAACAGTAGATTTATTAGTAAAATGTACTATGGATCAATGGGATGTTTCAATTAAATTCTATTTGACAGTACATAAAGGAAAATATTTCTCAGATTTCTAAGAAACAAATTTATTTCTAACTCAATTATCATTTGGATTTATTGACTGTGCACAGATTTAATGTTTATATATATCAATATCATAAAACACTTTCTTCTTGAAGGTGGATAGTGATCTACTTGCACAGACTCTTAGAGGGTATATAATTTTCAACTGTAGATTTGCATGTACACATATAAACTTTGATAGCACCTACAGGTAAAGGATGTTTTGAATTAAATTGTATTATCTTTATGACACATCTCATTTATAAAGACTTGAAAACATTAGCATGATGGGAAAGTGTTTAATAAGAGAACAAGGCAAATGCATTTCCTTGTGTACTTAGGCTTGTGTACACCGTGGTCTGTTTCTCTGGCATGCAGGGTGGTGTGTGCGTATCTGGGTATAGGTGCAGTTTGTCCAAGTACATATTAATCGGTTTATACTGGTTGAATATGTTTTCACATGTGGCTTCCATCGGTAGTGTACTGGAAAGAATACATTCTGGGGTGATCTGTATCTGAATTTAGCAGATTGTCGAAAGCAATGTTTTTTCAGCATTTGCCAAATATTGACAGAGAACCAAGCGCTAGGTGTTCAGGGCTGACCAGGCAATGATGGGACTGGCCCTGTACCACCTTGTCTGAAAATGGCTTTCAAATGTACTAACCACCTCTCCTTCTAAAGTCTTAGATAAATTCTGTTTTCAACTTATTAGTATATATGTGGTTTTAAAATTAATTTTATTCAGGTAATAATTCAGTTAGTCAAATCACCCACCCTTTAAATTCTCAGAATGAGAAAAGAGAATATGCTTTATGTGTGAACATGCAGGGAATTTTTCATTTATTTGCTCATTTATTTATTTGTTTATTGAGGGCTAGCCCACATTGTGTAAAGTATATAAAATCCACACTGTAAGCGTGCAGTTTAAATATTTTTGACCTATATACACTCATGTATCCAGAGGGAGGTATAGAGTATATCCATCACCCCCATGAGGTTCTGCCATGCCCCTTGCTGTCCTTTATTTATTTTTCTTTTTTGTTAATGCTCACTTGAGGATTTGTTTTTTATTGCTTTTCAGAGAGTGTGGAAGGGAAGGAGGAGGGGGGGGGAGAGAGAGAGAGAGAAATATCCATGTGAGAAAGACACATCAACTGGTTGCCTCCCCCACATGCCCCAACCAGGGTGGGGAGCAAACACACAACCCAGGTACATGCCCCTGACTGGAAATTGAACCCGCAACCCTTCGGTGCTCTGGCTGATGCTCCAAGCACTGAGCCACACCAGCCAGACCTGCCCTTTATTTGTAATAAATACATTTATTTATCCCACTCTCTGCAAAATTGTGTGTATTTGTGTGGCAATCAGCAGGCAGACTCCAGATTAATTTAATTTTCATTAGGTAGGATTAATTTAAGAGAGAAGGAAGCATTGTGGTTTTCATTGTGTGTGAACAGAGGCAAAACTGTTGCCCTTTGGTGAGGTGTAGTGTTGCCCTGCTTTTGAAGATGCTCAGGTTTCCCACTGCACAAAGAGAATATCTAATTGATATTATTGGGTTTCTCTCTCTTTTTTTCCTAAGACATTTAGTGGCAAGTAGAACAGCAGAGGTAGAAAAGACCATATGCTTTGTAAAAAGCCAGACTAATAACACTTTTTGAGGGACGTCTGATTTTAAAAGTGCCTCATCTTTCATTAAAATTTAAAGTAAAGTAAGGGCAGGCGTGGTGACAGGACAGCTAATGCAACTTCCACGTCTTGACATAATAACAATTGCAAGAAGCTGGAGATCCCAGATGGCAGCTTGGCCTTTGCCATCCTTTTAATAAGCTACTAACTGCTAATTATTTCACTCTTTTGGGCAAGTTAATTTACTGTTGACTCTTAAAGAGATACTGCTCTTTTTCCCCCCACGCCACACAAAACAGAGCCCTTTCACCTGGAGCTGTGACAAGTGCTTCTGTGCAGGTTGGAAGCTTTCCAGCTGATTATAACAACAACAGCAAGAATTGGGGTGGAAAATGTCGCCTAATAAACAGTGGGGGTTTTTTTGATTCTTTGAATACAGAAAATTTAAAAAAATTCATTGGCGATGGATCCTGTGTGTGTGTGTGTGTGTGTGTGTGTAAGAGCAATAGGTCAATACAGGGAGGAGATTTGAAATTTGGGGCCCATTGAAGAGTGAAAGAACAGCTGCCTCTGAAATGGTTGCTAATTCTGACAATTAATGCTGTTTTGTGAGTGTGTGATTTTCCGTGATCGCGGTGAGGGGGGAGGATGGTGTGTAATTGCTCATTTCCTAGGCTTTATGGAAATGTGCACAGTGAAGACCAGAGGACTGAGGGAGAGCCACGTCCACATGTTCTGGAGCCCTTTTAGGTGAAAGCCTGCAAAACATGCTTTTTTTTCCCCTGTACTTTGACTTTCTTGGGATGATTTTATATTTTAGCAGACACAAATTATTAAGTGAGTGACGTGTAAGTGGGCTTGGCTGCACCAGGAGTGAGTGTTTGGAAAAGAACCTTGTTTGCAATGAGCTGTCTGACAATCAAAATATTTACTTAAAGATAAGCTAATGACTGTGCCTTGCAAATGCCTGCAGATCCATTACTGAAATGAGAGTCAATACTTTGGCTTGATACGATCAAAAAATAAATGGCAAACCTCAAATACTAGTGTGTGTGTGTGTGTGTGTGTGTGTGTGTGTGTGTGTATTACACTTCTCCCAAAACAAGGTAGAATGTATATCAAACAACAAAGGTAGGAAATGCTCTCGACCCATTTTCTTGAAATATTTAAACTAAACTCAGTATTGCTGCTGTGATCAGTTGTTCCTTGATGTTGCTGTTAAGATGTTGCTAAATGGCTTAGCATGTGCATTGAAAAACACATTCTGCAATGATTGGTGCTACCTCTGAACATGAACTTGATAATGTGAGTTTTACAGCCCAGTATCATATCTTGTGTGTTATGCAGTTGATAGGAGGACTGTGGGGCTCAAATACTAACCAACTGGCTTATTATTCAGATCTAGAGGAACTGGAGGCGTTTTAAATGTTTTATTTCTTTAAAACTAATGCATCAACTGGTTTCAAAATGGCCCCAAGGAAAAATCAGACTGAGTGTAAATTTAGAGAAGTTTTGTAATCTTTCAGAATCTGATATTATATAGCATGTTCAAGCAGATTGCCGTCTTCTGAAAGATTTTTGAGAAATGCTAATAATGTTTCAAGAAGAAAAAAGTACTGGGAAAGTAAGTTCTCAAAACACAATTTAAGACAAAGGCAAGCAGGTTTTTTGACCACAGTACTTCTCGGAGCCTTTGCTATGACAATGCAATTTATGTATCTCTAAGAAAGAAAATGTAGTTTTCAAATTTACCCAAATTTATTTGACATGAAATCCTTTTGTTTTTGTTTTTGTTTTTGTTTTTGTACTTTACATCCTGGATGAGCATAGCTGGAATTAAAACTAGTGTTAGTTGAGAAATTTTGGACAAGATAATTCTGAAGTCTTTTCCAAGTCAGCTATTGTAAGTTGTAATGTCTGTAGAACTTGAAAGAGGCTTTTGGATTGGCTTCACTCAAGAATGCTTTTAATTATATTTTCTGTTTTGATTGGGAGAAGTCTTTTAGATGGGTTAGTTTCAATAGGGAAATTACTGCTTCCTGGTAAAACACATACCACAGATGTTGAAAGAACTGCAGTTTTCAAGACACTAGTCTTGTTAAAACACTTCCAGTTTGTATTACCTAAGTACTGAAACGGATACCCCATATAGAGTGTATAAACGATGCTTCGGAAAACGGCCTGCAGAACGCCGGGAAGAGCTGATCTCAGCTGATCTCAGCAGAAGATGAGGAAAGTGCTAGGAACTTGAAGTCTTATTTGCTTAGAGTTTTGGAGCAGTCACTGTGATTGCTTCTGCACTGTATATCTCAGGGCATTCATTCTATTGCTCGGGGAGTTTGGCGATCAACGGCTTTTCTTCCAGACTGTGAACATGTAGGTGAAATAAATTCTTCCTGGTAAGAATTCCTTGTGCTTTGTTTAGGAATCATTGGCTCAGCTGAGGATTTTGTGGACTCCCTCTTTGCAAGGCTGAGGACTTTGTCCTATTTATGTGCTGTTCGTTCAGTATGAAGTGGTGGCCATTGATCCATCTGTAGTAAGACCATTTGCCTGGGGCTATTAATCTGATCTGTGGAGATGTAGTTTGCTGAGCCAGCCATACTCTCCCTCATTTTCCCAAGTGACCAATAATGGTCATTTAAAATGCATCGGCCGGAATTGTTATGGGTGAGGTTCCCAGTTCTAAACTAATTGATCCATGTGGCATTTGAGCCTGGTAAACCAGATATCCAGGTGTGAATTATTCTAATGCAGGGTGAGCATTCTGGAATAGTAAGAGGGCTGAGATAAATGTCAGTGCCTGACACTTACAAGCTGTGTCACCTTGTTAAACCTCATTATCCTAATAAGTAAAATGGGAACAGTAATACTTCCCCCTTTGCAGGGCTGCTGGGAGGAACCATTGAGACTGTATCTAAGGGCTTATGTTAGAGCTTGGATTTAATATAAATCAACATTAGTTATCACCATCATAAATACATCTTGTCAATATCACCAGGCATCTGGGACCTTTGAACAGATTAATCTTTTTGCCCTTTCATGCCTTTACCTGTAAGATGCCCACATGGTAGGTTTGTTCTGGGTAATAATTGATATCATGCAGGTGAATGTGCTGTGCAAATTAAAATGGCACTAAACAACACTAAGGAATTAGTGGTCCATGAGAAATAAGCTCCATAAAATCAGGGGCGACATCTGTGTCATTCACCATGGTATCTCCAGTGCCTATATCAGTGCCTTCTTCAGAGTGGAAACAACTCAGTAAATACTTGTTGAATGGGCACTAGAGTCACTGAGCTAATCACACTTAGCAGAGTTCAGTAACACTGACAGCCTTAGCCTCCCCGAAGTCCCATTACACTTTGAGTAGAAAGGCTTTGGGCACCTCCGTTGCAAGTGGGAACAATTGGCCCCTTCCCTTAGCGCCTCCCACAACAGCCCAAATAATCCTGAGGAAACCTGTTTGTTCTGTAGGCCTTTGATGGATGTCTTTGCTCTTTCGTGTGCATAAGAGCTATGGGATTTCCTTATATTATTTGATGAGACTGTATGAACCATGTAGACGACAAAAATATTGAACTCAGAGTTCCTTTTTTAAAAAATGCTGATTTGCTTAACCTTTGAAGCATATAATTCAGGGCTCAAAGGGAACTTGGAATTCCTTGATTCCACCTCACTGTAACCACATGGATGACAAAACATATGAAAGGGTGTAAGTGCTTTATCGCCACACTGGTCATTTATAGCTATGCTGGGGTTGGGCCCAGACCTTCTGATGCTATTTTCTTCCCCCTCCCCATCAAATTGCTTCAAAGATGCAACCAGGTGGTCTCAGTCATCTTCATGGCGCGAGGAACATTTGTTATAGATCATCCACAGGCTGCTGAGATCATTATTGACCCTATTGTGTAAGAAAGTTTCTGGAAATACCAAGTTGGAGCATCCTCAACAAGGTGGTCTGTTAAATAACCTGGCTGTCCTGAAACACAGATCCAAGATAGCTTTGAAGTTATAAGTAAGTGCCTCTGATTTTCAGGGCTGGATAATGCTTTGTGTCACTTCTGGACTTCCCCTTTCCACTGCTAGGTTTTGGCTGAAATAAGAGGGTGACCCCAGTTCACTTAAAAAAGCTTTTACCCAGCCCCCCTCCTTATTTTTTCTTTTTATTGTCCAATGTTGACAGTTTATAACGAGTGGATGCTTGTGAAAAATTCGCTTGGGACTGATTTTCAAACTGTTGCTTAGCAGATTTTCCACCTCCTGTCTTAAGAATAGTTTAGAATTTTATATTTACAAATTTTTAACTAAATAGGAAAATTCATTTTTCTCTCAAATAAGAATGTGTTTACCTTTAAGTCAATTAAACTTGTTCCTTTAGGGCTTGCCATGGGTCTGATGGTTTAAATTTAGTGCCCTTTCATTAGGCACCTTTGGGGGATGTTGATCAGCCATAAAATCAGTTCTTAAATTGTTGCAAAATAGCCTTCCTTCAGACAGTTTTGATCACAAGGGTTCTCAAGTGTCAAAGTCCTTTGGAGAATCAGATAGGTAAATGCAGGAGCACTAAGCTCTTCTCCAGGGTAGAATAAAATGTGTTTTCTACTGTGTCTCAGCTTTGATCGTGATTTGTTAAAAGGAAAAAAAAGAAAGGCAGTGATATTAAATATTTACAGGAGTGATTTAGTTGTATTATCTTGTGCCCTGCATCTCATTGTAATAGTAAAATCAACTACTGTTGAAATAAACGCCCTGGACCAGTGGTAGTGTGAAGGTCACCGCCTGGGCAAGGTTAGAGCAATTTGTGAAGAATATTGATTTTTGTCAACTTTCCAGATCCCTTCCTGTTTTTGTCGGCTTCCCTCCAAAAATAATCGGAAAAGAATACATTTGAGGATTCACGGGCTCACTCTCTCTCGCATCCTTTATGCCCTTTCTGGCCAACTGGGTAGCTGGAAGCCTTTTATGCATTTTTGTTCCATCCATTTAGTGGATGGAGACAGGACTGCTCTCCCTGGAGGGAGCGGTTGCATTTCTGTTTACTGGCTCTTCTGCTGGCCCTCGCTCAGCAGTTTGTTTTGGGGGTGAGGACCAGCGCCTCTTCTTTCTTGGAAACAGTTTATCTTGTCTGAAATGATCCTTCAATTTCTCTTCTAATTCCTCCTCTGCCTAAAGCAAATATATATATATAGTATATCTTTATTGATTTCAGAGAGAGGAAGGGAGAGGGAGAGAGAGAGGTAGAAACATCAATGGTGAGAGAGTCATTGATCGGCTGCCTCCTGCAAGATCCCTGGGATCGAGCCAGAAACCCAGGCATGTGCCCTGACCAGGAATTGAACAGCGATCTCCTGGATCATAGGTCGGTGCTCAACCGCTGAGCCACACCGGCCAGGCCAAATAAATATTTTTAAAACTTTATTTTCTATATCACTTTAAAGAAATCTCTGAATGATTGCATAGCATTCTCCCCATTTTCACAGACAAGAAAACAGAAGTTCAAGGTTACAGAACAAGTTGCAAAACTAAGACCAACCTAGTTTTTCCTGCCCTGCAAGCCTAGACTGATTCTATGTGACATACCATCACTTCAGTTAATTTTATTGAACCTCAGTTTTCCCTTCTGTAAAATGGGGGTAATGATATATTATTATAGTATATTCTTAATAAGGCATATAAATAATATTACATATATTGTAAATAATACATTAGTTTACTTTTGGTAAAATTGAGAAGTAAATGAACTAACACACGTTAAGTGCATGACAAGATGTCTCCTTTTCTATGATTTTAATGAATTGTATCTTCCCTCCACTCTTGACAGTAACAATAAAGTATAATTGAATTTAATAAGCACTGAGCACAAGGGATACACAAAATGAATAAAAATCAGTTTTTGTTCTTAAGCAGAACTCACAATATAGTTGGAGGAAAACACCTATATAAAGAATTCCAAAAGCTATTTATATAGTTCTTTTCTTGTCTTGGGCTTTGTCTGTACCAAATGCTACTTAAAATGTGAGAGCCTTTTTCTGGAGATAAGTAGTTTCCTGTGGGGTTGAGGTATTATGCTGATGTTGCTGTGGCAGCTACTTGGGGCTTGTTTCCTAACTAGTCTGTGTTTACCGGATGCCGAAGCCCAGAGAGTGGGTTGGGAAACAGGATATAACAGAGGTGTAGGCTAACTGCTATGCCAAGCAATTCCCAAATCCCAGCGGCTCGGTCGAGCGTCCCTCACTCCCATCACAGTTTGCAGGCGTGCACTTGGCCGGGTGGGGCGGGAGGCTGGGGAGGGAGAGGGAGAACTGCGTAGGCGATTGGAGGTGTTTTTTAAGGGTCAAGCCTGGAAGGAAATGTGTGCCACTTGCTATTGGCCAGAACTCAGTTACACGAGCCCATCTCGTTGCGAACGAGGCGGGGAAATGTAATTCAGCTGTGTGCCCAGGAGGAAAGGGAAAGGGGTTGGGTGGACACAAAGGCAGCCTGGCCCAATGGGTAAGCTGCAGTCTACTCATCACCCTGTGTCATGCCTGTTAATCTTCTTCAGTTTACCTTTGCTCAAACAAAAATGCCTCCATGGTTTTTATGGTGTAGAGGTTCCCTACCTATTTGTTTTTCTATAGTACACATGTACATATACGTATTTCTATTCAAACAAAACCCCACAGAGTTACAGGAATGTTTCTCGAAGTCATAAGAATCACCCAGGGAACTTGTGGAACTAAAGGCTTCTAGTTCCTGCCTGAGCCCCGCAGGATCTGCAGGTCTAAGTGATTGCTATGATCAGGTGAGTCTGAACACTGTTATATAGCAAATTCCAAGGGATAAAGCAAGTCAAAAAGGAGGTGTAGAAGGCTCTCCCAGAAGTATGCTGTTAAATATTACATAGTTTAAAACAAGTGTCGCATTTGTCTTAGTTTATAAACCTAGTTGTTATACATGAATTTTGTTGTATTTTTTGTTTCCAGAGATTTAATCTCTATCTCGCATCCATAAATCAAAAGCTAGGAGCATGGTTGGGATCTTAGCCTAAGCTGATGGAGAGAGGCCAAATGGCTGACTCACTCAGACTTTATTTTATTCCAATCACTGAATCTTTTTTTTCCATTTTCATCATCGAATAAGGGACACCCTTGGCTAAGAGAATTTTCTTGTTGCATTAAGACAGTAAGCAGGAGTTCATGTTTGATAGGCCTGCTCATTATTTGTGCCTGACTTGGGAACAGCTAAATGATGACAACCCACTTTAGTTTCTAGATTTGTATTATCTTACTCTATGTATAGGAACCGTAAAAACTCCGATATTTTGAACGGCACCCCCTCCTGCAAAGCTGTGCCTCCATTCCCTGTAGAGAGCGGGCGGCCGCATTGTGCTTCTGGAATGGATGTCAGAGTGTGGATAATTCTGGGCTGGCGATCCCCCCCCCCCCCCCCGCCTATTTTATCTGCCTCTTTTTGTGTCTTTGTGTGCAAGTCTATGATTACTATTGAGTTTTTCCCTAAATGCCAGCAATTATCGCACAGGTGGAGGGATTAGGAAAGAGCTGGGGGAATTGCACTAGGATTAGACTCAAGGCTCCTCCAGCCGGCTTTAAGTACGGCAAAGGAGGGCGTGCAGACTTGGAGGGGGTGGGCAGAACTGGGGGCGGGGGAGGGTGGACAGTTTGCTTCTGACATTTAAATCCCTAGATAGAGTGAAGGAAGAAACTCCCGATGAAAGAAAGAGGAACTGAGGACCTAAACTGGTTTGGGGTTATTGTTTCAGAGAGCTGGGAATACAGGAAGACATTATCCAGCCCCCTTTTTTGGAGGGGTGCTGAAAATTTTTTTGGGGGGGGAGGAGGCAGCTGGGAGTATCTAATATATACCCAGGCCAAGAGAATTGTGGTGAGACGTCATCTTTCTTCCCAGCAGGGGAAGATTTATTAATCTGGTATGTCATCTAGGATGCTTTTTAGCTGCAAATAATAGAACTTGCAGCTCAACTGCCTTAAACAAAGAAAGGAATTTATGGGCTCAGTTCCTGAAAAGTGTAGTAACTCAAGGGATATGACCAAGACCTAGTGTCTTACTTCACCCATTTTTTGGCTTTACTTTCTTGGTATTGGCATCTTTCTTGGCAGGTTACCTCCCTTATGAGGGCTGATGGCCATTCCTAGGCTGTTCTGTTTGCTTTTTGATTCATGTTAACTAAAAAAATGTGACTCTCTTCCCCAGTAATTCCCCAAAAATTCTGGGGCCTCAAACTAACTGGACCAGTTTAAGCCACGTGTTCATCTCTGATAATAATCAGAGGAGTGGGTTTTGCTGGCGTCTTAGGCCTGAGTCATATGCCCACATTTCAGAATTAGAGGAAAGAGTTGGCTTTTCCTGCAGCACATGGGATTCAGGGGGAGAATAGATGTTTGACCCTGAATTTTGGGAATGGGGGATAGATATTGGGTAGCAAATGCCAACTACACCTGAGTAGAATTTCAAAAATCTGAAGCCAAACACCCGGGAAACTTTGGGTGTTTATCTCTCACCCTCACCATCTGGCTGTCAAGTCGTCTAATTCCACAAAGAGGGGATGTGAGTGGGGCCCCAGCAGAGGCTCCATTTGGAAGCAGAGAGCTGGGAGGGGAAGGCCATTGGTGTCCTGGCATCTGTGTATTCCAGGAGTCAGCATCTTGGGATCTTAGTTCATTGATGTGAAAGGAGGCAGGGAAATAGCCCCAGAAACGGAGTGCCTGCCAGGTCCAACTTGCTTTAGGTAAAAACCATTCTGATGGAGTCTTCTCCTTCTGCCTGAATCTCAGGCCCCTGCTCAGGTCACCTGACGTGGATCGCCATAGACGGATCGCTGAGCGAGGCAGCCCTCTAGTCTCAAGTGTGTTTTTAACAGTTGCTCTCAGTGAATATCAGTTTCTCAAATGCCTTGCCTCATTCACGGAGTCTTTCTTTTTAGCTGCTGCTTAATCAGCTGCTGCCCCTTAGCACACTGACCTAGTTCTCAGACATCTTTCGTCTGGGCTTTTAAGGCGGCGCCTCCCCTCTGTCACTGCTGACGTTAGCTGGCTCCACCCTGACTTGCGGAGCAGGGGCCTTTGCCCAAAGGGGCAGCCGGTATGGCAGGCACAACAGAATGAGTCTTAAGGTGCCGTGGCCGGAAGGATGTGGTTATTGTGGCCTCCAAAGCAAGGGCAAAGCCCCCTCTTTAATGGGCTGCTGCCCCTTCGCAACAAGGTTGCACTTGACCTTTCTTGAACTGCTTCCTGGGCCAGTGCTTTTCTCAGTTTCATGTGCATAGGCATTATCTGGCCATGGGTTAAAATGTGGATTCTCACTGGAGACGGTTGGGGTGGGGTGGAGCTGGAGATGTTGCATTTCTCACAAGCTTCTAGAGGTACCCATGATGCTGCTGATGTGTGGACTGCATTTTGGAGGGGCAAGTCTTTAAGGCTGTCACCCAGAATGATCTTGCAAGTGAGGCCATCTGGTTTTTGAATAAGTCAGAATGCAGCGCTCCTTGGGAGAGTTGGGGCTTAAATTCTTAGGAATCAATTGTTACCTGAAGGTAACAGGTGCCTGGTGAAACTCAAGCCTTCTCATCTTTCTTGGCTGATAGAGGTGGGTGATCATCTTTGCCTCTGTTTCCATGTCTACATGGGGTAGGATGACCTTGGCTTATTTCCCTCTAGCCTTGGGAATTTGTGATGGGTACACAGTACTGTTTCCTCATTTCCATAGGAGAGAAACATGGGAGCTAGCCTGTAATTCAGTCTCCCCCAGACTCTACTTCATGCTCCTAAAAGAGCCTGTTTCTGGAACAGATCACCTCCAGGACACGTTTCTGGGAGTCCTCACAACTCACAAACTCCCATCCGATGCTGATGGTAATTATCAATAGGTATGAACATTATAAGAGTCTCAGCTCCAATTCCAGCCCCTTGCCCAAATTTCCAAGAGCTTCCACTTACACAGGAGTTGTTGTTGTAGGTCTGGGAGCCCCAAAGTGGTGATGACAATCTATGTTCTCGCCGACATGGGCTGTCTGACCTCTGGGTATGATCTCCATCAAGTTTGTTCCACAAATGCAGCATTGGTCTGGCCCTCCCCGTCTTCTGCTGGGCCTTATTTCATCTCACCCTGTCTCCTGTCTGTATAATCCCCCAGGAGGAATCAGGTCTGAACAAAAACATACAGGAAAAAACGCTTGAGGAATATAATCTGATGATATAACCAAGCAGGATATTTAACTGTCTGGTTGACTTCATTGTTTTGCTTGCACCAGAGGGAGGAGGGGGAAAAGCTTGGGAGGGCTGCTGGAGGAACAAAAGTGAATTAGGAGGCTCTTATTTCACAATCGGTTGCCTGCGCCTGTGTTGGCTAATGGATTTATGATGAAGCTGGGCTCTGATTTCCAGCTGGCAGTTGCCTGGGTTCAGGTGTCTACCTGGTGTCTTCCAGGATGCTGTGTAAACAGCTGTAAGTAGAGCTAGGCTTTCATTCTGCTCCGAGAAAGGCGAAAGTGTGGGTCTCCGGGCTTCCCAGGGGACTAATTCAGCAGCGGGAGAGTCAAGGAGAACACACGCCACTTGGGAGGGGGAGCCCACGCTGGGATTTTGGTCATTTTTATAGTTACAAATGCAAGTGTTTGAGACTGAAATCTGCATTTAGGCAGCAGGAGGAGAAACATGGATGGAAATGAATTATTTATTCCATCGCAGGGGCCCTGGAATCATGGAGTGGGCATTAATCTCTTTTGGACAGGAGCCTCTGAGCAGGCTTGAGGTCCTATGGACGAGATCTGACCCCATCTGCTCCTGGCCAGACCCCTCGGCCTTGACTAATTTGCCTTAATATAATTCGAATAAGACCCTTTACCTGCTGTTCATAAGGAGACTGTGAATATTTACCTAGCACTTGGTCAGAGAGCTGAATGTGCTTGCATCTGTGATTTCTCTTAATCCCAGAATTTCCCAGCAGGTCTGAAGGGAGAGGGGAAAGCAGGCAGGAGCCAAGTCCCACTGATGGTCTACTGGGTGCTGGGGACAGGGGTGTCCCATGTAACCTGCTCCAGCTGAATGTATGCCAGCCACTGACTCTGCACAGTAATCGAGCGAGGGAGTGTCTATTGTGCCCATTTCACTGGCGGGGAAACTGAGGTTTAAAGAGATTCAGCATCTCACCTAAGGCAGCCCAGCTCTGAATCATCCTTGCAGGGATTCAGGTGTAGGCTGCTAAGGTACCCCCGTCTCACAATCCTTCTACTTCCCCATGGTAGCAGGTACAGTAAAACATTTACAAACTTTTCCAAGGGCAGGAAGGGATAAACAAATAGTTCGGCGGTTACAGCAACCAGGATAAACAGAATAAACCCCAGTCCCCATGAAGAGCCATTATGCCCCCTTCCCACCCTCCTGTTCTGTCTGTTTCTTCCGGGGTTCATAAATATTTGTGTGTGTAAATGCTGTTTCCCTCTCTTCCTCTTTCTGTCCCTGCTCTTTGGTGAAGACAAGGCATTTTATTAAAAAGTTCCCTCCAGGCTCTCTGCTAGATTTAGCTTATTCTTCTTGCTAAAACATTTCTGAGACAGTTGCCTAAAGCAAGGAACGGTGTGTCTAGGTGCTTTGTGTGCTTTGTCTTCAGTTATCAGGCAGGGCCCTGCTTCTGTGGGGGGAGGGGGGTGCCGGGCATACTTCTCTGCAGGGTTTTGAAGTTGCAGGGTCCTGAACCAATGCACACAGAGCTATGCAGCTGACAGTGCTTGTGTCTTTGTGGCTTCATGGACTTCAAACCATCTCCCTTCCAAATCCATCTGTTGTCTGTTGTGTATTGGGTGTCATAGCTTTGGAGATCATATTACTGGACAGCCAGGGGTTACCTACCTGAAAAGGTAGCTGAGCACAGGTGAGGGAGGGCTCTGAAGGCAGGGACTTCTAGTACATGCTTCCTAATTTTTAAAAAATATGTTTTTATTGATTTCAGAGAGTAGAAGGGAGAGGGAGAGAGAGAGAGAGAGAGAGAAACATCAATGATGAGAGAGTCATTGATCGGCTGCCTCCTGCATGCCCCCACTGGAGATCCAGCCCGCAACCCGGGCATGTGCCCTGACCGGGAATCGAACCGCGATCTCCTGGATCCTAGGTCGATGCTCAACCGCTGAGCCACGCCGGCCGGGCCTGCTTCTTCCTTTTGAACATTCCCTTTCTTCAGTGAACTCCAGTTCACACTCCTGTGTCTTCCACACCTCTCCTTCCCCTCCGCCCCATGACTTCACTCCGTGAAGCAGCCTTGCTGTTCTTCCCTCGGCTCCTGAGTTTCACTTTCATGGGAACTGGGAGACTTTACTGAGCCTCTGGATGAGCAGGGCTGCGTGTGCATGGATGAGAGGCTGGCCCTTGCTGCTGAACGCCTGCAGTCCTTGGGGGAGAGGGTCGCCAGAGGCCCGGAGTGCGGGGACAGAGCGGCGTGGAGAGCGGGGAGCGGCCGGGCTTGCACTCCCCGTGCCTCGAGAGGGGCGATCCTCCTCTGGCCTCTCCCCTTGCACACGCCTCCCTCCTGCCTCCCGGCCCTGGCTGCTCTATGGAAACACTCAGCCGGCCGGGCCCTGCGCTCCAGCAGCTGCATTGCATCACGTGGTGCAGTCCTATTACACTTCTCTTTGTTCTCCACTTGTCTCTGTCATGTCGCCTGCCTTGATATCCTATCTTTTGTTGGACCGAAGACAAGTAAATCTTCCCTAAACTCTGTACGCCATATGTCGCCCTCCCGATGAAACGCTTTGATGCCCCTCCCTCCCCCTATAGGATGTCCTTATAGTGTAAGGAACACCCACCCTCCTTAGCCTGGCAGTCAGTGTGCCACGGCTTGGCCTGGCCTCAGCTCCCATCCCATTTAATGAAAACCCTTTGCCAGGACCAGGCCTGTGCACTCGTGACGCTCCAGTGTGCCAGGTGCAGTCTACCTTTGGGGTGCTGCGCACTCAGCTCCCCTTATCTTCGCTGTTTTCTCCCTGTCTCTAGCCATCTGTTGAAGTCTGATTCAAGTTTCACTCCCTCTGGCACCCCTTGCCTGGCCACCTCAGCTCTGCAGAAGGCCATAGTGTTTCTAGTACCACTCACTGGCCACTTACCCTGTACTGTCCCCTTCTGTCACTTATCTCTCTCTCTTCATGTCTCCCCAACTAGTCTGTGAACTCTCAGAGGTGAAGGACCTCACTTCCTACTCCTTGTGATGTGACCATCACGATGCCTCTACAGACAGATGCTTGATGGTTATGGGAGGGCGGGTGGCTGTACCTGCTTAGTGTTGCACAGTTTCTCCCAGTGTCAGGCATAACCACGTGACCAGAGGGTAGGGAACACATAAAAAAAGAAATCAAGGAATTAAAAGTGGGTTTAAAATTTTAGATATCTTCCCAAATCTCAGTCTATGAACATCATAAAGGTAGTAGTTTCATGTTTGTGGGGGATGAGTAGTGTGGTTTTGGGGATACAGAAACTGACAGTGGGGTGAAGAGGAAGGCAGAAGGAGGTGAGTTGCAAAGGAATGGAGGGAGAGCTCAAATCCAAGAGCCTTGTGTGGACTGAGGAGCCCTGGGTTTAAGCCCCGACTGCGTTTCCGAATGTATAGCTTGGATAAGTCACAGCACACCTGGAGCCTTATCTGTTGAGGGAAAATTAGGACCCTGCCTTGCCTGCTCCTGATCTGTTGGGAAACCAGATGAAAGCAATTTGTAAACTGTAAAGTGCATTGTGAATGGAAAGGAGTACTGTTACTATAAAAGGCATCATCATTTAGCATCTGAATCCTCCCACAGCCACACTGTGGCAGGGGTGGATCGATGGATAGGCCTATTGTGACAGGATGGAAGCCACCAGACTGGAAGGAGCCTGTGGTCAGATCCTGCAGGGCCCACAGTCCTGCCTCTGGGCAAATGTTGTCACATCAGGGAAGTGTTTGCCCAGGCCTGGGGCAGGTGTGTGGCCCTAACCTTGCTGAAGACAGGTATAAGTGGGAGGCTACTTCTAGGATGCCATAGGGTGTCAGTTACCATGGTTACTGTAGATAGGTTGTGGGGTGTCAGTATGAGCTTCAAAACTAGCAGAAGACCTGACCTGGGTTGTGGTCCCCGCTCTATACTTGCCAATCCTGAACACTTTCTATAAATACAGTATTTAGTCTATCAAGCCCCGACTGAATGCTTTGTGGCCACGATTTTAGTTAAGCCTTGAGACAACACTGTGAGCTGGATACTACTGTTACTTTCCTACTGCAGAGGAGGGAACTGGTTCAAGGATGTTAACAGACTAATTCAAGGTCACTGACTAGTGAGATACAGGAGCTGGGATTGGAACTCAGGCCTCTCTGCCAATCCTGAGCTTTTAGCCACTAAGCTCTGCTGTCTTTAACCTCTTAGAACCTCAGTCTCCTCATCTGTATCCTGGGGATTATATCTGCCCTGCTCTTTACATGGGGTGTGAGGATCTTGGGAGAGAATGGATATGGAAGGACTGTGTACACTGGAAAGTATCTGGTTTGTATGAGTAGTCACTGAGCACCCACTGCATGCCCAGAATTGCTTTGGGTGCTGGGATACAGTGGGGGATGGGATAGCCAAGGTGGGTGCTCACACTGAGGTACGTTCCAGTCAGAGTCTGTTAGTAGACGGAGCTGTTGGAAAGTGGGGAGGGAAGAAAAGAATGCAGCCATCTAAGAACAATGGTGTTTTCAGAAGGGAAGAAGTCATGTTAACCGGGAGCCATTGCCCTTTCAATCCACCCCCCTTCCCAAGTATAAATAACAGGATCAAATGAAGAGATTAAGCAATGTGGGAAATTTACAAAGACAGTTAAATAGAGCAAAGCAAAGAGAGTGCATTTTACAAAAGAACAAATCATTTTAGGACGTTTTGATCGGCATGAAAAAGGAAATCACAGTTCTAGAAGGTGAGAAGTATGCAATATATCTAGATTTTAGTAAAATCACTTGAAGGAGAAATGGCCTGAGATCTTGCCTGAGAAATTAATTCAAATTGGCCAGGGTGGAAGCTGTGCCACTCAGAGTGAGAACTGGCTGGGGGGTGGGAGTGAAGGGCCTGATGACAAATGACCACAGCTCTTGGGGGGTAATGGGGTTAGGTGAGAAGACTCAATTTAGCGATCATCACTTAGTGATCTGGAAGAACGGCTAAGCTCCTGTAATGACATTCATACATGATGCTAAATTGGGAGGTGTCACCATGATGGCTCGTGGAAGGAAGCACAGAATAGAAGGACGGCAGTCAAGGTCAGGAGGCCACGGCCACGAAGGCAGGAACAATGGGGGTGGGGTGCAGGCAAGGGCAAACAGAGGGAATTTCCTTGAGGAAAATCTGCAAACATTAAAAAATATATATCTAGTAGCATCAGGACAGGAATGAGAGACAGATGTTCAAGGCTGTCCAAGGATTTATCCTTCCATGATTTGAGCTAAACATTAGGAGTGATCAGGAGGTACATTTGGGGGAGCCATGGTGGGTTTTTAACAGCCATGGTCCTGTCAGACTGAGTCCCTTCCCCTGTCTTTGATGATAGTTGTAGAGGCAGAACTACTCTGACTTTCAGCCTCCTTGAGAACAGGGGCTCTCGTGACATACTGTGAACATTTGTATCCTAGCTCTGTTACTTCATTGTGAAGTGGGAAAGTAATAGCACTTACTTTAGGGGTTTTATGAGGATTAGATAAATGAAATGGGGCAGCACCATGCCTGGTATGTAGTAAGTGCTTGATACATATTATTATTATTATTTTCATCATCATCATCATCACTATTGCCCTGTGGGTATGGTCTGTCTCTATGGTGGAATATACCAACTTAAACAGATCATGGCCTTTCTGGTTAAAGTGGGGGAAGAGACAGCCAGAGAACACTATTTGAAAACTACCAACAGAGTGAAAAGAGTATAAAGTCAGAGGATCCAGATCCAAACTCTGTTACAGGTGACTTGAATGCATCACTTCTTTGCCTCTGTTTCTACATCTACAAACATCTGGGGCTGAACCTGATCATCTTTGAGGTTCCTCCTAGCTCAAAAAGTTCATGAGTCTATAAAAAATACAATGTGAGCTGGGATTTATATTATTCGAGTTGTCAGCTTTGGAGCATATATTCCAGCACATATCACTCTACAGACCTATTCTCTACCAGCGATTGCCGCCCAATTGTAAGTTGACTGACTCATGTACTTTACCACTGAAAGTGTGTCCCAGGAACCACCCTTAGTCCTGGGCAAACCAGGACAGTTGGCCAGCCTGCCTGTGAGATGGCTGCCAGACTGTAGGAAGTAGCATGGCAGTCCAGAAACACATCTGCCGGCCTGAACAGTCCAACAGCTGTGGGACCACCCTCAGGAAGCCATCCAACATTTTTCATGGGTATTGTCTTAATTTGGGCTGCTATCATAAAATAGCACAGACTGGGTGGCTTAAACAATAGAAATTTATTTCTCACATTCTGGAGGCTAAGAAATCTAAGATGAAGATGCAAGTCAACTCAGTTCCTCGTGAGAACTCTCTTCTTGGTTTAGCGATGGCTGCCTTCTGGAGGAGAGAGAGATCATTTATCTCTTCATATAGTGGCTCCACCCTCATAATCTATCTCCCAAGGGCTCTACCCCCAAATACCCTCACATTGGGGTTAGGGCTTCAACATCTGTTTTGGGAGTGGGGCACAAACATTCATTCCATAGCAGGACTGGGCTGATCAAAGTTGTGTTATCATGGGAAATGCTGCAATGGAGGTGCCCAAGCGTTCTTGGGGTCACTCCTCATGTCTACATTGACCCAGTTCCATGTAATGCTTTTACTCAGGCTGCTTCTTGGCTACTTTTAGTCTTGACATATGTACTGAGAGGAGGGTAGTAAGTCTTAGAAGGATCCTACTTCACAGGCTCAATAAATGCAAGGCTCCTCTGTGGAAAGAGTGAGCTAAAAAGAGGAGTTGGTCTTGTTTTCCAGAGTTCTATTTGGAATAACATGTTCACTTTGGGATTCTTCAGGGACCAGAAAGATGACAGATTGAAGGGTAAGGCGAGGGAGTCATTCAAATGATTGACAAGCTAGAGGAAATAATTGACAAGAAGAAATGAAAGAACAAAAGACCGTGCACCAGGCAGGGTGCACGTGTGTGCATGCAGGGCAAGAGACGGTAACCAGGACACCAGAGGGGAGAGCTAGATGAGGCGAGGCATCCACAGGGGAGTGTGAATGGAGGCAAACTGCTCTAAAGCTGCACATTTAACTTAGCGGATATTTATTTAACATTTCCTTACTCTGTGTCATGATTTGTTCTAGGTGTGGGGAGAGCATAAAGATGACTATTATCCTGTCTTTGTTCTAGTAGCAGAGGTGGGCAGCACGTGTAGTTGTGAAGGGCATGTAGCTGTGCTGCTTTGGGAAGTTACAAAACCTTTCTGTGCCTTAGTTTTCTTATCCATAGGATGGACATACATTGGTGTGTTTGAAGAAAATCGAGGATGCTGATAAGGCTGGAACCAAATGAGTGAAAGGAGAGCAGTTGGTGGTGATACCAGAGAGGAAGGAGGTGTAACCATCAGGGTTCAACCAGAGGAGCAGAACCAGCAGGAGAGGGAGATACATATGTTAGACTTTGCCTGTTGCAGGTTCAACGTTGCTTTATACCAATGAGGTGAATCAGCAGATCAGGAGCACTTAACACTGTGTGTGGGCTGCAAATATCTACTGCTTTTCTTCCACTCTGCAGATCTCCCTTGGGGTCCACTCTGAGTGGGAACATACAAGGAAGGGAATTCTGGGAAACCTAGTTCAGCCTAGCCTAGCTGACACATTATGAAGCCACCACACAGAATGGGTGGGTGGGGGCCCCTAGGAAGTCTAGAGAAACATCCTCATGAGACTTTCTTGACTGTTTGCCCAATAAACAATGACTCTTTCATTAGAGCTATTTCTCAGGGTGAGGTCCCTTTGGTTTTCTAGCAGTTACCCATATGCCCAGGCGGTAACCAATAGGAAGGAGATTTGATTCATGGTCCCTAGAGTGTAAGACTTTAGTTGCATCAATCATCATTAACCAGAGCATCGTTTTTAGCTATTTGATGCAATGGAATTTGATTGACGCCATTATTCCACGTAATAGAAATAAAAAATTAAAGAAGAGCTTGGCTTTGGGGAATATTCTTTTTTTAAAAAGCTAATGCAAGTATGGAGAAAACCATCCAGTTAAATTTAATCATTCATTTATTTATTTGTTCCACAAATATTTGTGCTCAGCACAGGCACATCAATGAGCTGAGAACGGAGGCGATGCATACATTGTATAAACATTGATTGAACTTCCACTGTCTTAAACACCAAACATACAGAGATGGACCTTGATAGCAAGAATTTTCCAGATCTGTAACTTCAATCCAGTACAAACAGAAGTATGCACAGGTATGGAGATGTCACCAGCAGCAAGTGTCTGAGCCTCTCTGGGCAGAGCGGAAAGGCTTCGAGACAACATAATTTCTGTGTCTAAGATGATGTGCTCACTCTCAAATTGTCTAGTTGAGGAGTCACCATGTATTCAAGGCAAGGTCCTGTCTTATAACTGCAGACCTGGGCTGCACGAGATGTGGAGCAGGTAATTGGGGGGGAGGGGGGAGAAGATTCCACCACAGGGCCATTCACAGCTTTGAAAACCAGAGGCAGTTCTGTACTCATCTCAGAACCTTCACGGCGTCTAGAAACGTCTCTTTCCACCGGAAATATCCTGCTCAGAAATAGTATGTTTGGCGGAGGCCTCCTCTCCTGCAGTCTTTGCCTTTGTGTACAGTGTGTTAAAATAAGAGAGCTTCTGATTCAGAGGAATTATAAAATACTATAGTAATTACGAAGTTCACTTTTATGACTCACTTTGCTTTAATCATGACTCTCTACAGGGAACCCTTCTCAGAGTTAAAAATCCTACTTGCTGTTTATATTTTGTAAGTGTCAACGGATTCGAAATGTTGAGATTGACTCACTTGGCAACATGGAGTCTGGGGGAGAGGGGGGTGCCAGGATGATGACAGCTTCCAGTGTTTGTATGTCTCTTTAAAAATGCAGGAAATACGTGGGCTGCTTTGTGAGGACTGCATCACAGGTATGCTCGATCGCAGAGCACCTTGTTTGAGATCTGTATTTATATTTCTCCCCGGCGCTCCGGTCTAATTGCCCTCTCCAGAATGGAGGCCTCCTCTGCCTTTTGGCTTCATTAACGGCTTTCATTTTCATTAAGAGCGTTGCGCTAATGGACTGTTATAAAATGCACAGTTGTTTCTTGCAGTCACCGCCAAATGACTCTCATCTACTGACAGTTTTGTGCATTAGGCCGAAAAGAAGAGGGGAGACGCCGGTGGAAATGAGGGAGAAGTATCCAGATGCAAGATCTACCTACTGTCCTTAAGCCTCTTTGGGGAAGTTGGGATCAGTACCTGCAATTCTATGAGTGTTTTCTATCCTTTCTCTTTTCACTGCCTCTCGGTTGGCAAAATGGAGTGAAGGAAGCTCATTTTTTTCTCATAATATTTTGGAATTTGAGAGTGTTGTAAATAAGACTTAAAGAGGCCTCGCAGGAAGGAGCACTGATAATAGGATTTCACCAGCCTCGCTCCAAATACACACACATTGGTTAATTATTGTTGTTTTGAGCATCAAAAAAATTGATGCCCATTGGGCTATCCTTGGTATGCTATCCACTCTACTCAATGGAAGGCACAATATTGATGAATGCTTGCAGAATTTGATTTCTTTATAGAGGAGGCTGGTCTCTGTACTCCTGGTATCACAGCTAAGCAGATATTTTAAAATCTTAGAGCTTTAAGTAAGCTTAGAGATAAATAATTCACCCCTCTCTCCCATTTTCATGAAGCTGAGAGAGGTTAAGTAACTGGAAGGTACAACTTAGATGTTAGCTGGGGCCACTCTGACCCTAGGGGGTTGGTTAAACTTGACAGGAGCCCTACCCCAAAAATGGCATAATGACAACTACTCCCCATCTCCTTCCTGTGCTCTCTCTCTCTGATCCTTCCTCCCCCCAAACACCAAGACAATTCTCCCTCTCATTGCACACAGAATGAGCACACCCAGTTTTAGGTGGCCTTGGTCATCTCTTCTTTTACTCCAATCCCTTTCCCAAACAAATTTAAATCTTTCTCACACCACTTACAGCGAACAACATTTTCTCCATTATATTACATGAGATTCACAGCTGGTCTAAAACTCAGGTTTTAAACCTTCAAATCTCTGCTCTTCTCCCAGCATAATTTATCTGCTTTGAATAAGATTTTCTGTGCGCGTAAATCCATCACCATGTAATGATGTACTTGGGTTTCCTTTGAATCTGTCACATCTGTTGTGTTTCAGAGGAGGGAGCAAAGATCAGCCAACATTTTAATGGGCTGATACATAGAATCAAGCTTTAAAGTCTTTATATTAGCTAACTATTATTAAAATCGTTGCAATTAGATATTTTATTGTGTTCTTAATATGGATGTTAGTATTATCTAATTAATATCTTTGCAGATGAAATGATAACATGTACTCATTCCCTAGCAGTGCTTCCTTATCTTGCTAAATGCATACCCATTGCCCCTTATTAAATAGAAAAAAAACCTGGTAAATTTCCTAACATTCCTCAGTGCTATGTTCTCATGTATTTTAAACATTGGAGCCAGCATCTGTTTGCCTTTGTGATTGAGCATGCAAATTCGAAAGGGTCAGGGCTCAGGCTCGTATATTTTATGCAGGGTGTTTGGCTTGTCATGAGCCCGTAATGTCAAATAATAACCACAAGGATTTACAAAGCCCAGTTTGAGAAAGGTCACCAAAATGTATAAGTTGACTTTGCGAGTGGATTCTGTAGGCTTGGCGTGAGGATAATTACATCTTAAACCTTCACTAAAGTTTGGAAAAGCCAGGCTGAATTTGGGATTTAAACACCCTGGGCTGATCCGCCTCCCTTTCCCGTCGTGCCTTACACATATCTCTCAGTTCGGATATTGAGGACTGCCTTTAAAAGTACTGTTTCGGAAACGTGTTTTTAAAAGGATTGAAAGTTTGACTTTGTCAGTATTTAAAACACACAGAAGGATCCCAAGAGGCAAAGCATTCTGGGACTAGAGAGCAGGCTGCATGTGGTGCCCCAGGTCTCCACGACAAAAACCAAAAAACAACAAAAAAGGCAGTGTTTACAAATCTTTGAAAAAGCTTCCCTGGAAGGGCCAGTAATAGTTGAGTGCAGCCCCGGACGCTGTGCTTGAAGCCCTGCCCCGGATCAGGTGGTACAGGCTTCCAGGATTTGTGGGCGGGAGCAGGTGTGTTCACTCCCCGGGAAACGGCGGGCGAGGGAGGGAACCTGAGGGGATGGCGGCAGGGTGCAGACGGGGGTGCAGAAGATGAGCTGTTACTGCCCCAGGTACCTGGGTGTGAGTGCTCGATGACTCCACGTAAAAATAATTCTATCTTGAGATCAGCACTTCACCGAGCTGCACAGCCCTCAGCGTACAGTGCTGCGGGCCGCCTTACAACAGGGCCGCTTGAGTCCCGCCAGCCAGGCCTCGTGGCAGGGAGCCGTGACGTAGCCCAGGGTTAGGTAACTGGAGTTTGATAGTGAGAAATACCCGGGAACTCTGGAGCTAAGCCAACCTGAAGGTCAGAACCCTGACCCTATCCTTATAGCTGTGTGGCTGGGTAAGTCGTTTAATCCTCTGAGCCTTAGTTCCCTCTTCTAAAGTGGGGCACTAATTAGGACCTCACCACTGTGCTTTCAAAGTAAATGAGTTAGTGTGTGGAAAGCAGGTAGCAGGATACCTGCCACAAGACAGGCCCTCAATAAATATTTTTTATTTCCCTTCAATTCCCTTCCTCTGCCCCATCAGTTTTCCTCTCTGCTCCAGGTCCCTAGCCGATGCCACATTTTCTCAGAGCTGTGCTCTCAGTTTGCTATCACACCACCCCTTCCATGGAGCTGGCTGAAAAGGCTTTAAGTATCATCTAACCTAAGCAAAAAACCTATAACCTTTTGGAGACAATTTTGTGGGATTAAAAACTCATTGCAATCTAAAGGAATGAATCACTAATGGTGGAATTTCTGGTTCTTGGCTTCCTGTTTCAGGAATCAGCTTTGTTTGGGGCCATGCCTATCTTGGTGTCATAAGTTATAATTTTAGGAACATTTCGCCCCTTTTCTTCATTGAAGTAGGTCTTTGTCTACCTACTTGCAAAGCCAACCTGGCTATGTGGTAGAGGGCTCCCCAGGACTACTTTAATCAGAAGTAGGGCTAACTTCAATTACCGTGCCAGTGCGTGTGGGCCAGAGAGCTTGTACACAGCTTCATTAGTAAATCTACTGTGCTGGGCTTTTCCAGAGATCATGCTTCCTGATTTGGTCCCTGGATAAATTTGCAAGTACTAATTTAGTTGTTGCTGGAGAGCATTCAAACCTATGGCAGGACTATTTCTCCCTAGACTGTTAGGCATTTGATTGGCAGGGGCTTGGATTCTGGCAAATTCTCAGGCCTGGAGCGGGGGCTGGTCATCCAGCCAGGTGCAGGGTTAAGGAATTGTTGGGGAGCACGTGGCAGAAGAGGCTTATGAGGTCAGTGCCTTGAGGGGTTTGCACTGTGACTGTCAGATCTAAATTTAAATAGAGATTTATTGAGTGCCTACTATGTGCCAGGTAGCAAAAGATCCCTGCCCATTGTGGATCTTACATCCTAATGGGGGGACAACAAAGAATAATCCCAATAAATACATTAGGTAGATATATAGACAGGTGGATGGATGGATAGGTAGGTAGATATAGGTAATGTGCTGGAAGATGATTTGGGCTCTAGGAAAAAAATCATAAACCAGGGAAAGTTAGATTGAAGTGTGGGTGAGGGATGGAGCACACTTTTCTAGAAGGTGGTTAGAGAGACCTCGCGGAAAATGCGATACCTGAATGAGGCTACATAGGAGTGAGCGTACTGACCATTGTGAGGACTTTGGCTTTTACTGTGAGAGAAATGGGGAGTCAATGGAAGGTTTTAAGCAGAGACTCTCATTTATATTTTAAAAGGATCCTTCAGACTGCTGTGAAGAAAATGGACTATGAGGAGGTGGAAACAGGGGACCCAATAGGAGGCTCCTGGAAAGAGGGGAGAAGTGAGGGTGCATTGGCCGGGAGCAGTGAAGATATAAAAGCGGACACATTCATTCTGGGTTTCCTTGGAAGGTAGAGCCAATGGGGTTTGCTGTTGGATTGGATGTGGCATTTGAGAAGAGAGGGCTGACATTTGCCCTGAGCAACAGGAAGGAAGGCATTGCCCTTGACCAAGAAAGGAAGACTGTGGAAGGAGGCACTTTAAGGGGAAAGAGCCAGAGCCTAGTTGAGTTATATTAAACCTGAGATACAAAAGTTTGGCTTTGACATCAGGGAGGTGGTTGAGCTTGAGGTTAAGTTCAGGGCTGAGGACTGGGCTGGAGATATGAACTTGAGAGTCATCAGCATACAGGTGGTCATGGAAGCCAGGACACTTTCCAGAATCACTTCTTTTTAGTGAGATGTTCCTGCCTTTGTCAGAACTCATGTTTCCCTGCAGTAGATTTGGGTGTAACCTCTGGCCATAGCTGACTTCTGCTTTGTTCTCCTACCTGAGGCTTATACCTGATTGGATTCAGGTGTCTCCAGAGTGGAGGGCCTGCTCCCCAAGGAGGGCACAAGTTGATCCACTGGGATGTTAGGAAGAGCATGTTAGAACTTCCATTTATCTTTGATCTTGTTTTAAAACTTGTGTTTGTTTGTTTTATAATATACTTAAATATGGTTATGATTTATGGAATCCATTTATTGAGAATGTGTGTTTAAAAACTTCCAACTAAGAAGGTGGAAGATTTAAAAAGTTTAGAGGCCACTGCCTGGATGAAGGAGAAAGGAAACGTTTGTTAATTCAGAGCCTCTAATGGGGACAGATTGGAGCACTGCTTCTTTGTCCCTGTTGGAGTGAGATGGACACCCAGCTTGCCTATTGTAGAAGATATCCCTTTTTTAAGGGGACATTCAGATTCCACTAACCCTTGATGAAGCAACCTACTAGGGCTAGGCAGAGCAATGGGCATTTTCACTGAGGATAAATAGACATTTATCCTCAGAGCAAACCTGGGAGGTCGAACCACAGGCTCACTCCCCATGAAGGAACAGGAAAGGAGGTGAGTTGATGGTGGGCACATTGTGGGAGCCCCTGGTCCACCAGGGCGCCTTCCACACACTGGGGAAGGTGTCCTTCTAGGTTCTCATCTCAAGACCACTGTTTTCTAGACCACCATCACCCCATGGAATTCTTGATTTGAAACAGTTCAATTTCTTTCTCTCAAAATTCCTTTTGAGTTTCAGAAAACATTCTTCAAGTCTCAAATCTCCACTTGAAGTGATAAAAAAAAATTGGGCAATGCCAAATGGTGGGCAATGGCTCTCTCGGGAGGCAAAAAGACTGTTGCATTTAAAAAATCTTTTTCTCGATCTTTAAGTCTTTTATAGGAGAGCCTCAATTTCACCCGTTGTCTAAGGTCCTCAGGCACTTTGTCAGCTCTTTTATATCATTAGCTACCTCTTCATATGTTGATGTCTTATTTCTCTAGCTAGACTGTAAAATCTTAAGGGTAAGAACTCTGCCTAAGGAACTTCAGCCTCCCTTCCATCCCTCTAACCTTTTAGTCCCTTGTACCTGTGGGTGTTTAATAATGACTTATTGGTTGATTACTAATATTAATAGCTCAAATGCCTCACATAACCAATAAAATAAAACGAAAGCATTAATTAAACCGTTTTATTATAGGAGCCAAAAGGAAGGCAGCTATAGTTCTCTTACCTTCTCCATCACCTTTAGTTTGCTGAGTGTAAAGGGCAAGCGTTGCCTCAGGCTCTTGGGGTCTCCTGAGGTCTCTGGATCGTGACAGAAATGATTTCTGAGACTGAAGCCTCTCTCCAGGGAGGGCCCTGGCTCCAACTCCATGAAATGCAAATCTGAGAACCTTGGGGAAAGCTCAGGCTTATGGACAAGAGTGTGAGTCTAGAGAGAACATCACTAAAGTAACCAGAACTCCAACTCAGAAGGTTTTGCCTGCGTTCACAAAAAGCCTAATCGCTTTCCATTTTTAAAAGGGACTCCACAAAGTAGACTTGAGAATGTGCTTTGGAGCTATGGTCTTCAAAATCCAGAGCTCCTCAAAAAGCACTGGGGAAGTTAAGTTCAGCTCCTGGGCCCGTCTCCCAGAGAGTGATTCAATAGGGGCCCAGGTATATGCGTTTAGTATGGTGCTTGTATTGACTTAGTTTATGTAAGTACATAAATGTAGGTGGTTCCAGAGACCACACTCAGAGAATTACCATGCTTTCACTTGGAGTTGTGAGTGAGGCTTGGGCCTGGGTTTTCTGAATTGGTCTGATTGTCTTTAATGTGTTAATTACCCCTTTGCCAGTAGCTGCCTTTTCTCATGCATGCTTGGCGAAGGTTATAAGGGTTACAGAGAAAGGGACGGTAATGGGGAGAGCAGGAAACAGAGGGAAGGCAAAGCAGCTTTGGGGGTGATAAAGTAAGTGCTGACCTGGGATTGGTGACAGCTTCCTACCTGTGTCATCAGGAGGGAGCCAGGCAGTCTCTGGTCCACTGGTAGCCCTGTGCTCCTGTACAAGGGCTGGCCTGGGCTTGCAAAGTCTGTCCAACCCTGTGTCTCAGGAAGAGCCCTGGAAATCTTCTCTAAAGACATAAGATCTAAACAAAATTTCTCTCTCCAGCATGCTAATTTATTCAACACTCCTGGAGCCCTGCAAAGGCCTCAAGTGTAGCAGTGATATTCTCCAAGGAGTTTGGGGTCTTTATTTTTTAGCTGCCTTTGTTCAGTGCATCCAGAGTTGAATAGATGAGTAAGGACTGTTTGGGGCAATGAAGTATGTAGGAAGATGGGCTCACAGCCAAACTCTAAGATCCTGAGGGTCATTTCTGACCCAACTTCAGCTCCTCTCAGCTTGTTGATTTCAGAGTCCCCAGGGGGAAGGTGGGTGGATGGGTGAGTACCTGGGGGGGGTGGATGGAGTGGAGTGTGGGGGTAGGTATTGTATAGTCTTCTCCTTGCCTTGGTGATTATTAGGTTGTTATTGTCAATGACATGGAAGCATAGATGAGGCAGATGAATGTCAGAGGGATGGAGGAGGGTGGGTGGGTGGAGGGGGAGAGAGTAACCAAAGGATTTATATGCATATATGCACACCCCAAGGACACGGACAATGGTGGGGAGAGGGACTGGGGAGGGGGAAGGAATGGGGTGGAACGGGTTATTGGGGAGAAAAAGGGACATCTGTAATATTTTAAACAAAAATAAAATTAATTAAAAAAAAAAGTGAGCCAGACCTTTCTGCCACCAAAGAATAAGTCATTCCCAGCAGAGTAAATGTAGTCCACAGACATATCTGTGTCTCCCACCAGCTCTGCCCTTTAGGTTGCTTCTCTATAGCATTTCCCTTAAAGTGGCACCATCTTACTCTAACAGTAGCCACTAGCCACAATTTAAATTTCCATTCCCCACTCTTGCTACTCACAGTTCAAGTGCCCATAGCTGCACGCAGCTAGTGGCTAATGTAGTGGACAGAGCAGAATCACAGAACATTTCCATCATCAGACATTCCTATTTAACAGAACTGCCTCAAAGTCCTTGGGGGATTAGAACCCCCTTCCTTGGGCCTGTGTTTTCAGGTGGGGGAAATGGAGACCTTCCTTCTCAATGCACTCAGTAGTCACCACACACCCAGGGCCACCTGATGGCCGGCACAGGAGTGGAATTGACGGGTGTAGAGGGTACATGGTGGCATGGAACATACTGGAGTTCCAAAAATGGATAAAATAAGCCATAGTGGAAGTGAGAGGACTAATAAACTAAAGGATAAATTAGATTTAAAAGGAAATGGAAGCAGAATGCAGGCCCTGGTAAATACAGTCACTGGGACTTGTAGCTTAAAACCTTGGACTTCACATTTGAACATTTGAAGGGGCCTCTTGGGGTGGTTTTATTTTCTTATCTTAGGGATGAGGGCATTCTGTTTTTGAGATGTTGAGTGACTTGTGCAAGGCAGTGGAGTTGGTTGGGCTGAGAGTAGGACCTAGAGCTCCTCACTGTGAAGCCTTTGCTTTGTGTGTTGGACCATCCTGTTTTTCAAAGGGAAGAGTATGGCCTGATGGGCCCAAGTCAAATAGACTAGTTGGGAGTCTTTGGTCCCACTCCACCTTGTGACACTAGTTGTAGAAGTGGAAGGGGAGAGGGAAATATTATTTCTGAATCTTTACCCCACTCCAGGCCCCATGCTTGACCTTTACAATATATTGTCATACGGGAGGCAGATACTGTTTTCTCATTTTAACAGATGAGGAAACTGAGGCTCAGAGAAATTTACAATCTTGCCCAAAGTCTCAAAGCTAGTAAGCAGATAGGATACAAATTTAGGTCTAAAATATTTCTGTTGCAACTATCCAGCTCTGGCGTCGTATCAGGAAAGCAGCCATAGGCAATAGTAAGTAACAAAAAGGGGCATGGCTGGGTTCTAACTCAGTAACTCTGCTGTCTGGGGTAGGACAGGATTTGGCCTGCTGAAGGCTATGATTTGCTGATCTCTCAGCATGGTATGAGATGTGCTCCCTTTTCGAAGGGAAGACTGGTGTCCCTTGTACTAGAAGTCAAAGATTTCAGGGACTCAGAAATGATTACCCTAAATCCCTTACCCTCAAGAACAAATCTCTCTGCTCATAGTTACTTCAAGTCTTCAGCTAATATTTGGTTCCCTATTGAAATGCAAATTCCCTGAACTAGCAATCCTTTTAAGCCGACAAACAGCATTTACATCCCAGAATAAATGTATTCAGGATCCCTTTAGATGGGAATAGGAGAAGAGGACCCTGGAACACGAACCTGAGGCTCTAACTCATCTATACTATTGTCTAGGGTAGAGACAGCTGGGCCTTACCCGGCTCTCCACTTTTAGGGTATGCTTGTCTGTGCCAACAATCAAAATATTCATCTTTCCAAAGGGTATTCCGGTGTGTGAAAGAGAGGACACTCGATCAGCTGTCCTAATCAAGAGGTTAGGGACGGATTACCTGGGATGTGGAATTTACAGTGCTCACACCCTGCAGTTCTGGGCAAAGCAGGATAGAGTGAAGGAGAAAGTCTGAGCATCTCAGATGATCAATTCCCACAGTAATGGTTTGGAGATAGCACAACATATCCCCACTGAACTCAAAGGCAGTTCGGAGAGTCTCAGAGGAATATCCAATTCCTTTTACTTGAACTTGAGCTAGGAGGCACTGTTACAGGTC
The DNA here is from genome assembly GCF_054644295.1 of Miniopterus natalensis. Taxonomy (NCBI): domain Eukaryota; kingdom Metazoa; phylum Chordata; class Mammalia; order Chiroptera; family Miniopteridae; genus Miniopterus; species Miniopterus natalensis. The sequence continues at coordinate 18,028,398 of NC_142081.1, read as the reverse complement.
ATTCAAGCATAGAGCAACGCCCGTGCAAGTTGGGGAACGCTTCTTAGGGCCACAATCCACGCATTCGACACAGTTCTATCTAGGGTGAGGTCAAATTGAGGGATGGCGGAAAAATGCATTTTAAACATGACAGCGTCTTTGTTGTCATATTTATACAGCAGGTCACTATTTTTAGAGGACTTTTAAGTGATTTAATTTAACCCTTGCACCAGTTCTGTGAGACGGACTCATAAGGAAGCTGAGGCCTTGCATGTTAATGACTTGCCCGAGTTGCCACAGCAAGTCAGTGGCAAAGCTAAGGCTTAATCCAGTCTCTTGACTCAATCTCCAGTGCTTCCCACTAGATCAAAGCTAGTAAGCAGATAGGTCACTAGATCACTCTGGATAAAACTGGAGACAAAGGACAGGAAGCCGTCAGCATGAAATGTCTCCCGGCTAGGCCAGCCGTTCTCCACCTTGACTGCACACTGCAATTATCTGGGGAGATTTTAAAAGTCCTCAGACCAATTATTCCGAAGTTCTGGGCATGGGACCCCAGCATCAACATATTGTAAAGCTCCCCAGGAGGTTCGGTTGTATGAAGATTGAGCACACAGTTTTAAATCCCTGCAAGTTGTATTAGGTGGTGATGCTTGGCTCTAGCTGCACGTTAGAATCATCGGAGGAACCCTAAGAAATACCTGTGCCTGGCCCCACCCAGGTCACAGAGCTGGGAGCTCTAGGGTTGGTGGTTACTATAATTTTTTAATTCCTCAGATGATTCCACTGTGTAGCCAGGGTTTCGAACCACAGCATTACCTCATCTCTTTGCCTCCAAGCAGGCTTGCTGTCCATCACAGTGGATCCCACCCCTCTCTTCTCTCAGCCTCACCCCTGGGCAAAGAAGCACTTGTTTAAAATGTGGAACCATCTGCGTAGCTCAGTGCTTGTCCAGCTTTGTGTTTTTATTACCCACAACCAGGGGCAGCTGGTGACCCAGGAAGATCCTGGGAACCACACCCAACGTTCCTACGTCTGGGCGTATTGGAGCCCCTCAACCAGCATGCAAAGTATATTCATCAGCATTTGCCTTTAGCTACTACATTTAGGATTCTCCTGCATGGTGAAGTTTCTCCAATAGGTAGCCAAAGCCAGAGGAGGAGATGCCGAATTTATTGAAATTCCTTTGGGCGGGTCCACTGGTTGGCGACACATGCTCATCAGTATAACCGAGAAGCGTCCTGCCTTCCTCCTGCACAGGGGCACACCCGTCCCCCAGAAGGCAGGACAGTACAGCCTGCGGGATGGTGGGAGCTGCCACCCTGGCGTGGCTGCTTTGACCTAAGTCCTGTTGGGGACCTTGGATAACCAAATCTTCCCTAATCGGGGCCGAGCTAGCCTTGCCTCTCCCGAAGTCTACTCTTCACTCGATGATGGTGCAGGGACAGGGCCCTGCTGGCCACCTGCCTATTGGATCCCATCCCAGTTAGTACAGCATCAGGCAAGTCTGGTCCCCTTGGACCTCCTGGGCTTGCTGGTTACAAATGCAGGATCTCAGAATCTTGGGAGGGGGTCAGGGCTGGGAATTTAAATCCTTAGCAAGCGTTAGGCCTTTCCTGACTTTCTGAAGTGTGAGACCGCTGCACGAACAACATGGGCATGTTTTAGAAAGCCTGGATCCACCAGTTCTCAGGAGTAAACAAGCAAGGGAGTCCTGCGGACTGGACAGCACCGGGTCGGGCGAGCAGGGCTCAGTAAGTCACGAGAAGAGGGGACTGTGGCCGTGCCTGGGGGGCATGATACGGGAGGGCGTGTGTGTGTGTGTGTGTGTGTGCGTGCGCGCGCACGTGCGTGTGCGTGCCTGTGGCCCAGCCTGCGGGCAGCTATCCTGTTTGCTGCTTCGGTATTTACAGCCGATTGCTTCCATCGCTCCTCACTTTATTAGCTTTTGCCAAGTAGTTCAGCTTCTACTAAGGGCACCTGGGTTTATGGCAGCAATATTTCTCACAGTGTCAGAGATAAAATATCAAGCTAATAACAGACTCCCTGCTAATGTAAATCATACGAGGAAGGCAGTCTTGTGTGGGAGGAGGCCTACCAGGGGATGCTAAGTCTTACGGTTTTGAGAGAGCAGTTGGTGGGATTGGATCCACTTTGCGCTTGCTAAGAAGATGGAACACATGATTTGTCCTAAGTGGTAACAGCTGCAGGAAGCAAGCATTTTCCTACACCTGCCTCTTTCTAAGGGACTAGCGGTTCCCAGGGGCTCAGGCAAAGGACCAGAGGCTTAACCGTGGGATTAGAGAGAGACCGCTCTCTTCCACTCCGCCCCTCTCTTTTATTGCCCCTTCTCAGCCTCAGTGGGTGCAGGGAACCAGCTGGTTTCCCCCACGTGCTATAAAGAGGAACCCATTATAGGATGATGGGGGACCTGGGAGGTCTCTTGGCAATCTCTGAGATTTCCCTTCCCTCTTCTCAGTTACATTCAGGCACCTGCTGGGCAAACCTACTGCCGCCACTTGTTGCTGGGAATTATAACAAGGCTGGAGGGGGGGGTCAGCGCTGAGTCTTGAAAGAACCTTGGGGAACAAAGATGCTGCTTATCTGTGCCCCCAGGTCCCTGGGTACAGGCCCTGAGTGTCCTGTTTATTCTGTAACTCAGGGCCTGAGGTGGGCTGTGTCGCATAGGAACGTCAAAGGTGGCAGTGTTTTGGCATGAGAAGGCTGTGACTCCATCCTTTGGCAAGTCTGGGAGCTTATGAAGTGATGCTCAGGAGAGGAGAGGCCATGGGTGCAGGCTCAGGAATGGGGCTCTGGAACTGTGGACATGCACTGAGGTCTGAAGCAGGGCCAGTGGGCACGAGGGACATTATTGTCCCAGTGCCCAGAAGGCCCCGGGGCCACTGGTTTTTCTCCAGCTGTGGCCTTGACCTCTGCTTTTGCCAGCCTGGAGTCACCAGAATCAGATACCCCTCTGCCCAACACTAAACAGTGGAATCAATTCTAATATTCTTTTTATCTGCTTCCAGAAGGCAGAGCCCATCTTCATGACTCCCCTTGTCTACCTGGTCCTAGGCCTACCTCTAGAACTCACATGATAACTTGCTCTTTCCAGTGGGGAAAAATCAGAGGGAAATGTCAGCCTCTCTGTGAGTCACCTCAGCCTTGGAGGTCACCTCAGTCACTCCTGCAAACGTTGCAGCGGTCCTATGGAGCAGGGTCTCTGTTTTTTAGGTGAGCAAACAGGCTCAGACAAGTTAAGTGGCTCACCCATGCTCACATGCAGAATTCACAGGACAGCTGGATGACACAAGGTCTCTGTCTTTCAAAGCTGTGCTCTATCCAACACTCCACCTGAGCTGGGAGAGCCTTACAGTGTCACTGCACTGTCCGCACATGCTCAGAAAACTCTGCCTGAACCACCTAACCCAACAATACCCCCGTGTCACAAGACACATGGTTGGGATACAGATAGCCCCAAGACTACATGCCTGTCACCGAGTGGGCAGGGGACAGTGGGATCATCCATCTAAGACACCAGTGGGGGGGAGTGGGAGAGGGTGGTGTGTGGGCAAGGGCTTGTCCACAAGATGTGAGAGGAGAAGCAGTCACATTTTTGTGTGCTGGGCCCTCGGGGGTGGGGTGGGTGGGTGATGGATATTGTGGGAGACTGCATGGGGTGCGAGCAGTAATGTGATACAGCGTGCACATTAGGGGAAATTACAATCTGAATATGTTATCAATGGAGGGAAGTTGAGGAGTAGAGAGCTGTTTTATTATAAGGCCCTGAAGTTACACTCACAGCATTCTAAAAAAGTTTATGAATTGTTGTTGTGAATTACTAGCTGGGTGACAAATGCTGATGCCTGGAGAATTCCTGACTGCCACTTCTGTGGCAGGCGATGTTCTATGGAGACGATTTAAAGCAACGGTCTTATGCATTTTAAAACATCAAAGGAAGAAGAGAAAGAGCTAGCTCAAGGAGCATAGTGAATTTACCTGCCCGTGGGCAAACTTTGCTATAAATCCTACCTGTGACTTTTATCTGTTTTCCTCCTTTTGATACTGTGCATTTCTCTGGGCGCACTGCCTGGGGCTGTGTCCTGTGTGATCCCAAGGAGGTTGTACCAAGTCGCTCCTTGGATGAGAACAGAACTCCAAACAGAGATCAGGTGACGTGTAACTAGTACTTTCTCAGCTGTTGTGTGAGATCTGCCCTGCCTGCCCCACCCCCAATATGTCTATCTCAAGATAATAAAAGGTGAGGCGAGTAGGAGCCACTCATGTTTTCTTTAGAGCTCCACTAGAGCTCTGCTGATTCTGTCAGGTGGTGACACTGTTCATGTGTTTCCTCCGCCCCCCAAATGGAACTGCTGAGGCTCAGTCCCCGGGGCACAGGTGACAGCGTTCAGCTTGGCATCGGGAGCCCTTGGTTGCATTTGAGACCTGCTGCAGGATGGCTACGGACTTAGTCTACCAGAAGCCCATAATTTCCCCCCGTTAAATCAGGTAAAAATGCCTGACCTCCCCTGCTCATAGCGTGGTTGGTAAGAAGTGAGAGAAGGGAGATAGCAAAGGAGGGTGAAGTAGTTGAGGGCTTTTGTGGAGTGGATAAGAGGGTGCTGAGATGCTGTGGTTTCCATATATTATTTAGCTCATAATGCTGTGGGGGAGGTGTTATCTGCACTTTAGAGGTGAGGAAACAGGTTCTGAGAGGTTAAACAAATTGCTCTGGGAAAACATGTTGGAAATGCTTTGAACCTAGTTGTGTTTGGCTCCCAAACTCATGTTTTCCAACACATGAGGTCCTCTGTGCCCACACTGGTGCAGAGCTACTCAGCATCAGCCTCACCTGGAAACAGGCTAGAGATGCTACTTCGGCCCATCCCAGACCCAGCGTTCAGAGACTGCAGTTTAATAAGATCCCCAGGGGATTCCTGAGCACACTCAGAGTTGAGAAGCACAGTGGAAGCAATGCAACTGAGGAGCTAGTGTGGCCGTTTATGGTGAAGGAAGTTTGTGACCAGGTGCAGAGTGAGGCGAGTCAGTACTGCCTGGGCCCTGGAATCTGCATTATCTGTGTGCTTAGGGAAAGGATCCTCCCAACCTGCATCACGGAGTGGTCAGGAGAACCCAGGAGATGAGTGAGAACAGGGTCTTGGTGAGGAATGATGGGGCACACACACTCTGTTCATTTGGACCGTGCCCTGTCATGGACGGAACACGGGACTTGGAGGCACCAAATCCCTGCTTGAATCTGAATCCTCCATGTATTGACCAGGCTGATGTTGCACAAGCCTGTACCTCAGTTTCTTATTCTATCAGATGTGGTGGTAGCGCCTCCTTTGTGGCGTTGGGGTGAGGGTTCATCAAGATGTGGAACCACCTAGCAAGACAACTGACTCAACACATGCTCTAGGAAGCCCACTGCGCATCTCACTAGGTGTGGCCTGGAGGTTTGCTTGGAGCATGGGAAAAACCAAAGTCTTTTCCTCAATTGCAGTCCTGCCAATGGGGAAAATGTTAGCTTGGAGTGGCTCTGGATGGCACCCTGTCGGGCAGAGCTTCTCAAAGGGTGGTGCCCAGGCCAACGGTGTCTGCATCACCCGCAAACCTGTTGGAAACGCAGAATCTCAGGCCCCTAGGTGTGTGCCCTGCTGAATCAGAAACTTGGGTGGGACCCACTGCTCTGTTTCACTAGGTCCCTGGGTGACCTGAGAACCACTTTAAGGGCTTGGGGATCAGAAGCCTGGGAAGTGCCCGGCGGTGATGGGACATTTGCATGCACTGCCTGACTCTAGAGCGTGTGGCAGACCCCAAGTGCTCTAGTGGGCAGGGAGGCCGTGTTACAATTAAATGATCACTTAGAGGCGGACACTGTGCTGAGGGCACACAGGCAGCCAATTCATTAACCGGGAGCAGCGTCGTGCAAATTAAAAAATGTTAATGATCAGTTTTGAAGCATTGAGAGCCTATCGGGGACCACATGCCTGGAATGAGCATTTACCATATGGTGCCTTTGGAAGCTAATATTGATTCTCATTATTTTAAACGATTACAAACATTGCAGGTGTTTTGTAATAATCTCCATTGTCTAATTAGAACATGCATGAAACGAGCTCATTCTGCCTGCTAACGAATATTGATTTGAACAGCAGAGCCCTGGTACGGGGAAAGGATTGGGGCTGTCTGGCCAAGTAGGCAGCCAGTGCCAGCCCCCTTCCTCCCTAAATTATTAAGCCTGGGGTTACATGGCTTTGACAGGAGGCATCACGGGGACCCTCACCTGACTTAGGCCCCCTCCTGCCTTCAGTGTCTCCTCCCATCAGGGCAGTGAGCTGGGGAATTTGGAATGAACTTTACTTTTCTGGCCTTTTCTTTCTTTTCATTGCCTGATTCTCTTCTTTGCCAATTCATTGTCTCGGTCACTTTTAGCAACTCTGTATCTGAATGCTTACAGGGAAATCTGGAGTTGGGCATTACTTTAGATTTCAGGCACATGCTATTTAGTTATAAGTGTCAAGTCACTTGTATCTTAAGATCTCTTCAAGACTGGAAGCTCCTTGAAGACAAGGCTTATGTCCCAGCCTTCTTTTGCATCCCCCCTCAAGACCTAGGGAGCACATTATAAACACTCAACAGAAGAGGGCTACTGCTAGTAGTGCTATTCCTGGTCATTGTTGAATGAATGAATAAAACTTCGTCCAATATGCACATTTTAACTTATTAATCTGATGAAATTTATTGAGCTCTAATGACAGAACAAGAGAAAGAGCTTGATGAATGGTGGTTCCTGTAGATTGGAAGCATGCAGTCTTCCTGGGGAGAGGGTGGTTGGCATGTGGCATGCTAACTGCTGACGTGGTTGGAACGGGGCTCTATGGGAGGCTGGGGAAAGAGCCCAGGATGCAGGCAAGAGTGATGGCTGAGCCCAGTGTCGAAGGGCAAACCATAATTTAAGCAGAAAGATCAGTGGGGGTAGGGCTGCTACACAAAGGCACATAGGAGTTGGGGCTCTGGGACAGCAGTGTGACCAGAGCACAGGGTGTGTGTGTGTGGGGGGGAGGGGCAGGGGCTGTGGCATTGGGGGCCAGAGAAGGAAGCAGAGGCTAGGTTATGGAGGACTTTGTCTACCTTGCAAAGAAGCTATGATTTTATTCTGAAGGCGAAGGGACTGTAGTAAGAGTTAGATTTTCATTTCGTTTTACAATTTTTTAAGATTTCTATTTCAGAAAAATCATCCCGATAACACTAAAGAAGCTGAAACTTGACTCAGGGAGATCCCTAATGGCCTGTTTGGAAAAGATGAGAGTCTGAGCTAAGGCAGGGAGCCAGGGGGAACAGAATGGAGACATAGTTAGGGTATGAGGGTTCATATTTAATGTGGGAACACTATTTGATATTCTTACCTTAGTTATAAACAAATTAAAATAGAAAAATTTGGAGAATAGTGTTATAAAGTCCTGTGTGTCCGTTACACACAGTGGACTAATATTTATATTTGGTCATATTTAAGATCTACTTTTTATTATAAATTTTTTTTAATAGTTATTATTTTTAAAATTTATCTTTATTGTTGAGAGTATTACAGGTGTCCCATTTTTCCCCCCAAATTCACCCCCTCCACTTCACTCCCACCCCGTCCCCAGGCCGTCACCCTGTTATTAACTGTGTCCATGGGTTATGCATATATGCATATAACTTCTTTGGTTAATCTCTTCCCACCCTCCACCCCCCTTCCCTCATGCGTCAATGTCTCTGGATCTATTTAGTTCATTAGGTTCTTTTGTTCATTAGCTTCTCAAAGAAGACTCTTCAACTTTTCCTGTAGTGCTGGTCTGGTGGTGATGAACTCCTTTAGCTTTTTCTTATCTGTGAAACTCTTTATCTGACCTTCAATTCTAAATGATAGCTTTGCTGGGTAGAGCAATCTTGGTTGTAGTTCCATGTTTTTCATCACTTTGAATATTTCTTGCCACTCCCTTCTGGCCTGCAAAGTTTCTGTTGAGAAATCAGATGACAGTCCTATGGGTGCTCCCTTGTAGGTAACTAATTGCTTTTCTCTTGCTGCTTTTAAGATTCTCTCTTTGTCTTTAAACTTTGGCATTTTAATTATGATGTGTCTTGCTGTGGGCCTCTTTGGGTTCCTCTTGTTTGGGACCCTCTGTGCTTCCTAGACTTGTAAGTTGATTTCTTTCCCCAGGTAGGAGAAGTTTTCTGTAATTATTTTTTCAAATAGGTTTTCAATTTCTTGGTCTCTTCCTTTACCTTCTGGCACCCCAATAATACAAATGTTGGGCCTCTTGAAGTTGTCCCAGTCTCCTTATACTATCTTCATATTTCTGGATTCTTTTTTCTTTTTGCTCTTCTGGTTGGGTGTTTTTTGTTTCCTCATGTTCCAAATTGCTGATTTCATTCTCAGCATCCTCTACTGTTGATTCCATGTAAATTATTCTTCATTTCAGTTCGTGTAGCCTTCATTTCAAATTGGTACTTTATTATGTTATCGATTTTCTCAGTTATTTCCCTAATAGTCTGCTTAAACATCCTTATAAACAAAATTCTAAACTCTCTATCTGTTAGCTTGCTTGGATCTATTTCATTTAGTTCCTCTTCTAGAGATTTCTTCTGTTCTTTCCTTTGTGACATGTTTCTTTCCCTCCACACTTTGGCTGCTTCCAGGTGTTTGTTTCTATGTATTAGGTAGAGCTGCTATGTCTCCTGGAATTTGTAGAGTGGCTTTGTATAGTAGGTGTCCTCTAGGGTCCAGTGGCTCAGCCTCCCCAGTCACCTGAGCTGGGCCTTCTAGGTGCTCCCCTGTGTGGGCTGTGTGCACTGTCCTGTTGTAGTTGAGCCTTGGTTGCTGTTGGCATCACTGGGAGGAATTGACCCCCCAGGCCAATCAGCTGTGAGGACCAGCTGCAACTACAGGCAGAGAGCTGCTGTGCTGGAGACACCCCTATGGAGCAGGATGTACTTCAGGGGAGCTTTGGTGTTCACCAAGTACGCCCCTTGAGTGTCACTCGTGGATGTGGTAGGGTTGTAATCCAGCGTCGTCGAGTACCTGTAATCCACCAGGTACACTGTCTTGGGCCCTCCCGGGAGGGGCAAAGTCAGCCTGTGCCAGTGCCTTGCCCAGGGCCACCCAGCGTGAGCTACACAGCAAACCGTAGGTGGCTGCTACTTGTGCTGGGCTTGGCCTTGTCCAGGAGAGGCCCAGCTATGAGCCAGTGCAGGCTGCTGCTAGTGCCAGGCCTGGGGCACTTATCAAGCCGTATGGGGCAGCTGCTGCTTGTTTGAGAGATTTTAGGAAAGTCCTAATCATGGGGCTCGAGCGGCCACTTGCACAGAAAAGCCCCTGGAAATGGCCTGGATGAGCTGCAGGTGGGGAGGGGCGGGGCCTCCGGGGATCACGGGGCAGGGCCAAAGGTGAGTCAGGTGCTGGCGACTCAAACATGGCGCCTGCCTGCCGGCCGTGTGTGGGGAGGACTCGCCAAAGGAGCAATGGCCTCCGCCAGCCCTTCTGCCTGGAGGAAGCTGCCCTCCGCCTCTCGCCCGGATGTCAGGCAGGTTAGTTCCCCCCGAGTGTCCCAGGTCCTTTCAGGCTGCTCCCGGCGCTGGGCTCAGAGGGAGCGTCCGAGTGAGTCCGTGCCGGGCCCTTTAGAGGAGCTGCTGGGGCTCCCGCGGCCTCCGCGACCCTCAGGGACAGTCCCCGCTGGTTTCACAGCCCGAAGGTGTGGGGACGTCTCTTCCCGGTCCTGGAACCCTGGGCTGGGAGCCTGCTGTGGGGCTGGGACCCCTCCCTCCTCCGGGAAACCTCCGCTGCTGAGATTCCCTCCGGGGTTTAACCCATGGCACCGGGTGTGGGCCCGCCGCCGCATCTCCGGGATTCAGCCCCAATCCTCCCGGGTCTCCGCCCCTCCTCCTGGTCTCGGTGTTGCTTCAGTCCCCTGGTCATAGGGCTTCTGTTCAGCCAGATCTCAGGAGGCTCCGAGTGACGGTGGTTCTGTATTTTAGTTGTAATTTTGATGTGGTTGCGGGAGGCGGGGGCAGCTGTTCCCTACCCGCCATCTTGTTTCTCCTATTACAAGTTTTTAAAAAATAGAGGTAAAGTTCCTCTGCTTAGTTCCACCCACTATCCCCCTGCCAAAGACAACCATTGTTAAGAATCTGGTATGCATCCTTTAGTCCATTATCTCATATTTAAGTATTCATAAACACGATGCAGAATTTATGGAAATGATTACCACGGTTTTCTGCAAATTGCTTTACTTCGTGTTGGTATATGACTCTAGTTTATCCGCTTTGTCTGCTGCATAGTATTCTATCCTATGGCTGTATTATATTACATAATATACGTTATATTCTACCATATGCATGTTATATCACGAGTACATGCTCTTCATTCCCTTATTGGTGGACATTTAGGCTGTTTACAGTTACTAGCTTCTGCAAACAAATCAGGTAGTGTGAACATTTTCCACACTTCTATGCACATGTGTGAGGACCTTTCTAGGATATACACTAGAAATGGGATTGCTGGTCTTAAGAAATACAGATTTTCAAATTCAACACTTGTTGCAGCCTGTCTGATGTGATTGTACCACTTTAAACTCCCATCAGCAGTGGGCAGCCTGTTTCTCCACGTCCCCTCCTCAACTTGCTACTTGGAACTTCTAAAGTTTTGCCACTCTGGTGACTTTTCAATGCATTTCTTTGATTGCCAGAGATACTGAGTCACTTTTCCTATGTGTATTGGCCTAAAGGTTTCCTTTTCTGAGGGTTACTTGTTTAAACCCTTTTCTCATCTTCTTTTGAGTTGCGATTTTTAAATTGATTTGTTAAAGTTCTTTATATATTCTGAATACTAATCTTTCTCTGCATGTGCATATACATATATACATGCAAAAATGTATATAAAATATGAAATACATATGTATATATGTATACATAGTATCTTCTCTCATATTATCTCTTGTTTTTTTTAACTTTGTTTATGATATGTTTTACCAAAAGGAGGTTTTAAAAAATTGATGTTGTTGCCCAGCCGGCATGGCTCAGCTGTTGAGCATCGAGCTATGAACCAGGAGGTCATGGTTCGATTCCGGTCAGGGCACAAGCCCGGGTTGTGGGCTCGATCCCCCGCAGGGGGCGTGCAAGAGGCAGCGGATCAATGACTCTCTCTCATCACTGATGTTTCTCTCTCTTTCCCTCTCCCTTCCTCTCTCTGAAATCAATAAAAAATATATTTAAAAAAAATCAATGTTGTCAAGTATGTCAGTTTGGCTCTGCATGAGTTGTATTTTTTATGCCTTGTCTAAAAAATCTTTTCCAATTTCAATGTCATAAAGCAAGTAGGCATTAGCCTATATTTTCTTCTCATTGTCTTAAAGTTTTGCTTCTGATCATTAGGTCTCTAATGCAGTAGAAATATATTTTGTGTGTATGGTACTTGATGTAGGGAATATAATTCTATTTATTTTTTCCTTTAAAAGCTAATTACCCCACAACATTTATTGAATATCCCACCCTTTACCCCAGACAAAGTATTTCCTTCATTATATTCCAGATCCTAGGCTCTTTGAGGACTTTCTTATCTGTCCATTGGTCTATGTGTTTATTCCTGAGCAGATACCAGAGTTTTAAAAAACCATCATTTTAGCCCCTCCACCATAGGTTACCTCCTCCTCATGATTCTAAAAAGTTCTGGTGAAGTGTAAGACTCCATGACCCATTGTTGTGGACCCTAGTCTCCTGGCCAGGCTCCTTGGGGGCATTTATCACCTGCCCTGACAACAGGTTTTGTGTGAAATCAGAGAACAAAAAGCAAACTCCTGCCTCTTCCACCATCTCAGAAATAATCTCAAGATATAAGAAGAGAGATTTGCATTGGACTGAGGGAGGGAGTGAGTGAGGACATATGAGAAAGAGTCTCCGAGATGGCAGGCCTGTGGGACACCCCAGACGTGACTGTAAGCAGAGAGCACCCTGCTGGCAGCTGGGAAGGTCCTGGGAGAGCTTGTCACCAGGACGGCTCAGCAGAGCTCCACGATTGGGCATCATGATCCTCAATCCTGGGAGAGAAGAAATCCTGGCTTCCTCACACCTGGTGTAATTACACACAGTCTTGCTTGCACTGAGCAAACCTTCCTGGGGTGGCCTCTCCTTCCTCTGCAAGGTCTGGGTGTAACTGGCTGACGTCTTGCCTTTTCTCCTGGCAACTGGCTTCTCTTAACACAGTGGGCCAAGTGCTTGGGCCATTGGAAGGAAGATGTGATTGGGCTGGGAGTTTCTGACTCTTCCTCAAGGTCATGACCAGGGAGGACAGGTGTCACCCTGTGTCAGAAGCATAAAATCCCAGACCCTTAGGCCTGGAAGGACCTGCCAGATGATCTTATCCATCATGTTTTTTGGTCTGTAGATGAGGGAAGCGAGGTGGCGTGAGGTCCTGGTAGCTAGGCCTGGTTACGGTGCGGAGAAGGCAGGAAAGCCTCTGGGTTCCAGCTCAGGTCCACTTTTCACTCTGCTGCTCTCTGGCACTAGAGAAAAAAAATGTGGAGGAAAATAAATCCACAAAACTCTTCTTATGTGTGTCCTCTCCCCTAGAGGCCTCGAGTGCGTGGAGGAGTCTAGGCTGCGGGATTAAGGGAGAGGTGGATTTTCTGGAGACATTTATACCTGGAAACAGGTAATTTCTATATCCTCTAAGACGGACCCTAGCGGAGGGACAGGCTGAAATTCAGAGAGGGGTTAAATAAACCTGCAACAATCTTGAACTTCTAGTTTCTCATACAAAACAGCATTTTGTGTCTCCTAGGGGCATTTAGGGAGGTAAACTTTAGTCTGTTATATTCCTTAAAAAGGTCACTTATAAATCAGACCTTAAATAATGAAGTGTTTTTACTCTCATTGACCTACACTACGACTTAAAAGTCTTCTAGTTTCATTTCTGATTGATATTAACTAGTTAGGGACTATTCACAGTATAGCTTTAGGTTCTTTTATTTCAGCAGATGTCATCTAATAATTATACCTATAAACAAAATCTAGAAAAATCTGTCTGAAACAGGAAGCATCATTTGATAGAATAATCGTCAAACTTAATTCTATCCATATCTCCAAAGAGGGAGCCTCTGTAGAGTTCCAGCACTTGGAAGAAAAACTGTTACAGCACCATACCCACTGTGTCCTGTTGTTCTATTGGTCAAAGTAGCCACAGAACTCAGGGTCAAGGGCAGGGAACATAGACCCTGCCTCTCGGTGAGGGAAATATCAAAAAATGTGTGGTTGCCACATTTCCCTTTCCACCCCCTCTCATCTGAAATCCAGATGGCTGCCCCAGACTCCCTCGCCCAGGCCCACAATCTATTGCAACCAAATCACCCACCTTAAGAGCTACAGGAACCTCTTTCTGTCCCCTGCCCAGCTGTGGGCTTAGAACTCAGTCAAGACACAGACAACCCCAAATGATCACAGGATGATTTTTGAAGGAATTGGTCCTCAGCTGCTGCAGTGCTTTTGAACACATGAAGGGTTTTCTAGGGCCAGGTTTCCCTGTGTCTAGCACAGCTCATATTACCCTTTGGCATCTAGTGGTTAAAAGAAAGGATTTTTTTGTTTTTATTTGTCTTTTAGTTTCCCTAAAAGATGCCTAAATGATGTATGTTTGCTGAACAGTCTCTCTTTATGGCAAGTGATTGTTTTGAGATAAAAATTTAACAAGCAATAAGTTTTAAGCATTTTCTGAGGGAACAAGGGCTAGAAATCTCTGGAGAGGTTGAGGCTTTTAATTGAGGAAGATGTTAGTGCAAAGTAAGAGGGCAGAGGTGGCGCTACTGAGGGGCAGAGGGAGCCCACTCTCCATGGTGAGGCATCAACAGTCAGCACACATCCCGGGGATGACACCAAACCAGGGGAAGCAGATAAACTAGGAGACCTTACGTGACCCGGGGGAAAACAGTAAGAGGGGCTGCGGCCTCTACTCATGTAGGAGCGCTTCTCTCGTCTGGAAAATTAGCCATCAAGCCACATCATCTCTTGCCTGGATCATGACAGTAGCCTCCTAATTGGTTTCCTCATGTCCTTAATTAATATTTTCAAAATAAAATCTTGTCATGTTACTTCCACCTTTCTCCTCTGCTAATAGCCTCTAAAACTCTTACAATAAAAACAAGACCACAGACATGGCCACTAGCAGGGCTTGCATGGTCCAGCTCCTGCTTACTCACTGCCCACCGGCCCCCATCTCTCCATATACTTCCCTTGTTTTCAGGTCTCTAACTACATTGGCATTTTTTTTCAGGCTTCACATGAACCCCCTTCCTTCAGCCACAGAGCCATTACATATGCTGTTCCCTCTGCCTGGAATGCTTTTCCTTTGCTCCTTTTCTGACATCCCACCAATTTATCATTCATCAGTCATTAATGCATGGTTGGTGAGAAGGGATGAGCCATTCAGAGAATCACACAATCATAATAGGAAAGGAGCTGGCACGGTTATCCCTTCCAGCTTCTCCCAACCCTGGGCAACCATGGAGCACCTTCATCCTCAGGTAGCATCCAACTTTGTTCCATTTGTGGTGGAAATTGGCCAAATCTGGTGGTAACCTTTCTCCTAAAGACAACCTTGGGAACAGGCAGTAGAAATCTGAACTTAGTCCTGAAGAGTATGCTTAAGACAGGAGGGAGAATTTAAAAATGTGAATGCTGAGGGAAAGGACAGTTGTCAACACAGTCTCTCTCACTTTGTCATTAGCTGAGTTGGCCCTCTCTCTTCTCAGATGGTCTTAGCTTTTGTGCCTTAGAAAATCACTTAGTCCTAACTCCCTCGATTTTACCTAGATGTGATTTATCCAGGGTCACCCAATGAATTAATAAGAGAGATGGGACTAGAAATTCAAGTCTCTTGACAACTAGTCCAGTTTTCCTGACAAAGACCATTTGTGAGTCAGGAGTAGATGGGATATTTCAACTCTAGGCCTCACCTTAAAAGTCCTCAAGGCACCACATTTACAGGTTACTTTCCTCTATTTCAGAAAAAGAAAGCTTAGTACCCCTTCCAGATCTTTAGTGACTCCCATGCCCCTTTGGACCCTTCCTCCCCATCCAAATTCTCTGCTTTTGCATTCACCCAGTCTCCCTCCAAGTGGAAACTCATTCCCAGGGGTAATCAATGTCCCTCTCAGCCAGAACCCCGTTACTAGGGCAACCATTCCAGGCAGCGACTTAGGGCTCATTGAGATGCAGCTGCAGAGCCCAGGGCCCGCATCAGGGCAACTGCTATCAGAGTGGGCAGTTTTTGGCAACTCTGGAGTGTATTGTACCGAGTGGAACATGGTAATTATGTATTTGTGGCTTTCATTATGTGCCAGTTTAATTGTCACAGCTTCATTGTTGTTTTTTAAATTTTTATTTTTCTCCCTGGACCACTCAGCAGAAGAGGGAAATTGGTGCCATAGGGCAGGTTTCTTTCTGGAAGAGACACTTACTTGGGTGGAAAAATAAATTCAGTGACTTAATGCCATCTGATTGGTCAGGAAGTTCTTTCTTTCTTTTCTTTCTTTCTTTCTTTCTTTCTTTCTTTCTTTCTTTCTTTCTTTCTTTCTTTCTTTCTCTCTCTCTCTCTCTCTCTCTCTCTCTCTCTCTCTCTCTCTCTCTCTCTCTCTCTCTCTCTTTCTTTCTTCTTTCTCTTTCTTTCTTCTTTCTTTCTAATATATTTTTATTGATCTTAGAGAGAGAGGGACATTGATCAGCTAGCTGCCTCCTGCACACTCCCTACTGGGGACCGAGCCCACAACCCAGGCATGTGCCCTGACCAGGAATTGAACCAGTGACCTCAGTGCATGGGACCACGCTCAACCAACTGAGCCACACCAGCAGGGCAGGAAGTTTTTTTCTAAATGGTAGAGCTCCAACCCCAACATAGCTGCCTGTGGGCCATCAGGAGAGGCCTAGGACTATGCTACTATGAGTATCAATAATAAAAGGTGAATTGGATTTGGCATGGTGGTATAAAAATTCTCTTGAAGAGAGGGACCTAAAAAAGACATGAAGGTCACAGTCCCCTCTTCTTGAAGGCTTCACTTCTGTACTGGTCAGTCTCTGGCTGTGTCCCTGCAGGTTTATGAAGTTGGACTTCTTTTCTAAAATTACATCTTCTCCCTGCTCATTGCTTGAATAGCTCAGAATATGGCTTTTATTATTTTAAACATAGCTAATACAGGAGGCTCCCGACATATGCATGGGATAATTTAAGTGGGTGATTTTAATCATATTAGCAGGGATAATTCTATTTTTACCAAAAGGTTGGACATTAGATTTCTTAAGATAGCCAGCCCTTCAAGTAAGTCTCCAACATGGCAGATATGTCAGTTTACATGCAATTTTCCTGGTAATTCATTGATGGTATGATAACAATGGCAGTAATATCAATACCTAACATGGATTGAGTGCTTATGATGACACAGACAGCTCGTCCCTGCTTTTCCTAACCAGCTCCTTTAGTCCTCATGTAGAGCACGCTGTGATGGTGCCACATGACATACCAGAAAGGCTGACACAGGGTCTCTGCTCATTTCTCGAGTTAGGTGAGACGAGGGAGTTGAGAATGCAAGATGGAAAACGGGTTCCAATCCTGGTTCTACTTATCCTGGCTTGTGGAACCTGGAGCCAATCACTTTTTGGGGACCACAGTGTGAAAGAAGTGAGTCAGTGTTCTTTGTGGCATGCTGTGGTGATGGTGGTAATGATGCTGGGAGCTAAGCTAATGTTTACTGATTGCTTACCATGCATTAAGCTCTCTTCTAAACTAAGCCCCATACATGAATTGTCTTATTTAATCTTCATAGCGACTATATGGCACTTTATTAGCTCCATTTTTCTGGTGAGGAAACTGAGGCACAGAGAGGTCACACAGCTACAAAGTGGTGGATCCAGGATTCTAACCCATGACCGCTTCCAAAGCATTCCCTGTCACTCTGTTGCCGATAGGGTCAGAACGAAAGACCTTAGCCCTTGCTGTTATCCTGAGGGGCCACCATTGATGGTCTCTGTAATTTGCCTCAGCTTGTCCTGCCCATCTAAAGAACCACCATGAAGGAATTTGTTTCCTTAATCCATTTTGGGTCTTTGATTCCTGTGGGAAGCAGCTCTTTTCCTTAGATGGCTGGGTTTGTTGCTATGGACTCTTGGGTAGCTATGCAGCTGTCCAGGAGCTGCCCAGCTATGCTGCCTGGATCCTCCTCTTCATTTGATCCCGTCTCCTGGGACAAATCTCAAGCTTTGGATTTGGTGAGGGTCAGATTCTCCTGCCTTAACAGAGCGTTCTGTCCAAGGCTCCCTGCTGCTTGGAGGGACCTTGTATCATGCATTATTCAGAAGAGTGGATGAGTTCTGGGCCAGTGCCCAGACCCTAGAAGAAATCATCTGGTAGAGCCAAGAAAATTCAGGCAGAGTCCTTAAAGGAATTTAGCATGGTCTCCATTGCTCAAGTTGCCTTTTATTTTTGGCTTGTATGGCGATACATGTATTTATTACGGGAAGAGATTTGCACTCTTTTCTTTTATAGTAATAATCTGAGCCAGTTTATGGGAATGGGTATGTGGAGAAATCTGATTCAGTAGTGTGTAAGTAGGGCTATAGTCCATTTTGTGGGGCCATTATATATTTTTCCAGATAGAATTCCTTACTTAAAGAAAATGATTTTCAAAGCTGCTATTAAGTCAGGTTCTATGACAAGTAAGCAGTGGTATCTCAACCTTGTCTGCATATTGGAATCAATGGGAGCTTTAAAAAATTCTGATGTGTGGTTCTCACCCCCAGATGTTTTGGTTTTAATTGGTCTCAGGTGTGCCCTGGGCTTTGGGATTTTTTTTAAAGGCCCCCCCCACACACACTAATTCTAATGTGCAGCCAATCAGGGTTGGCTTTATGGTCTGCAGCCACACAGGACCCTATGCTTAGAAGGGCCCCACACTTGATTTAATGCTCTGTTGTTGACATCTTGGAATTATTATTTTTTAATCCTTACTCGAGGATATGCTTTTTTTAAAATTGATTTTAAGAGAGACAGGAAGAGAGAGAGGGAAAGAGAGAGAGAGAGAAACATCAGTTACCTCCCGTACACGCCCTCGACCAGGGATTGAACCTGAAACCTAGCATGTATGTGCCCTGACAGTGAGTTGAACCCGCAACCCTATGGTGGTGTAGGGGAGGATGCTGCAACCCACGGAGCCACCCGGCCTGGGCACCATCTTGGAATTCTCAATCATTTTTGTACAGGGTTTCCATATTTTTACTTTGTTTGGAGTCCCATAAATTATGTAGCCAGCTCTGAGGCTGGGAATGAGCCCCTGGGCTAGAGTAACAACGCACATAAAGGAAAATTCGACAGGCACCAGTGATGGGCCCCTTAGGAACAACATGTCAATCAAACACAGTGAGTGCCAGGAGGGTTTGGACATGCCATGGTCATGCTGTACCCTATGGTTCTTTTTTCTTTTCATGGGCCTTTGAAAGACTGTTTCTAAGACAGTCATTAACCTTGCTCTCCAGCCGTGGCTGGGAAGTGCGCGCTTGGACGGATAGACACGGTGCCAAGAGGCCTGGCGTGAGCCTGACTTTCTGGAAGCCTCTCTCAAGGTAGAGACTTTGGCAGGTGAACCTGCTTCAGCTGCCTTGAACCCTCTGCCTTTTCCAGAACCTTGTTTCATCATAAATTTCCCCTGGTCTTTCTTGAATTTTTAATTCTTTTCTTCTGGCACTTTCCCCTCTCCTAAAAATTACTTTTCCCAAAGTACTGCCCTTCACCAAGAAGCACGCGGGAGGAGGGGCCTCAGCTCACCGGCTCCATGGCCTCGGAAGCATTTTTTAACTCTTTGTAGCTCGGCTTCTGCCACCCCAGCTTCCCGAAAGGACTTTCTGCAAGGCTGCTAATTCTCTCCCATTTGCTGAAATTGGTTTATCCTGAACTTCTCTGGTGAACTTAATAGTGTAAAAAAGATGTTTTGACCTTGTTACAAATGCAAGTTCATGGGCCCCACTCAGACCACTGCATTGGAATCTCTAGGGAAGGGGGGCCCATCAATTGTTCTAAAAATCCCTTCCGATGATTTCTATGCACACTAATGTTTGAAACTAGTGCCTTATAGATATTTATTGAAGAAATTGCATCTTAGCTCTTATAAAACTTAATGTGGCACCTTTAGTTTCTAATTTCAGGAGTTTCCTTTATGTCTAAATGACACAGTGCTGTAAGGTGGTTAAGATGAATGATTACAAGCATGGGCCCTGGAGCCTCTCTACCTAAATTGGAATTCCAGCTCTGTCACTATCTGTGTGACACTTGGGTGTCTCAGTGTCTTCACCTCGGCAATGGGATTATAACAGCACCCACATCATAGAGTTATGGTGAGACTTAGGTGTAATATATGTATGGTGCTTAGAACTGTGCCTGCATATGGTGAGGGTTCAACAAAAGTTAGCTTTTAGACTGTCTGTGCATGCTTTTTAAAATTTATATTTAAATAGTATTTCCTCCCAAACTAAGCTTAAAATGATCAACAGAGGAAATCCAAGCCTGATGCATTAACATCTTTCGTGGCTTTCCATGTGGTGAATAGTTCCTGGTGTTGGGACTGGGAAAGTTGACCTTTCCCTCTTAGTTGAAGGAGTCCTCGGCCTTATTTTCTGTTCAGGTGCCCCACTCTGCCTGAGGTGTGTGTCATGCTCCCAGCAGCCACAGTGATTTCCCATAGCAGGGGTTCTCAGCCGGTGCTCTCCAGCCAGCCAGGATTCACTAACTTACTGTTACGCTTTCTTGTTGGCTCTACGAAAGCATTCAAAAGCTGGAGCAGGAAGATAACTGTTAAAGTTGTAAAGAACTGGTTTTCAAGCCTTTCTGATCATTAGAATCA
The DNA here is from genome assembly GCF_054644295.1 of Miniopterus natalensis. Lineage (NCBI taxonomy): Eukaryota > Metazoa > Chordata > Mammalia > Chiroptera > Miniopteridae > Miniopterus > Miniopterus natalensis. The sequence continues at coordinate 18,008,506 of NC_142081.1, read as the reverse complement.
CTCGGGTATTAAAAAAAAAAAAAAGACAAACCAATAGTGCCCAGGTCCTACCCCAGATCAATTAAACAATAATCTCTGGACATGAGGCCTGGCATTGGTGTATTTCAAAAGCTCCCTGGGTGAATCTCATGTGCTACCAGAGTTGGGAATTATTGATGTAGAGTAAGACCCAGGACCAGCACTGGGAGACTGGGAGTGGGACTAGTTCCTCGGGAAAAGAGCCAAGCCCTCATAGCTCTTGACCCCCACAACTTACTTGGATAAAGTGGTTCAAATGTATCGAAAGCGGACAGCCTACTAGGGGCCAAGAGGGAGATGGAGATGAACTGGATGATTTAATGGGTCATCTCTCCTGTAGTTAATTTCTCTAGGTCTCTTGGGCTATATTGATTTTGTAAATCGCTGTTGTCACATCTGCCCCTTCTGCCTCTGGGAACTTGTGGGACTTAAAAATTGAATTGAGTGTGTGTGTGTGTGTGTGTGTGTGTCTGTGTGTGTTGGGGGTATGTGTGTAGATTGATCAATATCAAGATTTATTGACTTGGGACATTTATATTAACTGTCGTGAAGTCAGGATTAATTTGAACCTTTTCAGTGCTTGAGTTAGTGGCATAGTTTGTTTTATCTCCAAGGTATTTTGCAAGTTTTATCCTTTATGGATTTGGTACAGCTCTCACCTCCACTCCCTGAGATCGACTCCCTTTGTTTGTGAAGCTATTAGGATTTATATTAGAACAGCAATCAAGTTAAGATACTTTTCAAAGGCCAAGTCACCACTGAAGGAAGAAACTCTAGTTTCTGCTTGCACATTACTTCTTTCAGATTTCTGCCTTGAAATACTTTTTTTCCCCCCACGCTGAGGTTAAATTTTCAGAAAACTTATTTTCAGCAAGAGGAACTAGAGATACACACATTATAAAAATTCTGTTGGTTGTGGGAAATTTGCCTATTGCATTTAAAAAGTCAACAACTACTTTGTTGAATTAAATAATGAATGCCTGTCCTTTTACCAAGAAGGCTTTACTCTATCTTTCCAAAGGGCACACATGAGAGCACTTCAAACACAACCTGCTTTTAACATGGATGTGTTTCATGTCATTATGCATGAGCAGGGCTCACTGTTAGTAAGGAAAGCATTTTGAGTTGTCTCGTCCCCGTGAGGGGGATGCACTGAATCAGCCACTTATCCTCTCTCTCTTGGTGCTCATGGGAAAAAATAAAAAAGTAAATGTAGGAATTATGGCCCTGTTTTGTAGGGTATAAGATGGATCGAGCTCATGATTCTACCTGGGACCTGTACCTGTGACTTTGGTTTTGGTAAACAGCTTACAAGATGCTCTAAAATAAAGAAAAGATGCTGTATTCACATGGGGGATTGTGGCAGCGGGAGGCCTTCTGGCTGTCTCTCTAAGGGACAGAGTTTAGTAAAATGTGAGCTATATAGAGCTAGGTTGCTCAGGCATAGCTTGAGGCCACAGCTGTCGCATGAGAAAGGTTAGATTGGTTATACTGATTTCAACCAAATGGGTCCTCCCTGTGGGTTTAAGAAGTAAGACTCCCACCCGGCCGGGCTTGGCTCAGTGGTTGAGCGTTGACCTGGGATCCAGGCGATCGGGGTTCAATTCCCGGTCAGGGCACATGCCCGGGTTGCGGGCTAGCCGATCAGTGACTCTCATCATTGATGTTTCTATCTCTGTCTCTCCCTCTCCTTTCCTCTCTCTGAAATCAATAAAGATATTTTTTGAAAAAAAAGAAAAGAAAGAAAAGAAAAGAAAAGAAAAGAAAAGAAAAGAAAAGAAAAGAAATAAGACTCCCTTGTCAGATCTCCCATGCCTTCGGTCTTCCTCTGCTCTTCACCCACTTCAGTTAGGGTGTTCTCAGGTCGGTCAGGTTATTCCTGCAGCTGGCTGCCAGCTGCCCACCTGCTGCCCCGCCTCCAGCTGCCCAAGGTTTGTTGCTTTGTTTTCACTGCTCGTCACCGTGACTCCTTGGCTGGGTCTTGCAGGGCACAAACATCAACTCTGCATGACCCACCACAAAGCACTTCTCTAACCTCTGTTGATAAGCGCTTGCCAAGACTAACTCTTAAGTACTTGGCAGATGTTAGCTATGCCTCATCTATTTCCTTTTAAAGACGGGCTAAGCAAGGGCAAGACGAGAGAATGATAATGACTGTCAAGAAGATAACTATTTGTTGAGAAGCTATTATGTGCCAAGTCTGAGATTATATCAGGCACAGCTTCTGTTTCATTAAATCTTCATAAGCATGACACATGGAGGTATTATAGTTTGTATTTTACTTACGATAAAACTTGTGAGGCACATACAGGTTGATTAAATTACCCAAAAGCTAGTCAGTGTCAGAGCTTCATCTTTTAAAAAAAAATTGTTTTTATTGATTTTAGAGGGGAAAGGAGAGGGAGAGAGAGATAGAAACATCAGTGAGAAAGAAACATCAATCAGTTGCCTCTGCATGCCCCCTACTGGGAATTGAGCCTGAAACCTGGGCATGTGCCCTGACCAGGAATCGAACCCGTGACCTCTCGGTGCATGGGACGACACTCAATCCACTGAGCCACGCTGTCTGGGCACAGCCTCATCTTGAACTCAGCCCTGATTTCAAAGCCCACTGTGATGCTCTGCCCAGATCCTGACTGTTCAGCCCTTGGCCAGGTGCTCTCTGCCTGGCTGGACCCTCTGCTGTGCATTCAACGCTTAGAGTCCGGGAGGCCTTATTTCTCCATTCATTCACTATGAGCTGATCCTCTCAAGGCTGTTGACGAAAGGAAAAAAAATCTAAAATCTTTTAGGGTTTTTCTTATCTTGTGTTGTCCTAAGCTTCTCTCAAAGTTTCCTGAAAGACAGCATGAGGAAATAGGCTCCTGGTTTTGAGAACTTCCCTTCTCATATTCTTGCCAAGTTTCCCTCTATGGAGTCCTCATGCAGCCCATGGAAGGCAGCGCTATATGGAGTCTCTTCTCCCACAGTTCTTTATTATTTTTATACTCCTTCCATAGCCCCTAGGAAGTAGGACATGCACATCTGTTCCTGTCCCAGAGATTAGGAGACCGAGATGCAAAGGGTCATGCTGACTTCATTGAGGAGACAGTCAGGTGGAACCTGGGTATTATAACTCACAGCCCCCAGGACTTATCACCACATCACACCGCCAGCCAGTCACCTTCTTTAGCCATACATATTCACTTGAGTGGAAAAGATAGGATTTTGTGTCTTCTGTAATTTGTCTTGGAGGAAATCAAAGAGAGCTTAACTAATACCTAGCAGTGTCTCTGGGAAAAGAGACCATGGCTTCTAGCAAGAGGGAGAAATCTGGCTTTGGGGTAGGGTTCAGGGCTAAAGTGGGAGAGAACTTAGGTGGGTGATGTCAGTCACCTTACTCTATGCATAACTGGGAGGTGGCTCATGGACTTCAAAAACCAAGACCTCTAGGATTTGGATGCCCAAGACACCGAGACAGAGCAATGGCTGTTATGGGGTACACAAGTGCTAAAACTTCAGTTTACTTAATGATGAAAAAGGAAAATTTTAAGTGTAACATTTTTAATATGTGGACAGATATTAGCATGCTCAAATGACCTGATGTCAGATGACTACATGGATCATACAGTATTCGCATGTCCTGAAGGAAGGGAAAGTTTGACATTGGTACTTTTATCCGTTCATTTGTCCTCAGTGCATTGGGGCATAGCACATTTTAGTTGTGTCTGGTAAAGTGGATTCGTGGATTCTATGATCTAATTTTTATGAATCCAACCTTCACAGGATAGACCAGTGGCTTATACAAACTCCTTTAAGGAGACCTTGGATTGAAAATAATGCCAATATTATAAATGAGCAACGATAAAATAGCACAGTTGTTACCACTTCTAATTTGAGCTCTTTGTGAGACATGTTAGGATATAAGAACAATAAAGTTATAATCAGGACTGACACAAAGTCAGCCACCAAATACCTCATCAAGAAAACCATTTGAAATATAGATTTGTTTCCACCATTGTTAATGACAAACCTTTCCCTGAGCCCCACTGTGCTTTAAAATGTTGCCTAGTAACACAATGAAACCATAATGATTAGCAAGAAATTTAAAAATATTTTTATTTCATCTGTATCTAATTTCAAATTTTGATGTATGTTTTATAATTTATATGATATTATAGTAGGTCTTGTACATGATTTATCAATTTTTGCATGTATATATAGACATATATATATGTCTATATATATATACACATACCTATATTATACACATATATATACACACACCTACATACATATATATGATGTATGCTCAAACAATTTTAACTGATATGGTAATGTAACATGACTCCAAGATCTATTGGCTTAATAAAATAAAAGTTCATTTCTTGCTTATGTCTAGGCCCAGTATAGATCAGCTGAGTATAGCAAGGCTCGGCTCTATGCAGACATTCAGAGACCCTGGCTTCTTTCATCTGCTGTCTCTGTCATGCATCCAGCTGGCAGATGAAAGGGGAGAATATGGAAGATTAGGCTTTTACAGGTCGGGTTTAGAAGTGTAAACATCACTTCCATCATACCCCTTGGCTAGAACTCAGTCATAGGCCACTGCCAACTGCAGGGCAGCTGGGAAGTGTTGTCTAGGTATGAATCCGGTATGTAAAGGGAAACTTTTTGGAGAACAGTAAAACTACTAGCCAGCAGAACTATGATAATCTGAATTTTAGAAGAGTGGAGACTACTTTGCTTATAGGAACTGAACAACTGCAAAGATAGAATATTGTGGTTAGAATTTGATATATTAGAGTTTATTTATCAATCCCCCAAATGTTTATTGAGTAGTGTTGCTATGTGCCAGGCACTGTTTGGGCTCTGGGGACATAGCAGTGAATAAAACTTCCTTCTGCTAAGAAGCTTCTGTTTGCAAGCATGCACTGAGCAAGAAAGGCTCAAGTGCATGCGGGAGCAATGCAGGGTGGAGAAAGGGGTGAGAGACGATTTTGAGTGAATTATTTTGATTTTTGCCAAGTGATTTAGAACTATGGACTCAGACAGATCTGGCTTTATACCCCGGTCTTGATAGTCACCTACTTGCCATGTATTCTTTAGCAAGTAAGGTAACCTGTCAGGCCTCAGTTTCCTCTTCTGTAATGGAGATAATGATGATACCTGGCATGTAAGGATGTTCTGATAATTAAATAAGAGAATAAACATGAAGCTCTTAGTTGTAGTACCCTAGCACAGAGTAAGCTCGTAATAAATGATGGCTGTGTTAATGTCACCAAGAAAAAAATAATAAGTTATTAGGAAGGATGATGCTGTTATCCATACAGGTTACCTGGGCTAATGACTCACCAGAACAAGTTAGGTCTGAGAGAACTTTCTCCTTTTGCCACCCAGCCTCTTATCAGGTCATTCTTGTGCTTAATATTTAATGTTTTTTAATTAAAGTGCATATTTAACAAAAATTATGTATTTAAAATTAATGTCTACCTGTTGTTGAAAATACTGAAACTGTGGCAAAGCATTGGAAAAATGGTAATCACCCATAATCCTGCTATACACACACTCCACTTTCATCATGTTGGTGTGCCTCCTTCCTGTCTTTTTCTATGTGGGCTCGAGCTTAGGAAGAGTCACAGATTGAGATCCTCAGCTTGGCACCAGTGATTTCAGGGTCCACAGTCAGAGCTGTCCCTTGTCCCTCCATAGTCCTTCCGACAAGAGGTCTTTTGTAGCAGCAGGGACGGCTCTTCACCCCATTAGGCTCTTTGCCACCGTGATTATCATTCCTGATGCTCTCCGACTGTACTGTTTCATCTCCTTTGTTTGAAATGTGCTGGAAACTTTTGTTCTCTGAATACTAACCAGCATTTTTCTTTATATTGCTTCTTTGTACTTCTGGGCAGTTGGCAGAACCAGTTGTACTTATAAAAATATGAATATCTGAAAAGCCAGAGGAGGTTTCTTGGCCTTTTCTTGCTTAATCCATGATAGTCTAAGACCTACCTTGACTCTCAGAAGTTACCAAACTCCATGGATTAAATAAAACCAATCAGTAAATCAATCCTCTCCATCCTTTGAAGAATGAAGAGGCGCCGTACTTAGAATGTTCTAGATGTCACCTGACTCTCATCCCCCAGTGATACTGAATGAATGCTTACAATTCTCAACCTGCAATTGATAATTTATCTCGGCATCCGCTACTCTGTGCAGACACTATGTGTGTGGTCCTGTCACATATGTGCCGTTATCTCTTAAGAGAAACAGAGACCAGAGGATAGAAGGCTTAGTCCAGTTGAAACCAAACCTGCCTGCCTTAGGGAAGGGTATTTTGTTGGTTTTTTTTTTTAATAAGAAAGCAGTAAGCTGGCAAATGTGCATTTGGAACTCCTTGACATTTTCCTGAACCTGGTCCTGATTTCATTTGGATTTTTCCCGTCTGAGCCCAAGTTTACTTTTGCCTTGCAAAGGCTTTCTTCCAAGGGCTAGATAATGCAAATTTACAATGTAAACAGAGCTGTGGGGGAAAGATGGGCACTTGTTTCAACACTAAAGACAAATATTTCCCTTCTTCCTACCACTAAGTAGGTTTTCCACAGAAGTCTGGGGAATGACTTTAAAAGGTCCTGTGAGTACCTATTGCTTACAAGCAACCGATATGCTGATCACAAGCCTCTCCCATCTGTTTATTGAAGCTGGTCCTCCCAAAATTTTACCAGTACTTTGGTCGTTTTAGCTATGGGAGAGAAAGAGAATGAATGTTTAAAACATCGTTATTTAGTCTTTCTACTAAATTAGGTTGGCCTTCCTTATTCAGTTAGGTTTGCTTGAGGATTTTATAATTGGACATGCAAAGTGAAACATGTTTTACATGGGGCAAAATTCAAGAGCACTTACAGAGCATAGAAACAATACCCGTTACCAGAATGCAGAGCGTGGGGATCCTGCGAGCCCAGCCCCAGTGTGTGAGCAGAGGTGTATGGAATTAAACGCCAATGTCCTGTTGGGACTTTGTTTCTATGCCATTCATGTGCTTCCTCAAATGGGATGAAAAAAATTGGAGATGTAAAAATGCCACAGGTGTGGCCATCTGCTATGGATCTAGACAATATTGAATTGTTAAGAGTTCCCAAGCCCCTAAGAATAGATTTCTGAGGTTTTAGGCAGTCCTAAGAAAGACTTAGGATATGGTCATGAGAAGCTACATCTCAACCGCTAGACCTCATAGTTGAGCTATAAACTGGGGCAAGGTGAGAGTGAACACACTTTGTCCGTGTTCTATAAACAGCTCCTTACCTGGGATCACAGGCTGGCCTCCCAGGTTGGCCCAGCACTACAGGAGAAAGGAGACACTGAACTGAGAGTCAGGGGACTCCGGCGCCAGCCTGGTTCTGCAGGTTCTGGGGTCCCTCAGTTAATCACTTCATCTTCTGTGCATCTAAATTTACCACCTGTGAAAGAGAATTGATGAAGTCCACTCTTTATCCCTACTTTATCGATGAGGAAACTGAAGCTCAGAGAGGTTAAATCACACGACGGACATCACACAGCCATTAAGTAGCAGAACTACCAGATGCAATAGTGTTTTGTTGATAAAGGTTTATGCAAAGGAAAATGCTAAAGTCATATATGTGGAGCAGTCCTTGTAATCCCAGCGAGGCTATACTTCTTTGTACTTGGCCTCTCTTTCCCACATTTGGAGTTTTCCCGGTGCCTGCTATTTGACTGCTTTTCCTTCCTTTTATCTCCCCTCATCCCACTCCCTCACCTGACCCCTCCTGGATTTGCTGCTTTGGGCAGTTTTTGGTTTCTAATCATGTTAATGAGCCCATTCTGTGTGTTTCTTTAAATTATGTCCTCTTAGCCTGCAACCTACTTTTCTGATGCTTTAAGTTGGTTAGTATATTAATAGCTAAGGTGGGCTATTTGCATTTTAACAGGTGTATATTGGCAACGTTCGTCCCAGAGTCCAAGACAGAGCTGTGTGTGTTTGGGAAGCCAAGAATTTTTTGGCTCCAGTCAACGTTTACAAGCTGGCATAGCTTCTGGTAGAGAAGATGCTGTAGGGTTTAGTTAAGTGTAATTGATGATGTTATAGGACTAGTTCAAGGAAAAAAGATGTGAAAGCCAAAGCCAAAGACACTGTTAAAAAGATGAGGCTCAATAATTCCAATTAGCAAATGTTAAGCGCTAATTGGAGAGGGGTTCTATATACCCATTATCCTAGTTAAAAAAAAAAAAAAAAAGCTCACCCTGTGAGTCTGCTCATGTTAAATATATCACTGAAAAAAGCAAATTAGGGTATTTGGGATTATCTCTTTCTTCCCTCACTGCTCATTTGTCACCAATCCAGTCTGCGCTACTTTCTGAGGGCCTGTTGTAGCTATTCACACCTCTCCGTCCACAGTGCCAGCGTGGAGATCATGCCATTAGCCTGCCTTTCTCTCCTGGTCTCCTGACCAATTCCCTTGTCTCCAATCCCTCCTTGCTCCAATCATTTCATCAGAGTGATCTGGACTCTAAACTTAGTTTCCCGGTGTCAACTATTGATATCCACCCAACGTAGCCCATGTTCCAGCCACACGGAACTTACTGATTTTACTCCGGTTTTATTAGTACACTTGTCTGTGGGCTGCATATAATGTTCCTATTTGCTTTACGCCTCTCTTTTGTAGCTGCTTCTCCATCCTTCCAGATGTTGCTCAAACGTTATCTCCTTGGAATGCTTTCCCTGAAATAATTAAGGGGTTCTTACAACTTTAATTCTATATGTTATAGCACCTATTACATTGCATTGTGATCGTTTGCTTTATCTTTACTCACTTCTAGTTTTCTCTAGTACTTCTGATAACCCTAATTAAGTAAAAGAAAACAGTGTCAAGTGAATGAATGAATGAATGAATGAATGAGCAAATAAATAAGCTAAGGGGCAAATCTTGACTTTACACCATCCTTATACTTTGAGCAGCGTCAATTGCCCTACGAAAGGTCTACGATCTACATCCAAGGAGAGGAAAGTAATGGGAAGAGTGAGAATCACTGGTCTACCACAGTTATCAATAGATGTCTAAGACTGGACTTAGCCATGAACTTTAGAAACAGTGCTTACAAGCTCAGAGATAAAGGTCTTGATGGATGAAGCTCCTTCTGCATTGTGTTGTAAAGAATGAGAAGGGAATCCGTCAGTAAAAAAACACAGCAAACTGCAGAGTACCCACTTTTGATCCAGTGTGAATACAAAAAGTAGACCACCCTGATTCTCAAAGAGCTTATACACCATCCAGAAAGTCAGATTTACAAAAATGATTAATCCTTTCATAGTGCGTAGTACGTGTCAGGTATTGTTCTAAGCTATAATTATGTTAACACATTTGATTCTCACTGAAACCTTGGAAGAGAGGCACTAGTGTTATGCCCTGTTTTACAGGGAGTGGAGTCAGGGTGATTGACTGGTCTAAAGTCATGGGGAGTGATGACTAGGTATTCTGGCCTCAGAGCCTGTCTCTTAATCAGTATAGCAACACACACACAGCAACATAGTTATGCCCTACAGAGCCACACAACAGTATGAGAGAGCGCGGCAGAGAGGAAAGCGTAGTTTCTATAGAATCTGTTCTGGATTTGATTTCTGGTTTCATCACTTGCAGGATATTGGTGCTGTGCATGTTATTAGAGTTGAGTTCTTTGGGATCATCTAAAAATTAAGGCTACAAGGTATGTTGAAAACATTGTGCACAACTACTCACACGTAGTAGGTACTCAGATATTTACTTTGAACTGTTTTTTCCTCCCAATGAACAGTTCTTTCTCTCATCCTCTTGCATAAAAAATTAGGTAAAATATGAGTGTTATAAAAAATAGATGGCAGTGTATCATAATGCAGAAGACATGAGAAGAGGCCAATTGGAATAATTAAGGCAGGAAGCTTAGGTAGAATAATGAATTAATCCTGGGTTAAGGCACCAAAGTTTCCATCAGATATTCATGAAAAGACCATGGCTGTGGACTTCCTGCTGAGGAAGTGTCTAAACTGGCATGTGGTCTCAAGACCCCGGTGACCTTGTCCTGTTTAAATCCTGAACTTTACCTCGAGTATATTAAACATCAGAGGTCAGGGATGCCAAGTCCACAGACAGAGGCAGCCTTCCACAGTGGAGATGCGTGTTTGACTGGGGTCAGTAGGTTGGGAGCAGGAGGGCTGAGATGGGGAGGGAGCAGCAACCTCAGGCACTTAGCCGTGAAGCATGTGTCACCAACACTGCAGCAGCAGCCCACAGGAATGGCCCTTTGTTTGGTCCTTAATGTCCTCTTCTTGCTCTGATGAGCAGATATCCCACCTGTGTGGAGAGCTTAATGCCAAACAGCTGTGTTTTAAATATATCAACACTCACCGGAAATCTGTAAACCAGGGACAGAGCCATATGGTTGTGTATCTTTTCTGCGATGCCTGCGAATCACAGCTGTTTGTGGAGACAGCACGTGTATTGTGTATCTCCTGGGTGGGACAGAGATAAAAAGTGCCCTTTCTTCCTTCTTTGTAGTGATTCAATGGCAGAGGAAGAATGTGTGGGGGTGGGAGGGGAAGGAGGAACTGGTGGAGTGATGGAAATTCGAGGAGAAAGAGGGTAACTGGTGCCTCGGCCCAGGACATGGAGCCCTCCCGAATCCCTGGCAGAACCACTGAAGGGGGACTGAGAAGGCAGATGGGAGAACTCGTCACCCACCTTTACCATATCATCAGTATGGGAGGAAAAGGACCTGCTTGTTGCAGATTTCTAGCTGGAGCTGAAGGAGACTGCTAACTTGACCTACCAGAATACTATCTGCAACATTCGTTTCTAACATGTTGGCTTTGAATGCTTGCCTGCTTTTATTCAGTGTTAGGAATGGAGTTGTCGAGCTTTTATGGTTGGCTTGAGAAATAGAAGATGGACAGTTTGAAAGCCATGTAAGCATGAGACTGGGTGGTAAAAATGGATCTTTGGTGGTTCTAAGGCTTCCCACATACTGAATGGTGTTTAGCTACAGTGAACATTAGAATTACAAAGTAATTCTGTAAGTATTAGATATAAATACCTAAGATTCTTTGATCACATATCAGGCTAGAGAAATAACTGCTAACGTGCTGTAGGTTAAGCCAGAAGTAAGTTTACATGCCTAAGGGGCTTTGCCTCCAAGGAAATCTGTGGTATGAGTTTTATGGTTGTTTATTGCTTAAAATTGGAAAGCTTCATTAACCAGTGGTTGTTAAAAGTAAGGGTTAGTGAGAGCATCTCAAATTACAACCAGGAGTTTGTAGTTCTCTAAACCTTACGTATATTCTTTAAAATATGTCATGTGACACAGTTCATAATTATCTTTAAAATCCATGTTGACTAAAAACTATAATTTCTATAAAAATATGCTATAACCAGTACAATGTTGTAAGATGCTTATTAGAGGTCCTTTCCGTTAATTGCCGCTATCACCAATTAGTAGTTGCCCACATCAAAGTCACAGTATCTGTGAGGAAATAGCCTTAAATACACTAACCATTTAAAACTCCAAGCCATATTGAGAAAATATCTTTATTTTTAAAATAATTATAAAAAATTTCCCGTCCTGATTTCTAAAGATATCTAGCTGTCCTTGGGTTGAAACTGTAACACATTCTTAAGTAAAAATCAAGTATTTCACATTTCATACTAGCAGGGATTTAATCCTTTTTGATAGATTTACATTTCCTAAACTTCCTATAATTAACTGTCTTAAACTAAGCCTCTACCTCAGTGATACTGTGTATGGTGACTCCTGGAGTTGTGAAAAGTGAAAGCCCAGCTCTATCTGCCTTAAAATATGTTAGAATTGTGGGGTTGGCAGGGGCTTTGGAGGTTGCCCAGTCAAAATTCCCAGACAGAGTTAGGATGCCTTTTACAATTGTCCCTTAAGATGATTATCTAGTTCAGCTTAACCAGCTCTGGTGAGTGGGAACTCACTGTATTTCATTGTTGAAGTTTCTAGTTATTGGGGAATTCTTCTTTTTAGTGGGGGCAAGTTTGTCTCTTTGCAAGTTGACTATAACGGTGCCACTTGGAATGACATGGGGAATATTTATCTATTCCCTCTTCCGATAAAAAAAATCCTCAAATAGTTATGAGAATGATCATCCTATCTTTCAATATCTTCTATGTCACATCACTCAGTTTTTCAGCATTATTGTGGTTATATATGCTGAACACTTTCTAATTTGTTAGTGCTAAGATGTTTCAGGATATGATGAATCCATTCATTACATGACTGTTAAGCTCCTATTATGTACCAGGAAGTTTGTCTGTCTTACAATGATGAGTAAGACAGACAAATTCTTCATCCTCAAAGATATGGGTATTAACAAGTAAATAAATATGTAGTGTGTTTTTAGGTAATGTTAAGTGCTTAAAAATACAGTAAAGAATAGAAAGTGTTGGCAATAGAGAAGTGCTATGTTAGATAGGCATTTTAAATAGATGAGATAGATAGATAGATGATGATAGATAGATAGATGATAGATAGATAGATAGATAGATGATAGGCAAATAGATAGATGATGATAGATAGATGATAGATAGATAGATAGATAGATAGATAGATAGATAGATAGATAAAGATCTGTCTATGTGGCATTTGACCTGAGACCTGAGTGCAATGCAATGTATGTGTCGTAGTTTTGAGGAAGAACGTTCCAGGTGGGGAACAGCAATTACAATGGCTCTGAGATGGGAATGGTGTGAGAGGAGCTTACTAATGGATAGGTGTTCATAGCTTTCCCTTCTTCTTATGACTGAAGCTAAATCTATATAGTTCAATCTCTGTGCAAATTCTGCTTTCTTCCTGTTCAACTTCTCCCTTCTTCCTCAACACACACATATGTATATGTGCACACTTATACTCACACACACACAATTTCCTAAATATAATATCATCTCTGCTAAATCAGTTCTTAGGAATTTTGTGAAACAGAATTGAAAGACCAAAGAGAGAGAGAATTACAGTGGCAAGAGGGAAATGGGTGTGCTTAGCCAGGGAGGCATCATTGGAAGTAGCAAAATCAAATTCTTACAGAGGCTAAGGATAATAAATTAGTGACGTGAGTTGGGTGTAATGCCATGAAGAGTCATGGCTTCAGTTGTGGTGTACTCCATATAAACAGGTCAGCTCCCACTCAGCTAGAGAATATTGTTGGAATGCATAAGGCAAACCCAGTATTGCCATATGTCTCAATATTTCAAGAACGGTAACAGATCTGTTTTTGTATGAGATTTTCTAATTTTAAAAACACTATCATAGGGACTTCCACTTTTAGGAAGATGGGGTAGACATACTTGTCCCTATTTTATCCACTAAGTATAACTAAAAATCCTGGATATTGTATATAAAACTAAGAAGACTCTGAAAGATGGAGAGAAAAAGGGCAAATTAGCCAAGGACCTTGGGACCCAAAGAAATATACTATGGTGGGTTATCTGAATTATCTTTTGCCTCCTGTATTCCAGACTTGGAGTTAACCAATGGGCATAGATAAAAAAAGCCCCCAAGAAAAACATATTCTCTCTAGCTCCCAAATAGGAAAGAGGAAGCTTAGTAAGACAGAAAATTTTTATAAATAACTGCTCTATTCCAGCCATATAGTACAGAAATATTTTAGACAATTATATAATAAACTAGAGAGTAAAGGAAGATAAGATTTCTGTACTTCACTTGAACTGATAAAATAATGATACTATTAGATTGTGATAAGATATGCATATATAATCTAATATTTAGAGCAACTATTTTAAGAAGCTACACAAAGAGGTATGCTCCAAAACTGTATAGGTAAAATCAAAATATAATTTTTAAAAAATATTCAAATCAACATGAAGGCAGGAAATGGAAAACAGAGAAATGTAACAGAGAAAAACAATAAAATGTTAGACTTAAGCCTTAATGTATCAATAATTCCATTAAATATAAATAAATGTAAATGGTCTAAATTCATCAATTAAAAGACAGAGATTGGAAGGATGGATTAAAAACATTATCCAACTATATACTATCGACAAGAAACTCACTTCCAATATATTAGCATAGGCAGAATGAAAGAAAAATGATGACAAAAGAGACATCGTGCCAAAATTAATAGAAAGTTTGAGTAGCTATATTAACATAAGATAGACTAGACTTTTATAGAAAACTTGACCCAACAACAACAGAAAGCACATTTTTTCAAGTGTCCATGGACTATATACCAAGATAGACTACATCTGGGGCCATAAAACAAACCTCAACAAATTTAAAAGAATTGAAATCATACAGAGTGTGTTCCAACCAAAATGGAGTCAAACTAGAAATCAATAACAGAAAGATAACAGGAAATTCTCCAAGTGCTTGTAAACTAAACAAGATACTTTGAAATAACCCATGACTCAGAGAGAACGTTTTAAGAAATTCAATAATCCATTAAACTGAATAGAAATAAAAATAGAATGCATCCAAATTTGTGGGACACAGACAAAGCAGTGCTGAGAAAACAGGCAGAGAAAGGAAAGAATAAAGGTTAGAGCAAAATTATAAACAAAAAAGCAACTTAGAAAATCAATAACTAAAAGAAGTGGTTCCTTGAAATGGTCAACAAAATTGACAAACCTCTAACTTGGATGATAAAGAAAAATAAGGAAGACACAAATTTCTAATATCAAAAATGAAATAGAAGATATCAGTACAGGCGCCACAGACAACAGAAGGTAATAAGGCAATACTACAAATTAACCCTACACATATAAATTTGACAACTTAGAAAAAGTGACCACTTCCTTGGAAAACACAATCTACCATAACTTAGCCAATGTGAACTAGATGATATGAGTAGACATATAAATATTAAGGAGATTGAATCCATAATTTAAAAACTCCCCAAAAGAAATCTTCAGGTTTAAATGGTTACACTGGAGAACCCAGCAGCAGAGCCACACAGGTATGCACAACTGATCTTTGAAAAAGGTGCACAAGCAGTTCAATAGAGGAAAGACAGCCTTTTCAACAAATGGTGCTGGAGCAACTGATAGCCATAGGGAAAAAATAAAACTTCAACCAAGCTTCACAACTTATGTGAAAATTAGACCATAAATGTAAAATGTAAAAGTATAAAATTTTTAGAAAATTTTCTTCAGGAGCTAGGGCTAAGCAAAAAGTTCTTAGACTTAATACCAAAAACACAATCCCTAAAAGAAAAAAGATAATACATTAAACATCATGAAAATTAAAACTTTTGCTTTGTGAGAAATCCTATTAAGTGGAATGGGAGAGAATATTTGCAAACCACATACCTGGCAATGAATTAGTATCTATAACATACAAAGGACTCTCAAAACTCAACAGTAAAATACCAAAAAAACAACACTCCTGTAGGGAATGGAGAGACATTTTATTGAATGGCTCTACAAATGCCAAATAAACTCATTAAAAGATGCTTAGCATCATTAGCCATTAGGGGAATGTAAATTAAAGCCACAAGAAGATATCACTGTATACCTATCAGAATAGCTAAAATAAAAAAGAGTGACATACCAAATGCTGGCAGAGTTGGAGACACTGGGTCACATATATTACTGCTGACAATGTGAAATGGTGCAGCCACTCTAGAAAACAGTTGGTAATTTCTTTTAAAAGCTAAACATGCAATGACCATATGACCCAGCAATGGCAGTCCTGGCCACTTATCTCAGAGAAATGGAGATGTGTTTACACAAAAGCCTGTACAAGACTGTTTATAGATTTTATTTTTTAATAGCCAAAAACTGGAGATAACCTACATGTCCTTCAATGAATGAATAATTAAACAAACCATGGTACAGCCATACCATAGAATATTTTCCAGTAATGAAAGGGGAACAAACTACTGATACATGCAGCAACCTGGGTGTATCCCCAGAGAATTATGCTGAGTGAAAAAAGCCAATCCCAAACGGTTGCTTACTGTGTGATTCCATGTCTATAACATCCTTTAAATGATAAAATTATAGAAGTGGGGAACAGATTAGTAGTTTCCAATGGCCAGGGAGAGCGAGAGGTGGCAGTGCAACTGGCTATAAAAGGACCCTTGTGTTTGAAACGTGCTGTATCTTGACTGGATCAATGTCAATATTCTGGTTGTGATATTATACTATAGGTTTTGCAAGATGTCACCATTGGGGGAAACTGAGTAAAGGATACTTGGGATTGCTCCATATCATGTTTTACAACATGCATGTAAATATGTAATTAGTTCAAAAAAGGTGTAGTTAAAAAATCACTATTGGCCAATCAGAACATATTGTCTATTCATAACTTTGTGCCGCCCCTTGATCTATATAAGGAACCACAGTGGGGGCAGAGAGGGGGGTGAAGACAAGTATTGGGTAAGCTGGAGTGGGAGAGATTTGTGAACTGGTGGATAGAAATACTCCAGAACAGCCAGGGAATGTGTAAATGTACATAGAAAAAGAGGATATTTGGGAGTGATACCTTTTTCTCTGTATTTGGGGGACCTTTTTTGTTTTCCAGAACTTTAAGGAAAGAAATTAACCAATGTATTTCCTTAGCTGTGATATTGTAATGAGACTTGAGCCATGTGAGATCTAGCTGTTTAAGGGTTACAAGTCAATGTCAGAAAGTCCTGTGGTTATAGTTATTCCTGGGAAGAGCCTGAAATATGTGTAAATAGATAGGAGACTCAGGAGAAATGGCCAAATGTCCATATGCTAACAACAGTGGACGTTGCTTGCCTAGCAGACCCTTGCTACCCGTTTTCTATTGGCTTGTGGTCATGTTATTGGTCCCTTTTCCTAGTAAGGGGAAACTCGGTTCTTAGTAGGCACCATTCCCCCTCCCTTTTTCCGATTTGTACCTAGAATTCTACAATAACTGTTCTCAGGATACACACAGAGATACTGTCTCGTGGGGCCCGTGAGGCTGGATGGAGGGATTTGATGAGGTGCTGCAAGGCCTGGATGACCTCTCTGACCTAAGAGGACCCCACAGCAGGGGGCTGCGGGATCTTATCTCCATCTGCTTCTCATGGTCCATCTGGGTGTTCACATGCCATTTCAGCCACTGACTGCTGGCTCTGGGCAGAGGGTAAATGAGCTCAGGTGCATAGAATTGAAAGGTAATGAGAATTATTAATCAAATTTCTTCCAGTAAAGGGTGCCATGTGCCAGACTCTGTCCTGGATAACCCTCCTACATGTGAATCCGGGGCCAGGCTTCGCCCTCAGGTGTCTGGTAGCTGAGAGTAGACATCTGTGCTTGGAGCACACTGAGAGTGACTGGAGGCCACTTCTGGTGTGGCGTCTTTGCTTCATCACGCTGCTCTGCCGAGGTTTGTTCACAATCTCCTCCGGCCATGCTCATTTAGTTATGGAAAGCAGGGTGAACACGAGCAATGGGAAATGCAGTTAGCTGTTGGGGCGAGATGGCCCCAGTGGTGAGCCTTCCGCACAGTGGAAAGCCTTAGTGGTAGCTGAACAAGCTCCATGTGATTTAAAATCAGTGTAGAGAAATAACTGGAGAAGAGATCACTCTGCTGTTGTCATATTTATCTACCTAGTTATCTGTCTATTTATTTAATCTAATTTTAGATAAACAGATAGGAACAAGTTGATCTTAAAGGACCTAGATATTGAACTTTTAGGATTTCTTGATGAGATCTGTACAGCAGGTGTAATAGTATCTTTTAGGGGGCAATTGTAATCTACAAGATAAAATAAAATCCAGAAGGAGATATTAACTTGATTTTTAAAAATTTAAATCAGGGAAAAACATTATGAAAGCCCCAATATTTATTTTGTTTACTTGTCACAGTTTATGAGCCAATGGCTGTCCCATATGCAAACTGACCAGAGGAACCTGCTAAGGAACTGAGGAGAAATTAGCACTTTCTCCCTAAGAAACACCATACTTTACATATACCATATTTTCACCCCCACACGGAAAAACAACAACATTAATACAATAGAAAGAAAGGAAAAAACCAAAATGCTAATAGGGGATACTTTTAGATATTGGGGTTAAAGTCAATTTTGATACTTTTTTTACTTGTCCCTATTTTATGAACTTTAAGCAACACACGTATATAACTTTTCTAATCATAGAAGTTATTAAAAATGAACTGTTTTTCATTCAGAAGTAATTAAGTTAATTTAAAAGATTATTAAGTCAGCACAAAAATGGAAATTAATAGTGCTAAAAAATAGCATTTTGTTGACTCTAAACTCAATGAGCCAGTGCAGTTATAAATGTAAGAACCCACATTTCCTCTTACCTCTTCGTATGGTGAATGTGCCTTATTCCTCCAGGGACAGAAGACCAGTGATTGGAAAAGATTCTGTATTGAAGCAGCTGGGGGCCATTCTTCTGGCTACCACACAGGAGAGGACGCATTAATGTCTTGCTTGGTGCAGGTGTTTAGATGGGTGGCAGATGCAACTCAGACATCTAAGAAGCAATCTCCTTATTTTTTGGTACCATACCCTAGACTGTCTTGTAAGACCTAGAAGGTGGGACACTCTTTGTCCCTTCCATTTATTGTAGTCTTGGTCTCATGACACCCACAAGGAGCACTTGGTAAATGCTCTGAGATCCCAAGGTCAAGGATAAGCCTTCAGGACTATCTGTGACAATCATTAAAACACACCTTGGCCTTTAACCCCTGTGAAAATCAAGGTGAAGGGAAAACAGAGAAAATTCACCTGCATTTCAGTCCCTTTTCTCCTCAGGCAACCTTCTCTCCACTTTTCAGGGTCATTTTAGGTTTGTAAACAGTGTTTTTAGTTGTGCTTAATAGAGGGGTAAGGACAAGTATGTCTCCTTCAGGCTCCCTGGAGTGGCAGTCTGTGCATTGGCTTAGAAATCATCAATGCACTGGACAAATCTATGATAACTGATGGATCATTTGACAGTCAACTATAGGCTGGCGTTAGGGAATTAGAGTAAGGCTCCCAGGGTGCTGTCCAAGGTACTGGTCAAAGTTCTCTGGCTCAGCGGATGAGAATTTTCCATGTTTTTGTCTTACTGCGTCCGATGGCCTGGAACCTTTCACTGCTTCCACTTATTCTGGTACGAGACAAATTTGGATTTGTTATTACTCTAGCCACCCCCTAGTCTGGCTGGATCCCTGGGAAGTCCACAGCGCTGCCATGGTCTTCAACTGCTTGGGTCACTGTTACCTCTAGCCATTGAGCTGCCCAGTTTGTGGAATAGCAGAGCGAGCCCTCTGGAAAAATGCAAAGCATAATAGAGGCTCTTCCCTCAGTGTGCTAATAGTTTCGAGGGAAACTCAAATTAATTTTAACTGGGGGAAATTTTCTGGAACCTTTCATCTATCCTGTATTCATTGTTATTTTCTTTTAAAGCATAAGGAACAGAAAATAAAATAAATGGTTGGCTATTTCGAGTTTTGCTCTTTTCCTTTCCCCTCATTTTTTTTTCCAGAGAAATAACTGCAAAACATTTTACTTTATTCTACTGGGAATATTGAAAGGGGGTGATGCAGTCATGGCAGAAAAGACATTTTTTTCCCCTCGAAGAGAAATTTCTCGCAGAAATAGAAAAAATATAGCAGTCTCTTATTATGAGTTGACCTTGGAGCCAAGAAGAAGTAGTTATTCCCCCCATCTGTTCCATTCCTAATGCAGTAGGTAAAAGGCAGAAAGATTAGTCTGAAACTTTTAGTGACCTCTAAAGAAAGTTTGAGCTGACTAGCTTTTTCTGATGGTGTTTTTACTGGTTGTGTTTTTAGGACTTAACAGTCCCCTTCCCCCTCCTTAATAGGCAACAGTGTTCCCTTCTTGAGCTTATGGAAATCTTTTATAGAAAATGTACATAGCCATCAGTTTATTACCCCTCAAGTATTTGGTTTATTCATGGGATTACAGACATTGGAAAAGGCACTGCAAAAATACGTGGACCTAAGGATCCGCAAAGGGCTTGCATTCCAGTGAGCTGACAAAGGGTCCTGAAGGCATTTCACCTACCCATTCCCTGGACTGTGCATGACACCTTTCAGGCACTATTTAATTAAACCTCATGACTCTCTAAATTATGGCTTTAATATGCTAATATTGGTCTCTGTCTTCAAAGTGGAGATTCTCTTTCCACTGTATCTAAGGAAATCATTGAATGACTGCTGAGCTGGACACCTACTTTGGGTTGCTCTCTGATTAGCAGTGATGGATTATCATGATTCACCCTCACCATTTCCAAGTCTCCTCTGTATCTGTCCTCAAATTTTTGTGACAAAAGGCAGACATTCTACCTCTTTGCTCTCACACATAGCCAGTGTCTGGCATGGACAACTTTCTAACTTGGATGAAGCTAACTGGCCCATATGAGAGTTAAATCTATAACTCACCTTTAAGTCTGATTGAACCAGCTGAACTCATTGGCATAGTCCAAAAGGCAATTTGTGACAGGAGTGTATTCATTAGTTTATAAGTAGCTAGTTTTGGTTAGCTTTAATGCTTGGCCAGATCAATGTAGTAAGTTCCAGAGCCTGGATTTGATCCTAGATTTGTTGGATTCCACACAACTTCAAAGAGCAAGTTGTTGTATCTTTAAAATGCTGTTTCAGTCTTGCTGCATGTAGCAAGTGATGAATCACTGAATGGATAATGAACTGCTCTGAATGATGGGGTTTATCACACATTGTACATTGTGTGCTGTGTGCCACTGACCTGCTTAGGGTCTGTGTATGTTCTTGTGAATATGATACAATGAGGAAATAGCACTTTCTATCTGCCCTGAGGATATTTATTATAAGTATTAACAAGCTAGTACCTGTGAAGAAAGGGTCTGCCAACATACTTTTATCATTTGATAACAAGAAAAATCTAAATTAGTGACAAGTTAGTATTCTGACTTAGAATTTTAGAAAACCACATTCAAGAACATTCAGGAATGAGAATTATGGTTTATTGAGTGGACTTATCAGTCTTTATTGTTGAATATGTAATAATTCTTAGGAAATTTATATTTACATGAATCATAAGCAAGTAGGCGCTGCCCAAGGGCTTAAAAGCAGTTTGTTCTTTTAAGAAACTTGCTCATTCTGTGTGCGATCTTGAGCACATGATCTTGCTCCTTAGCAAACCCTTTTATATAGCAACAGAGTGAGCCGAAGGGGAGACACGTAAATGTCATGGATTTCAAGTATGAAAGATATAAGTAATTTAGGATTTACTCTGAGTACCTATCTCATGAGGTAGAGCAGAGTGGGTAAAGTTGCTTGGAACAAGGTTAGGTGGGTCTGGATTCCAGTTCTGGAACCGCCCTTAGTCAGGTGACTGTGGGCAGGTTACTTCTCACCTCCAACACCAGCTACCTGCATGTCTAAAATAGGGAGACTACCAATCACACATTGCTCATAAAAGTATCGGGGTGCTGAATGAGATAGTGCATGAAAGCGCTATGAACAGTACCTGTAACATAATAAAGGCTAACTACTTCTAATATTAATATCGTTAACTCTACTAAGAAGAAGTAATACAAATGATGCTCTTCCCTGTGAAAGGTTTGGCTAATAACCAAGTCTGTATTTGTTAGTGTCACAAGATGACAAATCCATATGGTATCCGACCCCCTAATTTCTGCTTCTTGTCTAAGGCAGGAGCAAAGAAATGACAGACTCTATCCAAAATATGCTGGGGTGGTTCAGCTAACCCTGAGATTAGGCTAGGGATTTAGGACTGCTAAACGACCCACATCACAGGTCTGGAACAAGAGCATTTTTAGACCTTGGCATTTATTTCAGAGTATTCCAAATGTTTGCAGCTGCCTTGAAACTCCAAACCAGCCAATGGGAAGAAAGGGAACTGTTTGCAGTAGAAAGAATGCTGGCTTCCGCTCTGACTTCTTTTCTCGTTGCAATAGCAGCTCAGCTGCATCACGTTCACTGTAGTCATGCACCCTGATCCAAGTACTTATTTAAAGGTTGTGGCTAACAAGAGGATAGATACCCCTGGTATTTCCCAGCACAGAGCTCGCATTCTGGAAATCTTGGGTCCATGTGACTTTCTGAGTCTATGATTCACACTGAGCAAAGAGAGAGGTTTGGCATGACACAATCTGCAGATTCAGATAAATCTCCTGGGAGAGGACACGGCTGCCCAGAGTCCCCTTTGCTGGCTGAAGCTCCCAATGTATGCACAAAGCACCCTGTCCCAGGCCCCAGATGTGTACAGCTTTCTAATTGCCAGCGCTGCACGAAGATCTGAAGGGTGAGAGAGTTGCAAAATCACGAACACTGAGCACCGAGGGCGGTGTTGGGAGAGCAGCTTCCTGCACACTGTTGTAGGTGTTAGTGAGATTATCAATTGCTCTGGGAGAGACACAGGACCGGAGGGCTGGGGGAACGTGGTGGTCCCTCCCTTCACTGTTTCTGCTCCCCGAGCTTGTGCTTTCCCACAGATATGCACCCTGCACTTTCATTTCTGCAGTGAAATTAACTCCAGCGTGGCAGGTAAGTCTTCCAGGTCACCTTTAAAAAAAAGGTACGTGAGCTGCGGTGGGGGTGGGCTGCCCCCCATTTTCTTACATTAGACATATTTTACTGGTGTAAAAGTGGTATTTGAAAGCTTAAATGTGGAGCAGAGGTTGGAAGCAGCCAGATGAACTATGTGGCCCTGGGGGGAGATGTAGGGACATGAATGAGAGAAAGGGAGGGGGCTCAGACGTTTTCTCCCTAATCGGTCCCCCATTTTTCTTGGAAATTTTGCTTCTAGGCTGGTGCCTGGCTCCAGAACGGGGTCTTTGGCATGGGTTATAGCTGTGATCTTCCCTGCTTTCGTTTTTTTTTGTTGTTTTTTTTTTTTGCTTTTTAGTTACCACTGCATGGGCGCAAGCAGACAGAAGCAGGGTTGCACGTTGTCAATAGAGGCTGCAGAAGTCAATAAGCAGCCAGACAGGGAGTGAAATTAGAGGAGGCAGCTATGGATTTCTTAGGTTATTTCTTGTGAGTTTTTCAGAACTTGTGTGATTCAGGCTTGTCAGATACTATTTTGAGCTGGGCTGAGACAAACACATTCCCTTGGTATACCAGATGTTCTCTGCAGCCTCCCCGTTCCCAGAGGCTACTGGGCTGGCTGTCTCGGGGGCGAGGGAGTGTCCAGGCAGGGGTAGGAATGAGGGCCAGGAAGTGACAGTGGGGAGAGTGACTGCGCTACGGCTCTGGAATTTGGTAGAAACCGTAGCATAACTCTGGAGATGATTATTAGACTGGCTTGAGAAAATGAGGGACTGTGCCTCATTCAGTTCAGTCTGTGGGTCACAGTGGATACTCAATAGATGCGTGTTGATTGAATATTAGTACTAAAAGGTGTACCTTTCAGGTGAGCTCAGATTGATATGCTGGGTCCTGCATGGAATGACCAGATGGAGTAATAAGAGTGGCTAATACTGATTGGCGGGTAAATAATAAAGAGATGAGTTCTTTTTAGCAGTAGAATATTCTCAAGTGGAATCATCTGACAGGGACACACAGAACCTATCTATCTATCTATCTATCTATCTATCTATCTATCTATCTATCTATCATCTATCTATCATCTATCTATCCATCCATCCATCCATCTACCCATCCATCTCTCTCTCTC
The DNA here is from genome assembly GCF_054644295.1 of Miniopterus natalensis. Classification (NCBI taxonomy): domain Eukaryota; kingdom Metazoa; phylum Chordata; class Mammalia; order Chiroptera; family Miniopteridae; genus Miniopterus; species Miniopterus natalensis. Next base: position 17,984,883 of record NC_142081.1, on the reverse strand, counting down.
TCTCTCTCTCTCTCTCTCTCTCTCTCTCTCTTATTTATTAAACACCTGGCTCCAGAAGAATTCCAAGCAGCTTACCAGACAGACTTAATGCAAAGTAGCATCATCAGAGATAAAAATGAAGAAAGATAAGCATTCATCCAGAGGCCCATTTCTGTGGTTTTACAGTGTCATGGCCTACAGATAACTGCCATGTAAGAGCAGCTATAATTTTTAATTTAAGCGTTTCTGTGGACCTCTTCCACCAGCCTCATAGCTGATACTGCAAACATGGAGGAAAGCAGCCGGAGGCTCTGGCCCTGCTCTGCTGGAGCCCCATCAGGGCAAACCAGCAAAGGGCAGGTAACAGTTGCTCCTGACTGAGGAATACGTGGAGGGCTGGTGGGACGTGTTGCCCTCGGGAGATGATAAAGCAAATAATTGGGTGGTCCTTCTCTGCTCTCTAGGCTGGGCTGATCTTTTATAGCTACAAGGTGCTTTGCTTACTTTTTATCCCCCTGTTTGACACTGAAACAGGAAGAACAGGGCCTCTCTTCCCATCCTGCTTCATAAAATATTCCATTATTTTCTGGGCTACTAAACTATTCTATTATTGCTGATCACTTCCCTCTCAGCTCAGTGTGTTTGTCACTGGCCGCAGTTTACATAATAACAAAACAGGCTGCCTGGAGCTTGAATTGCCTGTAGAGTTGGTGCTGAGTTGCAGGGGGCTCGGGATATGCTGATGAATTCCTGCCACTGCCAGGGCCGGAGCCTGGCTGGGAGCCAAGTGCATTGTGGACAGATGCCTTACATGCTGGGTCGACTCGGCTCGGCTAATATTCCCGGGCGCTGACCTGGAGCTGGGGGAGGGACACAGTCCTTCACTCAGTACGCACACAAATATTGACTTAATGTCACTATGTGCACGGCATCAAGTTCTTGGTATCCTTGGGAGTCAACTTCAGGGGTCCCTTTCCCCCAAGAAGGCCATTCTGCTGATCACAAAGCAGGGGCTGTTCGTTTTCTCATTTATTTCTCTTGGGAGGGAAAGAGTTGTATCCTGTTTCACAAACGAGGGAACTAAGGCTGTTGTTTTAAGTACCTCGCCTAAGATTGCACAGCTAGTGAGTAGATGCATCATGACTGAACTCTGTTTACGTTGCAGTATGTGCTTGTGCCAAGAACATCAGACATTGTAAAGAAAGGCATGTTCAGGAAAGATTCTTTCATGAGAGAAGTTAAGGGCAGGAGGGGTTGGTTAGGGAAGGCCCTTTGGGAGTGGAAATCAAGGAGGGCTGAGAGGTGACAAAGAAGCCCAAGCCAAACTGGCTTCAACAATGAGGGTTGCCCCGGCTGGTGTGGCACAGCAGTAGGAACGTCAGCCCATGCCCCGAGGGGTCGAGGGTTCGATTCCCCACCAAGGGCACGTAAACCCCCAACAGAGATTGTCTTCTCTTTCTTTCTCAAATAGAACTGCTTTACATTCACATTTTGTTATTCTAGCGCAGAAGCCAGCGTTATGCTTTGGAAGGCCATTGCTGGCCGTGTTTGAGTCAAATTGGAGTTAGCAGGAGCAAAGGGCTGCAGACGCGACTTGGCGATTGATAGAATTACAGCCAGGATTCGAGGGGCACTGGGCGTCCTGAGCGTTGACTCTGAGCCCCACGCCTCAAGCACCCTTGGAGCTTTCCTCGCCTGCGCTCCACTCCCCTGGGATGCCACCACCCCCGCTTGCACTCGGGGATAATCCTCGCGTCCAAGTCGTGTCCTCTGCTTTCTGCTGCTCAGCCCCTTCATGCTGCCTTTTCACATCCCATCGGTCAGCAAAGTCCTATTGACTGGATATTCAAATCGCTCTTACACCCCACTGTCCCACTCCGCCCCCATGTCCCAGTGCTGCTGCATCCCTCACAACTGCTGCTTCAGTGTGCGCGGCAAGTGGTGTTGCAGGAAAGCGGAATGAGAAAGCGAGACGAGCAAAATGTAGTGGGGTGTTCAGGCTGGGTTCCCCAAAGCTTGCCTGTTTGGGACAGGCATGGGGTGGTGTTTCTAGGCATATTTATTGGAAAGAACTAGGTCCTCCTGCCTTCAACCCACCATGTATCTGAAGTCCCCAATCTCCACTTTATGGCGATGCTTAACAAGTACATGAGAACCAAGGTGCTTGTTTCCCAGGGAAGAGCTCCCCAAGTCTTTCCACATCCCAGGGGAGGTGCTATACCCTTCCCCACTCCTCTGAGACCTCATTTCACCGTCCTCACTTCGCCAGCCTCTGGGAAACCCCATCTAACCCGCGCAATCCTAGAAGTGCCGGCTTAACAGCTTGGTAGGGAGGGGAGGCGATTTACTTACCCAGCTGAATTACCTGTTTACGCTTCTGATCTCCCAAGCATATGTCAGCACAAGAAGATAATAAAGGAAATTGTTAACATGGGGTGGGACCAGCGAGTCCACATGCAAGAGAAATTTAGCACATAAAAACGCTTTTCTATTTGGTGGTGAATCTCCTTCTTGTCAGAACTGCCTTCCTCCCCTCATTTGCTTTGCAACAAATTTTCCTTTATAGTTGGTATATTCGCTCAAGGTTCTTTCCTTCTGAAAACACCTTGCTGACAGCTCACAGCTCTCTACTGGTTCGATGGCAGCCGAGGGACCAGAGAGCAAGTCTGTTCTGTAGGTGCCTCCGAGGAGCTGACTTCAGGATGCTGCAAGGCCAGTAGCTGCTCAGAAAATTCTCACGACTGTAACAGTTCTCACGGCAGGAAGGGGAGAGAATTCCTGGTAGATCCCACCTCTGCACTTTGGAGGAATGAAGAAATAAGTTTAGCCAAAGTCATAAGTCAGGTTGAGGGTGGAGGTTCCTGGGGGAGGGGGATGGGGTTCCATCTCAGGCTGAGAGCTGTTTCTGAGTGGCTGTCCCACACGACTTGTTTGTTTCTCAGCTATTAATAGAAACTATCAAAGTGAGGATGGATGAGTTGCCTGAGAATCTCTCCCACAATGCCCTCTTTCAGGATTTGAAATTCCATTATTAGAGATCCATTCGTAATACCACAGGATGAAATATACATACATAAATCTCTTTAAAGCATCCCTGCCAAGGGTCATTCATTCAATAAATACTTCTGGAGAAAGGTGCTGGGCTGGTTGCTATAAATACAAAGAAAAGAAAGTCGTATCGCCAACCACCCGGGAGCTTGCGGTATGAATGGTAATGTCCATCCTAAGAGTAACGAGCACAGGAGCCAGTGTAGATAGTGCTGACTCTGTGCCAGGTATTGTTTGATGTGCTCTGTGTGCTCGAGTCACTGCATTGTCACGGTAACTCCATGAGACTCCTATCCCTGTTTTACAGGTAAGGAAACTGGGACACTGGGTCATTCAGTACCTCACCTAATGTTGCAGAGATAATATGTACAAGTCACGGAGTGCAGAGAGAAAACAGGTGGGGTCAGGGAGTGGGACACACATCTGAACATCTCCACTGGTTCTGGACTCACTCTCCCTAAATGGTCTGTGCCCTTCCTTTGAATTGAGCCCCACCCCCTCTTCTACAGTTTGGTTATTCCTGTGAAGGGACAAACATTCCTAACATCTTGGTATGAATTTGGCATTCAGACATTTGACACCTGAGATGGGAGAGGAGGCTGAGCCCAAAGACGCAGATTCTGAGCCTGCTTTGATTTTCCCCAGGCTGGATCTGGTCAAGAGGCTTAAAGGCAGCAGCTAATAAAATGGCACAGGAGGGAGGGAGGTTGTTGGGATGCTAGATGTCAGTCTCTTCTATTTCCATTACATATTATACATTGTGACCTGAGACCTTTTATACTTATGACACACTGTCAGGATGATTTTGATGATAAGGAACTGAAAACCCAACCCCAAATGCTTTAAGCCAAAAGGGAATTTTAGTGGGCTCCCCAAGGAGGAAATCTGGGGGTTGTGCTAGATTGAGGGACAGCCTGATATAGAGTCTCATGCCATGTGGCCAGGCTTCATGTTCTTATCTTTCAACTTAGTACACATCTCCTCTCGTCTCATGATCACAGGATCAATGCAGCAGCTCCAAGCTGAGGTAGGGTGTGGGAGGGTGGGGTGGACATAAGAGCTCCTTTCCTGGATAATCAGGAAAAAAAGAATCCTGGCCTTTTCTTTAATTGACTGCATCCCCTGTAGTTTCCGTTGGAAACGATTTCTTCTGTTGGCTGCTACCTTTCAGAGTGGTGGTGAGGTTGGGAAGTCAGCAGAGTAGCCTGCGGTGGTTATTCAACTCTCAAGTTGTCTCAGGAAGCCTCTCGTTTTCTTTGCTTCGCTTGACCACTTTTTGGTTTTTAACCTAATATTTAAACTAAAATCTTTGCTATGGGGACAAAAATCCTTTTAAGAGTATGGGAGGCGTTTTTTTCTATACCTTTGCTTAAAGGCAACACAATGATTATCTTGAGTAAGGCTTCCTAGTAGCAGAGCCTTAGGTGGAGATTCTTATGGATGTGATGTAGGGAGTGACTACTCCTTGGAGAAACCTCTAAGGAAGTGAGGGAGGTAGGATAGGGCAGGGTAAGAAGCTGAGCAAAGATGTGGTAGAGCTAAATCCTGATCCCGAGGAGTGGGGTGGGATGGGGCTAGTGGTGTAAGTCCCAAGCTCAGCCTGAAAGCCCTAGAACCAATGTTCGAGGGCAGAAGATGGATGTCTCTGCTCCAGCAGGAGAATGGATGGGCCCTTCTACCACCGTTCCGTTGTACTCAGGCCTTCAGTGGATTGGATGATGCCCACCCACCCTGGTGGGGGTGGTTCTCTTTGTTCAAGCTACTGAATCAGATGCTAATCTCTTCCAAAAACACCCTCATAGATATTCCAGAAATAATGTTTTGCCAGCTACCTGGGCACCTGAGCCCAGTCAATCTGACCCATAAAATGAACTGTCATAGCAGCACGTTTGGAGACTCTCTGTCATGAAAGTGTTCATTCTAGACCTTGCTGTCCTGACAGAGTGCTGCATTTGAGCTACAGATATTTACCTCAAAGGCTGATACCCTGTGGAGTGGGATAGTGTTTTTAGAGATGACTTCACAGAGGACCTGGGGCTTCAGTTGGACCCTGAACGAAGGATGGGAAATTGGTGTGAAAGGGAAACAAGAGGGTCTAGCTACTGTTTTGATGGTTCCCCCTTCTAAACCAGGAAAAACTCAGTATGAATTGGAGGGGGACCCTGATTTTAACAGTCAAATTGATCTGGAGTTGTCACATGGGTTAATTAAACCCTCAAATGAGGGTGATTTATCCTGTGTATTGTAATCAGATAGTCGTCTAAGTTGTTCCCCATGAGCTCCAGTAAATCACTTTTAGTACATATTGAAAGTGACAATATTGTATTTTATCACCGAGTTGCTATCTTACAGTAATAACTAATGCATGTCATCGGCTTTGGCTCCAGTGCTGAATTACACTCACTTGGAGCTCATAGATCCAGAGGGGAGTGCTCACATCCTTTTGGTAGGCCATGGCCAGGACCAAGAGGCTGGTTGGGAAACTCGACCGTTGCAACCTTTACAGATTAGCCTAGTTCAGAGACACCTGTGGTCCTGTGAGGTATGAAATTTCCTTTAGCAGAATCAGGGTCAACATGAACGTGTATGGGCCTAGTAAGTGTATTAGGTGAATGATAAGTACTTTGATGATGAAAGGCAAGGATCTTATTTAAAAGAGAAATAAGGACTGGTCAGGAATTGGGCTCAAATTATCTCTTACCTGGGCTCCTGTTACAGCTTTGTAACTGGTCTTAGCACCAGTCATCTCAAAACCATCCTGCCCAGCAGCCCCCACAGTGATCTTCCTAAGATGCAAGGACAGCTATGCCAGCCCCTTGCTTGAAACCGTCATGACCTACCATTGCCTGTGGGATGTTGTCCACATTCCTTAGCTTAGCCTACAAGGCTGTCCATGGTCTGGCTCCTGCCCACCCATCCAGCCTCATCTTACACTGTTCCCCATCTTAAACTTTCTACTCTACCCACACACACGATGCTCTGCTTCTCCACACTATTGCTCAGGTCCTGTTTCTGCCTGGAATGTGCTCCCCAGCTGCCCCACATTGACCTTCTTTGCCTAACCAAGTCCTCTGTTGTGGGTGATGGACCGCAAACATCCCCTCCTGCAAGCATTGGCACCTGCTCTCAGGCTGTGCTCATGACGCCCTGGGAGTCTCACACCTCTCATTGTTTCTCTTGTTATAGTGCATTATCATTTCTAGTTATGCCTCTAGCTCTACCACTGGACAGACGATGAGCCCTTTGAAGGCAGGAACTTGTTTTAATAATGTTGGTATCTCAACCAATCAGCCCTTGACTGATTTACCCAGAGGAGATGCTCAATAAATATTTGTAGAATTAATGGATTTGTGAAAAATACCTCTTTCGGTTGTCACAGAAACACGTAGCAGTGGAGACTTAGCATTTTCACCCTGAATCTGAGTTTCCCTTTAGCTAAGGGGTTTCCTGTTTTGATGTTGCATACCTGGGTTGCAATTAGTGTGAGTGTTCATTGCAAAGGTGACATTTATATGTTTCTGGGACAAAACCTGGGCGAGGGCACAGAGATGTGTTAGTGGTAGGGTTTTGAGGTGTTTTTTTACATTTCGCCTTAAGTGAGAGATAAAGCAAGTCTTCACATCGATGAGTTTGAGTTCTGCTGTATTTTAGACACCTCCTGTTGGAAATTAGGTTGGGTGATCTTTTCATTTGTGTTGGCGGATTTGGAGAAGCCAAATCTCACTGAGGACCCAAGACCATTTGCGTTCAGTTTCCTGCTTCCATTCTGCCCTTAGAAATAAGGAATCTGAGACTAAGTCCCGGAGGTGGTAGGTGAAGGGAGAACACATTCCTGCATTTCTAGCAGAAGTATATAAGCTCCCTGGGGAAAAGTGAGAGGTGTCTGAGACCGGGCAATGGATTTCCCCTTTCATGCTGCGAAAGTTTTGTGGGGAGGAGGGGCACGTGATGTGTGCAGAGTACTCAATTTATGCTTTTGGGCAGGAGAGAGAAAAAAAAAAAAAAAGAAAGAAATGGTGTCATTTGCCCTATGCTGACCTGGAAGTCTAAGCAGAGAGATAAGATAGATGGGTATAGAGACAATGTTTTCATAGATTAACTTGTTTGGTTCGTAGATTTTCAAACTTTTAGAAATATTTTTAGTAGTATTTCCTCTATGAAACTGTCAAATTCTCATGATCTTTGCACAGGAAAGGTAATAAAGCAAAGTTTATACCAGTTTGCAACTAGTGGTTCACATCTCTACTTGCGAGTGCCAGACTTTTGAAATATCATTATTAATAAAGTTAAGAGGATGTTATTGGGAGGGGTGCAATAAAATTTATCCATCCTTTTCATCATTTCTTTATCTAGGTTGCCAAGAAACTATTGCGATCATTTTCTCCCTCCAGGTAAAACACTTCCACGACTCGCCTTCTGGAGCTATTGCTGTTTCACCTGGGAACAAATGCGTGGCTCCAGGGTGAGGGTGGGAGAGTAATGTGTAGACAAAGGAGGAGCTAGAAACTGGATAAAAAATGGATATTCTCACCTAACAACTATGAATTTCAAGGTCACCCGTAGGCCTATCTCAATTTAAGGAATGCCCCTTGGATCTGAAAAATGCTCATTGAAATGTCCTGAACTGGCTAGAAGAGCATAGATATCTCAAGTGCTGAGAGCCCCAAGACAAGGTCTCAGCTCTCAGGTGTTCTGGTGACATTGACTTTGGCCCAGTGCGGTGCACAGAACTTCTTGGTCTTATCTCAGGACCTTCCAAATGAGTTCCCGAGAGTGGAGCTTGGTGTTGGAGAGTGGAGGCATCAGGAGAGAGAGCACCTTCCTCTCCACAGGCAAAGACACACCTGTGTGTGGCTGACGGAGACAGGTGGCCAGGAAAGCCAAGCGTGGCGACTCAGTGCTCCCACCTCCAGACATCTTCCTTAGGAGATGTACTGCATCATTCAAAATAGTGACCAGTTAAAATGAGTCTACTGGCCCAACGGGAAATATATAAATAGATTATGATGTCTACTATCTGGAATATTAGGAATATTTTCAGCCATTTAAAGCCATATTTTTGAATATTCGATAACATGAATATAGTTAATAGATAAAGATGGATAGAATAATTTTTCTATAAAGTAAGAGCTTGGTTTTGAAAAGTACCAATATCCATCCCTAGAAAAAATCCTCTAAAGAAACACATTTTTAAGTGGTCTTCTCTGGGTACCAGGTGATCTCGACCTTTCTGGCCAAGTATTTTTTCTACAGTGATATATTACTTTTCTATCCATAAAACAACAAACACCAGATGTTTCTACCTTGGCATGTTAACCCCATGCAGAATTGCAATGGGAGCCAGACGAAGGGGCTATGTCCAGGATGCTTACTTATTAGGCGGTTTATGGAGGGTAAGTCTTAGCTTCCAAGTCTAGGCTGAGCAAGAGGCCCTGCCCTCAGGCTGAGCAAGAGGTCACTGGAGGATGGGAAGAGTGTCTTGTGCTCCTCTGAAAGGGGTGGTCTGTAGCCAGGCCTTCTGTAGCCAGGCCTGGCTCGGCCAGCACCCGTCCCTTCTCCCTGGAGTAACTTCTTCTCATCCTGAAGGGCTTGGCTTAGCTGGGGCTTTCCCAGGTAATCTGCCTTGAACTCTTATTATCACTGCAACTTTATATCCATTCAGATAACTGTGTGGTACCTGCTCTGAATCATGTTTTATCATTTTGACTACCTCCTGTCACAGTTTCTCACAAATATTTGTTAAATGAACAAATAAGCTCTCCAATGCAAGGATGTGAAATCAGCTGGAGGGGAGATCTAATATTTTGAAGTAGATTGAAGGGAGGACAGTGTTCATTGAGAAAGCTTTCTAGGAGAGTCACTATGTCATTTCTTTTCCTTTTCTAGGAAAGAGTGTACTATGATTCAATACATCAGAGAGCCAAGGCTCTGTGTTCTGATCTGGGTCAGTCAATTAGGAAATCAATCAATATCTACTTAGTGCAGACCTTGTGCCCAACACAGTGCTAGAGGCACTAGGACTTTAGGGGGTAGCTTTGCCTCTTTTCTTCAGTTTGTGAAGTGGGGTTGTTAAGACTTGCAGAAGTCGGGAGGAGGGAAGGGCCAGGAGTAGGCATGGGGGGTGGGTTGACTGATTAATGTTGACAATTAATGTTTACAATGAAGAGCCAATGGCATTTGAGCTCCTGCATTTTCACTGTGAGGTCCCAACACCCAGAAACCCAGAGTTAACCCCCTCCAAGAAAGGTGAGGACAGGAAAATGCCTCTGATCATTATGGCAAAAGTATCATCTTAAAAACAAACAAAAACCACAAGACACCAACCCTGGAAGCATGAAATAAAAAAGCAAATTGTTCCTAAGTGGGACAATCGTGGAATTAGCGGCCCCGAGTTGTGTTGCTTTAGCAGGTTTCTGCCTTTTAGAAGTAGACAGGTGGGGAGGTTTGGTCCAGCTTAATTAGCCTCTCCCTCTTGAAATGTGACAAAATAGCTACCCTGAAATGTCATTCTCTAAAAATGCAAAAGGAGAATTCCTCCTTGATCACATTTTCACATTTATATGGGAACCAAGGACAGGAAGAAAAGACATGAGCTGTTAGGGGAAAAAAGTACTTGGGCTCTGGATACGTTCAGGTGCCCAAACCAACTGCTCATTTTCAGCTTCTCGCCTAATCTTCTTTCTCCTTCTGGAATCTGACTGAAGTTCACATTTAGAGGGGTAAACAAATGATCCCACCCTCATAGCCTACTGGGAGCTCTTTATATTTCCCCTGCCCCCAACACACACATTGTTTGGGAAGTTTGAGCAGAGTCGTCTTCGGAATGACAGGGCCTCATGGATGTAGAATTTATAATAATGTGGTGTTTGGATGGACTCCAGTTTGTCCACACAAGGGAGATGGGGAGTTAGGGGCAGCAAAGGAGACATTTAAGTAAAACTGAAGGCCAGCAGACTGTTCGCAAGCCTAGCAGCCCTCCTTACAGCGGATGCTTGTCTCCTGGCTCAGACATTTATGGCTTTCCCAGACCTCTGGCCTGCTCCCTGCCTCCATGTAGGCATCTTCTGTGCTAGACAGTAATAAGTCTGCATGTATTCTTAAATGTCCTTTAATGCCCACTTCATTAGCACAGTCTGGTTAGTGCCCATTAGCTGGGTTCTGCAGGATTATCATTGAAGAAAACAAGAGGAAGGCTTTCTGCTTAAGGAAATATTCCCCCCCCCCCCCCCCCCCCGATCATGAATGCAAGAACAAGCATATACACAAAAGTCAGGCCGGGGAGCCAGAGCAGCCTAAGTGAATTGCAGGAAAGGTGATTCATGGTCTAGGTTCAGGAAACAAGTGCATCCTTGGGGGCTTGAACAGGCGAACAACAGCCCCTCTTTGGGTGAGGGGCTCCCATGCTGCTCTGTTGGGGATGAAGCTTGTTTCTTCCACATTTTATCTCTTGTGTCTTTGCTACCACCTGGCTGTTTTGCTACCGTCTTGTCATTGCCTCTGTTCTGCAGGGGATACTCCCTAGGAAGGCCTACCTAGATGTCGTCTTTTCTTGTCGGTCTTGTCTGCTCTGAATTTGGGCCCTGGGCCTCTTCCCTTTACATGTCCAGTGTGAAAGCCCTTCAGGGGTAGGGTCTGCACTCTTCTCGTCATTCTCGTGGGCCCCAAAGGGATTCAGGAAGTGCCTGGACAGGCTGTTGGAACAAAGTTCCTGTCATCCTACCACTGTGGGTTTTGATCATTTCTTTCAGTAACTAGTTTAGTTTAATTATTTATAGAAGGACATTCATAGTGCAAGAGGAAATGTCCTAAAGAGCATCTATAAAGGAATTAGTCTTTGTAATCTGAGACATCTCCAGGGCAAAAGCAACATATCTGGGCTGGTGATTCAGGCATTACCTTCGGGGAGAAGCAGGATGAATCACCTAGAGTTGGTTGCTTTCAAATCACCGAGGTTGACTCAATAGATGATCATAGACTGCAGGATGCACAAAGTCTGTGTGCTGTCCCAGTCCTCCCAGTAGCACAATGAGGCTCTTACTGCTATTGTCATCCTTATACAATATCGAAACTGAGGCACAGAGAAATTAAACCGCCTTTTCCCAAGTTTCTAAGATAAGAAGTGGAGTAGAGTCTAGATTTGGAAAGAGGCAGTCTGATGCCATGGCTGTGCTCTTGACAGTCTGGAATTCTACTGTGTATAAGCTGTCCCTTGGTTGGTCACTGTCTTCTCTGATTATCACCAGCTTCCTGGAGCTGGATCTGCTGATCAGCCTGGACTGCAGACCCAGAGGTTTACCAGGAGTCTCAGTGTGATGATTTGGCAGGACTAGAATAGACCCAGTATCCAATGTACAGAGGCTGAGCCAGCCTGCTTATGCCACTTCCTAGAGCTTGACTTAGCCAGGCTGCTTACTTTTTGAGTCTCAGTTATCTCATTTGTAGGGTAACAGTAGCCTCTACCTCATAAATGGGTTATAAAGATTAAAGAGAGGAGGGAGTACATGGAAGGTACTTGGTAAACAGTTAAGAATCTTAGTAATATTTGTAATTTTTAGCTGAGACCCTTTGGCCCCTTGTAGTGTGGCTCAGAAATTCCAGTTAACCTGGGTAATGTTTTCCAAACTCTAGCATCTGTTGGGATGACCTGGGGGGAGGTGTTAAAAGTACAGCTTCCCAGACTCCACCCCAGGAGAGTCAGGCTGGACCAGGAGATGCTTATGCAAAGGTCCAGGGACCATCCCAGAGAAACACTGGCTCAGAGGCCAGCAGAGGCCCCGGCCCTCCCCTGACTAGGCCCTTCACATTCCTGCAGTCTCCTCTTACCCCGAGAGCCAGGCGTTAGAAACACTCTCAGCAAAGCCGTCTACTAAGGGCTTTAAAAGGCAATGCCTAATACTGTCATCATTGCAGAAACAGCCTTCAGAATAATGTATTTCCTCCCCTGCCCCACTTCCCATGCTGGCTCCCTGCCTCTCCTCTGTCCAGCTTCTATCTGACCAGAGTCTGTGGCAATTTTGAACTTTGGGGCTCCTGTCTGGCTCTTACTCATTTCACTGAGGAACTACAGCACCTAATTAATAGGAAATTAGCTGCGGATGTAACATTTGGCCCATGGTCAAGGCCCAAGAAGTTATAAATATACGTCACGTGAGAGGCCTGGGCTCCTGATTCCCGGCAGCTCCAGCGGGGCACTTCCTGGGCTGTGCCGGGAAGTGAAGTCATGGGTCACCGGCAGCCTGAGGCCAAGGGGACCAGCCGGGGGGCACAGGGTCCGTCTGCTTCCTCTCATTTCCCAGACAGCACATTTACTTCCCTCAAGTTAAATGTTCTCCAAGGGCCAGGCCAGAGAGGAAGCAGAAAGGAAATTGGAATGGGGGCTGGCGAGGACTTGAGGAGGGCTTTGGGGTCCCTCATAGGATGTCCCAAGCACTTTTTCCCCAGTGACTCTGCAGGTCTGCTGTTCTTCCAGACACTTCCATTTGGCTTCTTGCAGAGGCATGTGGGTTCCAGCTTCATGTAAAACTCTGATAGCAGGGACTTTGTGTGGTGAAGGCGATGCCACTGCCACCCACAGATTACAGACCGTGGACAGAGGCCCAGAGGGTTTAAAGTCTTGCTGGGATTTGAAACACCATTTTCTAACCGCCGAGTCTGATGCTTTTTGCGGGACCTCAACACTCCCTAACAGCAGGAGAGTCAGCATGGGAGGAGAAAACTGTTTTTAAAAGCACCAGTGAGGAAAGGATTGAGGGGCGAAGGGAGTAGCAGAAGGTCAAGGGCAAGGGAAGGGCACCGCTAGGGTTCCTGCAGGGAGGCAGAAGTTGGCTCAGGGATCAGAGCTGCAGCTCCTTTCTCCACATTCACCTGACTTAAGTGTCTCACTTGTGTTTTTCTCAACTTCCCAGGCAGGGAAATAGGAAGTGAGCAACCTGCCTTTTCCCTCCTGAAAGTTAAAAATCTGCTGATAAAAGGACCTGTTCAACTCTTAAGTCTGTTTGTTATGAGACGAACCGTGGGAGGCAAGAGAAGAGAGATGCTGGGTTCCTTGGCAGAGCTGGCAGGGCCAGGAGGAGAAGCCTGTCTGATTACGTGAGGGGCCAGAAAGCCCCCAGTATGCGCAGCCTGTGGCCAGCTTTATTTAAGAGATTGATCGAAGCTTCTTTAACGCAGGCTGCTCCCTGAGAGCGATATAATGAACCCGGCATTTATGTCTCTGGAAAGAGGCTTCTGAAAGAGGAGATAAATAGAAAAGAAATTGCATCTTGGGTTTGTCCCAGAAGGGGCTGCTGGAAGGAGGGAAATAATTCATTGACCATGTCACGGAGCGGGAGACAGACAGGGAGGCTGCATGTGGCTGCGGCTGAGGGCGGACAGGGTCTCCCCTGGAAGGGAAGTGGGCCTCCGGCTTTGCTTGGGGAAGGGAGTAATAAACCGGAGCCGGGGCGAGAGCACAAGTGTCACCGCCGCCCCGAAAGAGCTAACGAGTCTCCCTCTTCCCACCCCTCTCCCCGAGCCAGGGGGTCCCCTGACCCTCCACTGAGGAAGGGTCATCCTCCAGGTTTTTCTAGCCTTTGGGGGATGTTACCAAGTCTCTACCATCCCAGCCAGTGCTTTGGCACAAAATGGCTTTGCAGTCAGAAAGAGCTGAGTTCAAACATCACACCCTCCACTTGAGTTTCCTCATCTCAATATGCCCTCCGTTTCTTATTGTGTTAAAAAATATGGGCCGATATCTATTTAAGAGGGTTTACAAGAGGATTTAATGAGCTAATAGTTAAAATAACTAATATATAACACACGGTTGAGTCTCAAGGACAATTACTTCCATTATCGTAATGTAAACAACAGAGTCAAGAATAGCAGTGGTACTTGGTTGTCACTCAGGTTCTGTTCTCTTTTTCAAGGTCAACAATAATAGTAGGAAAAAATGTTTGACACTGTGTCTCCCTCATCAACTTTCACCCTCCTCCAAGCAACCCTAAGCCACAATGCCAACCCAACTCCAACCTTATGCCAAACTGTAACCCCGATTCTATTCTCAGCCCTATTCCTGACCGCATTAGTCAGGCTTCTCGAGAGAGACAGACCAACAGGGTGTCTAGACAAAGGAAAGAATAAATAATTTGGCTCCTGTGAATTTGGAGGCTGGCAAGCCCCAGATCTTGAGGGTGAGCTTGCAAGCTGGAGACCTAGGAGAGCTGATGGAGAACCTCCAGTCTCAGTCTGCAGGCCTGGGTTCCAGGAGAACCAACGGTGCATTCTAGTCTGAAGGTTGGCAGGCTCCATAACCAGGAAAAGCTGATGCTTCCATTAGAGTCTGGAGACCGGGGAATAAAGCTGATGTCTTTGTTCAAAGGCCATCAGGCAGGAAAGATTCTCTCTTACTTGGAGAAGGGTCAGCCTTTTAGTTCTACTCAGTCCTTCAACTGATTGGACAAGGCCCACCTATATTAGGGAGGGCAATTTTTTAAATTTAGTCTATCAATTTAAATGTTAATCTCACTCAAAATCACCCTAACAGAAATAGCCAGAATCATGTTTAAGCAACTATCTGGATACAGTATGACCTAGTCAGGTTGACACATAAAATGAACTATTATACAACCATACCCCTAATCCTACCCCAAACCTTACTCCAATCCCAAGGCCAAACCCAACTCCACCTCAGTAACTACTATTAAGTCTCGCCGGGCACTGTTAGTGCCTCAGTTTTCTTCTTTGTAGTGGGGATACAAATCTCATCCTAACTGCCAGAACTTGCTAATCAGTGTGATGAATTCACACACCATAAAGAAACTTAACTTAATAATGTATGTCTGGAATATGGAATTGAAAGGGAAAGAGATTGGGAAATAGATTCTCACTCAGATGGTAACCCGATATGATTAATATCTGCCTTTGGCATGGGGAGCTGTTCAGACACACAGGGAGCCTTTCATTTGTTGGTTATTTCTGTCCCATCCTCTTAGCTAAACCCTATTTTAATAGGGTCTGTATGACTTCGGGATGGCCAAGGACAGAGGCATGGGCAAGACACTTTGGAGATAGCTTATTGAGAAGAATATAGGTTTATAGGCCACTGTGAGATAAAAAATATGTTGTCAGTATTTCCAAACACATAGACTACTTAGGTTCTACCAGATTCTTCTCTCAGATTTATCCCACATGATGAAAAGGGAAGCTTCCTGGTTTTTAGGAAGATTCCTGTAGAATCAAAGAGGATTAGAACCGAAAGGGATGATTATCTAGCCCAGAGGTTCTCACTTTCAAAATCACTGATGCCTGGGTCTCATCCTCTAATAACTGGTCCATCTCTGGGGATGAGCCCTGGGTAGTAGTATTTTTGGAAGTATGATTATAGTACAACTATTGCCAATTGGTTCCACCAATGTAGCCCAAACCCTTAATTTTACAGCTGGAAAAAGTAAAACTCAAAGAAGTGAAGTGAGTGTCATAAAATCAGATTTCTAGGGTCAAAGCCAACACCCAAAGCCTCATGACTTCTAGTCCAGTACTCTTGTCAGAACACCATTCCTTTGCTCATCTTTGTAGCCAAAGAACAAAGAATCATCCAGGGCCATCTTAGGACCCTCATGGTGAGCTCCGCCCATGGCATCTCTTCCTGCCTCACCAGCTTATAGGCTTTCATCCCTCGGCACCAGATAGCTTGTGATCAGGGAGGTAGGCGCAGCTGAGGAGGAAACAATTCTCTGCTCGACCATTTGGAACAATAAAGAAATAAATCCCAATCCACCAACTTTGACCTGACAGCCAAAGGTTGTGCTCACTTAGAGTTGACCTTGTGGAGATGAATTGTAACTATGGAGACTCAGTTTTGCTGCTGTTGCTTCTGGGCATGTAGTGTTCAAGTTCACCAAGGGGTGTTCTGAGGGTTGTAGGCCCAATGCTCTTAGCGCCTGCTTCATTCTCCTTTGTGTTCAACCCCCATCCTGTCTAATTTTTTAAAAGGTTTCTAGATTTTTAGTGAATTTGTGCTAAATCAATTGTTATTTTAAAACAGATGACTGAAATCCACCATAAATCCTGATTTTGTGTATTTAGGAGGCATGATGTCTCTGAAACAGACCAGCAAGGCAGTGCGTGCACTTCCCCTGGATGACAGTTCTTTATCACCCAGCGGGTGCTTAGGGGATCCTGCATTCAGTCATTCATTCGAATAATGTTTATAGATTTCTCCTAGATCCAGGGAATCTGATCGGCACTAAGGGAAAACTAAGGTGACTCTGACTCAGCATTTGACCTCAAGAAGCTTAAATCTAACAGGCAGGGAGGATGAGTACCCTCCAAAACCCCATGCCATAAACAGTGTGATATTCCCTGAAGGTGCTACAATAGGTGTTTAGGGATGTGTGAGATCACCTCTAGTTGAGGGATGGGGACTGTTCCAGTGATGATGTGATACTTGGAAAACTGTGACAGTTGGGCCCTGGGAAACTGATGGGATTTAGACAGAAATAAGCATCAATCATGTGGGCAAGGAAACAGCATGAGTGAAGACAAAGGGGTGGGAAAGGATGTATATGGGGTGTGTTTGTTTTAATGTGGTAGACAGGGGACAACCAGCTGAAAAGCTTAAGTGTTGACCTTGTGGACTCTTAGGAGTTGAAATGGGCTTTAGAGATTATTTGGTCTACTTCTTTATTTTATACATTAGAAAATAATAGTAATTATAAGAGCAACAGCAATATTTTTTTTGTTTTGTTTTGTTTTTTAAAATATATCTTTATTGATTTCAGAGAGAGGAAGGGGGAGAGAGAGAGATAGAAACACCAATGATGAGAGAGTCATTGGCTGCAGCCCGCAACCTGGGCATGTGCCCTGACTGGGAATCGAACCCTGATCTCCTGGATCCTAGGTTGATGCTCAACCGCTGAGCCACACCCAGCTGGGCAACAGCAATATTTGGTCCTACCTCTTATTGCCTGCTTCTAGAGGCAGTTAATGAGTGATATGCTTTACATGGATTTGCTCCTTTACATGGATTTACATTGTTTCCTTACAGTATCTTAGAGATAAGTGTTATTATTGTGTCCATTTTGCAGATGAAGAAACTAAGGCTCAACAGTCAGTAAGCCAGTAAGGGGCAGAGCTGGGATTTGAACCCAAGGCTATAATCTTTCCACTGCCAGGATCCCACCTGGGTGTTCAGAGAGAGCGATGACGCCTTTATGGGGGAGGAAGAGATGATGCCTTCATCCTGGGTGTGTTGAGTGTGAGGCGCTCACGAGACCTCTAGGCGAGGTGAGTTTGGAGCTTGGGGAAGGAGTAGTATGAAAGAAAAGAAGTTTCTATCTGGGGGTTACATCCTAAGGTTGACATATTCAGAACACCAGTCAGGTTGACTCACCCTGTGCAATTTCCAGATGGGAACTGAAGCAGCTCATCTACGAGGCTGCTCTTTGGTATGTGTTCTGTGTGCCAGACCCATCTTCCAGAGCTGCTCTTAGTGTTTCTTGTGTTGACGTGTCTTGGTTCCTCTCTCTTCCATGCATGCCTGCAGCACTGTCCGTGTTTCAGAAGGGACTTTTCCACTGGCTGTCCCATTGCTGGCTGCCAGCATGTGCTTCTGAGAGGTATCAAGTTGTTCGGCATTGGGTGGAAGAAGCATTCCTGGTGCTGTGGCCCCAGTAGTGGAAAAATCCTCAGTTGTGGGGAGAGCTGGAAATGGTGAGCATGTGTATCGTAGAAAGACCAGAGGGAAGCAGGGAGTGTTGGCAGCCTGGGAAAGCTCTCGTACCTTAGGTTAAAAAAAGAAATTCAGAAAAAAGAAATGCCTAATACCTCCTGTTCCAAGTCTCTTGTCATCTCCCAGCTTCAGCAAGTAGTGCCCCAAGTGTTGGAACCAGGAATGTCTGACCAGTGGGGAAACCAAAGCAGGAAGGAGTGGAATCAGGCCTTGCAGTCCGTGGCTAAGAGCCCAGAATTCACATTATTCTACATGAAAAACCCTCAGGGAAGAGATCTGAGGGTTGGAGTCTGAATCAGTCTTCTATTACTACTGTGGCTTAAACTATAAAATTCTGTTGTCTCATAGTTGTGGAGGCTGGAAGTCTGAGATCAAGGTGTCGAGGGTTGGTTCCTTCTGAGGGCTGTGAAGGGAAGGTCTGTTCTAGGCCTCTCTCCTTAGCTTGTAGATGGCTGTCTTCATGTGCCCATGGCATTTTCTCTGTATGTGTGCTTATGTACAGATTTCCCCCCTCTTTTGGTTGCCTCCTGCACGTACCCTGACCAGGGCCGGAGATTGAAGCTGCAACCCAGGTATATGCCCTTGATGGGGAATCAAACCGGCGACCCTTCTGTGTGTGGGCCAATGCTCTAACCACTAAGCAACACCTGCCAGGGCACAAATTTCCCCTTTTTATAAAGACACAAGTCATATTGGATTTGGGCCCACCCTAAAGACCCTCATCATAAACAGTTACATCTATGACAATCTTATTTCCAAATAAAGTCACATTCGGTGGTACTGGGGGTTCAAACTGCCACATCTGATTTGGGGGGACCCAGTTCAACCCATAGCATCATCTAACATTACATCATCATGACTGTGGTATCTCATCCTGTCCACAGGTTCTACCCACACTCACAGGGAATGGGGATTAGACAAGGGCAAGGGCCATTTCTTGGAATCTGCTTGTCACTGAGGCCCTGAACCAGGGGAGCCACTCAGTGGTGGAGAGGTGAGAACAGCCATGATGAGTAGAAAAGAGATCCCTGGTGGCCATGGTGAGAGCAGCGTCCGTGGAGTGGAGAGAGTGAGGCCGTGATCACACTGTGGCCGTGGTGAGAGCAGCGTCCGTGGAGTGGAGAGAGTGAGGCCGTGATCACACTGTGGCTGTGGTGAGAGCAGCGTCCGTGGAGTGGAGAGAGTGAGGCCGTGATCACACTGTGGCTGTGGTGAGAGCAGCGTCCATGGAGTGGAGAGAGTGAGGCCGTGATCACACTGGTGGCTGTGGTGAGAGCAGCGTCCGTGAAGTGGAGAGAAGGCCGTGGTCAGTGGGCTGTGAATGACGGGAGGTGAGGAAAAGGCAGAGACCGCTTCCCTCTAAGAGCAACTGTGACCGAGAGGAAGACAAATGGTGAGAAAAGAGGAAAACAGGGTTGATTAACAGTTTCACTGAAATGTAAGAGACCTGGGCCTGTTTTTTTTGTTGTCTGGAAATAGCCGGGAGAGAGGGACTCTTGTCTGGCTAAAGCCTCCAGCAGTCTCCGCTTCTCTGCAACCCCCTTCTATGGAAACTTACTTATTACTCTGTAGGGGATTTTGTGGAACTCCACATGTTATTAAATGGCCTTTGCAAATAGGTATGTGTGAAATCTCACTGAGTTATAGTTACTTTGGAGACCCATGTTTGCTTACTTGTGGCCTGGTAAATCTCAGTCTTAATATCACAGGAAGGCATTTCTATTTGGCTTCCACTTTTCTGATTCTTTTAACATTTTATGTGATTTTCTTGGAGGGAAAGTGTTGCTAGAACTTAGCAATAGTACTAGCTGCCACCGGTCGAGGGTTCTGCAGGCCCTGTGAGAAGTGTGCACGTCATTTCTCATTCCCCTTCTAGAAG
Organism: Miniopterus natalensis; assembly: GCF_054644295.1. Lineage (NCBI taxonomy): Eukaryota > Metazoa > Chordata > Mammalia > Chiroptera > Miniopteridae > Miniopterus > Miniopterus natalensis. The sequence goes on along the minus strand of NC_142081.1, from coordinate 17,965,270 downwards.
GTATTGTTGTCTCCATTTCACAAGTGGGGAAACTGAATCTCAGAAGGGCTTCAGGGCTGTTGCCAAAGTTACAGAACTAGTAAGCAGTGATGCTCTGTATCTCACATCACTCTGGCATAGTCACTATGATCACATCAAACTCTCTCTTCCAAAGTTTGGCAAGTTTCTCTCTCTCTTTTTTAATTTATTTTTTGTTTTGTTTTGTTAATCATCAACTGAGGATATTTTTCCATTGATTTCCAGAGAGAGTGGAAGGAGGGAGGAGAGGGAAAGAGAGAGAAACATTGCCTCTGCACACGCCTTGACTGGGCCCGGGGATTGAACCTGCAACCCAGGCACGTGCCCTTGACCGGGAATTGAACCCACTACTCTTCGGTCCTCGGGCTGATGCTCAAACCACTGAGCCAAACCGGCCAGGGCCAAGTTTCTCTTTTTGGAAAAGTCCCCTTTTTCTCTAGGATGCACTTATAGCAGCAAATGTTCTGTGGAAACAAACTGTGCTCATCTTTGATCTCCCTGTGGTCCCAAACTCCTGGGCCTCCAGCTCAGCTCCTTGAGAAATTACTCAAGGAAAAATTTTCACCTTGACCCAGAATAACTCACTGCTGAACAAAGAACAACGCAGAGCCATTTCAGCCACTGTGACATGTCACAAACTAAGGCCACAAACACCACTGCCTAGGGGCTTGTGATGGACACGGTGCCCAAGGCACAACATCCCATATGCTTCTCTTTTTGGACACGTTCCGTCATGGAAGCGTTTGCAAGGCTCCATCTGCTGACATGCTACGGTCCGTTCCCCCAGTGGGGGTCTGTCCTCATTTCCGAGGAGAGCTGCGGATCTCAGAAGGAATCTCAAAGAAGCATGGCGGGAGTAAGAATCTAGGGAAATTGGAACTCAGGCTCCTAGAGTAGAGAAGCAGCAGGCGAGGCCACTGTCCTTTGCAGGCCTGAGAAGCAGTGAATTGTGTCAGAGGGGAGATTGCTTTGGGGAAAGCTATGGAGAGAAAAACCATGGTTGACTGGACTTTGGAGGACATGCAGGAGTTTGTCAGGTGGAGGGGAAGGAAAGGTGGGAGAGACGGGCACCTCAGGGATAGGCAAGATACAGAGGTTTAAATGTCAGTGCTATTGTGCCCTGGGGCCCAAGTACAAATGATCATATTAATGATGATACCGGTGCCACCATCATAGTACGTACAAGCACTTATCTATTACTGACTGTATACTGGGGCACATTAATGATTTTCTAAGTATATTAATTACATTAATTCCTATTCCTTGAAGCAGCCATGTGAGGTGGATACTGTTATTATCTCTGTTTTACAGATGAGGAGACTGAGGCCCAGGGAGGCAGATTATCATTACAAAGAACTGGCAGAATCATGATCTCATTCCAGACATCTGCCTCTAGAGCAGTGCTAGCCATTGGGACTTTAAATAATGGTGGGAATGTTCTAAATCTGGGCTTCCGGCCCAGTAGTCACTGACAACATGTGGCTGGTGAGACTGTCCCGCATGGACCTGGTGACAAGGCTCACCCACTCAAATGTCTGCCAAGGTGGGAAATGACATAAATGTCTGAAGTGGCCTGATGTAACACAGCAGGTGTTTGCCTCCTTTATTGCAGCAAGTCTAACACCTGCCCAGTTCACAGCCTTTGAAAACACTCTGTCAGCCACACAAAACTGCCCCAAGCCCTTAACCTTAGCACCCCTCCTGGTGTGACCCTCCCAAGCGCCCATATGCCAGAAGAGAAGGGCACCATGGCCCATCCCCTAGGGGACAGTGTTTAAGGGTGAGGATGAGGCCCTAGTGAAAGAGGCAGAGGGAACATAGAGAAGAGGGAGGGGAACGAGGTCAGAGCAGCGTTCAGGAGGGCAGGAGAAGGGGCAATTTCAGCCAGGGGGCTGTCAGCAATGCCACGTGCCAGTGCGAGCTCAAGCTGAAGCCTGGAGAGAGGTCCTGGGACGGCTTCACAGGCTGGATGTGTTTGGTGCCTTTTCCACCAGTAGAAAGATGAGGAATGAGAAGTGTGTGTGTGTGTGTGTGTGTGTGTGTGTGTGTGTGTGTGTGTGTGAGAATGAAAGTCCTAAGGAAGACACAATGATTGTTGATTACTATCTTCAGAGGGAAAAGTGGGGGCAAGGATGCTGGCCTCAGGCTAGACATGGTTGACAGAGGGTTGTTTGTAGGATGAGTGAGGCTTGATCATGTTTGTAGGAAGCGGGGACTCGGAGCCAGTGGAATAGAAGGATCTGAAGGCAGCAAAAAGAGCCTGGCCGGCGTGACTCAGTGGTTGGGCGTCGCCCCATGAACCAGGAGGTCACGGTTCGATTCCCGGTCAGGGCACATGCCCGGGTTGTGAGGAGCGGGTTGTGGGCTTGATCCCCAGTAGGGGGCATGCAGGAGGCATCTGATCAATGATTCTCTCTCATCATTGATGTTTCTATCTCTCCCTCCTCCCTTCCTGTCTCTGAAATCAATAAAAACATGTTTATAATAAATGAATAAATAAACATATAAATAAATGCAACAAAAAGAAGAGATGGTTTTTGGACCAAAACCCCAGAGGAGAGAAGAGGAGATTGTATCTTAGAAAATATTGGGGTACTTCTTTTGTGGGGATAGAAGAAAAAATAGAGAAACGTTTAGAGGTGGGAACAAGAATTAATAACTAGAATTCTTGAAAGTGTAATATAGTTTGTCTGTTAAAAATGAGGGCCTGGTGAGGAGAAAGGATAAGCACCGTGTCATCTCCAGCACTGAGCGCCTCGCCGTGCCAGGCACTGCCTAGTGCTCTCCAGGAATGAGCCTCCCGAATCTAAGAGGTTAATGTAATGGGCACACCTGTTTTGTGGCCCACAGAGAGGAGTCAGTTGCCTCCACATAGCTGGTAAGTAGTGGAGCTAGGATTTGACCCCAGGAGGTCTGAGTTCAGTCTGATCCCTTAACTGCAACACAGTGTGATGACCTGCATTGGCATAGTACTTTTAAAAAAAGCCCTTCTCACCCTGGCTGGTGTGGCTCAGGTGGTGAGAGCTCTATCCCACACACCGAAAGATCTTGGGTTTGAGTCCCAGTCAGTGCACATGCCCCAGGATGCAGGTTTGATCCCCCATCAGGGTGCACATAGGAGGCAAGCAATTGATGTTTCACTCTCACATCCATGTCTCTCTCTCTCTCCCCCCCTTCTCTAAAATCAGGAAAAACATATTCTGGCATGAGGATTTAAAAAAACCATCTTCCCATTTTATAGGTGTGGAAATCAAGGCAGAATTTGCCCAACTTGTCACACATCTAGGTAGGGTCAGATCTTGAATTGGAATCTCTCATTTATTTATTTGCCAAACTACCTTCTTTTATTGGATTTTGAGTAAAAACACCAACAAAGTTTCCATGCAGACTCCTAAAAAGCATAGATCTGGACCCTAGAATTGGAATCCCTTCCCTTGGAGCTCTGTTCTCTTTCTCAGGAAGTAAAGGCCCCTCCGTAGTTCCCGAGTAAATTGTGTTGCATTTCTGGGCCATCTCGTCCCCTCTCTCCCTGCTTCCATTCCGACACCCCCACCCTTACTCACACCCTGACCTCAATCCTGCAATGCCAGGAAGGTAGTCCAGCACCTGCTCCCTCCTTTCAGCTCCCTCCTGGCTGGCCTGGTGCCCACTGCCTGGCTCTAGCAGGAGGGCCCCACGCGGACAAGCAGTGGATGGAAGCCACATTTATTTTGCTTTTATTGTTAAATAATATAAATCTCTTGGCTGCACCACCTGCCGGGGACGTGAGTTGTGTGTCTTCCCGCACAGTTGCTAATGAGACAGTTAATCATTTGTTTATTCTGGATGAGGAGAGGTGGCGGCTGTATCTCTCACACCAGACACAATTTCTCAGTTTCTCAGGACCCTCCTGCCTGCCCGGTGCATGAGTCACCACAGTCCCTGCACAATCCCACCCTGCAGACCCCCAGGCCTCTTTCCACGGGCACTGGCCAGGATGCAGATTAGAATTATTACTGTTATGGCAGCTATTAGTTTTTTTAAATACTGTACCCCCGTTCCCTGAGAAGCATAAAAAAAGTAATTTGCAAAGATGCTTTGTGGGGAGATAAGTAGGTTTCCTCTTGGGCATGGGGTTTATCTCACTGGTGCAGAGGTTCCTAGAGGTCGTGCAACTCAAGATAAAGCTCTGGGATCCTCCCCAGGGAAGGCCAGAGTCAGCTTTCCTAGTTCCCGGGTTAAAGAGGTGAAACTGCTACGTTCCTCCTGCAGGCTCCCTGGGGCTGTGGCCTCTTTTGTTTGAACAAATCAGGCGGGTCCAGGTGCCCTGGGATGAAGGAGGAGAGAGCCAGGAGCAGGGGAGGAAGGGGCCGGAGTGGGGAGGGTGTGCTAGGGTGGGCTCTGATAATTTGAATGATTGTCTTAAAGGGCTCTCATCTCCTTTATTTGCATGCTGGTAGCATCCTCAGGCTATTTTCCTGGTGTTTGGATAAATCCTTTTGCCTGAAGCTTATATTTCAATTAACTGGGTCCAACTGCCTGTGTCCCGAGGCACAGGGCACAGGCTGGAGTTGCTACATTTGCTGCTGTGGCATTGCACCATTGGCAGTCTGTCTGTCTGTCTGTTCTCAGCCAGTCCGCGCCCATTCTCCAGGCTGTGCCTCTTTGAGAAACTGCCTCCCAGTCAGGGACAGAATTACCCAGGGCAGGGCTGAGGTTTCAGGAGTAGCTGGCCAGGCAGAATAGCTATTCTTCCAGGTCACTGGAGCTCCGAGCAGGAGTGTGCCGCTGTCAGAGGAAACAGCGGAGCACGTGGGAGGGGGCAGTGGAGCGGAATCGCCCCCTTACCGCCGTAGGTTTCTAGCTTTCTCTCGGCTTCACCTTTCCACCCTCTGCATCTTTGCTCTTGCTGTTTCATCCACCAGAATTCCCTTCCCTTTTCTTTTCTTACCACTCCTTATAAAAACCCATCCTCCAGAGCTCAGTTCCAATGTCACCCCCTCCAGGGAGCCTTCCCACCGCCCTCCCTAAGCAGAATTAACCTCTCTTCCTGCTCTTCACAGTGTTCTCCCTCTTTGGCTCAGGGCTAGCCTCTCATTCTGGGAGGCCTGCTGCACAGCACCACACAGCGCACACAGTGTGTTTTTGAGTTTTTTTCTGCGTTGGCTTCATAAAGGGTTGAATGGTGCCACCCCTCACCCCAAAATAAAAGATATGGTATGTCCTGATTTCTAGAACCTGCAAATGCTACCTTGTTGGGGAAAAGGGTCACTGCAGATGTAATTAACTTAAGGATCTCAAGATGCAGAGATCATCCTGGGTGATTCAGGTGGCTCTAAATCCAGTGACAAGTGCCCTTACAGAAGACATGCAGCGGAGGTTTGACAGGCAGCAGAGAAGGTGAAGTTTAGAGACGGCAGAGATGGCAGTGATGTGATCACAAGACAAGGAAGCCAAGGCGTCTGACCGCCACAGGGAGGCACAGGTGTGTGTGGGGTGTGTGGGTGTATGTGTGTGGAGGGGTGTGGGGTGTGTGTGGGGGTGGGAAGTGCTCCTTCTCCCCGAGAGTGTCCCGGAGGGCATGGCCCTGCCAACACTTGGATTTCGGACTTCTGGCCTCAGAAGGGTGAGAGAATACATTTCCGTTTTTTCAAGCGTTCTCCTTTGCGGTTATTTGTCGCAGAAGTCCTAGGAAATCCATGGGCTGGTGGGCCTAGTCTGAGACAGGAAGAGGCAGGACGAACACAAACACATCAGCGGGGGAGTCTGGACGGTCCCCTCCAGCTCCTTTGCTACGGCCCTGGCTCCTGCAGCTTCCCTCAGGGCTGCGGGCCCTGCTCCCCTGCATCAGGTCTGTGTGGCTCAGGCAGGCCCTCGCCGTGGCTGGAGCGCCCCTGCTGTGTAAATAGTCATAATTACCATGCCAGTAAGGGCAGCTGGCATTTGTATAACCTCCGCTGTTTACAGAGCACTTTGCTTCCCCTCCTTTCATTCTGTCTCCACCATCGCCCTGCCAGGTGGGTGTTGGGATCCCCCTCTACTTGTGAGGAAGTGGGTGTCGGAGGTGCATAAAGGGACTTGGGAATGCCATTAACTGGTGTGGGTGAGCCAAGACTTCAAACAGCCTATCATCTGGCTCCAAATCTGTTTTATTAAAATGTCTACACGATGTTTTTTGACTATAAGACCCAGAGGGTCAAATCTGTATTTCATTCTTTCCAAGACGGGAATACCCCTGCCTGAGGTAGGGATGTCTGCTTTTCCTTTCCCCCTAAGGGGTGCTCAGACCCATGGCTCTGGCGGTGGTGGGGAGGCTGAGAGGAAGCCCTATTTATTCGAGGGTCTTTGTTTTCAAAGGGACCTCTATGTGTGTTAATCCTCTGTTACGCGTGGGTGGGCTGCTGGGGAAACTCGTGTGTGTATGTGTGTGTGTGTGTGTGCACATGTGTGTGTTTGCACGCATGCTTGCATGTGCACTCTGCACGCTGCCAGCTGTTATCCCCCTCTGGTGGTCACTGGCATAAATCCATCACCTGATCATCTAAAGTCCCAGTGAAGAGAAGATCAATCCCTAGGCCAGGAGGGCCAGAGAAGGTCAACATATTGAGCGTGGTTTAAGTCTGCACACTCTCTCCGTAGAGTTTCAGTGGATGGATCTGCTCCCTAAACGGGGCATAAATGGAAAAGAAAGTGGGCTTGGAGTCTGACAGACACATAGGTTCGCATCTCAACTCGGCTACTTAGTATTGACCTTGGTTTCAGTTATTTAACCTTGCATTCCACATCTGTAAAATGGGATAGTAACAGATACCCTCCCTCCCTCTCATTATAAGGGTAACGTCAAATAATGTGCTTATATTTCCTGGTACATAGTAGGTACTTAGCCCATCATTTACTGTCTCCCTCTTACCCACACATAATTAATTCTATTAGAATTGCTGTTAGAATTGTAAACCATACCTTTACCTGGAAACAGTGAGTAATTCTGTCATATGATTCTCTGGAAAACAAGATGTCCTTTTTGCAAAGGGCATGAAGAGAGAAATAAGATATTCAGATTCCAATCAAATCAGAATTAGGGCTTACGTAGAAATAGGGACACTCATCCCTCCATTCCCCTTTTAATGGAAGGGAAAGTGAACTAATATTTATTGGACCCCCTAATATACACCAGGTCCTTTACTCAAGTATTTGTTTAATGTCACAATAACCTGATGAGGTTGGTAATGACAGTATCCCCATTCTAGAGAGGAGGAAGTGCAGAGTTGGAGAATCCTCATGGCCGTAGGTTGCACTGCAGAGAGACTGTGTTCCTACACAGGCAGACCAACTCCTGGGCCAGTGCCCTTAGGCCCACCATGCTGCTTCCCTGGGAGCCCTGCAGGAAATAAAAGGTGATGAAGAGCCTATGTGTTATCAAGAGGAGTGTCATTATCACCCCCAGTTCCCAGAGAACACAATATGCTGTTCCAGGGAGCTGGATTCCTCCGGTCATTCAGCTCTGAGGGATGGAGGAGTCTGCATAGAGCCCGACCAGTAATGTAACACCAGACCCAAGAGGCTTCCCCTGCATCCTGCTGTTTATGGGCCTGATGGCCATTGGTTATCATTTTGAGGAGTGTTCGAGAGGCTACCCAAGATATTTAATATAATGCAGGTTGTTATTTGAGTGAGTATAGTTAGAGAGCAGGTAGAAAGAATTACACCAGTTCTCCTTGGATGGCAAAGCTGTGTCTTATTCGTCAATGAACTAATGCTCTGGTCATCTCGTTAGGCTTTGCAGAGCAGTGGAGGGACTTGTAGGAAAACGGGTTTACAAGGGAGACAGCATTGCAAACTCACCAGGAAGGCTGAAGAACCGCATTTGAGATGGGAGAACACCTGTAACATAACCCATTTTACTGTGTAGTTGTTGGGAGTCTATGTTCTAGTTCATTACCCACCAGCTTTGCAACTTAGGAGAAGTCATCATGTTTCTGGGACTAGGTTTGTATAGTAAAAAGGTCAGAACAAGATGATATCTAGGGGTTCTTTCAGATATAAACATATGTTGTTTTTTGAGTCTTTGTGTAGCCAGAGGGCCCGGGAAGTGAGGGGAGGCAGAGAGTCCGATCAGACTGAACAAGCAGAATTTCAGCTGGTGCAGGAGGAGCTTCAGTGCCTATCTGTTTATACAGAATGGGCCAAGAAATAGTCCTAGATATGGGTGAGCAGTGTGGTTGGCATTAGGCTTCTTCCTTCCCCATGCACAGTGCTTTGGGCACATCTTTATTAAGGTATTCACCAGGCTCCAGTGTCATTGAGTAGCATGTCCCTCACTAGACCGTGAGCTCCTTGATGGAGGAGACCACCCCCGGCGATCAGTGGAACGAATGATTGCATCAACCAAGCTCCTTTAGATTCCAGTTTCTCTAGAGATGCTCTTCATGTGTCAGTTTTGACTTTTGGATCTCTTTTCTTCAATGGGACAATAGATTCTAAAGCTAAGGTTAGGAAGGGTAGGTGAAAGAGAGCTGAAGTTTGCAGATGTAGGTGAACATCCAAAGTTGCACCTGTGCTTCTGGTCAAAAGCCTGCTCACCTTTAGCCCCTTGTCTTTTCTGGTGGTGAAGCTGCCCTGCAAATGATGTGAGTTGGAGGCAAGGCCAGGAAGGATGTTTATTGGCTCATAGCCCTGTTGTAGCTCCTATTCCCATTGCTGGCCTGTGGCCAGGCATAGTAGGCTTGCGAGTATATGCTCCTGACTTCCTACAACCACCAGACACCATCCTGTGCACCAGCTCTCCCCTCTATACCCTTCTGAGACTGTCATTAGAGGAATTATTTTCTGACTCAGTGTAAGTCCTATTCTCCTCAGGTTTGTCTAGAAATCACTTAATTTACTTCTTCCCCTTCCCAAGATTTTATTTTTATCTTGCTATCAGGTCAATCATTTGGAATTGGGGCCTGCGGAAGGAGGCTGAAGGAAGACCAAAGATACGCATGCAAGACGGGGGGTGGGAGGTGTCCACTGAACACCCACTATGTGCTTACATTGTGCTCTGGGCTTTCTGTGCATTATTTGTAGTCTCCTCAACAGCCCTGGGAGAAAGTGTGATTCTCCCATTTCACATATTGACTGAGGCTCAGGGAAGTTCAGTTAGTGTGAAAGATCACACAGCTGGTGAGAGGCAGATCTAGGGCTTGAAGCAGGATGTGTAACTCTGGATTCAGTGTTCTTTTCAATATAGCATCATGATTTCCCCAAATACTTTCCTTATAGCATCTCTATCTTAGATATATTACATACCTGCCACTAAAAGGGTCAGATGATGGCATGGCATTTAGGTGCCTAGCCTGGGCTCTGGCAGAAAGGAAGAAAGCATAGATATCACTTGATGCTGCTGTTATTTTCACAATCGAGAGCTTGGAATTTTTCACAATATTTTGGGATATAAAAGGGGAAAACAAGGTTGGTTAATTGGAGATAATTCAGCACTTGGATATCAGGATAAGCATTACCTATTATTAGTTAATTCCAGGCTTTACCTGGTGAAGGACGAGTAGCTGCTTTGCCTGCAGGTTGCATTTACCTGAGCCTAGGTCAGGCCAGTGACGAGGTCTGTCCCAGCCCCTGACTTGTTTCCCATTGATTACTATTGCCACCCCCTCTAGGCACCTGTGCAGCCTTTCTGTGGTGCATGATGTGGCTCAGAATTCCAGCATCCAGTTTGTGAGCTTTACTCTGGAAACCAGCCTTGTATGCAGCTGGAGTGGCCTTGGGTGACTCTGTCCATGGTGCTGAACCCAGAGCTCCTGGGAGGCGGAAGCCGATGCTACGACATGGTCCCTCTCCTCTCCACAGCCTGCCTGGGCTGAGACTGGGCTGCTGCTGGCTTGGGGGTTAAGAGATCTAGTTAAAGTGGCAATAACTTCTGTGTGGCTGCAGGCAAATCACCAAACCTCTCTGTTTCAATGTTCCCACCAGTAAAATTGGATTGCTACATTCCGTCATTCCTATTTCAGAATGCTGCTGATCTTGCCTGAGTAAATGAGACAGCAGATGCTAAAGTGGGATATGAATGTACGATATGATTATGCTGTTATTATTGCTGCTCAGTCTTTTAATCATACATTTCGACTATATCATTTTAATTCACTGAGGCACCCTGAGGCCTAAGAGCATATAATGCAATGAGCAGAAAATCAAACAAACAGATAAATGTACTGGGGGGGAGGGGTAACTGTTCCATATTGCTTGTCAGTTCCTGCATGGTGGTAGAGCTCAGGGTGTATCCTTAAGAAGAAAGATAGTGAATGACCAGCGAGGAGTCAGCCCCTGTGTAGGAGGAGAGGAGACCAAGACGATCACATGTGCTCACCTCCACAGGCCCCAGAGGGACCTGTACTCTACTGTCGCGGGACCTGAAATCTCACCATTAGCCTGATATCTTCGCTTGTTGGTCCTGGCCCTTCACAGAGTGGTTGCAGTCTCCCTTTCTGAGTTAATCATATTTGCTGTGGCCTGGGATTTGGAGGTAGAATCCTTGGGTCTAAGTTCTTTCTCTAGTATAGAATCTTCATAAAGCATGTAACTTAACCTCCTCTAGGCTTGGTTTCCCCATCTGTAGAATGGGATCAGTAGCAATAAGACATACTTTATTGAGTGATCGAGAAGACAACCTTTTAAAAAGAGGTGTTATAAAGTCACATTAGTTGCCATTATTCCCTGACATGCTCTGGTCAGAGCATTCCCTGAGCAGGTCTTGCCTTGTCCCTGCTGTGTGTTTTTTATGATGTCCTATGCCTTTCACCAGGTACATATTCCCCTCCCTCTCCTGTTCAAATCCTCAAATAGAAGGTCAAACACCATCTTCCCTGACCACTCCAACCACAGTGACTTTTTCCTTTCCAGGATTCCTAGAGAGTTTACAGTCTTTAATATTCGTCTGATTTTTACTTTCCTCAAAAGATTATGAGATCCTAGAAAATGGGATCATATCTTGTACACAGTAGATGTCCAATACCTGTTTGAATGAATACGTAGGATGGGTGTTATCAATGCTCATTTCCTTAGGTCTTTTTTTTTAAAACAAAAAATATTGCTGAGGAAGGCGATCCAGTAAGTCATGAGTACGTGTGTATGAATCAGAGCTTTTGGACTTGGGTGGCTAAATGGGATGGAAGGGAAAAGCTGGAGAGAGCAATTTGAATAAGAAAGTGGGAGTTGCTAAAGACACATTTCGTAATTGTAACAGCTTTCCTGGCCTTGTCTTGCTCTTGAAGATGCATGGAACCAGCATATTAACTTGGAAAAGGATACCTTGTAAACTCTGAACAGGGGCAAGAGTTAGAATTCAGGGACACACGAAATTGTGCAATATATAGGCCCACCAGAAGGTGGCGGGCTGTGACTAATTCCATGGTCTGGCAGCTTTCCTGGGGGATCCCCCAAATTTCTGGTGGGTAGCTCTCCTCTGCATTTCTTGTGGCTCAGCGCTGCCTCCTCATTACCCCTCCTTGATCTCTACCCACTCCGCTTCTTCGCCATGTGAAAGGATGAGACTGACCCCAGTCTGTAGGCTGGCGAGCGCTTCCCATTGGACTTCACCTTTGGAAAGTTTCCAGCTGAGGGGATGCAGGTGCCTCAGCTTCCTCGCAACTCCTGCTCAGGTGCAGAACCAAACTCAAGTCACACCCTCTGCCTTTGGGTCTCCCATCTGAATTTTTAGAGGGTGAGTAGCCAGTGCCTTTTTGGACAAAGGGGGTGAAGGGAGAAAAAAAATCTTTCTTTTTTCATTCCTTGCTCCCTCAGCATCCCCTGTGTTGTTCCAGATTTCTCATTGGAATTTCAGGAGCAGCACCCCTCTTTCTGTTTCTTCCCTGGAGCACCTCATCTCACTCCCACATGGTGTTTTACTTTTTAATAGTGCTAGCACATCTGTCATCTCCTTGTATATTCACAAGATATGTGGCACTGCTATTTTCCTCTATTTTTTAAAATCAATGATGGCTCTCATTTTTATAGTCCTTTGCAGTTATCAGAGTCATTTTGGATGCACCATTTAATTTGACCTTCACAACAGCTATGAGACATGTTGGATGGAGCCCAGGTATTAATATCCCCATTGTACAGATGAAACTACTCACATACAGGGAGAGTAATGATTTTCTCAGGAAATGTAAGAAATACAAGAACCCATTCATCAGGCTTCTCATGTATTCTACCATTTTGTTTTTAACTATGGATAATGCAGTAAGACCCAAAAAAGGACTGTTTATGATGTACCCCAGGTCCTACATTCAATAACAATAGAAATGGGGCTGACACGAGCATTTCCTGATTCTCAGATTAGCGCTCTTTTTATCCCACTAAAGAGGCCTTCCCCATAGTCTGACCAACCCTTGGTTATCTATCCAGGCAACCAGTTTACCATCTAGCCTCTCAAAACTCTTGAGTGTGCCCCGGTCAACATCTTGACAGAGGTCCTACAGGCGAATGCCCGAGGCACTCTGAGAAGCCCATCAGGAATCATTTGTTAAAGCTAAAAATGGATAAAAACAAAGACTAAAATGACATCCATCAAAATGTTCACAATGATTGTGTTTGGGTGAATTATGGGCCATCTATGTTCATCTTTGTATGTTTCTGTATTTTCAAAATTTTCTTTAGATTTCATTGGTTTATAATGGAAAGTAAACATTAAAAAGTAGAAGAAAGAAAGGATTTTGGCACAAGTATTGTGTATGTTTGTGTGGTTTTGTGTGTGGTGGCTGCTACCATATTGCATTAGTTAGACTGAGGTCGGGCGAGGCAGGGACTACTCTCTGCTCCTCTCCTCTAACAGGATATTCTGGGCCTCTCTGGTTCCCATTTCTCCCCCAAAGCCCCAGCTGGCGGTTGTGGCAGCTTTATCCCCACCTTGCTCCCTCCCTGTAGCCCTGGTAGACTCCACGGAGCCATAGCTCAGGACAGAGGAGGCTGGGGCGGGTGGGAAGGGGCCCCTGGAGGCCCAGGGGACCAGACCTCACCCTCTTGGCTGAGCTGTGGGCTCCTGCACTCCTCAGTCCCCCTGCTGCGCACGTACGTGACACACTCACAGGACTTCATTTTCCAGTAGATTGAAAGCAAAGCCACTGTTGATTTTCTCCAAAAAGATCTATTTGGAAGTGCAATTGCCTTGAATTACACAGTGGCGCAAAAGGCCAGACCTCACTGTAAATACATTTCCTCTCAGCCACACAGGAGCCCGGCTGGCAGTGGAGTCCAGGCTTCTGATGATGATGCTTGATGTGGAGTGTGTGTGAGTGTGTGTGTGTGTGTGTACAGGTGCACACTTTCTCTGGGCCTTTACTCACCTGCTGTTACTTTCAAGTCTGGAGCTTTGCATCTGAACGAGCGGTGAGGGCAGAGGGGGAAGGCCTGGGGCTGGCCTCGTGGCTGTTTCATCAGCTGCTGTATATGACCTCTCTCTGGTTACTCTCCCACCCTATGTGGGGGGTACCTGAGGCCGGTGAGGTCACGTGGCTTGTGCATGCAGTGTGGACGGGCAAAGAGCAAGCTCTAGAATTGGACATATCTGAGTTCTAGTCCCAGACGTACTGACTACAGCTATGGGACCTTAACCCAGGCAAATTAGTTATATCTTTGACCTTTCTGTATCCATTAAAACAAGAAAAAAGGACTGGCGGTGAGATAGGAGTGGAGAGAATCTATGTTGCGGCATCGTTGTGAAAAACGAAGGGCGCGGTACTGGAGAAGCCGCGGCCTGCGCTCTGTAAGTTTAGTTGCATCTGTGCCCTGCGCTGCCCCCCGGGACAGACTGAAGTGAGAGACAAAAGCAGTGCTCTTGGAACTAAAACGACCCAACGCCAAGTTGTGAAACCTGGGAAGTTTGGGATGTTTTACCCCTTCTTTCCATGTTCCCTTCCCACGTGGGTATACACAGCTCGCTACGTATCCTCCCCCAAAAAGGTTGCGGTGAATTAACTTACCCTGCGGCAGATGGGACTCAGTGCATGCCTTCTCCTGGCGCGTTTGTATTTTAAGAGTCCTGCCTGGGCAAGTAGACCTTAAACCCAGACAGCAGCATGCTACACAGGGTCGCATCTAGATGGGGCGGGGGGGCGGGCTGTTTTTCAATTAGAAAGTCTTTCCACTCTGGCTATTCTTAAAACCTTTATCTTGCAGGCATCAGAATGGGGCTGTGCATTAGCTCAACCGGGCATCTTTCTCTAAACCAGATGGGATTGTCCTTTTCACATTTTCCCATCAAGTCCGGGAAACAGTGGAATCCAGCACACGGTGGAGCACATCCTCAGGAGGGACTTCCCAGACTACTCTGGGCAAGGCATCCGGCCACCCACCCACCCAACGATGCTTTAAATCCTACTCCATGATGTATTAAGACCATCAATGTTTAATATTCTGCCAAGTTCATATGAGCATTGTCTCATTTAATCTTCACTGCTTCTGGTGATGTAGTTACCCTTATTATTATGGTGTTATTATAGCCCAGTGTTCAAGAGAAAAGACAGTGGAGCCAGATTGCCTGGTTCAAATTCCAGCTCACTAGTCACTTGTGGTGTGAACCCCGGCTGTAGCACTCATGCCCTGTGCTTCGGTCTCTTTATATTTAAAGTAGAATGTAGTAGTACTCCATAGGGCTGCTTGGAGCATTAAGCAGTTTAATGCATGTGAGATATTTAGAAGAGTGCCTGGCTATTAATATCCCCACTTAACATCTGAGAACACTGAGGATGAGAGGAGCGGAAGGGAGTTTCCTGATGACACCCAGCTGGTGATGGACTGGGGCTGAGAATCCATGTCTGACGGCTTCCGGTCTAGTACTTTTTCATTGCTGTGGGGAAATGTGCAGAACCTTTTTTACCCCCACCCACCCACCCACCCACATTATTATCTTCCATGACAGCTGTCAGTCACAAGTAACAGTGTTTCAGAATGGCTGAAAACCTTGGTGACAATAATTAAAGAGTTGAGAGCTTGTTTCATTAAACTCTAATCCCCTGGAAGCATGTTGAAAAAAAAGCTTCCTCACAAATTGGGGTCAGTTTCTCTGCCCCCTCCAGCTTGGCAGCTGTGGCTGAAGCAACTTACTAAAGAGCGGTGCTGGGGCCAACACCCAGGGTGGGGCCATACCCAGCATTGGCTGCCACTAGGCCAGGTTCAGAGAGTTTGGGCTGCTAGGAGCAACCCCTAGAAAGGAGTCAACTAGTGTGGTGAGTGTAGTCAAGCTCTGAGTTTCCATGAGGGAAGAAAATAAAGGGTTACTTCACAGACTAGGGTAACTAAGCAATAGTGGTGTCAGCATAGAATGTGGAATAGAAGTTATATTTTCTAGAGTCTTTCTCTTTCCTAGAATGACCTAGAACAAACCTTCAGGAGGTCAAGTGCAATGAGGCGCTATGTGTTTAAGATAAATAGGGTGAGTCAGCTGGGGAGGGTGTCACCAAAAATCCTCTTTGCCCTCCCCCCATTTCTCTAGACCTCTCCTGACAAAATGCCTCCGTTTCTGCCCTTGGGGATTTATTCTCTTTGGTGTTGCTAGTGTGTGTTTTTTTCATGAATATTCAGTTAAATTTCCAATATCCCCAAGAGGGCAATGCATTACACTAAATCGCGTACCATTTTATACAGAAGTCTGTGCCTCGTTTGGATGCAGCAGACAGCTCGATACCTCAGCCGATTCAGAACTGGAATATAGGCAAGGCGCCTTGGGAGGAGAGAGGGCAGACAGTCTTTGCTAACTCACCATCTTGCAGAAGAGCCGCCTACTTCGTGCCTTTATGCTTAGCGAAGAGTTGCTGGAAGTTCTGGTTGAAGTCAAGTGATTCAGCATAAGGAAGCATCTCACTCAACCAAGAAAGGAGGGAGTTTGTCACCCTCCTTCCTTCTTCTAGCATAAGAAAGACCATCCCCACCAGTTACGGGTTGAGCTGTGTGCTCCGGGAAGATTTTGAAGCGCTAACCCCCAGCATCTATGAATGTGACCTTGTTTGGAAATAGGGTCTCCACAGATGTCCGAGTTAAGATGAGGGTGGGTCCTGCTCTGATATGACTGGTGTCTTAACAAAAAGGGAGTGTTTGGAAACAGAGACAGACTTGCAGGCAGGGAGAATACCGGGTGAGCATGAAGGCGGAGATTGGGGGGATGCATCGACAAGCCAAGGGGCACCAATGATTGCCATCAACCACCAGACATTAGGAGAGAGGCATAGAACAGATCCTCCCTCATGACCCTCAGAAGGAACCAACCCTGCCAACACCTTGATCTTGGACTTCTAGCTTCCAGACCGAGATAATAAATTTCTGTTTTTTAAGCCGCTCAGTTTGTGGTACTTTGATATGGCAGCCTTAGAACATTAATATAGCACTGAACCAAGAAAACTGAGCTAGTCCTTCCTTCTTTCAGTAAATATTTAGTGATTACCTACTGTGTGCCAGGTATAGTGCCAGGTGCTGGAAACAATGTCCTAGATAAGATCTTTGCTTTCTAGAAGTTCATAGATAAGCACAGATGTAGGTGAGTAAACAGGCGATTCTTAGCAAGAGGATAAGCATTGATGTCTATTCCTCCACGGCTCTCAACCATGACCATGGGCGACAATCTCCTGGAGACTTAAAAAATGCCGATGTCCAGGCCCCACTCCCAGGCATTTTGATCTAGGAGGCCTGGGGTGGGACACAAGGCATCAGTATTTTATACATCTTCCAAAGTAATTCCAAACACTGCCATTGCTGAGCACCGCTGTTTTAAAGTACACCCATTACCAGGGCCCCACTCAGACCAATGAAGTTGGAATGGCACTGATATTTTTAAAAGGCTCCCCAGGTGATTCTAACGTTTAGCCAGGTTTGAGAACCACTCTCTCTTGTGAGGTAGGAATTATGTGTCTTGTGGACTGTCATATCCTCTCCGCAGTACCTAGCTCAGAGAAGGTAATCAATAAATGCTTGTTGAGTCAGGATCTATGGTGAGAAAAGTATAAGGTGCCATGGGCACATAGAAGGTGGTATTTGGTAAAGTTGTGCGAGAGCCGGGACCCCAAAGGTAAGCTGATTTTGTCAGACCAGGAGGGAAAAAATAATGTTTTTGGCAGAGGGAACAGTGTGTACTTGTGGTTAAGGAGCTGGATATGGCTTCGCATGGCTGGAGTGTCATATGTGAGTGGTAAGGGGGAAGGCTAGAGAGGTAAGCGAGGACTGGGTCATGAAGAGCCGTGTCAGTCACAGCAAGGAGCTGGGGCTCTGCCAGAGGCTATTGGGTTGCCTTGGGGGCATCACCATGGGCTCTCAAGGCTCCCTTTTACTATCTGGGCCTTCGTGCTCATACAGGTCCAGGTGTGGGCTTAGAATCTTGCCTGTTTTTCTTTTTGAAGACAGAAGCCCAGAGAAGGTGTGATGTCTTGGAACCCAAGCCTGTAGGCAACCCCACAACTTAGGAGCGAGGCAGTCCCAGCACTGCACACCTCCACATCCTGGTGGACACCGGCACAGCTTTCACGTCCCTCCTCCCACATCCTTCCCAATGTTCATTGTAATCCAGGTTCACCTGGATAAACACGGGGGAGGTGAGGAGAAGGCTCAGTGTGTTTTTCCTAAGCCACTCCCACAGGAGGTCCCTTGGCGGGGTGGGCTGGTAGCTGAGGGAGGGAGCAGGCCCTCCACCCTGGAGGCCTGTTCACGGTGCGCGGCATCCCCTGGGCGTTCGCCTGTCCAACCACGCCATCGCCAGCCGTGCCCAATTTAGTGCTCTCCAGATTTCATTACCAGCCTGCCTGCTCTACTGCGAGTCCTTAATGAAGATGTTAAATAAAAGTTGACATTATTATTGCCATTTGTACAGGACTTTGTATTTACCAAGTGCCTTCAGAACACTTTTGTTCTTTCCTAAGCAATAGCTCCCCGAGTTCCATTAGCACCGCTGTCCCCGTGCCACAGAGGAGGCCCTCGGGAGGTCACTGATTTGTGGGGGCTCTGCAGCCAGCCACCGCCTATCCCCGGGGTGGGCTGTTCTCCCTCCTTCTGCCCGAAACCCAGCCCTTGGAGCTGTCCTGGCTACCCCGGGCCCGCCTGACCCTGCCCCCCTCCCTCCAAGCTCCAGGCGCGGCTCTGAATATTCTTCCCCTTCTCCTGCCTCACGGCTTCGTGGCTCCGTTCAGAAAGCCTTGGTCTTCTCTTAGTCGGAATGAATCTGCAGGTCCGATTTCCTGATGGGCATCAAGTGCCTCGCTGAGCGTCCGAACACGCGGTGTCCGGCGGGGCCGCCGCTGTCCATCCCGCCCCCGCTCGGGCCTGTCAGCCGCGCCCTGGAGGCGTCTGCCATGGTGTGTCCCTTGCCAACATCGCAGGGCAAACGCACTGTTGTTTTTCCGCATGTGACAGCCTCCCCGTTACTGTAGGAGACCTCAGATGAGGGGCTCTGGCGACAGCATCTCTGTGAAGCTGGGGAGCAATAAAGCTCAGGCAGGCAGGCGCCAGAGCTGCTTTCTGCTTCCCCGCGGCCCGCGCCGGGACTGAGGCGGCCTGAGCGGTGTGCTTGGCTCCTGCGCCCGGGTCTCTCTGTGTCCAGCGGGGACCCTGAGGACGATGCGAGCGTGTGGGGGCCTTTCTGCTTCCCTGGCTCAAGCATTCTGGGAGGGACTTCTCACAGCACTGTGTTTGTCTTCGTACTTTAAAACTCTTCCTAACTTTCTCTACCGCACTGTTCCATCTGCTCTTGCCTCTCTGCCTGCGCCCTTTCTCAGGCTTCCTCTGACTGCTCTTCCTTTCTTACAGCCTCTCTCGTTTCTGTTCATTTCCCCTCCCCTGCTGCACTGAGTGCCATCACCCCCGTTCTGCGCCTTATCTCAGCCCGTGGAAAGGCTCTGCTGTTGCCGACAGGTCACCAGGATTCTGCCTCCCCCCCGCCCTGCAGGTGACTTCCTGGAGGTGCAGGATGGAGGACCTGTGGTGCCCTGCGGGACATCAGAGAGCAGGGTGATGGTGAAAACACCCGAAGTCCCCTCACACTGTAGTTGGGTGATAGGGGCTACGGTTCGGGGTGTGGTGAGGCTGTGCGTAACTAAGATGTGGGGCTACTTCCTGGGCAGGAGCTGGAGGCACTCATGGGAGCAGAAAGTGTTAAAGGGGAATTTGGCAACATATTGCAGTGAGTGGAAAGGACACTGAGCTGAGAATCAGGACTGTTAAAGTCAGAAACTGTGAAGGGTGGGACTGTAGCCTGCTTGCAAGCTAACAAGTCAGTCTGCCAGTTATATACTATATATATGCATGACTATACACACGTGTAGTTAATGTACATATGTGTGTATCTATCCATAGATATGGTGTACATACGCCTGTGTGATAAATATATATGTGTGCATATCCATATATATTATGTATGCACATGTGTATACGCCTACACATACATGCACACATGTATGTATATAATCAGATACATATGGCTATATGTATACACACACACCGCTGTTAGTATATATACTGACAGAAGACATAGGTCTGGGTTGGAGAAAACACATACATTAATTACTTATGGTGGAGGCGAGGGATGAATGACACCTGCACACGCAGTGGGGTGTATCAAAGAGAGGACCCCCTCAAGCTAGAAAACTCTGATGTTAGGGCTTCTAGGGGCCTGCTCACCCTCCTCCTTGGAGAGAAAGAACCTTCTTTTTACTCTGGAGTGGAAGCCAGTCTCCTTGGAGAGAGTGAGAAGATCATACTCCACAGGACGGGCTTTGGGGAGGGAGATATTCTCTATTTTTATTTACTGTCAGGAAACAAATCTGCCTTCTGATATGGAGAGACACCCTCATTAGCTTCCTCTTAGACATGGAAATTGTGGGGCGTGTGTCCCATCACTCTCTAACTCTATGCCCAAGACAGACATACGTCACTAATCAATTGTGGTGTTTGGGTGCAAAACTCCCTGCGGTCTTCATTGTGCTTACCGTTTCCTAAATTACTCTACTTGTACGAAACAGTATCCTTTCCATTTCCTCTTGCGCTCCGTTTCTCTCCCTTGGTGATCTGCGTACATATTGATCTCTAAGTGGGGGGGGGGGGGGGGCATGGTATTTGAGGCAGTTCTGTGGCTTGAGATTTTCATATGAAGCAGGTTTCCTAATCCTACCGTACAGCAATCTTAATCCATGAGAACTTGAGCTATTAATCTAGAGATGTTTCCCTTCCAAACAGGGATTAGGAGAAGAGGAATTGTCTACCATAACATCTCACCATTGGTTATAAAGGAATGTCCCAAATTGCATTAGTGTGTTTTTTTGGAACCTTAGACTAAGCAGAAGAGTCTCACAGAAGTGTGTGTGGCCCAGGACAATGTGTGCGTGGAGCAGGGAATCCTGCCTCAGGATAGGTAGAGTCTGAGACAACTTTCGCCTCTGAGTTTGGGCCACTGGTGCTCTCTGGGCACTTGCAAGATGCCCCTTTTCCCTTTGAGTCAGTTTGGGCTCTGCTCCCAGCACAGACAACCTCCCCCCTCCCATGTCCTAGCTTCAGCTTCTCCATTTATCCAGCAGGTGGATGAAGGGGCATGTGGTTAGTGTGCTGGAGTTCCTGCCAGACACATGGTTACAGGTTATTGTTGCTGAAATGAAAGGAATCAAGAGAATAATGGAAAAAGTGCGTGACCTTCGATCAGGTCATCGAAAGATAGAGAATGCTGATTAGCGATGCGACCCTCGTATCCTTTCTGGAAAATGAAGAGGAAGCCTGCTTGGCTGGCCACCTGTGGGGACATTGACAGGGCAAATTAGTTTGTGTTCAGGGTATGAGGTACTCAAGGGAAAGATGCTGGTCGAATGTGGAGTTTGCTGTCGCCACACTAAGTGCCATCACCCTCTCGTTCCGTGCCTCATCTCAGCTCATGGGAGGGCCTCTGCTGTTGCTGACGGTCACCCCAGATTCTGCCCCTCTTCCCTGGCCCTGCAGATTACTTCCTGGAAGTGCCTGGTGGGGGACCTGTGGTGCCGTGTGGGACATGTAGAGAGTGGGGTACTGGTGGAAAGACCCAAAGTCCCCTCACATTGTTATTAAGTGATAGAGTGTGTGGATACGTGGTGAGGTTGTGAGTCACAAAGGGGACTGTGGGTTCTTTGACGCAGGGAGCTACTTCCCAGGCAGGAGCAGGTGGCACTGAGGGGTGCAGAAAGGGTCAAAGCAGGGCTGCTGTGCACACATATGAGTGTCATGAAAGGGCCATGGACTGCCTCTGAGCTTCTGTTCCTCCTGGGTCGCTAATATACTGGGAAGATGCCCGGTGACCTTTGATATTGGGCATTTTTTTCCTTTTTGCTTGCTGTGGACATCTGAAGAAAATTCAGAAATTTACCTAGGGACTAGCAAGCTGGTCTGCCTGTTTCTTTTCTTTCTAACTCCCTCCCTCCATCCCTCCACAAATATTTATTTATACCTCATGTGTAACTGAAGATAAACACCTCTGAAATCAGTCCTGTAGGTACATGTCTAAACACTCTTTAACTGAGAGACAGATATTCACAGGTATTCAGTTTTAAATGTCCACACATTAACGCGTAGATTGTCAAACCCTAATGACAAGGTTCAAGTTGGGATTCTAACACTAATGTTTTGGAATGTTCTGACATTGACCAGCCTTTTCCTGGGACAACCCTCATGAATCTCGCATGTGTGCATGTGTGTGGATAGCGTGTAGATAGCTGTATGAGATGCTCTGTTAATTAACATCGCAAAGCTAAGTGCTCCATGAAGAGATGTGCTGGAGAATTATGCATCATTTATTACAGAATTGTTTAGAAACAGTCATGAAGAACCTGTATTGAGAGAGGCAGACCTGTTTCCCAGAGCCGTGCTGCCAATCTAATGCGGCTCCAGAAATAGGGGTTTTTCTCTGAGCGCCCTGGTGGCCACTTGGGTGTTCCTTTATCCCCTTTGTGTACGGAAAGGTTCTTGCAAAGATGCTTGGGATGGATAGTTCTGCTGTCGTGGCCAATATGCACCTCCTGCATGGTGTTCTATCACGTTTGAACCCAGTTTGCGTTCAGGTAATTCTGGCAATGGCACATTGTCTCTCCCCTGGGGGACCATTTCCAGCATCTAGCAATCCAACTGTGTAGTCAGAGAACTGAGCCCCGATTTAAAGAGGGAAAGAGGTATTTGTGGAACTGTGGGAAAAGGAGCAATGTGGATATGACACATGGGCCTGTTTTATGCAGGGAAGGTAGCTTCCAGGCTTTTGAATTTGCTTTTCCAGCTATCAGGGCTAACTGTGAGCTGTGAGAACTGCTGAGGCCCAAAGCTGAAGATTTTTCTCACCTCAGAACATTCAATTAGCAAATCAGAATCATTCAAGCGTGCATTTCCAGACCATGTCCTCAATAAAATATGTACGAGTATGAGTCAGACCTGATCGGAGATCAGTTTTCTTCCATTGAGCAGGCCGTGCTTTGGGGCCAGGGGGAACTGGCTCCGAATTCCAGCTTTGCACTTAACAGTTGTGTGATCTTTAAATTTCCTTCTAATAAAATGAGGAGAGTAATACTTTCCCCATGGGCTTGCATGAGAGAGAAATCAGATAAGGCCCTAAGCACAACTCCTGTAGCATGGCTCTCAGCACATGAGCACTGGCTTTCTCTTTGAGGCTCAGCTTCCTGGTCCTCTCTTAAGCCTCCCCCGAATTCCCACTGGTCCCTTTGGATGCCCAGGTGATCCATGGATGCCCCCTGGGATGGGTGTGAAGCTGTCCGTCTCCAAAGTAGCCACTGTCCCTTCTTTCTCTTGCAGAGAGCAGGTACATAAGGAGGCAAGGCACAGGTCTCCCGGGAGTGGCTGTCGCCAGGTGCCACATCATTCTGTGTTTATGGGTTTGCTCTGAAAAGCAGATGGAGGTTTGTCCACTTTTTGAAACTCATGACATTAGAGTTCAGCATATGAGACAACAGTGCTAATTGTGCTCTAAACTGACACCAATGACAATGAAAAAAGACCTCCTCTCCTTCCCTGCCTCAGAGTGCACCTCAGGAGGTGCTAATTAAAGCATCTGTCTCTCTCCAGCTCCCATGATCAGATGTCTTCATTTATTTACTTATTAAAAAATAAGAGGAGAATTTGTGCTTTCCTGTCCATCTCCCCCCCGCCCCCCTTTATTTTACCTTCATCATCACGCATGAAGCAGTCTTGGCAAAATGAATAAATATAATGACTATAATTAAATGTAATTCTTACTTAGTATGGTCCTTTCCTCCCCTAGCATTGGCAGTTCTTCTAATGACAATGACCTTGTAAGTTAAAACACATCCTAGGGATGTCTGTTCTTCATCTTGAATGGCTTTGAACACACAGTGGTTGAGCAATGGCAGTAATGAGGGTGAGAACTGGTGGCAGCTGATCCAGGCTTTTCCCACAGGTGAGAGAGCAAGATGCTTTTCCCAGGATATGACCTCAGGGCCTCAGAATGTGTCATTAGGCATGAACCCTCCCCTTTCAGTAATAATTTGGAGTCAACCCACTGTTGCTATTCCAAATGGCATTGGGAGTCCCAGCCTTTTTCATCTAGAATTTGGCACTGATTTGAATCCATATGTATTCAACTTGGTGACAGTCATTCACTTATTAACTCATTCAACAAATTAGTAGGATGAATGAATGAAGGCTCTGAGTGATACAAAGGGGCTGGAATGAGCCTGGATGGGTGACGGTCACTGGGGCCACTGGTCAGATTAAAGGATTTGTTTGGAGAAAGTAAGGAATGAAATTGGATCGGTGAATTCTCCAAACTGCAGGCATGCAGGCATGTGCTACCACGTGCACCTACATCTATCTATCTGAATCCATCTATTTATCTATCTATCATCTATCATCTGTCATCTATCTATCATCATCCATCTATCATCTACCTACCTACCTACCTACCTATCATCTGTCATCTACCCACCAATCATTCCTGCCCCTTTCTCTATTTCAGCCATCAGAGGCTGATTTCTTATTCCCCTCTAGGGACAAGGTCATCTTACTTGGGGATAAAGAGGCTTTGGCTTTGAGGACATTTGACCCCAGTGCCCTATATGACTAGAACCAAATATCTTACTTCTGCTCTTTGAGCGACACCCACTTGCCCCTACAACTCTACCCCCAAGCTGGTTCCCTACTGTTTACCCCCTCTACTCACTCTGCCCTCTTCCCAGCAGTTGGTTTAGAACATCGCTTTAAAAGCCTTACTTTTTTAGCCTGTCTCTCTGAAGAGTAATGTATACCACTTCCAACACATCCCAGGGACCCTTGGTGTAAGTCTGTGGATGTAGTTTTGTAGTAATTTAAGAATAATCTAATGATGTTCACCTCAGTGACAGAAATAAAGTTGGTCTGGTGCCTCCCACATAGAAGTCATTTTCCCGAGGCCTTGAAACAGTGCTCCTGTGGCTGCTTCACCTCCCTGTAGGAATGATGGCCTAAAAATGGGAACGTTTGGGAATTCTGCTGGAATTCTCTGTTCTGCCATTTCTTTAAGCAATAATGAACACATATACACACATGTAGAATGATTATTATCATTTATGTGTGTCACACAGTAGGTGCTCAATAAGTTAACTTTTTTCTCTCCTTCTATGATGATAGACACATAGTAGGTGCTCAATGTGCTCTTGCATATTAATTGTATTTAAGGCACAGATGCATACCAGGTGCAACACAGAAGAAAGGTGCCTCACTTCTGTCCCTTGGATATGGGCAATAGAAGTGAGAACGGGGGTCACAGGATTCTCTTTCTTCCTAATAATCATGTGGCCATTGCTGGGGCTCTTCTAGATGCTGCAGGTACTCAGTAAATTTTGGCTGAATACATTTGCTTAGAACCAAGGGGCATTTGCCTCCTCCAGCCAGCCTTTACACATTATTTTTATATAGATCATTATGAAAACAGAAATGTTCAGGACTGCCCCTTTATAAAATATTTATTGACCTTTATTTGTAGGGATTGAGTGTCAGTTGTTATTTCCTGTTCTTTTTATGATGCTTGTTTATTTATACCTTTTTATTTTAACTTATTATTATTATTTTATTTGAAAAGAGAAATTTTTCATGAAATACATTTGTGATTTGAGAGTGAGGGGATGATGGGAAGATGGGGAGGGAAGACATTAAGGAGTGTCTTATAATCTAGATTCATGTGGGAAAGAGAATTCAGAGCCTGTTGATCTATACCCATGGAAGGGATTCTCTGAAGACTTAAACTAGACAACCTAATTTAATCTCTCTCTCAAAGGCGAAGGGTTAATTACGTTCTTGTCCTTAATATTTTTAAAAACTAAAATGACATAAGCAAAAATAAAAAGGGAAAGCAAAATTTATAAAAGCAATTTGTATACATTGCAAAAATATTCAAATGTTCACAGAAGCAACACAAAAGTAAAATAATCTCCCCCGTGGCTCGTTCTCTAGTGTTAAAACTTTAAAATGTTTCAGGTCCTAGTTCTTCTGTTGTGCCACCAGAATTCCAGTATACTTTCTTGATCCCTGAAACTCAGCAGTGTTTGGCTCCTCACTGGGAGAGACTGAGAGCCGCGTGCTTAGATGCTCCATCCATCACGCCTTTCCAGAATTCTGTCAGGCATCCTATTGCTTAGTCATTAGTAACATGCATATTTGTTCTCTAAATACAGTTAGGTTTTCTGTGCCTTATAGTTGATTCTAAAACATTTGTTTGCATTGAATGCCTACTATTAATTTTTTCATTCATATGTTTATATATTCATTCAACAAATATTAGCTGAGCACCTATTTTTTGCCAGGCAGGGGCCTAAGTGCAAAGCATGTGCAAGTGTTCACAGGATTGTGTGCAAAACAACTGGATATGTTTGGAGCAGGATGAGACACAAATGCATACCTCAATTCTGCTTCTAAGAATTTTCTATGAGAAGATCTACATACAAGGATGTGATCATAGTATTATCGAGGGGAAAAAAGAACCCTGGAAATTGTTTAGATGCTGGAAGATTGGCAATCATTAAATAAATTATGGAACCACATGTGATGGAATCACAACCATTAAAAATTGAAATTTTTAATAAATATGAAATGATATGACAGAATGTTCATGCTTTAATAATTTAACAGAAAAAGGGAAACAGGATATAAAACTGGCTCGATAGCATTATCTCAGTGTTGGGAGATTTTAAAAAGATGGTATGGGAAGGAAATATCACCAAGTGAGAGTGATTTAAAGTCTCTTTTTTTAATACCTACTTTCTGGTATTGTCTCAGTTTTCTACAGCGAGGAACTATTGTCTTTATACTATAAAAACCCACCCCATTATCTCCATGGAAATAAAAGGTCACCATAGTCACTGCCCTCAAGGGGCATATTCTCAATCCTGTGGAGGAGACATTTAAACAAGTCATCACCATGCCTGTCAGATGGAGGAAAGTCAGGTCCCCAGAGTTTATATAGTTTTGATGGGGTCTGGGTCTCAGAAAAGACTCCACAGTAGCGTTTGATCTGTGCCATGAAGACCCAGTAGGATTTCCGTGGGCAGAGAACATTCCTGGACATGAGGCGTGGGAGCGGATGGTGAGAGATGAGCTGCCTGGAGTGGCTGAAATAGAGAGTGGGTTGAAAAATGCACAAAGGCACCTGGCAGGCAAAGTGGTTTGATGACTTGTGGAGAACCTCGATGCTTTGCTGGGAATTAGAATGTGATTTAAAGGCTAAAGACAGCTATAGAGAAGTTTATAAACAGAGAGGTGAACTTGACCCATAACAAACTTGCGCTCTTTGGAGTGGGACAGGCCAGGAATCAGAACCCCAGCTCTGCGAGTTTCCAGGCTTGGGAAAGCCACTTAATCTTTTTCATGACCCATTTTCTCACCCTTTATTGGGGGTGATGATATCAGCTCCATAGTGTGGACACGAGGATTAAACTAACGGATACAGAGTTTCTCAGACATGAATGACGAATAGATCTTTTTTAAAGGTAAAAATGTTGGCAGCATTCCACCCTCCAATTTGTGTTATATCATTATTATGATGTTACTTGACTACATAAATAAATTTGTTCTTTTGTATATTACAAATAACAATATAAAAATTTGAATTAATCAATATGACTTGACTGTGACCAGTTTGTAGCCTATAAAAATAAATCCACACGAATGATGTGACTGTGGTACCATCTACTACGGTCAGGTGATTTACAGTTTGGCCTTCCCCGTACTCTGTGTGCTGTGTGTTCACGCAGTGCTCCCCCTCGCTTTACTCCAGCCCCCACGAGCTACTGTTTGGGCAGTGCACAGTGGTGTTATCTGGGCTTCGCTCTGCATGAATATATCTTCTATGTATTGGGCCCACCTCTGTTCTTTCCTCACCACCCATGACTATTAATATCTTACTACTGGCACCAGTGCAGTCGTGGGCACATATGCAAATGTGAGTATGGAAATTGTGTGGTAGTACTCAATTATGAGGTGGTCATCTACATAATTTTTAAAAATATTTTCATTGGTATGAAAATTTAGACCCCCCCCCCACACACACACAGTTCTCACCCCTCCTGTGTTTCTGTTCCTCTCCTTTTTAAGAACATGTATGTATATATCTTCTAGAAGTCTTATTATTGTTAATAGTAGTTTTATTATGGCTTAATAATTTTTTGTCAGGTAAGCATATCAATTGGCTATTGCTTTGCAACAAACCACCCCAAAACTCAGTGGTTTAAAACTCCCAGCCATTTATCATCTGTCCTGAGTCTTGGGTCGGCTGGACAGATGGGCTGCTCTGGTCTGGGTGCACAACAGCTCACTCAGACATCTGCGGGCAGCTGCAGGCAGGCTAGCTGGCCTCGCTGATCTTGGCTGCGCTCTCCCACATCGTTGGTGCTTTAGCTGAATGGCTGGGCTTTGCTTCACGTGACCTCTCATCCTCTAGTAGGTTAGCCTCAGCTTGATTTCAGGGTAGTCTGGAGACAGTCGAACGATGATCACAGAGCAGCAAGGGAAAGAGAGACATGTGCAAGGCCGCTTGGAGGCCTAGCCTTGGAGTTGGCACACCGTTACTTCTGCTGCATTCTGTTGACTGATGCAGGTCACAAGGCCAACCCAGATTCATAGGCTGGGCGGGTAGACTGCACAGGCTATTTCTAGGTAAGTGGACCCCAAACTCACAATTCAAAGGGTGTGGTTGCAGATAGGTGTGAAGAATTCGAGCCTCTCCTGCAATCAGTCTACCCTAGTCAATTAGCGTTTGGGGTATGGAGATCTACCAGGAAGTTATACTAACCTTCTTGCTGAGAGAGGGATACGGCCTTAGGAAGGAATGGGTGTGTGAGATGATTGTCACTGCTTTGATGCAGTCATGAGGAAGAGGGTAGAGTCAGAGATGACTCCAGGGAACCCGAGCCTGGGCGACTGAGAAGATGGTGAAGCTGCTGAGATAGACATTCAGCAAGAAAAGCAAGGCTCATACTGGGGGACATGAGAATAGCGCAGGTCAAAGGTGAAGGCAGATAATACGTTTAGAGTTTGACTTAAGCTCTTCCAATAAAGAGCCCATCTCAACCTGGTTACACATTAAAGTCAGCTAACCAGCTTTTAAAAAATAGTGATACTCGAGTCTCATCTCAGACCAATTAAGATTAAATTTCTTAGAATAGGACCTGGTATTATGTTTTTAAGAAATATTCTGAGGAGATTCTAATGTACAGCCAAAGTAGGAACCATTATCTAGATCAGTGTTTTTCTGTCCATACCCTAGAGTCACCTGGAGACCTTGGCACAGATACTGATGCCTGGGCCCCGCTACCAAAGAGCCTATTGAATTGGTTTGGAACAGGGACTAGGCAACTGTATTCGGAAAGGAAAAAGTCTTCCTGGGTAAACTTAATGTGCCTCTAGAATTGGGAACCACTGACCCAGATAGTTAATTTTCACTGTGAATAATCAATGTTTTCAGGTTGCAAGCCATGGCAAAGGGGCACTATGACAGCGTCTCTATAATCTCCAGGCAGGCTCAGAATTAGCATGAAATTGCTGGGTGCCAGCCAGGGCATGAGGACAGGGGCAGTCAGAGGATGAGACCAGAAACTTTGAGGACCCAACCAGGACCTTCAACACCTGGCGCCTGAAGCCCAAGGGCATATCAGGGTTAATCCTGTTTCAAGGAGAGATGTTGGGAAACTTCCCTGAAATGGTACAGAATATAAAATATCATGAAGCCATCTCACTCCCCCATACTCCAATTCAATTTTAGTTTTCCCTCTAGTAGCACCCACACAATGCAACTTCCATCATTTTGGGGAGGTGGATTTGTAACGCCTTAGATCTGTGTGCGAATGTTTTCCTTGATTGCACACCTAAAACCACTTATTCCTTAGTTCATCCCATTAGTGTGAGCTCTGACCTTGCCACATCTTAGGTAATTCCTGAACCTTCTTTCTGTTACTGGCTTATAAATATTTGTAGACCAATTATCTGTCTACAGGCAGAAACAGATATTTAGGGTTTTGTGTTTTTTTTCCATGTTCATAAATTTTTCTTTGCAGAGCTTTAATCATTCGGTTTTTGGCTACCTCTGACTTTCTCTAGTTTATTTTTGGCCTCCATAAGCCTCATCTATTTTGGGGAAATATTTAATTGCACAATATGAATTGACTCCTGTTAGGTATTGACACTATATCCCCAGGTTTGGGGTTCCTCCAAGTGGGCATCGGAATCACCTTGGGGTAGGGGGAAACTTGTGAAAAGGGCATGTTTCTGAGCCCCACCCCAGATCTCTGAGGATGAGGCTCAGGCATCTACACTTCTCAAATGTGTGGGGGAGGGATTCTCATATATGCGGTTATTACCATAGTTACTACCTCAATATTCTGCTTAGAGCAGGAGTCACAAGTCTGTTTATTTGTTTGGTATTTTGTGGGAGAAGCTTTGCTCCACAAACCTCATTTATAATAGAGACATACACCCATCCTTAGAGTTTCCAAAAATATTCTACAGTAGGAATCACCATTTCACTTGAGTCTTGACTATCATGGGGTTGGTCAACACATATGGATTTTATTCTGTACAACACATATGGATTTTATTCTGTACACACCTAAGCCGAGAAAAAGCTAAGAGTGCCAGTGAGTACAGGGGACAAATAGCGAGGCAGACGAGGAGAGAGGAACGGAGAGCGGGAGGAAATGAAGAAGAGGTGTATGTGTAAAAATGGTCTAGTGTCGTCTATGGCAATGTCCAGCATAACGCTTTACATCTCGAAGCACTTCATAGTATACCAAGTCCTTCTACCTGGGATCCTCACAACTGTCCTAGGGTGACTGGACTGGACAGGTATTAACAACCCCGTATCACAGGTAGAAAGCCTGAGACTCCTGGAAGCAATTCGCCCAGAGCATGTCGGGGAGGTTCATGGCGTTGGCGTAGGCGGCAGAGTGGAGTGGGTGTCCTTAAGATCCTTGCTGAAGGAGCTCATGGTACATGTTATAAACCAAACAAACCTCATTAGGGCTACCTGAGTGCCTGGGTTCTCTTCATTCTCCTCTCTCCCTCATTCAATGCCCCCCAAGAGATGCAGTTATGACTCTGGGATCTGAGGAAGCTCCAAGTCATGTGGCAGTGACTGTTAGATGACAGCATGGTTAGGTCTAATGGAGTCAACAAGATAAATTGAGGTCCTGGGGCCACTGTGCCTACTCCAGCCCAGCAGACCTTTCCTTGTTCTGGCCCATCATGGTCAAAGGCTCATAGGCCCCGTTTAGAGCCCGCCTCCATTTCCACCTCACTTTGTCATGCTTTCTTATGGAGCAGGCCCCTCTGCTTTAGGTCAGAGTTGGAATAATAACTAACCTGGGCACCATGCTTAACGTTTATAAGCCTTTTCATCCTCACTATTTCTCTTGATCCTTACAAGAGTCAGGTAATGTAGACAATTATGCTATCCAGGCCTGATTATAAGCATTGGTCCAGGATCACCTGTATAATTCCCTAGACCAGCCTCCCCTCCCAGCAAAATACTAAGGTAAATATTCTATGCACGGAGGGGGTGAAACAATAGAGAGGGACTGCTCATTGCAAGGTGGGGCTCAGGCCCCCCAAACACTGAGTAGGATCCTGGTGAATTAAAGGTGCATCACACGGAGAACCTGGGCAGACCTGAGCAACCTGAAAAGCCAGACCTGCCTTTCTGACTGTGCTACTTTGGTGAGAGGAAAACCCAATCCCTGCGTGCCTGCTGAGAAGCCCCAGAGAAAAGGGGATGGATGCAAGAGCTGGAGCCTAGGCCTTTCCAAGCTGGAATTCTGTAGCTCTGTAGAAAAAGACACACCAGAAGAGAAAGCCCTGACGAGCCTTGGAGGGTGAGGTAGTGGGCCGAAGGCCTGCCCTTACTTCTTGAGGCCTGGGAAGTTGGGAAAGATCCCCTCGGTGATAGAAACCCCCAACATTAATGGCCACAGAACTAGAGTTTTCTTCTCCTTGGGTACTGCCTTAGGAATTTGGAGGTCTGCGTGGCCTGGAGGGGAGGGCATGGTAGCTTTGGGACTGAGAGCCCAATCAATATTACTAGCAGCTGTACTAGCAGCTGTGTTTTTTCCATGAGGTCATTTAAGTCACTTATTCAATCAAGGTCATTTGTTGAGTGAGTGGAGAAGCTGGGATTTGAACTCTTGAATTTTGGCTACAGGCCCTAGTGATTTCTTCCACTGTACTACCTGGTCTCTACCAACTACCATTTCATTCTCATATGGAGAATCAGTTCCGCTCTCTTGGGCTTCCTCTGGCAGAAGCATTATCATTAGAACATAGGCAAAATCCCAAAATGTGTTTCCTCCACTTAATGTTTGCTCAGGGAACATGTCTGTGGAGTTGTCTGGCTCATGGTTTAAGAGACAGTTCTGCTAGATGGGGCTTAGGTCACATGTCTATTTCACATCACTGTTCCTCCCTGAAAGTTCGGAAGATCCAAATGTTCATGGTGTTCCCTAAAATAGGGGCTGGGGTTTATTTTGGGAAAGGGGCCTATTTTAAGCTAAAGGACGGGGGCTCCCTGACCTGCTCCTGTGCTGGCTTGTTTCCACTCTGCACTCAGCAAAATTAAATATTCTCTAAACAATAGGTGACTCAGCCTCTGCTAAATCTTAGGTGAAATGGATTTAGCAAGCAAATAGAGAAAGTGTCTTTTTTTTTTTTCATTTCCCCTAGTCCTGTTTGATGATAATTCGCAGTGCTCAGTGCTCCTTTCATCCAAAGATCTGTAATTAATTAAGCCTCGCAACTCCCCTGGCAGGTAGAGAAGTACGAGGATGTTCATTTAAAACCAATCTTGTTTGATACAGTAGAGCTGTTACTAAGGCTCTTTTAAAGGAAAACCTTTCTATTGTGAAACTTCCTTTTAATAGAGTAAATTAAGGGAGAGAGTAATTTTGCCTGGCATGTAATGGCTGTAGAGAGAGCCCTGAGTTTGGAGCTCTGATGCCATCTTGGGTTAAACTAGTTGTATAAGCTCTTTCTGTGTATCTAATTACCACAAAATGACAACAATAAACATTCATTATTTCATACAGCTTCTATGGATCAAGGATTCAGGAGTGGCTGAGCTGGGTGGATTTGGCTCAGGGTTTCATAAAGTAGCAGTCAAGACATGGCCAGGGCTGCAGTCATCCGAAGGCTTGACTGGGGCTGGAGAATCCACTTCTAAGATGGAGCACTTAGGTGGATGGTGAGTTGGTGCTGGCTCTTGGCATCAGACTTCAGTTTCTTACCATGTGGACTTCTCCAGAGGGCTGCTTGAGTGCCTCAATGACATGGAAGCTACCTCCCCACAGCAGTGAGCCAAGGGAACAAAGGTAGACATGGCGGTCTTTGTTAGCCAGTCGTGGATGTCATACTCTGTCATTTCCTCAGTGCCCTATTGATTACACAGTTCAGCACTCTCCTCGGTCGAGGGGACTACACCAGGGCGTGAACAGCAGGAAGCAGGAATCACTGGGGGCCTGCTCGGAGGCTGGCTGGTATTAAGATGCATTAAGCATGTTCATCTGTGATATTACTGGCATACCCTTTGAAAAGCCAGCTTAGAGGAATAAACGTGCATCTGGTAAGAAGAGGGTAAGAGACAGGAATAGTGCAGCTAATTTTCCTGTGATTTGTAGATTTAGATTAAGTGACTTCTGCTATTCACATTTATGGGTAAGCAGTTAGCCTGTATCGAAGTGTACCTGATGACGCTTTCATCTTAGGAACCAGATGTTTGTCCCAGACCTCGTACTGGATCACTCACTATTCTCCATCGTTGGTCTATGGACCATGTTGTGTTCACTGCTAAGAAGCAACTGGAGTGTTTCATAAAAATACAGATCTCAGGTTTCTACTTCTAGGGATTCTAAGTTAGTACATTTGGGACCCACTGTGACAGCCTTCGTATCAGACAATGGCAGCCTCAGGATGAGTGAGAATCATGATTAATGGTAGTCATATTTGTTTGCTTAATATCTATTCATAATCTTTAACGTGGCCTCAGAAAACCAAATCAAAATTGAGCACCTAGTTGCTAAGGGCTAGAATCGATGGTTGCCAATGTTGCTTCCATGCCATATTGTGAATGGGGAACAGATAGAATGAAGCTCCTATATTATAAGGGCTGCTGGAAAGACAGGGGGTGGGGTTGCTGACCAATGATGATAGTTTGAAAGACCATCATTATAATACTACATCAGCATATGCAAGGTTTGGCCTTATTACCCTCTACAGAATACTGTCACATCCTACACAAATCAACCCAGTGCTTCTCAAATATTAGTATCCAGAGGAATCACTTGGGGAGTGTTAAAAATACATATCTTCATGCCTGCCCCTGGGAACCTGATTCTATAAGCCTAGCATAGGTGGTGTGGGGACCACACTTTGAGATACACTGTCCTAGGCACTACCTAACTTAATAGCAACATATTGGCCTCGTACCCGTGTAATCCCCAGCAGTGAGAGTTCAGTCTATAGAGTGGCTGACAGGCAAGGGGCTGCTTTAGGAAGTGAGTATGGATGACACTAGGCAAACTGCTGATGTGCATCAGGGGTACACTGAGATCGGGACAGGTGTGCATGAGGAGTACACTGAGATCAGGGCAGGTGTGCATGAGGGGTACACTGAGATCAGGGCAGGTGTGCATGAGGGGTACACTGAGATCAGGACAGGTGTGCATCAGGGGTACACTGAGATCAGGGCAGGTGTGCATGAGGGGTACACTGAGATCAGGGGGTGTGCATGAGGGGTACACTGAGATCAGGGCAGGTGTGCATGAGGAGTACACTGAGATCAGGGCAGGTGTGCATGAGGAGTACACTGAGATCAGGGGGTGTGCATGAGGGGTACACTGAGATCAGGGCAGGTGTGCATGAGGAGTACACTGAGATCAGGGCAGGTGTGCATGAGGAGTACACTGAGATCAGGGCAGGTGTGCATGAGGAGTACACTGAGATCAGGACAGGTGTGCATCGGGTACACTGAGATCAGGGCAGGTGTGGAGGACATTTTATTAGCATTATTTTTGTAAACGTTCACCTTCCTCCAGGATGATCAGCTCTCAGAGGCAGACTCTGTATGCTGTTGAATTTTGCAGTTCCTGGAGAGGCTAGCACAGTGCCCTTCTTGCAACAAGCCTGCAATAGGTGTAATACCACATAGAAGCAGGTTCATTTGAGGTGGCCAGGAATTCTGGGTGGGAATGAATCCACCACATCAGAGCGTGTTGCATGTTGTGGTGACTGCTCTGTGACTCCTGAAGTCGAGTGACCCTGGGGTATTGCCAAACTCTCCTCTTACTTCCTTCTGCTTTCTTTCAAGTGTCTCCAGGTGGATAGTGATAGCAAAACAGTCACAGCATTAGAGAGTGTCTCCGGGTTTGTGACTTTGGAGGGTGAAACTGGAATAAGACCTGAAGGGTTGACTAGAGCACAGCCAAAGTCTACAAATTACCACTAATGAAGGACAAGGCAGGCAGAGAATATGTCGCCATACTGAGCACCTCTGCTCTAATCAGCCAAGAACACCTGGGCCTGCCAGGGTGGCAGAAACCGAGCCAACAATGGTCAAGAGGACACTCAGTGACAAACAGCAAAGCAGCAAGCTGCCCATGCAGTGCTTAGAGAAGACGGAAGAGGCGAAGAAGCATGACATGACTGTTGGCTTCATTCAACAAGAATTTATTGAGTTGCTACTATGTGCTAGGATCTGTTCCAGGTGCTTGGGATATTAAAGTAAACCAGAGAGACAAAGAAGCTTATATTTTATTTAGCTAAAGAGATAGCTAATGAATAAATAAATACATAATACAGTGCCATATAGGGATCAGTGCCAGTAAGAAAAATAAAGCAGGGGAAGGGAACAGTACTAAAATAAATATCATTCCAAAATGTACTGTTTTGATATAATAATGTTTAATAATAGTAGTTGTTATTTTAACAAATCCATTCAACTAATATTTAATGAGTACCTATTATGTGCCAAACACAGTGCTGGGAAATAGAGATACAGTGATAAGACAAGACACATTTCCTGATGCTTTTATTTTTTCAGAGCAGGAAAAAGGCCGTAAAGAATCAAACAAAGATTCACAAGAAACATAAATATTTCAATATTGCCTATTTCTTCCATCAGAGACAGGTGTAATATTTAAGCTGATCTGCTTGCAATATGAATTTCTTCCTGTAATTAGTGCTCTTTTCCCCAGCACCCCTGAGAAAACCCCAAACACAGGGCAAGCAGTATTATAATAAA
Organism: Miniopterus natalensis; assembly: GCF_054644295.1. Taxonomy (NCBI): domain Eukaryota; kingdom Metazoa; phylum Chordata; class Mammalia; order Chiroptera; family Miniopteridae; genus Miniopterus; species Miniopterus natalensis. The sequence goes on along the minus strand of NC_142081.1, from coordinate 17,929,518 downwards.
ATTTCGTTAAATAGTATAATTATCAAAAATACTGTATAGCAATATGCCAGTTATTAAGTGTGTTGACTCAGGTAGTAACTGGGAATTCTTGGTTCATATTAGTCTGCGGAAACATTTATCTTCCACACCACCCTGGATGCGCTGTTTCTTCCCTGCGATGGCATTTAAGACCTTGGGTTGTACTGTTTCTTTGGGGAGCCTCCTAGCTGCCAGAAGCTCAGAGCGACACGGCCGGGACCTCAGCTTTTAGTTCCCCGCTCCCTCCTCCTGGGTGCTGCGTCTCTGTAGCCCTGTCCCAAGAGTAGGTTTATGCACCCCGCGCTCTCTCCATGTAGGGTACAGGGGTCACCCACATTCTCTTTCGTGTCTCTGGGAGGGTAGCAATCCTTTTTACAGGCCTTCACCATTCTTCCTTTCCTCCGCTGCTTTCCCTGTGCTGCCCAGAGAACCTCCCGCACTGCGGGGCCCCCTTTCCTTCAGCTGATCCTGCCAGAGATTGTGCTCACTCACCCTCGCCTTTTCTCACAGCTCTAAAGCATCTTTCTATTTATACTGTTCACAGAAGGATAAGCAAAGATCGGGCGGATGGGTTGTGTTGCATAGAAATACACTTACTTATATGCTAAAAATGCAATGGGAATCTTTAATGTATGTTTCCTGTATATTTTCCTGTACTGTATATTCTCCAAAATACACTTAGTAACTTTCACATTATGAATCACTAAGCCTTATGCCTCTCCGAAGAAGGGAGCACGATTTCTCAAAATACAGTATTGTTTTTAGAATGAAAATTTAATGTTTCATGACCAATTCAATTCAGCTTTGAAACTCTACACTGCCTCACTCTTGATCTGCTTTAAAATTCAAAGGCTACCCATAAGAAACAAATGTCTTTTCAATTATTAAAATTGAATTTCAAGATTAGTAATGGTTTCTATAATAAAAATGTTTAAGTATATTTGAGAAATAGTTCTTAAATTCTAATAATAATTAAAAAGGACAAAAGCAGAGACTTGAAGGCAAATAACAAGAGCAAAGAATGAGTTATACAAAGTAAAACATATTTAATTTTCATAGAAGTTTAAAGGCATTGCATTAGAAGCATTAGGATAGGGAGACAGGCTCTCGCTCACACACACACACACACACACACACACACACACACACACACACACAGCTGACTCAATGTGCTTTCTGATCTGTGAGAATTAGGCTCAACCTAGTTATTAAAATTAGAGACAGGATACTGATTTTTTAAAAAAATCTTTATTTTCAGAGAGGGAGAAGGAGAGGGAGAGGGAGAGGGAGAGGGAGAAACATCGATGAGAGAGAAACATTGATCAGAGAGAAACATCGATCAGCTGCCTCCTGCATGCCCCCTACTGAGGATCAAGCCCCAAACCTGGGCATGTGCCCTGACGGGGAGCTGAACCGGCGACCTCCTGGTACATTGACTGACCCTCAGTCAACTGAGCCACACCGGCCGGGCAACAGGATAATGACCTTGGCTTTGCTTTCTAAGTTGGAGAATGTATCTGAGAATCCAGAATAGTGGTTAAATGTTTTTGATGTTTTATAAAATAAATGTAAGGATAGTCAGATGCTTATTATATTTCTGCTGTATGCTTTTTGCCCAGAATGCCACTGTGGGTGTGATAGATTTGAAAGAGGCAAGAGGTATGGTTCTGCCCTTGGGAGGTTTACCAGTGAGTTGGAAAGGGAAAACAAAAAGACTTTCTATTACACAGCTCGGAAACAGTACATGCCAGTGTACACTTAAGCTCTAGGTAGTGCAGAGACAGAAAATTTACAGTAATCGACTGAAAGAAAGTTATTAATATTGTGAGGGGCCTACATGGAGTGCTTCATGGAGGAGGAGGCATTGAACTAGGCCTGGAGGGAAATACAGGGTTGGGCATCACTTTTTTCGATGCGATGATGATAACTCATTTTTATTATAATAATGATTAGCTGTCTCTCGGCTCAGAGCTTAGAGGATGGAAAGCATGACAAACCCACAGGGTAACTATGTTTTAAAGATCTTTTTTAAAGGAGTTAGAAGGAAAAACGAGAAAGCCTTTCTAAGAGCCTAGGCTAAGGGGAAAATGTAGGAGGTGCAGGAGAGAATTAATGGGTAACGCGTATGATTTTGTACAAAGTAACCTTGACACAAATGGGGCAATTTAAAGGAGGGTAAGTGACTCCCAGCCCACTCACCCAGTTTGATGGAGGAAATAATCATGGGGTTGGTGACAGATTGGAAAAAGAAGACCCAGGGTAGCTTTCCCCCTCCATTATGTGTTTCTCATCTAGAGGTAGGGAGCTCATTGCTAAAAGAACATTTTAGAAACTCAGCCCTTTCTACTTTCAAATAATTTTAGGTAAGTAACTTGATCTCACAACAGATTAGATGGGCTTATCTTTTCCCTCCTCTCTCCAGCTCTAATGGGGACATGTGACCATTGTCATACCACTGAGGTCCAAGAGGTTGAAGTTAACCAAACAGGTTACAAAAGCCAGGATAATTGTAAATAATTATTTGATAACAAAGCTGTGTGTTACCATGTGCGAGTAGGGGGTGACTGGCCGTGTGCTTTGTGAGTGAGGACAGTGGTATGTCTCGAAGTCAGTGGTTTTCAACCTTGGCCACACCTGAGGATCACCAGGGGAGCGTTGAGCATTACTGGTGCCCAGCCTTTCCCTCCACCCAGGGGTATAGTTATTCTGAAGAGTGGTCTGGGCACCAGATTTCCTAAAGCTCCCCAGGTCATTCTAAGGTTGAGGACCACTATCTAAGTAGTAACATGAATGAATGGTACCCAGAAAGCTTGTTCTGCCCACCAGAGTTTCTGATTCGGTAGCTCTGGTGTGGGACTCAAGAGTTTGTATGTCTAATGTGTCCTCAGGTGATGCTAATGCTGCCGGTCTGGGGACCACACTTTGAGAAACACGGATTTAAACCACTGAAGACAAACTGGTCTGTGTTATACTAAACATTTCCTAAAGTTTGGCCTTTGAGCATAATTGTTAAAATGCATATCCTGAATACCTCCCTCGACCCACTGAATTAGAATGCCCGAGAACCTGCAACTTTCAATGAGATCTCCAGGTTTTTATTTTGGACTCTGTCACTTGTGAACTACTGTGCAGGTTAATAGTTTTGTTTCTTTTGTATCTTGCTCCAAATATATTCTCTACATAAATTGAATGTGGGACCCATATGAGGAATTTTGCCATTATTTTATGCTATTTTTATGGAAAAAACTCTATTTTTTAAGAGTTTGGATTGTCCTGCATACTCTGGGGTATTAAAAGATCAAACCTGGGGGAAATTCCTATGGGGCTTACGGTGTAATAGCAGAACCTTTTGTTCATGCAGTGGCAGCAATCCTAGCTGGATGTGGGGTGTCTTAGAGGTAACTTTTAAAAGCATGCTTTGCAAATTCAATCTAATTAGGTAACTGCACTCAACACAGGTCGGGTAAAGGTTGGAGGAGCATCTTTCAAATTTTAGAGGGCATTAGAATGACCAGGGTACTTGTTAAAAGTTCAATTCCCAAATTGCAGCTCCAGAGTCTTAGCCCTGGGTGGCGTCTAGAATATCAAACAAAAATAGGCGCTTCTGATACCCTGGGTGGAGGAAACTCATCTTTAAAAATGGGAGATTAGGGACTATGGAGGAGAAAAAATGTTTTCATAGTTGACCTGAGTTGCTAGTAAAGACTTTGCTATACATTAACTGTTTTTTTAAACTTTATATAAGTCAGCATTCTAAGAGTTAGGGGCAAGTGTCAGTTCAGGATCTACTTTTAGGTGTAATATTCCCCACGCCTGTTTCTCTCTCATTTAGATATTGTATGGCTTTGCTTTTTAAAAATCTCTTTCCTGTACTACTCCTCCTTTTATAGAGGAAACAGAGTAGACACATGGTTCAGATGGGGACCAGGTCAAGTTTGCAGTTGGCTGGATTTTCCTCCCCTTTGCCTCCTGCCTTGGCCAGCTTACTTTTATTTTTTCCTCTTATTCTCTGTACTCTTGCCCACCCCCGCCTCCACCCCGCAGCAGTCCGCGTGCCATCTTCACTCTGGGCTGTCTTTCCTTTGTGTCCTCTTTGTGGCCACTTCAGAGGACAGGAGGGGACAGAAGGTCACTGGAGACATTGTCAGTGTGTGGCTTTCTTCCTAGGTGTGGGTGGTAGTGGCAGAAGCTTAGTGAGCCAGCAAAAGGAAAACCTACACAAGTCTTCCAGGACGGTCTGGTTTGTGAGAGTGGGATTAATAGAACCAAGTAAAATAATTTTCCACCAAAACTCAGGGTTCATAGGTGAGAGAGATGGGCCTGGGGAAACACTTATACAACAATCAGCACTTTGTTAGTGAGTAATAACCTCGGGGGCGGCTGTGAAAATGAATCTTAACTGATTTACAGTATTGTTGGTCAGTCTTATCCCGTTAACTTCCAGCTGTTTTAGGTCATAGCGAATATGAGAGAGTTCTTGCTCTTCCTTTCATGGTCCAGACTTCCCTCATGCGCACCTACTAAGGCGTTAGCTTTCGCTGAAGAATCATGTCTCAGTCAGGAGAAGGGAAAGGCCTGGTAGGGGAGGAACTTGCATTGACTCTGGTGGTGATGGAGGTGTGGCCGCAGGGCCTTTCGTGGTTGGCGCATCGGTTGTCATGGAAACCCAGGGCAGTGGTACATCCCAGGCAAAGGCTGAGGGCTTCAGTCACCAAAATGGATGACTCAATGTGTTTGGCACTGCACAGATAAGAAAAGAAGCGATATGTATTCTTTACACTTTCCCCCTTCCACTCTGGGCTGCCTGTAACATTTAATGAGGGGTTTAGAGCTTAGTAAAAGCTGTTCTCTCTATTTTCAAATTATTTGCCTTCCTTCTTGAGGCAAGTGCTGAAATGGAATTGCTGAATCTGAACTAGGACAGAAAGCAGGCGGTATACACAAACAGGTTCCGTATAAGTCCCTAGTGGGGGTGCAGAAGAGAGATCCCCAAAGATTAAGATAGCTATTTCGTTAACGTGTACACCCATGTGCACCCCCCCACACACACACATGCACGCCCCTTCACAAAGGAGAGAGAGCACCAAGGGATGTAGAGAATGAACTGGAGTGATGAGTTTTAAGGTAGGTAAGAGTGGGGGAAATAGCTAATGAAAGGACAAGTCAAGGGAGAGAAAATAGAGTCACACAGAGAAAGTCACACAGAGAATGTAACCTTCAAGGTGTTCTGTCTTCATAACAAGAACATTGGAGACTTTTCTATGGAGAAAAACTGTAGGAGTGTGTTCAGTTCAGGTTGCTGCCACCAGCAGAAAGGAGATTTCTCCCTAGGGCTTTCAGAGAAATCTGACATTATGTTCATCCTGCTGGTCAACTCAGCACTGTGACTTTTACCTTATAGCATTTCTTCAGGAAATATTTGTTTCTTGAGCTTCCCTTTAAGGTATCTCCCCCATCCTTTTCCCCTGGAGACTGAATCACTTGAGTAAGATATACTGTCTAGTAAATCAGTGATTCCTTATAGCAGCGATCCAACCAACGGTGAGGCCCCACGAAACAGACCCACATGTTGTACAATCCCTATAAAAAGTCTGAGTTTTCACCAAAGAGCTCGTTCCATCTCCCACAAATGCAAAACTCTAGAGGACTATTTCTTTTCTCAGGCTCCAAAGTTTAAATAGCTGCTATATTCTTGTTAGTTGTATAATTTCCATTTTATAGATCGGAAACCCAAGGCTATTAGAAGTTTTCGTATGCGCTGTGCCTGTGTTGTTTGTGTACTAGCTCACTATTATCCTGAGCTGTCTGAGTGAGGCAGAGAGTGAACCTTGCTAATTCTTGGCTCTCCTGTATACCCAGAGCTATGCCTAGATCATAACAGAGGCTTCATAAATTCTGTCCAGCTAAATTGTACATTTTGTTTGCGTTAACAAGAGGGGATAATGAAATAGCTAGGGCTAGACCTTCCCCTCTCTACCAAACTTCCAGAATTACAATCAGTACATAGCCATGCTGGGCACCTGTCGATGGACTGACTGATGGACTGATTCAAGACTATTATGTTCTTTAACACTTGTCCCATATGCTTCAACAGGGCAGAATTAGAACTCAGAATGTTCCGAGTTCTCTCGCCTTGAGAAATTCCTGTTTAGAGGGGCACGTGGAGCTCACTGGCTAAACTCTAGGTAGATAGAACTGTAGAGCTTTTAAAAGGGAACCCAGAGTTCATATAACCCCACAATTTTATTTTGTAAATGGAGGAACCAAGGCCCAGAGAAGTATGCTTTGCCAAGGGTATGAACTAAATGATGGCAGTTTTAGCTCATGACTTGTGCTGGCTGGAGCGCCAGGTGAATTTTCCAGTGTGAGCCTCCTTTTGAGGAAAGGCACAGGCATTTTTTTTTTTAAATCCTCACCCGAGGATACTTTTTCCATTGCTTTTCAGAGAGTGGAAGGGGGGGGGGGGAGAGAGAGAGAAGCATTAATGTGAGAGAGACTCATCAATTGATTGCCTCCCACATGTGCCTTGACCAGGGCCGGGGATCGAGCCTGCAACTGAGGTACATGCCCTTGGCAAGAATTAAACCTGGGCCCCTTCAGTCCACAGTCCAGCACTAACCACTGAGCCAGACCAGCTAGGGCAAGGCCAAGGCATTTTTTAATGTGAACCGAGGCATGTTCTTCAATGACCCCCACCCTGCCTCTGACCACAAAAGCCGGCATGAAGATATATTTCTGTCTTGATTCACTAGGCAGAATTATTCATACAGGTAGAATGGTTGGGATGCAGAGAGTTAATATAGCTGCCAGATAATACGCCAGTGCCACAGAGTTTAATAATAGATAATAATAAATAATACAGTGGGGAATTATGTAATTCAGTTATAGAGTAAATGGCAGAGGAAGCACTCACACATTCACAGAAGAGTGTTTCTGATGGGAACACTTAGGTGATTCAATTTTACTCGCCTCTTCAGCTCTATCCACTGGAGAGGCAGGCAGGACATTGAGATGTGCCCAGTTGGGGCTTTTATTTTATGCAGTAAAGTTACAGGTATCAGAAGCTGAGCCAGAAAGTACGAGTTGTGCTGCTTGGACAGTTATCAGTTAATCCTCTTAATGCATTTATTACTTTCCTTGTGTCAGGGCCGGATCGCTTCCTTCAGCGAGGGGAGATGGTTCCAGGTTGGTCATCCTCTCCCATCACAACTCTTTGTAATTCACAGCATGTAAGAGGGTGATGGCAGAACCCCGAGCTTGAAGACACGAAGAGGCAGGGGGTGGGGGGTGAGCTGAGGTGGTGACGGGAGGTGAAAGTCGTAGCCACAGTCATGGTCCAGCGAGCTCTCCCATGAGCTGGCGTGTGCTTCTCTTTGCTCATGGGCACTAGAGAAAGCCAGCTGCCGATCACTATGAAACCTGTATTCTTTCCCTAGAAGAATGGGATATTTCCCCCTTCACTCTTTTAAAATAAGATAAAAAGCAGGGGGTGGGGAATTAATTAATGTCAGTAAATGGAGCATGAGGTGCTTGTCTGGATATGATAATGACTGTGAATTAGTGCAGAAGAAATGGAATGGTGTAGAAAATGAACGGCACCGGCACACTGCTTTGGGATGGACTCAGCCACCCCTGTAATGCATTAACTCCTCCTGTGCCTCATCCTTTGTCCTGCCTCTCTGTCACTCTGGGCCAACCCTCAAGCACTGCAATGTCTCGGGGCTATAATATTCTAGCCTGAGGTGCCCAAATGGAGCCCTGCCTCCAGGAGAGGTGGGGCCAGCTGATGAAGGCATTCTTTTATTTTTTATTTTTAAAAAATATGTTTTTATTGATTTCGGAGAGAGGAAGGGAGAGGGAGAGAGAGAAACATCAATGATGAGAGAGTCATCAATCAGAGGCTGCCTCCTGCACACCCCCCTACTGGGGATCAAACCCCCAACCTGAGCATGTGCCTTGACCAGGAATTGAACCGTCACCTCCTGGTTCATGACGCTCAACCACTGAGCCACGCCATCTGGGCGAAGACATCCTTTTAGAATGGAAACAAAAGAACTCTGTCTGCTTATTAGATTACTGAAATCACACCTTAAAGGAGTCGCTGCATTTTCCTACTTATGGGAACTGCAAAATGATTCTAGAAGGAACGAGCCAGCAGGGGAAAGAAAGGGAAGGAGTTCCTAAAAAGAAGCTGTTGCCTCTCCCCCAAAGCCAAGGTTTACCTTTGGACTGTTAGTAACCAATCTGCACCCCTCTCTGCTTTTCCATATATGCCTCAGGCTATAAACCTTTGGAGAAGTCTTTGGATAAGTCCAACAAACACACACTGACTGGGCACTTCCTGTGTGCAAGGCCTGGGGTGTGAACAGAGATTTACAGGAGCCTCCGTATACAAGGAATTGTCTTCTCATGGGCTTGGCACATAGTAAGCACTATCATTTCATTGAATTTCATGCATATGGAATTTTTCTTTGGGGACAGGAAGGTTGAGAGGTTCCGAGAGCCCTTGACAGCTTTCTTTACTCTTTGTTTCTTTTCTCCTTTCTTTTCTCCTTTCTCTTCTTTGCTTTAAAGTTCTTGGCACATTGGCAAAATGAAGAATTACAAAAACATAGTTACAGTAACCTTTAAATGTTAACATTTAAGAAATTATTTGCTGTTAACACAAAAATCCAATGCTGTCAAGTCACAAAATATGATTCACTGAATTTAGAGAGGATATTAATTCACAGTACACTATAGGCAGGTTACCCAGGAGTGGAATTCCAGTTTGGAATTGTTTGTTGACATCTTACATCTTTTCGTATCCTCACTGGTGGTGGCTATATATGCAGACTCATTTGAAAATAATACTTTGGTATTTTCTTACATATACTTCATTCCAGCCAGCATGGCTCAGTGGTTGAACGCTGACCTATGAACCAGAAGGTCGAGGTTCGATTCCTGGTCAGGACATATGCCTGGGTTTCGGGCTTGCTCCCCAGGTCCTCAGTCAGGGGCGTGCAGGAGGCAGCCGATCAATCTCATCATTGATGTTTCTATCTCTCTCCCTCTCCCTTCCTCTCTCTGAAATCAATAAAAACATATTTAAGAAGATATATATATATATATATATATTTCAGAACACCAGAAAGGGCTAGATGAAACCACACCGAGAATAATCGTTGAAGCTGGGCAGTAGGCCTATGGTGGTTCTTATTACTTTTGTAAATGTTTGAACGTTGCTATAATAAAATAAATTTTTTGGACTAAAATGTTGAGTGAGGGGTCCTTTAGGAATGCAAGCCTAGGCAGATGTCCTCTCCATACACTCCTTCAAGTCCCTGTTCCTTCAAGTCCGAGTTGGAAGGTAGACAGGGAATGCTGTGCGTTCCTGGAGTAGCTCAACATGCTTGCCAAGGGCATTATGCTAACATGAGATGCCTTTTGTTCCCTCAGGAGGCTTGTGAGCTGTTTCTTAAGAGGCCAACTTGTGGCCTTAACAGTTTGTATAAGGGTATTAGTGTGTTAAGGGTATATTAGTTTGCTAGAGCTGCCATAACGGAACACCACAGACCAGGCAGCTTAAACAACAGAAATTCATTTTCTCACAGCTCGGGAGGCTAGAAGTCCAAGATCAAGGTGTCAGAAGGTTCTGATTCTTCTGAGGCCTCTGTTCTTGACTTGCAGATGGCTTCCTTCTCACTGTGTCCTCCCTTGGCCTTTCTTCTGTGCACATCGCTATTGTCTCTCTCTGTGTCCAGATTTCTTCTTCTAAAGACACCAGTCATACTGGATAGGATCCAACCCTAATGGCCTCCTTTTAACTTAATCACCTCATTAAAGGACCTATCTTCAAATCCAGTCACATTCTGAGGCAGTGGGGCTAGGACTTCAACATAGGGACACAGTTCACAGGGTGACACAGGGTGAGACATGTCTTTAAAGAGAAAAGAAAAATTGATCCCCTCTGATCTACATTCTGGGGACTCCTTCAGAAGCTTTCATTTGGGTGTGCTTGTGACATCTTACAGGAGGCTAATTTAGAGAACTGCTTTTACAAGAACACTTTAAAAGGTGAGCAAAAAGAATCATGACTCTATAAACTTGTATCTTGCGTTGATGTGGCAGGAGGCAACCTTAGCACTGCCAACAAATTGTGGAGGTAGAAGGAGTTGGGAGTAGGATGAGAGAGTCAAAAGTTGAGGGAAAACTGTCAAAAGTTGAGGAAAGGAGGGAAAAAAAGACAAGAGAAGAAAGAAAATGAGAGAGCAAGACAGTGAGAGAAAGAATAATAGAAAAGGGGAGGTGGGCAGGGGAAGGAGGAGAGGGGAGGAAGAGTGACCCGTGGGGAGACAGAGCAGACAGAAATCAGCGTAGCCCGCACTTCTCAGTGGGTTGAAATAGAGTCCATGTGTTTCCTCCTCTTAGGAGACCCAGCTCCTTTTCAAGAGGGTGAAGAGAGTAGATCAGATATATGCAAACAAGAGCAGAAAGTAAATGGTGGCGCTGGAGAAAGAGGGCTTAGGTGTTGAGGTTTGGTGTGGATGGCTGAGGACCATCCAACATTAATGAGCACAAATGTGTGCACAGGACAAAAATGCCTCTCCAGGGACCCTCATGACTCAAGCTTTGTTGGTGCCACTGGAAACCACAAATGAGAAAATAACTGACTCGCTCTCAGGCGATTTGGTGTAGGGACCTGAAGCTCTTAGCTGCTGCCAGGCCATCCATCTCCCCTGCGCTCGGTGAACCCAGTACTGTCCTCCTTGCCAAAGTGCTAGGCATTGGCCTCTCCCTTTCCCCAAATTCTGAGACAGGGACCAAGTGGGTAATGGGAGTGTGCCCTGTGGGTGTGCAATTTAGGAAGAAGGATGGGAAAGTGTGTCGTGCACACCCAGAGACATACACACAGAGGGTATTTTCACTCATCGCTCCCTGTGGGCTTCACCATTTTCTTAAAGGCCTTTGCCCTCTGGTTTTATGAATCCCAAGCATCTTCCTGGAACCTTCGAGCCTTTGAGTCAAGCCTCAAGCTAAGTGCAGTGGAGGTTTTATCTCTTCTTGGAAAGAAATTTCTTTTCCCCTTTCGGTGGTATACAAATTGTGTTGACAGACAAATGCAGGGTTAGGTGAGCCTGTTTGTGAGACAACTGGATTTTGGAAGCTCAAGGAAGCAGACACCAGGATGAGGCTGAGAGGGAAGGATTCAGGTGGGCTGGGAGGCTACGGGGTAAATCCAAGGCCCTGGCGGAGATGAGGCAGGGAGGTGAGAGGGAGGGAGGGGCAGTTTCCAAGATGCCTCACGAGAGCTCTCTGTTTGGAGCTGCTGGGGATTTCTAAACTTTCAGATAGGGTGTTTGGCTTTAGACAGGTGTCTGGCTTAACGGAGCCTCTATTTCACCATCTGTGCAGTGGGCATACTACCAACCTACTTACTTCACAGGGTGGCTTTGAAAACAGAGTCATGTGGGGAAAATATTCCGACAATTCTAAAGAGCCATAAAACATAATTACTCTTTTTATGTTGCTCTATCGATGTGTGAAACTTGCCTACGGCATCTCTGCTGTGTACTGTGTCTATGCCCGTGTCCTGCCCAGTTGAATATCTCTTGTGGTGGGGAGCTTACCTTTAAGGCAGGTCTTTTTTTTTTACATTTATTTATCATTTTTAGAAAGAAATATTTGTGTTGAGCCCAAATCTGGCTAATAATAATAACAGTAATAAGCTAACACTCATGTGATGCTTCCTCTGTCCCATTCCTCTTAGCAACCCTGTAAGGTGGGTACTGTTCTTATCTCAGTTTTACACATATGAAAACTGAGGCACAGAGAAGCGAGGTGACTTGTCCTAGGTCACATGACTAATTTTTACCCACTGGTCCTTGCTTTTCTGTCCACAGTCAACCCATAGTATTGGAAGACCACTATTTGGGCTCTCTGAGTCCTCCCGTTGCCAGACTACCCTTTACTCTCCCTTGTTCAGATCTACTTGGCTTCCTCTTTAGAGTGTTGTCCCCAAAGAAGGGCCTGCTCCCCAGGAGTGCTTTGACCTGTGTAGAGGAGAGCTGCACTGCTGGTTGTTCTTGCACCTACTGCCGGTCTGCTAGGAGCTTTGGGGAGGGGGTATTACAAGGAAGAAAGGATGTTCTCAAGCTGGGGGCCACTGGAAAGGAATCAGATGGCATGTGCTTGTCCACCGGCCCCAGCTGCCAGATGCTGGGGATTGGGATCAGCTGTGACCTAATTATGAGTCTCGTAAACCTGCATTGTGTCCTTTATTTTCTAGCTCATTGACCACCCAGAGGGGGAGGGAAAATGAATGAGATTCTGGTCAAGTCATTCCTGCCACTACCACGTGGCCAAGGTCACAGGCCCATGATGTCCAGAGGGAGTTAAAGGGGTGGGCTCTTTGTTGTCCTCTCTGAATGAAGCTGGCGGGGAATGAGGCGGAAGAGAAGATAGATTAGCAGACATTCAAGCCTCACAGAAACTCCTTGATTGGAATGTCTTCTGTCCATTGCAGAGCTAGGAACTCCTGGCCCGGTGTTCTGCGATTGTCAAGATAGCAAGTTAATAAGGCCCAGGCTCTTTCAATTACATGTATGTGAAAATACATACACAAAGCTATCAATATCTGTAAATATCATGTATTTGATGATTCTTTGGGAACAAAGACTGAGTCGAAACTGAATTGTGCTAAGCATTCAGTTCTTTTTTTTTTTTTTTCTTTCTTTTTCTTTTTTTACTGCCAGAGAGCCCCAGGTCTTTATCCCAAATCAAACACATAATCTCTGTATTATATAGATGTGTACTGTTCAAAATTTCTCTTGTCAAAAGATAGCATCTATGAATCACTAAGTAAAATCTATAGAACGGTCTGAGTAAAATCAGTTGGAAATGTCTGAAAAAGTGTCCTCCTTCCTTACTTTAAAAAAAACAAACAAATTTTTCTCTCAAATCCTGCTGTGGGAGCCCTAGCACTAGTAGCATTTGGGACCACACGGGTGCTGGATTCAAATCCTGCCTCTGCCACTTTGGAAAGTATTTGGAAAATGTTGACCTTGGGCAAGTTACTTATTTTTCCAAGACTCTGTTTCCTCATCAGTCAAGATTGGGAATAAATAATAATAACACTGTAAGGTTGTTTTATAATTAGGATGTAATGAAATAGTATATATGACATACATTATAGAAGGTCTACCATACAATAAAAGCTCAAGAAAAGAGAGATTCCTCCTACCTTCCATTTATTCAAGGTGAAGGGTATGAAATCATTATGGTGTTACAAATGCAGTGGTAAGACCTCTTAGTGCAGTGATCCCAGACTTTCGTATTTTTAATACTGGGAACAAATTTCAGACTACTAATATTTGTGTTAAACGTTTAAAAAGTAACTGTCATGTATTAACATCATTTCAAAAACACGGTAACATCCCTAAAGTGAAGAACTTACCTCGAAGGAATGTGTGAAAATTAAATAAGGCTATGCATATAAACTACATAATATAGTGCTTAGCATTTGATAAGCACTGAAAAAGTGCTAGGTATTCTGTTTGGATTATTAGTTTTAGTATTGGTACAGTATAAATATTGAAAATCAAGCCCTGATTCTCTAACATGACATATGAACGGTTTCATAAAGGAATATCATTCCTACTACCCCCTCCCCAATATGCAGCTACTTACAGAAACACCCAACTGCTGTCAGGGGGTCCCAGGGCCAGTGGGCAATGTCCATGAGTAGTGTTGCTGGTGGGTAAGAAAACTGGCGTGGCACCAGGTTCTCTTTTGCCCTCCATTGTTTATTTAGATGTGGGTTCAAGTTCTCTGTAATAATAAGAGCCAGCATTTATAATGATGGATAACATCTTGTTATATATCCAAGAATATGTTTGTGTGTAGGCATTACTTTGCCAAGCATAAAAATCAGTTTGGAAAACCTGTATGGACTCACCCATCTTTTTTTTGTGTCTAAATCCTTACCCGAGGATATTATTTTTTCCATTGCTTTTCAGAGTGGGAGAGAGAGAGAAATATCGATGTGAGAGAGACACACCGATTGGCTGCCTCCCACATGAGCCCCGACTCACCGGGGATCGAGCCTGCAATGAGGTACATGTCCTTGGCCAGAACCGAACCAGGGACTCTTCAGTCTGAGAGCCAGTGCTCTAACTACTGAGCAAAACTACGGAGGCTTGGACTCGCCCATCTTAATTACTACATCTCAACCCTCCTGTTCTGTCTTTATGCATAGCCATGGCCAGTTCTGGTTCCGCACAGGAAGCCTTGAGAGGGAAGGGGGCTCTCAGACGATGCCTCCAGAACCAGAGGATACTTAGAAAGTGGCAGGGAAAGCTTCAAATGGTTGACCTTCATACGTTTGCCAACGTTCTTCTGGGGATAGTGTGATTTAATGTCTCAGTCCCACCTCCCAGTCACTCCAAGCTTTTATAGACTGTCTTCTGACCCACCCAATTAGTAATTATTCAGGAGAAATTCCAAATGAATCTCACCTTTGGATTACCTTCTTTGGAGGAAAGCGAGGGCTCTTCCTCCTGCTGATCTGAAGGGAGTCAGCCTTATGGGGGGATGAGATCTTGGGAAGGGGAGACATTTGACACTGAGAGGTGAAATGACTTTCAGTGTTGTAGTAAAATGGATTTAAAAAATACCTTCAACCCCAGTACATTCCAGATTGTGACAAAATAAATACAAACAAAAAAATAAAAACCAAAATCAAGCCAGGTTAATATAAAAACAAAGCTTGCTTAAAAATCTAGATTTGTTGTCTCAGAATTTAAGAATTCTGTGGAACTGCCCTGGCTGGGTGGCTCAGTTGGTTGGAGTGTCATCCTGTACACCAAAGGTGCCGGTTCAATTCTCGATCAGGGCACATACCTGGGTTGCAGATTCGATCCCCCATCAGGGCTCATATGCGAGTCATTGATCAGTGTTTCTTTCTCTGTCTCTCTCTCCAACATATCCTCAGGTGAGAATTTAATAAAAAAGAAAGATTATTTTCAGTCCCACAAGTTAACTCCTTGACTATTTAGGTATACTTTTTTTCCTCTGTCTAGGGCCAACCCAATAAAATATATGGCTCCTGCTCTGAGATGCAGATAGAGATATCCCCAGGCCACCATATGTATTTATTATGAAGTACATGAACACATCACCACTCAAACAGAGCAAGTGCATTGCTGTTAAAAATTAACACAGACTTTCTGTTGTGTGTTGTCCCCATCAGTTCCCCGTTAATGAATAATAGTCTGGAATACCCCCTAGTAGCCTGAGGTGCCTCTGAGAGTGGGGTGTGTTCTGCCAGCGCTTTGCCTTAATCAGACTGGCCTGTTTCTAAGTGAGTGGCTTTGAAGTAAGAGCGGGCTGGGTTGGTCCGTGGACTGGGGAAGCATCTGCCTAGCAGGCTTCTTTTCAGATGCTCAGGCACCCGTTCTGTGGACCCTGGCATTTTCTTTAAAAAAAACAACAAAAAACTTGCTTTTTCCCCTTTGGCTTCCTCTTCTTCATTTGTCAAACATTGTTTGTGTGCGTGTGGTTGTCGGGGGACGTTGCATGTTAGTTCACACTTGAGATGTCACTATAGTTTCTCCTGTCAATTTTGATTCCAACTTGACTGGGATGAGCAAATGTGACAACTTCTAGACACCCAGGAGGCGCCTTTCGATTCCAGAGAGTGAGGTACATAATGGGGGATAATTTCACTTATGAAAATGATAGAGGAGGGATTTCTTAAACGCTGAAATAAAAGATGACCTCTTGCTCTCCACAGCAAGGCATGGAGATCCCAGCAGCAGCGATGTGTTGCTTCTACCATGTTGTCCCAGCAGGAAGAGGGGAAGAGAGGTAGCACTGATTGAACACCTACTGTGTGCCTTTACTTATTATCTTGGTTAATTTCAGCGAGCAAGAAAACAGTGTTCCCACCAAACTGCAACAAGAACTGCAAATCTTAGAGTTTCGTTAGCAACGCTGGTGAGTCTTCTCAGACAATAATTGAAAGAGCCCTTGGTTTGTTACATCAGGGACCAGGAACAATTCCTTGGTGGGAAATCTGCTGTTTGGGGCTCATTTTGATGCTCTAGAGGAAAAGGTGGGCACCCCTGAGGCTCCCACAACTCACCCCACACCCCTTCCTGAGGGTGATAGTAGTCTGGATCCCTGATTGGTACCGTGGCCCCTTATTTCCCACTCCTCAGCCTGGGCAGACTCTCCTCCCGAATTGCCCTATGTGGTGAGCGCTGAGGCATTGCTGGTAATTAGGTCGCCCACTGCACCCGCCCTTCCTCATGCCTTCCCCACCACTGCCTCGGTGCTGTGTTTTACTCCCTTTTACTGATACTACAGTCTCAACAAAGTGGCACATCAGTGGCAGTGGCGTGAGGGCTTGAGCCCTCATCAAAGCAAATGGAGGGACAAGAAATGAATACAATTTCCATTAATGACCTAGATGAAGTCTCCAGGCATTGCTTAGACATTTAATTTTATTCTGATTTTTTTTTTTAATGTTGTGGGGCAGAAAGCCAAAAACACCAACTATCGCAGTGTTTTCTACATTATACATTATTAGCCAGAGGGAAGCCTACTTCCTCAGTTGAAATTAGGGAGAAAAAGTCATCCTCTAAAATTTACCCAGATTTTGATGAATACAATTTTAGATTTTTAATATCTTTGTCTCAATTAGGGAGTTTTCCCTTGCATTTTGGAGTTTTAATGTGAAATATTTTCTTTTGAATTTGGGGGACCACTTCCCTAAGAATTGAGAATATAGCTGCATTCATTTATTCAGCAAATATTTACTGAGTGTCTGCTTTGCACCAGACACTGTTTTAGGGTCCTAGAATACATCAACGAACAAAGAGAGAAAAATTACCCTTCCTTTTGTAGGAGGAGAGAGAGGCAATAAAAATATAAATATTGCAAGTCATTTACTTTTGTACCATGTAATATAATGATAAGAATTATTTGAAAAAGACAAGGCAGACCAGGGTAAGTGGATAGGGGTGCTGGGTAAGGGAGATGAGAGAGTTAGCCAGGTTTCAGGGAGATAAGCCCAGCATGTCTGGAGTGGAGCAGAGGAGAAGAGTTACCTACTGGGAGCAGAGCCTATAGGGCCTTTTCGGCCATTGAAGGGACTCCAGCTTCTACTCTGAGTTGACAAGGGAGCCATTACAGTCTTGAGCAGATGACTAACATGAGTTTACTTGTTTTGTTTGTTTTTTTAATATATCTTTATTGCTTTCAGAGAAAGGAAGGGAGAGGGAGAGAGAAACATCAGTGATGAGAGTCAGTGATCGGCTGCCTCCTGCATGCCCCCCGCTGGGGATCGAGCCCGCAACCTGGGCATGTGCCCTGACCGGGAATCGAACCCCTATCGCCTGGATCCTAGGTTGATGCTCAACCACTGAGCCACGCCCGGCCTGGCTTGGGTTGTACAATACTTGCTCTGGCTCCTGTATTCTTAATGTTCCCAAAACAATTTTCTTGCCCCATGATTCCTGTTTTCTAATGTGCTATTGTCATTATTTCCTGCAAAACAGGTCTCACCCAGTGTGGCACTAAGTGGGTGGCTGTTCATTCCCGATGAGGTATTGTAGCATCTCAATTTACCTACAGCTTATGCCAAGTTTTAATAGACTAATGCAAGAGTGTGTGTATGGTGTCTAGGAAAAGGACAGTAAGAAGGTAATTCATTTCCCCCCTGAGCATGAGGTTTGATTACCTTTGTCATTGTTTCCAGCCAACACAGCCACAGACATAATTAGTGGTTATACAATTATGTAATCACATTGCCTGAGGCCTCATTACCCCTTGACTCATAAACCTTCCTTGCCATCTCCCCACGACCCTCTTAACAAACACACCTACCCACCACCTATGTAGTGGGAGAAGCCACAAGCCCTAGCCTTGGAGGAATTGTATTGATTTGTAAGAAGAGAGAAGCTATCACATGCTATTCTCACTAATCTGGAAATAGACACAACATTTTATCTGCCACTCTGTTTCCTGTTGTAGATCTACCTAATAAAACCATTAATCTAACTGTCCATTCACCCATTCATCCATTCATTCATCCATTCACCCCTTTCCCCATTCATCTATCTGCCTGTCCATCCATCCACCCAATATGTCTGTCTGTATTTCTGTCCATCTTCCCATATGTCCAATTTCTATTTGCTGAGTGACTATTTGTGCTGGGCACCATGCTGGGAGGCAATCTATTTTATGGTTAGACAATAGCTTCAAGCTGACTGGAATGGAATCCTGCACATTACTTTAGCTATAGGACCTTGGGTATTATATTATTTGAGTCTCAGCTTTCTCATCTATGGGGTGGAGAAAATTATTCAAACATATATCAGGGAGTTGTCGTGAAGATCACAAACTTAATTGATGCAAGGCTCTTTCCTTTTGTCCTGGAGGAATAGTCTAGTAGTTTGAGTTTGCATCCAGTCATCTCTCTGTTCCTTTTCTCGTCAGTTCACTCCTTCCCAGTTTATCCAGGAGTCTCTCCAGGACCCAGCATGGGCTAAGGAGAGAGTTAGGGTTTCTGCGAGCAGTGGGAGCTGTAGATGCATCCCCAGTACCTAACACGGTGCTTGGCACGTGCACTGTAGCCAGTCTACATTTCATGAAAGAATGCAAGTCCCTGCTCTTGAGGAGTGTTCAGCGTGTCTGCAGAAGGCCAGTGCCAGATGGGAGTGTCACTCGGGCAGCCAGCCAAGGACAGAGAGCAGAGCGGGGACGACTGAGCACAGACAGAGGGAGATGATCCTCCAGCTGCTTCTGTGGCCTGAAAATGTAATGCAATTTCTTCCTGGGACTGGCTCTTTTGTTCTGTGCTTTGATTTCTGTCTTTGTGTCAGTGACTTGTCTGACGTTTCTGGGGCTCTGCCCTGATACACAGTCCAGGCAGGTGGGGTCCCAGTAGGGAACTATGTATGTCTCTGTGTGTATTCCAGAAGGAGTTTAACCTTGGACAAATGGGCCGGTATTTTGACTTTAAGGCATGTTGATATTACCTCTGTGTCATTCTCCCTCACACCTGGTTGGGGTAAGGGTATTAAGTTTGACCTACAGGACTTGTAGCTTTGTGAGATACAAGTGGTGTTTACACTTAAACTTGCTGGGACCAGTCTTAGTGCAAAGGGATGCTGAAGCCTCTACAAAAAAATGTCATATTTAAGGGGATAATCACAGTGGTGACTTAAGTGTATTTTGGAAACATGTGGGATTAAAAATGGGAGACTCTGGCCTGGCCACCGTGGCTCAGTGGTTGAGTGTCAACCGGTGAACTAGGAGGTCACTGGTTCGATTCCCAGTCAGGACACATGCCCGGGTTGTGGGCTCCATCCCCTGTAGGGGCTGTGCAGGAGGCAGCCGATCAATGACTCTCTCTCATCATTGATGTTTCTATCTCTCTCTCCCTCTCCCTTCCTCTCTCTGAAAAAAATAAAAACAAAATTAAAAAATTATATAAAAGTAAATATGAGATACTCTGTAGTTTGACTGCCTGGGTCAAATAATGGCTCAGTCTTTCATGGTCATGTAATCTTGGGCAATGTTATTCACATTTCTGTGCCTTAATTTTTTGGTCTATAGTCACACCACCCTAAACATGCCTGATCTCACCTGAGCCTTGTTTTTTGTCTTTTTTAAAATATGTTTTTATTGATTTTTAGAGAGCGAGGAAGGGAGAGAAATAGAAAGACACAAACATTGATGAGAAAGAAACATCATCGATCAGCTACCTCCTGCATGCTGCCTACTGGGGATCGAGCCCACAACCCGGGCATGTACCCTGACCGGGAATCGGGGGAATCAAATCGTTACCTCTTGGTTACTGGGTTGACACTCAGCCACTGAGCAACACCGGCCAGGTGTCTGTGCCTTAGTTTTATTGTTGTAAAGTGGTTAGAATAATCAAACCTACCTCATTGGATAGCTGAGAGGATTAAGTGAGATAATATATATTTTAAAAATATTTTTTAATTGATTTTTTTAGGGGGGGAGAGAGAAATATTGATGTAAGGGAGAAACACCACTTTGCTGCCTCCTGCAACCCCAGCATGTGCCCTGACCAGGAACTGAACCTGAAACCTTTTGGTGCAGGGACGATGCCCAGCCAACTGAGCCACACCGGCCAGGGCTGAGATAATATTTTTAAAGAACTTAAGTTCTAGGCTCATAAGCATTCAATAAATGCTGGCTATTATTTCTTCTCCTCCACCTTCCCCTCTCCTTTTTTTTTCCTTTAGTACTGCCAGTATACTATTTAGAATAATGTCATTATGCAGATTTGATTTGATAATGTTTGTGAAGGTAGCTAATTGCCCAGCTCAGTGCCTGGCACAGATCAGCTCTGAACAAATGTTACTTTTCTTTCACATCAACCTTTAAAGTCCATCCCTAAAATCTCAGGGACTTTGTTATGATTCCCCCTAAACCTAATGCAATATATTCACATTTCTGGTGAAAAGAAGATTCTCAGTTCAACCAACAGACTGGGCCTCTCTTGCCTTCCCACTGCGCCCTGTGATAGACGCAGAGCAGGCACTCGTGCATAACCCGTGTGACTTTGCGTTGAGTGAGAATTGTAACTCTGTGCATGTTTTACTCTATTGTTCCACAAACTTGCAGCTTAAGACACCACACATTTGTTACCTCCCAGTTTCTGAGAGTCGGGAATCTGGGGACACCTTGACTGGGCTTTCAGCTTGGGGTCTCTCGCAGGCTGCGATCAAGGTTCCAGCTAGGGCTCGACTGGAGGGGTCTACTTCCAAGTCACAAGGTTGCTGGCACAGTCCTACTTCTGGAGTATTGGGTGGAAGGTCTCAGCTCCCAGCTGACTGTTAGGGGGAGATTGTCCTTAGTTCCTTGCCATGTGGCTTCCCCACATGGCAGCTTGCTTCATCAAATCCAAGGACAGGAAGAAGCTGAGGAAGAGAGAGAGCAAGAGAGAGAGGGAGAGGGAGGGAGAGAGCCTCACTGACCTTGTAACGGGATGGCAGTTGGAACGTTATGTGATGTAAGCTCAGAAGAGACATCCCTGTTCTATTAGTTAGAAGGAAGTCACCACTCCCACTACATGCAAATGGAGGGCATTATACAAGAGTGTAAATACCTGGAGGTGGGGACCATTGGGGGCCATTTGGGTCCCTTATACCCTTCGATTTTCCAGCAGAATTCTGGAGAGGGAGCTTTTCAGAAACTTCTAGTTTTGTTGCACTTTTTAATTCTCCTGTAAATAGACACCTCTCCTTCCATTAATGAACATTTCAGTTCCATGGATGCTTTGCCTTCCTCCCGACTGATTGTCAGTGGGCAGTAGCTCCTAACAAAGAACAGTTTTAAGGTTCTTTTCCTTCTCAGCCTCTCCATTAAGTGGTTAATGATGTGGAAGCAAGCACTTGGAGGTGCTATGGGAGCTCCTATTCAAAGGCACACTATGCAGAGAAAAGCTGCCTTCTATGGTGATAAAGTGAGGATGGTTAGCCCCTAATTTATCTGTTTAGTAAATTTGGATCTGTGCATCTCCAGTTTGTTTGTTTGCTTGCTTGTCCTGCAAATGGATGAGCCAAGGGGATAAAGTATAGGATAGAACTCTAGGAGCTGAAAGTATAGGAAAGGCTAACTCAAAGGGAAGGCAAGCTACATGGAAACATGGCTACAAGTTAGAAGAGGTGCCAAGAGGGGCTCCCTGTGGTTGCTTCCATTCATATAGTTCTAGTCAGTGCTAGTTCGATTGAAACAGGGAGTCATCCACTCCTTTAATTTATTCCACAGATATTTTTTAGCATTTTCTATGTCCCAGGTACTGTGCTAGGTGATGGGGTTACAATAAGATGCATCCCCAGCCCTCAAAGACTTATTCTTTGCTGAAGCATTATTCTTTATTCTGTTTCCTGTGTCCTGCTTATGGGAGTAGGTGGCTCTATTTTTTCCCCTTCTTGGAGGCTAGAGAATGCAGACAAATACAGTGATCAAGCCTTTTTATCGCCCCTCTCCTGCTTTATTCTCTCTTTTACTTACCATGCTGTTATTCTATGGCTATGTAACAAGTTACCCTCAAATTTAGCAGCTGAAAACAATGCTTATTATTTCACAGTTTCTGTGGGTCAGGGACCCAGACATGCATTACCTGGGTCTTCAGCTGGCTCAGTGTGTCCCACATGGCTGTAATCAAGGTATTGATCGGGGCTGCTTTCATTTCAGGGGTTTGCCTGGGGAAAGATCTGCTCCTAAACTCGCACATGTGGTTGCTGGCAGGATTCAGTTCCTTGCAGGCTGTTGGACTGAGGGCCTCAATTCCTCATTGGCTGTTGGCCAGAGGCTTCCCTCATTGCCGAGCCACACAGACCTCTCCACAGGGCAGCTCGTGACGTGGTGACTTGCTGTATCAGAGAGCAAGTGAGAAGAGCCAGAGAGTATGAACAAGACCAAAGATACAGTCTTTTTTATTTTTTTGTAACCTAAACTTGGAAGACATATCTCATGACTTTTCTTTTATTCTGTGCCTTAGAAGCAGTTCACTAGATCTAAAAAGATGGAGAGGACTGATTACCTTTGGGCATGAAAACTAGGAGGCAAGGATCATTGGGAGCAATTTTAGAAGTTGTCTACCATGGGCAGGGTGATATTTTAATTCTAGAAGGTAGTTGATATGAAAAAGCTCAAGGCATAATGAATTACCCATGAGCTTCCCTGTACCCACTCATAGCTGTCAGCCTTTTTCATATTTTCTGTGGTTAGAGAAAGACTGACAGACATGGGGTTGGGGGTGAGATGCCAAAAGCAAGAATATTATTTTTTACAAACAATTATCAAATATTAAATCTGGACAGGGCATTAGAAGCCCTTCTGCAAATTAAGAAACTGTGACCTAGAGATCTTTTGTATGGCCCCCTGGGATCCATCATACCTGTACACTGGACCTCCTAGGAGATCCACAAATGTCCAGAGATATTTTCCCAAAGGCAGTCTCCTTTTTCTAGTCCCTTCCAGAGCCTCTTGGGAGATCATGTGACCAGCATTTCTGATGTACTTTCCCCCAGCACAGAAACACTGTGAGCATCACCCAGGAGCCCTGTTATCTGCCTGCTGCCTATCTAGCAAAACTTTGTCACATAGGTTGATTCTGCTTTATGCCCAGGAAAGAAATCATATTTAGGCTAAATATTAGTTTCTATAATTAACATACCTGCCACACTTGGGTCAATAAATTTCATTCCTTATCTGCAGGGCTGACTGCCTTCTGGGAGTCACTGGATCTGGGGCTGTCGGCTGAGCATGCTGGGTAACAAGGTCTGCCTCCTGAACACAGTCCAATAGTCTATGAATATTCTTCTCTGTATTTGAATAGCAATAGCTGAAAAATGCATATGGGCTTGATCAAAGAATTTTCCATGTGTTATTTTCATTTTCCTTTTCTTTCTATTTTTTATGTGTGTGTGTGTGTGTGTGTATGCAGTAGCCTGCTGTCAAAAATATCAACTTTTACTTTCTGTTTATAATCTAAATGGATCTGATTGTGCCTTGGCTACTCTGATATAACATGAACCACTCAGGGCAGTTGAAAGAAATGGTACCAAGGGTCAAACTCCCTTGCCTTTCCATTTGTTTTACAATGCTGTGGGGAATCTCGAGCTACCTCAACAGAGAAGAGGAAGCAGAGGGCAAAGGGCCACAGGATGGGTGGTGAAGGGAGTAGCAGTGGTGGCTGCCCCCAAGAAGTCTCCTCCATGGCCTGATGCGTGAGTCCCTGTCCAATGTGAATTTGGTTAATTCATGTTTTTTTCCCTATGTTTAAAGTACCTTTCTTGCTTTTATAAAGTCTTGATGTATTTGTGAGGGAACTCTGCTTTTGCATCAGAATCAAAATCAGTACATTGTCTAAGAATCAACGTACTAAAGGAGCTATAGTTACTTGGGAAGGGAACGGTGCCTTTTCTTTTTATATTTAGTGTCACTGGAAGAAGTATGAGAGTGGGTAAAGAAAGGTCTGTCGGTAACTTATGGGCTCTTACCTGTCTTAAAGACATTTTTTGCAATCTGTTTATTTAGTTAATAGAAACTCTTAGCATATTAAAATAGTACCTGTAGGCAAAATAATAAATTGTTTGTTACCCATAGGTTGTTTTTCAAAGCCATTCTTTGAAATGAGAAACTTAAACAAAGCTTGGTTGATAATAGGATGGTGGGATTTGTGGCCAGATGCAAGTCAAAGAGGCTAGGAAGAAAAGGCCAGGAAAGCAGCGGACAACTAGCAGCTCTGAGTATCCTAGAAACCAGCAGATCCTCACAGGCAGTAGGCAAAGGCCCAGGAGAAAACAGGTGATTGGCCTCAGAGATGTCTGGCAGGGACCTAGGATGTGGGCTGGAATTTCAGTCTTTGGAGAAAACCAATGCAGAACAGGCCTAAGTAACAACTTGGGGTCATGGCCAGGCAGGGGAGATGATAAAATTTGAGGTACAAGGGCTTGGCCAGCTCAGGACCACAATCAGAGCAGGATCAAGATCAAGGTTCATGGGTCTTAAACATCTTTTATTTTCCCTGACCAGAGGCAGGACTGGTTCCAGGGCCTGGAACAGGGCCCAGCTCAAAGGTGGGTTTTAAGGGACACTAAAGGACTTCTCACGGCCTTAATGTGCTACCATGTAGTATGAATCTCCAAGAGGTAACAGGGTTTTCAGTTTCCCATCCTAAATCGATCTATCGGTACACTTTGGTAGCCCTGAGACTTCTATTCTGTGGGACACACTTGGGAACTCTGGTGAATTGAATATGGGTCATAGAAGGAACTGGATCATCCTTCTTCATGTATGAGGGTGCTCGGCGAAGTCGGTAGAGCCATCGAGCAATAAGTAATTACTTGAGAGAGCAAGTGTGGTCTCTGCCAGAGCCTTCTGATTTGCTGATTTTTGACTGGCATTAGCAGTGTTCTCTGTTGTGTTATATGTGACTCGCTGGAGTAGCATCTGAAGAATGACTAGTTCTCAAGCTCTGTAACGTAGAGAAAAAGAGAATTTTTTTTGTTTAGTCTTTCTTTGCACGGTGTCCCTGAAGGAGACGTTAACGAGGTCAGCAGGTGTGTGGTGTGTAAGTCTCTATGTGGGGGCAGGGGACTCAGGAAGCAAGTCCTGGAGGCTCTGCTGAGGGACTCTTGGTGATAAAACACCGCAATGATCCTTTCTTTAATTGTAAGTCCTGTGATATGCTGAGCTCCCTCTGTGTGTCACACCCTGTGCTGTGCTTTCTACACTCAAGGGCTGAACATTCACTATGCTAAATAATCCTTCATAATAACCCTGGAATAGCATTATTATCCCCACATAGCTGGGGCTACAGAAGATGTTTAAAGGGGGACCTTTCTGTGGGCCTGATCTGCTCATATTAGGCAGTCTGTCCCTTTCAGGCCCCAAGAGAAGGCCTTGGCTCTTACACCTTCCCCTCAGCAGCTCCCTGGGACAGGGACACAGGATCCAAGACTCCATTGCGAGCCTTGCCTTGGGGCCATCACACAGAACTTGTTTTGGAGCCTTAACAAGCATAAGATCATTCCATTACAAACAGGATCACCTGCTGACACCTTTTATCTGGCCGCAGGCTAATCCAGGGAGATGATGAAGATCGATCTCCTAGGCCTTATCAAGTGTGCAGATGGAAGTCAACCCACACAGAAGAGTCCTCTTAAAATGATGTGGAGGGGGGAGTAGAGCAAGAGGAGAGAAAGCTTTGCTTTGCTTTTGTCATGGAGTTACAAATTCAGACAAGTGGGATAAGCAGCAGCTTGCTCTTAGTGGGACCAAAGAATGCTCTTTCAGGACCTCTTATCCTTTGAGACAACATGGAGGGACCTGGAGATATGCTAAGTGAAATAAGCCAGGCAGAGAAAGACAAATACCACATGATCTCACTTATATGTAAAATCTAACGAACAAAATAAACGAACGAACAAAATAGACCACAGGCATGGAAACATGGAGCAGACTGAAGATTCTGGGGAGGAGGGTGGGTGGAAAAAGATTAACCAAAGAACTTATGTGCATAACCCATGGACACAGACAATAGTGTGGTGAGGGCCTGGGAAGGGGCAGGAGTGAAGAGGAGGGGGTTAATGGGGGAAAAAAGGGGATGTCTGTAATACTTTCAACCATAAAGATAAATTTAAAAAATATATAATGTTATTGAAAGACCCAGGCTCCCTGTGATTACAGCGAGGATTTCAAACTCAAATGCCCATGGACGCTTGAAACCCATGGAGAAAGAGGGCTGCCTGCTGGGTGGGATCTGTGGTGACCTGAAGAGAACACGCCCCTTCTGAATGGGACTGCCCTTTTTGGAATCGGTGAATAAACAGCCTAGGGGAAATATGGCCATCATTTTGCAAGAAATTTCTATTTTTAAAGAAAAGTTGAAAATACCCATTTTATTTAAGTTTTTCTGATTTGGGGCTATTGCATTCAATTTAAATGTTTAAAGCATTCTATTGGCCAACTAAAATATACAGACTTCCGGTCAGTGACCTCTGTTTCATGCCACTCAAATACGGAAACATGATTTATTATGTTGTAGGCATTGTATAAGCCACCTCATAAAGCCCTCCAAACAACCCTGTGCTTAGAAATCCTCGTGCCCATCTTACAGATAGATGAAAGTGAGGCTCAGAGAAATTAAATGACCTTGCCGAGTTCGCACAGCCTTCAAGAGGCTAATGCAGGTCTGAATTTGGGTTGGTTTCACTGGAACGAGCTGCAGAGTTGGTGATCCTATGCCTGTTCTTTGGGAGGGAAGAGCCCTTTTCAGGGAAATTACATCACTCTTAGTGGGGCTAGGGCCATGCCACCGTCCTCCGAAGGCCAGCCCCACTGGTATATGGTGCAGATGCGAGGCTGGCTCTCCTTTGATTAGCATGAACTACAAGTTAGTAATTGATTACCAACCTTTCTGGGGTTGTCAAGCTTAGATTTATTCCATTTTGTAAAATCACCCTTCCATGTCCTTGAAGTCCATATGTATAGTCTACATTATCGAGATATTTCATGTGTGAAATTAAGCTTCCTGAATTGTAACCCAAATGTGCCTATTAGGCTCTAATTGGAGGTATGTGCGTGATGGTAGCGGTGGTGAAGTCTAGCCACTGATATGCCAGCTGTTTTTAAAATGAAGGTAAATTATCATTCATTTTATTCTGGGGATTTTGTGACACAACCAGAGTGAGGAGTCAATGCTGTGACCTGTGCCCGTTGCTCATTTTTGAATAGATTATGAACTCTTAGAGGATTAGGCTTGTGTCTATATAGTTCTTTTTCGACAGAGACGAAGCTTTCACAGCATTATCTATAATTGGGTGTTTAATAAATGCTTTTCGATGAGGATAATGGTATGGAAATAAAACTCTTGCCGTCCAGAGCCGGCCTGGATTTCCTGCCTCATTAGGAAAGAAGGGGCGGATGCGGGTGCTTGGGTGGCTGTGAATGTAGAGCTCCTGGAGGAAACCCCACTCTCCCAGCTTGGGTGCTGGGGAGAGAAAAACTTAAAGGGCGTGACTAAGACAGAAATTCCGTTGACTCACAGGAACACCAGTATGTACCAGTTTGGAGTCCAGTTATGCATCTCACAGGCTTCAGGTTGCCGGACAATCACCCCGAGGTTTATTCAAAGTCACTGCCATTATGCTGGGTAATGGCAGGCACACCAGTGCCCCGCGGGGCTGAAGGCGGAGGGTAATGGTTTTCTTTACATTTGCATTATTACTTGATCTTTCACTTTCATAGTCAGATGGGTTTTTATAAGCTCTTCCCATCTGGCTTTTTTTATTATTATTGATTATAGAGAGAGGGGGGAGATAGAGAGAGAGAGAGAGAGAGAGAGAGAGAGAAAGAGAGAAACACTGATTTGTTGTCCTACTTATTGATGCATCATTGGTTGTTTCTTGTATGTGCCCTGATCAGGGATTGAACCCAAAACCTTGGCATATTGGGCTGACACTCTAACCAACTGAGCTACCCAGCCAGAGCCCATCTGGCTCTCTGCAGTGTTTTCAGGTTGTTTATTTTAGGGCTGTTTTACAGTTGCCTTTTCTTGTATCTGTTTTGTATGCTAGAAAATAAAGAGCATCCAAGATATGAGCTACTGATACCACCATGCACACTAAAGTAAATATTAAGTCTCTTGTTGAGCCTTGTAAAGGCCAAATGGCATTTCTTTTTTATCAAAAATGTTAAAAGTGTGACTGAGTGTAGCTAGATGCCCTAAGTGTATCAAAAGGCCCTTAGAAGTTTTTTCTTCACTGTCAAGGTGAATTCTTGAGGCAAATTAACGTTGAGCTGGCATAGCAGTGTGAATACACTTAATGACACTGGAGGGTACACATAAAATTTTATGTTTGGTATATTTTACCACAATAAAAAATATTTCAAGCATCTAATCAACCATGGAGCTTGTCAGACTGATCCATAGCACACGGGCCATATTTGCATGCGGCACTGGAGTGCATGAATGGAGAATATTACTCTACCACACTCAGGTGCAGGAAATACCGCATCATTTCATTTCCCCTAAAGCAAATTAAATTGGGCTCTGAGCTCTCATCTATTGGAAGGGTGTGTGAGAAAATCAATCAGCCCGGGCTCCCAGACAAACTTCAACTCGAGGGAAGTAGAATCCTGGGCAGCTGATAACTCTGAGTTTTCTGCCATAAGACACAGGAGTTGTTAGTGATCTTGAAAGTAAAGGATCTGAAAGTCAGAATGGCTAGCCTAGGACCATTTTTTTAAAATTTATTGATTGTTGACAGTATTACAGATGTCCCCCACCCCCCCTTTGGTCCCCTCCACCCAGCCCCCACCCCAGCCTGGGATCTTTTTGATGTCAAGGGGAGATAAAAATGCTTCTCCATCATCTGTAAATCCAAGGCATCTAGAACAAGGCATGATTATTCCAAGAGTTTTTTTGTTTGTTTTTTGACTAAGTATTAGTATGAGTAACATCATAGTTGCAATGTGGCTTTAGAGACAGAGAGCTTGGGTTAGAATCTTGCCTCTTCCACTCACTGGTTGTATGACCTTGGGCAAGTTAAGTTCCCATGTCTCAATTTCCTCATCTTAAATAGAAGTAACAATAGTATTTTATCATTAACTTGTGAGGAACAAATATTGAATACGTATGAAGTACATAAAATATAGTGAGCCTGGCATGTAGAAAGTTTTCCACTAATATATGAAGCCCAAACTGTAGGTGGGGAGTGGGGCTCTGCTCTACAAAATCACTCAGGGAACCAGGCTGACAGAGGCTCTGCCATCTTCAACAAGTCGCTTCCAAGGAAGCCCTCAGTGTAGACATCTATCCACAGATGGAGAAAGAAAGAGGTTTTGATAGATTTTATTTTCTTCAAAAATGTTACAATAAGCAGGTAAGATGGAGCTGCAGATGGAACTGTGGTTAACCATGGTGGAAACGGAGCTGCCAAGGTGAAGTCGACAGCTCTCCCTGAAGCCATTTATCTCTAATGACTTAGAATCATGGAGTGTTGGACTTGGAAAGGGTCTGTAGATCAACATGCTTATTTTTCTCTTGCCAGGAGGTCTAGGTCCAGAACCCAGGACTTCCAGCGCCTAGGTGCGCCGATCTATTTCTTTCACATGGGACCCACCTCTTGAGAGCCAGCCTGTCATTAGTCATTGCAGTTAGGAATTGAGCAAGTTATATTATCTGCAAAGGATAATTTTAACAATCTCTTCATTGGGAAGTTGTATTAATTGTACAGTGTCTGACTCCCAGGGCATATGAAATAAATAGTGTCTATCATTATTCATACTTTAACATTTTTTTAAATGGTCACAGTAATTCCCCTCTCTGAATCCAGGTCCTCGCATTATCCCTCCCCACTCTGACTCTAGGCTTGGCCCCGAGACTTGCTTTGGCCAATGGGACAATAGCAAATGTGATACAAGGAGAGACCTGGAAAATGTCTGGAGCTTCCCATCTCTTGTTTCTCTTGGGGATCCCTGCACCTTCTACTGTGTGCATGAGCCCAGGATAGCCTGATGGATGGTGGGGGGGACATGGTCACGTCATGCCCATCACCTCACTTGACACTGAGTCAGTTCCAGACATATAAGAGAGGCCACACTGGACCATCACCCCAGGCAAGTCAGCCCAGATCAGAACCACCCAGCCTAACCCGGGAATTATAAAAACGAGGAATGTTTGTTATTTTAAGCAGGTGTTTCGTTATCCAGCAAAAGCTAACTGATCCAAAAGGATCACAGGTGAGAGGTGTAGGTGGGCCAGACCTGGAACCGGTGCCCATCATTTCACAAATCTGTCACGGCTGCATCTAACTGCCAGGGAGACTGTAAGCTGGAAGGAAGCCAGAGAGAGAGGGACCGAGGCCCGCAGAACAGCTGGCCGACATCTGCCACCCCGGTTTACCTTTACTTTGTAAAAAGAACCCTCAGGTGGTAATCAGAGGGCAACAGTTTCCAGGCAAGTTCCTTGGGCCAGGTCACCAAACAGTCACTTTGAGTTTATTTGTTTGGCTCCGGGAGATAGGAGGAAGGGAATGGGACAGATGAGCTGCCTCCCTGGGGGGTAGCCCGCTAAAGCAATTCCTGCCAAGGTTCTCCTGCAACCCGGACAGAGAAAAAGGAACCTGCAGGCAAACTCAGAAGGTAAGAAAGGTTTAAGCTGTGATTGCTGAGAATAAGCGACTTCTATTTCTTCCTACTGAGAAGGGAGCCAGGGCGACCCTCTTTGAGGGTGTTACTGATGCATTTTTGCTCTTTGCCCTCCAGGGTCTGAGCGCAGTCCTCCCCCCCGTGCTCAGAGAAGCGAGGGCAAGCTGTCCCAATTCTATGTGTTCCGGTATTTCTCATCCCAGGTCATTTGTCAATAAAACCCTCTTCTTTTTCCTCTCCTTCCCATGTCTGGGTCCCTGGGTCTGGGAACAGAAGTCCCAGGGCCTATGCATCTGGTGAGGAAGGCAGCCCGGCAGTGCAGGAAGCATCCTGCTAAGGAGCCAGGCTGCCCGGGCTCCAGCTCTGCCTCTGCCCGTCAGTTATCTCTGTGTGACCTAGCACAGCTTCCCTAAGCCGTAATTGTGAGCATCAAGATGATATTTATAAGGAGTGTGGCACACAGTAGTTACTTATTAAATGTAAGCCATTATTATTATTATTATTATTATTATTATTATTATTATTATTAATTATCTGATTTTTCTTTCCTTCTTCCTTTAGATCTTGCCCACTAGTCTAATAGGAAAGAAAATCACAAATTGGGGAAAAGGGCCTAGAAAAGAAAGGGTGCGTGATGGAGCAGGAGATAGTGAGAAATCACATTTCTTTCACAATTTAAATCTTATCCCATACTTGCATGGTAAATTATAGTTTCAAAGGCCTTAATCGAGACAATCTCATTTAGTAGGACAGTTCTATGAGATTCAAGGGGCGTTCAGCCCAGTTGAGCAGGTGAAAAGTAAACACATGGGGAGTTAAGTAACAGTTGAGTTAGAGAGGCTGCATTAACTCTTTAAATTCACTCTCCAATGTGAAATTCTTTTTCAAGTATTTTGGAATGAAATTTGTTGGAGTTAACTCTTCTTTGGTGGTCTCCACCATCAGCTAATGGGCTAATGGACTCACCCCATCGCAACTGTCTTGTGTTCAGGATTATTGATATCAGAATTGGGTTAAGGTCCTCACAATCCATTTACTCCTATGCCTTGATGTGCATTAGTGTCCCCAGTCCTACTGCCACTGGGTTAACTGTTGATCAACTTTTCCCCCATCTCTCCACATATCCAGTCTATTTCCGTAGACCTGGTCTTCCTCAAGGCATGTTTTGTTTGGGGTCAGTTTTCCTTCCATCTATGGCCAGGTTTTTGCTGAGATCTAGGAATGTGCCACTTACCTGCATTTTCGCTCTGAACTGAGCATTATTTGTCAGCATTATGCCTGAGTTTCTGCTGCTATGTTTGATATTCTTTTATGATTTGCAAGGCTATGGGGGAACTAGAGGGCAGCTTTAATATCAAGTTTCAGAGTCCCTAGAAATTCAAGGTCTCTGTTGCCAACAGCTCCAAGACGTCAATGGAAAAGATGTCACAGAGTAACATATCATCAACTAATATTTGAATTTTTATTGCCATAGGAGACTAAGAAAAGTCACTTTGAGTTGGGGGATTAGGGGAGACTTGGTGGAAGATGTGAGCTTTGAGCTGGGTTAAGTTGATATACAAGTGGAAGATGCCTTAACTGGAAGAGCAGAGATGTAAACACCCCCAAAATAATCAGGTTTAGCAGGTAGTTTAGGAATGTGGACACCTCGGTCTAGGAAACCACTCTAGAAGAAGTTGGAGATAATTTTGCCCGGAACGTTTTGTGTATGTCACCTAGTTCATTCATCCAACAGATGTTTATTGAGCACCTACTATATTCTAGACGCTGTTCTAGGTCCCAAGGATTCAGCAATGAGCAGGACAGAAAAGGTTCTTTTCTTCATGCTGTTTATATCCTCAGTATGGAGACAAACAAAAATAAGATACATACCCGCGGTAATATCAGATAGCTGTAGTGCTATGGAAGTGTAAAGCAAGGGAATGTGATAGAGCATGGTTGGAAGGGCTAAACACCATTTTATTTTTTCAATTCCAGTTGACATTCAATATTATTTCAGGTGTTCAGTATGGTGGTTAGACATTTATATAGCTTACAAAGTGATCCCCAGGTATTTCCAGTTCCCACCAGGCACCATACATAGATATTACAATATCATTGCCTATATTTCCTATGGCTAAACACAATTTTAAAGAGGGAAGCCAGAAGTAGCCACCTGGAATGGGTGATATTTAAACTGAGATTTGAAGGAGGAGCAGGAGCTACTCCGAAAGATCTGGGAGACGTGCATTCCTGGAGAGGGCACAGCCAGTGCGAAGGCTCTTGGGTGGGAATGAGCTTAGTAGGGTCAAGAAAAAGCACATTGGCCAGTGAGGTTGGTCACAAAGGAAATGGGATGGAGATCTGATCACTGTAGGTTAGTTGGAAATATTCCCAGGCCTCGTTTTTTTTTTTTTTTTTTTAAATACTATTGGTTATTCTATAGAGTGCAGAGAAGCCTAAGGCAGTAATTGAGAAAATATTTTACCTTCCCAGGTTTTCAGGCCATGTCCAGTTTTGTTTTATTTGAATATAAAGGTGAATGAAGATAGACGTTGTAGAAATGTCTAAGTCCATGTGTGTTTATTGGGGTGCAGCCAATGTCTTCAGAACAGAAGTGAAAGGGTCATGAGGCTACTTAAAATGTTGATTGAAATAATGCTGGGTTATGGGTGGTAGTGATCAGGCCCCTACCAGGACATCACATTGATCAGTTCTGTCCTAACTCTGCCTTTT
This sequence comes from Miniopterus natalensis, assembly GCF_054644295.1. Lineage (NCBI taxonomy): Eukaryota > Metazoa > Chordata > Mammalia > Chiroptera > Miniopteridae > Miniopterus > Miniopterus natalensis. Next base: position 17,896,104 of record NC_142081.1, on the reverse strand, counting down.
CCTTGTACATATGGATAACCAGAATTTGAGAGAGCTGTCAGCTGAGCTTCCCCCACTGTTGTTCGAGTACAGGCACGGAGATGGATTTTTGAGCACACTCGTTTCCCCTGCCATCATATTTGTCACAGAAACAGACTTCCTATGCTCATTATCAAAAAAACTCCTATGTTATCTCCAATTTACATTTTTCTCACCTCTTTTTCTTCATTGCATTAGTCAAGTTCAGAAGCTAGACTGTCAACTGCCAGACAGGCTGCTCTTTCTCTTTAGAGATAGGTGAAAACCATTAGTAATTCTTTATCAAAGCTTATAGCCCTAGAAGCTGTTTTGGACTTCAATTAAATTATTCAGAAAAAAAGCAATCAATAAACAATAGAAGAGTGCCCGTGACAGTTACATGGGCCCTCTAGTTGTCAAACAAAACAAAACAAAACAAAACACCCAAACAAAGTAAAACAAAAAAACCCCCACAAATTTTCACCTCTGGAAATGTAGGTTCATACTCTGTTCTGAAGTCATCAGAGAGAAACATAAGACACTGACAGTTTAGACTGTCAAAAAAGCTTTTCCCAAACCTGTACAGTTGTCACTCTTCCTGTATTCTCACTGCAAAAGCCAGAGATCCAACTTCCTGTACTTAAACTTTATGACTAGACAAATGGATCTTTTGGGATGATATGTGTTTTAGATCAGTATCTAAGCTGGAGTTGCAAATAGAGTAACCTGTTTTTATTAAGTTATTAGAACCCAGATAGTATAGAAGATTGATCTAGAGAGTGTGGAAAAAGATCTAAAACACAGTAGCTGCTCATGAGAACTTCACAGCCTATTTGGGGAGCTAAGCCTTGCCTATCCAGAACCTTATGTTTGGTGGTTCTTGGCACTTTTGAAGTCCCTATAATACAGGACACGAAGTACCCAAATGTGATGCCCACAGTGAAGGACCTGGGAGGTCAGAAAAGAGACTGAGTTTCTGAAGCAATGGTAGTTTACATGGAATTTCCCGCACCTGGAATAGTTGCAGCTACACCCTTGGTTACTTGAATTCCTCTCCAGGTGCTGATCTAGCCCAGTCTGGAGTTCCAGGAGCAAGAGTTGGTTAGGGAGTGTGCTTAATTTGACTTTGCTTCATGTGTGACATAGAAGAGCAAAAAGTGAGGGTCCCAAAGCGAAGGTGGCTTGAGAACCATTGAGAGAGTCTCTGTGAACTGTCAAAACCTACAGAGATCCAGTGGAAATGGGCAAAGTAGGTTTGATTTAGGCTGTGACTGGGGATCGCTATGATAGCTCCATCTTTGATGCATATGGGAGAAAGCTTTACCAGGAGAAAAATTTCAACCAGAAGCCACCCCTTTTGCATTCAGGTCTTTGTCCCTCCCTCTGCTAGAAAGAGGCGAGGTCACGGTCCTTGCCCTGAGTGGTTCGTAGGTGGATACATCCTGAGATAGACGGGATAATTCTTGAGCTTTCTTATACTAACACAAACCTCAGAGAGCAAAACAAGCCATTTTGGAGGGGCTGTGGGAGATAAGACAGGCCTGTGATGGGTTGTCCCATTTGGTCACTGTGAATTTTCTCCGTGATATTGTTGCTCCATCAGGAACCTAGTCATGGGAAAAAGAGCCATAACCAGTAACTGTCAGTCTTCTCCGAGGAGGCAGACAGTCAGCTCCCCTCCAGCCCGCACAGAGGCTGGTTCTGGAATGTATCACACTGCTACATGTCAGGGAGTGGTTCAGTATTTACCATAAAACTTGTCTAGAGGTCAGAGTCGATGAAGAATAAAGTCCTCAGCATGTAAAAATCTTACAAAGAAGTTGAAACTTATGGTAGCAAAAGGTCTAGGAGGATTGGGAATTTTGGAGCCATTTATGAAATATATGCTTGAGCTAAAGACCATTCTACCTCCAACCAGATGCAGGCAACCGTGGCTCTGATCACTGTGAATGTAGTGACTGAATTCCCCACATCTACTAGCTCTAATCCTCATGGTGTCTTTAAAAGAAAATAGTCCACTTTATTCCATCTCATGTCTATTTCCACTCTCTGTGTTTATTTAGGAAGCATTTTGTTGAAGTGGTTCCTCATTATATGTAATTTAAGATCATTTATTGATCCATTTACTCACCACCCATTAATTGAGCATATACAATGTGTCTGGCACTAGGAAAACAAAATAATAAAGCACTGTTCTTATCCCTGAAGTCATCTCGTTGTATTTGTAGAGGAAGGAAACAGTTGTAATACAGAGTGAGAAATATCATTGAGCCACAGGAAAATTGCTAGAGGAGATAACAACTAAATGTCAAGGTTGGTTAGAAAGACTCACAGAGAAGGTGACATTTGTTCAGGGCCTCAAAGAATGAATAGGAGTTTCCTAGGAGAACCTGGGGAAGAAGGGAAACATAGGTCAAAGCTGCTGTGTGCATGAAGGCACACTACACATGGCAGATGTTGAAACCTGTATCTCACCACTTCCACGCTCGGTAAACTCATTTAGCTTACTTGGAAGCCTCAAAGCCTTACCTATAATATACAGATAACTTATTTCCTGTCTGCTCACAAAATTATGTTAAGACTTAATTATCCTTGTGTTTTGGAAATTAGCTTGAAAATGCTAAGGTTGGGAATGATTACTGGATTTGATATTCAATAAAATATCCTTATTGTCTATTTCTTTTGTGGTGCCCTTTATGAGGGGAAGAGATAGTACACTACCCATCACCATGGTGAAGATCAGGGGTTGTAAGGACCACAGGGGCAGAGGAGACACAGGCATTGAAATGATGGGGCTGAGAAGTTAATCTGTTTCCCTTTTTTAATAGCCCTGCTTGGAAGCTGTCAGTGGGGCTCTGCCCCCAGACAGATTTATAGCCTCTGAATGACATTGTTTTACTTTGCTGTTTGGAGGCTGAACAAGGCTGGAGGGAACAAGAGTCTCATTTTCCTATCAGTGGCAAATGCAAATCAATCAACGTAATTAAAGCCCAAATGGAATGATTTATGGGAGACCCACTCTCTGCCTCCTTGCGCCCTCTGCTTCTCGCCCCTCCACGCCCCTCCCCATTCTTCCCACCGCCACTTCTTTCTGCCCCTTCTAGTGTTTGGTCCTGTCCACACGAAGGAGTAGGCCGATGAGAAGATGATCGCTCTCGCTCTCCTCAGCCCATCGCTCTTGATGTTTAGGTTGGTTTGGCACTTGACCCTCTACAAAGGACACGTCTTTCCAAATAAGACATCTATCACATGGCAACCATTTGGATATTAATCATCAGAAGAAAGTAATGAAAGGAGATTTTCTTTTCTTGAAAGTCGTATAAACAGAGCTAATTAAGTCCTGGAGTGGAAATGAACAACATTTTATAGGCTCTCGTATTAGTTATTTTGGGCAGATGGATGTAAGTTTTGGATGTAAGTGGGGTAAAGCACTCCCAGATTATTTGGGGGGAGGTGGATCATATACTTTTGTAAAAACTTTAAGTACAGTGTGTGGTTCACATTGTAAGATACCACAGAGATGTAACTGGAAAGAGGCTCTGTCAGTAGAGCTTCTCTCATTACCCTGATGAAGGAGAGGAAGGAATACATATTTTTGGAGAATATGCAAAAGTAAACTTGGGGACCAACAGGAGAGAAAGAGTAAAAATTACTTAACTGCTGTCTTTTATTGTTTGAAGAATTCTTATTATAGAGGATGTGACCCACTGCTTTTAAATCTCACTGATAAATGAGCAGAAAGGAATAGATAAGAAATGAAGAGAAATGATTTAAAGCTGAGCTGCAATAAAATATCCTTATTGTCTATTTATTTTGTATCATAGGTCTTTCATAGTAAGATAGTTCTTATCTGGCTGGTTTGATTTAGGTGCCATCTTATCACAAGGTAAAGGCTGTGATGGTAGAGGAAGGGCATGTTCAAGGCAGAAGGTTAATATTTATTGAGCACCTACTATGAGCAAGGTACTGTACTTTTTAACTTACACTATCTCATTTTGTCAACAATTCTATACATTAGGTTATTTCTAAATTTCTTTTACAAATGAGAAAACTGAAAATAAAAGAGGTTATGTAACCCGATCTATGTTACATAGCCGCGTTATATCTGAGTCAGGATTTATATCCAGGCATGTCCATTCTTCATATGCCAGATAAATAATTGTTGACGTAAGTCATCTGTATTCAGGGTAGTAGGGTGAACCCATTGACTTCTCTTAGCCTTTCCCATGAATCTATTATCAGAAACAGTTGGCTCTACTGAGACTGCTTCCTGGCATTATGACAATAGTAGACATCTTTGTGTTACCTGACTAGCATCTTTTCCCTTTATTTGCACAATAGAATTTGTTCTCTGTAAGTCATTGAAAACCGCATTTTTCTAATGGAGGTGGGAGCTCTCTCCACTTCAACTCACCTCCAGCTATAAGGTTCGGCTCATAACCTAGGCCCTGCTCGATCAGAACAGCCTATTCTTCTGTCTTCAGTGATGGTTTTTTATGTTTCCCAAGCTAGAATCATCAGGGAAGGTGCTCTTTGTCCACTGGGGTTCTTAAGCATGTGGGATGCAAAGCTGACACTACTAGTAGGAATCATTCACATTAACTGGAGAGAAAATGAACTTGTCTGAGATATAGAGGAAGAAAAAGAGTTGAGCCCTAACGATTTTCCTTAAGGTCCTGGATCCAGCCACACCTGAACTCCCCAACTTTTAATTCTTTGAAGGAATGTGAATCTGTAGTTTTTCTTTTATCTTGGAGTATGTTATTTGCAACCAAGTTAATTTTTAAATACATAAAAAGCTGACAATGTTATCTTATTTTGTGTGGCAGATAAATCATATATGTATAGTCAATGAGACAGCACTAATCACACTCCATAATAGTGGACACAAGTCCAACCCAAACTTTTTGAAGACTTGGCACCTGCCCTTGGTTCCCAGATAATTTCTGGACTTCTTTGAGGGATCAGCTGGTTAGCCAATAAATACCTTTAGTGCCTCAGGCTGTGTAGTGCCTGGGGAAATACCCGAATGTGTCTTAGTTGAGCTCTCTCTCCTCCCTGGGAGGTCTTGAAGGTGGTTGTAAACTCAAGGAATAATGCTAACTGAGAAATGATATAGTGCTTTGTTACCAATTGGACTGCTTATAACTCCCAACAGTTTTCCAGTACATTTGGTTAGAGCATAGGGCTTAAGCCCAAATCTAAGCAAACTCTTTCTACTCCCAAATTCAAATCTGGACTCTAGCCATGGTAAGACCACAGCGCCCAGTAATGGTCAGCAAGAAATAGAAGAGAGGAGGATCAGTGCATCGGACCTCAACCAAGAGTATAAGTGTGGGTGGGCTTCCAGCACGGCCGGGAGCAAGAGAGGGAGCCACACCCAGGCGAGTGACCCGCCCCTCTCAGGGCTGGACAGATGACCCCGTCAATGGCCAGGGATGCCAACTGGGAAAGGAAGTCAATGCCTCACAGGCTTTCGGGCTTTTAGAAAATGATTGTGATGATGATGGTGATGATAACACCAATACCCTTCCCGAAGTGAGAAGTGGTCAGTATTATGGAATCATTGCAGTACTCTCAGAAATCTTCCTGTATGTTACTTATTTGTCTTTACTTTATATATATATATATATATATATATATATATATATATATATATATATATATATATATATGTTTCTACTACATATGGGCTGTGCTCTTTTAGATATACCAGAGCGGGGGAAAATAGCTCTATCTTGTGCTACAGTGATGTGAAGAAAGCACTGTATGCGTGTGTTTGCAAGAAGCCACGTTATAGGGTATGTCTATTAACAGAATCACTGAACCACAGCCAAGCTCCCAGAGGGACTACTTGGGGATCATCTTTCTAGCGCAGTAATTCTCAAGCCTAGCAATATGACAGATACCTGGAGAACTTATTTAAAACAAACAAAAAACCTGGTTCCTGGGCTCCACCCAAGACCTACGGAATCAGAATCTGAGGAATATTTATTCACACCCACCTTCCCAGGTGATTCTCATACCCGTCCGCAGACTAGCCCTTGAGGATTCCTCTGTCTTTTACCTTCACGTTAAAGCACATCACTGTGAACTCTCATGAGCCAGATAAGAATCTGACCTCTATTCAGAGATGTTTAGAAAAATATACCTGCAGCCTCTCTCAGCAACAAATTCTTTTATCCAATAACCTTCATTTTCAAAATACTCCATCTCATATCTCATGCAAACCCCTGGCCTTGCAGACTGTCTGCTTCAGTCCCCTGCTTGTTGTCGATGTTATTTTGTGCTGCTGCTGAGGTCCACGTGGAGAGCAAGTTAGGTCACAGCTCTGCTTTCTTAGCTGCTTCTTGGTTCCTTGTCCTGTTTTTCATTTGACTCCTAAATCCAAGGTGTCTGTACTTGGGGCGTTTTACTGATCCCATTTTTTTTCAGTAAGGCCCATTACTTGAACCTCACCTGGACCTAGGTAAAGTGGTTGAAAATGGCATAAAAATGAATGAGGTCATATTAATTTACAGGGGTGGGGTGGGGAAGAGAATCATGGAAAGGGGCAGAGTGAAAGTCAGGGAGCCTGGGTGTGAGTTTGTCTGAAGAGGGACACGAAACCTGTATGGTTTTGTGAACCAATGTCACCCCAATAAATTCAATTTAAAATAAAATAAAAGAGGGAATGGTGTTTCTAGTTAAGTGTCTTCCCTTCCCTCTCCCCTCCCTGCATTCTCCTGGGAGCTAATCCCTTTGGCATAATCCTCTTAACTGCCTGTGTTCTATCTGTATGTTATCTGATCTCCTTTTCTGACAATCCTTTCTATGGTTTGCTGACTTCCTCCTATTTTTGTGAACCTCTGGATATTACATGGGGAAAATCAACCCTGCTTCTCTCTTTTCATACAAATTTGAGTTCTTGGGATGCTTAGAAAATGGGGAGGGCCAGTTGCACCGGTTGGAGTTGTGTGAACAGTCTGGGGGCAATGTTTCCAGCTTTCAAAATTTAGTGGCAAGGCCTGGCCGGGCGCAGCTCAGCGGTTGAGCGTCGACCTAGGATCCAGGTGATCTGGGTTCGATTCCCGGTCAGGGCACATGCCCTGGTGGCGGGCTCGATCAATGACTCTCTCATCATTGATGTTTCTATCTTTCTCTCTCCCTCTCCTTTCCTCTCTGAAATCAATAAAGATGTATTTAAAAAACAACAACAACAACAACAAAAACAACAACAAAATTTGGTGGCGAGAGACCTAAGTAGGTTTTCTCCCTAGTCTCCAAGCTGGGTCTTAATTTGTACATTGATAAGGGTCAGGGGACTGCTGGGCTGTATCAGAGGATGCAGGATAAAGGGAACCATGAAAATTAGCACTGGCCCAGGTGCCTGGGTGCTGAGAACGTCAGTCAGTTAGGTGTTCAATAAGCTTGACTGTTTCTTTTGTTTGTGTCATGAGGGAAATTAGAGCTTGATGAGGGATACCCTTCACTTCCCTTAGATAATGTCAGGGACTCTCCTACCATAGACCCAGCCCTACCTGTGTTCTGCCTTCTGTGGAGAGTGATCTGAGGCCTAAAAAGGTATGACCATATGACCCAGTACTTTGTCCCTCTGCCTGGCATCACACCATAATTACTTCATCTGATTGGGAATTCAGATCCCTCTAAATTAAAATACTCCTGATAGGGGGTCTAACCTTAATCCCTTTACCAGCTTACTGTGTAATTATCAATTAATATTTGAGGGCAGATTAGCTGGCAACCAATGGAAATCCAGTTGCCATAATGAGCTCTCCTGGTTTTACCCATTAGAGTGACCTTTATTTTTTAATTTCTCTAGGTCCTGGATTCTTTACTTTTTAAAGTACAGGGGCTAGGTGATAGGATTCAGACTTCCCTTCCAGTTCTGGTTTGGTGGCAGATTCCAAGTGTGCCCCTGAATTGCTGACTGAAAGAAGATCCATAAGAGACTTCCTTCAGGCTTTCTTCATGGTGTTCCTGGAACTCGGCACATAGTCGTGGGTCTAGTGAAATCAAAAGGGAGTCTGGCCAGTGAGTAGCAGCCCTGGGAAGCCTGGACTGCCACAGAACTGCTTAGTGGCCAGCCCTGAGCAGCTGCATTCCAGAGATGAGTTTTCAGAGCGGGGAGTATCGTGTGGGATGTCACAGCTCAACAGCAGCAAAACAGGCTGATAGGATCAGAAAGCCTGCCAGCCGCCGTGGACATCTGCCGCGCAGGATGACATCAAGTGGCTGTCTGAACGCGCCTGCAATCCCTCTCTTGACTTTGAAGAGACCCCTGGGTCTCAGACTTCAAATCTGCACAGATAGCACTATAGCTGGCAGCCTGGCTTTCTCATGTCAACATGATGCACATGTTTCTATAGATACAGGGTGTGGAGTCACTGAAACTGAATTTCAGCGTGATATCGGAACAACAAAAAGGGAATAATATTATTATTCACTTTGAACTTTCCTGTATCCTAAACACTGGGCTAAGTGTTTACATACTTTATCTCATTCAGGCTGTGACCTTGGATTCTTAACTTCTGTGGATCTTCGTTTCCTTAGCAATGAAAAGGAAACATTTCTGTCTTATCCAAGCATAGTAACTAACTTACCAAATGCCTACTGTACACCAGGCACTGGGCTAAGCACTTTTGTGCCTGAGTGTCTTATTTAACACTTACAATCATCCTAAGAAGTAGGTAGGAATCATGATTATTCTGTTTTATAGAAGTGGGATAAAGCATCGGTAGAGGTTGTAATGAAGTTTTCTCAATATCCAAGTCAGGTGGCTGCTTTTGCTGGTACCACCTAGGAATCCCCCAAATGAGTTTCCATTTCTAGTCCTGGCTGTATGGAGCCATCTCATCTCAGTGAGGACCGAACAGAAGAGCATTTGTGCAGGACTGCGTGGAGGGCGGCAGTCGGGGGGTCCTGAGACGCAGAATCCAAGGGACCTTCTAGGGCTGGGCAGAAACTGCTTGCTTAAGAGCGTGAATCCAGAGTTCGCTGATAAGAAGGTTGTGGTGCCCAACTTCCTGAAGTGACCAAGAATAATTAAAAAAAAAAAAAAGAAAGAAATCCTTCCTTTTACTTCTCCCTACAGCTCTTCTGAGTTGTTTTCTAGAGTCCTAGCTTACTGAACTTTTTAAGCTCCAATTTTTGTTATCTTAAAAATGAGATTAATGCTTTTACTTGTCTGTTGAGGGTAAATAGAATTAAATAAAATAGCAGGCATCAAAGTATTTTGTCAATAATGAACAAACATAGATGTTAGACTTAATAGTTACCATGTGATTGCTGATTTATTTGTCACTGAGCACAGGACTACATCTGTCTTATTTGGAAGAAGTGACTTCTGATATTTATTTTTTTCTTTAAAAAGATCGTCATTTGCTGATTTTCTTCCTTTTCTGTGAAATAAAAAGATACCGAGGAGAACTGAAGGCTGAAAAGCCTCGGCGCAGTAGCTGGTGGGGGGAAGTGTAATGAGAGAAAAAGCAGACAGCTGCCTCTGGCTTAGCATGTTCGGGAGCGTGTTAACTTACCTAGAACTGCCCTGTACAAATATTAAATTCAAGTCGCTTTCTTTTATAGCTCCTTCGCTTTTCTAAATATTCCCAGTTATAGATTATTTTTTTTAATTCTTCTGTGAGTTTGAGGGAGTCAGTGGCAGAAAGACAACACAAGTTTAAAGGACCTGAGAGAGCTCCCCACCTCACGGCAGGAGGGCTTGGTTTTCTTGTGTTTCAAACGAGGCCACGCAGCAGCTTCCCTCCAGTGGAATAATGCATTTTGTGTTGTTTTCCTAGGAAATTGCTTTGTCTCCACACTCCGTCCACAAACACCCAACTTCTCTGGGTCACCAGCCAGGATGTGGGGTGTAGTCTGGATTGTTGTTTTATTTAACCCCCCACAGCCCCTGAGGATAGGACGTTAGCCCCATTTTACAGGTAAGGGTAGAGTCAGTAAGTGGGAGAGGCAGGCGTGTTTGACCCCAAGTATTTTTTTTTTTTTAATTACTTTTAAATTCATCTTTATCTAGTGTTAGAAATGAACTTAGCTCCTAGATTAAGCCTTTGATAGATTCAGGATAAAGGTAGTTAGACAACTGACCATGGAATTAGTTTAAATTAAATTCATGAGAATCATGGACTCCCATAAATAGAAGAGACCTCTCTCATAGGACCCATATTTTAGGGTGAGGCGAGTTAAGGGGAAGTCCTGCAAGTACAGAGTTGGATCCTGTCTTTATCCACCATGCAATTTTTGCATTCATTTTTATTTTTCAAAATATCGCATTAAAATATTACTTATCCTGATAACTGAGGTTTTTTAGGCGCCCCCTTTAAGTCTTGCACCCTGTAGAGCAGGAACAACGCTAAGCCGTCTACAGTCACATCACTTCATTTTCTACAAGAGAAGCTGATGCCTAAGATCACAAAACTGCTACTAATGACCCGTGGCCCTTGACTCACAATTCGTGCTCTTCCTGGGACTGCCAGCGGAGCTAAAACAACGTGGCAGATGGACGGCAGGAGGGTGTGACCTCGTCATAAAGCCTGATGAAATGCACCAGGGCAAACAGGTAGAGTCCTTGAGCTGTACACGTGTGTCTAGCACCAAATCTCCCTCTCACCCAGCAAGGAGAAATCGCTGCAAGTTACAGCAGGTGGAATTTATATTAGGTTAAAAGAAGAACTGCTTGACAGTGTGGAAAGTGAGGTGTTGCATTGGTTTCTAGAAAATGGCGTAAGATAAGAGTTGCAAATTCAAATGCCTTGGGCTGTGTGTAACTAAGTGGTGGTGACTGTGGCAAACTGGGGAGAAAAAATATAAGTAGAAACGAAGTTTTTAAATTTTTCTGATCATTAGAGAACCAATGTCCTTTTTCTTTCTTTCTGGGTCTCAGGCATCCCTTCAATTTCAGGTCAAACTATTTTCTTGAAGCAACTTGAACCCTAGCTTTGCAGCAGCCTCTTCTCCCTCCCCACAGAAAGCCCTTGATCCCTCCTCTTTGCTTTATCTTTGCAGCTCTAATGAGCAGAGACTACTTCCCCTGTTCTCTATCCTTCCCTCAGTTACCTGCTCTTGTAGCTCTGGGTCCTGGGTTACAACATTTTCTAACCCTTGGAGTTGACTTCTTCTCTAAAAACATTGTCTCTTTCACAGTCACTGTGTAGTGTCCCTATTGTGGCATTGCCAGCCTCCCATGCTGGGCCATCCCATGCCCTCTCGACATATCACCTTGCAGCCACGTTGCCTCTTCTTGGATGACTTTTATATAGGACAACAAGCATCTGGGTTGGGTGAGAGAATCACATTGGCAAGGGCTTTGCTTTGCTCTGCACTGAATATCAAGCTTCTAGCAGAGTTCTCTGCTGTACGAGTAGGTTAATAATGCTTATTGAGACAATAAATAATTACACAAGTGCAATGTAGTTGACTCCAAACCTGGTATCTCCTAAAACTCACATAGGAATTTACAGCATAGCTAACATGCAACACATTCATAGCAAAACCATGGCTTGGGTAATTGGGAAGATGAAGGGAACAAAAAGCTGTGATGTTTTGCATGTGGCCTGGTAAACAGCCGTGTATTCCAGCCACCAGGGCTGTGGATCCTGTCTTTTTTCACAGGCCCTGTGTGTGCCGGTGTGTCCTGTGCTCACTTGGGAGGTTTCAGCACCACGGATAGAAGCGTCGAGTTTCCTTTTATCTGTAACTCACTGCACAGCAGGATGAAGGAATAATCAGGGTTGGGGGCAGGGCTCTGAACCACTGTGGTGGAAATTAGCCCTTTTAGCAGAAGAAACTTTACCTGGAGCCTTTTAATCCCCATTTTCCTTGGCAGAATTGCATTTTCAGCTGCTAAGCACTTAGTCTTCTACAGGTTGGTTTTTCAGGTGGTGGAGAATGGGGAGGGTTTACCATGGAAACTGATGTCTTCTGAGCTTGACACCCAGAGGAACCACCAGTGGTGGGTGGCCCTGCTGGTGGCTGAGGTGTCTCTTATGCTGGGCATGGCCCTCACCCAAGCAGCCAAGTGCAGGTAGGAAGTAGGCCCAGTTGTTCAGGGAGCACTGCGTTTAGGATCCAACCTGAGGGCATCCTAGTGCCAGAGCAAACATTAGAAAAATTAGTAAACTCTGCCAAGATTTAACTGGTGGAATATAATATACACACTTGTGATGATAAATTCTTTGCAAATTTTCAGGTTTTACTGTATTTGGTTCTAAAACCCAAAAGCTGACTGACTAACTCTCAGTCCATTTTAAATGCTTTTTAAGGACAAGGTGATACACCCTCCCCACCTCTGCCTTTCCTAAGGACTCCTTTTGTCTTCTCCTTAGCTATATTCAAATGCAGAGTTTTACAAAAGCACATCAAATGGCCCTTTTATTGGGGGGGGGGTGTCCTCTCATTCTGGAGCCTTTGAGTAGACTTACTTTTATTTATTTCCTAAATTTGATGCCCTTGCACCATTTTCATGAAATGCCTTTAATTTTTGCAATTTGTCTCTTTATTTTTGCCCCATTTCTCACCATCACACACAAATCTGAGCTGGCCCCTTCTCATGGAAATAGATGTCCTGAGCTCCTTTGGTGAGGAAGCTCAGGACAGGGCCTGGTGGAGATTAGCCAAATGTCAGAGCTGGCCTGCTCTTTGGCCTGTGCCTAGGAGCAGATATAGGTGGATATCTCTGCAAGTGTCCCAGATTCAAAAAATCAGAGTGAGTTTTTTTTTTTTTCTACACTAATTTCATGTCAATTTTCTCCTTAGTGTCCAATTGCTATAATCATAAAATCAGAGGTATCTCAGGCTGGGCATTTGCACACCACAATAATAATCACTAACACTAAGGCTTCCCGATGGAAGGGTAGAAGCAGAAATTTTGCCTGAACCACAAATTTCCTCATAACGTTGGCTCGAGAGGAGATTCAGGGTTTACACAGGGACCTACATGTTTTGTTTTTTTAACAAAAGGGCTCCTCACAGAGCTCAGATACTTTCTGCTGTCCATCTGCTCATGTGCGAGCTGAATCCGAGTGCCCTTTCTTTTGACGCTTGTGCTAGTGCCGCCTGTTGGCCTTTCAGCGCCTGACGTGGTATTTGGATCCCTCCATGAGATCCGGAGGAGTTCCATTAGGTGGTAGACAACGACCAGAGGCACACAGACTTCTCTGAAATGCTTACTGTCTTTCTATCCTTAGGAAAACTATGGACATCTTGAAATTCTATTTTATGCTTCATTTCAAGAAGGTGAATCTTGGGGGGGTGGGGAGGTTTTATATATGTGGACATGGTCTCTCTTATGCTAGCTGAGAATGCTAAAATGAAGGACTCTCCTTCTACTCTTTGGGGCGGGCCTAAATACATCCCACTGTAAATGATCACCCTCAGCTCACCCTAAGATACTACTTGTCTCCCCTCCCTGCTCCCAGTTAACTACGGTAGCGAGTGTTTGTCATGCCGAGGCTCAGAAGGGGGCCAGAGCAGCTACGGCACAGGCATAGAGACACCATGAGAACAGGAAGAGCTCATGAGCATGGAAACACTTTTGCATTTTGTATAAATAATCATCCTACAACAGGCTTTTATGTGCATCCAGTCACTTTAGATCTTCATTATAACCCTGTGGGGCGGTAAAGGTTATCTTCAACCTCAGCGGGGCTCTCGGCATTTTCATTCAGCTTTACTACTTTGTGGTGATCTCTCCATCCGCTGTCTTCAGTGATGGTCCCAAAATGTCACCACCGTCCTATTTTCCATATTCATTGGAAAACCTGGCTTCTAAATCCTGGAGAAAATGGATGCTGTGTTGTGGTCGCTCCTTCAGTTCCCCAGCCCTCTTTTCCTTGCAGGCTTTCTTTCTGATTCACTTTCATGCCCTTTCCTTCAGGTTTAGAGGTTCCTTCTCTGGTTCAAGTCTTGTTTCTTTCTTCTGTCTCCCCATCCACCCGCATGCCCAGTGGTCTCCCGCCTCTTCCCCTCTGCTTGGCTCCATCCTATCAGCTTAGAGTGGCCCTTCGCGTGCCCCTGCCTGACAAATCTCTCCCTCGACCACATATCCCTTGAGCTCCCGTCTTGCTTTCTTCTTGGTTCTTTCCCACCCACACCACCATTCATTACCTAACTCACTGAAATCTGAATTCTCTTCCCCCCCCAGATCCAATGAATCTTCATTACGCCAATGATTTATCTTCTCACCACACTTGTTATTCTCCCAATATTTGCCATTTCTGAATGTGGCACCGCTGGCATCTAGCTAGTTAATCCAGAAACTTCACCTGCGCCTTTCACATCTCTTACGACTAACCAAGCTCTACTTATTATTTCTTCCTCCGTAGCTCTCAATTCTTTTTCTCTCTGTTCCTACTACCCCCACCTAGGTTCAGATCTATGTAGTTTGCCATCCCACTGCATCGGCCTCCTAACGGATGTCTCTTCTTCCAGTCCTTATATTCAAGTCCTTCCTCCACACCACTAGAGTGCATCCTTTGACATACTCTACGTAAAGCGCAAAGCAGGCCTGGTTAAAACTCCTGTTACCTCCCTGTTGCCTATGGGATAATGTCGAATTCTATTCACAAGGCCCTCCGCAATACGCCTACCAACCTTCCAGCCTTTTGTCCCTGCCAGTCCTTACCTTACTCTTTCCCCTTCAGCGACGCCCAGTTGTTGGTATTTAAAACATTGTCTCTCAAGCCTATGGGTTGCTTGGGTTTTCCCTTTTGCCAGTATCGGCCTTTCCATATCTGCTCATCTTTTAAGGATCAGCTCAGGCGTCATCTCTCCAGCAAGCCCTCCCTGACGTATCTTTCACTCTTTCCTTATCACACCAAGTTACTTACTCTCCTTTCTGTTGGCAGAAAATGCTGTGATATAGCCACCGTTGCGCTCGTCACACTGAATTACGATGATTTGTTCCTGCTCTTGCTTTCTTCAGTATGTTCCATATTTTCTCAGCACATCATTTGCATCTATAGCACCGAGCAGAGTTCTTGACATACAGGAGGTGCTAAGAGATGCAAGTTTAATACATTTAGGCCAAATTTAGAGCAGGCTTGAAAAAAAAAAAAAAAGAAATCAGCCCTTTTTTCCATGTAAGGGGGGATTTGGGGTGCAGTGAATTTAGAAAGTCTTGGAGATAGTTTTTGTAGCTTATGTGCCCCAATTGTGGAAATTCTGATGTAAACTAAGTGACTTCTAGACAGTATCTAGCTATTTGTACCACTGGGAGGTAATGAAGCAACATGGAGCTGACCTCTTTTTCTGTATAACGTGGAGGCTTTTAAACTTCTGATGCTTTTTTCTATTGAAACTGAGCTCAATAAAAAGAAATGTTCACCTACAATAATGACTATAGATAAATGCTGACAGCTGGGAGAGAGTGTCAATCGCGGATGTCAGGGGATCTGTGAAGGCCACAGTGAATTTGATACAAATGCAAACTTTATAAAGTAAGATTTTAGAGATTGTCACAATCACGTTCAGAAATGAGAGTGACATGTGCACGTGAGTGGGCGCTCAGTCCATAAACAACGCCTGTAAGGCAATGAGGAACAGAGGTGAGGCGGAGCGCAGCCGCTGGCTCTCTTTTCTTTACCTTAGTTTCTGGATCCTATTTCCTTTGGGTCATTGGCAAGGCATCCTTCAGAGCCCTGGTATGTCTTCTCTTTCTCTTTCAAATGTAAGTTCCAAGCCAGATCCTGGTGGAGGATTCTGAGGGGGTCCATCCCTGGGCCACATTCCTACGCAGCATTTCGGGGCTACATTTTCCTTTTATGGAGGGTGGCATCTCTGCGTCCCACTAGGAGCCCTACACTCTCCTCTTTCCTTTTCTTTGATGCCCCCAGGAATGGGCGCTCTCCAGCCCGTCTGCATGCAGTGTGTCCTGTGGCAGACAGGCCGTTCCCCGTGCTTCTGGTGATAATGGTTGTTTGTGCGTTAACAGTGCATTAACAGTTCACTTTAAAGGTTAGTTTACCCGCCCATCCCCGTACGTGTGTGTACTCACATGAATGCAACAAACAGGGCAGACCTGATTGTCGCTTTGTTATAAGCAAAGAACATCTAATCACAATAAAGCACATTTAATAATTGAATATAATGAGCAAATTAGAGCAGTAATGCAAGGAAATGAGAGCCGATTCATTGAATTTGTCTTATCTTTTAATTGAAAAAGAAGTTCCTCTCCTTTTTCCCTGAAGTAGAGTGAGAGTCACCACTGGGCTGCCGCCCCCGCCGGCGAGGCCACATCAGCAGGTGAAGGTGCCTGACGTTCCGCCTCCCTGATGTTTACTGGGAGTCCTGGGGGGGGGGGGGGGAGAAGGGGAAAGAGCAGTTGAATTTGGGGCTTAGTTTTACTCTGGATTATACAGCAGGCAGGTTTGGCAGAGCCCATAGCAGCCGCCCACCCATTCGTACCTGTGTTATTCTTACGATTATGCAGCGACATCGTTTAATGATCAAAAGCCAGAGCTTTGTTGTTAGAAAGACCTGATTTCTGGTCCCAGCTTTGTCATTTTACTAGTTTGTGGTTTTAGGAAGCTACTCAAGTTGTTGAAGATTTAGCTACTCTAAGTGTACAAGTGTGCCCATCACATGGTCTTTGTGAAGGAAGCTAGTGCTCATTCAGTGGCTGGCACAGGTAGGGTGCCGTGAATATTCTTGGAGAAAAAGGGGGGAAAGAAGCCACTAAGATGCTCAGGGTAATATAATGCAGTAGAAAGAGGGCGGTTTAGACATCTGAGTCCTGTATCCATTTCTTACTAACTGTGTCAGGTTCGATAAGGCAGCTGGAACTTTGAGCACCATCACTTTCCAAATCTATGAAAAAAGGGGGCAGGGACATTAACTCTTTTTGATAGGACAGTCCTGAGGATTAAATCAGAAAATGTCTGTGTAAGTGCCTAGTTGCCAAGTGCCCTATCTTGCTGTTGGCAGGGGCTAACTAAATGCTAATTGTGGTGGTGTGTGTGCTACTGATGTGGGATTGAGCTTGCCCATGATTTGTGCTATTTCCAAGTGACTTTTTTTAATGGTATGAACCCCAGTGTCCTCTTCTGCTCCAAGTTCCCATCAGATGCATGACTCCTAAACCTTTAGAGCAAAGTTTGATGCCGGAGGGAGTGCCTCACTGGATAGCAGTTGCTGTCGGAGCCCCTCCCTTATCCTTACCACAGAAGTGCCCACCAGCCCAACTTCTACCAGCACATGCATTGCTCTGCCTGGGGGTTCTTTCTTGCCATTGGACCCCACTTGTGTCCTGTGCTGTCGCCAGAAGTGCAGAGGAATTATGGGCTCCTTCTCCAGCATCCCTCAACCAATGACTGGTGGTGTCTTCCCTGGGTCCTAGACTTGCTCAGTGAGTTTAAGAGTTCCATTCGTCCTTAGTGATAACTGGCTTAAGAATGCATCTCATATTGGCTGCTATCTCATCCTTGCATCATACATCCTACAAGTAAATTACCTGAACTTCAATCCTGGTCTCAGAGTTTGCTTCTGAAGAAATACACAGCTACCCCAACAAGCCAGCCCGGTGGTTCTTATGGGGAATTGTATATATCGATCTTGATACCGGGATTATTACTGCAGGGAGCTGGTTGTAGCCGAGCTAGTTCTGCCTGGTCGGAGGATTAATGTGTAGGTTGTAATAAAAACGAGTGGGGGTAATTGAGTCTTTTCTAAAATGATACCTGTCTGAATACCTGTCAATGGGCTTAGGTTGGTAGGGGTCATGAGAACGTTATTTGACCTTCTCTGTCAGAAGGATGTTGTGGGTTTAAAAATAGGAGTGGGTGAAAGAGGGCCAGCACACTGATTCCAGGGCTAAACTTGGGGCTTGAATTATTCTGGGGAAGTCTGGCTGCCTGGTTTAAGGTGATCTGTATGTTTAGGATTAGCTGAGGGGTTCTCCCTGGGAAGGTGGAGACAATCTGGTCAGATGTCTATTTATTATAATCTTTCTAAATTTGGTCAACTGGGGTCATATAGTCATGACCTGAGGTCATGAATGGGCTCACAGGATCATGAACCTCCGATATTCTCCACAAAACTCCATGTTTATGTGCATTTTTTTTTCTGGGAAAGAAATCATGAGCTTTTAGATTTTAATAGGGGTCCTCAACATATTGAAAACCACACAAACATGGTGTCTAGTGTCAGTGCTAAGCATTATCTGAAGGAATGCTTTTGAGCACTGATCATATCAACTGTAACAATGTGTTCCTTGGGGACCCAGGGGGGCTCAGGCCTGGATCTTTGGGACCCAGAACTTAACAGTTGCCTCATGGGGCATTAACTTTCTTACATATCCAGGTCTGCTCATATGCCCTGCAGGCTCCTGCAGGTTCCCCACATGCTTGTGGCAGAGAAGTCCCAGGGCACAACATGAGCAATACCCGATGCAGCTGAGGCCAAGGGCTGTAGCTTACACTTCAGCAGAACTGTTTGCAGGAGCAGTCGCTGGAGTGTAAGGTGAGCAGAGAGGAGGGGAGGCAGGCCACAGGAGGTATCTGATAGACCTCCATGCTAGCGTCTCCCCTCACTGAGAGCACGTCATCTTAACATTGTTGGCACACATGGATCATAAGGATGAGGAAACTGCAGAGCTGAACTTTATAATCAGGAGAAGTACATTCCCATGGGCTAGTGAGTGAGTCTCAAATAGTCCTGTGGTTATGTGGGGTGTGTAGTGGAATCCTGTTTTTACAAACAAGTAAGTTAGGGCTCACAGAGGCTAACTGTGAGGATTGACCAGGGTCCTGTAGGTAGTTCACTGTGGATGGGACCCATTTCTTCTTTCTTCAAAGCTTCCCATGATATCATTCTGCTCTCCAGCATCACAGCGTCGGAAAAGACAAGCATTCAGAGAAAGATGTGCTGCTGGGGGCTCCATAATTTCACCATCTCCTTGGGAGGATACACATGTATGACCTGCCAGATCTGCTTTTGTAACATTTTATTTTCAATCACAGTTTACATTCAATATTATTTTGTATTAGTTTCAGGTGTATAGTATAGTGGTTAGACAATCACAGACGTTAGAATGTGTTCCCTCGATATTTCCAGAGCCCACCTGGCACCATATATACAGTTATCACGATGTGATTGACTATATCCCCTATGCTGTACCTTACATCCCCATGACTATTTTGAAGCTACCAATTTGTACTTCTTAATACTTTCACCTTTTTCACCCAGTCACCCAAACCCACTCCCCTCTGGCAACCATCAGTCTGTTCTCTGTATCTATGAGTCTGTTTCAATTTTGTCTGTGTGTTTTGTTTTTTATATTCCACATATAAGTGAAATCATATGGTATTTGTCTTTCTCTGACTGGCTTATTTCACTCAGCGTAATGCCCCCTAGATCGGTCCACACTGTCACAAATGGTGCGATTTCATTCCTTTTCATGGCAGAGAAGTACTCCATCTTATTTTTGGCCCACACCTTTATCCACTTGTCTACCGATGGGCGCTTGGGTTGCTTCCGTATCTTGGCTATTATAAATAACACTGCAGTGGACACAGGGCTGTGTATATTCTTTCGAATTACTGTTTGGGGTTTCTTCAGACATATACCCAGAATGGAATTGCGGAGTTACAAGGCAGCTCCATTTTTAAGCTTTAGAGGACCTTCCTTACCGTTTTCCACAGTGGCTGCACCAGTCTGCACTCCCACCGACAGAGCGCGAGGGCGCTTCCTGTTCTCCACACCCTCGCCAGCACGGGCTTGTTGATTTATTGATAGTCATCCTGACAGGTGTGAGCTGATATCTCACTGTGGTTTCAATTTACATTTCTCGGATGGCCTGCCAAATCTTAACCCGAAGGACATTTGGTTTCCAGCTGGTTTGATCTACGGCATGAGCAGAGGTGACAGCAGAGAGGTGACTGGGGAGAGGTGACTCAAGAGGCTGCGGGGGGTTTCTGGGCGTAGGTGTTGGGCTCCCAGACTGGCAGCTAAGCATGCTTTTCCTGTTGCACTGTCACAGGCTGCGGCGGAGCCGAGTTGATTTAAAAACTCATTTCCATTGTTTTCTCCCTTAGTGATAGTTTTAGATGTTGATTTATTGGCATTGCTATAGATGCGATTTCACCCTGCTGATACCATTGAACTGGTTTCTCTCTTGCACAAATTAGAGGGAAGGCGGAGAGTCTGGGAGAACCAGGATGGACAGGAGCCACGGGCTGCACTGCTAACAGGAGTCAAAGAAAGCATGTGCTGGGGAGGAAGGTCTCTAAAACTAAGCCCAGGAGATATTCCTCCTCCCAGCAGTGAGAACCCTGTGGCTGCAAGTAACAGGATCCAATGCAACAGGGAATATTCTGGGACACTAGAGACTAGCTAAATAAGAGCTTCAACTGTTTCCTTCCTCCCTTTCACCTCTCCCTCTCACTCTTTCTCTTGCTTCCAAGTCTTATTCCTTAATTTATCTTTTGCATAAACACACATTTTTACAGAAATGAATAAATGAGATGATTTAATCAATATTTTTCTAAGTGTACTCTTTTCTTTGATTTTTGCTTGATTCCCCCCTGCTCCGTTTTTCCTATATTCGCCCCCTAACTCCACTCCAAGAGAGTTCTCACTAATAGCCTATTATATACCCCGCCACATTTTTCTCGGTACTCATATAACTTATACATATAGGCATATACACGTTTTTCAGGTCAGTGTTTTATAGAATAGGATATTACATGCTTATTTAGCATCTCAATTTCCTTTCTAGAGAACATTTTATTGTGAAATGAAGAATAAATACAGAAGTGTTTTAAAAATATATTTATATGGTTTTAAAGTATAGTGAAGCAAATATTCGTGGTGTACCTACCCCCTGGATTAACAAACAGAAGATTACCAGGCCTTAGAACATGCCTGTGTGCCCCTCGGCAATCCCTTCTTACTGGTGCCCTGGAGATCATCATGAACCTCAGAGGAACCCGTCCTCTGCTTCTCTTACCCATTTTGTTTTTCTCGCACAAATCCCTCAATGTCAAGAGCTCTACAGTCAGACGAATTTCAGAGAAAGTGTGGGGGTGGGGTGTGGGGTGGGGAGAGGTTAATCAAAGAACTTAGATGCATATATACATGACCTATGGACAAAGACAATAGTGTGGAGGAGACCTGGGAGGTGGGGCAGGGTGGATGCCAGGCAGAGGGGATCAGTGGGGGGGAAAAAGGGGACATCTATAACATTTTCAACAATAAAATAATAAAATTAAAAAATTAAAGGAAAGAGAAAATTTATATTGCTCACAATTTCAAAGCTTACATAAGTTAGGTATTAACAGTAGGACAATGTATTTTAAAATCTTTAATATGAATGTGTACATGTTAACTATAGGATCATTATTGTTGTGAAGTATCTTTTAAAAACGAATATGCATTCAATTTTTTCATGTCCATACATATGAATCTACATTAAAAACAACAGAGGTGGAGCTCTAGTTGACTCTTTTAAAGGGGTGCATAGTATTCCACTGTGAGGGTGATTTACGTAGGTGGTATTCTGGTAGTGATTATAATTTTCTTTCCAGCTTTTTAGTCTACTGTATACAATGTTGCAACACCCTCCTTGTTCCTTGGCATTGGTGCTTTTATCTCTGGGTGTAGTCCAGGAGTGGGACTGATAAAGAGGAGGGGATGTGTATTTCATGATGTTTTCCAAACATGGTAACACGTGGTAAGTGTTACCTCCAGCACTATATGAGAGCACCCTTTACACACACCCCGGATAGTGACAGGAACTGTTGTGTGTTTTTAAAAATTGTGCTGGTCTGAAGAGTGTTAAGTGATATTCCATCATTATTTTAATTGCATTTCTCAGACTATCAATAAATCTGGGCATCTTTGCTTGTTTGTAGGCCATTTAGCTGAGCACTTCTGTGAAGAGACTAATCATGGCTTTTGCTCATTTCTTCAATAGAGATGTTTGTCTTGTTGTTGTCTTTGAGGCTCTATTACTTATTTACTTTGTTTAGGGTATATTTTGCTATCAAATGTGTTTACTTAAAACATTTTTTTATTGATTTTTTTTTTTCCGAGAGAGAGAAACATCAGTTTGTTGTTCTGTTTACTTATGCATTCATTGGTTGATTCTTGTATGTGCCCGGACCAGGCAGGGATCAAACCTGCAACCCTGTTGTATCGGGATGATGCTCTAACCAACTGAGCTACCTGGCCAGGGCAAGTGTGTTACATTTTTATGTAGTTAAATGTCTGTTTTTTTATGTTATAGCTTCTGGGTCTCTAGTCTTGGTAGAGAATGTTTTCCCCATCCCCATCTCTAAAGAGTGTGATTAGTGTTTTAGATTGTCAAAATATAAAAAAAAAAAAAAATTGGCTTTACTTTTTACATTTAAATTTTAATCCACCTGGAAATTTATTTTTGTGTTTAGTGTAAGCTGGGGGGTTTCCATTAGTGTAAGCTGGGGGGGGGGGGTCTTTCTAATGGTTATCATAATAATAGCTAACACTTATTGAGTGTTAACTATGCTTTGCACTGTTACATAGGCACTTAATATGTATTATCTAATTTAACTCTTGTTCTTCACAACTCTAAGACATACATTTTCTTATGCATACCCATTTTCCAGATGAGGAAAATGAGGCCTAGAGATTCATTTACCTGCTGTGGCAGGTAAAGTGGTGAAACTGGGATTTAAACCCAGGGAATCTGGCTTTGAAGTCCATGTTCTCACTACTGGGCTTCTTGCTTGGCTAACTAGTGAGTCAGGACTATTTATTAAATAATGCATTCTTTCCCACTGAATTGTATTACTTCTTTTGTCATTTATTAAATTCTCATCTAGACCAAAGTCCACTTCTACATTCTCTCTTCTGTTCCCTGATCTATTTGTCTTTCTTATAATCATTCCATATTGATTTGATTATAGTAGCTTTGCAATGTCTAACATCTTATATAGTCAGGTCCTCCCTCCTTGATGTTCTTTTTTCATTCATTTATTGACTATTTTCAGACATTCATTCTTCCATATAGAATTTATGTTCACCTTCTTCAATTAAAATAGCTGATGGATTCTAATTGAAATTGTATTTAATTAATATAGTAATTTTGGGACAGTTGGCATGTTTATGTTAAGTGTTACCACTTAAAATAGTATGCTTTTCTCTTCAGATATTATTTTATAGTTTCCAATAAGATTTTGTACTTTTCTTTGTGTTGGCCTCTGCATTTTTTAAATAAAATTTATTCATTAATATTTTAAAGTGTTTATTGATATTGCAAATAAAATATTTTTCTCATTTCTATTTTTTTCTGATTACTGGGGTAGAGAAAAAGTATTGATTTTGTATATTTTATATGCGATGAGTATGAAGAAAACTATAATATAATCCATTTTATGAACTAATTAAAAAGGAAAAAATGATTATATCAAAGGGCTGAAACAGCATTTGATAAACCTCAGCAGCCATTATTAATAAAATCTAGTAAAATGGAAATAAAGGATGATTGCTTAGCTACATAAAGATTATTTACTAAAAGCAACAGCTGATCTGACAAACATGGAAATCATGTCAGTTAAAATCAGAAAGTAGCCCTGACCCGTGTGGCTCAGCTGGTAGGGCATTGTCACGTGCACCGTGCACCCACAGGTTGCCCATTGGATTCCTGGTAGGGGCACAGGCAAGGGGTGTGGGCTTGATCCCCAGCAGGGGCCGTGCAGGAGGCAGCCAACCAATGTTTCTCTCCCTCTCCCCTCCTCTCTCTTTAAAAAAATAAAAATAAAATCAGAAAGTATTCAGGGATGCCCATGTTACAAAAATAAACATTACCTTTCCTAGAACCTCCAAGGTAATAAAACAAGAAAATAAAATAACTCGTAAAAACATCAGAAAAGAAGTTAAAAATATCTCTTTGCTGATGCCATCATCTTCTATCAAAAAGTTTAAGCAATTCTAGTAAAAACTTGCTGACTGGGTAAGATAATTTGGTAAATTGGACGGCGATAAGCTAAGTGTATAACATCAATAATTTTCTCTATTCTATCAAAAATTAACCATGTTTAGGTCTCTAGATTCAGATTCCAGAGAGGAAGCACATGATTGCTTAGCTTGGGTCACTTCCTACCCTTGGCTGGGGAGATGAAAGCTCCTCGGGACTCCCACTAGCCTCTGCTCCATGGAACAAAGGTGGTTCCTCAAGGGGAAAGATTTGAGGATCAGATATTTTTTTTTAATAAGCTGTAATAGATTTTATGTTTTTTATTCAGAGAAGCCAGGTCCAACCTTACCAGTTCTATCCTCTTACCAAGAGGATGCTTTGCCTTCTTCACTGCCTCAACTCTACGTGGTACCCAGGACCACACCACACACCCAGCAAGCGGGTCGGTGTTCATCCAAACAAACCCATTTTGAGTTCTCAACTTTACGCCTTTGCTGTTGCTACTCCCTTCTCCAGAATGCCCCTCCTCCCCCAGTCACTCGCTAGCTTGCACTTTTTAAGCTTCAGCTCAGGGGTCCCCTCCTCCGGGAAGCCTTTCCTGAGCCCACGCTTCCCGGCTATGCTAGATGTTCCCCACAGAACTGCCACAAACACCCTGCGCGCCTCAAGCTTACCCCGTGGATTCAGATAATTATCGGCTCGTGTGCCTGTTGCCTGCATTAGGCTGTCAGGGCCTCGTCAGTGTGCCCGGCTTCCAGAGCACTGGGTGGTACACAGGTGACCCCCGCGAGTATTTTCTGAATAAATGAATAAATGTATGAATGACCTCAGCAGTGTTGTGTGAGCAGTGATGTCGGTCATATCTTTTTATAAATTGCTATCTAATTTTACCTTTTCCCTCCTAATTCCATTAACCTCGCAGCTCTTGTCTCTGAATGAGGTGAACTTTTAGACCGTAATACATTTCTCTCCTGCCTCCTGGGCCTTCTCCTTCTCTTTCATATGTTCCTTCTGATCTTGCTTGAATGTCAAGCTGCTCCCACTGCCTCTAACTTACCACCCTTACTCTCCTTGTTAGACAATTTAGTAAAATAAGAACCTCTAGGAATCCTTCAACCCACTTAAGAGGACTCCTGGAGGACAAGCTGGAGCTGGTGCTGCAAGCTGCTACCTCCATGACCTTCTCTCTTTCTTGGTTTCCCCCTGACAGGTCCCCTTTTTTCATTCTTGGTGCAACTTAGGTGTTGGTGCCCCAAAGGAAACTGCCTTCTAAAGTCACTCACACTCAATTATTAGGGAAGTTCAAGTGACAACTCTTTTGATGGTCATTGAGTTTTAAAAGAAAACCACAGGGATAGTAAAAAAAAAAAAATCTCATGCCAGAACTTCAGGTATGGATCAATTGAGAGGATATTTTGGGTGAGCAGGCCATTATTAGTAAGGTTCAACTTGCTCTATGGAAGGGACTGAGAGCTCTGCTTGGGATGCCTGAGGACAGCCTTGCATGGCATGGGGTTAGACTGGAGGAAGCACAGGACATCTGGAGGAGGAGACTTAGGGGACAAATCTAAGCTTCACTCATATACCAACTCTGAGACCTGAAGTATTTCATGGGGCCTCTCTGAGCCTCAGAGTTCGTATTCATAAAATGAGGACCACAGTACATATCTTACCTGCATTGTTAGTCTGAAACACATGAGACAGAAGATGTAATGTCTTTAGGCTTCAGTACAGTGCAACGGTGGCGCATCAGGGTTGCAGGTCTGATTGGTTGGGGCACAAACTCTGGGCCCGACACTAATTGTCAATGACCTTGTGTAAGTTTAACCTCTGAGAGCTTCCATTCCTCTATTCACATAACGAGGGTCACACAGCACCTCTCCCCTAGGGCGGTTAAAGATGACATAATCTACATGAGAACCCGTACCTGGGTGGCACGTGGCACTCAGGCGCAAGGTTCTCATCGTTCAAGGTACAGAGCAACTGACGCAAATGTAGGGCCCGCGTCACCGGAGAAGGGCCCGCCTAAGCCTCTTTGGCTTTAGCTGAAGGCTCAAGACCTGGGCTGTCCCTCTCTCTGAGGGGACCTATGGAACGGAACCCCAGTTCCAGGGTACCCTCTTCCTTATGTCCGTGTGCTCTCGCTCTTTTGCCCCCTTCCCAGTGCAAATGCAGAATGTGGCCTACCGATTTCCACAAGAACTTCCACCCCCGCTTTTCCTCTTCTCTTCTATTTTCCCTTCCTCTAACCTTCTGTCCCTCCCCCGGCCCTCTTTCCCCCCTTCCCTCCTCCTATCTTCTCTGTCCCCTTCTACTCTCTCCCACCCCCTCCCTGAAGCTCCCCCCTTCCTTCCCTAGAGCTCCCACTTCTCCATTTTCTATAAATGGACCTTTCAAAGCATCTCTTGGTTTTAACAAAGGCAAGCATCCCTAAGAAAAAAAAATTCATTCCAGCAGCTAAGGGGGTACCATTTTCTCCCCATTATAGAATATTGGGGCTGGAAGTGCCCTGAGATCAAGTAGCTCAGAGGTTCTGGGCGTGGCTGGTTGATGATGGTACCCTGGGTGGCATTAAAAGGCCAGGCCCTCCCCTCGGTGATACAACATCAGAGGGTCAGTGTTAGGACGTGGAATGATATTTGTGTGGGGTACCCCAGAATACATTCATTTTAATTCAGGAAGACTTGGGTTTCAGTCCCAATTCCACCACTTACTGACGGAATCGTCTTGGTTGAACTGCTTAAACTTCCGGAGCCTCAGTAATATCTGTTAGATGTGGAAAATACCACCTTCCTCAAAGAAGGAGCAGCAATCGGCAGGTTGGTCAGCACAGAGTGGGTGTTAACAATCAGTACAGTGTCCTGATGACCCCTCTAAGCACACAGGATGGTGATACAGGACGGGGGCCTGAGCACCCCGTGCCTTGTACTCACCTCAATCAGCACCATCTTCCCCACTCAGACCCCCACCCAGCCGCCTCCTAACTCGGTCAGAAGTTCTAGACCCTGGCATCAAGTCAGGAAAGAAACAGAAACAGCATTCATTGTGGATTCACTTCCTTGGGACTATTTCCATTGCTCTCTGTGACAACCCTATGAAGTACGTACTCTTACTGTTTTTAACCACATTGTCGGTAAAATGTAGGCAGAGCTTTCCTTTTCTTTTCTCCCTCCCTCCCTTCTTTTTTTTTGGGCTACTATGTGCAAGTCTGGATCTTTTACCCCATCCCTTGTCTAGTTTTTAGATCTCAAATAAGTACCGAGGGGTCTTGGATTCACTTTGATCGTAAAGCATGGAGCATCTAATTTGGAAGTGCCAGCAGCCAGAGTGAGGAGCCCCGAGAATGAAAACTGTGAACTTGAGACTTTCTGGGGTTCATTTCCACCTGCTCATTGAAACACCTGAACACTGGCCGCTGATCTCTGCTGCAGTCCCCCCTCATTTCAAGACCTGCTCTTTTCAAGGGTCTGGAGGTTGGGTTTGTCTCCCAACCTTAGCTCCAGAAGCTTCATTGCTCCCCTCTCGGGGGGCGAGCTTCGTTGCCCCCCTTTCAGAGTTGTAGAAAAGGCCTCTCTGTTGACAAGAATCCACAGAGATTATGCATCCATGAGAGGCTTGAGTAGGAGGAACATTTGTGATTTCATGGTAACAAAGTTCCAATTTTCGTTAAGTCCTGGGAGTTGAGCTGCTTTGTCACAAGTTCTGTATTTCTACCCCTCCACCCTCCCAGCCCATTTATCTAAATTTCAATCTTTCTCTTTCTTCATGGCCCATTTAATTTTATCTTTAAACTCCTGGTCCAAATAACCCTCCGAGTTAGCTGTGCCCATAGCAACTGGCTTGTTAACTCTTTCTACCAGCCAATAAGGCTGTGGCGGGGAGGAGTAGACGCAGCCTCCTTGGGATTTATCAGGGTTGGAAAGAGAAGGGAAAAGACACGCATAACATTTCAAAAAAAAGGCCCAGAGCGGCAGGGAGAAAGAGCGTGTGGACGGAGATGCGGGTGCACTTCGCTGGGAACAGATTGCCCAACAGGCAGGTGGGTGGCAGGGAATAAAAATAACCGGCCAGTGACCAAGCCTTCGTTTTCTCTGCGACACGCAAACACTTTAGGAAGATATTGAAACTGCTAATTTTGTTGGCACGTTGACACCTCCTCCTAATTAATGAAGGTCCTGTTAGGAGGACAACCTAGCTGCTCCCAGACAAAGTGAGGAGGGAGAGCCCGCGGCACTGACTTTGCTGGGCAGTCACTGAGCAGGGCGCCCTGGGTGCGAGGTTCTCCCCCGGGCCAGCTGGAGCAGGCGCCTCCCGGGCTCGGGGCCTGGGTTCCTGGCTCCGCGTGCTCGCTGCTGCCCTCGCTGGTCTACAGGGTAGAGGCAGGGCCCGAAACAGGCTGCGTGTGGCCCGGATGGGCTAGAGGGAGCTGTGTGCAGGACTGAGCCCCAGAATCCCACCTGCAAAGGAAAAGAAGTGAAATTCCTATGGCATCGACGTGCTTTGTCTAAAGGACAGCTGTGAGGGTTCATGAGATCACAGATATACAGAGGTCGGTATGGTGCCTGGTGCATACTAAGCACAAATTAAATAGCAAAATCAAGTTTCCAAAAGCTTTATAATTTGGGGGCAATGTCCGTATACATTGGGCAGGCAGAGTTTTTAAGATCATCCTGTAATAAATGGGAAAATCGAGTCGTGTATGCCTTAGTGACCTCCCCAAGGATTACAAGAAAGAAGCTGTAGAATTGGTTCTAGAGCCTGGGTCTTCAGGTTCTGGTTTATTTATCTGTTTTTTTGTTTACCTTGCAAACACGCTCATACTATCCGTTAGCATCCTTCATCCTGTCTCCACTAGTGTGACAGGGCACAGGGGAGAGTGGGAAATGTCACACAGCTGCCCTACTCCAAATATGCGTGGCTCAGAGGACAGGACTCTTGACTTAAGGAGTCACCACGCCTTGTGACCTTGGACAAAACACTTTATCTGGCAGAACTTTAAATCTCTCACTTTTAAATGGAATGTGATGATTATTTCCCTTTAATTGTGCATCTTAGGTGTATATTATGAAGCTAAAATAGACTCAGAATGAAATATCCCGCAAAAAGAAATATCACTAAGGGCCATGAGTTGTTGTTGATCCTGGAGAAAGAGAACAATATTCTTTCCAACACTGTGTGAGAAAAACAAATAAACCTGTGTCTTATAAGAAGAAAACCAAAGAGGTTAACTTATAGCTTTAATTATTCTTTTGTTGTTTCAGATTTGGAGGTTGTCTTTTTAACAGAATGAATAATGCAATTGGCTGTTATGGAAAGATGTTAAATTTTGATGATGTTGAAATGAGAGACTGGGATCCTGTATGTGAGGAACTCTAATTTCTCTTTCCGAAGGGAAGGTTCTTATGTGTGTACCGTCCTGGACCAGACCTGCCCCCTCTGCCTGGAAACGCTCCTCTAGCCCCGGCTGCTGCTGACTAGGTGGGCTTAGGCCCTGTTCCAGGGGGGTTGCAAAGGAAGCGATGGTTCCCATCCGCAAGCTTACGCTTTAGCTTGCCCAGCCTTCCTGGCACCACTGATCCACATATCTATTCTGTGATTCATGCCAAGAGGCTGGTTAATTTGGAAATTGCTCTTCAATTTGTTAAATAATAATAGAATAGATGACAGTTCCATTTCAATCCAGAGCTCTCGAGACTCCAAAGTTCTTTAAAACTCAACGGAATCTCACAAGGTGTAGCGTCAGGCATTGCATTTTACTGACTCTTAAGGAAATGTGTAGTGAGGGTGAACTATCCTGGTGCTTCTGAAACTAGCTGATATCAGCATTGGTACTAGACCATGATGTGTTGTGATTGGTTGTGAGATATGTCACATGTAATCTCTTACAGACAATAATTCATATGCTGAAATGTTGCCAAAGATTTATTAGAAATTTAAATTAGATGAGGTTCAGGTTATTGTTAAAACAACATCACTTCCACCCCTGCATTCTGACACTCTCTCTGGAGATTTCTTTGCCACGGAGTGTGCCTTGTGTATGAGTATCACTCATGATGTCAGTTGTACTTGAAAAAGGGATATATCAACTTTAAGCTCCTCTGTATTAACAAATGCCTGATTTTCATTTTCAAAGACACCGAAAGACTAGAATTGTTGTCATTGGGTTTCTCCCTAGCAAATGATGGCAAGAAAAGACATCTAGACCTCCTCCTTTAATACTCCTCTTTCCCCAACCTCTATCCACTTAACTGAATAAGGAATGGATAGTATAATATAGTGGAAAGAGCACAGGATTTGAGCCAAAGCCACTCTGACATTTAACAAGCTGTGCGGCTTTAAATAAGTCACTCAACCCCTCTGAACTTTAGTTTTCTTGTTTGTAAAATGGTGCTAATGATAATGCCTACTTTGTTTTCATGGTGAGAACTAAGATGCCAGGCACCAAGTGTGACCTTCCATTATTGTGACAGTTACAGGATTACTGTTGTTGCTGTGATTTTACATCACCCTCCAGTGCCTGGTAAAAAGAGTATATTTTGACTGTGTGAAAATACAGGCTCAGCAACTAACTGTTCACAGGAGACAACTTTGCCTCCCTCACAGCTGGTACTTAAAGCATCAAAGCGTATCTACACTCAAGGTACTTTTTAGATAATTCAGTCAGAATCTGCTGCAATCTAGCATCTGCCAGAGGCTTGCCTATGGCATTTGATATTCATTCTTTCGTTTAGTTAGCTCATATAGCTCATGTCATGCTTACCATGTGCCTGACACCATTCTAAGTGCCTTAAGAATACTCATTTACTTCTCAAAATAAGTCTGTGGTGTAGGTACTGTGACCCCCATTTTACAGATGAGCAAACCAAGGCACAGAGAGGTTAAGTAAGTTCCCTAGGATGGCAGAGCTAGTAAGCGGAAGAGCAGGATTTGAACCTAGGTGTTTTGGCTCCAGAGCTGGGGAACTTAATTACTATGCTATGTGAGAAAGACTGTCTAATAGTCTCATAAGAATGTGATCAATCAATAATCTTTCCCCGGAATTAGTGAGATTATCAGAAAGCAAGAGACCCAAACGTATGACTTCAGCAACCCCTTCCTCCTTCCTAACAGGTTAATGTCCAGCCCTCCATGCATGAGTCACCTGCTCCGATGGACATTCTGTGACTTTGCCAAACTTCATTGTGTTCCATGCTCTAACATGGAAACCCAAGTGATGAAGTACATGGGCAGTGTGTTTCTGCAAAGGATTTTGTCAGTTTTACTTGCCAGGAAATGAAAACTATGAGCCCCCCCCCGCCAACAGTTCCCTTTCTACTTCCATGACCTTGACTCTTGGGCCAACTTCCGTGCCCGGGTGCAGCCGCCAGCTCTGTTCAGGTTCCTGCTGATATTTACTTTCTCTGCTTCCTTTAGAGGACATGCGCTCGTTTTTATCCCTGATTATTCTGTTTTTCTTATTGATTAATCACATATAATTCCTCTGAATCTCTTGGATATAGGGCAGGTATACACCATAAGCCAATAAGAAGCTTATGATTTTCTTACCATGTAAAATGTTTCAAGGTGTGTGGACTAAAGAAAGAAGGAAGATGAAAGAAGAGTGACAAATTATGTCCCTTATGAATAGCTACCATTTCCTCATCGCTGGCTTTGCGGCAGGTGCTGTGCTAAGTGCTTTACATACATTATCTCTCCTTCATCCCTGCGGACATGGTTAATAAGTGATCGGGCTTTCCTTCAAAACCATGTCTTCCTGACATCAATGTCTGTCCTCTAAACCAGTGTCACACTGTATGAAGACTTTGGTTCCGACACAAATATCATATTGTGCTCCAATCAAGCAAAATGCTGTTTCTCACTCTGACCTCAGGGAGAGGGAGTTGAATATACATTTATATATTATTAGCTAAGCATATACCCTTGTAAGATATGTAATATGATTTTGTTACGCATTTTAGATTTATATTAATGGCATGTGCTACATCTCTTGGTGTGCTTATCTCTTGCTGTGTTTTTCTTTCTTCATTCACTATTGTTTTACAGGATCTTTTCATGTTTGCATTTAGTTTCTCCGTTGTAACTGCCCCGCACGTTCCACTCTACGCATCCCTCGTGTCTTCCACGTCTATTAACTCCAGGGCCGGAACCCTGCGCCAGCTCTGCTCCCTCCAGCCGTGTGGGACACGGTGCTGAGCGGGGACATCTTGGGGATGTGCTCCCAGGAGCGGTGTTTCTGGGTTATAGGGAGTACGCATGCTTCATTTCACAAAGACTTCCAGATTGCTCTCCAGAAGGCCTGTACCAGTTTAAACTCCCACCAGCCACGTATAAAAAAATGTTCTAGAATGTCCCATCCTTGACAACACTTGACTTTACCCGCCTCTTTCCCCCCGTCATTAAGCTTTTATTACAAGTCACACCCTTATAGACATACATGAGGACTTAGGTGGTAAAAGTCAAATGGATCTAAGAATAAAAACCACAGCACATGACATGGCACATACATTATTCCAGTGTTTGTCCAGGAGACAGGGAGTACCTTGGGGGGAAAAATTTTCTTCTAAACCTGCCTGGCTCCCGGTGGTCAAGGTGTGAAGGGTTCTTGCAGCACTGGCTGGCCTCAGGCACATTGTGGGAGCCACCTGCCTCCTCCTGCTGCCTAGTGGCTGAACAGCACCACCCACAGGGGCCTCAGTGACCCCAGGCCACCAAGTGCAGCCCCATGAAGAACCCTTCAGGCTGGGGTGGCTGTGCCAGGCCCTCCTGGGGGCAGTAGCCACAACATCCCAGTTCTACCGGGCTTCAGGGCCAGCTGAAGGGCACCCTCAGAAGCCCTCTGCTTAGTTGGGCTTTTTCAGGACCACCTGTCATGGAATGACCAGCACTGGGAGTGGGGGATCTGTCTGGATGGAGAAGAGCAGCACTTTCGGGGGTCCGAAGGCAGCGTCCATGTCCCCTGTCCCGCCTCCCCCCACCCCGACACACCCTGTAGAAGGCGCCAAACTGGAGGTGGCCATCTGGGTCCCCGAGGTGGCTGAATGGCCCTCCTGCCCGGCCTCCTCTGCTGACTGGGGGTTCCTGACGGGTAACACCCCTGCAGCTGTGTTGAAGAGCTTGTCCTCTGGGGGCCTGTTGCTCCTGCTGCGAAGGAAGGACCGTGCAGGGCACAGCGGGGGGGGGAGGCAGAGAATTCCCACGCAGGAGCGCCTGCTTGGGGGGGCTGCAGGATGTCTGGAGGCTCAGGCTCACCTCCACGTGGGGCTCCCCTGCTCCTTCTGCAGCGCCTGCTTCCCAAAGGCGTTGTCCTTCAGTATCAGAAGCTTGTCCCCAGCCCGCGAGGTGTGCCCACGTGCTGGGAGAGCTGGAAGCTGATCTGCAGGTTCGCCTCTGTCCGTCCTTCTCGGGGGTTGCAGACCTTCATGCTTGTCTGGTAGAACATTCCCCGCTTTTGTCGTCATTGCCGTTTGACTCACAGAAAATGGGATCGCCTGAGTAAAAGCCTCCTACAAGTTTGGAAGACTTGAGCCTGCCATGGGGGCAGCATGGGCTAGCTTAGGTGGGATGCAGGTTGGCCCACACCTTTCCTCTGAGCCCTCCCTAGCAACTGGTTAATGTTTCTTATAACATCTACCATTGCTTTGCTTTGTACGATAGTTATTTGTGTATTTTTCTCCAGTGAGCATCTTACGGTTGTAGATAATGTCTTTGTTCCTCGCCTTTGCATATCTTGCAATGCTTTGCTTGTATTTAGATCCTCAGGAAGTGTTTTCTAAAATGAATTGTCTGAATTTCTGGAAGGTACTCCTGCCAGTAAGAGGCCATTGGCGGGAAAGGGTGCGTTGGAGCTAGTTGAAAGCCACAGGCAATCCTTTTCTATTCTAATGGGTGATTTTATTGTCTTGTCTTTTCTGGACTAGAATACCTCCCCCCACACACACTCCATTTAACCAGAGGTACCTACTTATGTTAGGATAGATGAACTATATGAAACTGCTCTTACAAAATTAGACTTTTGAAAATACAAGATTTTCTACCTAAGTTGACAACTGAAAGTGATGCCAGGCTATTGTCAACTCATTGTCCTCTCTGGTAACCTCCCCCTGGGCTTGGGAAGGGAAGTTCCCAGAGACAGCAAACACTTTTCTCTCGGCCAGGAGCTCGGGTCCCAACCTTGCTGAGCAGAGTGGATGCTGTGTTTCATAATGCATGAGTGTTTACTAAAGAAACAGCAACACTTTCTAATTACACTGTGGTTGAAGATACAGGCAGTGCATCCTGTCTCTCAGGGCTGGGTGCTCACTGGCTTTTCCAAGATGCTGACCCCTCACTTGCCCACAGGCCTCTAGGACAGTACATGCTGTGGGAGCTATTAAGAGTGGGCCGGGTGGTCTGGCTACCTCTGTTGATTCATTCAGCATCTGAAGTCCAGGTTCTGGTGTGGACGTCCCCAGAGTGAATGCCTCTTTATACAAAGCCCTTGGAATGCAGGCAGGTCTTATGTCGGAATGTGGGGCAAAAGAGAGTTCCAGGTAAACTCCCGGAGTAAGCTCTCTACAACTGGCTTTAAGGAGTAAATGATTTTTGCAAATCTAGTGATTCTTGCAAATATTTTTCCATCACTTCCTGAACTCCTCTGAAATATAGTTGTATTTAGGTTTCAGGACTTCATTGAATAAAGTGGAGTCCCTAAAAGATGAAACACATTTCAGAGTTATATTTCCTCAGGATGCTTTTTCTCATGATCGTGATTAGATTAGTCAGCATAGACTTTGTTATGCTGCAGTAACAAGTGAACCCCCACATCTTGGTGTCTTAAAACAACATAATTTTATTTCTTACTCATATTGCATGTTGAACACTACTAACAATGGGGCTCTGCTTATCATAGATATTTAGGGCCTTAAATTGAGAAAGCGTTACCATTTTATGATATGACCATCTCCACATGAGTCTTTAGCAGCGTAAGAGAACAGAGAATATGTGCACTGGCTCTTGAATGCTTTCATCACTTTCATTGGCCAAAGCAAGTCACACGACCATGCTTAATGACATGGTGCTAGAGCAGTGTAATTCTCCTATCTTCCTAGAGGGAAAAGTGGACTGGAAATAATATCGAATGTTGTTAATGTTTATCACAGTGATATTGGACATGGGAAATTGATGACAGTTTTGATAGATGCCAGAAAAGTATACACACAGAGCATCATTTCATTCCCTTGCACAGAAGAGAGCCATAGACACTTAAAATGTAAGTAGTGTCTTAGAAGGGATCTAGGCCAGTAGATTCAAATTGTACATCTTGGAAGTCCAGAGGTTCATGCCATAGGGCGCATAGAGAGAAAGGAGTGAGGAGCTCAGATGGGATCCTGCCCACACACCTCCATAGGTAGAGCAGCATTACTTTTATAGTATTTACTTCTAAAGTGATACAATTTCCAATCTTACATTGCCCTGATTACTCTCCCTGGAACATGCTCCAATTTGTTATTGGTTCTTCTTAAATGCAGTGCTTAGCCATGAACATTCATAGTCGTCTCTATGTAGCTTCACCAGTGTAGAGGCCGGAAGAACTGTTGGTTTTCATTGCTTTGGATTCTCATTTTGGCAGTTAACATTTCATAAATCTTTCTGACAATCATGTTATACCTTTGGCTCATTATAAGCCTCATATAGGTTTCTCTACCCTGAGAAGGCATATAAGTTTAAAAACAACAACACAGGAGTAGTAGGTTGTGGTAGAGTATACTTTTCAAAGATGTTCACAATAATATTTCCTGTTTCATGCACTCTTCTGTGATGTGTCCTTGATACTCTTATCAAGATCAAGACGTAGAATGTCTCTTTCCACCATTTGAATCTGGACAGGCTATTTGATGGCTTTGACCAATGGTATGTGTTGGTTTAATGCTGAGACACTTCTGGGAGTAGCTGTTAACGGGCTTGGCAGCTTCTTCTTTCTGAACTTGGAAGCCAGTGAAGTATTACTAACAGGAAAGCACCAGGCTGTGAGGAGCCCAAGTATGGAGAAGAGGCCTGGGTGAGTGAGATGCAACATGGAGAAAGAGAGAGGCCAAGGAGACACCAGGTGGAGTGAAGAAGCCATCTCGGACGTCCTGCCCAAATGAGGCTTCACCTAACACCAACTTCAGCTGCAGTCAACTGCAGCCATATGAGACACCCCAAGATTGATCCTGGCTGACTCACAGAACCATGAGAAATGATACATTGTTTAAGCCATTACATTTTGGGCTGGTTTTTTATGAAGCAATAAATAACCAGAATAGAATTTGGTACCAGAGGCAAACTCTTAAGATTCTTAAAAGTCATTTTGTCTGAAGACTGTTAGAAAATATAACCTTATGATCCTAAGAAGTAATTTTTCTAGTTGAGAGATTCTATAAGGCATCACCTTGCTTAACAAAATGTTAAGTTAACAAAATGTCTTAGGTTGTGCTTTTGATCTAAATGTAATCCTAAGGCTACATTTTATAGGAGGGGGTCCTGAATTTGATCTATGCCATGAGCTTATTTCTTATTTTGAGAAACATTTCTGGTAGAAAAGACTAGAGATGAAAAATACTTCTATTTTCAAAGACTTTAAATCCTGACTCCTCTATATTTCCTCTAAATTCTGCTTGAAAATTGAATAATTCCTCATTTAGCTCATCTCTGTACCTTATCATGGGAGATAAAAGAAACTAGTTAGCACTTTTGACACTCTGCCTGGAAATTTCCTTGGCCAGCTCCATCAGTTTGTTGTGTATATTTTCAATTTTAATGTTACTGCAGGTGACAATTTTGCTAAACTTCCTGCCACTTCATTACACTTGCCATCTTTTTGCCAGGCTCTAGTAACAACTTTTTCACTGTTCTTCCAGCCTCCACTGACATACTTCTGGAGGCCCTTCATTCTCTGCTTTGTGCTCGGTCCCAAGGCCAATGCTCTAGGTGTTAGGTATTTGTTTTGGCAGCATCCTACTTCTTAAATCAATTTTCTGCTCTGATTATCTATTGTGGAAAAACAAACTGCCCCAACACTAAGTGGATTAAAACAACAGACTTTTTATTATGTATCACAATTCTGTGGGTTGACTGTGATCAGTTGAGGGTTTTATGGTGGGCGGATCAGCTGGGACATCAAAGGCATCTCATTTATCTACATGGGTAACAGTTGATGAGAGAGCCCAGCTGAAGAGCGCCTACGCGAGACCCAGACTTCTCGCAGTAGGGTGGGTAGCTTCTGAGAAGAGGTATCAGAAGAACATACATTCTCACAGATAGAAACTCTAAGATTTCTTATGACCTAGCTTCAGAAGTCACTCAGTGTCACTTCCACCATATTCTGTTGATCAAAGCAAGTCACAGGGCCAGTCCATACTTCAGGTGAGGCAACTCAAATGCATAAGTACTGGGAGTCATGGTTCATTGGGGCTCATCTTTGGAGACCAGCTACCTAGGTGGATAGAAACATGATGGAAATGGCTTTGATGAAAATGTGATGAATGTGAACTGCGCTAGGTCTGGTTATTGGCTGGAAGGTTGTCCTTATTCTGGAGCTCAGGTGAAGAGAATGAGTGGTGAACTAGCCCTTGTCTAGATCCATCCTCTGAAGTCCAATTAGCAATGGACAGGCCTTGCTGGCCATTAAACACAGATAAACTTTCATCTCTAACTATGTTTCTTCCACAGTGGCATAAAGCAGTTTTTTAATGAGACCTACTGAGATGTCCCGACAGAGCTTTTCCTTTCCTTTCATGTCTACCCTGCCACCTCCTTGTACAAGCCTTATCAAGATATGAGACCTAGGGCCTGCCCGGGCATGGTTCAGTGGTTCAGGAGATCGCTGTTCGATTCCTGCCCAGGGCACATGCCCGGGTTTCGGGCTCGATCTCCAGCAGGGGCGTGCAGGAGGCAGCCGGTCAATGACTCTTATCATTGATGTTTCTATGTCTCTCTCCCTCTCCCTTCCTCTCTCTGAAATTAATAAAGATATATTAAAAAACAACAACAAAAAACCTAGGATTTTGAGATGGGTGTGTAAGAGCCAAAGAGAACTAGAATGATACTTTTTTTTCCTGCCCCTCAGTGTTCTCAGTGCCAGCAGGTTGGGTTTTAAGGCAGAGCAGGGGCCCTGGCTGGGTAGCTCAGTTGATAGAGTGCCATCCCAATATGCCAAGGTTGTGGGTTCGATCCCCAGTTAGGACACATACAAGAATCAACTGATGAATGCACCAATAAGAGGAACAACAAAGCACTCTCTCTCTCTCTCCCTCTTCTTCTTTCTCTTTAAAATCAATAATTAAAAAATTAAAGGCAGAGCAGGGATGGCTTAGAGTCCTATGGCAGGGAATCTGGTGAGCAAGGCTGTGAGGGAGCTTGCAGGGCGGGCAGAGCTAGAGGATGTTTCCATTCCGTGAAAGTGGCTGTTGCCTTTGAGGCAGCAATGGTAATATTTCATGTCTTCCGTGGTGTCTCCTACCTTTAAATGTCAGTCTCTGCAGCCACCTTATCTCCTGTAGCACATTTCAATTAGGTATTCCAAATCATACTCTTTTCTTCTAGGACAAATATGCCAGGGGTGATATTTACTGTTACAGCAGCATTTTAAATACTTAGGGGGAAAAAGGCCCAGCAAATGGCAGTTTCTCCCTTATAATAATAATAAAGCACCATGATAATGGAGAGAAGAGGTGAATTCTGGGTTTGATGCCAGTAACTGGCTGATTTAAGAGAACACCTTCTGTCTCCGCCCTCTTTTCTCCCCCCTCCCATTCCTGCCTGGGCCTCTAAAGCTTGGCTCTGTCTGTCAAGAGCTGCCTCCCACATTTTCTTCATTGGAGGTTCATGAATGCTCCCTGGAATGGCTTCTATCTAGAGACAACTGAGCTCCTGTTTCACCCACTCCCTGTTCCTCCTATCGTTTTGAAGGATGTCTGCATGAAATCAGGATCCCCTTTCTCTCCTGTTTC
This sequence comes from Miniopterus natalensis, assembly GCF_054644295.1. Lineage (NCBI taxonomy): Eukaryota > Metazoa > Chordata > Mammalia > Chiroptera > Miniopteridae > Miniopterus > Miniopterus natalensis. Next base: position 17,857,233 of record NC_142081.1, on the reverse strand, counting down.
ACCAGGCCCCGCTGCTTACGCCTCCCCTGGAGGCATTTTCAGCTCCTTGGAGTGCCCCCAACCCCACCTCCAGGAGGCGCTGGGTTGAGGAACTTACGCTTTGCAAGCTTCCTCCTTAGAATCAGGTCTCGGGTCCTTGGCCTGGTGCTGAAGGCATTTCTCAGCCCACCTCTTGCTGGTCCTTAGATCCGCTTGTTCTCTGGGCTGATGCCCTCGTTACTTCCCTCGTCTATTTTGCGTGTTCCTCCATCGGGACCTCGTACAGGTGCTTGGCACATGGTGCTGGTGGGGACTCTCAGTCTTCTCCCTGTTCAGAATCCCTCCACGGGCTCTCTTCTTCCTAGACCTGATTTCTGCCCATGCTTGGTATGAGATTAGGTCTTTCCTCTCCTTTAAGCCTTCTCTGACCTCCTCAGCACTCAGTGCTAAGTTTTTAAAGTGCTCATCATCATGAGTGCTCACTTGGCCCTTGGCATGTATTGTCTCATGTTATTTTGAATGTCCATATGTTGTCTACCTAATAAGGGCCTCAGAGGTAGGGATAATTTTGTCCTGTGCTTATTTCTTACCCCATCTGAGTCCGAGAGAGTTCCTTGAACATAGAAGATGCTCAGTTAATACTCACTGATTAAGTGGACAGATCAAGAAGTAAATAAAAGCCAGGGTCCTAAAAAGCCTGACTTTTGGAGTCAATTTACTCAGTTTGGAAATCATAAATTTGCCTAAAACAAGGCCTTTCATTTTACTGTTTCCCCAATAAACATAGCTCTAATGCTTGGATTTCTCAGAAGTGAAGGCTCTTGCCCCAGCCTGATTGCTGAAACTGATGGTTCAGGTCAAGAGCTTTCCTACTGTGAGAAAAATCTGAAAGTATCTGGGGTTCTCTACTTCTCAGGTTTTCACAGTCAAGGTGTCTTGATCACTAGAGTGAAGGGGATTAGAACGTGAGCTGTGATCTCAAGTTTAAGTCCACAGCAGACTAGACTCTCATAAAAGTTCGTTTTATCTCTGCCATTTACTAGTTAGGTAATCTTTCTATACCTCAATTTCCCCATCTAGAAAATGGATTTAATAAAGACTGTCTGCCTTATGGGGTTGCTCTTAGGTGCCAATGTGATAATAAATGTGAAAGTTATTTTAGATTTTGAAAAATGCTATGAATGTCAGGAATCAGGCAGCGTTGTACAGCCATCAGCTAATATTTACTGAGAGTTTATACTCTGCTCATGACTCTTTACTAGATTTAGACAGAGGCCTTCCTGCACTACAATAGACCAGTCGAGGAATTTGGGTATTGATTTGGTATGTCCTGGATGCTGATGCACAGGTAGATGAAAGCTGGAAAAAGGATTATAGCCTAGCAATGACATCTGAAAATTTAGCAGTGACAGTTAGGTCAGGTAAGGTCAGAGGCTAAGTGCATGGCAAAAATTTGACCCTGGGCATGCCTTGAACACTTGAAATTTCAGAGAGTCTGCCCCTTAACTTCCAGAACACTCTGATTTTGCTCCCTCCACTCACTGGAAAGTTCTACCTCTAGAAAGACTCTTCTGTTTCTTGGTTGATCAGTTGTATCCAACTTCCTGATCACACTTGTCCCTCCAAAATTATCCTGAGAGCCTGTACTAAGCCAATTTCCTTGAACAGTACGCTCTAAAAACCAGGTGCCACCCACTGATCGCACGCTGCTGTTGGCTTTGGCGGCAGCCCGGGAAGGACAAACAGTGACCTTAGTTATGTCCAGGGAGTCTGCCATCCTCCGCCCTGTTTTCATGTAAATGTCTCTGTTGGTGAAAGGAAGCAGATGCAGAAAATATCTGCTGTGGAAGCAACACTACCTCTGACTAAACTGTTGGGCATTTCCCCCCTTTCCCTCTTCTTCCAGTTTTGCATGTGGCATCAGCAGCTGAGTAAGGGAAAGCGAAGAGGTGTGAGTGCTGGGGCCCGCTCGCTGGGCCAGATTAATAACCCAGAGCCTTCCACGCTGGAGGTTCGGGGTGAGACGGGCTAGCCAGAAAGCGCTGCGTTATGGGGACGACTGGCTGCAAATCCAGACTCTACCCAAGTGCCAGGCGACAGCAAAGTGATGAAGCGGCAAGCTCTCCATGCTCCCTCCCTGCCCCCTCCGTCCCCTCCCCCACTGCTCTCTCCTTAGCTTTTCCGCTTTTCCGGAGGCTTCAGAGCCCGACGCTCACCGGTGGCTCCAGCCTTTGACAGCTGCTGCCCTCTGCTGGGGGAAAGCGTTATTCGGGGAAGCAGACCAAGGCCGGTCTGTGGCTAGAACGTGATTTGGCTGGGCAAGGCTGGGGCGGTGGGGGGTGACAGAAAGATTCAGAAAGCCCCTTGCACCAAAATATTTCCTTAGTGGTCTCAGATGGGCACAGGTCTTTGGAATCCAATCCTTAGGGATTCATGCTTTGGATCCTTCAAGTTCCCTGATCAAGGGGAGCATTTCTGTGGGAGGTGGCTCCTGACTCCTCCTTTCCTGGACCAGGCATTGTGATATTGAGGTTCTCCATCATGGGTGACCCTTAAATACCAAGGGTGACTTTGCGCACTGGGTTAGCTAGACACCATGCTTCCTCCGGGGAAGGAGGCAGAGGGAAGTCTCAAGGGGGCTGTAGAAGGATGGGTCTGGAAGTGTTCTCTTGGCTCGAAAGGGGCTGTCATAGAATGGGGGTTCTGAGTGCATAGGAAGGTAGGTGACAAGCTGGCCTTTGTTACCCTCAGCTTTCCCCAGAGCTGCTAGACGGTGCCCAGCTGGCTTCAGAAGGAAGAGGAGGACCCGGTCTCCAGCATAACTGGAGAGTGATGTTGTGCATCTCTGGATCTCTGGCTTAGAGCACAGTCCAGCCAGGCAGGAGCTATGACCTCACTGACCACACAGTGATTCCACTTGAGGGATTTACTCTCCTTCCATGAGCTCCTGCCAAGACTCCTGGTGAGAGCTAATGGGGCTCCCCCAGCCAGCGAGCGTCTCCTAGTGATGTGTGTAGACAGTGCCAGGCAGGAAATCGGTTTCCTGTTCTTAATGGGCTTGATAAACATCTTGTTGAATGGGGTTTAAATGGCTCCATTATGAATAATAATAATAATAAGCATTATTAGTAATAGTAGAAAAATTATGTTGGCTCTGACCAGCCCTTCCCAATGGTACCCAGGGATGGGCGGGGAGTGACCCCCATTCTATTACCAAAGCCCAAAAGCCTAGTTTTGCTTTCCCCAGCCTCAGAGAACCAGGTGAGTGAGGCTCAGTGGACTCTGGCTATGGCAGGGGTGGGGCAGCGGCCCATCTGGGGCCCTGGGGTGGCAGTGCCCGCAGCAGAGGGCCCCCTCAGGCTGTTCCTGGGATGGAATCCTTGCTGTCCTGGCAGCCTCCTGGCATTTTTGCCCACTTTCCACTTATGGTTCTCAAGCTCTTTTATCAAATCCTTTCTCACTTCACCCAGTAAATGAGGCTGAGCCAATGACGGTTTTAGAACAGTGAAGTCGCACATCACAGACTATTTTAAAGATAACTGACCACTGTCTGGAGCATGCACTGGAGGACCAGTGACTCCAGAGAGAGAGAGACTAATGAGGAGGCGATTATCTTAGGAAGTGAGGACGCAGATGAGAGGAGAGAGAAGAAATATTCAGGAGGTAAATTTGACCAGTCAGGTGATTGGAGGCCTGGTTTTCTCTTTGAACTTCGGAGACAAAAATAAATTTTAGGTTTTGCATGCAGTGTTAGTTGCCTTTTGGGGATAAGTATCCGTTTTGTAGCCCCACATGGGTAGGGAAACAAGATAAAGTCATGGAGTAGGATTGTGTCTGGAGTACAGCCTGGCTATGGTCTTCTCCATTTCAAGTCTTTTCAATACAATAAATATTGAGTTTTTACTAGATGTTGGACATTGATAGTTAAGAATACCATTGCTTTTTAGACTGCAGTGCAGGTTTTTTTTTTTTTAATTTCTAAAATTATTTCAATTACAGCTTAGATGCAAAATACTTTTTATTAGTTTCACGTGTACAGCGTAGTGGTTAGACAATCACGTACTTTACAACGTGTCCCCCCCAACACTTCCAGTAGCCACCTGGCACCACATAGTCCTTATAACACTCCTGACTGTATTTCTTTTGAGGTGGGGGTTGAAAAGGGGTGGAGGTGTAGAGGGAAAAATCCCACAGGCTCTCACACAGACACATATAACACAGAATGCTTGCCCATATGGGTGCTGAGCTTCCCTTGAGGCCCCAAAGGAACCCACGTGTGGTCTGTACTAGAGCAGGCTCTATAGTCTAGGTTCTTGGCTGCTTTTAGAAACCCCCACTCTTCTTTCCTCTCACGTGCAAATCACTCGCTGAGCTACCACCTCCTACATGCTGGGAGTGGAAGGGCTCGCAATGAAGTCTTCCTAGGCTCAGTGGGTACATTCACCGCCCAGCCCGTTCCCTTGGTCCTTGCGCCGTGTTTAGTGGGAAGCTGCTACCGCTGGCCCTCTGCTCTTTGCAAAGGGCTGTGGCAGATGCGAAGCGCCGCTATTTACATACCTTGCTCCTGCCTGCTCCTCCAAGGCTCTTTGTTCAAGTGTCAGCACTGGTTTGTAAAACACAGCAGAGCTGGGGAGAAAAGTAATTACAGTTCGCATCTGGTGTTTCTACGACACGCTGCTGAGCTGCCTGACTGCCCTCTTTCTGTCGCTCCTTCTCAATTCCAGGCAGACTTTTCCTGTCCCCGTCTCTCTTGCTTGGTCTTCTGTGTGTCAGAGAGCCACACACATGAACGGTTGCTGGATGTCGTGGCCCCTGGTAGGGGGTCTAGAGGGCCTGTTGATCTTTAATGTGTCCAGATGCCAGGGCCCTGGCTGGCTGCGCAGGGAAACCTCTGGTGTGTTCAGTTTTCAGAGTCCATGAGGGGCTGTCTTCTGAATCTAGATCTGAGAGCAAACCTTTTGCATGAGACCAATCTAGGAGGTTTTACACAGTTCTTTTAGATTGTGGAGACGTCTAATGTCCCTGGAGGGTGTGCGTGCTGTTTGGGTGCTATCCTAACCTCGCACTCCATTTAATAATGTAGTATATCAGGACCTGGTTACAGGTGCCTTCACACCCGCATCCTAGGATCACTAGTAGATACCTTTCCCTATGATCCCAATCCCTCTGCAGGCGGCGGGGGCAGTCAGGAGTAGTGATTGTCTAACTTTTGAGTTTCAAAATGCTCTTTCAGAATTAATCGTGGTGACCAATATGATGTTGTCAACTAAGGATCATTTTAAAAATGTGTTTCATCCACTACTCTTGCCATGGTATTATAAAAGAAAGGAACATTTTAACTCCAAAATGTAGAAAAGACATCCTTTCAGTATAAAGGACATTTCTTTACATTAAATAAATGTAGAGTTATTTTTGGAATATGATGTCTTTTTGAGAAGAAGAATACTATTTCTTGACATAGTAGAGATGGTGTCATGTGGTTCCCCATCCCTGTTTGGCGGGAGGGAACAGAAAGGGAATGTCTTTTTCTTTTTTAAAAAAATATGTTTTTATTGATTTTAGAGAGAGGGGGAGAGAAACATCAATCAGCTGCCTCCTGCATGAGCCTGAAACCTGGGCATGTGCCCTGACCCAGAATTGCCCCGGTGACCTCTTGGTGCATGGGACGGTGCTCAGCCACCTGAGCCACGCCGGCCAGGGCAGGAATGTCTTTTTCTCTGTGTCTCCTGTAAGGTCTGGCACAGTGCTAGGCATCCGGTGGCCCAGCTTGTTTCATCTGCCTCCTGAGCACTCCTACATTCCTCCAATCTTATGTATTTAGTAACCTGTTCCCCATGACTATCTTAGGCAATTTGATATTATTTTGTTTATTTATCGAACACCAATTTATTGATTTAAACCTTTATGCACACACACACATGTTATTTCTTAAACATACAAAACACTTTTCATTTTCTTTTTTGATTTTCTTATTGATAAGAAGTCATGATTTATCTTTTTGATGATTGCTATGGTCATAATCAATGTGATCATTGATAAATGTTATTTTCTAAATAATAACGACTCATGCTTTTATTAATATAATTAATGTTATCGACCACATGTCATTTTCATAGGAAATGAGAAGAAGGCTTGACAGATATATAATAAATTCAGTCTGAGACACAGCGAGTTTGAAATTACAGTAGAACTTCCAGACGACCTCACAGAGTTTTCTTTTCTCCCAAGTGTGTTTGACAGTTTTGCCATCAGAGGCTATGTTTTTCATCTTTGTTCCCCCCTAGTTCAGTGATGAACACAGTAGATTATGAATAAATGCTTATTGGTTGCTTTAGGAACTGTTTAGATGGGAGTTGGTGAAATTTTTAGGAAATGTGGCAGTTGAATGATTCTGGGACAGTGATAGACACATAGCAGGGATGAGGACATGCAGTTGAGGGTTTTCAAGAGTGAACATGAAATGAGAGATTAAAATGAACATCAGAATGAAGCAGCTTTTATAAAAAGTCCATTTTGTAGGTCACTAATAACTGGGGATTCAGGAAATCGTTGTATGGTTTCAATGGGATAAAAGTTTTGGCTGGAACACTCCACCTCTGGGGGTTCCAAGAAGTCTATTTATGCAAAATGGCTCATTTATTCATTCACTCAACAAATATTTATTGAGCACCTACTATGTGCTAGGATTACCTTAGGTTCTGGGAATGTAGCAGTGGAAAAAACAAAAAGTCCTGCCTCAGAGAGCTCATATTCTAATAGTAAGACAAGCAACAACATGTAATAAACAGATCACATTCGAGGTGATGAAGAGTGTCCTGAAGAAAAGGGAAACAGAAAAATATAAACAAGGTAGACGGGGGTGGTGGTGGTGACTTCAGGCTTAGGTAGGACGAAGGAGAAGACAAGGGTAGACAGACGGCATGGATGCAGAGCAGTTTCCCAGGGGCCAAAGCAAGCTGTACAGGAAGCAGGAGGCCTCAGACGGTCCTAGCGCAACCTGACTTTGCATCCCAATTAACAGCGACAGCCCAGCGCTTTAAAACAGGAAGCAAAGTGGAAGGAAAGCAAGCGCTTGATAGTTGACCTGACATTCACTGTTGCAAGATTGGGAACGTACAATAAATGTCACCGACGGAGCAATATTCATGAAGCCAAAATGTCAGTTTTCAATTTGGCATAAGGATGGTTTGACATGTATTAGTCGTGCACAGAATATTACCATAATTAATGCATTAATAATGCAGCTGTCCTTTTCCTCCCCATTCCCAAATTAAGCGGAGGAAATGGAGAGAGTCAGGTAAAAGAGCAGCTCTCGCCCGGATCAGATCTTGTCTGCCAGCGTCTGCCTCCTCGGCCCCTCCATCTCTGCGGCTTGGGCTCCCGATTGGTCTCGGTCCGGATTAATCCATTAATACAGGTGGAGCATGATTCTTCCCTCGTGTTTCCATAAACACTACTAGGGCCTTGCCTTCTGAAGGTTTTCTTTTTAATTTTCGACAGTCCTTCAAAAATATTTCTAAAGACACACATGTTTACTGTAGACATGGCACATATCTAGATAAGTCAAGAATGTAAAATATCTCCAATAAGCACACCACCCAGAGAAAACAACTGCTAATACTTTGGTGCTTATGCTGTAGTCTTTTTTTGTTGTTGTTCTAATTATATGTATTTACAAATATAAGATCATTCTGTATATCACTTAATGAGCAATTTAATACATATGAATTTTTTAATCTTTGTAAATGCTTTTCTACAACGTACAATGGCTGGGTGGTACTTCATTATACAGATGGAGCATGATATAATTAACTGATCCCCTCTACTGTATTGTAAGTTTATTTTTGGAATTGTAAGCAACGATGTAATACATGTAGTCGAATCTTTGTACATATCTATGCTGATTCATTTTGGACAGAGTTTTAGATGTGGAGCTGATGGGGGTGTTAGTGATCTATTGCCCCAGTAATACTGCAAAGCAAACGAAACATCTGTGACACGAATGATAGGCATTACTGCTCACAGGACCGGTCAGCTGGAGGTCTGTTAGCTGGCTTGGCTGACCTTAGATGGACCTGTTCTCATGCCTGGGAATTGGTCGGCTGGCTGTTGGCTGATCTAGGCCGGCTGGGGCTGGGGCACCTGGGGGAACTTCACTATTTCTTGTTCTCTAGCAGGCTGGCCCAAGATTGGGCTCATGCCACTGACAGAGACATGGCAAGCTCATTCGTACTCATGCTTTTCAAGTCCCTGCTTATATTACATGTACTAACCATAAAGCAAGTCATATGACTGAGCCCAGTGTCAAGGGTCAGGGCGTCTGCCCTACTCACAAGGCAGGGTACATGGCAAAGTCATAGGTTCAGGAAGGGCAGAAAAATTAGGACCCAATTTGCCAAGGCCCTTAGTGGGTCACAAAGCGTCTGTCCTTATTTTTAAGGCTTGTGATAGCTGTTTCCACATTGCTCAGCAGAAAGCCTGAATCAGCCCCACTCCTGGTGCAAGAGACTTCCCACTTTTCCAGTTCGCTTTACTCTTGCTGATTCTCGGGGTGATTCGTGACTTTCTGCCTTGGCTGCTTTGATTGGAGTCTCTACCTGTCCTTCTGGGCTGCACGTTCTCTCCTCGCGGCAATTCTTTCCCTGCAGAGCGCCCCCGGAGCTGCCCTCGCCTCTGGTCCGCTCCTCTTCAGCCGGCTCCTGCCCGCCTACCTCGCCTTGTGCGGGCCAACTCTCAGCCACCTGGACGTGCGGGGGCCCACACAAGCCCTTCCCCAGCCGTCTGAGTCAGCGCGTGCTTGCCACACGCTCTCAGCTCTGCCACCTCCACCGACGCTAGGGCAATTGTTAGCCCTCATTAGTCCCAGAATCTCCGAAATTTTTAGAGCCAGAAAAAAGCTAAGAATTTAGTCTTGGTTTTTATACAATATTATTCCAAGAATATAACTGTTAACATGGGTATGTGTGTAGGTGAAGACATGGATGTAGAAAAGACTGGAAGGAATTAGCCTCTGTTTATATTTTAATGTATCTCTGTGTAGAGGAATTATGGATGAATTAAAAAAAAACACTTTAACACTGTGTACAAAATCGAAGAGTCAGAGAAGTTAAAAGCCTTGCCTCGTATCCTACAGATAAATAAAACTGTGATTGCAGCCCAGTTCTGCTCATGCTGGTTGAACACTCCTGTGAGACAACATCACACACAACCTCTGAGGCCCAGCGGCCTTGTGTTCGATTGTTTATTTCCAAGCAACATTGAAGGTTTGGTTTGGTTTGTTTTTGCAGGAGTGCTTTGTTTTTTATGGGTTCATAGGGAAATTAAGAATCTTTAAAAAAAAAAAATTATATATATATATATATATTAAATTGATTTCAGAGAGAGGAAGGGAGTGAGAGAAAGAGAGAGAGAAACACCAATGATGAGAGAGTCATTGATCAGCTGCCTCCTGCACGCCCCCAGCTGGGGATCGAGGCCGCAACCCGGGCATGTGCCCTGACCGGGAATCGAACCCTGGTCATGGAATGGAGACTTCCTTGTTCATAGATCGATGCTCAACCACTGAACCACGCCGGCCGGGCAAGAATCTTTTAGAAAATGATCGAGTCACCTCAGCCAGCATTGTGAATGTAGTATGCATATATACATATAAAGTCTGGAGGCATAAATTATCATGGCTTCCAAATTTGACAAATGATTCAGGTAAATAGTGGATTTTATCTGTTAAATCACATTAAGGCTCCCAAGTGGATGCATCCTGCGCTCTGGGCACATAATTTATCATAGGTATCACATGGATTCCGTGTAATTACATTAATTATTTAGTATATACAAAGGTAAGCTCTGGAGATTTAGAATAGAATCAGATAAGCTTCATAGGAACATCTAAATTGGTTAGATTGATTAAATTTTTTGCCGGGAGACAGTTGAGGGTGGGTCGCTATGATGGAGTGCTCTTCCCTGGAGCTCACATGCACTGGAGTGATTCTGAAAAAGTGAGGATTGATTAGGAGACCAGAGCATAGGCCTCTGTCCATGGAAATGATGGGTTGGTCTGCTTGGAAATGAGTCTTTGATTTATTTCCTGTTTGCCCTTTGTCTTATTTCCCTTTCATCCAAGCTCAGATTCTTGCCTGTCCAACAAGAACAAGAAAACTTGATTCTCTAGAGCCTAGGGCTGGCTCACATATTACTGGGGTGATGCAGAAGAGAAGAGCAGACTTTGGCGAGCCGTTGACTTGGAGGGCGCCAAAGTAGCCTTGTTGTCTTGGGCGTATTGTTCTCAGCCAAAGTCAGCTGCTAAACTGAGGCATTTGGAAGCTTGGAAACATGTTGCTGTTGCTAAATTTGTACCTTTTACCCACTGAGAGCTTTCTGTAAGTGTTTTTAGATCAGAGAGGATACAGGGACTCAGAAAAGGACACTAGCCAATGAACACAAGGAGCAACAGAAAGAGGAATCCAAGCCCCTAAAAATAAGCATCTATAGGTTCCTTTTCCCAGTGCTTGTTTTCCTTTGTGCCAGTTGGTTTGCAGGGAAAGGCTGCCCTGGAAGCTGAATTTTTGCATGTGCAGGAGAACTGTCTGTCTGTTTAGAATTCAGATAGACTTCAGGGAGGGCCTAGGGATTCTGTACCTAGATGGACTCCAGGGACTCGAGCTTGTTTACACCAGGATTCAAGCATAATACAGTTGTCACTATTAGCTCACAATCCATGTGTACCCAGGTACACGCTCTCTTGGCCTGTACATGTGCACCTGGGCTCCATCTGCTAGTGTGACTTACTTTAGAGTACCTGGGAGGTGCCCGAAGACGGTGGTTGGCTGCTTCTTGAGAGCAAAGTGCTCAGGTAGAGCCAATTTAGACAAGCATGTCACCAGGACAGAGTAAGATTTTGATAAAACTGGTTCAGTTAACATCTATCTTTTCTAGGGCCAAGATGGCCTTCTCCACTTTTCTTCTCTGGCTAAGAGAACCATTAGCTCATTAGCTGCATTTCCAATCTCTGTCCAAACTCAGGTGAAACTTCAAGTGATTGTTGAGGGCCACAGTGAGGTCCACGTGGCTGCTTCAGTGTGTGATTAATACACTGGGAGGGCTGCTGGTGGTGGGGCCAAAAGATAGGAGATGAGCTGGAGGCACAGGCATTATGAGGAGAAGACCAGCAGTGAGGCACCTCACCCAGCTCAAGGTCAACATGGTGGCCCCACAGTGTCACGGACAGGGTTTGCTGTCCATTATCGAAATCCTCTAGAAGAGACTGCTCCTGAGACAAAGGTAGGAGCATGGAAGCTCAACTAAATTGTTTCGTTTTATTAAATCTCACAGCAACAGTTTGCACCTTAACCTGCACCTCTGGCTGGAAAATAACTAGCATGGGTGCGGGAGGGATTGAGACTGACAGCGGTGCACATTAATCAAAATGTTCTTCTGAGCCACCCCAGCCTCTGACTTCAACTCTCTATGCCTGTTTCCTCTTCTGAAAAATTAAGGTAATAGTAGAACAATAGTATCTATCTCATAGGCTTGTCGGGAGGGTTAAATGAGTTAATACTAAGAAGACACTGAAAAGCATGCCTGGTATGTGGTAGGTGGTCTTGGGATGTTAATTGTTGGTTCTGTTAGATGTATTTGTTGCCATACCCACGTTGGACTGAAAGCTGAGTCTTACATGGGAGTCTCTCATATTTCCCTCTAATTTCTGTGTTGCTCCTGCCCCATTGAAGGAGCAAGGCAGCCATTGGTCCCACTGGTGCCCATGATGAGAGTTGGGAGGTGCGGACATCGTGGCAACTCCTGAAACACACCCACGCCCGCCTGCCCACCCCGACTGCTGTCAGCAGCCTGAATTTCAGGGGTTGCCAGTCTCTTTAAGCGCCAGTTTTCATGACCAGCCTCAACTTACCCCTCTCCCACTGCTGCTCAGTACCTGTCCTCAGCTGATACCGTGCTCATTTGTGGTTGTGATCTCACGCCTCCAGGAAACGTACTTCAGTTGGCTTCTCCACCTCTAACTCAACTGTGGGCTCCTTTCTGTGGAAGGACTACCCCATGCGTCCTGCCCCTCCCTCTTGCCCTCGCCGTGGGCATCCAGTTCAGTGTTCTGCTCACATGGCACCTATTCTCACTCTGGAGCAGGTCAGGATGGGTTCACCCTTGTGCTGCCCTTTGCACCCAGCCCAGACCCACTGGAGGCGTGACGATGAGAAATGTTTGTGGAAATGACTCTCAAACACTGCTCTCCTGCCCCAGTCCTTCCCTGAACCCCACGCACTGTATACATGACTCACGCTGGCGGGCTTGATCACTGTACAGAAAAACGGGGACACCCTGCCTTGGGGCCAGGCCAGGGCTGAGGTTCCCAAAGGGCTGTCTCATTTGTCTTGGTTGGAGTTACCTGATCTGTATATTGGAGCATTTACACCTTTAGCCCTTGAAAAAGGAGAAAATTCTATTTATCGTAAACCTCTTACAATGACACCATCTATCACATACTCCTCTCTCTACAAATACAACATCAGCTAACATTTATAAAACATCTATATGTCAGGTGCTCTATTAAAGTAGGCATCATATATAAGTTTTTCATTTGATCCTATGGGTTAAGAATTGCAGCTCCTTTTACAATGAAAGAAACTAAGGCTTAGAGAACTATTTGACCAAGATTGCAAACTTGCTATGTGGCATAAACTATTGATCTAATGCTCACTTGTTCTAGCTGGCCTTGCTCATAATTTCTCTTCTCCATGTTTGTAAAAATACTCGTTTGTCTACTGTCAGATATCTTTTAATTTTTTCCCCTGCCTGAGCATATGTTTCCTTCTCTGGAGACAGAGACACTTTTGTTGACATTTCTTCCTCTGTTCACTGATGTTGCAATGATTTCATTGGACACATGTGTACTCTGTGAGAATATACACCTGGCTAGATCCTGCGCCCCACATGCTAGCTTGCTGGAAGCCCAGATACTCTAGGGCAGGAGGAACTGCAGAGAAGCAGCAGGGATCAAGTTCAGTGGTGCAAAGAGTTCCTACTACGCTCACGGCTGAGCTCAGCCCATCCTCGGACCAATCCTGGAAGGGCCTAGAAGTTCTCAGCATTAGCATGTCTTCTTCAAGGTTTGTTTGTACCTTTCTTTGATCCAATATCTGTCCTCTATCAGGTGCTGGTTAATTTCCACAGCATGATATTTTGCTTGATATTATGTCCATTGTCTGTAAGGCTGGAATATAGAAAGCAAGAGCGCCCCTGGCATAAGAGACAGGGCATTTGCGGACGAGCCTATGGCTGCTCACATCTACAGAGCTTGAGAGAGGCACTCCAGGATTTGGAGATCTGGAGCTGAGGGAGCCTTTGAGGTCTCGGGCAGCTGCCAGTCAGCTTGCACTGCATTTTTCAAAGCACACCTGCAATTCTACGCTATGCTCTCCTCCCTGTCACAGCCTCCTCCTGTTCCTGCTTAGGTCACTCCTCTGGGAGAGAAGCAGCCAGGCAGATTCTTTGTCCTATCATCAGGCAGCATCTCTTTGAAAATTCTTATCAGGAAAATAATGCACACATCTGACACAATACATGATATAGGAATCTCTATGTAAATGTTAAATAAATAAAATAACTGTAATGCAAAGAAGGTCTTGATTACCCCAGACACTTGGTTCTGTTCTGTAGGGGTCACAACGATCATCAGTTTCATGCAGTTCCTTCTAGAAAGTTTCTCTGTATATAGAGACACAAGTTTCAGTGTCTGGGAGATACCCAGTGGGTACAGGAGATGGGTGGTTGTGTGCGTAAGGTATGAGTTTAAGGGGAAGTCAGGGTTGGAGTTAAGAATTTGAGTCCTTACATACACCTGTTAATAAGAGGCCTTAGGCTGGATGGGAACAGAGAGATTTGAGTATAGATAATGAAGGGGGTTGAAGGACTGATCCAGGGGAAGGAAGGGCTGATCTAGACTTATTGTTTAGGGCAGGAATTGGCAGACAGCAGCTGAATGTTTTTCTCTTTTCATAAAGTTTCTTTGGAATAGAGCCATTTGCATTCCTTTATCTAGTATCTCTGCTGCTTTCAAGCTACAACTGCAGAGTTGAGTAGTTGTGACAAAGACTTACAGCCTGCCAAACCTGCAAAATGTACTATCTGGCTTTTTACAGACAAGGTTTGTCGTCCTGTGTGAGAGACTGGAGATAAAGGGAGAGGATCCAGCAAGGGAGACAGAGAGGAGGGGGGACCCTGTGAGATCTGCACTCTAGGCCAGGTGGTAAAAGAGTTTCAACCCACAGCATTGGGATGTGTGACACTGGACGAGCCACTTCACCTATGAGGATAGCGCAGGATTGTTGTAAATGAGATGATGCAAGGAAAACACTTCCACCTGTGTCTGCATACAACAAGTGCTCAGTAAATGTTCCTACAGCACCCACTTCTTGCTTGGCCTGCGGTCCTAGGCAGGCTCTGCACTGGGACAAGATTCAGGGTGTGTGAGGACTGGCCCCACCCCTCTTGAGTAAGCCCTGTGACCAGTGCTCAGGGCCCCAAAGCAGGAGGAAGGTGAGCCCAGGACCCCTGGCCCAACCCTGTACACCCTGTCCCCAAGAGGAACTTGAAGGAGCACTCTGATCCTCCAGCATCTGCTTTTACCTTTGACAAACAGGCTTTACTGAAAGCTTTTGAGCAAATGGCAAATCCATCTTTATGAGATTACCAGTGTCAACACATTTCATGTATCAGGATTTGCTGGGCTCCTGCGGGGCTGTACCTGTGACAGCATTGGCTACAGTGCTTGCTGGGGAATGAGGCCCCACTCCCTAGTGCTGGGGAGGGCTCGGATTCCCACCTCGGTCCGGATATGTCCTCCCAGGAAGAGCTTTGATGAGAAGCTGGAAGAGGGTGTGAGGTCTGTTGGGGCTCCTCTAGAGATTCTGGCTGCAAGGCTTGGAGAGGGAAAGAAATACCTTGCATTGGTCTCAGGGTTTGGCATTCAGTGCATCAGCCTCACTCCTGGCCCCTGAGACTCACATGAGCCCCATGGGAGTGTTTGTCCTTTTGGGAAGGCCATGAAGGAGAATTTGGTTTCTTCTACTCCCTTGTTCTTGGATTTGTCATTTCCCTGGTTAGCCTCCAAAGCAGTGGTTCTCAAAGTGTGATCTGTGGGCCAGCAGCATCAGAATCCCCTGCAAACTCGCTAGAGATGCAAATCTCACTGCCACCACAGCCCCTGGAGTCATCAGCTTGTGATGTGTGGACTTGGCAAGTTAGTTAAACTCTCTGAAATAAATGAAACATGGTCAACTGTATTACAATAACTATGTACCGTGCGCCGGGTGTGTACTTGAACGTGTACTTGAAATATCATGGGGTGGGGTGGATACTTTGTAAGTATATGATTTTCTAACCTCTATGCTGTACACCTGAAACTAACACAAAATAAGGTTGAATGCAAACTGTAATTATAAAATAAAATTTAAAAAATGATTAAATAAGCTGAGCAGTCCTCTGAGCTTAATAAGCCCCCCAGGTGATTCTGATCTTAAGATTTGAGAACCACTCCTCTGAAGATTCCTCTAAGAGATTCCCTTTTTTGGACAATGAGAAGTTCCTGCTGAGAAAATCTTTCAGAGTTTATCCCTTTACGCATCTCCAACTATTTTTAATCTGAGTTAATCTGCCAGTCATCTCTCCAAAATGAATGCTTTCTCATTTTCTTCACAATCTGGTGGGATATCTTTAGTCTTTCTTTAAGGCTCGGGCATCATCATGGATATAAGGAGTGCTGCGTTGGGGGTAGGGTTTTTGGCATCACCCTTCTATGTTTGTATTCTTTACCGGCTTTAAATTTTTTAGCTGTTTCTTGCTTGATTCTTTAGTGTCTGGATGGATGTCAGCTGTTATTACTATATCTGGCATGGGGCCCATCCCTTTCTAATTTTTTTTTAATTTTACAATTGATTTTGTACAGGGACTGAAATAACCAAGATAGTAAAGTTTACAAAGCCAGAGAAAATCAGTAAAAAAAATAAATTAAAATAAAATAAATGAGGAGCTGAGGGCATTTTTTAAAAAATATAATCTTCTGAACCTGAATTTTGCAGCATAAGGTTTAGGTTCTTGCATGCCTCACTGCTGTTTACTTCTGATCCCATTCTCAATAGTTGATTTTTTTCAGTGATTGACAAGTTGTTGGATGATACTATCACTCACAGTTCTCCTGAATGTTCCCAGGTCCTCTTACACTTTCCCATCCTGCGCTGGTCTTTCTCCGTTATTGACATAGTATATGTTTTCCTAAAAGATACAATTCCTGACATCATCCATGCACGTGTAAATTACCGCTCTGTGGAATAAAAGGTGGTTACTAAATGTGAACTCCCCCTCCCCCCCTTTTCCTGTTGTTCGCCTCCCCTGCCTCCCCCCAGGTCCCCAAGGCAGCCACAGCCTGGGGTTGCGTGCAGGGGCCGAAAAGCGGTGGATTCTAGGCTTGGCGCCTCCATTAAGTGACTGTGTGGAATTAGGCAAATCACTTGGCTTCCCTGAGCCTTGAGCTGCATCCTTAGAAATGCAGATGACAGCGCCTGCTGCCCCTTCCTCGAGGCAGTGTAACAAGAACCTGGGCAAACAGTGCGCACACCCATGCGCGGCGTCACTGTGCCCGCGTGGGGCTTCTTGGCTTCCTGGAGGCCTAGAGGTGGCTTCTACAGCACCCCTCTCCCTCCCCAGCTGCCTTGGCTCAGAGGCGCCGGGGCGGTGCTGTGTTTGTTGTCATGTTTCAGAGCATGTCCGGTCAGCACAGGCGTGAAATAAAGCCCCAGAGAGAAAGCCGATACTCATTTCCGTAGAAAATGTTGGAGGGAAAGGCAAGGACACTCACCGGTGGCTCCACGAGCAGCCCCGAGCAGCCCCGAGTGCAGCTGCGGGAGGCACAGCAGAGTGTGTGACGCGGTGCTTTGGATGCTCTTGCTGCTTGGGAGTCTGTACGTGCGGAGACGTGGGGATGCCAAGTATTTGGACGACATGTCTGCTTGGTGCCTGCGGGTTCCTGGAAGGGCCTGGGGTCTCCGAAGGTAGGCCTGCCAGCCTGGGTTCTGAGGCAGGGGCATGCGTTCCACTGGGTAAGGCCATTCGGGACCTCAGGTGAACAGATAAAGAAGCCCCAAGAAGGCATCGCCACTGACCCAGAGAGACAGCCATTCTCCTACGCAGGTTCTCCCTTCCCTTAAGTCTATTCGTATTGGAGGCTGACAGCTACTGCCACTGAAGGACATGCACAGAGACTTCCACGCACTCCCACCCGCCGGCAGGAAGCTCCTGGAAGGGCTAACCCGGTTTATTTCACCGCGTTTTTGCCAATCCTAACCCTACCCTCTCTTTAAAACCAGTTTAAGTTTGACCTTCCCTCTGAAATCAGCGAAGACTCGTCTCAGGACCCCTCCCTCTCGCCTCTCACTGCCTGAGACTCTCTGTGCCGTTAGGGCGTGTCTTGTTTCCTCTGCTGCCCATCGGCATCCTAGGGAAGTGCAAGGTTTTACAAATACGGCTTCTGCTCTAGGGCCTGGATGCACCTGGAGCAGTAGCATATCTTCCCCACCTGGGCTGAGGTTACCATGTCTCAGGGGCTGGCCTGGGCTCTGCCCAAGGTTGCTGCAGGGCAGCCAGAGGTAGCAGAGCCAGAGTGTAGACTGAGTGGCCGTAAAGCCTGACAAGTGGTGTTGAACTTCTCATCCAAGGGACAAAGAGACAGAGGCCAAAGCCAGGGACACAATCGAGGTTAGAGGCCAAGGATCAGGAGTCAGGTAAGTGACTCTGTGGACTGAGGCTGTGAAGGTTCCCCTGCCAGGGTTGGAGGCCTCCTTGCTATTGCACGGCGTGTGTTTTTTTTCATGTAGAAATAGGCTATTTCTTTTAAAGGAGTTATGCAGGTTGGATATTTACATCACGGTGCGTTTCCAGGTGTGGGGCCTATGCAAGTGACGCTCTCACTGCTGGTGTCCATCCACAAAGGGACCACAGTGTCCCACTGTCCTCACCTGAGAAATGCAGGAGTTGGACTGAATCCTTTCTTGCTCCATGGTCCTAGCAAATGAGTTGAGGGAATTGAGAGCTGACCAATCTCTTATGTAATGCCTGGATATTGCAAGGAGTACCTATTTAAAGAATTTTGGACGTAGAAACATTTCCTTTCTCAAGTGGTGGAGGCTTGGGACCAAAAGCTAGGCCATCCCTGAAGGGATATTTGTTGTTTTCTTTATTGGGAGTGAAGCTCCTACATATTTAAGGGCAGAAAGGAAAGCTTGCATGGGCTCGGGGGTGGAGGATGGGCCTATTTCTTCTCAGGATAGTGGATTGCAATAATTGAAGACAGAGATGGAACAAAGGAATGGATAGTGACTATCATCAGAGAAGTAAATGCTAGTTATACAAGACAAAGAGGTAATGGAGACTGATGTGTACAGGCGTGTGGCTTTAACTAGCTGATGCCTTAGTGATATTGGTATTCAGGAGATCTACTTATTCTCAGAGGTAGAGAGCTGTGCTCTTATAAAAGCAGTCCAAACACCAATTTAGAGTAGGCGGGCCAGTGGGAGCAGAGTGGTCAGTTGCCATGGGGAACAGAGATTCCCTGCCGAGAAGTTGCCCCTGCCTGTGCGCAGGGACAGTGCCAGGTAGGGCAAAGCTTTTCAAACTCGAATGTGCATACCGGTCACCTGGGGATCTTGTGGCACTATAGGAACTATACATTCTGACTCAGTAGGTCTGAGTGGGCCCAAGACTGTGTTTCTAACCATCTTCCAGGTGCTACTGCTGCTGCTGTCTGTGGACCATGTTTTGAGTAGCAAGGGTAGAGTGGACATTGGGGGAAGAAGCAGTAGACCTGACTTCCAGCTCTGTGTGGCCCTGGACAAGTCACTGACTCTCTGAGACCCACCGTTTCCTCAAAAGTAGCGAAAGCGGGAAATGGACTGGGCCCTCTCCAGTATGACCCTGTACAGTCCAGAGAGAATTTAGGCTTCTGCTTTGATCTTCTCTAGAGCAGCCTGTTGGCCCTGGAGGTTGTGCCCAGTGCTCTTGCAACATGGGGGTTTGCTTGGTTCATGCACTAAGCATGGGCTGTTTGACCAGCCTCTTCCCAGTGCCTTTAAGAGCGGAGACCAGGCTTTATTGTTGTGCTTTATGAAAGAGAAGAGAAGAGACAATTCAGTGACCCCCTGTCCCATCTCCATTCCTCTCATGGTTCCAAAGTGCCTTTCGCCTCTCCCATTATCACATGTTCAGACTCATCAGTGACCTCTAGAATTCTCCTGCCCTTCTGTCTAGGAAGGTGGCTTACCCTAAGATAATGCCTGGGCCTCAGACCTCGAGTCCAGGCCTCTGAGACGAGATGTCCAGTTTGTTCACTACAGTAGCTGCCAGGCCTATTGCAGTTATGTAAGAGGTTTCTTTTTTTAACCAGGTCTTGAAAATGTGTGCAATATCCTTTAGGTAATAAATGAAATTAAAAAAAAGGCTGGAAATAAATTGGCTTTGCAAAGTGGGGCTGAAGCTTTTCTACTAACTGCACCATTTGTTTATTTATTTTGGTGCTTGTTGCTTTTTAAGGAGCTGATGGCAAGTGATTTCTTTTTAACCCTTTTAAGGGCCCAGCTTATCTTTTGCTTTGGCTATTGAGACTTTGGCTGGATATAGAAGAGGCCTCCAAACTGTTACTCTGGCCCGGCCGGGCGTGGCTACCGTTGAGTGTCGACCTAGGATCCAGGTGATTGGGGTTTAATTCCCGGTCAGGGGACATGCCCGGGTTGCAGGCTCGATCAATGACTCTCTCATCATGGATGTTTCTATCTCTGTCTCTCCCTCTCCTTTCCTCTCTCTGAAATCAATAAAATATATTAAAAAAAACCCAAAACCCCAAAAAAACCCGTTACTCTGTGAATGGGGTGTGATTTGAGAAAACATTACTATATATCCCCTCGCCTGGGGCGGCTTTTGCCCCAAGGCTCATTTCCTGCCCTGTGCCATCTTCAAAGAATCCCTGTCCAACTGCCACGGTGATTAAACTGAGGAAAAAATGTCTTCTTACCCAGACGTTTCCCCTGAGGGCTGGAAAGTGGGAAAATAACTCCACTGCCTGAGCGCGGCACCAGGAGCAGTGTCCTTTGACCCCGTTGGGCCTCGGCCTCTTTGCCTGCAGAACATGTCCAATGCCTTAGGCTGGCTTAGGGTTGCACAGGCTATGTGGTGCGCAGCAGGCCCATTGTCCTGCTGTGATTTCACTGTTTTTCTGATGGATGTGTTTCAGATGCCTGCCTTCTGGGCACGGTGTGTGACAACTGGGGGCCGGATAGCTGAGCAAGACGATGCCGGAGCATGGAGTCCCTCTACCCGGAGAGGGGCTGATGGTGCTACAACAGTTAGCCTATAGGGGACCCGTGTGAACTGCGGCTGGGGGCGCTCCCTTCGCGTGCACAGTGCGAGGAAAACCGCCCCACGGGAGGCCGAGGGCCGACGGCAGCGGGGAGCGCCCCCCGCCCCGCATCCGTGCACACGGACGGTGAATGGAGTGTCCGGAATCGTCTGATTCCACTTCTCATTAGTATTTCTCCTCCGTGTCCCCTGACCACGCTTTCCTCCTCGGTGCATAAAA
This sequence comes from Miniopterus natalensis, assembly GCF_054644295.1. NCBI lineage: Eukaryota > Metazoa > Chordata > Mammalia > Chiroptera > Miniopteridae > Miniopterus > Miniopterus natalensis. The sequence continues at coordinate 17,836,622 of NC_142081.1, read as the reverse complement.
AGCTATTAGCAATGCACGCACGTGGCGCATCTGCGGAGCCATTTTTGTGGCTGGATAGCTGTATTTGTGTGAAAAATTGAACACCCTGTGAAGATGTATAACGATTTCCTGCCCCATCCCCTACAGCCCCACCCCCCTTTTCTCCATTTAAAGATGTAGTAACATCTCTGGTTCTATCTGGAGGGAAAAAACCTTTGAAGTGAGACCTCATGAAGATCAAACGCCCTTCTCTTCAAGTCTCACACTAGAATGAGCATGGAGACCTTTTGAGAAGCCCTGGGGCTGCCTGAGGCCCAGGGCGGGACAGCTTTACTAGAAGGATGCTGGCCCCAGTCTGTCTCTGGTTTCTGTCCCCACTGGGAGTCAGCTCTCCCAAGCATGGGCTGAGTAGACGCACGGCCACACAGTTATTCAGCTCTTAGACCTTGCTCATGCCTGTCCCAAGATCCACACGGGGGTCTTGTCCGTCACGTGAACAACTTGGGTGTGTGTTGGTCGTAAGGGACCCTCTGATTCCCTGCATTATTAGTCTCTGCTCTTCTGTTTTGTCGGTGGAGATGTCAGTGGCTGTAGTGTGGTTCTGGGCGGAGTGAGCCCAGGCTGGAGGCAGGAGGAGGGAAACAGTTGTCCTCCCTGCTGCAGAGCTGGCAGGGTCTGTTGAAAGGGGTTTTATAGTTTTATAGACCAGAGATCTCACCAGTGCTCTGAGGGCAATCTTCAGCTTAGCTTCCTCTAAGCTTGTTGCACTCTCATCACCCCTGCTCTACTGTCTTGCCCTACCAGAGAGGCCAGACAAGCAGAATATTGCATTCCTGTGATGCCACATCATGCCTATGATAGAGGGGGGTCTGGAGGGAAGTGGCTGCTGTGCCCATGGCTCTGATGGCCAACCCTCTCCTCCCACCACCTCCCCCATGCCACCCCACCCCGAGCAGGCCCTGGGCACACGACGTGCGGCATGCTCCAGGAGCAGAGAGTGAGGCAATGTCTGTGGCAAAGGGGAGACAGTGTGCTGAGCCTGGGGAGGCGCCGATTGGCTGGCAGTGAGGTAATGCTGTGCAGTCTAAATGTGGAAGCAGCAGCACCAGCATGGAGGGCGTGCCTCCTCGGCTAGCCGAGTCGCCTGCCAGCCATCTGAAGGACAAGGTCTCTGAGGGGTTCTGTAGGCCTTGCGTGGCTGGCTGGCTCATGGGGCAGGAGGGTCTGTGTGGTGGAGACCAGATGGCAGGATCTGGGCTGTCATTACTGTTCCCTACCCCTAAACCCACTGCATTTCTGACTTCTGTTCTTAAGTGGGGATCTCATAGAGGAAAGGGCAAAGGAGCTTGAAAATGAGGGTCTGGACCTCAGAGCTCCCTGGCCAGGAATGATGAGTGGCAGTCAATGGTGCTGTTGAGGACTGGGATGGTTTCCAGGGTAACCAATGGTTTAGCTCCTCTAATGAGGTGGACCTCCCCAGGTACTTCCCAAGGACAATTCTAGGTTCGTAATTGGGCCACACCCAATCTCTCCATTCCAGCCCACTTCCTACTACCTAGTGTCAGTGGTCATTTTAGCCGTGAAGCATGGAGGAATTCTAGAGGACACTGTGTACAATGCCTTCTTCTCTTTAATAAGACACCTCTTCAAGGGCAGAGCTGGCCTCTCAGGAAGGTCTTCTGAGGCTTAGCAGTTTCCAGAGGTCACAGATGGTGCTCAGGAAACTCTTCGGATGAATTAAATAAATAGTAATTGAGTGCCAACTATCTACCAGTGCCAGGGGGCATGGGAGTTGACCATGGGACTCTGGGACTCGCCTTTGAGGAGGTCATTCAAGCATTTGTTCAACAAATGTTCCGGAATATTTACTACAGGCCTGATGCACTTCCCAGTGTTTAGGCTACAATAGTAAACAAAGTCCTTGCTTTCATGAAGCTAACAGTTTAGAGGGAGATACAGATAAACACCAGAGCTAATGACAAGTTAGAGAGGATAAAGAGGTCAGGTGACTGGAGGTTGAGGCTACTTTGATTTGGTGGCCAGGGATGACCTCTGTTTAGAGGTGACATTTAAGCCAATAGCTCAGCGAAGCAAAGGAGATAACCTTGGGAAATTCTGGTGGAAAATTGTTCCAAGCAGAGGAAACTGGAGGGGCAGCGAGGAGCACACAAGTGGGGAAGTGATATGTGATCAGCATAGAAACAAGGGCAATGGCCAGGTCTTGTAGGGCCTGGAGGCCACAGGAAGTAATTAGAATGTTAAGCTTTAGAGAAGGTCATAGAGTTGAATATCCAAAGGTAAGCATTCTAGCAGTTAATGGCAACTTCTGCTCTGCCACCCAAGGAGAAGCAGAGCTTGTTAGAGGGCTGCAACAGTCCGTGTCTTCATAGTGAGGTCTCTCCTCCTCAGGGCACACTGTTGTGCAGGGATGCTGAGTGGCAGTGCCTTGTAGGCAGGCAGACTGAGAGAGCAGCTGTAACAGACTCTCCCCAAAGAGGGATCATCCTCAGTTATCTACTATTAGGCTCAAAGGCTTTTTTTTCCTCCAAAATAATTCTGGCTATATATTTTTGGTTGCTTACTTCACCCTCGGCCCCATGCTCAGCCTCTCTATTATCTCATTTAACCCTTGTGGAATCACAGAAGGTAGGTGGAATAATTCACATATGACAAATGAGTCAACTGAGCCTCCAACTGAGCCTCTCAAGATGGCTCATCTGGGAAGAGATAGAAATAAGCTTCAAACTCAAGAGAGAGAGACTTTTGGCAATCTTGGTCGAGGAGGAATAGCAGGGCAGGGGTAGGGGTGTGGAGAAGAGAGATTGAGACATAGGCTACATATGATACTATGGGTTAATCCAAAAGCCATTTTGTACTCCTCAGGGACAATTGGCTATATCTGGGGACATTTTTGTTACATTGGGAGGTGAGTGGGGAGTGCTACTGACACCTAGTGGGTGGAGACCAGGGATGCTGCTAAAAATGCAACAAAGAATTGTCTGGTCCTAAATGTTATTGGTGCTGAGGGTGAAGAACCTGGGTTAGAGTCTTACGGTGTGACTTGCCTTCTGCTCCTTCCCCTGACTTATGTCTCTGCCCTGGGGTTACTGCCATACTGTACTTGCAGATACAGAATGAAACTCAAAGTGGAAAGTTGAGACTCCATAGAGGTGGTGCTTTTCTCCCAGCTCTCTTTGCCATGTAAGCTGTTGTTAGTGATGGAGATGAAGGGCCCGATCTCAGGGCCCTTGGGCCCCAGGGTGGGACTGCAGCAGCCTGTGGCCTAGGGGAGGCCTGAGGTAACTTTCTCTGTTCTGGTTCCACCACCTGTAAAACAGAGGCGCTAATACCCCCTCCAGTCTCTCAGGCCTGTTGTGCAAATTCCGTACGATAATAGATGTGAAAACGCTTTCATAAAAGTACTATAGAAATGTCATTACCAATCCTTGTACCGCCAATAAAACTAACCCATTATTCTGCCCCTGCAATACCAATTTGCAGAACCATTGGAGTTCTGTGCATCATCATCTTAAGGAGCCATAGAGAGGTGACTCCTCAGAAAACAGGCAGTGAAGCACCTGAGAATTATTACCGGGAGGCAGGGAGACCTGTGCTTTCTCATTCAGTTCCTTGGCTGTCCTTTGTTCACTCCCTTGCATCAGCATTACCTGAAGAAGTAACATAACAACTTCATTAATAAAGTTCCCACCCTCCTCCCACCCCTGCCGGGCTCTGAGAGTGCAGACTAAACAGGGTAATTAGTTAATGGAAATGAAGAGGAGAGCTCAGGTCATGGCCACAGAAGATCAAGTAGCAAGGAGGGAGCTGCAAAAACGTCCACCCTTGTGCGACACTGGGTGATGCAGAGGAGGCTGGGAAGTCCCAGGATTCCAGATCAGCAGGCAGAATATCTTTTGGGGGGATACCTGCTTACTCTCTCTTTCACCCTGAAAGCTACAGAAAATACCGAGAGCAACATCTTGGCCACTGCCTGATACAGGCCAGCACCATGCGGAAGGAGGTTTTGTGGGGAGAAAGGCAGCCTCTGGTGCTGTAACAGGTGCGGGCCCGTCGCCCAGGAGGGCTGAGGAAAGGATGGCTTGGCGAGATCACTTTAGAAGCGTGTTGATGAGCCCTCTCTAGAAAACGGCCCTTCTAACGGTTCACTGAGAGAAAGTAAATCTCTCCTTTCTATAATTAGAGATAAGATCTTATTTCTTTCGAAATAAGTTATATTGTCTTAAATTTATCCTAAATTACTATCATGTGATTACAAAAGCTGAAGAAATCATTTTCCTAGCGCCATGGCTCTAAATAAAGGCAGACTTGCTTTGCCTTAGTATCTGGATTTAATGGCTAAACCACACGCCTTCCCTGGGTGTCTCTGGTTAACATCTTCCCCATGACCTCAAAGCCCTGTGCTATTTCTCCTTAGGCATCTGAATTTGGTTGCAGAGGACATGGCAAAACCCCTGTTTTTCCTTCTTTTTTCCAGTTTCTACCCATATCCCCAGCTAGTGTCTCCCCAAGAGTCCCATGAAGGCTCCATGTGGCCCAGGAAAGAATACCCCAGGGATCTAGGAGACCTCAGGGCTAGACCTGGCTCTGGGCTAGTTTGACCTTGGACAAATCATCCAAGGGCCTTAGTTCTTCTGCCTGTGAAGTAGGAGGATTGGACTAGGTATCTCCAAGGGCGTTTCTAACTGTACGATTGTGGACTGGGGGTAGCTCTTTTTCATTTAATTTTGTTCAAGGAAGCTTCTGCTTTACCACCCCCCCCCACCCGGCTCAACTCTGTCTCTTTATTTCTCTCTGAGTCCCTGAGTTCTCTCAGGAGAGTATAAGGGAGTGGCCACGGTTCAGGGTGATGCAAGGGGTGACCGTGGTCAAGGGAGATACAAGGGGTGGCCATGATTCAAGGGTGCCCGCGGCCATGGTTCCAGGGTTCCGGGGGTGGCCGTGGTTCAGGGGGATGCAGCCGCGTCCACGCGTCAAGAGGATGTAGGCTGTGGCCATGGCTGATCACTCTCGGCGGGTTGTTGCCATCTCAGGAAGACATGGGTGTGGGCTCCAGATGGCGGCCTCGGTGGGCTTAGGAGCATAAGGGCTTTAAAACAGCCTGGGGGATGTAGAACTCAGCAGGTCGCCGGCTCACAGCTGTGGGCCAACGCGAATAGACAAGTTGGCAAGTTAAAGCGGAACTCGGACAACCTTCTAGTGCAGCAGAGCCCCACGTCCTCATTTTCGTAGCTAATCACCGTGGCCTTCAGTCTGAGGAAGGGCAGTGTACCTGTGCCACCGGCTCCTTCAGGTGCAGAGACCGGATCCCGAGCGTGCATGTGACTCTCTTGCCCTCTAGTGGCCAGAACGGAGCAGAAGGCACAGCAGCTCCCTGGCGGTGGTTGGCCTGGTGGTGCTGCTGGGACGCGAGCCCAGGGTCACAGAGTCCCTGTGACCCTGGGCTCAGGGGGCTCAGGGGCGCCTTTCAGCGCAACTCTGACCTGAGATGATGCAGAGAGTCATCATCCCTCCTGTTTCTGGGGGTCGGATCTATAGTACAGAGAAGCTTAGTTTTGCCCAGAGTCATAGGATACCCAGCTGCAGAGCAGCGACACACCTGCTTCTTCCCAGGTCAGGTGTCTGTGCTTTGGAGTAGCCGAGGCACCTGGAATCTGCTGTCACTGGCACACATTTGCTGTGTCACTTCCGGCTTGGTTAGATATTGTCTCCAGCAAACAGATATTGTTCTGTGGTTTTCCAATGAACACTTCCCGAGGGGAGCTGGTTAATATGGATGACGCTTTTTAACACTGGCTTTGAAGGGAGGGTTATGTGCAGTCGTAGCAGGAGCCAACGCCTTAGTAACTGGCTAAGGTTTGCAGAAGAGGGAGGCAGTCTGGGGGCACGTGCCTTCGCTGGGACTCATGGTCTCCACAGAATATAGTACCATGGTTCAGACTTTAGATGATTTGTCGCATAAAACTGAAAGTGGGTTTAAGTGGAGATTATTCCAAGAAGGCTAGTACCCTTGACTCGTAGCCAAAGAGATGGATTGTTAGAGGTCGCCTGGGCGTTGTCGATCTTGGGCTCAGGCAAAGAGTTCTCAGTAGGGTTCCCTTACTCTGACATTTACCCTCTTTAACAGACAAATAGGAGGATTAATTTGTGGAGAGGCTGCAGAGTGTGGTAGGACGAGAGGATAGCAGCATGACCTCTAGTGCCGGGAAAGAGTCCAACAATGACTTCGAGGCCAGGCGAAGCTAAATTTGGTGTGCCAGCTTCCCTTATACCTTGGGCAGGAATGCCCAGTTTACCCAGTCCTATCTTCCAACTGCGTAAGTCGTGGAAAGGAAATGTGGGGAATTAGAGCTGAAGAGGGGCTCTTTGAAAAACCAGAGGCCTTTCATTCAGGGATGTTTGCAACATACCTTACGCTGGTAAAGAGATTGAGGATTTAAATGATCTTCCTTTATAGCATATTGCGTCTCTTCCTTTGAAAACGGGGATCCTTTTATAATTTCATAATAGAAATTTAATCTAACCGCTCACTCCCTACTCCCCTGGCTTATAGTTACCATATAACACTGGAGCCTCCCAGTGACAGGTCACCTAAGAGTGAGCATTTGATGGATGACTACAACACCAAAGCCCATGTTCTTTGCCTGCATGCTTTCTGCTTCCCAAGCTTCAGAATCCCCATCGATTGTTCCCCTTTCATACTGTACGTCTCCAACCCCCAACCCTACTCCTAACCCTGGCAACATCCATATCATTCATTTACTCCATCCTTCTGACTTAAAAATTTTTTTTAAAGTTTTTTTTTCAATTACAGTTTACGTTCAATGTCATTTTGCATTCGTTTCAGGTTTACAGCACATGGTTAGATAGTCATATGCTTTAAAAAGTGCTCACCCCTGTTTTCTGTGCCTGTAGCCTGATGTTAATGTTCAACCAGACTGGTCTATGCAAGAGGCTCATTAGCCTTGGGAAGCCCTTGTGAGCTAATTCGCCAGGTCCCCGTGTTGAGTCTAAGGTATTTGATGGGAAAGGGTTAAGTGGATAGGAAAGAGAGGGGAAAAAGCAGGAGGGGGCAGGTTCCCATGAGCAAAGGCCTGTTGGGTGGTGGTGGGAAGATCAGCTTTAGCAGCAGACTGGGCCAGGCCGTGGATGAGTGACTTAAGAAATTTCTAGAAGCACTTTTCTATACTCCAAGCCACGCCATTCTCTCCCAGCTCACAGGTTGCTGAAGTGCCACTTTAAACTGGACTCGGTCATGTGCACTTTAGGGGTAAGAGAGAGCACCATCTGGCGGGGAGGCGTGTACAGGGGCATGAAGAACAAATTCAATTATTACCCAGTTTTGTCTTCCATCGACACTGGTCCTGGGTGCACTGCAGCGGAGCCACTAGTATCTGACCCACTTCCTCTTGCCCAGCTTTCTCACACCCAATCTGGTTGTTACACAGCAGCACAGATGGGGAGGTGGCTGGGCCTTTGAGGAGCAGGTGGCTCCTCCCAGCTGGGGCTAAAAATGCCCCAACTTAAAGATACGTGTATTTCACTCCTGACAGCCTTCCCCGTCACATGCTGGAATAAAGTCAGAAAGGTGTGCTGACTCTCTTTGTCCTTTGGGGGCTCTCTTCCTTCCCTCCATGTGATGCTGGCCTCCATGCCCATACCTGATACTGAGTTGAGACATCTCAGAACCACATCCTTTCACAGGCGGGCCTGTTGTCTTTTCCTTGGGCATCTGTGACACCTGGTTGTCTTCTCCCTTCATTCACCTTCACAGCTCGTCCTTTTGTTGCTCGTGAAAGTGAATGACACCCTAACACCCTCCTTCTGGACCATCTCAACCATCACTTTAATGCTCATGAGCCTCAAGCTCAGTTTGTAGCCTCGATCACTCTGCTGGACTCTGGACCTGTTTCCAGCTTCCTATTAGATGTTTCCACCTATTTGTCCCCCAAGATGCTTCAGATAATACCTCTAAGTCTGAGTTCATTCTCTGCTCCTCAAAAGGCACATCTCTATTTCTCATTAGAAGGGTAGAAATGAATGGTGAGAATGGCGGACTAGACTTACTCCATCACTTGGTAGTTACCTATAGTTCTTTCTCCTGCTCGTCCCATCTGCCCTTCTACCTCTAATCTGTCACCAGGTCTTGCCATTCTACTTCCCAAATATCTTTCCAGGCTGACCCCTCCTTCCTCTCTATGTCTACCATACTGCCCTAATTCAGGGTTTCATCCGCTTTATCTAGCCTCTGACATTTGTCTCCGTGTGTCCAGGAGCTGCATAATGTTCACCTCTGAAGGAAAATTCTAAAGCAGATTCGGAAAATACATGGTCATGAGCTTAGGGGATTCACATTAAAGATTTATCTCAGAGCATTTTCCCAGGGGCATGGATCCAAAGAGACCTAGTAAGGCAAAGGGTTTTGATTTTCTTTCCGCCAGCTCCTCACCTTCCACCCCGCAAGATGACTTGGATCTGTCTTTGCTTCTTTTGAGTTTTAAGGCATAATCTTCCCACAGGCTCAAGAGGAAATCAGCTGTATTTTGATGAGATGAATCACCTTTGATGCCACAATCCTCACTCTCCAAGAACAAGGAGTCATTAGGATCTTGACGTCTACTTGTCTGAGCTGAAGCACTTCCTTAGAGCTCAGAGGGAAGCTGAACTCCAGCTCACAGATTCGCTGGAAGTAAATGGCTGTGCCCTGTAGAGCGAGGAGAGAGAAATTCTATTTGAGTGATGCCGTTGGAATGTTAACAGCGATCCAGAGGGGAAAATCCGAGTGAATAACATATATTGGGTCTCGCCCCTCATTTGACATTCCAGTCAGATCAGAATGAACCATGTGAGATCTTGGAATTTAATGTCACATAAGAACGCTCCTGGGCGAGGAGCTTTATTATACACAGTAATGAAAATATGGGAGGCGCCATCTCTGGGTATTTTTCTATCAAATCTTTATTCATTTTACACCCTTTACAAACACAAGCCGAAAGTGCTATATTTAAACATCTACATTTGTTGGGATTTCTTTAAAAAAATAAAACCAACAGAAGAGTCACATTTCACATGTGTAAGGTGGTGTAATAGTAAACCACATTTAACAGTTGGGAAAGGCTTCCGTTTTTGTCTGTGTACAAAATGTCTACATGTAAATATTGGAACCTCTTTGCAAAGGAATGGTGCTGCTGTCCGCTTTTTAAAACATAATGAAATAGGCCTGGTTGGTGTGGCTCCGTTGGTTGAGCGTCACCCCATGCGTCAAAAGGTTGCTGGTTCGATTCCCTGCAGGGGCACGTGCCCAGGTTGTGGGCCTGATCTCCGGTAGGGGCGTGCAGGAGGCAGCCGATGGATGTTTCGGTCTCGTATCGATGTTTCTCTCTCTCTCTTCCCCTCTCTTTAAAGATCAATTAAAAAAAAATTAAGGAAATCATTAAATAATCATGCAGGTCAACATCTGGAGTCTTCATGCGACTGTAGGTGTGTGAGCGTGGAGGGGTGTGTGTAGGTACACGTGTCTGTGGGTTTTTAATATTTTAGAATTAGCAGACTGATGAAACGTGCGAAGGAAGGTAGATGATGACTGGATTAAGCAGCACAAAATATGGGAGGAGGAAGGAGGGAATCAGAAGGAGGGGCAGAAGATCAAGCAGGAAGAAGGCCATGGGGTTAAGTCTAGAAGAAAATAGGAATTTCTTTAAACTAGCAAGATCAAAGCAGTGTGCTTTCCCCTTACGGCAACAACCACTTTTCCCCCCCTAGAGCTTTACACATTAACACCTAAACAATAGATTTGTGCTATAAATACAAGCTGTCTTCAGGGCATATCTCTGGAATTATTTCCCCCTGCGATTCCTTCATGGTCTCAGGACAAGACCCTGCCCTCCTCTGATGCTTGGGTTAGGAAATGCCAACCTAAGTTCTCTTGGACCCTGCTTTCCTTCTTTCCCCGCAGCCAGCTTCTCACTCGCCCTCCAGACCAGCTCAGCGGCCTCACCGTCCCTGCCTGTCCGTTCCCTTCCTCAGTCTTGCCGAGTGTCTGCTTTGTATCCCGACAGCACATTACGTTTCAGTGAACACTTACTGTCTCTCCCACGAGGCTGTGACCTTCTTAAGGGCAGGGCCGTGTCTTATTCCAGGTTCTGTTTCTGGAGCCTGGCATGGTGCCTGAGGTGCTCAACAACTATCCTTTGAATCGCATGTACGAACGTTTTCATGTGGCAGTCCTCGAGGGAGCCAGGGCTTTCTCCCAGAGGAGACAGTCAACTCGTGGGCATTCCTTTATTTTTTTATTATTATTTTTTACCTTCACCAGAGGATATGCTTATTGATTCCAGAGAGGAGGGAGGAGAGAGAAAGAGAGCGAGAGAGAAGAGAGGGGACAGATGGGAGGGGAGAGGAGAGAAAGAGAAAAACATTGATGAGAGAGAAACATTGATCGGCTGCCCCCTCATACATGCCCCAACTGGGGATCGAACCCACAACCTAGGTATGTGTCCTGACCAGGAATCCAACCCACAGCTTTTTGGCACATGGGACAATGTTCCAACGGACTGAGCCACCTGGCCAGGGCTCGGGCCATTTCTTGTTCAGCACCTGACAGTGTGCCCACAAACGTGCACTCTGCCGCGAAGCCCAGCGGCGGTCTCCTTCCCAAACCAAACAAGCCCTCGCTGGGGAATTAAACACGACAATGGCTACTTTCTGGGAGCGAGTGCACCTGAGGGTGTCCACGGGAAGCGTGGCCCCTGGCCTGGCCGCTTAGGAAGCCAGGCGTGGAGCCGGTGGGTGAGGAGCCCTTCTTCACCTCGTGACCCATTGTCTCCCCCACACTGATGCCCACACAGGGTGGTGGTCGACTTGAGGGAAGAGGGTGACATGATTGTGTCTATATGATCGTGATTTGGAGGGGGAGGTGCTTAAGGACAGGATGGGGGAGGTCAGAGATAATGCCAGGGAAGAATGACAGGGCACACGCGATTCTAGTGCCAGAGGTTGTTCACTGAAGTTACGTTTATGAGGACAGGACAATAAGCCAGGCCCTGAGAGAAGCAGACAAACTACTTGGAAGTTTGGAAAAAGGAAATGACTATCATTTTTTGAATCCTCACCTGAGGACATTTTCACTGATTTTTAGAGAGAGGGGGAGGGAGAAAGAAAGGGAGAGAGAAGCTTTAGTCAGCTGCTTCTGAGCAGGGCCGGGGGATCCAACCCACACCCAGGTATGTGCCCCTGCGGGGGTTAAATTGGCGACCTCTTGGTGTACAGGATGACATTCCTACCAACTGAGCCACACCAGCCAGGGCGAAAATGAGTAGCATTTTTCATAAAATAGGCTCTGGAATATTCCTATAATTTGTAGGAGACAGTACAACTAAGTGGTTAAGCACGTGAGCTTTGGAGTCTGACACACTTGGATTTGGTGATCAGCCTGCCCTCTCGCTAGTTGTGTGAACTTGTGCATGTGAGCGATCCTCAGTTTTCTCATCTATTGAATGGGGTAATAATAACATATGACTCAAAATGTTCTTGTGAGAATTCAATAAGAAAGTACTTGTTAACCCCATTTTAGCTCCTAGTAAGTGCTCTGTAAATGATCACTCTTCTTATTTTTGTAATTTGTAATTAAAAGCCAGAAAAGGGAGATTATACTGGGAAAGGCATGACCCGGGAGTTCATAGGGATTAAGCTCACAGGAAACTAACCTGTGGTCTCCTTCTGACAGCTAGCACAGAATTTGCAGGGCTCTTAGGAAACATTTGTCTCATAAGAAAATTCATGCATGACCGGAGAGACTGGGGGTTCCAGGAAAAGTGAGTTCACAGCCCTCTTACCTCTCTGGGGAAGAGAGAGAGATTGATTGATTGATTGATTGACCGAGATTAGACTATGGAAGGAAGAGTTATATTTGGGAAGGTGAAGAGATTGGTCAAGTTTCTTAGACATTAGCCTTTCTAAGGCCTCATTTAAAAATGAAGTTAATAAGTTTAGTTGCAGACTGGCCGCCCATGTAACTAACATGCAGACTTTTTTTTTTTTTTTAAGTTGAGCCATTTAAAAATTGGAGATTTTACTCAAAAACAGAGACTTCTGCAATCTGTTGAAAAATCAGATCCAATCAACCAAGTTCCTGGTCCTCTATGGGCACCAAGGCTGCCGCCTGTGTTGGCCAAAGAATCTAGTTTTCCAGTTCTCTCGTGGCCGAGGACTCTGGGGTCTGTGCCGGTCCCTCAGCCAAGCCTACTTCTCTTATGTGTAACCTGACTGGCTCAATAATTTCTCAAGTCCTACATAAATTTAAAAATCTCTAATTCTGTGAAAAAATAAATATGCTCTAGAAAAAGAAAATCTGTGCATCGGGCAGAGGCCAGGTATGGGTGCCCTTTGTGACATTAGTTTTTCTCTTCTGAGCGCTGAACATGCAGAGATCCAAACCCATTCCCTGAGGTGGGCACCAGGTTAGAGGTGAAGGAGTAGGGTCGGAGCAGAAAGAAGGAATCTGGGATCCTCTCGGAAGCCAAAGCTACTCAGCCGGGAGTGGAGAGGCACCCCAGGGCGGATCGGCTCCCAGGGCCCCTGGAATGCAGAATGTTTTTGAAATGGCTGGTTTGTCAGGTGCCAGCAGAGCCTGGCGCACACAGCTCCCAGCTCTTCTTTCCTCCGTCACCCCCGCCCCTGGCCCTGGCCTTCCTCTCACCCTGCACCCTGACGCCCCTGCCCCTCGCGGCCTCTGCTCCCCCCTCCACCGGATTTGCCCCTGCTTCCCTGGCAGGTTCGCTGAGAAACAACCGGGTCTCCATGGCAACGTGAAGACGGCTGGAAAAAAAAACAACCTGCAGCTAAATGCAGCTGCCCCTCATTTAATATCGACTCTGCTCTGGCACTGACAGAACAGATAATGGGCGATAACACACCATTATGTTGCGGGGAAATGAAATGCTTCAGCAGAAGGCTGTCATGCTGGGGGGATTTATTTGTTACTGTATCAGCGCTGATTTCTCTTTATTTCCCTCCATTTCTTTTCATTCCTTCTTTTCCATGCAGACTTTTTTTCTCTCTCCCTCCTTCCATTCCCCTCCCTCCCTCCGATAACTTCTCTCTCTCTCTCTCTTTTACTTTTTTTTTCATTTCCCCTCCCTCTTTCTCTCCATCTTCGAATCACTTATGGGGATATAGGAAAGCAAACATGTCTAATAATAGCAATTATTTGCATAATGGCCTACAAGTTACAAAGCGTTTCCAAAGACACTTTCTTTTTTCATTTGGTTGATGAGACGACCTTGTGAGATGTGTAGGACTTAGGTACTGATATTTATTTTACAGATTTTAAAAAGGTCTCAGAGACGTGGAGCAATCTGCCCGAGGTTGGGTAAGCAAGGGTCAGATGCTTCATTCCCACCCAGATTTCCCTGCACTGGCCCCTAAACTGGATTCCCTCTCTACCACATGGATACTGCAGTCACCAATTCCTGCTCACTTTATCAGGCCCTGAACAAGTCCCCCAGGCTTTGGGACTTCAGAAGCGAGCTCTTTAGATCTTACCGTATATTAGTAGCTTCTCGCAGATCCTGCCTGGCAACAGCCTTGGTTGTTGATAAGACTGGATTATTTTTGTTTTTATTTTTAAACCTGACACATCTCTCTTTGCTCTTTACCTTCCATTGTATCGCTGTGTAATCATGTACTCTTGGCACACAGAAAGGACACGGTGTACTCTTGGGCTTGCAGGTGGGGGCTGTTGGTGGATGCCAGTTTTTCCTTTTGCCAAAAGACCACATGGTACATTGAGAACCAAGAGGCACCTTTGCTGGGCCTGGAGCCCTCCTCTAAGCTGTTGGCGTTTATTAAGATTTCTTTCTTAGATCTTCTTGGTTGGATCTCCATATAGCTTTCATCTTCTCTTGAATTATTACTTCGTGGACTCTCTAAAGCCTGGGCAGATCTGGGATAGAGTTCCTGAGTTCTTTTGGTCTTGGGAGGTTTACAAATGGACATTCTAATTGTTTTCATTTTTGGTAATGGCTGATGAGGCAAGAACTGAATGACCTAAAATGTATATGGACATCTAGAGGCCATACAGCATGAGTGACAAAAACAGTGGCCTTTTAATCATGAGAAAGAATGATTTGTGCTGATAAAGAAAATGATGCTTGTGTTTCACAGCAGGGGTTTTTAACCCAGGATCACTCACTGAAAACATACATAAAATTTTGTATAGACAAGGCAGTGCAGTGCAGTGGTTCAAGCCACTGGCTGTAGCCATACTGACCAGGGTTTTTACTCTGCCACTCGCCAGGTCTGTAGCTTTGGAAAAGTGACCCTCTCAGGGCTTTGGATTTTTGAATGCGTCTGTGACTAAAACAAGAATCACTGTTCTGTATTGTTCCTCTTCTGTCTTCTTTTTCCCCCCCACATACCTGCACATGAACCTCCTCCTGCGAGTTCTGTTCTCTGGCAGGCATGCCTGCTTTTAACTGTGGCAAATGCTCTCCTGGTGGTGGTCGGGGAAGCTAAGGAAATGGGGCTGCGAAAATTATTTCGTTGGATTCTCACCATAATCCTACAGAGTTGGCAAGGCAATTACTAGTAGATCCTTTGTTAGAAGTCAGGAGAATGAAGGGCTCGAAGAGATAAACAGGTGTTGATTTTATCTCCAAATTAAACTTCAAATCTGCCCACACGTGTCCATCCCACTGGCACTTCCAATCCTATGCCCCATCATCCGTTACCCCAGTGACTGTAGCAGCCTAGCAACCGTCTCCCTGCTTCACTCTTAGGGCCTCCTATTGATTATTTACGTAACAGCCAGTGCTCTTTCTAAAGTATAAGTCATACCAGGCCACTGTAAGTTTTAGACCCTTTCATGGTTCCTGCATTTTTTGGAATAAGGGCCACACTCCGTGACAAGGTTTGCGAAGCCCAGTGTGAGCCAGCTCTTGACCGCCTCTGCAGCCCCATCTTACACTGCTCTCCCCTTACTTCTGACCCACTGGCCCCACTCGCTTCCAGCCTCACCAAGCTCTTTTCTGCCCTTGCCAGTCTCTCTCTCGCCATCCCTCCAATGGCTAACTTGTGCTCACTGCTAAGTTTCAGTTTTTAACTCTGCTTCTTTAAGAGGACTTCTCTAATCCTTCCAGCCTGATCTTTCTAATAACTTAAATTTTATTTTTTAATTATAGCTTATATTCAATATTATTTTGCATTAGTTTTGGGTATATCCCACCCTGATCTTGTCTTCACAGGGCTCACCACGGTTCACACTTATGTCCACCTGTGGGCCCCTTGTTCTGAGGGCCACCTCCCTCACCAGACCGCAAGCTTGATGAGGACAAGTTTCATGGCAACGTCATTTGCCAGCAGATATTTAGCACATAGTTCATTGCCCGCTTCAGAGCTGGATTACTGTAAATGTTTGTTAAACAAAAAACTGAGGCCTTCATAGGGGCCAGGGTGGTATGAGACTGTGCCACTCTGCTTCTGAAATAATTCCCAACACTCTTTGTTTTTACTTAAAACACAGCTGAAAGTTCCTGGAAGAGCATGTGGCCTGGCATGTAGTAGGAGCTTAATACATGTCTGAATAAATGAAGCAATATATGATGAAAAAAGGAATGGCATTTTTACATGCTTGTAAGTTCCACTGCTGAGCTCTCCGTGTATTTACGGCGTTAAACCATATAGCGCTATGCCACTGTCCCCACGTGGCGCTGTTATCCTCCCTGCTTCCGGTGGGCTGGGTGTCCTGCCCACGCACCCACCCACCCACTGCTGCACGTGAACCCAGACTGCCTCTGACCTATCATTTCCCCTTTTTCTTTCCATTGCCGAAGTCTGCTCTGAGTGAGGAAGCGGCTTGGCTAAAAAACAAAGGCCCTGGTATTTTTTTTCCTGAAGAATACCATTAGGACCAAGGCTGTGATTAATACACATAATTGAAACAAATGGCAGCTAACTGCAGAAAACCATCTCCCAGCTGTCGGAGGAAGGAAATTGCTGACAGCCGGTCCCCACTGAGTGGCTACTGAGAGGAGGTGGTGGGAGCAGGAGAGAATCCACGCTGCCACCCTGCATCCCTCCGGGCTGTGGGCCCTGAGGGCTCGGCCTCCTGTGCCAGCTTCACGGTAGAATTGTAGCATCATCAGCTCCGGGGTCTGGGGCGTAGAGCTGGGCTTTCTGTGTCTGGGGCTGGCTGGGCAGGAGGCTCTGTCCTACACAATGGGCTGTCAGAACCCTTGTGTCCCAACAGCATCACAGCAAACCCAGGCGACTCTCCCTGCAAGGGGACAAGCTGCTTCTGGACCTGTTTCAGGCCCCGGCTTTCCTTCTGTCCTTGTTTGTCCGTCCAGTGCCAGCGGGCTGGGGAGCTGGTGGGGAGGAAGCAGGTCTGGGTTCTCACTGTGAGTCTGCTCTGCGATCCGGAACAGAGCTCTCACCCTCCTGGGCCTCACTCTGCTCAGTCTGTAGTATGAAGTATCAGACCGAAGATCACTGTCTGCTCAGCTCTAAGAGTCTGTGTTGGAAAAAAATACATGTAAAGTATATGTATAAAATTTAAATATATAATATTCTATCACCTATCTATTATCTATCTATCATCTATCATCTATCTGTCATCCTTCTATCATCTATATATCATCTATCTATTTACCTATCTATATCTATGATCTATCTATGATCTATCTATGATCTATCATCTATTTAACATCTATCATCTATCTATATCTATCTATCTATATCTATCTATCTATATCTATCTATCATCTATCTATCTATCATCTATATCTTTCTATCTATCTATCTATCTATCTATCTATCTATCTATCTATCTATCTATCATCTATCTATCTATCTATCATCTGTCTATCTATCATCTATCTATCATCTATCTATCTATCTATCTATCTATCTATCTATCTATCTATCTATCATCTATCTATCTATCTATCTATCTATCTATCTATCTATCATCTATCAATCTATCTATCATCTATCTATCTATCTATCTATCTATCTATCTATCTATCTACCTACCTATCTATCTATCATCTATCTATCATCTATCTATCTATCTATCTATCTATCTATCTATCTATCTATCTATCTATCTATCTATCATCTATCTATCTAATCTATTTATCACCTACCACCTTTTTCTTATTCTCCTGTTTTACACTCAGCACCCAGAAAGTCATATGGCCTTTGTGTTAGTGGGAACAGTACCTACCTCTGGCACAGGACTTGACTCACACATATACTGAAAGACTGGGACCTGAAGCTCAGGGTACTCAGCGCACACAGGTGTCCTCGGCCACCATGTCAGAGTTGTCCTTATACTTTTGTTTTGACTCTGTTTGGCAAAAACAAAACATCTCAGAAACCAGACAAGTGAAAAGCAAAGCCTAGGGCTCTAGTATTTGATGAAGCTTTCTTCTGGGTCTTTGGTGGGGAGAATTTTGCCACGTGGCACGTAGTCACCCAGCACACCTACATCGTTATCAACAAGACGTGAGCTCAGAACTCAGGCCGCAAGGGGCTGGGAGTCCGCTGAAGAGCAGTGTGGGCTCCCCGGCTTTGGAATTCAGTGCACCCCGGGCCCGGTCCCTCTGGGAAACCGTGCTGTGAGTGCTGACTCTGGAAGTGTGCCCGCCGAATGCAGGGCCTGGAAGGCCATGGGCAGAGAATGTCCCTGAAGACCTAACCTTCCTGCACTTCCTGCACACGCTCTGTACTGTTTTGTCACCTCATTTTATTCTCAAACAATGCAAGAAGTGATGTGCTCTTTTTATGAATAGGAAAACTGAGGATCAGGGAACTCTTTTATATTATAATATAATTCGATTATATAATTTTATATCAAATTAATCATATATATATAAAATTGCTTTTGTTCAAAGTTACTGTTAGTTGCAAGTATCAGTAGTAACATTTAAAAAAATAATTTATTGATTTTTAAAGAGAGAAGAAGGGAAAGGGAGAGAGAAACACTGATGTGAGAGAGTAACACCAACTGACTGCCTCCTGCACGCCCCCTACTGGGGATCCAGCCTGGAACCCAGGCATGTGCCCTTGACCTGGAATTGAACCAGCAACCTCCTGGTGCATTGGATGCTGCCCACCCTACTGAGCCACACCGGCCAGGGCAGTAGTAACATTTTTAAAATGCTTTGTTGCCAAAGAAGAAAAAACAATTACTTTGTCCAAATAGACGGGGACTTCTGTAGGACTTTAACAAGGGGGATAGCATTAGAACCTCAGGAATTTTGCTTCTCCCTCTGCCCTCTGATTATGCCTGTGACTTTATATATGACCCCTGTGCAGTGCTGTGTCAGTTTTGGAACCTTACACAATTGACCTTCAAACCCATTACTGTTGCAACTAAGGCCACCCCCCTGAGGAATTCAGTTCCATATTCAGAAGCCAGAAGTCTTCCCTGCTGCTGGCATTTTCTGCTGAGCTCCTCCTCTACCTCACTTGAGAGTCACAAGGTGTTAGAGAGATCAAAACCACTGAACATGAGGGAAAGGTTGGGGATCCCTGCCATCTTGTCACTGTTACCTTTTCATATGGGCAGCCCTGCTTCCAAAATTATATTTTGAATTTTCCATTTATTCTCACTGCTGTGAAGCCCCTGATGAAGCTCCAGTCCTGATGTGATGATATTTGGAGGTGGGGCCTTTGGGAAGGATTAGGATTGGGTAGAGTCATGAGGATGGAGACCCTGCACAGGCCAGAGCACTCTGTCTCTCCATCACATAAGGATACAAGAAGAAGGCTGCCATCTGCACACCAGGAAGAGGGCCCTTCCCAGGCACCAAATCATCTGTGAGCACCTTGATCTTGGAAGTCCTGGCCTCCAGAACATGGAGAAACAAATGTCTGTCATTTGAGCCCCCAGTCTTTGGTATTTGAGTGTAGCAGCCCCAGCTGACTAAAATATTTGCCTTGCAAGGGCTGGGAGCTCTCTTACAGGCATGGGCTTCCTTGTTTTTATTGCCCTGGGAATCAGCTCCATGTTGGTATATAGATGGTGGGGCCTGAAGAAAGGAGTAAAGCACCAAGTGCATCTGAAATAATTCCAACTTTGAGACTTTTTTTATTATTTTAGAGAGTGCAGATAGAGCATTCGCTGAGGTATTGCCCTGGCCCTTTACGTAATGTTCGGCTAGCACAGTCCTGAGCTGCATGCAGATAATGTGCTAGGCAGCTAGAAAAATCACCTGTCTGAACTGCTCCTGATATATTCCCCTTCCCTCTGTGTCTCTCTTCACAGTAAACACATCGATACAGAGCAGCTAGCAAAGGAACACCTCTTATCAGAGGTGCCTGTGGGTTCTGGTGGATGCCACACACCTCCGAACAGCAGACAGGCAGAAGAGGAAGTCAGGGATGAGGCAGGCACACCCTCTCTGAGGAGCAGAGAGTGCTGGTGGGTGCTGGGGATCAGAACATGGAGGAAGACAGAAGGACTGTCTTAGTTTATGGTGATGGGAATGCCATTGACAGCCAAGTAAAAGAATGATGATGGTGATGATGATGATGGTGGTGATGATGGTGACGATGATGATGACGATGGTGATGATGATGGTGATGATGGTGATGATGGTGATGATGGCGATGATGACGATGGTGATGATGGTGATGATGATGGTGAAGATGATGGTGATGATGGCGATGATGACGATGGTGATGATGGTGATGATGATGGTGAAGATGATGGTGATGATGGCGATGATGACGATGGTGATGATGGTGATGATGATGGTGAAGATGATGGTGATGATGGCGATGATGGTGATGATGGTGATGGTGGTGATGATGGTGATGATGGCGATGATGATGATGGTGATGTGATGGTGATGGTGAAGGTGATGGTGATGATGAAGGTGATGGTGATGATGATGATGATGGTGATGATGGCGATGATGATGGTGATGATGGTGATGATGGCCATGATGATGATGGTGATGTGATGGTGATGGTGAAGGTGAAGGTGATGGTGATGATGGTGATGATAGCGATGATGGCGATGATGACATCACCAAGTGCTTACTGTATGCCAGGCTCTGCTCTAAATGTCTTCTTTACATGTATCATTTCATAAACCTCACTATAATCCCAGGTGAGACCCACTGTTTTATATTATTACACCCAATTTTTAGGTGAGGAAACTGAGACTTAGAGAGTTTCAGTAACTTCCCAAGTTCACAGAGGTAAACAGTCAAGAGCTTTTCTCAACACTTCGTGCGATTCCAAACAAGAATCCCCACTGATTTGGGAGTGATCGTGATTCTGGAAGCTCTAGTCTTTCCCTCCCCTTCAGAAGGACCTGCCAGTGTTTTAAAGGAAAGTTTGCTCCTTTGAGTTGTGAGCTGCTGGGGGAAGGAAGAACACGGGCTCAGGTGAAGATGAATCTGAGTGAAGCTCAGCCTAGGCCTGGAGCTAGAAAGGCAGAGAACTGCAACATTCAGAGCTGGGGGAGGTAACGTTTGGAACACGATGTGCTTTTGCGTGTTCCGCCTGCTTTCTGAGGCACCTAGAGAAATTTCTTACTTAAGTTTTTCAGATGAGAAGTACAAAGAGATAAGACACTTAGCATTTTCCTCTCCTTAGTAAGATTTTGGTGTTGACTTTACTAATTACTTATTTCCTTATTTAGTCACATTAAGCTAAAATTTACCTTTGCATAGTGTGGGTTGGGGGGAGGGTTTATAAAACAAAAAGAGAAAATGGTTACTCTGTTCTGTGGGGTCAAGTCAGGAAATTAGTACCAATCCCCACTACTTCAGGACAATTGTTTGTATTCAAATAACAAATGCACTGATTACAAAAGAATATCCATTTTTTAATTGCTTGCAAGATTCCCTTATATCCTGGGAGAGACTAAATCAGCATTTCTTTCGAAAAGCATTTGTTAATTTTTCAATTCAGTCACACCAATCTTTCTCTCAATTAGAAGGAATTAGTGAGATTTTATTCTATTAAACTGCAGGTAAGCAGCGTTGTTGCTTGAATAATCAGCTTTCTCTGCAGTGCCTTCTTTGGGTGGATGCGTTTCCTCATTTGCATCTCTTATTTGGTATAGCTTTTAAAAGCTGCCGCTTTCAGGCAAGATGCACTGATGTCTCTGAAATGAATTGGGGCATTTGGACACTTATGACAGTGGGGTTGGCACAGAGGTGGTGGCCTCTTGCAGATTTAAGTGGAGGGTGTAGGCTTACACCCTATTAGTTCTAAAACTTTGGTTCTCTGAGCTGAGACGTTCATGGTTGGCAATAAAGGAAGCTATTTCTGTAATTTAACGTTAAGAGGGGGAAGGCCATGAAGCTGAGTCCGTGCCCCGTGGTCCAGCTGAAATATGAGTGATTTCTCGGAGATTTGGGCTGCCCTACGGATCCCAATTTAAACAGCCTTTTTCAGGTAGCATCCGCTGCCTTCATTCCTCACCCAAGACAAAACCCATGAATGACTTAGGATGATAAGTGTTTCAAATGGCAGTGGCAGAAGTACAGAAAGGACTCCTTGGCATATCCCTTATCGCGTTCCGCAGACCTTTCATTCTGCGATGGCTTCTGGAGCTGGAGCACTTTATCATGTAAAGTTCAGTCCACGTGTTTTGTGATCACGTGGATGCTTTTCACTGTGGCCATAGTATATGCATTTGGGGCCTGGGAACCCCTCAGCGTTTTTCTCTCTGCCTTTTGGTCCCACAAAGCAATCTTGAGCTTTGGAAAGGCATCGGAGGAAAACTGAACTGTTTTGCCCTGACTTCCACACTCGCTTCTTAAGGTGGCATCATCTTATCATGATTCCAACAGGGCACCCCTCTGAGTGTGGGGTGATTTGGGCACAGAGTTGAGGTTAGCAAATACTTCCCCTCCTCCAGCAAGGCTGCAGGGTGGTGGGATTCTTGGGAGAAATGTTCTGGACCTTGTATTTCTCAGCCTTTCCATGTTTCACTTCGTAAACTTTGCAGGGCAGGAGCTTCATCTTAGACATTGCTGAGCCATTGCAATGAGCTCCTTTGAAGCAACCGACATGGCTTGTTTCATTTTAAGATTTAAAGTGTAATTTTTCATAGGCTACCAATTGTAAGTGCTACCATTTATTAATTACTTACTGATGATCTGGCACAGCACTGAAGGCTTTTCGTATATTATGGCATTGAGTCTCCACAAGCTTATGACTTATAAATTATTATGTTTTTCTAATTTGCAGATGAGTAAACTGAGGTTAAGTAATTTGATGGAAAATCAGATGGCTTCTAAGAAAAGGAGGGATTCAACTTCAAAGCTTGAGCAATGTCTCAGCCCTGCCTTTCCTTATGCATTTTGTGTGTTAACTCAATGTTTTTGTCGCTCCTGGGCCACAGCACTCAGATTTCATGAGAACTTACAGTTCTGTTCTCTAGAATTCTTGATTAGTAACCTTTCCTCTTTCCAGTAGAGAGGGAGGGTTTTAAAAACGGGTGGCTGCTTACTTATGGCCTTTGGCTGTCTCTAAAGTATGAAAAATTCTTTTTGTCCACCAACACCTGACAGCTCTCAAGTTGGCTAGTTTGAGGACATGTTTTAGCCCCCTGTCTTCATGCAGAGAAAATAAAAGACTGGCCACAGTAGATCCCATTTTCTACGCTAGCACACATGCACCATGCTAAGCAACTGGGGAAATAATAAGGACACGAGTGGAAAGGAGGTTATGGGGCTGGACACCCAATGGACACATAACGAATTGTTGATTATTGCAGCCCCCCCTCCTTGGCTTGCAGCCAGTGTAGATTTTTCTCAGCTGTGGCTGAGAGCTGACACCTGCAGGCTTGTTTCATGTATGTAGCTGAGCAGTCAAAGTGCTCTCTCCACTTTACAGGGCAAAGCACTATGCAGAGTCTGAATTGCAGTCGCTAGGAGATGTGATTTGGGGGACTTCCTGGCGTTCCCCCAACCCTCCAAATTGTCCTTCTGATGCCTGAAACTTCACAGTTTTGGCTTGATTCCATTGGATTGAACAATATCCCCTCCTTAAAGAAGTGCAAGTCTTCTCAGGAGGGGAGGTAATTATTATGTCCCTAACATAATAATATGACCTTTGGTGCCCCCAAAAGGGCATTAATCTAAGTAAGCTGCTGAACAGCATTATGCTTTGTCAAGGGAAGTTAGGGTTGTGTGTGTGTGTGTTTTAACATACCTTGTGATTGTTAGGTGTCCAGAGATGCCTATGTCCCATGCCAAAGGAAGGTCACTGTCAACCTCCTTGAACTTTCCAGGGAGGCAAGAACTTTCTGGAGTTAACCTGGATTGCTTGCTTCTGGGAAGGACTTGGACAAAAGAGGCTCTACATAGAGGAGCTGAAGGGAGCTTTTCTCACATCTAGACCAGTGGGATGCAGGGTAATTCCTCCACAGGAAGTAAAGGAGAAATGATGCTTGGCAATCAGCCCCAACATTAGAAATGCTGCTGGCCTGAATCCCTGGGAGGCTGAGGTGGGCTTGGAGGCTTCAGACGAGGCATCAAGTGATGCATGTCACTCCCCCTGTGCATGAGGTTCGAGGTTGCCCAGTGAGGCCGTGCAGGGCAGGGGTAGAGAGCGAAGGCTTTGGGGTCAGCCAAACCTGGTCGTGAGCCCTTATGCTGCTTCTTATCGGCTGAGCCACTGTGGACAGGTCGCAAAGCCTCAACCCTGACGTCTATAGAACAGAGGCTATCGCAGTGCTTGCCTGTTGGACTTCTGACAGCTCCATGAGATGGTCCAGGCAAGGAGGTGAGCATGGTGCTCAGCATGTGGCTGAGAATGGGTTGCTACCGTTTTATTAAATGGCGTAGCCGCATGGCCAATGAAAAGCGTCCCATAAGGGAACAAACCACATGGAGCAACTGAATCTAGGGAACCACTTAGGAACCTGGGAGGTGGAACTTGACCTCTAGCAATCCTCAACTCTTTGCAGATTCATCTCCCTTTATATAGATTGTTAGATGATGGGTTCTAATGATACTGTGTAGCTCCCCTTCTGCGGGGGACTGAGCCCCAACAGTGTCTGAGAAAACACCCTCATCTGTGTAGTTGGGGTCCTATTCAGCGTGGACAAGAAAATGAAACATGTCTTTCACAGATCTGCAGGAAACAGTCATCCTGGGCACTTCAGGAACTTTCTTGAGAGTTACTGAGATGGACCCTTACTTGTCCTTGAAAAAGAATTCCTTTTTGGCTTTAGACATATATGTTTGTTTACAGTTCAACTGCCAAATATTGAGAATGCTCTGACCTCTCTGTGGATGGATGTTTATAAGGCTCCCCAAATATGGTCCATGTCAGCGTCGGATCGAAGTTATCCATGTATTTCAGATGAGCTGGGAACAGGATGCAGTTTGCCAGGCAGGAATGGGTCTCTAGAGGTCTGTCCCCACCTACAGGGGCCTTGAGGAGTGGGTCTGAGGCCGTAGCGGGGTGGCTGGCTCACCTGTTTTATGGAGACAAGGGGCTCCTCTTTCAGAGAGCACCCGAGGGCCAGAGCACCCTGACCCCTTGGAATGCCCGCCAGGCTCGCCCCAGCTCCTCCTTCCCATCTCCTTTTTATTTTCCCTCACTGGCACTGTGCGCAGATTTATTATCCGCCTTTTGATGCCTTCCTCAGCCACCGGGAAGAGAAATAAAGGGGACAGGGAGAATCCAATCTTCTTGTGCCTGGCCCTCCTCACTGCCTCGCTTTGTCTTTGTTTCCCCTCCTTTCTATTTCTCTTAAAAGATACCTGTGCTGCTGCTCTGCATTGGGTTAGAGTTTCTTTCTCCCTCCTCCCTGTCTTTTGCTCTTTTTAATTGTTTTGGTGCTTTTGTTTTCCCCTGGACTTGAGCGCAGTGGGAAAGGTCAGCTGTCGCAGGGCTGGACGCGGCTGATAAGGCCTCAGCGGGTTGTGTGGCGTCATTAAGGTCATTAAGCGGAGCGCCCTCCCTGGAGCAGCCTCCGCTGCGGGAGGGCGGGGGGGGGGGTCGGAGAGTAGGCGAGGCAGCCCACCTCAAGGGCCTGGCTCAGCCACGTGAGTGCTGATCAGCCCACTACCCACCCTGAGTCCTTCTCCAGGGGCAGATGCTACCCAGGGCCAGCTCTGGTGACTCTGGGACAGTGACGTTCATGTGCATCTGATGAGACACACCTGCAGGGGGCCTTGGAGAAAGGACTGGATGGGGCGGTAGGCATCCAACATCCAGCATCCAGGAGATCAAATTTCTGAAGTCCCTTCAATTACTGGGTTCATGTGTCTACCCCATGGTTACTTTACAACTAACTCATTTATGTAAAAATCGGAAAGTCTGGGTTTTGGTCTTGGCTCTATTACTAATTCCTTTGGACAAACACTGAACTTTGCCAGGCTTGTAAAAAGAAGTAGAAAATGTGGTTTCAAATGTACCTTCCATTGCTAATAGCTAGAGTTCACCTTACCAGCTCTACCTGCAAAATAAAAGTAAGGAGTGTATCTCTACTCTGACAAGGATGTGAAACCAGTTAATTCTTTCTCTCTAAGAGCCCTGAGGTAAACCTCAAGTCAGAGTCCTTGGAACTCATCCATATAGTTTGTCCTTCAAGAAAATTTGTGATGGAATACTGCAGAGCTCTTAAAGAAATGATGGACGTCTTCTGGAATGGCAAAAAAGAGAAAAAATATATAGATAGTAATACCATTGACTTGCATAATTCCCGATGTGTTTTCAAAGCCTGTTCACACTTCCTAATGATCTGGCGTAAGGCTCCTCTCTCTTAGCCTGCCTTAGAAAGATGGCATGATGAACTCTGACGGAACTCTTGTCTTCCCTATCAACTGACTGCATGACTATATGTTCGCTGAATGGATGAACAAGTGATCGAATGAGTGACTGAGTAACTTGAGGCCTTCAAGCAGCACCAAGTAGCACATAGTCAACTGTGCTTATTTGGCTCCCGCTGGTGCCAAGCTCAGTAATGGTTGGAGACAGGCTTTCGTAGATAACATCGGCCATGAGGGGTGTGCCATCAGATTTCATGGATGGTTCTGCTGTCTTGCCATAGGAAAGGGAATAAAAAGAATAATGACTAGCTTGAGTCACCCAAGAGGGTTGCTGTCCAGGTGAACAACCACAGAGCCCCTAGAAAATCACACAGTGGGTCTTTTAACTTCTCATCTCAAGGTAGGGCCTTTTATTCAAAACCCAACTCTTAAGATGAACAACAGAATTGAAATCAGACCCACGTCTAGTCACATTCTAAATTCCTTCATTGCCAATTATTGTTATTCTAGTGGGAGAGCCTTGAACCCCTGACTCTCAGTAAGTACTAGCTTCCTCTTTTAGAAACGACAGACAATAATACCTAAATATGTTGTTGTGAAGATTATATTAAATATTATCTGCATAATGCTAGACCAGAGCTAAGGCCCCTGACAGACGGTAAGCTTCAGAAATGATATCTGGTATCATCACCATCATCACCATCACCCCCATCCCCATCTCAGGGACTGGAGGCATTTCTGGGTATGGAAAACAGCGATAGTAATTCCTAACCCCCCAAGGTCATTGTAGAATTCAAAATACAACATTTGAAAGGGCCTGTCACTGCCAGGCACACCAGTAGAGGAACAGTAAGCACTAGCTCCGTTTCTTTCATTTACGGTGTCTTCCTACCTTTTGGCTTCCGTTGAGGGCAGTGGGGCACTATTGCTCTTTTGTCAAGTGGCCCAGTGTCTTTGAGGGGTGCTCCAAGGCCCCAGCAGGTGGGTGGTCTTCGCTGGTAGAGGAGTGGATAGTGGGGTGGCGGAAAGGAGAAGGAAGGGTGAGCAGCACTCGGGGACAAAAGACAGATCTTTTCCTGCCAAACCTGAGTGCACCAGAGGCTCCCGTTCTGAAGCTTTTGTCAAGTTTCTGCCTGTTCCTAGAGCTACCCTGGTAAGTCCCAAGGGAACTCTACTGTTTGCATAAACCATCCCATACAACCTAATTAGCTCCTTATAATACAGAAGACACAGATGAGCTCAAATTCAAACAACTGGAAAGCAAAGCTGTTTATTGATGGTGGTGTATGTACAGTGATAATCGGGGATGAGCTAGCTGGCTCCGAGGTACCGTGGAATCGCAGAGAGCCTTCTGCGCCCTCGAAGGGAGTCAAGTTATTCTCAGGATGACTTTAAAGTTCATAAAAAGTTATATGCCATAGCAATGAATACAGTACTTACATTGTTAATGTGATTATTTGTTCTGCAAAAACCAGAATGTCAAGTTTGAAATGTCAAGAAGCTCACAGCTGACAAAAAGTATCCAATGAATTCAAGCATGTTCTTTGCCAGGGACTTGAGTTGAGAGTTTTTATTTCATTTGCTTAATTTTTTTAAACCTTCTGACGTGCAGCCCCGGTAGAGAGACCCACCATCCTGGTTTTCCAGGGACTGTTCCTGTTTGAGCACAGGAAGCTCCGTGTCCTGGGAAAGCCTCAGTCCCGAGGAACCTGAGATAGTTGGTTGCTCGAGTTGGAGCACCTGGCAAACCCCTTTTCAGGAGAGTGCAGTGTTTTGTCCAACACCTGACTGACAACACACAAAGGTGCTCTGATCCAGTGGGTCTTCCAACTCAGATTTAGCTGACAAGTAAAAGTTTTACAGAAAAGGGAAGCAGCAAAATAGGGTTGGCTACTTTTTATTTTGCCAAATCACAACATTACCAAATTTCATCTGTCATCATCATTTTACATAAAATAGGAAATTCCAAAACCAAAAAAGCAGAAAAGAGTAGAACAAAAGTTCCATGTTCCCAGTGCCTAGCACCTTGTTGGGCAGATAGAGGTTCCTGTGAAAGCTGCAGAAGGTTGCTTTACAAAATTAGATAACGTATTTGCAAGTAGTTTGGAAAATGTGATGTGCTATGCAAATGTGGGATTTTTTTTTTAAAAAGAAATGAATAGCTCATCTCCCATAAGAATACTGTTGGCAGAGGTCTTCGCAAAAGTTACCCAACACTCAATAGGAGGCAGCATGACCTATTGGAAAGAATATATTATCAGGAGTTTGACCTTGGCTTGTATGTTAAATCTGCTTCCTTTTAGCTGTGGCATTGTACAGGCATGTCATCCTTTCTGAAACTCAGTTTTATCATCTGTAAAGTGGGGCTAGTAAAACTTTAATTCACAGGGCTTTTGAGAGCTAAATAAGAAACACACCAAAGTATTTGAATAAAAGAGCTCTCCTTTCAGATGACATATGAACACACAGATGTGTTACCCCTGTTAATAATACATTGGTTCTAGTTGTAAATGTTTTGATCCCTTGTAACTTAAATCACCAACACAAGTCCTGGTTAATTCTTGTCAAATGCTATGTATGGAGCGCTCGTTATATTCAGACCCTCTGTATAGAAAAGCCTGGAGCATAATACAGGTTCAGTGAGTGCTAATTTCCTGTTACACTGTGGCAAAACCAAAATTTACCTCTAGAAAAAACTCTAATAGTTTGAGATGAAGAAATGAGGAAAATGAAATAAACACTTTATTCTAGTTTTATGTGCACCATTAGTGCTATAATTGAATTTGCAGTCACTAACGGTTTTCTCCTTTATTTGGGCTTCTTAAATCAGGTCACTGGTTTTTAAGTCTGTCTCAGTTTTAGAGAACTCTGCCTCCCCATCCACTGTCAACATAGCCCATCCTCACCCACCCCTACATTCAGATTCTTTCACGTAATTAGTTTAGACCCTGGCCGTTATCGGTCCCTTCTTGGGAGCTCTGGGATGGGGTCGTTTTAATTTTTATTACTATCAGCCCCCATCTCCTCGCTGCCACATTTCTTTCTTTGGGAGGAACAGACCCGCGCACCTAGCTGTCCAAGGCAGCCACGGCACAGGTTTCTAGGATTTGTACCTCTGCATTGGCAACCTTCCCCAGTTTGTATCTCTGAACAGGGTTTTAATCACCCGGGCTCTAGTTCTCAGCACCGAAAGCTTTAAGAGGACTGCAGAAATGGTAGATTAGCCGCATTTAACAAAATAGAAAGTTTTCATTGTGACAGAAAAAGCTTTATTGATCTTGTCCAGGCATTGACTCCAAGGCCTTTTAACAAGCCATTCTGTCTAGACTCGCAGGCTAGAGCCCTCCCTGGGTGCTAACAGAGGAGGAATTGGGCTGCCTCCTGCAGGGGAGGCGACGGGAGGGGCCCAGAGTCGGGATTCTCAGTGGGGATTTTTTAAAGACCTAGGCTGACTTTGTTCTGCTGTGGAAGGAAAGGGCTCATGCACATGCACTGTGACACGCCCCGGGCTCCAGCCTTGTTTGGCTCTCTGCCTTTGCTGTGGACCTATCACATGGTAACAAATGAAGGTGTCTCCTCTATGGCCAAGCTTCCAGGAGCATCTCTTCCCTTTGCCCTTAGGAAGCCAGGCTGAACTCTGATGCCGAGGCCCTGAGCTGTGGGTCTCCAGGAGTCGGGAAGATAGCCCTTGAACAGGAGGGGGAAATGGGACTTTAGAGTCACTGTGATCAATTCAACTGCATTTCAATTCAATTCCGAAAGTTTTTATTTAACACATTCTGGGGTACATGGGAGATTTTGAAAAGGTATGAAAAATTGCTGCTCAAAACATATGGTTGAGGAGTTGACATCTACATATGAAATAACCTAAGAATCATTCTAGATGATTAGGCATTTATCAGAATTATCTACAATGATAACTTTTTTTACAAAAAGTGTGAAATATATTCAAATATAAAAAGTCGAGACCCTTTAATAGAGAATATTATAAACAATGGTTTAGCTATCTCCCAGATTGAACAGATCTTAATGTTTTTCCACTTTTGCTTTATATCCTTATATAAAGACTTAATCTTATGAATACCTTCCTGGTTCCATTTCTTCTTTCCTTCCTAGAAGTAAGTGCTACCTGAAATAGTTGGGTAGGTTTCCTTTATATATTTTTCTATTCTCGTTACATATGACTAGAACTTTAATATATAATGAGCAGTAATTACTGTGTGTGTGTGTAAATAGTGGAGGTAAAGTTTATTGGCCACCCACAGTTTATACTCACTGTTCTCTATATGTTTTGGACTGAATGAAGGAAATATTAAGTAAAAATCTTGACATCTGAACTTACCTGTTTGCTACCTAAATGAAGCATGGTGATCTTTAGACTTCCTTTCCTCTCTTAGTACCAGGAATCATTTGAGCTCCTGAAGTATCTTTAGGAAGTTTCACATACTACCAAATTGTCCTGTTCTCTCTGGATACTTGAAGATGGGCAGTTTCACCAATAAGATAACTTAGATAAACACTTGCTGACGCGGGAGGTAGATTAGATTATCCTCCAAGGTTGTTTTTCTGATGTTTTGATGATAATTTGTTATGTAAGTAAGAAGTAAGTAAGGATTCCTTACTTCTTTTTGTCTTGGACAAAAGAGTGATTTTACAGAACTAAATATTTTAAAAGTCCATACGGGTTTAAAAATCTATATTTATTGCTTCTAAATATCTAAATAGCTGTATGAGTTTTCCCAATTTCTATGACCCTCTCATGACTTTTATTCCCTTTCTGCTCGGCATGTATGGGCACAGTGAAGCTCTACGTTAGGTTGTAGTTAGAGCCAGTATATGTGCCACTGCTAAAAAAAAAAAATAATTTCAGGTTATCTATTTCCTGCTCTAGAATTGCTGGGATCTTTTCATTATCATTAATTTTGTTTGTATCAAAATTATAGTCCTGTGTCCACCCCTCTCCAGCTCTGTGTACCTAGTAATTTCTGTCCTTGGCAATCCTGTAGAATATAGTCCCATATTTGACGCCCCAGTACAATTGCCATAGCTATTGTTTAACTGGATAAAAGAAGCAGTATAAGAAAGTGTAGACTATTCTTTTTGAAATGGGCTGAAGATGAAAAAATGTGTAGGTTTGTGTACATGTGTATTTTCTGTAGTTTTTTAAATTAAAAATTGTCATCCCAGCCGGGTGTGGCTCAGCGGTTGAGCATCGACCTAGGATCTAGGAGAGTGTGGTTCGATTCCTGGTCAGGGCACATGCCCGGGTTGCGGGCTCAAACCCCAGTTGGGGGCCTGCAGGAGGCAGCCGATCAATGACTCTCTCATCATTGATGTTTCTATCTCTCTCTCTCTCCCTCTCCCTTCCTCTCTGTGAAATCAATAAAGATATATATTTAAAAAAAAAATGTCAAAACACAATCTAAAACTTACCTCCAGAAAGTGGATCCTGGTTAAATTCTTTACCATGCTAATGACCCATATCCTAGTGTCACTTCAAGAAACATGTCTTAGAAAACACTGTGGCACAGAGATGGTTTTAACAATATTGATACAATTGACATATTTACTCATCTTTGACCTCATGTAGTTCCAGATGTGTCTTTTAGGTACCAATCAGAGTGAAAGCCATCCAAGGACTGGTTGTCTCAGGTGACAGCCATAGCATTCTGAATCATTTGAAGAACAGACACAGAGTTAAATTGGTGGTCAGGTCCAGGATCCCAACATCAGTTCTACAGCTAGTAGAGCTGGGTTAGAGTATGTGGCTTTGATCTGCTGTCAGATTGACTTCCCTTTTAATTTTCTTCCTGACATAAATTCAGCCACTGAGCCATAGGCAGAACAACTAGAAAACCACAGGCCGCCTTCTGCAGAGGCAGAGTCTACTCTGATAGGTTCTACTACATGGGGGAGCCTAGAGGAGAACTCAGTATCTTTGTAGCAAGGGCAGATCTGAAGGAGAGAGAAAGGCAGGTCACATGGGACTAGTAAGCACCTAATTAAGAAAAGTGGACCTATGGGTTCAGATCCTTACTAAATCAAGCAGATGAATAGTTTCTCCTCTCATTGGAGGAAGTGAATGAGAAAAGGGGAGAAGGTGGAAATGTTACTCCAAAGCTATTGCCTCTGGAGAGTGGGAGGGAACTGTTCTCATGGAGTCATGGGGACAGGGAAATAGGGTTCCCTTTATGAGATATAGTGTATTGTCTGTGTTCAATGCTTGATTAATTGACTGATCCACAGTTAAAATGAAAGGCTGGTAGTGAAAGAAGCATAATTACAGTGACTCATATGGATTTGGTGGTTAAGACAAAATAGAATGGATAGCATATTAAGTAAATTATTGTAAGTGGGCAGGCATGCATATGCACCACAATTGTCTCAGGCCCTGGTTTCTTAGCAATATCTATTCTACCTTGGAAATGCCTACTGGCTCCCTCTTCATATCTACGTTTGTCTATCTACTGAACCCCCCTGATACAATGCACATATAATTGTGCCCTTCATGAGCTCAAGTTCTTCTCTGCTGGCTCCCCAGCCCCAGTACCTCAAGAACATGGCAGAGGAGGCCCCAGCTTGCATCTTGAGCCTGAACACATGCCCGTTACTCTAGCCATATTGAACTTCTCACCATCCCTGAACACCCCATGCTTTTCTAATGACCACCCCAGTAAATATACTTTCTCCTAAGTAAAATTTCATTCCTCCCTTTGTGTGATGAACTCATAATTCAAGACCCAATTTAAGTTTGACCTCCTGTATGGAGGTTTCTCTAACACCCAGGGGCAGTTACCTTTTTTTTCTGTGTGCCTGTATCCCCTATCAAGCATTTACTACACTGAATCGTAATTACCTGTTTATGCATGTGTGCTCAACAGCAGTAACAATAGCAGCTAACCCGTCTTTGGCTGGGAACTGGGCCTTGAACTTTATCTGATTTGCGTATCACAGCGACTCCATGAAATATGTGGCTAATATGTACTGTGGCTATTCCCTTTTTGTAGATGATACAACTAAGGGTTAGAGAAGTTAAATAATACGCTCTAGTCCATAGATTTAGGTGAGTTCTGGAGCTGGGTGTCAAACTCAAGTCTGCTCAATTCAAAGCCATTATCATTGCACTCCATGTCATCAAGGTTGCAGTCCCACTACACTCTGAGCTACAGATGGGTGCCCTGTTTAATGTGAGTCCATGTCAGAGTCTGGCACTTAGTAGGCCTTCATGATTTTTAAAAATCATTATAGTTTCTCTTCTTCAATCAAGTGTTGGCTAATTATTCCCATTCACAGGGTTGCTGTGCAGCTTAAATGCGCCCAGTGTTGGGCACATCACCTGGTGCACAGTAGGCACCTGCACCTACTTACTCCTCAAGTGAATGACCAGGAAATTTAACTTTTATTGTAATGCAGTTGAGAGCAATGTAGGCTTCAGGATGCCATTAGCTTTCTAGTGATTTCAGTGAAGCGTGATTTCCCAGGCCATTCTTTTGTGGGCTGAGGCAGCTTCTCTCACCAGGATCCTGGCTGTTTATTTTCCAAGTGACAACTTGATTTACTATTTTCCTTCTCATCACTTTCAAGAAGCATCTGCAGGCTAGTGAGTGACCCAGGCAGCGTAGAAAAGTCCATTTATTTCTCTGCTGCATCTTTCCTACAGAGAGGCTCTGAGGGTGAGGGCTAGAAATGGCCTCAGAAAGTCAGATTTCCCGTGTGTTTTCTTTTGTCATGTGGGATCACTTATAGTGACACAGTTTGCTGTCCACTGGTGCTCTCTGCTTTAAAAAATACCTGTATGATGGGATGTGGCAGGTAAAGGAGTCATCATGTCCTTGGGGGATGGCTCTGAAGTTTGACCTATCCAAATGCTTTTTTGGCCCTAAGGTACATTGTCAGGGAGATGGGTCAGGAAGAACCAAGAGTACAGTCACTTGTACAGTCTTTTACCTTTCTTATCCAGTCAGTGTGTCCCTCCCCTAATTCTAGCAGGAAATGTCATCAGGCGATGCACAGTAGAATTTATTCTAGTAAAAGTATTTCTTCTTTTCCTTCACTTTTAAAATATAATCATCTCATAGCTCAACAGATAACTTAGGTGTCTGCCCACAGCTTGTAAGAGGCCCTTAGAGGTGGGAGTTCTTGTTCCAGATGTTGGATTTTCAGCAGGTTCTTAGCATGGAAAGAAAACAGAATTGTGCAAGAACAAACTCGCATTTGCCTTAACTTCTTCCTTTGCTGGCAAACTACCCATGTTGCTGGCTTAACTCAAGGAACTTTTCAGAATTGAGTGGACATACAGTCTCCCCTAGGGATGGGCAGAACAATTGTGGAACTGTGGACTTCTCTGAATGTTTATTTCTGCTTTGCGTACCCCTTGCCTTGGGCTCAGTGCTTTCTTCATCATCATCAGGGCTTCTTTGCCCGGGGAGCAGTGGCCAGAAGAGTCAGGTGATACATCATCCGTTTAAAACTTGAGAACCTGAAAGCTCTCATAGCAGCTGCAGGGATGGAGGAGGGACAGTGCTGTTCCTGCTGAGGTCTGTGGATCAGAGGAAAGGAGTCAGCGAGCCAGCCCCAGCACCGTTGGCCATTGCTTTCCCTGGCAGGGAGGGTGGTGGCAGCCCATGTGATTTTGTGCCTCATTAGCTCCAGGATGGGCCAGGCCTGGATGGCCAGCCAGGGTTATCTTTGCATCAGTGAAGACTGAAGTACCGCGCTGCTGCATGGAGGCCGATTGAAGGACAGAGGACTCAGAGATGAGGACAATGTTGCCAGGGTCTCTGAAGCACGTCCTCAGGAAGCTGGCTCCACTCTGTTTCTGAAACAGGAGGTGTCCTGCTCAGGGCCAGTGGTGACAGCCACCGCAGAGGCCTAAGCATTTTAATAGGCTCTTCCAAATGGCGCCTAAAGATTCCATCTCTAAGGCTCAGATGGAGGTGAAGAGGGGGATCCTCTCAGGATGACTCAGCCCCATTCCCAGATCCCCTGCTTGGGCTCCTGCTGCCTGAGGGGGCTCTGACCTGCTGTTGCCTGTGGTTTCTCCTCTTGACACACTGAACTTCATACAGTTGCAGGACGTCAGAGAGAGGGTCCTCGGCACCTACTCCTGAGGACTTGAGTTCCTGGCGTGGTGGCGTTGGGACTAAGAATCAGGGAAATGAAGATCAGGGGGCCGAGTTCTGGAGCTGCTGAAGTGCTTCCTAGAGCCTCGCATAATCTAAACTGTGCGCCTCCACTTTCTTGCATTGGTTCCATCATAGCAAAGTGACCTCACAGTGTCAAGAGAACACAAATAACGATTGAGAAAGCATTTAAAAGTATATATTTTAAAAACTGAACATCTGTTTGCAAGTGGACCTAGGATCCCTCCTTACCCATTCTCATGTGTCATCATTGGAGCCTATTATATCTAATGCTGTGTCCATGTCCCTCAGTTTTGACCTCTGGCCCTTGGTGTTCCATGGTTGCATTAGGATCTTACTCTTCAAACTTTGGTTTCCTCCCCTGGCCTCTGGTTTGCCTGCATCTCTGCCTCTCGGTTCCCTTGGTTGTCTCTTCCAGGAATCTGTTGCTTCCACTCTGCCCAGTGAAAGGCAAACCTCACTAGGGAACTATGTCACCATCCTTGTCCAACCAGCCACAGACACCTCCTGGAAAAGTAGTTCAAATGTGTTCTCATCTTGTTTGTTTGTTAATATGTTTTTATTGATTTCAGAGAGAGGAAGAGAGAGGGAGAAATATCAGTGAGAGAGAAACATGGAGCGGCTGCCTCCTGCGCGCCCCCTTCTGGGGACTGAGCCGCAACCTGGGCATGTGCCCTGACTGGAAATGAACCTGCCACCTCCTGGCACTTGGAACGACACTCAACCACTAAGCAACACTGGCCAGGCATGTTCTCATCTTTGAACTAGGCTCTCTGCCTTCTGGTTTCTCTTTCTTCCAATTTACTATCAATGTGAACACTTAAGAATAGAAATCAGACCCTCCATTTTTTCAGTAAATGTCTGCAATGTTTCCTCATAACCTTCAGGATAAAGTCCAGATTGTTCATTCTCCAAGCCTAGGACAGCAAGCTATCAGGAGCCACAGGCCCAGTGAGACAGTGATACGTGTTTCTCCACACTTCCTACATCGCATAGGTAAAAACTATTATAGTGAATCCATTTTGGAATGTCTCAGAGAATCACCAGTTGGGTGTTTTTCGGGGGAAGAAAATGGAAAAGAGAATTGAGAAATGCTTGTTAATGCTATGGATACACATCAGTACTGGGATTAACAAGCCATTTGAAAGTTCAGTACTTCATATCCTATGCATCGGATTTACAGTTTTGACTTATACATGTCTAGATTGCATCTAATGTTTAATCAATTGGACACTTACAAATAACGGGTAAATGATTTGTTGTCAGACAGAGTTGAGCTCTGCTTCTCATGCAGCGAGAACAATATTTTGGTTTGAACACTTATGCAATTGATTGCAAATTTTGGAGTGATATAATTTAAATGGATCTCAACAGTCCATTAGCCGCATCCGTGCCTGCCCTCTTGCCAAGCCGTGGCTCTACGCTAAGCTGTTGTGGACCGTGTTACATAATCCCCTGCATTCGTCTTCTCTACCTACTTAGCTCGACTGCACACAAGGTGACTGCATTGTCTCTCTAACCTCCTTCCCAGGGTAAACACTAAGTGTAGGAACACAGACTTTGGGCAGCATTACATTTTTCTAATGGAGACTTTGGAGAATTGAAGGGGCTTAGAAATATGGGTTTGTCACTGTTTGGTTTTGCACCTTTTAGTTGTGCTCACTGTCGGCTTAGTATGGTTTTCAAGGTGAGTAGGAACTGCTCGTGCCTCAGCTACTGGGAGGAAATTGAGACAGATTGGGATCTTAGGGGAAAGGTCAGCCGTGAGGGTATTCAAAGGGGCAACTTCTTCAAGGTCCTCCCTCTCTCTCCCACCAGGCCCCTTATTTGCCCTTGTAAAGAGCGGGCCAGGCACCACCAATGCCTCTCTTCCCGGTAACAATCAGTATCCCATGAATGAAAAATGACATACTTTTACTTATCTACAATATGATTCAGGGTGTAGCTTTCTGTTGTCTATTGTTTGTTGACAAGTGGAGGGAGATGCCCAGGTGGCTCCCTCCAGTCCAGGGAAAAGATAAACTGGGAAAATTCGTCATTGAATGGAGAAACTGGGAAGGTTGTGAACTGTTGCAGCCGTTTTCATTAGATACTTGCAAAAGTATGTATTCCCCTACGTTTGGTTAATTTGCATGGAGGTTAGCCTAAATATGTGTGTGATTTACGTAGATCTCTTTTCTCACATTGGTTTTATTTCTTGTTTATTAATAGTGATATTCTTTTCTCTACAATGCTGTCATTTTTCCTCGATGGCCTTCCGCATGAAACAAGTTCTTTTCTTTTAAACACACCTGGATTCCAGGGGAGGAAGGGAAACATTTCTTGTGTTGCAGGAGAGTGATTTAGGTTGGGGGTGGGGAGCTAGGTTTTTGGCTCCAATTAGGCGAGCTTTGGCATGGTTTGTAAGTCAGTACGCAGTTGCATGAAATTATTCCTGTTTGTTGAGAAGTAGAGAAGGAGCATGTGGCATATCCAGAGTGATGGGCAAAGGGAAAGGTAACTGATATTTAGAGAAAAGTCCAGAGGCTCTAGAAGTCCAAAGTGACACTAACTGTCTTAGGCGACTCACTTATCCCTGGTCACCAGTTTCTTCCTTAATCAAACAAGGGTATTAAATCGGCCAATCGCTAACATCCCTTATATCTCTAAAATTTATTATTTTTACAGACTCCCTGGCCTAATGATATGAAATGTATTAAGTACCATGTGGCACATTAAATAATATCCCGGTTCCTTGCTGTTCTGTGCCAAGCCTTCCCCCTTTAAAGGGCATATGCCTGATTTAAGCTTCTCTTTAAAGGTCTCCTTTCCTTGCTTGTTTATCTGCTCAGTAACTTAGATATTTATAGAAGATCCCCATTAATATACCGTGTGTGGGGCCAAGGACAGGCATAGTCGTTGGCTCTGCACATTTGTGTCTGTGGGAAGAGCGCTTAGTGGTGATGACTTCATTTGACTTACCATCTTCCACTCTATCAGAGTCACCTCCAGCGCTACTGAGCAAGGGCTTGTCCAGTTGCGTTTTAACAAAGCCATTTCTTTAGAAATGAGAGGAGAGATTGGAACAATAGGCAGAGCACTCGGGTTTGGTTGGGCCTGTTTGGAACATAACAATAGTGTCAAATTTCTATTCTACGAATTTTTGGGGTTATTTTGGTAAAATGCATCAGGCATAGGTTATGTGCTGAGTAGTACTTGCACCTTGTAGTGTATGTGTAAGAGACACCGTGGTCGTTTATAAGTGGACAGATCCCTTTTGCTTATACCAGTGTGTGTGTGCAAACAGAAATATGCAGGTAGACCCACGTCATTGAGGCCACTAAGAACATACAGGACAAACCTCATCTCTTCTTTAACTCTCTGGGGTATGAAGTTGAGGTTCATGTTTTAATGACGTCATGATGCTAAAATGAATTTAATAGTATGTAGTGAGTGGTCATCTCTCCACATTATAAGTGTGACAGGTTCCTTTACAGCTCTTGCCTCAGGATGAGAAAATACTCATTTCATTTTACTTAAGTGGCTGACTATGGGCTGTGATGGTGGATAAGAGTCTGAGTTTGGGTGGAATTGGCTTTGGTTGATAAGGCTGAAGCGTAATTCTAGAAGGGAAAATAGAATTCTCACAATCTTATTTTGTAGCCCCCACTCCTTAGAGGGAAACTGAATATCTAACCTGGTTTTATTGCCCATTTCCTTTCATTAATGAGGTGCTTTTGGTAGCTTTTGACTAACCCTGATATGAAGTTGGCCACTCTAAGTGAGGCTTCCAGACAGCATGACAAATGGAAGTCTACGTGCAGTATGTCGAAATTATACGTCAAAGCAACAAATGATTAAATAAAATACATTCCATCCTCTTACCTTAAAAAATATACCCTTGAAACTACCTGGTAAGCCAGGCTCACGTTTAGAATTTTTGGATTCCTCGGAGTTCTGCACTGGAAAATGCTAGCACAGGGAGAACCAGCCCTTCTGGCGCTTAGCCTGTGTCCTGTCCCCTCCTCTTCCCACCTTTGGCTCCACCCTATATCACAAGGGGTCTGTTGTAAATGCACATGGATGCCCCAGCCCAAGTGGCCACACTCTGTCCAAAGCCTTGCAAACAGCCCTGTAGGGCTCTCCCTCGGACCCTGAGGCATCCACATTGACAGCTATTCCTCCAGAAAACAGATCCGGGGGAGAGCTCGGCACAAGCCCAGGAAACATGCTTGGGGCTTTCGGGTAGAGAATTACAGGATCCCAGTGTCTGGAAAATGGTCTTGAAAGAGAGTATGGCTCCAGCAGAATGTCATCCTGGCCTTGTGGACTCCTAGCCCTATGGGGACAGATGGTCTCACGGGGGCCATCTAAAACAGGAGACCCCAGAGCAGAGGCCCCTTGGAGTCTGAGGGAGGCACTGCCGTCTTGTCCACGCATGTTACCAAATTTCATTCTGTTCCCTTTTCCTCGCCTGCTTGGTCAGCTTCTCAAGTACAA
Source organism: Miniopterus natalensis (assembly GCF_054644295.1). Lineage (NCBI taxonomy): Eukaryota > Metazoa > Chordata > Mammalia > Chiroptera > Miniopteridae > Miniopterus > Miniopterus natalensis. The sequence continues at coordinate 17,797,252 of NC_142081.1, read as the reverse complement.
CCTCCTTGTTAGCGACCTAGTCCTGTTCCCCTGGGCTTAGGACTCAGCCATGGAAACCAAAGTTAACTGGGTTATTGATGGATACGAATCGGAGCCAGATCTTTCAGGTTAATTGATTTTTAGTTTTTGGTCGATAAAAGTTACCTAGAGCTAAAACACCCTTTGTCAGAACAGTTCATTATTCACTCGAAACCAGCTCTTCTATAAGCACTTGAAAGCCATCATCGAAGCAAACATGATGTAAACCTTACTTTACCGTTTCGCGTGAAATTTCCCTTTAGGTTTTTATTGGAGAAAATCTGAAGGAAAGGCAGCCAGCTCTCCTGCGCCGTTGTGTTGGTTTCTCCCCTCGTGTGGCCGCAGAGCGTCCCTGCGGTGTCCTGCCCCCCGGCTTTCCTTGTCCCTAGCTCTAAGCCTTCTGGAAGAGCTGGAGGGCGGGCAGTGCTGATGTCCGCCGCCGGGGCGCCTTCTCTCCGGTGTTTGCAGAGGCCACTCTGGCTCAGGCCAGCCGACCGCTGATTGAGGCCTTCCCTCCTTTTCTCCCTGCAGCTCGAGAGGAGAACGTGGCCACCTTCCGGGGCTCCGAGTACCTGTGCTACGACCTGTCTCAGAACCCCATCCAGAGCAGCAGCGACGAAATCACCCTCTCCTTCAAGACCTGGCAGCGCAACGGGCTCATCCTGCACACGGGCAAGTCGGCCGACTATGTCAACCTGGCTCTGAAGGATGGCGCGGTCTCCTTGGTCATTAACCTGGGGTCCGGGGCCTTTGAGGCCATCGTGGAGCCAGTGAACGGAAAATTCAACGACAACGCCTGGCACGACGTGAAAGTGACTCGCAACCTCCGGCAGGTAATGCTGAGGGCGGAGCGTGCCTGCGGGCGCATCCTGGGTAGTCAGGGGGGCAGTCTGTGGAGCAGGCGAGGGATGGGCTGGGGACCGGGAGAGGGATGGGTTTGGATCCGGGGAAGCCTAACTTTCCCCCGGTCTTTGCAATTTCACAAGGAAAATTATTAAACTGTGCTTCGTCCTGAACTTCACTTCTCCAGTTATGCCTGTTATTTAAGAAAGAATTCAGTTGTCTAGGTAATAAAAGTTATAAGTACTTTCATTCCTTTTTTCTGCATTCCTTTTAATCATTTTCTTAACCGCACATTTGACCCTTGTATGACTGTTCAGTTCAATCAGAGGCGGCGTTTGTTTTTTGCAGCTAGGTAGGCTTTGCCCATTCTTTAAGTTTTTTTTTTTAATTAAGTTAGCCATTGCCATGATGCCATAATTTTAAATCCCTCTAGAAAAAGTCTCTTTTAACCCTCTTCCCTTTCTTTTACCACCCCTCACCCAGTTTGTTTGGTTTTTTGTTTGTTGTTTTTTTTTTGGTTGTGGTGCTAACCTCTAGCCTTGCAATGAATAAGCTGGCATCTTTCTGAATTCCTCTGTTTCTCTGTTCCTTGGCCGGTGGTCCTACTTTATTGCCCATGTCTCTAACTCCAAGACTCTTCAGTTGATTGGGAGGCCTGGAAAGTGGAAGGACTCAAATAGAAAAGTCAACTTTGGAGCAGCCTGTCCTGGTTCTGGCCGTGCTTGGGAACTCCCATCGCTTGCCGATGCTAAGCAGGCAACTCCGTCAGGTGACGACACGCTCAGAAAGCCTCGGCACAGTGAAGTCGGTTCAATTTCATAACGAATAACAACAATAATAACACCTAACCAGCCCGCTTCGGTTCAAAAAAGCTTTTCCTATAAAAGTCTAGATTTGTGCTGAGACTGCCTTTCCCAGGTTGCTATTTTCACTTGGCTTTTCTTCTGGTGAATTTCTCATTAAACCCAGTGGGGCAGCATCCATCCTTTATTCATCAGAAAACATTATGCAAATGTCTAGAAAGTGCTTATCAAATTTTCTTCTGCGATGTGATTGATTTAATGCCTTCTAAGGTAAATATGAAAGCATAAGAACTGACAGGTGCTTGCATGTTTTCTGTTTGATAAAAGTGTAACTCCTTAATAATGGTGAATAAATGGAGAAGGCTCACACACATTGAAAACGCACAATATTCGAAACACCCTTTCCATACTTAAGTGTGTCAAGAAAGCCACCTGGCTGGGGAATTCTACTCTATCTGTGGTGAAGTCATTAAATAACACAAGACTTAGAGTCCCCAGTCATCTTAATACACATAGATTGAACTTTAAAAAAAAAGTCATTACCCAAAGATATATTTATTGATTTTTTAGACGGAGGGAGGGAGAGAGAGAGAGAGAGAGAGAGAGAGAGAAACATCAATGTGAGAGAGAAACATTAATCAGTTGCCACCTGTATGCACCCTGACCAGGGATCGAACCCACAACCTAAGCATGTGCCCTGACTGGGAATAGAACCTGCAAACTTTTGGTTCTGGGATGATGCTCCAATCAACTGAGCCACCCGGCCAGGGCTGGATTGAACATTTTTGAATCACTGCTCTATGTTTTTTCCTCCAAGGCCAAAGAACCCTATTGCTGCTGTTTTTCTTCATCATTTCCCATCTATACTTACTCAAAAGAGAGCTTCTCAACTGTCAAGAGATTCCCAAGTCAAATTTCCTTTTGCTACCATGTAAGGGCTTGATATACTTGAGTTGCAGAGTCTAGACCAAGTGAACTATGACCTTTTGCCAGTTTTGACTGGCAGGTGCACAGTAACACCCTGTAGACATTCCCTAGTGGAGGGGAGAATTTTCATGTGGTGGGGTTCTACCATCCAATCTGTTTTTCTAACTCTCTCCTGCCCCCCACACTTCCTTGCCATTCCAGAAATGATTTCAATTAGCTGGAGAAAGGCTCACTTTTATTTCTACTAAAAACACTCTTCCAAGGTAGAATCGGGCCCCAATTCAGTCCTTAAACTGAGAGGGGGATAAACCAAACTGTAATTCAGATATTGGCTGTACGGTTGAACCCACAAGCAGAGGAAAGCAGCCCCGGAGGGTTTCTTTTCCAAGGTCTAAGACCCAACTCCTCCCTGTGCCCTTGGACAAGCCATTTAACCTTTCTCCACCACTGTTGCCATTTGTGAAATGGTGATTACTACCCTCCCCAGCCATGTGCGGTGGCGCAATATGCAAAGTACCTTATGTTCCAGAAGGATTATGAGCTCATCCATGGTCTGGGTGCTAGACTCGCTGTGACATGCACATGATTTACAGGCCAAGTGTTTTGTTACGAAGGTGACTGTGTCTGTCACCAAGGATGCAGCTAAGCCGAGCTCTCAGTTCTAGAGGAGGCTACAGAGGCCCTAGGGCATTCTGGCATTTCTTGGTAGAGGGAGTATGAATCTCCTGGAGAAAGTGCACCCAAGATTGGACCTCCCCGAAATCCTGACTGAATTTTGCATCCAAATACAATTTATTAAAAGAGGGACATCTCAGAGGAGCAGAGTTGATTTTGTAAATGCAATCCTTTCAACTCTGAATCATCTAGTATTTTTCCCACTTAAAATACATTTATGACATATTTTTTGTTCCCTAGGATACATTTGTAGGGGTGGGAAGCTCCTGTCTATTTCAATTAAACTGTGGATGGCTTCATAAATATTTGATAACAAACTTATAACAGTCTCATCTACTTTTTTGTAAGGTTGAGTGGCTTCTGTGCCCAAAATTCATTTGAGGAAAGCTTACTTGGAGCTCATTACCAAATGGGGTAGAACTTCCCCCATTTCTTCCTTCATGGTCATCTCCTCATGTTTCTGCCTTTGAGCCAAGTCAGGGCCATGAGCAGGTACTTTATTGGGGGTACTGATTAAAGGGAGGAGTGGGGACTACCTGTTCCAAACCATCACTAGGACTAAGGACCAAGGTCATCAGGTATTTTGGTGGGATTTTTTGTTTGGTTTTGCTTTGTTTTTGTGGTCTACGACCTTGCCTGAATCCAAGGTCATGGCCATCACATGAATTGCTTTACCTCTATATGCCACTTGTGCCAAACCACAAACACAAAACTGGGGTTACCAGCCGCCCAGCCTCCCAGCTTCCCAGCCTCCCAGCTCAGGGCGTGTTGACCATTTAGCATTCGGAAACAGCAAGGAGCAGGCTAATCGCCGTGCCTCTGGTCTCACGTTTGACCTGCAGGCCTCTGCCCCCCATCGATACCAGAACTTGCTTAAAATGCTTCAAAGCTTGCAAAGCTTTCTTAAGAAGGAATGCGGAGGAGGGAGAGTGGTTCCCACAGCAAAGACAAAATCGGACTGAAAACTTCATCGGGTAATAGAAAAGACGTCAACTATTTTGAAGTATTCTAACCACACAGTTATTCTACACTGAGAGAAAAAAAGAGGCAATTGTTCCCCTCCTGCTGCACAAATCCATACAAAAGCAGTGGGGTCGCAGGCCTTTACCCAACCCTCAGAATCCTAGAGTAAGGTACATAACATAGCCTCCCTGTGCTAGACGTGACGGGCAAATATTTTAAGCTATTTCCATTCTAGGAGACAATCATTTTCATGATTGCCTAGGCGTGTGGTCAGGATCAGGTGTGAAGAACGAAATCCCCAATGTATTGGTATTTCTGCTCTATCTATCTATGGGTGTCTTCTCTGGGGACAGGCGGGATGTGTGTTGCTGGAGGGTGGGAAGGGAAAGGAGGTGGTGTCCTTTCAGGGGAGCCCTTGGAAAGTAAGTATGATGCTCATTCTAACCGGGGTGAGGTCTGACCTGAGGGGCATCCGGAAGAAGCGGGGAGTTGGAAATGACAAGGTGGACTGCACCCCCTTTCCTGGCCGTGCCCGGGGGGCCGAGGTTTTCCATGGAGTCCTGGTCTCATTGTCTTCCCCACTCTCTTTTTCTGTGTTGGGTGCCTTTTTTTTTGAAAAACTAACACAAGATCATTCATGCAATGTGTCATTTTACTAACCGACTAATGTACTAACACCCTAACGACTCATCTTTGTCTTTTAGTTTCTTTAATTAACAATCGTTCTGTTCACAATTTTTAATTTCCTTTCTTCCCCCCTTTCCGCAAAAGCACTCAGGCATCGGACACGCTATGGTAAACAAACTCCATTGTCTGGTAGATATCATTCTAATTGTCTCTCCTTTTGGGTTTGCCGTGTGTCGCCCCCTCCCCCCGACCCCTCTTCTATCCTCTTTAGACTTGTTTCTTCTGTTATATTTTTTTGTTGAATCCAATGCAAGTTTTTTCTTTAAAAAAAAAAAAAAAGTAAAGAAAGGGGATGCACCTGTCCTGCAAATGATATTTGGACAGGTTTGGTTGGAATGGTTTCTCCAGTTAGGAATTTTTTTTTCTCTCCCCCCCAAAAATATTTTTTGAAGGAAAGTTTCTCCATTTAGCTAAATTTGTTTTGCTTTGTTTTCTTATGTTGCAACTTTGAAGTCACAGACTAGGGTCGACAAGGCTTACGTCAAGGACTTTCCTGAGCTCCGTGGCCTCCCACCCCTCGCCCGCCTCCTCTCTTTTACTCTCCCCACCGCTTTCTCCCCGCTTTCTTTCCCTGAGTGGCCGTGGCTGCCACGGGCCACCCGGCCCGGGAGGAGCCTGCCCTGCTTCCCGTGACCTTCTCTCCCCTTCTCCCACCTCACCCCCGCCGTGGCCAAAGGGCGCCTGGCCACCGTGTCCTCTGCCCAGCCCCTGCATGGCATGTTCCTGTCTCGTGGGCTTCCCCGTTGGCACTGGAACCCTTTCCCTCATTGTCCTCATGACTAACAACCTCCCAAGGTATCCACCTGAGTCCACTTTCCTCTCTCTCTCTCTCTTTTATTTGTCTCCACTCTTTTACACTCCATTCATCCTTCATATATTTGGGGGTTGGGTTTGGACTTTTTCTTTCCTTTTTTTCAGCGAGGGAGGTGGCAGGCAGGGGAAACAGGACCCTTTAGTTTTGAGTGTTTTCTGTTTTTTCCCACGCCCATCTTGGTTTTCCCTTGGTGCATGCAAGGGTGAAGTGATTCTGACCCTTTCCTTTAGCTTCCCCCCCCTCCCGCTTCCCCCCCTTTTCTTCGGCCTTCTCTGGGCTGCAGATAACTTCTGCATGGGTGTGTCGGCGTATGGTGTGTGCACGCTCCGAGGCCCATCTCTCCCCTCTGCCCCCTGCTCCCTTCATGGATGTGGGGTGCGGGCGCCCTTTCTCCCTGTGGGCATTATTGGTGCTGTTTTGGTTACTAAGCGTCATCACTCATGTCTTTTTGTTTGCATTGCCTCTTTGGTTTGGGTCGTTTCTTCTCTCGGTGGCGGTGATGGCAGCGGGGTAGGGCAGGGGCTGGCGTCCCGGGGGAGTCGTGGCATGTATCACCCATGACACATCACGATCGAGACCCTTCTTCTTCCCTCCCTGGATGCATGTTTGTCAGCGTGGTGTGAGCCCCAAAAGAAACAAATAAACGAGAAAAGAAAAAAGAAAAGAAAAAACCATCAGCCAAAGACCAACCCCGAACAAACCCATCGTCAAATGTCTCCTTTGCTGTTTCTCACTGCCACCATAATTAACGATCATTACAAAAAATAAACGACCATTTTTCCCATGAACTGAGACAAGTGATGTCGTCTGAGGGCAGTTCCATTTTCTAGCCTGACTGAGTGAGGAGCGCAGGGCGGACGGAGCCCGTGGCTCGGCTGGGCAGCTCCAACAAGCGCTCCGAGGAGCCTGCAGGGGGTGCTGCAGGCGTGGGCACGGGGAAGGCAGACCAGAAAATGGAACTTGGCTGCACATACCCAAATCAAACCAAATTAGAAAGAATACCTCACCAAAATCTTAATGAAAGTGAAGCCACAGGTGGGGGAAGCCACCGGATTTTGACAGGACTATAAGGTCATTGTTGGGATTTTTTTTTTTTTTTGTGTGTCTCTCTGTCCCTCCACCAGGTGACAATCTCTGTGGATGGCATCCTTACCACGACGGGCTACACTCAAGAGGACTACACCATGCTGGGCTCGGATGACTTCTTCTATGTGGGAGGAAGCCCCAGTACTGCTGACTTGCCAGGCTCACCCGTCAGCAACAACTTCATGGGCTGCCTCAAAGAGGTAAAGTTCCTACGCTCCCTTTAATGCATTGAGTGTCTAAGAACAAACGAATTTTCCAGTTCAGTGACTGGCTCTGTTGTCGAATTTGCTCTATGAGACCAAAGGTGGCAGCAGAAAAGACTGGACTTGAAGTAGAGTCCTAGGTGTCGGTCAGAGCTTAAGCTGGTTGCATGACCTTGGGTTCGCCACTAAAGTGCTCTGTTCTGTTTTGTCATCTATCTAATGGGGAACCTTATTTCTCAGGTAGCTGTGCTTTATAAATGAAATAAAATAACACAGATGAAAGGACTTTGGAGTCATAAGGAACTAGATACCTGTAAAGTTGGATTTTGTACTTTTGACTTGGCACATACAGAAAGCTCTAGCTAAAAGTGGCTCAGCATCTCTGGTTGTGTCTTATCTAAAACATTTGTATTCTTTTACCTTGTCCAAGGTTGGTGTTCCCAAGAGTCTCATTATTTGAGATGAAACAAAATTCTCAGAATTTTAAGAACATTAAGGTCCAGAAGACTGGCTTTTCCTTTTTTTTTTCTTTCCCCGAAGACTAGCAGCTGTGAACAAGCAGTGGGCTTTGCCGTGACTCATTTATACTATTGTGGCTGATGTGTTGAGGCCTCTCTCTGAGAGCAAAGGCGCTACAGTCAAGTGTACGTTCAATCACTAAGGTCAATTGTTGAGGCAAAAAAGAATCCGACTTGATTCTTGATTTGGGAGAATTCTTTCAGAACACCGTGTCATCAGAGCAGCATCCTCTACGCTTTTGTTTAATCTAAGCTAAGCTTTATTGCCTAAGCTATCGATACCATTTCCCTGAGGAAATTTTTTGGGAAGCTAACAGTGTTCTTTCTTTGAAGATCCCTATGCCATGTTAGGAGCCTCCTCTCAGGGCACTGTTATATTCAGATTATAGTTCTATGAAGTTTGTTGAACATCAGTTACACATGAGATGGCGTTGCTCCTGTTCTGCACGCCACTCAGCTGTGCCATGTCCAGAGCGGAGCTGCGCCTGTCACGCCTGGTATGGAGTAAGTACATAATAAATATTTATTGAGTGGATACATTTATCAGACAATCATTGGGTCCCTTTTTTCTGCTGTAACTATAGTTAGTGTCTCTTTACAAACCATGGTCTCTGTACTCTGAAGACTTTATAATGTAGGAAGGGAGATGAGACTGGTAAGTGAACAGTTACAGTTCAAAACACCATGTGTTCGGCGCCACAGACTAAAAGCTGTAGTTGAGTAGAGGAAACAGGAAAGTTTTAGGTGGGAATCAGTTTTGGAGAAAAATTGATGTTTGAGCTTAGCATTGCTGCAATAAATGATGTGTGTCTTGAGAGGAAGGAATAGGAAGGAAAGATGGGACAAAGGAGGGAAAATCCAATTACAGCTTCGTGTTGTTCTTGGTCTGAAGGACAAATTACAGAAGAGAACCCAAAGGGTGTTTTCCGCTCTCTGCTGGTATAGGGACTCTACTGGCCATTCCTGATGGAATTGCAGTAGACGGGATCCTCCTTCCATGGGACTTACTCCCATTTGGATAGAATAAATGTATAAACTACTCGTTGTCTAATGAGCCCCCAAAGGCCCTTAAATACTGTTAAATCACACTAGATTGGAACTGCGCTCTCATCAGGAGCACCACATATGTGGCTCAGGAATGAATGGGGCATTGATTGCTGCGGAGAACTCATCCATTTTCGTAGGGAAACGGCCCTGAGCAGGAGTTTCTCCTGGACAGGATCTAGGGGTGGCCTCTAGGACCAGTCTTTTTCTGATCGTATCGAACCGTCTCTCAATTACATGTTTTGATACAAAGGAACAATTTCCCAAATCGGTCCATCAGGAAGGATGCTCTTGAACATTTTGAAACAAGACTCGTAAAAACATGAAGGTCTCTCTAATGACTTTACGCATGCAGAACCTAAAATAAATAAAATCCCCCCTTCCCCGCTCTCTTACTCTCACTGCCTAGGTAGAGCCCAGACAGCTTCAAAAGTCACTTAATAGCTTAAAAATTAAAGGCAGTTCTGAAAAAGTGTCACTAACAGTAATTAGTAATAAAAATATGCATATACCTTAGCTAGCAACATAAATCTGCATTTAAATCCAGATCAAGTCATAAAAAAGAAAGTCCAAAGGGTGGCCACAATGAGAACCTTCTTAACTCTTGTCCCATCTCTCCTTTACACACCGAGTATTATAGTCTTTCTCAGGGACTTGGGAGGTTTTCTTATTTGTCTCAGAGTTTTAAACAGGTACCTTCAAGTGCAGTGTCGTCCTGGCACATTCTTTCTTTCCATGTAATCCTTACAATTCACTTTTCTACGGGCAGGTCTGGGAAATTCTTCTCTCGTTCTTGGTATTTCTCTCTGACGATTTAGTAAACAGCCAAAGCCTTCAGCTATGCTGGGACTTTGCTCCTTGATAAATGCCACTCACCCACGTTAACCATTTGCCTTTAGAGCAGTCTCCAGTTACTTTACAATTTATTCTTCCCTCCCCTATCTCTGCCTTCTGTTTTCTGTCTTCTCTTGCCATTTGGGGCTCTAAATTGACTTAAGCTGAGCTAGTGCTCTTATCTGTCATGCTAACGAACAAAAGAGGCATTCTCGGGTGCAGTGGGGCTGCTGAGGAGAAAGACTTCACATATCCTGGGGCTCAGGACCACTCTGTGGAGGAGACAGAGATTTAGAGATGAGTGGAGGTGAGCAGGGAAGAATGGATGGAGTCGTGCCTCGGGATGAATGGGCAAAGGCCGAAGACAGGACACATTGCGGTGTCTGGGTGAGAAACACACAGCTTCCTAATTCCAGGGCACAAAATATGAGATTAGGAGTTCTAAAAATGTATCTATAAAGTAAGGAGGGCCAGGTCATAGAGAGCTTTATTTTACGCTATACTCTTGAACTTTATTTTCTAGGTAATGGGGAGCCATTGGGGGATCTTAAGTAAATAGAATGACATATTCAGATGGGCATCTTGTCCATCAGGCTTTAAATTCCTTGAAGACTAGATGCTAGTCCATCTACTCCTTTCCCCAGGTTCATATTTTTGTCCTAGGAGGTTGAAGAGGTTGTATATTTTTGTCCTAGGAGGGTTGGGAAGGGTGGTCCATTGGCTTTAGCATTGAGTAGGGAAAGTGCCCCTCTGAATCTCAAAATTTCTATAGAAAAGTGCTTCCTTCTGACTCCCATTTCAGTTTCCAATGACCCTCCCTGTGAGGACACACAGTTCTTCCTTCTTCTGTCCTTGGCATTCCTGAGCTATTATTGTTGGATAAAGCACGGGGCAGTGGAAGAAAGCCAAATCGAGGCAGGGATCGTGGCTCTGTCAGACTCACCTGCACCAGGGAGCTGACTCAAGTCCATCCCAGTATCCTCCGATGTTGGGGTGTTCTGTGTTGTTTCATTTGGTCCTTTCTACCCCACCCTCCTTTCTTGTCAATATGCTACCTCTCCCCTAATATTCTGGTTCTTCAACGGCTCTTCATTTTCCTACGGAGAAGCTCAAGGGCTGCTGAGGCCTGTGGGACCGACGGGCGTGTCTCACCTCTCCCTTCTCATAGCATCTCCAGTGAGGGGGAAGGGAAAGCACAGGGACTGGGAGAGTGGGACACGTACTTAAAGCAAAAAGGATTGGTAGGACATCATTGCGCCCATTACAGCCCACATCCCTTTGTGATTATTAGCCATTTAAAACCGAATGGAATTTTACAGCCAGAGATCGTCCCTGAACAGATGATTAATGGTTTAATCTGTAATAACTCTACATTTTATAGAACCCTGTTAGGAGTCCACATCTGGTGAGCCAAGCTATTGAAGGCTGTGTTCATTCCGTTCATTGCTATACGTTTGTCTGAATTGCTGGCACCGGCGGGCTTTGGGAGAATGTGTTTGTTGTGGCGTTTTTTATTTTTTAATATACTCATTTTAGCATACCCCGCCTCACGGTCTATTTCTGCACTCGCTCTCACTTAATTCCTTTTGTGTTCTCTTTTTCTTCACTCACTATCCTTTTTTTTTTCCTACTTTCACTTTCCCAACCTCTTTGTTTCCCCAACCTTTGGAGGTAAAAAATCTCCCTGTTTATAATCAGGTAAATTTAGGTATGGCATTGGGTCTAAACATGTCCTTTTTCCAAGGCCCCAGGGTGAGCAAAATTCACGCGAGTGTCTCGGAATCAGCACAGAAGATAAAAGACCCTCGGCTTTGGGAGCACAAGCCCAGGGTTCGACTCTTGCCTGGACTTACGTGTTACCAGCTGTAAGACTTACAGAAGCTACTGGACGGCTCCTCGCCTTTGTTTTTTTCACCAGATTATAATACCTCCTTTAAGTACTTTTATGTCAGGAGCAAATGGGATAAAAAAAAAAAAAAAGACATGGTGCTTTATAAACTGTAAAGCCCTGTGCAAATGCTATTGATATCATTTACGTTATTATGATACCGATCAGATCTGGCTAAGGATCCACTGATCACTCTTTGTAGTTTCTGCAACTGAAAAACCGCGGGAGTTAGGAGCGTCCAGTGTAGTTTAATATAAAAGAGCAGCTGCCGTGAACCTGGCTGCCGCTCCCAGTTCTGATGCTCACTGGAAACCATCCGGCCGCTTTGGGGCATCCGTGTCCTGATCCGGAAAGAGGGATGGTGACCGCTGACAAAATAAATGCCCACCGCTGTGGAGAACTTCCAGTGTAGAGACACAGATGCTGCTTATTCAGCTTTGGATAGCAAGGTCGAGTTTTGCAGAGAAGCCTTACGTGGGCTTGGAGGGAAAAGGCCTCGACGGGATGGGAGAACCAGTCCAAGAAGGAGACCGAGGGGGGCAGAGTTCCAGCACAGCGGAAAGGAGCGGGAACATGCGTCAGGGGCTGGGAAGTGGAAGAATGTGGCAGAGGAAGGGAAGGAGAGAACCTGTGTCTCAGGAGCTGCCTACGGGGGTGACCCTAGAAACGGTCATTTTGTGGGTTAAAAAGAAAAAGGTCAAATATTGGCACCGTGATGTGATTCGGCTTAGAGGGGAATGTTCGTAAAGGAGATAATTGCATCTTCTGGGAGGGAGGCCACCTTCTGGATCCCTAGGCCCTGGGGTGGGCAGCGGGGCCTGTGTCACAGGCGGAGGGACAAGGCCCTGAGCTGGGCTGTGCTGGGTGCGGCCTGCCTCACACAGGGGCGGGGCGGGGCCCGGCCGGGCCTGAGGGAGTGGGTGCGCCTCAGGAATGCTGGCAGGAGGGCTGCGGCCGCGGGCGTTCAGTATGGGGACAGAGAGAGCTCCTCAGGGGACACCGGGGCGTAAATACCGAGGATCGGCGGTGGGTCGGACAGTCGGTAGGCTGTGGACAGAGGAGCAGATATGGGGAATATTTTCTGTTGTCGATGTTTGTTAGAGACCTGATACCCATTGACCCTTGTTTTCATAAATGTTTCTTGATTTTATTTCCCCTCATTCTCTAAACAGTAATGTGGTGGCGCTGACTCCAGCCGGCTTCTCGGTGAGCCCGCGGGCGCCGCGTCAGCGACAGACTCCCGTTTCCCTGGCCGTGGCCGCTTTGCTCGGAGGAGAATGCCTCACCCACTTTGCATCAGTGACATACAAGCCCAGGGCTTTTGTTGACATGGTGTAGGTGGCAGTTTCCCTTCCTTTGGGCTAGAACTTGGGGTGATATCTAACTGAGCTTTTGGTAACCATCTTTCCACCACATAGAGACCAAAAGTGAAGCCAGAATGACAGTCAGAGCGAAAATAGGGGGAGAAACTGGGTCCCGGTGACATTCTAAAGGTCCTGGATGAAACATTCTTCAAATTAGACTATCCCTGGGTTCCCAACAACGATTGAATAAATTATTTCTTTTGTCCAAACCAGCACGAGCTGGATTTCTGTCATCTGCAACATAGAGCCCCAAGTGATGTAAAGGAAATCCTCAGGCTTCTCTGTTACCCTGACAATAAAATAGGTCTGTGCATAGGTAGACAAAGATAGGAAGTTTAATATCAGAAGGCACCTAATGGCTCTGTATTAATTCAGATTTCTTGACTTAGATGAATGACATCCCAGGATACGGAGAGAATTTGCAAGTATAATTTTTGAAATCAAGGCGGTGTTTTTTTTAGAAATGGTAGAAAGTGGGGGAGGTTCCTAAAGACTAAAGATGGAAAAGTGTAGAAAATGCAAGCTATGGGCTTATGGGCTTCGTTGGAATCAGGGAAAGATTTTGGAGTGCTTTGGTAACAAAGTTATGAGCCCATAGAAAAGAGTGATCAACAGAACCACAATCATTCACTGAAAACACTAAAAATAAGCCATCTCACATCAACCAAGCTCACATATCCCTTCAATATTATTACTAAGAACTCAGCAAAGTACTATGGATCTAGCATAGCTAAATATCAAGCAAGGTGTTTGGCAATACCTTTTGTGATATCCTTAACAACCAGACAGGGAAAGCGAGATTGGATGTAAGAGCTATTCAATAAAGGAGTAACTATTTAAACATACCAGCGAGTCCCGCTGAATGGATCTATATGGACCCAGATGGTCAGGTGGATGTCACAATGCTTCATCTTATTCAACATTTATATTAGGAACTTGAGGGAAGGTATGAGAGCATGGTCATCCATTTTGTGAATGGCAGGGAGTTGGGAATGGTAGAAAATATGTGCCTATATGATCTGAGGCTGAATTAATAGAGGTGTAATCTATAAAACAAAGGAGGTGACAGTTCTATAATATAATTTATTGATTAGGAGAGCAGGCTCCGAAGCTAGAGTTTTTGGCTGCAAAGCCTAGCTCTACTCCCATTTGCTGTGGAAGGCTGGGCAAGTAGCCCTCTCTGTGCCTCACTTTGCTTATTTATTTAACGAGAATAATTATACCTACTTCATAGGTATAATTATTATTATAATAATTATAATTATGAGTATTAACTGAGGTAATAAGCGTGAAACCCTTAGAATGTAGCTTGCTATGTAGAAAATATTTGGTAAATTGTATTTATCATCATCATCTCTCGGTGCTAATGTGATTACTGGAAGTGCTTCTGTTCAGTTGTGTATGATAAGCTTTAAAAAGGTTCTCTAATTGCTAGACTACAACATGTTTTTCTTAAATCTTTATTGTTGGAAATATTACTGGTGTCCCCTTTCCCCCCATTGATCCCCTCCACTCCCCATCCGCTCCCCCCAGGCCTTCCCCATGGGTTACGCATTTATGCATATAAATTCTCTGGTTAATCTCTCCCCACCACGCCCCACCCCCGCCTTCCCTCTGAGATCCCTCAGTCTGTAGATCTGAGCTAAGAAAAAGATAAATAGGCTCAAGAATCTGATATAAAAATTGTTGACTGGTGGATCCAGGGATGTTTAACCTGAGGAAGAAAAGATGCCTGAGCCCAGGGGTTGAGACTTGTCTTTGTACCTTAATGACTGTCCTCTGGAAGTGGGATTCAGTGTGCATCCTCTATCTTTGAGAAGAACAAAGGCAAATGAGTGGAAACTGAGTAAATACTGGGAGATATTTCAGTGAGAGCCGTCCAAAGCCGCCTTCAAAGCAACGCACTCGCTGTCACTCAAGGCATTTCAGCAGAGCCTGGGCTTGTAGGTTGTCTAGGAGATTATACCATCCAATGAGGAGATGGCCTTGATTTTCTAGTTTCCTTTCAAACATACAATCCTGTAGCTCTACAGAGAATTAGCCTTCTGAAAAGAAAGAATGAGGCTGATCGATTAGGCCAAGTTCATTGTGTTGAAGACTTTCCTGATTAATCTCCGAACCAGTTAACTATGCAAGTCCCATTGAGACTCAGAGGGTTCCCCTTGTGGTGGGATTTGAGGTTCCCAGCCACTGACATCACCTATTAGTCACTTACAATCATTTCTCTTTCCCTCAGACCTTCACTGGCATCATCTCCAAAACCATTCTAACCACAACAATTATAAACAAAATAGCAACAAGAAAGAGTAACAGTTATTGAGCACTTAACAACGTGAGTGCTAAGTGTTTTGTACTAAGTATGCCCTAATTGATTCTCACAACAAACTTAGGAACTTAAAGAGAGCCAGGCGTGTTGCCCAAGGTCACACAGTTGGCAGGGCCTGGAGTTGAGATGCAAATGCTCCTGCCATCTCCACCAACTCAATCAAAAGACTTGGTGAGCCAGTAAGGGAGGGAAGGGCCTCAGGGGAAGGCTGGTGGGACTGGGGCTGAACCCGCTCTAGGAAGCGGCCTCTCACTGTCCTTGGAGACTCCACTTCTTAGGAGAGGTCGCTCATTCAGGCAAAAAGGTGCTGCTGGGAGACTGGATCCAATGACCTATTTCTTTCGCCTTGTCATCGATTGTTCTGAGAGGAAGGCAGGTTTTGCTTGACTTCCCACTTTGGGCAAATTGATATCGCTCGACCTGTTAATGGAGGAATGATTTTCATCCTGGAATCTGAGCGGGAGGTAGCTCCTCCTGGTATAGATGCCAAGCAGCAGAACACCTTTGTCCCAGGGCATGCGGCACACCTGTACGATTGTTCCAGCCCAGGATCTTCTGTGAAGTTGGAGCTGTTTGTCTCCAATACCCCCAGAAAGCCAGAAAGAGGAGCAGCTACATTTTAGGCTTATTATGAATTTTCAGTCCGATTCTTGGAGTCTCTTATTTAGCTTTGCGATTTTTTTCTCTTCAGGATAAATTCAGTGGAACACATTGCTTTCTAAAAATGTCACTTATTTACAGCAAATGTAATCTACCACAACATTCCCACTGAGACAAAACCTCTTGGGTCTTCAAATGCCTCAAAGGAGACCCCAAAAAAAATTAAAAAAAATCCTTGTACACATATACCTACAGGGATAAAGCAATCATCAAGCTAATTAATTAGCTAATGTTTTTTGAAATTGCTTCGCAAATGCAGAAATGACTGTTCCATTAGTGTTCTGATGCTACGGGTGCTCTCTCCCCCATGTGGACAGTGAGCCACAGCTAGTTCCTGCAAAGTTGTCAAGAGAGATATAAGGACCGTTTTTGCACTTCACAAACCATTGAAGATGCAGCACAGGGCAGCAACGTGGCACACAACGATCGCCAAGGTAGTTCTCCTTCCCTGCCCCCCAGCCTCTCCCCCGCAGCCAGTGTGGGCAGATGGTCCATCTCACGCTTCATGGAGAAAATAGAAACTATTTAGCTTATGCTTGTTAAACTTCCCTCCCTCCACTTTTCGATTTACCCTCCAAGATACTAATTGCTACCTTCTTCTTTCCCCCTGTCTCATGGGATGAGCTCCCCTCCTCCTGTCTGAGCCTAACTGCTTTTCTCTTTGGACCCTTCTGAGGTTTAGCCCCTTCAAGGAGCCCTTTTCTTTTCGGGTCTCTTCGTTCCTTTTCTAGTCCCTCAGCTGGAGGCATTTCTCAGTCCTTTCCCGGATCCCGCCTCCTGCTGAATTTGCACCTTAGCTCACTCCTGCTTGCCGGAGGGGCCTATGCTTCCCGTCTTACCCCCTCCGGGCTGCTCCTCGCGCTCCCCAGTTACCTGCTGGACCCCGATGGGGACCCCCTGGCCTCAGCACCTCGGGGCGCTTGTTGGCCTGTCTCACCTGGCTTCAGCTAGGAGCACCTCGGTTTCTGCTCCAGCAGCCCTCGGCTCTGAATCCCTTGCGTTCTGTCTAGTGTCGTCCTTACCACGTTGTATCTTGGTGCTGTGTGTCCATGTTTCCCCCTCGACTGCGCTTCTAGAAGGCAGGGAATTAGGGCTGCTACAGATCGAACAGGCCCCGACGCGTGAATATGTGAAAAATATTCTTCCGTAAGCATCGGCGAACATCAGTGATAGAATGACTGCTCGCGGTTTCTCCACAGCTCGGCCTTCATTCCCTTCCTCACGGGTGCAGGAAATATTCACGGGGGGCCTGCTCTGATGTCAGGCCTGCTTTAAGTGTTGGAGTGTGGGGTGAATTAGACCATGTATGCGTAAGGCCCCTGAGCCTGTGAGTTCACGTTGTGGCTGAAGGACGCTAATAGTAAATGCATAAACTACTCATTAAAATACTTTAATGATAAGTGAAATGAAGGAAATAAGAGAGCGATGGGATAGGGAGTGGCAAAGGCATTGGGTCTCCAATATTAGGCGGAGTCGTAAGAGAAGGACTCTTCTGAGGAGGTGATAATTAAGCTGGGACCTAAGACAAAAGAGTCAACCATGCGGTATCCGGGAGAGGACATTTCGATCAGTAGAAGCTGCAAGGATGAGAGGACCCTAGAAAAAGGACAGCTTGACATGTCCGAGGGGACCACGGTGGCTGTGGCTCAGCAAGAGGTGGTGAGAGGAAAGACATGTCTGTGATGAGAGATCCTGATTTTCCTAAAGGTCCCAGCTAGGCAATATCAGTGTACCCAGCTGATCTCGACCTCAGGGTCTTCATGTGCCTGTTTATCTTCTATTTAGGTTGACATTCCCTTTCTCGTTACCCCAGAGGACAGGGTGTCCCTCCATGTCCATCAGCTCACCTGCTCACCTGTCCTGAGCATCTCCTCCGCTCCCGCCACCTCCTGGAGCCTGCGATTCAATTCTCCCCACTCTCTCTTGCCCCTTTGATCTTTGCCTGTCTATCTGCCTCTTCTTTGCGGGCTGCAAGCATGTGCTCGTCTGCTCTGTCCTTACGTAGAACCTCTCCCTGGACCTGCACTGAAACTCGGGAAGAGGAGGGATGCTTTTCCTCTCACCCATGGTAGGAAAGGCGCGAGGCTTGACGAGCAGACTCACAGAGGGTGGCCCGTATCTTCTGTAGAAGAAGGTGGGCAGTGTGCTAAGTGGGGGAAGAAGGGGGACATGGTTATACATCATCCTGTGCGTTTCCGACAGCTCCCATCGCTGCCACCACTCAGTCACGCGAGTGGGAGACCTCGGGGGGGCTGAGGTTTCCTTCTCTCGCGCCCCCCTCCTTGGCCCTCGATCCGTCGCAGCATTCCAGTGTCGATGTCCTCGTGATATTGCTTTCTCATTTCTTTTCGGGCCCCCGCCTCTCCCGGTCCCCCTGTCCCCGCCCCACCTGTCGTGGTATCATAAAGAGCCTTCCCTCCTCCGTTCTCTCTGCCTTCTCTGTGCCCTGCACCTGCCTCACGTTGCCCTTGGTGCGATTTTTCGGAAGCATCCAGTGCGCGTGAGAGCGTGTCCCCTTCGGCCTCCCGCTCGTGGCCTCCTGTAGTTTGGCTTCCATTTTGTCTCACTTCCTCCCAATAAGCCAGAGTGGCTATTTCACGTTATTCTAAATATAAGTTTTGAGTTCTCGCTTCTAAAACTTCTTTATTTGGCTCTACCAGCCAGGGATTTCTCCCTTTCTCTCTGCTGTCTGACACTAACCCGTTCTTTCAAGACTCGTCTCATGGTTACCCAGTCGACTGGTCACCCAGTCACCGGCGGTCTTTCTCACTTCCAGATTCTAAGCGCGTTTACATGGTTTTCTCTGCGAGAACTCAGACTTCGGAGGCAGGCTTCCCAGTTCAAATTTTGGTGCTTTCTCTGACTACATATGTGGCCATGGACAAGTTAGCTTCTCTCCAACTCAGTTTCTTCATCTATAAAATGAGTAGCCTAATAGTACCTACTTCATAGAGTTTTCATGAGGATCAAGTGAGATGCTGTAAATCTGGCGCATGGTCAGTGCTCATTAAACGTTGGCTACTATTGTCATTTATCTGTTACTTAAAATGCCCTACATTCAGCTGTTAGCTTTTCTGGGGGGCGTGTAGTCCCTTTGTGGCAGAGAGGTTTTGTACTTTCAGCAATGCTAGGTACACTATAGGTTTATTAAGGAGAGTGGAAAGTAATTTATATCCCTCAAATGAATTTCTTGATTGACTGTAGGGAAGTTGCTGTCTCTTCATACTAGAGTTTGACCCCAATTGAAATGATCTCATCTGCAAAGTGAAAGTAATTTCTTCTTTACAGGTAGTAAAAATAATCTCATTCAGGGATAAATGAAACGTATGTGTATGTATAAAATCTGAATGAAATTATTTTATGTTATTTAAATTCCTGGTGATCAAATGCGGTTGTGATATTTATCTTTCTCAGCATAATTTTTCTTCACAGATATTTTTGATGCAACAATTCTGATAGGTGGTGTTGAAATGCAAAAGGAAACAAAACTTAGTTGTAATGTTAGGGAATTGGTTTGATGTTCACCAATGTCCCTTTCAAGTCTAAAGTTCTTATAAAGTTTAAAATGCTTTGGGATGTCTTACAACCCTCTAATAACCTTTAAATGATTGATTTAATGAGCTTCTGTTTCAGATGTGGTGTTTGGAATGCAAAGTGAACTCGACATGGTTCCTTCCTTGGAAGACCTTATGCTTTGGGGGTTGGCAATGTTTTCTGTAAAATGCCAGATTAGTGGTCCTCAACTGGGGACATTTTGACCCCAGCAAATATCAATGTCTGGAGACATTTTTTGGTTGTTAAAACTGGAGTGAGGGGGTGGATGAGTGGAGTAAAGGGGTAGTGAAGTGGTGGGGAATGAGCGCTGCTGGCATTTAGTGGGCAGCTAAATTGCTATATACCCTACAATGGATAGGACAGTCCCTCTTTGGCAAAGAATTGTCTAGCCCCTAATCCCAACAGTGCCAAGTTTGAGAAACTCTGGATCAGATAGTAAATAGTTAATAGACAGTGAAGATACAGTTTTGTGGGCCATAGGACCTGTAGCATAACTACCAAACTCTGCATGTTTAGCATTAGTGCAACAGAGATACTATGTTAACAAATGGTTGTATCTGTGTTCCAATAAAGCTTTATTTACATAAGCAGGATGTATGTTGGATTTGACCCAGAGGCTGTAGTTTGATTACCCCTGCCCTAGCTGAAATGACAGATAAAATCAGATAATTGATTACAATATATTGTAGCATATTAAGCTATATGATCAAAGTTTTTGCAGGTTTACACGGAAGCTAAAATTTGGACACTGAGCTTGACTTAAGATATTAGAGGTGGGTTCTTGAAGGAGAAAGAACACGAGCAGAACTTTAAAAAAATTTTTAAGAGTGAGACTTAGGCAAAAGGGGCAATTCCAGGGAAAGGACATAGCATCAGCAAAGACATAAACAGGTGAGATAGCATGGCGAGTGGGGCACGAACAGTAACAAAGGAAGTAGGGGTCGTGGTGGTGGTAGTAACAGTAATAGCAGCCAACATGGAATGAGTGCTGACTATATGCCAGGAACTCTTCTAAGTGTTTTACGTATTCTAACTCATTTCACAGAATCAGAGCTCAGTGTGGCTGGTTGATGCAAGATAAGGTTGGAGATGTGTGTATGCACCAGAGCTCGGACTTTGTTCTACAGGTGGGTAAAACTAGGAACGAGAGGAGTAGGGGGGTTGCAATTAGTAAGACTTGTCAACTTGGTTGGATATTGGGGTAAAGGCAGAGAGAGGTCACAAGGTTCTAGCCTGGGCAACATTAATACTATATGGAGATACTGGAGGAGAGACAGGCTTAATGGGGAAAATGCCAAGTTCAGTTTTGAGTGTATGGTGTTGGAGGTGCTGATGTTACCTGCAGCTCAGGGCCAAGTTCACATAGGCGCCTGTAGCTGTAACCATAGTATAAGGAATACAGTGAAATTAATTAAAATTGATGAAATAAGGTAAGAAAGAAAGCAAAACAAAGAGGACAATGGATTTAAATAGAAGAATTCTGAGAATCACTAATGTTTAAGAAAAGGAAAAGCTGGGGAGGTAGGAGGTGAGAGAAAGTGGTATCGTGGAAGCCAAGAAAGAAAGTTTCCGGGGGGTGGTGTCGCCAGCAGAGCTCAGGGCCAAAGCGAGAACAGTAAGTGGAGAGCTGAATGTGCCATTGGAGCTGAGAATTCAGGGGTGGTGGGCAGTTTGTTTTACTTTTGAATCAGAAGGATTTGCTCATTTTGAAATTCAGACTCAAAAAAGCTAGTAGAAGCAGAGACACTAAAGATATAAGAAACATAAATGTTGAAACAACATGCCTAGGGTGAATTCCAGACTTTTAAAAAATGTATTTATTAAATAGAGTACATAGGATAAATCTTACTAAGATATATTTTGTAGGCTTATTTTGAGTTGCTGTAATTTTTAAAAAATGTATTTTTATGTAATCGTTCAGTAATTCATGCTTTGCAGTTATACTCTCCTTTCCCCCAATTGATTAGTTCTATCATTAAATCTTGCTGAAGTTGTGGGCTTGAGGGACTCAACATCTATTTGTTACAATAAAATTTAAAAGCCACAGTTGTAGAGCAGTGAAACTTGGGAGATATTTTTACATAATTAGCAAATGGAGTGTAAGCTCCATAGATCTGAAACTATAAGATACCGAAGAATATCTACAAGACAATGTCCATTCAGTTGAGTTCAATTCAATATTAGTCATTCATTGAATGACATGCATTTTTATTGACGGTGATATGGCAGGATTTTTTTGCTCTCAAACAGCTTTTCATCTTAGCTGTTTGTATGTTTATTCCATAAGGGGTTTACAGCAACTAAGAATACTGTTGATGAGAAAAGATGTACGTATGCAGAGGACTGGAAGAATCTAATCATGAAGAAATGGAACCAAATGCTGTTATCACACGTCAGAGTGAGTGGTACAGGCAATATGTAGTAGAGACCTTGAGGAAGGGAGAGCCCAGCAGGTATTGGGACCCCGGGATAATCTCCATCTACCAGCTCCGTCTGCATGGGGTCCTCCAGACAGGATTCAACTAAATTACTCTTAATAGAAGAACAAATGTGAATGAGGGAGAACCAAGGGGTGATTCAAGGTATCAACACATTGTTTGCTCCTTGAGGACCAACCGTGTCTTTCTGTTTGTGTCCCTCCTGGGCCAAGGCACCACGGCTGCCATTTATCAAGTGCAAGGTAGATGCTGAAAGGATGGCCTTTGGCCACTGGATTAGCGCAGCCGAGGCAAGCAGGGCCCTGAGCTTGTGGACACTCTCCAAAGAACCGTGATAATGAAGGAAAGCATCCAGGGCCAAGGGAAAGCGACCTGCGAGAGCTCTGTCTGTGGGGGACTGGGCGTGACAACGTCCTTGCAAGAGACCAGACTGGCTGTTGGATGTACTGTCACTGGGAATTGGCCGCGCTCACTGGGTCCCTCCCTCCCTTAAAATCATTCTGATTCATAAAAACACGCTTTCTGTGTGAATGAATGGGCCAGTTCTGGCTTAAGATGAACAAACAAAAAAAGCAGCAGCCGATGCTTCCTCCATAGCAGTTTCTTCCGAAAGAAATTTAAGATGAAGAGAAATCTTACATGAAAAAAATAAGGGGAGATCCACAAAACCAGTTCTCAGCTCTCAGGGTTGGTCACAGGGGAGGTTTTGGGAAAACGGCGTTGGGAAGGACCGCTCTCTGATTTTTGCCAGCTTTTAGTCCCTGTTGGCAAAAAAGAATTTCTGGAAGAGATTGGCGAAAATTGTGAACTCCGATAACACTGCGAGTTGTCAGGTTTTTGTCTAATGAACAGCTTATCCGTAAATGTGCTCAGTGGTTAATCACACGTTAGGGCTTATTGGCATGAAGTGTGGTCGAATGCCCGCTTTCCTTATGCAAATTTGGATTTACAGCAGGCTAAATCCCCTGACCCGAAACCTACGTCTCCTGTCATAAATTAACAGACCTATGTACTAGCCCTGCTGGGATTGGCAGTGACAAAGACCCCAGGAGAGGGGTGAAAGAATCAAGCCTGGGTGGGTGGGACTCACTCTTTGGAAAGTCTCACAAAGGCTGGTGGAGCCAATTGCGCTGCAGAGGCTGTTTGGTGTTTTTGTTTTGTTTTTATTTTGTTTCATTTTACGGGGTAGCCAGGCAGCCCAAGCAACGGTTCAGGTTGCTGTTGATGTCAATGGGTGTCATCCACTGGATAGCATGGGCCATTTTGAGGTTGTAGGATTCAGATTAGAGCTTGTTGTGGTTCCAGGAGATGTGTCAGATGAGAGGTGTGGATCCTAAGGTTTCCCAGGCATTTTGGTTAGCCCAGGCTGCTATAAAAATGATCATAGTCTGAATGGCTTCAGCAATGGACATTTATTTCTCACCATTCTGGAGGCTGGGAAATCCAAGATTAAGGTGCCTGCATATTGGTGTCTCTTCTTTTAAGGGCACTAATACCATCATGAGGGCTCCACCCTCGTGAGTCAATTACTTTCCAAAGGCTCCACTGCTAAGTACCATCACACTGTGGGCTAGGGCTTTCACACATGAATTTTGGTGGGGACACAAAGTTCAGTCATAGCACCAGGGAAGGCTTGGGACTCAGAGCAGGGAATGCTCAGCCTGAGCAGGTTAAGGTTCACTGCTGTCTTAGGTCTTTCAAGGGGAACAGAGCACAAGGCAGCATCTACAGGGGAAGCAGGTCTGTAGAAGGTTTATGTAAACGCAGAAATAAGTGTCACACAGTGGCCACATGGCAGTTCACTGGTCATAAGCGTCCTCTGGGTTTGCAGACCTAATCCCATACTCCTAACCAGAAACTGGGGCACAGGTGGCTCCTGGGCCTCCCATCCCTGCCAGGACTGATTCAGGAAAGAAGGGAGCTTAGGGCTCTGTGGGTCTCTCAAATTACACTCTGTTGTCTTGAGGTTAAAACAAGGCAGGAGCTGGTTTGACATAGTCAAAAGCCTCATTCAGATCTATTTGCTTATAGAAGGAGATTGGTGTTGGGTGTCTAGGGACTTCAGATACTTTTGTAGGCACTGATTGATTTTTCTGTAAACAGTGGGGGAACTTTCTGGAGCCCTGGCTAATGTACCCTTCTCCCAGGACGGTGAAATTCATAATTAACAATGAGAGATTCTCAGCATCTCAAGGATAGGAAAATCATTACTTTAGTTGTCTCTTCAATGAATCATTAGAGTTCACAAAGGAAAATAGAGTCTTTCATGCCTATGGCATGTGTCCAGGTAATTGTGGCGGGGAGTACCATTTCTTGCCACGCTGTGAGTGTTTATGTGGCTGGGGCCAAATAAGTTGTGGTTTCAATGCTGATCCATTAGTAGTGGGTAAAAGTCCTATAATTGGTCCCAGGATAAAAAGAGTCTGGTATTTATAGACTATGAGAGGAAAGGGGGTTGGGAAGGCAGGTGACTTGTCAGCTTTACACCAGTGACTTTTATGTCTTCCAGGTCACATTCAAATGTTTTGCTTGAAGCAGGACAAAAGTAATCCTTTTTGTCTCACCCTAAATTCAGTGTCTTGGTTGGGAGTATGCATGGGAGGCATCCCTCAACCTTGTAACTTTCCATTGCAAGAGAGGAGCAAGGCTTTCTCTGTGTAAGGACGGCACATGCTGTTTCAGATGCAAGGTGCAGTCCAAGAATTACTTAGGCCAAGAAGGAGCGCGGACGCAGCAGCGTGTTCTCCACACAGCAAGGGGTCCGTGTGGGGTGATGAACAGCCAGAGTGGCAGCCAAGTCGGTGGTCCCGGGCAGAAGCAGCACCTCCTCATTGTATAGAGTGTGTCCATGCACCGTGGAAGCGCTCTCTGGTCTCCTTGTCCTGTGAACTGACTTAAGTCCTAGATGAGAGGCAGAACTGAGAAGCTTTCTTCTCCTTGAGCCTCACCTTCTTGACCACTTGGCCTTCTGAGCATTGGCGACAAGAGAGATCTCCTAAATGCGACTGAACCCAGGATCATCTTATATCAACCAGAGCATGGGTGTGTGCGTGTGTGTAGAAATAAAGGGACAAGAGGAATAATCTAAAAGTCTCAAATACAGAAAGAACTGAGAGATGGTTCTCCTGAGAGCCTGTGATATAGGAAAGAGTCAAGGGAAGAGAGATCCGAGAAGGCCACATGCAGAGATCTAGGAGAGTTACTTTTTATTTGCATTTATTAAATTGTCCCTCTAAAAGATGTCTGCCCTACTAGAGTAGTTTCATTGGATCACTGATGAGTTAATTTTACCCTAGACCAGTTTCAAAGCTTGAGGATAGGGTGAGAAGAGAAGCTTTGAGCCACCCCCTAGGGAAATTATAGGAGCAAAAGTTTTATTTTATTGCCAGCTCATACAGATTGGTAGTGGTGGAGTTTTGAAGGCTTCCAGTGTCAGAGGAAGTCACTGTCCTTGAGTTGCTATGTTTCTTTCTACTTCATGCTTTACAGTTTTACTATATGCATGCATGCCCTCAAGCAATGTGTGCTGTAATTTGAGTGTTTTAAATTGGTATAAATGGAATCTTACTATACATATCTTTGTACAACTTGTTTACATAGCATTTTAAAGACTTACCTATAGTGATTCAAGTAGATTTCACTTATTTATGTTAAGTGCTATTTAGTGTCCTTTTAGAGGAATATACTTTGTTTCACATATTTCACCCTTGTAGTGTGGCTAGATTTTTGTGTTGTTCCCAGTTTCCAATGTTATATTTAAGGCTATAGTAGATGCCTCCACAGGTTTTTTTTTTATTCACATCTGTGTTGGAGTTTATCCAGGACATATACTGAGATGTGCAAATGCCTGCTGGGCATAAGCTGAGTGTATCTTTTAACTTTTCCAGATAATACCAAATTTCTCTGCAAAGCAGTGTACAGATTTACAGTCCCACAAGCAGTATGTAAATGTCCCTGTTTCCTTGTAGTCTTGACAATATTTGGCATAGCTAATAATTCAGATAATAATAGTAAAACCAACCCAACAGAGTGTAAGCCAGAATTACTCTGTAAAATATATACCTGTGCTCTTCCTACGTTTCTAGTTCCCTGTTCCTGCTGAGACTTTAGAGACCTGGGGGTGTATACATTGCATATTTCCTACCTCATTTCCTTCTCATTCAGCTAAGGCCCAGTGGGAGGCCTTCCACTCAGGTGTCAGCTTGGAGCTGGTCTCTTGTTTATCAGCAGAAACTTGCTGTCTTTCCACTTCAGAGTTCTTCCAGTCCTTACAGAATTTACTGCCTATATCCCAATATCTCACAAGTCCCGTCTTTCAAAAATACGTGAGAAGCTCACAGTCTGAACACCTGCATGCAGAACATAAAGCAAGTGAAACCAAATCCCCAAAGCAGATATGATGACTGAGTGACTGAAAGGGAAGGCACCAAAAACCGTTATAAAAGCCTGTTTAAGGAAAAACTCTTCCCCGAATTTATTCATTGTCTACCCAGTTTAGGCTTTCTCCTCTGGGGTGTTGATGGGTAGCTAGGAAATGCTGTGTTCTTTCTAGAGTTCAGTAGGTATGATTAGCATTTGAGTCTCTCGGACCTATGGCTTCCAGTAGTTACTCTCATGGAAAGCCATGACGTTATATGTTATATTCTTTGTGGAGCATTTAATTGACCTAGTCTATCATGAGTAATAATGGGGACACTTTCATGTATACATGTTTTTCTTCTATTTTTACAGTAGTTAAACCAAAATATTTATTAGTTATATGACAAAAAAACAAAATAAAACAAAACTTTATTATGAAGCTTAATGTGGAGATTGAGTTGTGCAAAAGAAAAAAGTTCCTGCCCTTAATTAATTAATTAAAATTTGATTAATTTTAATAGCATGTTAGTATATAAAAAACTACTAAATTGTTTAGGATTAGTACATTGAGATTTTTCTACCAAGAGTGATGCCAGTTTTGCTTCTTTGTGAATGGAAGTGAAGTTTGATGCTACAGTGGCCTTGTAGACAACCTAATAAGTAGCTTGACAAGGATGGAAACTTCAAGATCATTGAATTACTGAGCTTGAGTAAATTTATGAGAATTTTTTGATTAATTTATCAAATAGCTATATATTAAGTATTTCTATATGTCAGGTACTGCTCTGGGTGTTGGTGATAAAATGATTGTGAGATAGCAAACGTCCCTCCAGCTCCTTGTTGAGATCTGAGGTCTAGTTTCCACCATATCTTGGATCAATATGGTTTTTAAGGACACAAGATCTCATAACCCAATGGAAGGATCCCTATATCGCTATGCCTTTCACATTTAATTTGAACAGTAACAGTAAGAATTACTGATGTCTAACCCAAGATCACTTATGTACATAGTCTTCTATTAGGTCCTAAATATTTTTACTGCAGTAAGAATTTTTACTATAAATATGTCTTGTATTCAGTGTTGAAAAGAAGATGGTGCAGATAGAGAAACGGAAACGCAAAGAAATGGCATGAGGTGGGCATTTTTAATGCGTGAGCACATAGAAAGGGGTCGAAGCAAAGGCTGAAACTGATAAAGCATATACTTTTTGTAAGAAACAAATTCATCTTCAAATAGTGTTAAAAAGCTGAAAAGCATTTTTGCCTTAGTGTTAGTCGCACTGCGTCTTTCTCCAGTTTGACCCAGCTCGGATTCGTCGGTGTGCATGAGAGATCTACTGGGTTGGCCACGGGGATAGAAAATTAATATGAGGCAGCGCCTTCCTGCGAGGGCCCGCAGGGCAGTGAGAAGCGCTGGCCAGCGGGCGGGAAGCAACTGGAACTATGATGACGAATAAAGGTGGAAATCAGAAAGAGGTTCACACGCTCCGTGCGATTTCCCGTGGAGAGCTTGCATCCGAGTGGCACTGTCACCCGAAACAGCTCTAGCAGCTGGACAAAGCGCTCCAATGATCAGCCTGGAGACGCCGGGGATCGACCAAGGCAGAGAGGACTCCAAGGGCCTGGATACTGAGAAAAGGGGCAAGGACACGAGGTGAGACCAGAGGTCAGCATGCACCCCCAGCACATCTTCCAGGAGGCCAGGCAGGACGTGGTGCCCAAGGGAGTGTGAGCCAGCTTCCAGCAGGCTCGGGCCCCAGACAAACCTGGGCCCCGATCTAGGCGAGGAGGAGGGGCCTTGGCAGACACTCCAGGGGCCCCCGGCCCCTTCCTCCAGCTTCAGCGCCAGCAGCCGGGCATCTTCCAGTGTCCTTCTGTTATCACTTCTCTCCTAGCAACAATTACTTAGATTTACACTCTCTCCCGCTGTTCCCTTGTTCTTGCGCTTCCATGCTTCCATCTGAGAACGTCTTCCCTTTGCCTAAAGAATGGCCTTTAGTGTTTTATTTGGGGCCAGTACACCAGTAATAAATTTTCTCATTTTTTCTGTTTGTCTGCACATTTTTATTTTTAAAGAATACTTTTACTATCACAGATTATACAATTACTATTACTATTTGTATAGTGCAGATTATACAATTCTATCAGAGCGGTGAGAGGAAGAGAGGCTGAAAGATGCTATGCTGCCAGCTTTGACGATGGAGGAAGGGGCCTGGAGCCAAGGAATGTGGGTGCCTCTAGAAGTGGGAAACGTCAAGAAAAAACGGGTTCTCCCCTAGAGCCTCCAGAGGAACCCGCCCTGCTGACACTGTTACTTTTAGGCCAGAGCAGTCCATTTTAGATTTCTGACCTCCAGAATCATCAGATAATGTTTTTTTGTCATTTTAAGACCCACACAAAGATAATAAATGATGAAATTTGAATATATGTAAAACTTTTAAAAACATGACAAAAATATTTAAAAATAGGAAGAAGGGAAATGAAGTTAAAGGGTTCTAGGGACCTTGAGTTACCAGGGAAGTGGCAAAAATGGGCTTTAATAAGGAAATTTGTCAGAAGAAGAAAGGTAAAAATCTATCAAAGAAGTCAAATTTGTAAATAAAACTTCCTTTCAAAGAGAACTCCTGACTATATGGATTCAGCGGTGAACTCTTCCAAGCACTTAAAGAAAACATTAAGATGTCGGCATTTAATTAGGCTAATGGGATAGAGAGTCCAGAAACTGACCCATGCATATACAAACACTTGATTTATATTAAAGGCAATTCTGCATGACGTAGGGGAAAGGATAGCCTTTTCAATGTATG
Organism: Miniopterus natalensis; assembly: GCF_054644295.1. Lineage (NCBI taxonomy): Eukaryota > Metazoa > Chordata > Mammalia > Chiroptera > Miniopteridae > Miniopterus > Miniopterus natalensis. The sequence goes on along the minus strand of NC_142081.1, from coordinate 17,768,440 downwards.
CCTCATGATCAATCGGATAGCTTTTTGGAAACAATACTGACTTCCGCCTCATGCCACACACACAGACCAGCTCTAAGTGAACTGTCATTCTACATGTAAGAAGGCAAAATAGTAAAGCATCTAAAAGAAAATAGAAATAAATGTCTTCATGGGTGAAATTTTCAAACAGGGTACAAAAAGTACTAACCATGAAAGAAAAGATTGAGAAACAAACTATATTACAAGTAAGGACGTTAAAGGACCCCATCAACAAAGTAAGAAGTTCCAGAGTGGGAGAAGATATTTGTAATACATATAAGCCATAACAACCTCTGATCCAGAATATATTAAGAACTCTTACAAATAAATTAGAAAAAAATCAGTTGTTTGAAAAAATTGGTCAAGAGACTTAAATAGGTACTTTACCAAGGAGTATATCCACATGATCAATGAGCATGTGAAAAAGATGCTCAACGAAGTTAGTTAATAGGTAAGTTTAAATTAAAACACACTGTAACACCACTCCACACTCACCAAGTGCATGGCTGCATCTAAAAGACACAAAATCAAGTGTTGGCGAGGATGAGAGACCACTGAAACTCCCATACATTGGGATTGGCACAAGAATTTTGTGAAAATTGTCCAAGTATTTTGGAAAATATTTTGATAATACCCACTAAAGCTGATTATGCATCTCTGTGATCCAGCAAATCCAGGCCTACATAGATGCCAACAGAAATGCATACATATGCACATCGTAATATGCATGCAAAAATGTTGCTAAACACACTAAAATAGGCCCAGACTGGAAGCAACCCAAATGGCCATGAACAGCGGAATAAATACTGTGTTATATTCACAAAATGGAATGTTATGTAACAATAAAAATGAATGCATTATGTACAACCACACAGATAAATCTCACAAACATAATATTGACTAAAACAAGCCAGACACAGAAAGTATATATTGCATTTTTCCTTTTATATAAAGTTTAAAGGAGACTAAACTATTCTCTGGTGTTGTAGGTCAGTCATCTTCGAAGAAGAATGGGGTGAGTGGAGGTAGAGGGAGGCTTCTTGGGTGCTGGTATTTTATTTCTTGGTCTGCATGGTGAATAGATAAGGAAGGTCACTCTGAAAATTACTCGAACTGTTGAACTTTGATTTGTGCTCTTTTGTGAATTTATGTTTTAATTAAATGAGTTTTTGAAACTATTATATTAGCCAAGAGGAAAGAACAATGTATTTTACTTGGAGGAGACTTGAAGCAAATTTGAAAACTGGCCATGATTTTGCTGGACAGAGGGATAGGGAAAGAATATTTTATTAAACGGACAGTCTAAGCCAAGTATATAGGGAGCACTCGTGTTATTTTCCATAAACAAGTATTTGAGTGTGTCTAGAACATGAGGCATGTCTGGGGAGAAGGGTAGGAGATTAGGCTAAAGGTAAGGTTGGGTCCTGCTTGTAGAGTGTCATAAACAGCACAACACAACGAGAATGACAGATCTTGTTTTTAAATTTATTTTTAATTTTAAAGTTTTTCTCAGAAGAAAAGACTGTGATTAATTTTCAGATTTTTGGAAATGGTTTTCAGAAAAAATAAAATGACATGAACACATACAGAAACTGAAGTCATTCACTGAGCTATGAACTCTTAGCCGAGGAAGGGACTTTCGAAGTATCCGAGTCCCTGTCCTTCTGAAAGCTGCAATCACATTCTTTAGACGACAGGTTCTTGATCAGAAACTGTACCACTGCATTTTGGGGTTGGGCTGCGTTTGAAATACCACCAGATAAACACTGGTTTGCCAGTGAATTCTGAATTTGGAATTTGATCCACCTTTTCCTGTGACTGCCCCCCCTGCCCCCAAGTTTGTGCTTGAATGCAGAGTATTAGTCTCATTTTAATTAGTCCCCTAATTGATAGCAACCCAAAGTGTTCTGGTTTGGTTTTATCAACTTGCACCCATGCCTCCTCTGCTGTAGTTGTTGCCTGTCATCGTCACTCTCCTTTGCAGATGTCATTCAGTGACTTTCTCACTTAGTGGGGACCCCTGTGCCTGAGATGGCTGGTTCGCCTCCTGAACCAGCTTGCCTATAATCTGAGGAAACGTACCCTTACCTGATGCCCTAGTGTTTCAAGCTGGCTATGCTCTGGCAGGAAGGGACCATGGTGAACTGTTCTTATTCCAGTGGAATATAGAAGGGCAGACTAAACACAAATAAGTAAATACAAATACTGTACATAGATATTGAAGGGTGGTTGGGACTCAGACAGATGGAGCAAATCTCTGCAGAATGCACTGTATCAGTGGCAGTGATATTCTAGGAGAGTGGAGGGCACTTATTTGTGCTTAAGGTAGCTGCAGGCCAAGTTGTAGAGACTTGGACTTTAGGGAGGGGAGTGCTTTTAGACTGGCAAAAGCTTACTTTCCAAGTATCCCTTTAGAATTCTTTATTGATTAGGAGAATATTGTCATGATTGGCTTCATAATTTATAACATACTAAAATTTTCATATTTGCTACTTATTTTATATTAGTGACACCTTAGATGAATGTTTCCCTAGTTAAAATTAGAGAGACACCTTTCACACTAGCAATATTTATATAAACACTTTCTAAGGATGGGTTACTAAGAGAACACCCCAAGATGGGTAATGGCATCCATTGAACAAGGATTCTCGTTTTTCTACTGGGGGTGTGTGTCTTGTTCTTTCTAAACCTTTGTACTTTGGGGTTGATAACGGACTGTATCTTGTTTGGGAGTCTCTTTTCACTGACCGCATTAACCATACTGATCTTGAAGTTGGAAGGCCTCAGAAGGGAGCCAGGATCTAACAGCCCGGTCCCTGGATCTTGGGCAAGTGTTACAATGGGCTCTAGATGTGAGAAGTAAGGAGACCTTTAGCAGGTGGCACTGTAGACTCACAGTTTATAGGGAGATTATTTTCTAAAATTGGCACAGGAGGTGAAAAAATGCTTATAGTCAACTTTGCCCTTTGACAAGGCTTTTAAACCACTCCTCAAAGTCCAGGTCCCTTCCTTGAAAGCACCGAAAGCAAGAGTTAGTATCTTTGATCTCTCTTTGCATTTCTGCTGAGACATATCTTCAGGAGATCTGAAGGCTGGGTCTGCTTGGGATAAGGCAAAGGGCTAGGTGGTAAGAAGACAATTCTCTCATTTCCTCTCACTTTCCCTTGAGTTTGGGCAGCCGAATTTGTGTAAGTTATATATGAATATGATGCAGCGCCACTGTACTGTTTATTTTGCTATGAGTAAATTGACTTGTATTATGCTTTATATATTTCAGGTCCATTAATTCACTCTTTTGCACGTAATGTATGAAGGCAAAGGTGAAAAGGCAGTCAAGACATGCCCTTTTTGCTGAAGAGCTCTAACTCTGCTCAGGGAAACAGACAGTAAACAAATGGTTATAGTGCAATTTGAGAAGCGCTCTAACGAGGCGTTGCCTCCGGGCTTCAGGATCACAGCCAAGGGGCCCCTGGGGCAGCCCCGAGGTCAGCAAGGGCTCTGAAGCGCAACGCACTTGTCCAGGCCACCAGCTCCTCGCTGGCTGCTGCAGCATCTTCTAAATGCTCTCCTGCTTCTGTCTTTCATTCTGGTTGTCTTCCTCCTTCAAGCCTACATAGCTCCTTAGCAGCCAGAATATTCTTTTTTTTTTTTCCTTTTCACAATTTAACAATTTTTATTGAATTCAAAAGAACAAAAGCTACAATTCCCACCAATTGAAAATAAGGTAACTCTATTTCATAGATATTTTAGTCAGTAATAATCTCTTCTATGCTTCCCCAGGATGCTCCAGTATAAACAAACTTGCCTTTTAAGCAGAAAGGACAAAGCATCGATTCTAAACAAAATGGAAGGCTGCCACCGTGAGCTCATGGCACACAGCCAAGTACCAAGAAAAAGAAATGGTTTTAACTGAAACTTAGCAAAAGAATAATGTCTCATTTTATTAACCAGTAAAAATAATCTTCATTTCTACACACTCCTGTTTACAATAGGAAACATGCATGAATGGTGAATACTTAGCAAAAAGGCCTCCATGATTGCACTTTGAATGCCTTCATGACTTCACGATGGGAAGGCTTTCTAAACAGATCTGCTCTTCAGTAGAACTTGATGAAATATTAAAATTCTTGCATGGATCACTCACGCAGTAGGTAATGAGGAATGCCTTATCTACTTAACCTAGATTAATAGTATACTAGCTAATATATAAATTGGTCACTTCCACATTTGACACCGTTACAGCAGACAATTGAAGGCATTTAATCATTTTAATTGGATAAAAAGAGCTATTTCTGGGGAGATGGAAGGTAGTACAGTTGCCCATCAAATGCTTTTCCCCAAGGATCCTGGCCTTCCAGAGGCTAGTCTTCTTTTGACCTTTTCGGACTTTTCTGTGTCCCCACCCCCCATGTTATACATCCAACTTCCATTGGTCTGGAAGTTATTTGCGTGGCTAGGCAAAACATTTTATTCTAACACTTATTTCTACTTCATTTCTTCCAGTTATTAAAGAGTTTTTGTTTAAGATAAAAGGGCAAACACATTTAATCAGGGTTTATGGTAGTTGTAACTTGAGTTGACTCAATTTTGTTTACTTTGCTATTTTTTGTTGGTTGGTTTAAAAATGTAGGACAGGAAGAGATTAACCAAAGAACTTACATGCATATATGCATAGCCCAAGGATACAGACAATAGTGTAGTGAAGGCTGGATGGAGGGGAGAAGTGGGGGGAAAATAGGGGACATCTGTAATAATGTCAACAATAAAAAAGAAACTTAAAAAAATAAAAATGTAGGCCAACATTCTTAAAAAACAATCAACAATCCTATGGACAATGTAAATGATATGAAGGCCATGTGAATTAATCTTTTAAAACACAGTGTACCAAGGGTGGAGTAGAAATAGGAGAACCATTTAAAATGTTTCAATTCCATTTGAAAGTATGAAAGGTTAAATTTCTCTGAGCCTTAACAACAGTGATACTTAGCAAAGAAAAAATTAAAAAACTGAGCAAACCTTAATTTCTTTTAATGTAGATTTTTTTCTAGTTATATTGGAAAATAATGAAAAAAAGTTTTAATTTCAGGAATTCAAATAATAGTCATTAAATTACTGGGTAAAAATTCCAATAGTAATCTAAATTTAAAAACTGATGAACACAGAATAAAAGTCAGCTGCATTTGTGCTTGAACAGCAAAAACAAGCACAAAACAAAAAATAGCATCGCATGACAGTAAATGAGGTGTTTTGGGCTACGGAAGCATGTTAATTAAGTAAACATGTTTTCCTGCATCACATGTGAATGCAGAGATTTAAAACAACTTTGAATTAAAAAGAAAACACAACCTTTATTCTATATGTTCTTCTGTAGTACTTTGTCGCTAGATTTCTTTTTTCCCCATTGCTTTTTCCGGGAGTGGAAGGGAGAGAGGGACACATTGACCGGTTGCCTCCCGCACGCACCCTGACCGGAGCGGGACCTGCAACCGAAGTATGCACCTTGGCCGGAATCGAACCCGGGACGCTTCAGTCCATGCGCGAATGCTCCAAGCGCTGAGACAAACCAGCCAGGGCTGTTGCTAGATTTTTGCTGCAATTTTTGAGGGAGATGTTTCATATACAAAAACTAATGCTAGTTTGGTCATATTCATGTACAAAAAATATCCGTCACGCTTTTCAACATAACGTACAAAACTGTGAAATCTGTCAAAGTGGAAACTGTCTGGAATTTCTTAAAGTATTGGAAAGTACAGCATGGCAAAAAACACACAAAACCATTACATATAATCAATGTATGCGCATTCTGTAACACAGGGTGTTCTTAGTGTAACTGGAGTGCAAGTTATCTATATACACGCACGAAATGTTTCAGAAGCAGGTGAAGTAAACAAAAGCATCGCTTCTTTAAATTACACTTGATCACGTAGATGAGCAAGTTTCTGTGGTAGATCATCTGGTTCCATGGAAGTAGCAGTGGTGGCAACAGGTCCTGTCTGACCCTGTGGTAGTTCCATATTGAGATCGAGGCCAGCTTCATCTGCTCTTTCTTTTCTTTTTAATCTTCACCCTAGGATATGTTTTTATTGATTTTTTAGGAGAGAGGAAGGGGGAGAGAGAGAAACATGGATGTGAGAGAGAAACATGGATTGGTGTGTCTTCCATATGCGCCCTGACCGGGGATCGAACCCGCAATCTAGGTATGTGCCCTGACCGGGGATCGAACCCGCAATCTAGGTATGTGCCCTGACCGGGGATCGAACCCACAATCTAGGTATGTGCCCTGACCGGGGACCGAACCTGCAATCTAGGTATGTGCCCTGACCGGGGATCGAACCCACAATCTAGGTATGTACCCTGACCGGGGACCGAACCTGCAATCTAGGTATGTGCCCTGACCGGGGACCGAACCTGCAATCTAGGTATGTGCCCTGACCGGGCATCGAACCCGCAATCTAGGTATGTGCCCTGACCGGGCATCGACCTGCCACCTTTTGATGTACGAGATGATGCTCCAACCAGCTGAGCCACCCGGCCAGGGTCGCCTGCCATTTCTTGAAGCAGCGTATCCGCTTGGTTTTGTGGTGTTAGAGTTGTAGTACTACCCATTGTGTCTTCCATTTGTTGTGCGTGAACGTCCAGTGTTTTAAATTGGTGTTCAGATTGTCCATCAAGGCAGAAACCTCTTCAAGGTTCATGCTCCTCCATGTGGCGCCCGTGGAGTTAACCGCACCTGCCATGGCCTGGTTGCCTTGCCATTGTCACTGCAGCTGGAGCCCTGGCGCCGCAGCATCAGCCCTGGCGCTCCTTCTCAAGAAAGTAATTGCTCGGTTCCTCTGGCCGGCTGCGTGTTCAGCAGGTATTCCTGCAACTTCTGTATTGCCTTTCGGAATGGCCTTTTTCATCTTCGCCTTTTCAGCTTTTTCTTCTTTATCGCATTTCTTGGCACTTCTATTAAATTCTTTTGCAGCGAACTTCAAGTTAAATAGTTGTTTCTCTATATTTGCCATGGTCTCACGACTTTTCTTGGGAGATGACAGCCTGGGGCAGTGACGCAGGTTTGATGTGAGGGCGCTCAGAATTCCGTTTTAGTCCCATCTGCCACTCGCCGGTACCTAGGTTTGCCCCAGAATATTTTTCTTAAAACACAAGAGGAATATACACAATTCTCTACTACACACTCTCTGGTAATCTTGCTCAGAAGCAGAGCTCAAGCTCTTAGGAGGCCTGGGAGGCCTTGCAGGATCCGGCCTCTGCCACCCCTCTGCCGTCACTTCCAGTATGTTCCTCCTTTTCCCACCGTCCAGTTACATCAGCCTCCTTGATGTTCTTTGAATATGTCATTTGCTTGACTGCTCAGGACTTGGTAATTGCTGTCTGCCTGCTTATAATTCTCTTTCCCCAGATATCTACATGGCTTATTCCACAATGTTTTCAGGTCCTTGCTGATACGTCACTGTATTTTATAGGCCTTCCCTGCCTCTCCTGCATAAATAATAACAAGCTTCCACTCCATCCCAGCATTGCTGTTCCCCTTTAGCTAGCTTAGGATGGTTCCTGGCATTAGTATTACTCAATAAACGTTTATTGAATGAATAATTTATTATTCTTCTCTTGCATGGCTTTCACACATATTGGCCTAATAAGTGGATAGATACATGAATGATGATTATATTCTTTGGCACCAGCAGAAGCCAGTATTTCCCAATGGACTATTTCTCTGGAATGACTTTACAGTTCTTTATTGGGACAAAAGACTTAATCAGAACTTGTCAGGAACTCTTGGGTTCTGCCAAGATAGCATCTCACTCACAAATGGAAATGGCCATTAGTCATCTGCAGATGGAAAGCAGGGACAGAGGCTGGGGAGAGGGAGTAAGAGAGGATTGGGCTGCCCAAAGAGCCCTCCTCATATTGAGAAAGCTGATTGATAATACCTGGTTGGTTTTCAGATTAAAAATATATGTGTATATATATGCGCGTGTGTGTGTGTGTGTGTGTATGTGTGTGTGCTTTTGTTTGTGTATATTGTATGTGTACATATGTACTTTTGTATATATAAATATACACATAAAAAATCAAAATCAAAGATCCCTAAAGTGTAAAGAGTTGAACACCCTGAAGGACTCTGAAGGCTCAGCAGAACCCTCGATGCCTGGGGAACTAGAAATGTGGGGAATGCTTGCAGAATTTTTCTAGTTCACTTCTAGCTCCCTGGACATTACTTTATGCTGAGGCTAGACATAGACCAACGAACAACAACAAAAGTCCTGGCTTTCATATAGCTTACTACCTGGTAGGTGGAAACAAAGAGCAAGTAAATAAATCTAAACTGTGGTGGTGGTATACATGCTGTGAGGAGAGGAAATGAAAGCAGGAGATAATGGAGATCCGTTACTGGAGTTGATTTGGTAGGGAGCTGAGTCTTGCTTGACAAGAAGTTAAAGGACCAGCAGATGCAAAGACCTGAGGAGTAGGTGTTGTTAAATTAAAGGGATATGAACACGAATGAATTAAGTGAGACCAAAGTTATGTAGAGCCTTTAAGCCATGGTAAGGAGTTGAAGTTTTATTCTGATTACAAGGAAAAGCCATTGGGGCCTTTTTAGCAGGGGAGTGACTGATCTGAATTTAGAAAAATCACTCTGACTAGTCTATGGAGGGTGGACCATAGTGTGCACCAGTAGAAACAAAAGATAGGTGCGTGGCTATTGCCATTCAGGCAAGAAAATATAGCAATGTAGATTAGAGTAGTAGCAATGGAGATAGTAAGAAGTGGATGGATGTGGAATACATTTTGGAGGTAGAGTCAATAGGATTTATTGATGATTCAGATGTTGGGTGTGAGAGATAAGTAATTGAGGATATTATTATTAGTCAAGGTAAGCTAGGTTGTGTTGTGGCAACAAACTACTCCAAAATATCAAAGGCCTAAAACAAAAGAGGTTTATTTCTCACTAACATGTCATATCCCATGTGTGTTGGCTAGTGGTTTGATATTTTTATAATCGTCCTCCCCCTGGGCCATGGGATAGCAGGGTAGTCTATTAACTGGAATATTGGTGGCTGACATTGAAAAAGGAAAAGAGAAATTTGGAGATTTTATGTTGGAAACAATGAAATGTTTGGCCTGGAAATGACACATATCATTTCTAATTGGCCAAAGGTAATCACACAGCTCCACCTACCACAGGTGGCCAAGACATACAATCCTATCGTGTGCCAGGGAGGCAAAGGATCAGAACCACTCAGACAGCAGCACTAATGATTCCCTGGGAACTTTCAGGTTTAGAAAACTGGTAATAACACTATCCAAGTGATGATGCTTGAGAGGAGTGGGCGTGGAAAGGGTGAAATCAATATTTTTGTTTTTAGCCATGCTTAGTTTAAAAGCCTTTTCAGCAGAAATGCCAAGAAGACAGTTGGAAATGTGAGTCTGCTGATAAGAGATAATCTCTGGCTAGAGATATAAATTTGAACATCAACAATATTTAAAGTAATGTGACTCATAGAATGTAGTTGGAATAAAGAAGAGGGCCAAAGACAGAATTCTGGGGCTCTCCATAAGTACAGGTCTTACAGAGGAGAAGCCAACAAAGGAACTGAGAAAGAGATTATAATGGTGGGGACACAAGAGAGCATAGAACAGTAAAAGACCTTGAGGAGTAAATCTTGCAGGGAGAAGAAGAAGGTTGTCCTGAGAGGTCAAGGGAAATGAGAATTAATCATTGGTTCTGGCAGTCTACTGACCACTCCTATGGTGTGGTATGGGCGAGAGACTAATTTGAAATGGATTGAGGAGAGAGCGATCGGTGTGGAATTGATGAAAGACAACTTTTGGAAGAGTTTTTCTTGTAATCAGAGCAATCAAATGGGGCTGGTAGTGAGGAGGGACACGGCATCAAGAAGATGGGAGGTTGGGGCTGTGTGTAAGCTTGTGGGCAAGATGATGATTTTGTCTTTTGACGTATTTTTACTTAAGAGAAAGGCAATCAAATGAAAAAATACTCAGCTGTTGGTTGGAGATATGAGTCTGAACACAGAGGAGAATCAGAGCTGCTTAAATATTTAGGAGCCCACTGCCTAGAGAAAAGAGCCGGGGCTGGGAATGTGATAAAAAGTGCAGAACAAAGAGAGTGGCGAGATCAAGGTTGAGCCTTAGGGGACACGCACTTGAATAAAATCAGAAGGAAGAGTAGCTAGTTAAGAAATGGGAGAAAATAGGTTGAGTAGATTTTAAGTCATAGAAATCAAAGGAAGGGAGTTTCAGTACCTTTTCAAGAGGCTTTTCTTCAAGTTCTGTGTCCTCATAAATATGTATTCCACACTTCATACTTTCAGGCCACATTTGAAATAGACTCTGTTATAGTTGATTAGATATATAGCCCAAGACAGGTGGAAGATTTAGGATACGGTGTTTGCTTTTTTAATCTCCAATCAATGGGATGGATACTCTTCTATTCTTTTTGCTATTGCTTCCTCTCCTTATTTAGAAAGTTCTCTAAAGATTACTTAAAATGAAGATACTGTTAGTGCCGTAGTCATCACTGTCTTTTTCTTCTTTTCTTCCTGCTCCTCTATCATCATCATCATCATCATCATCATCACCACCACCACCACTAGACCCCATTAGATTAGTTATTTTGGTATTTTAATGATTTGGTGTGAATCCCTGAGGGACATGCCCATTCGTGCAGAGGCCATATTGACCGCAGTTTTGGTTATTTGTTGAGTACTTACTGAGTGCTTACCTCAAAGATGGGCATGATTCCTGCCCTAAGTTCTTCCAGTTCAGTTTCCTATGGAAGATAACAGAGAAGCTGGAGGGAAAAGAAGTGCTCAGAGGGAATACAAGAGATTAAGGCTACAGATATATAGTGTACTAGAATAATTTGGCAGAAGCTTCTCCGTTCAGGCGAGTTAGCTGTAAAAAGCATATGTAGATGAATAGCTCTGAAATGTAGGTGCTGGGTCCAGTAGTGATTATATATCTCTTAATATCAAATGGAATAAAAGTGGACTGTCTCCTCCTTTAAACTGGGAATTTTGTGGTCTTATGACACCTCTCCAGATCATAATTTGGACCATTTCCAGTCCTTGTGGTCTCTTGGATTTCTTGGTCCACACCTCTCTCTCCCTCCCTTCTTTCTCTCTCCCGATTCCTCCCTCCCTCTCTCCTTCCTTTCTTTTCAGCATTTCTCACTTTTCCTACTGAATTCCTTTTATCACTGTCTTGACATCTACCAGTTGTCCAAGCCAGGGACCTGAAGGTCATTATTATTCCTCCTTTATTCTTAAACATTTTTCTAAGACCCATTTGTTCCAAAGGCATGTTGACTTCACTTATCTTTGTCTTCCCCATTGTCACTATCTTAGTTTATTCATTCTTTTTTGGGTATTTACCATGTTATGGGCCACAGACCAAATATAGGACGGAAGTGTGAAGAGTAGATTAATGGAGGGAGACACTGGATTTGGAGTTAGGACTAGTTAGTAGGCTATATTGTACTACTTTGTGTGAGACTTATCCAGACTCTCTCTCTAGAGCACAACTGGCCTTTCTATTGAGAAACTCCTACATATTCCCCTTCTCACTTCCTTGTACATATATACGCTTCCATGCATAACACCTCTACTGAAAGGTAAGCTCCTTAAGGGGACCGTGCCATTCGTCATAGAGCCCGACACTTAGTAAATTCTCTTTGATTGTTTACTGGATGATCCAATAAAATGGGGGCCTAAATAGGACCAATGATAGCAGGGATGGAGCCTAGAAAATGATTGCAAAAGATTTGTTGGATATAGAATCAAATACATTTGGTAAGAAATTAATACTATGGGCAATGAGGAGGGAAGGGTCAGATATATCTATAAAAATTTAAGCTTGGGTGACCATTTACAGAAATAAGAAAGTCAAGAGGAGGGATTGGTGAGATTGATTATAGACAGGTTGATTTTAAAGGTCTGCAGGGAATTTTAATTTTAGATAGATGAATTGTTCCAGCAGACAACCCATTTTTGTGGCCTGAAGCACTGGGGAGTGTTTAGGGTAGAGATGTGCCAGTGAGTGAGATAGAGAAAAAGGGAAAGAAGGCCTTCATCAGATGCTTGGGGAAAGCCTCTTTTTAAGGAATTTGGAAAAGATGCTGATTACAGAGGCTGAAAATGAGTCACCAAAGAGTTACTTGGAAAGTGTACAGTCAGGAAACCCCAGAAAAGAGAATTTTGAGAAGGGAGTGATAGACAAAACTGTCAGCTATAGTGCAGATAGTGAGTGTTCAGAGGATTGAGACCTATTTAAATTTAATTAATAGGCTATTAGTAATCTTATTTCAGAATTATTTACTGATGAGTTAAATATGTTTTATTGTGGGAGGCAACTAATATGGAGTATTTTTAATGCTGCTGGGCAAGCTGGTAAAAATTCTCTCCTCTTTCATCTGTGGTTAAATAAAATTCATTTTATTGGTTTTTCTTGGAGCTGCATCCTCTAGCCACACAGCCTAGTGGAATCCAGTGGCAGAAGCCAAAGAGATAAAAGCTAAGTATCTGGATTTATCCCCTCACCCCTTTTGATTTCCTCTGCCCGTTACTAGGTGTTAAGCAATAGATTTAGGGTTACTGATAGGTTCAAGTTGATCTCTTGCCTTTTCTTTGCCCTGGATCTAAAGGTCTCTCTTGATTTCCCCCCTTTTCTGTGCATTCATAGCTTGAATAAGAGTAAGAGAGCCCTAGATAGATCCTAATAGTCTTTCAGGTGCTACAGGCCACGGTGTTGGTATTTTCTTCGGGGCAGCCCATACCAGAGCCAGAGGGGAGGATGCTACTGTGCATGTCTCTCCTTAATCCTTGGGCTCTGGTAAATACAGAAGACGCTTGCTGGTCAAAATTACGTCAGGCAGGAGAATAAAGAGTTTCTGCCTCTGTGGTGAAAGAAAACTTAGACAAGGGCATGGCCAATAAATGGCCCATTAGAAATGGGCAAAATAGTGACCATGTGGGGTCAGTGCTTTGAAAATTCCAGGAAAGGTCCTTGAAAAACTCCAGGATTTATTAAAACTCATAAATTAAACTATGTACTATTTGTTTTCTTTATAGTTAGAAATACTTTACTATCCTTTTTCTTTCTTTCTTTTTTTTTAAAGTGTTAGCACTTCCTTAGAAGGCATTTAATGAAACATTTGATAGTGGTTACTTCCATGCCAGTCCAAAAGAAACTTCTACAGATTAAGGAGCCAGAGGCAAGAATGGGTTTTTCCCCAAGTTTTAGCTTCTTCTCAGGAGGCTTCCTAGACTTTTGGTGGTAGGAAGGTCCCCCAACCACCATATATATTTCCTAGGCTCCTTACATACTTTCTTGTCCCCTTGATTATTCCGGTTTAGCCTGATTAGATGGTACCAAGCTTTCCACCTGCTCATTTGGATTCCAAGGAAAGTTGGTAAATGGAGCGATCACTGATTCCAACATGCCTCTTCCAGCTTCTGGCCGCTGCCAGCATTCCTTCACTTGTGGCTTCATCCCTCCGATCTCTGCCTCCTTCTCTCTGCCACCTTCTCTCTGTGCGTCTAATCTTCCTCTGCCTCCTCCTTACAGGGTTACAGGTGATTGCATGTAGGGCCCACCTGGATCATGCAAGATACTCACTTCAAGAGCCTTAACTTAATCACATTTACAAAGACCCTTTTCCAATGAGGTTACATTCACAGGTTCCTGTTCTGCCTGCTGTTCTGCCTGCTATAGAATCTGATGTCTTTCCACCTTTGCAGACTCAAGGTGTTTAGTCTTCTTGGAACTTGGTTTGCGTACAGACATACCTCATGAGTACACGGCTTCCAAACTGATGGCCCATTTGAAAGAAGCTGGGAGCTACTGTCAGGAAGGGGCTAATTTAGGTCAGTCTCATGCCATTGGACACGTGTGGTCACATTCCCGGTTCTCAGTATTAACATAAACAATTGATCCTTGTTGAGAAGCTGATTAAGTAACTAGAAGAGCTGGCTGGGGTTCTGAGCTAGTCAACAGCTGCCTCTTATGAGGCCCTGTTTTGTGTGGATCTTTTCCCAGTTCTGGGGGAGCAGGTGTGCTCAGCTGGCCTGACACTCACTCTTCTGTGTCCAACAGTTGCCATCTTTTTCACCAGGAGAGTCACAAAGGACCTAGGTGGTCACTGGGAGGGGAGTTGAGGTGGGATCAAGAGAGGGGAGGAGCTCTTGAGTGCAAGGTCAGAGCAGAGAATTCACAAATTTTTGAATTGGGGAAGAACTTCAGTATTTGAGCTCGGGAAGCAGAGCTCCTGGCTCCTCTACACCTGTGGCACATCTCCCACCTATGGCCTAAGGAGCGGCCTGGGCCCCAGGGGAGGCCTTCTGCAAGGCTCTCACGCGTGCTCCTGAACTTGCCTCCTTCGGCGTACACGCCTCACTGTAACCTGCTAGTCTAAGCCACAAGCAGGAGAGCCTCACTTTTCTAGCGATTCCTTTATGATTCAGCTTGGAGAAGCCGGATGTAAGGAGGATCTTAGGGAAACATCAGTTGTTTTTTCCGTTGCATGTAGGCAGGATAATGGTAGTGACTGAGTGCACCGGCACTCAAGTCAGGCTTACCTGCGTTTCATTCTGGCTCCGCTACAGAAGAGCTGTGTCACTTCATGGAGGTATTAGAATCCCGGGTTCCTAGTCTCCTCTTCTGTGAAATGAGGGTAATAGTAAGCAACACTTACCATGTGGCAGGGGCTATTCTAAGCACTGTGCATGCACAACAACCCTCTGAGGCAAGTACTATTATTATCCTGCTTCAGCGATGAAGAAACTGGGTACAGAGAGGTTAAGTAACAAGTAGCAAAGCAAGGATTTGAACCCAGGTGGTTTGGTTTCGGCAAACATCTCAACCCTACTTTATGCTTCCTCTCATGCCTCAGGCTTTTGTGAGTATAAAATAGGGTGGCCTTGGAAAGTCCTGCTTACATCTGTTGTCCAGGTGAAGTATGAATAGTGTCCTCTTTTACTCTCAAAAGCGTCATGGTGTCATGTCTCAGTTTGGATATTTGTCACATGAGAATTAAATAATTATATGTTAAATACTAAAGACAATGCCTGGCCCAAGAAAACCCTCCATTAAGGTTAGCTATTGCTACTTCTGCGACTGCCATCGCCACCACCGCTACAACCCACGATCATCCCAAGTCTGGGAGGCTTAGAGCTGAGGGTTAACTCAGGTTCTGAGAATACGTATCACGGGAAACACCACTCCCCATTCTCACACCCACTGCGGACTTTGCTTGCTGGTCACAGCACAACAGTCTCTCCTGCTTTGTGTCCTAGGCAGCCACTCTTAATTGATCAAACTTGACATATGAAATTAAAATGATTTGCCATACCTAGTTTTATTAAATGGAAGAATCCGAGATCCCCACTGTATGGAGAATTTGAATGTAAGTTGAGCTTGTGGGTTTCTCCACTTATATCGACACTTATTTGATCCCCAAAGGTGATAATGGATTTTGGACTCTTTAGGCACACTGTATCCCTTTTCTACAGTAATCCTCTCTGCCTACTTCTCTATCATTTGTACCTCTAAAAGCATTTTGATTCATAATAATTTTCTATTCCCTGCCTATAATTTGATAAAGGGCCATCAAAATACTATAGAGATGAGCGTGATATAAATAAGGTGTGAGTCATAATAGGGATTATCATTGACATCTAAGATCCATGACTTAGGAAGGCTATCTTTAAATGTGATTTGTGTAACTGGTAGTGAAATTCATTTCGGGTTGGTTTTTGCATGGAATAAGGGACATCTAGTGGTTATCAAGGTCTCTGCAGATTTACTAAAGGTAATGTAAAGTCATAGGCGTATGTATTGGGGCTTAGTACCAACACTTTGCAAAGGAGCACCCCCAAAAGAGGGTGGCCCCGTTTGTTGCATGACCCTTTATTTTGAAGTTAACAAAGGGTAAAGAAACCTGCTCATAAAAAAATCAATTTGAGTCCTAGCATTTCCATCTATATTATTGTCAGTTTGAAACAACTCTTATTTGCACCAGGTTGGAAATGATTCTCTTATCAGGTACCTGCCAGCTTGGCGTATTCCTCTTATCACTTTCCCCACCTCTTCTGCTGATTGCAGAAGGACTCTTTGCACCACTTTGAAAAGCCATCTATCTGATTAGAGTCTTTATTAGGCTAAGAAACAGAGCTGCTTAGCAGGCCAAGCAAGAAACAGTTTGTGATTGCTTCTGACAGGCAGAGCTCCTTCTTTGGAAGTTGCTCAGCCATCAGGAAGCCATACAGCTCTGGTTTGTATAAATGAATGGGCTTCACATGATAAGAGGATGATCTATAAAGCCCTTGTGTGAACTTCGTAGCCCCAGAGGGTCCTCCAGGAGCCTGATCATTGGTCAGCCCCTCTTGGTATAATCTGTCGCCATCCATGGTTCTGAGCTCACTGCTTCTGTCTTCTGGGCGGCGTAGAACAATAACTTGCTCCTCATGTGCTACTATTGTTCCCAACCAACTATTTTAGACTTCTTGAAGGTTCTGTTTCATTGAATCTTTTTATAGTACTTTCCCCAGTTCTTCTGCCTTTGGGACTTTCATATAATCTCCTTCTCCAAAAGTGATTTGGCACTCCTATTGCAATCTATCTTCTTTCAGGATAGTTGGTAGCAGCCAGAAGTTGCTTGCTGTGGCCAAAGCTTCATTGTTGGGGATTCATTCTTGCTTTTTGACCCTAAGAACAGATGATGAAGGCTCTGAGGCACTGTTTCAAAATCCCCATGTGTTTTTTATGACAGTTCAAGCTACATTGTCATAAAGAGATAGATTGTGGTCCCTTAGCATACTCCAGAGTGGGAGGCGGTGTTGGTCCTGAGCTCTGTCAGCTGATCTCTTAGAGAATCTTGCTGGGATCTGCGCTTTCTGGTGTGCAGAGCTTTCCATCATGATGGCCTCAGAATACAAACATTCTTGAGCATGCGCCCTAGGGAAAACTCAACTAAATATTCAGTGATTCCATCAAACTCTTTTTAACTGCCTGTGATACTTTAGCTTTCTACCTTCTCATCTCATCTCTTATTGTCAAGCAGAATGAATCTAGAGGCTTCTTTCTGCATGATGGTCCTCCCTGACCTAGAGGCATCAGAAAGTGGTCTTTGTGACCTTCCTTGCCCTTCTCCCTCCCCATCCTTCCACATCTTCTTACAAACATGTACTGACTTTGTGCCGTGCATGTAGAGACACAGGGAAGAAAGACACAGTTTCCTTCACTTAAGAAGCTCCCAGTCCTACTGGGGGAGACAGGCAATTACAGCCCAACAGGATCATTTCTGTGACAGCAGCTAGAACGTGGAGCCGTGGGAGCGGAGGAGGAAGTCAGCGGTGGGTGGGGGTGGAATGATGATGAAGAATGTTGATGAAGGCTTCCCAAAGGAGGCACTGCCTGAATTATTCCTCAGAGGTGAGCAGTAGACAGCCAGATAGGTGACTTGGGTAAGGCTTGTCCTGGGAGTGGTTTATTGGGAGGATGTGGAACTTGGGCAAGGTTGGCATTGATGAGGTAGAGACTAGATCAGGCAGAGTCTCTTATGTAACGCTTAAAAGTTTGCATTTGATTCTGAAGTTGATAGAGAATCATTGAAGGGTTTTAAGGAAGGAATGACATGATATCCTGAGGGAAAACAGTGAGACAATTAGTGTCATTTCTAGTCCTTGGAATAAAAATAACAGTAGAGTCCTAGTGTTTCAGGAAGGTACATTTTAAATTTTGTCACCTTTCTAATCAAACTGCTAAAGGTTTTCTTTCTACTCTAATGGTTCCTTTTTTTCCTTATTGTATTTTTACCGCTTTCCATAATCAGGCACCACCTACTCATCTGATCTTAGTTTTTCTGCTTTGTGACATGTAGCTTTCACACTAGTCAGGTAGGTACCCTCGTCAAATATTCTGAGACAGAAGGAAATGTAGGTGTGCACTGGGTAGGTCGGTTTCTAACATAAGCAAATGTAAAAAGGGTGTGTATTCATTGAGCCTCTACTATGGGGCTGGCACTTTGCTACACACTGGGAATGCATTGGTTTCCACATCAGAAACACACAGCCTCTGTGTTTATGAAGCTTACAGTCTAGAGGACCATAGCAGTGCCATTCCTGGCAAGCAGAGGGGAGAGAAAAATAATCTGAGTCAAGTTTCTGATCACAGGCCCTTGTATATTCATTAATTGAGTATTTAAAACATTTACATAGATTTTTTGTTTCCAATATTCTAGTACAGTTAGCCAAATTAAATTAAATTGGCTTTTGTGTTAGAGGATAACACAGGTGAGAGTAGGTTCACCTCCAGTTCCATCTCTCAGTGACTGGTGGCAGCTTCCTAGAGCATCATCTTGAGAAGAATTCTGAGGATCCACCTGGGTTCAGTGCGAAAGGGGCTAGAACAGAATGGCATCAATTGACAATAATTGCCATCTGCCAGGAAGGAAGAGTAGTGACATATACTTGCCAACATGGCTGCAAGAGATGGGAGAGTTTCCTATCCAGGTATGGCTGGAAGATCATCTGGCAAACTTTTTAGATCATCTGAAAAGATGTTTCATGATCCACTGACAAGGCCTGTCTCGGAGAACTATGGCCCATCCATGCCAGTTCATGTCTTACTTATTTGCCTTTCTGTCTGTGCCAAGTTCTTTTTTTTTTTTTTTTATATCTTTATTGACTTCAGAGAGAGAAAGGGAGAGGGAGAGAGAGAGACAGAAACATCAGTGATGAGAGAATCATTGATCGAGCCCACAACCTGGGCATGTGCCCCGACTGGGAACCGAACCCCGATCTCCTGGATCCTAGGTCGACGCTCAACCTCTGAGCCACGCCCGGCCGGGCTGTGCCAAGTTCTTGTTTCATGAACTTAGTAGAAGCCTGGTAGGCTCTGCGAGGATGATTAAGCCTGTGTTCACGAACCTTATTTCCTGTGATAGACTGAACCTTCACAGTATCCTAACTGGGCCATAAACTTGATAAGCTGGCTTTTTTTTTTCTGCGGGATACATGCACATATAGTGGCCTCTTTCTGATCAGCCTTTTTAACTGAATAAAAGTCCAAAGAAAGTTCTCGAGAATAAAAATAAGACCTTTACTGCAAGTGTGCCAAGGGTTGGGAATCTTTCTCACCTGGTGGGAAGCTTCTTACCACCTGTAACTGAGCTTAAACCTATCTGATCATTTCCCTTTCATGAAGAATCCATCGGGCAAACAGATGTTTGTCTAAGTCTTGAGCACAAGTGGTAATGACCGGCATTATTAGCAAGGCTGTTGGGCTGCCCACTGGCCCTTTCATTCATGGGGGCAGGGTGACTGACTGGGGCGCCCCCCCCCCCCCCCCCCCGGCTGGAATACCTGCGTGCCCACATGGCTGGGTACTTCCTTCAAAATGAAGACGGGACTGAGGACTTTTCTGCTTCAACATCAGTTTGCCTGGACTTTTCCTGTTACTCCAGCTCGCTTTATGTTCCTTTTATCTTTTCCTGGCCACTCTTTTACCAGTGGGACCGGAGATCAGAGATTATGAACTGGTGGTCCCTGGTGACATCTAGCCAGCAGATATATATTTGATCCACAGCCCTGGCCAGTTTGGCTCAGTGGTTAGAGTGTCCGCCCAGGGACTGAAGGGTCCCAGGTTCAATTCCAGCCAAGGGCATGTACCTCAGTTGCAGGCTTGATCCCTGCCCCAGTTGGGGCGAGTGTGGGAGGCAACCAATTGATGTGTTTCTCTCACATCGATGTTTCCCTCTCTCTCCCTTCCACTCTCTCTGAAAAGCAGTGGAAAAAATATCCTTAGGTGAGGACTGAAAATAAATAAATAAATATATTTGATCCACCGAGTGTTGATCACACATTTTAAAAGTTAACTAACTGCCAACATTCTACTACTTGCTTCAACTTCATCTAGAGTCTTTTCCATCTTTATTTGGAGCCTTAGAAGTTAGACATTTTTTTGCTCCTGCCTTGCAAGTCTGAAACTCGGTTCCCATTTTCTATTTCTGGTGCTTAGTTTTTATCTTTGGTGGATCCTGACCAGTGCTAACAGAATTAAAGCATGAAAATGGTGGCATCCGTGGCATGTAGCAGTTGGGACTTTGGGCCCCAGGTTGGATGTCAGCTGCAGCTCAGCAGGCAGTTAGTTTGCTGACCCCTGTTAGCAAGGCCATAGATGCAGATGTGGCCCCAGCCATGCCAGATATTAGGTTCTTCTGACTTTGGAAGCTAAGAGGACCATCTGTTGCCACATTTGTGCTTGGACTTCACTGCTGGAGCTTGGTCAGTGGTGCACTGTGATAGAAAATGATGTTAATGATAATGAATCCTAAATCTGTGCAGATGCATAGGGTGAGAGAGAGGGAGGGAGGGACAGAGAGAGATGAGAGAGAGAGACAAAGAGCAACAAGAGACAAGGAATGGCCACTATTAGGCATTTACATATATTATAAATGCCACTGTCTCCTGAGCTGACGGTTGGCTTAGAACTTATCCTTAGAGAAGAGCGAATCTTTGCCTCCTAATGACTCCATGCCAGGCTAAGCTGTCTGTTGATTTAGTTCTGGCTTTTCACAGAAAATAACAAAATTAATAGTGATAACTACCATTCATTAAGTGCACATGAAGGACCAGGAACTGTGTAAAGTACTTCTGTATGAGACAATATTATCTCATTTATTCTTTAGAACCCTGTGAAGTGAGACTGGTTATCTACATGCTGTGGGTGAAGAACCTGAGGCTGAGGCCAGTTAAATATTTTGTCCAAGGTCACAGAGCTGGCAAGGGTGAGGCAGGACTCAGACCCTGGTTTGTGAGACTGAAAAGTCCATGGTCTGGCCACTGCCCTGTGGTTAAGTCCTACATCTAATCTAATGAAGATAGAAGCATTTATTAAGCACAGGTACAGCTGGGTGCTACTTCAGATTTTAAAAGGCACAATGCATACTTTTTGCTGATAAGGTATTTAAAGGTATTTTGAAAAGACAAGACCTGTGCTTTTTCAAAGAGAACAAATACAGTGTTTTGAATGACAAATGAGTGGAGCAGACAGTTCAGAGGAGGGGCAATCACAGCCGAACAGAGTCATCAGTTGTCGGAGGGACAGAGGGAAGTGGGGCTGAGAAAGTAGAATGTGTGATTGCATGGCCATCCCAGAAGCAAGATTCTTGCACAGGGCTTCTTAGTTATTTACCCTGAGAAGGAATGTTACATAATAATATCAGCACAGAAGTTTATCTAGAAGCTGCACCATCCTGGATGCTGAAGAGAAAAGCTCATTTCATTATTATCTACTGTCAAAAGGTTAAGTTTGGGTGAGAGACAGATACACCTTTGTCTATTGCTTGTATGTGAACTGCTCCACACATAGGCACAAATTTGAAAGGCTTTAATGGGATTTGTAGTCAATGCTGTTCCACATCAAGACAACTGGCACTGGCTTTACACCGTTCTGTTCCGGCCACCTGGACACTGGAGAGATGTCCCCCAGCATCCTGACCATTAGACATCCTCCATTGACCTGGATCAGTGCAGTGGTGCTCAGTCATGAGGTCATGGACCTCGAAACAGTGGTCTTACAAGCTGACCTGTGGTTTTATTGAAACTGTCCTATATGTAGACCCACAGAAAATTAAGTCTGCTATAAAAACAGGAGAAAAGAAAGGCCATCTGGTAAACCTCCTATTCCTCGACAGGAGAAATAGTACCAAGAAGCCATCTGGGCACTGCAGGGCATGTGTCCACACTCCTCCATTCCTTCTAGTTCCCTTACAGGCGTGCTTGGGGATGTGGCATTTGCAACTGAATACGTGGAAATATGTTCTCAGGAAGCCGAGAACAGAACAGAGTGGCCTGGGATAAGATGGAAGAGGGAGAAAAGAAATTCTCCTGGGAGCTGGAACTGTCTCTGTGACTTAGATTCATTCTCAGGGACCTGCCACATACCTCAGGCATCATGGAAGAGTTTAATGTAAAAAGAACATTATGTAAATGAGAATAGTCTTCTTTTCCGATCAGGGCAAATGTTGTCAGCACTAGGGCAGACAGCTTCGTCAGTGGCAGGCAATATAAGGATTCTAAGTTTATCAAATGGCAGGGATCAGCAAGGACCAGAGTAGCCAGCAAGGGCCTGGAGTGGGTTTGGATGCAGATCCTGGTGAAGGGGCACTGTTTAAAGAGGTTGGAGGAGAGGAAGGCACTGGAGCCTGGGGAACAAAGATGCAGAAGCCAGCCCCTGAGTTCATACAGAGGCCCCTGAGGTGACTGGGAGGAGAGGAACAGGAGCCCATTGGAGAGGGACATACCAGTTGTAAAGGGCTTCACCACCAGGATGGAGCTGCTTGGGTTTTTGTGTTTGACAAAGGGATTTCTGTTTTATGGGTAGGTAGGGGCTACAGCAGAGTCTATAAGCTGCCACCCTGGAGCATGGCCTTGCCCTAGTGCAGTCAGAGAGATCTGGGCTCAAGTCCTAGCTATGCCCTTAATAGGCTATGTCTTGGGCATACTCATCCCCCCTAAGCCTCATTTCTGTAAAATAGGGGCTAAATCCATCGACTTGCTTAATGTGGATGATACACGATAGAGTTTTTTAAATGTTTTTATTGATTTTTGAGAGAGAGGAAGGGAAAGGGAAAGGGAAAGAGAGAGATAGAAACATTGGTGTGAGAGAGAAACATCGATCGTTAGCCTCCCGCACATGCCCTGACCAAGAATCGGACCCACAACCTGGGCATGTGCCCTGACCAAAAATCAAACTGGTGACCTTTAGGTGCATGGGATGACACTCGACCAACTGAGCCAAACCAGCTAGGACTACAATCATGTTTTTCAAGTGTCTGGCACATAGCAGGTGCACAATAGATGGCAGCTATGTTTACACATCGTATGCGGGAAACGTATTTATCCGTTTTACGTTGACTGGTAGTAGAGCGCGCGATAAAAACTACCCGCAAACAATGTGTTTGTTATGTTGTTCCTGCTGCCATAGCTTGCCTTACCCCGGTACTGTTCTGTGCGCCTCTGTATCACAGATTATGAGGGCATACGAGTGCCGTCCTTCTGAAAGAGTCTGTCTTAACTCTGACACTGTCATCCGTTTTGCTGTCTGGCCTCCTAAGCAGGAGATGGGAGTCCCAGCAGCAGTCTCTACAAGCCCGTGGGTACAGCAGCAAGCCCAGCCTGTCGCCCTCCGTGGCTCTGGCTCTGCCTCTGCCTCCCAGGCTGTGTGACATATCCTCCCATTGGGAGTCATTTCCACTTTGTCTTTAATTGCTCCTCGTTGGGGCACCTTGTCAGCCAAGGCAGCTTCCTGTCACTTGATGCCACATCTCTTTCTAGTTCAGTCATCAGTTGGGGACTTTCATTTAGTTGAAAGTCTGATTTTACGGAGAATACTGTACCAGATGCTAATTTGCCTTGAAGGAGAGAGCAGCAGGGTTTCTTGCCTTCGTGTCCTTCCTAAGGTGCTGATACATTTCTGCAGATGAGGAAATGAATACAGTGGGACTCAGAGGTCACCCAACTGTAGTAAGAAAGATGTGAACACACACGCACATGCACACGCACATGCACACGCACGCACAATTCAGGGCCGGGGCGTAGATAAATAGCTCACCTTCAAAGAGCTTTTGAGAGAAGTCTGGTTGTCTTTGTCTGGCCAGTTGCTGGCCCTGATTCTCCTGCCTGTCTCTCCAGGAATCTGCATTCTAGTTATTCACCTTCTGTTCCTGTCTCCGCTGTGTATCCTTCTTACAAAAGAGTTTCTCTTCATAGGATTCTGCATTCCTTTCCTTTAAAAGGCCTTTTTCTTTTTTATTCCTGCCTCCTGTAGGGATATCTGAACTCTCTTGCCATTTATCATTCAATGGAGACATGCCTCAGTCTGTCCCACTGGGATGAGCTATTGTTATGCATTAATAATTAACCTTTACAAGGAGCTCTAGTCCTGTAGGCATCTAACCCAGTGCAGACAAAGCCAAAGTTTGATTATGACAGAGAGATCTCACATGCTGGGGCACAATAGCGGTGGTAGGAAAGGAGGAGTGCCAGTCATTAAACTTCTATTTTCTTTTCTGGTTCACTCACTTGAGAGATTGCTAAGGATCCTGCAGTTTCTCCTTCGCACAGGGTCAGTCCAGTAGAGGGAAAATGGGAAATTCAGCTTTTGAACTGGGGAGTTGAACATGCATGACTTTCTACATAAGGTTAAAGATGAGCTTCATGGGAGCTGCTGGTGGGACCTTGTTTCAAGTGTTCACAGTGGTGAAGCACGTGGACTCTGGAGCCCAATTCCCTGAGTTCAAGTCCTGCTCTGCCACTTACCAGCTGTGTGACTGTGGACTGGTCCCTTAACTATTCTCCGCATCTGCTTCTGTATCAGTAAAATGGGGGAATGGTGAGGATATTTCAGAATGAGTGTTGTCAGGATCTAATGGGATGGTAGGCTTCAGATCCTCAGCATGGTGCCTGGGAGTAGGTGCTCAGTAAATATTAATATCATTATTTTCAATGTTACTGATTACGGTTAGGCCCATGATCAAGGTCATATAGTAGGTGAGGCATTTTCGATTCTTTGTTATTAGTTATACACTGAAAGGCAAAAAACTCTGCTTGAATCTCTCCTGGTGACAGGGGAGAGAAGGGGGACAGTTCTATAGCTGGATGTTAGGGATTAAATGGTAAGTACTGGAATGACTCAACCCATTAACTTTTTATCACTTAGATGGATTGATTGTGAGACTAATTTCGACACTTAAATCTAATTATTTTCCTGAAATGGAGATGATAATATCCTCTGATCTTTGGAAAGGATGAAATCAGATTAATAACAAATACAACAACCATCCACAAAATAGCTGAGATTTTTATACCCTGACTATGTGCCATTTCTAAGTGCTTTATATGTATTAACTCGTTTCATCCTTATAAAATCGCTTACTCCTATGTTCCCATTTTCAAAGGAGAAAACAGACTGAGATAAGTTAAACAACTTTGCCAAGGTCACATAGCTTGTAAGTAGTGGATGTGGGATTTGAATTTAAGTCTGGATCCCGCCTTAGAATTTGAAAAAGATAATGTACAGGACAGAGCTCAGTGGTTGGTATAATCAGTTCTCTAACGTTGGCCCTGTTCCTTTCCAATTTTTTTTTTCCTGTTTATTGTATGCATGTGACATTGCTTAGACATCAGAGGTCCAAGACTCAACCAGGGCACTGCATCAAAATTCAGTTCTAGTGACAGCAAAACCTTTTTGAAATTCTAATTTGGGAGAATAAAATTAATCCTTGCTTTTATGTGGATTATACCAGGTTTAGAAAGTCAAATTATATTTGTTTATATTTTAAGGTGTTTCATCCCCTCACTATAAGTATATAGAGAACACACACAATGTGCAATGAAACACAGACGTCTTCCCCCATCAACTCTTAACAATCATTTTCTTTAAGCAATACATCCACATGGTTAAAAAAAAATCAAATACAATAGGGTACTGTGAAAAGTAAGTCTCCCTCCCACGCCTGAATATTAACCTGACAAATCCACTCCCCAGTGACAATTTTATAGTTCCTTGTGTTTTCTTTCAAAGATGTTTTATGCATTATGAGCATATATACCTATAACACCCCCAAAATGCGCACTTTACACAATGAGAGCATAATGCATATTCTGATCTCTTCCTTGCTAATTTCACTTAGCAGTATTGCTTGGAGAGCGTCCACATCAAAATTGGGAACACTACCTGGTTCCTAAGGACCGCATAATATTCCATCATAAGGATGTGCCAGTCTGTTATTGACAGTCATTTGGGTTGTTTCTGGTCTTTTACTAAGGACACTTCAGTAAATATCTTTGTATACATGTATTTGTATCTGTGCAACTCAATATGTCTTGGTTTTTACTTGCAAACTTATATTATAGAACTTTCTGACAAAACAAAACTTAACCAGAAGCAGACAGACAAAAGGAATAGGATGGAAATATAGGAGCTTATTCAGGACTTGTGTGCACCCTAGAGGTCTCTTTGGGTGCTTTTTCAAATGCTGTGTCTCATGTTTCAGACTATTGTGTCCTGAAGACCCTCTTCTTGGGCCTTTTTCCTAGGTGCCCAGTGAGTGATGGATGGTTACTGTCTGCAGGATTGATTCATATGGCACTCATTTGGCTTTTGACAGGTTGTTTATAAGAATAATGACATCCGTCTGGAGCTGTCTCGCCTGGCCCGGATTGGGGACACCAAGATGAAAATCTATGGTGAAGTTGTATTCAAGTGTGAGAATGTGGCCACGCTGGACCCCATCAACTTCGAGACCCCAGAGGCTTACATAAGCTTGCCCAAATGGAACACCAAGCGCATGGGTTCCATCTCCTTTGACTTCCGCACCACAGAGCCCAATGGCCTGATCCTCTTCACTCATGGCAAGCCCCAAGAGAGGAAGGATGTTCGGAGCCAGAAGAACACCAAGGTGGACTTCTTTGCCGTGGAACTCCTTGATGGCAACCTGTACTTGCTGCTTGACATGGGCTCTGGCACCATCAAAGTGAAAGCCACTCAGAAGAAAGCCAACGATGGGGAATGGTACCACGTGGACATTCAGCGAGATGGCAGATCAGGTAGGAAGAGGTGGGGTATGTCACTGAGATGGGAGGAAAGTTCTGGCTTCTCAGTTTGTTTCCTGGTTTTATATTTTTTATTGTAATTTTTGCACTTGCATGCTTGTTGAATCTTTTGCTGTTCTCTTTAGTGGTTGTTGTGAGATTATGTTTTAGAACAAGACACCTGCCTCCTGGATGGCTCACATTCTCCTCTTATCTCCCCTGTCACTCATGCACAATCCTCTCAGTGATACTTCCAAGGATGGTTTTTCAAGTAGCATTTCCACAGCTACCAAAGCAGCTGTCATGTCATTGGCGTGATGGTAACCCCCCCTTTTCTTCTCCTTTTTCTCATCGCCATGGAAACCAATGTGACATCACAGACACTGCATTAGGTGATAACTCTATAGGATAAGCTGCACTCTGTAAGGGTTTATGCAACAGTATGCCCTTCAATAATTGGCAAGAGTCATGTTTCAGGGAAAAATTATGACAAGAAGAGAAAAGGCAAATCGATTTTTCCTGAAGTCATGTTCAATATAAAGCCTTCCTTTGGTGTGAAAGCCTATATTTCACCCTTTGTTCAGACCTCACTAACTCACCCTTCCTCTTCATAACCTTTTCTATTTGGTTTAAATGGCTTTGTTTGTTTCTGCAGCCGCAGATCAAACAAGCTGGCCCCAGGCAGTACATAGCCACTCTGGAATAGTAACAGAGAGAGGGAGGAAACAAAAAATAAAACAAGAAACACAGAAAGTCTGGAGCTTTTGAGTGCCCAAACAGTCTGCCCAGCTTTCTATGGACCATGTGGCAATGAAGGTCATATTCTGTGCCATCAGAGAGGGATTTCACCTGGAGTGCTAATTAGAACATTTGAATTTCGTGCTTATTTCCTGATTCTCTATTTAGGTGGTGGTATACTGAAGAAGGGCCTTGGCTATATTTGCCATACTTTTTCACTCTGGATATTGTAATTTGGACATTTTTCTTTTAGGTGCATTTGGCTAACAACAGAAAGTAATAGGTTCCCCTTAAAAGGCTACAGCCAGGAATGGCTGAGGCTCTGGGGAAACAGCTTTTCTGCATAATTTCAGAGCTAGAGGGCTGATGGTGATGAGCAGAGCTGCCCTTAGGAGGAGCTGGATGGGTTCTGTGCGGAGGGTAGACGGGTGGCAGATTGCAGCCCTAGATGGTTTATTGCCCAGTAGGATGCTTTATTGATTGTCTGAAATCTGATCAGAACCAGGAGGCATCAAATTAAATGTGCTTTTTGAGTGGGAATAAACAGTTTGTGTTTTTTTAACAGAAATACACACAAAAATTAATTTCTCTGGAGGCTGGATCTTTCTCTGTTTTTCTCTCTGTGTTTATCCTTAAAATGCCAGCAGGGGCAGAGCCAGAAAGCTGTCCCAGAATTTTAAAGGAAATACACCTGTTGGTTGTTAAGAGCATGCATTTGGGGTCTCTGGAGTTGGGTCATGGTTGATGGATTTCGTAACTGACTAACCTAGACCCTGACACAGCTTAATGATTACTTGTCTGTGTCACGGGCAGGCTAGAACTGGTAAACTTGCCGTATGTCCATTTCTGTTTATTCTCAGCACTAACTGCTTTTTAAAGTACAGTATTTTGTTTTGTTAGAACCATCAGTGGACCCATCTTTCTCAAATAGGTTTGAATTTCAGCAGGTTTGAATTTCTCATACCTAGGAACTACAGCATTGGCCAGTACTTGAAATACCTATACAGCTGATCAAATCCTATAAAAACTTACTGAGTAGAAAAAAAAATTGCCCTGTGAAAGCAAGGTAACAAAATTTTAATATGACCTATTAAATGTCATTTCTTTACGAGGATATTTTCTAGTGTGTTGTCTTTAGTTATAAACCTATACTAAAATGAATAATTGTAAAAACATTAGTGTAGCTAAGTGTGGTGTCTCCTTCCTCACTCATCCTGAATAATAATAATATGGCTGAGAGGTGGTCTAGAAAAACTTTTATTTCACTTAGTGTAATACCCTATAGGTCCTTCCATGTTGTCACAAGTGGTAAGATTTCATTCTTTTTTATGGCAAAGTAATATTCCATTGTATATATGTATTACCCCTTCTTTATCCAGTTATCTATTGATGGATACTTAGGTTGCTTCCATATCTTGGCTATTATAAATAACAAAGAGATTAAGAAGTACAAGTTGGTAGTCACAAAATAGTCACGGGAATGTAAAGTACAGCATAGGAAATATAGTCAATGATATTGTAATAACTATGTGTGGTGCCAGGTGGGTACTAGGCTTATTAGGGGATCACTTTGTAAATTATATAAATGTCTAACCACTATTCTGTACACCTGAAACTAATATGAAATGATATTGAATCAACTGTAATTGAAAAATAAATAAATAAAATAGAAAGAAAAACTTTTATGATCACTATCCATTTGGGGAACAGATTCTTAAAAGTTGATAAGTGCATTGAAAACAGCTGTGGTCACACAGGCTAGATTGTCCTCAGGGTGTATTCAAGGCTCCCGCATTTAAATTTGTTCTGGTACTTGTCTTATTTGGCAATAGATGTTCCTTCCTGCCAGTGGGTGATCGGAGTAGCTCTGTGGATTTGCGGAGGGCAAAGAAGGCACGTTGTGAGAGAGAAGAAAGACACAAACCTCGGCTTTCTCATTTGTGAAATAGCAACTCCTATCTCACAAAACTGTTTTTGTATTTTTTTTTAAATTCTCACCCGAGGATATTTTTTCCATTGCTTTTCAGAGTGAGTGGAAGGGAAAGAGAGAGAGAGAGAGAGAGAGAAACATCAATGTGAGAGAGACACATCGATTGCTTGCCTCCTGCATGCACCCCGACCGGGGCCAGGGACTGAGCCTGCAACCAAGGTACGTGCCCTTGGCCGGAATTGAACCCAGGACCCTTCAGTCTGCGGGCCGATGCTCTAGCCACTGAGCCAAGCAGGCTAGGGCTCACAAAATTATTTTAAGGATCAAGTCCAAAAAAGAACATAGTGTTTAAAACGGTGACCAGGACAGTATTATTGTTACATGGGTTTTTAAAAGATTAAAAGTCAAAAGGGCAAAGCAGATTTCTCCAGGAGAAAACTTCTAGGGGCCAGTAGGGGAAGCAAGCTGTTGGATTAATCCTCCCAGAGGCCCCTTAGGCTCTTTCTACTCTTCTACCCCTGTGCTGACTTTGTAATTTAGAGTGTCTGTCACATTCTTGATCTCATTTGATCTTCTCAGCCCTCAGGCTACCCCCTTCATAGCTGAGGGAATTGAGATTCAGACAGAAGTGAAGGCTGGCTGATGGATGGCATGACCCAGTTAACTTGGTACCAACAAAGCACTTTGAGAATACTAGATCCTTTTTTAAATGTATGGCATGATGTTCAGATATCACTTTGATTTTACAGTTTCCTTGATTTTTACACTTTAGGAAACTGAGCTGTTAAGTGGCTCAGGGACTGGCCTAGGGTCATTTCCACCAGGAATCCCTGTTCCCAAGTTCCCAGGTTAGGCTCTAGGGTTACATCTTCTGTAATCTCAGGCACCCAGTCTCTCTCCCTGACTCATCTCCTCTTGCCTTCTCCACTCTAGCCACAACCCTGCCTGCCCCAGGGCCTTTGTATATGCCATTCCTTCTACCAGGCACCTTCTTCCCCCTTCCACGTTCTGTTTTCAGCTCACCTGGCATGTGCTTAGAGAAGCCTTCACTTTAAAGAAGAACCCTTAGGCTGCTGCCACAGCTCTCATTTTACTCTCTTCCTAGCACCTGTCATTAGCTAATTTCTCTTGTTTATTGGGTGACTTGTTTATTTTCTGTCCCTTTGCTCTGGAACATCAGCTCCATGAGAGCAAGGACATGCCTGTCAAGTTCATCTCTGTGTGTAGAACTCTACCGGAGACAGAAGAGGTGTTCAATGCATACTTGTTAAATGAATAAATAAACATGTTCCAGTTAAAATTTATCAGAGACAGTGCCCAACATAGTCACTGGCAGGCCTGGCAGCTAATGCCAGTGTAGAGGGTATCCGTGCATGGAGCGTTCCATGACGAGCCAGAAGGGAAAGACTCAAGCAAGCACTTGCAGGGCCCTTACTCTGTCCCAGGCACAGAGTAAGGAGCTCTTAATAGACGTGAGCTCATTTAATCGTTACACCCACCTGTGAGTGGGGGACCATTATGTCTGCATTTTACAGATGAGGAAATTAAGGCCCCGGAAGGTGAAGGTGCTCCTTCACCGTTACAGCTACAACATGGCAGAGCCGGGACTGAAACACAGGCAGGAGCTGTGCTGCTCTGCCCTGGATGGTAGGCGACCTTCAGCAGGACTTTTCGGTAGAGAAAAGACATCATCCTCGGTAGCAGGCCATTGGGATTGTCCCAGGGCCCCCTATGGGCCAGGCCGTCTTACCTGGCACGGACTGGAACCCCATTACCTACCCTCTCCTTTCCTCCACCTTGTGGCAGCTCCTTCCCTTGTTCGCGCTGTTCTCTCCTGGTCACCCGGTGCTGGTCTCCGAACCCACCGGCTGGGCTCCCTTCTTTGGTTCATGGCCGGGCAGCCTGGCCTGCGATGCCACGTCGCTGTTAGCTCACCGTCCCTCTGTCTTCCCACCCAGGTACCATATCAGTGAACAGCAGGCGCACGCCTTTCACCGCCAGCGGGGAGAGCGAGATCCTGGACCTGGAGGGGGACATGTACCTGGGCGGGCTGCCCGAGAGCCGCGCCGGCCTCATCCTGCCCACGGAGCTCTGGACGGCCATGCTCAACTACGGCTACGTGGGCTGCATCCGCGACCTGTTCATCGACGGGCGCAGCAAGAACATCCGGCAGCTGGCCGAGCTGCAGAACGCCGCGGGCGTCAAGTCCTCCTGCTCCCGCACCAGCGCCAAGCAGTGCGACAGCTACCCCTGCAAGAACAACGCCGTGTGCAAGGACGGCTGGAACCGCTTCATCTGCGACTGCACGGGCACCGGCTACTGGGGGCGAACCTGCGAGAGGGGTGAGTGGGCCCGGGGCTGCCGCCGCGGCTCAGTGGGTGTGACGACGACAGGTGCGGCCCCGCAGACGCCTGTGCTTCCTTTGCTACCACGGGTGCTTCCTGGGGACCCACCTGTGCTTGCTTTCTTCTAGACTTCTCTTGGGTTCCCAGAGGGCGCCCTTTCTGGTTCTGGATGTTTGGATTTGTTTGACTAGGGTTGGGTTGCAAAAAGGGGAAAGTTTAGAATAAGCATTACCATGATCATGATACTTTTTTTTAAATTATTAAGTGTCAGGCATCTTTTATTTAGAGAAGGTGAAGCCTTGTCTTTTGGGGTTCTGGATGGGCTAACCAACTGGTGTTTTATTTGTTCGTTGAGCTCATGCTTTTTGGTGCTCTCTGCAGGCCAGTTCTTGGGTTACGCTTTAGAAATATGCTATTGTACAAGACAGGCCCAGCCCTTTTCTCAAGGAGATTGATTCCTAGTTGAATATTTAGCCATTAAGTAAATAATTTTAAACATGGTGAGTTTTGTAAGAGACGGTGGGATGTATTGGTTAAGAACAGGAGCTCTGGGGCCAGACTGGGTGAGAAATCTGGCCCTCGTGGAGTGATGTGAACCTTTGCAAGGTAATCAATATCTTTGAGATTTGATTTCCTCATCTGTAAAATGGGATTAATCAGATACCTCTTTCCAAGATACTGGTAATGATGAAGTGAGTCAACAGGTCCTGGGCTATGGTAAGCAGTTAATAAATATTAGTGATTGTTGTAGTCATAACTATTGTCATTCAGCATCATTAAAGGGAAAGTAGAGAGAAGTCTGAAAGGCCTTTACAAGGGGACCTGACATATTGTAGGAGTTCATAGAAAGCTTCTTCAAGGAGGAAATATGCAAGTTGAAACTTGAAATATGGATAGGAGTAAGCTTGGCAAAGAAGTGGGAGGAAGGTGTGTGTCCTAGACAGGAAGGGCATGCCAAGGGACAGAAGTGAGAGACCATGGCACAGCTGAGGAGCTGAGCAAATTCCAGAATGGACTGGAGTGTGGAGTAATGTGGGGGGAAAGTTAGGAGAGGTGGCTGAAGAGGTAGGGAGCAAATAGTGGGGGCTGACTGATTAGAACATGCCAGAATGTTGGGAGGAGCCCCTTTCCATTCACCACTTCTGCATTTTACATTTGCATTGAATTTACAGTTTAGGCAGAGGACAGAGATAAAGGCAAGCCAAGAGATAACGTTAAGACAAGAAGATTCCAGTCTATAAGCCATATCCAGATTGCAGCTTGGTTTATTGTTCTATATGCCAGGCACACAGAATCAAGTGGTTGTCCATGGGTTGTCAGTCTCTATTTTATACAAAAAGATAATCTACAGAGTTGTTAAATGTTTGCTGAGGGCATAACTCTAGGGCTTCGAGGATACAGCATCTGTTATAGGTAGTTTCTGCCCTCAAGAAGCTTACCATCTACTTAGCTGAGGAGCTGAAACATCAATACAAAAAGCAGTAATAAAATGATACAGGGCAGCAGCCTGGGCTCCACTGATGCACCAGACAATGAGGACATGGAGATTTGAAAAAGAGAAGACTATCTTGAGGAGGAACCTGCAGGGTCTTATCTTTAAAGACTACCACCAGTGGCTGGAATTGTCCAATATCATAAGTCTGGTGATGAGTTATCATAGTTTGGTGTAAGCCAGGATCTTCCACAATCTTCGGTTCTAGTGTAAGAACTGAAGGTCACTTTAAACACCTCACTTTCTCCCCATGGGTCTCTTCCCAATTCAAGGTCCTCGTGGTTGCTGAAGACCGGCAGCAGTGACTGTAGACATCTGTGTAAAGTGTCTCTGAGTTCACCTATTCCAAGGGCAGATCAATGGGTCTTGATTCAAGATTTGCCAAAGACAATGAAAGTCACTGCACCTTTTACATTGTCACTTGTGACTAGTCATTAAAAGGCAGCTGATTGGGGATATGTGAGGGACAATTATTCCTGGTACAGTGCAGCCAAGGGTCATCCATTCTGGCCAAATGAGAAGGAGCGAACTTAAGACGTTTGATCTATACATCGCTCAAATTCCAGACGGTTCATCTGATTGTTTTGTTCCCCCACTAATTGTTTTTTGGCCTTGGATTGCTCCTGACACCATGTTCAGAATGAATCAGTGGGGTGTAAAAATGATAGGACTCCACTCTGCTAGCAAAGGAAATAGAGCTTCCCAATGACATTCTTTTTCTTTATTGAAACTGATTCCCCAGGGGAGATGCTTTTGACTATCTTTCACTCATTTTTTATACATGCAGCGGTCATCAAACCCCAGAATGTTTCAGACATTGTATTAGATGCAAGAGTTACAAACAAACTGACAGCCCTTGATTTTGATCAAGGGGCATATAATCCTTCCAGGGAAACACAGGGAGATGTGGGAAATGTGCTAACATGTGGTGGGTGTTATGCTAGATGCCTTGAGGGGAACATTAGGATACACAGATGTGAGAGGCCATGTCCATATGGGGGGAGTGATGGTCAGAAAAATGGGCCCCAGGTTTTTTTGGATTTTCTTGTCTCCCATTTCTAACAAAAGTATGGCCTCTCTCTACCTGTCACCCTCAATGTTCACTACGGGTACTTCCGAAGAGTGGTGAAGGCAAAGTGTTTGTTAGGATTATTTGTATAGGAACATGGTCCCCTTTGGATCAAGGGATGCTGCTCCATCCACCATAACACCAGCAACCTGCTCACTCAGTTTACCATTCTCTTTGTAATCTTCTAGAAGCATTGACCCTAAGCCTAGAATTCATCATTTGTGATAAATGTGATGAGTCTAGGATAGTTCCTAAGACAGTGTGTCCCATCTAGCCCAAACTATGTCCCATACTTGGGCTTCATAGTCGGGTCAGTCCCTTGGTATTGTTGGCCCCACAACAAGAACAGTAGTGTTACAAAGAAGGGCTTGTTTATATAAACTGGAGAAAACATAGGTGGGATGCTGAATACTGGTATTTAGAGAAAAAGCAGAGTTGGGGATGGCCCAGGTCAGATTAAAATAGCCCAAGAACTCAAACAAAGTGAGCAAGCAGTTCAGTCTAAGAGACAACTCTCAGATCAATGTCGCCGTCCAAGACAAGGGAATAAAGCAGGGGGACTAGGACATATACAAGCATGTTAGACTAAGGGTAATTTGTATCAGGACTTTTCTTTTAGAGTAAAAGTGGATGACTCTTGCTTGTATCCTCACGAGAGTGCTTCTACTGTCTGTGAAAACGAGCAGCTCTAAGTCTTGCTGTATGGCAATTGGCTCAATGTCGTATTTAGATTTTTCAGTATGATCTGATACTATTCTAAGATGTAGAGATATATATACCCACCCTGGTTGTTCAGCTGTAGCTATTTTGGTTTGTTATTTATAGTGAAGTGGGAGACGTCTCCATGACCTAAAAAGCAAAGGCCTGTTTTAGCTACTGAATGCCAATCTGTTTGGTTGAAATGCTTTCATCTGCTGGAAGACCACCTGCCATCCCGTGGAGCCCTGCTGTACAGAGGAGATGTTCTAGCTTGTCTGTCTTAAGAAGAGAAGATCAATTGACCTGAGACAACATAGGCACCTTCCCCTTGCCAATGTAGCCAAACTCTTTAATTCCCTTGGTGGGAGCCAAGTGGTAATAGGCAAGGCTATGGATTTATTTGTGGACCATAGAGCTTCAGTTTGAGCTACAGATTCTATCCGTTTCCCTGGAAGGCATTTTCTGAATGAATGTCATCCTTTATTTAGCAAGAAAGAAAATAAGACCCAGCCTGGCCTAGTGTGGCTCAGTGGTTGAGCGTTGACCTAGGATCCAGGCGATAGGGGTTCGATTCCCGGTCAGGGCACATGCCCGGGTTGCGGGCTCAATCAATGACTCTCATCATTGATGTTTCTATCTCTCTCTCTCCCTCTCCTTTCCTCTCTCTGAAATCAATAAAGATATATTGAAAAAAGAAAGAAAGAAAATAAGACCCAGCACAAGTCCATCTCTATGACAAGGAAAATAACCTACAGTGCAGCACTTAGAGTCAGGATTGCCTAGTGGTTAGTGGTATAAAATGTAATGTTGGATGGAGCTTGATTCCTGTGTTCTCTCACTTACTAGCTAGATGATTTATAACTACTTCCTCTCTTAATTCTTCTAAGTCTCAGTTTCCTTCTCTGTAAAATAGGGACATTAATACTTACTAGGTAAGGTCTACTTGGTTGTAAGTTACAGAATTGACTGTGGCTAACACAATCAAGGAACAGGATTTCTACATGATCACCTAGAGAGGTGTCAATCAAGTGAAGATCTCACTAAGTACATCTTACAAAGGGAAGCGGAGCAACTCTGGGGACCCCAAGGCACTGTGATTGAAATGATTCATCTCTCCTGACCTCCAGGTTCTGGATTTTTCCATTCAGAGTTTATATTTTCCAGAAAGATAACCTGATTGGCTTAATTTGCCTCTCCAGTCAGCTCTGGCCAGGTGAGCAGTCATCTAGAATTGATATGAAGGATCACCCACATGTGTGTACAGATACACACACACAGAGCATGCTCTTTCATCCTTTCATGGGTAAGCTCAGGGTACCAGGCCCCATATGGCCATGTCCTATTACAGGTGTCCAGCCATGTGGAACAACTTCTGTCTGATAAAAGAAAATATTTCCTGGGATCATGGAAATTCGATGTCTTTGAGAACATGTCTTTGAGATGGAGAGGGTAAATCTGCTCTTACTGGTCCCCAGGATTCCATTCATCTAACATAAACACCAGCTGAAAACCCAGAAGGAAAGATATTTTGAGTTCTCTCTGATGACTCTTATTCCAACAGAATAAGAGTGTGGGCAGCAACTGCTCCCCCTTCCAGCTCAGGGGTTCCCCTCTCAGCCAAGCCCTCTGATGGCTGCTGTGTGCCCGGGAGTGGCAGGAGCACATTCTGCCTGGGAAGGAAGGGTGAGACACCGCCTTTAGGTGAGGCTGGAATGTGTCATTTGGATGCCACGTGGAAATCATGACATCAGAAAATATCGTTCATGTTATCTGTATCTAATCCTTGTATCAGCAGGTGAGGAATTGGAAGCCCTGAGAAGTTAACATGACTTGGACTTGGAGTAGCTGTAGAATGATTAAAATTCATGATCTCTGACTCCCAATTCTTTACATGGAACAGTCTTTCCTTCTTGTTTATATGGAAGAGGTTATATCATAAGGTCATTGAGGGAAAACCAGTGCATTAAATATCTTTGTTTCCCCACAGTCTCTAGCACTGTG
Organism: Miniopterus natalensis; assembly: GCF_054644295.1. Classification (NCBI taxonomy): domain Eukaryota; kingdom Metazoa; phylum Chordata; class Mammalia; order Chiroptera; family Miniopteridae; genus Miniopterus; species Miniopterus natalensis. The sequence goes on along the minus strand of NC_142081.1, from coordinate 17,731,530 downwards.
CTATATGCATGCTCTATGGTTAAGTGTTGTTAGGCACCAGTCCTCTGTCCTGGGTCCCCTCTTGGTCTGTACATGCCCCTTGGTGCCCTTGTCCATTGCCAGATGTCAAAGGTCATCTGTAAGTCAGTGACTCCCAAGTCGGGCTCCCTTTCCTGGAACTCTCTCTGGAATCCAGATATCTATATCCAGTTGTCTATTTGACATCTGCATCTGAATATCTGAGAGGTCTCTTAATCATAACACTGAGAAAAAGAGATTTGTGTTCCTCCTCCCTGCCCTTCCTTTTTTACTTCTAGTTTCCCGGTCTCAGTGCGCAGCATCAACATCATCCTTGGATTTTCCTTGATTTTCTTTCATCTCGTCTGGTCTGCCCCAGCAAGTTCCCGCTGATGCTTCATCTAAACCCATCCTGCATCTGTCCACCTCTCTCCCTTCCCACCACTGCCCCCCTAGGTGAGTCTACACCGATCTCTTCTTTGGACCACTGGATAGCGCGTCACATGACTATGCAAAGCTCAAGTTCATTCTGTGCCTTCCTTAGAGTACTGAAGTTAGATTATTAAAATGTCTACGTACTCAACACATTTCTACCTTAAGTAGTTTGAGTTTCAGTGGCCTCTGGTCCCCTCAATTACAGGAAATGAGAATGTTAGGAAATCAAGCTCTGAAGCTTCTTTGGAATTAGGTTCAACATTCGCATAGCAATTCCATAAGTAGGCATCTAGCTCTTCTCTGCACCAGGCTTGGTGAGCTAAAGTGTGAGGATACAAACTTGTTGAAGACACGGTTTCAGTTCCTTGACGGATTCATAGTCTAGTGGAGGAGATGGAGAAGTAATCTGCACATTGTAATGCAACCAACCAAGGGCAATGATCCAGGAGATAATTATAGGAAAGAAAAAGATACCAATGAGAAAGCAAAATATGTCCAATGTGATGTACCACTTGATAACTAGCTCCAGAGCCACTGGGCTCTGCTGAGGCTGACTCAGTGATGTGGGAACACAGGAAACCCTGGCCTCCAAGGTCAACTATAATAATCCTGATTGCTTTCTCAGGTTCCAGTGCCACTGAGGATGTGCTGCATTCCCCAGGGATGTCCAGGCCCTTTATTTAGATATGCGACCTTGAGATTCTTACTTGGATCCCCTGGCATCTCTGTTATGCAAAAATAAAATGAGGCAATTGGGTTTCATGCTCTCTTAGGGCCCTTCCCATTCTAAACTCTGTGATCCTCAAATGTCGTCATCTTGGCAATGCCTTCCCTTGTCCCAAGATGAGGGGTAGAGGTGAGTGAAGGGCAGGACAGGAATGGGAGTCCTTGTTCCTTGCAGTCTGCAAAGCTCTCTGGGTTAGGAGGCTGCATTTAGTTATATAAGCACTGCTTTGAAGTTGTGACTTCTCTCAGTCATTCATCTAAGAAAATGAACACCTCGATGTACTGGGAATACTTCAGGCCTGTGATATGTAAGTTTTAATTGACGGATTAATGAATATAACCTTGGATTTCTTAAGAGAATGAAAAGGCTGTCTCCTTTTCTGTCCCTTTTAGATGAAAAATGACATGTACCAGAGAAAGGGGCTTTTTAAGAAATACACAATTCAGCAGCATCAACCAATGTGTCTTCATTTTTTCTAATCAGTCGATTCTGAAGTCATACAGATGTATCTCTGGTGAGGACCATAGCAGTGCTCAGATTCAGACTCTGATTTTCTCTTTTCCTGTTTTCCAAGTTTTTCTTTTCATAGGCCCAGGATTTTATGAGCCCAGGAAATTGTTGCATAGTCCAGGAACCCTTCCTAAGTGTCATTCCACTAGGTCAGGGTCTGAGCTACCCCTGATCACAGCTGCTCCTGTGTCCCTCCAAAGAATAGAGCCAGGGAAGGAGATTCTTTTATTCTGGAGTCTTAAAGCTCAGGGTCCTCAGGACAGGCTGGGGGCTTTAGAGATCTTTGGAAAATCTCCATCTTGGCCTGTGTTCAGCCTGAGGAAGGGAGGGTCAGCACTTTGGGGCGGTGTGTGACAACTGCTTAGAACTGCATCACACCTGCTGTTGGCTGTGGTTCTGTCAAATGCAGGGACACAGCAGCCATATATATTGCCACTCTGTACCTTTATTACTGCCTTTGCTAAAAGCTGTTTGACTGCCAGCAGACAGCTGCCCCTTATGGATGCAATAAATTAAGATGCTGCTAAATTATGAGAAACAAGTGCTTCAAAATGCAACACAAGGGGATCGTCATAGCCTTTTCTAGCATCTCTGGCCTTGTGTGTCTTTTCACAGATAAATTCTTCCTTGCTCCAGCATGGATCAAGAGGAAAGGGAGTTAAGAGATCTGTTTATTGAGATAAATTATGTGCCTGCTCTGTATATACACTGGGCCATTTAACCCTCACATCCACTCTGCAGGCTGCATATTATTATCTCATTTTCTAGATGAAGAAATTAAGGGCCCAATTCATTCATTTCAGAGCACCTATTGGGTACTGTGTGCCAGGGGCTGCACTGAGCCCTCAGGATGCCAGAGCATTGATTGTGACACACCTTATAAACAGGTCAATCAATTCTGATATCCGAGACAGGTGGGACACAGATGCAGCGAGAAACATCATGGACAGTGTCACAGACTGGGTGACCCTAGAGCTGAGGCTTGGTGGAGTTACAGGAGTCTCCCAGGTAGACTAGGTAGGTAAAAATATTCCAGGTACAAGGAGCAGAGATGCAGAGGGGACTTAGGGAAACAGGAAGTTTTCCTCATGGGTGAATCTAAGACTTGGGGATTGAGGAGAAGGAATTCGAGGGGATGTTTTAGAAGTTGTGGCTGGAGGAGTGGAAGGACCAGATGTGAAGCACCTGACTTGCTCTCCCAACAAGTTTAGATCTTACATTATAGGAGACATGCCATTTTTATCAATGGGACAACAAGATCAGCTCACCTGACAGAGGATGGGTGGGGCGTGGGAGACAGCAGGGCAACAGACGAGTGTGTATCAGTTCAGTTTGCAGTTGTCTTATTTCAGGGATGAAAAATGAGAGCCCAAGTGGAGGTAAAGAGAATGGAAGTCACGTTTTGGGGATGTATCTAATAGATTTAAGGGGCAATGTTACTAGCCAATTGTACCCAGCTAAAGAATGGCCACGACTGGATCAGAACAGGGGTTTGGCCATAGAGCCCTATTGCTTCCTCCCTCTGCACCTCAGCCGTTCAAATCAGTTGGACATTCTTGGGAGGAGTGGGGACAAGTGAGGCAACAGGGGATAGAACTAGGAGTCACCTACACATGCTGGTCCCACTCTGAACATACGTGGCTTACCCTCTCTCTGTGCCTCAGTTTCCATATTTACCACTGAGAATGTCAACAGCGGCCACTTGGTTGGCTTGCTGGGTCCCTCTGTCATAGAGTCAAAGTGTATAATGTGCTCACATTGGTAACATGCCCGGTTCTGAATCTAGGATTCAACAATTCAAGAATGAAAAAGCTCTCTGGCTAGTGCTTTTGTTGTTTTATTTTTTCTTGTGTTATAGGAGTGACCTAGATAGGATTCCGTGTTTAAATGTCTGATATAGGAAGGCAGATGGTGGCAGAGGGAACATAGCAAGCATGCTTTTGTCCATGCTTCAGGTGGTTTTATTAGGAATCAAAGCATGACTGGCATAATCCCAGGTTTTAAAGAATTATGTTAAAATGGTCTATGATTATCTCTACCAAGATCTGTACATACAGTGTTGGGCAAAAGTAGGTTTACAGTGGTTCATATGGAAAATAATACAGTAATTAATAAATAAGAATATAAGAATAAACTGTTTCATGCACTCACAACTGTAAACCTACTTTTGCCCCACCCTGTATTTGGTTGAAAAAAAATTTGCAGTTTTTCTTTTTCTAGTAAAAGTGGACATATTTGAGATTACGTTAAAAGATTCTTTTTTCTAAGAGATAGGAAAGGCATATTTTGGATTTCTCTGTACTCTGGTCTCTCATCAGGACTTCGTAGCAATGACACCCAGTGTTGAGGGTGGTGTACGTGTGCACGCCTAGGGTGCACCTGTGTAGTTTCCCCCTGGTCTCTGAGATGTTTCTCTGCTTTATCATGGGGTCTGTTTTAATTCTATCTGGGTCTTAAGGGGAAGAAACACCAGGCATGTAGCTGACATGAATATAAGGCCCAAACTGAAAACCTGAAGCTGGATGAACCCAAAGGAAACGGAGAATAAAGGGTTGTAAAATTATATTGCGAGAGGCTCGGGTACTATCTAGCATAACTCCCGCACCCCGACTGAGGCCTCCACGGAGGGAATGAGTCACCCAAAGAATGTAATGTTCTTGGCCCTTTATTCTGGTTCCCCAGATAGACACAACTAGTATCTGTGTATATTTTGTAAAAATATATGTTTAGGTACCCTCACTTACTAAGAAGTAGAATTGTGGCATTATAACAAAGGCATTTGGTTAGTCTCTGGTAATTTGTTCATTTTTAATATTTTTATTGCTGACAGTATTACAGATGTCCCTCATTTTCTCTCCCTTTACCCACTGCCACCCAGCTTACTTCCCCTCCCTCTGGCCTTCACAACACTGTTGTCTGTGTCCATGGGCTAGGCATATACGTTCTTTGGCTAATCTCTTCACCTTCTTTCATCTTGGTAAATTTCCTTTGAAATGTTGTCGATTGATTTGGGGAAAAGAAATATAAACAGAAAATTGTGCATTAAAGAATTCTGTAATATAAAACATTTAAAATGTGGAGAATGAATTTTTTAATGAACATTTGTCAAATATATACACACACACACACACACACACACACACACACACACACATAGTACCAATGTTACTTTTTTTTGGTTTTAGATATAAGAGCACATAAATTGTTACATTATTTTTTTTCCTATAATAGCTTTTTGTTTGTTTATGTGGTTCAAATATATTCTTTAAACTCTTTATTAAAAATACATGAAGGGAAAAGACATGTAAACATTTCTCTTTTCTCTTTCATCACCCATCCCATCTTACCCCAGGAATGACAAATAAATCCAGCCCAACAGAGAGGATTTTGAGTGACAAGTGCATCTGAGACTTAGGGCTGGAAACCCTGGGTATAAATGGCTCTTGAAAGGCCCCCTTCTGTGGGCCATTGGACAGCGATTTCCCTGGCAAGGAGATGCAATCTTTCTTGAAGAAGATCATTTCATGCTTCTTAGCATGTTTAACCTTTACAGCAAGGCATTCTCATCAAAATGACAAAACCCAACAGAGCCTTTGAGAGACCAGTAAATCAGAAGCCTTATGAAATCTGTGGGATTAACACACTTCTCTTTGTGTCCCCAGGGAAAGAAAGTCTTGAGCCTTTCAGATTTCAATCTTCTTTGTGGGCCCCTTGTCTGGAGCTTCCTGCTGTGGCCCACTGGTGTCTGACTATTGTTTTCATAAGCTCTCCCAGGGCCACATATTGACACCAGCTACGGCCAGCACATCCTTTGTCTTTGTCAGCAACAATGCAAAGGAAAAAATAAACTCTCTGATGTTTGCTTAGTTGAATTCTCCCCACACTGGAAGTCTCCCTTTCTGGGTCTGAAGATGGTACCTGGCTCTCAGTGTCACCACATGTGGTGGCAGGCTGCAGCTCCAGCTGACCCCCTCCCCTACTTCTCAGTCTGTAATGATGAAACTTCTTTCACCAGCAATCCAGCTTCTCCAGCCATGGTAACATGGAGCCTTCTGCTTGCTGTGCAAATCCACAAGGTCAAGCCCATGTTGAGAGCAGAAGTGGGAGGAGAGGAGATTGATGAGTAAGAGTCCTGGTAATTGTACAGGCGATAAAAACAATGATTGGGGATAGAGGGCGGGATGACTCTTTTATCAAAATTTGTAGTTGGAAAGGACCTCTGAGGTTTTGAGTCTAACCAAACAGCTGATGCACAAACACCTTTGACAAAATCCCTAAAATGTTGTATGCCCAGCTGGTATGGCTCAGTTGGTTGGGCAGCATCCCAAGCACATGCCCGGGTGGCTGGTTCAATCCCAGTAGGGGCCATGCAGGAGGCAGCCAATCGATGTTTCTCTCTATTGATGTTTCTATCTCCTATCTCTCTCCTCCTCTCCCTTCCTCTTTCTCTCTTTAAAAAAAGAAAAGAAAACATAAAGAAAGTTGTATGAACGCTATGGGAACATTGACTCTCTTTCCATATGTTGTACTAAAGTCATATTTTGAATCCTGGACCAGAGCTCCCTGCTCTAAAGCACTGTCAGAAGTGCTCTAGCTTTGTGCCCTCTGGGTGGGCTCTGGGGAGCTTGTGAAGCACAACTTAGAACCTTTCCATACAAGCTCAGTGGGTCCTTGTGTGTGTTTTTTGTATGTAATAGTCCCTTTATTTATTGCAAATAGGCTAGGCAATCAATTCACAGTTAACAACTTATGGCCTGGAAAATCTCATTACCCAAACCTTACATTATCAACACATCTGTTTAAAAAGAGATGCTTAAAGAAGTGGTCTGAAAAATTTCTCGTCCTCTCCAAGAAGGGGGGCACCATTGAAAGGCAACCTTGGAGGGTGTGTAGGCTTGTACCAAGGTTATCAAAGCCACCGAAATGCACACATAAGGGAACATAAAAAGGGAGTTCATAGTTATTGAGTACCTACTATGTGCCAGGTATAATTTGGTGCTTAACCTAAGATGCAGGAACTTTGCAGTCAGAGCTGGATATGGATTCTAATTCCACCACTGATTATTATGCAACCTTGGGTGTGTTTTCTCTCTGTGAGCTTCAGTTTTCTGATCTATAAGACAAGCTTCTGGTGGTTGTTGTGAGGCTTAAATTAGATGATTATATAAAACTCTCAGCACAACACCAGTAACTTTTAGGTGTTTAGTACATGGGGAAGCATTATTATTATTAATTTAAAATTTGGAATAAGCCTATAATGTGTGTGGTATCATTCATATTTTTAAGGTAATTAAACCAAGGCTCACAAAGATTAAATAACTTCCCTAGTCACAAATACTAGAAGTAGGATTTTTAAAAACCCAGTCTACCAGATTTTCTATCATACTTTGCCATTTCTTAAAATGAGGGGTCTTAGAGGTGAGATTGGGTGCTTTTGGAGGGAGAAAGAGCTATGGAGAATGGAGAGGCCTTTTTGTTTATCTCCCACCCCTGTTCGTTCTCTGCTTCAGGAATTTCAGGGATGGACCTAAGGAATCAGCAGACATGGCAGCTGCCCATTTGGAGTCAATTCAGGGTTTAGAAAAGCAATCAAGATCTTCCACATCTCCTTGCCCACATTCTTGGTTCCTCAGTAAAGAAAAGGAGCTCTAAGCTGCACGAGACTGGTCCAGAAAAGCACGAAATGGGTGCAGCTCAGAGTGAGGAAGACAGATTTTGCCCTGTTAAAATTTATTCCGGCCCACAACACACCACAAGTCACACCTACGTGCACACACATGTATTCTTCAGCCCTAAAACTGGGCCTCTTGCTTGTCTGTCTCCTGCGCTAGACAGGTGAGCCATCAAGCCTGTGTCAAGCCTCCCGAGCTCAATCTGTGTCTGTGGAGGAAAGCAATGAATGTATGAATAAAGGCCTAACTGGATGGGCTGACCCTAAGATTTACTGTGCTGACGTTAGACTGTTGGTTTATTATCTGACAAATTCGGAGAAATTTGGTGCTTGAACATCCATCTTCTCTACCACACACACACACGTGCACACACACAGGGTAGGATTTTCTGGTGGGTAGAGGTGGGATGGGCCTAGAGAAGAGTCACCCAGGAGCGCCACTAGGCTGGGCCTAGCCCCCATGTCGCTTCCAGCGAGAGGTGGATGCGCACGGGAAGCGTGGGGCTTGGGTAGCCGGGGAAGCAGGCTATGTGCCGGGCAGGCACGGCCACCCTTGGAAACAAGGAGGCTGACCTTGCTTCTCGTGGTGGGGAGAGCTCCCACGGGTGAGACCTTTTGCTCCCTCTGGCTCTTTTCCTTTGCCCCTTCCCCGTTCCCTTTACCCCCGCCCCCCCTTCTCCTCTTAACCCTCTCTGCTCTTCATTATTTCTTTCTGAGGGACCCCACGCAGCCCCTCCTTTCCGACCCCCCCTTCAGGCTCGCTGCAGCAGGACCGCCTGCCTCTAGCCGGCAGTTCCCTCCCCGAGGCAGACACTCACCTTTGTCTGCTCGCAACCATTGGCCTGGGGGCCGCTGCAAACCGCGGGCTGGAGCCCGGGGCTCTCTGGTTAGTGGCAGCTGGTGGAAGCAAGGACAGGCCCCCAAGGCCTCTGCAAGCACATCGTCTAGCCTGGAAGCCATCTCCTTTTGAACTATGATAAATGAGAAGGGGACTTGGCAGGAGGGAACAGTGGCTGTAAAGCCAGGTGGCTAAAATAAGTGGGGAACACAGAGCAGTACCCTGGGGTATCATTCCTCCTTGACAAATGCCCTTCTCTGCCCAACGATGGGGCCCCCGGGCTCCCCATAAATGGAGATGGATGGCGGGGAGGTGTTGGCGAGCGAACATGTCCTCGGGATGAAGCCAAGCAGGATGTTTCCTTGGTAACTTTCCTTTCTCCCTTCCTTTAATCCTCTCACTTCTTCTCGCCCTTCTTTCACCTTCCTTCCTTTCTTGCCCTCAATTCCTTCCAAACACTTTGCATTTTTCCCGAGGTGTAGAACATGTTTGACCCATCCCATTTCTTTCCACAACAGAGTGGTGATCCTGGGAATTTGGGGGAGCAATTGACATCATGAATCTTGACTTTGATGGGACTGTTATTCTGTCTTCATAAAACGCTCTGCAATAAACCAGTCTCTAGATTATAGCTCTGTTAGGGTTGGGAAGAAACCTCATAAAGAACGGTCATCACTGGGTTATTGCCAACATCTAGGCCATGGATCCCCATTTTAAAATATAAACATTGATTTTTATGATTACAAAAGCGTAGGTGTTCACTGTAGAAGATTTAGAATATATGGAAATTTATTAATTCAACTTTCATTTAGCCGATACTAACTGAGCACCTATCTTATGGCAAACAATAAAAAAAGCTAAAGCCGCTCATAATTATACTGACTAGAAACAATCATTATTAACATATTGGCATGCTTTAGTCTATTCCTTTGAGCAATGTATATATAAAAATATTTTGTATGTCATTTTAAGATTATTTTTTCTGTCCTGAGTTTTTCAGGTAGAATTATCTCATAAATTCAATTATGTGATACATTTATAATTATACCAAAGGATTATTGCAAGGGAGGGAAAGGGGCAATTGCAATAGGGACAATGCTGTGACAATAAGGACTGAAAACACCACATAATCAGACACAGAGAAAAAATTGACAAAGCTTTCTCTCCCCCACCCCTCCTTGGAAAGAAGTGGGGAAGAGCCAGGGTGTTGCTCTGTGTGGTGTAGTGGGGAGGTTGGTGGATATGCCTGTGGAGACTATAGGCAGTTAAACTAATTTGCTTTTTGGTAAAATTTAACAATTGTTATATTTCCCTTCCTTTCCTGGCCCCACCTTCCTTCCCTTCATTTCTTAATGCGTTGAGCATCTGCGATATTGACTATGTTAGTCACTGGGGATGTAAAGATGGATGTTTCTCATCCATTTATCTACCTACCTTCTACCTACTTAATCCCCAATTTGTTCCACAAAGGATTAAGAGGCATTGAAACAAATAGGAAGCGATCCATCTACTAATTACTCTGCTGGGGCCATGTGGATCTGCTGGAGTGGTTTGGGTTCTGGGAGCTGAATTGTCCCATTGGCACCCCAGGGTCCAGCACAGTTCCCAAGTGCACTATAGGAAATCATGGTCTAATTGATACTCGGGCGCCTTAGCCTGCACCCCTTAAAATGGGGTGAGCCTTAAAATTCGGCTCAGCCCATCTTGAGGGCCCCCACCAGGGCTGCCCTAGCCTGTGCCCTTTGCAGGTGGTGAGTGCCCTCATTCAGACCTTAGGTAAGCCCTTGAGGCATGGAGCTACAGATGCAACCCTGAGAGCTTTGCTCCCAACACCCACCCTCCCCACCCCCAAGGCGGGGAAGGGAAAAAATTTATCAGGAAGGAGCAGAAAAAGGGCACAGGGATGGGAACATTTTCACATTAATTTCAGAAATCCAGGCTTAGCTATAAAGGACAGCTGTGGGTTTAGTCACTGAAACTCTCCGTTAAGAGCAGCGTGTGTCCCCTGAGGAGGGGGTACATTATCAAGAGTTAGCCGTTAGAAGCTGCTTAGGGGCTGGCAGGTAGTCTGCAGGGAAAGGGGAGGAGGGACGCCTTTGCTGCAGTGACTTGAGTATAGCAGCACCCCCTACCTGTCACCATCGCCCTAACTCCCCCAGTCCCGAGGACGGAGGATTGCTCTGGTATGTCTGTCGCTGTCCAGGGGGAAAGAGACATCCCTGACAAAAGTAATGGGCATCTTGATTTTGAAGATTTGGAGTTTCAGGAGGGAATGGTCTTTTTTTCCATTTGCCACCACCACCAATTACGTGAGGAAGAGCAACTACAACCACCCCACCCCCAGCAACTGCAACAGCTGATGCTTTTGCAGCACTTTCTAACTCCCCAACTGGTCACTCCTTATCTGGTCACTATTTATTGAACATTTACTAGGTGCCACTCGTTGTGCTAAGCACAGGAGAGAAGGCGGCCAGTCATTCCCCTGTGGAGCTTGCAGTCTAGAGGCAAAGATTAAATGGAGCCTCTGATGAACCCAAACTTGGTCCCCAAAGATGGCAGCTCACCTGTTGAAGGAAGGAGCCTCCGTGTTGTTCCCAGCCTAGAAGGGGAAGGTCAGCTGATGGGAACGCCTCACCTCTTCTCCTGGCTTACCTCTCAGACCCCACCCTTAGGAAAGTGGCATCTCTCCCTGGCTTCCCCCTGGGTGCTTCTGCCCATCACGTCAGAGGGACCAGGAGCACCTGCAAAGAAGGTCACCAGCCATGTGACCTCCTGTTCTGTTTGTGGCCCTGGCCTAGTTTAGGGAAAAACCCTAAGCATGGAGAGGAGGCTGGAAAGACACAGGCCAAAGCAAATCTTCCTCGCCTTGCCCTTCCTCCTCTCCTATGGTTTTCTCTTTCTTTGTGTTTTGTTTGATGTATTTTATGCTGTTAGTTTCCATGCTAACACTATGGGTGGGCTTTTAAACCAGAGCCAGAAGCAAACAGGCACCATATAGTGAGAAGGCAGACGCGGGAAGGAGTGTGAGTAAAGCTAAGTGCCGGCGGAACAGCATTGACTGTGCAGCGCTCGCGGGGCCGGTGGGCCCGCAGAAGACAGGAGAGCATTGCAGCCATAAAGGGGACGCCCGTGGGCCGTGAATACAGATTAGAATGAAGAGCCGTGCAGAGGCCGCAGGGCCACGATGTGCTTTCCCCAGGTCCCTTGTCCCTCTCCTAGACCCTGCAAACACCCAGCCTCCACACCTCCCCCATCGCATTCTCAGTCTGAAATTCTCCCTCTCAGATTCCCACCTGTTCATTCAGGTCTGGATAAGCACAGTAGGTGTCGCTCTTTCTATCATTTTCCTTCTGCCATGACCTTTTTCTCTGCTTTCCTGCCTTAGAAATTAGGAATGCCTCCGCTAAAAGCGGTAGAAAAAGCCAAGAATAGTTCAGACGAATAGGGATTTTCTTTTTCTTACATGTCAAGAAATCCCCAGCTAGGCAGTCCACGGCTGCTACCAAAGTATAATGATGCCGTTAGGAAATATATTGCTTTTTTTCACTCCATTATCCATAGCATGTTGGCTTCCATCCTCAGGTTTGTTGCCTCCTGGTTGTAATATGGCTCCTGCACATTCAGGCATTACACCCTCGTTCCAGGCTGCAAGGAGAATGAAGGACAAAGGTTTTCTCTAAATGGGGCTTTAATAGTCCTTCACAGCAAGCTTCTTATATATCTTACGAGCCCACCTGCTCATCTTAAGAGCAATAATTGGAGGAGGGGATGCAATTACTATGCCTGGTGTGAACCAATCTGCTTCATCTTCTCGGGGTGAGGTAGGAGCCTACTTTCTCTGAGAACAGGGCCTCTCAAAGTAGCAGACATTGTCTGCTATCCTTCTGATTTGAGGTCCTCCTTTTAACCCAGCTTTGGTGCCCTGGAGACTCTTAATATGGGGACAAGTGTGGGGAGGGGTGTCTGTTTCTGCAAATATGTTTGATGTCCCAAAGAGGCCTATGTGCAATTTCTTGACATTCCATTGCACTTTCAAATTCTCAGGGCCCTGCCTAGTCTCTGGATGGCGATTCTAGTTTTGGAAGGTTTTCCAGGTTGGCTTTTCCAAAAGAAACCACTTGGTTTTGCGGCTGTGTTTGAATGGGCTACTGCTCACCGTTTAAACTGACTTCATTCACCTGATTGAACACCACTCGATGTCTTAAGGCTTAAGAACCTAAAGAGTTAATCATTCTTTTCTCCCAGCGGGTGTGATAAAGCATTTGGTTACTGATTTCTTTCTTTTGCTTAGTGATTTCTCCCCCCCCCCCCCAGCACTCCTCAGCCCACTATCTTTCCATCCTTTATTAACTAGTAGTAAAATTCTTCTGAAAGATACCCAAGTTCACCGCCAAGGCGAGGGTCCTCACACACCGCAGAGCTCTTTAATTTGCAAGGGGGTTTTACATTTATTAATCATTGACCCTACACCGCTGCCTCCACATCTCTGCGCCCTCTACATGAAGACCTTGTGCAAAATTTCTATTAGCATCTAGTGCTCTCTCCATGGATAATGAGGGGTGAAGAATAACCCAGCTTCCAGGAACCCCAGAGCCAAACACACCCCTCAATCGCATAAGCTTTTATGCTCTACTTACCTGAGATAATTTTCTCCCTTGAGACTCTACCTCGCATTTTAATTTATATTTTGCCTGGATATTGCATTTTCTTCTTTCAGTTCACCTTAAATTTTAATGTAATAGATTGAACGAGCCCACATATTTAAAAGAAAATCACCGTGTGCAGTGGGCTGTGCTGTCCCTGTTTTACATATGAGGATGCTGGGTGAACTGAGAGGTCAAGGCTCAGGTGGCAGAGATGTTTCCTGTTAGGTGCCCACCCTGGCGGATGGGCAGACTTCAGCCTGGAGGGCTGTGAGGAGAAGACCTAGGGGAGGATGTCTCTCGCTGGCATAGAGGCTGCTGTTACAAAGTGGCCATGGCCCTGGTAGGCTTCACCCTGCGAGGAACAGGGAGCGGTGTTTTCCACCCAGAGATCCAGAAACCCTCCGTTTCTCTGCATACCGAAGGGCTCTGGGGCCGGATTCCTCTCACCCCTCTCTGCCCCTCTCCAACAGTAAGCAGGGAAACACAGTGGGAACAGAGAAGGGAATGAGCCCTTCAGCTCAGTGGGAGGGCAGCCACATTTTAGGTGGTTGGAAGCTGGAGATGCAGAGGCTAAAAGCTGACCAGGGCTGCGAGGGGGTAACATACGTGTCGCAACCTTGCCTTGACCTCTACTGCAGCGCAGGCTGCTCCTTTCCACAGGCCACAGCCAGGAGCACGTTAGGTTTGGGCGGTGTCACTATTTGGCCCCAACAGCTTGCGTGAGACACTAAATAATAATGAGGAAATTCAATTAAAAATGGTTTCAGAGCTAGAGGAAGCAATGACTATAAATAAGAAAGGGAATAAGCCGTATCACCTGCCGCATATATGTTGCATAAATAGCTTGTTTGGCTTAAACATTAGCTAAGCAACATTAAATTTAAAGGGTGTTTCCATTAGTCAGAGGTGTGCAGTGTGTGATATAGAGTGATTATCGCAGATCTGACCAGCTTTTCTGTCTGGGGGAAGAGGCAACCTGGCCAGGGCACGTTTGACAGCTTGCTCACAAATTCCCAATGTCCATCCAGAGTGGAATTATGGCTTTATAATGCAGGCCTGTCTTTAACTATGTAATACTATTCTGTTAGACCTTAAAGGTAGTAAAGTTTTCAGGCACATTAAATTTTACGCTTTATAATAATTCATCACAGGAACTGCTTGCATATAGACTCTGAGGATAATTTCTTTTAGCTGTAACTCTTTAATTTCCCACTTCTTGCAAATAAACAGCTTAATAAATGTAAATAAACAGTTAAATAAACTTAAGGAACCACCATTAACCAATTCATTAATGAAAGTCTAATAGCCCTTTTATTATCAATTATAATCACTTAAGTATTTAAATTGGGTTTGGTTTAGTTTATTGCCTCTATTATTGCCTGAGAGGGGAGGAGAAATCTTATGTCGCCAGACTTACGTAGGAGAGGGTCATTTTCAGATCATGGGCTTCAAAGTCAGAAAGCTTTGGATATAAATCCCAGCTTCCTTGTTAACCAGCCTGGGCACTGTTCTCTAATGATTAGCCTCAGTTTCTTTTTCTGATAACTAGGCCATTCTGTCCACAGAAGTTGTCACTGAAGTGGGAGAAGATGATCTCCCCACAGCCTTTCTGCCCTGTCTGTCCAAATAGTAGAATTTTTCATGATCTGGGTTAAGCGGTATAAAGTTCTTAAATGTCAGTTTTTGATCAACATTCCATCACCAGTCTGTTCTCTTTGCTATCCACGTATCTTCCTGGGCGATCTCCTTCACTTGCATGGAATCAACTCTTGTCTGTCTGGCAGAACCCAAATTTTATCGCTATAGCCAGAATTTCCCATTAGCCTCAGACACTGATATCTGCTTACCTGACATTTCTAACTAGCTGTTTCACAGTCAACTCAAGAGACAGTTCTTATCACATGTCAAGGCATCAACACCAGGTATCTGGGAATGGTCCTTGGCTGAATATAGTTTAGTAAGACTGAACCACGGAGTATGCGTATGGAGGAGAGGTAGGAGACAAAGGAAAGAGGTGAAGAGCCAGACTGCGAAGGACCTTATACACCAAGTGGAAAATGTTCATCTTTATTTTGAAGGCAGTGGAGGTGTCTTTCAATGGAAGGCTTCCTAGCAAGTGCCTAACATGGTCAGATCCAAGTTTTGTTAAGATTGCTCTGAGAACCATATGGGGATGGTTTGAAGCAAGGTTTACTGAATTCGGGCAAAGCAGAGAGAAAGCCATTGCAGTTATCCAAGCAATAGAAGTGAACACTCTGTTCTGGGCAATGAAATCCTGGTTGCTTTAGAGCCAGAACGTCAGAGTTGGGAGGGCCTCTGCATAAGCTGGTACTATTTTCCTTTACAGACAAAGTAACAGAGACCCCAGAAGTTTCTCAGCGTGCCCGAGGTCACTCAGCTGGCAGACGGCAAACACCAGACTGGCATCCCAGGGTCCTGAGATACAGCTTTGTGGGTTTGCCTTGGAGAAAAAAGAATTGCACTTGTCTGTGCTTCATTCATTTTTATGTGGCAGCTTCCTGGGATAGGGGATAAGACTAGAAGGGCTTTATCTTGGTGACATGATATTCTCCATTTTACAGGTGTGGGTCTTTAGGTTTGAGAAGGTTGAGACTTTGCTAACATCAGTTAGTTAGTGGCAAAGCTGTTAGTTAGTGGCAAAGCTGTTACTTAATGAAGTCAAGTCTCTCAATGTCAACTCCCATAAATTTTTCATGATACCTCATTGAGGTTAGTCCCTTCTCTAGAACTGTTTCTGTTCTTGTACGCTGCTATGATTGTGCAGATGTTTGCAGTTCAAGTGGAAGGTGCACACAGAGATATTGGGGCATCAAGTAGGAAAGGCCACCTGGGGGATGCAGGATGTGCACAAGATGCCTTATCATGATGACTTTTCCATGGCTTTGGCCAGTAGCCTTGCTGCCTGGACCCTGATTCTGATCAGCAGTCTTGGCTAGCACATGAAGAGTGGCTTCACCTCCCAGGCACTGACTCATATTAGTCGAACTCCAGGAGACTGATGTATAAAACCATAATGTCAGTTGACTAATATCCAGTAAGAACTAAAATCTCAGGTAGACCTGAGCTCTGCTGTCAGCATGACTTGCACTTTATCTGCATTTTCTCTTTCTGTAGAGAAGCTAAATTATCATCGGAAAGTTGCTTGGTGAGCTTGGAATGAGAAAAAAAAGAAATTTAGGTCATCTTGAGCAGTTTTCCTCAGCTGAGAGAGCTTGCTGTCAATAGCACCAGAATACTAAGTTTGCTGGTCAAGAAGCTAGCTCCTGTGGAGAGAAAAAGCCTGTCAAAGCGTGCTTGGCTCTCTTCCTTTACCCCTCCATCCTTCATTGCTGACCAACGTCCTTTCTGATTGACACCTCTTTCCTTGGATGCATCAGTGCTCTCCATGATATTATCACAGAGTTTATTAGGAGGTGAACCGTTCTGTTTCTTTGATCTACTTTGTCTCTGTACTGAGCCTTTGTTTGTTAATTTATAGTTATTTTCTCAGAAGATAGTCTTATTTCCATTCTATCTATGTTTATCAGGAGCTCTGCTTTTGCAGACTAAACAGGGCATGGTGCCAGGTAATGTTTTCTTTTATATGCTGAAAGGATCGATTTTTTTCATCTTTATTCTCGATGTTTAATCTCATCCAGAGTGACAGGATACTTGGTAGCTCCTTTTTGCATCTCAACAATGGATTCTCTTTTGTTTAGATTAAAACATAATTTATTTTTGAAAAATGTATATGTTAGAGTGAAAATAGCAGGAGTTATTGAGTCAGATCGTAATTTCAAGGTTTTCTTAACCTTTC
Organism: Miniopterus natalensis; assembly: GCF_054644295.1. Classification (NCBI taxonomy): domain Eukaryota; kingdom Metazoa; phylum Chordata; class Mammalia; order Chiroptera; family Miniopteridae; genus Miniopterus; species Miniopterus natalensis. Next base: position 17,714,889 of record NC_142081.1, on the reverse strand, counting down.
TGAACCTCAGTTTCTTCCCCATAAAGTAAGGATTACTCCAACCACCTCTTGGGGATTATAAGCCTTATGCAAGATTAAATGCACTAATGTATTTAATATACATAGTAAGAACTCAATCAATATTATTTTATTCCCATTTATGAAGAGGGGATTAAATGCACTCTGGAAAAGCAGTGGTATCTATGGGCTATGATTTGTGATAGCTCAAATCATAGCCTTGGCACATTAGAGAAAATGAAAGGCCCCAAGCTCATTAGATTAAAAGGCTGCTAATGTCCTTTAAGCTGGAAGCAGAGTTTTGCCCACATTTCTGAAGGTCGGTGTTTAATCAGGTCACACATGACATATGTTGTGCCTTTCTATCTCTGTGCCACAGGGTTCTCAGGGGACTTAGTCATATCATGTTGGGCTGCTCTAAGTGAGATCACACAGAGACCTTTACACACTTCACAAAGGCGTGCCCTTTGCCTGGAGCATGTAACTCTGTGTGTTGACCTTTAGTAGGATATGTTCTTACAATGGAGCTACACTGGGGACCTTAGGAAGCTAACACTGTTGACTTTACAAGCCCACTCTGGGTGTCTTGAATTGTCAAAGTGGGAGACCTTGAACACAGAGGAAATTCGTAACACTCCAACCCAATGTACCTGCTGACCTTATCTCAAAAACGGAGGAAGTCCTTTCCATTTAAGGAAAGTGGGAAATGTGAACTAAATAGGATGGTCTGTAGCAGAGATGCCTGACCGACCATGGGTGTGTTCACTTTTACTTGTGCAGGGTGCTTGCAGGGACCCATCACATTTGCTTCTCCGACCATTTTTATACTCAGTGGCTTAGCTGGGAAGGGGGCTGGGGGAGCATATTTCCCAAGAGTAGTACCTTTTTGATTCATTTTCCAAGTAACGTGTTGACACGGTTCCTGTTAGGGCTATGATGAGAAGATCACTGAAGAAGCCAGAGCTTGACATGTGCTTAAATGTAAGAAAATCTATCTCATGTCATGACTTCCAGATGTTAGAATCTGGTTATACCTCTGCTTCTAAGGAGTAGGTAGGTGGCCAGGGCAAGCAGGCAGCCCCATTTTAGAGAAAAGGCAAGTGCCAGAGATGGGAAGTGAGCTTCCAGGACCATAAGACTCATACGTACATTATAATCAGCCAGGACCGGGGGCTGAGAGTCCAGTGCTCCACTCTCCACCACATTGCCTCTCTGGCCAGTGTTGTGTGAGAGCTTCAGAGGCTGACAGACTTGAATTCAAATCCTTATGTGAATGTCAATCAGTTTCTCAACCTCCCTAAGCCTCACTTTCTCATTTGTGATATGGGTATCATGAATCTACTTCTTATATAGATGAAATTAAATAACATATACAAGTGAGGTGTCCAATGATTGCTAGTTCCTTTGCCCTTTCCATTTGCTCACCAAGGAAATGAAGATGCATTAAGTTTTAGTGATCTGATGAGGCCACATGACTGGTATGTAGTAATAGAGAAGAGCAAGGATTCAACCAGATGTTTTTGCCCCCAATTTCATGCACTTCAGTGGTATTTACAGAGCTCAGCGCAAGAGTTTCCTCTTATTCTGTTCTTGGAAAAATTGATTGCTTTCCTAATTTCTTATTTTCCAAACCCGGAGCTCTCAGCTTCTCTCCTTCTAGTCTCTGAGCTTTCTGATGAGTTCTGTAGAATACAGAATTGCATCCAGGCTTAATCACACTTTTGGGAGATACTTGACCTTCTACATGATAACCATCATCTTAGCTGCAACTTTTCAGAAATCTCCTGAAACTTATCATTCTCAGCTATCAGCCTCTTAACTTACAGACTGTTTCCTCTTCTGCTTAAAGACCTTTTCTGACTTCTTTAGTTTCCCTCCTTATGCATTCCTGTTTCATCTCCCTATACCTGATCTAAAGCTTTTGTACACAGTGGGACATTCCCTTAGTCTGTTTTGGAGTCAGTTGATTTCCTATTGTAAAAGTACTTACTTAAGCACTTTGCTTTCCCTTCCTATAAGGGAGCCTCTGGGTACTGGCAAAATGATTTGATAAAGTACATATTCTGGGGGAGGTGTGGGTGAGGGATATAATGCATCTTGTCTTTTCCTCTCATTTTTTTCAGTTTAATTCCATGTAACAGGTATTTATTGAGCACTGACTCTGTGCCAGGTTCAAAGGATATATAACTGAGCAAGACAGAGCCTTTTTCTTTACAGAGCTTAAAAGTGTGATGATGTTACCACAGGGGGAATGCAGGGATCAGGGCAGGTCTACCTGGGTATAAAGTGAGTCACGAAGGCTGGAGAGGAGGCAGCCATGGGAAAAGGCTAGCGTAAGAGGGGAGCATTCCCGGCAAGGGGAACAATATGGCCAAAGACCCAAAGCCAAGTAAGGGCATAGAGAGTTTGGAAAACAGAAAAAGCATGGCCTGAGGGTAGATCTCAAAGGAGGGAGGGAGATACAGGATAAGGTAGGAAAGGTGGGCAAGGGTCTGGGTGAACAACTTAAGGGATTTCATCCTAAAGACAATGAGAAACCATTGAAAGGTTTCTATAAGGGGCTGATGTGATGTGAGATTTCTCTTTGAATGACCATCCTGATTGCAGTGTCCAGGCAGGACATGCGAGGGACAGCAGGCAGAGAAGCAGAAGAGACACAGTTAAGAGGCTAACTCAGCCTTGAAGAGTGGTAGCAGATAGAAGAAAGTGAACAGATTGGAAAGATCGGGTTTAGGAATGGCAGAGCATGCTGAGGACTCAGCAATGGGAGGCGAAGGGTGGGGGCAAGCAAAGACCTGTCTTTTCTCTGAGAGAGTTCATTGAGCCACCTGAGTTGAGCTAAATTGTGAAAATACAAATGCAGTGGCCTGACCAACTGTAGCTAGTAATTAACAGCAGCCCTTGGCTCCTCCCTCCAAAGCGGTGACTATGTGGGAATATCAGACACCACAAGTAGAACCAAACCCCAGAAACAGGAGGGCAGAGCCTCCTGGAATCACAGCTTCTAACTCTGCTCACGCAAAAGGCCGCGTGCGAGGCGCAGCCACCCGACTCAGAAACGCCTTCTGTGCGGTATCATCCAATGCTCTTTTCTCACAAAACACCGAATGAGAGTCAGGCCACATTCTGTTGATTTCTCTGAGAAACTTAGCGATGGGGAGAAAAATAATTTCCTGAGGAAGCGAACCAATTAAATTGTCAAATGGCCTGAGTAGCTAGTTCTTTCTGGCTCTACCCCGGCCTCCTGGAGGATGGTCGTGGGCCCTGTGGTAAAGAGATGGCTCTAGAAATGAACAGCATCTATTGATTTCAAGTTGACAAATGAGAAACCAATCCAATCTAATCGGCTAAGCAAAATCATTCACGGAGCCCCAAGCAGTGCCCATAGATTGCCTGGCGGTATTATTAAGGAAAGCTTTCATGCTTATTTCACCTTCAGTGCCCTTCACCCAAGGTCTCCGGTTTCTCCTACTATGTTGTTTTCCGTGAAGTCTTAAATTGATGAAAGAAATCAATCCTTTTGGCTGATTGTTCAGACACCTTGTTAGTTTCACTTGCACATGTGGGGTGTAGTCTATTGTGGATCAAGGAATAGAAGAAGAGCTATTATTTTAACAACAAATTTCGAGTCTGAAGCTGATGGTCTGGGAAAACCAGAGCCACGAGTTTATTTCCTTCCTTCATTTATAATCCCAGTTGTGCCTGTCTCTTAATCCTAGTGGGAATGTAGAGATGGCTCCGGAGAGGATGGCTGAGCAGGAAGGAGGTAGAAGCACCTGAACTCCATCCCTCTGGGTTTCTGTCTTTCTGGGTTTTCTTTCTTTTCTCCCCCAACTTTTTATTCCTTCAGGACCGGGAGCTGATGCAGCTCCTGAATGGCATGCAGTCCTGCATGTTCATTTTCCAACAAGAGTTGTGAAGGTGCTATTTCTAGGATTTTCTTATCTTATCCCATCAAGAAAATCCTCTGTTGATGGGAGCCCCTCACGTAATCTTCTCCGGCCTAAGATGAGGCTGAATTTCTCATGATATCCAGCTACTTCAGCCTCCAAAAGTCCTGCTTGGTCCTCGGTCTTTGTTTGAGAAAGACACCTTTGTAAGTGGATCAGAGGTGTCCCTTGTCTGGAATGTCATGGAAGGCTTTAGGAATGCGGTTCTTGTTACTGCCACCCCTGTACCTGGCCATCACCCATCAGTTAGTCGGAAGGACATTGACAGGTCAGTGATTCAGGTTGGGTCACTCTTTGGTGAAGGTGGGTTTTATCTCCTATTTTCTCTGTTTCTCCCTCTGTGTAGTCTCAAGAATCATGCCCTGGAGCTTGAATGCACTGATATTGATCCAAGAATTTTGCCAGCTAACAGGCCGAAAAGTTTCTTTCCTGTAGATTAACACCTTTAGCCCCAAACATTTGCAGAGCAGATGCAGCTGATGTATGTGGTCCATGAGTGAACAAACTGTCCCTTATGCCAAGAAGGACCAACTGCAGGAACCTCAAGCTTAGTGGAGGTCTCAGACATAGATATAGGTGACCTTGCTGTGCTTACTATCTGGTCTGATGCTAGAAGAAAGGCAGCGAAACTGGTATGTTGGGGTGAGCTGGGTGTGTCTTTTCTATATTTTTAAAGAGTAATAGGCCGACCTAATGTTATTAAAGCTACAATGATAAGGCAGTTAGGAAGCTGTATTAAAACAAGGCCTGGCGATACCCAGAGACGTTAGACAAAGGGGAGCAAAATTTCACTTGCTCAATTCCCCCATCCCACCCACTCCCAAGAAAGAGCACGGGCCTCACCTCTGAACTCGCCACCTCTGCTCTTAGCACCTGGCCAGGCACGCTAGCCTCACTCATTAGGGCATTTGTGTAGGTAAAATCCCAAAGCACTTTTTCAGTTACCTCCTGTGCTTTCATGTCTCCTCATGTTGGTGAAAGCTGAGGACCATGGAAGCTTCGGTGCCCAGGGACCAGAGTTCTCAGGGGTCAAGTCCCTGCTGCTGACCCTTCCTCCAGTTTCTCTTTGATGGCTCAGGACTCAAGTTGTCCAGAATCCCACCATGACAGTGACGATATTGCGGATACATGAAACTGACATTAAAAGTGACAGGCATAGTTCCAGCCGAGATGGGGGACGCTGCTCTGTCACGCACTTTAGCACCAGAAGGGACAGTAAACGCTGTTAGGCTCTCTGAAGCCTCTTAAACATACAAATCCTGGGCTTTGGCTCTGGTTATGCTCAAGCCTTGGTTGTTGTTGTTTTTAATACATTATTTACAGCTTCATAGTTAATGTCTACTTAATGGTCTCTGTGACCCAGAGAAGCTGCACACGGGAACTCCAGGGATGCTTAAGTTATTCTGAAGTTTAAGGAGTTAAAGTGGAGTCCACTGCTCTCCACAGCATCCCTGGGGTTCTGATGAGAGGAAGCAGAGTGTATTTTTCACATGGGGATAAATTCCCTTAATAGCTAATTAGTTGGAAAGTTGCCCCCAGTGTGGTGATGTGCCTTTGGGGGTAGATCCGCTCCAGGGAGTAGTCTAGCTGCTGCTTCTGTCCTTTATTTCCCACGTCCTCCTGTGCCTCCTTCCTCCCTAGCCCCTCATTTCCTGTAGGCTGTGTCTCCTGTCACTCTGTTTGCACAGCCAGTGCTAATCTGCAACCACAGTCATTAGACCACATTAAGCTCCTGAAAGTGGGTGAGAGGCGTCAGTGTCTTGAGTCCTGGACTCATGGCCCTGCCACCCCCCTCTAATTAAGGGATGCACGCTCTTCCCCCCCCCACTGGCTGCTTCCTGGGAATGGGTGCCTGCCCTGGAGGGCATGAAAATGGGGGGTGAGGGAGGATGCCGTGAAGCTTCTCCCTGGATGATGACCTTGCCCGCCATGTGGCCCTCTGGGACCACAGCAACAACTGGGAACTTGTTACAAACGCAGAATCTGGGCCCCACCTGAGACCTAGTCAATTGTGCTTTGTATTTTAACAAGCCGGTGATTCATACACACATTAGCGTGTGAGGAGCACTGGGCCAGGAAAGAGGGAGGTGGGTTTTATGGACTGAGTGTTTGCGTTCCCCCCAGACTCATGTTGAAATCCTGACCTCCAAGGATGTGGTATTAGGAAGTGGGGCCTTTGGGAAATGATTAGGTCACAGGGGCGGAGCCCTCAGGAATGGGATTAATGCTCTTATAAAAGAGACTCTAGGGAGTTCCCTTGTCCCTCCTGCCCTGTGAGGGCAAAGCAAAAGGACAACCCTCTGTGAACCAGGAAGCAGGCCCCCTCACAAGACACTGAATATTGGGGCACCTTGATCCTGGATTTCCCAGCCTCCAGAACTGGGAGGAAGAAATGGTTGTTGTTTGAGCCATGCGGTCTGCGGTATTTTGGGAAAGCAGCCTGAATGGACTGTACTATTAGTGACCTCGGACAGGCATTCAGAAACAACATGCTCACACAGCCCTCTCTCCTTAAATGGCTGGAAACTGAGGGGCATTAGGAGCCTTGAGTAATGGTGGTGAAGCAAACTGTCTCCAAATGACCATAACAACATTGAAGGATACTCATTCCATCAGCAAGTAAGTCCCAAATCCTGGACAGTCTTCTAGGAACTGGAGTATAACAGGGAGCAAAACAGAAAGAAAAAAAAATCTCTATCTCTGTAGCTTCTATTCAGGGTCGGGGAGGGGAGCTTACATAGATTTCCTCCATTAAGTTCTAGACCCTGAAACTGCTTGGGGTTTTGGCTATTTAGAGAATCTACACTCTTCCTTTGTGGTTTAAGCTGCTGTCACCTTTCCAGTACGATATGTCACCTAAAAGCGTTTTGAAGAAAGTTAAATTATTTTCTCCTGTCCCTGTGGACCTAGCATTTTTTGGATGCTCTCAGATGATAAATGGCACCTGAAATTTGAGTGTTTATACTGTGCTAGACATAGGTCTAAGTACAGTACAGGCTCCACTCAGTCAATCCACAAAGCTTGTTAGAAAGGAATTACCATCGGCATTTTACAGATGAGGAGACTGAAGCCTGGAATGGTGCGCAACTTACCCAGCTGTAACTGGTGGAGTCAAGGTCCAAAACTTCAGTGCTCATGGTGTGACAGACTCTGAGTGCCCTAGAGGAAGGCAGTGAAAACTTTTCAGAGAATGAGCCATCCAGTTATGTCATCCATTGCTTACCCACCATTGGCGGCACAAGTCTTATGGGACAAGGTGCGACTGTGACAGGCTTACCAGGCCCTGCAGCAGTTGGCCCGCCCTCTCTTTTCAGCCCCAGCCCTGGGTGTCCCCCCATTCTCTCCACACAGGCCCCCGTTCAGTCCCTAGTTCTTGCCATGTTCCTTCTCCCCACAGGGCCCTTGCACATGCTATTTGCAATGCCTAGAATTTTCTTCACTCTCCTCACTCATTTTCTCCAACACGAACTCAGATCTCGGTTCAACTCTGCAGATAAAAACCTGAGGCTTCGGGAGTTCCAGTGACTGCTAGACACGTCCAGTGAACTTGTAATATTAATGATGTGACCATTCTTGGGGCAAAACTTCTTTGTTGATTTGATTCCATTGATAGTTAAGGGATAGAGTAGGGGGAAAGTGACGGTGCCCTGCCAACTGGAAATAAGCCTACTTTGCTTCCTTGTTTACTCAGGTATTTATTGAGTATAATGTAGTGAATGCTCTTGGGGTTGCCAAAATGAGTCCTATCCTCAAAGAGCTTATATTATAAGTCCACCTATCTACTGTGTGTGTGCGTACATTCTGTATGTATGCACGTTTTTATAACAAAATGCTAGGCATCCAGTGATGCTCAAGAGCATGGCATCACATGAGGACAGATACTTCCAGCTGAAAAGCAGAGATTGCTTTATGCGTCTGCATGGCACTTTTGGACATGAAAATTATGAGAGCTATTTCTTACAGGGCTTCTCGTAGCAACTAAAATAATATTAGGGGCATTCTCCTTCCCATTGAATTACTTACCCAAAGCTATTTAGGGCTACCCTAAATATTGTTTATGCACTTCATGTGGGAAGTATAATGTCCAAGGGAAACCATGTGCACATTTTTTAACACTTCAAGGTGGTTCATTCTAGAATGAAAGTTTGGTTGTTTTTGCTTGTTGACATCATTTATTCCATTTCTCCCTCGCTCCCACTTTGAAAAACTGCCTTTGTTTAAAAAAATAAAAGCAGCTGTGCTTGGCAGCTGGTTTGCAGTCGTGGCGTACAGGAACCAGGGAATCTGCACAATTAACAGCTATGTATAGATCCCAGCTCCGAGAGGAGGGTGTTTAACGGTGTGCTCCCAGCTCCGGTCCACGCGACAGACTGATTAAAATCTTACTTACATTTCTTCCAAGTTCTTACAGCTCCCGCTTTACTCCCTTAATTTCTCATTTGGTGTGTTACCGCTTTCCGTGGAAGTGAAAGCTGACCCGATTGTTTCACCGACTCTTTTCTCTCCCTGCTGATGTCTGTTCTATTTTGCATTTACTCTGATTTTGAAAATTAGCCTTGCCATTGTGGCAGAAGTTGTTCTTCCCTTTGAACATGTTCTTCCTTCACCTTTTAAAATATATACACACTTGTAATTTAAGACGAATGGTCCAGATTTTCATAGCGATGATTAAAATGGGATTTTGTGAGGCTACATTTGTCAACACCTCCCGTGTACCTTCCATGAGCTGGGCAAAGGTGGGCACCAGGGCACCAGGAAAGGCATGACGTCTGCCTTAAAATACTGAAACTCAACATTTCACAAAGGAGGCATGAAGAATGGTGGCCAGCTAATGGGATAAATGTACTGGAATTCAAAATGCAAGATAGGAGCCTGGGCTAGATCCTGGAACAGAAGGAGGACATTAGTGGAAAACTGGTGAAATGTGCATAAAGTCTGGAGCTCAGTTAAAGGTAATGAGCCAGTGTTAATTTCTCAGTTTTGACAAGTGCACCATGATTACGTAAGATGTCAACGTTGGGTGAAACTGGGTAAGGGCAGAAGGCAACTGTCTGTACTGGCTTCGCAGCTTTTCTGTAAATCTAAAACTATTTCAAAATAAAATGTTTCTTTTTAACTAAAAGTAAAAGGATTTTAGTAAAAACTTGAAAGCTCCTAAGCCATTTGTGGAAGTAATTGTTTTCAGGAAAGTACTCCATTCCTGTCCCCTCGCCCCCAAGTCTTAGAAGACATGTGAGGAAATTGACGGTTGGGGAATGACCTTATCTTTTGCAGATCAGGGCTGTCTCTGCAGAATGATCGGCCTGGTGAAACAGTACTGGGTTTGAATTCAGAAAACCTGACACCTGGTTCGCCACTCTGTAATTGTGTAATCGAGAGTCAGTTCATCCATCTGAGCCTTAGGCTGTGCATTTGTTTAATGCACATATTGTTTTGCTTGTGCAGGTGATGGGACAACTCTGAGTAGCAAATTTAAAGTGAAGTCATGCTGTAATAATATGGTCATCACTGTGCTCTTTGAATGTAGGGAAGCTACCCGAAAGCCATCCAGCCACAGCACACATGACAGCTGAGAGTGGTGCTCCCCAGACTTGAGCCTTCAACAGCCTGGATGTTGATTCTTTATCAAAGAGAGAAACAAGGCCTTCCTGGAAAAAATGGCCAATGTGTGCTTTCTCTTCTTCCAGTGGATGGTCCAAGTGTCATTGGCGGGGTTTCCTCATGTCCCCACCGGGTCCCAGAGAAAGTGGGCTTCTTGGGGTGCTGTTGGAATAAGAATTTCCAGAGGCCCCATGGGAGGACGAGGTATCGTGGAAAGTTTTGTTTCTGTGGAATTAAACCCCTGTTTCCAAGGTCCCATCTCCCTCGATCCCAGCAAGGAAAATGTTCCAGTTTTGTCTTCAGCAGAGCTAGGATTACAGCCATTGCCCAGAGTTTCTGCTCCATATTTGCACAGCCCAGTCCAGCGCCTGGCTAGGCTAGCTTGTGTTCTCAGCTGTAGTCCATTGCATGTGGGGTCTGCATGGCCTGGGCCAGTTGGCTTCTGGGACCACATGGCTATGGAGGGAACACAGGTGAGTGCAAGGACGCAGGAGCAAAGCCAGAGGAACAAACAAGAGAGAGCTAATTCCTTTGTTTTGGGGATTTTAACTAGAAACTTATCCAATGAATCCTTCAGGATTTTGTGTGCTTGCATTAGCTCCACCCTCTGGCCAACTATCTTTTTCCCCAGATTGGACTGACAGGCAAGCACCTTTTATTGTGCATTCGTCTATCTTCCCCTTTGTTGGACCACTTCCCCCAGTGATTTGCAGGAATTGGACCCATGGTTCCCTGGGGATTGTGAAATTTCAACTTCCTGGTGAAACTGTTCAAATGACCATGCCTATAATGTCTGGCCTCCCCTTTGCTCCTTTCCTGTTGTTAATATTAATAACTAGCTAATTACAATGGTAACACAAGCATGGCAGCCTGTTCTTGGCCTTCTATGTTCCTGCAAAGGGCAGCTCCAGACAACTCTTATGTATGTCAGTAGCTCTGCTCTCTAAGTTTCTCCCTGGGGCAGCTCCATTTTTTTTTCCTTACTGCACCTCAAATGGTCTCATGACAGCACTGTACTGTTAAATGTGTCATTTTTAAGAATGCTCCAATGCTTCCCCCTGACACCTCCAGGGTTTACTTTGTCACTCTGTCCCTTTCTGGTTTATTTCAGCGTACTTAGCACAAAGCCTATAGCAGTGGGATGCAAAATCTTAGCTCAAATGAATTGTGGCCTGAGCAGCGTTCCTAGCAGAGGGATATACATCAATTTCCCCTTAAAGAAAAACCCACCTAATATTTAGTCTTGTCTTCTTTCCTTTGTTCTCTGTGTACCAGAAAAGCAGCAGAGCTCAGGAAAGAGGGACCTCTCAGCAGTTCTTTCATACATGCACACCCTGCCCCAACTTTGACTTTCCTCAGCTGGCTATAGGAGAAGGACATTCTCACTCCACTTCACCAGCACCCCAGATGTGCATGGAGGACCTCATCACCCAGACCAGGTGCCATGCACTTGAGGGTAGGTGGATTGCTGCCCTCAAAGGAGGTACTACCTGGGGAGGCAGGGGCAATGAATTACAAATTCTCACACTGACTGGAGAGTATTATGTTAAGCGAAATAAGCCAGTCAGAGAAAGACAAGTATCACATGATCTCACTCTTATGTGGAATCTACTGAACAAAATAAACGGATGAGCACAATAGATCCAGAGACATAGAAGCATGGAGCAGACTGAGGGATCTCAGAGGGAAGGCAGGGGCGGGGGAGTGGGTGGGGAGAGATTAATCAAAGAACTTATATGTTTATAAGCATAACCCATGGACACAGACAATAGTGTGGTGAAGGCCAGGGGGTGGGGCAGATGCAAGGTAGAGGGAATCAAGGAGGGGGGAAGGGGGACATCTGGATACTTCTAACAATAAAGATAAATTTTTAAAAAATTTTCACACTGTAAAGCATTATGTATGGAATCAGTGCCCAGCTGGTGGTATTACTGGTTGGTGATAATAGTTCATAATACTAAAAATAATAATAATAAGAAACATAAATGAGTTCTTACTAGCAGCTTTATCTGCAGTACCTCATTTGGCATTGCCAAACAATACTGGAAGTTATTGCCCATATTATTTTTTTTAATCTTCACCCAACGATATGTTTTCATTGATCTCAGAGAGAGAGGAAGGGAGAGAGAGAGGGAGAGAAACATTGATGTGAAAGAGAAACATGGATCCCTTGCCTCCCACACAAGCCCTGATCTGGGATCAAACCCACAACCTAGGCATGTGCCCTGACTGGGAATCAAACCCAAAACCTTTTGTTGTATGGGACGACACTCCAGCCACCTGAGCCACCTGGCCGGGGCAGGAAGATATTACTCTTAAAAATATTTTTACAAATGAGAAAGTTGGGGATCAGAGAAATTAAATGACTTAGCCAAATATAACCTGTAAGGTTATGGGAAGCAGGGAGAAAATAATTTCAGTCATGCAAATATGTAACTGAGCACTGACTGACACACTGCTTTTCCTAATTCCTGTCACACATCACTCATTAATCTTTACATAAACTTTTTTCCCCCCTGGAGGTTCTGGAATAGGCCTCACATTATTTATTGATCAGGGTTGGCATGGGATATAAGTCCTATTTTCCATCCAGTGAAGGAATGTTTGTTGAAAGGAAGGACTATTAAAATCCCTGGGCTGAGGCAGTGAAGGGAAAGCTTCACAGATGAGAAGAGTTAAAGTGAGCCTTGAGAGACAGATGAAGGGCCTGGAAAAGCAGAGTTAAGGGTGATGGCCTCTTCACTGCTGGGTGCTCACTGTTGGCCAGCTCTTGCCCGTGGCTGCGGTTAATTCATTGGAAGCCCCCGGCGTTTCTCGGAGATGCGTAGTGTCAGGGTCCCCTTTTACAGGGGAGAGACCGAAGCACGGAAGGGTTAGGCAGCCTGTGCCAGGTCACAGTCCATTCGAACCCAGGCAGTGTGGATCTAGAGCCTGTTCTCTTAATCAGTACACCGTTCTGACGGGGCAGAAATGTCTATTCACTGGCATAGCCTAAGTGTCTGGCCCATCGTAGGTGCTTAATATATAGCAAATGAATGAATGAATATTTTCTTCTTTTGGGCAAATAAAAGAGGAAAGGTGTTCCAGATAAGGGATAGATGGCAAAAGCAGGGCACGGAGGATGGCCTCCAATGATATGTTAGTATAAGTGGGTTTCTTTATAGGACAAAAATTGAACATACATTTAGGCCAGCGTAAGGACTTTCGTTTGGTTTGCTCTTGTTATTGAGGTCATCACTCTGTCTCTATCCAGGTTTGCAAAAGCCATCTCTGCTGTATTTTAAGGTCCCATATAGCGAAGATTATGTGTAATTACTTAATGATGGATTACAGTCTAATAAAATAACATGTCCCTAAGTTTTTCTCATAAGCCCTTTGCGTAGCAGGTCAAGATGAAATAAATGATGTATTTGTGGAAGTGGAAAGGATTAGAATTAGCTGTAGAAGTCAGCATGAAGAGGTGGGAGGTATCCTGGCTTAGAAAAGAGCAGGTGAAATATCTGGTTCTAACAAGATCTTAGTTATTGACACCTATTTTTCTTTTCAAAGTACTAATTACCAAACAGAGCGGTTTAGATCATTGCAATGTATTTGAAATTTTCTGAGCAACTCATGCTTCATGTAAATTGAAGGTATTTTCATGCATATCACTGCATTATTGTTGTAGAATGTCATGTCTAAAGCTGGGAGAAGGAAATTAATCATTAGAAAGAACCTTCATTGAGAATACAGTTGTACGAAAAGACAGGATCCAAATGCCCCGCTTTGTCCCCTGACCATTTACAAAGTGTATTTTCTCTTAAGAACCAGATATCCTGAGAAAAACCCTGTGTCTCAGAAAATGAAATTAATCCAAGGAGTATTTGGACTCCTTCTGATAATAAAGTCAAGAGAAATGATCCCTGGATGACCAATGGGCTGAGGGTGTGAATGGCAAAACCTATTAAAAACCAAGGGGAATTGTTTGTGAAATAAGGCAGCTTTGTGAATGTGTGGATGGCTCTGATTTCCAGGGGGGGATGGTGCAGTAAATCAGTCTCTCCAAAGCTATTTAGCTGGTTTAACTCAATGACATTTTCACTCATAATGCTTTTATGTCTCATCTCAGGCCCAGGAGAGAGTATCAGTTCTGAACCAAACCAGGGTTAGACTTTCAGTCTATTGTGTTCTCCCATCTATAAACTCTTATCAGGATGATAAAATGGAATTAAACCTAACAGTTTGGGGGGAAAAATCATTTTGTTAATGAAAGAGTCTGTGGCTGGTGCTAAAATACACATCGGGGCCTCATTTGAAGAATTAACCAGGATTAAAGAACAGCCGCTTTTCCTGGAAGCTTCTCTCAGGAATGTCTATATATAACCATGTGAGAAATGAGAACCGATGGGCACTTTGTGGACAGCATTTGGAATAAGCCTTGGGGAGAGATGAAATAGCAAGGACGTGATGGCGTGTAGAGTTGATTCAGCTATTTTTGCGTACATTTTCTCATTGGAATCCTCATAACAGGCGTGTGCTAGTCTCCTCGTTTTATGGATAAAGAAATTGATGCTCAGACGGATCAGATGCCTGCCCCAGGTCCTGCAGAGAGAAAGTGGGAGCAGGGATTCAAACTCAGATCTGTCTTACTACAAAGACTCTTCTCTTAATCACTGAACAACTGATGGATAATGATTCCCAAAAGTCTGTTTGTTTGGTGTAAATGCATCATCGTCTGTGCTGGGCTGAGCCTGTCTTCTCAGGAAGTTGCAATGAGTTAATGGCTCCTAATCTCCCTTCCAGCATATAACACACCTCCCTGAGCCTGCCACCTAATGCAAAATGCTCTATTCATTCATTCTATTCATGCATTCTGTAGCTGAAAAGGATTTGTTATACACCAGCATGAGGGGCAGAGTTGGGCAAGGGCAGGGGCGAGTGTAGATTTGAATAGCAGCTCTTACCAGCTGTGCCTCTGCCTCTGACAAAGCTGTCTAATCCCTTTGAAGCTCAGTTTCCTCACTTGCAAAGTGAAACTTACACTAGTACTGACCAGATATTTTTGTAAGGACAAGTACGGTAATGTCTGTCAACACCTAGCCCATTAGAGGTATCAAGAAATGGGTGCTGGGTGGAAAGAGCTGGGTAAGACACAGTCTCAGTAAACTCATAATGGGCAGGGGAGCAGACAAGTAATCCTTGTCAATCCAGTTTCCTCAGCTGACAACTTGGGGCAATGATACTATTTATCTCATAGGGTTGTTGTGAGGGTTAAATGGGGTAATGTGTAGAGAGCACTTAGAACAGTGCCTGGCACGTAGTAAGTGCCCAATAAGTTTTAGCTGTAACAACAGTCATTATTAAGTACCCAAACATAGGATTGCACTGGTGTATGGTTTCTCAGAAGAAAGAGGGTCAGTCATTGATTGGGCAAAGTCAGAAGTCTGTGCAAAACCAGCATTTGAGCTGGGTCTCAGTGCATGTGGAAGAGCCTTCCGTGCTGTCCACGATGCTGCTCCCTGATGGGTAATTTTATAAGTAAACTTATAAAAGTTAGTGTAGTGGAGTGAAGGTTGGTGATGGCAGGACTGCTGGTATGTGCTGGCTCAAGGGTGGAAGGGAAGCAATGTCATTGCCAACAAATCTCAAAATTTATGAAAACAAAAACACCCAACAAAGTACAGATTAAAGGTAATATTGTCTGTTTCCTTTGCTACTGATCCACTGCACTAATAACATTTGTTATTAGGATCCTCAGCACAATTCTTTGGGTTTAATTGTAAAGAAAGGTGTAATGGAACAAACAGACCTCCATTCAAATCCTGCTTTACCGCCAACTAGCCTGGTGATCTTAGGGTAATTACATTGCCTTTCTGAGCTTTCATTTCCCCAGCTCTTCAAAGGAAGTAATAATAACATGCCTTGAAGTATTGTTGTAAACATTTGAGATAATACACATAGTATGTGACATTTCATAGAATCTCAGAAAAAGAAAATACTATTTATTTATATATTTATAATTAGAAATACAATTATAATTCATATTCACATATAAATATGTACTTAGAGACATATGTGATATGTATAATATAAATGTAATAATAATTGTAGCAAAGTGCCACACACTGTGCTAAGGGCTCAGTAGGAAATATCTCCCTTAATCTCAATAAATACACGGGCACACATGAATATTACCCTCATTTTTACAGAGAAGGAAATTCAAAGTTAGAAAGTATATGGCTGTCACAGAGGATGGTGCCATGATTGATAGAAAGATGCCAACAGGCCCAGTTGGAGGGTGTAAAAGTTTCCTTAATGACAAATGATGCAGAAGCATACAGAGACTTACCTGGACTAAGGACTCTCTTGGGCGCAAGAAGCTCCCTTTGCTGTTTGCAAAGGGGGTGTATCTCCTGGCACCCCTCCCTCCACACCTTACCGTTCTGGAAATTCTGAACATCTACTGACTGGCTGTCCACCAGTAGCAAGTAATGAGGACAGATGAGCCCCAGCACGTTCCTGATAGTTGACTGCAGTGCTGGGTATCAGTTCCCCAGGAGCATTCCCCGTGGGAACTGGCTTTAGGTCTGTCTAAAGCTCCCTACTCAGAGCCCTCAGAAACTTGGCCAAGATCACAGGACCAGGACATGGGTACATTAGAACCCACAGGTGATCTGTGTGATTCCTGAGTGCTCCTAACGAGAATGCCTTATGCGGTTCAGATTTGGATTGTGTATGATTTGCAAATTAGTTAGGAGCAGGGGGAGGAAAGCAAAACATCAACTCCCAAAGCAACAGAAGTTAAATACAGGCACGCCTCATTTTATTGTGCCTTGCTTCATTGAGCTCCTCAGATGTTGCAGTTTTTACAAATTTAAGGCAACACCCTCCACCATCAAAAAGATTATGACTTGCTTTTGTGCAGTACTCCCTTTATTGTGGTGGTCTGGAACCACACCCACAGTATCTCTGAAGTATGCCTGTGTTCTGTAAGCAAGGTGTGTATTGCATCGAGATGCTGGCAGAGGTAAGGATCAAAGGAGTTAAAGAAAGAGATGAGCAAGGGCTGGGACCGGACTGACTGCAGAGGAGGAAGTACATTCAGGCATGCAAGCCTCTTCCAGGAGGGCTCCCTGGATCTCCTGAGATCCCTGACACGCCGCCAGGCTCCCTGTGCTCCAGCTGAAGTGCAGCTACCATCTCTCACTTTCCTCTCAGCATGAAGCTGCTCCTCTTTCACGCTCCAAAACAACTGTGGGGAACACTGGTCATTTCTTTTATTCTTTTTTGTTTGTTTAGCTGTGTGTGATTGATTTGTACCAGCTCCGTGAGAATAGCAACTGCTAAGCCTAAGGAATGTTGTAAGAATGTGAAGACTTTTTCTCTCTCTTTGCCAGAGTGACTACTGGCTTGGGGGAAAGTTTGGAAGGAGTGGTGAGAGGAAGTGAGTGGTCATTTCCTGAACATGGAAAATTGCACGTGAAAACACTCAGGGTCGGGATACTGTGAAAAAAGAAGCCTTGAATTAGATCAGGCTTCTGAGGGTTTTCATGAGGAGCACACCACTAGACCTCACTCAGCTAGTCACCTTCCTAGGTGTCCCGACAAGGCTGTGTGGCCTAAGGCAGCTTGTGCCAGCCTGCCCAGCTCCACCCTGGGGCTGATGGGTCAATGCCTGGGAGGCACATGTGGAATCCATTCATGACGCTCAAACTGGGGATTAGACAAGGTTTGTTTTGCTACTGAAGGGAGTGGGTAGAAGAATCATTTGACCTTGAGCTGGGCAACTGGAGAGAGGGAGCTGAATTTATGCTGTGGTGACCTCAGATGGGAAGAGACTATGGCAAATTATACCTTTTCCAGAGTTGCTCTCCCCCTTCTGTGTGCCTGGCATACTTTTAATTATCTTTGAAGCCCCAAGTAACTGCTCTCCTTGGAAACTACCTTCCCAGGGCTGACTTCGCAGCTTCCACATTTGTCCTTGAAGGGACTCCATATGTCACCATGATTCCTTGACAAATTTATATCCCCTGCCGGAGTCAGTGTGAGATTGTGAGCAATGACCTACTCTTCTTTATACTGCTCCTCTCTAGTAAGTGAATTTATTGACTAAGGTGCTTTCAATAAATGTTTATTGGACGAATAAATGTTGAAAGCAGTATGCATCATAGCCATTACCCATCGATTCTTTAAGCAAGGTCACCTGACTTCTCTTTGTTTCAGGCTGCATATCCAGAGCCTGCAGGGACCGCTTACACACCTGCTCTCATCCCTAGTTGAGGTCTCCTCTGAGCTTTTCCGTCGTTATGACTAAAAGAACTTGAACTGTCTGTGACTGCAGTCAGGAGCCTTTAGGCAGACTGAGATACCTTGGGCTGAAGGAGGTGGTGTTTATGCGAGGATTCGGGACCCAGCCCACTAGGCAGCCCTTGGTTTGTGTTAGTGCCAAAGGGAACTCCAGTGAGAAGTAACTCAACCTAGGTATAGAGATACTCTTCCACAGCGATCGATGACATCTGAGAGGAAGGGTTTAGTAATCGTAGATGCTCCTTGGCAAACACCTACTGTGGTAGGACCTCTACTTTTCACCCTGGGCAGCTTCTTATAAAACAAACTAAGGGGAGGAAACAGCAATGGGCAAGGAAGATGTTCATGGGACTGTCAGCACTAAGAAATTTCCTTGGCTTATGTTCCCGTGGTTTTGCTTATAACCAGAAACCTCTGTGTACTAGGTCATTTGCAGAAGGAAAACATTTATAGTAGTCTACCTAAACAATTACAATGCAAAAGAATTTTAATTGATTTTAGGGTGCTTTAAAAATACTTTCCAATATCTTACCCCTCTCCATGGCTATTACCCGTGTCAGTAATTTCCATCTTGAGGCCTATGTTGTCTAAAGGATAGTAGTATCTAGAGTCGACTGTTGATCTATGAATCAATTTGAATTATGTGTGATGAACCAAATTCTTAAACTCCCACATTCCCCTCATTGCCTTTTTCTTTGGATTCAATACCTTGTTTTTGTGAGACCTGAAATGTAGAGGAGTGATGGAAACAGAGCCAGAACAGCAATGAAGGGAGCATTATCCAGAACCAGCTTGGGAGCACAGGCTGGCAGCATATAGTTTTGGAAAGAACACGGCTTTGCAGTCAGGTGGACCTTCTTGAGTTTGAAACCCAGCTTGTCACAGAGAGCCCCCATGATGGTTAATTAAGAAAAATCTCAATAGATAGTAAGATCCCCAACACCCACATTGCACTTGTCCTCCCACATATTTTTCCAGTAACTCCTGTATTCATTTTCTCTTGCTGCACAACAAATAACCACAGATTTAGCTGCTTAAAACAATACACATTTATTACCTCAAAGTTTCTGTAGGCCATAATTCCAGGCATGGATTAGTTGGGTTCTCAGCCTTCAGGCCTCACAAAGCCATGATCTCATTGGAGACTCGGGATCTTTTTCCAACCAAACAACATGTGGTTGTTGCCAGGAGTTGATTCCTTGTGGTTGTAGGACTGAGGTGCTTAGCTTGTGGAGGCTGCCCGCAGTTTCCTGACATGCAGACCTTTCCATAGGCTGTTAGCAATACAGCGACTTGCTTCTTCAAAGCCAGCAGTAAAGAAAGTAAAAAATATGCATATTTATATTTATATGTATACATATAATCACAGGAGTAATGACCCTATCACCTTTGCTATATTCTATTGGTTAGAAGCAAGTCACAAGTCACACTCACACTGAAGGGGAGAGAATTACACAAAGATGTGAATACTTAGAGGTGAGGAGGATCCCTGGAGTCATCATAGGGTCTGTCCACCACACTCTCAAAGTGCTGCAACCTGGCCAAGTCACAGTATGCCCTCCTATCTATGCTGGCTGCTAATTGCTTCAGTGACATTAGTTTCATCTTTCCAAGGAAATCAGAGGTGGCAAACACTTAGGAAAGGGTAAGCTGTTTTTACATCCCTCAATGTTCTAGACAAAAATAACTGACGTAGGGCTTCACTTTCCTGTGGGACTAGACTCTGTCTCAGAATCCTTTGAAAGACAATGCAGAAGGCAGAAGCTCCCATTTGACCAGTGCTGGAAGGTATTATAAAACCTATTTGCCATCCTTGAACTACACTGTACATCCTGGTGGGCTAGGAACATGGGTTTGCTCAGCTCCTGTGATAAGGGCAATGGTGATTCATGTGGTACTAATAAAAATAACCACTTATAAAGGGTGTCCTTTACTCTGTTCCCTAACAGGAAAAATCAGAAAAATATAAAAACCAATGGATGGCAATGCAATAGAACACCATTATGTTTACAAAGGAAAAAGAAATATAGTTTGTATAACTAGAGACATTGTTAACACAACAACTAAGAGACTATATATGAGTTTGAGTTCCTTGGGAAGGAGAAATATATCTGTAAATACATTTATTTCTCTGGCGATATTTTCTTTTTTTTGTATGCCTCTCCATGCGCTGAGGGTTTCCTTATGCCTTCATGATGATATGAGTGAATTACTAGGAGTGCTATTATTCTCATTACATTTGCTGAGGTTTACAAGACAAAAACAACACCCTGTGCCTGTCCTTGGGCACAGTTTAAGTTAGAGAAAAACAAAATTCATGTAAAATTCAAGAAGAAGTTCACATAAGACGGCAGAGACATAGCATTGATCTAAGGCTTATTTGTTTTAATAGAGGTCCTTAGTCATGGATTATCAGTGGGAAGCCTTATATGAAAAAGTTCAGTTTTAGCAAGATCTTGTTCTAGTTGCCTGGGGGATCACTACAGGAAAAGAAACAAGGAAAGAATATTTTACTGGAAGAGGTGAAGAAAAGATATATACACACACATATGCATATGTACATATATACACACATATTGTATCTAACTAGATATAACTACATACAAATATATGTAAATAGGTCCTTATGGAAAGAAACTGCACCTGAATATGTTTTCTGCACTTAAAGTTCTGGCACAGTGCTAGGCACATAGTAAGCATGTAATTAACATTTACATATTTCAGATAGAGTTTGGGCACTAAAATGTCAATATTTGGCTATCAACATTTAATTTGAGGGAATGGAAATTAATTGCCAGAAAACCCCCAAACCAATCTTGTTAAATCTGTAACCTTACTCTAACCCCAGAGACTGTGGATGGTGATGCCCCTGCCTGTTCTATGGAATAGAATGCATGGATGATTTTTAAATAAATATTTACAGACCTATTTTATTTACTTCCAAGGCTGTGGCCTTTGGAGATCTTTCTTAGATTCTAATCATGAAATAAAAGAAACAGGAAATTATTGGATCTGTTTACATACCATATCAAAAAATGCAATGTAATGCTGAGATAATTTTAGAAAAATACTCTGAGGTAAGTTATCATCTTTTGAGCCATGGGGAATATGTTAAATGGTTAGGATATTTGTTACTTAGGGCTTCTGTAATGAAGTACCACAAACTGGGTGGCTTAAAACAATAGAAATTTATTATCTCACAGTTCTGGAGGCCAGAAATTAAAAAATCAGAGCATCAGCAGGGTCATATTTTCTCTGTAGGCTCTAGAGGGGGGTCCTCCCTTGCCTCTTGTAGCATCTGGCAGTTGCCCAGAACCCTTGGCATTTCTTTACTTGTAGACTCTCCACTTCCATCTTTGCCTCCGTCTCCTCATGGCAGTCTTCCTCTGTGTGGCTGTCCCTGTGTCCAAATTTCTCTTTTCTTATAAAGAAACTAGCCATTGGATCAGGGCCAACTCTATCCAGTATGAACTCATCTCAAATTGATTACATCTGCAAAGACCCCATTTTCAAATAAGGTCACCTTTGTAGGTTCTGGGGGTTAGGACTTGAGCATATCTTTTTGAGAGACACAGTTGGCCTCTCTTCTCCTGAGCGACCCTGTGATTGGAACTCAGCAGTTCTGAGGCCGAAGCACTCCGTAGATTCTGTAATCAAAAGGACCCAGTGGCTTTAGGAGCTCACCTTGGCCTGGCCTACTCACTTTAGAAGCATTCTCTTCTATGATTAATGCTGACCCCAAGGCAGGGCTCCAAAGAGGTGCAGAGGCAGTGACGGGGACACCTGACCACACTGTAAGACCCAGTGAAATGAGTAGGACACAGATGAAGCTGAGATCTGGAAAAGGGAGATGACCATGGGAGGGCAATGGCAATTTTTTAGGAGGGGTGAGGCAAATAGAGTGTGAGCAAAGGCACAGAGACAAGAGCCCATGGGACGCCTTGAGTGGCTGACTCGTGTCCAGTTTGGCTGGAGCATAGCCTAGTTTAGAGGAACAGGGAGAGAGGGGTGTGGCGTCACAGGTTTCAGCCCGTTGTCTTCATTGTCTGAGAAAGGAGCTGCGTGAGGTGTTCTTGCCTATCTTCACTGCTAGGTGATGAACAGCCTGAGCGCCTCTAGCGACATACAGGCTTTAGTCCAAAGAGTACATGGAAAATTCACTCTGAAATGAATCTCAGCACCAGGGTGCTGACTGCCCTGAGGCCAAGCACAGGCCACGCCCTGGAGGTTAACAGCGTGTGTACAGGGGCTGTCGAAGATAACATCACAATATTCACGTACTTTGTCACTGGATGGAAATGTATCTTGGAGCAAAGATTGCTCCTGCTTCTCCATTCCTGTTTATTAAAATTGGTGCATCTGCTGACTGGGGAAATAATGGCCAAATGACTGAATGGATAAGATCATTTGAGAGTAAAAAATTGTTCTGGAGAACAAGGGATTATTTATTTTCTAGATAAAAAAATAAGAAATTAAGAAACTTGAAGTGATTGTTGAATAAATGTCCAAATCTAATGGGAAATAAGTGGCCAGGTAAAGACTAGAACTTAGGCTCTCTTACTCTAAGTTCAGTGTATTTTCTGATATACATATTTGAAAAAGGAAATTGCAAAGATTTGGAGGGAAGGGACAAAGTAAGGCAAGGACAGGGTGTATTCAGAGGGAGAGATGGAGAGAGACGTCTGTTAAGGAAAGTGCACACATTTGGAGAGGTGCTAAAGGGTGCTGTCCAGAATCCTGGCAAATGCCCTCCACTTTTAAAAAGCCTTGTGACTTTCTCTTCAATCATTAGAGGTAATGCGAATGGAAAGGAAGTAGCAATCCGGGTGCTTATCGAAAGAAAGGAGCAATTTAAACAGCGTAGTTTCACAGGGGCCCTTAACAGAACCCTGCTGTGGTTCTCCGCTATATTAATGCTTGTCTTACCTTAGTCCCCTGGGCTTTGTTAACACTTTGCACCACCTAAGGCCATGGCTGCTAATTGTGCTGAACACCTTCAGAGGTGGGGCCGTGGACCAAGGCTGGTCAACCCCAGCTCTAATGGGCTTGGTTGTGGTCTCTGGAGTGAAAACCACCTTGTGAAAGCTGCTGCAAGACAGCTATTGGGAGGTTCACTCTGTAGGAAGATTTAGTGCTGCAATTTGAGGGATCAATGTCTAAGCTATTTAGTACCTCCTGACATCTCCAATGGATTCCAGGTGGTTCCCCAGGGGGTACAATCTAACCATCAACCACATAAATGTATTTATCCCCTAATAGAGGCCCATCCCTGCCTTTTGAGAGCCTCGAAGCCTGGTTTTAGAGGTAGGACAAGCACACATGAGTGATGAATGAGCATTAAGTGCTGAGTTGCCTACTTCCGATGGCCTATTCAAGGCGGAGAAAGACAAGCGATCCAAGGAGCCTGCCATGCTCAGAACTGAGGTGAGAGTAGCAGAATTTGAAGGCACTAGGCATGCTTTGGAGAAAACAGTTGGTATTAGGGTGGATTCTAGGAATAGGGAATGAGAATATGCCCAATTCTGTGTGGAATAGAAAAAGTGTTTTTATTTTGATTGATTATATTAAGTAAAAAGTCAAGTTTGTCTTTAACATCCCCTATACTTAACTTCCTTTATTTGCAAACGATATAAGGCTTCAGCCTCAGAAACTTTAGAGGGCAACGATTCTTCCAAGACTTTATCAAAGTTATTTTACTTCCATTCTATTTATTTTTATAGTTAACTTCCATAGGCAAGTTATACTTCTTTCCCATTTATAGTACTAGTAGACATTCACTTTAAAATGAAAATATATGTCAGTAAAAAGAGGTGAGGCAATTTAAAGAAAGAGATAAAGTCAGAAATGCAGGCAGTATATCGATGTGGTAAATGTACGACATTGCTGCATTACTGACCAAAGTTTGGGAAAACAGCTCCTGACGCACGGGGGACTGGAGGTTGTTGATCCTGGTCTGCATGTTTCTAACCCCCCTTCTACCACTGACCGGGGCTCTCCCTGCAAAATGGGCTTTGTGCGCGGCTCTCCAGGGCCTTTCCTGCCTCCCCCGAACCTGTCCGTCCCGCCTTTCTTCGAAGTGGAGGCGTTTCCTTCAGAGCGCGCAGACCTGGCCCTGCGCATAGTGGGGCCTGGTGATGTTGGAGGAATAAATTAGTGAAAGGATGAGTCAATAAGTTAATCAGTTGTTATCTTTTTGGAAAAAAGAATTCAATCTTGCAACAGGGTGTAAACAGGGGAATGGCAACAAAAGCAAGAGAAGGGGACCCATCCAGGTGACCCGTGAAAGTGAGAAATAAAAGATCAGATCTAGGCCAACGCTTCTCACACTTAATCTGCGCACGGATCATGCCAGGATCTTGTCAAAAAGCTGACTCAGACCCAGCGGGTGTGGGATGGAGCCTGAGACTCTGCATTGCTAACAGGCTCCCGGGCGGTGCTGACGTCAATGGTCTGTGGCCATGCGCCGAGTTTGAGAGTTCTAGGCGGTACCCGAGCGGGGTAGAGGCAGTGTGAACTCTGATGTCTTGTGGCACTTTAAAATTTTGTTCAAAATGCTATTTAAAGAAAAAATTTGAAAAGAAAAAGTTTTTTTCTTCTTCTAAACATTCAAAGAGGTTCTTTTCCCTGTCAGCTTCAACAGTGTCCTTCAATTCTACAGATTCCCGTTTTATTTCTGTAACTTATTTTGGTCATGTTTTCTTCTTGTTTCCCTTAAATATAGAGGCCTGGTTGGCCCATAACAGACACTGAGCAGAGGAGCACCGTGAGGTATTGTACAATCACATTACACAGTCTCATCAAGGTGGGTTGGTTTGTCCTTGAGCAGTGACGACACCAAGGTCACACAGCTCAGGCCAAAGCTTTTCACAAACTCAGACCTCCTGATTCCAAGTGGGTGCTTTTTCCCTCAATAGTCATTGCCATCCTGATGGAACAAAATCTCTCAAACTTAGTTATTCCCTAGCTACTGGGACTAGTTGTGGGAGATTGTGTGGGCCAAAGCTACTGAGCCTTGCGGGGCTGAGGCTCCTCCGCCCTTCCTTTCTGTGCCCTCCCTCCCAGGAGCCGAGGAAAGAGCGGGGAGTGTCAGCGGGCAGGGCTGCCTGCCAGCCAGACCTGGCACTTACCTCCTTATAAAGCCCCTTGTGGGGATGGGTAGCTCTAAGGCGGCAGGATAAAATCTACACCAGCGAATTCAGTTCTCTCCCTCCCCGGGGTTGCTTAACTTCATTTTTTCAATTTTTAAGTTTAGAAGCTTCAGTCAAGAACCGCTAATTAAGCTGTGTATGGCAGTCTTTTTCAGCTCATGGGCCGTCACTCGGCTGTAATTAGAGCTTGACACCTTTCCTCAACATTGACATCCAGGCCTAAAAAACGAAAATGCAATTATTTGTTTTAAATCGGTTTCATTCAATTAATTTTAATAATCCATATACTTTTAAACATTTTGCTTATTTGCATGTTTTATGTCTGCTATTACTTAGTTTCTGTGATGTTTCCCAGAAATATGCAATTAGCTATTTCAGAGACTGTATTTAGGAGACTCAGCAGTAACACTGAATTAAGTATCAGGCCTGAAAGCTAAGCCCTGGTAGTTTAGAGACAGTTTGTGACAAAGGATCAGGAGGTCCCTTGGGAGAGATGGTGACATCTCTAAATATCTATCTGCCTAACTACCTGCCTACCTACCTACCTTCCTACCTATATACATACAAATATTTTACATGTATATATGTATGTATATGTAATTAATTAATAAACTCAGCATATTCCTCTTTTGAAAAAAAATGAGAAATATTTAAATATAGATAGTAAAACTTATTTTTAGACATTAAAATTTATGAATATAGACAGTAAAACTTATTAATCAGAAATAACACAATTTAAATTATAGTATAGCAAGCATTCTTCTACACATAGCAGAGAGCACACTTAATTTTTTTGATATTTCTGATTTTTAACCTAATATTTTACTATAAGCAAAACCCTATGTTGTTAAAAGTCTTTTTACACAATGTTGTATGTCTAATATATCTCAATTTAAAAAGCCTTTGTCATTATTATTTTAAATTACATGTATTTTTTCTTAATCATCGAAGTAATCGATGTTTGTTGTTGAAATTATGGTAAAACTGAAAAATGTAAGAAAGAACAAATAATCTATGATCCCACTATATAGATGATAATCTATAATCCCACTCCTCACAGTTAACAACTATTACCCTTTAGCTTATTTCTTATATAGATACAGGCATTCATGAACTAAATAAAACTTAATTTCTAACAAAAACCGAGTCATATTACATTTATAGCATTGTGATCTTCCCCCCCCACTTCCATTTTAGCATGAGCTTTCTCCATGTTAACAAATGTTCTTTAAAATTATTTTTAAATGGCTGCATAATGTTATATTGTGTGCTACCTAATGATAAATCATAAGAATCTAATACTCAAGCTAAATTAAACCAAGAGTTCATTCAGCCCCTGTGTCTGAACAAAGAGAATAATTTTCAGTTTGAAGGATATCATAGTTCCTTACATGTTACACAGTTTAAAATGTATCTCAAATAGATCCCATGCTATAAATATCTATTATTATTATCACATTATCATTATTAGTAGCTATCACATATTTATCTCTAAGTCTTAACCAGTATGTACATTATCAGGTCAACATTACAACTTTTTGAGGTAGATACTGCTATCCTGACTTCATAGTTGAGGAGTCTGAGTCAAAAAACAGGGGTTACATAACTCCTGGTGAATGAGTAGCTAAGCTTAGATTGCAACTGATTCCATCATCCTTCCTCTTAACCATACACTGTAGCTGTTTAACATTATCAATAGATTCATCTATACCTTTCCTGAATGTATTTATTTTCCACCCATGTGCTTCCTGGATGACATGATTCATAATCAATACTTGAATTCCACACCTAACTGCATAATGCACGATGCTCCATTCTGTTGGGAAATACACAGAAGCAAAGCCATGGCACTTGCTCAGGAGCTTCTGCAATCTCATTAGGGGTGCAGTGTACAAATATGCACAGAGTTGAGATTAATAAAAGACTTAAGCATCCATACAAGTTAACAGCCTAAGAGCTATCCCACAGTAGTACAGAAATAATTTCCAAATTGGCATTACAATTCGGAGGAATGAAACATCATTGCGAGATAAAGTCTCCTGGAATATTCTACTGGGTCAATCAGCATCTCTGATGCAGACAGTAGATAACTGCTGGTTATCATGAAACATTCTCTTTTTCATTTGAAGACATGCTCTTCATCTTGATATCCCTGAACTTGTTAAACAAGACCATGTTTGATGCCTTTATTTTAAAATGGTTCCATTTGGCCCTAGCCAGTTTGGCTCAGTGGCTGGAGCATTGGCCAGTGGACTGAAGGGTCCCAGGTTCGATTCTGGCCAAGGGACCAGACCTCAGTTGTAGGGTTCATCCCCTGCCCTGGTCGGGGATCGTGTGGGGGCAACCGATCGATGTGTGTCTCTCACATTGATGTTTCTCTCTCTCTCTCTCCCTCCCCCTTCCACTCTCTCTGAAAAGCAATGGAAAAAATATCCTCAGGTGAAGATTAAAACAAATAAATGGTTCTATTTGGCCAGTTACTAGATTGTGTTAACTCTTGGGGACTCTCCAAGAACCAACCATATACATGATCCAAGAGTTCATTATGGGCAGTCACACACCCACACCTAAGATGACAGACTTTGGTAAAATACAGTCTTAAAATTATTTTATGGATCATGTGTGGCTATTTTTCATACGTAGTTCTTCAAGCAGGTATAAATATAGTGCTAGTCATACTTAGAGTGTAAAAGTTACCTGCTGTCCCTGGTCATGTTGTAACTCTGATTCTTAGACGGGTGGAGAAACCAGGAGCCTAACTCTGTGCTGTACAACTTCGAAGGGCCTACCCTTTCACATTTTATTCTGCCCCTGGTTAAATGCCTTCTTTGTGTAGATCCTTATATCACATAAAGACAGATATAATCCTTCTAGTGATCTCATAATTTTGCATAAACCCAGGCAGCTACCTGTATAGGGGTTTTGGGATTTAGGGAAATTCTGATGACTATGAGGAGAAATTTATTGGTCGGTGTGGCATTGTAATTAATGCCTTTTCATCTTATTACATATTTGGCTCAGGATATGAAATGTACTAACATGAGACCTGTGCCTTAGGCAGTTACGTATTTTTCTTTGAATGATTCCTCTCTAGAGCAAAACGTTGTTCAGCAGAGGGGGTGGAGATGGTCCCTGGTCAATCTCGTTTGCTAGGATCTGTGACCTGAGTCATGAGGGCCTTAGCAGGACTAGAAACATTGAACTTTGGAGCTGACAGGAACACCCGGGAATGCTGAGGGCATTGGGTCTCACTCTAGTGTGCATCACGTTCACCTGGGGGGGCTCAGTAAAACAGCTCCCTGGGTCCCACCCTCGAAGTTTCCCATTCAGTAGGTCTTGGGTGGGGATGGAGAATATCCATTTCAACACGCTTCCAGGTGCTGCTGATGTTGCTGAGCTGGGAACTGTGCTTTTATAACCATTGCACTACTTTTAGCTTTTCTTTTTATAAGTGAGAGCACCGAAGACACAAGAGAGATCATCAGTGTACATGTAAGAATCAAATCCTATCCCTTCCCTGCTAGAGGCCCTTCTGTGGTTCCCTGTTCCACTTAGAATGAAATCCCAGATCCTCATTAACCAGAAGACCCTGAGTGCCTGGTCCCTGCCCACCCCTCCACACCACGGTCCCCATAGAGATTTACTGGACTTCATTCCAGTCCTTTAAGGGTCAAGCTCTCATTTCAGCATAAAAAGCAACTAATACGGACATGACACGGAGCAAAGAGTGAAGGTTTGATTTATAGCGGCATTTAATCCCACTTTTCAATGCTTGCCATTTCCTTGGGGCTCTGAATGTAGCTAATATTAACCTTACATTTAGTGATCGGTCATCTATACTTCCATGGGATGGGTCCATCTCGATTTCTCCCTATATTTTATCTGGAAGAGAACTGGATCCTTATTATAATAATAGCTAATGTTTATTAATCAGTTACATGCCAGATACTGTGCCAAGCAGTTAACAAAATTTATCACATTTAATCTTCATAAAAACCCTATAAACTTTTAAAGTAGGTGCTGTTCATAGCTTTTTTACCACTGAAAGAACTGAGGCTTAGAGGATTAAGCAACTTTTTGAATGTCACACAGCTAATTGGAGGGAGTATTGAGATTTAAGCTTCAGCTTCGGGGCTGGAATCTCTATTCTGAGACAGTAAATGATAGTGCCTCACACTTACACCCTGAAATAACTACTGTGTTTGTCTAAACAGCCCCAGCTGATCAAATAATGACAACCTTTCCTTGGCTGCTATTTTACTCTCCTTTTGTCGGAAAATCCGGTGGTACCTTTGGAGGGAGAGAAGAGAGATTTAGCTTGAAAGGGTCCTTATGAAGACATATGAAGAGATGAAATTGGGGATAGGCGTGGTCACATTAAAACAAAACTTATTATCTCAAGGTGTCACGTCCTTTGGCTTGATAATTGAAAATTTTGTGTAGGAGTCAGTAGAGAAAAAGGCATTTGGTCTCCTTTTCCTGCTACATTTCAGCTGTTTTTAGGATGCTTTATCCCTCGCACATCCTCAGTAATAGGAAAGTCTGATACACTGAGGCTGCTGCTGAGGGTAAAGGGATTCCGCAGGCAGCCGCCCAGGAGTGAACACAGCAGAACCTCTGTTAGTCTGAAGTTTCATCGGACAAACGCTGTCCCCTCAGTGAAGTTAATTTGTAGCCAAAATTCAGTTGTTGGTCCGATGAGTGACTGAGCTCTGTATTTCGTAAGGGTCAGAGCAGACACGGAGCAGTCTTACTTTCCTCCAAAAGCAAGTCTGAGAAAAGATGAGTTTTGCAGGAGCAAATTCTGCTAGCGTTTTGTTTGTTTATGTGTTTGTTCCCTCTTAACAACTACCTGAAAGTATCACGAATTTTCTTAAATTTTGCAATGAAACATTTTCGGCTAGTCCCTTCTTTCCTTTCTGTTTTCTTTGCCTCTCTTATTTTCTTTCTCAAGCATTAATCCCCTTTTTCATTCTGCACACAGTTACTCACACTGACAGTGTGCCTGGTATATTTATGCCTATTCCTGCATGATTAAATTCAATAACATAAATATGCCAAATTCTCCATAAATTATTTCATCAATCCAATACAATTCTACTCAAAATCCTGACAGAATTGTTCACGGAAACTGAGAAGGTGATGCTGTAACACATATGTATGTTCAAGGGAGACAAATAGTCGAGATCCCTGTTCTGGGGGTAAAAGGGAACAAGATAAAAGACTTGCCCTACTAAGTATAGACCTATTTTATACACAAAATAGTCATGCTAGTGTGACACCAGCACACAGACTTGTGGGACAGAATAGAGCTCAGTAACTATCTTATGCAATACGGAAAATTGATGCATGACCAGGTTGTTGTTACAAATCAGTGGTTAATGAACAAATTAGTAAGTGGTGCTGGGATAACTGGTAGTTCACATGGAAAAAATAAAATTAGACTACATCTTTACACAAAACATAAAAAAGAATTAAGAGTATATAAAAATCTAAACATGAAACACAAAACTTAAAAATATTTAGAAGAAAATAAAGGTGAATTACAAAGGGCCGGAAAGAAAGCACAGGCTATGAAGAAAATACTGATCAATTTGATTGCAATTAAATTTAAATCTGTGTTCAAGGAAAAACATGATAAAGGAAAGACAAGCTACAGATTGGGAGAAACTATTGGCAATGCATGTAATATGCAAAGGGTGGCTTCCATAAATTGTATAATGAACTCCTACAAATCAACAAGAGGTGGACAAATAGCCCAACAGAAAATTGAACAAGGGTTATTATGCATAAGAAAATGACAGGTAGCAAAACCAGAATGGATAGTAAATGCATAAAAGTTCGGACAGCCCTAGTAATCTTGAGAAGGCAAATGCAAAGGATATTGAGATATTACTGGATAAGCACAAAGTAATAACTCTGTCAATATGAAGTCTTGGCAAAGAGGAGGAGAAATGGGAACCATTATGTCCTGAATACTGGGCGTGTACATTGAGGCGACCACGTTGTAATGAAATCCAGCATTGAAGCTGAGCATGACATCTGGCCTAGCGGTTGCACATTAGTTGTAAATGCTTTACAAAAACTCTCAAACAAGTTCACATTTAGATACTTACTAGAATATACATTGGAACATGGCTTGGAGTGTAAAAGAAACAAATTAGAAACAATGTAAATCAGCAAGAAGGTGGGTAAATAAACTGTGGTACCTTTATACAATAGAGACCCACCTGGCAGTGGAGGAAGCACATTGGAGCCACATGTCACAACACTGGTGAACCTCAATGCCATGACCTTGAATGAGAAAAGCAAATTATGGTATTACGTGGGCAGAATGATACCATTTATATAAAGTTTATAAACGTGAAATAATTGAAAATACTGTATATATAGGTTCATGTATAGAGTATCCCCCAAAATGTATACATACACTTTGAATAATTATATAGGGAGTGTTATTTAAAATACATTTCACTTTCAAAATTGAGCTATCAGCTGTTAAAGTGAGTATACATTTTGGTGGGGAAACCCTGTCCATTAAGAGTATAAGAAACACGCACGGACATGGTGAACATCTGGTAAAAAAGTTACTTCTGGGAAGAGAGGGCAGTGGGGCTCTGCAAAGGGCGTTTTCCTATGCCTGTCATATTTTATTTCATCGAAAGCATTCTGAAACATATACGCCAGAATGTTAGGAATTTAGAAAGACACATTATTCATTCTGCCTGCTTGAACGAAGTATTTCAAAATCAAATGCAGAACCGTGCAGGCTCCCTGAGATGAGGATGCCAGGTGCTCAGCCAGGTTCACTCACCCGGCCCCCGCGTTTCCTGCCCTCAGTGCGGCTGGTTATCGTTACGCTCGGCCGCACAGAATCACTGTTTGGATTCTTTGGGAAAATGCCAAAATGGTGAATGTTAAATTCTGAAATATCCAGGGTCAGCTATAGACATACAACGCCAATGCTGAGGACGTAAAGAATAAAAATGAAAGCAAAATGAAAGCTGTTTGGTACAGAGTTGGGAAGAATATGTAGTCTCTTCCTCCCGTCTAAACTCAGCCCCGACGGGCCTCCGCCTTCCCGAGGGGTTATCGGCCCATCTGAGGGGCTGCCAGCCCAGAAACTCCCGGGGGAATAGAAAAGAAAAAACAGAAAAAAAAGAAAAGAAAACCTGTTCGTGGGAAGGGAACAGAATGTGCCACAAAACGGCTGCCCCTTCCCAACTACATCCTTCGGCTCCCCCGACAGCCTTTCCATCCTGACCTTCGCGTTGGCGGCCGCTCCTTAAGCAGCTCCGCGGCTCTGCAAATGTTAGGGTGACATTTGGACGGGCCTGCGTGGCCCGCTCCGCTCCTCCGGGCTCCCCGGGGCCTGCGGCGCCGGCCTCGCCTCCCCTGCCCGCAGTAACATTTACCGGCTACAGTTGTCCCCATCCTC
Organism: Miniopterus natalensis; assembly: GCF_054644295.1. Classification (NCBI taxonomy): domain Eukaryota; kingdom Metazoa; phylum Chordata; class Mammalia; order Chiroptera; family Miniopteridae; genus Miniopterus; species Miniopterus natalensis. Next base: position 17,682,469 of record NC_142081.1, on the reverse strand, counting down.
AAATATTTCCCCTGGCCCACGTGACAGCGGACTTAACCAGAGCGATTTAGGGAGAGGAGCACCCCCGCTTTAAGAACTTTTAACATTTACCTTTCATTAAAGAAGATTTTACTCGTGTTTTAACTGGGCTTCCCTCTAAGGATTCTGATATGTTTAGGGAAAATTAATGATTTAAACGACACACCTTTGACCCTTCTCGCATCAGTGGAAACTGAGAAAAAAATGCCTTGGGTTGGTGAGGAGTGGGACCTGAGTGCTCGCTGCAATCCTTAAGAATCCGGAGTGGGCCAGGAAATTGTACAATTATTCATCATAACGGCAGAACACAGTTTTGGAGCCTTGGCATGCTTACTGTGTGCTCAGAGCTGGCTTAGCGAAGACGTCCAGAAGTCAAGGCGGCCTCTTTTGTTTGTCGTATCTCTGGTGCCCGGAAGAATTGATGGAGAGGAATTGAATATTCTTCCTAATGGGTCACATGCTAACCCCATCCTCATTTTATTAAGGAGGAAACTGAGGCTCAGAGAGATCAAGTACCTTGTTCAGTTACAAAGCTGGCAAGTGTCAGGCCTCCTGTACAGCCTGAGAACTTAATCGTGTGTCAGAATTATGGTGGTCACCATTGGCAGGGCGAGTTAACAGTGACTAAGGACACAATATGATGCCAGCTGATAAATGCAGAAGGAGAGGGCAGGTGAGAATCACCGTTAGGCAAACAGCATAGTAGTAACGTTGCAGGTAAGATCCACCGAATCCACTGATGGATGCTGAAGCCTGAGCAGCAACAGGATTTGCTTAAGCTCAAAGTATCTTCCCAACAATCCATATCAGACACAAAGGCAAAGACCGTTATTTCACTGTCAAAGTACTTGGAGATACCAATTTACCAAAGTAATCATGAAAACATCACCAGTAACAAGGCATGTCAGCATCAGGAACCCCTTGACATGACGCAGTGAGAAGCACACAATGTCGTTTTCATGGCATTCTTGCCAAAAATACATAACCTCACTCCGATCGTGAGAAAACATTGGACAAACCCATATTGAGGATATTTGATAAAATTTCTAACTGGCACTCTTTATTTTCTTTTTAAAAATTTTTATTTTTCAATTGCAGTTTATATTCAATAGTATTCTGTGTTAGTTTCGGGTGCACAACATAGTGGTTAGACAATCATATACTTTACAAAGTGTTGACCAATACTCTTTAAAAGGACGTGAAAGACAAGGAAAGATTGAGAAACTGTTCAACTGGAGTGGACCAGGGAGAAATAACAAGTAATGCAATGTGGGATCCTGGGATAGAAAAAGAACATTCGTGGACAAAGCCGTAACATTTGATTAAGACCTGAAGTTTATGTGAAATGCTATACCAATGTTAATTTCCTTATTCATAATCATCCTATAGTTATGTAAGATGCTAGCGTTAGGGGAAGTAGGGTGAGAGGTGTAAGAACGCTTGATATAATTTGTGTAAATTTTCTGCAAGTACGTAAGTTTGAAATAAAAGTTTAAAACAGCAACCAACACAGAATGAAGCAGAAAATGAACAGGGAATGTATTTGCCTTCAGATTTGCTTGCAGCATCAAGAAAGAAGCAAACATAAACCACAATGAAATGCACGTGGGAACAGTCCTGTAGGCACTGCCTGTAATGTATTGAGTGGGTCGCGGGGGAGGAGTGCTCAGTCTTACCTGGAAAGGGCGTGCAGGTAGCCAGGGTAGGTTTTGCAGGGCAGGTGACACTTGAAGTTTTTGGTTTATCGGCCGTCTGTTCTATTAAGCACCTACTATGGGCCAGGCAGTCATTCTACTAGAAAATAGCTACATAGCAGCAAACAAAAAAAGAAAAAGCACATGCTTTTATGGAGATTACATTCTAAAAGGAGGGTCTGATAAACACATGAACAAAAACATATTAGCTATTTTAAGATCTGTGTTGAAAAACAAGTGCACTGATGTGGTAGAATCTGGCTGGGGAGGGGGCGGTTAGACAGGGCGATTGGGGAATACCTTTCTGAGAAAATGATAGTGAAGCTATTTGGGACAGGGCCTGAATGAGGGAGCCAGCCATGCAAAAAGATCAGGCAGCAGGTAATTCCATGCTGAAGAGCGGGTTGGCTGAGTGCCCGAACTCAAGGACAAATTGGCTTGTTTGTGTTCAGAGAAACAAAAGGAGGCCAGTGCGCTGGGCTGCAATGGCTGGGGGGAGAATAGTAGGGAGGAGCCATAGATGTAGGGTGACCAGGTGGCTCTATGTCCAAACCAGCAGGCACTCTTTTGAGTAAAAGGTGATGCTATTAATAATTACACCAGGACAACAGCAGTGAAATGGAAGTGTCTGGGCCAAACCTGGACTTATGAATATCCTCAGAGAGGAAACAAGTCAGGTAGGACTTTGTAAGGCAGGCAAGGGTATAAATGCATGCTAAGTTCAGTAGGAAGGCATGGGAGGGTGTAGCGGGGAAGGAACTGATCGCTCTGGCTGCCATGTGGAGAACAGACTTGAGAGGAAAGAATGAAATTGGGGGAATAATTAGAAGTCTAGCTAGAAGACAGAGGATGGCGCTCGAGCTAAGGGAGTAGACGTGGAAAAGGAGAGGAGTGCCAGACTCACTCAGTTTTAAAGGCAGAGCCAGCTCGCCTTGCTTGCTCTTGGTAGATATAGGCCAGGATCTGCCAGCTGGGTAAGTGGAGAATGCCCCATACAAAGGAAAGGGCAAGAGCAAAGGAAACAGCAGGGGCAGGGTGTTTATCCTCACGGCCAACAGCCTATTCTATGGGAAAGTGGACAAGCACAGCAGGACAGGCCACTGGGCTGGACATGTGACCAGGGCCGGATTATCTAAGATTTAGAAGGCAATGCTAAGCAGTAAGTGCTATGGTGCCATTGAAAGTACTTGACTTGAAAATGACATGATTTGATTTGTTTCTAGTCTAACTACAGCAAGAAAATAAAAAGATAAAATTAAAGAAAAGGAAAAAAACCCCTGATAACAGAAATATTCTCTGATAGCCAGAGAAATAAACAAGAAGCCAGAAACTTTTGGAGGGTGGTACAATACGGTGAGGGGACTTTTATTTTTACTAGAAGCTGTCCACCCATTCATCAGACACACCCTTGATTGTCTCCTGGTTTGCAATATAATTAAGTGTTGACTCAGGGACTGGGGAACTGTGTCATTGAGGCATAAACAAGCTCCAAGAGGAAAACTTGAGACACAAATTAATGTCATGTACCAAGTACCTTTCTTCTGCTCCAGTGCTATTCTTGGCCCACTTATTCCCAAGTTTTAGCAATAGCTCTGAGGCTGGTGTGCCTCACATGCAGTTTGGCAAGCTAGGCATGGTGACGGAGCCAGACAACTTGTTCCCTGTAGACTTATAAACTCATCAGCTGTGGGCTGCTAATATAATTTCCAATACACTTTGCCAGCCCTATAAAACAACTTTCTGTTTGCAGGGGAGTGGGGCCCTGACAAGAAGAGGTGTTTACAGCTTAATTTTAGCTGTGTTCCCCATTGTTGCTGCAGTAGCAGCCTGTGTATGACACATCCTTGTCATCTGCCAGACAGTTTACAACTTTTTTTCCCCCTGTGTGTTTGGCAAGCTAAGCACAGCACTGGGCTTTGCTTAGAACCCGCCCCAGCTTCCTGTTACCTTAGGGAGTAGTAGCTGTAGAGTGCACCTCCAGCTTTAGGGACAAAGGAATTGAGACATAATTGTTGAGTGCTCCATAACTGCGGCTTAAATCTTGATGAGATTATCTGATGTCTTACTCTTCTAGACATTATTCTAGGATTCTAATCAAATTATACTGATGGAAGGCTTGAGAAGGGGAACCTCTAAGCTATGCCAACCATGTATATACAGTCAAATGGTCATCTTTCTGTTGACATCTTTCTGTGTATTACAATAGCTATTTGCCATTTATATCATTAGGCTATCAAAGTTACCTCTCGCCAGCCGTTACCCCAGGTTATATAGCGAAAATTAAAGCTCAACAAAATAGGAACTTTGATTTTTCCATTTCTCGATCCATAAAAGAGTGCCTGGAAAAATAATAGGTACTAAAACATCATGTGTTGAATAAATAAGTTTAAATATTGCTGTAGTAAATCTGCCCCAATGATTTGGAAGTGGATACCATACATGACGTAGCCTCCCAAGAAGAGCACGTTCCACTGAGAGTTGGCCAGGAGGTCGCGGCTTAAGAGTGGTCTGGCTGTTGGGGAGTGAGAAGCCAGGGTGACCGCACATAATGACAGCATTATGTTGAGAATGTGGAAAGTTAGCTCTTCTCAGCCTTCTCCACGGGAGGGAAGACATTACCTCACATCAGTTTTGTGGATTCTCTGGAACTGTTGGCTACTGTTGGGTCTGTTTGGAACTAGAGATTTATGTTGCTCCTGCTGCTGCAAAATACAGATTTAGAACCTGGCAGGCATCCCTACGTAGATTTGCACACTGTTTAAGATCAGCCCAGTTTGGGAGAGGAAGCAATCTGTGTATTTGGGAAGCTTTGTCAGAATAAAACACACTTAAGGAGTGGGTGAGGCCAGTAGCTGCAAGAGCGGGGAGGGGATGTCTTGAAGGTACAAAAAGAGAAGAGGGGAAGAAGAGTGATTACTTAAATGATACTTTGCTTACAAGGTGGATGTGAAGAGCATCTTCTCTCCCTAGGAGGTGGCTCAAGGGCTGATGGGAGTATAGTGCTAGGATGCCTGCTTGGTATACTCAGTGCAAAATGAGAGCTGGCAAAGTCCACTGCATGGAAGCACCTTGCTGATTGCTCGCAGTACTGCATTGATGTCAATGGGTTCTTTGCATTTGTTAGCAAAAGCACATCAATTGTGTTGTCTAGTGCTTTGTTTTACACTTTTCCTATTATACTCTACCAACCTGGCTTTCTCCTTAAGGCAATAGCAGATGTAACTAATGTCACACCCTAGTATGTAGAGGCCAGAAGAACCTCTGTACCATTCACTTCCTACAGTCTATTTTCCCTATAGGTTTTATGTCTCTTTTTGATTAGGACTTCCTCCCATCTAATACAACATATGCTTATCCTAAGATTAAAGGACTATTAAGTTTTGATTATTTGATGTTAGATGTAATAATTTGATTATGATAAGCAGTGGGAAGATGTAGGTAAAAATTACCTGCCAGAAGCTTCCTTTTTCAAGTTAAACAAAAAAAGAGTAAACCAGCCAACTAATCATTAGTCCTAAGAAGGAAAAAAAGGCACAACTCTGTATCATAAATCTCATAAAATGCAGGAGCAAGACACGTGATTCTGAAGCCAAGCCAAGGTGAATGGCCAGGCATGGTCAGGCTGCCAACTCTGCCGGTGCCCTTCAGGTATATTACTGTCTAGTTGAGAAAAATACTGAGAATTAGTCCTATACTTTTACAGAGGGAAACAAATAGCCTGAGTAGATGTTCTTACCTCGTCCCACCTTTGAATAAAGAGTAGAGGAAATGGCTACAAGAGGAGAATTCATGTAACAGGCAGGAACTCACAGCAGGACTGCCAATCAAAAGAGAAGTTAGCAGGGCTAAGTGGATCAGAAGTCCTAATGTACGCCCTCCATTGCCTTGGGTTGCACCCTCTAACCAGGTGGGGTGGCTTCTGAGACAGGACATTGAACAAAGCTTCAGAAATGAGAACACGGTCTTGGTAGCTAAAGGAAGGCCATGTACGGTCTTGATTGAACTCTGCATCTTTCTCCTCATTTTCTTCCCATATTTCACCATCTCTCTATGCCTGAAGAATGCCGTTTTATTCCTTGAAGTTCAATGACATAATCAATACGTATCTCAGTGTAAACTATATCACCTATGACAGAATACTGGCACTATACAATCTCAAGTACAATAATGCAATGTCTTTAAAATTCTGCATGAAATAAAGTGTGATTCAAGAATTATATGAAAGCATGACAATCCAAATATAAAGAGCACAGACATTCACAAACATAAACAAATTTTGCTACTACAACACTAGTGGGTTTTTTAATAAAGGTATTATTATAAATTCTAAGCATTTAAAAAATAAAAAATTACTCAGAAATGGAGAAGCTATCATAAAAGGCTTGGTGGAACAATGACCACATTTAAATGTATAACAAACACATGATGATTATACACATTATAAGTACAGAGCAATGTATGCCAGTGTCAGAGATCTCCAGAGCTACCCTTCATCTGGATAATTCTCTGGAAAAACTCATGTAATCTAGAAGCTCTTATATTCATGGTTATGGTTCATTACAGCAAAAATTACAGGGTAAACTCAGCAAAGGGAAAGGCACATGGAGCGAAGTCTGGAGGGAACCAGGCACAATATTATAAGAGTCCTCTTCAAGTTGAGTTCAACAGGATGTCCTTAACTTCTTCAGCAATCATGTGGGACAGCACATGCAAAGTGTTGCCGACCAGGGAAGCTCCCTAAACCTGGAGACCAGGGATTTTACCGGGGTCAGCTTCATAGGCATACAGCACTCGCGTGACTGATTTCAGCTGCTGGTGGTAGTGGCACACGGAGGAGCAGTACTCCAGCTTGTGACAATCTGTTATCTAAAATGTCCAGTTTTCAACAAAACTTTGGGAGACTTGCAAAGAAAGAGGAAAGCACGATCCATTCACAGGAATAAATACAGCAATAGAAACTGCCTTTGAGGGAGCCCAGATGTTAGTCTTAGCAGACAAACACTACACAAAAGCTATTATAAATGTTAAAAGAATTAAAGAAATGCACTTGAGCTTTCCTTTTCACTACTTAAGTGAAAAGACATAAGTTTTTATAAAGCAATCATTACAACAATGTATTGCCTGTAACGTGTATAGACATAATGTGGATAACAATAACGAAAATGGGAGAAGAGAAGAGAGCTAATAGGAGTAAAGTTTCTATATCCTACTGGAATTAAGTTAGTATAAATATAAAGTAGATGCTGATAAATTAAGGTGTATATTGTAAGCCCAAGAGTAACCACTAAGAAAGTAACTCAAAAATATAGTTGAGTCATTAAAGAATTAAAATAGCATGCTAGGAAATATTCACTTCAGACAAAAGGGGGTAATAAAAGAGGAAGGAAAGAATGGGGGAACTGTATAAGAACCATTGTGTAGGCATTCCCTGATGTGGTCTCTCGATATTCAATAACCCAGCAGATTTTTAAATTTTTATTTTTAAAAATTTATCTTTATTGTTGAAAGTATTACAGATATTCCCTTTTTTTCCCCATTGGTCCCCTCCACCCTGCATCTGCCCCCCACCCCGGCCTTTACTCCACTGTCTGTGTCCATGGGTTGTGCATATACGCATATAAGTTCTTCGGTTTATCTCTTCCCACCCCACCCCTGCCTTCCCTCTGAGATCTGTCAGTCTGTTCTGATTTTAGATTGAATAACTTTACTTTTTAGGCTAATTTCCCCCCTCAAATTAGTATTCTATTTATGGTACTTCTTGTGTTTGAAATATTTTAAGCAAATTAAATTAATATGAATCCTAGAACAGATTTTGTTTTGGCTGATTTCTATATCAAATTTTCTGCTTCATCACCTTCCCCTTAAAAATATTAGGTTAATAATAGAACTTACTGACACATACAGACAGAGATACATACAGAAGTTCATATTGAGATGCACACTTTATTTTGTACCATTAGCTCTTTAGCTACATGCTCACCTGATATTTATTTTATGATACTCCTAACACTGATACAAGGATGCATTCGTTCATACACATGTTCTGGCACTACACACATCCAGAGGGATGCAAGTGGTCATTAATTTTGAAATGTATTTAAGTTGAAGCCATCAAAATAATCATTTCATGTCTCAGTGAATACCCTGATATCTCTTAAAAAGTAGTGTCCACACATATGGGTGTATACAGTAGACAATACCTAGGAATGATTAGTGGTGCTCATAATTATACAAATACTCAGAGCACTGTATATATTTACATATAACAATTATACTTTAGAAATGTAAGTATTATCTATGTTTATATAATTTTGTGTTCATAAATAATATAAAACTTTAACTTTACATAATACCATTCTAATGGTATTATGTATGAATATGTGTATATATACACATAAGACACATGCACACGCACACACAGACATATATACACCCAAGAACACCACACTCTACCATGAAGCATTAAAGATGGGCTTTGGCTCCTTCGGAAGCATGGGAGTGCTCCCCGCGTAGCTCTCTGACAGTTTGGCAGAAGGTTAAGCATTTAGCATACAGCCGTGAGAATCAGACTGCCTGTGTTCAACTCCAGCTCTGCTCTCGGCTAGCTGTGTGACCTGGTATCTATAAAATATAATAATAACATTGTCTTCTTCACGGTGCTCTTGTGAGGATTAAATCTTCTTAATGCATGTAGAGTCCTAGACTGCATGAGGCAAATAGTAAGCGCTCAATAAATTTTAACTATCATTATTGACCTTCCTGTGATGCTGCTCTTGCAGGAGATAAAGCAGTTTTTTTCACATCTGGAGCATGTGTTAAGTTTAGATTGGACTTTCCATCCAAGAACAGAGCTTCAGTGTATGTCTTTTATTGTGATGGTGTCTGCAACTATCACACCTTTATCTCTGATCCCCTTAGAGTTTCCAGTTGTCATGTACAGCTATTAGGAAATCATGGCTATTACCCAGGCGAGGGCTGCTTCCCAGGAATGAGCAGGCGCATTTATTTTGCCTTTCGTGGACTCCGTGTGTCATGGAATCGGGTGGCGGTATGGCAATGACACAGGCTATTTTGAGGACCTTCTATGTGGTCTGCCTGGTCTCTTCCTGTTTTGATGCCATTTATATATGAGGGCAGAAGATATTGGTTCCTTTTGTCCACTGTTATGTCCTCAACACGTAGAAGAGTGCCTGGTGCACAGGATCATAGATGAATACATCGTAGTAGCTCATAATCTAAAACTATTCACTTAATTCCCAGTGTCTATCAAAGTCCTTTGATTTTATTCCAATGTCAAACTACCTTTATATCTACTTACCAAAATATGCTAGATGCTTCTGTTAAATGGAATAATGTACGGTCTGAGCACCCTCCTTTCTTTTATGTGCATAGAGGTGCTATTTTATCTATCTATCAAATCTAATGCCAACATTTCTTTCATCACAAATGCCACCCATCTACCAAGACCAGCTCGGACTCAACCCATGTACTCTCCTGGCCTGCATGCCACAGCCTCTCTCTCCTGAACGGCACTGTCTTTACTGATGTATCTTTCCCATGTCATTTAACCACTTTTACATTCGAGTACAGTTCTTTGTATGTGCCACATAACGTCTCTCTTCAGAACAGGGACCTGGTCTGTTAAACTCTTGTACCCTCCATAGTGCATGTCAGTAGCAGCTATTTGCAGCAATAAATATTTAATAAGGACCTACTCAGTGCCCGGTACTGAGCCCAGTGACAGATTGGCTTCATAGGAAAGTGAGTGATATTCCCTTCCCGTGTTCTCAAAAATTGTTTGCTAAGTGAGTGATTAAGCGAATTCAGTTTGAGCACCATGCTGTTGCAGCCCAGGCCCTGGACTTGGTATCGGCTCTACTGCTTTAAAATCCAGGCTGTGTGTGTGACTTGGGAGTGATAATGTGCCCCTCTAAGGGCCTTGGTGTCCTGTTTGAAAGTAGGAACAATAGGTCCACATTGTAGCATCGATTGAAATAAACTGGGGGCTGTGAAGGGAGCTTGTAGCCAAAGCACCTGGACTGCAGAAGGTATCAAGTAAAAGTGAGTTTGTTTCTTCCCTTCGAAGTGTCATTTGAATAAAAGTAAATGGTTGGTCCTCAAGGGTGTCTTAGAGTCTTGCTCCGACTCTATCAACCTTCTTTGAATGGGCGAAAGGACGTTTTTTCTCTTAATGCATTCATTGGGATGGAAGCAGATTCTTACAGTGCCTGGCCACTAGGGATGCTATGGGGCCCAGGCCGTGCTCCTGCTCTTTCCTCCTTCTAGAAGCTCTCTGGAGATGAACTGTTTCTTTGCTGTGGTGCTTGTAAACCGCTGCTCTCCTCATATTCCTCATTAAATACGGGATTCTAAGTTTTGTTTAATGTACTTTCATTTAACTACAGAGTACAGAATTACATTTACTACTATTTGTGGGGGCACTTTCGCTTTTGCAAAATGCCTTCCTATCCATTATTTCATTCGGTGCCCATGACAAACCTGTGAGCATAGTAGGGCAGGGTCCAGTGCCGTCACATGCCTTTTGCAAATGAGGCAACAGACGCTCAGAGTTTAAGTGGCCTGCTGAAGGTCCCATAGCTTGAAAGTGGCAATGGAAGTCTAGCAAACTCGAGTCACCTGTCTTCAAATTGGTGCCCTCTCCATCCTCCTCGGCTTACCTGGCAAGCAGACGGACACTGGCATCTTCACTCTAGCAATTTCTCCATTCTTCTTTGCAGAGGCGTCCATCCTGAGCTACGATGGCAGCATGTACATGAAGATCATCATGCCCATGGTCATGCACACGGAGGCCGAGGACGTGTCCTTCCGCTTCATGTCCCAGCGCGCTTACGGGCTGCTGGTGGCCACTACCTCCAGGGACTCTGCCGACACCCTGCGCTTGGAGCTGGATGGGGGACGCGTCAAGCTCATGGTTAACTTAGGTATCGTATGAAGTACCCTCTGCCACTCTGTTTGGGCTTGTCTTCCCTTTCTTTTCTGATTTTCATTGGTTTGATTGAATTCTTTGTTTGTTTCTTGAAAGTTAGCTGCTCACTTCTTGTTTAATAGACCAAGGATAAAGTCCAACAGCAACAAACACCTTCTTGTTTCTGCATGAGGTTTCGATGTCAATTTCTGGTTTCTGACAGCAGTGGTGGTTTTTTTTTTTTTTTTTTTTTTTTAATTTCTTTTTCTTTTTTTTTCTTTTTTTTTTACTGGATTATTTGTTTTCTAAGTTTCCTTTCTTGGTTTTATGGAACTGTTTAGCTTTGTGTAAAACACGCTACTTTGGTCCATCTTTTGATCAATCGCATTCTCATTAAGTCCAATCCTTGGTCACCACTCAAAACAGTCAAAGCCGAGGGCAAGGACAGGCCAGGACATGGAGGCAAAAGGGGAGGGCGGGGCTGGAGGGAGCTGAGCTGTGTGCGTGCAATGAGAAATGCAGCGTTTCCAGCTCCGCAGTGACTATTCAAATGGGGAATTCCGGTGGCCTGGTGACGCTGGTATCTCCTTATACTTTCTCCCAGTGGAGAGCCCACGTCAAATTCTTTCTATTGTGCCACTGGAGAAATAATTCCGTAAGCTTGGAGTCTCTGACACGTGGAAGGAGAATGTGCCTTCTGATATGTACCCGTCTTGCTGATGTTCGAATCCATCGTTCAGCAACCCTTTTTATGATGATTGTTATGTCACACTGTTGCTCACCACCTACGCTGATCTCCTCAGATCATACATATCCAGTTTTTCTTAGTATTAAAAAATTATGATATTGTCAAATTTGGAGCTTTATTGGGAGAGGATCTGTTCTTCCACTATAATTACTCATAACAGATACTTTTGAAATTCCCCTGCTATGGCCTTACATTCTCTCCTGCTTCTACCTTCTTGATTCAATTTCTAATTAATCTTCTATAGGGAACCTCTTGATTTTTGGAGGAAAAAAAAATAAATCCTTTATTTCCACTGATTCCACTCCATAGCAAGTCCATGTCCTGTGTTGGCAGGATTGGTGATATGGCTGAGTCCAGACTTGCTAAGCCTGGATTTGTTTGGGTATGTGGCATGTGTCTGGATCCCGAGCTCCTTTTAAAAGATTTCAGTGGAGTGGCTTCTCAGAGACAAGGAGAAGACACGAGAGAGAAATGTACCCAGTGCAAGGCTGTATAAAACCCTAGATGGCCCGGTAGAAGGTGGGGTTTTGAATTCACACCAGTCTTATCTGCTGTCAGGTCAACTGGTCACGCTTGGAAAATGCCTATACTACAATCCTAAAAATCTCGGGGGCACAGAGGACTGTTTTGAGCAGTGGCTCGTTTAGTTATGTCTTTTTTTTTTTCCTTCCAATTTGCAGCTTTTACAACACTATGCCTTTTTCTTGTCCAACTTCATTTGATTTCAGTGTGTCTCTTGGTTTTTCTTTTGTCCGTGTATATGTGTGTTTGGTTATTTTTTCCCATCTCTTTTGCTGGATCTTTGTTGTGTTCTTGAGTTTCCAGTCTTCCCCACCATCAGCCATGGTAAATCAAAAGATGGTATTCAACCCTTCAAAGGCCCAAAGCCTGCGGCCCGCATAGCAAACAGCCTTGAGAACAGAGTGTACTGAGCAGCCTGCAGGGGCTGGCATACCCCTGTCCCTTGCACCTTCCCTTCCCTGCCCTCCCCACCTTCACCAAACCAGCAAAGAATTTGTTACCCGGAACCAACAACCAGGGGCAGATTGTCTACTCCGAAAAACAGCAGAAGAAATAAAGCACAAAAATTTAAAAAAAACACAAACCAAAAAAAACCACCAAATAAAACCTCCTAATAGCTCACAGAAAAAGATGATGAAGACAATTTTTGGCTCTGCATTAATTTCAAATAAGAGAGAGCCGTGGACTTAACAATGACTCAGCCCCGTGGGGTTCTGGGGACATGCACAGAGTCTTTAAACAGACAATTTTTTTTCCTTTTAGATGTTGTTTTGTAAAGATTAGAGGGCCAACTATGATGGGTCTTACGCCTTAGAAGGAAAAATGGGGACTGAGTAAGGAGATGGACAGATTATTTCTCTCTCTCTCTCTCTCTCTCTCTCTCTCTCTCTCTCTCTCTCTCACACACACACACACACACACACACACACACACACACACACAGAGTTATAGATCCACACACACACACACACACACACACACACACACACACACACACACACACACACACACAGAGTTATAGATCCTGTGTATATTCCTAGAAGCATTGTTTTTCTATTCTAAACTCTCGCTAAAATCCCAGAGATGTGCTTTGCAAACAGACTTTGCTTTTCTCCCCTGGCTCTCTTAGGGCCAGTGTCAAGTCCAGCTCCTGCTAAGTTGAGGCATAGCACCCCAAAGAGAGTTCACCCTCCCTGGGGAGCACTGTGCTTCCCCCCCAGGCAATAGTGACTGTTTTTTCTGTGAAGGGTGTGGTTCAACACAGGTTACTGGTTTGAATTTATTTAACTCTCTTCCAAACCTAACAAGGAAAACTGACCTTAAATTTCTTGAACTTGTGTATATACAACTCTTTATATTCATGCTTGGTTTGAAGGTTCTCCTTCCACACCCTCCCCAAGATATAGCCCTTCACAGATGTTTTCTTCCCATGAATTCATATTTCCCTTTTCTTGGTTATACAAGAATAAATACATTTTCAAGCAGGGTTGGCATTTACAATCATTCCTCAAGAACTGCCTGCAAATGATCACTTCCTTCCCTCATCCATTTAAATTGTGTCTCTGTCTGAGCACAGACGCAACTGATATTCCCATTTATTTCAAATTGGCCACACATCTAAGCTCATGATATAAAAGTCTAGTATGTATTTCTCTAGTGTAATGTATCTCCCAGTGTCAGGGTGACAAGTTTTTTCTAAGGGCCTTGTTTTCTGAGGCTGCGCAGGTGTGGGAGTAGCAGGCACAGCATGTTTTTAAGTTGTTAGCTATTGATCAACCGTACTTTGATCCTTTAGAACTAAAAGATATAATAATATTTTTTCATTACAGTATGTTTCAGGATTTAAAAAAAAATCTTGTCTTATTTTAATTTCACAATAACTTTGTGAGATAAATCAAGAAAACATTTTTGTGCTTAGTTTTACAGATGTGAAACGAAAGACAGATACATCTTTTCCAAGCTCACAAAAAACTTGGTAGCAGAGCTGGGACTAGAACCCATGTTTCTAAACTGCTAGATCAGCACAGGTTATCTTTTTACCTCCACAGATCAATATCATGGATCTATGATGGGACAGTCTTAATGATTTCTAACTGCTTTTCATAATGGCTACCTTTAAACATGCACAGAGAGAATCTCCTTATTTCTTAGTGCCTGGCTTAAATTGAGCCAAACTGCGAAAAAAAAATCAGTCCATATTGGTGCAGCCTCATTCACGGCCCTTTAGGATCCTCAGCAGAGTGCTAGGAATCCTTCTTCAATGGTGGAGGCTCATAGGAAGTGTCATGTGGTTTGGTTAATTGCACTCAAATTCTCCAGATGGTCTCTCTCTGGAAACTGGACTTGCTGACTACGGTTTTCTATATGCATCATCAAAGACACACAACTCTAGAAACATTCATCTCTTTCATGCTCACCCCCAAACTCTTCAATATAGAGAATAATCATTTCTCCTCATTTACTAAAATAAAATGAAAAACTAAATTAAACAAAATGAGCAACACACACACACACACACACACGCACATGCAGAGGCAGACAGACCCCCCCCCAAGGCTAAGTTGGAGAGGGAACTTTGATGATCTAAAAACACTGCCTTCCCAAGCTAATTTCCCTGATACATTTTTTTTTTCATTAAAAAATACATTCCTTGCTATAAATATCACCCTCTCAGAGTCTGTGAACAAGGGATTGGGGTAGATTTTTCTCCTCAAACCACTTATTCTTTAGGTAAAGTAGCAAAGTAATTCAGCACTTCTTGACTTAAAATAACCAACTGTCTGCCACCTTGAAAGCTCCAAGTCCTCACATTAGTTTAAAGACACCGTTCAGAGCAAAGAACCATCAGGGTGAACCCAGAAGGAAGAGTCCAACCCAACTTCTCTCTCTAGACCAGGTGGCCTAAGAATCAAAGCTCAGCTACCCAGAAACAAGGAGAGAGCTGCTCCTTGTTTACAAGCCTTGGGCCTGCTGCTTTAGGCCCCCTCTCCCCCCCTGTGGCCAGCATGCCCACACACCTGCCGCCCCTTCCCCCTTAGGCACCAGGAGGGGGCATTTCGGGTTTGGGTGACGGTGCAGCCGGTAGCTGAGGCCCCGCTCCTTCCTCTCCCCCTGCCCTCCCCTCCCGGTCCTCGCCAGGGGCATGGCCTCCTCTGCCTGGTGATCGTACCAGTTGCTCCAGGGCTGTTTGCTCCCACTTTTCTGTTGCGGTTGACGACACATGACAAACCTAACCGCACGAAATCAAACCCAGATTTTTCTCAAGAGATGTTCTTCTGGGGAACAAATAAGCTTCCCGCCTCCCTCCTCAGAAGGATTGGGTGTGATACATTGCTCCTGTTTGGATTTCACATAGTGTCATTCTTCCCTGTCCTTGGCCACTGCTTTCTTCTTTAACTTGCCCTCTTACAGTGGTTTGAAAAATTCAGGCGGTGGCATTGTCCGCAACAAGTCCTCCCAGCTACTGGGTCAGCCTCAGGCAGGAGAAGAACAGTTTCTAACTGTATTTTTTCCTGTCACTTTCTGCCTTTACTTTATCATTTTTACTTCTGCCTTTTAATATCTGACTTTAAAAAAATTATTATTGGAATTCCACCATCATAAACCAAATTTAGGTTCAGCTGGGCAGCTCGGTAACAATTAATCAGACACTTCTGTAACCTGCCCAGTCCCCTACGAACATCCATTGACTCCACTCAAGACCTTTGATGCTGTGAGTCCGTGACTCTAAACAGATATTAATAAAAGGAGAGATGCTTTGAACTCTGGCATGGAATAATTCCTGGTCTGGTTACCAGCAATGCAAAATTAGCCACCCTCTTCCCCCTCTATTTCCCGTTAAAAAAATAAAAGCAAAGAGTTGTCTCTCCTCAAGATGCAGAATCATGGGGTGACTTAGGTAGGACGTCAAAGGTGCCCAGGGCCTCCTCCCCATGTGCCTGTCCCGCCTTCTCCCTGAATGCTGTAGGCACTTGATTCAGCCTGAGCATTCGGGCAGGAAGGCAGACGGGCTTCATGAGCCGGCTGGTCTGGGAGCCTTTGAAACAACAGCAGACAACACAAGCGATTGCCCTAACATCACTCAAGCCCTCTTCCCCCACACCCGAGCCCGCCTCTCTAAAATCTGGGAGGGGTGTTTGTGCGGTTAGCTGTTTGCAAGTGGCCATTTTATGACAGGGAATGACCAGGTGGTGTTAACCCTTTCCTTACCTCTAAGGGTAATGGCGAGTCTGCCTTGGCAAATTTCTGTAGCACTTGGGGCCCGACCCGAGGAGAGGGTGGAGGGAGTTTGCTTTTAGAAAAAGAGAAAGGGTTAAATACTGCACCGAGAAACTCCACAGGGCAGATTTTAAAAAAAAAATGATCCAAAGTGTCAGACTGGCACTGTGTCTTTGGAATACTAATACAAAAATTGTGTTGATTGCTACTTTTAAGGATGGATTTTAAGAAAATCAATGGTAGGCGGAAATCGAATATAACCTGTATTTGGTGGGGAAATTTTTGAATAATTTTTGGAGTTTAACAAAATTAATATTTCAAATCCAGGTTTAAAAGACTTTAAATCACTAGGATTTGGGGGACAAAAGCCTACCCGGGTGTCTATTGTGGATATATATGTATACCAGTATATATCTCTATACATATGTGTATATATATGTGTGTGTGTGTATATATATATGTATCCAACTTTACTAAATGATATACTGTACATATACACCCACCCTTAAACTTGTGCAGACTGCACATATAAAATGGCCACATTTCTTGCGTGTGTCTGTCCCCGGAAGGGTGGACTGATGGTTCTGGATGTCTGCAGCTGTTACCTTGAAGGATGCGATTTCATCTTGCATTTATTTTTCCCCCATCTAGACTGTATCAGGATAAACTGTAACTCCAGTAAGTTCTCCCTCAAGTTTCATTTTGTTCTTTAAAAAAAGCAAAGAAAAACTGACTTTATTTTGTTTACTGTTTTATGAGCTGTTTTTGATTTGAGTTACTTTATGTTTTGACGATGGAGTTTGGGGGGAACGGGGGTTGAGAAGATGAAGGGCTGGGGCGATGGCATGGCCCGGGGCGTGGTTTCCGAGTCGGGGCAGGTCCTGTCTCCTTTCCTCGCATTTGCTCTACCTGCCGAAAAAGAGGAAAGGGCGCCTGGATAATGAAACTACTTGAAAATGAATTGAAATGGTAAATTTGTTGTTTTGGGGGAAATAACCTGGGCGTGGGGGAGGCAATACCAAAGGGCCTTAGAGCAACCAGAATGCACTTCTCCACTACCGAAAGCTTCAGAAGGTAAAAGCCAAGTTCATACCGCCCATGACCCAGGAGGTGGCCGCCAACTCTGGCATTTCTTTCCGGCATTTACCACTGTAGGGTTGTTCTTGTCGTCATTGTTCTAGGTTTAGACTTTGCTTCTGCTTTTAGGAGGGTGGGCAAAGCACTGCCCTTGGTGACAATGCAACATTCTAAGCGAAGGCCCCCCTGAGGCACATCCTGGCTCTTGGGAATGAAGCCTCCCGCCTATTCGTTTAACTTGACCCCATTCGAGTAGTTCAGCTCTTGAGGAAGGGCCTGGCTAGGTGAAGGCTGAGGGCCGCTCATGCATTTCTCCCTCTCCCCAGAGATGAACAGTCACTGGAGGCCGTGAGGAGGGGGACAGGAAGGGAAGAGAAAGGGTGGGTAGGAGGGAAAGGACAAGCCTAGATGATCAAAGGAAGAAATATGCTTCGAGTCCTGTAGTATATCATATTATTAAGGTATTCAGTAACTTCCTAACTAGGGTAATTAGGGTGATTAGCTGTAACGAACATCCCAAAATGTCAATGGTTCAACAAAAGAAAGTTTATTTCTTGTCTGGGCGAAGTCCAATGCAAATTGGGAAGCTTTCTTCAGAGAAGAAACTCAAGAATCCAGGATTCTGTTATGGGCCTGGCCCCCACTTGGAGATCTGGGCTCCCAGCCGCACCCCCAGGGGCGAGAGAGCGGGCCTGGAGGCCGCGCCCCGCGCTTTGCGGTGCTGCCCTGCCCGGGAGCGGCCCGCAGCTCTGCACCTGCCGTGTGTCAGGCGCGACTCCCTCCTAAATGCGGAGAAGCTGGGAAGTGTCCTGTGGGCCCAGGAGGAGAACATTGACGGGCTGAGCATCCGACACACACAAATCTCAGCATCGCTTCTGCCTCGTTTGCTTCTTTCTTTGCTAGGGCCTTTCTGCAGGAACAGACTCAGAAAAGGAAATAATTCACCTTCTACATTTCACTAAATATTTTACAAGTGCTGGCTAGTTTAACCTTTCCTGGGAGATGTATTTTCAGGAGGACAGAGGAATAAACCCATCTTCACTTTTGTTGTTGTTGCAAATGTTTCGTATAAACTAAGAAAAAATGGAGAAATGTGAAAAATCTATGTAAACAGCCACTTCCTAAGGAGGGTGCTGTGTGCTGTCTTGCTGTCATTTTCAGTTAAATTAAGCAATGTCCTATTTTGCTGTGTTTAAAACATTTCTAATTAGCCAGACATTCCTCATGGTGTTTAGATCATTAAAAGCCTAATTGCAACATTCTTTTTCTCCAGAGGCTGGAGCTTTCTCTTTCTTTAAGCAGCTTTATTGAGGTATGATTTTCATACCACAAAATTCACCCATGACAGGCCTACAATTCAGCGATTTTTAGTACATCTATAGAGTTGTCCAAACATCACCGTAACTGCATTTTAGAACATTTTTATAACCCCCTTCCCAGGTTTCCCTTATGTCAATTTGCAGTTAATCTCTGCTCCTGCCCTGTTGCCCTGGATAACTATTGATCTGTTTTTGTCTCAATTCATTTGCCTTTTCTAAACACTTCATGTAAGTGGAATCATTATAATATGTAGTCATTTGTGTCTGGCTTCTCAAAAAATTTTTATAGCACATCTGTGGAAAGTTTTCTCTTTTCCTTCTGCATTAGTTTTCAGAAGGAATTAAGATGGAAGGGGAACACATGAAGGTAAAAAACTTCATCCAGTGTTGAGTCTGGCATCTGGCTTTTGAGACTTCTATGCACAACCAAGAACTGGGGGCTTATTTATGAGGACTCGATTTTGTGCTCTATCCACACGTTACCCTTCGGTTCATCCCATGCATTCCATCTGCTCAGCCATGGAAAGTCTCTGTTAGACACATTTCAGAACCTTTTCTCCTAGAAGACAGGGGCTCTTCTCTAGGACACACATACCAGCCTTTTTCTTGGACCTGAATTTTCTATTCAGAGCCACCCACAGCAGCCCTGCGAGGAACTACGCCAGTAAAGATGGGTTCCCCACTTTGATCCCAGCATAGAAAGAATATGACTGGTTTTAATGCAACATTTAGGTAAAGAGCCAAGACTGGATTTTGGGAATCAATTTTGAGCTCTCATGATAAACCTTTAGCAAGGAAGTTGCTCTTGCTGAGAGCTTCAGAGAAAGGATCCACCGTGTCCACTGTTTGAATAGTGGCGGAACAGACACGAAACAGAACAAGACACGAGCCCTTTCAGCTAACCTAAGGCCTGCAGTGTTGGGGTATGACCTGTAGCCAGGGCCCTAATGTCATCACGAAGTAAATGACACGCGATCTTGAAGTCAATTTTAATTGTCGATTTAGAGTAAAAACTTGAAATGAAACCCAAGTGACACATTATGCAGAAGAATGCAAATGAGCATGAATCTTATTTAATTTATGCGTCTTATCCTGTGCTTTAGAGGACACATAAAAATTCACAGACATATTATTTTTATTGTGTCTCTTCTCTGTCGTATCCCTGGCATGACTGGCACTGGGGTGGAAAAGTTTGAGGAGACTACGCGGCTAAATCAGGAGAGCACAGGGGTGCAGGCGGGTGATTAGACCTCCCCGGCCCTCTCCTCCAGGACACACCGGCATTCGCAGTTAGGCCGTTTCTGTAAGAGGCGAGCAGGCCCTTCCTCTCCTTCAGCCTCTCACTGTGAGAGCTCAGGGGGTAAGATAGATCCGCAGCCTGAGTTGAGACGAGAGGGATTCCCTCTCACCCTCCGCTTTGTCTCCAGCTGTCGCTTTCATAGAAGCCATAGGGTGTTATTGTTGCTCAAGTTTCACAGCAGGGCTGCTTTTTTCCCTGGAAGGGACGGACTGAGTTCGAAAGTAAGTTCATGAACTTTTCCAGCAACTCTTTTTCTGGAATGCCCATCCTCTGGAAAGTCAGTTAGGTAAAACTCCTGAATGACATCACCCGTTTTTTTTCTTTCCTGTTTATCTGCCACAAAATGTTGTTTGTTCAGGGAAATGGCTGTTTTCAAGGGCTTGTGTGCCACTCTTTTGTAACGGAGAGAAGCGTGTGGAAAAGAGGACCACCACCGAGCCCCCCCCCCCCCCCCAGTGCTTTGTCTTTCTCCATCATATCTGTGAGATACATCACATTCTAAATCTCACTCCCCCTGCGTACCAAACCCTCCCAGGGTACCACGCCATCCATCCTACTCTGGCTACTACCAGCACATGTACATTAGAAATGTGCACATCGAGGTCTTTGGTTGAGTCGGGGGCATTGCTCGATTTGATTCATCTGGCAGGATATTTGGAAATGTGCAATAAGGAAATATCCAGCTTAAGACTTTTAAACGGTGAAAGAGCAACAGAGCTGGCAGTCATCCTGGCGCATTGAGCTCCAGGGTGACCTGGGACACTGCTAAGACAGGGCTGCTTTCTGGAGAGTTTCTGGAGGACGTCACCTGCTCCTCTGGTTTCAGTTGCATGAGGCGGGTACCCCAGGAGGCATGCAGTGCTGAAGGCAGGTACGGACTTCGTGTTGGTCTCCTGGGCGTTTGCTCAAGTGACAGTCTGTGGAATGGTTTGTCTCTTCCCTTGTCTGACTGTGGCTCTGCCCCGTGGTTTCCTAGCCCCTACTTTATTCTATCCAGTTCAAGCTGTGTGCCGTATGGCTTGAATGAATATAGGGAACTCATGTTAATTAAATATGAGTACAGAATGAATGACTACAGTGAACACATATTGAAAAATGTTCCCTTTTTCCCCAATCTTTCCCTCTCTCAAAGGCGAATTCTTCTGCATGTGGCCATTTTCTCAATCTTTCCAAAAAAGAGCATATATATCACATGGAAATTGTGAGTTTGTGTTTATGCCTCATTATTTAGGTATATGTAGAAACCCCCTAATTACTTTGAGCTTGAAGCCTTCCTAATTTATCTGTGACAAGCTTCATTTTTTTTCTTCTTAGACATAGAGGAGAAAAGAAAGAGTGTCATACAGAAATGTACTGACCCTTAAATGCCACCACGTAGTCATCTGTGGCAGAGAACAGCTTTGGTCATCTTGTCCACTTCCCAGAGACTGTTATCTTTGAATCACCATAGAGACCCATGATAATATAAGAGCTATAATGAAATAACATCAAAGGATAGGGTTTCTCCAAATCAGACCTCCCAAGACTACCAGTATTTACTAAACAGTCCTCTCACACCTGCTTGCCCAGTGCCTGGGTTTGCCTTTTGCCTTAGCTTCCCTGCCCTTAGCTGCTTAGCACCCTCAATTGCCAGTGTTTTGGCAAAGTCCACATCATGGGGGGGGGGGTCCTTGCTGAATTTAGGCATCACTTGATGAACTGCAGTTTATTTATTACGCTAGAATTTTGGTTTTCTGCCTTTTCTTTTTCTCCATCTTTCCTCTCCATGGTACCAGAATATGTGACTTCATTTTTAGTTTTGGTTTACCTAGAAATCCCAGGGCTGAATTGTTTGGCTCATTCCTTTAACCCTGAAACACTTACCTCGGGTCAACCAGGAAAGCGGACTTTATCTATATTAAAAGTCTTCTGGGAAGGAGAGTAGAGAACCCTCCTTGGTATCTATCCCAAGATTTGAAATAACCACTAACTGTCGGCCGTCTGCCTTGGTAGAGTTTTAGTGGAGATGGGAACTCATTAAGCAGGAGCTTATATATAATATTACCTATAAACTCCCAACACCACGCCTGAGACTTTCTATTGCCATCCCAAATGATTATGCTCCACTTCAGTGCTTAAAACCTGATTTCGAAAAGATAATATAATTTGTTTCTCTTTGGAATGCTTTATATTTCTTGTAATATATAAAACACCTCAAGTGTAAGTTTATTGATAGCATCAATCATAGCCAGATTTAAGTATGGTAATAGGATGCTTCCCATTAAACTCTTATGTATGCATGTATGTATGCGTGTATAGTTATACAATATTATAGTAGTTAAGTTGGTTTCTTCTAAATACATTTTAATTCAGAATTACTTTATTTTATTTTATTTTTATTTATTTATTTTTATATATCTTTATTGATTTCAGAGAGAGGAAAGGAGAGGAGAGAGAGAGGTAGAAACATCAATGATGACAGAGTCATTTATCGGCTACAGCCCCCAACCTGGGCATGTGCCCTGACCAGGGATCGAACCCGGATCGCCTGGATCCTATGTCGACGCTCAACCACTGAGCCATGCCCGGCCGGGCTATTTTATTTTTAAATAGTTAAAAATTATACATGGAACAAAAGGCAAACTTGTAAATTTCTCCCTTTTATTCCTAATCCTAGTCCCTAAACCCTTTCTCAGAGGCAACCCAAATTATGTTGTAGTTTGATGTTCTTTCAGAGGTAATCGATGCGTGTTCAGCATATAGTAACTACCATCCCCCCCTTTCCTTCCTCTCCTTCCTCACACAGTGTTAGCACATTCTTCTGAATCTTACTTTTTTTACTTAAAATGTCTTAAGGACTTTTCCATGGACTAATATAAAGCCCTACTTTATTCTTTGTAGTGGCTACATAGTATTGGATTTTATGGAGATAGCACGCTTAATTAAATTAATACGCTACTAATATACAGTTAGAGTTCTCTCGGCGTTTAACTACTACTGAAAGTAAGAAACTGTAAATTTTTCTTCATTAGTCTGCATGCATGTCCAGCAAGATCTATGAGATAAGTCCTTCAGGGTGGAGTTGCCAGGGCAGCAGACAAGTGTGTCACATCACACATATCGATAAATATCACCAAATGGCCCTCCGAAGACGCCGCAGAGATGTAAATTTCTGCCAGCAACGTATGAATGTTGGCCTCTCTTCATCCAAGACAAGCACATCGTATTATGAAACTTTTTATTCATTTTCTCAAAATAGCTCTTCAAAAATGTTCCTGTCACATACTCAAAGGAGAGCCCATTGTCACCCGTAGATGTTTTCCTTCCACCCCTTCACTTCCTCAAATATACAGAGGAACCATTGTCATTCCAAACTTCGGTGACCTCTTATATCAGAAAACTTTTAATGGAAATTTGCTATAGCAGCAATTTATACATTAATCCTCTTTTAGTAAACAGGGGTGGAATAGAAAGTTGGCACTATATTATAGTAGCTCTGCATCATTGTCCTCCTTCGTTGCTGTTTCTCTGTGCTGTAATCCCATCAGATGGAGGCATTTTAGTGCAATTACAAGGAGCAGGGAGGACTCCAGCCAAGTAGCCTGGGTTCACCTTTGTCTAATACCACTAATGAACTATGTGTCTTCGGACAATTTACTTCAGCTCTCAGTCTCCTCAGCTGTAAATGGGCATAATCACCGTATTTGCGTCTTTGAGTAAGAACAGAACCTAGAACATCACATGTGCTCACTGTGTGGTGGCGATGTTGGTGGCGATGGTCATCACTCTCCTCTATCATCGTATTGCAGCTGAGAAAGGATCTTTTGAGAACTGTTCTTGTTCAAGAATGGATAGCTATCCAGTCCTGAACCATACTTGGTGTTTTAATAGATGCCTATGAAATGAGCATCCTTACTTTCTCCATTCATGTCAATTATAAACTCTTTTCAAGGTCATCAGAGTTGCATTGGCTTCCGCATCAATAACATTACTAATAAGACTGTTGATGAGGCCATCTTTGCGTCATGTTGGGATTTTTATTTTCCCTCAGGGCACTATGATAAATAAATGTTGATGTTAAAACTCAGAACTCATAAAAATGTCTTGACTTCATGAGCTCTTTTGTCTTTGTGTTTGGAACCCAGATATCATTTTAATAAAAGCTTACTAGTGTTCTAAAAGGAAAATATTATCTTTAAAATACACAGATCTGCATTTTACAAGGAGCAATTACAAGGAGCAAGGAGGCATTATCTGAAGATCTGATTAGATAATATCATTTTTGTGACTTTAATATCTTCTGATATCAATTTTGCATAATCTAAGTGGGAACTAAAATAAAATAGAGTCAGAGAAGTAAGAGTTTTTGTGGTGAGGGTGTAGACTTTGGGCTGAGAACATTACTGTCTGTTGGGAACTCCTTGACCAATTCCTGTATGGCTTTAAAAATCATCAAATTCAGCCCTGGCCAGTGTGGCTCAGTTAGATGAGCATTGTCCCATGCACAAAAGGTCACCAGTTAGATTCCTGGTCAGGGCACATACCCAGATTGTGGGTTTGATCCCATGATTTCTCTCTCTCTCTCCCCCTCTCCTTTCCTCTCTCTCAAAAAACAAAAAAAATCAATAAAAAACATTTTAAAAAAAGCATCAAAGTCATGCATACCACAGTGAGAAAGGCGTAGAAAAGAATAATCCTGTTCTTATGAGATCTTGTATTTTGGTTTCAGTGAGTTTCCTAAGGCATAGCCTGATGAGTCAATGTGTTAAGCAATTTCCACCTGGACCTTTGGGTAATTGAAAGTACACATAGGCTTGTGGCTTAGTCCTTATGAGATCTATATGTGATGCTCAGAGAAGTAGAAAATTAATGACCATTCAGCAGTTAGAACTACAGTACCATCCATCTCAATTTCGGAGAATGTCCTTTGAGAACAGGTTAAAAGAGACCCTAACAGAAGAAATTTTTCCTTTGGTTGCTTTAGCTAAGGCCACTCTTTCTGTGGTTTCAAAATGGTCTCTGGGCTCTAGAATGCAAATATATCACCTTTCTATTTGCTTCTTTGAGGTGCAGTGAGTTCCTGGCATGGAAAAACCCACTCAGGAAGGTACTTTAACATTGACAATTCATCTGGACTCTAGAAAGGATAAAGGGGTTGGGATTAAGCACCCAATTAAATTGTAGATGAGAAATGAGATTGAAGTATTAAATTAGAAATAAGCGGCTTCCAAAGGACAGTGTGTTTCTTCTCATGGAAGGAAGAGCAGGGAAAATAGCAGAGAGGAAGGGAAAAACAGACTTAAGTTAAAAACACAAGACCTCAAAAAGCATGTAGATGTAAGCAAAGTTAATAGAGTTATTGAATTCTAGGAAAGACTGCTAAATAAAGGAGTAAAATTTCTCTCTCTGAACATGGTAAAGATAGGCAAACACCTTGCCAACTTAGGCATGTTCTATTGTGAACTATCAGATAAAGAGGCAATATATGGACTCCTAGAACTGTTTGCCAATCCCGGTCAAGCCATGGTACTTACTCTTGGTAGTTATGTAGTTTGTAGATATATACATATATATAGGGGTGTCTTATGTCAGCACAGCCTAAAATTTTTATATTGATGGCTGCCACTGTATGATTTTCATGACCTGAAGCTGCCTTGGATATAGTATATGCTCAATAAATAAATAATGAAGTCAATGCACTAATGAAATGTACCCATTCCTCTACTTTAGTTTACTATTTATACAAGTACTCTTAGTAGTTACCCCAAGAGATATAGGCCCCCAAAATGTAAACTACAATTTTTTGATCTTGTTGTGATTCTAAAAGGAAGAACATTAACTGAGGAGTGGATTTAGTCTCTTACCCCTAATAATGTGAAAGAACAGATATTATGTTCTCTATAAAATGAGGAATTTTAGACAAATGAAGATTTTTCATGAAGTCTGACTTGGCCCAGTTTTGGTTGGCATCAGACAAATGTCATGAAGGAAGATGAATGTGTCTCAGTAGATATACATGTTGTCTCCCTCCCTTGTCTTCATTCACTTATTCTAAGAACATTTTCTGAGTTAACTGGATTCCAGGTGTTGACATCAGTTTGAGAGATTTATCCAATGGATTTCCAAGGAAAATGCAAGGAATCCTCATTGACTGGGCACAGCCTGCCCCATTTTTTCCACTCTGTTTCTCTTACAGGAGTTGTATCTCAGGTGCACGTGTCATTTCTAAAATCCAGATGAGTCTCTCATAGATTTTGTTCAGTGATGGTGCATTTCAACATTCAGTTCAACATAATGGGTTTTTCCCCCCTAATGTATGTGTATTCCTCATATTGAGGCCCTGAGCACTGATCTGCTCACCCAGGTCTTTTTCCTGATTTCTTTTTTTGTTTGTTTTGGCTTGCCCTCATCAACTGACCCCCTGCCGGGAGCCACACAGGCTGTGCTCCTGCTCTCCTTGGAATGGCTGATATTTTAGGCACTGCAATTTTGTGGATAAGTAGTGTTTTGTTTTTTTCTTCTATTTTTAAAGATTTCTTTTCGACTCCTACCCATCTTATTTCTCTAATTCCCACAGTAAGGTTGGTGAGGTGAAGAGCTCCGTTAGTATTAGTGTTAGGCAGAGTTTATATTTAGAGAATTAGGAAGGACCGCTACTTGAGTGAGGTGGAGAAGGTGCAGTGGCCATTCGGCAAGTAACGTTATCAACCCAAACTCTCCATTTCTGTCTGCTGACAAGATAAATGCATCAGTGGATGTACTTCCCTTTCATTGTGCCATATATATGTCAAATCTCAGTGGGTTTCACCCATCTGTCATAGAGGAGAAGATTTTAATTTGAATTCTAGAGTTTCTGGAACAATTACCCAGAAAGTGCAAGTTTCCCTACTGATTCAGAGCATATGAAAAATAGTTATTTTCTATTTTAAAATTGATTTTGAGAAGACAAACCTAGAGACCAGGGGATGCGGCTTCTAAAAGAAATGAAGTAATTTTCTGGCTGTTCTATTAGGTGGCTAACATCACAAAGATTTCTAGATCAGTTTATTAGAAGTTAGGGAAATAAACCTTAAAGAGATGCATACTTTTCCTTCTAAAAATGAAGCTGTTTTAGAGTAAATCTGATTATGTAAAATCTGTATACAAATAAATATTATGCTCCCATACCCAGAGCTTTAGGCCAACCCTTTGTCAGCACCAGTGTTCCTAGTTGCTACTGGAAGGGCCCTACTTAGGGACTGGGAAGCAAGAGAGGGTTTCAGGGGATAAAAGCAAGTGGTGTGGAGTTTAGTTATAATGATCTGAGTGTCCACTTTCCTGAATGGCAGAAATCATATTGCAGTGGAAAAATGTTAAAAGGCACATGTGTTCCAAAGGAGACAAAATGTAATAGAGATCGTGTCCCCTGAAGCAGTCACAGAAAGGTTATGGGCTCAGGATCCCCCTACAGGCCCAGTGGAGCACATTTCAAAATGCCAGCTTTCTGTAAAGGGGGAACCAAGGCTTGTGGCAGCCAGGCGCCTGCCTGAGGTCTCAGGATGGTAGCAGCAGGCATGGGTCTTCATAAATTTCATTTTCTGATTCTCAATCAAAGGAGCACTCTTTGTCAGTAAATCAAGCCATCTTTAAGTGATGACAGGGACTTGTTTTTTCTTCAGAATTCGTTTTAAAGATACCAAGTAAGAAAGGATATTATGGCCTAAACTCCTGGGTGTGGGGTGAACAGCAATATGAGTAGAAAGAAACTTAGCTCTGAAATCTAGGAGATTTCAGAGAAATGAAATTGGTGCTCTCCCCAAGTGTGGGCAGGATAAAATCTAAAGCAATAAAGAGGGTGACTCCTCTGTCCCAGAGGTAATAAAAAGTGAGAAAATTAGAAACACTGAAGGTGGAGAGAAGGCCCTGTTCCCTTCCCCTGAGTGGTTTTCCTGTGGCACCATTAGGAAGCCCTTTCCCCCTTCCCCCCCAGAGCCTGCAGGAAGGAACCACCCGCCACCGCAGGGAGGGTGCCCGCAGGAGCCGGAGGGCTCGAGCAGAGACGAGGCGTGGAAGGGGCAGAAGCAACCGCGAGCGAGCTGGGCCCACGGGAGACGGGGCCCCAAGGAGCACGCAAAAGAAGCAGCCTAGGCCTAGTGTGTTTCATCGCTCTAGAAAATTCTGCACCTTGCCAACCTTACTGAGAAAAAGAGAACATGAAGGAAGACAGACGAAGACTATATGTTGAAGCCACTGGACTAGGTGATGGCTAGAGAAGGGTTATCATCTCCTCATGAGAAGAAATTGAAATTAAACTCACCCGCCTTGGCCGGTGTGGCTCAGTGGGTTGGGTGTCATCCCATGCACCAAGAGGCTGCCGGTTCAATTCCCGGTCAGGGCCCAGGCCCAGGTTCAGGGTTCAATTTTGATCCTCGGTCAGGGTGCGTGCAGGAGGCAGCTGATTGATGTTTCTCTCTCACACTGATGTTTCTCTCTCTAAAAAAAAACCATAAAAAAAGAAATTAAACTCACACTGTACACCCGTCAGTAGTTAGAATGTTTAAATTTAATTAAACTGTTTGTTCACTTATCCTTATTTATAAACAAACCCCTTTTTGATAAAAGAACCAAAAAAACAACAACTTATTGATTGTCTGAAATAGAAACCCCAGACGCTGTATGACCCTAATGACTAGGTAAGTGCCCGGGTGCCTGTTCCTGACGGAGCTTATCCACACCCCTCATGCCTGTAGAAAACAGGGCGAGAATATCGCTTCCCATTTCAAAGGCATGGACGCTGGGCACTAAGCGAAGGCACGGCCCCATCCTGCCCCCTCCCCACATTTCCCCTGGGCCCTTTCTTCTACTTCAGCACAGCAGAAAGGGACGCTGCCAAGCAAGTCCATACGCAGGACATTTACGATAAAATTTTGAAAAGCTTTGCTATTATGTAAGCGCATCAACTTCCCATATGGCTGTGAATGATAGTAAAACAATAACAAAGGTTGATGGTGTCCTGAGGCCAGGCCCTTGAGGTGAGCGGTTTGTTTGCAGGATTTGTGTGATCTTCAGCACAGTCTCACGCGGCAGGTGTGATCAGCGCACTTTAGAAATGAGACTGGCGACGCGAAGCCCCCTGCCCGCCCCAGGTTCCCTCTGCTTGGCCCCAGAGCCCCTGCCCCACACCGCGGCATGTGTGCCTCCTGCTCCAGTGCTGGGGTGTTGGTGCTCCAGTGCTGGGGTGTTGGTGCTCCAGTGCTGGGGTGTTGGTGCTCCAGTGCTGGGGTGCTGATGCTCAGGTGAGGGCAGTCTGCCCGTCCCGGACAGGTGTCGATGGTCCCAGTGACGCCACTTCTGGTCACTAATAAATCCTGTTTCTTTAGGGAGTCTTTCTGTAACCTTGACCTTTCCAGAGCGAGGCTTCCTCAGCTCAGCTCCACAGGGACATTAGTGTCCCGTTCTCGTTCATAACTAGTCTCTAAGGCAGTCTTTAAATCTCTGCCTGAACGGTACTTGGCGTCTAGGGATGCTTGGGGAGACAGTGAACTGGGAATCATCATGCAGGCATAGAGACGACCGCTGAGAAGAGGGTGGGGTTAGAGCGACCTAACTGATCATTGCTGAGTCACCCCCACGTGCCTAGAGCCTGGTTGGCCTACTCCTGGTAACACTGGTATTTTCAGTCTTTTATCTCTTTCCATTATACTCTAGTACTGTAGTCTTAGCAAACAGATAGTGGTTGCCCCAATTCCTCAGGCTCTCTCATACCTCTGTTTCTACATCCAAGCTTTATGTTATACGCTGTGTACTTCATGTTATGCACTGCATACCCTTCCTTCCCCTCTTTTTTATTTATATTTTTAATTGAGTTTTCTAGAGAGAGAGAAAGGGAAAGAGATAGAGAGATAGAAACATCCATGAGATAGAAACATCCATCGGCTTCCTCCTGCACGCCCCCTCCTGGGGACTAAGCCTGTAACCCAGGCATGTGCCCTGACCAGGAATCAAACCGGTGACCTCTTGGTTCTACCACTAAGCCACACCAGCCGGGCTGCCCTTCCTTTCTGTATCTGTCCAGCCAGCGGCTGTTCGTCTCTCACAGCAGCTCAGGGGTCACCACTCATGTGAAGCCTTCCCTTCTACCCCAGGCAGGCCTAGGTTTGTCCTCTGACTTCCCCTAGTTGATTACACATCTTCCAGAGCTCTCATCCCGCCTCTGGACTCCTCCTCCCATGTCTAGTCATCATTATCTTCCCACATTAATGTACATTTATTGAGTTAATTAATAATTATAAATGTAATGACTTGAAACTTTGGGCCACAGGAGAAATGTGCATGGATAAATACAAATTTCTTAGTAAGAGGATAATTATTCCATATTTACAAAGGGGGAAATGTCAGCAGATCGGATGGAAATGCCAAAGATCACCACGATAAGGACATTTGTCTGACTCCTAAAGAGAAATATGCTTTTAGAAATCCTTACTAAATACCACTGTGTTAGAAGGCTAACATTTTACACGAGGAGGTGTGATCTGAAAGCAATCTAACCCTTCTTTCCCCTGAATGTAGTGGTTCAGGGAGACTTTTAAGGCACAGATTACTTTTGTGCAGTAATGTTCCGTACACGTCAGTTTTATGTAGGTTTTATGCCTCACCTCCACCCCTAGCTAGACATCTATACCCATTCCTGTATTATTTTTATAGGCCTCTGAAACTTCAAACTGGCCCTGAAGAGTATGAGGAAGATGCCTTGGAGCAGAAACACAAAACAGAATCAGCAGCACAGGGCACAGCGCTGCCTGTGGCAGGAGCAGAACTCCCAGGCTCACGGAAACCTGCTCTGCTGCTCGTCAGCTCTGGGTCCTCTTTGATTTCTCTGAGCCATCCTTATGATCAGCAATAGCTATAACGTCCCTGGATGAAAAATATCTGAACGGAAGCCTGGTTCCCAACCACGTGATTTCCATGCCCGCATTTTTAAACAGGCACCAAAACCCACAGACGCTCTTACACAGCAGAAGCATCGGTTTCCCCAGGCCTCCTGGGTACTGGTCTAACCTTTCTGATTTGTCAAAGAGAGTTGGTCCTTCTGTAAAAATTTTCATAGGAGACAGGACTGGAATGAGTGTTTGAAGAAGCCGAGTGTACCCAAGATGACTTCCAGGGTTTTCATGGAGGACTTTTGTGGCAGCCAGTTTAGAATCTTATGTGAAATGAGCGTAGGGCTGTTTGACTCATTCCAAGTAAGGTCCCATTATTAAGAGTGAGGATCTTCATCTACCAGGTCACAGCGGCCAAGGGTGCGTTCAGTCCCGGAGGAGTTGGACTGTCCCTGGTAAAGCTGATTGAGTGGTGCACATGACACACATTTATGGGTTTGCCCAGGATGAGATATATGTAGTAGAAACAACAGCAAAAACCAAGACTCATATGGGCCAACATTTAATGAGCATTTTTGTGATGGGTGATATTTTCAATTTTTATATATATCATATCCTTTAATCCCCGCAACAGTTATATGCAATAGGCGGGAGCATCTCCATAATTTGTGCGGCCGAGTACAAAATGAAAATGCAGGTCCTTTGTTCAGAAAGCAGGGAAAAAGCTTTTTTCCTGTATTTCACTGCCTCTTTCATATCGAACTGTCATGCTGTTCTTTGTTGTTTTTCTTCTGGCTCTCCGATGTGCTCCGCCGAGCACGGAGATGCTCCTGGGTGAGTGCAGGGCCTCCCAGACACCCATGACTGCAGAGCAGCAGCTGCTGGGTTGGTTGGAGGGCAGAAAATGAGCAGAGGCAAGATCACGCATGAACCCAGGCTCCCACGGAACTTCACTTATAAAACACAGATTCAAAGATAAAATTCTTATGGATTTTTAGACAAAGACTGTGAAGCATTGAATCCCAAACACACAGGGCTCCGTGTGACTGTGCTAGTTGCAGGCCTGTGAAGCTGGCCCTGGAAGCAGGAAATATTATCCGAAATTTACAGATGAGGGAGTTTCAACTGCCATAAAGAAGGGTTTTTTGTTTTGTTATGTTTTGTTTTAGTGGTATCTTTGTCTACCATGTAATTACTAAAACATATTATGTCTGTTACATTCACCTTGGCTTGTTCTAAATTTCGGGAGACTTTTGATGCTGCATTTTGTAAATTTGTTATTGCTCCTGGCTGTCTTTCCTCAGGGCCAAAGATAAATTATGAATCCTCTGAACTATGCTTTCTGTAAAGGTTTGCACAGTGGCCTACAACGATCCATCACGTTTTCTTGGCCAGTGGAAACGTGCCTTATTTTTGAATGTCAATATTTATGGGACTGAAGTCGATGACTGGTATAATTTTGCTCGTAAAATCAGTTATCCCTGAATGGGTGTGATCAATAGTCACAAGTGCCCACATTGTGAATAACTTTACTTCCCTTTCCCAGGGATTACCTTCTCCTGGTGCCCCGTTGTGAATGGGTCCAAATGCCAGACTGTTTTCACTGGACCTCAGCCTTCAAGAGTCTGAATTACCATAGATTTGTCTAGTGCATCATCAGCAACTAGAAAGCAGAATTTGGATATTATCACACTAAGGCACCATTGCTGCAGAAATCCCTTGGACTAACTAAGAGGGGAAATAAAAGGAATATTCAGGAATAATCGGCCATTCAACATCTTTAGGACAACGCTGTCCGGCACCTTGGATTTCTGATTTGTTATTTTCTGTTCACCTTTACGGTCATCTAAGGACCAATCAAATGAATGCCCTTCAAAGGGAAAGGGTGATGGAAAAACTGTTGGGTCCCATCAGAAGTTTAAGGGGAAAGCTCTGTCCTTTCCAACCACTTCCATAGGATCTTAGGGACAGAACAAGAGCAAATTGGTTTCAAGGTAATGAGTGAACGGGAAGCACTCAGTGTGGCTATGACTCTGATCCTAAGGGCTGCCAGGCCAGGCCATTGCTCAGTGTCTTGCTGGAAAGAATAATTTATGTAGGCTCCCACTGAGCAGCCCTTACTGGCTTGTCTTGTCCCTGCCTTCCTTGTGATGTGAGACGCTGCAGTGGGAGCTCACACGCTGAGCTATTTGGCTGCCTCAGCCTCATGGCCAGCTCTTACTCAGAATAATGTCGGGGAAACTGAGAACATCCCTTCAGGGATCGAAGCTAGATTTCACATTATATTTGTATTCACGGGAGAGCGCTTCCTTGTACTGTAAAAGTGCTTTGTTCTAGGTAACGACGTAATCAGTTGTGTCTGATTTTATTGTCAGCGCCATTGAAGGCACAGATTCATCCTTCCATGGAGTGGTAATGTCCTTCCATTCAGCTCGTTCTGTGCAAATAACTAGTTTCCTTGGCCCCTCTGTGTCCATATTGATGGTTTATGTCACAATTACCTGCAGGCAGCCAGTACTTATTGATGAGGATTTTATCACCTTTTTATGTGATTACATGTTGGCTTAGTTGTCCCTTCTAAATCAACACTTAATTTATAGTTTAATTATAATTGATCCAAGTGCTACCAGTGAGTAATTCTGTTGATGGCAAGGGAGATAGGTTATCTTTCAAACTCACTCTCTTTTGGAGAGAATGCTGCTTCAACTGAAAACAATGAAGCCCGTACTTAAATATTCATCTCATAAATGAGAGTCATTGACATTGAATAAACTTCATCATCGAGTATTTCCATCAAGACTTGGAGACTTGGTGATTCACTCTATAAAGGGCCAGATAGTAAATATTTTAGACTTGTGAGCCAAACAGTTTTTGTCACTACAACTAAATTCTCTGTCACAATTAGTTTCTGCCCTTGTGCTAGTACAAAAGCAGCCATAATCAATATGTAAACTAATGGGCAAGGCTGAATTCCAATACAACTTTATTGACTAAAACAGGAAGCAGGCCAGAGCTGGCCCCAAAGAGTCATAGTTTGCTGATCCCTGGGCTGGGACCAGAAGAGAGGTGTATTTGTAGAAATTGTGTTTGGGAAGTAGACTAAACTACCTAGGATTCCAAACTGTAAGACAAGGGGAAGCTTGAAGAACTGTTCATTCAAGCAATTTTTATTCTAGCAGCTGCTAAGGCAATGCTCAGCAAGATCAATGCTGCCCCCGTCTTACAAGGTTCGCATTCCACTTGAGATGTTTGTGAACGCATAAATACATATATGCATCAGATAATGCCTAATGCAACAAGTAAAATTAAACAGAGTAAAGGAAGTGCTTGGAGGTGGGAGGAGGTATAAGTTTAGGTCGGACTGTCCTGGAGGCCTCTCTGAGAAAATGACATTTGAACTTGGACATCTGGAACTGAGCGATGAGAAAGATCCAGTTTGGGGAAGGTTTAGGGAAAGAGTGGCCTGTGCAGAGGCATTCACAAAAGGCAAGGGCTTATGGGAGGAACACACTTGGTGTGTTTGAAGGAGGGAAAGAGACTCTGCCTTTATCTTGAACTGTCCCCATTAGACTGACCTACAATCACAGTTATGTGTGAGTTAAGGAACTTGCCTTATAATTCGCAATCATCCTTTGTTTTATTTATTTATTTTTATTCCCTTGGGGAGACAAATTCACAGGTATCTGGAGTACCTGTGAATCAAGTGTTTGATGTAAAAATATAATTTTCACAAATTCTAATCCGCTGTTATTAAACTGAAAGCAAGCCAGTGTTTCAGAGGAGGGATAGTTAAACAAACTATTTGAACCATGTTTAAAGAAACGATGAGGCCAGGAAGTCAGAGGTAAGACTTATAGGGTAAAAAGCCATGGATCAGATCCATAGGTCTGCCCATCTGAGCAATATAGAGGATCTCACAATAGTCAATGATCTTGGATTGCTAAATTGGCTAAAACAGCTCAACTGTTAACAGTTTCGATATGAATTCCTAGGTGCCCCAAACTCATCAAGTTCATGGGATACTGTAGATTGGGGGGAAAAAATCTTGACCCTATCCTAAAAGAATCAACTCAGTTTCTTTTAGAGAAAATATTGCATCTAGTCCTGTATTATATGGTAATTTTGTGAAGCTTTGGAGATAAAACAATTTTAAATCCATTGTTGTTTGGGATTGTAAAAACACTTATCCAAGGGGAATTGCTTGTATCTAAATAAAACGCCTTGAGTTAATTTGACTCAAAATGAAGTCCTTTGCCTCAATTAAGTAGAATTGGAGGAAATTGTTCTAACAGAATTAAGGCCAGCTCTGGGAAGGTAATTAGAGTGTCTTGCCTTGAAGGACATGTTCGTTTTCTAGGCAATGTGTTTCATAACAGTGCTTCAGATGAATGCTAAGGAATTCTGGTCCTGTTAAGAATTATTGGAAGAAACTAAAACACTATAAGCAGTAACCTGTTACAACTCCAGGTAGCCAGAGGGAAAAGTCAGTCTGAATTAACGAAAGAGTATATCATGGATTTAAAAAAAAAAATTGCTTTCAAATACGTGCAGTAACTAGACCAAGATATGTGTGTGTGTGTGGTAGATCTCTATCCCAAGAAATGATCTTGGAGAATATATAAGCCCGACTTACTCCTACCACTTTAGGTGATCAAAATAAAATATTTCTTCCAAGTTACTGGTTACGTGATTAAAATAATTTTATTTTTATAAGCAAGGCAAATATTCTCAACAAAACTGGGTTTATATCTTAATATGATTCGCATAACCATTCTTTATGGATACCATAAAGGTACTTATCATCCTAGATTCCATTACAAATTCTAATTTTGTGTTTGATTCTGAATTAATACATTTTATTGATGGTAGGAGCGCAAATGCAGCATCTATGCTAGCATGATATAGGGTTTCCAAAAGCGTTGTTCAGGAGAAGGAAGGTAAGAGATTATTTTTTTGTAACACAGGGTGTTTCTTTTTTACCTTGCCTTAGCACAAGATATTATAGGGATTTAAAAAATATCAATTTAAATCAGGAGTAATATATCCACTTTTTCTTAGTGTTTCATCTGTGTATGTAGCATCAAACCACATGCCAGAGAGCATTAAGGGAAATTATTTAACAATAAAATAGTATTTGGTTCGCTCCATTTACATGTTTCCTTTTTCTAAGGGGATGCAATGTGTCCTTTAAGCATCCCGAATCTTCCCTGGGAGTGGGCAGCTGCAGCTGCTATAAAGGGAACATTTTTGAAATATGAATCTTAATCACACCTAGTGCTGTATCCATCAGTTTCCGTTTTATATGGCACATTCGACTTCACTGTCTGACAACAATGAAATAATGCTGCTTTAGACATCTATGGACGTTTCATTGAATATCATCAAATGCTTAGCAAATATTTAAAGCATTTCACATATTCTTACAACTGGGAATCACACATTGAAGACATTTCCTGGTCTGGGAACTTTAATGCAATGAAAAACCGAGAAATATACAGGGTGTCCCCCCAAAACGTATACACACTTTAATAACAGCTGAGAGCTCAATTTTGAAAGTGAAAAATTTTTAAAATACATAGTGCCTTTATAATTATTCATAGTGAGTGTACACATTTTTGGGGGACACCCTATATCTTACCCTATATCTACAGGAGTAGAACAAACTGATAATTGACTGTCTTGATAGGTCTTATAGTACAGGACAATGGACACATCATTTTTCCACTAAGCTGTTTGCCAGGCCAGGACCATGTGACTTACCCTTGTGGCTGTCGGTGATAAAGCTTGGGTTTCCAAACTGTAGCGCGCAGGAACCAGAAAGTGGACAGGGCAGGCCACAGCCCTCACTGCAGATGGAGAGAACAGTGGCACTGCCACTCGCCTGCGATTCCAGCAGAGTTTTCGTGAGCGAATGTCGGTGTTTCCCCTTTTCCTGACAGGAAAGGGAGTGCCTGTGTCATCACAATTCACTTTTTCTAATGCATCAGTAAGAGCGTGCAGAAAATAATGTAATTATCATTACATTTTACAATCCATTGTTTTATAAATAGTGGAAACCTCACTTAAGTAGGTAAAATTGTTCTGTCTCATTCTTTGCCTCTGTTCAGGATCACATATAAAATTGATTTTTCTTGCAAGATGGCTTCCTACTTCTTTAGGCCTTGAAATGAGAAATTCTTTAAAGATACATATTTTTGGAGCTGGCTTCTAACTCAAAGGAGATTTAGCGTTGTAATCTGGATGAGGCATGGCTGTCAGGTTTCCTGGTTGCGCACAGTCAGACCTGTCCAAGTGTGGCTGCTTCAGAAAGTCCAGCACAAGGCGCTGACAACTCAGCCGCTCTCTTCGGCTGTTCTTGCTGCGAGTACATGATCCTTCCGGATTCCAGGTGTTGCTGCTTAGCCGCATGTTTTACTTTACAAGGAGGCAGCCATTCATGAAAAACAGCTGTAATTACACAGCATTCAGGAATTTCATAATTAAACTACCCGAGGATTAGAGGATGGCACGTGGAATGAGAATTTGTGACTAGGCTAAGTAGAAACAAGGCTATAGCTTAGTCTTTGTTCCCTCTGCTATTTGCTTTGGACAGGTCCTCCCTGTGCCTTGATGTACAATAGTGGGTCACACCAGCTTGCTTCTTAGTTGGGGAAAAAAGAACAGAAGGATAAATGAGCGAAAGCACCCAGATCAAAGGCAGGCGCTACTGTAAGCAAAAGGCATCTCCTTGGACATCTCCCCCGAATTTCTGAAAACTAATAAATCTCAGTTGTGGCTTAAATAACATATCAAATACTGGGATCAGAGAAAACTGAGTATTCTTATCAGTATTCCTAAGACTCAGTAATTTTGCTGCTAGAGGCCTAATCTTATGTAGACCTTAGAAAAGGAGCCCACATATCAGAAAGTGTTGAAGCTGTACCGGGCACTGGTAGGGTTATCTCCAGGTCTTGTCCAAGTGGAACTTGCAGTCTAGTTTCACACATGAAACAGCTTCCTGGGGAACAAATGCAAATATTTCCCTTGTTGGTTTGTAACCAAGTGATTGGAAATGGGTCTTGGCCAGGTGGACACCCTACCTCTGGCCCCCTTCCGAGCCCCCATGTTGCAGGAGAGCTGCTTCAGCTCAACATAGCTGTGTCTCTGCTTATTTCTCCCAAGTTCTCCTGTTTCTGTTGCTCGGTAAGAAAAATGGTTTATTTTCATGGTCTTTAACAAATTCTCTAATTAGCACATCATGAATTGTCTCCCAGTTATTTTATTTTTTGTTTCCTCCTAATGTTTTTGTTTTTTTTTTCAATTTATCTTTATTGTTGAGAGTATTACAGGTGTCCCATTTTCCCCCCAAATTGACCCCCTCTACTTTGCTCCCACCCCCTCCCCAGGCCTTCACCCCATTATTGACTGTGTGCATGGGTTATGCATATATGCATATAACTTCTTTGGTTAATCTCTTCCCACCCTTCACCCCCCTTCCCTCTTCCCTCTGAGATATGATCGTCTGTTGCATGTGTCACTGTCTCTGGATCTATTTAGTTCCTCAGATTCTTTTGTTCATTAGCTTCTTGTTAAAGAAGACCCTTCAACATTTCCTGTAGTGCTGGTCTGATGGTGATGAACTCCTTTAGCTTTTTCTTATCTGTGAAGCTTTTTATCTGACTTCAATTCTAAATGATAACTTTGCTGGGTAGAGCAGTCTTGGTTGTAGTTCCATGTTTTTCATCACTTTGAATATTTCTTGCCACTCCCTTCTGGCCTGCAAGGTTTCTTTTGAGAAATCAGCTGACAGTCATATGGGTGCTCCCTTTTAGGTAACTAATTGCTTTTCTCTTGCTGTTCTTAAGATTCTCTCTTTGTCTTTAACCTTTGGCATTTTAATTATGATGTGTCTTGCTGTGGGCCTCTTTGGGTTCCTCTTGTTTGGGACCCTCTGTGCTTCCTAGACTTGTAAGTCTATTTCTTTCCCCAGGTAGGGGAAGTTTTCTGTAATTATTTTTTCAAATAGGTTTTCAATTCCTTGGTCTCTTTCCTCTCCTTATGGTTTCCCCAATAGTACAAATGTTGGGCCTCTTGAAGTTGTCCCAGAGGCTCCTTATACTATCTTCATATTTCTGGATTCTTTTTTCTTTTTGCTCTTCTGGTTGGGTGTTTTTTGTTTCCTCATGTTCCAAATTGCTGATTTCATTCTCAGCATCCTCTCTACTACTGTTGATCCCCTGTAAATTATTCTTCATTTCAGTTCGTGTAGCCTTCATTTCAAATTGATGCTTTATTATGTTATCGATTTTCTCAGTTATTTCCCTAATAGTCTGCTTAAACATCCTTCTAAACAAAATTCTGAACTCTGTTAGCTTGCTTGGATCTATTTCATTTAGTTCCTCTTCTAGAGATTTCTTCTGTTCTTTCCTTTGCGACATGTTTCTTTGCCTTCACATTTTGGCTGCTTCCAGGTGTTTGTTTCTATGTATTAGGTAGGGCTGCTATGTCTCCTGGAATTTGTAGAGTGGCTTTGTGTAGTAGGTATTCTGTAGGGTCCAGTGGCTCAGCCTCTCCAGTCACCTGAGCTGGGCCTTCTAGGTGCTCCCTGTGTGGGCTGTGTGCACTGTCCTGATGTAGTTGAGCCTTGGTTGCTGTTGGCATCACTGGGAGGAATTGACCCCCAGGCCAATCAGCTCTGAGGACCAGCTGCAACTACAGGCAGAGAGCTGCTGTGCTGGAGACACCCCTATGGAGCAGGGTTTACTTCAGTGGAGCTTTGGTGTTCACCAAGTGCTCCCTTGAGTGTCACTCGTGGATGTGGCAGGGTTGTAATCCAGCTTGGTCCAGTCTGACCACCAGGTGCACTGTCTCTGGGGCCTCCCGGGAGGTGCAAAGTCAGCCTCTGCCAGTGCTTTGCCCAGGGCCACCCAGCATGAGCTACACAGCAAACCGTAGTTGGCTGCTCCTTGTGCTGGGCTTGGAGGTGCCCAGAAGAGGCCAAGCTGTGAGCCAATGCAGGCTGCTGCTAGTGCCAGGCCTGGGGCACTTATCAAGCTGTATGGGGCAGCTGTTGCTTGTTTGAGAGATTTTAGGAAAGTTCTAAGCATGAGGCTCGAGAGGCCACTTGCACAGAAAAGCCCCTGGAAATGGCCTGGATGAGCTGCAGGTGGGGAGGGGCGGGGCCTCCGGGGATCACGGGGCGGGGCCAAAGGTGAGTCAGGTGCTGGCGACTCAAACATGGCGCCTGCCTGCGGGCTGTGTGCGGGGAGGACTCGCCACAGGAGCCATGGCCTCCGCCAGCCCTTCTGCCTGGAGGAAGCCGCCCTCCGCCTCTCGCCCGGATCTCAGGCAGGTTAGTTCCCCCCCGAGTGTCCCAGGTCCTTTCAGGCTGCTCCCGGCGCTGGGCTCAGAGGGAGCGTCCGAGTGAGTCCGTGCGGGGCCCTTTAGAGGAGCTGCTGGGGCTCCCGCAGCCTCCGCGACCCTCAGGGACAGTCCCAGCTGGTTTCACAGCCCGAAGGTGTGGGGACGTCTCTTCCTGGCCCTGGAGCCCTGGGCTGGGGGCCTGCTGTGGGGCTGGGACCCCTCCCTCCTCCGGGAAACCCCCACCGCCGAGCTGCCCTCCCACCGGGTGTGGGCCCGAGGCCGCGTCTCCTGATCCAGCCCCGACCCACCCCAGGCTCCGCCCGCGTCTCCGCCCCTCCTCCCGGTCTCGGTGCTGCTTCAGTCCCTGGTTGTGGGGCTTCTGTGCAGCCAGATTTCAGGAGGCTCTGAGTGACGGTGGTTCTGTATTTAGTTGTGATTTTGCTGTGGTTGCCGGAGGCGGCGGGCGCAGCTGTTCCCTACGCCACCAGCTTGTTTCTCCGCCTCCTAATGTTTTTTGAGTGGTCCCTTCCCTCAGGAACTCTTGGGGCACCAGTCTTACTCGCCCATAAATGACAGGAGGCCTCCAAGATTCCTAGTCTTGTGGAGTTTACAGAACGCTCATTTCCACAGCCTCCCATTCCCATTTCTCGGTGGGTTCATAGTGCATCCATCTACTTTTTTGGCAGAGCAAGATGGACATTCGTTAGGCTGACCGTATGGCTTTTCTTATACATAATCTAAGAAATTCAAATAATTATTTCACTGGCTGCTTTTCTTAAGGATTTTAATCACAAAAGCATCAAAGCAACTTGGTCAAGAGAGGGAATCTTGGATCAGGAGAACTTAGAGACATACTTGGAGAGAGCTGTTGAAAAGATTCAAGGACCTTGATCTATCAGGGTAGAGGAAAGCTACTTCACGTGGCTGGAATTGTGGGATGTGGCCTTCTAAATAAAATTTAAAAAAATCCAAACTTTTAAAGACCTACTGTGTTCCTTGCCAACAACTTATGTTCATTTTCTCATTTAGTCTTCCCAATAGTCCTGCCGGGGAGGTATTATTACTCCTTTTTGAGTTGAGGAAACACATGTACTAATAACATGTATCCAGTATTTGTTGAGTACCTGTGTTCTGATAATGTAACTCTGAACAAGACAGCTTATATTGTAGAGACAGAAGACAGGCAATTAGCAAGTCAACAAATAAATAGCATAATTCTCCTGGGACTATATGCTGTGAAGAAGGTCCCGGCTTTCCCTGTGAGTGAGGATCAGGAAGATGGTCAGGGAGGCCTCCCAGGAGGGGCCGCTGAGCTGAGACCTGGATGAAGAGAGGAAGCCACCTTGTGGAGATGCAGAAGAAGCAGTTCAGGCAGAGTGTTTGCCTGTGTGAAGGTGGAACACAGTAGGTGTGTGTGCAGGATAAAAGAAAGTATATGTGGCTAGAGAATGACTGGGTGTGTGTGTTTGGAGGGGGTGTTGTATGGCAAGAAAAGAGGCATGTGCCAGGCAGGGTCTTGAAGGTCAAGGTGAGGAGCTTGCATCTAATGTTAAGAGCAACAGAAAGCTTTAGGGATGTAGAGGAGCGATGTGATTCAATTTACATATTCCAAAGTGCCCTCAAGAGGTTGCGTAGTTTGTTCAAGGTGAGACAAAGAGGAAAGAGGGGAGGTAAAATTGCTCACCTGGGACTTTTCAAACCCAGGTCCCTCTGCCTTTAAACCCCTTCCCTGCGTGGTGTACTGTTTTACTTGAGCACCAGTATTGAGAGTTTGGAATGAAAGACTGTAGAGAGGATGGTAAGATGGAAAGATGGTAAGAGAGGAAAACCAGGCTGTAAAACGCTAAAGCCAAAGGTTCCATTGTTTTAGGAAAATCAAACAGGTCAGTTAGTGCCAGCTACTGGACTCTGGGACAGCTCACCTTTGAGTGGTGGGCCCGTGTGTCCCTAGCAGTGTTGACCCTCAGTTCCACCTCTGTGACCAGGCCACAGTGAGGAGGCTCTTGTCTACACAGTCCACTGGGCAAAGCTCCGTTTCTGAGTCGTTGTGTGCAAACAGGGCTGGTTGGTTTGGGTGTGCCGAGGCTGTTGCTGAATTTTCCCTTCCTTCTTGCTCATGACCTGTCTAGCCACTGTTGTTCTCGTGAGCACATCCTAAGTGCAAAATGCAGCAAGCTTTGGAAGATTGACAGGCGAGCTGTATACATTAAATTCTTCACCCTGCTCTGCTAAATCAACAACCACACGCGGCATGTGGTGAGGGAAAAAGAGAGCGAGAATACTGAAGATTTTAGTGTGTGTTGCATTCTCCCCTCCCCTCCCCTCCCCTCCCCTCCCCTCCCCTCCCCTCCCCCCTCCCCTCCCCTCTCCCCCCCCCCCCCTCCAGCCCATCTGTGAAGCTTGAATTCTTATGCAGCCTTAGTCACGTTCTGGGTATTGTGCATCACTCCTAAATCTCTCTGCTTCTGTCAGTTGTTTACCAGTTCCCTTCGGCTCCCTGCTCTGTATCACATTATTGATCAGTCAGCCCGGGGCGGCTCAGGTTGGGAGGAGAGAGAGTGCTGGGAAAGGAACGCAGGAGTAGAGAATAGCTGTGGCCCATCAGCTAAGATGGTTCCAGAAATAGTCAGCCAGGCCGAGGACAGCTCCGCTCCCAGCCGCCAGGGTGGGATTTACGCACTTCGCTGAGATTCTCTGCTGAAATGTATCCCACCAGCTGCTCCTGCAGTTGCTGGTGGCTGGTGGTGGCCACAGTGGGCCTGCCACACCTTTGGAGAAGGGGTTGGAAGCAGTGGTTTGGGGCATGCCAGGCTCCTAACAGGGAGATGAGATTAGTCAGAGCCTGTGAGGCCTCCCCAGCTGTG
Source organism: Miniopterus natalensis (assembly GCF_054644295.1). Classification (NCBI taxonomy): domain Eukaryota; kingdom Metazoa; phylum Chordata; class Mammalia; order Chiroptera; family Miniopteridae; genus Miniopterus; species Miniopterus natalensis. The sequence goes on along the minus strand of NC_142081.1, from coordinate 17,639,603 downwards.
GGGCCGCTGTGCTCTTTTTAAACTATGACCTGGGCACTTCACACTCAGCCTCCTTTCCCGAAACCTCTTTAATAAGGTGGAGGGATAAGTGATGAGAAATGGTGATATTTCACCCCCTGTCTGTCTGTTACTTTGTTGTTGTTGCTGTAGTTTATTGTACACACAGACTTCTTTTCTCTGTTGCACCTTCTGTTGGGGCATTCAGCTGCACAAAGCTCTCAAACTTATAATACTCAGGTCTTATCTGGGACCTTCACTTACCAAGGCACCTGTGCACAGTGGCTGTGTCTAAGTCTGTAGTATAAACAAATGCAGCTTTTCTACAGACTCTGCCCCTCGGTGTGCCAAGCCTGTGTCATGTTGAAAATGCGGTTTCTCATGGTGACCCATCTAGCCAGGTGGCCCTGCTCAGAATGAAATGATTTTGCACAGGCTCTCAGATTCTGACACCAAATGCCCTCCAGTCACTGCACCTCCCATCACAGGGGTTGTATTTGCACCTTGATTCTCCCCCGATGCCCTGTGGGGGAGCCCCTGTAATTTGCCACATGGGTGGCCTTGTTCTGACACACAGCGCTCACTGAATCGACTTTTAACGGCTTCTCCCAAAATGTGTCTACTTCATTTGAAAATTTCTAAGTGTTTAAACTGTAGGTGTTTAAAAAAGTTAAGATGTTTATAGTTTTCAGACCAGGGAGTCTTAGGAAACAGGCAAGACAAAAGATCAAGGGGAAAAAGAAAGAGTGTTATTTATTCTGTTATCTGTCATGATGTAGGGTGGGGGCGGGGGCAGGAAGACAGCTTTCTCCTATACATCCCAGCTTCTGCTGCCCTGAATATAAATACAGCTATTCAAGACGACTTTCACCTTCTTCTTGGTAGGCTAGTCAATGAGATATAAGATAGGAAAAGCAATTTTATCACGTAAGTGAGGGTCTGGCTGGAATGCGGTTTCCTCCCCTCCGTGCTCAGAACATCTGATTCACCAGGTCAAGTCTGGACTGAGAGTCTGCATCTTAATAAATGCTTATGCTCAGTAATTCTGATGTAGACTGCCTGGGGATCACAACTCTAGAAATTCTAGTTTAAATTTGGGTTTTCCCCCCCAAAGTGCTATAATTTGGAACCCTTGTGAAAAGAAGAAATTAGGGAAAATCGGCGGCAGCACCCCTGTCCTCCGTGATGGTTTAGAGGGCTCCAGGATTAGTTTATTTCAGGACACGTGTTGCTGTTTTGCTTGAATTTGTAGCACAGTTACTGCTTTTTATGTAAACTCCATGCTGAGGCGTGGATGGGACAATTTACACTAGCTCTGGAGAAAAGCAGGTCAACTATAGACCGTGATGGGGGAATGTTTGTCCTACTGTGTGCTCCTGAGGTCCTACTGTGTATCTGGGGCAGCCATTTCCTTGTTGCAACCCAGATTAGATCCATGTTTCCTTCCTTTATGCTGCGTAGAACCTTAGAGTGCCCTGAAGTACAGTCTGTGGCACCGTCCACCCCCCCCCATCAGTCCTGATTCTCTTTTGTCAGCATTTCAAGTTCACTTAACCTACATCGCCACCTACTGTCCACCCATATCCCTAAGAAATTCACTTGGGGTTGGGTGGAGATAAAGGCTGAGAAGCTAACCCATGAATGCAAAGAGTGGTTGTGAATGCACCTCCACGGGCCCCTATGTAGGATGCTCGATTTGCAATAGTTTATTTAGAGTGGCAGCATTTCTATCCTTATGTCTAAGGTTGCCCTTTATTTCAATCGAGAAGCAAAGCCAAGTTCCGACTGAAAGGAAAACAAACCTCTCTCCACCTCTTGTCCAAGGCCCTGTTTGGGACTTGAACATTTTTACTGACTTGGGAATTAATGTTGGTTCCAGTTGTGAACAAGGGTCACATTGGGCCTTTGGAGTGCTCCAGACAGTGACCAAACTAATTTATGGAAGGAAATCTAAAAGCCCTTTGCCCTGATCCTTTGTTTCCTTATGTTGGTGTCTTTTTCCCCTGGAGATGTTTCCACCTTAGGTTGAACTGGAAATATTCCCATAGCACACCCTTTTCTGATTCTGTTAAACAGAGCAAGCCTTCTTTAAAAAACACCTACTGGTGGTTATAGGCCCTGGACCTGGAGACAGAAGTCATCCTACGGTTTCTCTCTGGCTTCATTCTTGACCATCCCCTTCCATGTGTTTGTTCTTTATTTAGTCTTGTACTGAAACACACCAGTTCCTGAGCTTCCACCTTGAGGCAAGACCTACTTTTGCATGTTGTCAGGTCACAGGATAGCATTCTAGGAAACAGATATTTGCATAAATGTAAAATCTTGCTCTTGTAAATTTTGGATTTAGGCAGCATGTTTGCAAGTTCATTTGTTGGAACCTAAAACTGAATATTTATATTATATCTGCATTACAAGCCCAGGGAAGGCTAAATAGAGTCTTCACTGAGCAACATTAGCTATAGAATGATTTTAGGTATAGGTTAGATGTTAGTGATGTAGATTAGATGTTTGATATTAGATATAGAATGACTACCAAGGGGAATAAAATGGGGCTAGTACAATCCCTTTCCTTTCCTTTTTTTTTTTTTAATTGATTTTTGAGAGAGAGAGAGAGATTGATATGAGAGAGAAACATCAGTTGGTTGCCTCCCACATGTGCCTGGATTGGGAATTGAACCCGCAGCCTGGGTGTGTGCCCTGACCTGAATGGGACCCGCCGCCTTTTGGTGCATGGGACGACACTATAACCAACCGAGCCACACTGGCCAGGTCACGATCCCTTTTCTCTTTCCCCCTCTTTTCTCTACTATCTAGGGTAGAGATTGGAAGTTTTATAACCAAGAATATGTCTAACTCTCTCATCTTTGTTCTCCTAACAAATTTTCTTCCATTAAAAAAATTTAAAAAGTGATTAAAGTACCTCTATCTTAGCAGTTCTTCATAAAGCCTATCGTATACCATGTGGTGCTCTTATATCATGATAATAATTGATATTTAAAAATGTATGGGCTAACATCCTCCCTTAAATACATTACTTCATTCTCATAACATGAGTTCTTATCAACTACTTTATCATCTAGGAGAATGTGGGTGCACTGATATTCCTCATAACTATATTTATACTATGGAATTGAAGTCTTACGTGTTAAGTCATTATTATTATAACGTTACTAATAGCCGCCATCGATGGCGCACTCACCGGCTGCCAGGCCTTCGGCAAACGCCATTGCGTGTGTTACTTAATTTAATTTTCAGAATAGCTCTGAGAGGTCAGTGCTGCTCTTTCTGCTCCACAGAGGAGGCAATTGAGGCACACAGCTGTTGACTTGACCTTAAGACAGACGCTTAAGTAACTGATGGGAAATGAACCAGGACCTGTGGTCAGCCTCCTTGCCAGGGTCGCATCCTTAAGCGCGTGGCTCAGGTTCACTCGGGCTAAGCCCCTCTCTGACTCAAACGCTTATCTCTGCTCATTTTTAGAGTTTTGAGTTGCTGTTGACTCTTTCTTCTAAGAAGTTGCTGTAGCTAAATAGCCCAGTTCCGAGATTTCAGTCTTGCTTTACAGCCTGTTACTCTTTGTTTGGGAAGGACAGAGGAACCGTACCTGCCAGGGTGTCACTGTGCAGGGGGAAAGGCCGCTTCCCTGCTCAGTACCCCCTTCACCTTTCCCGAGCCCCAGCTGCTCTGGCCAGCGCTGGCCTCTGCCTATCCCTGCGGGAGGGGGGTCGCTGCTGCTCCTTTTGCATTTCTGAGTAGCCCCTCCTGTGTGGCCCTAATGTCACCCAGGCAGGCCTAGCTCTCTGGGGTGAGGGATCCAAAATGCCCAGGCAGTGTCCCCTCCCCCCCTGCTTGGGCAGCTTTGTGGCCGTGCTGCTCACAGCGGAGGGCCTGGTAACCACAGAGCTGGTACCTCGAGCAATTGAATTGCCCTGCACATTGCTCTCTTCTTTCTAAAAAAGAGTCGTCACAGTCCTCAGACCTTTACCCCGACACTTGGAATAGAGTAGCCGTGTTTCTTAAAAACATTTCCTAACCCATTTGTTCCCAGAATTGACTCATCATGAGAAACACCTGGAGCATTTTCCGGGAAGAAGAAACGATTCTTAGAATTTAGAAATGTTCCTTTTCGTGAGTGCCTCCAGGAGGACTTGACAGTCAGGCTGTGTTGATCACATTTCAATAGTTTTTACAGTAGGGGAGTGAAGAAAAAGTTTGTCTCTCTTGGCTGGCAGGTTAAAGTTTAAATCCTCCCTGCTTTTGGGACCCTTGGCCATATTTCAGTCCTGGGGACAGCTCCTTTTAAGTGGGTGATTCCGTCCAATGGGCTGTTCAACTGAGGTTCTGGCTAGGAGTTGTCCATGGGCAGGCGGCCGGTCCTTATTGGGAAAGGCTTCCAAGAAGCAGCTGCTCGAGGGAGGAGGCAGTGCTTTATCCAAAAGATATGAAGCCCATAGGCATCTGTGCCCCACGCCCTCCACTAGCTTCGTTCAGTTAGCAGCCATCCCATGAGCACTGTGTACATGTTGCGGAGAGTAGTGAGCGCCAGAGATTTGCTGCTGAGTAGATGTGGTCTCTCCCTTCATGAAGCTTACTAGTTAGTGCTAGAGACAGGCACTGAAGACATTAATACACTAGTGCAACGTTAGACGCTTAACATCCTGAGTGCCATGAAGGGAAATGTCAGTGTGCAAAGGTGTAGGACCAGAAGACCTGTCCTACTCTCGGTGGCTGTGAGGTGTCAAGGAAGGCTCTCCTGAGCAGGTGGCATTGGAGCTGAACTTGGAATGCTGGGTGGGAGTTCGCTAGGCTAAGAGAGAGGGGTGTGCAGAGGAACTTTAAAGAATGTAAAGTGACTGTGGCCGAAGCAGGGAGAGGGGTGTGGAGAGGGGCGGCAGGTGAGGCTGGAGAGGCGGGGCAGGGGCAGGTAATGCAGCTGTGCTCAGCTGCGGTAAGGGTTTTGCTCATCTCAGAAGCAACTGGGCTTGTGTCCTTTCACCTCGATGCACCCATGTCCTCAGCCATCTCACCTTTATGCCTATCTGTCCTTGCCCTTTACCTGAGCGGCTCACTGAGCTCTAGCGCCAGCTGGAGGCAAGGAGGTGCTGAGGAGCAGTGGAGGTGGGCTGGAAACCCGCTCAGGGCTGGCTCTGCAGACCACTCTCAGTGAGCAAAGGGAGGCAGGTGAGAAGGGCGTTCTCCACAGGCTGGGCACATTGCCTCGCCCTCCTCCCCGCCCCCCTTTCTCTTCCCCACTGCATCTTGTCCCAGGCCTGTTGTCCAGCCTTGTCACTCTGGCCACTGATTTGCAAAGCTGCAGCAAGTGGGATCGTGTGCCTTGGGATGTGGGTGAGCTCTGCAAGAAAGGAGAGACCACCACATCTGCACGCATAGATACTCTTCAGCCAGCCCCAGCTTCGCTCCGAGACGAGCAAATCGTCTCTAAGTGTTTTTACGCATCAGCGGTCTAATAAGGAAAACTTGTATAAAGACTAATTATTTTTATGCTTCCTTTATAGAACATGAAAGCATTTGAGTTTCTGTTGCTTGTTCTGGAGCATGAATGCAAGACCCAGGGATATCAGCTTTACAGATTTGTTTCTCTGTTCTCAGAACAGGTTTAAAACAGAGCAAAATGCCTACCCACACGCCTTCTTGGGTGACAGGTGTTTTCAAAATATCTGTCTTTTTTTTAAGGGAGCCACTGAGCAGAGAGAAGTCAGTGGGGATGGACATTAAGGGATTGTAATGCAGGTGGCTTTAGGATCACCACTGTCATGGCCATTGCCAAGGAGGCATTTGTTAGATGCCAACTCCTGTTTAGTGTCGCTGTGAGTTGTGTCACATAATGAGAATGACAAAGTCACAGTCTTGGCCCTGGGGAAATTTCAATCTGTGAGGTAGCCTCAATTCATATACATTTGAAAAGGGCATGAAGTAACCAGAGCCAAAACAGGAGACTGAGAGAGCTCGGATCCATAGGTCAGCGGACTTGAGGTATTTCTGTTACTTTTAAGGTAAAGGTCAGAACAAGTCTGGGTCGCTGCTGTCTAAGCCAGGGTAGGGGAGGTTGTGCTGTAGAGACAAACTCCATACCTTAGTCATTTAACACGGCAGATTTATTTCTCACTCCATACTTTGTATCCATCACAGAATGGCAGGGGCATCCTTAATTAGGGACCCAGGCTGACCGACCCTCGCCATGTGCAAAGTTGCTGGTCACCCTAGAAGGAAATTGGGGGAATCGTGACTGGCCTTGAAATGTTTCTGCTGAGAAGTGGCCCTAATTCCTCCCACATCCCATCAGCCCAGGCTAGTCACCGGGGGGGGGGGGGGGGGGGGGGGGGGGGGGGGGCGGCGGAGGGGAGGCGTAGCTCCAGGGAACAAGCAGGTGCGGTCCTACCACGAGCCCTGAACGAGGGAAATCAGGTTCTTGGTGAGACAGTGGGAAACTCCTGATCAAACGTGATAATAATTATTCTAGCCACAGTCATTGATCAATCTGCCAATCCAATAATAATAACAGTTACTTATCAGTAATGGAACACATACTATGTACCAAATGCTATACTGAGCAATTCACATCCATTATTACATTTAATTCTTTAGCAACCTGTGAGGCGAGCTCTGCTATTAGCTCTTTATTTCAATGATGAAATTGAAACTGGGAGTCTTTACAGATCCAGCCTAAGGTCACACAGCAGAGCTACGATTCCAACCGACTCCCTTCTAATTTAAGAGTTGGAGCACTTCTCCGAGATTCCTATCATGTAATTGAAGTCTATTGATTTATTTGCATGGAGCTGGAAAATAGAGTGATTTCTGACCCGGTCACTTAGAATTGCTAAGGAGCAGCTCTGCTTTGCTTAAAAGCCATCTCTGGCTTTGTTGGTTTTTAGAACCAAATGGATTATTTTTCTTTGTGTAAGCTACTCTCCAGATGTTTTCTGCTTCTCTTTTCATGTCTTTGTGGCACTACCTTAGATCACTAGGGCTTAGAATATCTTGTGACCGTGCCCCATAAAACACTAGGGAAGTCTTCTAGTTGAAGAATTCTTTAAGAAAACTTAGACACTTGTTTCAAATTCACTTATAATTATGTTTTCTAAAATTATTTTTCAGATGTGTGTTTTCTCCCATTTGTGAATTAAGTCTCTCTCTTTTGTTTTAGAACATTTTATTATTCATAATTTTGCTTTCCAATATATCCCCAATGTCTAGAAAAATACTTGTACATATTACTTGTACAAATATATCCTTAAAATGAAAGAATAAGTCAATGAAGTGTTGAGCTTCATGTTCAGAGTTCAGGATCTTCTTCAACTCTTCTGCCCTGACTCTGTCCCCATTTTTTATTATTTTAAGTTTTTATTGATTTCAGAGAGAGGGAGGGAGAGGGAGAGATAGAAACATCAATGATGAGAGAGAGCCATGGATCGGCTGCCTCCTGCACGCCCCCAGCTGGAGATACAGCCTGCAACCTGGGCATGTGCCCTGACCAGGAATCCAACCATGACCTCCTGGTTCATAGGTCAAAGCTCAACCACTGCACCACACCTGGCTAGGCTTTCACTAATGTTTTGACAGATAATTCTGTTCTGATCACCCTGTCTCTTACTTGCTCTTGTTGCTTACTAGCTGTATGATTTCAATGAGTCGTGTGACCGGTTTTCTCACCTGTAAAAAGGGAGGAATGACAAGACTCTATTTTTTTTAGGTTTTAGTGAGTATTAAATAATTTCATGCTGAAGAGTACTGAGAATACTGTCTACCACAATGAAAGAGCTACTATCTCTTTGTCCTTTGTCTTAGGAATAAAAATGTTCCTTCAAATTTCACTTTTCAAGTTCTTTCTTACACTGAATTATACCTAGAATTTCATATGCTCCCTATAAGAATTCATGCACGGGGGCTTAGTTGCGTTATTACCATAGAGTTAGTCATTTCTTTCTTTAATCTGATCATTCATAATCTGTTCAGGTTATTGTCCTGGAGAGTGGTGTTTTGGTAAGACATGCATTCTTTCTGGCTTAAATATTTGTTGCTGGGACACAATGGAGCTTGATTATTTTGGCTCCATGCAGAGCAACACATTTATTCATTGATTTATCACTTTATTCATTCAACAAATATTTATTGAGAAACAGAAAGATAATTATATAGGCTCTTAGAGCTACAAAGAATCTTAAAATCTTTTAGGCCAAATCTACCCTCGTTTCTACACTTTTCAAGCTAAGCATGTGAAAGATCAGTGGTAGAACCGGCTTCCTCGGTGTTCACGTTGATCAGAGGGAGCAGCAACTGACGCAGCATTTCAGTGATTTCCTGCCTCGTCCCCTCAGCACAGAAGGGAGGCACTCCCGTGCAGTTAGGAGCGAATGCCCTGTAGGTTTTCTTAAGTACTAATTTAAACATTTTGAATCCGTTATGAAGAACACTGATTCATACCTAGTCTGTTACGGCTGATTCTGAGTGTGTACTGACCTGAGGAGAGGCTAGCGTGCCATGTCCCGAGTTCTGTGGCCTGCCAGTCTCATGTCAGGAGACCTGAATGGTCTTGCAGAAAGGACGCCAGAAGACCTAGTATATCTGTTTCCTGTGGTGGTCCTGAAAATGACCATACACTGGGTGGTTTACCACAACTCATTTATCCTTTCAAGGTTCTGGGGCTCAGAAGTCTGAAGTCAAGGCGCCGACAAGGCCGTGCTCCCTCCAGAGACTCTAGGGGGAGACTCCCTTCCTTGTCTCGTCAGCTCCTGGTGGCCGTCAACATCTCTTGGCTGGTGGCTACATCATTCCCGTCTCTGCTCCATCATCACACAGCCTTCTTCTCTGTGTGTGTTGCCTCTTCTTTGTGCCTAATTCATAAGCACACATGTGATTGTGTTTAAATCCCTCCTGGCTAACCCAGGATAAGTTTCTTCTCTCAAGATGCTTAACTTAGTGAAGTATTTTGTCATATAAAGTAATATATTCACAGGTTGTGGGGATTAGGGTGTGGACTTCTTTCAGGGGGCGGGGGAGGTTCCCTTCAGTCTACTAGGCCTGGGATCAAGTTCTTGTTCTTTGACTAACTATCTATAATTGGACAAGTTATCACATCTCTCTGAAATTCAACTTTCTCATCTGCAAAATGAAGATAATAATACCCAATTTACAGAGTTATCATGGGAAACAAAAGAGCTAAAATATATATGAAGTTACTTAACACAGTTCTTAACATAATTAGTTGCCATAGTTCAGGCATTCAGAGGGTAGAACAGATTTTGAACTAATTTACTTTAAAGAAAATGGTAAGGCTGACCTATACTCTGTCAAGAATTTGTTAAAGTTTTATGATTTGGTTGAAAAGAAATATGATTGAGTAACCACAAAATGGTTTTATATTTAGTTCACCCTTATGCAGAAAGCAGCCACGAAATGGTTTTATAGTCAGATAACCATTATATGTCAGCCATGTGTCATTTAATAATAATTTCATCCTGTCTGCTTTCGGCTGCTTTCTACCCACTAGCATCTTTGGTAACATATGACTATGTGATGTCAAATTCTTTAAGTAATAACGAATGATAGTTGGAGTAACAGATCTGTGAAATCTTGGTGTCACAGGCTTGCAAAAAAAAAATCGGAGGACACATCTTTGGCTGGATGAAAATAAATGGGCAGTATAGGATTTATCATCTACGTTTTATAGGATTCTTGTTTGAGTTATGTACTGAAAGATTCATATCCCAGGCTCTTTCTTAATTGGACTGCAATTTCTCCATCCAGAAGTAATAACACTCATCAAAAAAATATTGCTGCAAATGGAATGCCCATGTTTTGTGGTAATACATGGTGCTGATTTTATTGAGTTGTGATTTAGAAAAGCTCTGTCTCTCTGAATTAGGAGACAATTGAAGAAGTGTTGCCACATTCACAGATAAGAACAGCCTGAAGTCAGATTTTTCAGAATTTAACCTTTCAGTAGGTTCCTCTGTAAATTCTTATTTTTTGTCATTTCAATTTCTGCAGTCACACCTTTTCTGTACCTTCTTGTTTCATACTTTTTCCTACTTATATACTTTTGCCCCTACTGGCTTCTGCTTCTCCTTACTATGGAAAGAACATTGACCTTGATTATGCATTATATTCCATTCAGTGAGCTATATAGTAAAGTCGATGTGTGTGTGACGATTGGAATTGGCAGTAGGTACAGCAGCAGGCCATGTGGCCGTCCAGGTATCTTCCAGCTCGAGCATTCCATGGACTTACACACTTCTGGATATTAGCTCCTAAATTTAAGATCATACACGCTATAGCTGAATTTAATCACGGCTATTCTGCATCCCTGATTCTCCACCTTAAAGAAAACATTTTTTAAAAATTATTTTATATATTTGTTTACTAGGTTGTTAAAAGAAAAATAATAAAGCTATTAAGCCTAGGTTTTTCATGAGAGTATGAGCATTTTGTGTGTGTGTGTGTGTATGTACAATGAGGTTATTATTTTTACTCAACCCTTTAGAGGTCTTCAGAGTCTCCAGGTAAGTTTATTTCTTTAAGACCTGGCTACCTCCTTTTGTACAGTCATTTTACATCTTCCAAAGAATGGTGACAAGAACACCTTCTTGGGTCCTCATAAACATCTCGTCCGCGCACCGTTTCTATCCCTTTACAACCTCTTCCAAATCACATCCAAAATGGCAAAAAAGGGGAAGCTAATATAGTTTTAAATGTCAAATTGTATACTCTCTATGAATGTTTTCCATATTTGAAATGGCTGGGGAATTATCTTGCCTCTGCCCACAATAATTTAGACGAGAGGAATCAAATAAGGGTCATTTCCTCCACCTCCTGGGATTGCAAAAGCTCTGTTTTCTTTTGCTCCTGATCCGGTCTGCCAGTTGCAAAGCTATTCATTGTAGTGGAGAAATGCATATGGTTAATTATGACAGTCACGATCAGTTCTTTACACTCTTTGCTGCTGTTACGGGATTTAAATGCCATAATGTATGTCAGAAGGGCAAAAGAATGTCTCTGTGTTTTCTGCTTACAGATGCTTTTATGACTGGGTTTTGCTCATAAACAGGTGGTTATCAGTTACCCTCCTTCCATGAATTCATTTATCTCCCCCATCTCCTTACCTGGGCTCCCCGATGTGTCCTTAAACACAAGTGTTGAGATTCCCAGTAACTGAGGGAATCTCAGGTCCTGGACAGAGTCCCTCGAACATGTTGGACTGAACATGAAACTGCTCATGGGCGGTGGCGGGGGCGGGGGCAGGGGCGGTGGCTGAAACGAATCTAGTTGGTTCCCGAAGCCGCTCAGCCCTCTGCCGTCTGCCCCCTCTCCCTCCTTCGCTCTCTCAACTGTTTTCTACCCCGTCAAAACGTTCTCAGCGTTGCCTCTGAAACACGGCGCCCAGTTTCTTCGCGCCTGTTGCTCTCGGGTCCATAGCATGTCGTGAAGATGTTGCATGTGGACGTGAATGTATGTGCTGTTGATTCCTGGTTGCTTCCTTCCTGACGCTGTCAGTTGAATCCACAGAGTAAACACGTTTCCACCCCGTCGTTGCCGGGGACAGCTGAGAACCAGGTAAGAGAATCTCTTCCTTTCAGCCCACCTTGCTTCTCTGCAGCTCCTGAAAGGTAGGTGCGAAGAGGCTCGTGGAGAATGAGACCGTCTCTGTGGAAGAGCCTTTCCCCCCTCGAGCGTATCTTGCTCAAGCAACACATTTCCAGTTAATGACCATCTGGTGAAGCTGCCAGCCTTTAGCCCTCCTAATTCTTAACTGTCTGAAAAAATGTACCCAACCTGCCAGGGCTTATGCCTGAATTATAAACCATGAAGCATAATAAAGTCATTAACTTTCCACATGTCGGGTTTGAGTTGAATTGCATCTTGCCCAGAGTTTGATGGCCTTTCCCCAGCACTTAAGAGAGCGGCCTGTGCGCTGTTCAGAAAGCCCTTTGTCACGTCTCAGAGAGCCATTAGCCTGCCTGGCTGCCTGGACTCCGGCATCGGCAGGTCCAGGAGGAGAGAAATGTGAAATAAAGAGCGCGAAGGAGCGGGCCTGAGGCTCGCTGGGGAAAGGGAAGGCCGCCGCTTCACAGGGAGGGCAGGCGGGCTGAAGCTCTGCATTCAGGCACCGTGCCTTTATCCTGAGAATCGCTGCGCTTTGCATTGGGGCACTTTTGGATAAAAGCGTCAACTTTACAACCTTCCCCCTGTGTGTTCCCCCACGATCAGAAACCGTCATATTCTGCACATGTCAGTGGAATGTGGTTAGAGGGAAGCCACGTTTTTGGAGAACCAGGTGTCAGTGCTGTCAGATTCCTGCGAATAGGCGCATTTAGATGCACTTTTTCTGAGAAAGAAAGGTCACTCGCCACCCTACTTGTGAAACTGTCAGAGGATTTAGGAGAGAACTACGGTAGGCTGTCATTTCACACTGCAGAGGAAATCTGGTTTGCAGGAAATCTGCGGTATTGCAGTAAATAAGGGATATTAATAGAAGTCCACCCCCAGCCTCTCCGGCTAAGAGCGGATCTGTCTAGAACTTAAGGAGGAAAGGCACCTAAAGGGTTACCCAGTGCTCAGCCCTACGGCAACATGAAGGTGTCCTCCTGGATGTGGAAGGGAAGGTGGCCGTTGGTGCGTATTAGATGTTTGCCGTCCTGTGTGCTCGCATCCCTTCTTGCCCCCCGATTCCTGTCTATTTAGTGAATAGACTTCGGATGGGACGGTGTTTGGGGATCTTCTCCCGTCAAGAGACAAGGCTAATGTTGGGTGTGCCATGTTATGGCATGGATGGATGGATAAAGGATGCCACCCAAAACTATTTTTAGAATTTCCGGCTTTCTGAAGGCTCCAGTTCAGGGGCTGGACAGCCTTGGAAAGATAGGGACGCGCGCCCTCTGGTGGTCAGCATGCAGACGTGCACCTACTAAGCCCCTGAGATACATGTGGGCTATGCTGTGAAGGAGGGAGGCAAATGCCATTAGATCAGTGAATTTCAGAATAATTTATTTATTCCAGATTATAAATGAGGTTATTGATGGATCGGTCACCCCCAAGCATTTTCAAAGGAAGGAAGAAAGGAGTCTTTAAGGTATTAGGAGTCTTCTGAAATTGTCCAACCCGTTTATTAAACTCCTGCTGTGGGCCTGGTGGGGCACTAACAAAAATGCCAGCTCCCAGGTACTTTGTAGGTGGGGTTGCATTAAAACTGAGAGCCGGATGTCAGGAATAATTATTTATAAAAAGCGAGTAAATGATGTTTCTGTTGGCAAAGGCGGTTAGAGAAGGGAGGCTGCCTCCTTGCTGATTTGAGCACCGTGGAGGTGGGGAAGGTCAGCTATGCCTCGAAGAGCGGGTAAGATTGGGCTAAACGAGGGAGATGGACGTGAACATTCTCATCAGAGGGGCCAAGGGAGCAGGGATGGGTTTGCATTTGATGTTAGTATCAAGGAAGAGTGGAGAGTTGGCAAATGAATAAGAAATGAGTTATGAAAACATTTAGAGGCCTAATGTAATTTGAATGAAAGAGGCATTTTCTTTTTTTTTTTAAAAGATGTTTTGTTTTTTAATTTTTAAAATTTATTGATTTCAGAGAGAGGAAGGGAGAGGTTGAGAGAGAGAGAAACATCAGTGATGAGAGAGTCATTGATCGGCTGCCTCCCATATGCCCTCAACTGGGGATCGAGCCCGCAACCTGGGGCATGTGCCCTGACCAGGAATCGAACTGGGATCTCCTGGTTCCTAGCTCGATGCCCGGCCAGGCTCAAGGACGCATTTTCAATAATCATTACGAAACTAGAGATAGTATAGCCTGTGGATATAAAGGGGTAGGTCTATGTTCAAATCCCAGGTCTGACACTTATGTGAGTCCTTAGGCAAGTTACTTAGCTTCTCTGTGCCCATTTCGCCACCTGTGTTAAACTGGGAGAGAATAGAATTTACTTGTAGACTCAGAGATACACAAACATTGTCTAGACCCCAGATGTTCGAGTTGAAAACAAGGGAAGTCTGAGTTCTCCCAAAGCTACCTCTCACCCTGGCGGTGAGTTTCCGGCTGCTTGGTGTGCAGAAGGACCTGTTGGCAGAGACGTTGTGGAGATTTATGAACCAGACGAGTAGTTGGACCAGGTGGCACCAGGGCCCTGCATCCCATATTTGGTGATTCTAAAAAGTCCATGATAACCCACAGAAACCTAACTGAGATGTGCAAGTAGTAATGACACCAGCTTACATTTTATGTTAAAGAAAATTCAAATTGACTCAAAACATTCTGTTCTATGTAAAAAGAAAAAAACAAAGCACTTTAATTAATGCATCCTCTAGTTGGAACGACCACCTCCAGCTGTGCTTCTGCACCTGGCCCAGGAAAGGAGTAGAACTGGAGGGGCAGGAAGGGATGGGCCTAGAGCCAGTAAGCCAGCGCTTCAAAGTTGCTGAGCAAGATCCCATCCTGAGTGTGCAAGGGGGCGGAGGACGCAGGGAGCAGGAGACTTTAAGTGGAATTCACCCCCTTTGCCCCTCTGAGAAGCGGAGGTGGGAGGCAGTGCTGGCAGAGGCGCAGGGGAGAGAGGCACCTAACCCCTGTCCACAGCGCCCGCCTTGTTGGGCCATGTGTGGAGCAGGGAGGCAGAGCTTGGAGTTCAGAGGGGATTACGAGGCAAAGCACAGTCACTTCCCTTTAGCTCACTGAAACAGGCCGTGGAGGGTTATGCTAACACGCCTGTAGCCAGACACGGGGGCAGGACACTGCAGAGACCTGGGAGAGAAGGGGACACCTGGCCGGCCAGGGCGGGAAGGGCCCGCAGCCCCCAGGCTCATCCTACAGATGCGGGAACAAGCCGAGCCCAACTCCCCCAGGGTTAGGTGGTCTCGGTGACAAAGCTGCGATAATACCGGGGTCTTCACCACAGTTTGGTATTGTCTCCAAGACACTGCGTGTGATGGAGCCCATGGGGATTGCAGGTTAGCCCAGGGGGTTAAACTAGCCACGGTTCATATGGATACAGGTTAAGATTTCTTGTATTCTTTTAACAAAAGCTTACAAACGAAAGGTAAAAATTAGAAAGGTATCGACCTCTATTCACTTCAGTCGAGGTTTTCTATTAATGTTGCTTTAGAAGACTGTCATTAATACCAATGGCTGTTTCCATGCAGCTGTTGTAATTAAAATGATATATTTTAAATAAATACAGTGATGAAAATGTCTGCTGGTGGTCCCGTAGGAAACTCAGCAGGGAGGCGATTAGAATTGCCGGGGGAGCAGATGCTCTGTAATTCAGATCATGTGTCTGAAATACCACCATGACTTCGTAGAATCTGCTAAAATTGCAAATTGAAAATTTTCAGGGATGAGCACACCTTTTATAAAGAAGGAAGCTATGCATTAAAGTTATAAAGTCACGTAAAATATTATAGGGAAGCCCAGGCTGGTGTGGCTCAGTTGGTGGAGCTTCGTCCCATGCACCAAAAGGTTGCTGGTTTGAATCCCTGGCCCAGACACACCCGGGCTGCGGGCTCAACCCCCAGTAGGGGCACGTGCAGGAGGCAGCCGATGTTTCTCACATCGATGTTTCTCTCTCTCTCTCTCTCCCCTCTCTCCCTCCCTTTCTCTCTAAAATCAATAAAAACAGATTTTTATTTAAAAAAGCTCTATAAAAATATATCACAGGAAATAATGAAAGGAAGTGAAGAAAATTAACATGCTTCTCTTGTCTTATTTCAAATAAAGTTTTATGAGCAATTTCCAGAAGAGTTAAGTGGTTGTAGGTCACACTTTGACATTCTCCAAGGTTTTGCATTTAGTTTCTTTGTAAGCTGAGACATAGAACTAGACAGATAGCCTTTTAAAAAAAATCTTTTGTTTCCCTGATGATGGAGAGACATAGGAAGCCCTTTGGAAATTGTTGGGGATTGGGACTGTGCAGCACGTGGTACCCCTTCCGAGTTCACTATGAATTGAGATAAACACAGGAGTCAGATGGGTACAGATCCAAATAGGCCCCTCATTCAGAGATGCACTGGTAAATATTTTATATTTCGGGGGAACCTGATTTTTAGTGTTTATAGATTTCTGTGGTGTCAATACTGCCATCTTGGTCAAATTCAAGCTACCAACATGATGTCACTGAATTCAGAACTGAGTAGAGATTGTCACACATTTGGCTCTTGCGAGCCAGGACAAACAGTCTTTGGTCACCCGTTCTCGAGTCCATGCCTCACAGAGGCTGTGTTGTAGAATGAGACTTAGGTGTCACAGCTAAGCAGTCTGATTAAACTACACGTCAGAAACCTCAGCTACAGTTCCTTCTTTGGCGGTGTGCACTTAGGAGACCTTCAAGAAAGAGCAGAGCAGAAAGTGTGTTTGCGGCTGGGACCGTGGCACCCACCAGTCAGTGCTCTCCCAGGCTCTGCCAACCTGGAGAAGGGCAAGGGGTGTTTCTTGTATGGAAGGTCTCTCCAAATGGAAGGAGACAGAAAACATAGGGGAGGAAATGCTACCCCTTAGCAGAATCAGAACTACTCAGGGCGATTCCTAGAAAACCGTTTCAGGACTAGTGTCAGCAAGATTGGAGGCAGAACTTTATTTTAAACCTCTATTATTTCGGGGTATAGATACTCATAGCAAAATCATCTTTGAGGCTGGGAAGTAGCAGCAATTTTGGCTTTCAGAAGGAACAGCAGCTTTATGGTAGCAATTAAAAATAGTTAGAGTATTATACCATAATGCCTTACTTTCTTTTGGCAGAAGATGCAGAAGAATAGATTGTTGTTTAGTACCTTGCAATTAAATTATTTTTTTCCAGCTGATAGGAACTTTCCTTAAACAACTTCATTGCCTCAGAGCAGATGATGGACTACTTTGGCGAATATTTGAAATGGTATCTGACAAAAACAGGCGACGTGATCATCTTTCTTCTTTCCCATTGATGTTCGGGAGTCCCTGCCCCCAGATTTGTACCTCTTTGCTTCCACATCCATCATTGTTAACATGCCAATACTCGGGGAGAGGCCGCCTGGAACTGACGGCCTGAGTCAGTTTCTTCCTGGTGGAGGGTAGTTTATTATGCTTGTCACTGATGTGTTGCTATTTAACGCGGGACAGTTTTGTAATTAACAAGGACTATAAATTAGCTTGCTATTTTACCAGCTTGGGCCTAAGTGGTCACACTGATAGCTTATTTTTGAGTGTCAAAATTCTGGTTGTCAGCCAAGTGTCAGAAAGCACTTTTGTTGTTACCGTCAGGCTAGAAGGGAAATCTTTAGTAAGAACCCCCCTTCTGATTCCGGTGGCTGTAACCTCAGGCATGTGTCTGTATCTGCCTCCCTTTGTCAGAATGTCCGGCCAGGTGTGGGGATTAAGACCCGAGGCTCTGAAGTCAGGTGGAGGTGATTTTAGTCCCGGCTCTGCCATTGAACAGACCTGTTAGCTAATTCATTCGACCATGAGCTTTCTCAAGTATAACATGGGAATGATAACATGCCCTCAGAAGGCTCTAGTGAAGACTAAATGTGATTGTGTGCCCTGGCTGGTGTGGCTCAGCTGGTGGAGCATTGTGCACCGAGAGGTTGCCAGTTTGATTCCCGGTCAGGGCCGGATCTAGATCTCCAGTGGGGGGTGCAGGAGGCAGCCGATCAATGTTTCTCTCTCATCGATGTTTCTCTCTCTCAAATCAATAAAAACATTTTTAAAAAATGTGATTGTGCATGTGACACATTTTGTAGAGGGCCACATGGACAGTAGTTGATCAAAATAGGTTGACAATTACAACATTCATTCTTTTAAAAAATTTATAATATTGTAAAATGTGTGTAACTTTCCAGTTCATGCACAGCTGGAATTTCGGCAATACTTTTCTTCCCCAGGAAACTCCTATTAACAAAACAAGCGATTTACTTTCCCATCCCATAGCTTCTCAGGCTCTGATTTATTTCTTTGCTTTGCTGCTACCCTGCCTTCTGGTCTTCCCAGTCCTCAAGGTCCTCGTTTCTTCCATTCTTCCCCATGTAACCTTCCGATCTAGGGAAACGATGTAATACACTCTCTCATAATCAAGAAAGCACTATGAGTATTCTTGAGGCATTGCAGCAGAGGTTGTCTCAGAGTATAATGTCAGGACTCAGGCCACGGGGGAGAGAGGTATTTTTTGGCAATAGACTCCTTTAGGTACCTATGAAATCACAGTCATATTTGTAGCTATCTGCTCTGTGCAGTCCATATGGCAGCCTTTAATTATACCTGTTGGAATAATTCACTTAGCCGAGGTCAGGCATCCTCCGATTACATGTTCTGCTGCCATTTCCTAGTTGTCAACTATCCTCGGCAGCTGTCATCAGCCACATTTGGTGTTTCTAATTTTTAGTGGCTCTGATCCTGCCCTGAGTTTCCGTAGCATGTGCTTCAGGCTTGTGAGACAGGCTTTGCCTCAACCGAATCAGGCGTCAGTGTGTGGCCCTTGCCTTGGCCTGCTAGTCGCCACATTCTACGATCGGTCATCTCTGCAGGTGAGCTCAGCTCCCTCTCCTAGCTTTCCTTTTCCTTCATTTCACAAAAGTCTACGCAGAAGATCAGTCAATCAGCAAAAACATCTGCGAGCTTCCTCCCCAGAATGGGCCGTATTTCAGCGGGAGGTGAGTTCAGTCCAGTTCAGTCTACCAGTAATATTTGGAATGCCAGCAATGAATCAGTTGAATTATTGTTAGTTGAGCACCTACTGTGTTACAGACTGACAGCCATTTGCTTGCATATTTGATTATATGTGTTAGCTCGTTGAGCCCTCTCAATAGTTCTGTGAGATATGCAGTCTTTTTGATCTTCTCAGATGAGGTTGAGACTCAGAGGTTAGATACTCTGTTCAAGGTCTGTAACTCATAAGCCAAGAATAAAACTAAAAGTTCTGCCTTCACGGTCCCAGCTTTCTCCCCTTCCCCCAAACCAGGTTTTTGCTAAGCACTAGGTTGGCTAGAATGAAAAATAAAATGAAAAATACAAAAGAAACACAGCACCAAGGCTCCTGGTCGCCATCACATGGTTTACAGTTTCTCAGGGTAGAGTGATCTTTGTTTTCTACCGGACCATTCAAAGTTCAGTGGAGACACATATTTTTGAATATTATGACTTTGGTAAAGATAACTAAAAGAAACAAGACAGAAACCTACCTGCCAGAAGTCATCTTCCAAAATTTTTTAGTCTCTTCTGATAAAGGTGCAATGAGACATAGGAAGGCACCAGCATTTTCCAGCTTTACTGTTAGAATAAAAACTAGAATCCCAGTGTCCGTTGTGAGGCACACCTGTGTATACCTGAACTGTGTGCCTGCGATTTTATCTAAGAATTTGGTATTTACTCCTAGAAATTGAGATCAGGAGAAGGAACAGTTTCAGCACAGAGAAAAATAAAGCCAGTTTTCTATTGAATTCTAAGGTCCCAGAGGCAATGCATGTTGCTGTCCAAAGTCGTTTGGATAAAAGGTATCAGGTCCTATTTTTTAAATTAAGTGACAACATAGGTTTGAGTCTGGGGCATTGGTCCACTGGAGATTCATTCACTGTTATAGATTTTTCTAGAATACACAGGTTTTTCTTATAGCCCTTTCAAGGAGAGCTGTTATTGAGACACCATGGGCTTCGCGGTCACAGCATTTTATCGATAATCTTTCTATGGAATTCGGCCTGAAGATTGTCCTATAAGCAGGGAAGAGTCAGAGGCTGTGTGTCTAGTCATGGTTCAACCACCAGGCAGCTGGATGACCTTGGTCGAGCCTCTGAACCATCTCTCTGAGTCTTCTTTCCTTGCTGCTTGCATGAGAGGGTCAGAGGATTTGAACCCTGATGTCTCTTCTTAGTCCCCTCCTGTCGCTTTGCTCACCCCTCATCCACCGCTTCTGAGGCTGCGGAAAACATCCCAGCCTCAGTGTCCCGACGCCCACGCCTTGGGTGGTTTTACAGGTTTCTCACAGTTGCAAAGTGATATTTCCCTTATGGAAAATTGGACTTAGATTTCGTTCAGCGTGGTTTTCCTTATGCTGATGCATGAAAAAGTCATAGATGTTCTTTACAGCATCAAGCTTGAGGATTTAGAGGATCTATCTAAAATATAATTCCCCTAAAATAAATAACTATTTACGAAGTAACTATAAGTAAGTAAATCTAAATCCTTCTTGACTCTCTAGTGAACTTATAGCATACATTTTGAGTACTTGGGACTTTGAAATATCAATTACTTTATAAGCCCTTTATCAGTAGACAGCAAGGTAGGCCTGGGTGCCAGCCTACCGCTCATATCTCTTTAACCATCCCGAAAGCTATCTTCGCACAGGATTTCCCAGAGGACAAAGTTCAGTGTAGTAACAAGACTGCAAGTGTGCCTAAATTTTTAAGGCCTTCCAATACTTTCTCTACCCCATAGAGTGTCTCGTGGATAAATAATATTACCTATCAAGGTGACATTCAACTCTCACTGTGCCGTGTATATTTCTTTGTCAGACACTGGCCACATCTGTTGTGGAAAATCATGTTTCCATGTTATACATTAAATATAAAACTGCTTAGGCAAGACTTGTGCTCCTGTACAGGGTTATGATAACACAAATTGATTTTTTTCAGAGGAGTCGGTTACACATATTTGCTGTCTTTGCCAACCTTTTCTCACTTTGTGCTCCTGCATATGTATATTACCCCGCTTTTCTAACATTTACATTATAAGATGAACAAATTTAGGATGAGCTACATTTTTTTTTTAATCGTTTTTTTAAAACCCACATAAAACGGTGTCGAATAAAATTATTCTGGCAGCTGTAGGGCTAGAACTCACGGCCCACTAGAAGCATGGCAGCTTCGGGGTCTTGGATGAGCCTCTACAAAGATGGGAATTTCTAGAAATCTGACTCGTGCATGTTTAAGTGACTTTAAGGAATTCCAAGCTCTCTGCAATTAGCACTGCCTAATTAAAAACTTGTTGAGCCTGTGTCTTTGTGTGTGTGTGTAGCTCCTATCCACAAATAAGCGCCTACTATGTGCAGAACATCGTGGGGGACATGGCTGTGTACTAAAATAATTCAGACAGTGAAGAGGGAGGGCAGGATAATTTAGATTATTGGAAGAGAGCAGCCAGATGGATATGAACAGTGAGGCACGATGTGTGTGTGTGTGTGTGTGTGTGTATTTTCGGCCTGCTTGGCGAGATACTGGAATCACGCTCTCCCTCCCCCAGAGGAATTGAATCCCTCCCTTTCTAAAGCAAGAGGCAGAGATGAAGGTTGTCTAGGGAGCAGAAGTCTCAGTGTTTCCTTCATGAGGACATTTGCAGTCTTGAGACCAACAGGACTTAGGTACAAATAATTAACAAAGGACACAATCAGCTTCATTTGGGGCTTAGAAATTGCGCAACTACTTTGGGATTCTCTGCACCTCACTCTGGCATTCGATCTCTGTTCTTCAGATCTGGTTTTAGACTCTCTTAAGTACCTGATTGACTCAGGTCTCTGAAGGTCTTTTTCTGTTAACGTCTGATTGAGCCTTTAGTTTCCTCCGCACGACGCCTCTGCCAGCACGTATGAAGTGTTTGTTCCCAGAGGGGAGTTAAAGTCGAATAGGTGAGCTTATTTTCTCTGTATTAAGTAAGGTCTTTAGAGTTTGGGAGTTCAAATATTCAGTGTTTCATGCCTTTGGTGCTTTTATTTAATTAATTAACTAACTAATTAATTAATTTACTTATTTACTTTGGTGCTTTTTAAGAAGTCTATATATTTTCCTACATTTTTCACAGGCACAGTGATCCAGAGGGTGAAATCTGGCTTATGTAAGTCTGGAATAAAGAGGGTTAAAAAACACCCAAAAGCTGATAATAATGGTAAACCACCTCTCTTTTCCCAACCATGACGTGGCTCTCTAGATTTTCTGTTCTGATGAAGCGCTGTGAGCCACAGTTGACCTACATCTGCTGATATAAGTCCCATGTTGTGTAGCTCCTACAGCCGGGCTGAGGTTGACATACTTAGGGAGACCTCTCAGTTGGTCACACTAAACTTAGGCCCGAATGAAAAGAAGTAGCCAGGCATGAGAATATCTATGAGAGCACTGTCCACAGCCAAGGGCGCTCATACCAAGAGCACACACAGGAAGGAATGAACAAGTTTGGCCTATTTAGAGAACAGATTGACCAGGGAAGTTTAGAGAATGGATATTTGCAGACAAATATTTTCTAGTTATGGTAAATGTCCCCATAGCTTTAGGGAACAGTGAGTTAAATTTAAAGTAAGTAAAATATTCTTTGCCAGCAGTATGTCTCTAGGGGATTCTTCAAGATTGTAGAACTTGGATAAATGGTATATTGGCTCAACAGCCAGGCCCATTAACTTTTGTTATATGATTTATTTAATTGAATACTTAATTCATGTTTATATAATATGCCTTTTAACTTACTGATTATACAGGATAGTCACCTGTTCAGTATATCATATATCCAACAACCATATATCAATGTTAATATTTATAATATGCCAAGTAGAGCCTTAGGTTCTGAGTATACAAAGGTAAAAAAGACTGCTTTTATGAAAAAAAAATTAAATAAATGGAGGTGACATAGTATTCTGAGTATATTTACTGGGAAATACATTATATAATTTAAAAATATGAAAAATAATAAAAGGAACTTTAGAAGAGAATAGAATTGATCAATATAGGTGGCCATAGCTGATGTATAGGAAGTTAAAATATAATTTTGCAGGTAATAAATGCCTTTGGACATTTACTTATAAAATGAGATTAAGGCCTGTATGATCTTATGGTGGAGAAGTTTATACATTGAAAGTAATGAACGTCACTGTTAATTCACCTCTCTGGATATGCTTGTGATTTGCATACAGGGCCTCAAACCTAAAATAAATTCCTGCCCCAGATGTAAAATGATGAAGCCCTTTATGTGGTTTCCTGGATCTGTTTAAACCATGGGCATCCCCATAGGTCTCCAAGTCAGGCTAGAAGACAGCCTCGTCCAGTATACAAGAAAATTAACTAATTTCCTGAATTTATATGAATTAATCTTTGATTAAAATAGGTGATGTACTCATAATAGCAAAAAAAAAAAAAAAAAAAAAAAAAATTCCAAAAAGAAGACAAGTCTGGGGTAGTCTGAGATTTTGAGGTTGGAAGGCTACATTTAAAATGTTATCAGCTTATTATATTCCACATGAGCTGATAACATTTTAAGTGGAAGAGCTTATATGCATATATGCATAACCCAGGGTCACAGACAGTACTATGGAGAATGCCTGGGAGGGGGTGGATGCAGGGTGGAGGGGATCCATGGGAGGAGAAAAGGGGACACGTGTAATACTTTCAACACTAAAGGTTCATTTTTTAAAAATGTTATCAGCTCAGCCTCGAAAGAGCTATCCAAGGTACTGAACATCTCCTGGAGGCCCAGAGCCCTTAGTCTCTGTGCCATACCACCTGCCCTGTTTATGCTACTCTTTAAAAAATAAATAAATAAATAAAAATCTTTATTGTTGAAAGTATTACAGATATCCCTCTTCCCCCATTAATATCCCCCCTCCCCCCACTGATCCCCTCCACCATCATCCACCCCCGCCTCTTTATATAATCTCAGCAACCATATGCGACAAATGATTGTCCTGACTCTGCCTGTCCTACCTTCTAACCCACTATGCTCTTCAATTCATGTTTAGCCAGATATCAGACTCTACACCTACCGCCTCCTGCACAAGTGCCTTGGATCACAAATCCATTTGCTGAAACAATGTGATTATTGATTTTACCTTCAATTATAAAGTGTTTAAAAATTTTAATTTAAGTCAATAAAAATATAGAAAACCTAAAAATAGCCTTTAAATCATTACCTTGTTTAATAATCCATAAAAAATTATTGAGAAAATATGAATGGCCCTCCCCCTTCCTCTTCGACCCCTCCCCTCTCTCTCCCTGCCTTCCTCCTACATGTGCTATTACTGTTCTTATTATTCTCATTTTTTTGTTTTCTTTCGCCTTGTCATGCCCTTTTCTCCTCTCCTCATCCTCCTGTTTTAACTTGTGAATTATTTATATAAAATGTAGGCTCTTAGTAAAATGTAGGTTTTAAAGCAATTTTATGATAGTTCAGACTTAGTAGTTGAAAATAGGAAAAAGTCTAAACATAAGTAGTTCCCTGTGAATATATTGCCTTTGAACTTGGCAATTTAATTATTCTCATAAATAAAACGGAGATGCGTTTCTACTAGATGCCTCTAAGCTTCTCCTGGAAGGATCTCTTCCTTCCAACAGAGAGACTCGAAATGCATTCAGCTGTAGAGTTGGTTTGACATTATTAGTTGATGATTCGGCCAAGGGTTTTACACTGTATCCCACCTGTACCGCATTCTGTAATTTCATCCGTTTTAATTTAAGAAGAAAGACATGACTAGATTAGTTAAAAATCTGAGCTTTTGGATCAATGGTCTAGATTATTATCTTATATCTGATAATTCCTAGCCATGTAACTTGGTTAAATCTTCAACTTATAAATCTATGTTTTTTCACCTATAAACTTGAGATCATAACACATACACGGAAGACTGCTATCAGGATTATATGAGATAATGTACAGTCAAAGTCAAGTACAGAAACTGACATCTAGTAGGCATTCGATAAAAGTGAATTATCCTCATCATAAGTCATTCACCTATACTTTCTGTGCTTTATTATTTCCTTAAACTATATGGAAAGCTTGAAGTACTCTGTTCCCTTTGAGTATTTGACATTTGGCGAGAGTAAGTTGGTCGCAATTCCATACATGGCACCAATTTAATGTCTCCACTTAAAATGTTGTGAGTATAAGGAAAGACAGGGAAAGAGCAGTTTCCCATCCATGAACAACCGTTCTTAACTCACAATCAACTAATTGATTACAATTGATCTGTTGCTCATAGTGACGTTTGGAATATATGTTACCATTTCCCTTAATAGGGTGGTTAAAATTCAGTAGGCACATAACGTAATATTGACATAATGAGTAAACTAATGATAGATAGTGAAGTTGTAAAACTAAGAAGGTTCAGTGTGTTTGAAAGCCACATAACTTTGAAAAGTGCAAGATAAGGAATACTGATGAATGAAATGTGACAACTGGCCACTGGCTGTGCATACAGAAATGAACCAAGAAGTCTGCTAAAGCCGTCATTCTTAAAGAGGCCAGCCTATAGAAATGTAAATGTGGCCAATAAAAGTACACTTTCATTTAAATATTCATGGGAGTGTCTGCTAGAAGAAAACTAGATGTATACTTTATGACTTGTTCGGTATCAGTGTCTTTCCTAGCATCATCTCCAGTGAAGGAGCTCTAGTGTAAAATATACTAAAGCAGAGACTTCTAAAATTAGGTTACTTTGGAATTAAAACAAAAGGGACTATGTTTTTCCAGGGACTGCTGCAGATGTCACTTGATAACAAGACAGATGAGGCAGCCAATATGCAGAGGTTTTGTTTCATGGCCAAAACTAACATTGATTCAATCTTTGAGACACGTCCAGGAGAGCAGCACCGAGGCAGTGCGGGGGTTTCAGAGCCTCTAAGCTGGAACATTGGTGTTATGTGATCAGATCTGCTCCAGTTGTTTTTTCCATAATGACCCTTGCTCTTTAATGAAAATGTATAATGTCAGAATCAGAGGAAAGCCAGCTGACAACTAATTTATCACTAGATTTATAGCCAAATTGTCAAAAGATTAGAACTAATCAGGCCCATTTTCTAGAACAAAGAATGACATTCAGAGCCTCTTTGGTTATAAGATGTTTGGCTTGTGGGTACCCTAAGGATTCTATAGCCTGTATTGGCTTTGAACTTGAGATCAGATTGCTGCGTGCCCAGGGTAGTGTAGCTCTCAGGGGAAAGCGTTCTGGGGAAGACAAAGAAATAAAGGAGCTTCTCTCGTCATTGCACTGGAAACGTGCCCACAAACCCTAAATAATTTTGTGTTGATTACCCTAAATTAGAATAGTGATAGCGATAATCATTTGATCCCCGGGCCATTAATGGAAATTCAGCATTATTTTGTGTGAAATATGTATCATTACCCGCGAGCTTCTGAATGATTATTAGTAAGTCTGATTAAATCTGGAAGCAGTGGCACAAGCTATCTTTAACCCACTAATGACAGGGCCATATTGTAAATTTATGATGAATGAACACCGTTTAGCATTTTTAGCACTTGGTGGGGGAAATAGGCAGGCCGCATTCGGTTTCCTGATTAGACCGCATGGTAACAGAGAGGAGCTCATGAGGAAGGCTGCCTGACGGAGCAGCGCTCCCGCTGACTGATGAGCCCAGCTCAGCTCCCGACCCGCGGGGCTGGCTCCTTCGAGGGTCAGAGATATTAGTGAGCAACACTCTAGACACCCGGAGTACAAAAAGTAAACTACGACCACTTTGCATGTATATATTGCCCTTCTCTTTCCAAATACTTTCACTTGTAATTTATGGTTTAGTTATCACAGGAACTGTTATAGTGAGTTAGACTTTTTACCACTTGTTTTGTAAGAAAACTAAAGCACAGTACAATTCAGGTATTTGCCTAACATCCCATGAAGGGTCAGAAAATTCATCATCGGGACCCCAATGTCTTTGTTTCCAGTGTAATATATTTTTTGGGTCTTTGTAGAAAGTTAATTTGTTTTATAATTACAGACAAACTATTTTTTCTGATTACCTCAAATGCTCTCTTAAAAAAGATTTATTCCATATTCATAGGCAGTATTAGAGATTCTTACTGATCGAATAGGTCATAGTCCTGTGTGAGGCAAAACTGTTCCAAAAATTCCCAGGCAATTTAGGACAAATTCTGATCCCAGCATAGCATCTGACACTCAGTAGTAGCTTGGTAAATTTTAGTGTCTCTTCTGGTTTCCATTCCAGTGGTGTGAGTCTGTGATCTAAAGTAGAACTTTCACGACCTTTAGTTGACCTGGAAACTGTGCTGCTGGACTACATGATCTTATTAAAGCTCTGTTTACAGATGACTACTCAATAACAAAGCATAAAAATTAGTGACGGTACAGCCAAACCCTGTTTTAAGATGCATGGATAGAGGGAGTTAGTATTTTATTTCCACCAGAGCCCCAGTATTTCTGTGTGAAACATAGCTTTGCAAATGACTGGCAACCCCATTCTACAGTATTAGCATCATAAGGGCATTCTGTTGAATAGTTTAAATGTAGGGCAATCAAATATTTAAAGTTACAGGAGGCCCACTGGTCCTGCTTAGCATGTAACAGATCAGGATTGTTGAAGAAGATTAATGGAGAAACGGGTCCATGCAATACAGTGAAATGCGTGGTGAAGAGAGTATGGGAAGGAGCAGCGTAGTGCCTGATAGAGAAAGGCACTATCGTGGGAGCGGGTGGGAGGTGGGAAAGCTCTCAGTGAAAGGGGCATTTGAACACTAACCGAAACAAAGCCAAATCCTTGTAATTATCCTGGCACTTCCTCTCCCTAACTGCAAATATCCAATCAATTACCAAATGATTGGCACTCTTCCCTCGGGTCGCTCCTCTGCGCCCTGCCTGTCCTTGTCTTCCCCCCATCCCTGGTCTACGTGGAGTTCTCATCGTCTGTGTACTGTAGGCTGGCTTATTTGGTGTCTCCATTTCCATGCATATCACCCTCAAAGCCATCATCCAGACTATGTAAAACCTTAAATCTTAGCACGTCTCCCCCTTGATGGAAACCCTTCAAGGGCCTCTAGCTGCCTATAGAATAATGCCTACGAGATGATTCTCTGAGGCCTGGCCTCTCCCTACCTTGGCAGCCTCCTCTCAAGATGATGTTTACGTTGTGGAATTATTTATCATTTCAAGAACATTGCACTCCATTTCATGCCTCCATGCCTTTTCCTCTCTTATAATAATGCCTTTTCATATTCCTCTCCCATGGGAGAGATTCCATGCATCACTCAGTGTCCCTCGTTGCCTATTTCTCCCATTGCAGATCTCCGCCGTATCCGGTGCACTTCTCTGTCCTTAGTGCTCCTGTACATACTGGATCTCCTTCATCCCTGTATTTTACATTAAGCACAATGCTTGGCACATAATAGTCGCTCAACAAACGTTGGTTGCTCTGGTCGTGAGGGTAACATGGGTGGATAAATAGGTAGGTGCTAGGTCAAAGTGTAGAATGACAGGGAAGCATCACCACAAGTGGCATAGTGTATTAGCTTTCTGCTGCTGAGAGATAAAAGCCACAAGTTAGTGACTTAAATCAGCATTCACTTACTACCTTACAGTTTCTATAGGTCACACGTCCAGGTGGGCTTGGCTGGGTTTCCCGCTCAGGGTCTCACCTTGAAACCAAGGTGTTCATTGGACTGAATTCCCATCTGGAGGCTGATGAGGTAACATCTGCTTCAAAGTGTCCTGGGGTTGTTGGCAGGATCTGTTCTGCGGCTGAGGAGTCCCAGCAGCTTGCTTCTGCAAGGTCAACAGTGGGGAGAGAGTGTGTCTACTGCTTCAGGTGTCTGCCTTCAGGGCAGCTTAGGCCCCCTTTAAAGGGCTAGCCTGGCTCAGTTGGCCATCCAGGGCATTCTTTTTTCAATGAACTCGAAGTCTTTAATTAGGAACTTTAGTTACATCTGCAAAATCCTTTCACCTTTGCCTCATACCAAGCACCATAGGGGAATGATGCCATATTCTGCTGCCTAGAAGCAAGTCCAGGCTCTACCTGCACTCGAGGGGAGGGGATTATTCAAGGGTACATATATCCCTGGGGCAGGGCCTTAGGGCCCATCATCACAGACATCGTTTAGAATGACTTGAAAGACAGATTTATGTGGGTAAGTGGAGGAACTCGCGGCCAGAAGGAGAGGTAGACTGTGTCAGGAAGTGCCTCTTGTGGCCTTCTGAAAATGTACACATTGCCATGTAGGGCGCCAGAAGGGCTAAGAAAGACTGGAGGTTAGAGCACAACTCTTTTGGTACTAGAAATAAGAAAGGCTTAAAAATTGGAGTAGGAAAATCTGTAAATATGGAAAAACGTAGGAAGTATTGAGGTGGCAGGCCGGGAAGGGTTAAGAATTGCCAGGACTGGATTGCTGCCGACTGACTGAGCAGACGGCAGGGGATATTCAAAGTCAGAGTTTCTATAACTAGCACCGCTGGGTCACCAAATTTGGAGCTGGTTTTGAATGTTCCCGAAACGCTGAGGTGGTAACTCTTTGGCACAAGGAGCGACCCTCCGTCTCTGGCTTTTGCTCTCACCTTCGCCTCACCTTCTCCCCCACTGGCCTTGTCTGTCCCCAGGAGGGTCTCAAGGGCTTCCCAGTACAATTCTGCGATATATACCTCTTGGCAATGGCTTGGCTTAATGCCTTTAGGGAGAAATGCTTTATTTTAAAAGGGCCGGTGAATGAGACCGAGTTGTGCTTTCTAAATCCATGAGGTTGGGGGCAGTTTAAAAGGACAGTGACCCAACTTTTAGTTCTGAAGCCTGATTTGGAGCCATTGTCTGACAGCCCAGGCTATTTATGTGTCTAACACAATTAGCTAAGGATATGAACACACAACGTTGAAATACAGGCAGGCAAAAGTATTCTTTGTTTTGTCTTTTCCCCATATCCTTTAAGTAAATCCTTGGCATCTTTTGCAATCTATAAGTTCATGTTTCTGGAAATATCTCATTTATCTTATGCCTTTTCCCTTTAGATGGGAAAAAAATTAACATATCAGACCAGATGATCATCTTTTCTTTTCTTAAATAATTATGTGATGTAAAATTTCCAGCCTTCCAAATCATGTCTCCAAAATATGTGTCTTTCTTACGTCCAGTGAAAATCTTTGGTTAATATAAGCTTTTAGTTTAGAGATAATGAGTTTTTGCCTGAGGTGCTACTTTGTTGGTTTTAAAATTTTTTGATACCATTTAATTCAGTAAAATTTTTGCGGCTTGATTTATGCCCCTTGAATGCTTAATACTAGAGAAGTATCTCAGTCTCTAAGACTCACCTAATAGAATTGAGGAGTTTTGGAAATTGGAAGTTAGATCTTTCTCTCTATTAGAAATCATGGCTTGAATTTATGGACATTCAGTCTCTATTTCATCCAGTGATATACTCCCCACTTACCTTGTCAGACTTTTTAATTGTTACTTAGGTCTTAAAAGGAAAACTCCCCTGACCAGCGTGGCTCAGGTGGTTGAGCATGGTCCCGTGCACCAAAAGGTTGCCTGTTCGATTCCTGGTCGGGGCACATGCCCAGTTTTCGGGCTCGGTCCCTAGTTGGGCTGCTTGATGTTTCTCTCCCACATCAATGTTTCTCTCTCTCTAAAATAAATAAAAACATTTAAAAACAAAACAAAGGAAAACTGTTTCCCCTACTCTACAATACTTCTGACACCAGATGTGTGGGTTTTTCCATATCAAGCAATTCTCCAGTTCTTGGTGGACCCTTACCGGCTGTCCTACAATTTAACTCAATTGTGGCATGAACTGCCTGGAGTTAATGCTGACCCCACAGGCTAAGGGCTCACCCAGTTCCACAAGACGACTCCTCTACCCCCCACCCTCCACTTGAGATGCTAGTTGCAAGTCCCAGGTTGCCACCTGCACTTCTGGCCGAGTGGCTGTAAATCACGGGTTCTCACAACCCCCTCCTCAGGTTTGATAATTTGCTATAAGGACTCACTGAACTCAGGGAAACACATTCACTGATCAGTTATAAAAGATACAATAATAAAAGATACATATAACCAGCCCATGAAGAAGCACATAGGGAACATGTATGGAAAGAAGATAGACATCCCATACCCTCTCCAGGCATGCCACCCTCCCAGCACCTCGGTGCCTTCACCAACTCAGAAGCTCTCTAAACCCCATCGTTGAGGGTTTATGGAGGTCCTGTTAGTTAGGCATGACTGATTAAATCATTGACTATTGGTGATCAGTTCAATCCCCTACTTCCTCCCTCCCAGAGCTCTGGGGTGGGGCCCAACGTTCTCACCCTCTAATCACTTGATTGGCCCCCTGGCAGGCAGCCTAGCATCATCCCGTAGTCAGCTCATCAGCATAAAGTCCCCTACGTTTGACAGTTGTTTGTCCTGAGTAACAAAAGATGCTCCTCTCCCCCTGGACTCAGTAAAAGATAAGAATTTTAGAAACTTCATGCCAGGAAGCTGGCACAAAGATCCAATACCTATTTCTTATTATATCACCGTGTCACAGGTCTATTGTCTGTGTCAGGCCGCAACCTGCCTCTACAGGAGCCACTTCCATTGGCTTCTGGTCTGCTGACTGTCTTGCCCAAGTTACCTGTTATGGACTCTACTTCCGTTTTGTATTATTTAAGTTAAAATTTTGTGTTTCTTTTCATCAAATTATTACACATAAATTTATAGAAAAATATTCCTGCAAAGCTTATAATGAAGGTAATAACACAGAAAAATAACAATCTAATCCCCCCCTCAATCCAGAGAATAACACTTTCAACTCTCTTAGCTGTTTCTTCTCTTTTATTTTCATATTTATCAACTACTCGGTCATAGCACTGTTTTTTCTTTTGGTTTGTTTACATTTTAGACATTAATGCTCATTTTAGACATTATTTATTTTCTAAATGCCACAATTTAATCTTTGAAACCTTCTGTTGAATAAATCTCTGCTAAGAAATACGTATGTGTTGCCCAGCTGGTGTGGCTCAGTGGTTGAGCATCGACCTAGGACCCAGGAGATCGCTGTTCAATTCCTGGTTAGGGCACATGCCCGGGTTGCGGGCCCGATCCCCGGTTGGGGGTGTGCAGGAGGCAGCCGATCAATGACTCTCTCATCATTGATGTTTCTCTCTCTCTCTCTCTCTCTCTCCCTTCCTCTCTCTGAGATCATTGGAGATATATTTCAAACAAACAAAACAAATACGTATATGCGTATATATACACATATATACTTTATTTTCTAAGAGCTTTGTGTTTCATTATTTTTAATAGCACTCATTTTGCGGGTTTTAATAGATGCAAATTATCTCTGTCAACTTATTAAAAACTGGGCTTTACAATCCATTTTCTGTTCCCTGCACCATGTGTCTGTTCCATTCCTTTCCTTTCCTTCCTCTCTGTCTTTTCTACTTATCCTAGTCCCTGGCTTCCATGTTTCTCTTAGGGGCTGTCTTACAATGTCTGGTGAACTGTGACTGTTTGTCCCCCCCAATAGTGAAAGTCTAACAAGCCACTTAGAAGCTGCATAATTATAGGAAGGTTTTTTTGTGTGTTTTTTTAAAATTAGTTGGTGAAATTGCCTAGGGCATAAATAGGTGGGGAATTAGCCACTTTACCAAGGGAATTCCCCTCCACAATGTCATACATATAGGTCTTTCTCTGAAGTCATTCAGTTTCTCCAATCATTCAGTTTCTCAAGTCTAAGTATCTCTCAGTTTAACTGTTTGGTGTTTGTTGCTGTGGGCAGTGTCTGGGGGACTGAGAAGAAAGGGGCTTAGGGTAGATGGACTGGTCTCAGTGTGAAACTTTCCTACTTTCGTTGTGATTTCACATCCCTGGCATAGCCTGAGCATAGGTCCCCAAATCCAAAGCTCTCCCTGGTCAGATTCTCTGAGTGTATTTCCTTGCCACAATGCAGACATCATCCAGAAGTCTGTCTAATCCTTGGTCAGGCCTCTAACCAACCCTCCTTCAGAAATATGTGATGCCTCCAATTCCTATATCTTTCTAGGGTCCTACAGCAAAAATAACTTTGTCTACTCTTGGCTTCTTCCTCTGCAGCCATTTGACTCTCAACTTTTGGTTATCCCTCTTCATCGTGATGTCCACAGGGACCAAAGGTCTCTGTTTGCCATCACCACCCTCCCTCCATGCCCCTCATATAATCCCCCACCAGCTCTCACTGCAGACCTACCATATCTGGTCCCTTTTTACTGTCTTTGCCCCTCCTCCCCCGCCCAAATTATAGCCACTCTTGATTCTGATCTGTTTAGTTGGCAGAATACCTCCCTTGACCCTGGACAACACTCTTCATTTCTCTTTGCTCCATGCCACAGCTCACTCCCGTGCCTGAATCTCCAGCTCTCCATTTGCTTCTATGGACATGTTCTGACACTGATTTTGGTCTGGGTCAAGTCCAGGGTTCTGAATCAGGGGCCTGGGCTTGATGGAGGAGAAATGCCAGAAGGCATTGCTAAGTGGTGCAGTGCAAGGGGGTAATACAAGAAGAGTTACCTTATGGAGGAACTAGATATCTGATAGTCTGTCTCACCAGAGTGCCCATGCCAGGAGTGAGAATCCACAAGTGACACTGTGGGACATGCTTCGAAGAGCAGAGACTTGAGCACGGGGGCTGGATAAGGTGGTTTTGCTGAAGAGTTTAAATCAGAGGCCAACTGAGATATCTGTTATTACTAACAAACTTTCAGAGGTTCTAGAACTGGCAAAAGAACTAGGCCTGAGCTAAGTTAAAAGACATAGCATGGCCAGCTGGGACAGGAACGCAGCAAACTTGCTAATTAGTCTGGAGGAAGCCAATGCCCACATTTTTATGGACTGCTAATTGCTAAAAAGTTAGAAACTTGCTCTGAAGACAAAAATAACAGCATGGTAGTTTCTTGCATAGAGTTTCAAGTGGTGTCTGGAATATAGGCTGCATCAACTTGAAAAATATTCTATCGTTCTTAAACTAAAAGCACACACTGCTATTAATAAAGATGTATTTTGGAAGTTATTTGTTCTTTTCTTATACTGTAAGATGAGAAGTTATAGAATATATTTGGCTCTAGGTTGGGAGTTTGTGCTAAGGATTTTATTTTAAAGAGACCAGTTCTCTATTTGAATAACATTTCTCAGCCCGTTTTAAAGCATTTCCCACTAGAAGAGCTAAATAAATAATTTTAGCATGTTCTTTATTCTAAATACTGTGATGCTTTTTCTCCAAAATGCTCTCTTTCAACCCAGTTATGTTTGTGAAAAGAGAATATGCTTAAAGAGTTTTCCTCTATTTTTCGCAACATTGTGGGCATTCAATAAGTTTGTACAACAGGAAAAACTGAATGTATAAGTGAACAGATGCCTCAAGCACTGTGTGCACTAGAATGATACAATTTCACATTTTAAGGAACGATAGAAAACAACCAGTCTCCTTCGATTCTTTCATGGATGAGGGAACTGAGGTAAAGAGGTGAAGCAGAGAGACTGCTCTGGGGTCTTACAGCTCGTTAGTGGTAGAAACAGGTCTGGAAGCCAGTTCTCAAGTCAGCCAACCCGGCACTCATTTCATTCAAAGGTGATTTTCATTCAACTTCAGGGAAGAATGAATTGCTTCTGCGGGGCTGCTGCTGACCCACATCACGTTACAGCAAAGCCTGGCTTGGCAAAAGGCTCAAATGCCAAAGGAGAAAAGTAAAGCCCCTCTGAAAACAAAAAAGAAAGCCAAAGTAATCGGTATGTTTGGTTTTATGCAGGAGTTAAGTTTTCAAAGGCAAAAAGAGGGGGGTGGGGGATGAGAAGCTCTGTGCCATGAATGTAATTTGAAAGTGTGGCGTCAGACTCGATATAAAGGAGGCAGGCCGGCCCGGAGGAGGCTACCCGTGTGGAAGGCAAAAGTGGATTTCCTTTTCCAGCCAACCACTGGAAGTCGTGTATCTGCCGATTTATTTACCCCTTGCTGTGGTGGCAGGTTCCCCAACTGGATTGGCAGCATGCTTAGGCATCCCGTAGCAGCTGCATGTGGCAGTCAGAGGCCTGCGGGTGGAAATAAGTAGGTGAATACTTAGAGCCAGCGATACCCCCACTGGCTCAGACTCCAGGCAACATTCCTTCACTGGGAGAATCTGTTAAGAAGTAGCTGTGAATTTTTTGTCTCTCTAATGAGAGGTTTGGGTGCATTAACAAAGGGCTGTTGGTGATAATAATGGTGCAGTCACTTATCCCATGAGTGACTCTGCCTACGGTATTAATAATTCTGAGCCTAGTGTCTCTCATTTGTACAGATAGGTTTATAATGACACCTACGCCATGGGGTTGTGAGGGTGAAATGAGAGCACACATGGAAGGTTTTGCCTACTGCGTTCCGTGTGAGAAGCACCCAGTGAGCCTTAGCTACCGTTACTGTTGTCAGGCACCCCAGGGCGCTATATTGTACAGAACCACACTTCCATCCCTGCTGCACTGAACTTCAGTAAATCACTGTTTTCTCCCCGGCCTATGATACAATTTGGGGGTATGGCCCTCTCACAATCCTCTCCGGGAGGTCAGCGCCATGTAGCTGAAAGACCTCTCTTCCCTCGGAATTCAGAACATTTGCCTGAGATTCAAAGTTCACAGGTACGGTTAGCTGTCTAGGCTAGAACTCCCTGGAAGGTGAGATTCATTCATTTGACCATTTTCTGGTAGAGCAAACTTATCTTTCTTGAATTTTCTGAAGTCATTTCAGTGGTCTGTAAAATGAGGCAGTCACACCCATTCCTCTGGAGTGCCATGAGGATCAGGGTCAGGTGAAGGTGTGTATGAAAGTGCTCCTTTGCAACCCCATGGTGTCGAATGAGTAGTGGTTATTGATATCCTCAGAAGGTCCATGATCAGTTGCTCCAGCAAAGCCCAGGGTACAAGCCACCTCCTCTCTGCAGCCTCTCCTGAGTTCCCCAACCTCCAGGCAGATGTCAGATCTTTTCCTCTGCCCCCCTCTCCATGCTGGTCCTCCTCGGTGCTCGGAGAACATGCTGCCTGTAGAGCAGGCACTTCTATTAATTATTCTGTCCCTGCTACCACGGCTTCAGAAGAAAGCATCCTTGTCTAATTGCCCTCATTGTTCCCCGGTGCATAGCATAGTATCTGGCTTATAGTAAGTGCTCAATAAATATTTGATTAATGACTAAACATGCTTTCATGAACCCATATGCAATACTAAGTTCCGCGAGTTACGTAGAAGTAGTAAAAGCAATTAAAGACTTAATTACAATTTTATCTCTTCAATAAGATGGGCAAGTCCTTTAGGATTGGAAATTAATTAGAAATTAAGTCATCTTTTATTTATTCCTTATGTTATTCAATAAATAAACATACGCTGAGCACAATTCAGGTGCCAGGTACTGTGGTGGGCACCAGGAGTTCAATTTAACAAAAATGAACAGTTTCACCCCACGGAGCTTATAGCTTATTAGTAATAAGAAATAGAAAGGAAATAATGCCAAAGTTTGGTTTGGCTGATTAAACATTTCGACCTTTGTTTTTAAAAAGAGGTCAATAAAGAATTCTTGACTTCCTTTTTGTCCATTCTTAATCTGCACAATTTGGTCACTGCTCATTTGCAAGATTAAATCTGACCACCGAGAGAAGGTCAGGCAAATCATTTTTCTGGTTAAAAAACAAACAAATGCAAAGCTCCTACAGCTACTGGGTGAAACTCGCTTTGAATTATGTTTCATAATCACGACCAATCGGGCGTGTCCTCTCCAGTTAGAAATAAATACACAAAAACGCACTGATCTACTTTTCTTGATAATGAGTCTTGAGAACCATAGTTATATTACTTAAGCTTAATTTTCTTCACTTATTTAAAAGTCCAGAGGGGACAAGTAACTTTCAGAGACTATTTCCACATAACGAGACAAAATTATTTCATGAAATTCCTGGACATACATTTTAACTGAAGAATTGTAAGCAATCCGCCCGCCATGGAACCAGCCAATGCAATACAAAAGAATTTCTTGGTTATCATATTGCCTGGTAGGTAATTGGGGTGAAAGAAAAACTTCTTTAGTTGCACAGTCAAGGCTAGTTTATTCATGTGGCCTCCAAAGCAGCAGGAGCCCCTGGAATGCCACATTTTAAAGAGGAGGGATGGATCTTCTCAAGGCAGCTTACTCTCCATGCCGCCTCCCCACCCCTCAGCCCGCACCCCTACCCCTCACTCACCTGGACGCCTCTAGACTTCTGCTTTCCTGCGGCTGTGGGGCTTATGATCAAAGCGAGTAGGGCTTAGAGTGTCTATGTGCCCCTTTCCCCAGTGAGGCCAAGGAGATCACGGATGGAAAACCCCAGAACTGATTTCCCTTTTGGATCAGCCAGGGGCCTGGTAGGAAAGCGGGTGACACACTCTAACAGGTGGTATGATGAGAGTGGACCTATTTATAATCAGATGGGTGGGACAAGGCTTTGGTCAGGGAAGCCAATAAGGTGTGACGAAGCACCCAGCCCTTACACAGAAAGGAGGAAGAAGAGGGAGGGGTTGTTGGAGCCAAGAGAAAGAGCTGTGGCCATAAGTAGGAGAGGGCTTCCCAGCAGGATCTGCAGACTTCAGTAGAGAAATGCAAGTGCCACCGGCCTGAGGACTGGCTGGGAGGAGACCAGGGGTATCGATACCCCCATCTCACTTTTCCCGCTCCCCGGCTTTCTGCCAGGGCCGCCTACTTGATTCAACCCAGAAGGATGAGCTTCCCAGAGAGCAGGGCAGGGTGGACAGTGTGTCCAGAGGGCCAGACAGAATATCAGGTACACCCTTAGTGCAATAAGGGACATATTCTTTATGAAATAAGGGATATATGCCCTTTGTGTGCTAAGGGACATGCATGTATGAATCATGACTATGGTGCATGTGCTCACAGAAGAAAACCCCTTTCCAGACAGTTTACAGATATTAGTCACTGAATTTTCATAAAACCCTTTTGAGCCAAGCATTTATATTCTCATGTGACATAAAAAGATACCGATGTAGGTGTGTTCGCAGTTGCCTCCCTTATTCCAGCTCACAAGCCCAATGCACCCTCTTCTAGGCTTTTCTAAAGAGGAGGGAGTCTTCTGGGTGGAGAGACGGAGTTCAGCTACAGAACGCGTGAGCCAGCGAGAGGGGCAGTGAGTGGGCGCCAAGGGGCGAAAGCACGCGGGCTGGAAGTGGGGCGGGAGTGTCCCCGCAGTTCCCGAGCTAAGGCCGTGCAGCAGAGCCAGAGAGCAGGGAAGGAGAGAGGGCCCGGCAGCGCCACCTCAGTCCCTGAGTGAGCTGCGGGGGCTTCTTACATCCCCCTAGCAAGGGCCTGCGCTTTTGAGTGAGACGCAGTTGAGGCACAACCACGCTGTTTCTGTGTTTTTTGGGGTTACACGCACTTCACATTTATTTACGCTGAGAATTAAAGGGGGTAAGCGTCTCTAAGCTCACACACTTAGGAGGTGCAGAGCTGTTGCTCCAGCCCAGGTGCGCTGATTCCTGATCCCTTAGTTGCAATTCAGCTTTGGCTGGATTTACCTTTGCTGAGTTTGTTGAGTGATATAGTTACGGGGGAAGGATTTTTTAATAGATGGAAAGTATACGGCTCACCCTTAGTAGTTGGAGAGATTTGCGCTTTGTACTAGTAAAGAGGGTAGATTAGTAAAGGTCAAGCTTCATTGCCTCATTCGGATGAATGGCTCCATGATTATAGGGTTTTTGCTTCCATGTCAACGCATTCTTTAAAATAAGAACTGGATTTAGGTTTTCTTCAGTTCGTTTAGTGAGGACATTGTTATTTTAAGGATGTTCTGATTCCTAATTGCTCTTAAAGCCCCGTTTGAACTGTAGTACAACCTGAGTTATATGTCACCTGTGACCCACCTCACTTTCTCCCATTCACTGCCTTTCAGAATCAAGAAGCACTTACTAATTGGGCACATTTGCATATTTAAAAAATACTGCTAAGTGAAATAAGCCAGGCAGAGAAAGACAAATATCATATGTGGAATCTCATGAACAAAATAAACTGACAAGCAAAGTAGGTCCAGAGAAATGGATGCATGAAACAGACTGAGGAATCTCAGAGGGAAGGGGTGACAGAGATTAACCAATTAACCAATTTACATGTATATATGCACAACTGATGGACACAGATAATAGTGTGGTGAAGGCCTGGGGGGGGAGGGGGTCAGTGGGGGAAAAGGGGGACATCTGTAATACTTTCAACAATAAAGATAAAGAAAATAAGAAACCACATTGAGTTTTGTTTTTGGGAGATGAAAGATAGATTAAAGAAAATGCCAAGGTAGCTTGGCCAGAGTGGCTCAGTTCGTTGAGTGTCACCCTGTGCACCAAAAGGTTGTCAGTTCGATTCCCAGTCAGGGCACATACCTGGACTGCGGGGTCTGTCCCTGGTCAGGGCGCATATGGAAGGCAACCAATCGATGTTTCCCTCTCCCTGTCCCTCTCCCTGTCCCTCTCCCTCTCCCTGTCCCTGTCCCTCTCCCTGTCCCTGTCCCTGTCCCTCTCCCTGTCCCTGTCCCTCTCCCTCTCCCCCTCTCCATCTCCCTCTCCCTTCCTCTCTCTGAGCATGTCCTCAAGTGAGGATTTAAAAAAAAACAAAAACGGAAGAAAACACCAGTGCAGGGAGGTAGGAACTACCAACAACAAACAGCACCTCGTGGACATATTGCCTATGAACCTCTTTCTCACTCCGGCCCCCATCAACCCTTCCAACTCTCTGCCTGAGGCCAAAACATAGACCTTTCCACAGCTGCTCACCTTTCTGATTCTGGTGGGGTTGCTGTGTGTTCTGGTTGGAGTTCTTGTTAAGACTGCCTGCCTATCCAGCTTGAATCTGTGGCACACCCTTATTACAGTACTTACAGTAATAGAGTTATTCCCATTTTTTCTCTCTTCCTTAATTCCTACTAAAAATCAAAAAGAAAGAAAAGCACCAAATTAAATGCTAGCTCACTTAGAATTAGGGACCTTATTTCATTTATCATTGTCCCTCTGGTGCCCGACTCAGAGCTTAGCATATGTATGAGAGTCAGTAAGTGCTCCCTGAGTTATCAGATGAGCACAGACTCCCCACGTCTCCCCTCCTCCTTCCTTAGGGTTGGGGTGGTGTTCGCCTAAGGCAGTAGGTGTTGTGGTTGCAGTTAGAGTCAGCCCGAGACTGCTTTCCCCAGCTCCCCTGGCAACTACAT
Source organism: Miniopterus natalensis (assembly GCF_054644295.1). Taxonomy (NCBI): domain Eukaryota; kingdom Metazoa; phylum Chordata; class Mammalia; order Chiroptera; family Miniopteridae; genus Miniopterus; species Miniopterus natalensis. Next base: position 17,599,724 of record NC_142081.1, on the reverse strand, counting down.
GCAACCTTGCAACTAATTTTAGGTCAGTAGGAATTCCAGGAAGCTGTTCACTTGGGGGCATTATATTATTATGAAAATTAGGTTCACAAGTTTTATTAGATTTTTAAGGCCTCTGACCTCAAAGTTAAGTACTATTGCTTTCTGTTTTATGGTTTCTCTTTCCAAACATGCAAAGATGTGCTCGTTTGATTAAAGGCTAATTTTCTAATTCCAAAGATACAGCATCACCCCAAATGAATGAGTCTTCACAGAAATTACACAGGCTCATAAAATATGAGTAAAATTTTTTAGAAGCAAGGTTTACAGGGAAGTGTGGTCTTTATGGAGCCTGGAAAGAAGAAAGGGATGGCCTCCAACAGAAAGAAGGATTTATGGCCTTTCCTGATTCAAGCTCATTGGAGGAGGGAGTTGTGTCCGTGGTGACATCAGGATGGTTTCACATCCACCTGTCCGGAGGGAGCTGGGAGTCGGTCTCACTGGGGTGGCTGGAGCTCTGCCTGGGGACTCAGGCTGTGTACCTGCAGCGCCTGGGACTGGATGCACCTCCTGCTGCCTCTGGCTTCCTGGGAGATAGGGCCTCCGGGCCCTTTTTATTGGCGCGATCAGCTGAGTGAACAGACCAGGGCTGAGGAGCCAGTAGGCCTTTGAAAAGATGCTTCGAACAGGCAGTCGTGCACTGACATTTCAGAAACAGCACGTATGCCTAAGTTCCAACTGTTGCATTACAGTCATCATTCAGCTTTCTACTTAAAGCTTTCAGGCTTTGATTAATTTAGGGGACAAAGCATCGTGGCGCACCACAGGACGGCAGATGCGGGGAGCCCCTGTTCCCAAAGGAGATTTTCTTGGGACCTCTCGTAATCAAGAGGATCTGTTCTGTTCCTAAGTGGAGCGAGTTGAATTCTGAGTGCCCAGCACTGGTTTTACAGTAGGATGGGTGAAATGTGGACATTAACTCTTTCTGAATAGACATCATTCCGGTCCTGTAGATACTTTGTAGTTGGGCCCAGCCGGGTGTGGCTCAGCGGTGGAGCATCGACCTAGGATCTGGAAGATTGTGGTTCGATTCCCGGTCAGGGCACATGCCCTGGTTGCGGGTTCGATCCCTGGTGGGGGGCGTGCAGGAGGCAGCCAATCAATGACTCTCTCATCATTGATGTTTCTCTCTCTCTCCCTCTCCCTTCCTCTCTCTGAAATCAATAAAGATATATTAAAAAAAAAAAAAAAAAAGAAACTTTGTAGTTGGTCAGTAGAGCTGGTACAGCCTGGGAACAATAAAAGACAGTTTGTTAGCAAATGCTGAATAGTATTTTAATTTAGTACAATTCAGAGTAACACATTTTTAGAACAGTATTTTTCCCTATTTCAGGAAAAGGGCATTTCCCTCTTGAAGGCACAGAGAAGCTCCGAGCAATGTGTTGCTTTTCGTCTCTGTTCCTCACTCCAGCCCTCATCTAATTTCCTTTATATTGCTCTTTATTGGAATCCACGACCTTTTCCCAAGGTTATTCTCAGGCATACTTCCGTGAAGAAAATGAAATCTTTTCTTTTTGTCTTACTCTGGTTTCATTGTTGACACTATTGCGGATGCCGCCACCCCCTCCCCGCTTTGCCCACTCTGCCCACTCCTCCCCCACCTTCCCTCGGCCTTCACCGCACCGCTGCCTGTCTGTGCTTTATGCATGCCTGTTCTTTACCTAGTGAATCGGGTTTTTAAATATTTTGTGACGGAACTATATAACCACCCGTAGGGAATACCTCGTACAATCACTGATACATAACTCAGATCCCTTCCGGAGTCTGCAGTTTGGGGGGGGGGGGGGTATCTCACACTCACAGGCACGTGCGCACACACACACACACACGTGCACACATGCACATCAGATTTGGAACCAGAGAAACAACATTCAAGCGGATGTCTGCCTATTTCCACTTGTGTGACCTTGAACAAGTCATTTAATTTCTCAGCACACCGTTTCTCATACAAGACAGTGGAGATGCCTGACTTCATAAGGCTGTTGGTTATGTCAGATGGAATCACACTTATGAAAGTACCTTCAACCCTGTGAAGTGTGATGAAAATGGTAGTTTTCATGACCTAAATCATAGAGAGAGATGCAGGAGGAACCTCTTCTTTGTCACTTTCAGACTCCAATACTTGCATAACCAATTTCATTCTTTATAGTATTTCATCTGAAAAGCAAAGGATCTTGATCAAAGGGCAAGGATCAATAAAATTTGCTTTCTGTTAATCCTTTAAAAGTTTTATTATCCATCTCATCATTGGGAAAACATCTGGCTGTTTGTCGTCGAGAAGCCCTCTTTCCCTAAACGTCCACCGGGCTGCTGAGAGCCGTAGCTCTCAGAGAAGCACTGTGCTTGGTGTGGGTTTCGAATCAGGGGTCGTGGTCTTGTTTCCTTTCTACTCCGTTGGTGTGCCTCACCAGAGGCACCTGGCTCCTGACTGGGTGGGTGGCCAGCCCCCTTGATGGTCTTTAGAACAGCAGTCTCTCCACTTCTGAATACTTCCCCAGTATTCTGCTGTTAAAATGCAGGTGTTGCCAGGGTGTTCTAAAATTATATGGTCATTCATTCACTCAACACACATGTAAAGAACAAATGCTATGAGGTGGTACCCTGAGTATCCAGCACAGAATACCTAGTGGAATCACTGATTCAGAGAACAAACCCCTGACCTCAAGGAATCTGCAGTAGAGCAGGGAGATGAAACACACACACACACACCCCTAGCCAACAAGTATGGGTTTGAATGGTGACCCTCAAAAAAATATGTCTCCTAGAACCCATGAGTGTGACTTTATTTGGAATAAGGATCTTTGCAGGTGTAGTTAAGAATTTTGAATTGAAATCATCAGAAATTATCCAGGTGGACCCTAATCCAATGACAAGTGCCCTTCTATGATACAAAAGAGGAGACGACATGGACACCCAGGGAGGCCATGTGAAGACTGAGACAGAGGCTGGATGGTGTACCCACAAGGAGTGCTGACAAACACCAGAAGGTGGAAGAGGCAGGGACTGGAATGTCCCCTTGAGCCTTCAGAAGGACTGTGGCCCTGCTGATGTCTGACTTCAGCCCTCTGGCCTCAGGAACTGTAAATTTCTATTTTTTTAAGGCACCAAATTAGTGATAAATTATTATGGTAGCCCTCGGAATGTAATGCCATAAGGAACAAGATAATCTACACAATACCTAAAATTACATTAAGAAGACCAAAAGTCTGTGGAAGTTTACTATAAAAGTTCACTTCTTATTGGAAGTATGGTCTTCACTGTATAATCAGTGTTATTATTATTGATTGTACAGTAGAGAAATATTGTCTGGTATAGATCAATTCTATTTACAATATTAAACTTGCAAGTAACAAGCCTAGTACAAATTATATCCCATAATTTTAGTTTTAACCCAATAGCCTATGTTAAGGTTTAATTTTAAATTGCAATTTCATGAAACAAATGCCAAATTCCCATGGAGCGATGTCCTTCAAACAGGAGAAATGTCGCTCCCTGACCATACCAATCAATCTTCAACATAACTGAAATAAATGAGCTCCGGATTCTTATAGTCTCTTCTTAGTCTATTGGGCAATAAGTGCATGTAAACTTTACATCACATGGACAGAGATCTAACACCATTGAAACCTTATGGAAGAGTTTGAAGAGCACTATCCTGTCGATTTGATCCTACCAATGATGTTAGAGAGAGCAGATCAGGAACTTTGGTGAAGTAGGATCCAATCTCACAAGCTGAAAAGCCAAAATTATCTTTAGGGACCCATAATTTTAGCCTTGTGGGTTAAGGAGTTTTAGAGCAAAATGAGTGATATTTGCTGGTGTTGGCAATGGGATTTGAGTGGTGACATCAGTTAATCAGTTATCAAAGCCACTGAGACAACAGGGTGCTCCCTAATCAAAATATTGTCATCATTCCCTTTAGTTCTCAAAATAGCTGATAGTAACGTAATGAATAGTATAGGCAGTTTTTAATGTGCCATAAAAGTTTAAAATATTAATATTTTCATTGATTAGTTTTGTCTGGCTCAGTTGATGGTGAATCCAGATGGCAACTGAGTGAAATAAAATTTTTGGCCCCAGAATGTACAGGGCAGTGGGGGCTTCCTGGGAGGTTGCCATGTCTGTGTTAATATAATACAACAGCACTGATGGCACCTTCTAGCTGATGCCAGATAAACATCCTCTATGCGTTCACCCCTTCAGTCTCCGTCACAGTCAGGAAGCAGGTATGTGATCACTGTCCATGTTTATTTCACTGATGAGGTCACTGAAGCTTAGAGAAGTTAAGCAGGTTGTTCAAGGTCATACTCTAGAAATGGGAAGAGCCAGGGTCTGGACCCTGGCAGGATGGCTCTCCCATCTGTACTCTTGAGCACTACTATTGGGTAGGGATGGTGTGCTGGGAATTATTTAGTATCTGGAATGTGAGTAACGTCTGCCCTGATGTCAGGAAGCTGACTGTAAATCCATGGAAGGAGAAATGAAAATCCCACGCTTCCTTGTCTGGGAGGGGAGGTGTCCTAGAGCAGGGGTTAACCAGATCCTCAGGCAGAAAGAGATTCATTGCACTCGCCACAAATGAACCCAGATGGACACTCTTCAAACAGAGATTCATAATGAATTTTAATGGCACTCTTCTGCAGAGCACATTTGCAGAACGGATCATAACATATTCATCCTTCCCTTTCGCTTGCCAAATGTGAGATGATTAAGAAACCTGCTCGTACTTTAAATATTCTCGCCATATACATGCATATTTCAAATGTGTGTGCCTGCAATAAATATTTGTTGAATGAATATGGATGTATATACACAAACATACATGAGGCAACGTGAACACATACATTTAACTTGACAAATATTTCTTGCATACTTGCTGAATGTAGACTTGGACTGAAGGGTGATGGAAATACACAGTATTCCTTTCTGTTCCCAAGGAATAACCTTTAAGGGAAGCAAGACATTCCCCATTATTATGGTGGTGGTTCTCAAAGTGTGGTCTTTGGCTCAGCAGTGTTGGCACCACTTGGGGACTTGTTAGAAAGACAATTTTTTTCAATTCACCGTAAACCTCCTGAATCAGAACTCTGTGGCTGGGGGGTCCATCTGTTGATACTGATGCTTCTAAAATCCCACTAGGGGAGTCTGATGAACATTTAAGTGTCAGAACCACTGGGCTATAGGAAATCTTTAATGTGCTGCAGGTAGCCTGGGACCCCTTTCCACTGGGGCCATCTGAGAAGACTTGAAGAAGGATGTGGTAGGTACGTGCACAGAGTCTTGGAGGACAAGTAGATTTTAGCTGATAGAAATGCTTAAGAAGGGGAATTAAATCAGAGAGAAGAGCGTGAGTCAGAATTTGTGTCAGAGCGCAGGCTGCTATGGCCGGAAACCTAGACTGAGGTCAGGCAATGGAAGGCCCCGAATGATGTGCACATGAGCTTATGCACTATCCTGAGAGCAGTGAGGATTCATGGAAGGTTTCTGAGGCTGATCAAAGCTACTTTCCATTTTTTGTACCCAGTGACTGTAATTCAGCAGATGTTCTGAGCTAATAGAATGTCACTGTCTTAAATCAATCTCCCCCCCCCGCCCATTAAGAACACTTAAATATTAAGAATTATTTATACATCTTGGCCGGAGCCATGATAAGCGCTGTTCTTTCTTGAGTACTCTGACAATTGCAACTTAATTTCAGTGACCCCGCAATGCCCAAGTCTCCCGTCTGTGTGTGTGCACACGTGTGTGCGCGCACTATTTAGTTATAGGGAACCACACGGCTACTTTTGAATCCAGCTGGGCTTTAGGAAGCTGCATAAAAACAAAGGAAAATGCTGCTGCCTGCTGCAGCCTGCTTTCGAGCTCCCTTTGTTACTTGGCAATCAGACGGATGGCTGTGCGCTCAAGAGGCGCAGGTGGCCTCTTCCAGCGCTAATGCCGGCGTCTCCGCAGCCCCGCGTCGTAAGCGGTCTCTGGCAGGGAGTAATTCTGTCTCCACCCCTGATTACTTTCTTTGTCCGGCATGTGGCACCTGCTTGGCCAGCCGCCTTCCTTTCCTCCTGCTCGGCCGCGTCATCTCTCCTTCCCCGGTCAGCCTGTACATTTCAATCCGCCCACACCCTGGCCGAGCTCATTCACTCGGTGGCTTTCTCCTTGAGATTCCCATTGTGCCTTCTTTTGTTGGCATAATTGATCCTCTGCTTTGCAAGAGCAGGTGGATGAATTAGTTTATTGCTTTAAAACAAGTCTTTCCTCTTCTCTCTTTTATTGCACCCGTCTTCAGTCAGTCTTTGGGGCAGCCAGCGCCCTCTCCCTCTGTTGACTAATCTCCTTGTGTATTTATCACTCCGGTGGTGAGACCCAGGCTGGGTCTGCCGCTGAGTGAGGAAGGTGGAGGCCCACTGATAAAATAGCCGTGATCCGTAATGTTCGGGCGGAGGAGGGACTGAGGCACGACTGCCAGGCGTACTGATTCCCTTCTACCTCATCTGCTGAAAGGCCCTTTTAGACCCTAATGGAACGATCCCATCTCTGCTCCCCACATTCCTAAAGGAATCATAGGATTTCATGGCAAAATTGTTAACTCTTCTTGGACACATCCCATCTAACACTCCAGGATCTTTGCTACACACATTCACTGTCCTCAGTTTTGGGCTTTTTGGGGTGTGTGAATTTACTTAGTCCAGGACTTTAAAAGTAATTTATCCAGTCTAGTTTTAAGTGATCCAGATACTAGATTCCTTTTATATATATAATTTTATTTTTTAAATATGTCTTTATTGATTTTGGAGAGAGGAAGGGAGAGGGAGAGAGATAGAAACATCAGTGATGAGAGAGTCATTGATCGGCTGTCTCCTATGTACTTCTCTCTTCATCCAGTAAAACACTGCTACCACTGATGATGATGATGATAATAATAATGATATAATAATGGAATCAGCTAAATATAATGATTAATTATTATGACATTTTATCATGTCACAATTTCAGCAAAGTAGTTACGTTACACATTCTCTAATATCTTCAGCTCAACATCTGTGCCCAAGTTCTGTGTTGGATTCTATGGAGTTAATAAAATGAATGGGACATGATTACGAGCTTCCATAGGTTGAGAACTGAGCAAGAGAGAGAAGGGGGCAGAATATATGTATATGTAAACTCTACAGACGCCACCTAGAAGAGATATGAAGAATTGATATTGGTAAGTAGAGAAAGGAGAAAGGGCAAGGTAGGCAGAGTAAAAGGCATAGAAATGGAAGACTATATGGACCGTGTGAGTAATACACAGTTCAGAGGGCCTGGAGCCTATGAGAAGTGGGAGAGTATAGTTTGGAAAGGTAGACTGGGGGAGGAAAAGTGACAAAGGGTTGAATTCCGAAAGCTGTGAGGAACCACGAATGGTGTCCACCAGAGGCTGACAAACTAGGGTCCATGGACCAAATCTCTGTTTTTGTAAATAAAGTTTTGTTTTAACATGGCCATACTGATTCACTTAGGTGTTTATCATCTATGGCTACTTTCATTATACAATGATAGGGTTGAATAGTTGTGACAGAAACCATCTGTCCACAAAGCTGAAAAATGTTTGCCATCCGGCCCTTTGTAGAAATCTTGCCGACCCCCGATACACTTCCATCAAGTACAAAATTCTCCTGTGCTGGGATGGGCAGCCCGCGATCATGACGGACAGCGTGAGATGTAGGTGTTTCTAGAGCAGCATTCTGCACTCAGAGGTTTAACTATTTGAATAAAGGATGAACGATCCAGTGACTATACATTTCTGTTAAGATATTATGGTAACAGTGGGTGTATAGCTTTTTTTTTTTTTCTTTCACAAAAGGCCAATCTGGGAGTCGTCAGAGAACAGCGTCCCTTTGGGACCATATTTTGTTTTTCTAGGGAGAGGCATCTGAAAACATCTGGGCAGATTTGTCACCGGAAGTGACTCACAGAGGATGAAGCTGAAGTTATGAGAAAGGCCACTTTGGAAAAATGTTAGCGAAACTACCCAGTGAGACGCAGATGGGGTGACGCTAGGAATGAGGGGATCTTAATGGACTTTGGGTGGGACACTTCTCAGACATTCAAAGCAGTCCTACTTCTGTGTGCATAACTCCCCTCCTTCTGTCTTTCCTAGATGGAGTCCAGCTCTCAAACATACATCCTACATATCTGACAAGTAATGCCCTCAGAGCTTCCTTCCCTGTACCTACCAGTTATGCACCAGTTGCAGAGGGGAGTGGAGGGAGGGAGACTTAATTAAACCAGGGTTATTTCACATGTAGAGATTCTCATTTGGTTTGGTTTTATCATCAACGACTCCCCTGGCTCTCAATGGATGGCATATAGTTTATTAGTTATACTTAGTGATCTTTTAAAAATAATTTCTGCATGGTTAACTCGCTGAAAGGTTATGGCACTTGGCTCACATCATATAGCTTTGCTCATTTCCAGTGGCAGAGATTATAGTCTGTCTTTCTTTCATGACCTAGAGGTCCCATGTTAAGCCTGTGCCTTCCTGATGTGTGTAGTCCTCCCTCCCTCCTCCCTCCCTTGTTTTTTTGTGTTTTTTTTTTTTTTAAACTTAGTTATGGAATCTCTTTATTAAAAATACTTTAAGGTTACATTTAAGAAGGATTATAATGAAATAGTTCAGCCAGTTTGCCATAAATCTAAGTAGAGCTTCCTACTTTAAACGTGAAATTCTTGGGTCTTCTCTTGCACTAAAGCAACTCATCAGCAGGGCTGCTCTACAGTCAAGTAAGGCCTCCATTTTTTTTCTACTAGTAATTTAATATATTTTTTAAATGCCAAAACAAAATGGAATAACCATGGGACAGAACAGCACAGTAAAAAGGTGGGGACATATTTATTAAGTACTTAGAAATTAAAATTAGAGCGCCCAAGCTAATTGGTGCCCCTTGATCAGAACTTGGGAAATCAGAGGATGTCTAGGTATCTATATAAGTACATTAAAACACCTAGCCTTTATTTTATGTTAAGAAGAGATGCATACACATCTTCAAGTAGGTTTATCCAAAGCGCAGCTAGGTTTCTCGCGTGTGCGCGCTTATGCGTGTGTGTGTGTGTGTTTATGCATAGGTGTGTGTGCACGCTTATGCGTGGGTGTGTGTGTGCGCTTGTGCGTGGGTGTGTGTGCGCGTATGCATGGGTATGTGTGCGAAGGTGGCTGGTATATCATGCTGTAAGCTGTATTCTGTGCATTCGCAGTGTTTTCCCGTCAGTTCTCCGTATTCAGTCTCGAGTATCGTCCTAACACACCGCTCACTAGGCCACCTGTCACGGTAAGCGCTGTCCTGACTGGAAATAACTGGAATGACTGAGAATTACATGAGGAAGCTCCAGCGCTTTGGCCTGTCCGCTTACCGTACGATTGCGGGGGCACATCTCGCTGCGGTGCAGGTGCTCTCCAGCAGAACATTGCGGGAAGCTGGGGGGGTTGTAGCAGTGTTTGAGTCTTTTTAAATTAGTGTCGGTCCGTAAGACTCTTCCGCTCTAGGCTTGCAGAGGGAGACGGAAAAGCGAGCAGGCAGCGGAGCCCCGTCTGCGCCAGCCCCTTCTCTCGCTGCCGCCCAGGGAAAGGCAGCGAGACCGTCCTCTCTGTAAATACACGCCCAGGGCGAGGTGGGGGAGCCCACTGGAGGTGCAGGGGCAAGGAACGGCTCCTCCTTTGCAGCGACGTATTTAACCCTTTGCTTTGGGAAACTGGGGAAGAGAGCAAATGAGCAAAGAGGGCGGATGGTGAGGATCAGCAGCGCAGCGGGAGGGGAAACAGAGGCCAGGACGCAGAACAGAACCTGTCACATGCGGTGGGGAGCCCGGTCCCCGGTGACCCAAACCCCAGGTATCAGAAGCGATGTCTCCTTCTGCTCCAGGTTGTTTCAGCTGGGAAGCTTTTACTCACCTCTGTGTCGCACTTATCAGATGGGCAACGTGACCTGTGCCACGTGGCATTTCCCAGAATGTGCTGGTTTGCTCATGTGGACTCCAGGGGCAATCGGTGCCCCCTCCCAGCCCAGGTCACTATTCTTATTGGACTCCACAGGCTTTTTCGGTTCCGGTGCGCTGGAGTTGGGAGGCTGAAGGGTGGTTGTGCTTTACGGACATCTGTCACTCTATGGTAATATGCAGCCTTACAGAATCGATGCAGCATGTTCACATTTGTGATGAAAAGAAGGAATTTTAGCTGATGCAGTTACATTTTACACGTCGTATAAATGCGTACCGCGTGGCATAGTCATTTTTGTGATTCCGAAGTAAAGACCTCTGAAGCATTCCTACGAAACTACTGATTCTTGAAGTTTTATTTTGGGAAGAAAATAGCTTGAGTTCCTTTCTACTTTTATTTGCAACTATAGATCTTTAATTCCCTTTTTAATTTTTAAAGAAGTGATATCGGTCCTTTGAATGAGGCGCGGTGGAACTCTAACCTTGTGTTCAGACCTGTTTTCCCCCCATGTTCCTGGTCTTTAAGGAGCTATGGGAAACCAACCTAGAAACGCTGTTTCTTCAATAATTGCCCTTGTCTGTTTTCACTCTGATTTCCTTCAGCTTCGTTGGCGAATGACTTTGTCTTCCTGCGTCTAACAGTGACAGCTGTTGTTTTGATGATATGAGCTGATAAGGATTTTCGGGATACCTAGTCTACGCCAGCCCCTGTGCTTAGTTCTCTAAATGTTCCAACCTCTCTTTTTTACCATCACAACAGTCCTAGGAGTGAGCCCTCCTCTTATTCTCATTTGGCAGCTGAGGAAACTGAGGCTTAAAACGGGCACTTCCCTTGTGGGTAAGATTTCAGGAGCCTGAATGCCTGGGTTTGAAGCCTGTGGGAAGGTGGCCTCCTGGGGACTTTGCCTGTTTCTGAGTCCAAAAGGCTCACGGCTGCAGCTCTACCTCGTGCTTTGGGTTTCCGCCCTCTTGCTCAGTTTTGAAGAGAAAGCTTGGGCTTTCTTCCCCCGTCCTCTTCTTATAAACTATCATATCTCTACATTTGCTGCAGAGTGGAGGCCTCTAAAAGCAAACTTAAAGTACTACGTGGCCTGGAGATCCTGTCCTCTGATTCTGCAGGGTGTCCACAAAGCCTGGGACACAGATGCACACGTGGAATTAAGAACCTTATTACGATGTAAAAAGTAAAATCATTTCATCTGTGTCCATACCTGGGCCCTAAGAATAAAAATACTCCCCCCCCCCCCCCCCGTTTGGATTGGCCCAGGGAGAAAGAAGAAAGGCAGAGGAATGGAAGGATGTAATTATCTACTATTGACATTATTCTGATAAATCTATTAAACGGCACTATTTATTGAGAGCCTGGTTTTGCTAGGTGCTCTTCATACATGATCTCATTATTCCTCGGAGCAACTCTGCTCAGTAGATTTAACAAGCCCCACTTTACAGATATGAAAGTTCAGGGAGATCCAGTGACTTGCCCAAGGTCACTGAGTCACCACTGGCTGGGCGGGATATCCGGCCGGGTCGGGTCTAAAGTCCTGGTTCCTTCCCCCGTGTATAGTCATGTTCCCTCCTGTAATTAATATCCCATCCCTTCTCATCCACCCCTCAGACCTACCCCAAAAAGAATGACTGAAAAAATATTCTTTCCCATCTGCTAATAGTAATTTTAAAAAGAGTTCTCCCTCTATTCTTGGCCCATCTCAAGCCCTGGTCACCTTTCCCAGGGTGGATTTGTGTCTGATTTCCGTCGTATTTCCTGACTTACCTTTTCCTGCAGGTGGGCATTTCTGTGGGCCCAGCCTGAAGGGTTGACCATTTAATTGTCTTTTATTTGCCCTGTTTTCTAGGCCATGGATCTTGGCCCTGACTCATGTGCTATTCCTTTGTGTTTCTAGTTAACTGTTTTGCAAGTCTGTATTTTATCATTCCAACTGGAAAATTGGTGTTTTTAAGGGAGAAACTATGAATTTTTCATTTTTCCCCACCCAACGCCTGATGTTATATTTTATGAAAGTCTAACTGTGGGATCTGGGTAAAAATATAGTCATTTTGAGAGTTAATAAATGATTTCCACAAAAGTTATTGTTAACTGTAGTTCATGCTGCTGTTATTTTTATATTTAATGCTAAACAATCCATAGTCCCATGTCTTCTTCAGCCTCATACTCCAAACTAGAGATGGATGTAGGGCGCTGGGGAGCCCCTGGTCACCTTCCCTCCCTTGTTTCAGCGCCAGGTCCAAGGTGGGCAGGATGCTGGGGAGCGCCTATTGCTATCCCGCCCCTGGGCTTGACTTGCTTGTAGCCATCCTTGACTGTCCAGGGTGCCTCCTGACCCCGTTAGTCTCCAGTTCCTCATTGACTCTTAAAAGTCTGGGCTAAGAATTTTCCTTTCTCTAGTTTGTTACTTTTTCTTTTCTTTCCCTCACATTTCCCCTCAAATAATCAAGGGTGGGGGTAAAAAGTGAGGTTGAGCCAGCAATCCATCTTACTAGAAGCCTATTTGAAGGTTGTCTGGTACGTAAGGGGGCTAGAAATAGGAATTGAGGATTTGATTCCAGAGTGAAGGCCAGGCGTCAGCAATGATCCACCTTGTTGTGTGTTAAATAGACTCTGGCATCAGCTAAATTGTTTCTTCAAGACAGAAGTATTTTGATCAAAATAGACGTGCAGGCAGAGGGATTTGCAAAATTTGTGTTTCTTGGCCCTTCGCAGGCTAGCTCGCAGCTGGGAGGCCTCGTGCAGAATCCTACCCTTGGGCTCCCTCTGGTGGCAACATACACACGCGTACTCTCCGGTCGGTAACTGAATACCGATGACCTTTCCCTAACTGATGATCACAACTTATTCCCATTCCTCGGCCACAGCCCTGGCCTAGCTCTTCCCCATGTCTCACGACATTACCATGATAGTCTTCAAGCTGGTCTCCCTGACTCCATCATTTCCCTCTCTCAATATTATCTTGCACAACCGCCCAATCAATTGCCCTGAGCTAACTTTTTCTCCCCGTGTCCTTTGGTAGTGCCCTTCTGCCACCGGGGCAGTCCACTGCACCTGACATTTAAGATCCCTCAGGATCTGAGCCACATCGATCTTTGCAGCCCTGTTCCCGTCACCTGCAGTAACTCCCCGCCTGCTCTACTCCCCAGGCTCGTTCCCGCCTCCCTACCTCTGCCCTGCCATGGTCTCCAGGTGGCTGCCCAGTTCCTCTCCACCCATCCGAAGATTTCATGTACTTGAGCTCTGATCAGGATCACTGGCAGTCTTTTGTTCTTCCTCTTTTCGATACCACTTATGTTGGCCCTAAACCACACACTCTCTCTACGATTTTACTTAAATATTTTATATGTTTATATTTTATTTCTCCAACTTAACAGCTTTTTTTTTTTTAAACGGTGAATCTATAAATTTTTTTGTCTTTTCCCCCCAGTGCCTGATATCGTAGCTCATTGACTAAAAGTCTAACTGAGGGATCTGGGTAAGATGTCATCGTTTTGAGAATTTATCATCTATAAAATGGTAAAAATGGTGTAATATATTAGTCTTCTACAAAACATATTAATATTCTTTCAATTTGAAAGATAATCCATAATCTATAAGTAAAGTTTATAGAAAGTACATGAAAATAATGAAACTAAAGTGGATAGAGTTTATGTATTATATTCAAAATCAATGTTAGGGGATTTTCATGATTATTACATAAGCCACATAAATAAATAAAAATGGTGGAATAGAAAATTGTAGATTTTAAGGACAATGGGGGAAAATGGGATAATTAATATTTTATAAAGGGAATGGTTAGATAAAATTTAAAAATTGTATTTCTTATGTCATCGATAGTGAATTAAGCCATTTTAAAGTTAAGCCACTGATATTTGTCAGTATATTTGTCATTAATTTAACTAATTTGTTAACCTTGATTATGGCATAATTCCACTTGCTGTTAGAAGGTAAAACATCTATGATAGTAAAGATAGCAGGGACCTCTCTGTTACATTGCATAACTATAACTTCAATGAAACAAATTAAAATTCATCAAAAGCTACTTACATTCTGGTTCTCTCTAGTTTTCCAGTTTTATTTTTTACATTTCACTTTACACTATGTCCCGCATGCCAGTCAACCTGGACTCCAAGTACATTCTCCCTGTCTTCCCGTCTCCTCTGCCTCTATTGTTTGGAAGATGCTCTTCCTAATAGTGTCCTCATGTTCAGCCCCTTCCTCATACCACTCAGATCTCACCTGCACCATCAACTAACTTTCCTTGATTCCTAGAAATAATCAGACTCTTCTCTGAATTTCCTTACCCATTTCTGACTTTTCTGTGTCACTTACCTTTATATTATGTCCCATCAGTGTGAATGGACATAACGTTTCTAACAAACAAGATTCCTTTAGGGAAAGAATTGTCCCCACTTTATTCCCCTGGCCCCTTGCAAACCTATTACGTTCACTGAATTGGCCTCCAGGACTAGATTCAGAAACTTCAGCCTAGTTTCAGGGCCCATTCATTTATAGTCTCTCCTCTCTCCTCCTCTTTTTGCATTTTGGTTTCTTTCTTTCAGACTTGCTGTCCCTACTGGAACCATGGCCTTGGCAGATACAGGCTTATATATGGCCATATGACAGAGAGGAAATAAAAATTTTCCAGACCAATTCCACTTAGAAAAACAGGGAGGGGCCTTGATGACCATGGCTTGGAGCATGTGCTCATCCCTGGAGTAGTAACTGTGGCCATAGTACAGTGTGATGATTGTCCTGGCCAGGGCACAGGCCCTTCTCACAGCCATGACGTCAGGTCTGTTAGAAGTAGGGAAGGAGTGCCGGGCAGACAAAGCCAGTGTCCCCTAAAAGTAGACAGAAGGAACCTTTCACAGTCTCAATACACAAAGACAGGCACTGATAATAGTTTGGCATTTTCTTTGCATTTTTTTTCGATTTATTGTTGAAATTGGACTGAATATATAATTTTGGATTTTATTTCCTTACTTATCAGTATAAATTCTCCATAAACATACCAGGTGCTTGGGGATAGCATTTCCTGAACATGCCGGGCATGTCACCAAGGAACGCATCTGACTTCAGATCACAGGACCATTTTTCTGTCTCCACACCATGATTTTTGAGCTGGTCAGATAAAGATTTAAGGCAAAACTAAGTCATGAGTGAACTTGGAACTGTGTGATCATAGCAAACATTTTCTTAGGCTATATTTTCCCTGGCAGATTCTGCTCACGCGCTTTCCAACTTGTATGTGCATTTCCCCCGCCAGGTAGACTTACAGATTGCATTTCAATGAGTAGATTCAAGAGGAAAAGCATATATTTCATGTCTTCAGAACTTTAGTTATGTCTACGTAATAGAAAATACATAGTTTATACATGTTTTCATGAGAAATAACCTAATACCAAGAGCTGTGAGCATTTCTTTGTTAACACACTGTGGCTTCCCACCCCTGTTAATAACATTTCTGGCGAAATCCAAGGCTTTTATTGCTTTTCCACTATAGAATCAAGGAGTGTAGAGTTGTAATCAATTTTTCTCGCCTAATGTTTACACTTTACAGAAGTTCCTTTTACAAACTCACCATATCCGGTCATGCTTCCTTAGTTTGAATGTGTGGAGCCTGACCACTTGGCTTCCCATCGTAAGGTAGCTCTGTCTGGAGACTCGGACCCCTTCCCCCACCAGTCTCTGTCTGAATCTACTGTCATTCACTGTTCTTATGTTGATCATAATTTTTCTTTTAGAATTCTATAAAAAATTGTACATACCTAATCTATTCACCTACCTAGTTATCATTTATTTATCTATAAAAATTCCCTTCAAACGCCTAATGAAAACTGTCATACCTTCCCTTCGCTTTTCTCTTCATGTTGCTAACCACAGTCAGATCTTTCAGTCACTCCTGGGGAGAATGTTACCTTAACGCTGGCCATTCCTCTTCCATTTCAGTATGGACAAGTTCTTTTTAAAACACAGCTTCCGAAGTAAACCTTTTCTGCCATAGGAGAGAGTCCGTTGGGCCTCTCCCTGCCATGATGTGGACTTTTCTTTACATTCTGAATGTGGCAGAACCCAGTGACCAGAGCCCGGCCACTTAGACTCGAGCTCGGGCTTCACCTTTATCTGGCAGCGTGGCCTTGGACAGGTCCCACTCTCTGCACCCAGGCGCTTTCACCTGCCCAGGGCCGGTGTCGGTGGAAGCTGCCCTGTGGGCTGTGGAGAGGATCACATCCTGGGCCAACAGGGAGCTTTCTACTGCGAATACTTTCTGCGCTGTTATCATCTAACTCCTGGTGCTATTTTGACAGCCAGATCGGGACTCTTGTTTACCACCTTCGGGCCCCGAACCTGAGGCTTTCCCAGCCGGGAGCGACCTCCCGGGGCAGTCGTAGGGCTGGCTCCCCCTCGACCCCTAGCAGCTGGATGGCGGTCCTCAGAGCCGCCTCCCTCACTGTTGTTTGCAACAGTCTGTTCTTGCCCTGGTCATTCTTGAGCCCTGTGCTCTTATTTTATTTTCTCCGCCGATCCGATCCCTGTCTGCCCTTGCCGCCTTCGTTAATTGGCTTGATTAGTTGTGCCCTCTCCCCCGCCCCGCCCTGGGATGAATGAGACACGAGGCCAGGCACCTCATTCGCTCCTTCGCTGGTGTTGGGCACCCAGGGTCCTGCCTGGCGCACAGGAAGCACGCAGCCAACTTCGCCGCGTAACAGCTTTGGGTCCGGGAAAACTTCCAGATACTTTCAGCTTATTTTTTTCTAAGATAGATTTCCGCCGCCTTGTATTAATGTCACTGCCATTTAAAACGTGAATCCTGGAACTGTATCGATCCTTACTACGTCCGGCTTCTCACTTTCCACCCAGAGTTTCGATATTTCCACGTTGTATTGGAGTCGATGCTGGACGTTATGGTAATTACGATCATTTTATGGAAGCGATAACGTTAAACATGTGTTGAGTGCTTGTTATATAGGAGGGATTCGTAAATCTTGACATGTCTCATTTAATACTTAAAACGAGCCAATGAGGTAAATACCATTTTATACCAATGGGATTTGAACCCAGGAAGTCTGACTTGATCAGCTGCAGGTTCACTGGCGTCATAAACAACCTTCTTTGGAGCTTTACATCCGTTTTCAAATGTGATATATGTTTCATCTATGTGTCTAAGAGACCCAAGACAATACTAAGCCTTGCGACACACCAGTGCCTTCCATCTGCTTAACGCTGAGCTAATAATCCATTCATTTTGGTCATGTTGCCAACCACCTCAGGACCCTGATAAAGCTGCTGTGGGGAAGTTGGTGAGGGCTTAATGGAAGGCAGGATACGCTCTGTGGCATTTCTGTGAAATACAAACTATATTTTCTAGCAGGAATATGGTTTTACCAACCCTTTTTGCTATAGTCTGAAAAGCATATCCTTTTCTGCATGTTCACATCTCGTCTTATTTCCCAGAGGATTTGCAGCGACTTGCCACAGTTATACCCAGTAAAATAATGGCATGATGTAAGTAAGACTAAAAAATCAAATACAGAGAAAGATAAGAGTCAGGCAGAGGACTCTGGGGTAGAGGCTGGTCTTAGAGAGAAAGAAAAATATTCAGACCTTCAGGGACCACACACAGTTGCCTTGGTTGAATCTCAAATTTGCAATTTTTTTTTTTTTTTACTACTCCCTGGATAGCCAATTAAAAAAAAGAGAGAGACAGATCGGTTCTTACTGTCAGTGAGGAAAATCCGCATCAATTACTCAAGGACAACACAACTTTCCTATTACATATCTTGGTAATATATTTCTACACGGGCCTTTTTGTGAGGTGTGCTCTGTGATGGGGTGGATAATAACCTTCCTCAGCACGCCTGCCGGGAACTGCTGTGGCTTCTTCTTGCATTGCCCTCCGTGGAAGCTGAGACCGAGGAGCCACAACGTGACTCCAGTAGGCAAATCCAGAGGGATGGAAAACGCAGCCCACGGGGTGAAGGCGTAGCAGAGCTTCGCGGCTGTCTATTCTAACCCGCCTCCATTCGCATTCACCTGCCCCAGAGTTTGGCTGCATTTAGACAGCAGGCTGCTCCAAGCAGCTTTCTCTGGAGAGTATTTGAAGTGCTCCAAGTGGGTTACTTGTTGGGTCTGTGTGTTTCAGGGAACAAATGAGAAAATGCAGAAGATGACCGTCTTTTCTGGAAGTTAAGGACCTACCCAAGTTTCATTGTTTTAATTAAAGGACTATAACCGTATCCATCAATTCCATCAATATGTTTGGAGCTCAAAATATGGGCTAAGAATTGTCCAAGGAGCTTGGGATACAACTACCAACAACAGCAGCCAAAGACCCAAAACCTCCGCCCCCTTGGAGGTGACATCTAGTGGAGGGTATAAACAGTAAACAAATACGCAAGGAAGTAAGATTGTGGGACAGATGGCGATACGTTCTTTGCAGAGAAATGAGAAAAGCAAAATGGGAGGGTGTGGTGGGGGGAGGAAGGTGGAGGTTTACTCTGTTAAAGAATGAGCTCAAGGAGCGTCGCCCTGGGAGGGGGGCTGGAGCAGGCAGCTGGGCTGAGCGATGCCGAGGCCACAAGGGCAGTCCTCACAGAGGAGGCGGCCGGGGTGGCAGCGCTTAGCCAGCGGCCTGGCATTTGGACAAGCAACAAAGGGGCCTTCCCTGTAGGATGAAAGCAGAGTGAGTGAGCCGAGGTCAGAAAGGTAGCAGAGAACCAGATCACGGTGCTCTGGGCCGTGGTTGGGACCTTGGATTCGAGCCGGAGGGAGGACTGCGTGGAAGTGACATGATCTGACTTTGATTTTAGAAGGTGCACCCTGGCTCCTGTGTGGAAAATAAAGTAAAGAGGGTCAGGGCCGCTGCGAGGACAGCATTTGGAATTCTTTGCCACAAAGCGGGGTGGGGGTGGGAATAAAGAGCGTGGATGATTTGTGGGTGTGATCGTATAATTTTTGAAATCTTCGTAAACTGAATACGTAGGCTTCTAACTTATATTAGAACAGAGGTTTAACTCTAGTCATCTTACTCTCTGGAAAATCAGAATCAGTGAAAATCCTGAAAGAAAAGTGTAGGGGATTATTTCTCCTGTGAGGCACTTGTTAGGGCTCCCCAGTTCTTTGGGGAAGACACATGCCGTGGTTTCCTCTTTTTCCGACCTCACTTCTCCGACCTTAACTGCTTCTTGAGCATGTTCCGCAGTTTCTCATTTACCTCATTTATGAAAACTTGGTGTGAAGCTTTCGCCTCTTGCCCAAGTTAGAGCTCCACCGCCCCTCACAGACTAGACTTGTGACGGGGTTACGGGACGTCAGGGCCCAGCTCCTCTGAGTTGGGGGGCTCGGAAACACGGAGAGGTCTGCGTGGGGGTGTGAAGTGCAGAGTCCCTTTAGGTTTAAGACTCCTCCCTCGAGCCTGCACCATTCGCTGTTGACCTGGTGATTGCTCCCTAGGTGGTACGTGCCTTTTTCAGGGTGCAGGGGTCAGGTGTGTCTTGGCCCCTCTCCCTCCCCTTGGAGGAGGCAGCCTGTTTGATCCTAAGCCCTGCCACAAGCCCGCCAGCATCCTCCCATGTCGGAGCCCACCTGGCTGACCTAGGGACCGATCGCCAAGGGCATCTTCCCCTCCTCTCACCTCTACACTCCTCGAAGTAGAACCACAGGGACTACCAGGGGCACTGGGATGGGGTTGCCCCTCCTTCCGCCCTCAGGCGTGGCCTCTCCTGGCTGTACTGACCCAGACTACTGTGTCTGGCCCAAACCTCCAGAATGGGGCTGGCACCAGTCACTGTGCTTACACACCCCTGCATGTTCCAGGGGACACACGCCAAGCTCTGTAGTAAGTCTCTTACCTAGCTGCTCCAGGAGCAGGGCTGGGTGGGCCTCCAGGGACTGGGTGGGCGGTGCCTGCCCCCGGAGGGATTGGGAGTAGAGACTACCACCACTCGTGACCAAAGCCAGCAGCTAATTGGGGGAGGGAAGAAGAAAAATCTCTCCATGAAAATCTCCTCCTTTCCCATGAAAGAAACCAACAACCCCAGTTCCCTTCCACCCATCCCCGGTGTGTCAGTGGGTAGTAGTTGGGTGGTTCCACCTCCTCCTAGCAAGCCCCCGGCCGTGGAGGAGGCTGTCTCCAATGTACTGCAGTTTATTGGTGGCTCTGGGTGGGTCTTGGGCCTAATTCTCAGATATCAGAGAAGTTCTGATGTAATCCTGCTAAATACTATTTTGTTGCACATTTCTCACTGCTCTCAGACTAACTACAGAAAGCAAACAAAAGAAAGAAGTGACACTTCTTTGCATGTCCCCTTCCTGATGTGGAATGTGGCAGTCTGTTTTCTGAACAGATCTTTCTAAGGTCTGAGTGCGTTAGATACACTGAAAATATCAGTGTAGAAACGGAAAGGGGTGTCGGCAAATTGCCTTCCCATCTTCGTTCAAGGCCTGTGCGTGATTTCAGTGCTTTTACCTCTTAGTGACGTCCAGGGGAGGCTGAGATCTTGCCTAGAGAGAAAGACTTGGATGTGCTGTTTTGTATATAGTGACGTTTCTCAAAGACGACATTCTTTACTTACTGCTCTTGCCCCAAAAGGAGAGGAGGGATTTGAGGAATTAAAGAAATGCCAAGAGGCAGGGGGACATCAGGCTCCGTGGTGGAGTTCTCTCTCTGCTATGTTTTCTCACTTCAAGGTATTTGATTTGTGAATACACCTGATAGTAGCTTATGTTTACCAAGCGTTTACTGTATCCCAAGTACCGCGCTAAGGGTTTATAAGCTCTGTGTTGCTTAACGCTCATGATGGCCTCGTGTGGGAGGTGACGTTAGAGTAGAAACGCTACTGTGATATTCTGACCACGGTGACGTGGATTAGCTGACCGACTCCTTTAGGCTTTTCTTCTATAACCTGTTGATAATCTTCCGAATTGTCCCATATTTCTGCAAGGTTATTCTAAGGAATATTTTCAGATGCCTTGTTAAAGCCTTTAATGCATGTTAGTATGAAAGCTAAGCATTATTATGGGCTTAAAATGTGCCAGTTTTATGCTAACTTATATGTACATCTTATATAACACCCAAGGTGTTATATAAGAAATAGGATCAGCCCATCTCAAAGCAATGAAGAAGATTTGATCAAGGACATCCCAAACTCATGCCCATAGAAAATGCAGGCACCAGGATGTGGGCCAGATGCATCTGACCACAGCCCAAGCATTGAGCCCCCGCTCTGCCACCTCGCCTTGTGGCCCGTTGTGAGAACAGAAATAAAATTCCCAGTGAACACAAGCTGGGCTCCAGTGCTTATTGCTGCACCTTTTTGATAACAAAACATGCCCTAAGCAGTTAGCCCATTAATTTTGTTAAATTTCCAAAAAAGCTAAAGCAGTAAAATGCCCTTTTATGGAATCTAAAGATTTGAACTTGAAACATTTTCGGACGGCAGAACGGAACTTAGGCTAAGGACTGAACATGAAATAACACTTGTTCAACTTAGACGCTGCCTGAAAGGGGCATAGTAATAGTCACAAGTTGTGGGGAGGCTGGATGGGATCATTAAATCATGTAAAACTCATTGAATTGTTTTGTGTATATAGGGAGTGTTCAAAAAATAGCCAGATTATAATTATTACGATTCCCTTTTATAGCTGAGAAAACTCGAAACTCGGGCTCAGAAGGGTTGAGTGGCTCCCTCAAGTTCACAGTTAGTGCAAAATCAGGAATTTGAACCCAGCTCTTTCTGACTCCAGATGCAGTGCTCTTCCTAATATGTCATCATTTGTATTCACTGAACTGTGCTCCCCCAGTTCTGACTGTATGAGCTGAGTTCTCTGTTGGGCTCCTAGTCCGACTGAGTCCCTCTCCTCACGAAGCCCACATCCCAGCTCCTCTGAAACTGCTTCTCCCCATGCCCCGCAGGCCCCGGCGTCAGCACCAGGAGGGCTGAGTCCCACCAAGCTCTAGGACTTCTTGTAGCAGGGAAAGAGCGACTGCCTTAGGCCGACAGTGAGGGGAGGAGGGCTCCCTAAGGACGGAAATGGCCAGATGCCTCTTCTGTGATTCGAGAGCAGTGGCGGGGCAGCCACAGCAGCCAGGCCGAGCGCTGGGAGGACACGGGGATCGCAGCTGAGATGGCACGGGCGGCCTTGGCGGGTGTTAGGCCTGCGCAGTCTTCACCTTCGCTTAGCAGGGTGTTAAGAGTTCCGGCCCTCTTGTGGAATCTCCGGGCTTGCGTCTTACCTCTGGGCTTGTGTCTTCCCTCAGCTGCTTGGATATTGCATGATTCTGTGGGGGTGACTCAAGCTCCCCTCAGCTTCCTTGTCTGCAGGATTAGTGTCACAATAGTGCTGACTTTATAGGATCTTTATAGCCAGGGCTGCTTAGCACACAGACGGTATTCAGTCGATGTTAATTAACATCAACATATGTCCAGCACCGTATCATCTCATTTAATCATCACATCATGCCTGGGATATAGGCATTATTAATATCTTCGCTGAATAGATGAAGAACCAAGTTTGCACAGCTACTAAGTGCCCCAAATAAAGCTACATATAAACCATCCGTCTCTCCGGCCTGTGCTTCCTGCCCTGTGCTGGGCCACCTCCTGAGGAACCTGAGGAGCCTGTGTGCAACGCTTAGAAGACAAGTAGAGCTCAGCTTCCAGGTCTCAAGATTTTGTTAAGGGTTGTAAGCGTTCTAAGAGAGAGATGTGAGTCCCGTGTCTTGGGGCATGGGTGGGGAGCAGTGAGTGGGCAAACATCTCTCTGTGGATTGGGAACAGAATTAAACAAGCTGGCATCTGAGGTGTGAGGCGTGGATAGATGGTAGAAGTTCCTGGTTTTCAGATTCAGCTGGACATGGGTTAGGATTCCAGCTCAGCTTACATCCCAGGCTTTCCCACCTGTGTACCTGGGGAACAACTGGTAAGTGCATCAGTTCAACTCTCTGAGCCCCAGTATCCTAAGCAGGGGGTGGGGGAAGGGGGTGGGGGGAAAGAGAGGGAGGGAGGGGTCTGATTTCTGTTGCAGTCGGGACTGTGCAATACTTGATAGATAGAGCGTGGTGCGTAGGACTAGAGCCCGTTTCCACCCCTTTTCCCATGGCTGACAGAGAGGAATAAACCTTCCATTTGATGGGAAAAAAGCAGTCAAGGTGGTGGGAACATCAGCAGGAGAGGGGCAGAGGTAGAAATCACAGGGGTGTTTGGAAAATTGCAAATAGCGTGAACCTGTGCGAGTGCCTGTCACACAGTTTAGGTGTGAGATGAGAATGGACGGGAAGGTGGTTTTCACGCTCTGAATATTCTTCTTAAAAAGTTTATTACCCATAGGATCCACTGACATTTTCTGAGTGAGAAATAAGACAGGCCCTGGGCTTCAGAGAGGGGGCGGGGGGGTAATATATTTTCAGTGTCTAGGGCAACTGATACGCAGAAAGGACACAGCCGGGAGGGAGAGGAGCTGAGGGCAGAGATGTTGGAACGGTGTGGTTCAGGTTAAATTAAAGCAGTGGCCCTGGTAATAAAAAGGAAAAGAAAAATAAGCAGCAGGGTAGTCATGTCAGTTAGCTTTTGCTGGGAGGCAGGACCCTCTAAGATAACAGGCCTTTAGGATTCGGGAGTTTGCAAGGTCTAAGCCTTTCTATACAAGAGTCACGTCTTTAAGAGTTTGCCCAAGGGGAACAGGTTTGTTTGACTGGAGAAACTGCAGAGTATACTTAGAGGGTAAAATATTTTCAAAACAAATTCAAATGAACCAACAAGCAAGTGACAATATATAAAAGAGGGAGGGAGGAAAAGAGGGAGGGAGGAGAGAGAGCGAGAGCTCTCAAAGCAATGGCCATACTGGGAAGTAAAGACCTTTGTTTCTTTCAATAATTAGGCTGCTCCTGGGTGTCTGGCCCCACAGGAGGTAATATCTACAGTGCAGCTCGCTGATCTTTTCTAATTAGCCCAACTGACTTCATCTCCACATACAGAGGTTCTTAAAGGATATAATTTTTTCCCCAAATGGAAACTTGCTCCTGATGCTAGGAACTTAGAAACTAAATTTCAGTCCAACGGTTGTGTTTCAAATCAGCTTCTTAGGAGTCTGGAAGCCTAGTTTCTCTGATCTGGAACGAACGCGTCTCCGCCTCTGCGGGCAGGAACCTGTGTGAGAGGGGACGCTGTGTGCACACCCAGCGTTTATTTGGCATAAGCTTTCACCCTTCGTATCTATTCTGTACAAAATGAAAAATAAATGAACAGAAATGAACAGAAGTCCCTGTGATGCCTCAGCATCAGCTCTACGCCTCACAGCATGCAGGCACCGGGAAGATTTTCTCCAAGTGCATTTTCTCCGGTAGATGATTTATTTAGCAACCCCACGCCCACCGCCGATTCTGCCGTGGACTCATTTATTCTAGCAGTGGGGTTGATTGCAGATCCCCACAGACGGTTGAAGCATGGAGGGTTTTTATTGTACCTCATGCAATGTTTCATTATCAGCACTGTTTAAGCAAAAGACCGGCTAATCCATAAGCATTGCTGTTTGGCTTTTGGATGCATTTTTGTATTTATGGTCAATGTTAGGGACTGAAGGAAATAACACATTGGCAGTAGGTGCTCCGTGAAGGTTAGGAGGGTTTGCATGTGGTGTGGATGTATGTGACACCGGGCGACTACGTCACCATGCGAACAGATGCCTGACGCCGTCTATCGTCAGGGAGATCTCTGGTGGCAGAACTTGGGAGATGCCAGAATTCTCTGTGCTTATGTTTTGGCTCTTTCCTTCCTGTTGACCATGCTATCGAGAGAAATTGAGTCGGTCCGTTTTAAGCTTGGATGGAGATAGGCTTGTCCTGGTTCATCTTTGTGCCTCTTCCCTCCACAGCACAGAGTAAGTGCTTGCGGACAGCTCCGCTGATGCAGTTGGGGCTCTGCCCACCTGTGGCCCCCCAGCCTGTCTCCAGGCCATGTGTGGACAGGTTGCAAGCCGCTGGCCGCCTGCATCTACTGAGCTTGCTCTCTGGCTGTGGAGCCTGCTGGGCCGTGCTCAAGGCAGACCGACGTGCCAGGAACGTGGACAGAATTGGTAGATAAACGCAGGCAGGAATTTGTGGGTAAATATTCTGGCTTTCTTGTCTCTCTGAGATGACTCTAAGGTGTGTCCACACACTCTCAGAGGCTCCCTGGTGAGACCAGATCCCACTTGTCCACAGCAAAAACCTGGCCATTGACTGGGTTTTCCCTCTTCCCGGTCTCGCTGACCCACCTCCTCACCTTGTTTCCTGGGATCTTCTCTCAAATAAACTACCTGCACCCAAATTTCTGCCTCAGAGTGTGCTTTCAGGTGGGACGCCAGGTGAGGACAGGTACGGATTTTAGAGCAGGACAAGTTCTGGCTCCTTTACTATATAGTTCTTAACTTGGGGAAACTATCAGGCATCTTTTTACTTCATTTTCTCATCTCTAGAAAAGGGAAATGATAATACCTGTCTAATGTTTTTGTGACGCTTTAACTGAGAGAATACATATCAATGTACAATGCCTGCCCCATGGTACCTTCTCAGTAAACATTCACTTTCATCATCATTATTAATGTTTGCATACGTAAAGTCATCTCTAAAGAGGTGGCACGAACAGTTGTAGACAGCTACAGGATTTAAAATTCTGGTTCTTTCTCACACCCATGTGAACTCTCATTGCCCCAGGTCAGTGGGGCGACCTGCAGACCTTAAGAAAGAACGAAGCTAGTGAGTGAAAAGCCAGGCTGCCCCTGCTTGAGTGAACCATGCGGCGTGGACGCTGAATGAGAGCTCAGTGGGGGGAAGCGAAGTGGATTAACATTGAAATTTGCGTTCCTGACACACCCACCGAGGTGATCTAAGAATGGTTTTCTAGAGCTTTGGCTAAAACGTAGTCAGTGGTGCCTCTGCCCAAGTGTAACATAGTGTGTTAAGAAGGAATATTCAGGCCTGGCTGGTGTGGCTCAGTGGTTGAGCATCGACGTAGGACCCAGGAGATCGCGGTTCAATTCCCAGTCAGGGCACATGCCCAGGTTGCAGGCTCGATCCCCATTCGGGGGCGTGCAGGAGGCAGTGGATCAATGACTCTCTCATCATTGATGTTTCTGTCTCTCTCTCCCTTTCCCTTCCTCTCTCTGAAGCAATAAAAACAAAAAATAAAATAAATAAAATATTAAGTAGCAGCCTGCCAGAAATTAGTAATAGTCTCTGCCCTAAGAAGATCAAATAAAATATAAGGAAAAAAAGAATTAAAAACAAAGCTATAATCAGTTTTATGCAGTAATCCTAGGACTTGGTGATGGGTGGGGTTAATCAGAGAACAAGTGAGACAAAGAAACCACCATTTATTGAACATCTGCTGAAGGCCTCTGTGCCAGGGATGTCAATAGTCCCATTTCACAGATGGGAATACTGAGAACCCAGGTCCACTGCTCCACTCTGAGAAAACCATTCTTTCCACCATAGACCATGTCGTCCAGGTGAAAATATCCCCAAAGAGCTGGTGTTGGGTTCCAAGTCCAAGGAGGCGAGAAATGTGACATTACAATTAGGTGATGGAGACTGTCTCAGGAACACAGAGGTTTATGAGCAAATTCTTGGAAGCAGAGAGAGATTGTGATCCTGGAGCCAAGGCAGGGCAGCCCTTTGGTTCAAAGGGAGAGCTGAGCTTGAGGATTCGGGTAGAAATGCAGAAGTCAGGCTCGGTGGCTTTGGTTGGTGGAAGGAGTCTGCAGTAAGCATTTGGGTCACGTCGAATTCAACCCTGCTTTTGAACTGCTGTTTTTTTCAGATCAGGTGCTATAGAGCAAAACTTGAGTAAGGCGAGTCCCCAGCTTTGTGAAGAGAATAGTTTAGTGCCTTAGGTTTTGGCCCCAGGCCCTGTTGAAAGTGGTCTGGATTTGGGGTTTGATCCAGAAGAGTGGATATGGAATCAGACTGTGACGGTAGTTGACAAAATGTCCCAAGATATTTGATCGTAGCAAAACTAATGCTGTGAAAATACAGATGTAAGGCAGCTGGGAGGCAGACAAGGCTCTTGAGGACAGGAAAAGATATAATAGAGATGTTTGTGCAATGTGGCTGGGCGTGGTGTTTGGACTTAGCAGCTCAGGTGTGCTGTGAGCCCAGGACCAGACAGCCCCCGCAGCGCCAGTGCTTGTAGTCCGCCGCAAAGTACTGAAGACCCGAACGATCCCTTCCTCCCTGGTGATCGGGAGGCACCTACTGTGCATCTGTGACAGCAGGTTCCACTTTGTGCTAAAACGGTGGGGTCACCTTTATGTCTCTACCTTGACACTGTATGTTTCCTGAGGGCAAGAGCTGTGTCTTCTTTTCAACTTCCAGACACTTAAAATGGAACATGGCTCATAGTTCAAGGTCCATAAATATCTGAATGAAGAAATTCCCCTAAGAAAGAACGGCAAACTCTTCCTTCGAGGTTATTGTTGTTGTTACAAAGTAGGTACACATTTCATTAAACCTAATGAAGCAATGTAGCAAATCCCCTCTGCATCGGCTGTGACAGAACACGCCCAAGGGACTCAATAGACTTCCCTGTTTAACGCGGCGGCTCATGGACCCGCAGTCATTTGACAAACAATCTTGGAGCGTCTGCTTTATGGCAGGCATCTTGCTGAGCGCTGGAGACTATGTTCAGTGGCTTTAGAACGCCCGCTGTTGGTTGGAAACATTCGTGGAGAGGTCCTGAGGGCTGCGGGATGCGGCAGTGTGGCCTTTTAGGCTGTCCCAGGAAGGGCCCCGTTGCTTGAGCGGACTTGAGCTGGTATTGAACCTGAGGTGTCATCCGAGGACAGAACGCGAGAGGGCGCCAGAGAACAAGAAACCGAACCAGAGGACCCACCGAGCGGAGACCGTGCTCACGTGCGATCCTGCGGCAGTTTCTTTCTCGCTGGGACAGATGCCTGTGCGTGACCTAAACTTGTAGGGACGGAACCCAGAGAGCGGCCTGCCTAGTACAGGTGATGCGCTAACACGCTTTAAGGTCCCCTGTGTCTAAGCAGCTGGCTCCTCGGCTCAGGGGAAGGCTGGGTCAGTCGCTGTAGTTTTGAGACAAGGATGCTTTATCGGTTTCTGGCTCTGCCCTGTGATTAGAATCTGAGAAATGCCACCCACGCCTTCCATGGCATCCTTAGGCACAGCTCATGATCTCCCCGGGAGGGCGGCCTTTTGCAGGTGAGAGCGAGCGAAGGCTGCGGGTCTCTGTGGGCATGTGCACAGAGCTAACCTGCTCCACCTGGCCCTGGGGTGCAAGCCCCGTATTTCTGGTTACCTCCCAGTCATTTCCACCTGCACGCACCGCAGATGCCTCCAACTCAGGACCTGCAAAATCGAGCGTGTCTGTGTTTCTTCCAAGCTCAGCTCTCCTCTCTTCGCTTCACCTAAAATAGGTGGCAGGACGGAGTTAAACAGGCTGGAAACGTGGACGTGATCTTGCCTTTTGGGCAACCGCCCCTCCCAGACCCACCGCATTCATGCAGCTCGTCACCTTTTATTTATACCTTTTTATTTTTCTCTCTCTCTACTGTAGAGTATTTTTAATTCAAGGTTGTTTGCCTCTTCCCTGAACTCAGTGAGCTCTGTAGTGTGTCTGTCTGCCCGTCACCTGATTTTCTCCAATTCTTTTTTTTTCTTCTAAATCTGAGCTCTCCAAAGGTTTTCCCTTGTATGCGGAATATTGTTCAGATCCTTAGCAATGCACACAACCTAGGTATGGATTTCACTGCCTTAGCTCTCGCTCCCCAGCCCACATTTCCTCCGCTCCCCAGGGCTCACAAACACCAGTGCCCTCCTTGCTTTGCCCAGTTCCCCGCAGTTAACCCTCCTTGACCCACAGTGACCTCTGGGAGGTGGGGGGCAGCGTACAGGCTGAGCCCCGAGTTCTAGAACTAGCCCAGCAGGCCGCACACTGCAACCACCGGCCCGGTATTCTCCACCACCTCTTTACTTAAAATAACCTTTATTTCTGTAAATCTAGAAAATGCAAACTAATCTGTAGGGACACAAGAGGTTAGGGTTAGGGCTTATCACATGTCAGTTGCAGCTCAGAATTTACAAGAAATTTAAAAGAAAAATTAGGGGAAAAGTCACGGATACTGTTCAGCAGCAGGCGCTCCCATAGTCTCCGCCTCCGGTAGCCTGCAGAGTCCCTGTGTTTTCATGGAGAGGTCACTGGAGTGACTTCCCAGAGTCCCGGGTTCCCCCTGGGATCCCCCCTCCCTTGCGGGGGGTGCTGCCTCAACTGTTACTCAGACTTCGTTCCTAGGTATTGCGTTTCTCTTTGAGAGTGCGGGGGCTCGTCTGGGAAAATATTCCTTCATAGTCGCAGAAAAATAGGGCTGTTGAGTTTTCTTGTTTGGGTAAATTACCCATCTGAATTGAACATCATATAATTGAGCCTCCCAAATTCATCTTCTCCTTTTCACAATTTGACAATAATAGGATGTCTTCAGTTAGGTTGAGCAAGTACAACTTTATAAAAGAAATGTAAGAGGAAATTAGAAATAAACGTTTTATGAGACATGCTAGACCTTAGCATGGAAGATATTACTGGGACATTTTCCATCGCTCAGCCTCATCAAGGACACTGGCTTCACACAGTGGCCTTGAAGTTGAGTTGACTGGTACAGGAATTTATAAGCTTCTTAAGACGCCCCAAAGCTCACAGCTGAACAGTGATCCCCGGAGAGGAGAATTTGCTGGTGTTTCTCCAAAGCTCGGCTGTTTAAAATCCAAATGACCCAACGTAGCCTTGCTTATCTCTAGGTAAGTCTCCTTAGCAACCTACCAGCACCCTTAGGATGCTCAAAGAGATACGATTTAACATGGGTGTAAACCGGGGACTGAAGAAACGAAAGACTATCGTCATGTTATTACAGGCTTCAGGGTAGCCTGTTGGAATAGCCATTTTATGAGTCGCTAGTTTCTCCTTTATCAGTCTCCTTGGACACGGAAAGGCGACGTGGGAGTCTGGGCAGGACACGTTTCCTATGTTGTCTCATGCAGCTCCCACCATAGCCCCTGGGGAAAGTCACTGATGCCCTCACTGGGCTACAACTTGGAGAGACTGAGGCTGGCAGATGTGCAGGTGTTTGTCCAAGGTCACACAGCTAGTGGGTGCCGGAGCAGGAACCTGAAGCCCAGTCTTGCTGATGTATAGTGTTTGCATGGACTTTGTGGGGTTTCTTTAGATTTTTACAGTAAAGAATTCAGTTCTTCAGGACATTTTCTCCGGTGTGTGTTTGGAGCGTCTAGCGCCTCTCCAGCCCTTTCTTTGTGAAATACGCGTTGTACTTCTTTGGCTGAAAAAGGCAGTCAGGAGCTGGTCTCTCTGCCTCCACCCCCACCCTCCTTCCTGGCCTTACACTTGAAGGCTAGAAGGATTTTTCTTAAACAGTAATCTGATCATGTCAGTCCCCGTGGCATGTGGGGAATCACCTTGACGCTCCAAGCGCACTCAGCCAGGCTGCCCTGCAGGTCATGGAACAGGAAAGCTCACAGACCAAATTATGATGTTTAATTATGTTTCATTGCATCAACCTAAAGCATGCAGCAAAAGGCAAGGGAGAGAAATGAGGCAGATGCCCGCGCTTAGGACAGTGAACAAGCAGATGGAAAGACTACTCCACCCTACCCTTCGGTTACACAGCGTCCATGTGTCTCGTTTTCTCTCTGCCATCTCAGCCTTCCCTGCTGATGGGGGGTTAGAAGGACCAGAGTGGAGGCTAAGAAAGGAGACGCAGCAGCGGGGAGGCGTCTGGGGCCATCACACACTCGCCCTACTGGAGAGACGCAAGGGGGAACAGATCTGCCGCAGCTTTAGCTCGTCAGTTAGCCTGGTGACCGGGTGTATGTTTTATCTGAGTGTTTCAAGCAGAGAAAATTATGGAGCCAGAATGGGACCCATGGGTGTTACCAATGGGTTGACCAGTTTAGAGATGACAGCTGTCAGTCATGCACGGTCTGAGCTTTCTAAATAGTTAAGGTTTACTAGCTGCTTCCCTCCCTTTCTATGTAGAAATTAGTGGCTCGGTCCACGAGAGGTGGCCTGTAAACAGCAGTCGTCGGGTGTTTCTTTGTATTTCTTCTTCAGACAATAATACAGAGAGGACGGGTGGGGTGAGAGGAGCGAAGGAGTAGGAATAGGCAGGGAGGGGGGGCCTTTCAGGAAAACCATCCCTTTGCTTGTAGATGTCATGTTCCAGTTGGGTTTTGTGATGTGATGCCGTCATTTTCGGGATATCTGCCATGATATGAGATGGCTGGAATTCCAGTTTGCTGTGGGCCTTGAGCGTGGGTTTCATAGTCACACGCATGGTAGGGGGAAAGGTATTTAACACCCTTACCGTTGCTGATGCTTCCTTCGTACGTACTGGCCATTAGTCACTTGAATGTTTTACGCACGTCACCCTGACTGAGCCTCACAAAACCTCATGAAGCAGTTGCTATGCTTGTCCTCTGCTTACAGGAGAAAGAAGTATAGAGCTGTGGTGAGTTAAAGGGCTGCGGGGCAAGAGCTTCCATGTGGCCACATTTGATTTAGGTTCTCGGAGTGCTTAGGGGTAACCTGATGAAATAATCAGGTATAGTCTGGTGGAGTTGGAGTATCACATGTGCTCTGAAAGGTTATAAAAATTTATACTGGGGCCAGATTCCGAAGGTCTTTGTACGCTTTCTTTGCACCTAGACACCTAGTGGCCTTTGGGATTTTAAGTAGGAGCTGACATGAAGAAATTTCTGTGGACGCATAGTACTTCTGACTACAGTGTGACAGGTTGATAGAGAGGGAGACTGAGAGCACATCTATAGCAATACCTGCTGTGAGAGTGGAGGAGGCCAGGGCCCAGGTAGGGCGGGCCTGGCAGAGAGAGTGCCCTCGGGCTGTACCTAGAAGGCAGAGCTGCCCAGTGTGGCTGCTGCTTGGATGCAGAAGGTGAGCGAAAGGGGAGAACCCCGTTTGACTGCCAGCTTAATGGTTTGAGGGGCTGGCTGCTGATGGCCTTGAGAGAGATGCTGGAGGAGAGAAAGGGTTGGCAAAATAAGATATGCGAGGAGATCACCCAGAAAAGAGAGGGAATAGGAAAATGGAATTGAAGAGAGAAATTAAATTGGCAAAAGACAAAAAGTCTGGAATCCTGGGGTTTCCATTTTTAATATTTTTACGGATGCTTCTTGTCAAGTTTAAAATGTGAGAACCATTGACTTAGTAGATGACTCCTTAACAGCTCTGGAAAATCTGAACGTGTCAATGGCCAGACTGTTCCAAGCCCATAAATGGCATCCCCCTGGGCGAGATGGGCCACTTGTGGTCCTATGTAGATCAGAAACAGAGTATGTTTCATGAAAGTGGAAAAAACAATACAATTTCATGCTTCTAAAAATACCTGCTCATAAACACTTTTGTATAGTCTGTGTTCTGGCAGCATTTTAATGATAAAAATCTTCAGAGTCTTATTTTTCCAGAAGAGAGATTGACCTCTGAGCAACGGATAGTATTGAGATCTCGCTTAGTCTGTTTCCCCTGGGAGTCTTCCCTGTTTCTCTCTTCTCCCATTTTATTTTGCTTTCTTTTCCCTCTTTGCCTTTCTTTGATTTTATGCACCCAGAAATTAAAGGCATGCCCATTGTATACACTGATTTAATAGTTTAATATTTTTCCCATAGAGCTTGTGTAGGTTATTTCACTGTGAGGATTAACCTTGGTACCTGCCAGCCACCCTTGGTTCATCCCTTGGCTAATGGCGGCTGGGTCGTGTTGTAGTTTAGGGCAAAAATGGAACCAGGCAGCCCAGATTCAAATCCCAGCAATGACTACCCATGTGACCTTGGAAAACTGTCTTAACTTTTTCCCACCTCAATTTCCTCAAATGCAAAGTGTGGATATGAGTAGGGCCTGCGTATCGGTCGGCCGGGCGCAGTCAGCAGCAGTGCCCAGCGCCTCGGTCAATCTCAGTGGCTTTAGAGACCAAAGCTTTACTTCCCACTCACGTTGCCCATCGTGGTTCTGCTGCAGCTCTGCTCCCTGCCCCCTTCACTTCTGGAACTTGGCTGATGGAGCAGCCCCAACCTGCCGCATCTTTTATTTGTAGCAAAGGGAAAAGAGAGTTGGGGGAGCCATGTGATGGCTACTTCTAAATCTTCTAAGTGGCCCAAGCCACTCCTGTTCATAATCCTTTGGCTATAAAGTAAGCCACACAAAATTCCTCATCTATTGGGACAGGAAATAGAATCCCCCAGAAAGGATGGTCCTATAAAGAAAAAAGCTGACAGAAAGGGGCAGCAAATAGTGTCAAAAATAATGCAATCAACCACGGCAACCTTATGGGATTGATGTCTTAAAGTAATCACTGTAGGTAAGGCACACAGAGGGGCATTTGGTGACTGGTGTCTGATAAGTAAAGTATATATATTACCTATTCCTAACAGTCTAATGCACATATGAGAAGTTTTTTCATTCATTCTTCAACTTTGAGAATCCACTGTGCATGCCAGGGACAGCGCTGTTTGGAGCTGAGAAGGCTACAGAAATGAAGGTCTTGGCCTCTGCTTGTGGGATCTCTGTGGTCCCGATGAACAAATATGAAGAGAAGAGACTGGTTCATGATTCAGAGTTTCAGGTAGAGTAAGTACCCCACCAGCTGGGTACCCGGTGCACCCTCTGTACCCATTCCTCCCACACAGTTGGTTTTTATTTGTTCGGCTCTGAGCTCTGATTACACTGTGTGTGTCTTTGTCTTTGTGTCCCAGGAACACCCACGGCGCCTGCAGAGTAGGCGCTGCACTTTCCAGTCAAGCTCCCCTTCCTTTCTACAGCAGAAGTGGGTGGTCGCTTTACCTCTTCGGTAGGAATAGTTTCCTTCTGCCTGATGCCCCAGGTGATCAGGAATCCAGGGTGCATGGGAGAAGCAGTCAGCGGTCTGAAGTTCACTACCATTCTGTATCCAAAGCATTGCACGGAGGTGTAAATACAACATATGAAAATTCGTGATGTTTGCCAAGGCAGCCGCTTCGCATGCCTTGCCCGAGGCCGCCTTTGACGCATTAGGGCCCAGTTGCATTTAAATCTTACTTAAGAGAAGACAAATACATTTGAATTAAACTACTCTTCATCTATTTTTGTTGATGCCCTGGTTTAAATTTTTTCTCTATGTGCTTGTTTGGCAAGTTTTATTTTAGTGGGTGCCACAAAGAGATGATGTTTCTAGTGAGATGGAGAGCTGTAATTTCTCATGTTTTGAAACCTACATCCACAGTATTTTAGGAGGGAGAAGGGTCATCATCTTAGAGAACTGGGACCAGAATAGGGTGCTCATTCTGCTAATCTACCACTTTGGGGCCCCCCGTTGCACAAACTAGATGTTAAGAGGATAAGAGGGTCACTGGGGTGATGGGGACCATTCTGTGTGGCAACTGCCTCTGTTCACAGTGGGTGATCGGCTGATGCCATCAATCTCATAAGCCGATAGACCTTGTGATTGTCACTCCAAGGAGACCAGCTGCAAATATCACTCCTGTGCCATTCTTACCTTAGATTTGGTACTTTCTATTTTGGGAAGGAGGTGTTGCAAACATGAAGTTTATATAGAAATGCATTTTCACAGGACTCATTGTTCTGAGATACTTTTAAAACCATATCATTATATCTAAAATAAAGTCCTCCATCTGGGATGGTAATTATTTAGAAACATGGAACTTGAAGGGACTTTCGGAATGGAGACCGTATCTCATAGGTTTTTGTCTTGAGTAGACCTGAGCTAATTGAGAGTGATGGTGATCTCCCCTTCTCAAAAGCCCTTCATTGTCCTTGTGGGTCCTCATGGGACCTGATGGTGGAGAGCCCAGTGGCTACACTCAGAGACCTATGCTACTTCTTTACAACCTCAAGAGTTTGGTGAATATTTGGTAATTTACAATGATAGATGCTAAGTCTGCCCTTAGCGGTGATAGGAGATCACAGTTCCCGGGACTCTTTGGACTTCATGGATTTCAGTTAGCTAGACGTTGATGGGAATAGCTCTCTCTCTGTGGCATTAGTAAACCTGGATTCTTGATTTGATTTCATGATTTAATAGCCTTGTGACCTTGTGAAAGTCACCTAACATCTCTAGGTCACATCAGAGGCAGTTGGTATTTCCTACCTCAAGGGGTTGCTGTAATGTTTGAGTTTCTAGGGGGGAAGTGACCAAGTGCTGTGTAAGTGTCCCCTTGGGCTGAGTTCCCTTGATAACAGAGCCTGAGACAAGGACTCGGGTCAGGTGGCTCGTTGGGGAGGGATCCCTAAAAGTGGGACTGAAGGAGCAGAAGGAATGAGCAGTGAAGGAAGAAACACCCGTGTGTGTGAGTGTCCACTGCCAAGGCTCCTGCTGCCACCATGTGGGTGTGGGGGAGATGGGGGGTGTTGTAATGAACGCCTCCAAGAACTGTCTCCTCGAGTGACAGGAGACTGTCCATTAGCTCCATCTTTTCCATCATTTGACAGCCTCCTCTTCTCTTCCCCACTATTTGCTTCTCTTGCCTGTAGGCAAGAAAGGCGCCCCTGACATCAGAGAAGCCCCAGAGCTGGCCTTGCTGGAGGCGGGGACAGTTAGACTGTGTCAGCTGTCTGCTGCTTGCCCGGCTGAGACCCAGGGTCAGCCGAGGGCACCCAGAGTGTCTGCTGTGAGTGCACCCGAGTGTGCTGTGTTGGCCCTCCACTTTCGTTCCCAATAGAAACTTTTAAACTTCTTTTGGCTTTATTAGCATGTTCTGTTTGTTAGGACGTGACCCTAGTCTTATAAATAAATTTGAAAAAATAGAAAGGAAAATCAGATCATACTTTTCATTACCCTCCCGGGTGGGATTTTCTGTTGTCTCACGCCCTCCAGGGCCTCCACCTGGCCTCTCAGTCTCCCTCCTCAGATATCTAGACTGGGACAGCCCGGGGGCCTGACCCTGACGGAGCAGTGACCACAGACAGTGGAACCACTTTGCAGACAGACCGGGCTGGGCCCTGAGTCCCATGACTGGGACCTCGACCCGTGTGGAGCTTGGCTCCACCTCTGTGTTTGTAAAGCTGCGAAACTATGTCAGCTCCACGTTACAGAACTGAGTAAGATCATCTGTGCAGAGCCTCTGGCACCTCTTTGTAAATGTTGCTTTCATCCTCATAGCAGCTTCTCAGAAAGCTGTGTTTGTTTTCTGGCTGGGAAAAGTATATTTAAGACGAAAAGTAGTGTCTTTATTTTATTTATAGCTGCTGCCTGGTGTTTTTAGCTCTGCTTTGAATTAGGAATTCGCTTCTAATTCTCTCAGCTGCCAAGCACAACGTGCAGGTCCCCTCTGCTCCCCTTCTTTTACTCCCTCCCCCCTCAATAAACCTACTCTGCTATTTATTTTTTCATCCAATTCTATGCATTTGCTTATTAGTTCAATTATATGTATTCATGACTCTACTGAATACCTTCCCAAGTTGGTCCAATAGTACATTTTATTGCTAAAATACAGCTCTCGGCTCTCTTCTGCTCCCCTTCCTCCATTTCTTTCCTGAAACCTGTTTTCTAATCTGTTATTTAATTCATTCGATTCTGTGTTCCGCTCACTGGTGTTTGTTCTCATGTCTTAGGCACCTTCTTAGTGTAAGGCCGTCTGCTTAGTTCTTGGGGCTTACAAAGCACTATGTACTTCTCCTTCTAAGGGCATAGAGTTGGAGGCAAGGGATATTAAAATAGCTGTGACACAGGCGGCAGAGTGCTGAGTCACAAAGTAGAGGGCCGCTGAATTACCAGAGAGGCCCGCGCTCCAGGCTGGGGAGGTGATGGAGGGACGTAGAGAAGTCATGGAACCACAGGAAAGAAAACTAACGAACGACGTAGCCCGCCTCCCCTAATTCCTATTTAAGGCAAAATATTATTAGGATTAATTAACTGGACCTTTAAATTCACAACTGGACATTTTTTATTCTGCTTTTTATTACAAAGCAGTCAGTTCACAAGGAAACAGACCTAAATTGGAGATTTATTAAGGGGCTCAAGTTTGAGTGCATATCCTGGTTAAGGTCTCTCTCGCTCAATCTCTGTCAGCTTCCAAATCCGTGTCTTTAGTGCTAAACAATGAGATCACACAGCCAGAAAGGCCCTATGGCACAAGAACACTTAAAATCATCAAAGGAAGACTAATTTGTATTGATTATATTATGACAATGGTGGGAGAAGTACTTGTATGTTTTAGAAAGGTTTTTTTTTTTTTCAAACAAGGGTAGAATCAGTATTCACAAAAGCATCTTTTTGTCTATCCCTGAGCAAATTGCTTTCATCTCTTGGAAAGTGGCTTCATGGAGAGATATTATCACAAGAAATCTTGAGATTGTCCTGAGCTCACCACTCTTAAGCAATGCTATAAATATATGACTTAAGGTAGAGATTTGGCAGCAAATTGGGGGCAAGGTTCTTTCCCATCTTTTGTGGGGTCATTTGTTCCTTTGAAGATACATCTATCCCGGATTCATTCCATTTCAAAATCGAGGTGCTCCAGTCTCAATTTTACACGGTGATTACAATGTAGAGATCCTATTGATTGGGCTGCCAGGTTTGCTTTGTAATGTTAGGGGCACGTCTTGCTCCAGTCCCAAAGCACAAACTGGAGAACATAACTGAAACCAGGCAGGAAAATGGCAAAAAGGAGGGAGGAAGGAAGGCAAGAGAGAAAGACAACAGGGATCCAAAAATCCGGAGTCATTAGTGGGCAGTGGTGGCCCAAGGTGCAAATGGACCTTGAAAATCATGTACAAAGAAAATCGTGCAAGCAGTCAACTTCGGTTCACATTTCTCAGCAGTAGGGAGCTGCTAGGAGATGGTACTGAGTGTGGCAGCTACTAGGTGGGATAGATGCAGATAACAGAAGTCAGCTCCCCCTGCTAATAGAATCAATCGTGTCTGACTTTTTCTGGGATCTTTCCCTTCTCAGTTAAGGGTGCCTCCATCCACTGGGGTTCCCAGACCAGACCTGAAAATCACCACTGATTCCTCTCTTTCCCCCTCCTCCCCCGCCTCTTCCCAAACCAATCTCAAGCTCTGTGGACCCCATCTCTAAAGTACATCCCCAATCTCCCGCCTCCGTTTCTGCAGCTACCTCCCCAATCCTCCAAGTCACTTTCGTTTCCTGCCTTTGTCAGCGTCCCGGAGCATCTCCTTGTTTCCATTACTGGCCTTTCTTTTTGGTTCAGTGTGTTCATAGCCACCACAATAACTTTTAAAGCTTAAACTACCTCACAGGATCCCCTTGCTTACAACCTCCCTGTGGCTTCCAGTTGCATTTAGAGCAGCATTCAGGTTCCGTGTCGTCTAGGGCCTCCTGGATCTGGCCTCTGCCCTCTCCTTCCCCCCCTCCTACCACACTGTGCCCCCTGGGCTCCAGGGATGGTGGGCTTCTTGTGGTCCCTCGGCCATGCCAGCCTCATCCTGAGCTTCTCTGTTTCTTCCCGTGGCCTCAGTCTTTTGCATGCTTGGCTCCTTCTCAAATGTACCTCCTCAGAGAAGTCTCCTCTGACCACCTCACCTAACAGCTCTCCATCCAACCAGGTACTCAGAGCAAGAATAGAGAAGCCCTCTCAGGGAGGCCTTTCTGGAATATTCTGTAAAGTAGCCAATCCTCTATCCCCACATCCACGACTGTTCATCCTGTTACCCTATTTTATTTTCTTCATGAAAATCAGCCCTGCCTGAAGTGAGCCCACGTTCCCCCCCCCCACACACACACTGTCCTGTCTCAAGCTAGACCGAGCTGTGCAAGGGCAGGGCCTTGTCTTCTCCCACACCAGAGTCGCGGCTGGTCCCATGCCAAGGCCCAGTTAACACTTGCTAAATGTCCTGTCTCTGGAATACACTGCCAGGGGCTAGTAACAGCACCGAGTGCACCAGAGGGGCGGAGCAGAGGCTGGTGCACAGGGACCGGCAGCCCACGGCCGCACAGGCGCTCGGCGGCAGGCTCGATGGCACGTCGAATCGTTCAAGCCCAAGAAACGCTGGTCGTGTTTTCCGTGGGGTTCAGCCAGAAGCACGTCCTCCAGGAGGGTGCCTGAGCTCAGGCTGAGTTGCCTGGGTCGCCTGCCTTTCTCGCACAGCTCGCCGGGAGGCGTCTGCGTGGAAGGCTTCCAGAAAGCTCCCTGTGCCCTTCACAGCTGTGGCAGCAAGGATGACAGCGCTTCCTGAGACTTGAGAACTCCAGGGGCATGGCACGATGATCTCTTTGAAATGTTTTGCCAAAATGGATCTTTAAGGAAATATGATTTAAAGTTTTCCAAAGAATATGGATGCTTTTGAAAAAAAAATTTATAAAAACAAAACA
Source organism: Miniopterus natalensis (assembly GCF_054644295.1). Lineage (NCBI taxonomy): Eukaryota > Metazoa > Chordata > Mammalia > Chiroptera > Miniopteridae > Miniopterus > Miniopterus natalensis. The sequence continues at coordinate 17,560,365 of NC_142081.1, read as the reverse complement.
AAATATCTCTGCCTCTCTGTTGAGTTGTCAACCCAAAGAAAGCCAGAACCTGAATTTTTCTGGACAGAAACTACAGTGCTCCCTTCCTGTTTCCCTGCCCTCCCCTTACCCTTGGTCCCACGCGCCTTCACCTGCCTTCTCTCGCCCGCGCGACGCCCTCCGGGTGGAAGACTGGTAAAATAAGTGGTGCTATAGCCCTAATAAAACTCTTGTCACGGCTCAGCTAGCCTGACCCGAGGTGCTGGTGGAAATGAAGGTAAGTTTCCTCTTTTTAAATAATTTTGATGTTCTTTAAACCTATCACAGACATTCATTGTATTTACTTACCATGTCATTTAGATGTAAGATCGCTATACCTTTCTAAGGGAGAGAATTTCATATGTTTTCACGCATTGTAGAAATTTGGATTCATGGGAAATAAAGTTCCAAGGGAAATCAAGTTATTGCCCTTTTCTTTTTGCACCAATAGAAAGATGTTCAGGTAAAGCAAAGCGACTTGGTACAGGCCCTGCCCCCTTCTTTCCTGCCCCCCTCACCCCAAGCACAAAAATTTTCCAAATGTGACCCACCCACATTTGGAAACAGCACTTTGTGGCGTATGGAAGGAATTTCTACTCCCTGCATATGAGCAAAACCACCTGGGTTGGGGCTTAGAAATGTATTGACAAAGGTGTATATTGGGGTATCTTGTAGTTTTGCTGGTTATATTGCTCCTGGGGGGAATAGCAAATTCATGCACCATGAAGAGCCTGCTAAAAATATAGGTTTAGAGGTAATTAAGATTCACAGTCCACCTTGTGAAGGGGTGGGCCCTTAATAATGCTGAAATCTAGGTTGCCCCACGCACTCCCATCCCCTGCCCGACGTAACAGGGAGCAGCCTGCTGATATCTGAGTTTCATCTCCCTCCTAGCAATCAGCAACAATTTCTCTCTCAAACAGTGCTTTTCTCCTAATTTTCCACTTATAGTTTATTCCTAGTTCTGACTTCTTAAAGAAATAGGCCTTCAGAGGGCTCCTGGGCGACAGGGTAAGAAAGCAATCCCGTCTGTCCTTACACTATCGCCTGTCCATCAGGGAACCAGACGTCTTCTGTGAGACCAGCCTTAACTGAAGGCGAGGCTGCCGCCCGAGTCTGCAGCGAGACGGGATCGAGAGTGGGCGTTCGGGAGGCATTACACAAGGGCCTCATCGAAGGCCCTTTGCCCTGCCATGACGGACACCTCCACACTCCCACAGACTTCTGCCCCCGGACGTCTCCACCCGTGATTTCGCTTCTTTCCTGCAGGTGTCACGACCTGGGACACTCAGCTGCAGGGTGTCAGACCACTTCCTAGTTTCTGTATTTAGCTCAGTCGCTGAGGATCTGAGCAGCCCGAAAGGGAATCAGAGGGCTTTCTGTGGTCGATATCTGCTACTTAGACGCTGAACGGAGGAAGCAAGCATCTGCTTCATGTATCCAGCGTGCACCTCGTTGCGGATCAGACTTCCCTGAGCCGCTAGAGAGGAAGGGCAATGCCGGCCCACTGATGGCTTTGCATTCTGTTGTTGCTGCTGCTTTAAGTTCCCAGCAGCTCTATTTTAAACTCCCGCTTAAATAGTTTCTCCTTAGCTGGACCATCTTTGACTCACAGGGGAGGGCTTTTTGCATCCACTGTTTTGCTGATGCTGCTTGACTGGCTTTGTGCTAGAATCTTCCGGAGCAGTCTTTTCCCGGGGTCGGTCCTCCTGCTTTTACATCGCAACAGTTTGTACGTTTCCGCTTGCAGCCTGGGTCTGCTCCTGCAGTGCTGTGCTGAGCTCATGCTATGCTACATGTCAGATTTGCTCTTCCCCTCTCTTTGCCTGTGTTTCTAGCTAACTTTAAACGTCACTTTCTTGTAGGACCAACTGACCTTTTGGCTCCATTATAGATAAATGCTATTGGCCCTCCCCTTTCGGAGGTCAAAGGTTTAACAGAAGCTCACTGAGGTTTCTGTGTTCATTGCTTGGAAGTGAATATAGAATAATACTCATTTCCCTGGCATCTTAATGCGAAGGCTGGGAACCTTTTTCCTACTCCTCGGGTAAGAATGTTGGGGTTGGAGGCATAAAATGTAACCAGGCAGTAGGTCCTGGGGGTCTCAGTGACTTTTTCCCATCCTAAAGTTGTAGAGTCAACAGGGACAGTTCAGTAGTTCTGCTTGAATCTGACCGTAGTGGCCATCTCAAGGGCACCAAGGAGAGCGGGAGGACCAGCTAAGTCGGCAGCCTTTAAGACGCGCTGGGCTGAGTGAAGCTGGTGGCTGACGCGGCCCTAACGCAGCGATGTCCTGAACTGACTGCGGGTGTGGGCACTTCTCTCTCTCGTCTTGTCCCATCATCCACATTAAGTGATGTGCGAAGACTGCGTATGAACAGATGGCCGTCTATGGGAGAGCCTGCGTTTGGAACAGTGCTGCCTCCATAGCCAATATTTTCTATATCTTTTTTCACTTTCGCCTTTTCTATTGAAACATTTGCATGTGGGATAAAGAAGATAAAAACAGAAAAACACAAAGGCAGATCTGTTTATTGTGAGAACATCTATTCTTGCTTCCAAGTACCCGCGCGATGTGGTCCATTTTCTCCCAGGGCCCAAGCAGCTTGCTCTTGTGAAGGCGACTGCTGCGCGCATCTTGGGCCTGAAATGGATGAGACGGTGAACAGGGCTGTCTAGTGAGTTGAAATGTAGACAACGCCCTGTTCTTAGTGTATACATTTTAGACAACATTAAAGTCAGCCATACTCACGGGGAGAAGCTAAGATTGAGTGCCAAATGGTTTGTTATGGAATTATTTTTTTCCTACAGTTAACTGATCTCAAGGCACCATTACCCAACTCAGGGTATACTTTGCTCACTCCAAGTTTCTTCACTGAATTCTCAGCGTTCTTGTGAATTTGGCTTACGCTTCAGGTGTAGGTACATCCTGGAAATTTTTAAGTATAAATCACCTGCTGAATACTTTGCAATAAAATGAGACCTTTTCACTTTGAAAGTCTGTTTATGTTTCAAGAACCACCCCCCCCCAACTTCAACTGCTATTATATCTCTTATAACCTTCATTTAATACAAATACTAATTACTTAAAATTAAAGGGCACAATTTAAAATTACCTAGTTTAAAAGATCTCCACCCAAATACACTCTTTTTTATTTCCTTCCCTACACAGTATATAATACCTTCAGTCTGGGGAATAAAGGAGCTGGTGGAGTGGCTAGTAAGAACTATACAGGCTGGGCTAAAGTAGGTTTACAGTTGCACAAATAAATAATACAATAATAAATAATAAATCAAGAATAAATTCTGTTTCATGTGTGCACAACTGTAAATCTACTTTTGCCCACCCCTGTATAATGAAGCTTTCAAAATTACTTGGATTAAAAATATATTGACCTTATTTGATGGTTTCCAAATAAATAAAGACCTATGTAGACATCATTTATTCAACGAGCACTCATTAAAGCACCTACTATGTGCCTGGCCCTGTGCCCCTATCTGTTGGAGCCAAATTTATGGTCTTCTGAAACATTTCAAATGCATAATATGCGTAGGGGTGTATTGGCCGGTTATGTATTTCATCTTTTTTCCCCCAAGTCTTTTCCAGAGATAGGGCTTTCTATATCTTGAGGATTTAAGCATCATCTTTCTGAATGGGCTCAGCTGTCCATGTAGAGAAAACAAGCTTGGTTTAAGTTCACTGATTCTATGCAGTCTTCCTTGTCTTTTAAATGCACATCTCAGTTCATGAAACTTGAGAGAATGTCATGAACCTTGACATTCTCTCCCCAGTTACTAGCTGGATGGCTTTAATGCCTCCGTATCTATCTTGCCAGCTTTTGCTCCTAAATACCATAATTCCTTATTGCGCCCGATTCTTCCTAGGGTGCACTTGAACTTATCTGAAGCATCTTGAGCATCGATCTTTTGAGACAACTTAGTTTCTTTCTTTATTTGGTGGCACTGAACATTCTTTTGCCCTAAACAGATTCAATTTTAGAATTTTACATTATTTCATTTCTTAGGCTTTTGGATCTTTTTGGAGTATGATGAACAGTGAGATAATTCAGGGGGCCCTCACATTCCCTTCAGGAGCATTATTTATAATGGGTTTCAGACCTTGTTACTATTATTATTATTAATTGTGGTGATTACTATTGTGATTTATGTGGACACTGATGGGGAATGTCAAGTTAAGAGCATATATTACAGAGCTCTTGACTCATCCAGTGGGTGGATACTCTCCAAAAGCCAGACTGGTGTACTAGGCCATAATGACCAAATGATGTTTTAAAATGCATGATGAATTTCCTATATCTTCAAGGAATTCATCTGAAATCTAAGATTTCGGGAAACAAAATGACAGCCGACTCCTGTTTCCTGTAAATGATCACTTACTGCCACTGGTACTTTAAACCTTGTATCTGTAGATAAAGGAGGACACTGATTTCTTTCACTCCTTTGTCACTGTCCTTTATGTTTGAGTGAGCCTTTTATGGAGAATCCTGTTGAATCAGTGAGACTGGGTGGGCTTTGGGTGGGGTGGGATACGATTCCTTGAATGCAGCCAGGTCATGGGCACCAGTGTGGCTTTGACAACTCTGATGCCATGAGCGATACTTTTAGGATGATTCTAATTTTGACACTTACCACCATCCTTAGGCAAAGGACCCGAGACCCTGTATGCGGGGCAGAAGCTCAACGACAACGAGTGGCACACCGTTCGGGTGGTGCGGAGAGGAAAGAGCCTTAAGTTAACTGTGGACGATGATGTAGCCGAGGGTGAGTACAGCTGGAGTGACATTTGTTGCTCATTGCTCGCATAGTCCTCTCGCTCAGTCAGTGCTCCAGGGGTATTTTCCAAACCTTTTATTTGGCTTAACGGATGTCACAGGTCCTGTTCTCTGCTGACATGCTCAGCCAATGCTAAGAAGGTCTTCCTCTTTATTTTCAAAATCCCTTTTCATTGTTCTGTATTAAGGAACTGATCAACTACTGTAATTATACATTGATGGATCTCATTCCTTGGGAGAAGAGTATGTGACTGGAGAATAGATGTAGGGTTCTGCAGACCCTTCTGTTATCCAGTTATTCAAAAATCACTTATCAGTCACCCTCTCAAATACCAGTTCCTTCCCTCAATGCACCAGTTGCTCTCTGGTAGAGGGAGATGGATAAACCAGAAGTTCAGAAATAGGTAAAGTAAGTACCTCCGTCAGTGTATGATACTTAGAAGGTGCTGAATAATCAGTTATTTATTTAGTCATTGTTGATTGAGCACCTACTCTGTACCAAGCACATATGGTGGTGAACAAATAGGCAAGTCCTTGGCCTGGTAGAATTTATATTTTAGGAGGGCAGTGAATGTAAAATTCATTCATTATGAAATGCTGAGTTCAGAATGAATGAATCCACACATGGGTAAGAGACCTTCAGAGTCTCACACAAGCAGTATATATTTCTTGAGAGCCTGTTATGTGTCAGAATGTGCTAAGGACTGTAGAGTATAAAAAGGAAGACAAGAGATTACCCCTTTCATCAATGAACCAATCTAGTAGATTAGCTAGGACTCGGGTATTTGAAAATAAGACAAGGAATATAATTTGGGTGGGTAAGATTATAATTGTCCATCAGAAGAGAAGATTATCAGCTGGGGATGGAGATAGCAGGAGTGGTTTGTGAAGGCAGATCTTCAGGCAGAATTTGGTGGGTGAGTATAATTGGTGAGGTTGGGGTGGAAGAGCAGTCATCTTCAAGTGCATCATCAATGCTGCATCCCATAAATCTCCACTCTCTCCTGTTCCACAGCAGTGCGCATCTGTCATCCAGGATTCCTGGATCCTGGGAAAAGAAGACTTGGGGCAACAGGGGTATTATGTAGAATACTGTTGGCATCAGGAGACCTGGGCTCTGATGTCAATTCTTTGCAGGATGCTGGGAAAGTCACCATTTCTGGGCTTTGTCAAATGAAGTCAGTGGCCTAAGCCATTTCTGTGACTAGGACAGTCAGCTTGGGAACAGGAGCCCTGGAATTTAATACCATCTTTGTCACTAAGATGCTTTATGCCTTTGGGGTAGATGCACTGAACTTCTTTTTACTCGTGTCTTCATTTTTAAACTGGAAATTCTATTATTGCTAAGGCCCCTTTCAGTATAAAGGTTCTGTGATATTGGTCCTATCATTTAATTTTATATTCACAAGCCTGAGCTCTTTTTACTTCTGGAGTCAGTCATTATAGTAGTGAGCCACATAGGTATGTGTGCAGGTGTGTGTGTGTGTGTGTGTGTGTGTGTGTGTGTGCAGAGAAGGAGAATCTCTGGGTGGAGGAAGGGCGTGAGGCATATACCCAGTGCCCAGTATTCATTACAGGCTAAGTTCGCTGTCTTACACATGTCGGCTCCTTAAACCTTCTGTTGTTCTGTAGGTTGCCCTGCAAGGTTAGAGTTCTGATTGTCATTTTACATAGGAGAACATGAAACTTAGAGGGAGCTATGTAGTTAAGCTCCAAATTCTCATGTCTGTGTGATTTCACCAAATCAAGCTGCTTACTGGGCTTCATAATCCATCATAAGAAAATGATTTGTTGCTCTGGCTGGTGTGGTTCGGTTGGTTCAGCATCATCCCACGCATTGAGAGGTCCTTTGTTCGATTCCAGGTCAGGGTGCATGCTGGTGTTGTAGGCTTGATCCCCAGTAGGGGGCGTGCAGGAGGCAGCCAATACACATTTCTTTCTCATTAATGTTTCTCTCTCTCTCTCTCCCTCTCTTTCTCTCTCTCTACAATCTATTAAAAAATAAAATAAAGAAGAAAAAGGAAAACATTTATCTTACAAAGCAGGGAAAAACATTATGGATGGATTGGGGTGAGGTAGGGAATTCAGGAGGTAGGCTACACTCTCCTCTCCCCCAGAATGAAGACAGAGCCTAAACAACTATCCCCAACCTTCCAAATGTACACAGACCTAACTTAGTAGGGAGCTAAGGTTACTGTTCTACAGGCCTGCAGGGCAACTTAGCCTTATGCAATGAATGTCAGCGAAGAGATGTAAGAATGGTTTACTGTTTAGAACCCACAGCCCCCCTTAGTTAGTTATTCAAGAACTCCCCATGAGGTGTTGGTGCGGGCAGGAGCCTGTGGAGGCAGCTCAGTCCCACAGGCTGCCAGCTCCTCTGGGCTCAGGGCAGTGAAGCCCAAAGCAGTGCTGTTCGCAGTGTGCTTTCAATAGCAGCCGCTAGATGGCGACGCACCCCAACCTCTCCCAACAGCGAGTCCCTTTCATTTCCACAGGAAATTACAGGTCACGGTGCCCGGAAAGCTATAGCCATAAGGAGCTGCAGAGCTGAGGGTGTAGTAATGCGTATTGCCTCCCTGGGTCATCATTTGTTACAGAAACTTTAGATAAGGGTAATTATAAAGTGTGCTTTCTCTTTCTGCTAAAAATTTAAAAGCAGGACTAAACCATGGCAGGCCCAAGTAAGTCATCCAGTAATTTGATATTTGAAATTAATGACGCTCTTTCACTCTCCGCCTTACCCCCTACTTTGCTAATGATGGAAAAAAGCATCCATAAGGATAAAGAAATCTTGGAAAAGAAAGGAGGCATTTTGCTTATGAGCTACAGTCTTGGATTGCTTTTCACAGTGATAAGGGGTTTGGGAATTTTAATTTTAGCTCACGGAAGTCATAAAATCAGGCAATGAAATTAAAATACCACTCAGTCCTCTGTTATTAAGTAGTGTATTATTGGCTTATTTAGTAATCCCTTCCATGCTGTTTAAGGTCCTCCAGGGTGTCAAATTTTCAGCAAGTTTATAGAAATGATGCAAAGAATAGGTCAGACTCATAAGAAATCAAAAGCAAGGAAATAAATATTCCTCAGCCTGGTGGTTTTCATTTACTATAATATAATGTATTCCTGGAACTGTATTAAGTTCAGTTGGCAGTTAATAAGGATTGATTGATTGATTGATTGACCTGGATTTCTATTATCAAGAATAAATTAAAAGACTCCCTCACTTGGGTTATACTCCTCACAGTTGGGGCCTAATGCTGCATGAACTGGCCACACCACTCAGAACTTCTTGCTGGTGCAAAAATCCACTCTCTTTGTCCACTCTGGCCCATGTTAGCTTTTCCCTCCCCCTCCCTCACCCCATATTGCACATATGGTACCAAGCTGTGGAAAGCCACTGTCTAAAGTATTCTGTGGAAAACTTGCTCCTCACATTAACAAAATATATGAACTAGATTTAGAAAATGTTACTTTAAACAACGTGAAGAGGGCTTCTTTATTGTAAGACTTATTAGGAGCCTTTGCTGTACTAATTCACATTGCTAATCATCTGTAATTAAGTGTGTGGTGTTTGCGAACTTTATTTGGTTCCAGAACTTCTTTTATTAAAGCATTTTACAGCATACACACATGGAAAATGTGGATATTGTGGAGAAAGGGTGTGGGGACAGTGGAGCTGGAGGACTGTGGGCAAACGGTGCACCCTGAACTGAGCTTCCCTTTCCTTTGCCACTGGGAGGTCACGTTGCCTCCACTAAGCCATTTCCATGATTTCTTTGCTATGCTCTTGGCGTTGGCCAGGAACCTCATGTGCAGAAATGGTGGTGATCCAAACTCTGACTCCAAAGTAGATTTCTCAAGTACAACCTCCTTCCCAGACACCCGGGACACTCGCTGCGCTCAGGCCCTTCTGAGGTAGGACTTCTAGAAGAGGCAAGACGTAGTTCCCACTTACAAAGATCTAGTGTTCTAATAAAAGGGAGAAAGCAATAAGTGACATAACCAGAAAACTAACATATTTCAGAGAAAGGAAAAATGAGTGCTGCATAATTGGTAACAGCTCACAGTTTGAGCACTAGGCACTGCTCTAAGTACTGTCTACATGTTGATGCATTTAATCCTGATAACTTCATACTTATTTCATGGATGGGAAACTGAGGCACAGAAAAGTTAGGTAACCCAGATGGTCTAGCCTCAGAGCCTACACGCTCATCTACTATAGGTGTCTCATGGGTAGTTACAGCCTGAACTTGCCCAAGTTTTCCATGGTTTATGTTCTCCACATACTGCCTGATCCTGAAGGCTGGTCTGTAAACTGCTTTTGGCATCAGTGAAACATGAAAGTGAAGATGTGCATAGGGACCAAGGCAGCGTGGCTGTTCCAGGAGAAGTGCTGGATATATTTCTTATGAATATGAATGACATTGTGATACTTGGCCACTGGGGAGGAGTGTGAGCTCGTCACAGCAGCTCCTGTACGGACTTTTCACCAGCTAAGTTCCACCTGCAGCTTTTCTTGAGCATTAATGTAAAGAGCTAGTCATGCCTTTTCTCCAGAGAGAGTACAGAATGCAGGTTAAGATCCAGACTTTGGAATTAAATACACCCGAGTTCAACTTGGGGGCCTACTCTTTACCACCTGCATGGGCTTTGACCACACTGCCTGACCTCTCTAAGCTAAGGGTCCACACCTCTAAAGCTATAATGATGCCTACCTGCAGTTTTACTGCGATCATGACATCGAGGGTGGTTATGAAGTGCCCAGCACAGTGCCTGGCCAAGGGATAGCCAGTAGTTTTGGTTTTTCCTTGTTATCTTTCTCCCCTGTTACTCCTCTTTTCTCTAAAATTTGGCAGCAGGCCCAGCTGGCGTGGCTCAGCGGCTGAGCATCGACCTAGGATCCAGGAGGTCACAGTTCGATTCCTGGTCAGGGTACATGCCCGGGTTGCGGACTCGATCCCCAGTGGGAGGCGCACAGGAGGCAGCCGATCAATGACTCTCATCATTGATGTTTCTCTCTCTCTCCCTCCCTTCCTCTCGCTGAAATCAGTAAAGATATATTTAAACAAACAAACAAATAAAATCTGGAAGCAGCTGCTGTGGAGTGTGCGTACATTCCACCCTTAGATGGAAAGGAGTTTTAGTCTGCAGGTGGCACTCAGAGGTTCCCGGCTCTCAATACTGATTAGGTAATACACCGACTTTGAAAAATACTCGATGCTTAGTTTGGTACACATTTGAAGCCTTAAGCATCTCTTCATTGTTTTCTCTGGGTAAAATAGTATACTTTTGGGAACCCGCATCCACAGAAAAGTTTCTTTAGCATATGGAGAAGTCAATTGCTCTTCTAATTTGGCCCCACATCACCTTCTCCCCACCACTCACCAATTTTTGGTGAAATCTGCTCTCAGACATCCTAAAGGCTAAATTAGTGTCTGTCCCTGGGCTAAGCCTTCAAATTCCATTGTTAGTTTCCCTTCTATTACTTATCCAAGCCTTTCTTCAATTTTTCTATCTCAATCTTACGTGATTTTCATGTAATTTTTACGTGATTTTTTTACCTTATTTGATTTTTTGGCTTTATGAAATTCACATTCTAGTGAGCAGAATTTCCTAACCCATCAATTCTGGAGGTCAGTTAATCCATAAGTTCTCTAAAAGCTCCCAATTGACTTTAAAATGGATTCTTAGATTTCTCTGGAACCCCAATCTTTAACAGTGATCACCCCATTATTACTTCTTGGTTCTCATTGCTGTTTTGTTTGTTGTAAAATAAAAATTAGCACAACTATCAGCATCAGCATCATCGTTCAACTCCTATGTCTCCATGGAGATTGCCTATGATTTTGCCTCCCCACGATTTTCCAGCTCCAGCCCCCGCCCCGATGCAAACACCTATAGCCAAATTACACTGGATATTTATTTCTGTCCCTTCATTGCTTTAGAGCCTGTGAATGTAGGGTAGGCTACTTTGCATTTTTGTGACCAGTCCAGCTTTTAATACTAAGTAATTTTATACAGTAATTTTTTTCTTAGTTATTTAACTCTTAGCAGATTTATGCTGCATTTTGATTTTTGTTCTATTACAATTTTAAATTTAGTTAACCAACATTATTTATTTTTGCTTATATTAAGAGAATGATTTGTCACTAGTTGTCAAAATACCACATAGGCTCTCATAAAATGCAAATCGGATTTTTGTGTTTATGAGCAATTTTTTGAATTAGGTCTCGAGTATGCTCCCATAGAGATGAAATTAATATTTAGCATCTGAGGGTGCAGTCTGCTCGAATCTCCCAGATATTGAAGTTCAAGGGACCCAAGAAAATATGAGCCACTCTTTTTGGCTGCCTGAGTTCTATGCCAATAGAGGAGAAACATACAAGGCAGGTGGAAATAAAATATCATTTTTATTAATGATGCCACTGAAAGTGGTGGCTCACATCTACTGAATGTCAGAACTGGATGGAGCTGCCCACTCGGACCCCAGTTCAGGGCAGGGGCAGGCATCCTCCACCGAGGCCCCGGCCTGCTCCTCCAGCACCCGTGCTGCGGATGAGTCGGGGAGACTGGGGGTTTCCTGAAGGCAGCTTGCTCCCCTACAGGGAAACAAGAAGTGCCAGGGTCTGAGCTATGACAGTTTCTCTTTGCAGATTGTCCTTAATCGTTTAGATTATGTCACCCCTCTTCCTCTGGAAAGTTATAAAACAACGGTAAAGAGATACTAGGAGTCTCTTGGTGGGATTTCTTCAGTGTGAAAGGCAACAGGAGGAGGCAGGCAGAGGGAGTTCCCTTTCCCTTCCCTTTAGCTTTGGGGCGTTAGGACGTGACTTGCTAAATTTTAATGACTCATCTCTGTATGAATGTCCAAGGAGCCACCTTCTGCTCTGGCCATGCTAATGATGTTTTCCTTGACTTTGCTGTTAAAATTTCCAGTCTGTGTATCTGCTTCAAGCCCTCGTTACCCCTGCTCCAGTCACTCACGAGGGCTTCAGGAAAGGTCTAGTAGTTTGTATCAGCTGGAGATCTTCCTGATGCAAATATCAGAAGCTCTCCCCAAAGGCTTTAACCACAGAAGGGAGTTAAAGTCCAGAGTTGCCTGGCTGGATCCAGACCTTCAAATACCATCATCCTAGAAAAATTGTGTTTCTGCGTGAGTTGTTTTCTGGGTCCCCTGTCTTCTCAGGCAGGTCCAGTCCCTTGGGTTATTGCATGGCCACTGGCTCTCTAGGCTTCCTTCTTACCCCTACAGCAAGCCTTCTTTGCAAAAACTCCTCTTTCGTAAGTGTTCTAGCAAAATCCCTGGAGCTGAACGCTACTGGACCAGCGCAGGTTGCTGCTAGTGCAGTGGTTCTAAGGGTGGTTTCCAGATCAGCCACATAAGTGCCAACTCAGAACTTGTTAGAAATGCAGACTCTCAGCCTGCACCCCAGACTTTTGAATCATAAACTCAGGGTGTGGCCCAATGAACTGTGTTTTAATAATCCCTCCAGGTGATTCAGGTGCATGCTAGAGTTCTTAGGTCCTAGGGTTCCCTCTAAGGCTAGGGGATCGAATATGTTGAGTGGTTTGGTCTAAGTTAGCTTGAGTACTTCCAGAGCTAGGATGGGGTCAGCTTCATCCAGCCCAGATGGTTAAAAAGTGAAGTGCGGAGGGTAACTTTCCAAAAGAAGATCAAGGGTTATTATCAGCAAAAGCAATAGTCACTGGGAAAATGAAATGAACAGATGTTCTACAATAGAAACTTTTCCAAAAGTGCAGCCATGCGCTACTTAACATGAATCTGGTCTAAGGATGTGTCCTTAGATGATCTCGTTGTGCGAACATCGCTGCGTGTACTTCCATAAAGCTGGATGGCATAACTTACTACGCACATTGGTTATATGGCACAGCCTATTGCTTCTAGAATACACACCTGCACAGCATATCACTGTACAAAACAACACGAGATTAAATCAAGCACAAGAGAAAATGATGCAGTCAAGAGATGCGATAAACACAGATGTGTGAGGCTGCTTCCAGTCTAACACCCCCTACTGTTTTACAGCAAACTTTATAAGTACAGTACACACTAGAATCATGATGAAAAGTGTAGGGTGGTAAATACATAAACTGGTAACATAATCATTTATTATCATTATTAAGTATTAGTCCTGTACATGACTGTATGTGCTGTGCCTTTATACGACTGGCAGGGCAGTAGGTTTGTTTACACCAGCACCACCACGATCCTGTGAGTAATGCATTGGCTGAGATGTTCCTACAGCTGCAATATCACTAGGCGATAGGAATTTTCAGCTCCATTATAACCTTATGGGACCATTGTTGTACGTATGGTCTGTTGTTGAGGAAAACGTCATTATGTGCTGCATGATTGTACTAGCGACTGAATCATTAGGTGGTGAATTATTACACCAAGAAATATTTGGCAGTGAGTACCTAAGGCTTGTTTGTTTTCTCTTTACAAGGGTTAGGAGAAAAAAGGCTTTTCTTCTTATATTATATACTAGGACCCAACTGTTTTTCTTAATGGAGAAAACTAATAGTTTTATCTTTTAACTTGAATTACCTGTGATCTCATATCTTCTCATCTATGATGGGACATCTGAGCAGCTGGATGAGAGTGTGGGATTCAGGATATGTAACTTGGGTTGGGCCAGTAACTAGCTCCCCCACTGAGGCCAGGTCAGGTATATAGTGTATTGAGTATTTTGTTTTTTGGAACTGACTCAAGAAAACTGAATATTTTGTATGGGGGGAAAAATCAGACCTAAAAGATACAGTAAAGAAGCTATGACAAAACATGGTAACTTTTCCTGTTGGTATCCCATTTATGATTTTCACAGGTACGATGCTGGGAGATCATACCCGCCTGGAATTCCACAACATTGAAACTGGGATCATGACCGAGAAGCGTTACATCTCCGTGGTCCCCTCCAGCTTCATTGGCCACTTGCAGAGCCTCATGTTCAATGGCCTGCTCTACATTGACTTGTGCAAAAACGGCGACATTGACTACTGTGAACTGAAGGCTCGTTTTGGACTGAGGAACATCATCGCTGACCCGGTCACCTTCAAGACCAAGAGCAGCTACCTGAGCCTGGCCACCCTGCAGGCCTACACCTCCATGCACCTCTTCTTCCAGTTCAAGACCACCTCGGCGGACGGCTTCATTCTCTTCAACAGTGGCGATGGCAACGACTTCATCGCAGTTGAGCTAGTCAAGGGGTAAGTGGAAGGGATCACATGGCTGACGCTGGGTAGCTCAGCTCAAGCCTTACATAAAATATGGACATGAAGTGTCTATTTTCCTCCTCACCTTCTAGTCATCCTCACTGATTAAAAATATTTATGTAATGATTAGGGCTGGAAGGAAGAGAGTAAGTGTATTTAAAATCTTTACTAACTCAATACTATGAGACTTTTTTACTGTGAAATGTAGCCTATATACCTATGAAAAAAACCTCATTTTTGCAAAAGAGGAATATGGGGTACATTGCTTCTTTGAGGCAGCAGTATTATCTGCAGCCACTATATTTATAAGAAGAAATGAAATATAGATATTTTTGGTACTATCATGAGACCATAAATGTAACTTTTAAAAATCTGTTCTGTCTTCAAGACATTTTACTACCATGTGCTGGAAAATAGTCAAAGCAAAAGCAAAACCAGAACAAAACTCCCCAAACAGACCCATGATTGACTGTGAATTTCAGTGTCGCCCCCTAGTGTTTGGAGTGTACCACCCGCACTACTTCCTGGCTCTGATTTTTACTAGGTAGCGTTCAAGAAGTAGACTCTGTGAGTATGAAATTAAAGTGAAATCTTCTAGATTAGTATCTGACTCTTCTTGTATCCTAAATCAAGCTTTAATTATTCCTGCGTGATACCAGTTTAGCATGGAGGATTCGAAGCCCCACGTGTCACCGTACACACATTGCCATTAAACAACTTCAGGGAATCTCATGTCATTGTTTGTTTTCTCTCCTAGGTACATTCACTATGTGTTTGACCTTGGAAATGGCCCCAATGTGATCAAAGGCAACAGTGACCGCCCCCTGAATGACAACCAGTGGCACAATGTCGTCATCACCCGGGACAATAGCAACACTCACAGCCTGAAAGTGGACACGAAGGTGGTCACTCAGGTTATCAATGGTGCCAAAAATCTGGATTTGAAAGGTAAGCCTTGTAAAGAAGTGTATCCTTGTTAGAGCATTTCCTACCGTTGCAAGGCTGTTTCCAGAGGCAAGCTGCAGGCTCTGAGCACTGTGTATTTTTGAGGCATAATGCATATTCTCTTTTAACGACACTGAATTGTGCCACAGCACAATGTATCCAGTGTTTACTTAGGCCACCCCTCAAGGGATGCTTCACTTTCTCTGTACACCCTGGGGGCTGAGCGATGAGGTGATAAATGACAAAATGGGAGAGACCCTAACACAGAGCAAGAAATAGAGGTTTGGAACCTCGCTTGAATCATTTACTGTCTGGGTGACTTTGGTAAAATCTTTTAGCTGGGTACAGCTTCTGTATACTTTTTTTTCAAGACGAGGATAGTAATTGTTGCTAAGTTTAGGGGCTGTTAGGAAGTTTAATGGACTAATGTCTGTAAAACTCTCAGCATCCTATCGGTAACAGGCACATAAAAAGCATTCAATAAATGGTTTTGTTGCAAATGTTAAGCTTTATCATAAAATGGTAATAGTACCTACCTACCTACCTCATAGACTGTCGATGGTGATTAAATTTGTGAGATGCTGTTTCTAAAATGAATGGCACATAAGAAATGTTAGTTTTCTCTTTGTACGATGTAGAAACTCTGGCAATTTTATTTTGTTTATGCTGTTTCTCTCCCCCAGCTCTGTCACCATTATCTGAATGAATGGCCTCAGGTACACTGGCTTTAGTTGATGAGGCTTCCAATCCTTGACTCATTTGCTGTTACTACCTGCTTTCCTTTCCAGGTGACCTCTACATGGCGGGTCTGGCCCAAGGCATGTACAGCAACCTCCCAAAGCTCGTGGCCTCCCGGGATGGCTTTCAGGGCTGTCTGGCATCAGTGGACTTGAACGGGCGCCTGCCAGACCTCATCAATGATGCCCTCCATCGGAGTGGACAGATCGAGCGTGGCTGTGAAGGTACAGCCTCCTTTCTTGCTAAGCTGTAGCCTTGTCGCAAGCACCGAGCCTCTTTGCTGCCTCTGCCAGTGCCTTCTTCCCCGGTTCACCAGTCCTCTCTTAATCCCACTCACCATCTGACATTGCATCACCATCAGTGTCCTCTGCCACTGCTGAGTATGTGAAGACGTGTGCCACCCGCTCTCCAGGAATGTATGTTGGCAGATGTCTTCCCAGTGTCACATACTTGCCGATTGAGGACCTTTCCTGGCGTTGACATCAGGCTTCTCCTGACTTGTGCCTTTGCTTCCAGCATGGCTGAAAGGGCATTGGGACTGGTATTTATGCTTTACCACGTGGGGAGGTACAAACCAGAGACTCCTCTATGGGTGTCACCATTAATGAAATGTTTCTTAGGTTGCTAATGGTGATGGCATTATTTAATGCAAACCCAGCAGGAGGTGGGAAGATGATGTCAGAATGCCATCATGATGGAAGGAAATTAACATTTATTGAGTACTTACTAGATGTGAAGGCTTGTTAAGCAGAGCCTTGGTGTGCTGTGGTGGAACAGCCTGCTCTTCGATATGGAAAAAGACTTAGATTTAGGTCCGGATCGTAGCTCTTATTAGCTGTGTGACGTTTGACAAGTTACATAACCTCTCTAATCTACATCTCCCTCACTTGTAAAACAGTGCAATAAAACTTACCTTGGAAGGTAATATCCATGAATCAGAGATATAGATAAAACGTCTGGTACCTACACAGTGAGTACTCAATAAATGGTAGCATTATTATTTACAAATGTTATTTCACGTGAGACATATAATAACATTGCATGCTCACCAGTGCAGCACAGCAAACCATGCTCAGCCTGTTTCTCTAGGTGATCGATCCCTGTCTCTTCAGATAGTCACTTAATTTTACAGATCTTGAGTCTAATAGTTCTTTACTGTATGTAAAAATAATCTAGTTCTAGCAGGCAGAGGGCAGCAGTGAATGTTTTCAGCCTTTCCTATATTGGGTAGACTGAAAAAGTGACTCTTACCTAACTGGACAGGCAAAGAGGATGTCTGACCTGTCACTAGGACCTATGTGTCCTTTTGTCTGGTTGAGCCTCATGGTCCTTTGTGCAATATATTGAGTTTCCTTGTAGCCCTCATTAATTTACTATAGCGATTTTCAACCTTTCCATCTCACAGCACACATAAACTAATTGCTAAAATTCTGCTGTACACCAAAAAATATTTTAAATTTGTTTCCTATCTGGCAAAAAAAATAGGTATTATTTTAATTCATTCACAGTAGACGGCTATTGTGCTGGCTGCTGTCAATTTTTTAAATTTGACAACCTAAGGGAAAAGAGATCAGTGCCCCTGACTAAATAGGTGTAGTGTGCTTTAAAAATCCTGTGGCATGCTGGTTGAAAATCGCTGATTTACCGCATCCAACCTGTTCATTCATCTCCAGCGTTCAACTTCATTTATTGCCCTATTCTTACCAGCTTTCAGCTGGGTTTGCCCGCCACCTTAAAGCACATTTTTATACAAGCTTCCCATCAGCTCCCCAGGCTGATTTGCAGTGTGGAAGTTGTTTCTCCTTCCCTAAGAGTCCGTTTCCCAGGGGGCATTGGCAATAAGACTGGCTGTTCCTATAACCCACTGCAGTTCCCCTACACCAGGGATATCTCAAGTTCTGAGGGCCAAACGGGTGTGTGCGTACATGAGGGGCAGAAGGTTGGGAATCTCCAGGCACCTAAAGTAGCCACTTGGCTTTCTAGGCCTGGGAAGGCACAGTTTCAGTTAACTCAAGAGTGTTTGTCTTATTGCCTTGCTCTTAGTTCCTTTGGGCATTAAAAGGCAATCCTGAGATAGATGCAGCATTTGGGAATTAAGTTAGGTGTCTTAGGTTCGAAGATTGTAGAATCACAGTTATTCCAATGATCCTGGAATAATTCATCATATCAACTTAAATCATACGATAAAAGCACGTATTGGAAAGCGTAAGGCATGCCGCATATGTTCAATATTTCTCTCGTGCCATCAGTCCTTCAGATTTGAAAGTTAACAGGGATCATCCATTTAACTCTACAGCAATGTGCGTGATAGAAATATCATGAGTCACATATGTGATTGTAAATTTTCTTGTAGCCACATTTGAAAAAGGCAGAAAGTGACAGGTAAAATTTATTTTAATTTTACATTTTATTTAGTGTAACCCAACATATCAAAAATGTCATTTCAGCATATAATCCATATAAAATTGTTAAGACACTTTACTTTTTTTCATACTAAGCCTTCAAAGTCGAGTATGGATTTTATACCACTAGCCACCTCAATTCAGACCACAGTCCTCTAAAGTGCTCGGTAGTCACATGTGACTGTGGCCACTGTATTGAAAGCACAGTTGCATAGAGTATGAAAATCAGAGTGTGGGAACATAACGCTGTAGTATTGGATTAACAGGAAGTCTAAACTCACTTTTGTAAAAGGGGACTGAAATGTATAGCATAAAGGGAGGAATGGACCCCAGTTAAGAAACCTTTAAGAAAAGCAGTAAGAGCATTAGTGAGAGAAAATTACCCATTAGAGTGGAGAAAATGTCCCTGTCCCTACCTACAGCTCTGTGTGCAGTTCGCTGTGACTCATCCCGAGCATTATGGTGGGTTCTAACCTACCTCCGAGTATGGGTGATTGGTCAAAGCTGGATAGTGTGCCTTGATGGCTCTACCATCTGAATCTATGGCAAGTGCCATGGGCCTAATAGCACTGCACTCTATTGCCATGGAGATAATTGCGATGGTTCCGCACGGCACATTGTGATGCCCGCCGGGTGGGATGAAGTAGAGGATGAGTGCTGAGGGAAGAAAGTCCCTGTTTATTGTACACAGATGACTTGGATAATTAGTCTAAGTGGCCAGGAAAAATGGCCAAAAAGTGGGTTAAGGCATAAATTACTGTCATTGGAAATTTGCACCATTGCGAATAAGCCCTTCTAAGAGATCCCGGGAGCTCTTTAGGGTGCTGTTGAAGGTAACAGGGAAGGTAATCAAGGTCACAGAACCTTGGAGAGACTGCAGAGGAGTGTCATCATTCTGAATCTCTGTGTAGAGCATGGGGCCTGCAAGAAAGCCGTTGAGTGTCAGGCAGCATGGGGATCATATGACATTTCTATGTAGAGAATAGGAAACAGGTAGGGGATGAGTCATTACTCAACCTGAATCTCTTCAAGATGGGAGATATGTTTTATTGTCACATATCTGGGGTATGTAGCCCAGGATAAATCATATGTTCTTGCCAAAGTCATTGATCATGACCCTTCAAGATGCTTCATTAGTAAGTGTATTACTTTCTGTATTATCTCTAACCCAAAAGAGTTCAAGATTATTTTTAAAACACACTAATCCACTACTCATTGGCTCTCAATTGTTTATACTAAGAAAGAAAACATCTTGAACTAGGTTTTGATTTTATGTCTCTAATATATGCAGAGTGTATAATTTAGATTAAGTGTGATTAACTGGACAACTCTTGGCCAACATCCAACTGTGACCTCCAACCTCTCATTTTGGGTTAGGAGTTTTATAATGTCTGATTCAGAACTAGGAATTTGATAATGTCTGATTCAATACTCAGCTGGGAAATACATCTTTCTCTCTGGAGACCAGCTTTGCTACGGGGGCATGTACCAGCTAGAAATGCAATTCCACAATTGCAGATGGTAAACCCCTGAGAGGAACACCGTGCTTCACTCTAGGACTGGCATGAATAAAGAAAAAGGACATTGGCTTGTGCCTTTTTGCCCACAGACATTTGGATTTGTCTATCTTTTCATAAATTAAACAAATCGAGCTCTTTGGTGGCCCCAAATCATCTTGATACAAATGCCCAATTCTAGTGCTACATTCCTTGGTGGCATTTTCAAGAGGTTACGTAGAGTGCTCCCAGTGACTCTTCCATGCTTAACTCCTACATGTGCAGAATTATTTGTGTGTGTCTGGTTGTGCACATGTGTGTTTCAGTCTGGCCATGCACTACCCTTTTTCCTTGATGTTTAACCTGACCGATGGAGAATCACTTTTCTGGACCATATGCCTGGGGGCTGGCTGTGTGGATGGCGGAAGGCTCTTGTGATCACTGCTTGTGCTTTGTCAAGTCTGGTGTCGCCCTGCCCTTGCTCTGCTCACCTGGCTCTGATGAGGCCTGCTCTGCCCTGTTCTGTGCATCCCCCGTCTGTGCTGTCTTTGGAGAACCTGTAGAGCATTTCAACTGTCTGTTTGAGTGCTGTTGGTTATGCCGATTGTATTTCCATTTCTGTAATGTTACCCTGGTTTATTCTACCTCTTACTAACCTCTGGTTATTGTTTTCACCTTTCCTGTTCTTTTGCTAACAAAGTTGCGTTGACCAAAGCTGACCTACAAGGTAGAGAAGGTTCTTGTTCCCATTTATCCCTTTGGACTGAAAGATGCCCTGTGTAACCCTTGGTATATTTTCCTTAGAGGACTTCAAGCTGTCACACCTCTTGGACAGCAGCAATTGTGGGAGGGGGCTGAACTCTGCGTTCTTCAGAAAGTGTGGCAGAAAACCCAGATTAATGCATGAAAAATAACAAACGTGAGACCTCTTGGGGATGGGAACATGATTTTGTTTTGGAGGGACCAAAGAGGTTTGACAGCACTCCATATTGTGACTACCCACCAACATATTAATCTACTTCTGGAAATGGTCAAATGCCTCTCCAAGCAGTTGCTACGGGGGGGTTGTCTCTTTTCAACAGATGGAAGGTAGCTCTTGTAAAAAGTAAAAGGAACACAGGCCACGTGTTCTTAATTTATTATTTTCTGGGTCAGGGAGGTCATCTCTCAGAGCAGGACTTTCGAGTGCTTGAGCCGTATAGAGGAGAATGGGATTTTCTCTGGACTCATTTGGAGAACATACTTTGAGGCATTTGGGTGATATTAATATCATGAAAGCATTCTAGAGAGTTATATGTCCCGTTGGGGGTTCTGGTTGAGCACTTCAACTTCCTGTTTTGTGAGCTGAAGGAAAAAGCATCCTTGAGAAAGAAGAGGGTCTGTGGGTTTTATCCTGGATACCCTTTAAAATGCCTTCCTGAGCGATCTCAGTGAGTTGGCCGCAGACCCTGCTCCTTCTGCGATCCACACGGGCACCTTTCGAAGTCAGCGACGGTCCACAGGTCTAATCACGCCAGGCCGCGCTGACTCAGAACAGCAAGCCGGGAACAGGCAGTGCAGGTGTCTTTTGGCTGATAGTTACGCAGGTGGTTGGGGCTCAGACGGTCTCTGCAGAGTTTGCAATCAGCAAAAATTGTTAGAATCGATTAAGACAAAGATAGCTTTAAAAAATACTTTACCCTGAAAGATCATTTACTTTGCTGTGACTTGTTATATGTGAGGCACGTGGCCAGGACAAGTGTCGATCTCTTGAGTGGGCATCAACTAAGGCTTTTCTGTAGCCATTTTGGTAACATTTTCCTTCACCCCCTTTTAGCAGATTTACATATATGCCAATTTATAATGAAATTAATGAAAAGAGCATGCTGGATCAGTACTTTGAAGTCCAACGTAGCTGTAGAATAGCTTTCATTGTCAAAGTATGTAGGGCTATTCCAGTAATACCGAAGGCAGCTATGTTTAAACATTCTGTTCAATTGTCAAAATAGGTCTACATGTCACTGTGGAAATGGAGAGGAGGGAGATGGGGGCAGCATTCGAGCTACACGGAGAGACAAGAGACAATCCAAGGTTGTCATAGCTTCTCATGAACAGATTTATTAGATGAAACGAGACAACGGTATCTCCTCATAGACTTTACCATAATTCTTCATGCTAAGAGCTATGGGTTTTGAATCCCCGGAACCTAGCACAGGTCTTCTTACATAGGGACTTCATGTGAAGAAAAATGATCTTAAAGTTCTCATTCAAAGGAAAAATGGTTTGCGGGGATCAAGACGAAGAACTGATTGGTTCCTACACCGACTGTGAATTGCGCAGATACAGATTTGAGGGCATAGCAGTTTGGTGTAGCTTCACTTTCCCGTTTGCAGAAGCAGTCTAGTCATTTGGATGGTTTTTATGTTATTACTCAATTGACCCCAGTTCTTTCCCATTCTTGTCATGACTTGACAGTCTCTTTGTGGCAGGGGCTGTTATTCTTTGTAATTGTTTTGGATCATTTTACTCTTTCCTCATATTATGGCAAAATATCTTTAGGATGCAAATGCCTTTACTTTGTATTTTCGTGACATTGGGGTTTGGAATAATGCTTATGCTGGCTTCTTCAGCAGCAGCCTGTGGGCACAGATAATACTAATTACCATTAAGTGGTAAGAGCAAGAAACATATGACGAAGAAATGAGACCATCTGAAATGTGCAGGAAAATGGTATTCGGAAGGAACTGGAATGGTGGGGGTCTAGAAAATGGAATAATGGTTCTGGACAAGTCACCAGCTTGCATCCTCTTGTCATTGTGTTTTTGGGGTGATGTTTTTTTCCTCTCTCTAAGTTTATTAATTTATTTTAACTTCTCCAGTGATTGTGTTGTTGAATTTAGCAGGAACTCAGCTGCGCCCATGTATCAGGTACTCGGCTGGGTACTGGAGTTACAGATGAGATACAGTCTCTGAGTTCGAGTTAAGTCAGTAGCAGATCAGCCAGTAAGTACACTGCAGGGTGCAAGCCGCTCGGCCGGAATGGACGCGGAGCACGCTGCTGTGTGCTGACGGCGGTCATGGCGGGTGCTCGGCAGATTTTCTCCTGCAGAATTTGAGCCGAGTCTGAAGGACAGCCTGTGTTAGGTGGGTGGGAGCTGGAAGCACATGCAAGAGCGTGGCCAATTTGGGGACCTACAAGAAGCTCAACGTGGCTAGAATAGTGCGCATGTAGGGCTGTGATCAAAGATGAAACTGGAGGGGTAGGACGGCGACAGGTGATGGCAGACGCTTTGTGTAAGGAGGTCGGAGACTTGGGTTCAGTTTTCACCTCATCAAGATCCCTGCCAGCGGGGGGAGAAGGCCGGGAACCAGAGCAGAGGGTAGGGCTGGGAGGGAAGCAGCGCATTTCAAGATAGAGGGAAGAGGCGTGAGCCCAATGCCTGGGACGGTCGCCGGCTAAGAAGGTAAACGTGTTTCCCTCCCGGATCAGACCTCTGAGGAGCGGGGGAGAAAATGAGTTTCTCCTCATGTTTGTTTTTCCGCCACCCCACAGTGTCACCCTGTGTCACAGCAGATACATTTACAGGTATGACAGAAGGTGTCAGGGAAGACCTGCACGGACCAGGGCGGACTTTGCATCCCTTCCGGCTAGGAGACAGCGTGGGTAGAGGGCGGGGGTGCTCCTTCGAGGCCCGTGGGAGGTGTTCCACTGCTGAGAGGGGGGGTCCCTTGACTCTCAGGGTCCCTTGAATAGAATGACACTGCCCATGGACCTTTCAGAAGTAACCTTCTAATTCCTGTTTATTTGCAAGAGGGTGTTCCTGGAGAGGAAGAGATTCCTTAAAAGCCTGACCATATGAGAAAGGAGCTGCACAACCATAAAATAAGAATTATTTGACCTATGAGGAGTAAGGCGGATGACCCATAAACTGTGAGAAATAAAAGAATAGTTCTTTATTGGGTTAGGTAGTTAATCAGAACAGCCTCTCCCCACTTTCCATTGTAATGCCCCTAGCAAGTTTTGCTTCTGGGGTTGAATGGCATTTTTTCTAGAAATGTATGCTGTCCCTCTGCCCAGATGGTAGCTACGAGGTGGGGGGCAGGAATTGATTAGATCTGCTTCTAAGTGTTGTGTATCTTAAGTCAATAAACAGATTGGATTTGGATGCCTTGGAAACCTGAAGATTCTTTCACATCATTTTAGATAAGAGTGGGCATCAGCCAAACATATCTAATAGGTAAAGGGAATTTTAACTCTCCAACCTTCTTTACTGTGGAGATGGCAGATCCCAACTCCATTTTCTCCCAGGCGAAGGGCCACATCACATTCTCCGCTGTATTTTATGTGGTGAAATGTAGCGTTTGACCTAATAGAAGTCAGCTCCTCAGAATGGTTTGCTTTTTGGGGGTTAATAAGGAAGACAGGAATTAAATGGACCCACAGTGGCTCCTGCCTCCTGACTCTCAGCATCACGTAGCACGTGTCTCCCAGGAGAACTGTGTAGTTATGACTTACTGCCTCTGCCACGCTGTGTCCTGTTTCTAAACTGCGGACTGACTACACACCCAACTGAAATGGTGGGGAGAACTTGATTTTCCTTCCCAACGGAACTGATAGTACCTTTTATTGAGGGTCCACTTAGTGTAGACACATGCTAAATAAAGGCTTGGCTAATTGTATGTCCATGATGTAGATACTATCACCATTTCGTGGGTGACTTTGTAAGCTTTGCACATGTATCTCACTTAATGCTCACACTATGTGAGGTAGTCATAATTTCTATGTCTACTATATAGATGAGGAAACAGGTTCAGATAATTTAGGGAGCTAGCCCCAAGGCCACGTTGCTAGTAAGTGACAAAGCTGAGGTTTAAAGCCTGTGACATTTTCCCTACTGTGCCATGTGACATGAGTCTGGATTTGCCTATTTCCAAAGCAGAAACTGTGCACAGGTGACCGGAGAGTGTCTGAGAGTGTCCTCCAAGCTGATTTTATGGTAGATGTTTTCACATCGCTATTTCACTAAGTTCCAGAGATATTTGCACAATTATGTGAAAGCAAAGTATTTTAAATACCTATCTTTTTGTTGAGCCTGGCTTTTGAAACCCGTTTTCTCTCTCTTTCATAAATATGCCCCAACACTCTGCTACATCAGTGCCGAGAAAAGGAGGAAATACCAAAATTGAGGCCTCAGTTTACATTTTCTGAATCTTCTAAGGGCCTGCTCATGGTTTAAAAAAGAAGGAATGATCTAATCATTTGGCCTTTATGACCCGGGCACCCTCTGAGAAGAGGGAGGTTTGACCAAGATGACTCTGATGCCTCCGTTCTCCCACCTTCACAAACACCCCACGGGGGCAGACCTCGACCCCTGCCTCTCCATTGCCACGAGGTGGCGTGTGTGTAAAAGCTTTATGCACAGGGCGTGCTTATACTCTGCAGTTCATCGGCCATTGAGGGCAGTGCTGGCTCCAGCAGAGGGATTTTCAGAAGGTTTGCAAGCTGGTTGACGTTGCATAACATGAATTCCCTTGAAATTGGCTGTGGTGGGAGCATTTTATACTCTGGAAATGGGGCTACAGAAATGTTACAGATCGGGTTTGGTTATTATTTCTTTTTTCCTCGAGTCCTGGTTGTTTAACTTTCACCAGCACAGGACCCATCAAAGGCCATTGGCAATAAAGACCTCATGAGAGCATCTTGGTTTCAACCAATTTCTATGCCCTTCTTGACTTACTTATACCTAATGTATGACTAGGGCGCTGAAATGAGAATAGGAATTTTATTGAAATGAGAATAGGAATTTTATTGAAACTGCCCCATGTGTTAGATTTTGTCCGTCTTTTTCACTCATCACCCTAAACAAGTGACTTTTCTTGAAAAGAGGGAACCATAAGCACCTGAGCATGCTTGGCCAGAGCAGTGTCAGTGCCTTTTGGGATTAGCCAGGCTTACAGCCTTGTCTTCAGGACAAAAACGTAAGATCTTGGGAACACAGCTGCTGTTCGTGCCACTGAAATTGTACAACGTTTAGGACCCTGTTCTTAGGCTTTGCTTAGCCTTCTTTAAACTAAGAAATAGAACATTCACTCCTCACTTGTCTCTCTGTATGAAGAAAGGCAACTTGATATGTTTAAGGATCATTGCTTTCTTATTTAAAATTAAACAGAAGTGAATTGGGGTTTTGCCAGTTAAAAAGGGATGGATCTTATGTTGTCTGTAAATGACTCTTCAGAAAAACCAAGACCCACCACTGTAGATGTAGAAATACTTCTGAGAGCTTCAGAAGTAGTTTTGCTGAAGGGACCAAGGCATGCAGCTAAGTAAGGAGACTGTTTCTAATGTCATGAACACCCTTCCTGAAGCCTCAGCACTTTAATTCTTATATTTTAGCAGTTGAGGCAGTAGGTGCTCAGGAAGCTGGTGAGGCCTTTCGCAGGTGTCCATACACCCATATGCACCAGTGCACATATCTCTAGGTCTTCATCTTCTCTTTTCCATTCTTTCTTTTCCCTCCTTCCCACCCAATTGCTGCTCACTTATTCTCTTTCCATGGGAGAGAGTATATTTTAAAAAGTAAAAGTGGAAATGTTTATGCACTTATCAGGAGTGGGAAATAAAGCTGAATGAAGGTGGGAGATGAGGTCTCTCTAGACAACCTATGGCATCTCTCATGAAGCTCCTTCCTGTGGCAGCTGTGCTTGTATGTGGTGGGCAAGCCCTTGGGTTGGCATGAGGTTCTGCTATGCCAGTGCTCCACATTCAGGTTTCACTCATAGACTCTAAGCCTGTTGACAAACAACTTATGCTTTGAGATGAAAGATGATGAATGTTGCTAAACCAACCCCACCTGGTGCCCACAACTGGTCAACTAGCAGCATTTGGCCTTTAGGATAAATGGACATTGGGAATCAGACTAGATCTATCACTGCCAGGCTTCCCACTCACCAAGCCCATCTCCCCAATATGGCCAAGACCTGCTGGTGCTGGTTTAGCAATATTTACAATTTTAAATTGAGATGTTTGAGGCATAGGTTTGGTTAAGTCCTACTTGGGCACTAATGGAAGGAAAGTACACTCCGATCCCAGTGTCCTGTGCTTCGGGCAGCACTGCTATCTCCAGAAACCTGCAAGTAATAAAAGATACTCTGTCAACTTTTGATTTCCTAGACCATGAAGAGGAGTCGACTAAATCAGTTTGCATGTACTGCAAAGGTGGATTTCAGCAGTAACAGGCATGAAATGACTGTCTGGGACAGTTCTCAAAGACCAAAACAATCTCACATTCAAGCAGAATGATAGAAAACTTGCGGCAGCCATCAGAGTTATAATCTGAAAAGAAAGAAAAATACAATGTGGTCCTTCCCAGTGAACTAAAGACAGAATTGGGAGTTAGAAATCCAAGTCCTAACATCAGGGACAACTTATATCGTCTTTTCATGCATACTTCTGTCACCTTGTCACTTTTCCTACTATACAAAAAAAGTCACCATTTTTGTCTCAAAAGGATAAGTGACTACTTTAGTGAGGATTGATTATATATCAAATACAAAAATTGTGTACACTATCCCCACACAGGGCTTTCCTAAAGCCTCGGTGCAGTTTTAAGTTCTTAATAATACCACTTTCTGAATGTGTCATTCCAAAGGTTTATGTTATCTTAGAATATCTGGAATTTTAGGGCGATTTGGAAGAATATTTTAGATAAAATTATTAAGTCCTTAGGAATGTCTGTTATGTGTATAAACATGCATTCAGATTTTTGTTCACATAATTGAACAAAACTAGGCCTTCCTGTTTATTTTTAATTGAATTTTGAAGTGAAATGGCATTTGAAAATTTTTCATGTTAAAAAACACATCGTTATTACACTAAAATCTTTCTCTGGCTGTAGGTTAGAAGTACCCTATTTAAGTTGCTCTTGGTCACCAGCGTCATCTATCTCTCTCTCTCTCTCGCGCTCTCTCTCTCTCTCTCTCTCTCTCACACACACACACACACACACACACCCTCTGGCTTGCCCACATCCATAGATGTTAGGTGGATCAGCTGTGGAGTTAGCAAGCTTGAGTTTGAAACCTCACTCTGCTACTTGCATGTGGGACCTTACAAATAATCACCTAACTCTTCTGTGCCTCAGTTTACTTTTGTGAAATCCCCGCCTTCCAGCTCAATCAGCAGCCAAAAAAGTTATTTTATTTTTGAAATTCTGGATGTCTTTATCCAGTAGGATGAGGCAGCAATAAAGGACTTAATAAATAACGCATTTACAGGCCATGCGATTGTGGGTTAAATAAATGGGGAGATACGGTGGAGGGTAAGTGAATGCTGGTGGGGGCTGCTTTAAAAAAACTGGTCTGAAGAAAGCCCATTTGGAGCTGAAGCTTAAGGAATGGGAATGAACCTGCCATTTGAAAATCTCAGGAAGTGGCCGAGTAAGAGGCAGAGACTGTGAAGGTGGGGATGGGCTTGGAGTGTGAGAGCGGAGGCCCTGCGATGGAGCAGAGCTCAGCCACCCCGTGGGAGAGGCGCAGGTGATTCCGGAGGCCCCCCCCCCAAGCCGCCACTGACCTGTGTTAGAGAGGAATTAACATGAGGAAGGGATGGCCAGGACACTGCGAGCTGGGGACAAGCAGGAGGCTGGAGAAGGAAGCGGGCGCCGAGGCTCTCAGCCTGGAAGGGGGGTCCGAGCGTCGTCTCAGATGGATTGGAGGCCGCTGCCGGTTCCCCTGTCCTCGCTGACGTTCTTGTTCTTAGATGATTACAGTGTGGCCAGTGCTCGGGATTATCCGATTCCACACGGCACGCTCCCTTTAACGCATGTGAAACAGATCCCGTGGAATCTGGAAATAACCTACAGATCCCTCTGTGTTTGATCCCTGAGCAGCCCTTGAGGAAGGGAACAGATTGCTCACTTTGAGGAGCACGGACACTCTCCCGCGCTCGGGGTTTGGAAGCAGAAGACACAGCAGATCAGGGGCTGCGGGTCCGATCAGCTCAGCTTTCCCGCCGCTGGCAGCGCGCCGGGCGCAGCGAGGACACAGTGAAGCCTATCACTCGCTTTCCAGCAGCGAGCGGCGTTCAGGCCTTGGGGGATAAATAGCAAAACCCCACGTGAAACAATTAGAGGATCCTCCCACCGAGGACAGTGCCTGTGTAATAAAGTGTTAACTGGAACATTACCCTATGCAGAAGTTAATGAGGCAGGCAGGCAGAGCAGGGCCACTAAGAAGAGGGAGAACTGTTTGAAGTCCCTGGACGATGCTTCTTAGGGGGGAGGCATTTGAGCTGGTCCTTGGAAGATGGTTGAAATTTGGTTAGAGGGGAGGGAAAGGCATTGGAAAGCCTTTGTCTTCAGATTCAATCAACATGCAAAGGATTATTGTGTTTTCCCAAAGTTTCTGCTGTTCTGCTGCCTTTCAAGGGGAAGCCCTCCATGAGTTTCTGATTCTCAGTTCAATTGAATTACCAGCCCATTGTCTGGGGAGAGCTGTTTGGTCAGGGAGCCCTGTGGACTTCACAGAAGCTTTTATCCTTTGAAGGAAGCTGTCCTGATTTGCCATTGTTAATGAGCCTTGTACTACACAATGCTCAAGTTTAAGACCCACTGAGAACATGACCATGTAGCTCCTTTCATCTCCACATGAGGGAAGCACATGGCATACAGCGGCTGCAGAAACCCAGCAGCAGGGCTGCTCCCCCAGCGTTAGGAATTGTCCTGAGCTTTCTTATGTCACATCCTAACAGCTTGGTACTGGGAGTGATGGACTGTACTGCTTTCCCCCTTCATGAATAAATATTAAATGTCTTGCCCCCAGGAAGATGAACCCTTTGTAGTCATGCATCTCTTCTGAACAGGCATCCTTAGGACCCGCACACTTACATTTCAATATCCTGTGCCTGCGTGAGGCTTAGCTTGGAATTTGTGAAATGTGCACTTATTGCAATGGGTATATTTTTACTCTGTCAGTGGTTTTTTGTTGTTGTTTTTGCATCAGATCCTGACTCACACGTTTGATCACTCAAA
The DNA here is from genome assembly GCF_054644295.1 of Miniopterus natalensis. Taxonomy (NCBI): domain Eukaryota; kingdom Metazoa; phylum Chordata; class Mammalia; order Chiroptera; family Miniopteridae; genus Miniopterus; species Miniopterus natalensis. Next base: position 17,530,732 of record NC_142081.1, on the reverse strand, counting down.
GGGCTCACCTCCCTTGCTGAGGCTCTCTGGGAAATTCATGGTTATTCTGAATATTAAGGTATTTCCCATTAGCTCAGGTAATTCCAAAAGTGTAGGTTCATCTTTAATCCCAAGATTAAGGCAAAACAAGTGAAAATGAGAGAATGGTTAAGAGAGGCCCCTGCTGACATGAAAACAGAATTTAATGGCAGTCTGAAGGACAGAGACTTTCAAACTTTTTCATGTGCTCATTCATATCCAGAAAAGATTTTGAGAAGGCCTCCTGAAAGATATACTTATTTAAATTTTATATACATGCATCATTATAGTTGTGTTACTTGCATATAAAAGACACACAGGAAAAGAAATAATAAATATAATTTAAAAATCAGTATAATCTCTAATATTTTCATTCCAAACTTTAAATAATCCTCTTTGGTGTCCACTGGTGTGCACACTCTGATCGAGTGCACCTGGGTGAACCTAGGGCAGCAGGCAGTGCGGAACAGTGCACTGGTTCTCAAATGCTGGTCTCCGTCACAATTTCCTAGAAGCTTGTGAAAACACAGATTTCTGCCTCCCCCAATGTCTCTGATGTAGCAGGTCTGGGGTGGGGCCCAAGAATTTGCATTTTTAACAACTTCCCAGGTGATGCTGGTCTGAGGACTATACTTTGCAAACCACAGATGTAGTTAAGAGCTTGAGGCTCAGTGAAGTGGTGGTCATTTTCCTTACCTCTTAGAGTCACTGCAGAGCTTAATGAGATAACAGAGACAAAGTGCGTTGGGCCCAGTGCTTGTTACCTACAAAGAACCCATACCTGTTGGCTGCTGTCTCATCCTCTGAATTATCATTAAACATCTTTTTAACGTAACAAAGTAGACTTCAGGGACTTTTGTGCCTTAATTCATGAGAGCCACGGGAATGTGTTTTTCTGCTTTAGCATTTATGCATTTAGAAAGACCGTGCTCCAAGTGAGATCTTCTAGTTGAACGGTAGAGACGAGGCTCTTTTGCAGGGTCTGCCTAAAAGAGAACAGTATGTTCAGCCCCCTCCCCTCTGTGTGTAACTGTTGATAGTGTGTGGCTACGTGTGTATTTCTGTTGTCCTTCGTATGTACTGAATTCTTGTTGCATGACACAGAGTTGACATTTTTGGTGGTTGTGTCTTTGAATGTTTTGGGGCATGAGGATAGTAAATTCAAGTGATTGCTTTGAATTTGATTAGTTTTTAACGCTTCCCTCTCTGCTTTTTCTTCCCTTCCCTGTTTCTTACGCATTACTAGGACCCAGTACCACCTGCCAGGAAGACTCATGCGCCAACCAGGGGGTCTGCATGCAGCAGTGGGAGGGCTTCACCTGCGACTGTTCCATGACCTCGTATTCTGGAAACCAGTGCAATGACCGTGAGTACAGCCTTCTCATGCTTGGATTTTTTCAAAGAGCTCAGAGGTTTGGAGAAACCTTAAGGAATGTATAAAATGATGTCTCTTCTGAAAGATGCATTAGCAATTTTCTCCTCAAGAAACTTGGGAGAATAAAGGCCTAGTGCTCTTATGTGAGGAACAAAGAGACATTTCTTGCTCAGCAACACTAAACGTTTTCCCACTTGCTTATTCCAGTGTTTTCCCTTTCAACTATATTACCTGTGACTGAGAAACAAACAAAGCAATTCAGGCAATATTTATGTTCGAAGGAGTTCTGTTTTTCATTAATGAAATCATCTGGATAACAATTTTTGAGACTCTTGTATGCACTGCCTAGAATTTAGAGTATATTTAACGAATGTAGTAGCTCTTTTTTCAAACATTCTGAATTTAGAGAACTTCTTAGACCTTTCAAAGGGTGAAAATGTTCAGGGCTCATTATGTTTTCCAATTAGAAAACATTTAAAGCATTGTCAGAGGTCATTCAAATGTTATGCAGGGATTCTGGAATCTCTGATCTCTGGCTAAGTTTATTGATCATCTATCTATCTATCTATCTATCTATCTATCTATCTATCTATCTATCTATCTAGATACTGTTTATATATTTATTTTGTGAGTATATTTATATGTCTCATCTGTGTATTTGGTTCGTATTGGCAGAGAGCCTGTGTCCACTAGTAATGCTTCGGGCACATAGCTGTTTAGTCTAGAAGAAGACTGATGTCATGAAGGTGATTCTAGCACTGCTGTGGAGATACTTTAATTCTGTGGGATCTACAACTGGGTCTCCACTTCCTTTTATGTTATTGTCCTAACATGGCCACTTAAAGGTGAGCAAACATTTGAAATTCCCAACTACTTATTGTGAAGAGATGTGTTAAAAAGCCCTGACTTCCTGTGTCCTGCTGACCTTCTGATTTTCTAAATGCAGCCTAAACCCATGGTAGGAGTTTGCTTTACAATGTGAACTCAGCTCATTGGCCTGTTGGTTTCATAAACAATGTGCGCAATGTTATCTGAGCAGACGATATGGCCACGTTATAGTTTTCCACGAGGGATTAGATGTCAGCTACAGTGCCATCTCCGCCATGCCTATTTGGTTTTCCTTGATTCCTTATTGCTAAGCGTTTTCCATGTGTGTGGTTGTCTCTCGTTCTGTTTTCCACTTTTCTCATAGCTTTTTGCCTTCACATGGGCCTGTCAGTTGCTTAAGATACACGAAGGAGAAACAAGTGAGGAATCGGGCAATGCAGAGAGAAAAGTCCTTGATAGTCATTGATCTAAGTGTAAGCGTTGCCTCTCTGTCTGTAATGCAAAGGGCACCCTCCCTGAGGAAGGTTTTGGCATCAGTAGCCCTTCCCAAGAGTTTGGCCTCAGTGGAAGTCCTGTTTGCATATTTGCGGTTTGCAAATCCCCGCGCCCTCTGAGACAGGCAGCTCCGGACCCATCGGGCACCCTGGAAACTGTGCTGTATGCTCTCCTTTCCCTTCAATTTGTCTGCATAGGACTCAGTAGGAAGCCCCCCACGCCCCGCTACATGGTGGCCTAATGCCTTTCTATCCTCACAAGTCCGTTGCATGCCCACGTGCACACCACTCGCAGCAGGAACCGGCTGCAGGCAGAGCAGGCGGGAAGGTAAGTGGCGCCGAGGCCGTGGATACGCGCATCTCGGGCAGGTACGTACGCGCTTCTCTCCGTGACCAGCTCCTCTGCGTCCGCCCGGGAGGGCATTGCTTTCCGCTAAAAGCTGAGCGGGTTCCGTGCCAGCTTTCCCGGTCGCTTCTGATCCTGTCATGAGGACTATCGCGCCTTTTGACTTGAGCTTTTGCCTACCCGTAATGAGGCTCTAGGACGAAGATTGGGGATGGTCAGCCTTCTTTCATGGCAGTAGATGCTCCTCCTTCAAAAATGCTCCTAAGATACCCAGGCTTAGTATAATGTACTTTATATTTCTATTCCAGAAACAGTGGAGTTGAATGTTTGATTGTGGAAGCCCTCTGAGCCCAAACTGCTAGAAGAATCCTCTTGCCCAGATCCCTCTGGAGAGCAGACCAGGGCTTCTGAGGCTGGGTGGCTGGGTGGACATGGGAGCAAGGACATTTTAACTGCAGAATGTGAGGAAGGCATAGATTGCAGATATACAGGATTACAGGAGCTAGCTATGAAGTTTGTATGTAAACTTTTTTTGTTGTTGCTTAAAACAGTAAGCATTTACTGTTGCTCATGGGGCTGTGGGTAAACGTTTAATGAAACCCAGCTAAGTATATGAAAATGGTAGGCTAATGGTTGCAATGGATCTATCTTTATCTAATGACTGACATTTAAAGTATTGGGGGGCTTCTCTTTTGCAACTAACGTCAGAATCAGTTTTTTTCCACCTAGAAAATCGGCCTCACTACTTTACATCATAGATAATTATTTTCTGTGTCAGCCTCGACCCTTAGAGTTGTAATTTGCTGCTTTATCTCACAAACATGTTCAAAACGAAGCCACCTTTCTGATATTCTCTGTGCCTCCTAGGTTAGCAAATTCCTGGTGGCTTAGCTTGCATTGGGAGTTGAGCATCGACTCTCCGTGTCACCAGCAGAGTTGAAAAAAGGCTCATGTTTGTCACTGGCAAAAGCAGAAAGGGGGGATGATGACTTGAGTGGATAGAAGGGTGAAGGAGGAGGGCTATGGAGGGAAGCAGGGAGGCCGTTGCTTGGTAGCATGGGTACTGCAGGTGGCCTGGCTTTGATCTAGAACGACTGGAGCATGGCGTTATAAGTGGAGTGCCGTCGAGGCAATCTGGCCTTCACCCAAGACTTGGGAATAGTATATTCTGTACAATGTTGTATCTATCTAAAATAAATCCTGTTCCTTAAGATGCTGCCATAGAACCTCATGACTTCGTTAGAGGCTCAATCTAATGATAAAGTGCATTTTCCAGGTGGAGATAGGGTTTGGAGCTCTCATTTTCTATGAGCTGTTTCTCAGGACAGCGATTGATCCTCAGTTATTGGAAATGAAAACATCTCAGTTTATCATTGCACATCCAAGAATAGGAAACTGTTCAACAGGGAAATGGGTAGGCTATGATATTTTCCAAAATAAAGTCCTCAGTTCATCATGTTGTAGGGAAGCTAATTATATCTGGGGTGACTTGCAAGCTTCTAAAGACACGTTTGCATTTTAAGATCTTCTTCCTTTTTCTAGCGTTGGTTCTGTAACTTACAAGTTTGGTGGGTCTTTTTGGCCTGTTTGCCAAATTCGGCACTTGCTTGACGATTTTGAGTTGCTGTCACATGAATGTGGCCCCCATGAGTAGAGTTTACATTTAAGAACCGTGTCTCCTTTAGCATGAGTAGGCCAGACATGGATGGTTTTAACTTATTTTATCATTCTCTGTGAAAGTACGGTGGGCTGACGGAGGCAGTGGGATGAATTCCAGGTTCATTCTTATAAAGATAGATGCAAAGCTGATATAGCCGATATGACAGTATGACATGTATTAGGTGGCCTTGTATAAGAGTGATCCCCTTGTATTTGATAGAAACAAAAATCTGATTGGAAACTAAAGTGTAATTTATTTATTGTCTTGTATAGTTTTATTATACGACTTTCCATTTCTTGTTATGGTAAAATCATAGGGAGTTTCCTTTAGGTGACTTTTAGGGCCATTTACCATGGAAAAAATCATCCCAGAAGCAATCTTGACTTCATGTAGGATCCAGTAAGGAAACACAAGTGACATTCACCAAAGAAAACTTGTATTTTTTCTGAAAAATTCAAAACAGAGCGGGCCAGCTTCTCTGAGGGCTAATATCAACTGAATATTAACATAATATTGGGGTTATATTTTAAGAATAACAAAAGAATGGGACCTTACAAGGGTTCTTATAGGGGTGTTTTTTTAATATTTGGTTCCTATTGGTATTTTAAATGAGGACTGAGATCTGGGAAATTTCAGTATGTTGTATCCATTGCACAGCATGCAAATCCAGAGTCCCTTTTCCATACACGAGGCAGTGCCACCCTCCTGGCAGCCGACTGTTGAGTCCCCTTCTCGTTCAGAACAGCAAGATGTTGCACAAAACCCAGCTCCCTTGTGCATACCCACACACATACAGAAAGTTGTCATTTGTGGGGGAGTCTTTGAAAATAGCAATTTGAAACACCTCACATCTATCCTTACCACCATGGTTCCCTTTTTAGCATGTTTAGCATGCTCATGACAACTGTCTTAAGTTGCATATAATTTTGGGACCTTGTTATTGCTTGTGCCCTGGAGAAGCAAATGTGGAACAGTGTGCGTGTGGCACGTGACTCCGTAACACACATCACGCTCCTGGATTTAGAAATGGGGTGTGTTTATAATGGCTTTGTGGGGTGAAGAGTAGGGAATAAATGCGGGTCCTCAGTCCACCCTCACCAGCCAGTTACCTGCGCTACATTGCCAGGTGCACATCGTGGGCCCCTTGCTGGAGAAATTGCTGGGTTCCCACCGGCATGTGATAATAGATGTCCTTTGCTGGCAACACATCACAAGCAAGCAGCTGTGGATCGTGCAGACAGCGGAGTGTGAAGCGTGTTTTCAGACAGTTCTCTGCTGGGGTGGCTGTTAAGCTGCACTGTCGGCTATTGATTGGCCTTTCGCTTTTTATTTATTGTGCAGGTTTATTTATTTTTTTAATGTAGGTTGGAGTATTGATTAAATCTGTTAAAAACGCATTTCCCATTCAGGCTTCAGAAAAGATAAACAATGTATGCATTACTTAGGGTACAAACAAGGGCTCAGACGCGTGTGCTCATTCTGTCTCCTGTGTTCGTGAAGGGCCACTGGCATTATGTCACGAGCCCTATTTGTATAGCAGTGATTTCCAAGGGTATCATTCTGTCAGATGTCCCCGCTTTTGGTTATGTGTTTATTTCCTGCCTCTCTTTTCAAGCTCTGCCTGTCCAGTAAATAGGCCACATCTGAGAAGTTCACTATTAAGACAGTTGTTTGTTACTTAGGACACACTTTCTCATTTATTCATTGGCTCACCAGACATTTCTTATTTAAAGATATGAGCAGAATAAGATACAGTCCTGTTCTTGAAGACGTTACAGTCTCATGGGGGGGGGGCACGTATGGAAGTGCTTCAGGAGAAGTAGGAGCATATACAGCAGGGAGTCGTAAAGTAGATTGATGTCAACTGTCTCTGCGGTGGAGACTCATGAAGAAGAGCTTCTGTTAGTAGGAAAGTTTTCACTGGCAAATGAGTCCTGAAAGAGTAGTAAGAACCCCCTAAGCAAATATGGTCGGGAAGAGGGCTGGGAAGGAGAGACCGCATTCCAGTGAGCAGCCACTGCTGACGTGCTCGCTGTTTCCTTCCACTTATTCTAAGCATTTGTACGGTTAAGATCACACTCTGTAAAATTTGTGCACTGCTTTATTTTAACATCGTATGACATGCATTTTTCAAGCGGTAAAAAGCATTGTCAGATATCCGAATCTCCTTCAGTAGAATGCACATTACGGTGCTCAGTAAGAATCCTCCGCGTTGAATCTATTGCCGAGTCTCGAATGTGGCCTGATAGGGTCCAAATGTTGATTCGTTTCATTGAATCATCGGTGGACATTAATCTTGGATATTTATTTATATTGAACCAAGTTTTTAGGTCGATACATAACGTATATATGTGATTAAATTATAAAAGATATCATAGCGTAGTCATTAAGTCGATTGGCTTTAGAACCAAACTGCTTTCAGTGCCAATCCTGACTTCAACACTGTGAAATTGAATGAGCTGCTTGGCCTTTTAAAGCTCTAATATAGCACAGGAGTGTGATAGGTACTAAATAATTAGGAGTAGTGATAGTTTTTATTATAATTAATAATATTAGACACTTGTCAAGTTTTTATGATGTTGCTGACACTCTACTAGGGCCTTTATAAAGATGCCATCCCTTTAATCACCCCCAAGTCTTTAAGAAATACTGTACTACTATTGTCCTGATTTTAACAATGGAAAGGAGGTCACTGAGGAAGAAGCTGAGTGAGGACTTGAACCCAGGTATGTCTGATATGAAAGCTCACATTTTTATTAGATTAGCTACTATTACATTATTAGAAATAATAAAGGTTTAACATATGCATTAAATACTAGACTAGAGTTGCCAAGTCCTCACAGACAACCAAATTATATAAGAATATAGGGTTTGAAAGGGAAGCTCAGTGTTCTTGGTTGTTAATTTTATCGTGTTGTGGAATTCTGAACACATTAGATATTTTTGTCTTAATACTCAAATGGGGCCATTTAGAATATCTCTAGATACTGTGGAATTAACAGACTTAATAATCCCCCATTTCCTCAGATGTTCCAAATATTTATATTTTCATTCTCTATTGACCTAGATTTTCTGATTTCTAGTTTTTAACATTGTTGCAATTCTAATATACATTATAAAGCATAGTAAATGAGACCATTGATGTGGAGTGTATGGCCTGTGTTGAAAGCCTGACTATCACTTAATACCGTGGACAAGTTAATTCCTCTGTATCTCTCAGATGTGGATATTTATAGTCCTATTTCCTTCTGGATGTTCAAAATTTAATTCATAGTTGTGAAGTTTAGGACATGGCACAAAGGAGCCCCTACAGAACTACTAGCTACTCTTCAATATAATTTTCCAAAATTAGAACCATGATTTATACAAATATAATTTGCATAAAGTTAAAAACACAACTCTCTCATAAATATAGAATGAATGTGTGTCAAATTTAACTCCTTAAGGAGGAAAACAGAAGGATAAAAATGATAAAAAAAGCAGAATTTATAGACATTAAAAGAGTAATAAAATACAAATTTAGGTTAAATATAAAACTGGTGAATATCTCAGAGGGCAAAAGCCCTTAAGCTTTGGTGTTATCTTCACTAATGAACATTATATCTCTACCAAACAAAATCTACAGGTTGCTGAGTCATCTCACAGACTCGGGGTCCCAATTAACAGTAAATATCAGAGTCAAACACAGGGACATTTCCTATAGAATTAAATATTTCTGGGTGCACATGTTAAACAGTGTCTCTATAAGACATCGAAAGGGCATAGGGCTCTTTCCTCGCATTTTTTTCCTAATTTTTGGATAATTTTTATTAACAGCATTATGATCTATTTAATTTCACATCTGTTTTTACCTTGAATGCCTCCCTTGTACACAATTACCTTTTATTTTTTAACCACTTAACTGCATGCTAGTCACTGTGCTGACTGAGTTCCTGATGTCATTTATCATTTAAACAGCCCAAGAAAGTAGATACTATTATGATCCCTGTTTCACAGATGAGGGAAGTGACACACAGAGATGGCCAGTGATTTGCTCAAGGTCACAAAACTATGAGGTTGAGGGACAAAGATTCAGTTAGGTTTGTCTGACCAACAAGTTTGGGCTTTGACTGCCCATGTCTTCTGAGCGCCTCAAGGAAACTGCTTAATGAAAACTCAACTGGACACATAGGGATTTTGATTCTTAATGAAAACTCACCTGGACGCATAGGGAGTTTGTTTGGTCAAGGAAGCAGGGGTCCATCAAGCATTTCTTCATCTAAGTTTCTTTTATGAGTCCCTCATTGCTCTTTCCCTCTGGTCCCTCTGATAACACTTGATTAAGCTCAGTGGGTGCCAGGATTGATTTGGCTCTTGCCGAGCTGTTCTTTTTTTTTTTTTTACATAAAATTGTGGTTTCTTTTCTCACCTACCTTTATCCTGTCAACCTTTGCCACCTGATCCATGTCTCTTTGCCAAATGAAATGAAGAAGTGTTTTCAATTATAATTGAAATAATAATCGATGATGGAGCTTTAGTTTTGCACAACTCTCCATAAAAATGAACCAGGACTCACAGGTAAAAGGTTAGTTTTTGCAAATCCCGGTTGACACTTGGACCCACGATTCAAGGAGAAATAGTCTCCACAATTCAGGATCCTGTCGCTTGTCAGGGATGGTTATGAGTTGTTGGAATCTGTGGCCTCACTAATTTCATTTCAGCCATCTTCAGCACGCTATATTTGTAGACCGTTTTTATTGCTTATGTTTAATTATAGCCCATTTATTTCTGGTGTGCTTGCTAGTTACTTATTGATGGTGATGGCAGTAATCCACTGAGAGCCTATTGGTTCACAGAAGATAATTTTATATTACCTTGTTAGTCACATACAGGTACAATCTCAATGTATTTTTCAATACAGACTTATAATTTCCTACATTTATTTTCCTCTACACTTATTTTCATTTACATGCAAAGGCAAAACAGATGTAAACAACTTTATCTTCTTTCGTAAAATAGGGCTAATAAATATAATTTGGTTTCCTGCCTTTATGTTTCCCCCTGAAGATTTTTTTTAGGGGGTGAGGGTGGGGTGGGCATTAACATCCCAGTTAAGATAGAGGACAGTTCCGTCTTCTCATATAATTCTCTTCTGCCCCTTGTACTCGGTCCTCCCCTCAAAGGCCACTACTGTTTGAATTTGCATCAGCAGACATGAGTTTTTCCTGTTCTTGAATACATATAAATGGAATCATACAGTATGTGATCTTTTATTTCCATCTTCTCGAGCACCATGGGATGTTTTTAAGATTAATCCAGGCCCCTGTGCATGCTAGCGGCCTTGCTATCCTCGTCTCTGTCTCCTCGTCTGAAGGAGTCTGCCTGGGAGTCTCACCCTGATGCATGGGGCAGAATTTCTCCCAGGGCAGCACACGAGGGGGCGGGGGCCTGTCAGGACAATCACTGTCCTTCGCCTGCTGCTCAGTGTCTTGTAAGCTGTTGTTTCGCATTTGGTGTCCTTTGCACGGTTGGTTGAGGTCGCTGGTAGATCTGATCTCTATCACTATCTAGGCTGGAGGTGGACATCAGCTCATTTCTTTCTTTTTTTTTCTTTTATTGTTCAAAATACTACAGATGTCCCCTTTTCTCCCCATTGACCCCTTCACCCCCACACCCACTCCCTGCCTCAGGCCTTCACCACACCCTTGTCTGTGTCCTTGGGTTGTGCATATATGCATGTAAATTCTTTGGTTAATCTCTCCCTACCCACCCACCCACCCCCTCCTTCCCTCTGAGATGCCTCAGTCTGATCCATGCTTCCATGTCACTGGATCTGTTTTGTTCATCAGTTTATTAAGTTCTATATATTCTACATATAAGTGAGCTCATGTGATGTTTGTCTTTCTCTGCCTGGCTTTACCTTTACACTTTGAGATTGGGGGAGGGCATAACCCAGTGTTCTGTGTTTTAAGCCATAACCTCTTAGGGATGATCTTAAGCTTTGCATCAGCCCCAGAAGAGCCTTGGCAGTATAGAATATTCTGGGACCTGTCCTTTTGTGGGAGGTCGTGGGGGGAGATCCTTCAACTCCAGTTATGGGCCTTATGTAGTCAAAGAGCCTTGGACAGCCAAAAAAGCAGCACACAGCTAGTTAAATACCTGTGACTGTCTCTCCATTAAGCTTTTCTTCTTCTGAGTTTCTTTTATGAGGCCCTCATTGCTCTTTCCCTCTGGTCCCTCCGATAACACTTGATTAAGCCCAGTGGGTGCCAGGATTGATTTGGCTCTTGCAGGAACCATTCTTATTTTCTTTACCTAGAACTGTGGTTTCTTTTCTCACCTACCTTTATTCTGTGGACCTTTGCCACCTGATCCACGTCTCTTTGCCAAATGAAATTAAGAAGTGTTTTCAAACAAAATATTTGGAGACTTCAGGAAAGTGGAGGTTTTTCTAAACCAGGGAGTCTTTTAGCCCTTGACTGTCCTTATTGTGATCTTAAGACTCTGGTGGGGACTTATTATTTTAATTTCTGTCTATGAAACATATGAGGGGAACTTGCATTGTTTATGCTTTTAGTTTTAACTCACTTTTTTTTTATAATTAAGATTATGCACGATCACTGTTGACAGTCAGGAAAATGCATAACAGCACAAAGCAATAGGAAAAACATGCATAATTTTACCAATTACTTATATGACCGTGTTCTGGAATATGCATGGTGTCAAGCACATGATGGATGTTTAAAAGATATGTGTTGGGTGAATGACGGAGCTTTGCATAGTTTCAAAATCTTAGTTGAACAAAAGTCCTAGCGTTATTTTCATGAAGTCAGTAGCGTTTCTACCAGGACTAGGTGTTTTCTTGCCGGAAGAAATGCGCTGGGGCATTCGGGGATTATAATGAACATCCCAATATACAATTTTCTTCTTGAGATAAAAACGGAAATGTCAGGATTTTTGTGTTTCTTTTCTCTCCTGCCCTTGTTCCTTCTCACAGAAAGCCTTGCAGTTTCTGAGGAGTTACAAGTAAAATGGTTTTGTAGTTGGAGGGAAAGCGTCCTTATAATGTATATGTGGAAGGAGCCACTTGGATCCCAGTGTTTTTCTGCAGTGCCCACTTCCAAAGCGACGTTGTGGTTTATTCCCCAGGGTGGGATTTCTTGTAATGCTCTGGTCCCCTAGAGATCTAGTGCGACACTAGGACTCTCTACTTTACCATCACTTGTCAATTTCTGCTGAGTTTTCTGTTGACAAAAACTAGTACCGCGTGACTGAACAACTTCGATGACTGTGACTAAAAGATGTAAAACACAAAGGTTTCTTGATTTTGTTAAAAATATGCCTTTTATTGATTTCAGAGAGAGGAGGGGAGAAGGAGAGATAGAAACATCAGTGATGAGAGAGTCATTGATCGGCTGCCTCCTGCACGGCTCCCGCCAGGAATCGAACCCGCAACCCGGGCATGTGCCCTGACCGGGAATCGAACCACCATATCCTGGATCCTAGGTCGATGCTCAACCTCTGAGCCACCCTGACCAGGCAGTTTCTTGAATTTTGTACATCCTGGGTTGCAAAAGTTTTGTATCTCTGCAGGAGAATTTCGCCAATCCTGGTAAGCTCTCTGCAAGCACTCTCAGGAGCATCAGTAGGAGATAATAGCATGTGGCTTTGGGCATTATTTCCTAGTAGATTCATTGGGTGCTTTTTGTAATCAGCCCTCAACTAAGTCTAAAATTGCAATTTTACCCTGATATTCTTACGTGTAAAACCAAATAGATGCTTATATAAATAAAAATAAGCATATGGCCATATATACATACTATAAATAAATACCAATTTCCTTTAGGGTTTTTTTCGGTTATTCTGAAATAATTTTTCTGTCCAAATACGTTTGATTCTGTGTCTTGCAGAGTCATGTGTGAACTTCTGGTTGTTTCTCAGTCAATGGGCAAGTTGTGTATTTCTGTCATTGTAAAAGTAACGTGTCAGCCTGGGCCACAGAGCAGGTATCCGTCTACCTTTGAGGGTATTTGGCAGAAAGTCCCTTGATCCCATCTGAATACCCAATAATTGGAGTACGATTTTGTCTCTGAAACAGGATTTAGATGGGGGATGTCTAAATTTATTTATTCTTAAGTACAATCTTCCCGTCTCTTCACTCTACCTAAGTTCCCATATGGCTCCCTCATGCTGGCACTCGAGTGTGTCATCCAGTTAAAGCTCACATCCCTGCCCTGGCACCAGGGGGGCCTTTGGAAACGGGCCTGAGGTTCAAACACAGCATCACACGTGTCCGTTGTCCCGGACTTATAACAAACGCACATGGAGAAGGGTATCTTTAAACAAGTGAGTTTACCCAAACAAACTCTGTGTTGGTAGAGGCTTCCTTCCAATCCCCACGACACACCACATGTATTTCCAACATGGAACTTATTTAATTTGCATTTGGATTAATTTAGCGTATTTTCCTATCATATAAAGGTTAATGAACGATAAACACAGCTCTAACCAAATCTCACAGCTATTTCCCAGTGTGGGGCAACATTTTGCATTTAGTTATATTTGGTTTCCTAGGTAATATCTAATTGTGCTATATTTCCTCCTGCTGCATCTCTTGTCACAGGGAATGCTTTGGTGGCAGATTCTTAGGACACAGAGCAGGGCAGGAAGGAGTGTGCGTGGAAACTCTGTGGAAGCCGCGCTAGTGAGAACCAGCGGGGCGCGTTATAAAGTGACCCCCCCGCTGCTTCCCTTGGCAGCTCTGTGCTCCCTGCTGCTGGCCTCCCTGCTTTTATTTCTGAAATCTGTCCTGTGTGCCGGTTCCAGAGTCATCTTCCCGAAATTCCTTTCTTTATCTTATGGCCCCTCTGCTCACGAACCTTCAGTGGATCCCTCTTATTGTAGGGCGAGCCCTACTCTTGGTGTTGAAGGTTGTCAGTAATCTGCTCCCGTGAACGCCGTTTCCGCTGTGACACTGGTGTACCTCAGCTGCTTAAACCTGGGGGGTTGGGCCACATCGCCATCATGGCGAATTTGAGGGTCGGCTCCGATGAGCAGAATGCTCTTCGCTCTTTGGGACCTGTGAAGGTGACAGTAGTTGAGGGACTATGATGAGGATGACTGCTGAATGTGGCAGAGGGGGCGGACTGCTGGAGAGAGAGCCTGAAAGAGAAATTTCAGCCATCTGAAGAACAAGCCCTTCTAAGAATAATTACATAGAAATTTGTGCTTCCAGACTCTGTTCCTAAGAACAAGGGTTTTAAGAATTTGGTTAGAATATTTAGATGTTGGAAACTTAAATTCATTTTAAAGTGTACTCACAGGGGAATGATTTTTTCTCTTTACATTCACTACATTAATCAGAGGGAAGTGTGATTTATTTACTTCTGGGCCTTTGTACATTAGAAATGTGTTTGTATAAATAGCATTTATTTCTTATGACAAATACTGGATGCCAAGCCAATGGGCCACAAATGATTAAGTAATTGCCATCACATGGGCCTATTGTTTCATATGTATTTTTTTAATGTGAACAAATTCCCTTATAGCTTCAACATCTGTGCCTGAAACCTGGATACGCCACATTGATCTAACATCCCTTGAAGTCTCCCTCGGTGAAGGATAATTGGTTTCTAATTCCTTTATTCCTGGAATCAGAGCACACTTCACAATCGTCGTTCTGTGATCCCTTCTTTTAAGGTCCACGTGTCCTTTATGCTATTTCCCCCATCCTTGCCATCAGCATCTCCTGACCCTTGGGATGTGAAGAACTTTCTAAACTGAGTTCCTGACTCATAGCCTTCGTCTCACTCCATCCTTTGCATTGTCGTGGTGACTTCAGTGGCCCTGTTATGGTTTTTGCCCAGTAACCCGACTTCCTCAAAAGCCTGCTCATCCAGCAAAGAGTGCTTCCTTTGCTGTTAACTGCTCCCTAAGTTTTCACCTCTCTCCTACCTCCTACCTCCTGGTTCTGCTTTCTACCCTCCGTGGTCTTACAGGTTTCACTCGCCTCCATACGTCACCTGGAGTTTCTCATCGGAAATCTGAATGACACTCCCAGCAGCCCCCCGCAGCCCTTGCCTCGTGACCTGGCTGCCCGCTACCTGCGCCCTAAGGTAACCCCTCTCCAGGCGGCTCCGCGGCCCTGTGCTGGGGAGCTCGGGCACTTGGCGCTTGGTCCCAGCAGATCCCTACCCGCTTACCTGAGCAGCGCCCTCAGTGCGTCCCTGTTCGTGGCCATCGGTCTTTGGCTCTGAACTCTGACCATTCCCTCTCGTATTCAGTGATGTTCCGTCCTTCACTGTGCTAATTAAATTCACCCACTAGGCGCTAGCTGCTGAGGGCCTCCCTTCGTGCATTTTGTGTTTATGTTTAAACACCTCAAATCCCTATAGCATGGCAATGAAGACTTTCCAGGAATTTTCTCCAAACATAGTTTTCCATTTCGAGTCTTGGAAGACTGACTTAAACCTAAGTGCCAGTGGGAAAACTGTCTTTCTCAAAGGTGCCCTAAATTCTCCTGTACTTTGGCCAACCCTCCACATCTTGTCCATCTATATATGTGTGGTGGGGCCTTGTATTGGGTGAATATTGGTGTAGATTTTACATGTTTACACAGCATGCTTGTCCATGTATGATTTTTGGAAATGTGGATCTGAGCTGTGTGATTGTTTTATCCTTGCATATTGATATCCATAGTGTGAGTCGCTGAAAAACAGTGGTTTCCTCCCTCTTTTCCTCTCAGAAACTGTTTCTCCTTTATAGTGCCTGTCACAGAAGTATCTGTTCACCACTCCGGCTCACTACATGCTGTGAGTTTTGTAGAGTGGGCACAGGACGTATTTATCTTTATATTCCCAGTATTTTATGTAGAACCTGACAGATAATAGTCGTTCAATCAACTTATGATGAACTTATAAACATTAGATACAGTTAAAGGTAGTGATGATGATAACTGAAAGCTTTGGAAAAATTTAGGGTGGATCACACTATTATAATGGGCCATACAAGGCACAAAACCATTACTTTATAAAACATATTCATTAGTATTGGTTAATAAATAACTTATTTTTTCACTTATAAAGAAATACCTCAAATATCTCTCATTTTACATATAAAAAATAAGGCTCAAAAGGAAGCGTTGACTTTTCCAAGGCCACTCAGCTAATGAACAGAGAGCAAGAATCTGGGGTCCCGACTATTAGATCTCTAGCCAGTGATCCTTAGCCAATATTTCTGAGCAGTGTTTTGCGTAATATCAAACGCTTCAGATATCTACTCCATTTGTCATTTTATAAGCTTTTATTATTCCTTTTAGCCTTAACTTTGTTTTTTGTTTTTACAATTAAAGATTTTTTAAAATCCTATTCTCATGTTCAAGCCTTTCTCTCTGTTGCTCAATCGGTACATGGTATTTCAGACATCCAGTGGTTTAAAAAAATGTCCACTGCACGATTTCCAATGGAATGAACTGTTAATGGCCTCTCTCATTAAATTATAATGTTAATATCCTTGCTTGTGGACGGCTAGGGACAAGTTCACTCCAAGTTCATCGTTTTCCCTGGTGGGGGAGAAATTGCGGTCAGCGAAGTCTGCTGCTGTCCCCGGCTGCAGGCGTCTGGCTGATGGAACTACCAGGGGCTCTGACTCTTCCGCCCCCCCAATCTTCCCCCAGCTCCCTACTGCTGAGCTGAAATGCATGAAGCATTCAAAGCTGTTATTTCCCAGCTCAGTTGGAAATGTGTGCAGTTTTTCCTTTTTCAAAAAGACACACTGAATATTTAGAGTATGTTGTTCACCTCCCCTGCATCAGAAGGATTTTTTGATATACGTAACAAAAATCTTGCAGAATTCGGGTCAAAAAAGTTCATGTAGCAAAGACAAGGGGTGCATCAAATATTTTAGGGTTTTATTTTTGCAGTTTGGTGGGAGAATTATTCAGGCACTTGTAACACATGCAGATGTGCTACTGTGTTCTCACAGTTTTGCTCAGGCCGTGCACATTGAAACATGGATCTCCATTTCTTCACTACGTTATTGCTTCATTTATTGCTTCCAGTTCAAAGACTTTTCTGTCAATTGTTGGTATTGAGGAGAATCTTTAAAGTGTGATGTTGGGTAAAATTCAACCATGTGACATGCTTAGGGTTGTCTCTCAAAAACAAGCCTTGGAATTTCTTTAAAAGACAACAGAAAAACAAAACATATGTGTTGATAATAGGATTCAATGGGAGAAAATGATAAATCATGAGCATATACCACCACCAAGAAGCTGGGTGTAGGGTCGGCCGCTGTTTGCTTCTCTCTTAATCCTATGATTTTCAGGTTCCTTGGTTTAGAAAGGTTGGTCTCTGTCAAGTCGCTAAAGCAGGACAACCCAAGGTCACTCAGATTCTCTCTGATTTTATTTTACCATTTGGGAAATAAACCCTTCCACTGTTCTGTAAATTGGCTAGATATCCGCAGAAGAGAGTTACTCAGTATTTGGGAGGCTCAAGATAGAAACTATCTCCCTTTGAGGAAATTAGAAAATTATTTCTAAGAATCAACACTGTTAAAGCTTGTTCCCTAAAACCAATGTAGAATGACAAAGAGCAGAAGATTTTTTTAAAAAACCCAACTTAACCTTAAAATAATGACAGATTTTAAGCATACAGAAGATACAGGAAATGTTCAACACTCTGGGTTCCCCATCCTTATGAAGTGTTAGCTTCTTGCCACCATTGCTGAAGGCTGTAATTTACTTTTTAATTTTAAAAAAGACTTTTCATGTTTTTATTAACTATTGAACACATACAAATAGTATTTATAATATGTTAATGTGGATAAAGTGTAAAAATAACAAACACTCAGGCACCTACCATCCAACTTAAGAACTACAGGTTCCTTTTCTTTAAAAAATTACAATTGCTATAATCTTACTAGTTCAGACCTCCCTGCCCCTCCAAAAGATGATGTACAGAAGGAAGCTCCTGAGGTTTATATTCTTCTGACTGCATTGAATCTGAAAATTTTCCCACTGCTCTTCATATTAGGTGGTATGAGTGATGATATCTGCAGGAAAGAGATGTGAGGCCCTCCGCAGTGCTGTCCTAAGCTGCTCGGGTCTTCTGTGTTCCCTCCTTCCAGCTTGTTCCTGGGAAATCACTTGTTTAAATAGCATTAGGAAAGGATGCTTGAAGTGCTTACCAAGTATTGGTTTATACCCTTCATCAGCCCCAGGGGAAAATCATCAATATCTCAAAAGGCACCCCTGTTAGTAACACTTGATTTGAGAACAACATGGACAGAGAAATAGGTTCCAGAAAAAAGAAACAGTAATTGCATATGTAGATCTGAATTGAAAATATAACCAAAGGGATGTTCAAAAGCAAGAGACTCTCCTCCTTGGTTGTCTTTACTTAACGTTCAGGGCCAAGCTCAGTCACTGGCCATGGGTTCTGGGGTTCAGAGCTAGCATGATGCTAAACCCCAGGGACTCCTTACTCCATGCACAATTAAATCCAATGTCAGGTCTGGCCAGCAGAGAGCCCTCTCTTTCTTCCTGAAGCCTAGAGGGAGGTGCTTTTGAGGGGAGGTTACTTATTTTCCAGCACACGGAGCAGGTATCATCCATTAAGATCAAATGGGATATTTCATATCATCCATCTCCAGTTAGGAGAGTAGTAAAAATTCTGTTTTTTCTTCCTTTTCTTTCTCTCCTGCTGCAATTTAAATTCACCTTGTAAACAGACAAAAAAGAGTGGCTTGAGGTTATTAGAAAACACACACACAGACACAGACTTTTCTGTCTCTGTCTTTTTCCCCCGCTTAAATAATTTCTGCAAGACAGGTGACCAGTTCAACCATCTGTCTCTGTTATAAATGCTGATGGTGAGTGAACTCACCATCCTATAAATGTCTTCTGCCTTGAAATGAAACGAAGGCTTTGTTTTTGCAAGGGAATGATGTAAGCCAGCAAATGAGATGAAGCTGTGAGGTAGTCCCCTGTTGTCGCCTGTCCTTCTCTGGCTAACGGAGAAAGATTCTTTCTTCCTCCAACTCAAATGCACAGATACCCTAAGACCACTGATGCATACGTATCATTGGAAAAAATAATCCTATTCTCAGTATGGGGCAATTTGGAAAATAAAAAGTAGGCATTCAGAATTTATAATATTAACTCCTTCATTTAGGTGGATCCATTTAAATGCTTCGTTTTTATCGTGTGTTGTACATTGCTTGATTGGTTCCAGGTAGTCTCTAAATCCAGCTAGGGAAAATGAAATTTAAGAAGCACATTGGCTGTGGATTTAGGCACGGTCACTTAGGAATACTGTTGTCCTCTCTTTTCATTTCAGTTCAGAGATGGGTTTTGTGCCATAAAGCCAATCGACCTCCTACCTACCCACCCACCTACCCACCCACCCACCCACCTACCCACCCACCCACCCACCCACCTACCCAACCACCTAACCACCCAACCACCCAATCAATCACCCAACCACTGTTTGAGTCACATCTCTACATCACACATGCTGTTCTTGGAGGAGTTTACCCAGCACCTGCTGGAGTATAAATCATTCCTAGATTGATAACACAATTCTAAAGGTTGTTTGTTGAAATATATTAGGTGACTACTTTAAATAATTACATAGTCTAAAAGGGAGAGTGTATCCACCTTAGTGAAATTCCATTTCATGGATTTTGTTTGCATTGTTAAAACAAGTAGGTAGAAATTAGACTAAGTTAATAACTAGAATAATAGAACTTTCAATAAATGTTTGCATAGTTTTCCATTGTGCAAGGTACCACAGAATACGTAGCCGTAAAAAAAAAAAAGGACCTGAAGAATATTGTGCTAAGTGACATAAGCCAGGCAGAGAAAGACAAGCACCATGTGATTTCACTTACATGTGGAATCTAATGAACAAAATAAACTAACAAAGTGGAGAGAGACCCATGGATACAGAGAACAGACTGACAGCTGTCAGAGGAGAGTGGGTTGAGGGCTGGGTGAGAAAGATTAAAGGATTAATCCAAGGGAAAAAAAAAAAAAGACTCGTGGACACAGATAACAGTATGGTGATTGCCAGAGGGGACGGGGATGGGGGAGGTATAAGAGGGTAAAGGGGGGTAACTGGTGATGGAAGGGACTTTACTTGGGGTGGTGAACACACGATACAATATACAGAGGATGTATTATAGAACTGCATACCTGAAACCACTATAATTTTATTAATATCACCCAATAAATTCAATTTAAAAATGTTTGTGGATGTTTTCTAATTTTAGATATAATGCCAGGTTAGTTATGTTCTTGTGTTTGATTTTTGTAAATGATTTTTCAAGTAAATATTATCATTACCTGAGCAAGTAGATGTTATTATAATTCCCATTTAGAACAGTAAAGGAAACTGAGATATTAGAATTGAGATGTCTAGCTTACAGGCCACACAACTAGGAAAGAAGAAGCTGGATTCAAGTTCAGGTTTGTCTGTTAGGAGCTCATATTCTTAACCTTTCTGCCATATTGATTTTCCATATGCTGAGGCACAAAATAGAATTGTGACCTTCCCACCTTCCCGGAGACGGAGAGGGAGCAGACCAAGTCCAGAGAAGGTCTAGATGGCCAGGAACCCTGGTCGTGGCCATGCTGGCTGCTATAAGAGGATACTTGGCAAACAGCGTCATACACAGATGCTGTGCAACCCACACATCTCTATTTATGTAGAGGCCCCGCGTGTTTGTGTTAACAGGTTTGGGAGATAATAAAAGAAGTTGTTGTTTGTTCTTGCTTTTTAAGTCTGCAGTTAATTTTTAGCATACATTTAAAGGGGGGATTTGTAAATTCACTAGACACTGAGAGACTGGCGATTCAAGAAAACATTTGTCTGTTGGGTTTTTAAAGGCAGATCTGTGCAAAAGCAGGTGTTTTTTCATTTTCCCCACTAGATGGTGCTTTGGTCTTGTAGGTCAAATTTAATGGGCCTGGATTTTATTTTATTTTTTTCCCCTCCTAGATTAGATGTTGGTCCAGGAAAAACCCCAGTTCAAGGCTGACTAAGTGGACTGTGCCAGTGAGGTTTGGTCAATTTAGGTTTTCTCCATCATCATCACTGTTTCTTACCAAGGTAATTAAACCCATTTGAAAGTTTTGGATATTTCCTTTTCAACTTTTTTTTTTGCAATAAATTATATTCACTCATTTTGGAAAAGAATATCAACAGCTGGAACTAGCTAGCTCAGTTGTCTCATCAGCATATTATCTCAACAGGCTGCACTTGTAATGAGCCTTTCCCCCTGCAGAGTGGAGCCAGTCATGATAAGTGACTGAAAATGTGCCCAACCGAGCCGGTTGTTCGGGTATCCACGCATAAAGCACACTGGCTACGGAGATTACCGTGGGACACATATACAACCCAACATGAGATTTTTCTTCTTTACACTTTAATGTCAGTGGTGACAAAGAGGAGAGGGGATAATGATTTAAACAAGTTGACATCAAAGACGACGAGTGGGAAGGAAGCAGTTGAATGGGGAAATAAATCACAGTCCAAATTCACTTCAACTAATCCACTATTATATATATTGATTTTACTCATTTCCATTAAGATGCAAGGACTTTTGTTGTTGGCTTGTCTACAAATGAAGCAGTCTCGCCATCAAGGAGTAATTTTCTGAGATGAGACTAAACTATGAGATAGTAGTGGGTGATACAAACAGAACAGTTCCACAGATGGCTTGGATATGAAATAATATTTATCTGGCCACTTCTGAATGTCTACTATGTCCCAAGTAAGGTGCTAGACACTAGGGATACTGATATAAAATATACACTCTACCCATCAAGGAGCCTAAAGTCTACTGGGAAAACTATAGAGATGGCTGAAAGATAGTGTGTTCAATGACAGGTGGTGGATGCAGTTACCAGCAGGAAGTCAGGTGGCCTGGGAGAACACCAGAGGGGCATCTAGTTTAGGTGGAATGGCTAATAAGACATGGGCAAGCTGAGTCTGGAAGGATGACTAGACTAGCAAGAGAAGAAAGGAGAGAGGTAGGTAAAGAGATTCTCAGTGAGTGTGGGGAATTGCAGGAGTTCGGTAGCCTGGAGCTTAATGATGTTCATGGGGAGTGTAAATAGAGTCAGGCTTAGGGAGACTTTGAGTACTAAGTTGAGTGTAAGCTATTTTTTAAAATGGTATAGGATAGGCTTTGAAAATTATGTGCTCTCCACATAACCCTGTAAGAAAGGTAGGACATTCACCCCCATTTTACAGAAGGTATAGGAGAATCCCCAAGAGCAGGTGAGCTGCCCCAGGTGACCTCCCAGATCCAGAACCTGTGCCAACTGACTATCTACTATGGGTTCCCCTCATAGGAATTTTACATCTTGAGTATTTTTTGAGCTTTCCTAGCTACTGAAGAATTGATTATGCAAGAGCAGATGAACTCCTTGGCTTAATTATTTAAAGGTGGCTTGCTTGCCCTGGCTGAGTAGCTCAGTTGGTTACAGCATCGACCCCATATGCTCAGGTTGTAGGTTTGGTCCCTGGTTGGACACATACACATACAAGAATCAACCAAAGAATGCATAAATAGGTGAAACAACAAACCAATGTTTCTCTCTCTCCCTCTCTCCCCTCTTCTCTCTCAAATCAATCAATCAATTAAAAAAAAAAAAGATGGCTTGCCATTTTCATCATTTTATTTCCCTCAAACTTAGACAGAGGGGCCTTGGAAGGGTTTTACTATGATCATAATCATTTAACTTTTGGTAAGCATATTTCCTTTAGCATTTTCAAGCAGAAATGCATAGTGATGTTTTTGACACTGACTCCGCTTCCTGTGTTCTCTACCTGTCTTGCTGTATTTGAAGGTGGTGGGGAAACATGGTGTGTAGGTGTGTGCATAGTTAAAGTGGGGAATGTGGTGGTAAAGATTTAGCTCAGGGACTTTTCAGCTTTAAAATGTTATTTTAAAGGAGGTAAAAAAAAAAAAGTCTTTATTGTGTGAGTCCGATAGTGGCTTACCAAAAGTTCCTTGGATCGTAGCCAGCACGAATTAATTCTGTTCTCGGTGAGTCTATCCTCTGGTTTTCTTTGCTTTGTTGGACTGGCAGGATTTAAAGCAGACATGTTGTTGCTCGATTCTATGTATACCAAAGCTACGTACACAATGTTAGTATTCAACACCTGCTAAAAAAAACCCAAAATCCCAGTAACAGCCCACTTCCCTTCCTGTGGGTGGGCAATGCTTTCAAAGGGATTATTAATTTCTTCCAGAGAAGCTTTTGTTCTTCAAATGCTGAATACATTCCTAGTCACATTCGACTTGGCCAACCGCCTTGTTGACTATGAAATGCCAAGTCAGGGTCTTCATTAAAGTAGCTCTGCTTTCTCCTTAATAATATAATAATTAGAGAATTTACCTATTTTTCCAAGTAAGTAAATGATAATCTCTAATTAACCACCTAAAACGACTTGTATATCTCTAAAGTGAATGTTCATTTTAATGCATTTATTCATTCATAAATATTGTTTTTACTT
Source organism: Miniopterus natalensis (assembly GCF_054644295.1). Lineage (NCBI taxonomy): Eukaryota > Metazoa > Chordata > Mammalia > Chiroptera > Miniopteridae > Miniopterus > Miniopterus natalensis. Next base: position 17,507,505 of record NC_142081.1, on the reverse strand, counting down.
ATATTCAAAGCTGATATAAGATTCACTTATTAGTTTGTTCACCAGCTAGTAATAAAATTCCTACTGTGTAACAGGTACTGTATTTGGTACTAGAGATAAAATGGGAAGCAAGGCAAACATTTTTTCTGCCCTTGTGGGGTTTACAGCAATTGCACTACTCATATATCATTGAATCCCAAGGTCCTCTCCTAGACCAGTTGTGAAAATCCATTTGGTCAGAATCAATGATGTTGGCACCATCATTCTCTAAAGTGAGCCGAGAAGTGAAAATCTCCATATGGCAAGGGGCTACAGGACCTCTCTTTGTCCCTGAGAATCCTTTTCTTCACTGCCACCACCATACCAGCTGCGAGCAACACTGCTCCTCACCCTGCTGCTCTGACCCAGGTGTGGAAATAGAGTCTCCAGGTCTAGCTCATCCCAAGAAGACTGGTGATCATGACCTAGAGGAAAGGCTCTGTGTTCTATCCAAAGGGCTGTTGCCTCGCCATGCGATGTAGCTGCAGAATCCCAAAGTAATGATGTTCTACAGCAGAGAGCCATCTCCTGTGGTTCTCCTGGGTGCTCTGAACAGGATGTAAAGTCTCTCAAACCTCAGGATTTCTGGTTGCTCTAGTGGGATGGCTGCTCTGCCCTCCCAATCTCAGTGGCCTCTAATTTTTCCTCTTAAGGGGTATGCTCAAGTGGCTCCCCAATGTCTAGAGCGAGGCCTGAAGGGGTAGACCTCTTTGGCTGCCCAGGGTTTTTCAAAGCAAATGTCTTTCTCCTCCCCTTATTCTTGCCCCTTGGTTCTCTCTGGATACAAGGCTGACTAATGCACCAGCCACAATACAAAGGAGCTGCGGCAAAGTGGTAGGGGCTGGATACAAGCCGCTCTGTGCAATGGGGAGGAAATCGGGGCATTGTTCCACACCTAGGAACTCTGAGTCCTCATTGGTTCACACCTTTTTACACACCTGGATCATCTTCATCTATATTTCAGGCCCATGTCTGTCTTGGTTTTGGTTTAAATGTTCCTATCTCCCTAAAATCTCCCTTGAGTCCCCGGCTCTTTTTGCAGTAAAACATAGTCTCCAGGATAAAAAATCTTGTGCAGGGGAAATCGTTTTAGATTTGGGAAGCATCTTATAATAGACAACCACTGAGGGTTCCTGCAACTTTAAAATAAATTTAACAAATATTTTTGACTGCCTACTTCACGGCAGGGGTGCGCTAGACACAGGGGCCAGGGCAGTGGAAATGATAGACATGGTGTTCGCTCTAGTAGAGCCTGAAATCGGGTGGAGAACACAGGCATTAAATAAATAGCTACAAGAGTAATGAATGTTACAGGAGAGATTCAAGGTGCCGGAGGTGCGCATGGCTGAAGGGTTTTACCTAATCTGGGGGATTTGGGGAGATTTTTGTTTGACTCTGCCTTGTCTGATTGAATGACCCTGAGCCAGTGATTTAACCTTTCTGTAATTAAGAGCAGTTCTCTTTACCTCCCGAGCCCTCCCTGCTCCAGCCGAGACTCCTAAGTCTATAAACTGTAACGACAAGAGGGGATGCTGCCAACAGCAGTAAGCCTGGCTGTGGAGAGCAAACACGTGGGGCAAATGACACAGGTGGCCTAGAGTCGGCTGCAGGGCATCCAGCCTATTTGAAGTAACGAAAGGAGAAAGACTTTTGGGAAGACAGAAACTCCATGATACACATTCCCTCTGTCATGTTCATTACAATACACCTAGCACTTTGCACAGTAACCCTCAAATATTCGTGGAACTTTCTGTGCCTGACTCTTAAGGGTAGCGTTGAGCCCTCTAGGGAACAGAGGCAGGGGAGACGACTCTATAAATGAGGGTAAATCTATGGATGGTCACATAACCACTGCTCCCTAGTGCGATCACTCCACAATCCACCAGGTGTGTGTGCTCACCCACCCTTTCTATAAGAACTTCTCTAGTTGTCCAGCCCTGCCAAGCATCTGGTCCTGTTCATGAGGCCATGGGGCCCAACGAAATAGAAGATAGCTCCATCCACTTCAGAGATTCACCTTAGATGAAAGTCATCCTACCAACACCCCTCCTCAGTTTTCCATCTCATTCCCCCAACCATTCCCCTTTCTGAGTTATCTACTTTATACATTAGGTTCCATCATGGGGCTCAGACCCCACTAGTCCTGCCTTAAGGCATGGCTTTAGGGAAGTCATTCAGATGTTCAGGAGGGGAGATGGGAAAGACCCTCTGATAAGAAATGTTCAGGTCCCATCTAGGACCAGGACAGTGGTCAGCCACATGCTCCAGGGGCTACTGAAGGAAATTATCACAGTAGCTGGGGCGGCTCAGACGTTCTGTGCCTTGTGTATGATGACAGAGGCACAGTTTGCATAGAAGTTCCTCTGTTAACAGTGGGCTAAGGCTTTGGGGATGCATGCTGAGCTGCAGGGGAAAGGAAATAAGGAACTTAAACTTCTCTCCACAGTATCCTCTCAGTGTCGGGTGAAGCTAGTTTGGCACCATACACAGCACATGGAATTCTATGGCGAAGAACTGAGGAAACACTTAGGAATCTGTGCCACCAAAGGGGTCCTACAGTGGGCACTTCTTATAATAAAAGGGTTTGGTTGGTACAAAGAAAGGAAGTTAAAAATGAAACTAAAATAGTAAGAGAAACTAACAAGACACAAAAGCTTTTATGGGAGAGACAGGTTTTCCTCTGCCACCCCCTCTCCCCACCCCTTCCCAGCACTGCCCCCTTCTGTATCAGACGCGATTTCTCCCTGTCTGAGATCTTAGAGGGCTTCCCCGGAATCTCTCGGATAATGATTTTGATAATTTTATACTAATTTATTTGTTCGATTGCTATAGGATTGTGGGCTTCTTCTGGATAGGATCTTACGCACTTTTCCCTCTCACTGTCCTTTATGGAGAGTAGGCCCCTAATAAATAAATGTAGAATGAATAAGTGAGTCAGTAAATGAATACACAGTAAATACAATCATCCTGGCTTCTCTGATACTTTCCTTTTTCTCTTTCCTGCTTTGGATTATTTAAAGTAGTCCAACAAACCTATTGCCAGTGCCTCAATATTCGCTCCAAGAAAAAAATATTTCTGTTTAAGAATAAAAATTATCTTTCTCAAATCCAGGGTGACTAAAATATCTGGGTGCTTCCAGGCTCCTGAGCACTCCTGACCTTGCTCTCAGGAATTACAGCTGCTGACCCAACACCTGCCTCCCCATCTAGTCTCCACTCATCAAAATCTTATTATCCTTCCAGACTACTTTAAGTTTTAACTCCTCACTCAGTAAAGGCTTGCTCTGTCTACCAGAGGAGGAAAGCTATTTTTTCTTTTCTGATCTCTATTACAACTAATTGCCGCTCTCTCTCTCTCTCTCTCTCTCTCATTCATTCATTCATTCATTCATTCATTCATTCATTCAGCATAAGTGATATAGGGAAAAGCATTTCAGAGAGAGTAGTCCTAGTTCAAGTCCTACCTTTGCCATTCAATGATGCTCGTTTACTTCCCTTGGCCCTGAGTCCTTCACAGTGACAGTAAACCGTTGGGATAGGATGTCTGGTCTAACGGGCAAGATGAGGTCTTTTATATAAGATGCCCGTTCCAACACCTGGAACTTAGGCTTCCAAGTTCAAGGATTATGGATCTTCTCCAATAACCTAATGTTTAACTTACTTGTTTTCAGTGGGAGAGACAGATAATCACTAAATAAATAAGCACGTATCATACAGTGAAGATAGTGAGGAGTGCTGTGTAGTCAAATAAAGCAGGGGAAGGAGGGAGTGAACAGGAGCAGGATGAGGTAGCCAAGGGAGGTGTCCAGGCACTGAGCAGAAATTGCGTGAAGGGAGGGAGAGCCCCAGACCTGTTCTTGGGAGGAAGCGACGCCCTTGGTGGAGACAGGGAAGGAGGTCAGAAAGGTAGAGCACTAGAGCATCCTAGCAACACAGAGGCCAACAGCGGACAATTTTCCATAGAGGAAAGTCATCCTCAGTGTCAAATTCTCCATGTGCTGCCTCTTTTCTTGAGATGTCTGGGAAGACAACTGCTGAGAATGGCTCCTGGGTTTGGCGAGTGGGCGGTCACTGTAGTGAGAGCAAGAGCGGCGTCAATGGAGTGGCGAGAAAGAAGGGCAGGTGCGGGAGTGAGCAGGCGTCCTGACCACAGCACCGAGGGGAGAAAGACCAGGCAGCAGCCGGAGGGTGAGATCGGTCAAAGGGAGAGCATAGTTTAATCTGAAAGATTCGATCAGGGACCCAGGCAGAGGGGAAAGGGAATGGAAAAGGAGGGAGAGAGGTGATGCCGGGTAGAGCGTGGTCTTGGAGGAGCAGTGCTACATGCAGAGTAAAGGGACAAAGACTGGACATAGTTAAGGCCAGAGGTGGCCTCACATTTCCTAATGAAATGTATGGAAGGGTGCCGGGCGGTGAGCTTGAGCAGAGGGCCGGAGATTTGAATTAGGTCAAGTAGGAGGGGAAATCCATCAAGGAATGGTTAAAAGCAAAGTTCCTTGTTTTTGAGCTTGGGTGAAGTAAGCCATTTAATCTCTTTAGTACACAAGGGCATCACTATGGAAACAACCTCTAACCACATTTTCTGTATTACAGGGCTTTCTGCATAAACATGTCAATGACCCAAACTCTCTTTAAAAAATACACACACACACACAAACACACACACATCTCTACATCCTTTCAGTTCATAACCAATGGGACATAATGGTGAATGCTCTTTAATTCAATTCTGGAGTCTTGGAGACTTTTTTTTAACATTGAGTTTTTTATTTAGGTATGTTATCTTTACATCCTGCTATTTAATAGTGTGAAATTTAGATTCAGGTCATGCCACAGTGAAGCTTAGAATGTGGCAGATAATTTTATAGATATAAGCTCATTGTGATCTGGGGACTATGCTGGATACTTGATATCTATGTGTTATCCCATTTCAAATCCTTACAACCATGCTATAAGCTCAGTGATATTAAGGAATTTTCTCAGGGTCACCCAGCTGGTTAAGGGGGCATTTTGTGGTTGCAAATGCCCGTCTTTCTAACCCTAACCACCATCCTGTCACCTAGTTACAGCCAGCGATTGAACAATAGCGCTCAGTGTTGAAACTGAAGATGCTCTTCAGCTCATGCTGGCTTGAATTTCCTGTGCAGGGAGGGGAGTACAAAGTGCATTTTAATAAGCTCCAATTAAATTAATTTCATTTTACTTATGTTGATGTATGGTCTCTTCAAAAAATCCAATCCCACTGACGTTTATTGAGTGCCTCTGTTCACTCGGAAAGTGCCAGGCTCTTCAGGGGATCCGCGGACGAGTGTGACTCAGCCCATGCTTCAAGAGCTTCCAATCTGGTGGAGAGGTTAGAAGTGCGCAATTTGCTTTAATACCAGATTGAATGTGATAAGTGCCATACGAGGTGGCACAAACAATGGGTTCTTAATTCAGAAATGCAAGGTTATGTGAATAATTAGAAAACTGGCCCCCGTAGTGCCTAAACACTTGGCAGCATCACACAATAGAACTCTTTGAAAGAGTTTTTACTTTAAATAGGAGCGTCCCTTTGTTTGAATCCCGGCCATGGAATCATGGAGAATGTATAGATGGTGATGCTGGCACCTGTCAGGCTGTGAAGGTTCGCAGTGACAGCCCAGTTTGTGCTGCAGGGACAGGGATTGAAAACTCCCGGGCAAGGTGGCAAGCATGCGACAATCCCGGGTGTGCATGGCCTGCCCGCGCTGGGTTCTTTGTGTGCTTTGGTAGGTAACAACTGTTCAAGGCGTCCAACTATGCTGGTACAAAGACATATCTTACGTGAAGTTTGGGGTTTTATTTTTTCTTTTAGTGTGCTTTTTTTGGAGTTGCGGCATCGGAAATACTGTGAAGCCAGAGTAGGTCAAATCCTAGATATTCTGGGTAAACAACCCTTTAATACATTTTCTTAGCGGTTGAAAGTAGGGCACTGGATACTGCCACACAATTCCTTTTCAGGTTTGCTGTCAGCCTTGGAAAGAAAGGAATCAAAGCTAAAGAACGTGAGCCACTACAATGCACCATACACACGCAGGAATTCAATACCTGCTTCCCGAGGCTTCGCTTACTGGTCACATATATGTGTTGGGTTCTGTACCAGCGACTTACAAAATGCAAAGCTGAAATAAACCTTGCTTCTGTTTGCTAAGAGTTTATATCTAAATAGAAAGATTGGGGGAACGTCCCTCAAGAGGTCAGAAATACAGCATCTACTGCCATGTTGTAGGGAATGGACATGTAACAGCAGGCGCCAGCATTCTAGAACTTCCCCAGCACTCCGCACTCTCTCCCCTCAGCACGTGGATGACTGCCCCCATATTTTTCTGGGCGATTGGTTTGCCACCCTCCCCTGCCGCCATTGTCAGTGCCCCCTGATGGATCGGCTGAAGCAGTGTCTGGTGTTGGTTGGATGAGGTGACGGATGCTTCTCTCTCCTCTCCAGCTGCTTGGAGCCAGAATACGAAAGTGCTGGCTAAAAAGTGATTAATCTTCCCTAATGACGCTGTGCCCTGCAAACAGGACTTTGGCCACCACATCCTCATTAGCTTTGATCAGAGGCCACATTACCTTGGATTAGGTAATCGGTTATTTGTTATAGAGCAGTGGCTAGAGGCCTTTTGAACAAGTGTCGACTGCATGGAGTCCACTTGGAAAAGGCAGATCCAGGGCTTTCAGTTGCCAGGACCCATCGGAAAATAATTAAAGCTGGAGCGTGGCCCAGGGCACCTCTCCTGCTGAGCACTCCAGCGGGCGGCTCTGACTCAATCGGGTGGACACTCAGCAGCAGACTCTTGACAGTTCTTGGTGTCCTGGGTGACACTGTCTGACTCGAGGGAGTGAAATTGTTTGTGAAATGTTTTCTAAAAGTAGAGGGTGGATTCTTAGAATCTTTGGGAGTTTGGTATATTTCCCAAAATAGGAGTTTAGAACTCACTCTATGCCTGGCTGTGTTCAGGGTGCAGGATGGAGGTGAGCACGTCAGGGCCAGCCCTGAGCCTGGGCAGCTCCCATCCAGCGGGCGAGACTGACAGTGGGCATGTACCGTGCAGTGAAAACTGAGCACTCCGAAGAAAAGTGAGCCAGGCAAGGAAAGAGCGTGGGACAAGTGGCGGTCAGGGAAGACTCTCTGGGGAGGAGACATCTTAGAGATTAGGTGAGTTGAGGGATGCCTTTGGTTGCAAGGGGGGCCCTCCAAGGTGGAGAGGACAGCCAACGCCAAGGTCACACTTCAAGTGGTCTACGCTCATTTTATTTTGTTTTATTTAATCATTTTAATTTTAGCACCTGCCAGGAAAGACTCCATGTGTACGGCTGATGTCACATGAGCTGGAGTAGGGAAGTCTCCAGCAGGGTGTCTGGCTCACTTATTGGTGTTCAAAAAAAAAATGCAACTACTCAAGGAAATGACTCAAGGTGCGTCCCTGCTCACAGAGGGCTGCTGCCATTCACTGTTTAAACACCACACCCTGCAACTTCAGGCAAAGCCCTGGAAAACAACTTCCCTTCAGTCCCTCGCCTCCCCTCCCCTTCTCTTTCCCCTGCCCCCTGAAACACCTGTGTCTCAAAATCAGGTTTTAAAATGAGTGAAACTGAATGAAATGTAACCCCAGAGATCACAGAGTGGGTGATGGATTACTCCCTGAAATGATGTAATACCGCCGCTGATCACTTATTCCATGCCGTAATACACACACACACACAGAGCAATCAGGTGTTGGGAGTGCATACAAATAGAAAGGGATACGTTTTGTAGGCAACTGAAACCTTTTAGCACCTGGCAGTTGACAGTGCCATTTTACCACGAGGGCCTTGAGCATTCCCACTAATGATCTGTAGAGACAGACAAGGGAAAGCTGCCTTTTTAGGGGTGAGTGTAACACTGTAGTCTGTGTCATGCTGTAACCATCCCCGAAGCTGTCCCTATGATTTCTGAAGTTCCGATCTCAGTGCTCTGTCAGTTTCTCAAATATCCTGAAAATCATAATCATCAGTGAAATCCTCCCCCGCACAAGGTCGCTCCTCTGCTTTCTCCACTTGCTAATAATAATAACAGCGATAGAAAGTATTTATTAAGCAACTGTTAAATACGTCATCTCTAACACAAGTGTCCACAGAGGCAGGCCTATTCTCTCTGCTTTTCAGATAAAGATGATGAGCCTCAGAGTTGCAGAGTCCCACAGTGTAAATGCAAAGCTTGGTGGCCCCAGATCGAATGGCCGGCAAAGCCAGGGCCTCCCTGCCAGCTCTCTTGCCAAGCATCCCACCTCTCCTGCCCTTGACGTCCCATCACTCTCTGTTATTCCCAGCCCTCCCTCCCAAGTCCTGTGGAGTCCTCCCTAGGAAACCCTTGGTCCTCTCTCCATTAGCCTCCAGCCCTATTCCTTCGTTCTCACAGAGTCTTCACCCTTTTACATCTTGCCCCTTGCACTTTTCTGCCTGTCTTTCAGCCTTCGATTGTTTGGCACACCCACCAATCCTAGGAGATGTTGTGAGATTTACCACCCTAAGTACCACTTTGCCACATGGCTACCCATCTTGCAATTGTCCAGGGCTCTGCACTGCTCTCAGTGGAATAATAACAAAGCTCTGAACGCAGGCTTCACAGCCCTGCATAATCCACCCGCCTTATTTATCCAGGCTTGTTGCAGCCAGGTGGCTCTTTTTACTGTCCCTGGAACATCTCAGGTGTGTTCTCTTGATAACTTCTATTACACTGCATTCCCCACGTAAAGGACCGCCTCCTTCCCTGGGCTTTCTAAAAGATCCAGATCAATGTCTGCCTCCTGTGCGCTGTGTACCCTTCCTCCTCCTGCCCATCCTGATCCCTCCCTTCTTGAACACTTTTCTGAATTCCAAAAGGCCTATAAGGTAGTCCTTTTTTATATAAACCTTCAATGGAAACTGTTTATCTTAAAGAAGACACTCCTCATTTAGGCTGGATTATTGTCTTTAGTGATTGGTGACTGTGTTCAGCTGCAACTAACAGGAAACAAACTGACATTGACTTAGCCAGTTACAGGTTGATGGTCTTAAGTACAAACAAAGTCCAGACCTATGCAGTTCAGGGTGGTGCAGCCGCTCGGTTATGCCATGTGGGACCCCAGCCTGCCTTTCTACTTCAGCGTCTCTCCTGTGCATCGGCTCTCAGCCTCCTGTCTACCGCCCCTAGTCACAGTATGGTCCCTGCGCCTCCGGACAGGAGGAAAGGAACAGTAGAAATCCAGGTATATCTCATTGGTCAGCAAGGTCAGAACTATGTAAGATGCTATCAGTAGCTGTAAGCAAAGCCAGGAAGCTGAGTTTGGGGCTTTTAAACTCCTATGGGGAGGAAGGACAGACTGGAAAAATGTGGATGAGAATTGGTCTTAAGTGAGCCAAACTGTAGTATCAGCCACCGCAACACTTAATGAATCCTTACATTCAAATAGTCCCTCATTCTTTTTAAAATATTTTTTAAAATTGATTTTTAGAGTGAGAGGAAGGGAGAGTGGGAGAGAGAGAAACATTGATGTGAGAGCAATACATCGATTGGCTGCCTCCTGCACGCCCCCTACTGGGGATCGAGCCACAACCCGGGCATGTGCCCTGACTGGGAATCAACCCGCAACCTTGTGGTGCAGGGGATGACTCCCAACCAACTGAGCCACGTCGACCAGACCTGCTCCATTTTTTTTTTTGATGAGGGAGTCACTGCAGTAAAACAAAAACAGAAAAGAAATGTGAGCACTGGGGTCAGACTGGCTTGTTATCAAATACATTGCCCTGCAGCCATGTGGCCTTGAGTAAGTTACTTATCTTTCAAAAATGAGTTTTCTCATCGAAACAATTAATCTAATTGTTTCGATGAGAAAACTCATTTTAATAATAACACGTGTCTCTTTGAGTTATTGTGATAACTAAAAGAGGTAACGCCCAGAGCTGAGTATGTGGCACGCCGAAGGTACTCAGTTAAATAACTAAAGATAGTCATTTAACTTCCTGTCATCCCAACAGTTAAATGCCCATCCCTTTCCCCTTTTCCCATCTTAGGCCCTGGTTGGTGTAGAGAAAAATCCCAAAGACAATAAAAAACTAGCAAGAATTGATTCAAAGCAGATAATATCTCCTACCAGCTAGTCCCCATAAACTTTTCAGTAGGAAAAGTATTGCCCTGGTAACAGGACTGTAGAAGCGTTTGAGGGTTATTTATCTTGTGATTAAGAGAGGAAGGGAAATCTCCTCCGGCTGTGAAGGTGTTGACCCGTGGATACTGAGGTATGTGAAAATAACTCACATGTCTTAGGTGTTTAATGAGGATCGATAACAATCTGTGGGCCCGTCAGCCTTACAGTTCCGTCACCTCAAATCACACACAGGAATCCTGCTTCTGAACAGTGACACTTGGAAGAAGAGAATGGCAGAGCGATAGCCAATTAGCAAGATTTGCAAAAGAGGCACATATGCCAGAATTGTGTGTGATCCCAGAAAAAAATATATACACATTTAGTATTGCAGAGCACATTCTTAACCCATCTGCCTCCCATGTACTTTATTGAAGGCCTTAGAAAAACACTTTTGGGTATAGCAACCTGTGTGTGGTGTACATTTTTTTGTTAAAATCTTTATAGCTATCTATATCTTGAATGTGTTGAAAAGCCATAGATTTTTCTTTTTCTTTTGATAAAATGAAAAGCAAAACTCTGCCAGATGTTGGGAGGAATAGTAACCAAGTGATTCAATGAGAAGTCTCCTATGGGGACATGGGCTTTCTCGGTCAATGTCACGGAATGAAACAGTCTCAGATTCATCCAGCAGTGAGTTATTCCATCTGGTTGTGGCAATTAGGAGCTGGAGATGACGGGAAGTTAAATGACTATCTTTATGAAACAAAGCGAAACAGAAAAGGGAACAGCTGGGGGACTGGATGGCGCGGGGACGCAGAATTGGATTCAGAATAAAGAATCTGTTCCCTTCAGTGGCTGGTTCTAATGCCAGTGCAGGTTAATATGAATTGAAGGTTGCTGCTGTGTGGTAGCAGTTAGCTGTCACTGGCCTGAAATATGAGCATGGCATACATAGCACATTCTGAATCTAGGTTTCTAGACTGTAATGGCCTCTATAGTAAAGATTTGAGCCACCAGATTAACTGTGTAGCCAAGGGGTCAGGCATGAGAACCACAGGGTCGGGTTGTAGAATTTTAGCTTGGAAAGGGGCCTGCTGTTGTATCTGGAGTCTGTGAACTCTCCGAAGTTGTATGTGTCATTTTTTTTTGCATGTGTTTCTTTCTAAGGAAAAGAATGCATAGCTTTTGTCAAATCAAAAGGAAGGTGAGTGTCCACCAGCCCTCTACAACTCTCCCTCTAAATGTTAAGAACTTGATTTGGACTTTGTTTTTGGAGTTGAAGATGTTTTTGTCTTACCACTTACTAGCTGCGTGTCCTTGGACAAGTCTGACTTATTTTTTTAATTTATACCATAGGGACAATAATATCATCTACCCTATAGTGTTATGAAGAAAATGTGATATGGTGTATGTACAATTTTTATAACATATATTAAGGGTCAAATAAATGTTAGTATTAGTACTAAGCATATTAGTATTAGTATTAGTATTGAAAATACAGAGCCCTAGGAATGTTGAGATATACCCAATTTAATAGCAGAAACAGGACAGAACCCTGGTTCCTAACTCACCAGTTTGGCCACTGGAAACATGATGGCCCCATCCCTCCTCTTCTGTGTTCTTCCTTCGCACTTGGTGGGGCCAGGCAGGTAACACGGTGCTGTAATCAGATGATCAGTTCTACCATTGCATGGCCAAATCATCGCCTTCCTTGTGGAGCTCCTTTTCAACATTCTTTAAACATCTTATCTCAACTGGAGTCTGAAAAGGGAAACAGCAAAGAGCAAGGAGGTCCCACTTGGACTTTGCAGCACCCTCCACCCACCTTGCCCCAGAACCAACTGTGCGCAGGGTTAGGAGTCTGACTCCCCATTAGGGAGTGAGGGGAAGTGTTTGTGAGCAGCCGCTCTGTTGAATAGATAGAGTGGGTCTTACAAAAGGGATGACAGATTAGGAACTGTCTGGTGGCTAATGTACTGTTTACTGCAGTATAAATGACTGGTGTTTGGGAAATGACAGATGAGAGAGAGCGCAAGTACAGACTTAAGTGATTTCCAGGTTTCTCCAGTGGAGGAGAGTCATGGTTGGCTGCGACATTGACTGGCAGGGGGGTGTCATTGGTGGGAGTTTCTGGGATGAGAAGTGCATGGAGAAGGCTTTTCAGTTGGATCCATTGATCTGGAAGCTGCTGGAGCTTTTGCGTCATATACAAAAGACACCGTGAAGGGGTCCAGCTCTCTTGCTCTTTTCTCACTGCCCATCCGCTCCAACGTTAACTTGTTCCAGTCCAAGTGCAGCTGTCTCCCTGGAAAGAGAGCATAGGGGCAGGCTCAGCCACACTGGGACATCTCTGGGGAAAGATGACAGAGGAAAAAAGGATAATAAATGTGTCTGAAAGAAGGCAAGACAACTAAAATAGCAAGCAGGTGGGGATGCAAGAAAGTGGAAGGAAGGAGAGGAGTGGGAGAGGGAGGGAGGGAGGGAGAGGGAGGGACTCCATCATGTCAATTAACCTGCATCTGATATATTTGAGGTGAGTGAATTTGTGATGGACTAACTTGCCCCCGGGAATCATAAGAAGCTTCCAATTAATTTGTAGCTATTGTAGCCATCTAGCATCCATTTGCTTAGTTTCAACAATAATACTGATTATGATAATATAAAGCAGGCTGTCAGACTTCATGTTTGCAAACATACCACCATTGTAACTTGTAATTGCCTTCTGCTTTGCCATAGGTTCTACCTTACATTCATTCATTTTTTTTTCTAGCAAATATTAATAATCCATTTTGTGCCAGTTCTATGGGATACATTGCTGAGCAAACAGAAATACTGACCCTCATAGAACTTGCAGATGAATTAGAACAAACAACATATATAATATCATGCCAGAAAATGTAAAGTGATGACAGCTCATGTGAAGACAGCTAAATCAGTATGCAGGGATAGAGAGTGGGAGGATGGGGAAGCATTTCTGCTATTTTAGGCTAGATGTTTAGGCAGGCATCTCTGAGGAGGTGACTTTTGAGCAAAGGCCTAAATGAAAGGAATGATCCGCCTGTGCAGATGTCTGGGGAAAAACGTTCCATCTGAAGGCAACAGGAAGTGCAAAGGCCCTGAGGTGAGAATAGCTTGTAAGAGGGATGCCAAGGAGACCAATGCGCCTGGAGAGAAGGAAGCAAATGGGAAAATAGGGACTGAGGACAGGTAGGTGGGTGGGAGCCAGATAATGTAGGGCCTTTTAGGATAATAAGTGATTAGAGTGTTTCCAAAAAATGGCAGTAAAATAACACATTTGTTTTTTAAAGTGTGGCTCTGGCTGCTGTGTGGAAAATAGATGTTTGGGATGGTGGTGAAAGTAGGGAGACCAGTTTAGAAGGTAATAGAATGGACAGGCTAGAGATAGAGGCTGGTGAGTTGGACTAAAATGGTAGTTTTGGATTTGGGACATATTTTGAAGTTAGATCTGATAGAATTTGCTTAGAGATTGGATGTGAAGGGTTAGAGAAATAGAATTCATAGGTCCTTATACTTTAAAAATATTTGTTCTTTAATTTCAGTACTTGGTCTTAGTTATTTCAAGACCTTTTCTCATTAGGCTTTGAGGCAATCATATTAATTTACAAAATTTTAATTATCCAGAGGCCACAAACTGGCCCTTCTGTGGACCAAATTTAGTCTGCAAACATGCTGGTTTTGGTCCACAGTATTTTAGATCTTTCAGTCAGCATTTAAAATTTTAGAAATGTAAATTCTTTTGGGAAATGGTAAGGTTAGAAATGAAGAGGTATTTCTGTAAAGGCTATCATTTGCTGTAACCAAATAGCGATTGCTGTTGTTTAAGGGGACAGTTCAGCTCTTCACTGGTACCTTCCGAGCTTACTTCCTCACCTCTGCCACCTGAGTGGCCCTGAAGGTATTTCCATTCCCTTCCTGCTCCCCCCACCCCCACCATGTGGCCCATCTTAGAAAGAAACATTGGCGACAAACATAAATGTAGTTCCATTTGAGTCAAGGGGCAGGGACCTCGGGATTATTGTAAGCAATCTATAAACGCATATGCAATCCAAGTACTGTCTGTAAATCCAATTAATGATAAATAATTGGTTTTATATATGCATATATTATTATAATTATATTTGGAAAGCTAAAATAATTCCAAATTATGATGAATAAAATGCATATTTGAGTCTTACTAAATTTTAATTGTTTTGTATTGTCTCAATTAACAGATACAAAAGTACTGAAAGTACGATTGCTCTCTAGTGGTTGTGTTATTTTATATTTTATTTTTCAACCCTTAAACTCAGAAGGGCTGGGAACAGCTGTTCTAGTCCAGCCCTGCACCTCCCTGATTGACAGAAGGTGATCCACGCGGGGACAGTTATATGAATAAAAGGCTCAGCTGAATAATGGTGGCAGGGCCCAGGTCTCTTCCAATGCTTTAGCCCTCACTCGACACTCAGGAGACCGGAGAGAGACGATTAATGGGCCTTGGGTATACAAATTCCTGATCGTGTTCCTGAGATGACAAATTCCAGCTTACAGATGGATGGAAAGGATTTTCTCCTTGTGAGGATACACACTGTAGGGCCAGGATCCTCAACAGCCACACTATTGACATTGTGGACTGAATGAGTCTTTTGAGGGGGGGACTAGATTGCACATCATAGGATATTTAGCCGTATCCCTGTCCTGTACCCCCTAGATCCCTGCGGTACACTCCCTCACCCAATGCACATATAGCAGTTGTCACAATAAACAATATCTCCAGACGTTGCCAGGCGCCTGCTGGAGAGGGGCAGAATCACTGCCATTGGAGAACCCCTGCTTTCAGACAGGCTGCTGCTGTGTCGCCCAGAGTCCGGGGGAAAGACCTCGAACACCCAGCTGCCAGGTGTCCTGCCGCCCTGAGAGCCGTGCCCGGGCACCTGCTCCCAGGCCTCCCGCCCATCTGCGACAGCGGGTCTTTATCTGCAGTCTTTCTCCAGACCTGTAGCTTCCACAGTTCAATCCTTCTCTTTATAAGTATCTTTGTACTTTTTCGCTTTCAAAAGCCATTTACTGATTTCCAATGCCTCAAACTGCAGACTACATGGCTTTGTGTCTATTTCTCTGTTTACCTCTCTGTGTGTTCCTTTAACTTTCCATTGTAGAGTTTCTCACTTTTTATTTTTTACTTTTATTTTCATTGCTCTTTGTGTGTCTTCCTGATCCCTTGTTGATGTGGAGCCTTTCTCTGCCTGTATCAATATCTGTCTCTCTACCCTGATTTCTGTTTTATTTTTGTGTCTAGCCTTTTGGTGTTTCTCTCTCCAATCTCTATTATTATCTTTTAAATGACTGTGCTTCTGGGTCCTTCCTTGCATGTGTGTATGTGTGTGAGCTTGCTTTTTCGTCGGCCTCTCTCTGTTTGTATCTCTCCAGCTATTTTTCATGACTCCCTCCCACTCTTGGAGGGTGTGGGTGTGTGCGCATGATATTTTCATTTGCGATTGTCTTTTTCTTTATCGACCTCTCTTCCCATGTCTGCCTTTGTTCTGGAAATGGCCCATCTGTATAAGTTCCTCCTACCAGGTTCTTTTCTCTGGGTAAGAACTTCCTCGGCCATGGAATAGAAATCTTTCACTTCTGTTGAATGAAAAGCCTAAGGGGGGGTAGGGAATGGACTTTTCACTTCACTGGTCACATTGGCGGCCGAGGGAATGGCACCCAGAGTTAGGCCGGTGGGGTCAGAGCGGCCCATGGTTCAGCAACCAGTACCAGAACTCGGTACCTGAGCTCTGGCTGGGAAAGAAGTCAGAGCCAAGACTCAAACTGTAAGACTTGTTTATTTAGAAAGTCACAGAGGTAGATGTGAGTGGTAGAAGAAATGGGCTCAGGAACCAAGCTGCAGAGGCAAAAGAGGGGCCCTTGGAACTCAGGAGAGAGAAAGGAAAGGTGACTTACCTGGGAAGGGAGGGAGCGAGGTGGGGCAAGGCGCTGGGTTCTCTTCCTAAGAGCTTTTCAGGGTGGGGATTTTAGGGGAGGTCTCAGGGGGAGGATTGCAATAGAATACACATCAGCTTTCCAGGGGTGTCCTTTCTTTGCAACTGTTCTTGGCATCACCAGCCTGATTTTGCTGCTTTTCTGGGCCTGGAGCTGAAACACAACTGAGGCCTAGATGTTATCTCTAGGGGGGAAAGGTCAGGGGGTCTAAACAGCATGACCAGCGATATGCCAGGGGAAGGAAGATTACCCTGGGGGCCAGGTTCTTGTTTTCCCAGTTTTGTCCCTTGCTAGGCACCTGAGGCTTTCTATCCCGGTGACCTTTTGTACCTGGTTCCATTGTCCTTGCTCTGATATTGTCTGTCTAACTGCCTACCACAGTCAGAGGCAATTCTTTGTTTTATTTTGTGGAATTGTGTTTTATAAAGTATACATTTAGGATATTAACTACAGCAAAGGTTAAATATTTAACCTTTCATAAAATACATATCATAAAAATATATTTTAGATGATTTCACATCATAAGGAATTACTTTAGAAAGCTAATAGGTAATTCATTCTTGAAATTAACTCTTTTTCTGATGTTAGATGAAATAAAGGCTGTGATTTATAGAAATGGATAAGATAATTTAGGTGAAGTTCAAGAATTAGAAACTTTAAGAATAGGATCTGGCTACTTGCAAAGTACCTACCTTTTCCCTTGGTTCCTGAAGAAGGCCCTAACCAAGAACGAGCGCCTTAGGAGACTCACAAGGACAATGAAACCCATCCCATCTTCTCATTTTTGCAAGAAAATGAGAATTGTAATAAACTTGCGAAACAGATTGGAACCCATCTGGTGTAGCCAAACTGATCCTCCTTTAATGGTTGTTTATACTTTGTATCTAAAATCAAAACCAGTATCAAGAGTTAATCAATTAAAATGTATAATCATCACGGTTCACCCAAACAAGGGGGAACTGTAAACTGAGCAAAATTTATTTTATAGTATAAGCATGTTAAAAACATGAATCTTAATTGGACCCCATGTAAATTTATCGAGTTATATCCCCCGTTTTTATGGTGGTTGTTATTTGTTTAATTGTGGTACTGGGAAAAGTAATGGCTGCTGAGACTGCAGGATGTGTGAAGAAAGGTTTTAAGGTTTCTGCAACCCTCCTCCCGCCCCCCCCCCAAAAAAAAACTCTGAGAAAACCAGCATGGAAATATAAATGTGATAGGGAAAACTAATCAACTATACAAGGGGAGAAAATGTTTCTCTTCCTAAGAGTTTAGGGTAAACTTCTTCAGTACCCTGTGTGAACCTCATTAACTTTAATAATACAATAATGTATCTTTAAAAAATGAACTCTAGTCAATTGGTATTTGGAAGGTACTTGATATTTTAGATGGGAAATTTGTTTCCTTTGAAAAAAAAATCACACATACCTTCAAGATCTTGAAGCTTCCTAACATTTCTAGTAAATAAGTTGAATTCAATTCAGTTCAATCAACTTCTGTGTCTCAAGCAGTTATTCAGAGTTTTTGTCATGGTCATTTGTGCTAGGGTTGGGGACAAGGCTAGTTCTAAGACACTATCTCCACTCTTACTGAGCTCTCAGATAATTACTGTCAAATATCAATGTAGGCTCTCTTACCAAATATTTGAATGCTAAAGGTGCATGTGTTTAAGAGTAGGCAGGTGTCTCCATGGAGCACAGGTGTCCTCCAGATGTTCACAGGCATATCTGGAGGGATGAACATATGGTCAGGTAAGATAGGGAACAGGGGCTACAAAAGAGTTGCTCTTTTGATTAACACAGTTCTAACTGCAATGAAGAAATATGTGCAAACTAGAGTTTCCAAATAGCTCAGATTATGGAACCTGCCTTTATATATCGGGAAACCCAAGGACAGTGTTCTAAGGAGCACAGTTTGTACACTACAAGTCAGAGCTAATAAGAGCAGCTGTAACCAAGACTTCTGTTTTCCTCTTGCTCCTAGGATTGTTTCAGGAGGTTGTGAGAGACCCAGTGAGGACTTCAGCCCCGGGTAGAGACCAGTTTCGGCTGGAATCTTGAATGGGCTCTATCTATAGCGAGTTGAAGCCATTCAGGGACATAGAATTTCTTTAGCAATTACAACCTGGCTTTGTGTAAATATTTTTACTTCTATTTTATAGAGGTATTCTCTGAGCCAAGCAGACGGCGCACAGTGGCTTTAAAAATGCAGGACCCAGCATTTCAGCGGGTTAATGGATGTGATGTGTGTTTAAGATTTCTCATCACCTGCATCAGGAATCACCTGGGTCACTTATTCAGTATACCGATTTCTGGGGCCTTAACTTGGACCTACTACATCTGGCAGCCTGTGAGGAGGAGACCAGTAACCTACATTTGTACCAAGGTCCACCGTGAGTCTTAGACTCCCTCGTATTTACGAACTATGGTTCTGGTTGACCCTGAGGAGAGGCTACTTTGCAAATGAAAACTTTTCAATAGGTTCATGATTTACAAGGTTTCTCTGTTAAGCCATAAGCCATCACACATGGAATTATCATTACCATTATGGTTCTTGTTTTTTATGTGTTTAAAATATGCATGTTAGAAGCTATAAGGACTTAGTTAGATGTTCTATTTTATGAGAGGAAAAGTTGTTGTGCAAGTCACTTAACTCTGAACCCCACTGGACCATCTATGAAGCAGAAATGGTGCCATCTGACCTTCCTCCGCATGCGGGGTTGAGGGAATCCAGTGACAACGACAGAGAAGCAAGTGTGGCATCTAAAGTGCTATAAAGAAAAAGGCACTAGGATGCCGCTTTGCAAATTTGGCAAAATGGTAGTCTTGTTACACATAATAATATTTTTCTAAGTAACCTAGTTTGGGTTATTGTTCTGTAGGGTTTGAAAGTACATTTTGATAACTGAGAGTTTAGAACTAATAGTAATTTCAGGTTTATTAAAAATTGAACATGATTGTTAGAAATAAGGGAAGCCTGAGAATGGATATAATATGATCGTTATAAAGCATTTACTTTGGATCTAACTGTAGTTAAATATTAGGAATCATTATTCTATGCTCTTCTAAGTGACTCCATGTTATAAGCAAATGAATAGGAAATTCACTTATGAAATTAACCCTTTGGCAGATGCTTTGGGAGTAAGATTACCAATCACGTCCTCGGGTTTGCATGGCACATAAAACAAATGGGGGAAATCCACAAACCCTCACATCAACTTTCACATTAGCTGTCTTATACTATGAAGCAAAAGTTCTTGCTCCGCCTATAAATGTAAGCTTTCTTTTAAGTGGAAGATAATGTGTTATGTTCACTCTATCAAAGGACATTGAAAAAGGTCAGCAGATAATAAATTTGACAGAAAATAGGTAAAAATCAGAGCTTTATTCATGTACAATGGTTAAGAATGAAGATATTGAGATAAATTATTTTAAGTGAGAACTGTCCTCTTAATAGGTTTCCCTCTCCTGCCTTGTCTCATTTTTCATTTTCACGAGGGTTTTAATGTATTCTTTTTATTCTATGAAACATGCCGTATTTGGCCTTTTCAGGAGAATGGGCCTGGTATTCTCCTTTGACAGCCATTCATTAAAAAGGACAGGTCCTATTTCTGTCCATCTCCTGCGTGTACATATTCATAGAAATCGTAGATTTTATAGAAAATACGCTTTATGCTCATAGAGCATCATAAGCCCAGAAATTCAAAGCATTTTGGTCAATAACTGCATCACATTCCCTTTCTTTCTCTATGTCAAATGACACACACGGTCAAGGTTCTAAATCCCAAATCTAAATCTAAATTATGTGATTTTTCACTTGCTACACGGAAGAACAGGGATACGAGAAATGAAATCACTAGCCTAGGGGGCATTAATCACAAATTAATCTGGAAGATTTTCTCTACTGCTTTATCTCTCTGGCTATATGTCTAATTATTGCTACTTTAAATTCGAAATAAAATTTGTCCTTCTATATTTTTGGGGGAGGGAGGTAATCAATGGAGCTAATCATTTCTCTGCTATTTTACAAACAAATACAAATGTGTGTGTGTGTGCGTGTGTGTGTGTTTACTCTGTTGGTAGAATTTTAGTATTTGGCCAGTAACGTTATTTGCCTGAAATTTTTTAAAACATGTTTTTATTGATTTCAGAGAGAGGAAGGGGAGAGGGAGAGAGAGACAGAAACATCACTGATGAGACAGAATCATCCATCAGCTGCCTCCCGCACGGCCCCTACTGGGGATCGAGCCCGCAACCGGGGCATTGTGCCCTGACCAAAGCAAAACCTCCAGGTTCACGGAGCGATGCTCAACCACTGAGCCACACAGCCCTGGCTGGCCTGAATTTTAATCTTTTCTGGAGGAAAGATGATCATCTGTGATGTTCCTCATCTTGATGTTATCATTTCTTTCTCCTTGGAATATGAAAAGTGTTACAGAATTTTTATGTAGTGGTCTTTCCATGTTGAAGGGCAGTTGTGTTTTACTCAGCACTGCTAGCTGCTTTAGGACAAGTAAGAAATAGAATTATGTAATTACTGAATTCAGAGTGTTCAACAAGATACTTCTCCCACCTCCTTCCTTGTTTGGAGTAACACCATGAGTGCTTGATTGTTTTAAATTTAACATGAGTTTGTTCTGGTGTCTCTTTTGAAAATAAGAGAAATGGATTTCTAAAAGTAAAGTGAGATATTTCACAGTGGAGACAGTGGTGTGCATGTGGGTGGGGAGGGGGTCCTGGTAAGGTGTCTTTTCCATTAATCTCTAGTTGTATAACCTTAATGAGTGACAGATAAATACAGTAACAAAAACAGAACAACAATAAAGGTGGAAGAGTCAGAGGATTGAATGGAAACTCAGGACTTAAACTTTGTCATTATTTTGTTGTTGTTTTGGGTTTGTTTTGTTTCTTTAAAGGAATTTACCACAAGGAGCAGCTAAGGACATGTAAATTGGTAGCAGATTGTGGTTTATGATAATGACGGTCCCAAAGGGACTTGGCTTTCTTGGTGACATTGAAGTAAATTGCACTCCTCAAGATGTAGACTAAGAACCATAGTTAATGAGATGTATGGAGAAGACCCAAGTACATTTTTATGGTATTGCTGACTATCAAAATGAAGGGAAGGGAAGAGGGGCCCAGGTGGAGTTACTTGGGTTAATTTTCATAACCATTATGAATGACAAAATGTTCACTTCTCTGAGGGGGTAAAAGTAAACAGAAGTGTCCCAAACAATTGCTGGCCACCACAGTGTTTCAATCCTTCATCCTAACTTGTAGTACCTTTGATTTACTTTACATTTCCAACTTCTTGGTAGGTGAGATCTCATTTGTTGATACTTACTTGGGTTACTAATTACATTGTTTTTAGATGAGGAAAGAGGAAGAGTGCTGTAGCATCCTCTAGAAACGTAGATAGCTCTTATGTAAAGCCCTGTTTCCAGGAGATTCCATAAGACTTTGGCGGGGGGGGGTGGGTGGTTCACCTGAAGAGTGGAACTTTTTTTTTTTAATATATCTATCGATTTCAGAGAGGAAGGGAGAGAGAAAGAGAAAGAGAGAAAGGTCAGTGATGAGAGAGTCATTGATCAGCTGCCTCCTGCATACCCCCTGCTGGGGACCAAGCCCGCCACCCGGGCATGTGCCCTGACCGGGAATCGAACCCCGATCTCCTGGATCCTAGGATGATGCTCAGCCGCTGAGCCACGCCGGCCGGGCAAGAGTGGGACCTTGTGGGCTTGAAAAATCCCCCACTCTGAATGCTTTGCTTTTAACCAAAACGGCGATGAAAAGCACTTGTGCATGTGTGCATGTGTGTATGTCTGCGTCTCAAATGCACGCGTGGCCGGAAGCTCCCCTACCGACGGCCTGTTCCTATTGTCCGCACCGTGCTCTGCGACGCCCGTTTTCCCCGCCGTCCTAGGCAAGCCTTGTTACTGTGTGTGACACGCATGTATTACCTGCGTCCCGCTTCCTCCCTTCTTCCTTCTAACCCACTCACACCAATTAGGAGGCAAAATAATCCATGATTTCTGGTCATTTTTAGAATCAGGGTGAAGCAGGGTTGTTCTATAAAAAGATCTTAATTCCAAAGGGAAATGAGGAGCCCTGGCCTGATGGTTCAGTTCATCTAAGCATCATTCCTGCACCAAGGGCTGTGGGTTCAATTCCTGGTCAGGGCACATACGGGAGGCAACCGATCGACGTTTCTCTCTCACATCGATGTCTCTCTCTCTGTCTCTCTCTCCGTGTCCCTTCTTCTCTCTTTAAAATCAATTTAAAAACTCTCCTTGACTGAGGATTAGAAATAAAGGGAAAAGGCTTGGTGACCTGTACCCCTGTTAGAGAGTGAAGTGTCCTGACTTCCTCCCTCCTCTCTTCTCTTCTGTGTTTTCTCTCTCTTTGGCGCCACAAAGGAGGAGATTCACTCCTAAAAGACTGTGTCATTTTAAGTTGACTTTCTCCGAGCTGAGCTAAGAGCCATTGCCAAGGCCAGTGGGCGTAAATTCAGTCCACCTGACGGGAGATGAAGGGCTGCGGGATTTATGGCTTATTTGAGTTCTCATACATCACCCTCTGTGTCGCCCGCTTATGATGGCCCTGCCAAAAGATAAAGAAGTGTAGGACGCTTGGTACGGGCTGTGGTGACAGGCCAGGGACAAATGTCTCTGTTGGGTAAATTGATTTGAATGGCTCTAGTGAAATATCAGGTTAGGCTGAAAATATGATTGGATTTAACGATCCTGCTGACTTCGTAGACTGTCGTGATTCCAAATCCTGGACAAGTTAATTAAGGCTCTCTATGAAGGGCGTGTGCATGGGCATTTGTAAATCCACATAATTATTAATGTCAGTAAACACCACTGTGTGAGAATCCAGACCTGTTCTTCTTCCTAATATATTGAATCTCTCTTGAATACAAGAAACGTTGCCTGCAATTTATAGAGTATTTATCTGGGAAAAACTGTTGAGAATATTATTTCTTCATCCACACCCCAGAGTCAACAAACAGAGACCTAAAGGCATAAAAATATTTAATGAAAAGACAGAGAACAGGCAAACAGTTTATTTTCTGCTGGTTCAATTTCACAGACTTAAACTTAATAACATAGCTGAGAGAGGATTTTTTTGCTTTGTGGGAAAGTGGAGTTGTGTTAGGCCACTAAACCGAAGATTAAATAAACGGATTATTTTTTCAATTATAAAGAAAAAAATCGTTACCTTATTTTTTGAGTGTGGCTCTTCAGTTAAAAATGACAGATTTAGATTCTTTCTATAGGACCCATATTTCTAGCTGATTTCTGTGTTGTTGTTTTTTTAATTTAGTTATCTCTAAATTTCTGAGTTTACTTCCCACAGTGGGCTTGCTTTTTTTACTGTTCTAATCTCCAGGTAATTATTGTTGACTTTATAGTTTCATTATATTTGGGAGCATGAATGACTGGTTTCATCTTCCAAAAGTCTTACAAACTCCCAGTTATTTCTTAGCTCTTCACACTTTCTTTGCAGCAAGGAGCCCTATTTCCATCACAGTGAATGCCCAGGAGAGACTTCCCCGGGCTCACTGGTCCACAGAGCTGCAGGCCAGCGGCATCCCTGGTTGCCTGGCCTTCTGTTTCCTGGGCCCGCCTTGGTCTTTGGACAAATTCTCCATCTTTATTTGGCATAAAATGTGATTCCTTCATTCAGGGGAGTGCCTGAGAGCCCCGGAGTGCCGTCTCTAATGGGCATGAGGAGGATGGTAAATTGGGTTTAGGAAAGAATGAAATCCATTGTCAAATATGTCTGCTTTTAGAACTCAAAACGCCAAGTCAGCATTTGAGAGTGTGGTGCTCATTTGTCAATGCGGAGCAGAGTGACAGTGCCAAAACCCACTCTCCATGCTGAGGAGAGGCCCCAGTGTAACTGCGAAACTTCCACACCTCCGTGGAATACAGAGATGCCTCTATCTTAGAGCCGAGCCTGAGGCAGAGCCGCCTCGATTCCTTCTGCCTTTTCATCAGCTTCAACTGACTGCATGTGACACGCCTCCCAAGAAAAATCCATTTGCTCAAGTCTCATTTTTGGTAATGTCTCTTTATTTAAAACATAATTAATTAATTAATTAAATTTATTGGGGCGACATTTTTCAATAAAATCATATAGCTTTCAAGTGTCCAGTTCTATAACACATCATCTGTATAATGCATTGTGTCTTTGCCACCCACATCTCCTTCCGTCACCACATACCTGACCCCTTTACCCTTCACTAACGCCTCCCATTCCCCTCTGGTCACCACAATACTGTCGTCTGTGTCTATGAGTTTTTGTTTGTTTGTCTTGTTTTGTCCCTTTGTCTATGTTAATGGAACCCATAGCTGTTTTATGGGCCTCGTAGTTCCACAGGTTTCCAACTCAGGACTAGTACAACACAGTTTCCATTCAATCCAGGTTTTTTTTATCTGAGGCTATCGAGAATCAGAAAGATTGATAAATTTATTCGAGGTCACACAGCATGTTAGAGACAAGGCAGTGTTTGGACCCAGGTGTGCCTGACTCCAGAACATAGATCCTGCTCCACGCCATGTGGGAGATGAGCAATTACCAGTCCTACTCCCCTCCACAAGCTCAAGTCTTGGCTCCCTCCTCAGTGCTGAGTGGCTCTGACCTTCCTCACCAGTCCAGGGCTCACCCGGCCCCCAGCAGTGATGCCTTTTCTCAGGTCTGTTGCCTTTTCCCCTTCTTCCAGCCTCAGACCATGTCACTCCCTAGAAGTGTCCTGCTAACCTCGAGCGGCCTTCCCGAGGTCCCCTTTGTCCCATTGCCCTGATTCTCTTTACAGCAGTGGTCGCAGCTTGTAATTATTCTGCCGGCCCCACCTCCCCCCACCCCCGCTGATGTAAACTCCATGAGAGCCAGGATCCTGCCTCGTTGGTTGGCCCTCAGACCCATTAGTGTTCTACACTCAGTAGGCTCAGTAACTTTTATAAACAAGTAACTACCTGGAGGAGTAACTGTTTCTGGGGAAACAGAAATATAAAGAAGTAACTCTAGTGCTAGGAAATGTTTGTTAAATATTCTAACAAAGATCTGAGCCAAATGCTATGCAGATAAAGATTGGTAAACAAGGAGAAAATGAACGCTAGGGAGATCATAGAATGTTTCGGGAGAAGGGCATATATGATCTGAGTCTGGTGGCTGGGTAGGATGTCAACGTATGAAGACAGTGGCAAAGCATTCCTGGAAGAGGGAACAGCGTGAGCAAGCCCCCAGAAGCTGTTGACTTTGGACCATGTGTGCAGCAAACATTTTTTGAGAGCTTTCTAAATTCCAGGCACATTACCACCCCCCACCCCACCCCCCGCCTCAGTCTCAGTTTCCTTGGTTGGCAAGTGAGGATAATAATCCATGGTTCAGAGTTGTTTATAAAATAAGGTATGCAAAGAACCTAGCTTTAACTGGTACTTTCTTCCATGGGAATCGTAACTGAGTTTTGCTCACCTGCTAAATTCGGGAAAGTTACTTAAAGTCAAGGAACACATCCATTACAATGCTGTAATTAGAATGGCCAATCACGTTTGCAGGAAAGGGCTTCACTAGGAGTGAGTGTAATTTATTCATAGAGTGTTGGACCTAGGCTGAGAGGAGGGACGCTCTAGGCTCAGCATATGACCTTGGGTTCTGGGGGACTAGAAGATTATCCAGTTCAGTAGTGTCTTAGTACATTATCCATGTCTTTAAAATTATTGTTGTTATAAAAATACCTGAATGTGAATTTAAGCTCTCTTTGAGGGTCCTACTAAGGAAAGTTAGAATGACTTCTCTTTAGAACATTAAGCTTATGCAGAAAAGGGCCAGAGGGACCACTGGACTGGAGGTCCTGTGGAAAGAGAAGCAACCTCTTGATTATTTGCACAATGCAAAGGCGCTACCACAAGTCATAGTTTTAATACAAAGATTTATATAAATTAAATGATGATTCTGGGGTTAGCCAGCTCTTGGAGGGTTCTAATGTTTGTCATGGTGAGTTGTGGTGTCCCTTAGCAAGTTCATACTCAAGGAGCAGGATGGGGAGGGCTGGTTAGAAGAATAGCAGCAACTAAGAAAATTTCAAGGCAGCCTGGAGGGGGGACACAAGAGGAAAGGGAGAACGCAGGAGAAAAGCAAAGTGTGGGAACAGACCAGCATAGCAAGAGGAAACCAGGGGGTGAATCCTTGGAGAAGGAGTAGAGCCTTCTCATTTGTCTAATAAAACATCCCGTCCCCTGCGTGCCTGGCTGCCTCTTTGGAAGGAAAGTGGTTGTGTTGGGGGCCTGGGCCTCTCCCTTACATGCAGGCAGTTCCGTGACTTATTCCATGGAATCTCTACCATTTCCTATAAGAATCCCTGTTGTAAGGCTCCGCTCATTGATGGCCCTTGTCCCATTAAGCAGGAAACAAGGTAAACAAACTTGAGTAGAATTCTGGAGATCATCGCTCAAGGAGGGAAAGAACAACACTGAAATTCCTGAGTTTATCCCACCCACCGTAACAGCTATTGAGTGAATGCTTAATGCATGGTTTTCCTTTTACTCCCATTTTAGAGATGAGGTAGCTGAGGCTAAGACTAGCTAAGGAATTTATGCAGGTTCCAATGGCTCACGAGGGGTAGAACCCGATTTGAATTTCATTCTCTCTGACTCCAAACCTCGTACTCTAATTTCTAATGTATTTTCCTTAATAAAAATTAGTATGTATAAGCAATAAATAGGATGGGATTATGTTCTATGAAGGACTACTTTTGGAATATAAAATTATCTTCAGAGAGAGTATCCTTTGCTTTTTCTTCTTAATGTTGGTTTGAAAATTAGAATAGGAGAGAGATGGCGAGTGTGCCTTTGTGCGGGGAAGGCCTAGAATTGCTTACTTTAGCAATAAAGTTCCACCATCTGGTTACTGCAAGTTCTCCTAAATTGGTATGGCTTGTCCTGCTGTCTTGGAAAGGGAGCAACTAGTGCAGAGGAAAAGATTCAAAATGCAGCAAAGGGATTTTTTTTCTTTGGGGTAAGATTTTGCTTAATTATCACTGCGGTAGAATGTTTGGCCAAAGTCAGAAATCTTTTCTTTCCGCTCAGTGAGCAGCCCAATAAAGCTTCAGAACGTACAGTACAAACAAATGCCATTTCTTTTTTTTCCCACCTCTTAAAAAAAAAGTTAATCAAGAATTTATTTTTTAGAATAATCCTGTGTTAAATCAAGCGGCCAGACAATGAAATAGGAATGAAAGAAAATGAAATGGTGGGAGTTATCATAAAAATATTAAATTCTGTCAAAAACCCTACCAAGTGAATTGGTTAATAAGCACCTACACTTGTTCTCCTCTGGGTTCTTTTTGTCCTGGCATCTCTGTCATTTTTAGTTTGCTCTCATCAACACCACTTGCCTATAACCCTGACAAATATCCCCTTTAGATACTGGGAGTGGCCAGTAGATTTGAGAGCACAGCAAGACTGTAGCATGAGCCAGGAAGTGGGCAAGGATGGGGGTTAATACGGATTATCATCAAGGATTTCAGTAGGTGACTGCTTGCTTGAGTGAAGCCAGTTTGCCTAATGACCCTTCATCCTATTAGGGCTGGCATGGCAAGAATTCCTGCTAACAAAAATTAACCGAAGGGTGTGAAATTATGTACTCACCCCATTTCCCCCAATCCTTTATTTCTTAGGACTCCTAGGTCATGGGGATTTTCCAGTAGCCTTGATGAAGTTCACTTGGCTCCTAGCAGCTTGGGACCTGCGGTCTGGGATAGGCCCTGCTATGTTGGTCTTAGGCAGGCTGATCTCATGCCAGGCTGTGGATGGCTGTTGCCTACCGAGGCAAGAGTGCATGTTGAGGTTCTTTCTGAGTGTGTACTGGTTGCCTCACTTGCCAGATTCAGCTCTATAAAGCGTCAGTGAAAAGATCTTCTCTGTCTCCGATAGAACGACAATGTGTGGTAAAGTCACTCATTTTCACTGAGAGACACCTAAAGCTACCAAGTGAAGGCCTGTTTCTGAATATAGCATAGCTATGGGATTTCTCCACCTCAGAACTGTTGACATTCTGGGCTGGATCATTTTGTTTTGTGGCTGTCCTGTGCATTGTAGGATGTTTAGCAGCATCTCTGGCCTCTACTTGCTAGATCCCAGTAGCACCCTCCCACAGTTGTGACAATAAGAAATGTCTCTGGGCAATGCCAAATGTATCCTGGGGGGCAAAATTACTCCTGGCTGAAAACCATTGCCTTAGGTTTTGTGCCCTTAGAAGTAAGACCACTGATTTTTCTTCCTCCTAATTTTGCTCAGTAAGGGGAGGCCTTCTTTTGAGTCAGACTTCCAGCATAATTCTCTGATTCTTTTTGGGAAAACATATTGTGTCTTAACCTTTGAGTGGCTGGTTGTCCCCAAATGTGAAATAGGAAGTTGATGAAGGCAGTAGTCGTACGCACATAGTTTTGAGCCAGTGTCCCCTGAGTTTGAGCTAAGGATTTGCTACCACCTAGCTCTGTGACCTTGGCCAAGTGACTTTACAGTTCTGTCTCCCTTTCTTTATCTGTGAGGTGCTGGGAATGAGGACTGCACCTTTTTCATCCTGTCGTGGTGGTGATTATGTGAGATAAAGTAGTGAAAGCACGTAGCACAATGCCTGGTACGTGTTGAGGGCTCAATAAATGTTCGCTGCAATTAATATTGCTGATAACATTTTTGAAAAATGATTTGGCTTGTTGTTATGAAGTCATTTATTTTTTCCTTACGGAACACTTTTCATATTTTTTTTAACCTCAGAAAATTGGCTCACAAGCATGCCCCACCCTTGCCTCCCCTCCGCCCCACAGGGTGCGATGAGCTCTCTGGCTCCACGTACTAACTTTGGACAAAGCCAGGGCATCCTGATCAGCTCCTCTAGTTTTCCCTGCTCCTCGCTCTCGCTGTTCCTTGCCTTTTCCTCCCACTCTTTCCTTCCGGAGCCACCATCAGACAAAGCTCAAATTATTTCCTTGATTTGCAGCCTGAGCACCGATGAGAAAACTCCTAAAGTGGCTTTGGATTTTATGCTTCATTGCTTAGGCCTCCCTGTAAGCACCTCAGCATCTCAAAAAGGAGACCAAAACCCAAACACGGCAGCTTTCTTTTGGCCAGGACTTTATCAGAGCTGTGCCTGTGGTGGCAGAAAAGCAGAGAATGAGACAATCCATTTCTGTGTGTGTTTGCTACAGAAGCCAGGTGACCTTGAGGGAGCCCTGGCTCTCCATTCCCTTTTCGCGGCGCTGCCCCCCCCTTCATCTCCCCCTGCTCCCCATTCAGCTCCTCAAGCACCGGCAGTCACTCTGCCCTCCCACTGCAGATTTATGACCAAGAGCGGGCCATAAACAGAGAAGGCCAATCCTGATCCCGGGCACTGCACCTTCCTGTGTGCCCGAGGTCCGACAGCTTGATGGGACCGTAAAGAATAGGCCCGCGTTCCCCTCGCCCCATGAATCACGCCCCGTGAAAATGACTAGCCCGGGGTGTGCAGTGACTGCAGGGTGGCTCGCAACCCAGAGGCAGCTCTTTCCTTGCACCAGGAGAGCAAAGGGCCCCATGGGCGCACCATGGCCTGGCCTGTCAATGCGAAGTGATCACACAGCTAAGAAGACCCCGCCAACGTGCAGATCCATAGGGAGTAGGCTTTTTCAGCGATCCATGTGAAACTGTAGAGGCCACTCCAGCTTACTGATGCTCCAAGAATTACAAAGGTGTCCCCTGGAGTCCCTGGAGTGACACTCCTACAGGTCACGTCCGGGGCATAAGAACACACACCTTCCACGGATGCACTCTCCACCGCAGTGGCCCCTTAGTGTGCATGCCGTTGGCTGGTGCTTCTCAAACATGATGAGGCATGGGAACCACCGGGCTGATCTTGTACAGTTTCTGATTTAATTGGTGTGGGTGGGGCCTGAGAATCCGCATGTTTTACAAGCTCCCAGGTCACTCTAAGCTCAGATTACTTGTTATACTCTTTTCTTCTATCAGAATTACTTCTCTGCAGGTAACCATCACCCAGAGAACAGAGAAATTGGACGATCCTAACAGTCAACAGAAGGCCTTTAATTAATTATCTGAATCTCTCTAAAGCGTGTACTTTCTCCTCCAGATAAATTATTCCATTGTTAAACCCTTCCAGGGGGAATCTCTTACAACTGCCCTTTATTTCTGGGCATCTGCCCTTTGGCTTTCTTGTCCCTGTCATGTTCTGGGTTATCACTTGTAGAAGAGAATTGATGGCCCTCTCCACCTGAGCTGGACTCTTCATTCATTCAGATTTTTCCAAGCACATTATAAACTCTAATTCATTAACATCATCATAAATGCTAATGTCCTGTGAAAAAGAGAGGTGATGGCACCAATTAAAATAATCTTCTTGTAGTCACACATCAAATCAATGTCAGAGCAAACGCTTGAATCAAGAATTGATGCTGCCCCACTCCTCTGCCAGCTGAGAGCAGCACAGTGGTTGAAACAAAGGGCAGCCCCAGGCCCACATGTATGGAGTGGGCCCCGCTGTGCTTGGCACGTGGGTCTGCTAGCAGCCGTGACAAGGAAAGAGAAGAAATGGACTTGGACTAGACAAGGATCCAATAGGCAATATATGCCACTTGTCTTGAAAATAGCCATAAGGACATCTGCGAAAGAATACCATGCATTCATTCATAGAATTTCAAGGCTCAATTATTTTATTGTTAACTTAATTGAAACCCAGGTCAATGAAGCCATATATTCAAGGTCTCATAGGTGTTCTCTCCCAGATCCACCATTGACCAGTCCTGAGCTATTGCACTGCAGTCTTTATGTGTTCCAGAGCACATAAGAGATTTCTTTATTCCTTGGAGTCCCCAGCTTTTACATAACAGAAGCATTTAAATGCATTGCTTCATTTGGGCATCGGGTATTAAATAATATAAAAATTCTCTCACACTGCAAGGAGTCTAATAATAATGGACAGTTGTGGAGTAAGCAGTCTATGCCCAGCACTCTTTTGAATGTTTTACATGCATTTATTTAATTCTCACAGCATCCTACTGTGATACTCTACTATTGGGGATTCTGTTATCACCCCCCATTTTGCAGTCACAGAAGCCAAAGCCTAGGGGGGTTAAAAACCTGCCCCAAATCTTACAGTTTGCAAGGGATGCGGCCAGAATGGAGATGTAGAATATTGGTTTCAGCAGCCACAGAGCTCTGACCACTTCCTCTCTGTAGGGGAGCAGGTAGAGGACACTCACCTCCTCTGGAAGAAATGTCTCAGTGAAGCAAAGCTATGAGCAAGTAATGAATGTGAACGACAGTTGATTTGAATGGGCAATTGTCATTGTGCAAAACGGTTTATTTCATTTGAGTTTTCACAACTCAGTGAGAACGTGTGACCATTCTCATCTCTCTATTACACATGAAGAAGCTGAGGTGTGCGGTGCTGAAGGGACGCGCCTTGGCCTCGGAGTTGGGGGAAGCGGGAAGCCCAACTGCCTGGCTCTGGAGGCTGCCTCCCCTGGAGGTCTGCAAGAATGCTGTAATGAAATGGCATTTGTTCAGCCCCACTTTAATTGATGAGCTGCTAAACAGAGTCTGCACTGCATAAAATGTCATCAGACAAACATTTATGCTTGGCTATTTTGAGCTGGAAAGTCTCTCTGATTTGATATAGACTGCCTTCATTTTTATGGAGCTGGCATCACACCAGTTTTAGGCTTTTCTCCAAGGTCTCCCTGGTCAGTGTGACCTGACACATTTCTTGATTGAAACTAGGAATTCTCAAGGAAGTTCAGGGTTGGGAGGGATGGCACTGTCCTTCCTGGGGAGGTGATAACATCTGGAAGAGGAGAGGGGAAGAAATGCTTGTTCCGATAACAAAGCAGTGCTGGAGAATTGAATTTGAACTTGACCTAGCACTTGCATCTTCTCCAGCTAGGATGGAAAAGTTTGCACCAGGCAAGCAGAGATAGCATTCACATAAGTATCTTATGATTGGGGCAAAAAAGTGTTTCTTTTTCTAAAATTGTTTTGGTTTTGATTTGTGTTTAGTCACAATTTTTAAGTTAATTTTTAATGCTGTATAAGAGAGTGTGGGGATTGCCCTGGCTGGTGTGGCTCAGTTGGTTGGAGTGTTGTCCCTTACACCAAAAGCTAGCAGGTTCAATTCCCAGTCAGGTCACATACCTAGGTTGCAAGTTCAATCCTTGGTTGAGGTGCATATGTTTCCCTCTCACATCAGTGTTTCTTTCTCTCTCTCTCTTGCCCCCTCTTCTTCTCTCTCTAAAATCGATAAAAACATATCCTCAGGTAAGGATGTAAAAAAAAATTTTTGAAAGAGAGTGTAGGGATTTTGTTTTAGAGGAACACACTTTTCAACTTAGAAGAAAACTGGTTTAAGCAGAGAGAGGAATAGTTGCCATATACCTATCCCTGGTGGGAAGCTGTTGAAAATAAGTCCTGTGATGGCTCTAAGGCATTATGAAGAACTTGGATTTAAATCATCCAAAGTGAATTCTGTGCTTTTATTGGAACTTTAAAATCATGAGTTGAGTTTCTAGGGAATCCTGGTCCTGGGTTGGGGGAGAGAGTGATTTCTAGGATAAAATTCAGATAAGCCTTGAGCTAGGAAACTCATAGTTTATGTCATTACAAAGAACTAAGGCTGATTTTTCAAAGTGCTGGTTTCCCAGAAGACCTGAGACTTATGAATTCTCACTTATAAATTCCACACTCTCTTGTACTTGCCTTGGAATGACTTTTGGATTGTAAGGAGTGGTGGGCTACATTCTACACAAGTTCATGTTTCTACAGGTTGAGAAGAAAAGTCAGCCAAACCTCTGCGTACTCAGTGTTAACAATGAACTATTTCTCCTTGTTTCCCTAGTTTTAAGATGCAAAAAGGACTTGTCTTCCATAGTCCTGTCTCATGGACTATCATCTTGTGAGTAATTATCCTAAGTAAATGCAACTTCTCCAATCAAGAGGCAAAGTCCATTAGACCAGATAGAATCCCCTCACCTGCTCACTAGGGATCGGAGGCCGCCTGCATAGAGCCCTCCTGTGCAGTGCTTTCTGGGCTTCCTTGAATGCATTGGTTCCCATCCTGATGTCATTTCTTGAGTGTATGTGAATCTGCTTGAGATGCACAGAGGCAGATTGGGGTTTACCTGGGAGTAAAAAAAAGAGAGGAGAGTGTAATGAGTCTACTCTTTCAGAAAACACTAAGACTCTCTTCTCTTTCATGTTTCACTCAGCAACTATTCAATTAAATTTATCCATTCATTCAAAACTAGCCATGTTGTCACCCTGTGCCTGTTCCTGTGCTAGCACTAAAGATCTATGGAAGAAGACTACTAAAAAGGGGCTACTCAGACATGGATTACATCTACTTGCGGGTATGAAACTGAAGCAACTAGGCTCACTGGGAGTCAGAGCTAACATCTACCCAGTACTTAAGACACTCCAACTGCAGTTTTAAGGCTACATGTTCATTAACTCATTTAACTCTTTCAACGAGGAAAGACAGTGGGAGAGAGATAGAGGTTTGGGCAGTTAAGACAATGGGAAGGCACTTGGCTCAAAGTTGATGGTAGAAGTGAAAAGATATGTGAGCTTTGAATGGTAGGAAGCAGGGCAGAATTGTAGGGCCTTACATGTCATGTCTAGACTGTAAAGTCATTGAAAGATTTTATTTTATTTATTTTATTTATTATTATTTTTTTAAAAAAATATATCTTTATTGATTTTAGAGAGAGGAAAGGAGAGGGAGAGAGAGAGATAGAAACATCAATGATGAGAGAGTCATTGATTGAGCCCGCAATCCGGGCATGTGCCCTGACCGGGAATCGAACCTCAATTTCCTGGATCCTAGGTCGATGCTCAACCCCTGAGCCACGCCCGGCCAGTCATTGAAAGATTTTAAACAAAAAAAGTTACCTAATATAGTTGAGATTTAAAAAGTAGCAATATTGCTATGAGGACACAAGAGTTGTTGGCTCTAGCCATTTTCCACACAAGAGGTAAAAGAGGCTTGGCCTTGGACAGCTGGTATGGCTCTGTGTGTGCTACGAGATTCTAGAGCTTCCTTGACAACCATCTCCCACTTCATAACGCTTACAGCTTCCACTCCCTGTAAGAGATGTTTTAGCTGAGCAAAAACTTTTCATACAAACTTGCCCCATTGGGGATGTTGGCTCTTTGCAAAGAGTTTTACTCCATCAGGGTTCCTGGTCAGAATACACCACTGGAAATGCTGAGAGTCAAGGGCCTTGAATGAAGAAACCTCAATAGAAGAGACAAACTGAGGATTCTAGTGTGTGTAACATAGAACATTACTCTGAACACTTGCAAGTAGGGCCAATGCCACTTACTAATTTTCTTTTGAGCACCCTGTGCTTTTTTATTAATAGCTTATATCTCTTTAATTGCTGCATCCATGGGTCTCTGACAACAGTTTGTGTTGGTACAAAACAGTAATAATGATCCCTTTATGAAGGAGTCTCCTTTCTGCTAACAGTCATTGAAGTGGAGGACTATGATATTTGCTGGGAATGTAAACAGATGCTATTTTGAATACCTTTTCTGAGCTGCAGGATTTAGATGAAGTGGGTATTGTGTGTAAGGACAGTTGTGGCTTGCAGACCGCAGATGTGTCTAACAACTATCCCCCAGTGCACCCTGTTGCGCTAGTATACGGGATTCCACCGCCCTTTGCCCACCACTGTGACTGCTCTGGGCCCTCTCTGTGTCTCTTCCTCTATAACATACAGAGAGAGCTTAGGCATCAGGGCCCCTGTGTTTCCATCCCACCAAAACGGAACTTCATGATTTTTTCATCTTCTCTCTTATTCATAAGAAGCCGCTTTCTAGAGGATTCCAAGACAGGTGGATCGTGGTAATGCTGTACTCCATTATAATAATAGCTGTTGTTCACTGAGCACCCGCTGCTTGCCAGGACTGGGCTAGTTGCTGTATGCACCATCTTACTGAGCCCTTGGAGCAGCTTTAAAGAAGTTAATAGTCTTCCTGGACAAGTGAAGAAATTGGGACTAAACCAACCTTGGTGTGGGCAGTGCGGGAGCGAAGGATGTAGTTGCCTCATTGTACCCTGCAGGAGTCTGGGCACAGCGGGGGAACCGTGTTCAGATCTGAGTGCACGTGTACCTCAGAGATGTTGCAGGTTTGGTTTCAGACCACCACCATACAACGGGCATTAATAAAGCGAATCCTAACCTTCCTGGTGGAGAGTTTAGCCTTCAGTTTGTAGAAAACGCAACAGCTGTGAAGCATAATAAACTGAAGCACACTAAAACGAGGTGCGCCTTTATTAGGTTTTAAGAGGAACGTTGGCAAATGAAGAAAGGAAAATATCCAAGACGATTTAATTAAATCTATGTACATTTCTCACGCATACTATGATAGGCCTGAAAAATCACACTGCACGCTGGGGGAGGTAGAGGAGTATAGATGCGTTCACACTTACCTCAACAGGAGAAAATAAAGGGTGCTGTGGGAATACATCATACCTAGCCCAGGAGATGATAACTACGTTCTGAATACATCGATTTTAGGTAGGGAAAGGTAGGCTGGCAGTGGGTATGCTCTAGGCTAAGTGACCAACACGTGTGAGCACTTAGAGACAGAGCAGGCAAATCTAGGGGCTGGCGGGCCATTTCTGCTGAGGAGCATAGGGCACCGGTAGGGGAGAAGGAGACGCAGTGCTGGAGAGGTGAGCAGGGGGCGGAGCAGGAAGGGGCTTTGCAACGTTAAAGAGTTTGTACTGTATCTTGAGGACTCTAGAGACGCAAAGCGCTTAAAGGAGGAGTATCGGATGACTTCATTTGACTTCAATGTGGAGAGTAAGGGTGGATTTGGGGGCAGAAGTTGAGTGGTATTTGTAGTAATCTAGATGAGAAATGATAGTGGCCTTAATGTCATGACAGTGGAAATAGATAGAAGAGCACAGATATGAAAGATTTTAATTAGACAGATACCCATAAACGTAGGGGTATCTAACAGATTACAAAGTATTTGGAGGGCTGTCCTGTGAAAGAGGGAGATGATTTATACTGTGTATTTACAGAGGGCATAGCAAGGACTTATGGGAGAAAGTAACTGGGAAACATATTTTAACTTCAATACAATGAGATGATCCAAAAACTGACAGCCTGTGTTTATCATGTATTATTGAATGTGTCCAAGCACTTTATTTTAATTCAATACGTATTTTTAAATGCTTAGTATGCATTATGGACTGGATAACAATGCAAAAGGCACTGAACCTAACCTTAAGGAGAATTAGGTCCTGAGGATAATTAACAGCTAATTAAAATCACTGAGGTACATATTATCGATATGAACAAAGAGCTATGGAAATTAATTCTGCCATGGAATTGCCCAGGGAACACTTGGAAGTGCAAGTGTAGAGCTTAGAAAATAGGGCTGGAGAAATATATTGGGGGAGTTTTCAGTAAAAGCAAGGATCATCAAAGCCAATGTCTACCGAAGATGAGCAGGTAACATAAATAAGTGAAGTGGACAAGGCATGAGATAGCAAGAAATAGCGGGAACTCTAGAAAATTGGAAAATAAGTGATTTTTCCAAAAAGCACTGATGCTGCTCAGCTTTAATCGATTGTTACCTTGTAGGAATGTTAGCCCTGTGCTGCCAGATTTATATACTTTCTAAATGAAAACAAAAACTTGGATATTTATGTTATGTTTTTAGTTTATTTTTACACAATATATCTTTGATCTAATTATGTCCTAAACACTGTCAGATTGCCTTGTATGTATGTTATAAGGTGAGTATTAAAGCTATGGATATGAATGAAATTTACCTAAGTGAGTAGAGCACTGGCCTGTATGCACTGATGATCCTTCTCAAGTGGGGAGCCAAACCTTATCCCATTCACAGCCTTTCCTTTTTCTATATCTGAGAACTCATGCTCTCATAAGTGATGTCTGAGAAGGTCATGCAGTACATTATCAAGCAAAGAACAAAAGACAAAGGGATTAAAACATGACGTTAATCTAGAGCCCAGTGAAGATTTGGCTGTTTACAAAGGGTAACCTTTTCAGACATCAGAAAACATTTCTCTTTCCAGTCATAGCACTTACAGTATCATTAATGTGGACTTAATCCCTACAGGCGTGCCTCTTCATGTCCGAGTATTCCAATGATACTCTAAACAAAATGTTTTAAGTACTGTTGTAGAGAACAGAGACCAAGGATGGAATCTGAGAAGCAACATTAGAGATGAGTGAGGGAGGTGACTGGAAAAGGTAGGCTTTAGATTAGCCAAGTGTAGTGTTACGGAACCAAGAGGGAGAGAGCTTCAAGAGAAACATCAATTTTGACATATTAAGCCGATGAAAAAGGGTGACACCATTGGGTTTAAAAAGTAGAAGCTTCTGATGGCCTTTTGTAGGGCACTCTAAGGAGAAGAGTTGTCAGGGTTCCAGGTTGCTGTGCCCTGGGCAGTGAGCACAAGGTCGGATGGAGTGATGGCAGACTGCTCTTTTGGTACATTTGGCAGTAAAGAGAAGGAGAGAGGCAATCATGTTCTAAGGATGACACAAGGTTAAAGAAAGTTTGTACTTTTTTCCTAATGGAGTAGAATTGATATTGAGATGAGAAAAGTGATGGAGAGTTGATGGAGCAAGGTATGGAATGAGGCATAAAATAGGGAGAGCAGAATCAAAGCAACAGAGAATAATCGTCCCTCCCAACAGGCCGAAGTAGGAGTCTTTGACGGAAAGCAGAGAGGAAAATTGAGGGAGCTCATGCCTGATGAGGACACACATCCTCTGAAGCAGATGAAGGGGTTAGTAGAGAGGTGTGAGCTGGGAAAAGAGAGAAACAAGAAAAGAGAGAAACAAGTTTGGAACAGCTGCCATAGG
The DNA here is from genome assembly GCF_054644295.1 of Miniopterus natalensis. Lineage (NCBI taxonomy): Eukaryota > Metazoa > Chordata > Mammalia > Chiroptera > Miniopteridae > Miniopterus > Miniopterus natalensis. Next base: position 17,469,466 of record NC_142081.1, on the reverse strand, counting down.
GAATTTAATAGGGGTGAACAAAAGGATTGTTGAGGTTCAAACTGAGGTTGGAAACCATTAAGGAGTAATGATTAGCACAGCTGGGAGCATTTCTGTAGCAGAGTCAGGGAGCCCAGGCACAGGAAGGAGGGGCGGGAGGGTCTGGGTTGCTGCAGCTTTGGAGAGTGACCAGCCAGTTTCAGCAGAAGGTCAAAGGGAAGACAAGTTAAGCAACAGCTAAGTGGCAGGTGCATCAGTGAGCAACAGGAACACAGACTTTGGAGAGAAATGAAAGCATTCAGGAGACGACAGATTTGCCAAGAGGAAAGAAAGAGTGCCCAGGATAATTGCTTTCCTTGGGTGTTAGAGTAAGGGGTTCTTGCCCTGACTGGTGTGGCTCAATTGATTGGGCATCCCCCATGCACCTAAAGGTTAGTGGTTCAATTCCTGGTCAGGGCACATTCCTGGGTTGCAGGCTCGATACCCCATAGGGGGTGTGCAGGAGGCAGCTGTTGGATGATTTGCTCTCACACTGATGCTTCTCTCTGTCTCTCCCTCTCCTTTCCTCTCTCTCTAAAAATCAATAAAAATCTTTAAAAAAAAAAAAGAAGAAGAAGGGATTCTTGTATTAGGCAGAACTTTGATCTGAGTAACCTCTGAGAGTCCTTCTGATTCCAAGATTTTTTCATTCTAGACATGAGAAACCACAGCAGTTACTGTGCTCTTACCATAACTGTTCATGTGTGTGGGGAAAAAAAAAAGTCCTGGTTACACCAGGACTCAGGATTGGTCTCAAAGAAAATGACAGAGTGGATGATATTTCTGAATTGACTCCTCACCTCCTTATGTAGTATCATCTTGCATTCCTTCATCTTATCTCTAGTGGATCAAAACATGAAGGCATCGCCCTATGATAGGAGGGCTGTCCTTAGGCCTTAGTCAAATCAAAACCCCTGGGAAGATAAGTGTTCTGTGTCTTATCTAGGTTGGTCCAAATAAGGTCTCCAGTTATCTATTTTCATTTCACTGCAGCCCTAAGAAGCTTCACTCTCAGCTGTTGGCCTTTCTGACTCCCGTCACGCACCAGCCATTTGTTTGTTTCATTCTTGTCGATTATAACTGCCAGGGCACCTAGGCAGGTAATGCGGGGGGCAGAGGAAGGGGGCCAGTGCCACCTCTCCCGTCAGACAGCACTTTTGTGCACTTCCCAGCTTCCATACAAGCGCTGGAAATCGCTCTTCCCTTAACCTCTGGCCTTGGCTTGCAGGTTTGGGGACACACAGAGGTTAAACCGGGATTCTTCTTCAGTGACCTGGGAGATTTCGCCCTGGGGACCAGCTCCCTTGCTGCTGAGACAGCTAAATGCATAAGCAACAAATCTGAAATATAGCCTAGACTCTGTGGAACCAGGGGTCTGGGATTCTTGTCAGGGCCTAGCGCCTCCGGGTGTACTCCTGAGGTGGATCAATGTCCTACATGAAATTCTGTTGGAGGAGAGGGTTTTCAGTGGGGTTTCAAGAGTGAAAGTGAAATAGCCTTGAAACGGGAACAAGGAGTTCAACAGCAGACGCTGCTGGAGGAACTGATTGCACTGCATGCAGGCTTCTTTCTCTAATGGACCATCTCTGCCTGAACACTTGAGGATAAGTGCTATGTCTTCTGTCTCTGCATCTCCAGCTGGAACAGCCCCTGCCCCATGGTATATGCTCATTGCATGCAGGTGGAAATTAGCCACATGTGGCCTCAAGGTGCCAATTTTTCATCTGCATCTCAATTTCAGTCATTGATGAGTGTGTAAGATGACTTCTCTTACTTGACATGCACAGTCAGAAAGTTTAGTTATTTCTAGTGTCCAGTGATGGATGATAAGAAATCTACTCAGTGACCTCTATGTCCAGCTGACTCTTCTTTCAGAAACCAGAAAATTACAAATGATCTGCAACCTGGAGGAGCTCCCTAATTTATTGATTCGTTCAATAAGAATTTATTAAGTGCCTTCTATGTGCTAAGCACTCGGGACATAATAGTGGATAAAATGAGACACCATCTTTGTTTTATGCAGCTTCTATTCTAGAGGGAGAGATGCACATTAACCAAATACCTCAGAAACACAAGCACATTTGCAGCAGTGGTAAGGGCCTCAATGTAGTAGAACTTGATGGAATTGAGAAGGTCAGGGAGAGCTTGTTTGAGGAAGTTGCCATGGTCAGAGATACTAAAGATGTGTTGAGTTCACTAGGAAAGGGAAGAAAGACCCTCATAGCCATAGAGAGTACCTGGGGCATAAGGGACTGTGATGAGGGTGTGAGATGAATGAAGCCAGCCTGGCTGGAGCTAGGGAGCAAGGTTCAAGATGAGCCTTACAAGGGAAACCATGCTCAGGAGTTTGGTTTTCATTCAAGCTGTGGTGGAAAACTATGCAATGATGGTATCTCCTGAAGAGTGATCTGACATTGTGGAAGCTGCCCAGCCTGCTTTCTGGGGGCATCTAACCCCCATGACAAGATCTCTGTCATCCAGAATTACCCCCTTGCCCAGCCGGTGTTGCTTATGGTTGAGTGTTGACCCATGAACCAGAAGGTCCTGGTTCGATTCCCGGTCAGGGCACATGCCCGGGTTGCAGGCTTGATCCCCAGTGGGGGGCGTGCAGGAGGCAGCCGATCCATGATTCTCTCATCATTGATGTTTCTATCTCTCTCTCTCCCTCTCCCTTTCTCTCTCTGAAGTCAATAAAAACAATCCCCTCCCCCCCAAAAACAGAATTACCCCCATGTCTCTTTGCTAACCAAAAGGGGTTTTACACGAGTAGTCACCCTATCACCTTAAGAGAAGAATGAAGAGCGTCCCCTCCCCCCCCATGTCCATGTACCAGCACAGTGTGCCCGGTGCCAGGGTGGGCAGAAAGAGTAATAGCCGTTGTTTCAGTTTACCTGCGCTAATCTATCACCCCGCCTGGAGACCCCAGCTCCACTGCTGAGCATTTTCTGTCCTGAGGTGAAACACACAAGCAAATAAATTAGTGGGGAGCTGTTTGGAAATCCTCTTTGTCACTACTGAAGTGTGCTCATTTATTTAGCAAAACGTCCATAATTTTTAAATTGCTTGGTTTAGCCACTGGCTATTGGGTATCTTCAAGGGGTCCTGCCAGGAGCAGTGCTTCCTCATTACCTGCAAACACAAGGCAGGCTCTTGATGGCTGGAATTAATTCCATGTACAGATTTCCATTGCTTGGAGCAGCAAGCAGCTGGTTCCTGCAGGGACCAGGCTGAAATCTCCTGCCAATTCCCCTTCCCTGCCTCCTCCCTCCACACCCACGCCCTTTCTTTCTTTCATTACACTCTGTGGGTTCCATTCAGTGAGGGAAACTGTAATTAAAACATTTGCAAAGCTCCAGTTTTCTCTGTGACTGCCCTCAAGACTGTGAACATTCACAATTCAGTCTTTTTCCAAACACAACACAATGACAGTTTCCAGGAATTTCTTCCTTACTGGCTCAGGCCCCCCCAATGGTATCAATACATTTGAAAACAACTCCACAATGAGTTATAAGACCAGGGGGAAAAGAGAGGGCAGGAGTCTTGCTCTTCAGGGGTTGGGGAGAAATTGCTGTAATGACTGACTTTGTTCAGGGTGCCCCACGCTTCTCTGTAGCCTTGCAGATCAGCTGACAATGGTTTATAGCTTTTCTATCTTCCTTCCTTTCCCCTTAATTATTCATACCTCTGGTACCAAGAGAGGGGTCTTGTTTTCCTTTTAGGTGTAATTAGAGTAATCAAAGGGTTTGAAATACTCTTGTGTTTTATTTTTCTGCCTCTATTCAATTTTATTTTCTGTGCAAGAGAAAAATGTAAAACACAAAACATAAACCCTGAGACTCTGGGTTTTGTGAATCCTTGCAGGGAAAATTGGTTTTACCATAATAGCAATTGGCAGCAATAATTCTGAGGTGAACAACCTGGAATTACTCCCTTGCAGGCAATAATTTGTATAGTACGCACTTCAGGAAGGGGGGAGGGAGGGCTAGGTGATCATTTAGGTAGATTTTAACAGAGTTTGTCTCCCTATTTTGTGATAAATGAGGAAGCAGACTGTTGGTGCATTCAGCCAAGGATGTACATTTGCATTTGGTTTTGTTTCTACTGAATAGATTCTGGTTTGAATGACAAGTTAAACTCCCAGTTTCCAAACACTGGATTCTTTTTGTTGAAGATTTACACATTTTAGGGGAAAAAAAGGTGCCCAAATGCAGTAATCCTTTAAAGGTAAGGAGGTTAGACAAACAATGAATTGACGATTACTCTACCTTCTTTTAATTTTAACAAAACCTTCTTCTTGCAGCTCAGAACCCACAGGGAACACTGTTTGAAAGATACTTTGCCACATCATTACAGGCATTTCCATGGTGACAAAGTGACCTGTCACCAGCAAGGTTGTGCCATCTCTGAACACAAGCTGATGGCAGGAAGAAAAACAAGGCCCTGTTTTCAAGTTTCACAACATATTTATGTTTGTTCAAGAAAGAAGGACTCCTACAAATCTTACCATTAAAGACCCAAATAAAACAGTTTACCATCTTGGAATAGTAGGTCCTTTTTGTGTATTGACTTAAAATATGAGGATATGGGTACAGAAATAATATTACTAAACTTTTTTTCACTCCACTCCTCAGAATGTGTATGTTCCTATGATTTACCTCTGCCAATGTACACGGGTCCCTGTTTTTGCATATCCACACATTACTAACAACCTATGTGTGTGAAGCACTCTACATCACTTTATAAGTGTTCTGGTCATTCTGTAAAACCCAAACAAAAGGAGATGAATTCCTAATGAATTAAAAGGTAAACTGCTTGTGTTTGTACAAGCCTAGGAGACCTCTTACGCTACTTAATCGATTGCTCATGATCAGGGGTGGTTTTTATCTGGGAGAGAATTACAGGGTCAAGCATGAAGACAGCGGCATAGCCATGAGTAGAACCCAGGTCTTTTTTTCCAGGTGAGGGCTTCATCATGCCAGCAGGAAGTAAAAGTAAAGTTTTCATCAAAACCAGCTTTAGGGGGCACCACGTTTCTTTTCAGTGTTGTTAATGAACTGTAAGTGATACAGGAATTTGATTCAAGGATTCAGGGAGTCACTACAGTCTTCCCAGAGATGAAATAGGTTTTCATGTATCTTTCTGAGAAGAGTCTCAAGGGAATGCTCAAGAAAGGCAACAGTGAGCACACAGGGAAAAGGGCGTCTTCAGCTGATCAAATCCCTGAAGTTATTCCTTGCTCTCCAGCTGACTTTTTAATGTTGAAAGATAAACTGGGGCATATTTTAAGAGTTTATTTGAGCAAACATTGATTCAAATTAGGCAGTATGCCACCTAGCAGTCAGGAAAGATCTCCATGGAGCTGTGCACAATGAAAAACTTTTATAAGCAGAAGGGAAAAGAAACGAGGAAGTTAGAGTATGAGGCAAAAGCAGATTTGTAACCTTTCTTGGAGAGACGGTAGGGACCTATCATCCAGACCACCTAACTAGTGCTGATCAGGCGATTCCTGATTGACTGGCCTGAGATTCCATTTCAGGCGGAGATAAAACTGTAATTAGGTCTTTGGTGATATGGGGCTTAGCATAGCAACTCCATTTTGGGCCTGTTGTCTTCTTTTTAATGCTAAACGTCCTGTGTTTTCTTCCTATAGCTTCAGGGACTGGACTTATACTATTCCACTTTTCCCCCCCTCTTTTTTAAAAAATTAAAAAGAAAATTTACAAAAATATAAAGCAAATAGTAATTTTTATATATATTCTCATTAGTCGGAATCAACCACTGCTATCAATTTGTCATCCTTTTTTCAATCTTTTATGAATTGTAAAACTAACACATAGATGTATTTTTTTTCTCTAAAAAAATATCAAGTTCTAGCCCCTTTATGTGCTTGCCCCTCAGCCAGATTCTTTTTTCCCAAAGCCCCAAGGAAATCACTGTTTTGAGTTTGATGTGTATATTAGGGTTCTAGGGAGAAACAGAACAAATAGGGGATGCATCTTTATGTATCTATATCTATATCTGGGAATTTATTATAAGGAATTGGCTCTTGGGATTGTGGAGGCTGACAAGTCCCATGACCTGCAGTCTGATGGCCTGAGAACCAAGAGAGCCAATGGCGAAAGTTCCAGTCTGGGCCTGAAGGCAAGAGGAGACCAGTGTCTCAGCTCAACGTAGCCAGGCAGAGATAGCAAATTCTCTCTTGCTCAGCCTTTTGCTCTCTGTTCAGGTCCTCAACTGATTGGGTGAGGCCCACTCACACTGGGGAGGGCAGTCTGCTTTACTAGGTCTACCAATTCTAATGTTCATCTCGTGCAGAACCCCTGCACAAATACACCCAAAATAATGTTTAACCAAATATCTGTGCACCCCTAACCCACCCCTATCACCGTGTAGATATTTGTAGTTTTTAAAGTATGCATTTACAGGCATATATATGTATCTAGAGAAAGCTCAACCCATGCTGTTCTATGTAGTTTATTCAATTACTTACATAGCACAGTGCTGGTTGCACTACTCCACATTGTTTTTGATGTCTTAGTTCCCAACAGACTGGATATTTTTCAGAGGGGTGGCATTTGATCTGGATCCTGGAAGATGGGTAAGACTGTGCCAGGGCAAGAAAGGAAAGGGACAGGTGGAGTACTAGTGCATACATTAGCACAGTGATCAAATGCCACCCCTCTGAAAAATATCCAGTCTGTCGGGAACTAAGACATTAGCATAAGGGCATGGAATAGACTGTGGAAAGTCAAGGCTGATAGATTTTAAGGGCTGATAGAATTGTTCAGAATGGTCTCATAAGAAGACACGTAAAGCAGTTTGGAGACCGCAGCCTAGGCCAGAGAGTCTGAATTTTTACTAAGAGCCAAGGACTGTTATAAGTGAAGATGAAGTGTATTAGTTTGTGAGGGCTGCTGCGACAAACTGTCACAAATTGATGGCTTAAACAACAGACATTTGTTCTGGAGGCTAGAAGTCAGAGATCAAGTGTCATCAGGATTTGTTTCTTCTGAGGACTGTGAGGAAGAAGCTGGTCCATGCTCTTTCCTCTTGTCGTGGTTTGCTGGTAATTTTGGTTTGTAGTCACATCCTTCTGATATTGATATTGATACACACATGGTTTTCTCCCTGTGTGTATGTTGTGTCCCAATATAAGGACACCAGTCATGATGGATTAGGGCCTAGCCTCATGACTTCATTTTAACTTGATTACCTCTATAAAGGCCACAAATAAGGTCACATTCTGAGATACTGGGGCTTAGGACTTTGGCATATGAATTTGGGGGGGCACAATTCAACCCATAACATGAAGTAATGAAAATATTTGTTGAAGATGATAATTCTAGCCTTTGCTCAAAGTAGGGTGAAGTATAGAGAAATGACGGTGAGATAATAGACATGATGCTATGAGCGTATTAAAGGTCTGGAAGCCACTCAAGTGCGATCCAAACCCTCTGGAAACCCTTCTCCTCTCTAGACTCCAGAGACTTGGAAAAATATATATGGGTTCCTGAAAGTAAAGTATCTATCATCTGTCCAGAGTTCGTTTTCATCTCAGATGCAGGTTTTTCATTTAATTACATACAAAATGATTTTAATATAAAATACAAAATACTTTAACTGTAAATCTGTTGGGCAAAAGGGTTTACTTCTACAGTTACTTAGAAGGAATGACTGAGACCCTCAGTGTTGACAATATTTGATCATGGTCACGTGCTGAGTCAAAGGCAGCACTGATTTCCAAGGTGCCTACTTAATTCTCTAGACCCTGCCTGCTCCCTTATATTTATGTCTTAATAACATGTGCATATGCAGCCTGGCTGTTATGGGGACAGTGGGAAGCATAAATTTGCTTTTTCTTGACTTCTCCACATTTAAAGTCACTCCTTGTTGTTTGAATTAACATAGTATTTTAGCATTTAATTTCCTGGGAGTACCAGATGTTTTATTTTGTGTGCTTGTTTTATTTGCGTTAGAGTTGTTGGGTCGTTTCAAATGAAACTGAAAAGAGAGGAAAGAATTGCACAGCCCAATAAATACGTGGTTCACTAATATTCAGAATACATACGCACAGTGAGTGTACGTCCAAGTACACATACTTCAATGAAGAATTATGAGCACTTGCCTGTTTTCATCTGGAGTCTCAGTTATGCTGTTCAGGTTGGCAGAGGTTTAAAGGAGAGGACTGGGGCGAAGGTAGAGAAGAACAGCCTATGGGATGCAGGTTCGCGGAGCCTTTAAATTGATTGATTAGCGTGTTAATGCTAGCAGGAGGGCCGTCTTCTGGGGACTCTATCGGGGCATAATTTTATGTGGTGTGACTCCCACTGACAAAGGGAGGGTGAATAGAAGCACACACTGTATTTCCCTTCAGGCCACAGAGTTCCTTTTGCTAGGGCTGTTGGCTAAAAATGAAAGTGTTAAGACTATGAGAAGAAATGGCATCAAGAAAATCATAGACAACAATGTCGGGCCAGGCTTGGAAACCCAGGAACAGTTTGGATGCCTCACCAACCCTTTTCTGTCAGACTTAATTATTTCTTCTCTCTCTCTCCCTCTGCCTAAGTTAGTGGAGCACCGTGATTGCATCCTAAGCCCACACCCAGCTGTCAGTTTCATAACTGTTTGCTGAGCTGAACAAAATGGACAAAATTCCCTATCTTTGTGGAATTTTCTTTCCAGGGGGAGGTTGGAAGTAGTTACCAAAACAAATAAGTAAATTATATAACTTACTAGATGGTGCTAAGTTTTGTTTTTTTTACTCCTTACCCGAGGATATGTTTATTGATTTTTTTAGAGAGAGAGAGAGAGAGAGAGAAATGTCAGTGAGTTGCTTCCCATGTGCCCTGACTGGGAACCCAGCCCACAGCATGTGTGGTGCACGAGACGACACTCCAACCAGCTGAGCTGCCGCCTGGGGCTGGGCACTACTAAGTTCAGTTTTACAAAAAGAAATAAAGGAGGGAAAGGGAGTGGGGATTTGGGTGGCTGACATTTCCTATAGGCTGGTCAGAAAAGATTCTGCTTTTCTCATGAATTGTAAAGCTGTGACCTTGTTGCTTTTTAGGTGTTTTTTCTGTGACCATGAACTGTTCCAGGAACTTTCCTTGGTGACATTTGGGTCCCAATATCTGGGCTCTCTTGATTAAATTATCATATGTAACATATTATGATCATTTATGATCATTTAAAAAAATGATTATAATGTACAACTAGGAGGTCGTTTTAGTTCCGGCTTGGAGAATGTGATGGGTTTGGTTTGTGGCAGTTTAATCATTTAAGACCATGTTTGCAGGACATGTGTCCTCAGAACCTCTTCTAGACCTGTGTTCTGAATTGTCATAGATGAAAGCAATTTGGTAAGAAATGAGCTATATGGTCATTTGTAAGAGAGCCATTCAAGAAAAATGGGCCATGACAGTCAACTTCCTTCTTCTGTACGTTTCCTTCCATCTCTTTTTGTTAGTGTGTGGATGTGTTATCTGGAGGCTTAGTGTTCTGTATGTGTTAGATTCCCATACATTTGGCAAACCACTGTCACACCCAATTAGGAGGATGTGATGAGTCTTTAATTGGCCATGGCATTGTACACAGACCTCCTGTGTTGGTTCTGGCTAACAGCAGGCGTCTAATAATTTGATAATTGACTGTCAGTTTCCATAATGCCCTTGACAGTAAAACAAACACAACTCCATGTTATTCTATTCTGAAACATTGATCTTTAGACTGTGTGGTGAAAATAAAGGGTGAGGTGTCTCTCTAGCCACCAAAAAGCAAGGGAGAGTGACAAGGAAATGAAAACATAGGGTCACTCTCAGCAATGCAGTCCAGTCACCACTCTCCCTGCAACCAGGTTGTCAGTTGCATGTGTTCAAAGAAACAAATCAGGGCTCCATGCTGTTTGGAGGTTTGAGTAATTAAGGATCCTTCAATATCCTTTGGAAAATTTTGGGCAGCACTCCAGCCAACATCAGTGCTTCCTTAATAGACTATTTCCACATTTCTCTTGCCTTGTGTACGTTTCTTTACTGTTTCCCCCTTTAGAGATATTTGGATGCAATTAAGATAGTGGACTTTCAAAATTCACTTTTTCCTTGATATTAATCCACACCTGAGTACCCTCCCATCCCCCAAGATATATAGCTATTACCACAAATACATTTATTATGGAAGAATTTGGGACCTGTCCTGGAAAAAGTAAATCCTAATTATTTACCAAGATTTGTTGTCACCATCCTTCTCGAAAGTGTGTAGGCATAGGGTGGGACTCATTTTAACGTCTTAGCGGGAGTGTATTAGGGCCATGCATAGGCACTCCTTTTGCCCTAAGATAATCAGTGGCAAATTGTTAGGACCAATTAACATGCTAAGAAGGTTTATTAGCTCTATGACTTCTTTATTCTTCTTTGAAAGGACTTGAGACTCTTTGGAAAGTGGGTTCCTTGAAGATCCTATTAAATATCACTCAGTAGTTTCTGGTGGCTTCTCAGATATATTAGTCAATACTGAATTTCAACACTACTCCAACTGTTCAGTTCAGTGGAAAAAAATACATTTTTTAAAAAACCATGAAGAAAAAAGTGCTTTTTCACATGTATCTTTGTTAGCATTTGGTCTAAACCATTGGATTAGCAGTATAAGCAACTTTTGATGGATGGATGGATGGGATGGATGAGTTTCTGAATGGATGGATGGGTAGGTAGGTAGTAAAGTAACTACCTTATAATTTCCTTTCAGATTTCAAAACATCTTGACAGCGCCCCTGGTTTTCTTTCTAACTGGTGTGTGGGAGATAGCTTAGTTGCATTCTTGAGTGACTGGTTGTTCCTGATTTTTTTTTTTTTTAACAACCACTTAGGCTCAATGCAAGAAAGTAGGGAGACATGTTTCTCTGGCTTTTATGAATGTCTGTGAAGTTGGTAGACATTCATGACATAGCTACCAACCTGTACTTCTGTAAGGCAGTCTATATAGACTTCCAGTCCCAAAGGTTTAATTGAGGTTGTCAATGGTGTCCTGATCGTCTCCAAGACTGCCCAGAGTGAGGCTGCTCAGCAGATGGTGCTGACTCAGATACTGTTTGCTGTTGTTGTTTGGAATCATTGAACAGGTCACAAATCTCTGACCCTTGACTAGAAATTGAGTGGTTTCAGTTGGAATAAAAACATCATACTGTAGTGTAGTGTAATGAAAAGAAAACAATTGCTGTGGTTTGAAAATATGGAAGTAACTCTCTCTTCTAACGTGAAATCACTTTAACCTTGAAGGTGTTGGCTTGTCTGACCTGGCTGGTAATTAGGCTTCTTTCACGGGGCAGTTGTGAGAGCCAAGTGAGACCATGCATGGGCAAATGCAGAGTGACTCCAAAGGCTGTAATAGACTGTACTGTTGTTCTGGATTGGCGTTCGTTCTGGTGGCACCATTCAGTGGCAGAACGACTCAGATGACCATCCCTGTTGGTGTCCACACCTCCCCTCCCCTCCCCTCCTCTGTGTTTCCCATGTAGTACATGTTGACATCCTGCTCTGTGCCTATACATTGCTTTCTAGCTGGAAGTCGTGCTCTCAGAAACAACAGATTTCCACCCCTGCACCCCCACTTCTGGGGATGCTTCGGACTATAGAAACAATGTCGGGGTCCAGGTGGTGATTCTACAGGTAGGGCCCAGAATGCAGAGGGGATATTGATGTGCCTTTAACTCTTTCCCATAAGGACCCACTTCAATTTCTTTTAGCCACAAATGGGCATTTATTCTTACAGAGGTTGAATTGGACTATGTAAGAAAATTGCAGATTAAATTGGCATTTTTCCCCTGCCAGGTGTGAATTAAGTTAGTGCTGAGGTGGGAGCCCTTGTTTATCTATGTGGTAGAGGTTACCAGAACCAGTGTTTGGTGGGTTAGGTCTTTAAAGAAACTGGAAAATTCTTTGCAATACAGAGGGCCTTGCCTGAGCCTTTTCATCTGAGTCCCTTTACCCTTTGTGACTATTACGACCTTCTTTTTAAGCTATGCCAAGGATGTACTGAAAGGCTCTATTCCATTGTTTTCCTTCCTATCTGCACAATTGCTTTTAACATTCATTCATTCTTTTGGTCCCATCAAACAGCCTAGAAAAGTGTTAAAAGAACATTTTCTCAGGCCAGACTGCCTGTGTTCAAATTCCAGCTCTGCGATATTATTTGCTTTATGACCCTGGGCAGTTGTTTAACCTCTCTGCGCCTTAGAGTCTACTTTGTGGGAGGGTTATTAGGAAGATTAAATGAGTTAATCTGTGCAAAGTACTGAGAAAAGTACCGGACACAGAGTATGTACTAGGTAGGTTTTTGTTATATAGAGTAAGGCTCAGGGAATCAGCCTCATTGCTCACATTAGCACATCACCTTCCACACAGTGGGTGTGTGATAAATACTCAATGACTAACTAAATCAATAAACTGGAGTGGGACAGAGGACACATGGGTGCATTCCAATTTTCTACTAAATAGCTATACAAGCTTGTCAATTCAGTGTCAGCTTCTTTGGAGCTGCCTTTTCAGCAGTAAAATAGAAATAATAATATTTATCCAACATCTTTCAAAGGGCAATTATAATTATCCAAGTGATCATGAACTTTTGATGAGTTTAATATATACACATGAGGAGTTATACCATTTATATTTATCAAATTCCTACATTGATTTTAGGGGGAGATATGCTGAGTTAAATAGTTAAGGTTTGACAGACATTCTTGGTCCAGAGATTGGCAGTCATCGTGGGTCTGAGACCTGGGTACTGGCAGCCTTAGGAATAGTCTCAGGAATACAGAAAAGTGTTTCAAGTTTCCCCATTTCAGTCAAGAAAGAGGCTTCTCATTTGCCTACCAGGCCCCCTCGGCTACACTTGGCTACTTGTTATGAAAGGGAACCTAAGCAAACCTTGGGAGTTTTCATCTTTATCACCTCCCTCCGCACTGTTAGGCCCGGTTCCAAGGACAGTGGTTTGGAGCTGTTTGTTTTTATGCTGATGGATGTTGCCGTCTGTAATCCGTGAACCGAAGCAGGGCTTTTCTTCCATTGCTGCTGGCGTATCTTGTCGTGTTTATGAGTCTGACAGGTGAACACATCTGCGGCATATCTCACACGCTGATCTGTGAGGGAGATAAGCTCCTTGCTGAGCTCAACTGGAAACAAAATAAGCAGGTGGCAGAAAACCCTGCATCGGTTTCTCCTTGGGCTGCAACAGCCAGGATAAGATCCGGTCCTCCTTGGGCACACTCCAGCCTCTGCCATTTGATCACTGGTCTCCTTTGCCAAATTGTTGAAGGGAGGGGCAAGTTTCTTCCTGCTTCAACAAACCTACTTTTATTTATTTATTCATTTCATAAGCTGCTGCCAACTGTTTTGTGATAGATACTGTGATAGAGGAAATTGAAAGTCAAGGACTGTCAGAGCTTAAAATCTCTTACTTAATTGCTGGGCGATCTTTATGCATTTTATTTTTCACCCTTCGGTTTTCGTTCCTCACCTATGAAGTACGTCCATCTCAGTTGACCATCAGATTTTCACGGAATAAAATTATTCTCTTGTTGAAGAGAAATTATGCAAATGTGCACATAGGCTGGGAGACGAGGGTTGAAGAGCTGCAAAGCCAGCCATCCACCCCTGGCAAGAGCTTGTGTTTCGATGCACATTATTAATGCTTTTTTTTTGTGGCAAATTTATAATCGTGGTTTACATGTCATGATTTCCCATTGAGACCATAAACTTCTTGAGGGAAGCAGGCTGCTGACAATTAGCAAATAAAAGTTAGAAGGATGGCAAACAAGCGCTCCTTACCCGATTTACTGGCTCAGAAGAACTTGGATGAGATTCCTCCTCTCTCACCTCAAATTTTGACTTTGCAGACTTTTAGTGCTGCCCTCCCTTTCCTGGTTCCTGGATGATTATTAATTGGTTCCAGGGGTGTATGTTTCAGATTCTTAATTCAGTCCTCTGTTCTGTCTACCTCTTGGCCAAAACATATTTTTCATTTTCCTTCCCGCGATGCTGAAACAGAGTGGATGCCAAGTGCAAGCTGTTGGGTTGCATCCCATCCAGATTTACTCGCAAAGAGGACTGGGGCAGTAGCATGTGTTTCGGGCAGTTCTTTATTGCTCTCGGCCTTGGGCTGAGATCAGTGTGTTCGGGCAGCTTTCATAAGAAGCCATGCTTGCCCCCAATGTGTACGCGGGGGGGGGGGAGGGGGGAGAGGAGTTAGACGTCCTTCCCAGGGGTTGACTAATTTATGAGGGATGGAGAAATGGCAGATCAGATGGCCCTGGCCCTTTGCCAAACTGAGCCGTAGCAGTGCTAGCTGAGACAGGATCAATATGCGTGCCTTGGCCCGCAGGGCCCTCTTGCCTATGTTTCCAGCGCCTCCTGAAGTTTGTGGTGGGAGCCACCTTCCTCGGTTAGAGGCTGCCCTTCCTCCCAGAAGACAAGAGGGTGCATGTGCGCCTGCGGGTGTTCCGGGAGGAAGGGCAGCCTTTGAAACGGTGAAGTGCTGGTGTCATGAAATTGCCTAATTTGTTGCTCTACTCTTGGTTGCTTCTCTTTCATGGGGTTGTGCCTTAGATCATGGTGACTAGGGCGGAGGAAAGGGTGGTATATTTTTAGTTATCTATTGGTGCAAATAAATTACTCAGAAATTTAGCACCTTCCGACAATGAACATGCATTGTGTCCTAGCGTCTGTGGGCAGGAATCCAGGTGTGGCAGAACTCGGTGCCTCTGGCTCAGGGTCCCTCACAAGGCTGCAATCAAGGTGACAGCCAGGGCTGCAGTCATCTCAAGGCTCACCTGGGGAGGGATCTGCTTCCAAACTCATTCCTCTGGCTGTTGACAGGCCTTAAGTCCTTGTAGACTGTTGGCCAAATACATCAGTTCCTTATTTTATGAGTCTCTCAACAAGGTACCTTAAAACACAGTAGCTGTCTTTCCTCAGAATAAATAAGATATAGATAGATATAGATATATAGATATAGATGATATAGATATAGATTAGATAGATATAGATAAGATATAAATAAGATATAGATATAGATTAGATAGATATAAATATAGATATAGATAGAGTGAGAGCAAGAGAGAGAGAGAGAAACCCAAGCTAGAAGTCACTGCCGTTTTCAATCTGATCTTGAAAGTGACATTTCATCATTCCTGCTGCATTCTGTTTTTTCCTTAGACACGGGTCAGTAAGTCTAGTGCACCTTTAAGAGGGGGAGGGCAATCTCTACTTTATTAGGAGTTTCTTCTTTTGTTGTTGTTGTTGTTAATCCTCACTGGAGGGTATATTATCCATTGATTTTCAGAGAGAGTGGAAGGGAGGGAGGGAGCGGTGGTAGGGTGGAAAAAGAGAGAGAGAGAGAGAGAGGGACATCGATGTGAGAGACACACAAGGGCATGAGTCCCAGGAGGTGGGGATCATTGGGATCTACCTCACAGGTGTTCAGTCATCTACAGTAGTAAATGGCATGAGATGGGCATTAGAATGCTTACATTGCAGGGTCTGCAGAGGTGGCATGTATGAAACACTATCACAGTGCCTGCCACTGCACGTCACCTCGTGCTTAGTGGGCACTCAACTTCCTACATGCCTATGAAATTCTACTTTATTAAAAAGATGAGAGTCTCCCTGTTACAAAGAGATTAATGTCTGATGTTATCTTTTCTGGGCAATTTCCTTCTTGCTTTCACTTTTCCAGTTACCATCCAGGGAATGAATTTAAATCTGAAATTAATCATCCAAGGATAAAGAATAGCTGATACAGGTCTAGAGTGACCTTTTTTGAATTACCTTTTAAAACATAATTAGGAGTTTCTTCTTTTGTTGTTGTTGTTGTTAATCCTCACTGGAGGGTATATTATCCATTGATTTTCAGAGAGAGTGGAAGGGAGGGAGGGAGGGGTGGTAGGGTGGAAAAAGAGAGAGAGAGAGAGAGGGACATCGATGTGAGAGAGACACATTGATTTGTTGCCTCCTGCACACACTCCAACCAGGGCCTGGCATCGAAACTGCAACCTGGGCTGTGCCCTTGACCAAGAAGTGAACCCACAACTCTTCGTGCATGGGCCGATGCTCTAACCAGTGAGTAAATCAGCCAGGGCGGGAGTTTCTTCTTTAGGTCAGGGATGCTGTTGCCAATCTTCCACAGCAAATGATAAGAATTAAATTCCCTGGTGACCTAGAAAACATTCTCTCTGCTAATCTAGACTCACCTAGAAATTCGGCAACTAGAAGACAAAGCACACAGTACTGTAATCTTAACAACGTAGCCTCGGGCACTGGGCAGATAGCCACACCAAGCCCTTTGTGTATCTGGGAAACAATGCCTTTTGACAAGATCTTCTGAATACTTCTGTAGTTAAATCCTTTATCCCCTTTACAGAACGTAAGAAATTGTCATTCTTGTCCAAGATATTTATTAGGTTTCAACTCACCCCATGGGTAAGTATGGAAAATAGTTCGAATTTCATGTGGTCCCTAACCTTTTGGGTGATTTTATGTAGAAATAACAATGGCCCAGGTGCAAAATTGAAAATTAAACTATATTTGAAATGAAATGTCCTATAGAACTAGACCTATCAGTTGCAATGCTGATCAACCCTTATAAATGGTGATATGATGGGAGACAAATTACATATAACTACCCATAGACAGGGCATAAAATATGACACTGTGGTGAGATCTGTGATATAATGCTGTACTATATGGTAGAGTTTTGCTCCATTTACATTATATTCAGATCAGGAAGCACATAGCCTATTGATCAGGGATATCTACGTAGGTTTATTTGAATTGTTTTATAGATAAGGATGTTAACTTGAGGGAGATATTTAGAAATATATGTAGACTTATGCAGATATTCCTATAAAGCTTTTAGATAACAAAACTGGTTTTTATATTGGTTGAAATGACAAGATAATAAATCTAAAGTATTTTTTTTCCTTCTGATGTACTTTGTTCAGAATGACACTTGAAAGATGCCCGGGATGTCTGTTGCTGCTGTTAGAATCAAAGGACCTCAGGGTTGAATCAAACTTCAGAGGTCATTCAGTTCAGTCAGCCATACAGGTCGCTGTGTTAACCTTAAGACCACTCCAGCTACTTTAGTGGTCAAAGGAGCTTCCAGGAGAGAACAAAGCACCAGCGTGCTAAGCAATGGGAGGTTAGACTTTGGGCAGCTTATCCATGTGGGTAGGTACCAAGCTTTTCACTGCTCCATTGGAAATAAATGTCAGAGGTCCCCTTCCACTATCACTACTGCCCACTGACATTGCATCATAAAAATCTACCAGGCTTGCTCTGCATACCTCCCAAACCTTGATGTAAAAAGAGGCCTAAGACATTTTATTATAATTAATTCATGCCTGAGGAGACCATAAGAAGAAGCTTGTTTCAATATATGCATTTTCTAAACAAGTAGGAGGGCAAGGGGTGGTAGAATAAGGTATTATTCAGTTCATTGTATGTATTAACAACTTGGCTCTGATTGTTAATGTTTGTTCCTGCTATGTAATGTATAGTTTTGTCAGATTAAAAACCCCCTTGGATGTAATTTTATTTACACCTACACATATTTTCTAAGAGACGAATGGCCCTTTCTGGGAGCACTTACGCGTAAAGAATCTGAGTTGTTTTTACAGCACTACCACAAGTTAGGCAAACAACTCCCTCTCTTTGGATGTCACTTCCAGTACCTGTAAAGGCAAGAGGTCCCACTGGGTGATCTCCAAGGCCTTTTCCAGCCCTAACATCCTATTAGTCCGTGATTCTCGTGTAGGGATCCTGGAGATGATGAAAGAGAGGACCTACCTTCTCTGTGTCCAATCTTTATGATTCAGGGCCTTGTGTATTTGTCCTTGAGTCAACACTGCTGCTTTTAATGACAAAAGCAAGGCTGTGTTCCTCTGCCAATTCTGGAGGCGATTGTGCTACTGAAGATCAAGTCTCTTCCCAGCATTCCTTGACTCTTGGTAATTGTACGAGGTTCCCTAGGCTCTCTCTCTGGAGGGTGTCTTCAACTGTAGAAATACCCTGTAACTGCATTACCAGACAAATGTGACCAATGCAGAGCTAACCAGTAAGGGGCTATAATACAATCTTGGGATCTGGGGCAAAAAATCAATTTGTTTATGAAATTGCAGACTGATTAGAAACTCACTTCACAGTGAAATATCGACCTCTAAAACTGTCCTTTTCTTCATTGTGAAATAACAACCGGAAAGATAAAATAAATATGTCACTTAAATAACAATTTCTCTGTGAAGAAAATGATATTTATACAAATAAATAATATATCTTTAGACATAATAAATAATTACATTAAAGTTAAAACTTGAATCAGTCTTAAATGAGAGAAAATGTTAGTACCGCTAAACCCGCAAATATATGTTTTTAAGTCCCAGTATAGCTGTTAATTTTAACATTCTTTACCCTAAAATTTTGCCCATCAATATTCTAAAAAGAACAATAGATGGAGATGACTGTTTCTGCCTCTTTACTCTGTAGGAGATAAGCCAATAGGTAGGCAAGGAGATCAAAGGGTATGGGTAAGAGAAAGAAAAGATCAGACTTGTCCATCCTTCATCGTTAAGTGTGTGCATTAAGATCACTATGCCACTCAATCTGCTGAAACCTACGGAAGGAAAAGTGGAACCGTTTCCTAATCAGTCCCACATGAGACTGCCCGGGATCCACAGCTGGGGGAGCCCAGAACTAACGGGGGCTGGTGGCTTTGCTTGTCAGGAAACCTGAAACTGGCCCCTTTAAAGCCTCTGGGTTCTCCAGAGGTTAAGTAAATGTCTAAAGGTGTTTGACTCACTCACTTTAGAGGCCAAGCCAGCTGTGCTCTTTCCTTTGCCTGAGAATAAGACAGGCAAGGAGCCAGTGTAGAAGGGATTTGAAAGGTGGCTTTATTGTGAAATGCCAGAGATGGAGATAAGCTATTTTGTTTGAACTGCAGTTACCAAGTGGAATAAATTATTTTAAGATAGGTGTTTTTGCAGGTATGTACTTATCTTCAAGCTGGTCATGTGCATACATTGAGTTGGTGCAGGTTTTTGTGTATCAAAAAATAAATAGATGGAGCCCCTCTGAGCAGTTTAATTGGGGAGAGATTTCCCAAATAATAGCTGTTTTGCACGCTGAGCCTCAAGTCAATTCAGTTAGGATCAGTGGCTAACGGGACTCTGTATATGCATATTCTAGCAGTTTCTGATTCTCACACCAGTTTACCTCCAGAGCATATATGGGGGCATATTCCCCTTTCTCATCTATTTTTACCAGCTTCCATTGTTTTAAGACCCCAGGATATTTCCCGTGGATTCGTTGCCCTTTGTTTTCTTGCCTTTCACATACATTACCAGCTTCCTCTGCTCTCTTGCATCTTAACTTGGTGCTTTTCTCAACTCCCATATTGAAGAAGAGCTTTTTGAACGAAAAGAAGAAAGCCTATGACAGTTTTTGGATTTCAGATCCCCAGGCAGAGCCTTGCTGATAAACACCTGTCCTGCTCACCCTTCATGGGCTTGTCACAGTCTTCGCCTTACCTCTCCTCCAGCAATTGCCGCAACTACAGCTGGGACTTCGTAATTAGTTAAGAGCTAGTCACCGAGAAACAGTTGTCTTTGGTCAAAAGAAAATACTCATCCTATAATCTGGTGGCCAGTCTTCTATCCCTCCCCAGTCAACTTTATTTTTTAAATTTTTACTTCTCTTCTGCATCTCCTAAACTGGAGAGGGGTTAGCCATTCCTTTAGCATACATAAGTGCAAGACTTGCACTGGGCTAAGTACTTTGCACCCTTTATCTCATTAACTCTTCAAAGCAATCAGTGATGTTGGTTCTATCTCGCTCCCATTTCACAGATGGTAAAACTGAGACTCAGAGGTCCTAGAGTTAGTAAGTGTAAGCACATAGAATAAAACCAAATCTGAGTTCTGATCAAAATGGTAAATGTTTAGGAAACTTCCCTATTCTGTACGAGGCACTATGCTAGTTAATGGAAAGAGCAAAATATAAGATATGATCTGTCTACGCTCTCTACCCAATGAAGGAGACAGATGTGCAAAGAACACAGATTACTACATGGTGCAGAAGAGGTAGGACAGCATGCCATGGCGGGAAAAATAAGACAGGATACATCGCTTTTCCTCATGGCAGACTGACGGTGTCCTAAAGTAGGTTTGGTTATCATAAAAGCAGACTTGGCCTGATTACTGTCAGGCACCATAGTTTGTCCCCATGAGTTGCTGATATGGATGCTATATACATAGGAAAATAGTTGAAAAAACCAGAAAGCAAAATGGTCTTTCACCTTTGCTGATGGATTGAAACAATTCCCTAGATTTAGACTTAATGCTCAAGGCAGAAAGTATAAATAATTTAGTAAGTATGTATTCACACATATCTATATGCACATATTCATAAATACACATACATCAACATATTCATATATGCATCTAAAACACAAATATTTGTACATGTATAGATATATGTACACTTGCCTATATACACAGATATAATATGTACACATGCATCACACATTTCAAGAAGCTTTCTTCTGTTAGTTTTTAAGGTCCCTTAAAATTTATGTGTTTAATAAAATTGATTTGACCGGGCATCTTCCCCCCCAATCTTTTATAAATACCTCATCACATAAGTAATATGTGCGGCACCGACTTTACTCTTCCACCTTAGAAGAAGACTTAAAATGGTTGCAGTAATCCGAGTGATGGTGAAGGCATCATCAAGATTAGAACTAGAGGAGCGTAGCAGGTAGGTTATCTCTAGTGTGAGTCCCCGCTTCTACACATAAGAATCTCAGGCCACGCCCAGTTGGTGTGTCTCAGTGGTTGAGCGTCCACTCATGAACCGGGAGGTCAGGGTTTGATTTCCTGTCCAGGCACATGCTGGGGTTGCAGGCTCGATCCCCAGCAGGGGGCGAGCAAGAGGCAGCTCATCAATGACTCTCATCATCGATGTTTCTCTCTCTCTCTCTCCCTCTCCCTTCCTCTCTCTGAACTCAA
Organism: Miniopterus natalensis; assembly: GCF_054644295.1. Lineage (NCBI taxonomy): Eukaryota > Metazoa > Chordata > Mammalia > Chiroptera > Miniopteridae > Miniopterus > Miniopterus natalensis. Next base: position 17,448,402 of record NC_142081.1, on the reverse strand, counting down.
TAAAAACATATTATAAATAAATAAACAAACAAATAAATAAAAAGAAACTAAGGCCAAGGTAAGTTCAATGGTTGTACAGAAGAACAATAGGTGGAATTATATTTAGAATTCAGAGCTTCTGTCTTCCAAATGAGCCCTCTTTCAACCTCACATGCCTTTTGCAACAGGAATAAATAATAGAAATCGGTGTGATGCGGACTAATTGGGAGAAGCCCATGCTGAACTAGTAGGAGGTATAGGCCCTATGAAACTTGAAGAAATTCATACTTGCTTCTGGCACATTCACTTAGGAATTCAAATTCAGCTAAATAAAATCATTTCCTAATTTTACGGAAGGGCAGATTAAAGGCTAGATACATGTTAATTTGAATTCTGTTATAGATTCATAGTCCCAAACAAATGAGATTTTATTCTGAAGGGACCAATAAGTCTCATACTGCTCTGTTGCCATTAGCATCCGTAACACGGGAGGGCAGGAGGGACATGTTTCCTGCCTTTTTCATTTTTAAATGGACGGTAACAAGCTTCACAGCAGCGTCTCCAGGCAGAAGATGACAAATTCCCATTTATTTCATGTCAGTGGCGCCGTGCCAGATGTGGTGCCAAGCCTGGAGCGCGGTGCTCCCGAGGCACAGGGCTGTGTTCCTGCCGCAGCCTGGGACTCCCGTGAGAACCACAGTCCCATCGGCTGCCGGTCAGCACCAGCAGACTGAAGGAGGCTTGTCTGATGTCACTGAAGCTCTCAGCCTGAGGCTGTGATCTGCAAATCCGGGTGGGGACCACCTGGCGGGGACATTGCCTGCCGGAGACAGTGGCTTCTGTTCATTCTAGAAATCAAAGGTCCTGTGAAAACAGGGCGTGAGAGAGAGCCTTGGAAACGAAGAAAGGGCCAAGGGGCTTGGGGCTTGTGCTGAGGCCCAGGGGCATTTCAGGCATCCTGCTAGGCTGTTAGGGACGAGAAGCGGTGAATAGGCTTATTTTTATTTTTTCCCTTTTCTATCAACTGGTGTGTGTGTGTGTGCACATGTGCTTGCATGTGGTTGCACGTGTCTACAATGTAAAACACTGTTGTTGCTACTGTTGTTTTTCTCTATGTCACATTAGGATAACATGATAATATCTTCTAGGAAGGGGTAGCTTTTCAAGATCCCAGGAGACTATTTTGTAACTGGAAAATTTCTAGAAACTTGAAGGCAGAAATAGTAAAAGTGCAGGAAAGTATAGGAAAAGTCATTGAGGGTTTTATATAAAATAGTTTAAAAAAACCTCCTTAGAGTGAAGATTTAGGGCTATAAGAACTAATTTTATTTGACATAACGTGTAGTGACTCTTACAGGACAGCATGGGAGAGTTTGGGGGAGTGAGGGAAACATTCTCTATACTGAGTGTGGTGGTGGTTACACAAACCAATGCATGTGTAAAATTCACAGAACTGCACACCAAATGACAAGACACCTCAGTCTGACTGCATGATAATTTTACAAATAAAATTTAAAACATTCCAATAAAAAGGTTGTTAACTCTGAGCCAATATGTTGGTAGATGTCTAACAAAAATATCGTTTTCAATATTCTGAACTATTAAAGACTAATTCATGATAAAAAAAAAGAGAAGTATCTTCATTTCTGACATGAGATAAAATTACCAAGTTTACATCTAATTCTTAAATTCTTTTTCCTGACATGAATAATGACCCAGGACTGTTTCACTGTCTATGCCTCCGTGCTGTTTGGAAAATCATAGAAAAAAGGGCCTTTAAGGATTCAGGGTAACAGGTAAATGTTCCTGCTGCACCTTCCAATGGGTCAGATATGGTGACTTTGGTTGGTTCCTATCCCTGTCTTTTTCCATTCATCAGCCATTAATTCTCCAATTGATTTTTTTTAAAACAAAGGTCAAGCACATGTTTGTAGGTGACACCAGTCGCTTCAGAGAGTTTGTCCTTTCTCCTTACTGTTCTGGCTTAAACCCCTGGTGGCATTTTCTACTGCATGGATAGTGATAGATGGGGTTAAGAGTGACACCGAAATGAACTCAGAAGTACGTTTATAGCACTGCCGGGGACCATCTGTTAATGTAAATGTTTAAAGGTAAAATGCATTAAGGCTTAAGAGCTGACGAGACATTTTATTTGCATCCTGCCTTTGAGATTGTGCCTGGGGCTTGTCTGCCTTTTCCCTTTTATCTGCTGCTATTCATTTGCTGGGTTAAAATCCTAAACACCTTTGAACCGTATTTGTTGAAGTCTGGACTAAACAATAAAAAAGTAGGAATGATGTTGGTTCTTCTTGGGAGTTTCAAAGTGTTTAAATGAAACACTTATACGGCTCCTTATCATTGATGATTCCCTACTCTTACGTTGTTGCTTTGGTGAAATTTGTTGTCTTCAGGATTGAGATCCTAAGCACTATCTTTTAGGGCTCTCAATGTCCATCATGATAAAATAATGAAATGAATGAACTGGTATAAAAATCACTGTGAAGGCTATTTGAATAATATTGTAATTTTCTGGTGATCCCATAATGAAATAGAGATGCTTGAATGTACCCATTTTATTTTTAACCCTGTAAGGTATAATATTCTCGGAGAAGAAACTCCAGTAACATAGATTTACCGTTCATAGGAAACTGGTCTTCTCCAAAAGGGCAACCAACTAGAATGCAGCTAGGAGGTGAAGGGAAGAGATAGTCGACCCCAGCTTCTGAGTCCTGCTGTGCTGGCTCGGGATTGCAGATGCGTTCATGTGCGGGATTGGGCCCGCCCGCAAGAGTGCAGAGACAGAGAAGACACGGGGGACCTGGAGGGAGAGGAAGCTGGGGAGAGGGGAAAAGAGCCCCAGTGCGAGGTTATTTCAATGAACAAGAGGCAGTTTTCTGGACAGGATTTCTGTGGGGGTTTTTTGGTTGTTTTGCTTTGTTTTATTTTTCTAGAAAACTCTGAGTATGATGAATTCAAATGATTAGAAATTTTGAACGGTTTTCCTCCCTGTGGATAAAACTACCTGTTCAGCTGTAATGACTCTGAATGATCTTGCCTTCTCAAGCTTATCCTTTGAGATCAGCAAAAAAGTTCCATTTTCTCACCTCCCATTTGAGCTGGGGTTGATGGATGTATAATTAAGATCACGAAGGAGCCATGATAAGAGCTGCAGAGTCCCTAAATTATTTTATGATGATCTCTCTCTTTCTCTCTCTCTCTCTTTTTCAAGGTCATTCTATGGTCCTTACACTAGAAACACTTGGTAGCTTGGTGTTGTGTTAGGATATGGGATATGCAGAACTTTGAACTGCAAAGAAAAGATTCAGAGAGAATCCAAATAAAATTGCAGCCTCTTAGACTGGATGAAATCCTACAGGTCACTTAGCTGGTCTCCTTTATTACACAGAATAGGAAACTGAGCACTCCTGAGGCACAGTGATTTTTCTCAGGCTCAGATATCTGGCCAGGGGTAGAGGAAGGAAACACGTCTTTCCGACCTCATCCCACTGTCCTCTCCACAGGCCATCAGTCCTCTCTATGACTGGGGATCTTATGCCTCTTTGTAATCAGTTGAGAAGTGGGTTTTAATCTTCCCTCTGTCTGTGCTGGGAACTATATGCCTGGGAATATTAAAAGAGTAACACAGAGTAACAGCCACCCTTGAGTCATTTCTCTTCTTTTAAATGGAGATTGCCTTCTACAGAGATGTAGGTTTGCCTAGGAAACATGGAAATTCTCCTCCGTTACTCAGCGGACCGCTTGGCACTTGATCTGATGGCCATCGCAGAATAATCACACATTCTTGAGTTTTAGTGTTAGCCCTTAGAAAAAGGTGTTATACATTGAAGGCTTTTCTCAACTTTCAAGGTTCCACAGAGTTAATTTATACTCATTACTTTTTACATCTGTTTTTCTAATAAAATTAGTTAAATTTTAACTGTAAAATGGAAAAGACTGAAATGAGTTTGGACTTCTGTGCGATCTATCTGATGATCTGTCTGGAACTCTACAAAATGCTAGATATCCTCCGTGGAGAACTGGTCTTCAGGGAGCCATAGACAGAGGTCTTTCTTATAGGTCTATGAATGCAGAAGGCCTTGTAAAAATTCGAATGGTAATCGGGGAAAGAAATGGATCTTAATTATATAATTGGCTATAAGAGTTCAGATAAGCAGGTGTTCACACACTTTCTCTGAAAAAATTAATACTCTAGAGGGGGACAGACATATTGATAACAACTTAGCAAATATGCCTATGTGAGCAAAGCACTGTGGGAGCACAACCAATAGTGCCAGCTACAGGTAGGGAAAGCTTCGCAGCGACGCTGACATTTGAGTAGAGTCTTGAAGAATTAGGATTCCCTGGTAGAGAATAGGGAGAAGAGCATTCTGGGTAGAAGAATTAAGGGGAAAACGTATAGCTCCATGTTTTCAGGGAGGCCTAGCCCAGTACAGTCATTTAAACCCAATCCCACCCGTTTCCCATCTTTACTACATTCTCTTAAAGAAGCATATACACAACTCTGAAAAAGAAATATCAGGCAATCGTTGCCATCTTAATTAAAACCGTATTTCTTGGAAACTTCCCTGGAAGAATTTTCTGGAAAGAAGAGGACTCCTTCAGTTGCACTTGAGAGGAACTTGAGGTGCTGGTTCGCCCCTGTGTTTGAGAAATCACAGCTACCCATTCTCGGTTAAAGCAGCGCCAGGGTTCGAGTGGGCTGGGGCAGTTTCCGCATCCTTGGCAGGTGCCCAGGGCCAACTGCACTTGCAGTGAGGTGGTGAATTTCCTTGGGAACAAAGCTAGGTTTTCCTTTGTTGTGCAGAGGGAAGTGGCACCTGATAGGTCAGAGAGGAGAGGAGAGGCTAGATCCTCTACACCTCTGTCAAGCCTGTTGCAATATTTCAGATGAATTACTTTAACCAGCTGAACTTGGAAGTGTCTCAGCTCCCACTTCTTAAGAAATATTGCTTGAGGCTCTCTCGTTCTGCTCACCATCTCACCCTTCTCGCTGCAAATCAGCGTAACGTAAGGCGAATGGAAAGCCCAGCTGGGATGGGAACCCGCGCTCCCTCCTGTTAAAGCTGGTAATTGACTGCGCTCTGTCTGCCTCAACCTCCCCCAGTGAGCGACAGCATCCCAGATTCAGCTGAGATGAAGGACAGGAGTGAACTAAGGGTTGAACAATGTTCAGATCATCCCTCTTGCCTGGAACTTTAATATTGCCATGTGTAAGTGTATAATATATTCTTGAATATTTTATTATCCTACTAATAGTGATACTCTGAAGAAAACACATTTCGTAGATATTCCCTATGACTGGGCTTCAGTCAAGAAGTCTGTAATGGATCTTCAGTTGTAGTACCGTTGGAAGCGGGTGGGTCAGTTGGAGCATAAGTTTAAATAGAAAAGAAGATAAGCTAGTCACATAAATGCAAGCACAGTGGCTTGTGCAGTATTGGCTTTCATATTTCTTGATTTTCCTTTGTCATAGTAGCTCCTTTTTATAGGTCATGCTGGAAATGTGCCTTCTCAGGAAAGGCTGGGTATTTAGAGATAAGGCAACTTGGATCATGGTACAGCTGTTTAATTTTAAGGGATGTCTCTTCTAATCTATGTAATTATAAATTGTCCCAGACTTGTCAGTTATTTTAGTGAAACTTAGTAAAAGTAAAAGCATTCTGCATAGTACTGCTGGATTACTTGTTTATGGGAAGGAGTGGCTCTTGTTTTACTGTGTGGGCAAGGAGCATGTAGTTGATATGAATTTTAGTTTTAGATCCGAGTTTCCATAATTAAGTTCCATATTCAGATAGAGGCTTTACTATGTACTTTGTTGTATTTTTAACATGTACGGTCTGGCAACTTCATTACTACACTGACAAAATTGTAAGAGACATGTATAAAGCAACTCAGATGTTGATCAATAAAAAGGACACTCTTTCAAAAAACAAAACAAAACAGAAAACATCCTGTACAGTTAAACCCTTTTATTGATGATCATATGACAATGACCAAGAACCAAAAACAAACAGGCAAGCAAAAAACCATGGTTTCATGGTTTGAGTATCGCCATCAGGATTTGGGGGGAGGCGGGGGGCGGTGGCCAGAGGGATGGAGGAGTGCGGCTGCCTTTTAGGGTCCTCCCCAGCTTCCTCCTGCTCTGCCCCAGAGGGTCCAGCCAGTGGAAACGTCTAAGCGGTTCCCAGACGCAAGGCCACGTGGGGGCAAAGGACAGGAGGCACCTCTGGTCTCAAGGTATTGACGAACTTACAGGGAAAATAGGATATGAATGCCCAACAGTGTATTGACAACTATATACTAAACACTGAAGGGGTAAAATAAAAACTGCTTTTAGCATCCAGAAGAGTTAGTTGATAGCAGACGAGAAAGTTGCCTCAGCAAGGAGGTTATTTGCTTTGAGCTTCCATGAGTGGGAAGACATCCCTTTGCCCAAGAGGAGGGCTAAAAGCCCTGCAGATGAGAGCAGCTTCATGAACAAAAGCCCATGAGCATGACCCCCGCTATAAGGAATTTTCTCCCCCCTCTTATTTGACAGTTACTTCAGACACCAATACAAGAGGGCTTGCCTGTTGCTTCCTGCCACTTCAATTTTTCAAGAAACACTAAACTCACACCAATGAGTATTTTGACAAGCTTAGAAACATTTTCAAAAAATAGCTCTTGTACATGGCAAGATGTTACTAAAGTCAGATCCCCCCCTCCCATGGAGATAGCCGCTGGAGAACTGGTCATCACACCCTCAGACTCATGCAGGGAGCAACCAGAAAGGATCTTCTGCACTTTTCAGCGCCATTCGGGGGACTTGACAGGAGCGCGGAAGACCCCCTGGAAAAATCTCTTAACCTCATCGTGCCTCTTGGCCTGTTTCAAGAACACGTATGTGACCTAAGACAGTGACTTTTCATTTCTCAATTTGAGGAATTAATCAAGTGGAGATTTTTGCATTATCTGTGTGTTTCTGAAATAATCACAAAAATCACATCCAAGTCCTTCTTTGAGCCAAGGCTTTGAACTAACACATTTTCAATTGCTTTAATGATGAAGCCACCTTGCTTTTGATATCTCAAAGGGGATCTGGGCATGCTATCCATTTTTAAAAAAATATATCTTTATTGATTTCAGAGAGAGGAAGGGAGAGGGAGAGAGAGAGAGAGAGAGAAACATCAATGATGAGAGTCATTGATCAGCTCCCTCCTGCATGTCCCCCCCTGAGGATCAAGCCCGCAACCCGGGCATGTGCCTTGACCCAGAATCAAACGACGATCTCCTGGATCCTAGGTCGATGCTCAGCCACTGAGCCACACCTGCCGGGCCATGCTATCCATTTTATGAAGGACTGGCTGCAGTACAGAACTAACACATTTCCAATCGCTATAATGAAGAAGCCACTTTGCTTTTGATATCCCAAAGGGTATCTGGGCATGCTGTCCATTTTATGAAGGACTGGCTGCACTATAATTTCAGAAGCACTCTCTTTTACATAACAGGAAATTGTGGCTAAGGGTTTAAACCTCCCCTGGTTCTGGATTGAATAGAATAACACTCATCGCCTTGGGCAGAAAAGCTACTTTTAGATTTGTCACTAATTGCTTCCCAGTTAATATAGTATAGTGATTATTAGGGTCTCTAAAGATTCCATCTCCGGGTGCCCAGGCTTTTGGAAATTCTCTTTCCCTTTTAGAGGAAAGGACAGTCCTGGGTTCCATGGACAGCTCTTATGTTAATGTTCCTCTTCCTCATGGAATCACAGTCTCCCAGTGACACTGAAATTCTGAGTTTCGTCTTAGTCCCCTCTCCTCTCTTTGCCCTTTGCTTATCACTCCCCTTAGTTGACTTATTAAGTTACCAGCACATCAGGCATCTTCTTTCATCTTCCCCTACATGCCTTTCCCGATTGTTCCATTCTCCCTATCAACTTCTAATACTGCCGTGGTCTCATACCTGGCACGCCGCCAGGCCCGGGGTCCCTTTGCTCCCCATTGTCTCTTGTCTTTCCAGCTGCTATTCAAAAATCTTCATTCTCAATCGTCCACCAAGTGTCATCAGAGTAATTTTTAGGAAGCATCCCCCACACTGCTTAACACTTCATAGGGATTCACAGAATATGCCGGTTACAGAACTAAACCTGTAGCACTGCCCACTCCTACATAGCATTAGTGGGAAACCTTTTCTAGGATTTGACTGATGATTTCAAATTCAGTATTCAAAGCCTGGCATTTTTAGCAGGGACATAAAGCCCAAGAATGAAAGATAAAGGACCTAGAAGAAGAAAAGACAGAAATCCCAGACTACACAAGCCACGGGGACAGAAACAACATGGTCCCACAAGGAGGTCCCTGCGTTACTAACATTTGTCCCCAGATTCCTTTCCCGGAGGAAACAGTACCATCTCAGCCCCCATTTCAGTAAAAAAAATGGCCCAAAGCAGGCAGAATGAGACAGGCATGCTCCCACCTTCACCCATGAGAAAACTCTGTCTGGATTGGTGTCATTTTTGTGCTTAGGTGTGCTACGTGGTATATAAGCACTTCACTTATTGCCTGGTATGTAGTTGTTATTTTGAAAAATTTTGACCATGAAAAAGGTGGAAGAAAGCTAAGTGCCCATCACCTAAGGCCTTGAATGCCAAGATAAGAAACTTGCATTGATAGATAGGGAAGCTCCATCTACATTCCTCCACATGTCATGCTTTTTCACCTGTATATAAAAAGGAAGAAGCAGTCATAGTAGCATTTTATGACAGAAATATAAGTTGCATCTGGCTCATGTTCAGCCTCCAAATCCTCAGGAGATTTTCCCCCTCTCCCCTCGCCTGCTTTCCAGCTGATTTGACAGAAGGACGGGAGGGTTAAGAAATCAGGTAGCTTCTCTGAGAGGTTCCCCACAGGGCACTTTGTCGCAGGTGTTCCTGCTTGCGGCCTGTACAATCAGCAGGCGCTGTGTGCTGAGGGGATTCCTATAAAGGGGATTGTTGGAGTCCGTGGGTGAGGTGTCAAGGCGATTATAGCCAGGTGAGGTGTGATCCTAAAGACCTAGTTAGTGCCCCAGGAGACCCGAGATGGGGCTTCCTCCCAAAGCTCTGGAATCGCACTTTCTGAAGTGAGGTGGCACCACTCACTGAACAGGGACAAAAGTGGATGATGAAGGGGGGCAGGGGGCAGTGTGTTCCTCTAGTGCTTTGGGGGGAAAATCATTCCTAGTTAATCTTTTCCAATATGTCCCCTTTTGTTATTTCTATATTTGGGGAGGCGTTCTTTGTTCACTTAAAATGAAACTAAACCAAAACTGAGAATTGAACACGGTTTCCTCTGATAATCTAAAAAAAAAAAAAAAGCCACAGTTGAAGTTATTTTTAAAAGGAAATGAAAAGGGCAATAAATTAGCTGTATTCCCATTTAAATTTTTTCTGTTAAGGTAATTTATACTAGATAATTCTACGTCAAACTTGAGGTGACATTAAAGCTTTGAAAGCTCCCAATGGTTTATGTCCCAATTGTTGCCACCAGTCCCCACGGATATGGGGAATCCATTGAAACTGGATCTCAGTGGGATATTAGGACCAAAGACTGTCCCTATCGAGAGATTAAAGACCCTACTTTATTTTCTCTTCTTTGCTTTTCTTCTTAACTTACACAACTAATATGTGCTATTGAAACATACTTCAAAATATGCTGGAGAATGTCAAGAGAAAAAACAGTCTCCGGCCATCTCCAACCTACCCTTTTCTCAAGTGGGCCTCACTGTTAACATTTTAAAGGACAGATAGTCCAACCTTTTGCTCTAACTTTACCAACAGAGACACACACATGCACACACACATCACACAGACACCTAACCAAAGAGATCGTTTAGTTTTCATAAATGGGCCTGTACATGGTCTGGACCCCTCTGTCTGTTAGTGCTTAGAGAAATGTGTAGGCTCTGTTTAGTTCAGTGAGCTTAACTGGAAGGCTCCCTGGAGCTGCCTCCTGAATCCTGCTTCCTGCTGCAGTGGGCGAGAAGCACTGGAACCAGCCAGCCATCTCAGCCACAGCGAGGACTTGGTAAAACGAGCCCCTGAAGGAGTGAGCGCAGCCAACCCCCACTGCGCTCCATTGTTCTTAAGGAGCTTGCATAGGGACAGACCCCAGGGGCTCCCTTCTTCCCGGCTTTAAAGAGTAAGATAAATAATTTCCCCGAAGGCCCTGTCTAACCGGGTCCCCACCCTGCTCTCATCTGAGCTGTCTAATGCCCCTTGAGCTTGGCTCTGCAGGGTCTGGAGCGGGGAGAGCAGATTGAAGACTGTGGTGTGCCTGGAGAACTGGAGTGTGTCATCTAGATTCACTCACTCACACACTTATATATCTATTCTCCAGTTTACCATGTGGCTCACACTGAGCATCGCGCTAGAGAGAGAAATGTGGACATACATGGTCCATTCACTGCCAGGGGACATTACAGATCAGTGGGGGATGCAAACAGAGAAACAAGCCATTGCAAGAGAGTGTGAGTTGTCCATTGAGCAGTGTAGTGTAGAAGCTTCCAGGCAAGCTTGAGGACATGAGAAGCTTCCTAGACAAGGCAGCTAATCCAGGGATTGAAGGATGATTAGAATTTAGCTGGGTGAAAATGTGTGGAAAACAGGAGTGCTGGAGAAAAAGATCATGTGTCCAAGGTCCAGGGGTGCCTGTGAGGGGCTGGTAGGTTGGGGCAAGTGATACCTGAGAGAGGTAAGCAAGGCAGATCTCTTTACCCTTCAAGGCCTCCTACAGGAATCTGAACTTTATTTTGAGGGTCATGAAGAATACCTGAATAATTTTAAGAGTCATGGGGCGCACCTTAAAGGTTTAGAACAGGTGGAGAGGGGCAGAGAGACCATCAGAATGCTATTGCAGGCGCTGGGGTAGGAGGTGCTGGCGGCTTGAACTAGGGGAGTGGCCGTGGGGCGGGAGAAATGGGCAGCATCCGAGGAGGCGTTTCTTGCATCCTGTGGGCAGGGCTGTGCAATCGCCTGGGCACCGACGGAGTCTGGCCACTTGGAGAAACTGCGTAAACCACGGGCCGAGCGGTTAACTCTGACGTTGCAAAGCTGAGTGTGTGTGGTGCAGAGGTTAGACAAATATCTGTCTCTGGGGGTATATATACGGGTGCACTTTTTTATTTTGTTTTGTTTTTAAGAGATAATTGCACCCGAGGCTGGAGCGCGCGCCCCGTCTTTGGACTCAGAGTACAGTGCCTGGTCTATTTTCTACATGACTGGGCTTTGCTTCAGAGCTGACAAGTCATATATCATTCTGATTGATTTTTTTCTTTTTCTTCCCCCCCCCTTCTCAATAAAGCGGGAGGGGTGAAATAGAGATTGTGATGAGGCAACATCAGGACAGTGCAACCCAAATATACAATTACGAGGAGCCCCCCGAGCCTAGCTCCACTGTCCTCTTGCCTGTTTCCCGGGGCTGAGTGAGGCCAGGCAGTGGGAAGTAGAGGGGACGACAGATTAGCAGCCCAGGCTTGGAGCGCCCTGGCCTCTGGCAGAGGGCATGGTAAGCGTGGGCATGGCACAGATATGCAATGGCAAGCCCTGGCCTCTGGCAGAGGGCATGGTATGCATGGGCATGGCACAGATACGCAATGGCAAGCCGGTGTCCTGGGCAGTGGGGTCCTGCTAAGCCCTGAATTGCCTCCCAAAGCCTTCCTTGCCCCTGAATTCTTCGATTTGCTTTCAGCTGTGTCTTCTGTTTTAATTTTCTTTTTTCTTGGTGCCAGTCCCTCCAAAGGCAAAGATTCCATTGCTTAAGCATCCATCTTTATTAAACAGGAAGGTGCAGAATGAAGGGGTGTGTATGTGTGTGTGTGTGTGTGCGTGCACATTGAAAAAAATCGTGTGTAAGGATAAGTGGATTTCAGAAAGTGGGTGGGATGGTAAAACAATGAAACACGTACCACTTCCTCAGAGTCCCTCAATTCTGCAAAATGTTTATTCTCTTTTTTGATCGAATACAACTCTGACTTTGGCCAATTCACGGACACGGTTCTAAGGGATCAGGGTCTTTGGACAAAATAATCATCCAGCACAGGGTGGGGCAAGAGTAGGTTTACAGTTGTGAATACATGAAACACAGAGTTTATTCTTGTATTATTATTTATTAATTATTGTTCCATATGAATGACTGTAAAGCTACTTTTGCCCCACCCAGTATATGTGTGTTCACCACCCTCAAAGGAATACTGTGCCTGTTAAGGTTTAAAGAGAATTCTGAGATTTTTTAAATGGTCATCAGCTTTCTCTCAGACTCCAGGAAGCCTCACTGAACGCCCTCTGGCAACCAGATATCCAGGAGGAAAGTACTGGGCTAGAGTTAGAGGCAATAGAGAGAATTGAAGACACAGAAACACTTAAAATGCAGCTTTTTGCTCAAAAGAATTCTGACCCTTACATTTTGGCTTCAAAAATGTGGTTGTGTGTGTGTGTGTGTGTGTGTGTGTGTGTGTGTAATGGGAAAAATACCAATGCATCATAGCGGACAGGTCATTTTGTTGACTGTAACCAAAGTCCCGAGCACCCAGAGATTAGGAGCTGTCGTAATTTTTGGCTGCCACGCGTTATGCTAATGCGGCCGTCCTCCGTTGTATGCTTCTGCTGAGACAGCCACTTCGCTCCTGTTTAATTTCCCTCTAATGGTGGTGCTAGGGGCCTGGGTATCTGCAGTCAGCTTTTACCAATTTAACCGGCTGGCACCGCAGGCCATTATAAATTATTATTCTTACTTAGCACTTGAATCTACAATTTATTTCTTTCCTTCGCGTTCTGTAAAATATAGTTATAGACTGAGGTCTAAGTTAGCCGTGCTTCTTTGTTCTTACAAATCCAAATGCGTCATTAGCAATGAGCTAAACTTTTTTGCTGCTAAACATTTGTAACCCCTGCAAGACAGACTGGTAAGTGGTCAGGGAGCTTCATTCATTTACGCATGCAGGCATGCGCTTATGCATTCATTCATTCACCCACGCCTGCTGTAGGTGTTTACCGAGCGTCCGCTTTACACAAGGTCATGTTTAGGCATTGGAGATAAACAGCGAATGATATGCATTAGGAGGAAAAGATATTACCTAGGATGTCTAGAAAATACCAGTCAGATTTGAGGAAAAATACCTTCTTGGTACTGATAGTCTCAATGCAGTTTTGCCCCCCAATTACCTGCACGGCTTCACGGGAGAATCTCACAGGGTTTTTCCCCCATTATTTTCCGCCTGCCTTCTGGATTTCACAAGGTAGTCTTTGTTTTTAGTGGGGTAATATTGTACTGCTTTCTCCCTAATGTCTTAGGAAAAATATTTCTTACTGAATGTTTTAGAAGGTGGGAATAATCACTGGGAACCTAGAGATGAACATTTTGTTGTAAGAATTTATATGCACCTGGATGAGCAAAGGGTACATCCTTTCCTAGATTCTAGATTCCAGATATTTTTCCAAATTTCTTGCTAACTATTTCAGTTACAATATTCCCAGTTGGCTGATTGATTTTTTCATCTCTTTCTTAAGTTTTCCCTCCCTCCCTCCCTCCCTCCCTCCCTCCCTCCCTCTCTCCCCCCCCCCCTTTTCCTCTCTCCCCCTCCCTCCCCTTCAGTGTTCGGGCAGGAGAGAGAAATTCTAGATGCTTTCAGTTAGCATACAGGGCACAATTACTCCTGTAGCCTCTCACGTGTGCTCTGCCTCCAATAACTGTGACCGCAGATACTTAACTTCCCTGAGCCGCGTTTCCTTACTGTAGAAGGACGCAGTGACTGCTGCGAAGGCGGGCCTAATACCTGGGGAAACGCGGTCGCAGCAGCGTGTCGCCCATCGTGCCCGTCCTCAGCTCTCGCCAGCCTTCTCTGTGAAGCAGCGCCTGATCCCTCTGCCCACTCGGGCCCCTGACGCCAGGCCCCGCGGCTGCCTCCCCCGCCCTCCCTCCGGGGGACCTGGCTGCTGCTTCCCTGCGCCAGCCGGTGCCTCCAGCACTGTTTGGCCTCTCGTTCCTGGCGTGTCCACATCCTACCCGGCAAGCCTGGAGCCCTCGTGTTGACCCTGTTTTGCCACAGACACACCCAGTTCCGACCGTCGGTGCGCTTCTAGTTTAGCTTCTGAGGTCACTCTGAGTAGACAGTGATGAGGAGCCCAGCTTTACGGCAGCTTTGAGGTGTTCAGCCAGGGTGGCTGCCGGTCCAAACGGCCTTGTCTACCTTGCCCCACAGTGCCTGGAAGTCTTCAACACAGGCTCATTCCTTAGCCCTTTAAAGGTTTCTAGGTTTCTAGACTTTTCTTCTAACCTCAAATCCTCCTGGTTAGCACCTGAAATCATAGTCAGTTGACACCTGAGATGGGCTAAACTGAGGTCAAGGTCTTGCAGAAATGGAGCATAGCCTAGGCTTGGGAAGCAGAGGAAAGTGGAGAGAAAGCCTCAGGAGCAATTTTATTCGCATACTGCAGGCCTGCCAGGGGCTGACCTTCCGTAACCCTACGAGCTTTGCTGCAGCCAGTATCTAATAAAGCCCTGGCTGTGTGTAGCTTGGCAAAAGGAAGCGTAATAGTCACGTTCTGCCTGCTGCCCAAGAGTGAGCTTGCCAACCTAGCACCTTGGAAGCATCATCAGGTGAAAATGAGGGAGTGGGTTTCCTTGGAGCTTTAGGGAAGGATTTCTCACTCTGTAGGCTGGGTGGGTGAGGCCACAAGGAAGAGGGAAAAGCATCACTTCAAATGAGTAGTTTGTGGCTGAGCTGTGTGAACTCGTAGCTCTGGTCCATCCGCCCTTCCTCTCATTACCTACATTGCATTCAGTGGATGGGCCAGGGATGAATGACTCCCTTATCAATTATTTCAATATACCCCTTCTCACTTTAGACGGCGAAGCTTGTGTATATTTTTCCATGTACATATAGCATCCCCTGCTACTCTGTGCAACAGGTACCATGGTGCTAATACATGGGATTCTCAGTTTGTGCAACATGTCAGAAGTGCTGTACAAAATCCCCATAGTTGGCTGCAAAGCTCACCCTGAAGATCAAATAAAGGAGATACACACAGGTTCCTAACAAGTGCTCAGCAGGTTGTTTGGGTTACACTACTCTCCTGCAGCTGCCTCTCAGGAAGGGATCCTCTACAAAGTGCCTGTGATGCCGCATACCTTTGGAGAGCACTTCTGGGCCTCTGTCTCACCTCACATTGCAGAGCAAACTGGAATAATGAGCCCTTGGCGAAGTCACCTGGGAAGAGGGCAGCCCAGAGTGCTCACTCTGTCTGGATTTAAAATGCTTCATTATTGAATTAAATCATCCCAGCCATCCTGCCCTGGATGCACCCTGCCTTAGCTCATCTCAGGTTTGCTAACAACGATCTCAATGAAGCTGTCTTGCTTAATGAGCATGTTTCCCCTTATTTTAAACTTTTACCCCAGCCCCCTAAAAAGTACATGCATTATTGCATATGCTCTTAAAAACAGTTTACTTTGCAGTTCCTTTTTGTTTGCAGCCTCATTGCATTTTCTTCTCTAATTAGGAGATATATGTTTCATCTCTTGGCAGTAAGGCAAGTATTTTTCTTTTTCCTCATTGAGTGGTTTCTTGGGGAAGGAGCTTATGACATCACTTGGCTCTGGGTGTGCTGCCTGCCTTCTCACACATTCTCACCCCGCCGCACTTTTCTTGTAATGTTGCTAAGTCTGGCTGATTTAGATTTTTTCTCTAATTTAAGTAGCTTTCATTTAACTCAAGTTGAGGATGTCTGCTAGTTCTGCTCTCAGAGCTGTTCAGTTTAAGAGCTCAGAGAAACGCTCCCTGCTGAGATTCCTGGATGCCCCAGTCCCGGCTGGAATGGGAGGCACATCTCAGTGCTTTGGGCAGCAAATAACTGGCATTTCTAAACACTTGTAGACAAGGTGACTATATCTACACAATTTGACATTCAAAGGCTAGAAGGGAAAATCGTTTTTTCTCATGTCTCTCATTATTTATTAGGGAGGAAAACTTTTTCCAAAAGCCTCCCACTTAAACACCAACTCCCAGGGGAGTTCCCCTTATATCTCATTACTCAAAATTGGGCACATGGTCACCCCTAAATCAATCACCAGCAGAGGAGAATGGGATTTCCATGATTAGTGTAGCCCAGTGATGATGCATCTCCTGGGGCTGAGCCCATCTTCCCGAGCACAGTGTTACCTAAGTCCCAAGCAATATCAAACTTTAGTTAACGATAGATACAGAGGAGGCCATCACAAGATAGCATTTGCCACAGGAAAAATCACGAGTGGGTGTTTAGGTACCTTGCATGTCATTTGCAAGTGTCTGCACAGAGTTTTCTATTTAGTCTGATATGTTTTCAGGTAACCATGGAATTTCTTTGTTAGATTCCATCCTGGACCCCGGTTCTCTCACTAAACCCAGAGAGAGAGACATGAGAGAATGTGGGAGAGTTCTGGGTGAAAACATAAGCAGAGGGGTGTCCAAAAGAGTGGCTTATACATAGGACAAGTGTATAATGTATAATTTAAATCAGGATACCGTGGAGAGTCAAAGGCAGTGCTAGGAATAATTCTACCATGTCAACAGGCATAAAATATCCTTGGCAAGCTAAAATGTATGTTTAAGCCAGGTTAATAGGAGAGTCTGTTTTTTAAATGTATGAGAGGCTGAGGTTAATTTTTAAAGTTTTCTTAGTTGGAGAGGATACCAGGTTTATTTAATGTTATAGAAAATTCCAAATTTATATGAAAACTTTTTTACATTTAATTTGGTTTAAAATCTAAGTCTTAGGATACATGAGAAAGTAAGACTTTTTTAAAAAAACAAAACAAAACAAAACAAAAAAATACCTCTCAGACCATGTAGAGCTTCTAGAATGAATTTAGAAAAAAATAGCATATATGAAATCAAAATATTGCATATGGGTTTTGTTTGTTTGCATATTTTACTGGAAAACTATGAATGTTTATCTTCTCTATCATCCATGCCTGTGCCAAGCCTTTCTCTAATTTCTTCCAAGCAGCCAAGGCTTAGCTGTCGCTGCTACTTTTGTGCTAATGATCTTTTGGGTCTTCTGCTGGTGGAAGCCTGAGAAACAGCTTTGCGTGAGGGAATAGCCCCGAACAGAAGAAGTATCTTTACAGACAGGGGGTGCTCAAGCATGCGTGAAACATGAGGGCGGCGATGCTGGGCAAGGGGAAGCCAATGGCTGTGCCCTCGACGAGAACATTCCTGGGCGCTCTCTTTCCCGTAGGCAGTTCGGCTTTGCATTTTGTTCCTATGCTCACAGAATGTTCTCTGTCTGTCAACAACAATAAAGGTGAGCCTTTTCTGGAAACAGACCACTGGATCTGTTCTAGTGACTGCGGCTGACAGCCTCTGTGTATCTGCACAGGAAGAAACCTAAGCACACTCACGTCTGGGGCAGGTGTTTTCAAAACGGAATGTTGATACTGAGACGGTAAGAGGATTTATTTTGAAGTCCCCACCCCATTTCTCTCTTCCATTCGATTTCTGCTAAACACCAGTATAAACTAATTATGAATAATAAATTTGTCACTCCCCACGTTTGTAATCTTTAGTCATTCTTTCAGGTTTTTGCCTTTTCTTTATCGGTCCAGTGTGCCTTTTATTTAATGACCAAAGAATTTGTGATCGATACTATGTTGTTGCTTCGATTTCTGGTTTCTGTGTTTGGATGTTGGATCTTAGAGAGGAGTCGTTGATAAAGATCAGCTTTCTATCAAGAGGGTAACAGGAGCCTCATATTTCTGAGCCAACTTCCATTGACTTGTGAAGGGGCTGTCCCTTTGTCTGCAAAGCTTCTAATCTGGCTTACATTCAGTCTAGGCTACCAAAAAGAATAGGTTTCTCCTGGGCCTGATGACAGTATTGTCATTTAGATGGTAAACAAGGCATGAAATATCCTGTCACAGAACTCAACATCCCAAAATGAGGACAAGGAACTCCTCACCTTTGGTATCGTCAAAGGTCACTGTATTAAATCTTGTCATATGTCCAATATCTGGATTCATTACCTACAGGTTGTTTGTTGCTCCCAGGGACCACTGTGTTTGGTCTAAAGCTGCACAGAAATAGCTGGATCCTGTGGAAACATGTGAATGTTGAAATAGCAGCATTGCTGCTAAAACAACTCTAGCACTTCATAGTTAATTATCTACCTGATCTTTTTTAATATATATATTTTTATTGATTTCAGAGAGAGGAAGGGAGATGGGGAGGGAGAGAGAAAAACATCAATGATGAGAGAGTCAATGATCGGCTGCCTCCTGCACGCCCCCGACTGGGGATCGAGCCTGCAACCCGGGCATGTGCCCCGACCAGGAATTGAACCTCGATCTCCTGGGTCCTAGGTCGATGCTCAACCTCTGAGCCATGCTGGCCAGGCTACCTGGTCTTTTACATTTGATTCCTAAGGGCAGATAAGAAAGCAGGCACAAAGCAGACTTAATACTCAGGTGGGAGACAGCAGATCCAAATCCCTAAAATCCATATGCTGGAGGAAATGGCTGTTTCCTCTACCTCAGTCTTTCCCCCATCCCCACTCATCCCCTCTATGCCCTCTCCCACCTCTCCCCTCTCCCTCCACCCCCCAATCACCACACTGTCCGTGCCCACGAGTTCTCTCTCTTTTTAACCTTATGCTTGACATGTGGCCAAGAGCCCAGCCAGCCAGGGATAGAGTCAGGGGCGGTGTTTTCAATGGCTCACCCCTCACAGTGAGTGCCACGCTGCAATAATTGGGGAATGCCTCTGAGGTTTAGCCACACCATTTCTATGGAAGAATTAATACTTCTCTTTAGTTCTCCAGTCCAGGCTTATATAATCGCCTTTGGACTGGCAGGAAATTCAAAGATTTGCTTTTTTTATAGTGGGCTCATGCCTGATTCTCTAGCTGGTGAGGACAGAGGAGTTGGAGGATGTGAATACCTCCTAGCTGGCGGCAGCCTTCGTTGTTGTTTTGGCTCTGGCTGCTGTTGGCTGTGTCCTCTGTCTCACGCACTGCTGTTCCAGGCGTGTTCGGTGGTCTGTGCTCAGTAGTTCTCCCACTGACCACCAGGCAGCTTAGGTGAACATCTCTCTCCTGGGTGCTGCATGGAAACAGAGCACTGGTCTCTGACACTTTGATCCTTGTTATGGGTTGAATTGAGCCCCCTAAAAAAGATATGTTGAAGTACTAACCCCTGATACTTAGTAATAGGGTTTTTGTATATGTGATTAAGATGTAAGTTAAAATGGGGTCATACTGGAGTAAGGTGTGGTCCCTAATCCAACTGGGCTCCTGTCTTTATAAGAAGATAGAAGAGACACAGAGACAGACACACAGAGAAGAGAGTGATATAAGAAGACACAACACAAACAGGGAAACACCATGTGACAACCGAGGCGGGGATTATAGTGATACATCTAGGAGATAAGGAACACCAAGGATTTTCAGCAACACCAGGAGCTAGGAGAGGGGCATGGAGCAGATTCTACGTAGCCCTTTTGGAGAGAACATGGCCCTAGTGATGCCCTAATTTCAGAATCCTGGTCTCTAGAACTGCCAAAAACTGAACTTCCATTGTTTTAAGCCATCCAGTCATTATGGCAACCTTAGAAAAATAATACACACACCCCATTCCCCTTCCCTGGTGCAGATTCTTATGTTTCTCACCCAAAGCCCTTTCCTCTGCATTTCCCCCTCACTAGGATCGTTGAGCATAATCCCTCTCCACTGACCATTTGGAAACCCAACACCAAGCACTCTTTCTAAGGCTGGAGACGATAAAGAAAATGCTAGTGCAATTTAGTCTTGTTCTTGATATCTCACCCTGTTATATTCTTAAGAGATAAGTGTAGGCGGAAAAGATTCAAACAGCAAGGGGATGTTAACAGTTCCCAAGATCAAACCTCCTCGCCTCCTCTCTTCACTCTGCCATGTTCTTCACATAAAGTTTGTCTTACAACTTGGACTTGCCATTTCCGCCCGAGCAAATATTTACTGAGTACATCCCATGTGCAAGGCAATGAGTAAAGGTGACCTTAGACTTCAATAATCCAACAGTCCAGAGGGACATAAAGAACTACATAAACATGTTTATAAAGTGTGATGGGAACTCAAAGAAGGTGTAAGTCATTTTTGTGGGGAGTGGATGGTGGTCATTCAGGTCTTTAGTCAAAGGTCAAAGCTTTGCTTAAAGCTCTTCAAGCGTGAGCAGGATTTTGTCAGGCAGGTTAGGAAAGGACACTCTAGGACATGGGAATGTTATGGGAAATTGCATGGTAGGTTTGAAGAGGAGGGAGTTAGTTTGCATGAGTTGATTATAGGGTGGATGGCAAGAATTGTAGCAAATGAGGGAAAGCTGGCTTAGGGCCAGACTGTAAGAAATTGGGGAGCACTTATGATGAGCTAGATCCTGTGCCAGTTGTTTTTAATATGTTATCGCATCACATCTGAGAGGTAACTACATGCATTATAATGGATGAAGCTGAAAATGAACAGATACAGGTAACTTGTTTCATCAATTCATATGGTAGGTGGTTTGAGACCAGAGCTCAAGCCAGGCCAAATCCCAAGCCCCTGTTCTCACTACACTTGGGAGCTCTTGGGAAAGAGAGTGGCAGTTGTGCAGCCCGGGTGGAGGATGCATTGGGCATCCAGAGACTGGATGCAGCGTTTGATGATTACTTTTTCAGTTGGTGGTTGAAGGGAATGAAAAAGATGAGTGTTGGCTATAAGGTTCCTGGTTTGAATTATGGTTTGAGGATGGTGCCATTCCCCAAGGTGGATGGGAGAGAGGAACCTCATGTTCTGTAAAGATTACACGTTTGTTTTTACTGCTCTGAGTTTTAAGTGCCTGATGGATGATGTCCAGCAGACAATTGTAAATTTTGGTCTGGAGTTCGGGAGGGAAGTTGGGGCCAGAGATCCATTTGTGATTGATCAATATGGTAGGACAACCACAGTGACCTTTCTTGAAACATAAATCTCATTTCTGTCCTTTCACTGCCTAAGTCTTTTCAACAATTACATGGACTCTTAGGAAAAAAGTCTTACATCCCTAATGTGATTGGCAGGGCACTGTGATCTGGCTCCATCTAGGTCCTTAGCCTCATTCTGAGGTTCATTTTGTCTCTCTCTCTCTCTCTCTCTCTCTCTCTCTCTCTCAGACTTTGTATTTCAGTTCTCAGAGATATCTGTGAGGCTCCTTGCCAACTCAGTTACCTCAGCTGAGAATGCACAACTTGACATACATACACAAATACACGCACATACCAGTACACACATGCAACTATGCATGCACATACATGTGATACATGTATGCATACCATCTTGTACACATGCACATATGAGTGTACATGCATACACATAGATTCATGTGTACACACTATGAGCACACTTTGATGCCCCCTGTACACACATGCACACATGTGCTTGTACACGCACACATGCATACCTTTCACCTAGTCAATTCCAACTCATTCCACAAATGCTCAGCTGAAATGTCTTTTCTTTAGGAAGTCTTCATGACCTCACACAAGAACAGGTTCTCTTTTCGTTTTATGCTATAGCACATATTTAGTTGTAATGGATAATTTGTGCTCTAATGTTTTCTCTGTTCTAGGAAGTTCCATGGCTCCAGAAGCTATCTACACATTTCTTTAGCCTCTAAGCATACCACCTGGCATGAGAGGGCAATACAATTTATAGATTGTGGGTATACATGGATCGATGGATGGATGGGATTATAAGTATAGGTGAGATGTGCCAAGTGAACATATAGGGGAAAAAAGCAAGACTCAGGGGTACCCTCCCCACTCCACGATGAACTCCCAACCCACGTACTCTCTTCTCTAATACAGATTACTGCTTTGGTAAACCTGGGCGTCTTTTCTTTCAAGCTTCTTGATGTCTACAAAGATGCAGTTTTCCATTTATGGAAAGCACAAGAGGAAAACTAGGCAGCCCTTTCTAGAGTCTGCACTGCCTCACTGGTTGACAACAGTGCTGGAGTAATCGATTTCTCATTAAGACTTCTCATTAGGAGCTGATTTTCCCAGTTTACCTTGTGGCATGGAATTCAGAACGTTTCACTTATCATCACTTTCCTATTTATCCCTTAAAGGAAATTCACCTTCCCCCTGGTTATCATATCCTAATTTGGGGTTTTTTTGTAAAATCTTTAATCTTATGATAGGGCTTTAGTTTCCTCTTGGGTAAGCCTTTAGCAATTGATCCATCCAGCATTTCACAGGCATGTGTTAGGGAAATGAGGTATCCTTTCATCTCTTGCCAGCATTTATCCATTGCATGGAACACTTCAACAGTTTTCATGGCATTTCATGGCTAGGCCCAGTTGCTCATTTAGCCGGACTATATTGAGACTAAAATAGAAATTTAATTCTTCTTTAAGGAATATGTTTTTGCCTATAGCCATAGGATCCTTTTAATTATAAGGAAAACTGGATGAAACGAGGGCCTTGATCATGGCACAGATACGCTACCACCACAAGAAATAATCCACAGCCAAATCAGTAGCATCTTTTTCATTTACAAACACCACTTTATGTCTTGTTTACAAGTATTATCTGTGCAAACCATCTCCAGCCAAATTAGTGCATTTTTATTTGATCTTGCTACAAGATTGATTTACCTTCCATATTTCTCTCAATACATTCTATAATTAAAACAAAGAAACTTTAAAATATTTAATATATTTAAATATTTAAAATATTTAATATCTTTGTAAAACTGCCATTAAATTTGGGAATTTCATGAAATTTACTCTCATTGAGTATATGTAGCAGTTTATTTTAAAGATTATTCTTTTACTAAGAACAGTTGAAAGGCTTATAAAGTTCACCAAATAGAATCTCTTTATGCACAATGACCAGGGGGCTTGAGAGAAAATATATAGGAATAAGTTCTTATCAGTGAATAAAATTAGTTAATGTGGTATATTTTATATTTCTTCCCAAGTCAAAAAGACTTTATTTTGTAACTTGTGATAAAAAAGAAAAAGTATAGATAGATAGGTGGATAAGTAGAGAGAGAAATATACAGTTTAGATAGACAGATAGATATACATACATACATACATTGATTGTTTCCTTATGCAGATATAGGAAGTGAAATAAAGTATACAGTAAAATAAAGAGAATGGTGCCCAGCCAGCGTGGCTCAGCGGTTGAGCATCGACCTATGATCCAGGAGATTGCAGTTCGGTTCCCAGCCAGGGCACATGCCTGGATTATAGGCTCAACCCCCAGTGGGGCGTGTACAGGAGGCAGCTGATCAATGACTCTCTCTGATCATTGATGTTTCTCTCTCTCTCCCTCTCCCTTCCTCTCTCTAAAATCAATGAAAACATATTTTGAAAAAAAGAGAGAGAATGATGAACCTTGTATTCCATGACTGACACTGATATTAATAGCTTATATTACTCTGCTGATTTGCGTTAACAGGAGTTAACAGGTCTCCTCAGCTCAAGGACTGGAAAGATTATTTAATACAACTTTCTTATTTCACTGATGAGGGCACTAAGGGTCCCAGCGAGCAGAGAACAGAGTACACCTACTCCCTGAAGTCGTGTCAAGGTGATTCCCAATGCCAACAAGCCAGAGGGGGAATCCATTCATCCTTGCAACTCATATTTTCTCATTTACCAGCAGCTTTTTGAGGGCCTATTGGGACAGGCACTTTGCTAGTCATTGAGGATACAGAGATGAACGGCCAACCATGTCCCTGACATCACTGAATCTAAATTCTTATGATAGAGTCTCACAATACATAAGTACACAGATAGGCAGATAAAATAATTATGGACTGTCACCAGCACTACAGAGGAAATTAACAGGGTGCTGTGACAGATGATAACTGGCTTTGAGGAAGAATATATAGTGTGATCTTCTAGGGATCATTGAAGTTGAGAGATGAAGGCTGAGGACTGGCCAGCCATCAGCTATGTGACGAGTGTTTGGCCTTTGAGGGGGAGGAGTGCTCTGCAGAGAGCCAGGGCCCAGCGGCTGGAGCAGTTAGAAGGGGAGAAACGAACTTGGTGAGGCAGATGGCCGCACTCCACGGCCTGGGAAGCCATGAGATGGCATTTCTAACACCAAGACAAAACATTGAGGGTGATGTAAATTGATTTAAATTTTCAAAGTTTACTCTAGCTGCTTTATGGCAAATGGCTTGTAGGAGAGGGGCACAGATAAGAAGAGGGACAATTGCTTTGGAGGCTTTCAGTAGGGAGGCTGGAGAAGAGAGAATGTGTTAGAAGAATGCTCTGCGGGCAATGCTCGCGTGGCTCATGGATGGGGAGATGGGGAGGCCGAGAGGACTATGGCGGTGTTTACTGAGATGGGGAAGACTGGTAGGAACTGAAATATGTTTTGTTAGACTAGAATTGACATTTTATTTGACTTGGATTGTCTAACCTCAACCAAAAAAAGATTAAGTCTCACCTGGAGCCAAATATATTTTATTTTGGTCAGGATCAATATGAATGTGCCAGAGGAAGTCATGAAATATGGATGCTACCTTCTCCCTATATCACAAACAATATAACACTTTACATAGTGGTTGAAGGCCATCTCGGGAACTATGTTAGGTGGTAGAATTTGTATATATAGAACTGATAGTAGGTACATGTCACTGAGGGTGAGTGTGTGTGCACATGTGTGTAGTAACGTGTATGAGGACAGGATGTCCCTATGAGCTTATTAAAAGTGAATGCCCTTGTGTTAGGTGGCAGTTTAAGGTAGCCCTATATTTTAAGGTTAATCTTTATAAAGCGCTAACTATTTTTTTTCAAACCATTTTCAAGATAGAACAGTACTTTTTGTGAAATGTCAAGAAATTACAGACAGACCAATTCTCTCTCGCCTAGAATGACAACAGCCTGTTATGCACTCATCATCGGTAAATATTTGGGGAACTTCACAAATACATTCATCTAAGCTGCTCCCAGACTTTGCTACCTGACTGATATAGTAAAGCACTCAATGGAAACTGGTATATTAGCCAGATATGTGGGACATCAAACTGAAAGGTTATATAACAGCTATGAAGGGCAGAGTTGTTCTGATAGCTCTAAATGTTAAGGAGATCTGTCTGAAACATAAAACTTGAAATCAAAACTAATAAATAGCAATCTTCAGCTGTCCAAATCCATGATAAACACATTGCAGTGCAATGAATGTTTTCAAATGGCACCAAAATGGATAACATTTTCCCTAAAATGAATCTCTGTTTCTAGCTTAATATGTTACAATCATGCACAAATACTCTAAAATCACTCAAAGGGGAAAAAAAACACCTTTTCTTACCTACTTTGGGTAAGGAGAGGCACTTTGTGGTGTAGGACAGGAGAGGAAGGGAGAATTATATTGTTTACCCTGCTGTGAGAGACCTGAGAGAACATCTGAAGAGAACTAATGTAGAGGCATCATTATTAGGGTAAATTAAAACTCTAAATCTCTTATGTGTTCGAGATTGGCGCTGATTTCCCCTATAATCATTCTGGCTAGGATGGACGGCATGACAATTGCTCTTCAGGTAGAGCACATTATTCCAATGTCCAAAAACATTCATTTTTTACATAATACTCAATAAGTATCACATTGATTTTAATTGCTTTTCCCCTGTTGGTTGCTTATTTTCCAGTCTCTTTCTGTTATTTATTAACAAGAACGTGGACTGGCTGGTGGCTTCACCTGAGCCTTGTAGAGTGTCTGTCCATTGGCGCATTTAAACTGGTGTGGGGTTGCCATGGGGTTTGGAGCTTCAAAAAAATCAGCCTATCAATGTATCCAAAGATAGTGACTCATCAACCAAACTTACAAGAACTAGAGAATTGTGGCTCTTTCTGAGCCATTTCTTTCTTTATGTTTATTCTGTAAGCAAAGGTTTGGGAGTGATTTTCTCCAGGAGCCTAGAGGATAAAGGAAAGGTCTTTAGCACAAGCTGAAAGGTTTAGAAACTTAACAAAGAGTGAGTGAAGCCCTGGCCGTTGTGGCTTGTTAGTTGAGCATCCTTGGCAGTTGGATCCTCCGTCAGGGCACATGCCAGGGTTGTGGCCTCCATCCCCAGTAGGGGGCGTGCAGGAGGCAGCAGATCAATCTTTTTCTGTCTCTCTCTCTCTACCTTCCTTTCTCTCTAAAATCATTAAAAACATATTCTTTAAAAAAAGAAAAGAGTAAGTCTGGATCAGATTGTTGGCAGAGCCCTCCTTTCAATGCCATGCATGAAAGAAATGATAATTTAAATAGATTTTCCCCAAACTTGTGAGGTTTTGGCAACTCCTTGCTCTATCTGTAATAAGGTCTCACTGTTGGAGTCCTGCCTAGATTTGTTAAGAATTTCCTTCTCTGTCCACCATTCCCTCTCTCCTTTCCACACTACATATTTTTCAGGTGACCATTTTAGCAATTGTACCCAATGTTTTTAATAGTAAACCATCTAGCCTCACTTTCCTCTAAGGAGTGTTTTAAGGAGGTTATTAGATGTGTTTGCGAGTATCAACTGGTTATACAAGAATTAACTCGACCTTGAAATAGCAGTGGCCCACATTCCCCGTGACTACAGAAAAAAAGCATGCTAGGCCAAATCTCTATGAGCCTATGGTTTTCTGTAAAAAAATAAGATATGAAAGCTGTTGAAAATCAGGCAGCATGGCTAATAAGATGTATAAAATAAAAATGCCCTACCCCTACCTGTCTTTAATTTCAGCATTATGTTTGTGGGTAGTAGATTCTAAGAATATTACGCCTGTAGTAGACAATTACTTGTATATGGTTCCATTATCCTAATTTACCCAGCTTTGTTGAAATTAGAAAAGAAATTCAGGGAAAATACCAATAAATATCACGAAAACAATCATTTTCATGGTACAAACACAGAGAAGAAGAAAGATACTTTGAAAGTTTTTAAGAGGATTAAAAGAATGCAAATGCAAAATTGCAAAGAACACATGGGGGACAGAGAGCCCATGAGAGCTCACGGCGTGGGCCCTCTGTGCCCTCTAGACCCATCCCTGTGTCATCTAAATGACGTTCAGGGACAATGTTGTCTTCAGAATGACCTGAACTCTCTTCTGCCAGCTAGAATGTAAGTTAAATGAGGGCACCAATGTCATGTTTGCCTTCTTAACTCAGTGATCTGTTTCCAATACTTGGAGTGGTCCATAGCACATAGTTGGAAATTAATAAGTACTTGCTAAATAGATGAATGGATTCGATATTGGTTTTTTCATGACAAGTGGTATGGTGATAGTTTAGTTTCTAGCATTGCACTAAGGCCAGCTTCCTGGTTTCGATCGTTGTCTATGGTAATGTCAGACGCAGGCATAGGGGGAGATGAGCAAGGGGCATCTGGGAACGCTTTGGACTATTTTTATAACTCTGTGAATTGGAAAGTATCTCAAAAAAAATGTTGATGTGGGCACTTGTGGAGGAGGAAAGAGGGAGTAAGAGCGTGGAAGGGTGAGAACCATTAACTCTGGAGCAAGGACAAGTATGGACAAAGGGGCAAGAAAGAACTGATGGGAATGCAAGCAAGTTGCCCGTGAAGACCTAAGCAGAGTTTGGCTGCTATCTAACTTTCCTTAAAACCATAAGAACATCTTGAGTTGCCATCTCGAGTACTCTGTCCCCCATGAGATGTCATCGGCCCCTGTCATTCGCTTGTGCTTCTTTTGCCTTCCTCCTAATGGTGCCCATTGCTCACTGCCCTGAATTCTAGACCTGCCCTCCCTGCTTAAAGTTCTGTTAGCAAGTGTTAAGATATTATAACGTAACTGTGTAATTTCTGGTATAATCAGAGGGCTCAAAAGAAAATCACAAAAAAGGAGAGCTTTGGAGGGAAAAAATGGGCAGCCATTAGGATCATTTTGTGATGGGAATAAATACCTACAAGTTAATCTGTCCCCAGTGTTCTCACAGCCTATTCCCCTCAAGGAGAAGGAGTCCAGTGTGTGCATGACTAAGTTATCTACTCAAAACTTTCCAAGCCGGAATCCAGGAGAAGTTCGAGTCCATTTTAAGCAATAGCCACGAAACCCAATATAGTCTGCTTCTGAGTAATCATTTCATTATGGTGTTTTATCATTTTATTTTTTAAAATGCGCTGAGTACATAGAAATGACTAAAATATCAACAGATTCTTTCTTCCTACGCATAACCATTAATCTTAAATGTTCCAAGAGAACATGTTTGAAAAGTAACCCTTTGTAGAACCACTGCTTCTTTTGGGAGCTCCGGCCGCTTTTCTTCCCCCCCCCAGCCGCTTGCTTTTATTTTCCCTTGCCGCCTTGCAGGTATGAGTAATCCAGCGCGTAGGAGGGGGCTGGTAGGAGCCGGCGAGAAGGAAGCATCTTGCATTCAGGCGTACGTCAGGCTTGAAGCCTGACTGGCAGCAATATTGCGGACGATGGATCTTTCAAACAAAGAGACTGTTGTCTGTTCCTTCCTTCTGCAATTTTTGGCAGAGTGTCTGGATTCCTGAAACTTTGAATGAATAAACAAGGACGTGGTATTAATGTAAAGAACTGGCATCTTTGTTGACTTACTCAACAGACAGTGTGTACATAGAAAAGCCAAATAAGCACTTTCAGAAGTGTTGTCTGCACCTGCCTCAGTTTGGGGAGTTTAAACAACGTAAAAGGCGGTTCCCTGGAAGAAGCCAGGCTGGTCTCTGGGCTCCGGAGAGTTTAGTTTCTGAAGAAAGATATCCTATTGGCTATAAATAAATAAAATAGGAGCAATTGCATGTAGCATGCGCATCTGTTAGCACAGGGATCAAATACAGACCAAAACACACAGCGGTAGAGTTAAAAGTAAATTTCTTGAGCTGAAATGTCATAGGATTTCCAGCCAAACTAAGTGAACCTCTCTTTTTAGTAGAAAGGCAATGATGAAAAATATTAGACAAAAGTTAGAGTCAAGATGCAAATTGCCTGCCTGGAGACACTAGGCCTTGTAACATAAAATTCACATAGTACAACCAAGTGATAAAATGAGTTGTTCCAGTAGGCCAGGGCTTCCCACCCTCAGCACCAGTGACATGTTACGTCAAACAACTCATTGCTGTGAGAGGCTCTTCTGTGCACTGCAGGATGTTAAGCACCATGCTTGACCTGTACCCACAAGATGTCAGTAGTGGCTCCCCAACTTATGATAAAAAAAGTCTCCAAATATTGCCAAATGTCCCCTGGGGAGGAGAGAGGGGAGCGAAGATCACTCCTGGTTTAAAAATTATTGCAAGGCACGTATTGGTCAGAAGGAAGCTCCATGGTCTCAGGAGAATGATTTACTGTTTGTACCAAATCCGTAAGTAGTTGGCCAGGGCGGTCTAGCTGGGGCCTCACTGGGCCTTCTGCTGCCCCGCCGCGTGAGCCTGAGTGAGGAAGCGGAGTGGCCGGTGCTCAGCGAGACAGCATCCCTGCGTAATTACCCCTCTAGCCCTGTGTCTCCTCTCTCTAACTCTTCATTGACTTCTTTGCCCCAGCCATGGAATTGATTGTCTCCTTTATCCTAGAGCCAATGAAAATGTCTCTTGACAATGCAAAGGTTTAAAGTTACTATATTTTCTCTCTTCACATCATGACTAACTTCTTAGAAAAGTAGCCAGCAGTGCCTGCCTCCACGTGCTCGCTGCCCACTTTCTGGAACACGTCCCAATCTGCCCATTTTTTCTGTATCACGACTAAGAGTGGCCCCCTACATGCTACAATTTAATATCCAAATGACCACAACAGCTGAACTTTTCCTAAAATAAACTTTTTTGACTTCCATGCAACTTTGGATAATCTCGATCCGTAGTTCTTAAGCTTTATCGTGTGTCAGACTCACTGGAGCACTTGTTAAAACGCTGGTTTCTGGGCCCCACGCCCAGAGTGCTCGGGTCAGGAGGCTCTGGGCCTGGGGGTCGGTACCTTTCACAAGTCCCCAGGCAGTGCCCATGCTGCTGGTCCACGGATCACACCTCAAAAACTGTGTCCTGATTATTTTCTCTGTGAATGTTTCATGGGATCGTCCACTCCTGTTACTGGCTCCCATTGACATTTTTGGTCACATTTTCTAGTTCCTTCTACTCCTCAGTGCTTCTCAACCAGGGCGATTTTGCCCCTGCCCCAGAGGGCACTTGGCAACGGCTGGAGATATGTTTGGTTATCACAGATAATGGGGTGGAGGAGCAGGAGGGCACCAACTGCCACTGGCACCTAGTGGACAGAGGGTGGCGAACCTGCTAACCATCCTACAATGCGCAGGACAGCTCCCCCGCACCACGAAGTCATCCATCCCGAAATGCGACTGGCACCGAGAACAAGAAACACCGCTCCCCACGCAGGCGACCCGGAGATCAGGGCCCTCTGCTCTCGGGCCCCAGCTGCCCTGTCACTTTCAAACGCCCTCAGGACCTTAGCTCGGCCCTCGCTGCAAATGGCTCCCAGGGGCACAGCTTTCGTCCTGGCATTACCCTCGAACCCTGGCCTGGATGTCCCACTGCCCGGGAATACTGTCTGGACGAGCCCGGGTTCCTTAAGTGCACTTTGCTGAAAGGGAACCGACGCCCATGGGAGGAGACTCCTTTATCCGCTGGTGGTAACTGTCACCTGACAGTTCACTGCAGGGAAATACTTGGTGCCATCTTTCGCTCCTCCTTCCTCCTTCCCCCTGTAACCCGTCGAGTGTGTGTCTCCTCCCCGTTACCTATTCGGAGCTTGTACAGATGCTGAAAGAGGATTCTTTCGAGAAGGGAAGTGGAAAATCGGAGGCGTGCTTCGGAATTATCGCTCGGGCAGCGATGCGAGGGACTCCCAGGTGCTCAGGGAAATGGAAAGGACACACCATCCCCTACGAGACGGGCTGTCCTTTTGATTGGCCAGGGAGAAATATGTTTTCCCCAAGAACAAACTTCTCTGCCTGTCTAGAACCTAGTCCAATATTGCTTGGGAAAACATGCTGTTCTAATCTGATGTGTTGTGCTTCCGACAAGTGAATCCTCTGAGAATATTACCTTCTCACGAACGTGATGAGCCTTTTCATTAGGTTTGCTTTCCAGGGAGCCACCACGTGCTTTATTCCCCGATAGAGTGGCATGCGTATTTTCCTGTTACTAGTGCTAATAGTGTCAATAATAATAGCCACCGCTTTTTGAGCACGTCCTGAGCACTGGAACAAGCACTTTGCCTATCCTACGTATAGTAAGCCTACAAGGCATATTCTGTTTTGGGCTCGCTATGCACCTATGGAAACTAAGGGAAAAAGCAGATAAGGAATATCTTGAAGGTCATCTAGGTCACAACAGGTAGAATCCGGATCTGCAGGCATGCTGTCCAGCAACCAACATGATGCCTCTCCAATAGCACAAAATTTAGTCGCTGTGGGGATGCGTTTCTCAGAACCTGGGCTTCGCCAGTAACCAGGCCCGTCGTCCTCAGAACCTAAGGCCTGCGTAGGGAAGGAAAGGCCACCGCCCAACCCTCGTGCTCCCGGGGGCTGGCGGGGTGGCCCCCATCAGCGGGAGAAGCAGGCAGCTGGCTAATGGAAGGAGGCACAGACGAGAGCTTTTCTCTTGGGTTCATTACAGAGACAGCTGCGACTTCTCTCGCCTGCACACCCTCTCCTTTCACGGCCTCCATTCCGGGGCTGTAATGGATGTGAAATTACTGCAGCATTTTGCTCGTCCCGCCTGACCCCATTCCGAGCATCCCGGTCGTAAAGCTCCGGCTTAGTTACCGTTTGCATGTTCGAGATGCCTGGGGGGCAGGAGGTGTGAGGCTTGGCCACGGCTCCAGAGGGAACGGCAGCTTCATCTTCACAGCAAGGACGCCTGCCTCCCCTCTGGAGTGAACATTGTTTCCATCACTGATGCTGATGGACCAGCCCCTACTTGTGTGCCCATTAATGATGTTTCTCTGGTGTGTGAAGCATCTTCAAATGAATTGTCAGGACAGATGCCAGGAAGTTGTCATTCCCAGGCAGTAGTTACAGCATCTGGGGCGACTTCCCTCTTCACTTCAGCATCCTTTCGTCTTTATAATATTTTGTGGAGTCACAGCTAGAGATATACCAGGTAGGAGATATAATGGTTATTGGTGATAATCCTTGTTGGAAAACATGAACAAATTGGTTTTGGTAATAATTTACACACCTTTATCTCCTGGAAAATTCCAATATTCATTCATTTGGTCAAAAAATATTGTGTGCTTACTCTGTTCTAGGTACCTGTCTAAGCTTTGGAAATATATTAGGGAGCAAGACAAACATGATCCCTGCCCTAGAGTTTACGTTGTAATAATATTTGTCAGAACATAGCCACGTGCATTTCTAAATTTGCCCTTTCTCCTATATATGTATATGTGAGTATGTATACACACACACACACACACATACATGCTCATATGTATCACATCTCATGTATCAGTTATAGGTTTCTCATACAATCTCTGCTTTATCCCATATCTCTCACCACTATTTCTACATTTCATAAAATATCTCAATACATAATTTTTTTTCTTGCCTGTAGTAGTCTACATGGGGGGAAGTAACCACAGAAAGGTACAGAGTGTCTTTCCTTTTAATGTAATATCGGTCATCAGAACATATTTATATTTTACTGCTAAGCTGGCAAGAAGAGCCTTGGACACATCATCATGTTCTGGGTCCCAGATACTTCCAAAGAAATGATTATTAGCCGTCCCTAAGGGATGTTATCACATTTCCTGAAATCATGGGCTAGCTTTTTCAAGGTGTGCACCCTAAAGCATTCGTAGTACTAAATTTTAAGCTACCATTTTAAAGCTGCACAGACAGACATGAGGGTTAGAGGTAGTTGGTGGTTGGGGGCAGGGAGGGACTAGTGGCAAAAAAAAAAAAAGTGCTTCAGGTCTTGGGAAGCCCTTCTGTCTCCGCCAGCATTTGTCAGAATCCAGCTATTAACCTGTCAGCATCAAGCAGGTTGAAGGAGATGCTCCTTAAGGTGAGCCCTTAAGAAAAGGGAAATAAGAGAAAGTCATTGTCAGGGTTGACAGAGAAATGATCCTCTCAGGATCTAGGCTGTACCTTTGGAGAGGAGCTGCTACTGTCGCCTGGGTGTGCACTTAGAGAACAAGGGGTTTTCTGCAGTGGGGCGGGGGGGTGGAGGAATGATACAGTGAATAAAGGATGCTCTCTCTGAATTTGATAGAGCAAAGAAGCAAAACCATCAAAGATGCAGGGCACACACTTTAGTGAAAGAAGGTGGGGCTGACTGGTGAGAGACCAAGGCATGTCTGCAGTGACATGGTGACTCCCACGCCCGCAGGGAGCAGAGATCATCCACGGACGTCAGGAGGAACGTATACACGTAATGACTTTTATCAGCCAAACCATGTCCTTACCTCTGAACTTGGTGTCATTTTTTTCAGAGAACATGGGTAGTTTAAATTTTGCTCATGAAAGTTCTAGCCAAAAACAAAGTTCATCGGGTATTTCTGGCTTTCCATGTTCTGGGCACATAGCAGGCCTGCACTTTCTGAAACTTTCTGTATTGAATGGTACTATGTGATCATTTTAGGCCAATGAGCTATGAAGGGGAGGGACACGTGTCCCTTCCTGGCCAAGCATTTAAATGTTGATGTGAGAGCCTCTAGAGCTCTCCCTTCCCCCTTCCATAAGGCTACCAGCAATCTTCAGATAGTGGCCATTCCAAAGCCTGGTCCTTGGAGTGAGGACCAAGGCCACATACAACAAAGCCTCCAGTCCACCCACAGTGGATAAAAATAGACCTGTATTGTGTTGAGCTGTTGAGACTGTGGGCTTGTTTGTTACAGCAGGATAACCTAGCCTGTTACAATGGGCACATTTGGTGGATATAAGTGTAAGGTATTTTAATTTCCTTGATGAATAGAGGCAGAGTTTGTGTAAAGGTATAAACCTCTTCTTACAAACCAAATTACCGCCTCATGGTACCCACAGCCCTATCCATGGGGTACAATTTTCCTCAAACATTTTTTTTGTTAGTCCTGGAAAACTTAAGGCCACTTTAAAAAATGCAAAGCTATTAGGTATGAGGTAAAATGGATATACTATATTAGTGGATGCCTTAGTATCCGAGGGGCTTTTGTGCATAGAGATGAACAATTATTATTATCAATACTTGATATAAACGCTTCGCTTATTTAAATTACATATCTAAAAAGCCAGACTTTAAAAACTAAATTTGTCTATAAGATGATTAATTCCTCTTAAAATCTCAAACTTCAATTCCATATTTTGTATGTTTAAAACATTTAAAATACCTTAAAAACACATACCTTTTGCATTTAAACTTCTACTCTTAAACTTAAATCTATAGTAATTCATGAGTTTGATTCACAAAAGTCCAAATATTTTTGCAAATTGCCCCCTCTCCAAAAATACTTTTACGAGCTACACTTGGCGAGATTATATGAACCATGTTTATTATTAGACATTGTTCTTTATTTAGCATTATTAAAAACATATATTCTTATAAACAACTTATTAAAAGTTGAGAACCCTCTGGCAGCTTCATCTCCTGAGAGATGAGGGTGAGTCCAGGTAGTTATTTCTTTTTAGCTTGTTAGATCAGTGTGCGTCCTAGAATGCACTGTGAGTCCTTTGCCACTGGATGTGATGCTCAGAGCCGACCAGCTTTATCTGCTCTCAGCAGCCTCCTTTTCCCGCCGAAGACTTTGATGTATTGTGTGTTACTTTCATTCACCACTCTACTCACCCAGCAGCAACATGACCACCCCAATACCTTAGAAACAGGCACCTAAGCAGAAGCTAAAGCAAGATATATGTGCACATATATTTTAGCACTCCCCTACTTATTGAAATCAATAACAATTAAATATACTTTATTATGTTCATACTTCTTTTATATTACAACTGCCTATGATATAATTTATATTAACTTTTTTTAAGCATCACTATGAACTTTCATAGCCTTAGCCTGTTTTAATCAGCAACAAAGATATGAAGCAATTTGGTTATCAGTCTTACTTAGTGTTCAAGTTATCACCAGCTGGCCAGCAGGGTTTCCCTTAAGTGAGCTCTTTGCCCTTTCAGGATTTCCTTTGACACTTTTGGGCGCATGCTTGTGTTCTGGCAACAATAGAAGTTCTAGACTCATGGAGATTATTTTCTGCCTCCAAATGTGAAATGGACAGAACTGCAGAGCATCTTGTACATGTGGTGTTGGTCATGCGTGCAAGTGTCCCTGTGCTTGGTACTTTAGGGAATAACAAATCTGAAAAATAGATTTCTTTCTAAGGTCATGAGTTCACACTGATTTTTTTTTATGATAAGGCCATAACTTTACATAAGTTGTCTTCTACTGATTGCTGATTCCCACTTAAAATTTTCATCCAGATGATCAGTAGATTATATATATCAGGGGATGTTTATAACAGGGGCTGGTAGAACAATCAGACTATAGAAAAGCAAGTGGAGTGAAACAATGTTCACTAAGCATACATCGATGTCCTTGAAGAAAAGCTAGAGAGAATGTATCTAAAATCGATTTACCCTCCTCACCGTACTTTCTAATGTTTTAATATTATCCAAACTTAATTCTTTGACCATATTGTACTTTTTGTAATGAGAATGCAAAAATGTGAAAATTTTAAAATAATGAAAGAAGTATTTATAGCAGGAAATAGCTCTACATATTGTTCAACAAACACACCGAATCTTGTATACAAAGCGTATCCATAAAGTCTCAAAAATTGCTTAGTCTTTATAAGTGGGTGGTATTTTGCTTTGCGTGTCCCTGCTTTCCCTATAGAATGAGGATGATTCTAGATAATCTTATTGTATCCTGTTTCTACTTCATTGCATTGCTCTCTGGGGGGGAAATTAACAGCAAAAGACTTGTCACTTCAGGTCTATTCATGACCTCTCCACTGTGAGCATTATGAGTGGAACTCAGCAAAGAGGAGGTACAATTCCAGGGGAATATGGCCTCATAGATCTTTCAGAACAATGTTAGGAGAAAAGCTTTCTCATGATTGCTGTAGCAAGCGATGCTTTTAACTGCTTTATAGTCATCATTGCAGGAGCAGTGGGTGCCAAAGTGAGGCACAGGACTATATTCCAAGTGGCTTTTCAAGACAGTTGGGAGAGTCTGCTCCCAGGCCTCCTTCCGCCACATTGATATGTGGCATCATGAGCCCACTGGTGGTATAAATCAAGAAAGCAGCACGCCTTTGTGCTGGTAAAAGGATAGCGGTGTGGGTGCTTGCTTACAAGGGAGGAATCACGTCTGAATTTTAGGAAGAGCTTTCTAGCTGCACGTGGACCTTGAAATCCCTCCCGAAAGGTGAGAACCTTAACATTTCCCAGTCAGCTATTTCTCTGTAACTCCATTTATATCCTACATAAATCTCACTGTCCGTGTTTTCACTTTGTGTTTCTTTTTTGGCCAGTTCTCTATCTTGGTTAACCAGTTTTATAAAGTGTCACATGGGTGGATCACTGGGAGACAGAATAACAGAGGAACTGACTGACAGATGCTTAGTGACCATTCACCAAGGGATTTTGAATGAACCCATGTGACCGGCCATGGATGTGGTGTGTGTCTGTAATTCACTTAGCTGTTGGAGACAGAAGAACTAGCAGCGAAGTTTACACTGTGAGCAGAGTGTACTAAGGGCGTTCTATACATAATAATTGAAATGTCAACCCTGTTGTTGGGAGAATGGAGCTATTAATAACTAAATCATGGTAACTGAAAGCCCGCATAGCAGAAGCATGCGATCGAAAGGCTCCGGTGCCCCTGGGCGTACCCAGCGCTCTCCGCTGCATGGTCCGGCACCGCGTGTGCAAACTCAGTGTTGTGAGACGGCTGGGGCCCACTTTGACCTTCCTTGGCCAGTGTATTGCGCTGTGGCTTTTGGCCTACAATGCATTCTGTGTTCTGGGGAGAAGTTTTGATCCCCGATGGCTGGCAAATATGAGCAGGTGGACAAGCACAGGAGTCAAAAGAAAATTGCACGCTGGCTGTTAACATGAAGGTTTTCCAGGGGCGCGGGGCGCTGGCAGAGCAACAGAGTAACGGGTAGCTGACACAGAGGGGCTGGCGGGACTTCTCTGTCATTCCGAGCAAGTCCCCGCCACATCTGCAGCGGGGGGCCGCTGGGCTGAGGAGCTGGCCGGAGGCGTGTTCTGACTTTGGCTGACTCGGAGAGAAGGCAGCGCTGTGAACAATGTTCAGATACTGGGAGGCTTTGTCCCCTTGGAGCTGTGCCATATGGACCCGTTTAATGGCGGTTCCGTTTCCCTTCTCATTTCCAGAGAGTCTAAACGGAATATGTAGGTAAAGGGATTGAGGATAGCTTTTTAAAAAGAGATTCAGAAATTTAACAAAGATAAATATTTTTGTTTAGATAGTTGCACTCAGTGTTAGCATAAGATATATCGTGGGGATATCCTTTTACTTGGGTTGTGCAGTACTTAGGTTTAATTCGTAGTTATTAACTGTGTTCTATCCACTTAATTTCTTACAAGTATGGACCAAGTGCCTATCACATGCCAGACACCACCCCAGGCTTTATGGCGTCGGGGTCAAACCACGTCACCTTGCTCAGTTTCTCCCGTGACATTCTTAGACATCTAAATCAGTTGGAAAGGCAGGTC
Source organism: Miniopterus natalensis (assembly GCF_054644295.1). Lineage (NCBI taxonomy): Eukaryota > Metazoa > Chordata > Mammalia > Chiroptera > Miniopteridae > Miniopterus > Miniopterus natalensis. Next base: position 17,410,776 of record NC_142081.1, on the reverse strand, counting down.
TACGGTTCAAAAACATCTAGTTTTCTTTTGTTTTTTGTTTGAACACTACAAGTGTCTGCCACATAATTTCGTGGAAGCAATAGAAATATAGTTTTTAACGATCAAGTTCACAACGGAAGGGAAAGTGTTTTTCGGTTCACTTTCAGCTTATTGCGTCGCCCCCCCAGTACTGGAGCAATGAGTGCAGTCGTTTATCTTTTGCTAATGAGAGGGTAGACTCCTTATGGAAAACGCCTCTGGTCTACCCCTCTCCCTCCAGATGGGGCTAAAGGGAAAGATTTTGTATGGCGCTGTGTGTGTGTGTGTGTGTGTGTGTGTGTGTGTGCCCGCGCCCATGTGCGTGTGCCTTGGAAAGAAGAGTCCATGCTCTTTGCCCAATTCTTCATCTCAATGTTTGCTGTCAAGCCAGGTTTTCCAATTTTCCATTGTTTCCCCTAAATTGAATCTCTCATGTAGAGTTTAGAGCTGGTCTGTCTGCTAGGAAATAGCTACGTAATAAAACAGCCGTATAATAGCGCTATAATTCACCCAGTCATTCATTCCTTCCCTCAACAATAGGACGTAAAATGCATCAGTATGTGTGGGTTTCAATTAAATTCAGAGGACAGTTATTGAGTGACTGCTGCATGCGAGCTGCTAGGCTGAGACTATTGAGATGGATCAGAAACCGTCCCCCTTTCAAGGAGCTTGCAATCTAGAGAGAGAGAGAGAAGGGGAGCGACGTATAAATAAATACACAATTGAAAACGTGTGGTGTAATTTCTATCAGCGTGTCCTTGGGGCTATGGAAGTGGACAGAAGGATTTAGTTCTGCGTCCCAGGCTGGGGTGTAAGTCAGGGAAGGTGTTGCGGTGGAAAAGATGCTTAAAGTGTGTGTATAAAGAATAGATCAGCAGAACAGGGCAGGGAAGCAGACTTGTGGACAGAGGAAGGTGCAGTCCAGCCAGCACTTTTTTTTTTTTTTTTTGTCTTTTACTTTGAAAGATCTGTTGTCTTTTTCACCCTTAGCATCCCCTCTTCTTATTCCTCTCCTGGTTTTCGGCTCTCTCTAAAGTGTATCTTAAGGTTCCAGTCAGTGTAATGGGCCAGCTCTGTGTCCCTGCCCCCACCCCCATGCCACACGGCTGTCTGAGCAACACACCCTGACTCCTGAAAAAGAGGGCACCTGGCTCCAGCCAGACGCCCACTCACAGCTCTGAGGCAGGTCTGGGGCCTTTCTCCTGTTGCGTGAAACTGGTTGGTATTGATCGCTGCAGCTCTAAACACAATGCTCAAGGGCCATGCTGGCTGTTTTAGGTGAGAAATGAAAAAGTAAAACCAAGCTAAACAAAATGGAGAGGAAAATATGGAATCAAAAAAGCCGGGAGTCTTCAGTGCCTGCTAGGAGGCATCATTAAGTCAAGAAGCTCTCCTCCTTGCCGGCAAGGTCGCGAGGGAGGCGAGGGACTGGCATGTGTGCAGGCAGGATGTCGCCCGCGTGCGAGCAAGCTGTGGTGCTTGGTATAAATCACAGTGTTTGCTTACAGTCTTCATTATTTATCTTTAATCTGGCAGATGGGAACTGGCTGCGACCGTGCAAGGGTGCAGGGTGCCCCTGTGCGCGCTTGCTTGCCAGAGAGATCTACTAGGAGAATTAACCTCTACCCTCCCAGTAGAATCAGTGGGGTACCATTTAGAGCGACCATAGGGTCTATCGCCAAAACAGGACACCTGGGAAAGTGAAAGGGGACACTGTAAAGAACCATGCCTGCATAATAGGCGCACAGCGGGACATCGCCAGGCAAACAGAAACTCTTAGGGGATATATGAGCATCTTGCTATTTGAAGGGAAGTTTCCAAGGGAAAATACAAATAACATGCAAAGCATGATCCTAGAAGTAGGTAGGCTAAGAGCCCAGGGAATCAGTTACTATACCAGTTCATAAGTGTATAGGTTTGGGAAAACTTCAAGTTTAAGCAATGACTCCCTAGAACTTCTGTTGAGAGGCATAAGGTAGCTCTCCTGTTCTATATAGTACATGGGAATATGAGAATAATATGCTAGAGGTAATGGCCTTATTCAAGGACACACTGCAATTCAGGCTGAACCACATATGTACAAGGGCAACTTTAAATCTGATTATTTAGTACATAAGTTATTTAAGAAGTTAAACTATTCCAAATAAAGCACTGCTTGGCACTCTTCCCCCAGATCTTCCTCTGACTTCTCCTGTTCATCTTATAAATCTCAACTCAATGTCCCCTTCTCAAAGAGGGCTTTCCTGGTCACCACAGCTAAAGTGACTTGCCAACTCAATCACGTTGTGTTTATGTCATTTTCTTAGTATATAAAACTGTCCTGTTTATTTACCAATGAATTAATGGTATGCTTTCCCCACTAGGATGTAAAGATGTTGAGGATAGTTGTTCCACCTGTCTTATGTCATGGTATACCCAGCCCTTAGAAGCCTGTGGGTATTTGGTAGGTAAGGAATATTTGCTTGTTGGATGCACTGATGGGAAATAGACCATGGTTTGTCTTTACTGGACATCTTTTACAGCAGGCATTGCCTTCCCTTCACGATTTTTGTGTAGATAGGTACCTTCTCAGCTCCAGTTCCTGTCGTCACAATTTCACTACTGGACTGATGCTGTGGAACCTCAAATAGCCCTTGATTGTGGACTCAACAGCATCTTGTGATAGGATTTTCATCAGCATCCCTTCGCTATGCTTGGCTTGTACATCTTTCCCTCTTGGCCTTTTCCTGAACTAACCTCAGCCTGGTAGCGTGCATGCTCATGTTCGTCTCCTGGCCGTGTGAGTAAATACTTCTTCCATTTCCTCTCCTTTCGCTCATCTTTTCCATCTCTTGCTCATGGTGGTTAGCTACAAAGGCCCAGAACCTCTGTGCACTGTGGGAGATAACTTTGTCCTGAGATCCTTCTTATGGACAAATGATTTCCTAGGCTTGTGCAACAGCTTTCTTTAAAAACATGTTTTTGCAATTTTGTTTCCATTTTTTTCAATTATCTTACCCACTGCTTTTGCATGGCTTGGCTTGGGTGTCCTCGCATGCAAAATGTTCCTTAAAGTACTTAAAAGAATTTGAGCACAGCTCATGCCTATAATGTCCAACATAGATGCCACTAGCCACACTCCACATGTGGCCAATGAGCACATGAAATGTGGTTAGTGTGACTGAGGAACTGAGTTTTTTCCTTTGTATTGACTTTATTGGGTGACACTGGTTAACAGAATTAGGTGCACAATTTCACAACACATCATCTGTACTCTGTGTTGTGTTTTCACCACCCCAAGTCAAGTCTTTGTCCATCACTATTTATCACCCTATACCCACCTTTACCTCCCCTCACCTGCCCCCGCATCACCAAACTGTTGTTTGTGTCCATGAGTTTTTTCCTGTTTTTTTCTTTTTTTGCTCAATCCTTCCAGCCCCCTAACTGATCTGACAGCTATAAGCCTGCTCTCTATCTATGAATTTTTAATTCAATTTAACTTTAATTTAACTTTAAGTATTAATGTTCAATTTAGTCACTGGAAAATACTTAAGTTAAATATATGAAACAACTTGGGTATATGACTCTATTTTTTCAATTGTAAATTTTATGAAATTTCTATAAAGATTATATATAGGTATGGGCGAAAGCAGGGTTACTATTTGTGTGGAAAATACAATAATTAATAAATAAATAGTAATACAAGAATAAACTCGTGTACTCACAACTCTAAAACTACTTTTGCCAACCCCTGTATTTCTAATTTAAAAAATCGAGTCTTAACTGAGATGTGCTACAAGTATAAAATATGTGCCATATGTTGAAGGCTTAATATGGGAAATAGAATGTAAAACATCTCATTAATAATCTAAAATTTTGATTACGTTTTGAAATGGTAGTATTTTGAATATATTGGGTTAAGTAAAATACACTATAAAATTATTTTTCCTGTAATTTGTTATTTTGTAATGTGGCTCCCAGAACATTTAACATTATGTATTTGTTTTGCATTATGTGCCCATTGGACTTCGATGGTCTGGACTGTTAGGCCAAATAATTTAAATAGACAGTGGTTTTGTTTGGCATTCATCATTAACAACAAAAACAAACAAAACAAGACATCAGCAGACAGAGGACAACACCCTATGATTTCACTTATACACAGAATCTAAAAAATTCAATGAATCAACAGAACAAATTCATGGACACAAAAGACAAACTAATGGCTACCAGATGAGAGGTGGGCGGGGGAATTAGTGTAAAATGTGAAGGGATTAAGTACAAATCACCAGTAATAGAAGTTACGGGGACGTGAAGTGCAGCATGGGAAGGTAGTCAATAATATTGTGATAACCATGTGTGGGGCCAGGTGGGCGCTAGATTTATCAGGTGATCACTTGGTAAGGTATACAGATGTCTAATCACTAGACTGTACAACTGAATCTAATATAATATTATATGTTAACCGTAATTGGGAAATAAATTATCAAAAAACAGAAACCATTAGTTGCTAATAGTCACATTTTGGGTTCCCCAGGGCCAGTCTCTGAGGTGGAGTTTAGTGCATCTCATGAGTTTTAGGAGATTCCTGGGCTTGCCACCTGTGAGAGAGAAGCGGGGGAGGGGGGTAGATTATGCAGAGGGAGAAACTGAGCTGTGATGCAGGCCCAGTGATAGCCTCATTCAACCTCACAAGGAGCTCTGGAGCTAAAATGGTCTTTCAGACGGAGTTGGGCCAAGATGGCCACGCCTTTGCTGTATACTTTGCTGTATCAATAAGCCATTAGATGCAGATCACCCTGGGAAGAGCATGCTCTTGGATGAGGTGGCTCTCTGGAGCTGTGGCTAATCCTGAGGGGTGGCAGCTGATGGCTTTATAGGCAGCACTCCCAGCAGCTTGGGCAATAAGTCAGGGAGATTTGGGCAGCACATCACAATGTCCACTATAATTACATTTTTTATTAAAAGTTTTACGTAAAAAATCTTGACTATTGTTATTAAAAAAAAAATCAAATGCATTGGCTAACGCCAATTAATAGCTGAAGCTAAGTCAGTCTTCTTACGCCTGGTATGAATTGTGTGTTTCTCATTGATCCTCTGTCTCGCTCTTCACTCATCTCTGGCTTAGCTTCAGTTTCATTACTTGCCTGGCCCCTCTAGACATTTGTGCTGGTTTGCAAATCCAGGCCAGGCTGACGAGCCAGACTGTTACTGGGGACCACATTCAGTGCCCTCTGTTGGTGGCAGACAACACTTGTCATATTTTTGTATTTGTCTAACTCTTACACCCTTGAGGAGATGGATGGATGGATGGATGGATGGACGGACGGACGGACGGACGGACGGACGGACAGACAGACAGAGTCTTCTTAAAGCCTTGTTCAAAGATTGGTTTATATTAGAGTCTTAACAAATACATTATTTACTGAAAAGATAAATATGTGTGACAACCAATAATGTCTGTATTCTATATCCACATCTTCGGTGAATCATTGTGTCATATCCATAATATTTCCCCACTCACCTTTCAGTAAAGAAACTGAAAATGAAGCCTCTATTAACCTGTTTTTGGAAACCTGGGTATAAAATTCAGAGTTGCGTTACATGTTTTTGACACTTAAGAAGATCTCAGGAATTGGGTCTGTCACTGTCATGGATTTGAAAGAGAATACCTGATGGAACAGGGGCGCATACTGCCAGCCAGCAGGAAGGGCCAGCTATGTATTTGTTGTAGAGGAAAAAAGTCAGAAAGATGAAGACTTTTTATTTTTATAGGAGATGTTTCTGACTGTTTCCCCAATTCTTTCCAGTGCTGTGTAATTTTATGGAAGATGATTCTCAATTAGGAAACTTTAAAGAAGACAAAAAACTGGGAAGAGGCTGTCTACTAAATATATCCTTAGTTCTTCAGGCAGCAGGGTAATTTCAGTTAAAAGGCAGAACGAAGGCTTGCCAATGTTTTGGAATGAGGCTAGCTCAGTACTTCAGTGGGGCTCTTTTTAGAAATGGGCCGGCAGGGCCCTGGCGGTGTTACATAATGAGTGGCTGTCCCCCTCATTCCCGCAGAGAGAGTGCAGAGCTCGGGGCCTTCAGAGAAGCAGCAGGGGCTCGATTCTCTGTTGCTTGTGTCCAGAAAATTCCAGGCACTCTATCATTTCCCCCCCATTTAAAAATTACCCTGTGGAGGGAAATGTGGAGGAATGATCTCATTAACTCTGTTTTAGAGCTGGTTAAACTGAGTCTCATTGTTTGTTATTTTGCTTCAAGTTATCCATTAGCATTCATGAGAACAAAGTCTTGCTTCCTCTCTTTTCCAAACCCATTCTCTGCTCTAGCTTCTCTTTGGCTGCTAACAGATATCTTGTGTGTGGATGAGAAATTTGAAATTTTAGTTATTTCACTAGCGTCTCTTGAATCCCTGCCTTGCACTAGTGACCAAGGTCAGAAATGGTATAAAAATGTTTCCATCAGGATGCCTAACGGATATTTTTGCCACTCAGGCTAAAAGGCCACTAATAATTTTCATCCCATCTTGCATATGTGCACGTCTTTGGGATACTATGGAAAGGAATATTGGGGGTACATGAGATGCAATAAAACATATCTTGGGGAAAATGGTTCAGCCCTGACAGTTTAGGACAGATTTGCCCTGCTCACAGTTATTCAAAGATTTATTTATTTGTATGTGGCAGGATATATATGCAGCCCTGTGGAAACATACACAACCGGGCAAAAGGAGAGCTGCCGTTTAGTCTCATCTCTAATACTGTTTTATTTTGGCGAAGTCACAAAACCTCTCTCTGAGTTTCTCTCTCTCTGCACATGTGATGAGAATAATAATTACTTGGATAAATCCTACTGATCTCCCCCAGGGAATTTGGAAGATAAAATAAAATCAGAGGTATTAAAAAAGATGGCATAATACAAATTAAAAGGGGTATTATTATCCCTGTCCGCTAGAGGCTTCCTAAAACACTTTCCTAAGGTAACTTCCAGGCTGGCTTGGATGTGAATGTCCAGATCTCTGAAGTATTAGAGTAGGGGAGGGCTAAGAAGGGTTTCTTGACAACCCACAGTAGTCTGCCCTCCCCTATGAAACACAGCTTCGTAACACCAAAAAGACAATTGGTTGCTCGGAATTTGAATTATTAAACCAAATATTAAAGTGATTATTAAATGCAAGGAGCAAAGATCTAAATAAGCAGTAGCTGTCATTTTCAGATACTTCAATTGCACAGATGCCCTACATGAGTTATTTCATTTAATTTCTATGGATGAGGAAACAGAGGTTCAGAGAGGTCGGGTCTATTCCCCAAGATCACACAGCTCATTGTTGACTGAGCCTTGATATGAAACCAGACCTATATTCAAAGGCAGAGCTGTTTGCACTGTGCTACACTATCCTGCCACCTTATAAGGATCCAGCCCTCCTCCTCTTTTATTCTCTTTACCCTCCAAAGGTACATTCACCAGCTCCTGTCTAGATTTAAATTTATAGACACAAAATAGGATAAAGGTCTTTGTTTCTAAGCCAGTGGGCTGGGTTTGCAGAGGCACAAATTCCAGGAGTTAGTAATATCCCACATGAAATCACTGAAGGTGTGTCTGTGGTCATGTCCCCGGCCTCTCTGAGACCCCCTAACGGTGGAACTTGTTCCGCGGGCCCTAGACACTCCTGCTCACGCCCTCCAGACCAGGCTGCTCTCGCCTTTCCCAGAAATCTGCAACCACACAGGACCAGGCCGTAGATCAAGGCCTGCCAGCCCCACACCTCAAGTGTCCTCTACAGACATGTTGCTTCCAAACTGGAAATAATCTGCCGTGTTTCCTGTTTCCTTTTTAATGACCAGCTTTCTAAGCACTCAAAATGAATAAGTGATGGGGCTTGTTCTCCCCGGCTCCTCCACTTCCTGTGGTAATTTGCAAGTAAGAGGGGGAAATCCATTAGAAGCTGAATAGATTAAAAGATAATAGGGTTTGGAGGGGAGGACTCAGTGGATCACAAGTAAATTCATTAGGTTCACGTTTCCCATTGCTGAGGTCAGGCTCACGCCTTTCACCCTGAAGCCAAGGCCAGGCTGCACCCGGAGCCCCTGACAGGAGCCGAGGGGGAAAGAAAGTGAGCTTCGTAAACACAAACCTTAGAGCCAATAGTCTGTCCGCAGGGACTGCCAGTGCCTCACTTGGCAACTTAGAAGAGGAATTCCCCTCCCCAGCTTTGTTGAAGTGTAACTGGCCAATAAAATTGCAAGATATTAAAGTGTACAATGAATGATTTCATAAGGGAATTCTTAAGGATATAAAGGCAAAACTGAACACTCTAAAACACAACTGAAACAGCTATAGAGTCTGGCTCCTCAAGCTTGTTCACAAATACTGTTGTGAAATGCCAGGAACTGGGTGTAGAGAAGATCTCAGCAATCATCGGAGTGGTCTAGGGCCGTGGGAGGATCCTGGGGCTGGACAACTTCGGCAGGGCTGTGTTCTCAGTGCATTTATCCCTCAGGGCCACTGGGGGACCGTGGAATCCCGGGAGTGGGTGGAAAATATTCATTCCCCCAAGTAAGAAAGAAGTCTCTTTTGTTTTGATGCCATGGATTCTGCACGCTGTCTGGTTGGAGAGGAAGGACTAACCTGACCTCCTCGGGCATTTGCTGCTATCTCAATAGGTAGGTCTTCAGCTGGGCCCCAGCTTCCCTCCATTTGTTATTTCTGGAGTCTCGGCTTTCATCTGGAGGAAGGTGATAGGAAAGCATTCTGTTCTCGCAGAAAATTTGCTTGTCATCACAGAAACTGTGTACTGTTGAAACGACAACTGCCTATATTGTGCAGCCTCCTGAAAGCTGGCATTCTGGTGTGAGTCAGTTATGAAAGTGATGCAGCCCTCAACACACACACACACACACACACACACACACACTCCACCTGGAAATCTGAGACATAACACAAATGTCTACATTGTGAACCTTCATAAACAATATTAAAATTCAACCACTTGTGAAGTGTAATAACATAAATTTAGGGTTATATAAACTGCCTCTAATACAATAATTCTTATTTCTATGGTATTTTACAGTTTACAATAGTGCTTTCATATCTATTTTTCTCCTGTCCTTCTACAGAGACCTTAGAAGGTATTTGCTCATTACCCATTTCTCAGACAAAGAAAGTCAGGCTCAGTGGTTTTGCCCAGGGTATCAGAGCCTAAGAAATGGTAGAACTATTAAATTCATATTTTAAATTGTATATATTTTTTCTCTTCCTATTTTGAGAGATATTCTTTCTTCTGATACAAGGGTATAGAACAGGGTAAGGGAGCCTAGAGTTCCTCAAAAGATTAGGTCAAAGAGGGACCATGGGAGGTTTCCCCTTAGAAGTTTACTTTGACATTCTATTGTCACTGGAGAAGGCCAGTTCATCTCCATGGCACGCCTTGTGCCAGGAGGGCATCCCCTAGATGCTCCCTGTGCAAAACAGTGAGAGAGCATTTCTCGGAAGCAAAATGCTTTGCTAAACAGATACTTTGAAAAATCTGGAAAATATTAATAAAGGATTCCTCTAATGATAATCTTTTTAATAGGAGATATTCTCTGAATAAAACATGGGAGTAGAAATAAAGCTCAGATATACTGCTTATTTTCTAAGCCTCCTGCCTCCTACATTCTGGAAGGCACTAAGGCCATTGGAAATAAGAGGATGTGAAGATTGATTTTTAAAGGATTTGGCTTGGCAGAAGTGTGAGACTTTGTGGGCTAAATCATAAGGTCATTGCCTAATTGGGATTTATAGGACCAAGACCCAATCAAAGTCATAAATTATTGCAGTGTTGGACAGAAAGAGGAAGACTGCATATCTTGTTAAAGTCACTAGGGAACTTAAAGAGGAGAAGGTAATGACAGACATTAGAACTTGTCTGAGACATCAGATATAGTTTTAGATACATGAACATGGTCTGAAAAAGGAAGCAAAGTTGATATTCCAAGTCAGCAGCCAAAGATTTCAAAACACTGCCTATTTCTTTCCTTTGGAAAACAGTATACAAAAGTTGGCGAGATGAGCAAAGCCATTGAGCTGCCCCTAAAGCAAAAGAAATTAGACAAAGCCATCAGGAAATGAATTTCCATAGGAGAGAACTGGTTGGGAGGGATGACTTAATGGAAAATTTGTAGGCAAAGGACCCTTTTTCTCAAAGATTTTTTTCAACCCTAACATTTCAGAGCTCTTACTTACTTTCAGGGCCAATAGCTTTTCCAGTGCTGCCTGAATTATGCCTTTGAATAGGTACTAATGACAGAGTTAAAATGAGAATGTTAAAGCATTTTAAGATAAATTGTCCAACAACCTTTGCTTATGGATCTAGTTTGAGTGGTAGATGTGTGACCACTGACCTTCATGCATGGGGTCATCTAATGATTTTCAACAATAAAAACAGTTTCATTTGGCCTTTTTAGAGGGAATAGTATCTTGTCAAAGAACACTGTAGGCATTCCCTTGGTCAGAAAGTGTAGGGGTTCCCATCGAGTGACGCCAAGATGTGCCTCTGTGGTATGCAGATTATTTCGAGCTAAAATCAACCAAGACCCTGTGAGCTCAAGAAAAACTTCTACCTCCCCCTCCCCCCCAACTCCCTTAACTATCTAGAGGAAATTGAGTTAGGGGCCTTGCCCATAATAAGAGATTATCAGGGAGAACTTTTTGACCTACCTCTATGGCAGGGCAGACTGCTAATTACTGAACAAGTGCCTTCCCTGCAATGACCTTCTGAAGTTCCAAGGTGCCTTAGCTAACCCCTAGCTGAAAAGGTCATAAATATCTCATTTCCTTTTCTGTCTCGGAACCTCTCAAGTACGAGAGGCCCCTGTGCATACAAAATTAAATGTTCTGTTGTCGGTCTGTCTCATGTTGATTCGACTCTTCAACTAGAAGCACCAGAAGAGGGAAGGGGGATTTCTCCCTTTCCCCACACAAGTCTACAGGGACCTGTGTATCTAGGCCTATCAATATGCATGTATTCTGTCACTTAGCATCATTTACACACTGTGTTGTAAGAAAAGGAAGACTGTCCTAATAAATAATACCATCCATATTCCAGACATCAGTTTTCAGATTTCACTTGTATCATTTACATTTATACATAAAATTTTAGTCTCATGTCATGATGAATATAAAAACATAAGGTTGCTGTCTTATGCCTATTCTATAGCTTTACAACTATCAAATGAATACTAGAAAATCTCTGATTTGCTATCACTGGGTCATTTAAACCCTTTGTTAGCTATATGTATTTTTATCTCTATTACAGAATGTAGCAAACTTCCATTATTTTTGAAAGTTCTTAATTGATGATTAAATTTCCAAGAATTTCTAGTAATAGATGTCAAATGTCCTGAGATTTTCTAATAAAATCTGATCAGCCTTCAAAATAAAAATGAAACAATCAATAGAACCATGATTTCAAGTCAGAGTCTGAATTTAAGTGCACCTTTAAAATTAAATTGTACCCCTCAGAGGCTTTCTTGAAAATGTGCCTTATACATATATACAGACACGTAATTAGCAATAGTATCACAGGAAATGATGTGAAGGAAAACCCCCTTATTCATTTTTGGAAGCTGTATTTGTTGTTGTCTCTAAAAAGACAGCAAAATTGTTTGTCATTCAAACCAAATTCATTCGTTCCATTCTCTATCAGTTTCTGTCTCTTCACACTGCTTGGATTGGAGACAGAGGAAACAGGCCATGGAGATGCCATGGGAAAATAATTATTGTTCAGTCTCCACGTAATGGGGTTAGAGAAATTAATGATAGATATTTGGTTTGGACATGTGCTTAACTAGAAAACCTTGATTTGAGCTAGTTTGAGTTTTAATACACCCTCCTTACATACATATGCTTGGCAGACCTGTAAATGGGGCTCGAGAGATTTGGATCACGTGGCCTTTTCCTTGCCTTTTGAGAGCTGTTTGCCTCCTGAAATGTCCTCCAGTGACGTGAGGATTGTTGTACCCACTAGAGACATTCTTGACGTTGGGTCACTCTTGTTAACTCCCCAGGATGAGTAGATAGTAATTTTCTGTAGCCATGAAGATGCCACGTTGCAACTGTTATTATCACGTGTGTGTGTGTGTGTGTGTGTGTGTGTGTGTGTGTGTGTGTGTCTGTCTGTCTGAAGCTAAGTGACCTTTAGGGTCGGTTTGTTGTCAAAAGAGGAATGTGAGCACAACTGCATAAATAAAGGAAACTGCCACACAAGGAGGAGCCCCATCTACAGAAGATGTGCAGGAACACAAGAAAAGTTGATAATTAACGCTTTCTTTCTTTGCAATCTACCTTGGCAGCTGGTTTTAGTGAGGAAAACCATGCCGGTATTTACTGCCGTTTCTAGAGGGCCTGAACTTGTCCTCAGTGTTGAGCATTTCAGCAGGTGCATTCTCGCAGGTCCTGAATGAAAATACAAACCCACAGACACGTAAACACAAACACACACGCGCAAGCAAGGATTTATATGTTTTATATAATATGTGTGTGTATGTATATATTTATGCACATGATTAAAAATATGAACACATCATGCTAAAAGAACCATTGAGTTGTAGAAGAAAATTAGCAAATTGTATGTGATATAGCTAATTTACCTTTTACCAATGTGACAGGCATATTTTTGCCTTTATTGATGCCTTCCAAATAAGAGTGTTTTTCTAAGTGATAGGCCAGCAGAGCTCATCCCAGTGGCGAAATCCTGCAACCCATGGGTACCCAGAAGGAGCCAAGCTCTCTGCATTGATTCGGAAGTAGATCATGCCTACTTTTCCCAAAAGCTTTCCCTTCCCCTTCTTTCTCTTCTAAGAGTAGTTGTCCTCGTGTCCCCTCCCTGCTCTTGCCTACCTTCCTCAGTGTCGCTAATCAGTGAGCCTATGTACAGAATGCATGTAGCGCTGTGTTTGTCTCCTTGTGAGTTCTCAATAAATGTAAGCTGCTACAGCTACTACACTTTGACCCTTTCCACATCCCCTTGATGTTTTCAGGGCAAATAATTTAATTCCCACTTTATTAAAAGAAAGGTGAAACTAATGGAGGTTAGGAGGTTACCTGACCCATCTTAGGTCTCAGGATTAGTGAACAGTATTTGCACTAGGAATTGCAGTCTTTTAGGCCAGGCTCGTTCTGCCATGCCAAAATTTTAAAGTAGTGAGTTGTTGTTTTTCTTGAAATACTCCAAAGAAAATAAAAGAGACACCAGTTCTCTCTTGTATCTTCTCCATGATTTTAAACCCATGTCTTATCTGAAAGGGCATATGTTTATTTTAATAATTTTAAATGTGTTTTATTGGAAATGACAACCAAAATGTAGTTCTAAGTAATCCCTATTGGGGGCCTCAAACAGCTGTTTACATTCAGTATATTCCATTAAATGCAATAATATAAAATTTTCATAAACAAAACAACTGCCCTTGACTTAATACTCAGCCAACACCCTCTGTTGAGAATATCAGCAATTAATATACCCATAACAGCATATGATAAAGTGCATATAAAGCGCTGCATGAACACAAATGAGACGCGAAGAAATTCTTCCTGGGAGTTCAGGGAATGCCACTGAGGGGGTGGTGGCGTGGTGCCATTTGAATTAGGTATTACATGCTGGACAGAAATTAGTCCAGTGGAGAAGGGCAAACAGAGGGGTGACCCCTTGTGGAATGAGGGTGCTATCTGAGCAAAGGTGTTAGGGTACAAGAAACAATGAATGATCCACTGGGTAGGTGACCCAAGTGATTGCTGTCGAGCTGTGAAGCGCCTTGTGCTCTAGGTTAAGGAGTTTGAAGGTGACCTGGCAGCATCTGAGCTGTGTTAGATGTTTTTAGGAAGAACTGCGCCAGGGCCACGTTTGTGATTTAGAAAGATGACCCTGGCAGCAGTGTGACGGGAGAATGGCCAGGGATGAGACGGCAGTCAAACTATCACACAGTTTCAGGACGGAAATGAAGATTGAGACTAAGGAAGAGGGCATGGAAGTGAGGGAGCGGGAACAGACGCCGGAAAAATGTTAGAGTGCACTCAACAGTGTTTAGTACCTGATGAGGTGACAGAATAAGTGACCTGGGGAGACAGAAGAGCGGCTTAGGTAGATGGCCACAGTTGAAACTAAGAGAAGTATACTAGGATCCTTTGATCAACAGGTTAGATTTAATCATAAAAATACTCTCTGTTCATTTGCCATCTTTGTCCCAGTAATACATCTTGTGTTTTCATATAAAAGTAGTTACAGTAGTCCTTCATACTGTATTTTAGGAGTTTCTTTATCATCCTGGGCTGCATGCTTCCTGAGGTCAAAGGCAGTCAAGTATCTGCATTCATCTTTTTAACACCCAGCGCCTCAGTGCCCAACACACAGCAGAACTCATATTTGATGAATGAGATTGAATTTAAATATACTTATGGGAAGACAAAGAAAATGGTTAGAGGAGTTTCTTGTCTCTGTTTCAGTTCTTTGGTTTATCTCAGCCTTTTTATTTTGGCTCCTATGAGCTTTTTTCCCGGTGCCACAAACACTCCTAGTTGACAAGAAAGAAAAGGAGAGTGAGCGAGGGCCAGGGAGGGGAGACCTGCAGCACCCAGCTCGGCCTCGGCAGGTTGCCTCCCACGATTTCACCTTTGCTGGGGAACTGTCCCAGAGCTCACCCACCAGGCTAAGGCTCTGGCACGGTGCCTTCCTAAATCAAGCTTGAAGGGAAATTGATTGAAAGGAAAACACCATTATGGGAAAACAATTCATTCTCTTCCTCTTGACAGAAGGTAGACTTTTGTCTGTGTTGCAGAATAAACATTAGCTGGCTGATTGCTTTAAGATCTAGAAGCCTAGAGGAGCCAGGATGGGCTTGGCTCACTTTTTACAGGGAGATTTTCCACAATTTTAAAGCCACTTGATATGAAGGTGCCTTCCAAAGAGTGGTCTTTTTTCGTCCCTGTGTGATCATTTGTATTAACTAGATCTAGGTGTAGGGAAACTCAGGCACAGTTTCCTGTGTGCACTCGTGTGTCTCCGTGGAAATGCATCTTCCTCCAGATGACCAGTAATCAGCCATTTCTCATTTTCCTTGTAAGTCCTTGACTATCACGATTGTGTGGTGCTTTCCGTGTGGAAAGTAAATGAACGCGTCAGGGTAGAAAGAAGGCACAGAGGCGGAGTAATGGCCACCTGATGCTTCTGGTGGTAGGAAACATCGCTTCATTATTTAGAAGGAGCTCCCAAGATGCTTCTATTATGACACACCCATCTTTTCAGTGGATAAAAGTTGGATTCGTTTCTTCTTGCAGAAATTGCAAACAAGTATTTCCTGGGGCAAAATCAGTCCCGAAACTGTCTGTTTGGCCAATATTTAAATAACAATAGGTTGGGCATGGCCTCTCCATTTCCACACAGCCTCCACACCCCCCTCCATCCTGTTGTTTAATACCTGGCCTAATTCTCACATCTGTCCGCCTCCCAGCTCCCAGGGGAGTTGACTTTCACTGCCTTGCTAATAGTTTTTAGTGCAACTCTGGGCTTTAATGGAAGGCGAGTTCCTATTTAACAAAGAAGTCAGCCGTGTGGCTCCCTAGAGGGGAGTGAACAGGTGACAAACGTACTGCTTTAAATTAAGGCACTCCCGGAGCCTCTCTCCAAGTCCCCTAGAAGTTTCAGGCGTCTCATTAAAAATAAGATCTCTGCAACGTGTTCTCCATGCCCCTGCCACTCCGAACCGTCACCCTTGCCGTCCAGGTAGCTCTTGCTCCGAGACCATTTTTGGTGCAGAGGTACTTGAGAACTGGCCAGTAAAGAACGTGTTAGGGTTCAAAGTGAGGAACGCTTTCTTCTGAAATGGTTTCTGTGAGCCAGTCCTGGAAGCATAGTGTTTCCTTGACCTCTTGACTTCTAATGACTTCCCTTTTCTCCTCAGCTCGGAATATAGTGTGTCCATCACTTGTTTCCTTTCTTCTTCCCTCCCTTTCTCCCATGCTCCATCCTTCCCTTCCCTTCCCTTCCCTTCCCTTCCCTTCCCTTCCCTTCCCTTCCCTTCCCTTCCCTTCCCTTCCCTTCCCTTCCCTTCCCTTCCCTTCCCTTCCCTTCCCTTCCCTTCCCTTCCCTTCCCTTCCCTTCCCTTCCCTTCCCTTCCCTTCCCTTCCCTTCCCTTCCCTTCCCTTCCCTCCCCTCCCCTCCCCTCCCCTCCCCTCCCCTCCCCTCCCCTCCCCTCCCCTCCCCTCCTCTCCCCTCCCCTCCCCTCCCCTCCCCTCCTTCTCTCCTTCTCTCCTTCTCTCCTTCTCTCCTTCTCTCTCTCTCTCTCTCTCTCTCTCTCTCTCCCTCTCTCTTTCTCTTTCTTCTTTTCTTTTGAACATCTTAGCAAGAGTTAATGGGCTTATGATCCAAAAATTAGGTCATTAGAAATTTCTGTCATACAGCCTGGAGAATTGGAGCTTGAATTCTCCTTGGCTTGAGTCAATCCTTCATCCTTTTGAGGTAAATGAATTAAGTCTCATGCAGTTTCCTGTGTGGGAGACTCTTTGTAGATGAATCATTTAAATTGAAAGCCCTGTCTGCTTGTCAAGAGGCAGGGTTTTAGAGTCCTCCTGGGTATTTTGTGCACGCTTAGTGCAGCCATTGAGATACATAAGGCGACCATGTACCTTAATCTCCATGAAGTCTTGATTCGTACGTAGTTATTTGGGTAAAGGGTATATATGCAGTTTTGTATCTTTGGATCTCTTTGCAAAATTTCCCTTGGGCCATTTTAAAATAACCTTCCTTTGTTCCTTCTTAACTTGAAACTTTTTATTGGGAGACCTCGGGCCTAACTTCAGCATCAGAGACCAGGATTCACGCCCCGTCTAGTTCTACGATCCCTAATCGAGTGCTGATGCTGAGAACGGATGAAATGGCAAAGGTGCTCTTCTTCACCCCTGCAGGGGCAGAATGTTACAGGCACGTGCTTCCGACACAATCCTGTGAAGTTTTTAATGGGCCCTTTCAGGCCTATGGGACACATTTGCATGCTAAATTGTTTTTATAAAACCAGCCTCCAGTGATTCGAGAAAAAGCCAGACAGGTCTTCCTCACAAGCAAAATATACTGTCTTTACCTTTGCGTATGTTCCGTGGTACTTGCTAAATTTGCTCACCATTCTCTCATCTTGTAAAGGGCAACTCTCAATGAATTTTTCAGTGTTCCTTGCAATAGGAAGAAATTCAAGCGGAACTCTTTTCACATTAGACAGGGCCCCCTTTGCACGTGCGTGTCTGCGGCACTGTAATTAAGCATTAATGAGTCTCTTTCTGTTTTGCTCTCCTAAACTTTCTCTTGAAGCCGTGTGACAGGAGGGTGAGGGGCAGCCAGCCAAGATTTGCTTATACGTACGTGGCTCTAGTTGTCTCAATAAACTAGTGAGGGTTTCCCAAATACTACAGATAAGGACATGGAGGTCCGGACCAGTTACTGGCAAGAAGTCACACAACTAATAAACGATAGCTGCACAATTCCAGTCCAGCTCTTTATCACTCTACAGCCTGAGTTTTTTCCACCACAAGTAGCCTCGTATGTTTCACATAAATCTGCAGCTCTCACATGGGATAGGACTCACCAGGTACAACTAATGGTTGTTTTCACAGGTACAAGTCTCGCTTTTCTAGAATGCTATACAGTTTTCAAAAGATTTTCTTTTACGTTACCTATTCAGATATGAGCAGCAACTCTTTGTGATATATGCACGTTTTATGGAGGAGTTGTTTTTGGTGGAAGGGAGTTAGGAATTTATCAGGTCAGTTCTGGGAATGATTCCCAGCCTGTGTGTGTGTGTGTGTGTGTGTGTGTGTGTGTGTGTGAATTCAATCAAATAAATATTTGCTTTCTCATATGTGGCTGGCATTAAACTAGGTGCTATTTGCAATACAAAGTAACAACTACATTTAACACTTAGTGAGTTTTTATGGTGGTAATTATTTTACAGGCATCGTTTCATGTAATCCTCATAGCCTTGTAAGGTAAGTGCTGGCTATCCCAATTTTGGCTGATGAAGAAACTGTGACTCAGAGAAATCAAGTTACTCACCTATTGTCTCACAGTTAGTAAGTGGTACATTCAAGATTTGAACCCAGGCAGTTGAACTACAGAGCCTGCTCTTAACCACTACAGAAAATTACAAAATTACAAAGCATGGCCTTGTCTTGTGATGCTGGAGGCTAGATGGCCACACAACACACACACAGGAGGAAAGATTGGCATGGTTCTTGAAGAATGGTTTGGACTTTGATGCATGTGGGGGTGAAGTAGAGGGTGTTCCAGTCATGGCTAATAACATGACAAATCCAGAGACATGGGAATGGTATGAGTACTTAGTTTTACTATAAATTAATTCTACATAGAGTTATGATGTCTGATATGATCATGAGAAAGAAAGGATGTAACTTACCTGGAGTGTGGAATTGGGAGGAGTAGACTTTGGGGACAGTGACAACTATGGGGTGGAAGGCCTTGGAGGGCAGGCCTTAAAGAACCTGGAGAAGACAGTGAGCACTGAAAACCCTGAGTAGGCAGCTGGGTAAATGGAGGCTGCAGCCTAATCCTGGAAGGAGAGAGAAATTCAGAACGACAAAGCAGGGGCCATCTCCTTGGGCAAAGCCTCAGGAAAGGAAGGCCTGTGTGAGCCCAGGGAATGCAGCTGGTCGCCAGGAAAGAGAGCGGAAGGTTTGCAGAGGGAGGAAGGGAAGCACCCCTGTCCCTCAGGAGCTCTGGGGAGGTTTCCTCCCGATACAGTTACCTGAGCATGGCTCTAAGTTGAACACTGGTGAGCCAGCCACAGTCCAGACCGAGGGGAGCAGAAACAACTGAGCAATTAACCTTTTGCCATGGGTGTGAAACTCTAATGAGGAGCGGAGCCTCTTCCATTATGTGGGTGGAGAAACTGCAGGAAAATGTGTGAGGGGGTGAGGGAGCAAAAGCTAGGAGAGGGCCAATGTGTTAGCAAGCAGATTCCAAACATGTCTGCAGGGGTGTAAGAGGGTGGGAGCCTGGAGCCAGAGTGCTGACTAACGTCGCCTTTGCCTGTCCCGGTTTCTTCCCCCTTCCCTGTAACCCACAGGGACTATTCCGCTCAGGAGCCAGCAGCTCCAGGGGGCGCTGAGTTAGATGCCTGTGCTCCTCTGTTGTAATTTCCTTCTTGTTTGCTGAGTATCATTGGTGGTGATTTCTATGTAAATTTGTTCAAAGTAGCAATTTAGCAGCTTTTCTGTTGACAAATGAGGGACTTTGTAATAGTCAAGTGACTGCATTCTGTCACTTGCAGGAGGTGGCAGGGGTGTCCTGAAGGTTACAGAGATTGTCATGGGGAGTGCCAGGGCTTGGGAAAGCCTCCTTCCCAGTGTCCTATTTGACTGTGCCCAGTGATAGGCTGTAGGAAATACGCCTCATGAACCCGGTTTCTTGTGGAGCCTCATCGTTCTGAATCTTCCCTCTTTTATCACTTAATTAATGAAAACCTTTCAAAGGAGACCCCTCTGCAGTTGCCCAGAGTATTCAGAAGCAGGAGCATATGTGGTTTTGTGTCAAATGCTTCTCGTCCATTTTCAGGAGATAGCAGCAGCAGCAGAGTCCTTTTTGATATGACAAGGCATGGGCTCAAGGAGAAAGGCCCCTTTGCTATCCAGAGGTCACCTTTGCTTTATCTACTCTAAGGGTTGAAATTCGTTTTATTTCACATAAATCATTACCCAAAGAAACAGCCCCCTATGCAGGCTCCTCCCCTGCCTAGGTCCCTTCCTACTGCTACTGTGTTGAAATGGGGAAGGTAGGTGGATGGGGAGGTCATTTTTTAAGAAAAAAACCAAACTTTTGGAATTCATGGACCTCCTGCTTTTCCATCTCCAGAATGACATTCCACAACAACCATTCATGTCAGGACCATATGTATATAACACTCATTTATTTTGGTCACTGTTCTAAATGCTGGGTGGTGAGATAAATTATACAGGGCCTCTGCTTTCATGAAACTTGCACTTTAAGAAGAAGGAGACAGGCAATAAGCAAGTAAATAGATGAGTAAGACGGTGTAACCGGTTAAGGAGTGACTTGATGGGAAGAGGGGATACGGAAAATGCAGACAGATGGGTCAGGAAGCCCACTCTGTGTGGATGACAGTGAAACAGAGACCTGAATGATTGGAAGGAACCAGCCATTCTCAGATCTCAGGAAGAGTTTCCCTGGCAGAAAGGAAAGGCCCTGAGGTAGGAAAGAGCTTAGCTCGCCGATGAATCAGGTACGGAGCTAGATTGCTGTTTGCACTCCAAGATTTTCTCATGCTGTGGGTTTTGCATTTCTGGCTCTATGTGCTCTCATTGGTCTGTTAGGCCACCTAGTTAAATTCAGATAAACCCAGCCCCTTCTGTGCTATCTTCCTTTCTGCAACCCCTAAAGAACATAGCTTGTCTTCACTGCCTTTCTTTGGTGGGCACACCCAACCTGCGAATTCAAGACAGCAGTATTTCTCTCATGTTCCTTGGATCCTGGGGAAATTAGGATCTATTTAGGCCTTAGGCCTGTCCTTGGATTCAGAGTAAAACATGTTTTCTTGCAATCAGCAAGGTACCAACTCAATGAACATCCTCTGACCCTCTCTGCATAGAATCCCCGGATGGGCTCACTGAGTTCTTAGCATCTGTCTCGCTTTCTTCTCTCCGTGAGTCCTCCCTTTAAACATTTGCTCTTTGTACAGATCTTTCCTTATTCTCCTTTGTCTTAAAACAAACTTAGTTTCTTTATTTCTGCCTCTAAGAATCCTAAAATCCTTCCTTTTCACCCCCACATCCTGTTCAACATTTTCTCTGTCTTTCCTGCATTAGCAGATGTAAACTTCACATGTATATTTTATGAAAATTGACTACATTTTTCAAGTATTTCAGTAAATACGATTTCATGCAATTCTCATAAAAATTTTGGGAAATCAGTAGCACAAGAGTTGGCAGGAAACTTTATAAGGGGGCAAGCTGGGCTCAGACAAGTCAGGGTACTTCAGAGTCCCAAAGCTGAAGTCCAGTCTGCACCCCCCTGTAGTCTACTGCACCTGTAGCTGGCTGTCACCATTCTATAGCTGTTTGATGGTGTCAACATCTTGGATGTTGGAAAAAATCCTTTTTTCCCTTAGTTTTAGTACAATGACTAAAGAAAGGGTAGAAAAGTAAGTCTGAGAAAGTATCAGCTTTCTTGGGATCCTTATTTGGGGGAAAATAATAGATCGGTGCACAAGTGATCATTTGTTTCTGGAATCCCTTTTCCAGAAGAAATCAAGTGCCCTAAAATGATGTATCACTTTTTCCATTTTATTTTATTTTTTTAGCAAAATTATTCTCACACAAGACACAGACAAACAGGCCTAGTGTGGACCGTGGTAAGTCTTGCCCTCACATACGGTTGGAATGACTATGGAGTCCCCACATTAAACACCTTGGGTCCTGGTGTGTTCAGGGAGACTCCTGACAGAAACGCCTTCGTTTTCTTCTGGGCCCTACTGCCCAGTAGTTGAGATCAGTTTTGATATGTTCGAGGGCAGGTCCACATCTTGGAATGGAACGGAGAATGGACCTGCTTTCCGCTCTGGTGCTTGCCAGGAGCCCCTCCACGCGCACCTCTCCTGCAGTGTGAAGCGGGTGTTGAGAGGGGCGCGGGCACAGAGCCCGCAGAAGCGCTCTGCTCTGCTCTCCGGCCTCTTCTCGCAGGCTGAGTGCGGGGGAGAGAAGACCTGAGGGTGTGACTGCCGCCCCCAACTAGTTCCCAGACAGAGTGACAGGCGCAGAAAGAGGCAGGAGCTTCTTGCATTCTCACAGAG
Source organism: Miniopterus natalensis (assembly GCF_054644295.1). Classification (NCBI taxonomy): domain Eukaryota; kingdom Metazoa; phylum Chordata; class Mammalia; order Chiroptera; family Miniopteridae; genus Miniopterus; species Miniopterus natalensis. The sequence goes on along the minus strand of NC_142081.1, from coordinate 17,388,931 downwards.
CTAGCACTTCACACTTGCAGCGTTAGTCCAGTTCTCCAGCTTCCATGAGGGGCTCCATCGGAGCTGGCTCCTGGGGAGATGCAGCCATCCCCCCGAGATCCGCCGCGTGAGCTAAAAATAAAGACCACCCTTATCATTAACCCAGTTAGAGCAAAAAGGTCAGAGGAGATCACAGCCTCATTAAACACAATAAAGCAAATGAATCACACAACTTAAAACTTTACTCAAAATCAAAATAATTTAAAACCACCAATTGCTTAAATAAGGCAGAAGCCCCGTGGTGGCCACTACGTGAGCTAGTAAATCAAAGGAAACTCCAAGATCCCAGTAGAGCAGCGCAGGTGACATGCTAGGCTTCATGTAAATTCAAAATGAAATGAAACTAGTTTTGAGGGGTCATCTGGCTCCATAAAAATGGAAAAATATTCTTGTAAAGTCCTTGGGTTTAAAAATATGGTCAGGATCTGAAATTTTAAGTCTTTAATATTAATTAAGAGAAGATGTGTACTTATTAAAATATTTTATCAAATAGAGGTGAACTGAGGTCTGATTGATTGATGTCAGTGTTTGATTTGTCTTCAGCTGAACGTACCAGACTGTTAAGCCTGCACCACTCTGAGTGATACCACTTTGTCTCTGGTGGGTGCGGTGAATCTCCAGGTTAGGGTTTGTAAGGTCTCAAGCCTCTCAAGACTAGCAGGCACCTCCTGTGTCCCTACTTAAGGCTATGCCCTGTCACTGTTCACAATTTCCTGTCAGGAACATTCTTGGGGATAAATGTCAGGGTGGAGATGAGTCTGTAGCTCCATTTCCATGGTCTACACAGGCATTGGACTTGGTGCTGTTCTGGGAACTGGCCCAGAGAGCACGGCCTCAACCTAAATCCCTCTGCTGTGTTGGCAGTGGATTTATGCGGCATTACTTTTTTAATTTGCAGCTCTTGAAAGCTAATATACTTTATTTGCTGTTCAAAAATATTGCTTTATGTTTTTATACTATAAAAGTAACATGTTCTCATTATATTTTTAAAAATAGGAAATAAAAAAAGTATAAAAAAGAAGTAATTAGTCTCATCCTCTTAAAATGACGGTGCTAACAATTAGGCATATTTCATCCCCATTTTTTTCTCTAGCCACTTTTATTTTTCCAAATTTTGCATTTGGGTCTATTTTCAGCTATGATCCACTGGCTATTTTGAAGGCATTTTCTGCAGACATGGTGCTCTTTCATCTTTCCTTCCTTACTCAACAGTCGTTGGCTGTGCTGAGCACTGGGAAGCAGATAGGGAATGATTCTGAACTGTATTTGTAGTCAACTAGTTGAAGACCAGGAACAGCTCTCTTGGATCTCGTTAGCTTGTTATTTGCACTGTGAAAATCTCACACTCTTGATTTCGTAACCAAATGGAAACCGTGGACTTCATCATAGCATGATTGTTTTGAATCAGCTTGGAGTTCCTACAACCGTGATAACATATACCACCTACCCCCCAAATACAGGTGCACATACAACTTTACATATATTTGGGGAAAAGTTAATGGTGGGAAGTTTCACATAAAATGTACAATGTCAATATCATAAGTAGGGGGAGGTAGAAGAGCCTGAAATGGCACCTGTGGGCTCACGTTTTTCTCTTGACCACTCCTAGGTGATTTTCCAACGCCGGATGCCACACCAGACCTAAAAATCTAGGGTTCACAAAGCAATGGGATTGAGAAGCCAACTGCTTACGGCTGTGAGAGGAAACCTCTCCTGATTCAGGAAGGGTTGGCAGGGAGGTGGGAATGGGTTCCCAAGGCATGGTTTTAATTGGCCAGAAAAACGTATCTTCTTATGAACTGATTATCTCACTGACATGTGGCCTAACAAGGGATTGTCACACCCTAAACTCTATGCATCTATCTAAAACTAATAAAACAACCATTTCTCCATCTGCTTAAAATGATTTCTGAAATATAAGTTTGATTTTCTTCTTTGATTAGAAAAAAAAACCTGACAAATTTAGAAATAAGATGATATATGTGCTTAAGGAAGAGGCTACTCCCAAACAGGAGGTTTAAAAGCTAATTATTGTTTCTGTTATTATTATTATGGGGGGGGGGGAGAATTTCCAGGCAGCCAAAGCAGAAATTTCCTAACCTTGCTTTTGCTCCACCTATTGAGCTATTATATCAATGCTTAGTAATATGTCAACAAGATCCCTGCCTTGGGAACCTTCAAATGAAGTAACTCAGCCTCTTTTACTGAAATGCTATTATGAGGAAAATCTAAGCCCAGCTTACTGACCACTGATTCTTTGGTTGTGAGAATAGCTCAGAGGAGCTTGCAGCTGAAGGTCTCTCTCGTTTTTCCTTGGCCGACCTCTTCTTTACTTGTCCTTCCTGAGATCATAATAAACTACTCATTGGTAGTTGATGGGGGTTTGCCCCACCTTTCCAGCATTCTCCCCAGTGCATCTCTTAGTTTACCTTGTGTTTGAAATGCAGAAACCCACGCCTGGGGGGACCCTGGAGAGAACAGCAATGCCAAAAGCTCTGCGAAGCTGAACGTCCAGCCTCAGGGGTGAAGTCTGAGCAGCGCTGCTCGCACTGCCCTGGGCTCTCTGCATGGGACTGTGGTCAGGCGGGTCCCTTGTGTGAAGAGCAGGGGGCTCAGCAGTGAACTGGAAAGTCTTTCCCATTTGACTCCTCTAGCACTTGGTGCTCTTCTACGCCTCTAACCTCACCTGATTGCTCCGCATTTTCTGTAAACCTGCAAACCAGGGGGTTAGAGGCTGCTGTGCATTTGTGTGCTGCACAACTCAATTCACTTGGTTTGGAATGTCTCTTCCCCTGGTGCCCAAGGCCCAGCCTGCAAAACCAGACCTTATAGCCGTGTCGTCAAAGCCTGACTAGAATGTGAATACTTAGAGGGCAGAGACCGTGGGACAGAAAAAGCTCCAGTAAGGATTCAGTTGAATTGACAGAGCCAGGAGACTAACCCCAAGTGCACTGTGTACCAGGAGGAGTGAATTGGTTTCCCAAGAGTGACATCTGTCCCCCAACGTGTCCTGTTTGCAACAGGGTTTTTTTTTGTGTGTGTGTGTGTGCTTTGTTAACCTTCATCTGAGGATACTTTTTTGATTGATTTTTAGAGAGAATGGAAGAGGGGAGGAGCGGGGGAGAGAGAAAGAGAGGGAGAAACATCCATTGGTTGCCTCCCACACATGCCCCAACTTGGGCCAGGGATCAAACCTGCAATCCAGGTACCCAGGTATGTGCCCTTGATAGGGAATCAAATCCTCGGCCCTTCGGTGCCCAGCTAACACTCCAACCACTTAGCCACACCGGCCAGGGCACAGCATGTTTTTTTAAACATTTGAAATTCTGTGATGTTTTCAGGAGGGTCATGTGCTTCAAGTTTTGCCTCAGGCTCCGTTGCTATTTATTATAGCAAGCTTATTCACACATTTATGAGACCTGCCAGGCTCCTGGAGATATTTTGATATGTGGCTTGGCCTTTCTGGACCTCACTAAATCTCTCTAGAATGCAGTTTTCTCATCTGTAAAATTGCCATCACACCTGCCTACCTACGTCATGAGACCTTCTGATGATCCGAGGAGGTAATGAGAGCAAAAGCACTGTAAAGATTACAGAGTGCAACATAAATAGACTCTATTATCATTAAATTCATTAATAGTATTATGATTGTTATTGGGATGATATTGAAATGTGATCAAACCAAGCTTAGTATATGTAGCAAACCTTGACTTTCATCTAATGAACTTCCATCCTTTGACCAATCAGCAGACCAGCCTAAAACCTTCAGAATGTTACATTTCTGAGCACGTTTCATTTTCTCTTTATATTCCCTTGTGGATTTCTTGTGAGTATACAAAGACTGAGAGGCCACTGCAGAGGTCGCCTTTCATTCAAGAGGTTGCGGGAGTCCTATGCATTGTCAAGTTCTGGGCTTTTTTCTCCTCAACACAAAAAATCGGTGTCACACGGAGCATCCCTTCTTCATTGGTGACCCTTGCTTTCTCTACAGTGAGCACCCACCCAAAACTGGAGAAGGGAAATCTGAAAACCTGTGCTTTGGAATGGCAGCACCCGTCACAGGCTCTTCCAAACCTTAAAATATATTTAGCTTGTGATTATTATGAATATTTACTGTGTAATTTAGTGAAATATGAAGCAAAGTGATAGAAAAAATACAGGCTATAAGAAACTCATGGAACTGACTGACTGAGTGCTCATTCAAAAACAAGCCATGAAAGATGGTCACTAGGTGTTTTCTATCCCTCTGTCATTTGAATACCATTTTTGTCATCTCCACTTACCACCTGTGCTATTATTTATTTATTAGTCTTCTTTAAGTTGACTTCTTTTACTTAACAAAAAAAGATACATTTAATTTAAAAGTGAAATGAATATATAACCCTAAGGTAAATTGAAAGCCAGTATCACTTCTTATAAGTAAAGTATAATAAACAAGAAAAAAATACATTACACATTAGCTGTCTATTGTAGCCAGCTGAAAGTCATGGCCTACTCTCTCCTTATTTAAAAATAAAAGGAAATTTTGATGAAGTATTAAAAAGCTCTTAATGCCTTTTAAGCACCAGCTTTCTATATGACAAAAAAGGGGAAAAAAAGAAAACAATGATTTTGCATATGTATAATTTGGCATGACTTAGTATTTCCTTCATTATGACTTCAAATCTTTCAACATATCAAGCATAGTAGTCACAAACATTGTGATATTTATTTATTCTGACGGAGTGTGGACATTTCATCTTCATCTCCGGATGTTTTCAATAATGTGAACTATATTGCTATGAGGTTAAATTTTTTTAAGCTTTATTTTTAAATCTTTTTCTTGCCTCATTTCTTCATTAAAGGAATTGAGGACTTGGTTTCTTTAAGCCAAAGTCTTTATCATAAAAAACAAAACAACAACCACAACAAAGATCCACTAAATGACTATTCAGATCCCAGCAGAAATGCTTTATAGATATTCTAGCTTGGTGCTCACAACAGCTCTGTAAAGCGAATGCTTATTTAAGTGCCCATCTTACTGATGTGGATGGAGCACGAGGCTTACAGGGGATTTATTCATTTGCCATGATCACACAGCTAGTAAATCAGACCATCTAATCCCTGAGCCTGAAGCCTTAACCCTTCCTAAAATCTCACTGCTTAAAAAAAAAAAGTATTACTGAGTATGGTAGGAAGCCATATTTATTGTTTTTTTGGGAGAAAGTATGTTAATAGTCTACCTCACTGAAATTAAGATTGACATTCTGAAATTGTTGTACCACTGAAAGATCAAACTTGTGAACTTTGCAATTTGGATTTGGACTCAGGAAGCAAGGTAAACAAACATACAACAATAACAAAAACAATTTTGCAGACCATTTTATGGGGGGTTTTACTCCCCTCCTTTTTTCCTTTCACCTCTCTCCCCCCTCAGTGTGGTGCCATGTTAGAGTCCTTAGCACGATGCTATTTTATTAACAAGACTGAGACAAATGTGGGAGTAAGCCTCTGAGGGAATTCACAGAGCAGGGAAAAGTAAAAATTCCACAAGTCCACAGAACGCAGGTGAAGAAGACTTTGTTTCGAGTTGGCAGCAGTCACTCCCACCAGCCTTCGCTCCCTGCCCTTTTGTCATCACCTCATTCGCATCCCACGTCCTTTGAGGCAGGGGCCTGGGCCTCAGGACTGCTGACATTGTGGGCCTGTGCTTCTTCATTGTGAATGGCTGTCTTGAGCATTGTAGGGTGTTTAGCAGCATTCCTGGGCTTTCCCTGCTAGATGCCAGTAGCAACCCCCCAGTTCTGACAGTAAAAAAATACTATCAGGCTTTGCAAAATTGCTGCTGGTTAAGAATCACCGCCAGGGGTTACCTAAGCTCACGGTACTTACCTGCTTATGTTGCTGTTAATTGGTATCTGCTATTGTTGCTTTCACTGTTGTTGTTGCTTTTTGCTTTAGTCAAGGTTCTTCTCTGCCCAGAGAGTAGACACACTTAGGACCCTTTAGATCTTCACAAAATCTCTCTTGATTTCAAGGTATAGCAAAGAGGTAGGAAAATGCTGGCATTATTAGCATGTGTATCTAAATGTTTTCACTTTGCTTTCAGCACTGAATCTACATTTGTCTAAGATTGCCTTCTCAAAGAAGGATACTTTCCCAGGTGCTAATCCTGCACAGTGATTTCCAGAAGTGGATGGGAGCCTTACCAGGTTGAGCTGGCCCGGAGTCCCTGCGGAAACCAGAAAATAAATGCACATCACTGGGATTGCTTTCTGGCTATTCTGAGCTTTCCAGAATTCCAACAGCCTTTTTTTCCCCACCAGAGAAAGCAGCAAATCCTCGTCTTGGCTTATCATGTGGTGACATGAGCCAGGAGATACCATACTCATAAATCCAGTTTAGATTGTGATAGTTGTCCTATTAGGAAAACACTCCTGAAACCTTTTGGAGCCCCCCAGAGATAGGGGCCATCATTTGATGGATAGGTGACTCGAATTTTAAATCAACAATGCCATTTTAATTCTTACCTCTTAGACTGGTAAGAAGAACTTGGGCTAATTGGTTGGGAAGGGTGTTGGAGAAGATGAAAGTGAAAATACGAAGAAGGGGTTATAACAGAAGTCTTGAGAGAGATTGTAGTCTTCAGAAAGATTTAATAAGAGAAAGGTGTTTGTGATGGAATCTAACGTGCACCAATTTTCACCTGTTGCCCCTTGGAAAGTGCCTAATTGCATGATCTTTCCTAAGATTCTGCTCTGCTAGGAGCACGTCCTGTTTTGGAAATTGAGACTTTGGTTACCCTGAAAAGATAATTTTTATCTCTGTTTTCATCATGGTCTCCTATTTTCAACTCTTTACTCAGCTTTTACTTACATGCATGTTTATTCCTCCACCTTATGCCTGGAGACCTTCCCTTAGATTTCCCCTCTTTAGGAAGTTTTTCTTTCTACTTCCCTACAGTCACAACCAGTGTTCAGTTCAAGTCGTGAATGAAAGACTCTAGTAAGGTACCCTGCACCTTCATAAAGCACAGATGTTATAATTCATCGATACTTTGATATAATTTGCTTTAAGGCAGTACACCTGCAAATTTAATAGTGATATTAATGAACTGTTTAATGTGGAATAAATTTAGGGTAGAGATCCTTTTGCGAACCTTATAAATACCTAGTCTTATGATGAATGAAGCTGATCCACTTTTTAATCCTTCTGCCCCAGCAGAGAAATATTCATTGGGACACATGGTTTAATGTTATTATTTATTAAAATTGACTTGTTTTACCTACTTCCTACACCCTTCTTTACAACCATCACTTTTTCTGTCTTATGATGATTGATTATCGACCAGTCCCAGCTTTGAGGATAGCAGCATAATTAAATAGTTATATTCATCTACATACATGCCCTCCTTACCTGTGGGAATTGGGGACACTGGTTGACTCCAGTGAAGAATCATCCATGGGTAATTTTAAGTGAGTTGGATAGTTTAGGGCTGCAGATACTTTTAAATGTCATCTATTGGGGGGCTTCAAAATAAAATCCCATAAAAAGAGATGCATTATAGGATATAATGCTACTAGGAATCATACGTGTTAGCAACTCAGACCTGTTTAGAACCTTTTGAGACTCAGAGGAGTGGAATGACTTGGAGGAAATTCCTACAGCTGGCTAAAAGAAGTCGAGGCAACCTCTTCATTTTGGGGGCTATTACCCAAAGCTTTTCCTTGTGAGCCTTGGGCCTCTGCTGCAATGCTACACTTTTCGAGTGCAGCGTTGCTTCCCAAAGGGCCCCATTTCAAACAACAAACAGTATCAGGGGCTTCTTAGATGTCAACAGGTATGTTGAAGCTGCAGTTTTTAAGCCTAGAACTTTGAAGTAAAGATCTAAGAAGAAAAATTAAAACTTTACACAAATTCTTTTTTTACTAGTTTATTGATTTTTAGAGAGAGAGGAAGGGAGAAGAGAGAAAGCTCGGTGAGTGCAGCATCAGTACGCTGCCTCCAGCAACCCCCACCAGGGACCGAGCCAGCAAACCAGCAACCCCTAGGTACGCTGGAGGATGCCCGACCAACTGAGCCACACCTGCCAGGGGAAGTTCTTAATCTTAATTATTCTGCAAGTGAAATTTTCATTGCCATAGTGACTTTGGCCCTCTCTCTGACCTGGATCCCCTCTCCCAGCTTTTTAAATGAGTCCATTCTGTGCAGTGCCTAGCATAATTCTGCAAATTCTGTTGCTTTCTTTACCTGCGTCTTTACACATGGTTTCTGATTGTGCTTACAGGGCACATTGAACTACACACATCCTCTCGCTTTAAAATCTGTCACCTAACAAGCAAAGCAAAATCCTTCCCCCCTGTGCTGAATGGGTGGCTGTTCTTTGCACATACTCACGTTGAGGAGGTGTTGTATAACATCACTTGTTCTTTTTTTAACGTGACTCACGACAAAATTACCCCAACTTTCCGTAATCTCAAGGAAAGAAATGAAAAACACTTACCATCTGCAATTTACTGCCTTTTACCTGAAAAATGAGATCTAAAATGATACTCAGATACTTAAGAGGCTTCACGTGTTATAGGCAGAGGGTGACAGATGGCACCTGTTGGCTAGCACAACACAAGAAGGGAGGGCAGAACCAAGTGGACAGTGGTGTGGAGGAGCTTGGGAAAGGTCATGACCATTTTTAAACCAGAAATAAATAATTATTTTCTATAGTCTCCAAATAGCCAGTTTATGGATGTCCTCGGCGACACACTGCAATAGGTCTATCGAGAGGGAGCAGCAAATAACAATGCGGGGGAGCTTCTCTTCTGTCTGTTGGTGAGGGAACTATCCTCACATTTAATTTTAAGCCACACAACTTGGAATGCTTACCCAATATAAGACTCTTGTTCTTCTGTTTCAGATAATGCATGAACTTGAATTTCTAGAACTAGAGGTTATTTTTTCTCTTTTAAATATTTCACCTTAGGGATGGGGGAGCCAAGAGGGCCAAGGGGAGCGTTTCCTTGAGACATATTATTATTCATCTGTGACATGTAATTTTGAGTGAATATTCATGAAATTGATACTGGGAAGAGTATATGTATATGCTTTTTAATCCCAGACTCTAGAAATTTCTACATTTGAGGATTTCAGAGAATTTCACCATAAACTTTATGCTGAAGAAGCATTTGATATCCAACTGCTTCCATCGGCTTTTTCCAGTGTATGCCATGAGGTAGAACTATCCCGATGGGTATATCTTTGACATACAATGATTGTGTGAATTGATTTCAACAATGTCGCGTTTAGAAAGATTAAAAGAACAGATGTGGTTGGGCGTGTGGTTAAGGATGTGCAGTGTGTGTTTTGAAATATCTCTTAAATTACAAGGATGTGGGCGATACCATTCACTCACTGTTGAAAACCTCTCAGTTGGACAAAGACAAGCATTTGCTTTGTTCCATGAGGAGTTTCATATGTGACTTAGACCGGCAGAGCTAAGCCTGCGGTCTGGAGACAGCCTTTGCTGTGGGAGAGGGAGCTGTCCGCGGTCCTGAGTGCCTTAACTTTTAATGAGGAGGGACGCGGGATGCCAAGCAAAGTGAGTGGGGTCCCTGGACCTCCATGAACTTTAGTAATAAAGGCACTGAAATACTGGAACCCCATGGAGTTTAGCTAAATAAGCCCAACAACATCTAAACTTCAGGTTCAGCTATAAAATTAGAGCCCCATGGTTTATCCCAAGGCAGTAACTTTCAAAGGGAGTTTTGAATGAGCCTTCTAACAGCAGTTACATTACCTAAGACAAGAGTTTGGCTATTTTTTAAGGCAAGCAGGGTTAGACCTGATCGCTACTTTAATTACCAAATCTAATGACGGAGCCAGGTGCTGTGATACTGAGGCTGAGGCTCCCTGCTCCTCTCTTCTCCCCTTCTCTCCTCCCCCCTCCCCCCTTTGCCTTGTGCCCCCCTTCACTTTTTTCTCCTGTCCCCTCCCCTCATTCTCTCTCTCCCCTCCATCCCTCCCATCCTCTGCCCTTCTCTTTTCTTCCCTCTTCCCTTCTGTCTCTCGACATGTCTCTGTAGGCCTCTCTTTGATTTAACTCTGAATTGGCATTCGCATCTGGTAACTCAGGGATAGAGGTCTTTATGAGTTTCACCGTTCACAAAACATTTATCAGGATCATGGCGGAACATATAGTTACTCTGACACCATTTGCAAAAAATAACGTACTGGGACTTTGAGAGACAGCCAGTTGCGCAGTTACCGGCTACCTCCACAGAGGCTTCATCGGCTTTCAGGCGCCTCCTCGGCAAGCATCCGCACTGCGCCCTCGAAACAAGCGCTGTGCTCCGCTCCAGTGTCGATGAATGGAGATTACAGGGAGCTCTTTGGGATCATAAGGGAAATAAATTCTTTTATGAGAATGGAAAACGTGGTCTCTTTTGGTATCAATTAAATTACCTATCTTCTTTTACCAGAGTGATGAACCAGAGTTTATGGGAACCACAGTCTAATTAAATCACTGGCCACCGTGTCTTCTACCCTAAGTGAGATACAAATAGCTACCTTCCTGGCCTGGTACTGGTATAATAAATGCAGCTATGATCTGCCAGGTCTGAATTCTTTTTGCCCTTGGTACGCTCTGTTCACCATCATTTTAAATGACCTCTTTTTCATTCCCCCTTTTTATTTAATTTAGTAAGCTGAAGTCTCATTGCATGAACTATGTAAATATTGTAACTGAATTACTGCCTGTTTACTTAACTCATTACAGAAAACCATGATAAGCTTTTTAATTACAAAATTAGCTCTGCCAAATCAATTTCTTTCATTTAATGGACTGAAAAACATGGCACAACAAGGATACAATCATGCCCCTCTCTCATCCTTTTAAAGAGTACTCTGTTTCCAGAACTAATTGTTTTAAAAGAATAGCAACAACAACGCAAGAGCCCTGCTGCTACCCTGTCTGGTCCTGTGTGTCTCCTTTAAATTGTTAAACCCTACTGCGCCCACTCAGCCAACGCTCATAATATCCTCTTGAACCTACACATTGTTCTCAGCCTTGTCGTGAACAGCCTACCCTGACCTGTCTAGCTTTTTACCTACCAGCTTATTTCTGATCTTTCTGATGACTAATCCTATGACTGAGCTTTTTGTATAACACCTTGCATCACTCTTTAGATCTATTACTCATCACTTCTTTTTATAAGATAACCCTCTCAGCAGTCATTTATAGGTCTCAGTTACACACAATCTTGGGCCTGTTAGCATAGCTTTACATTTCTGCTAATTCAAGACCAAGCTCAAGGATGCAAGCCTGTAGTCTATGTGTATATATATATTTCTTTGTTTCCTCCATTTTCATTGTAAAGAGTAATATTTAATCAGTTTGGCTCACGTGTCTACTTGAATCATTTAAATTTGGCTTTATTTAATTTAATAAATTTGGAAAAAGTTATAGAATATGACCACTTGTGGAACCATCCTAATTTTCATTGAGAAACTTCTGGGATATTTTACCCCAATGTTTCTGAAAAGCCACACCCCTGGTCAAATCTAGAGAGGAGTATTTGGACGAAGAGGCCATCCCTTATAGAAAAGAGAAAGAATATCTATGAGGGAAATTCTTATTCTTTCTCCTTTATTCATGCCTATTCCCCACAAATGAGATTATGTCTACTGTTGTCTGATTACCCTTATTTCAGAATCTCAAGCTAACAAAAATTAATAGGTCGTCCCACAGAAAAGTTGTAGTCATCATGAGTTTTCTGAGTTTGTCTGAACATTTGACCAACAGTGTCCTCACTGAAATTTTGATGGTTTCTTTCTCTGGAGGAGGTCAGATGCCCATGAAAACAGACTTAGAAGATTTTTGCCTATGGCTAGAAGATCAAGAGAAAACATTGAAAACTATGGGTTATTTGTATTGTAGCACATAATTTGGGAACTATAAATCCAGGAGATCAAACATTTTTCTTCCCACTAATGTGTAAGATTAGAATTGTCTTTCATGTGTTTACAGATACATTGCCATTCATTACATAAATTCTTTCTTCCAACATCCCTCATTTTGGGCCAGACTCTGGTGGTTGAGTTGAAAATGGCCATCGTGTAGTAAGAAGTGGTTTATGAAGAGCAACATATTTCATTGGCTCTTCTATTAGGAACTCAGCCCCTCTCCTCATGACCACCGACTGCTGGCTCTTACTACTGCCTGAAGTGGCATAATCATTAATTCAGAAGTCCGCTGCTTTTCTCTGCGATGCTGTAGGGCAGTGTGAGACAAGTCTGTCAAGGAATGAGAATGAACCTTTGATCTATTTGGGGTCTAAAGATGTCATAACTGTGAATTACAAAGTTCTGACACAATGAACTCACCTCAGAAAAGGGTCTTCATGGAATTAGAGTTGCATTTTTTGTCTTAAAGATTCCACTCTCATGCTCTCTTATATGTTCTCATTAAAGCAGGGATCCAACTTCCTGATCTAGTTTCTGTGAATTTACACACACACACACACACACACACACACACACACACACACACACACAGCATTTCAACCTTTTGGGCTTGCTTTGCAAATAGCCTTTATGTCATGATGCAGAGCACTGCATGAGACATTTCTCCTTGAAAAGAGACAGCTAGTTTTCCCCAGTGCAGTCATGAGACTGCATGTGACTAACGTGTTTGCTTGTATGGGGAGGGGTCTCCATTCTCGGGAACCATAATGTCAGGTTTCATATTGTCTGAGATCAGCTCTCTTTGGAACCAACCATGTACCACTTTCTCTCCCAATCGCCTTCCCTGCTGACCATAACTGGTTATACAATCCTGCGTCTTCTATTATTCTGACTGCTGATCCGTGCCTGATGGCTCTGCCAGGTCTCACAATGCCACAAGCTTTTGATTGCTGCACTCTAAGCTGCTTAATAAGACAATTAAAAACGATTTACAAATGGCCTTCTCTATGCAACTGGGGATTGGGGAGAGAATGTTCTCTGTGCTGCAATATTAAAAACCCATGTCCTTTTACAGTTTCTCTGGAGCTGCCTTTAATTCCAATACTGGTTTACTGACTTCTTGGGGATTTTTTTGTCAAATATTATTTTACAATAGTTCCTTCTAAATCAGGTATATCTGGAAATCATTCAAGGGATGTGTTACTGAAACTGGATTGTTCTGAAAGCTTCTTCCTTGCAGTGGGGAGAAGAAAACTGCCTAGAAATGGGAGCAGTCAGAGGCAATACAAATAGCTTTCATCAAGCTGCCTTATTCTCAGTCTGAGGGTCAAACCTAATTTAATCACTGACACATCCATCCTGATCCATTTCCTCTCTTTTCCTCTTTGCTCTTACTGTTGATTGACCAAAATGGGCAGATTTCCCAAAGATTCTATTGTGAGTCACACAACCGTTCACCTATAGAAAATGGAAATATATCAGAATTAATGGCCTTGGTATTTTGAATATGACAACTGAAAAATTAAGATAGAATCTCATTTTGTCTTGTATGTGTTGAAAGTGTTCATTATTTGGTTTTATTTAGTTGAGTTTTTTTATGAGTAAAAATTGATATTGACCCAAATATTAAGAAGAATCTCTATTTTTAGTGCTGAGATCCAAAGATTAACAAGCCTGGCATTGACTGAATTGTTGCAACTTTTCTTGGAATGGGTATATGAAATAGATTTTCAAAAGAACAAATTTTGAAGCCAGATATCCATGTATTTCATTCTTGTCTCTGTTCATTACTAAAGTCTTAGATGTTGGGCAAGATGCTACATCCATCTGAGATCCCATTTTCTCATCTATAAAGTGAATATACTCGTGCTGAAGGTTCAGGTTTGTTATGAAGATTGCATAAGGTGGTTTATGTAAAGTGCCTGGTGCACAGTAGGTGCTCAGGAAATGTTAACTTCCTTTAATCCTCCCACTACATTCTGGAGCATGGATGAAGTGGGTTTTCTTGCTGTCTATGGCAGTCATTCTCATGATATATCCTGGTGTATGCTGCGAGATGCTTAGTGGTTTGACTATGAGATTGCTGTCTCAGCACAACACAATATTTTATGACATACTTTGAAAATTAACCCCTCCTAGGTGTATCAGTAGACTAGTCTTGTTCTATTTTTAAGTGATGTGAATGGCAGAGTGATGGTGGCATATATGTTTTGGAAGACTTTTCTTTTTCTTTCTTTATTATTTTTATAGAACTTTTCACAATACCCTGCTCATTGAACTAGCACCAAAATAAAACCCATAAACATGTCACTGGAAGCCAGGGACCACTGACCCACTTACATAGTGTGGATGGTTCCTTTGCAGATTGTCAGCCCTGAGATTAGGGGTAAGAAGATAAGCGTGGTATACTTCAGAGTTCTTCTTAGATTCTCTAACTCTGTTTCTGCCTCCATGACTCTGTAGATTCCTGTTCACCTGAGGAGCCCCCTTAATTGAACAGCTTGTGGTGGATGACCAGCCTTGACCTTCAGGCACTATTCAAAGTCCAGGACTCAGAGAGCAAATCCTTGGCAAATACTTCTCATCAGAACAGCCCCTCTGACCGTCCCTGCTCTCGATTCCTTATGTGTTATTCCCACCAGATTTTTTACACCTAATCTTTGCTCTCCTAGGTGTCAAGTAGTGGATCAGCATCAGCCATTCAGCCAGCAGCATCTGCGGAAGTGTCAGGGACCGTCTGTGCTCTCTCTTTCCCATCCAGGACAGCCTTAAACCTGCCCTTCTTCTGTGCCTTCCGGAAGGCTCATCTGAGAGAAAAGAGATGGCAAGTCAGCCCATGACTTAACTATTTGAGTTAAACAGAAGCAATGACAATAGAGGCAAAAGTATCCAAGGCTTTTAAGCTAGGCCTTGTGAGTCACCTTCCTTGTCTCACCACCTCACTGGGCCTCCCAGGCCTCGCATGCCACACCCTCGCACTGTGTCTCTGCATTCACCCCGAGGTGGGGAGAAGGGAAAGTCTCTCGCGAGAGATGGCACAGGGTAGCGTTAGCACGGGGACCTCTTTCCGCCAAAAGATGACAAATGCTGTCTTTGTGTCCTACCATCGTTTTCTTGTCATAGTCTCAACCGAGCACAGTCACATAAGCATATGTACCATGAGTTTAGTTTTTAGAGGAAGATAGTTGATATCCATATATCAGATCTCACGGATCAGATGGCTGCTATAAAAGAGAGAGGCTCTCTTATTCCGTACTAAACTCAATAATTTAGGATCTTCTCTGTCAAATATCTAAAACTCTGTTTATATATTTAGTAACATGTCACCTTTGGAATAAATTTATAGTGGCATGAACCATTTGAGGTGCTCGCTTTTCCTGTCATGATAAACCTGAGCTCCTCTCCCCGTCGCCCTGCTTACCTGTGAGAACCCTCTCACTTCACGAGCTAATGTCACTGCCCGCTTCTTCGCTCCCCCTACCCGGTCTGGTCCCCTTGTCCCACCGCCCTGTCAAGCTTGTTCGCCTCCGCCTTCTTCCCGCAACCTGTAATGCTTTTGCTTTGTTTCCTACCTTAGCAAATATGACGTATCCTTTGAAAGTCACTTCGGGTCTCTCCTGGCCATAGAAACCATCGCTCATGGCTCTTAACTGCACTGTATCGTGCAGCGCAGTGCCCAAACCTGTACTGTTTCATGTATTTCCGCGCCTTCGCATCGCCTCCTTTATTCGAGCACAGATTCCTAAAGTTAAGAGAACGTGGAGACTGTGGACGCTTCTCCCGTTCAGGAGATGTCCTCACATACTGAACGCGGTGCATGGACTGAGCAAGGGCTTATTGTTTGGCTGGCTGGTGGCTGGCTTGCTCGCCTGGGTGGAAGTTGATTCCCTCATTGCTCAGAAATGGTCTTTCAGACTACAGTTTACGGATGCTCCCTCTGACCCCAGCCCTCAGTTATCTTTTGCAATATATTGATTTACTCCATATACTTTGCCTTAGATTATAGTATGGTAGTTACTGTGAGAGATTTGTCTCTAGATTTGATGATGGTGATGATGATAGCCTTTGGGTGTGAAAATTGAGATTATGTATTATGATCAATTTTCAATTAACCAGATAGTTATCGAGTTCCAGAACTGTATACTGGAATATTAGCAAAGGAAGCTATATCCATTCATCTTAAAGACCTTAAAAGAAGAATAAATTGTATACCCAAAGCTAGTGTTTCGGGAAGGTTAATGAAATCGCAATTAATGTGGTGAAGGGTGGAAATGTAATCAGAGGGGGCATCTCAGAGAAAGATTTGGAATTGCTGTGGGCCTGTTAGTTTATCTTGACTGGATTTCAATGCTAGGAGGTAACAAAAGGTGATAAGAGGCACCTAGATCCAGCAGAAGTTGGTTTTTCTAAATAAGCTGGAATTGAAAATGAAGCCTTGGCTGGACTTACACATTGTATCTGAAATGTCTTCATCTTGGTCCCATTTATGTACAGAAGAAAACCCAAGTTAGCTATAGAAGGTGTTCGCTAAGACCAGATCTCTCTCTTGGTCCACAGGGCCATGCTTTTTGCTTATGTTAACTCTAACGGTCCTGCACTTTCACTCCCAATGAAGTAGTGCCTGTCTCACTAGAAAAGTGGTCTCTTTTTGATTCAACCCAATTGAAACAGGGAATTGTGGGGCTTTTTTTGCCTTCCCTAGAATTATTATAGAACCTCTGTTTTAGGTCATTCTCTACTTTGTCTCTCTGCCTGTATTCTAATTCCTGTGCAATCCATTTTCCTACCTTCCCTTCCTCAGGACTCCCATTCATTAACTCTTGCTCTGGGCCCTGTGGAATCCATCCTCTGGTGTACACAAATCTCCTATAATCTTTTTCCTGTAATTTCTTAGTTGAAATTGGTTTCTCCTCTTGGTTCTACTTTCCCTTGAAACCCTTGCTTCTAATGAAGTCAAGTGGACTCTGTATTGATATGGCAATTGTCATTGAGCAGATCTCTCTCCCCCATTGACTTTTGTGCTCTCTGATTAAGCTACATTTGGAGGGATAAATGTCTCCCTTCCATAGTGGCATAAGTACTTTGTTTCCTTGACTTTTGACATTCCATCTTTGACAAAATTTAATATTTTAGCACTTCATTATGTTGTTGTGGATTCCATGGAAGGGTCCAGACCCAGAAGGAAACCTGAGGTACAGGAAAGGAAACAGAGATAGGAAAGACACACCAGTGGGAGGTTACCAAAGCATTCCTAAATAGAGTAATTACAGGCCCATCGACAGGTGAGTTTGTGATTTTAGAATATATCTTTCTTTGGTTAGATTGGCTTAATAATCAATAGAGACCAATCCTAAATGTGTATAAGATTGCATGACTCTAGCTGGGGTAGGCATAAGCTGGCACGTCATTTCCATAATGCAAGATTTTAAGCTCCATGAGACAATAGTGTTCCTCACTTAGAAAAGCATCTTTTATATTACATATTTTGGTTGCATTGGGTCAAATTAAATTTACTGCAAGTTTAATATTAATCCTTTGGTGGACACTTCTTTGCTGAGTATCTATTATGGGAAAGCTGTTGGGCTAGGACAGACAGGTATACAAAGGAAACATGAGGCCTTATTTAGCATTCTAGAAGTCTGTGGTATAGCTGGGGAGAAGAAACATCCAGTGAAAAGTTTCAGTGAGACTTAGACAAAGTATTTAATCTCTCTAAGAAGTAGGCTTTTTCATATGCAAATGAAGAATTGAAGTTGATCTTCTAGTTTCCTTATGATTCTAGAACCCGAAGTATAGTAGCCGTTAATGCCTTCATTTTCACGTCAAATGAGTACCATCCATAATAGATACTATGGGTTTGCAGAAAAGAATCAGACATCTGGAAGCTGGGATAGATATTTATGGAAGTGTTGGAAGCTGCACCTTCCCATAAAGGACAGACTTGGATGGAAAGTTATTCCCCATCACTGAAGAGCCTTGGCAAAGGTGTGGAGAGAGTACACTACCGGAATTTTTTGGGGGGTGGGGAGGGCGCGGGAAAGTTCAGCATAAAGTCCATCTAGAACTGCCCTGCTGTTTCCCACTCTAGATTTCCCTACATCTCCACATTTTTTTCTTCATTTTTAAGAATCTATTTTAGTCATACCAAATATCTTAAAGGAACCTGTGTTCAATCTAATACAATCCCTATAGAAATTTGAGGCACTCAGAATTTCAAGAGAAGGTTATGATTTCTTGATGCCCAGATGAACCCAAGCTCTTGAGTTTGGGGTACTAATTGGGGGGCTCCCTGAATCACTGCTCACATCTCAAAGGACTGTCACATCTCAAAACAATACTGTCTCCAGGACAAGATTATTTCTTCTTTAAAGCATGTTTCTGAGGAGGAGGGAAATGCAAATAATCCTTTCAGGAGAGGTTTAAGCACATAGACTCCTCACTTAGGGCCCAATTAGTAGGAAAACCCACTATACAGGGTTCCATTCTGCCTGTGAAATTACTTCAAAAGACATGCACTGGCTTCCCCCAGGCACAGAAGCAGGATCCGTGCTTCAATTCTGACCCTAATTAAACCTTTACACAAGCTCTTTGTGTGGCTCTCCATTGAAGAAGGGGCAGGTAGAGGGAAGCGCAAAGTGCCTTTGCCCTTGTCTCTTCCTGGGGTAGTGCGCCCAAAGTTCTCTCTCTCCTTTTTGGAACAGGGACGGGGCAGGGGGTGTTGGATTTGAAGTAAAGTCACAAGGCGTTATTGCAGCGGTACTTGTATAAAGCAGTTGTAATGAATGCCCTGGAATCATTCTAGCTTCTTGCTTACCTCTTATGGGAGCCTCATTACACTTCCTGGCACTTGACAAAACCAAATTCGCTGAAGGGTATGGCCCAGACATGGGCCACAGTCCATTCCGCTATAATTATTTCAGCACCATGCGCAATGGTACCATCCTGGGGAATAGGGCAGGGGTTCACCCCACATTTAACTGTAGACAGCGCTTTCTGATGCGTGGGGTGTTCAGGCATCGTCCTTTTGCTCTCCCTCCTCACTGCTCTCTTGGCTGATGTTGAGAATGTACGAGAACAAAACTGTAGCCGAGGGAGACAGGCCTGCATCGGAGGCTTATGCACCTGCTCCTCAGAGGGGCAAGTTCTTCACTGGTTTCATTCAGTTGGTTGTTTCCTGTCCCATCGGGAAAACCATCCCAGCTGGAGCAAAATTCAGCAGGCTCTTGATGTGTGCAACCGGGACTTTCAGGAGTCAAAGGAAGGTAAGTGTACATCTCAGTGTACCTAAAACCAAGAAGAAACATTTAACTTTATCTTGCAATGATCTTAAAAATATAAGGAAA
Organism: Miniopterus natalensis; assembly: GCF_054644295.1. Classification (NCBI taxonomy): domain Eukaryota; kingdom Metazoa; phylum Chordata; class Mammalia; order Chiroptera; family Miniopteridae; genus Miniopterus; species Miniopterus natalensis. The sequence continues at coordinate 17,369,615 of NC_142081.1, read as the reverse complement.
CATTCTAGATATGACGTGCTGAGCATAGGAAAGACCTCTTTATTGATGGGAGCATATTTTAAAATATCTTCTCACCTTGAACGTCTGGGCTAATTATTCTTAATGCCTCTGCAAGGAAGCGAGTCATAAATGAAGAAACACTGGGGGCAGGTTGCTGTTGAGTAGCAATAACCTGCTAGGGATCATGCGAGGACCCAGGAGCTAGGCAGCCCTAAGGTGGAGCTTCAGTTGCCTTTATCTGTTGAATGAAGAGGGAAGCAATAGCCCTCAAGGCATCATTAAAAAGAGATAAATTTACCCTCTTACTCCTCAGGTCTGTTATGATAAGTTTATCTTTCTTATCTTATTGCATTTACTTTTAACAATGTTGAATATTTCCAAAAGGAAGAGAGAAGGAGAAAAGGAAGGGAGGGAGGGAGGGAAGAAAGAAAACCAAGGTATTTGCTTTCCTTGTCTGGGATAACTAGATGTTGGCAAGTCACAGTGAGTAACAGAAGTGTACACCTAGGGATGTAGCCCCGTTGGTTAGAGCATCCTCCCAGTGCGCCAAGGCTGCCAGTTTGATCCCAGTTGGAGCACATGCAGGCAGCAACCGACGAGTGAGTAAACAAGTGACGCAAACCCATATCTCCCCCCCCCGTCCCCTTTCTTTCTCTAAAAAGCAATCAATTAAATTAATAAATACTTAGGAATATATTTAACAAGATGTAAGAACCCATATATACATACACACACACACACACACACACACACACATTCTGAACTATAAACATAAATTAAACCACATCTTGCCAAATAAAAGACAGACTATGGCCTGGGGTGGGATGGTTTAATACCAAAGTGTTACCCCGCTACATTGCGACTCCAAGTAAAATCTCCTGCTGTTGACTTTCTCTTAATGGCTCAAAGTGATCTTAAAGTTCCTGTGAAAGAATGAATGTCTAAAGAGAGCCACATGAAATATAAGAAAGGAGATTTTGAGACAGGATTATTGCACTTCACAATTTCAATCTAAAACCACTGTAATTTAAAAAAGTGTACCCCTGGTATAGAAATGGGCACATGGGTTAAAGGAAGGAAAAGTATCCCAGAAGTAGCCTCAGCCTACCTGGGAATTTAATTGTTTACAAAACTATTATCATTATTTAGTGGCAAGATGGAAAGCATTTCCTTGACAGATGGTTGAAGGAACAACCTACCATCCATATAAAGAAAATAATGTTGGTTATCTCTCTTCATAAACAAAAACAAATTCCCAATGAACTAAAGATTTAAAGGTTAAAAAAAATTAAAGTACCAAAAACATTGGAAGAAAATATGGACTGTATGTACAGCCTAGTGATTGGTTCAACCATTTCTAACAAAAATAGGAATCTATATGCTGTCATATGAAAAGAATAGTCAACATATACACATTTTTCAGAAATATTTTTGATATGTAAATGATCCAGTATTTGGGGACTGTTGTAATAAAATGTGTCCGTTAGGATTGCAAGTGGTCGTAAATGAGCACCCAAATAACTGCCTTCAGCAAGTTAGACATCTTTGTGTTTTTTTAATGTAACAAGAAGTCAGAAGGTGCGCGACCCAGAGCTCGTAGAGCAGCCCCTTCGGTCCCCGCAGAGCAGCCTCCGGGCCGGACCTTCACCCCCACGCTGGTTCCTTCGCGTTCGCTAAAAGCCGGTCCGCCCGCAGGATCCGATTCCACTTCCAGGAAGGAAAGCGCGGGCGGGGGGAAGCAAAAAGCGCACACGGGCCACGCTGGCATCTTTGAAAAGACATTGCCAGAAGCCTGACCCGGCACCGTACAGTTACATTTCTTCCCCGTCGCGGGGTCTGTCGCAGCTGGAGGGGAGGCGGTTAATGCAGCTGGCTTGCCGCTGTCGTTTCTATTCTGCGCCGATTTCCAGCCTCCCCATTAGGCCTCTCTCATGGGCGGGGGGCAGTGACTAGCGACGCCTCCTGCAAGCAAATGAAGATGGGTTACACTCGGAAGTTTGCAAACCTGTAACTAAAGAAAACAAAGTCGTGGAGAGATGGGTGATGGACATAAATAAACAATTCACGGGGAAAGCATCCCAACGGCCTTTACACTTAGGCGAAGATGCCCGATCTCCTTCGTGGTCAAAGAATCGCAAACTTTAAGTAGCACTGAGATATATACCACTTTATATTCATCCACGCTTGACACAGGCTTAAACATATGCTAACCCCTCCTGCGGTTTGAAATGCGTAAGGATTTTGACTTGTTGCACTTCTTTTTAAAACAAAGATCAACTTTTGCTTGGAAATTTTGACTGAAATTAAAATACATATACCCTTTGACTCAGGAACCCTAATTATGAGGGTATCTCAGAGAAGTAAAAATACCAGTATCTAAGTATATAGAAGCAAGGGTTTTACTGCAGTGTTTTTATAATGGTTTTTAAAAAGAGGAAATGTTAAGTGTATGGTCATCGATAGGGAAATGGAATTTTTGAGTAAATTGTAATAAATCCCTCTGAGCGACAGTTATGGTCTGAACTTGATCTGTCTCGATCTAAAAGCACATGACTGAGAGGGATTTTTACAATGTATTGTTAAGTGAGGAAACAAAATAATAATAAAGACAAGAATGATAGAAACTGTTAGTCTGGGTTACCAAGAGTTGGAGAGAGGAAGGGAAGCAGTAAGGAAATGTGGAATGAGGGAGGGAAAAGAAATAAAATTTTAAACAACATATAAGTAAAATAACTTAGAATTCAGCTTTAAAAGAAAAAGAGCTAGTTAAGGAAGAGAAATCACAGCTGCACCGGGAACAACGCGGCCGGTGTAGGATACAGACGGAAGCCCGAGAATTCACCTAGGGCTGTTCTTGATTGGATCTTATCACCAATTCTTTTAAGAGAATTTATAAATTTGTCAAGGATCCTCTGTATGTGCTTTATATTCTGTTGAATATGAATAGTAAGTTCTATAGAATCTTCCTTTATAATAGATTAATAAAACACATCATTTTTAAAATTTATTTTTAAGCAAGCGGTGAATTTGTGCACACTCTCTCTTGAGAAAACGAATCGTCTCTCCAACAGGGGGGCACTGGGAGGACTCCACGACACTGCACCCCTCTGACGCTTGCCTTGCATACTTGAAGAGTGTGGGCTACTTCAGGGTGGGAAACAGTCCCTGCTACTTATAATAGAGTCCCAGAATTTTCCCAGCCATCTGATTCCCAGGCCCAGAGTTTTGGCTTCTGGGCTGTGTTGCTGGCAGTGAGGAAGTGGGACGGCATGTTGTTTAAATCACAGCACTTCTCTGTTTCCTGGCTAAGTTACAAAACAGTGCTGTAAGTCGTGAAACTGGATGTCATCAGCACACATTTGAGGCATGCACAGAGCACACACAACACGGGAGTGGCGCTCCTCCCAAGCATATGATTGCATTTAAAAGGGGTGTTGCTGCTGTCTATGAGAAGTTTACCATAGCCCTGGCCGAGTAGCCCAGTAGCTCAGTTGGTTAGAGTGTCGTTCCCATACGCCAAGGTCGTGGGTTCAGTCCCTGGGGTCAGGGCACATACGGGGATTGACCAATGAATGCATAAATAAGTGGAACAACAGACTGATGTTTCTCTCTCTCTCCTTCCCTCCCTCTCTCTCTCTAAGATCAATAAATAAAAATTTTTTAAAAGTTTATCAAATTGAATTTGTCCATGTCTGAGAACAGTTGGCTCAGAATATTTATTAAATTCTTTCTTGACTAAGGGATTCTTTATTTTGAGCCAAGAATCAGAGCAGGTAGACAAGTTTTTTGGAAAGTGCGATCCTCAAACATTGTTCAGTAACGAGCCCTGTGGGAAGAAGAGGGAGGTGCCTGAGGAAGGGAAGGGGGAAGTGGTAGATGCTGTTTTATGTTTCCTGTGTGCCTAGATGGTTTGATTCCAATTAAGAAGATATGAGTCTGTAACTGGTTTAGATTCCTGGGGTGGAAACATCCCGGAACTGCGGTATTTGATAAATCCTGTCTCCTCACAAGGACTGCAGCCTGGGAAAGAGCTGTTATTTCAGAAGTCTGGCCTGTTACGTGGTGAAGCTGAGTTTAAGGAACACTGAGGAAAAATAAAATCTAATAATTATAGCCTAAAAAAAGTGTTTACCAACTAAAGAAAGAAAAAAACAAAAACAGCCAAGCAGAAGGCAACCCAGTAGACGTTCCATGAAGAAAATTACATTACCTGATTCTGAGTTTCGCTCGGGCTTTGCTCGTCCCAAGCACTCGGCACTATCGGTACTGTCGGTTGAGCGAGTGGATGAACTAATGAGCAGCATTAGCAGGAGCTGGACTGTTAAAGCAGCTCTTAACTGGTACTTCGCCTCCTGCCTCACTCCGCTAAATCTGTCTTCCTCCCAGCCAAATGCATATCTGATATGAATCCTGTAGTTTCCCCCCCCATGGTTTCCAATTAGCTTTAGGAATCAGAAAGAGGCATTGAATCCGAGCTGAAAGTGTGCTTTCCTGAGCCTGCATGGTGTTTTAAATAAATTGAATTGGAAGGCACACACTCCGGCTCTCCCACAGGAAACTCCTAGCCCATGGAGTTGAGTTGGGGATCCCTCAGCTGCACGCTAGATCCAGGCTCCTCAAGGGGGAGGGGGGGGGGCTGGGTCCCTTCCACTTCATCCCTCCCTCGCTTCTTATTTCACTCTGGAGGGCCAGCATTTTGCCACCTGCAGCCAGCACTCCCGCCGTCCCGGGCCGTCGCTGCTCCTGAGTGCGCTGTGTTCCTCCAGGCCTCTGAAACCTTGCTCATGACGCCTTGCTCCTGAGTTGCTTTTTCTTTCCCGTTAACCTGGTGAACTCCATCCTATGTCTTTTGACAGTCAATTAAAATGCAGCTGCTTTCATGAAGCCATTTAAAAACATATCTAGAGCCGGGTCAGCGTGGTTCAGCAGTTGAGCGTTGACCTAGGATCTCGAAGAGCGAGGTTCGATTCCCAGTCAGGACACATGCCCGGGCTGCGGGCTCGATCCCCAGCAGGGGGCATGCAGGAGGCAGCCGACCCATGACTCTCATCACTGATGTTTCTCTCTCTCTCTCCCTCTCCCTTCCTCTCTCTGAAATCAATAAAGATATATTTAGAAAAAAAATCTAGAAAAAGCTAAGTATTTGTTTTGTCATCCTTCATCTCTTTATGAGTTGTAGCTCTCTCCCTACTGATACAATAACTTCTTTACTTACCTGCACCTCCGCCCTGAGGAGGGTGGCACTCTCTCTTTGTGCCCCTTTGGCCTACCATCGGCTTCCTCACGGGATCCCTGCAGTGGTGTCCAATGACTGACGGACAGATGCCTTGTTTGGTGGGTAGATGGATGGCTGATGAATGAATCATTAAATGAAATAGGGAATACTATAGACCCGGAAAGAGGGAAGTTTCTGTTGAAATAGCTCTAGAGAAAAATATTTTTGTTATGGACTCTGTAGGATAAGATGAAGACGAGGGTGACTTATCTATTATTTTATCTTTGGAAATTGCGAGTTAAAAATTGTAAACAGGGTGGATATTTTAGACATAAAGTGCCACATAACTACTGAGCGCTTATTTATTATCCTCTAAAATAGTTCCTTTCTTTGGCATGTTTAAAACCTGAAGTCTGGGTGGCGTTATAAATATGCATGAGCTGTTGGGGGAAGAGAGCATAAGTGTGAATCACACTTCCAACAGACCTACCAGCTCACTCCTGACTTCAAGTTTCTCAGAAGTGTGAAATGAAAATGGTTTTAAAATTAGAAAATGTGCCATCGGAACTTTTATCAGCCCTCGGAGAAAGTAAATAATCTCTCTCAGTGCGGGGAATGCTAGGGATATTTAGTTAGTTAGTTAGTTTCGCAGTTAAGATGCTTTGATAAGTTTTTGAGTCATAAAGTGCACAAATTAATTTTAATGAATTTGAGGGGCAAATACTTGCTAAAATAGCCTCAGCACTGGATGCTGGCTGCTGCAATCTAGGGCTTCTGAGTGAACCTAATCTATGAGCAAATTGTTTCAAAGGAGGGAAAACTTTCACCTGTATCTTTTCCTTCGGATTCATTTACATTTGAAAAGTGATTTCATAGCGTTTGAGGAGTGGAGGAATTCTAGGAAGAGATGCTTGGCTCTTAAATTGCTAAATTGTAACAACAAAAATGAGAGGAAAATAGTATAGTTAGCTGTTTGCTTTCAAGTTTGTGGTAAGTGGGCTTTTTATCATTGTTATTCTTGACTTCTTAAGCATATCGGGATTGAATTGAGTGTGAACATAGAGGAAGATCATAATAAAAGATAAAATAAAGGGTGACAATTTAAGATCATTTTTCTTTTTGTTTTTTGTTTATTGCTTTCAGTTTAAAGAATAGCCGATCATTTCCAGAAACCGTGAAACGGAAAAATGGCTGTTTGGTTGTGCTATGTAGGATGTGTCACGCAAGGCCAGTCATTGAGGGCAGGGACAAAAAGAGGGCCACTGTACTGAAGGGACTCCCAAGCCGGTAAATGCCGCTGGCCCAGGGACCACCCTGTGGGAAACACTGCTCTGTTACCAATCTTAGACAGGATTTTTGGAAACGTCTCCTGTAATACCCCCCTGTGGTTAAGTGCTGGGCTCATTTTGTAGACCTGAAGTGTCTTCGTGGGCCGCTTTTCTTTTTTAAAATATTGGCTGATATTTTTCAGTACCATTTTATTTACCTGCCATTGTGAAGGGTGCAGTTCTGCCGTATCCATTGCTACTGACGGCCAGACCTATTCCGAGCCAGCTAGCACGGGGCAGGCCCTGTTTGAAAGGAATGGAGAAGCAGCGTTTACTTCCATAAAATTGGCGTCTAGCCTCTTGACCGAGTTGGAGTTTTTGTCACTAATTTATTGCTTTTATTGAAGCACACCCATGATTTTCTCCATGTATCAGTTTGGGAATAAATCTGAATAGATGAAACCTGATCTAAAAAGGGGCCGTCAACCCGGGCTGGTTGGCTCAGTTGGTTGGAGCATCCCATACAACAAAAAGTTACGGGTTCAATTCCCTATCAGGGCACGTACCTAGGTTGTGGGTTCGATTCCCTATCGGGGCATGTACCTGGGTTGCGGGTTTGATTCCTGGTCAGGGCACATACCCAGGTTGCGGATTCAATCCCCAGTCGGGGCAGGTATGGGAGGGAGGCAGCCCATCGATGTTCCTCTCTCACATCAATATGTCTCTCTCTCTCTCTCCTTCCCTCCTTCCCTTTCTCCCTTCCTTTCTTTCTGAAATCAATAAAAATATATCCTAAGGTAAGGATTTGAAAAAAAAAGAGGCTGTCAGAGCCGGCCCTTTGAGACACATTAAAGATACACAGAAACCATAAGACAGCATGGTCTCTTAGGGGTATGCAGACCTCCACACGCCTGCCTCTCTCCACAATATGCATGTTTCGACTTCAGTTCCACGCCACACACCAGAAACCAAGAGAAAACGACTTTTTCTGCGCTGCGAATGTCATTAAGTCAGCAGCTTTCTGCCGAATCATTAATCTCTGCCCGGGCCCGACTGCTTCAGAGGTTTCCTGCCACTCAGCATTTTCCTCACTGAAGGGCCTTCCAACACATTTTCTGGCTTTTTCCTGCCAACTTTCTCCTAGAGGGAAGACTCTCAGCAGCTACCTCCCAGGTGAGGCCAGTGGGGAGGGTCAGCAGGTGAAGAGGCCAGGCCCCGGGCTCCTTCTCTTCTTGCCCCTGCCAATTGCACTTTGCCTTTCTCAGGCCTGACTTCGTACCTAAAGGATGCTCTTTCTCTGTGATTTCAACCCGCTTTACTCCGGCATTCCTTATGCTGGCTGTTCTCTGCTTACCTTCAGAGATGTTCACCATATCTCAGGTTCCTAAACGAGGTATATGCAAAAGGACCAAAAAAGAATCTTTCCTGGACCATCCTGGAACTAGGGATGCAATCCTGGAGCAAGATGACAGACCAGCTCGGAGTTAATGTATTAATCCTTTCCTGTCTTTTCCTGTCCTCTTGCAAAACATACCGATTTGGGTTGTATCGTTACCTACTTGGAGAGAGGTGCTGATGAAGATTTTATAAGTAATGATTCCACCACTGAGCTCAGTGCCAGGCGGTGGTTCTCAAAGCGTGGTCCTGGAACCCACAGCATTAGCAAATTCTTGGGTCTCACCTCACACCTACCGAGTCAACAACTCTCACAGAGGGGCCTGGCAGTTTGTATTTTAACAAGGCCCCAGTGTGGTTCTCATGCACATGGAGGTTTGAGAACCACCGGTTTAAGGTTGAACAAAAGGACAGGACTGACTGAAAAATGTGGGCGAGTCTGGTCCTCCACATGTTTGCGATTCGTGCATCTGCAACTGAAATTGGTGTCTGCATGGCATCCTTTTATCTGGTTGCTGCAAATAACGGGCAGCTTGGCGGTGGCAAAGAGGATGCCCGGGGAGCGTTGTGCACACGCACTCTACTCGCGCACCCCCCCGGCCCAGGAGACTTTCTCCTGAGTGTCTGCATTAATTTCCCTCGTAAGGAAAGCTCATGGTTCTCCCAGGTCCCCAGCCACAACTACCACTGTGTTCAATTTTTTAAAAATTTTCAATTACGGTTTATATTCAGTATTATTCTGTACTCATTGCAGATGCTCTGTTGTGTTTCATGCTCCATCAGTGGCCCTGATTATTTCAAGCCATCCTCCCTAATTGTGGAAGTATTTAGTCCAGGTAGTTGCAGTACAGGCTTGTTTCCCTTTCCTTCCAGCAAAACCCACAGATGGCTATGACGGCCTGCGTCTGTCCCAGACCACGATCATTAAAAAAAATAATAAATTACCTCTCTTTCACTAGATTCTCTTTCAGGCTTAAAATGTAGTTTGCAACTTATTGGGTATTGATTGTGTATTGTCAGTTTAGCTCGCACACTGATAATTGCATGTAGCGCCAAGGTAGCCGTGACGGTGCAGTCCGGTTGCCATAGCAATGAAAGAAGGCCTATTGCTGCTCCCCACAGCCTGCTCTGTAGTGATAATCGTGCTGCTGCTCAATTCATTTTAATTGAAATTTGAAATTATAGTCTCTAGAAAGAAGTAAATGGACTCTCTCCCCACCTACCCCCTACCACACGAAAATGAAGTACAAACAGGAAATATTTGACCATTTCTTAAAGGAAATGTGAAGGTTTTTGAGAATAATTTTTTTTTAATCATTTTCATGGATATCAGAAACAGATGAAGAGTGATATTTTGCTGAATAAAAAACTGAGTTATCTCTTATGTTTTCTCTTTCTTAATTAACTGCCATTTACAAAATTTTTCCAAGTCCTGTATCTTGGCCTTCACCCCATGGTGTATCTTACATATTACAATCTTGAATGGGCTTACTTGCTGAGCTTAGTTTATATCTAAAAACTCACAGTAGATATCATATTTTAAAATAAGCATCATAGAGCACCATGGAAGCTTTCACATAATTGAAAACATTGACAATAATAAATATTTAGCCACATACGGCCCCGATCCTATGCCAGTGCTTCTACTCTGCCTTAGAACTAACAGTATTTATGTGGCACCACAGTGACACACTGCACTTACGCGCCACCTCTAATACTGCATGCAGCAGGCAGAGGCAGGGACTGTGAAGGATGGTCAGGAGCGAGGGGCTTCTGTGTCAGCAGGCTTTCCAAAACACGACAGGAATCTAATATGGACAGCAAAGCAAACAGCTATCAGAATGAAGGAGAGTAAGCTAGCAACTGGAAAAAAAAGTCATAAAGTCCCAAACTATAAAAAATAATAGAGACTTGGTCTAAGACTAATAAATATGTCAGTAGAGGAGCGGGTCAGTCCTAGGTTCCACTTTGGTCTTTTGACTTTTATCTAGCATTTTCTTTCCCTAATCTGATATCTAAAAAAAAAAAATCCTCTTTTTATTTTACCTCCACCTGGTTTCTCCTCAAAAACTTAAAGTTAGAGCCCAACAGCTTCTCCCTTCTTTCTCCCCACTCAGGATCATTTTCTGAAAGTAGCCAGGCGATCCCTCTTTCCCGGCACATTTTGTTTCCCTGGGTAGTGTGGAGGGGAGATTAGGGGTTTGAGAGGGAGACAGTGAGCCGAGGGGTCAGCAAGGACGTGAGAAAGCAGGGTCCCCGCCTAAGGGGCTTTCTGTGCAACGAGCCACTTTCATGAAGCGCCCCGGCACCCGCGCGTCTCATCGCTGGGCAGACGCGGTGCGGGGTGGCTGCTGTGAAAAGCATCTCGGTCCCGGGTTCCAGAGTTCGGCTCTGAGTGAGAGTAACGTGAATTGGGGCTCGTATGGGCCCCTCTTCAAGAAATACGGAGGCGTTTCGTGGTTGCTCCTGGCTATGCTCCGGAAGAGAGGGTCCTTTCACTGATATTTTCAATCTTTGCTGTCACTCCCTTGGTATGACCATGGCCTTCCCAATAATTATGCCATTGATGAAATGATTGATAGAGTAGGGTTTTATTTTTTGTTTATTTGCTTGTTAATAATAATTTGCCTACAGTGTGTAAAGGCAAAAATATGCTAAGTGCTAAGACAAAGCTTGAAATAAGATGGACATTGTCGCTACCTCTGTTGAACCTACATTCTAGAGGGCTTGAGGACCATTGCTCAGGTAATTACACAATCAGTCATTTAAGTTCATTTATGAGAAATACTAGATCTACAAGAAAATGCCCTCAAATTTACTACAAAATTCTTTAGTGTTATCAAATAATTTACTCGTCTTTGAGATTTAGTGCCATTTATTACATCAATTTTTAATCGGGAGCTGACTTTGAAAAACACATTCACTACAAATTAAAGCATAAAGAAAAATCTGAGAAAAACTACGAGAAATACTGCAATTAATTAGACTAGATCTATAAAGGTCTGCATTTGAATTCTGCCATATGTTTGGTATGTTAAGCACATATAAGGTATCTCCCCCCAAAATGTATAGACACACTTTGAATAATTATAAAGGCAGTGTTTATTAAAATACATTTCATTGTCAAAATTGAGCTATCATCTGTTAAAGTGTATATACTAATTTTTTGGGGACACCCTGTATTTCTTAGATATAATTATTATTTGCTCTGAACATACTTTATTAAACTTTAAAATCCATATATTTGAATATTTGGGCTTAAATGATTAAAATTATTAGCAAAAACTCATTAATACGCTTAAAACAGTAGCTTCACTCCCCTGTACCTCATTTGTCCCTATGTGTTATTGCCAGGTCTGCACTAGAATTGGCCAGGCCAACCCAAGCATATCTCCCTCTGTTCCGTCCTTGCCTTAATTTTCATATACATCAGTGGCTCTCCATATATGGACGGACTTACTTTCCCACACGTCTTTATTCAAATGTCAGATGGTTAAAACGAAGGTCTGAATCCTATGTGAACCCAATAGCGACAAGTAAAATGCCACACATCCCATAGTAAATATTGGCAGTGGGGAATCTTGCTAATACCCTCTTTAAACAATATCAGTGTATTTAATTTAATAAGTCTGTTATCAAGAAAGGTAAAACTGTTCAAAAGTGTATCCACCTTCTCAGTTAGACCAACTGTAGTCTGTAACCACTGCCCGGTAAATGCTTCCTTTCTGTTCTACGCTCGCATAATGACCAATCTGTCACCACCGAGGCTCATCCTACGTCCTCTAATGTCATCCATTTATTCACTTATTTTTCCTCTCCTTATCTGCCAGGCCCTCTCTGAACAACCTCATGAGAGATGTAGGGATTCCAGCTCAATGTTTCTAGCCCACAAATTTGACTTCCATGGTCTAGCCTGGCACATCTGTCTGTGACTAAATCCGGAGCCTTTGAACGGTTTTGAAACCATTACCACCGTGGGTCATAGATGACAGTAACCAAGAAGAAAACTGAGGATTGGGGACTAGAGAGAGTCTGTCTGCTAAGTTCAAAGTAATGACAAAGCAACCAGACAGAGGTGGTGAGAGATGTGGGCTTCTGTTTGCCAGGAGCTCTGACAACCTACCCTTTACACAGGAGCCCTTCCCCTTTTCGGGATTCAGATCCTCAAAGGCAGGCAGAGTCCTTAATTAAGTTTCAAAGAATTGATTATGAGGGCTCCTGCCTTGCAAACTCATTGATGAAATCATTTCTGCAGGCCGGATAATAGAATTAGCCCCAACCAAGACATGAAATCTGTAGTGTTTTGGGGATACTGTCTAATAATTTAAAATTTTGTAATAAAATAAAATTAAAAAAAAGAGGCAAAGAAGGAAAGGAAACAGCAAGAGATCATCTGTGCTTGACTGGAAAAAAAAAGTCCAGGAGGGAAAAGACTCCAAGATAATATTTGCCAGATATGGATAGTAGCTTTAGGTTTCCATTTTCTTCTCGGAATAGCATTTAAGGAGCCTGTTTCATCTCTGCCTTTCTGACATTCACACACATTCCAGTCCCATCACAGGCATTCATTTAAGGAACACCCTGCCACACGTGCCAAGCTGAGTTCTCTGGAGGACAGCAAAGGAGGGCCAAATAATGCCGGACCACCGTCTCGCTAGGGATGGGGCAGCAGTAAGGGTGCGGGAAGGAGTGACCGAGGGAAACTGTCAAGGAAAGTGTCATCTAGGGACTTCACTGTCCCCACTGTCACTTAGTTTTGGTTGGTTTGTTTGTTTGATTTCCTGTTGGGAACAGACTTTCCTTGACGCTCCTTAATGGAGAGAGAGCGAGAGAGAAACATTGTGAGAGTGAAATTGCTCCCCAGTTTTCCCTTTGTCTTATTTTTATTTGCTTGTGTATGAAAAGAAGACATGGATAGTTAAGGATGCTGAAAAACATTTTGGCTTAACTGTACATAGTCTCAGGTTTTTGTGGTACTTGTGTCAGTTGAGTGGGACTGCATTTTTATCAATAAGCTGTCATCTCAGGATGTTTTATGGAGTGCAGCTCACACAGTTGACTTGTTTATAACAGGTTCCTTTGTTTTAAGAGGTTATTAAATTGTTATTTGTGCCTTTTAAGCATCATTTTCATTGTGGTTCTAGCAGGCTCATTCCTCAGGTGGAAATATTAATATCTAGGACATTTTCTGTGGGCTGGCTCACTTATCACGAAGGAAAGTCACCCACACTCCCTGCGTATGTGCTATCACCTTCTTCATGTGAAATCCTGTACACGTGCAGGCTCTTAAGAATTTAGGGATTATTAATCCTACTGATTTCAATAAAGACTGGCCTAAGAGGTGTATGTGGCAAAGCATTCTCATTTGAAAAGATTCATGAGAAAACAAATCCGGAGCCTTTCCTTCCTCTATTATTTTAGCAGTTTTATTCTCGGGGATTTGTAAAATTTTTTACTTGAATCCTAGTTTGTATATGAGAATGTTATTTCTTTTTTTTTAACATTATACTTCCTAGATGAAAGAAGCACTTTTCTGTTATTTTCTCCCAAGATTTTGTAAATAGCACCCCTCTGAAATCACTCCAGATTTTCTACCTGTGTGCTGGTTTGCGATGGCCTGGAGCCGGACTGCCCGGGCTGAAGTGTGGCCCCACCATTTACTACTCAACTAATCTCCAGAAGTTGTTTGATCACTGGGTGGGATACTAATCGGACATGCCTCATAGTGTTTCTGGAAGGGTAAAATGTGCTGATACATGCAAACTATTTAGGATGACTTTTTGCTGGCGTGTATTAAGCACTCAGTAAATGTTAGCTATTCTATTTTATTCTATTCCACATTAGTAATTTAACATGAAATTGACAGTTTTTCCAGTAAACAATGTTTTTCAAGAATTACCTGGAAAAAACACACAACAACACTGTTACTTAAATACATTTAGTAAGCATAGGGTGGTATACAAATTTTTAAATTTTGCTTTACTGTGGGATTTCTCAGAACTTTTAATATACAAATATGTACTGTGCATGGGCACTATAGCTAATGTGTCATGTTTCTCCATATTATCAGGGCAGCTTTCTTTTTCAGGCACCACCTACTGACACCTCCAGTGAATCCAGTTTAGAAAGTAGTGGTCCAGTCATGATAGCACACATTTCTGAAGACCACAAAGTTATTGCTAGATCTTTTCATGCTTTCAATAGTTATTTATTGAAATTATCCTAAAGACAGAGAACAGAAAAGGGAATCAACTCTCTGAAACATATCTACTTATTTGTAATTTTTAGAAAAGTTTAAATTACAATTGACGTAAGTATCATATATTTTTTTGGTGTACAACATAGTGATTGGACATTTATATAACTTAAAAAAGTGATCACACCAATTAGTCTAATACTTATCAACATCAGAATTTTGATGGTTGCCAGATGGAAAGAAAGGGGAGTTGGGGGGACAGGTGAAAAGGGGAAGGAACTAAGATATACAAATTGTCAGTTATAAAAATAGCCATGGGAATGTAAAGTAATAACACTGCAATAACTATGAAACTTCTCTACTCTTTAACAATCACCTTCACTTTAATTATCGGTGAGCAGTGCAAGCTCTTGGTTTGATTATACCTGTATCTTGTGATGTGAGAGCATCAAATTTCTCTATACAGTTACTTCCCAAGAAGGGTCACTCCAACCTGCTTCGGTTCCTAGCCTTCTCTGGTGGCTTTGCGGATTTCTCTCCTCGTGACTCTCCAGGGAATCCATGATGTGGAGTTTTCTGTATTGGAACCGGCAAAAGATATAGATCAAACGCTTAAGGCCATTAACAGGAAGCTAAATCAGGAACAACACTGATAGAGAAGCTTTCATTCAGGGCAAGCGCACATACAGTGCCGCATCGATTCTGGCATTTTTCTCTGCCCCTAATAGCATTGAGCGTGTGGTCTATATGTTTTATGAACCTCGATGAAAGGAAATAAACATCTGGACAGATTTCCTCCTACTGAGTTTCCCTCTCACCTTTTCTGCTTTGGGTGGTGAACCCAATTCTAAAATCAGGGATGCTGGCTGGAGCACCAAGGGGAGCTGCCTGCGGTGTTCAAGCACATCCCTAATTTCTCTTTGAACAATTCCAAACTGGTGTCCCATCAACAAAGTTGGAGCACGTGGATCAATTTCCAGAATCGCTTAGCCATTTTCCTAGGTGGCAGGACACTATATTGTTATTTTTATTATTGTTAAAAGCTATCATTTATTTACACTTATTTCCAGGCTAAGTGATTCAAACTCATCTCATTTAATCCTTACAATACACCTATGAGGTAGAGAGTATGACTATCTCGAGTTTATAGAAGAGGCATCAGGGAGTAAAACAAATCCAATGGCCCTTTCCCTTGGGTTCTGAGTAAGTATCATCTTGCCCCCTAGAGTAATTCTAGGCTCACCGTAAAGATCTACCCTATCGACAGATAATGCAACTTTCAGGGATTAATCTTTCTTAAAGGGTATGTAAGTTTGGGGGGAAACAGCATGTTAATCTTCATGATCATAGATTTTTATAGGGGATACATTATTGTAACACTCCTGCTGAGAGTTTCAACAGTGAGCCCTTCCTGGGTGGGACTGGAGATCGTCTCAGCTGTTGTTAGTTTGCTTCTCGAGGGCGTGGGCCATGCCCCGTGTGTGTGCCACGCCCCATGTGTGTGCCACTCCCCGTGTCCCTTAGCATGCACGGTGCTTTCTGTAAAGCAGGGCCTCAGGAGGCGTTTGCTGAGCATGTGGAAGAATACCCAAGTCTGTAAACCAGCAAATTGTATCTTGGTGACACATTGGTAGATTGTGTCTGCTTCTGGTGGGCATGAAGTTTTTCCCATAAAAGGTCAGGTAGAATTTCTATCTTGTTTGCACAGTGGTAGTTACACATGTTTCTGTTTCGTTTGCTTCTTCACCCAGCTTTGCAAAGAAAATACCTGTAACGCGCTATGAAAGGGCATTGCGTAAAGTGAGAAAATAGCATGAACTGATTAAATCTAGTACTTTTGGAAATGAATTCAAAGTGAAACTTCATTGTAAAATTGATGGTGCTGATGAGGGGGGTGGTGGTGAGCCTCTTCCCAAACATTATGGCCAGGCATTAAGAAGTATTTCTGCCCAGCTAGGCATGGCTCAGTGGTTGAGCATCGACCTAGGATCCAGGAGGTCACAGTTTGATTCTGGGCCAGGTCAGGGCACAGGGCTTGGGTTGCAGGCTCAGTCCCCAGTGGGGAGCCTGCAGGAGGCAGCAGGTCAAAGACTCTCTCGTCATTGATGTTTCTATCTCTCTCTCCCTCTGTCTTCCTCTCTCTGAAATCACTAAAAACACATATTTTTTAAATAGAAATATTTCCAAGTCCTCTACTTCAGACACCCCCAAATTTTTTAAGTATCTAAATTAGAAATGTGGGAAATAAGAAAGGGTGATCTTTTTTTAAGCAAGTTGCATTGCTGCCAGCCCTTTGACCTGTACAACACATGATTCTTTCCTTAGACTATACAAAGATAAGATCTCTAGTAGATGTGTTTTGGAGGAATAGGCCTCATAGAAATATTTTCTTTTCGTGGGACATCCACAGACATGTGGTTAATGGATCTCCAACAAAAGGTAATTTCTTTTCCAAAGCAAAGTTATCAAGGCAATTTTGTCAAATAACTTCAGACTCCCAGGGGGAGCACCAGCTACCCTTAAACACAGCACACTTTTGAATATCCACAGTTGGTCTCTGTGTCCACAGTTGCCAGCTGGTTTTGGCAAGTATTTAGGCTTTTTTCCCTTGGTCCTTAATGGGGAGTCATGTGATTTTGGGGGGTGGCACAGTGAAAGGAGGGAGGGGATTGGGAGAAAGGAAGAGATAAAGCAGGAGGGACTAAGCAGCAGTCCTAGGAACCAGAAAGATGGAGAATTTCCACAGCAATGTTCAAGTCATCTAGGTAGGAATATGCCTTTTGCTTTTGTAGCAAAGACTTTTCAAAACCACCAAGTTTCTTCCTGGACAGATATATGCAGTTAGGCCTGTGACTATAACTTTCTGCAGTGACACAGAACAGCGAAAACTGTAAGTCAATTCATGGGGAGTGTGATCCCACGTCATTTCACGCATAAAAAAAGAATCATACAACTATATACATACATAACCTATTTCACAGTAACAATAAAAACATATTTATCGATCCATCAAAAGGGTGACAGGTTTGTTGTGTTTCTCCAAATGTATGGTACTGTAATTTTTCCCTTCCTTGAGAAAGATTTCCCTGAAGACAATATTTATAGCAGGGGCAGGAATTTACATTTTACTTGGGTATATGTTCTGACTAGGAAGCACATTGCATTTGGGAGTTGGGCTGTGTTGGACATGCCTTGAAAAATCCTCTGAAGGGAAATCATGTTTCATCTACTCATTTGCTCAGTATGGTGGAAGCACACTAAAAGGTAAACAAATGACTTTGCCTCCTTAGTTCTCAGAGCCACTACTTAGATGTTCCCAAAGGTCTCTTCCAACTCGGAGAGTCTGTGACTAACATTGTTAAGCACCTACTTTGTGCAGAGTCTGTCAAGACTCTTAGTGTGTCTGGCAAGAAAGGGGTTGACACACTAAGAAAAGCAATATGTCAAAAGACCTGCCTGTCATTCTGGGGTAGGATTAGCCACAGCAATAAACCTACCCTTTGGCTTTGTACTAGAAGGCTTTGGAACTCCAGGGAAGAGTGGTGGTAATTTAAATACGCTGGAGCCTCTAAATAAGAATGGTGATGTTTAAAAGGAGCATAAATTAAAGAGAACACTAAAGGGAAAAGAGAGATGGATTTCACCCTCTGGATCTGACTTTGGTTTTAAATTGCACAGGAAAGAGATTGGTTAGAGAGATTTATTTCAAGCTTTAGTTGTGTATTAACAGTGTCACAGAACAAGGGCTATGGTTAAAAGAGGGAAGGAGAGAAATATGAAGAAGTGAGAGAGTGTCTTGGAATCTAATTGATTTAAATTTAGGTTGCTTTGCCAGTGCATTAATCGTTGTGTAGATTATTGTTCTAAGTGCTTTAAGCTAATGTTTCAGTCTGTTTTTAATTTTACAGATTTTTAGCAATGTTTATTAGTTATTATAAGCTCTGAACAGTTTTTGTTAACTACTGAGAAGACCCCACTCAAAGGAAATTGTAATTCCAAGTGACCAACCTGACTAGTGGGTGGGGAAAAATCTGTTTAAACTTTCGGTTCAATCGCAGCTTATGTGGAAACATCTTGAGGAGATTAGAAAAGATGAATGGGGGTGGTCATTACAGGAGAGCCCTGAACAAGTAGGAATGTTTTCTAATGTGGTTTTTTTTTTTGGATGAGAGTAGCTTAGAATTCCTACCCAAAAATGGAACATATTTGTTGACCCCTGAGTAACCCTACCCCATGGAACATTATCTGATGATGTCAGCATTCAGATATGATTAATGCCATCCTAACAATACAGTCCTATAAATGTATTAGCAGGAAGAATTACTTACAAACTTAAAACTAGAAGTTTTTTTAATTTCTTCAAACATTTAAACAATGACACAATTTATAGTCTAATGTGATTAGCACAACTTTAAGAGGATGCGTTTGTATCAACAATATTTTCTTTGGAGAAAAAGGAACTTTTTAAGAGAGGTTTCTAGGATTCTCGGAAAACCAGGCTTTAAATTGGACTCGGACCCTGATACTGCATTTTCCCCGCATTCCTCTCACCTTCACGGGGTGCTGTTCCCAGTGATTGCTCAGATCTTTTCAGCTGCTGGCACACTCTTAACTTCCTTTGACGTGCAAAAGTGCCAAGCCATCTGTTTCCTTCCCTCTGTTTCCAGAAACAAGGAGGAACTTCCTAGGCTTGGGCTACATTGTGAAGCTGACAGTTTGTGTTGGGAACTTGGAAGGGCACAGGCTTGGTGCTCACCGGGGACTTCTGGGAATGGGATCCTCTCACCAAAGGGCAGCCCTACTGCTGGGTTCCTTGCACACCGGGAGGTAGCTGGAGCGCACGCTGTCTGGGTGGTTTGGAGGCCAGCTGACGCTGTGGAAGGGAAAGGCAATGCTGTCTGTCCTTTAGGCGACTCCCACAAAAGAAACCAGGTCCCAAAAGCAGATGGGCGGTAAGGCCTGAGAGAGGCCTCTGTCTCTCGTTGGCTGCAGTTGCCTTTTGCCACCCGTATAGAAACAAGGCACACAGGATGCAAACGAAAGGCATGTGCATAACCCTGGCTTTCATTTCCAGAGATTATCTCCCCATACCTTCAGGTCTCCTAGATGTGCTGGGCAAATACAAGTCTTGTGCTCTATTTGTTTATTTATAGTTTCCAAATTCTCAGATTCTGCCTGTGAGACATCTGACATGATTAACTGATTTTTCTAATTTAAGATGCAGTTATTTTCTGTGTAGGAGGCTATGAAGTTGCTTAAACTTTTTTTTTTACCCCTCTGCTCTGTTTTTCACATTCCTGTCACTGTCAAGATAGGTAATGAATCGAGACTCAGCCCTGGGTGGCTCCCTCCCCCTCCCCCTCTGAGCGCCTGAGCGAGGAAGGGTGATGCTCCCTCCTGGGCCCGGCTCCCCGTGCTCCCAGCACTCAAGCCAGGCCCCAGGCAAGAGGTTCCCACTGAGGAGAGAGCACCAGGCATGAAAGATGTGACTCCCGCAACTAGGCAGCAAGGGGTGGGCTCCCTGATCCTTGTCAGCGGCCTCCATCGATCTCCCTGTGTCAGGAGGCCTGTGGGGAAGCGGAAACAGAGAAGAAACCTAACCTTCCCCTCCCTGCACCGCACTTCCCACCGTGACCTAGGTGTCAGCACTAAGGGAAACCTGGGCGTGCCTTTGGAGCAGTGCTAGGACGTGATGAGTCTCGAGTCTGCCCTAAGGTTTTGTTACCCAGGACTCCTTTCACCCCCCAACCCCCAAGCACACATGTAGGCACACTCAGACCCTCTGCTCTTTCTCCAATTTGGTTTTTTCCAACTGTCTGCAGGGAGCAAAAGCAAACATGCTCTGCAAAAAAAGGTGACAGCTCTCTCTTTTATTGTATGATTGGTTTATGCCTCTGGACATCCTAGGGTCCAGGCTATACTCAGTTGACAAGATTAGGGAGAAAATTTCCCCATCCATCACAGAGTTGGAAATTCTGCTGTTAGAGATTCATACCTTTGGATGAAGATGTTGCATCACCAAGAGGCCTCATGAAACAGAAGCGATTCTAGGTAGGAAGGATGGTGCAGTGTGATCTAGTCAACCATACCCTCCTACAAATTCCTTTAGCAGGTCCACTTACTGTGGAGATCACTAGTTGGCAGCATGGCCCTGAAGGAGTGGGAAATAGAATAGTTAACGTGAGATGGGTTGGAAGGGAAAATAAGTTCTGAGAAAGGAGCACCACACTGCCTGTGAGCAGGGTGGGGGTAGAAGGGTTGCGGAATGATGCCAAAGTGAAGGGGAGTGTTGGCAGGTTTAGGCAGGTTGAATGAGATGAGTGACTGGACGGCCTGGGTCATGCCTGTTGGTGGTTTGCACAGGAACTCTCACATTACAGGGGAAAGAACATTGGCCTCAATATGTTGTAGCATTTCTTTTAGTCTATTAGCTCTTGTTTTCCTGCTTGAACTGATTTATGCAAAAAGGAAATACATTGTAAGGATACAGAGGTATCTTGTGAAACTCAAATTAGGTCAGAAGTGTTCGATTCAATTAGCCATTACACAAACCTGCTGTATGTATAACTAAAAACCGCAAAATCCAGGCAGCATAGGACAGTACACATTTATTTCTGTTGGTTGAGGGTCAGCTCTCTGAAGCCTGGCATTGGCGGAATGACTCTGGTCAGCTGGGCTCCCTCAGGGGCCTGACGGTCAGGTAGGCTCAGTGGTGTGGGCCGTGCTCAGTGGGGCAGGTCAGTCTTAACTCCACATCTCTCCTCTTCCCGTGTCCAGCCGGCTAGCTTGGGCATTACCTTTTCTATTTTTTTCAGGTTAGTCTTTGCTGCTTCCAGGGCTAAGTTGATTTATGGCAGTTCTCATTCTCAGGTTTGCCTCATGCAGAATTAAGAGAACAGCTGGACTGACATCCCCAAATCCCAATCTCAGTGCCTGGGAAGGAACTTTTTAGTCGGGGAGCCTGGTCATATTAGGCAGAGGTGACTACCTAGCCTGCTGCAACCGCATGGAAAATGAAAGAATGGGCTAAAGACACAGAGAGTCATGTGCCACAATAATCGATGCCATTGATTATTTGAATTCTTAATTTTGCTGGGAGTAGGGATAATGAAGAGATTATTCTCAGGACAAAGTCTTAATAAATCAATCAGGTGAGTCATCTGAACCTGATTCTTGACAGGAAGATCTTTGGATGCTTTGTCCAGAGCTTTTGTTTCTCTCTCTCTCTTTTTTTATGTCCCTGGTATATCTGCATTTTCTGTTTTTTTCTCATTTTGTGATTTATTAGAAATCTCAGAGTGCTTGAATGAACTCTGATTATTTATTTCCTTTGTTCTTGTTGGCTTCACAGTCAAAGATCTAAACCAGGCATCCCATTGGTGGCCTTGCCCACATGCCATGCTGTCTTTCAAGTTCCTACCTTCAAGACCATCCCAAATTGGTTTAGCAACACCGCTTTATCTTCACGGCACAATACACACCCTCTTCCCCAACTGGAGTGGCCCCCTCAACTGCCCCCCACTCATCAGTCCTGTCTCCATGCCTTTTCTTAAAGATCCCCATTGAAAATATCCCCTCATCTCTTCTGACCACTAAATCAAGATGCATTGATTCCTGAAGGCCCTGTCTCCAGTCCTACATTTTTCCATTGCCCCTTTAGGAAGTCATGGGGACTATTCCATCAAATAGTTGTCTGTTGCTTCTCTGAATTTCTGTTATTTCTCTTTTAGCCAATGCCAATGGTTCAACCTATGCCATGTGGCCTTGTGTTCCCCTCTCAGTTTCTCTTTTGCATTATTTTTATATCCCACTCTAGACTACTCACTCCTTCAGTTGAGGTACCAAATCTTGTGCCTCTTTTGTGTTTCCCAAGAACCAGAGACAGTGGTGGTCACATAGTAGGTGCTTAATAAGCACTTGTTGTGTGATTCTAGAATTTGTCTTAGAATATAAAAATGATGACTATCCTGTGAGAAGGCCATTCATCATCACTTTCTGAGTCATCCTAGCTCCTGTCCAGTTTTTTGTATGCATTCTTTACCTCTTTATTTCTAGAAAAGGTTGTTTTTCATAAAAAGGGTAATTCCTAAGAGGGGATACTCTTCTTTCACTCTTTCATCCATTGTTTCCATGAGTCTGGCTGAAAATGGATGATCCAAATAACTTCTTTCCAGTGTGATTTATGCAAAGTGGAAGCATTTCTGTTTTCCTCTATGTGCTCTTGTTCTGAATTGCAAATATTCACTTACACATATATTTAAAAGTTATTTTGACAATACGTAATGTAGATTTAAAACATTCTGAACTTGGCTGTTTTCCCTTGATCAATTCTTTTTTTTCAGTGTAAACACTGTAAATACACCAACGAGTGTCAGAACATACAGTAGAGTGAACATCCAATGACAATCTGTTATGATATTCTGGGTTTTAAAGAGCAACTTGTTTATGCCACCAGGAGAAATTTGT
Source organism: Miniopterus natalensis (assembly GCF_054644295.1). Classification (NCBI taxonomy): domain Eukaryota; kingdom Metazoa; phylum Chordata; class Mammalia; order Chiroptera; family Miniopteridae; genus Miniopterus; species Miniopterus natalensis. Next base: position 17,347,075 of record NC_142081.1, on the reverse strand, counting down.
TTGTAGTTTTTGGAGTTGATGGGTTTAGTGAGAATGATATAATTTGCTCCACTAAATAACAGCGCTACAGCAGAAGCACATGCATCACTCTTTACTCAGTACTAGAGGGACAGCATTGTAACGAAAGAAAAGTTACGCAGCCGAAGAGGTAATGCTGCTGGAGTCGCCAGGCGGAGGCTCATCCAGATGCCTGGAAGCGGAGCAGCAGTGGCTCCATCCCAGCAGGTTAACTGCCAGGCCAGGAACTTGCTGCCCACAGGAGAGGGGAAGCCGCTGGCTATTTTGCTTAGAAACCCTGAAACCGAGAAACAGCCCCCCGAGAATAGCAGGTGTGAGCTACAGGCTGTGTGAGAGGGAGCGCAGGCAACTTCCAAGCTGTCACCCTCAGAGGAAGCAAAGTGCAGGGTTTCCTCTCTCTCGCTTCCTGTCTGTTTTCTTCATTTCTTCCCATGTCTTTCTTTCTTGCTCCAGCTTTAGATTATTGTTTTCCTCTCTGTTCCTTTCAATTTCTATATGAGGGATTAAGCAGGCCTCAGATTGAAAGACTGATAAAAAGCTACTAGTCTTATGAGCAGGACAAAATTAAACGTGCTGAGCTTTCTTTGGGATTGTTCTGATCACACAGAAAAAGAAGAAACCCTCGGGTTCAAAGATGGCAAAATCAGTTAAGTCGATATTCATCCAGATGCATTTCTTAAGACAGAAGCTATAAAGCTGCCTGGGAGCTCAGGCTCCCAAATTGTTTGCGATCCATTGAAAGTTGAAAAAAGGGTATATGTTGACAAAGATATATATGAAAAAAGCAAGTGACAGTTTAAGGTAATATGTGTTAAGAACAAATTCACTGTTACGGATGGTAGTGTGGACTAAGAGACAGCCACCATTCCCTGGAGTGGGCCAAGGAACGTAGGACTTGAGCTGGACTGGGGACAGTGCTACAAGATTCAGTGCTACAGATGCATTTTGAAGGCTGGCACATGAAGTGAAATGAGGCATCAATGAACATTATTAAAAAGTCAAGACAAGGATTGGCTTTTGTGAAGGCGGTTGTGTGTGTGTGTGTCTGTATGTGTGTGTTTTAAAAATGTATCTTAACACATTATATGTGGGAAACGTATTTATACGTTTTACGTTGACTGGTAGTAGAGCGCACGATAAAAACTACCCGCAAACAATGTGTTTATTGATTTCAGAGAGGAGAAGGGAGAGAGAGAGAGAGAAACATCAGTGATGAGAGAGTCATTGATGAGCTGCTTCCTGCACGCCCCCGACTGGGGATCGAGCCCGCAACCCGGGCATGTGCCCTGCCCGGGAATTGAAACTTAATCTCCTGGATCCTAGGTCTGCGCTCAACCGCTGAGCCACTCTGGCCTGGCTGTGAAGGTGTTTTGAGGCTTTGACAATTATAAAATAGCCAAGAGAAGATACCCATTAATCAGTAAGGTGATCCTGAACGAGAGAGAGTTTGGGAGAGAGTATAAAGCTAAAGCTTTGTAGACTAGTAAACTAGCCAAGCAAAGATGCCGGTTGAATTCGTGGAAAGGGATGCTATTTCCACACAGGAGTGTGTTCAGAGGATTAGGCATGTTTATGATGAGGGTGTAGTGAGGGATCGAAGAGCCACTGAAGAAGGCAGGGCCGCTGGAGGACCAGGGGAACTAGCCCGTGGGTGGGATAGTGCGGGCCCGGGACCAGCCGGCTCTGGGACTCTAAGGCCAGCGGGGTGATTGTGGAGTAAGGGGGCTGAAAAGGGGGCTCTTAGGGAATGACGTGTAGAAGGACACTTAAAGGCCTTTTGTGGTGATCACTTGCTTGTATTTATATCCCCGGGAAGGAGTGGGCTAGCTTTTTCTTGGACTGTCTGTATTAATACAAGTAGAAAAACAGGTGGCGAAGGAAATTGGAAAACCGTGTACACACAACTTACAGTCCCAGAGAAAAAGGCTTCCCACAGCCTCCTGGTAACCCGTTCTGCTACTCAGTGGCACTTGTTACCCAGGCATTCTTGTTAAAATCATTACCCCAAGTCCCCATCGCTCTCATTTAAGCTGTATTTTTTTCTGACTTTCTTTTTGTTTATCCTCGGGGGACATGAAGAACATATGGTAACTATCTCTCAAGTAATCATCTTCGTATTTTTGCAACAGGTATTACACAAGATAGTTTCCTCTCTAGCCTTCTGTTCTTCAGGCTAAAATAATACTAAGTAGTATATCCTTTCTTTATGGGCATGCCGTTCCTAGGACAGTGGCTCAGGCTGCATCAAATTCAGCTGCCGGGATTTGGGTAGAATTCACGTTGAAGACTGGTTTGTATTGGTAAGCAGTATTAGAGTCAAGTGCACCTATTAGGTAGAAATCACAATGGGTTCTTTTAGGAACAACTCTCTGTGCATCTTTTGTTTCCTGAGAGCACTTATCAAAACTAATAGGTACACAGTAATTACCTAAAAAAAATAAATAAAACTTGTGGCCAAAAGGGAAGAATGGTAGGTTTTATTCCCAAGGACTGCCATATATCAACTTACTTCATGTTTAAATAACAGCAAGAATCACAGCTCTGGCTGGTTTGGTTCAGTGGTTAGAGCGTCAGCCCGCAGACTGAAGGGTCTCAGGTTAGACTCCGGCCAAGGGCACGTACCTTGGTTGCAGGCTCGATTGCGGGGCACGTGCGGGAGGCAACCAATTGATGTGTCTCTCTCACATCGATGTTTCTCTTTCTCTCCCTCCCCCTCTCTCTCTCTCTCTCCCTCTCCCTCTCCCTCTCCCTCTCCCTCTCTTCCACTCTCTCTGAAAAGCAATGGAAAAAAATATCCTTGGGATTAAAAAATAAATAAAGCAAGAATCACAAATATGTACTAAGATATGAAATTAGAAATATGATTTTTAATAGGTTGTTAAAAGAGAAGCCTAGTCTTTTGGGCTGTTTCTCAGGAATATAGTTGATTTCTTTTAATATATGCAGAAACATTCAGGGAAAGTAAAAGCTTTGAGATTGGTAGGGATTGGCCTTTTAATGAATGTTGCCTCCACTTCCTTTGTAGAATTTATGCCATCATTTTTTATAGCATTCTTAATAAAGATTATTAAAAGACTATGGGTCTCAGCTCATCAACAAGTATTTGTTTTAGTCCATACAAGAATTTGGCACCGTTTTCCAAGGGAGAGTTAAGTAAACACAACCACAGACTATTAAAGTTGATAAAGCTTCTGATTTATTCCAAAGCAGGAATCCTCTTCCGCTGTAACAAGAGTGACGGTTTACATAACTGGCTTTGTGGGAGGCACTATTCTAGCACGTTCTATGTAACTATAACCATCATTTCTTTTAATGCTTAGAAAAACCCATTGAAGTAGGTTCTATTATTATTTTCATTTACAGATGAGGACACTGATGAGAATTGCCAAAGATCAAAAAGCTGGTAAGCAAAGGAATTAGGAGTTGAACCGGGGTCATCTGCCTCCAAATTCTGCATACTTAATCATTACTCTATGAGAGATGCCTTCCAGATTCTCTCGAGTAAACAGAGATGGGACGTGTACTACCTTGGACTAGAAAATTCCTCCCCCTGTTGAAATGGAATCTTCTTTCCCATATCTCTCCTCTGTTGTTTGATTTCACTCCCTGGAGAAAGACCGAAGAGTCTCTTCTGCAGAACAGCCTCAGGAGCTTAAGACAGCCTTCGGACTCCTCCGGAAATCTTTTCTCTTTAGGATTCATATCTTTCTCTCTTTCAACTGTTACATATGCCATTTGTTTTGTGTATTTCACTTTAGAAAACTTGCCTTTTTGCAGAAAAGATGTAAGGTGATTAACACAAATATGTACAATAGACAAGCAAGACAATACATCCTTTCAAGTTTTGTGACACCAATGGATTTGATAAGCAGGCCTTTGTGTCTTCATTGGAGCGACAAACAGATCGGGGCAGTGGAGGGCATACGTCCCTGCAGGATGTGCCCCTAGACATCCCCCTTAGGACTTCTCAAACACCCAGGATCATCTTTCCTTCCTTGGTACAGTGTCACATGTCCACTGGAATGCTTACATCACCATTTCCTTAGACCCTTAGCACCTTTCTCCAACATGTAATAATCTAGTAGCGTGGAAGTAGATTTGGGTCTCAAAATCTGTTGTGACATTGGGTGATTAGATTAACCTCTGAGGTTTTAGACTCCTTGTCTATCAAGGATAATAGGTATCTTGCCGTTTCTTAAGGATAGTTGTAAGGATTAAATATGACAGGGAATATTCTTAGCACATAGTAGGTGCTCAATTATGATTGCAGCTACATGTCAACAAGGCTCTGTGTGGCCAGTGGAGTCTGGTAAATGTTTTTTAATGATTGGCTTTGTGGGGGAAAAAGCTCTGGTTTGTAGCATTTGCTGATTTCTGTGGTGAAAGTAATCCTACAAACGCTGCTTTCAAGCTACCCTTGGGGCATCACTGAGCACAGCGGAGTTGGGAAGCGATATGCACAGTGGCCCTTGGGAGCCAGTGCAGGCCAGCTTCAGAGCGCCACTGTGTGCCTGTGCGTCACTCCACCCGCACCCCCGGGCACCGTGAGATGGGCAGCATGGGTAAGTCAGCGAAAAGACACACACACGCGCACACACACACACACACACACGCACACGCACACGCACACACACGCACACACGCACACACACACACGCGCACACACACACGCACACACGCACACACGCACACACACGCACACGCACACACGCGCACACACACACGCACACACGCACACACACACGCGCACGCACACACGCACACACACACGCACACGCACACACGCACGCACACACACGCACACGCACACACGCACACACACACGCACACGCACACACGCACACACACGCACGCACACACACACACGCACACACACACACACACGCATTTCCATCACAGGGAACTCCCATCAGGCACTGACGTTGCCTGAAAAAGAGAGAGGATGATTTTAATTATAATTGTGAAACTTCTTTTGCTTGCTCTGGTAGGGGCACCCGTTATTTTATATAAACTTGCTCCCCCCCTTTACCTCTCTCTATCCCCCTTCCAACAAATGCTTTATATGGCAACAGTTACAGAGGAAAGTGAAGAATTTTATGAAAAGTTGCAAGGTTCAGCTAGAAAAATGAACACAAAAAGCCCCTGCTTCATCAATATGTGGCACTCAGCTAAGAGTCGGGTATAAAAAGAAGCATTTGCCGGCCCCCAACACCGTGGAAATCTTGGCAGGAGAGAAACGAACTTGCTTAGTATCTGCTGTTAATCCTCTCCATGTGGGAGAGATGTCTGAATAAGCTCCTTCCCATGCTTGGGGTCAGCGTCAATGACAGTGGCAGGCCCACTTCGCGGGAAGCCCAGCAGCTGTCGGGTGGACCCTGAGGAAAGCGCCCCGAGCGCTGCCCTCGTGTTTCCCGCTCGGGCGGGCGCAGGTGGAGACGCTTGTGCGGGGAAGGAAACGGGGAGTGCACCAGGTGCCTTTCGAGCTGCCCCCTTACGAAGCACTGTGTTTTGAACAGTCCTCAAAGCACGACACAGCTGAGCTTGGGGACAGGTACACACACAGAGTGGTATTTGTTTGCCAGTCGCTTCCTCCTGACAGTCCTTTGGCAGGTGGAATCAAATGCTCTCTGAGCATCGCCATCAACTGAGATTTCCCTCTGTGTTTAGTAAATATTTGGGGCACTGTAGGTCATGTCAGCGACGGTTCCTTTTAGGCTGCAAAACTGGAAGTTTTTTATTCTTTGATACTTGGCTATTGGTTAGGGGACATAGTAAGAGCCCAGTGGAAACTGGACCAGGAATTAAGATGTCTAATTCCCACTGATAGTAACTTTTCCTGAGCCATTTCATCACACTGGAAAATGGAATACCCTGTAGGTTGGGAATCTAATTTTATAGTGGCTCTATTTCCATGGTATTTCATTCAATTCATTTATCAGATGGTTTTTACTCTTCAGTGCTTATTAATGTTGATGTGTTTAAACATATACTTTAAAGCCATAATGTTTGAGCGAGAGTCTTACCAGAGAGATGCCAGCAAAGGTGGGTAGAGATATAAAAGAGTAGATCATAAGTGGAACAAATCACGTGGACTGACTTCTAAATTGCTGTTCAAAAAGTTTGTTAGTCACTCTTGTCACCATAGTCGAGCCCCGAGTTAATGAAAATAGGACAGTATAATTTTGATGTAAAACATCAAGCACCTCATAATTATCATCATTATCTTCTTTGTCTACCATCATCCATCACTATTATTATTGTATTTTTATTGCTTGGATTAATCCACTCCTAATAGAGCATAATGGTATGGAAATGATTTAATTACATTATAAGTACAAACTTTATCAAGTCAGAAATCATTTAGGCCCATGACAGAAATCCAGAAATACCATCTCCTGAGAGGACTAGCTCTATATGTCTTTAAGATGCTTCACTCAAGCACACAGAAAAATATGCAGGTTGTATGACAGCTGACTTTTCTTGTATTTCCCTGTTTTAATTTTCCCTCTATATCAAGGAGTCTCAAACTTTAGCATTCAGAAGCATTTAAGGCTCTTGCTAAATATACAAGTTTTGGGATCTCATTATAGCAGGTCTCTGGTGAGGCTCTTAGATTCTCACTTTTATTATTATTAGCAAGCATCCCAGATGTTGCTGATAAAGGTGGTTGGAAAGAAGACATTTTGAGGAACATCCCCCTCTGTCCTCATAAAAGACATTCATTATTCTGCCCATGTTTTTGTTTTATTACTATCCCTGTGACTATCAATGTGATAGAATGTGACTATCAATGAATGAGCATTACAATTTCTATGATATAAATTACCAGTTACATTGGCCCAATTACATTAATCATTAATAGTGAATAATATTAACAATAATAAATGATAGCAGATACAGGCAAGGTCCTTTCTATGGCAGCCACTCTTTTAAGGGGTTTGCATGTGTTAATCCTCGCAAGGACCTTTTGAGGCTGGCAGTGTCCTATCCCCATCTTTGAGATGGGAAGTTTCATGTGAGGGAGGCTGGTCACGGAGTCAGAGTTGTACGAGAGCGGGCTGTGGAACCGGGCCCCGGGGGTTCCAGGCCTGCCCCTGCCCCTTACTGGCTCTGTGACGATGTCCAGGGTTCCCCTCCTCTACCTGACTGTAAATGACAGCTACGGATGTGACTGATACTGACCTCACAGGGTAGCGGTAAGCATTACATGAGCTGAAATGTGCAAGTGTTTAACTGTGAGCCTGGAGGGTCGCCCATGCTCTAAAACCGCTAACTGTCGCCCTGCCCAGCGAGGCCAGCTGGCTGGGCGGCGGCCGGTGCTCCGCGCACTGCGAGGCTGCTGTTCGGTTTCCAGTCAGGACGTGTACAGGAGGCAAACGATGTTCCTCTCTCTCTCCCTCTCCCTTCCTCTCTAAAATCAATAAAAACATTTAAAAAATAAGAATAAATAAGTAAAATAAAATAAAAACATTAACTGTTGCCACCCCCTGTTCTGACAACTCTGCCTTTCCTGTTAAGTTATTGTCATTAACGTCCCAATGCTGCTCTCTGGATTGTTACTATCTTTAGCTGGTGTAGGAAATGTATCTTTTTTTTTTCTTTTTAATCATGGAAACCATTTGATTTTCAATTAATTTTAATAGGCAGACATATAAATATTAGACATAATTAATAACGTTATTACCTAATTAGAAAGGCAGGACACAATGTGTGTGACCAGAAGATTAACATAGAAATCTCAGTTCTCATTACTACTATTAAATTCATTGACTTACTTAGTAGGAAATTTTAAAAAATCATTGAGACCTTTTTTCTACCAGCTTAAGTTACAGACTTTAGCTACTGGTAGCCTTTCCCATTTTTAGTAGGAATATCTCCAAACACACTGTTACCTAACAGCTGCTTCCTGGCCCTCCTGCCTCTGGGGCAGGCTCACAAACCCCTTTGAGCTTTGAAGGTATTTGCAACTGCCAGTATCAATGGGCCGCCACTTACCAGTTCCAGCCCTGTGTCCACTGCATCTGTTAGTTCCTTAAACTATGGCTCTCAGTGTTTAGTGTGAATTAGCTTTGTCTGGGGTTCTTTTATAAATGCAAATTGCTGAGCACAGCAGGATTCAGTAGATCTGGAACAGAGCTCAGGATCTGAGCCCCCTCACTCTGATGTAGCCAGTCCACAGACCTCTCTGTGAGAGATGCTAACAGATTGTGGAGAAAAACAGAGTCCACATGCATGGAAATTTGGAGCATAATAGGACAAAAGAGACTGAAATAAGAATAGCAGACATTTCAAAAGAAAATGAGACTGCCTCTCTTGAGGATTTCATTTTAACAATTGGTGTAAATATAGGGTTTTTGCAGCAGGGTTCAGAATAGGGGCAGTGAGAAGATGGAGCTGAAGCTGGAAAGACAAAAGAGGAGACCACTCTGAAAATGAGCCTGTGCCTAAAGTGAAATCACCATACAAATTTACCATCCAGACTTATTTCCTTTATTTCTTTGGCCCCAGGGCATTGTTGCATACACATAGGGGAAGTTTTACAGGTCCCGCTTGGAAGCCTCTGGGTTTGTTGATATATCTATCTATCTCTATCTCTATCTCTATCTCTATCTCTATCTCTATCTCTATCTCTATCTCTATCTCTATCTCTATCTCTATCTCTCTCTCTCTCTCTCTCTCTCATCTCTATCTATCTCTATCTCTACATCTACATCTATATCTATATCTATATCTATATCTATATCTATATCTATATCTATATCTATATCTATATCTATATCTATATCTATATCTATATCTATATCTATATCTATATCTATATCTATATCTATATCTATATCTATATCTATATCTATATCATCTATATCTATCTATATATCTACCTATACCTATATCTATATCATCTGTATCTATATCTATATATTGATATTGTTTAAAGAGAAGGAGTGAAGATGGGGAGAGGTATCTTGAACAGCAAGAAACAAGAGAAATCCTCCTATATGACAATTCAATTGAGAAACTTCAGTAATTGAGATGATTGATAATCAATAATTAAGAAGCAGATCCAAAGGTGTTACAGGATAGATATTTTAAATTTTAAACACTTATAAAGCATTGCTTTAGAAGCTTTCACAATAGTAACACAGCTCATCTTGTTAGCCACTCTATGAGGTAGGTAATAACATTGCAGTATTACAGACGAGGAAACTGGGAAGTTCGGTAACCTTCCCAGAGGGTGAAACGCGGGGGCAGCAAGGTGATGGCTCTGTGTCGAGGAGGAAGCAGATCATCGCTTTCGTAGAAAAGGGGATGCCCTTCTAAGTCCATCCCAAAGGATTCTATTGGGAGAAATTAGACTGAATAACTCTGCAAGAGTTAGGACCCGCAAGTCAGAATGTAAACAGTACTGGCAGCAAAAGTCAATTTCGGGGTGGGGGGTGCTTCTAATGATGATGAAATGGTTGGGTTATCTAATTCTACCTCGGACAGTTCCTAGATTTATGGAAATAGGCATATAAGGCAGATTCAAGAATCAGAATTCATCCATTAGACTCTGCCTCCAAGGTTCATTTTCTTCTAAATCTGGGCCAAGAAGTGCCCCGATTTCTCTTTCTTCTGACTCAAAGAGCTCCATCCATGATCTCACACTGAGAACATTGAAATCTTTACCAAGGATCTTTCTGTAGCCAAGAATATATTTTTCATCTCCAAGCCCACAATACGTTTTGAATCAATTAGTACCCATCTAAAATTGTATTTCCTATGGCTGAATAACAGTAATATTCATCATAGCTGACATGTAATGAGCTCTTACTCAGTGTGGTCACTGTTTCAAGTGTTTTAGCCTTACTCCATTACATAAAATAGCATAAATTACTTTGATTAACCCATTTTTTTGAACATTATGCTTATTTTCCTGTTTTTGCTGTTATAAACAATGTCGCAGCAATCATATCTGTAGCTAAGCTCTGTAAAATGTTTGTAATCATATCCTTAGCATAAATTTTCAGAAGTAGAATTGCCAGTGTCTCGGGTGTGCATTTTTTTTAAGTTTTAAGCACATTTTGCCAGATTTCCTGCCAGGAATGTTTCACCAATCTGTATTTCCACCAACAGCATAGAAAGGTTTTTATAAAAAAATTTAAAAGTAATGAATTGCATATTAACAACCTCTGAGTTCTTTTTAAGATATGTAGTATTTATCAAGAATCAGGATGTCCAATGACCTATGTCCTCAGAAGAGGGAATCAGGGTTATGTTTCAGTCTGTCTATGATACACTGCCATGTAAGTACTGAGGGAGCTTCTCCAAAAGTCACAGGGAGTACGGTGTTATAAATTTTGTGAGCTGTAAATATCTCAGAGACTTTCAATCCCTGTCATCATTTAGATTATTCAGGCTTGGTTTAAAAGTGACATTTACAGAGAATCTTTTCCTACTACCCTATCTATATTGGTTTCCCCAACCTGATAATAATATTCCAGGTAATAATATTATCTGGTCACTCTATGTCATTACTATGGATTATTTTCATAGCATTTACCACTATTCTGTTTGTGACTTTATTGCCCCCCTCCTTCTAACAACATAAACTTCTAGGACTCAAGAGATCTTTCCTATACTAGTCATTTTATCCCTGGGACCCAAAATAGTGCTTGAAACATGAGAGACACCCATATATAACGAATGAGTGAATGAACGGATGCCAGTCCTGTTAAATCTCTAAGTTCACCATCCATGCAGAGCTGCTACTCTGCAGTTCAACACCGTAAAGGGACAAAATGTGCACATGGGTGCAAATATCCTCTGTGACTTGTCTATCTCAACCTTGCAGCTGAAGACAAGCAGGGAAGGACTGATTATTAAAGCATCGATAACAGCACTGGCCCTTTGGTTACAAATGCGAGCTAATTTCCCCTTGGTTTCATCCTGTGAGTTGCCATTTAATGGTATTGGGCTGTTATAGATGAGTTTGGCTCTGCTTTTCTCTTTGCTCACTTAAGGGCTGTGCCCTTAGGGCAGCCGTCTTAATCGATTTTCTCAGTCCCTGTCTTCCACGGATAAAACTTCAGCAGAGCAATTAAAGATCCTATGTCAACTTCTCTTAACATTATTTTGTTCGGTAATGGGTGTTCTGAGGGATCCTATTTTGAGAGCAAGTGTCTTAATGAGTTGCCTGCACCTTAACTGGGGGCGCGCTCGTTTCCCTCCGACAGCGCGCGCTGCGCGGTCCCGCGGCATTCCCGGCACTCGCGCCGTGGCTGGTGCGTGGGAAGCCCCCAAGAGGATGCCAAGTGAAGGACACCATCAGCACCTGCCCTGCCTCTCGAGAAGCTCGGCGGGATCGAGCGTGTGTTCTGGGCAGCTGCCTTGAGCACTGAGAATTGGTGGCTCTTCCTTGCACATATCTAAGCTCAGCCGCTGAGCATGAGCAGCAGAAATTGCTCCGGTGGGGATTTGACGGGCTCGAATTTATGAGATGTTACTTGTTTCATCGGAAAGAATACCTACCGACTTCTCTGAATGCCGGTGAAGCACATCTCCCCGGAGTTCTATCTGGATTGCGTGGAGAACTTGTAGGTGGTAATAAACATTTCTGACTTCTGCATATTTGATATTTACCCAGAAGAGATGACTGGGTCAAAGGCACTTTTCTGTCCCTTCTCCATCCATTTGTTTGGATTACTCGCCTCGCCAGTGTGAGACGATAGAGCCAGTCCGATGCTGTAGGAACGCTCAGCCCTGTCTCTTTGCTGGGCTTATGGTGTTCCTTGGTAGGCTTGCAGGTCTCATCGGGCTTAGTGAAACACAGGGTTCTTTAAAATGTCCTTTCCTCTTATTTGCTTTCAGTTTCATCAGTGGCTTATCTTTGCCCCTGGACTAATTGCCTCCTACACGTCCCTAACATTCCTCTAGCAAAATAAGCAGGAGATGAGGTCTCTAGTCTCCCTTGTAACAATAACTATATTCTCATTTCTTTGGACAAGTCAGTTAATTTCCCCATATTTCATGGTAAAGGGTCCAGATTTCAGAACCAAAAAGCTTAGTCTTCTGTCCTGGTCCCACTACTTATTATTGTTTTATTATCATCATCATCATCATCATTCAAGGTTTTTTCCCCATTGATTTTTAAAGAGAGTGGAAGGGAGGGAAGGAGGGGGAGAGAGAGAGAGAGACATACACACACACTGATTGATTGCCTCCTGCATGTGCCTGGCGTGGATGGAACCTGCAGCTCAGGTGTGTGCCCTTGACTGGGAATCTTACCCACGACCCTGCAGTGCATGGGCCAATGCTCTAACCGCTGAGCAACACCAGCCAGGGCTACTTACTATTATTGAACTTGGACAAGCTACTTAACCTCGCTGTGCCTCTGTTTTCTCATTTTTAAAATAGGGCTATTAAGACTACCTCCCCCATATGTCATTGTGTGCTATTAGTCAACACATTAAGTTAGCTTAGAAGAATGACTGGCATATCACAAGTCTTCCATGTCAAATTGTTTTATTGGGAAGGTATATGCACACCTGCCTGGAATGAAGGAAAAGGGCCACTAACACATTCCACCTCAAAAACAATGATGATAAAAATTGTCATTAGCATTTATGACATGTCCACATGTCCCAGACACTGCACTGGATATTTTGTCTGTCTTACATGATTTAGACCCAGTAACACAATTAAAGCAAGAATTACTATTATTCCATGTTAGCAATGAGGAAACTGGAGATCTGAAAGATTGGATACTTTGCCCAAGGTTAAGTAGCTCTTAAGTGGTGATGTTTAGATCTGAATTCAGTCCCATCTGACTTCAGAACCTGTCCTCTTAACCATTAGGCCATGTCACAGCTACAGACTTCTTTCATTGGGCCTAGTATTTAATTACAGCTAGATTCCAATGGCTATTCCAGATGAGTCCTTCACAGTACTTGCCGTGATCACTTTCAAGGCCAATCCACATCCTGAAAGCATAAGACTTTCATAAACTCTACCCATAGAATGCAACACTAGATAATTGTTTACAGACCTGCAGCTAAAATGCACTCCCCCCCTCCGTTATTACACTGACAACTTAATTTTCTCAAGTGTGGCTCTGAGGAATTAGAGCACCTGAGGCTGGATGTGCTGAGAGACGATTTTTTGTTTGTTTCTTTCTTTCAGCCACTGTTGTTTCTGGTATTTTTTTCTTCTTGTTTCATTCTACTTATTTTCTCCACTGTTGGCTTGAAGAACAACTCTCTGTGCATGTTCAGGGATCTGTGGCAAGAGAAACAAGCTCCATTACTTGTCCACCACTATTTGGATGTTAATATTGCATCTCAACAGCCAAAGACAGACAGAGCCCCTGCAAACAGCCTTGTGCTTGGGCTGCAGCTTTGGTTGCCAGGGTGCAGTTTTCACAACTGACATTCCCGCCACCTGCTATGGCTAATAACTGTCTAAAGAAGAAATCCCCCTGGCTGTGATTGTTTTTCAGGGCTTCATGAGAGAAAGACTCCGAAGTGATTTATTCCTCCGTACATGAGAAACTTCATGTATTCTCAGGTGCAGAGTTCTGGCCTCTGATACTCTTATGTTCTTAGGTTAATCCATTCACTTGCCTGGGGGCGAAGGGAGAGGGAAGATGGATGAAGGTGTTACAAAAACCTGCATGAGAAGGAGCTCAAAAGATCCCAGCTCTATGGACATAAGGATACTTTACCTGTCTTCTCATATTCTCCTCAAAAAGAACACATACGCACAGCTTTAGACTCAAATAATTTTGGGAAATGCTGGTGAAACAAAATTCTTTTTACTGCAGACCTTCTCAGAGCCCTAAAAAAAATCACCCGTATTATGAATCTCTAGGAGGGACATATAGTATGCAACATTTTCCAATCTTATTTGACTTTGGAGTGCTTTTTTTACTGGAGTGTTTAGGGACGAATGTTCTATTGGACCCACTTTGGAAAGCATTGGACTATATCATTTTCATTACAGTTTTGTAATTTAGTCACCAAAGCTGTTGCTTCGGTGACTTGGCTTGTTAGTTCAACTGAAATTTTTTATGTTAATTTTTCAGCTTGTGCGTGTATTTTTATAGAACACCCAGAAGTGGTGGTTGTAAAAGTATTCTACAAGAGCCTTATCTCAGTGGCTACCCTGTTTTCCTCCTACCCCTCTGCTTTTGCCCTGTTCTTATAAAGCCGTGAGTGTACGTACAAAGAGGAAAGCCCGGCAAGCAGCCCGGGTGCATGCCTCTGTAGGTGGATCGGTGTGCTACTCACACTGAAGGCGACGAATCTGCGGCTGTGCCTTATTAATTAGATGCTTCGGGAGATTGTATATTTCTATATAAAATAAGCATTCCCTGGATTTCTCTTTGTGTACATTTTAAGGTTTTTGATTTGTTTTGTTTTGTTTTTTCTACGAACAATTTCCATTTGTCATGTTCATGGAATCAACAAATTTATGAAGTCAAGCATGACACAGTAAAATGCAATGTATTTTTATGTACATTCCTAATACACCATATCACAAATTAGAGAAGCAAAAGCAAAAGCAAAAAAAAAAAAAAAAAAGCATTTAAAAGGAGATTCTAACCATTTAAAAGGAGGTAGCATATTTTGGAATCGACGTTATAGACCTCGAGAGCTTCCCTGAGGAGCATCTGTGTTCCTGTCGCTGCTCGTCCTCCCAGTGTGTCGGAGCTGGTTCCAGGAGAGACCGGCCCTTGTGACTGCTGCAATGTGAAGTACTCACATGACCACGTTGCATTTCCACCCTTGGAAAGTTATGCTCTTTGGTTTTAAGGGATCAATCATAAGGACATGTTTTTATTCCCTTCCAAGTCAATTAATTTCATTGAAAAACATGCTGAAATGAAAAAACTTACTTACTAAAGTTGGTATAGTCATATCAACATATTCTGTGTTGGGCTCAGTCATAATATCCAGTGTTCATGAGACTCTCAGTTAAATTAAAAAAGAAAAAACACAAAAAAAGAAAAAAAGAAAGAAAAACACCTTTCTGATTATGAAAGAATTGAGTTCATTGCCCTGCCGAGCATGGCTGTCTCTCAGCACATGTGGAGAGAGTGGCTGTGAGGTCACCTGGAAAGGCTTCGATTGGCACATGAATGATGTCTGTCCCGTTCTTTGGATGACTAAGAGCCCAGGCTCTGAGTTAGAGGACACCTATGGAGGGAGGTCAGATTACCTTCCTGGCTGTAAGGAAGCAGAATCTGGGGAAAGCTTCCGTGGGATTTTCCCTGATCTGGATCCGGACCCATCTGAATGTAATTTCCTCCTACTTCTGGCAGCAGGCTACAGACTTTGTTGGGTGTCTGTATGTCTACGGAAAGACCAAAGAGCCTTTATCAAGGGTCAGTAGAATGGTGACATTTTCAGCTGCAATTTCTTAATTTGTTTTAGAATATTTTATTTTTTGACTTCCCGTTGACATGCAGTCCTTTCCATGAAGCCTGCGCTTCTCATCCAGAGTGTCTGGCTTTCCGAGGGGGACTGTCCTAAGCGGGCGCTGCAGAGGAAGCGTTCCAAGGAGGAGGGGGAAGCTGCCCTGCCTGCTCTGACCGAGTCTCAGAGGCACACAGTGACAGTCCCCCCACATCTCATTGGTTACTAGTTGAGTTATGTGAGCCAACCCAGATCCAAGAGGAGAGGGAACTAAACTGCTTCCTGACGAGGGCAAGTCAAAGCCACATTGCAAAAGAGGAGGTTGGATGGGAGATGTTGGTAAGGCTGCCTTTGAGAAATACAATTCTCCACAGACATTTTTAGTCATTTTGAGAAAGAGCGAGGTGATTGCATCTTTATAGTATTTGGTGGAGCAGTGTAGCAGGCACTTCACCGTGTTAATAAAAGATGGATCCCTATTAAGGGCTCTGTATTTGCAAGGCTCTTTCTTCATCTTCCTAAGAACCCTCTAAGGTAATAAATGGAACTTATTGACATTATTTGGATAGCTCCTTTAACAATAACCATTATTTAATAAATATTACAGGAAAAAAATCATGGAAAGTAAGAAACAAATGGGAACATTCAAACAAGAAGAGAAATTAATGAATAATTAAGAAGTGAAAATCCTTGGGGCAGGGTAGCACACACAGATGAGGTTCTAGTGATTCTCAGACCTTATCTCTCAAAAGAATCATCTACAGAATTAAAAAACAAAAACCCCAGAAACTCTGGTGTCCAGACTCCTCTTCCAGAAACACTGATTTAATTGGCCTGAAATGAGAACCAGCAATCAAAATTTAAAAGCTCCCGAGGTGATTCTAAACCCTTTGTAAGGGGCATAAATGAGAAAATCTTTAATTATAATGCTTAGTTGCCTTAGTGAATTCTTATCAATAAGAAACTAATCCGAACAGGCGCTCATTTGCCTCTTTACTCTTCTGCAGATAATTCCACAAGCAGACACTATTGGTTTCAACCAGATCGTGGGATATTCTGTAACTTGCAACCCAAAGCATTTAAACCATTTCTACATAGAAGTGCATTTTCTTGATTGACTGGACAGCCTGCTGTACAGACCCGCCATGAAGTCAGACGGGTCTAGGTTTGAATCCCGGCTCTGCCACTGTCAAGCCACAGCCCTTCTGTTTCACCCTAAGCTCCTAAGTTGGGAGAAGGCGGAACACCCGTCTCACAGCATCGCCGTAGGAATTAGACTCGCTCATCCTCTCACTCGGCCAGCGTCAGCGAGCGCTTGGCCACTTCCAGACCACGTCCTGCACAGAGTGTGCGGCGCTGAGCGAGCCCGCCGCGCTGGGTGTTCTCTTGAGGGAGGAAGGCGATAAGTAAATGGGAAGGAGATGCCGGTTTCTGGTCGAAGCTGGGGTAAAACAGAAAGAAGCGGAGTAGGTAAGATCCAGAGGTAACTCAGGCCTCATGAGTAGGGGAAGCCCCCGGCCCGCATGATGAAAGGCGGCTCCCAAGAGCTGGCAAAGCACACCTAGGGCGAGGGATTGCCGATGGAAAAGTCTTACAGCAGAAATCAGCGTGGCTTTTTAGACAGAAACGCTCAGAGAGCCTGATGGAATCGGCAGTGGGGTGCCTGGGGGGACAGGTAGGCAGGGCCTGACTGTGTCAGCCAGGGAGGAGTTCGGGTGCCTTGTAAGCCTGATGGTTCACCTTTATAGAATTTAAAGCCAGGGTGTAAATTATCTAATTTAATTTATGGAGAGGCAAGAGGGAGGTGGGAAGACAGTTAGGAAGCTACTTTAATTGTCCCAGTGAGAGATGATGGTGTCTTGATTTAGGGTGGTGCTGGTAGAAATGATAAAAGGAACATTCCATTTGGCTGTGAACCTAAATCTTCTCTAAAATGAGAACTCTATTTTGAAACTGCACATAAATGTAAATAAAACGCTTAGTTTTGCAATGCGGGCACTCAGTAAATGCTAGCCGCTGTTCTTATGTTATTTTATCATTCACATTAGTAAAACCTCGGGGCAAGATCTTGTACTGTCATTAGCATTGCTCTCAAGGAAAGATTTAATAAGAAAAGCAGAGGGGCTTTTTCAAATTGTATTTCTTTTCTTTGAAGGCTTTCCCCCAAATGCACTGTGATACTAAGAGGGCCTGGTGAGCTTAAGGTCTCTGTAGAGGGAGGCTGCTTAGTTTAATGGTGTAGGTCCACTAAGGGTGGATGCAAAGAGTCAAAACTCTTAAGGGAAGATTATTTCTATTTCCAGATCTGATGGTCAAATGGTTATATTTTAGCACCCAACACAGTTTTATTACTGAATAGTGTCATTATATGATCATGTTACATTACCTATTACTCCAACCAACTGAGCCACCCAGCCAGGGCTCACATTTTTAATTGTAGAATCAGACAAAGGCATAAGCAAAGCTTGGTAATATTATTTAGAGTATGCATTACCTTTCATTTTCCTGGTTTTGTGTGAGATAGGAAACTGGCCTGTGCTGATTTCCTCTTTCACAATAAGTCCAATGAAATAAAATGGAAGGGACCAGAAAGCCTTAGGGAGTTCACCGAAAGTTAGATCCAGGAGACTCGCATCCCAATTCTCTACCGAAAGAGAGGGCAAGGCAGAAACCAAATATGTAAAGCGTTTATCTGAATTATATGTTGAAGCCAGGGACATCGTTCATCACTTTGTGGATTTTTTCCCTCCACATGAAGGTTTCAATGATCTAGGTTAGATTGTTGGAGGAAGAGGGTTCCTGTGAACTTTTCTCTGTTTTTGTTTCCGTGCTCTTCTATCCTGTTCCTTTTACTCTTGTCTTTCCTTTAGAGATCTGCCAGTGTTTCCCTTCAGCAATTCTTGCGACGGGAAAAGGGTGCCATTATTTCTCCCTATGGTCAGTGAATCTAGTCTGTAGCTTGACTTGATTCTTAACTAACTGCAATTTAGAACAATATATTCTCTTTTGGAATGTTTCAGTTTATCTCAGTACAAAGTGGAGATAATGAGATTTGCATTACCATTGTCAATATGAGGCACAGATGAGATAAGTGTGAACCACTTGGAGATCTATAAAGTCATTTATCAGTTTAGCAATAAATTATAATGCAAAGATAATTATTGGTTTAATTTAGTGTCTCAAACCTATGCTTACTGTTTGTCAGGGAAGGCGGCATTGAATGGCCAAGATGATGGTAGATGGAGGAAATCACTCATCTAAGCTTAAAGAGATGCCTAAATCTAGGACCCATTCAGAGTTAGGAGCTATACTGGGTTAAATAGTGTCCCCTCAAAATTCATGTTCTTCCTAGAAGCTCAGAATGTGACCTTATTTGCAAATAGGGCCATTGCAAATGTTACTAGTTAAGATGAGGTCATAGTGGAGTAGGGTGAGCTCTTAATTCAATATAATTGGTGTTTTTAATAATAAGAGTAGGAGAGACCCAGAGACAGACACACACGCACAAGAGAGCATTATGTGAAGTTAGACACACAGACATGGACATGGGACAATGACGGAAGACAGAGGTTGGAAGATGCAAGGGCCAGCCAAAGAGCACCAAGGATTGCTGGTAACCACAGAAGCTGGGAGAGGGAGCACGGTACCACTGACACCTTGATTCAAGACCACTACCCTCCAGAACTGTGAGAGGATTCATCTCTGCTGTGTTAAAATACCTAGTTTGTGGTACGTTGTTACATCAGCCCTAGCAAACAAGTAGAGGAGTCAGGGAGGCTGCTGAGCCTAGTTGGCCACAGAGAACACCAAAATAGAGTGGCCGTAATTAGATCTTGGAAGCCAGATATGGAGGCCAGGATCCAAGAGCCAGGGAGACTAATGGGGACTAGTCATTAAAAAAGTTCTTGGCAATCACCTGTTCCAGATGTCAGTGTTCCTGCCAATTTTTATCTTCTCACTGGCCAAATCACTTAATGGACTGAGACGGGTTGGACAGCTCCTGGTTGGAATAAACCCTTAAGCGTGAAGTAAATTATAACCAAAACCCAGGTATCAGGATTTATATTGAAAAAAATGATGCAACTCTCCCCCCCCGATCAGTTTCCTTCCTTGATCACAGAGAACCTCATGTACACCTAACACAGCACAAGTCCAGCTTTTTCTTTCTATTTAATTTTTTCCCATATAACCCTGAAAAGTGAGCAGTCTCAGGAATTACCCTAGAGATGGTTGGGCCATGCTTTCATTTCCTACTGCTGTTGTAACAAATCACCACAACTTCCATGGTTCAAAACAACACAAAGCTTGTTTCTTACAGTTCCCCGGGTGAGAAGTCTAGCATGGGTTGCACTGGACTAAAATCAATTTGTCAACCAGCTGTGATCCTTTCTGGAGGCTCTAGGGCAAATTTGTTCCCTGCTCATTTGGGTTGTTGACAGAATTCAGTCACTTGAGGTTGTAGGCTGGAGGTCCCTGATTTTTGCAGGCTGTAAACCAAGAGTCTTTGCCAGCTTCTGGAAGCTACTGCATTCTTTGGCTCTTCAAAGCCAGCAATAGCTGGTCAAATCCGTCTCCCTTCAAATCTTTCTGACCCACTCTGCCTGTCCATTTTGAAAGACTCCTGTGATGACTAGATTGCATCCACCAGATAAGCCAGGATAATCCTTTCTTGGGTCAGCTGATCAGCAACCTCCATTCCACCTACCACCTTAATTCCCTTTTGCCATGTAACCTAACACATTCACAGGTCCTGGGGATTAGGACATGGACATCTTTGGGGCACCATTACTCTGACAACCACAGGTCACCTGCAGCAGACCAGCATGACTTCCCAACAGGACTCAGTGAAAGGAGAAGCTAAACTGTGAGGGGGAAACAGAGCTTCATCAAAACATGTCAAGTGTTAAGAATAAGTAAAAAGAGAAAGCCAAGTTGCATGATATGTGTGGTATTTTTAAAAATCTATCCTTTCATTAACTTGCTGACTTAAAAATGAAATCTACTTAATGGAAAATATTTGACTGTTAAGAACATCAGATATGTCTTCAGTAGCGCTGGTTTCTGATCAGGCAAGGAATCACTTCATAGATAGTCCATGAGGAAATACATAGAATTGTCGGTGTGCTGTGTCCCAGGCTCTTCTTGGCCTTCTTTGAGCACATTACATGTGAGTTCCTCTTGCTTCTGATTGCTCTGCCAAACTCAATACATCTCAATAAAGGGAAACTTTATTTTTTAACCTATAATTAATTCTATCTAATTACCGCTAAAATGGTTGTGTCCTATCAGTTTCTTATGTCATTTGTATGTCAACTTCTATTTTTCTGCCCCTTGTAATTACCCTAAGAAGCACGTCCCTGATAAACATTGCCTCCTATGTGGGTTTCAGCCCTGTTTTGTGAATTTACCACCGAATGTGGACACATACTCATTTCTAGTTTTCCAATGCAGGGTTCAGGCATATTTCAGCATTCCTTCTGTTCTCACGCCCGTATAAAATTAAAAAACACACAAATATATTTAAAAACTTCTTAGAAGAGAGTTTATTCAGTCTTATAATCACTGTCATTGAGCCCGTGTTATGTACCAGGCGATGTTCTAGGCCTGGCAATAAGCTGATGATTCAGAAGTGTAGTGTCCCTGTTGGGGAAATTGCCTTAGTACAAACTTGTTTTTATTAAGTCTTCTCTTCCCCTGGCACCTTCATGTTAACCCTTGCCTACTTAGATTTTTGTCTCCTTATCTTGGTATTTATACTTTTTTTACCTTTTTTATCATTCAAATTCCATATCCAGAGTCTCATTTGGCCATGGCTCAGCTTTCAGGAACTCTACTCAGAGTCTGATTAAGAAAATGCCACCAAAGGGTCAGTTGGGATAGCTCTGTAGGCATTTGCTGTTTGTTAAGGTGTTTCCTTTTAACTCAAATGAATGGGCCTCACATCGGTGGAACTGTAACCTGGTATTTTCCTCAGGCTTCTAAAGACAATATGTATTTTGTTAGCACCCCTTCCTGGTGCCCCTTCAATTTCTTCTTTTCAGGCCTTTCCCTTCGTCTCCCAAATGGCAAGACCAGCCCTGACCTCAAATGTGACAGTTAAGCTCTTGCCAATGACATCTTCCCCCAAAGCAGTAGAAAGGCCATTTTTCAAGTAATGATTTAAGTAGGTCAAGGCAAGTGGGACACTCATGTTAAAGGGAAAAGAAACTGCATATTTCAGAAAGACCCATGGATTTAGGTACCTTTGCCTGTCTGACATTCCAGTTTCAATTTAATTTGCCTGCTCGGTGAGGACCCGCCTGTGGAATTGCTATTGGTGAGCTCTCAGATCCTGTACAGTTCTCAAGAGATAGCAGAAGCCTTCCCTGGAGTGCCAGCAGCGAAGCGAATCCCTTTAGGGGCTCGGTTGTGTAAGCCTCACTGATAGAGATTCCTGTACTTGAAATCTCGGCAGTGGGAGGGGAGGAATGAATGCTTGGAAGACTTTTTTGAAGTATTAAATAAATAGTTGTTTAAAATCTAAAAAATTCATTTATTAAAAATATTTTAAGGAACCCCTGTTAAGTATAAAAAATTGCATTAAATTTTGATGACTAAGCAATGTTTCTATGCCAGTTGGGTACTTGACTAAGACAAATGTTTCATGCCTGTTTGCTTCTCCAGAAATAGTTTCTCACCCCCCATCCGAGGACAGACACTGAATTATGCCAAAGTCTTAAAAGAGGCAGTTAGTAGGTAGAGAATTAAAATAAAGAGGCATCCAACACAGCTTGGGTGCTTCCTTCATATATACATAGAGAGAGGGAGAGTGTATTTGTGCCTTTGGCTCATTAGCAAAACACATTAGCTATAGCTGACCGATGTGCACCTGGTGCTGGCCTGAGGTCTTCGAAGGCAGGAGATTTACAATTAGGCCTTGAGCCGGGAAACCTTTGGAAGCTTTCCCTGTCAAAAATTAGATACACATTTAGAAATGTAAATATACCATACTTCTTTCTGGATGACACATTTACTCAAGTTCACCTTTTGATTTTTTTTTAGAAGCAAGTAGTCCTGGCACACATATTGCCCTCTCTCTGAACATCAATTTCGAGATGAGATTTCCACTGGAGGTTTAGCACTGAACTGGAGCAAAGGGATCATCTATAACAAACTCTTTCTTATAGATCAGCAAACTGCGCTCCTGAGAAGTTAAAGAAAAGATTTAAAATCCCAAATAGTTAGCAGCCTGGCCAGGGATAGGACCCACGTTAATCTCATTTCCAACATAGTGTTTATGTTTTTCCCTTACCTCCACTGACATTGTAGATGCTTGAATAAACATCTTAAATATAGACCATTTTTTCCTTTTCATTAAGAGATCATCCGCCCAGCTAGCGTGGCTCAACGGTTGAGCATCCACCTAGGATCCAGGAGATGGAGGCTCGATCCCGGTCAGGGCATGTGCCAGGGCTGCCGGCTCGATCCCCAGCAGGGGGCATGCAGGAGGCAGCCGATCAATGACTCTCTCTGGTCATTGATGTTTCTATCTCTCCCTCCTTTCCTCTGTTTCTGAAATCAATAAAAATAAAAAATATATATTTTTAAAAAAAGATCTTTTAAGATAGTATATTGTCTAATCTCCATTACGCATATTTTATAAGATTTCTGTGCCTTTAAAATCCACTTAATGAGAATAAAATTTAGCACTGAATTGGTGATGCTTCTGAGGGTTGCAGCTTTCATTCTGTTTTGATGCTTAACTTTGACAGTTCCCATTTGTTTGATTGAAAGTGGGGTTGAAGGGGGCAGATGGCCCAGGGAAACTTCACTATAAAGTGGCGTCCAACTCTAGCCAGGCTCTTATCTCACCACCACACTCCTTGAGGTCTCTGATAATTATCAGTAAACTGGGTGGTAGATAAATAGCCCAGTCCTGAGAGAAGGGGAGTGCTGGAGGCTCTCCAGGGGTGACTCAGCTTCTAGGTGGAGGGCTGGGTGGGGGGAGTAAAGACAGATCTGTCCCGTTGGTCAGGAGCAGAAAGTCTGTTGGAGAAAACTAACTCGCGGGAAGGGGACATGTCAGGAAGATGGATTGCCCAGGAAGTCGGGGCTGCTCTCCCAGTGGGCAGCGGCCCACTCCGATATAATTTGCCAGCTGTCTGTCTTGTCCAGTCTTGCCTCTGCCTTTTCCATCCTTTGCGCTGCTGGTGACCAGCCTTCAGAATAGCTAAAGACGCAGAAAGGAGGGGATGCTTGTTTGCACGGAGTGAATATTCAGCGTGCACACTCTTCCTATCAGCACTCCCAGAAGCTCTCAGGCAGACAGACCCTGTGGGAACACTCTTTAAATGAGCACCTTATTAGAGAATGATCCTGTTAGGTGGATAAGAGGCTGATTACATACCCAGAGGTGAGCCGTAATGAGGCTCCCAGTAACTGAATGAAGCCGTCGGCTGCACTTGCTAGCTGGACTTGAGCCTGAGCATTGCAAACCGGCTTCTGGGAAAGGAAAAGGCTCTGGGGACCACCACACAATAGACTGGAATACATGGCGTCGTTTTTTCCCAGAGGGAATTCGGGCAGATTTCCCGGGTAGCAGTTTTGAAGAAAGAAGCCTGGTGTGAGAAGGGAGCTTGGTGTGGACATAGGCGCCTCAATAACCAGACCATAGGCACGCGCCTGCCCTTGTGGGAGGCTGAGTGACCCAGTGGACCCTGCCTGTCTCTGTAAAGCCCCAGGGGTTGCTGGCCAAGGACCCCAGCTTAGCATCTCAGCAGCACCGAGGAAGACTGGGGAGGAAGTGTGGAGCAATGGTCACTACATTCCCTTCAGGAGTAAGCGGGACAGGAATTTGTGAATTAGCCATAAAACAAGGGCCACAGGGTGAAACCACCAACTTTGGTTATTGCTGCCTGGTCCTGTTTATGTTTTAAGTCCTCTGTGGCAGCAGCTATAGCCCATTTCACTGGAAGTTCACTGGGCTTGGTCAGCCATGAGGGAGGGTTTCTTATTTGCTGAATTATTGCCCTGATTAACTCGTTCTGTGGAGTGAGCGTCCCTGTGGTTCTCCCTCTGCTGCCCAGGTCCTTCCCGACAGGTGGAGGCGGGTGCTGACGTCGGGAGAGGACCCTCCTCTGACCCAGAAGACTGGGTTCTCAGAGGGGCCGCGCCACTTGTTAGTAATATGACCTCCTACTGCTGCTCAACATTTCTGAGCCTCATTTTACTCACCTATAAAATGGGGAGAGCAATAGTTAACCTGCCATTTATTCTTTCCTTAGCATGCAAGAGATGTTGAGAGTGCTGGGCAAACTATCATGGGCCATTGTAGCTGTGTTTATTTAAGGCATCTGGTTTGTATTTGAAAATATTCTTGAATCATGATTCCTGGCAGGTGACACCTAAGTCCTTTGTCATTCCGCAGGCACGCAGGCAGTGTTTGTTTCCAAGCAGGATGTTCAAAAGCAACACAAGCAATTTGATTCCCTGGATCACGCCATTGGGTTCTCTTCACCATGACTTTGATTTTCCCACTTTCATTTCACTGGTAGGGCCAGGAAGGGGGGGCAAGTAGGTAAAGTTTTATCTTGAGGTTAAAGAGAGCTCTTTAAAATGACCTTGGATAAAATAAAATAAAAAATAAAATTTAAATTTAAAAAAATAATAAAAGAAATTTAAAAAAATAATAAAATGACCCTGGGACCCTGGCCAGTGTGCTCAGTGGTTAGAGTGCCGGCCCTCACACAGAAGGGTCTCAGGTTCAATTCCCAGTCAAGGGCATGTACCTGGGTCGCAGGCTCACCGCCACCCTGGTCAGGGAGTGTGTGGGAGGCAACCAATCGATGTTTTTCTCTCTCTTTTTCTCTCCCTCTTTCTTTCCCCCCACACACCTTTCCTCCCTTCCACTCTCTCAAAAAATCAATAGGGAAAAATTTCCTCTGGTGACGGTTAACATAAAAAAAAAAAAAAAAAGACCTTGAGGGTATGAATAGACCAGTTGCCATTTATGCCCTTAATCTGATTACTTTTCAGATGTGAAAGGAGTAAATAGTATTTGTAGTATTTGTTTCTCAAAGGCTTCAGTCAAAGCCAAGGGCGTGGGTGCTTATTAGTGTCATCATGATGGGTGGCAGAGAAGGTTAAGATGATAATTGAGGAAAACAAAATATCCTCTCTATTCCCCCTCCTCCCTCCCCCCCATTTAATAGCCGACTTTGGTATAAAAGTGTCCCACTTCCACCGGGATGATATGTTGCTCATCTGTCAGCTCGCTGGGGGATGGCAGCGCTGATTTGTTTCCCTAGGCTTGCTTCCCTCGGCTCAGGGCTGCAGCTGCATCTAGCTCAGATCCCAGAGATAGGAGTCCGAGGCACTGAATCATTAAGTAGTCAATATTTTCTGACTTCTCTGCTAATTTACCAAAGAAGAGAATAATATCTTCTCAATTTTGTCACTTATTAGCAGCAAATTAGCTTGTCTTAGAAGCATATCTTGATTTAAACAGATAAACCACATTTAAAGCATAAACTTATAAGCTTTTGTTTTATGTTCAGTGCCCTAAAATTGGGGCCACTAAAATTGCCATTCTGCTGGAAAGAAAAGGTTCAATTGGTTGTGCTAGGGTGGGGGGTGGGGGCGTGATGAGAGAGGACATCGAGATTCCAGCATCTGCATGAAAAAATATATACATGTATGTCATTAAAATATTAATTAGCTGCTTCTTTAGTAGTCTCAGAGAAGAACATGAACATGGTGGGAAATGATTGGAACTGGAAGAAACGTTAAAATTTTTATATGTTGTGAGGTGAAAACTGAGATTCAAAACACTTAGGTAATTGGGCTCGCGTCCCCTGGCAGGACAGAACCTGTTAGTAGAACCTGGGTTTGAGACTGTTCCTCAGACTCAAGCTCTGAAAGGGGAATTGGCCAGCTTTTGTGTCCTATGGTATGTGGAGCTGCTACTTTTTTCCACATTTTCCATCTTCTCTGCCCATCCCCACTCTTTAATCTGGTTTTGCTTTTTAAAAATATGTTAAGATCGTCCTTAGGGCACTCAATGTTGGATGAGTGAGTTGCTATCTGGGTATCTACTATCTTGAGGTTGTATTAAAAAGAGGACCTTGTTCTTAAAAGTTTGAAAATCTATATCAGACTGTCCTGAATAAATTTTATTTTCCTCTTTTAAATGCTATAGACAAATACTTTATACTTTCTGGCTGTTGAACTTCTCAATATTAACTTAGAGTGCATCTCTCCTTACAATTCCCTTACAGATTGCTCGCTTTCAGGAACGCCTGCTTTCTAGTTGAAATTCTTTTAATCACAGTTACCACATTGGAATTTCTTTCAGTTAGGATGACAGACCCAATAAACTGCATGTGTGTGAAGTAACAGATAAAGGTAATCAGATCTCATGCTTCAGGGAATAAACTGATTACCTATGACGGTCAGGAAGGAATTTTCCCCATTAACATCCTGTTGATACACAAGCCAAGAGCAGGATCCAACTGTCTGCTAACCAAAAGCTCTCTTAGAGAACTACATTATGTAGAGTATAAAATCTGCACCTATGACATAGTGTGCTGTGCATAATGGTTGTCATCCATGGATACATATTTAATACACAGCAAAATAAATACTGTAACAGTTGAGACAGAGTTCTATTTAAATAACTGGGGTAGTGATTCATTAAACATAAACTACTTAAAATCTTTTCATGTTTCCTCCAGGGATCTCAAAGTACCTTCCCAAAATGAGCTCATTAATCCTCATGAATATTCTGTCATATAAATTCTGTTAAATATTTCTGTTAAAATAAACAGGTCCATCTTACTAACCAGTAAGTCCTTACAGCAATCCTAACAATCTTATTGCCTTGAAATCTCATTAGAGATTTGACTTCTAAGACCATTATTCTGGATGGAATTTTTTTCTACACCTCTGGCTCACTCTCTACATTCATCCCTCCAACAAATATATGGTAAGAGTAAAAAATGTGCAAAATGCTGGATATAAAAATATAAGTAGTGCTCAGGGTATAGAGGGAGGGAGCTGGGAAGGCCTTCTAAATATACTAGCAAAAACCGTCTTCAGCTACTGTCCTCTTTGCACTGTGCAGGTCATCCGATCGCCGAGGCTTTGGCATCGGGAAGCCTAGTCTGGTTCATGATTTGCTCCTAAGAGACTAGAGTGGGTTCCAGTTAGTTCAGCTGACATTTAGAGAGAGTTGGTCATGTTCTACCTTAGAAATCCTAGGAATAACTTTGGTTCTTTCAAAATCTGGATTGGCCCAAAGGTCTCTTTTCTAGCGTAACTGCATTGTGTGTGTGCGGACCAGAAATCCTTTATAAAAAGATGATTAGATTTAAATTAGACAAGATTTTCCACATAAATTCTAGACAGGTTCCATGTTGATCCTAGAAAAATAATAGAGAATAACAATTAAAAGACTCTTCTTTTTTTTATTTATTTATACGTCTTTGTTGATTTCAGAGAGACAAAGAGAGAGAGAAACATCAATGACGACAGAGTCATTGATGGGCTGCCTCCTGCACGCCCCCGGCTGGGGATCGAGCCCGCAACCCGGGGATGTGCGCTGACTGGGAATCGAACCTCGCTCTTCTGGATCCTAGGTCGATGCGCAACAGCTAAGCCATGTAGGCCGGGCAATTAAAAGACTCTTTTCAACTGCATATCTGGGTTTAAGTTTTGTTTGGTTTCATGTTTTTTGTTTTTAACTTATTTTTATTTTTTTAATTAAATTTATTCTGGTGATGTGGTTTAATATCATATAGATTTCAAGTGCAGATTTCTGTGATACATGATCTGTATATTGCATCGTGTTCCCAGCACCCAAAGTCAAATCATCTTCTGTCACCATGTTGTTTTTCTTAATGCTCTTTTGGATCAAACCATGACAGTGTCTAGCCTTGTTGCTATTTGACATGAAGGAGTAGATGATTTTGAGAGGAAAGGTTTGTGGAATGTGTAAACATTTCCTTTGAACAACGCTCTTTTGGTTACACAGGGGATAATGCTTTCGCCTCTGGAAGTAAATAGAGACTTCTCCGTTTCGTGCCTAAAGGATGTTCATTATGATAAGAAACAAATCCATAAAGTCATGTTCGCTGTCCTGCGCTACACTTCCCCCTGGTACACACACCTTTTACATTTTCTTTAAGGCTCTCACATTGCCAAGGAATGGTGTGCTTATTTATAGTCATAAGTTATTTTTATTTCATTTCATGCAGGATTCCTTTTAATGTTTCTCGGGTACACTGACATAGTATTTTATGTGGTTTTTAAAACACGAATTATTTTTGAAAACATAATAAACAAGTTTTAAAAAATGCCAACTATACTAATTCCCACGTCTGTCCTGTCTCACATTTCAGCATTTTTTCCTTCAGTATTTGATTTATGAGAGCTCAATCTACGTTCAGCTTCTCGGGGCATTCCTTATGCAGTGTGAAAGAGAGCACACCTAGATTTGTGCAGGAAGTTAGGGGACAACTTCTGAGTAGCCCACAAAGACCGTGTGACAGTGGAGGGTAATAATGAGAGGAAATGTCCAGATACAAGTGTCAGGAAACCTTAATTTTTCGTGGGCTTGCTGCGAAGTTTGGGCCAACGTGTGACCTCCTTGATTTTTACTGTATCATCACCATGACTGCTCCTTCCCACCACCTGAGACAGAATTCTGGCAGCTGAGTAAATCCCCCCTGGTGTTTTAAAGGAAGGTGTCCTCACGTCTAGCCAGTGCCTTTCTGTGTGTCTCCGACTCCATTCAGGGGCCAGTTCTAGTTTTAATCTGTTAGTCTCATGCCTGCTGCCTCTCATCCATTCCCTTGCTTTCACTCTATGGTTCGGGCATTGTGGATACCACTTGTGTTTCAGGAAAAGTCCACTTGGAGAAAATAGTTGTGTGTGTGTTCGTGGAGTGGGAGGGGCAGGGAATGGATCAAAAGACAAGTAAAGATGCATAAGTGGATCTTCAGTCCAGAGGTGACTTTCTGGAGCCTTGTGAGAAATAACTGAGGCCAAGTGATCAGGTATGGGGGTGTCAAACTGTAATGAATGCTGTGCTCGAAGGTTCTCATCATAATCACTGGATTTCCCCTGATAAGCAAAATGCCCTTTGCTAAGACGAAGAAGGACCTAAGATCCTCTGGAGTTTGTTCAACCCGTTCTTCTCAGAAAAAATGTCAGGTTCTTCATTCTTTCATATTCTGTTGAGAATTATCATATCTAATTACTCCCCGAAAACCCCAAACACCAGCTCTTCTAAAATAATGTTCCCTCTGAAACTTCCAACAGTAATAGAATTTGGTTATCGGGAAATTTACTGCACATATGGCCCAGCAAGAGAACAATTATGCTTTATTGACATCCTCTCGCAATGGCACGAGAGCAAGTGGAAAAGGAAATCTGGCTGAAGCTGTGAAAAATGAGATATATTCATAAACCTGAGATGCCGATTTTCCAAATTAGTTTCAAATCCAGATGCCCCACATGTACCTTTGAACTTACCTTCCCATGCCCACAAACTCACACAAGAACACAGTCCGGGATTTATTTCTAGACATTAGATATATACATATCTATATGGTTTATTTATGTGTCCACATATATGTATACATGTATACATTTATGTATGTATGTTTCATCATTTGCTGGTGTTAGCCCCTATGACTTTAAGTTTTTCCTAATTCATAAACTCTCAATATTTTAGCTCAGAAGAAAAATTTTAAATATATTACAACTCTCTTCTTTCCATCAGCATTCGTCACAGTGATAAACCATATATTAACCATTCCCTAAGGTGAAGAAATTATATTCACCTCTTTGCCTGGAGGTTGCTTCTTATTAAAGTGTGTTGGATCTGTAAATCATAAAATAGCATGAATTGAGATTTCTCCTCTCTTATTTATTTCTGAGAAAATATTTACTGCTTGCCAACATGTACATATATTAAAAAGTCCACTGCACACTAATTATACTGTGTGGTGTCACAAAGGTACTATTGTTATTTTTTCTTTACTTGTAATGTTTTGTTAAGTTTGGGAGGAAGATTGAAAAGTTAATTACAATGAACTTGTGTCTCCACACCTTATTGCAATAGAGGAATGCAGAAGAGGGAAAGCGTAGTGATGAGCTGATTGGATAAGAGGCAGCCACTGGTTTTACGAAAGGATCAGGGCTTGTCCAGATTCGCTTTGGAGTACTATGAGGGCTTAATAGCTAAGTGTAGTGAGATTACAAGTGTCAAATTGTGGAAGATAACAGGGAAGATAACATTAGAAACAAATAAAGAACTATCTAACTGTGGGCACCTAGTGACTGGAGAGTTGTTGAGTCCTCCCCCTTTCTCCTTTCTTGGAAATCAGAAGAGATACTGGGCCATCCTTCACTCGTTTATTCCACAGAGAAACGCCTTTCTTTCATATACGTTTACTGAGTATCTGTTATGGCCACACGTTAAGAGATGGGGGAAGCGGAGATGGACTCATCTTCCAGACCCTGGAGAGGTTTAGGACAGAGTCAAATTCGGTATGAAGGAAAGAGTGTGAGGGTTGGCTTAAGGAGGGGAAGGTTTTACACATGGATTGAAATCTTTCCTCTGCCTGTTAGGGTTTTGGGGTGGGCTGCAGGTCCCTGCAGCTCTGAACTTCAGTTATCTGTAAAATGAAGATGATGACGCCTGTCTCGTGGGGACCCTGTGATGATTCCATGGGGCAGTGTATGGAAATGCTCTTTAAAACTAATGAAGTGCCCAAGCCATCTGGTTTTGATTAGGAAGTATTTTGAGTAATTCAGGTTTGATACTAGAGTCGGAATACAAAGGTGTCAGGGAAATGGGTGTTGTGAGCACGGGGAACGCGGTGGATCCGGAAGGCACATGGCGTGCGCTGTAGACGGGGTCAGGTCCATGGCGCACAATCCTGTGCGGCTGCACCGGGCCCTGCGCTTGCACGGGGGCCGGGCTCAGTTTGATGCTGTGCTGTCACCACCCTGAAAGTTTTAGTAGTTTTTAAACAAGAGGTCTCACATTTTCATTTTGCAAATTTTCATTTTCCTGGGCCTCATGAATTATCGTCTCTCTGGCTTGTAAACGTCCTGAGTGTGTAAATACTTAGATTCGTTACGTACCAGGTACATTACTCCCCATGTTTATTTTTGCATCTGACACTTACCCATCTATTCGTTCACACGCGCTGACATGTTCTTCCACGCAGGAGAAGGCACCTGGGGAGTGAAAGTTGCACGCTTGGGGCGGTGGCCTAGGAAAGCAGGCGAGCCTGAAACAAATGGAAGATGTGTCAGTGATCGCAAGCCTCTTATGTCGCAAGGTCCAGGAGGATATGGAGTACATGACAGGGGTTAGCGCTGTACCTGATTGTCCCCCTTGGGAAGATACATCAGCATTAGCCATCGGCAGGTCTGGATTGAGGCCAGGGACCTTGGGTTTAAATGAGCACCGCGAGGGCTTCTGAGGGAGGTGCCTTCGGGACGTGTTTTCCAAACACCCAGTGAAAGGACCGCTCATGTGGCATCTCTGGTATTTACGTGTAATTGGGAGGATTGGGGTTTTTTTTGAGGAGCCCTCAGCAGCAGCCCCAGAGGAAAAGTATTGAAAGCAGCCCTTCTCCGTGTTGTTTGGGCCTCTGTTGCAAAGCACTGTGAGTCTTCATTTCACCAGGAAGGAGCCTACGTCCAGCCCGGCCCTTTGGGATGTCAGGCTACGGCGAGGGCGAGACTGTTTAGAAGGCAGCTAACCCAACGAGGGGCAAATGTGCCTTTTGGAGACAGCTTCTGGAAGCGTGGCCTATCACCCACCTACTCTGGATCAGAGACCCTGAGTGAAAAGAGAGTTAGAACTATAACAGCATATCTGCTCAGAAGAATATTCACTTTCACTTAGAAATTTTTATTCCTAGACACATCTGCTGAAAGATAAAACTCTTGGAAGTTAGAGCTGTTTATTGCCTACTAGAAAGTCCTCTCCTCCTCCCCTTCTTCATTCCTCCCTGTGCTTCTTTTAATAGTTGTCGTCAGCATCTTAGGGACTGCCCTAACTCCATCGACCCATTCCTTCAAGGCTTATTTATGTAGCACCTACTATGGGCACTGTATATGACACTGTAGTGGATGCAAATATGCACCAGAATTCATTTAGCAAATTTCTACTGAGGACCACTCTGTGCCAGGCTCACTTTCTGACCCATGACTAAGATTTTAGACCCTTCCCTCAAGGAGCTCACATTCTACTACCTATATGTGAACAACTAAAAGAAATTAAAAGCAAATCAGTGAGCTATTGGTCAAATGTCATGGCACTTCAGAGGCAAGAAATCTTCACGTTTGAAGTGATTAGAGAAAGGTTCATGGACAAAATTCTATTTGCTCTGTGCCTTGGAGGATAGGAAGTATTTATATAGGTGAAGACACTCAAGGAAGGCATCCTAAGTAAAAGGGATAGCGGAGGTGAGAGGCTGTGGGGTAAGCACTGGGGATATAAAGAGGTTAATTTCATGCTAACGATGTAGATAAAAAAGAGCAAGGAGAAGATAGTTTGGGGCCTTGAATGTTGGCCAAAGAAGCTGAGGGTTTTTTTGGTGTTTTTTTTTTTTTAGAAGGTAATAGGGAGCCATTGATTATACACAATGAGGTAAAGAAGGAAGAAGCTGTTAGGAAAATGCAGAAAAGAAGCCAAACATGGGGCACTAAGAGTAAGAATTAAGAAAATGATCCCTACACCCTCTTTCCTAATTTTGCGCCCATGAGAATGGTATACATCTACCATGACCATCACCTATGTTCTCTCCTACATACAAATTCCCTCTCTATAGAGAAATCCACCCTCTTCCCTCCAGTTTTGCTCCAGGTCACAAAGACATTTCCCTCCATGGTACCTTGCAAAATCAGGCTCTCTTGGGAATCGCTCCCTAGTTCACCCTGGAGCATTCGGATTTGTTTCCCATAGGCTCCCCTACAGCTTTCACCTATTATTTGCATCCCAGGCACCCAGTGGTTACTGAGAGGCTTTTTTTTTTTCTTCTTTAATCAGTGTTGCTTTATCTCCTTTAAAATCCATGATCAAGGCCACAGGCAGACTTGACAGTCACAGGACCATTGCTGAGAAAGTAAGCAACTTGGTGCACACCAGCGAGAGATCACGGCCTTTCCCTCTGGCAACTTCGTGGCATCTCTGGCTGCCCTTTTTATGCAGTTGTCATTGTGCTTTCCTGCATCAATCTCATGCAACATACTTTTCCTCACACTTGACTTATTGATATCATCCCACCACAGATAAAACACAGAGCAATGCAATATGGGCAGGTGATGGAATTATTTGCAATGCGCAGAAATCTCTGCTGATGTTTAAGACTGGTGCAATATTAAAGACATTACTTTCCCTGACAGGCATTTTCATTTTTTCATTACACCCATACTATGCAGGTAGAGAATCTAAAAGTTAAATCTTGTTTCCCCCAACTGGGTCCACGCAATAAAATTTAAAAGTGTGTATGTGTGTGCATGTGTGTGTGTGTCCGCCCTCTCTGTGTGCTCATGTTTACAAAATCCACAGCTTCTTGTTTAGATCGCATTTGAATTTACTTGGAGAAATGGCGCAAATCCCAGAGAGCTGATAGTGAAAACAACTGCCTTTCATCAGAACAATATTCTTATAGTTGGTGGTGTCACAAGGTCAGATTTGAAAGGCCATTCTGAGATGGGACAAGGCAAAAAGTAACCTAGTAAAACTCAAGAAAGACCAACATCAGAGGGACAAATTCTCTTCCAGAATGAGTTAAGACTAATACATATCACGGTCTTATCAGAAAGAGAATTATGTTCAAGCTTGATAATACCAAAGGCGATAGTAATGAAAACAGCCACAAAAGCAACAAAAAGGTAACACGTCTTGAAGATTTCTTATGCTAGAAACTTTCATATTTTTACCTTCATGTTTAAAGTTAAATCTTAACAACCCTATGAGGTAGATAATGGATTACCACCTATTTACCAGATGAGAAAAGCAAGGCTCTGAAAGGTCATGCCACATGTCCAGTGATTCAAGCCCAGGTCCTCCTGAGCACAAAGCGTAGGCTGTTCACTGATCTGATTTCTATATCCCTATGGAGAGGGAAAACCCAGATCCTAGAAAATCAGCTAGAGAAATGTGCCGGGCTGGTCAGCAGGAACACTGGCTCAATGGGGCATGTTTCTGAGCCTGGAAGATTAACTGTCTACTGTCCACCTGCTTCTGTTGAATGTTCAAGACCTTTTAGATAGATAGTTGCAACCCTATGGGATCTTATAATTGTTTGCCCTCTGGATTCCATTGGTAGCCTTTACTTTATCTTTGACCTAACGCTAGAATGAAAGTTGTAACCTCCAAGTGAGCAAAAGCTGTAGTTTTGCGTAATGGTTCTAATGGGATTTCCTCTTAGCTTGGTGTTTTTCCTCTCCCGGTCTCCTGATGAGGTGGCTAGGAAGTAGAGGCAGGAAATCTGGGGGCGGTGTCTCTCAGTTTCATCAGGTAGATCCAGCGGAGACCTGTAAAACCAAAGTGTCCTTTTTCAGCATCTGCCTGGAAAGAAGAATTTTCTAAGAAGGAACTTGTGGCTCATTTACATGCTCCCTCTGCTGAGACAATAACAGTGGACACTGTTTTACAATGGATCATGACATCCTTATATCCACCATTTGGAATTATACTATTGATGTATTAGAACTTAAGAGTTCTCCCCGGCCATAATTTTATTAAGAGAAAGAAAAAACAACGACAGGAGAATCTTAGTTGACATGAATATGACACAATTTATTCAGCTGCCTTTTCAACCTAAAAGTTAAGGCATTAGTATTTTCTATATTTCAGATGAGCAAAATGAGGCAATGTATACATTAATTTAGCACACATTTTTGATGACCTTCTGTATACTAGGTACTGCACAGATCTGGGAGATAAGTACACTGAAATACAATATAGAAATTCAAATTCTTTACCCTTAAGGATTTTGTAATCTACTAGAGGAAGATTATGACATTGTCTACAACATAATTTGTTAAGCGTGGTGCTGAAGGCATACACAGGATATCATGAGAGCAGGGCAGATGAACAAACAGGCCCAGGTGGATCAGGGAGGTGAAGGGTTTCTGTGGGAAATAACACCTGAGCAGAGTATTAACTAGAATATGATCTACATAACTAGTCATTTTTTTCTTTGAGGGTTTACTATGAGTTGGACTGAGTATTAAGTGCTTTACATGCATTGTCACAATCAATATAAGATATCCTTAAAACAACCCAATGGGTGTGTGTTATTATTATCACCGTTTATAAACTTTGCAAGTACAGAGCAGAGATTTGAACCTATGTTCTCCAGCTTCAGAGTCTGGCTCTTAACAAAGATTTCACACTATTATTAACTACGGTATCCACCTGGGAACATCACCAAACAAAGCCACTTGTTCTTGGATCCATGAATCACTCTTAGCCTTGTACGGTGAGCTTGGTTCTTAGCTTGTGATGAATTTCCTTTCTGAAAGTGGGATTTAATGATTTGGGTAGAAAGTAAACCTGCAGATATCAGCTTTGATATTGTCAAGCCAACTCCCAAGATCTAGGCATTTGGGGTTCTTTAAGGGTATCTGTCTGGTGCCAAATTATTCACCATGGTCTTCAACATGGCACTGTATTGTACAGATAGCACATGACCACGGACTGGTCCCTCTCAATCCCATGTTCCCTGGCATCTCAAACAGGCCCAGCAGCAAACACGTTGCCTGCCTATTTGGTGCTCTTGAAGACAAGCATTTTCTTTTATATTCTGGAGACAAAAAATAAAATAAAATTCTCTCATTAACCTGCCAGAACCTTATGGAAATTCTGAGGAGTCAAGGTTAGTCTCATAATGTATAAATGTTATTTATCTCAAGTGCTGCAAATTTGGCATATTTGGGGAAGGTGACAAGGTTAGGCACATTTATTAGCATCCTGTCAGGAAATTTCCCATGAGCTGTAGAGGTTTGTCAGAAAATTCAGTGTAATTGACAGGAACAAGTTGGACTAATTCTTAGCAGATCCGCACTGGCTCTGTTCACACCTTTCCTTTACAGACAACACAAGTACTGAGCAGAGAGCTCATTAAGGAGACCTTCCTGCAAACACATGCTTTAGAGCAGGTTTCTTTCTCCTTCCTTTCTTTCAAATAATTATTTCAGTTACTTGAGAAGATACAAACATATTTGAAGCATTACTGAATAGGCAATGACTTTTACTCATTTGTATGTACCTCTTAACTCTCCACGGGGAAGCTTATACTCCAGGGAACAAAATTAACAAGAACCTAGTATCTGTTCTGTTTTTCACTCTGCTTTTACTAAAGAATTGGAAGTTTCAACCACTGGGTCTAAGACACATCAGGGCAGAGTTATAATGGTGGAGAGAGGTTCACCTTTGAATTAGGACACTTAGGTCTCAGTCTCAAGCCTCCAGCTTGCTAGCTCTTTGGCCCCGGGCCAGTTATTTAAACTCGCTGAGCTTTGGTTTCCTTGTTTGAAAGGTGAGGTTAATGATATCCATCTCACAGGGCTTCTAATAAATATTAAATGAAATGAAAAATGTCACAGTTACTTGACCTGAGCATCTTTCAATTTTTAGTTCAAGCACTGCCTTCCCTGAAAAGCCTTCCCTGATATGCCCCAGACATGCAAGCCACCATTTATTGAGAAGTTATGATATTGCCACACACTGTGCAAGGTGCTTTGCATACTTCATGTCATTGCATCCTCAGGACCCAGAGATAGGGAGAAAGTGGAAAAGGGAGGGGGAGAGAGATATAGAGATAGAGATGTGAGAGAGAGAGGCAGAGAGAGAGAGAGGAAGGGAGGGGAGGGGGGAGAAAAGAGAGAGAATGAATGAGTTCCTATGTTAATCTTGGTCAAGGTATCCATCCTTTCTAAACTTCAGTTTCCTTACCAGTGAAACTAATAAAGCCCACATCTTAACTCTATTTTGATGACTAAGTGGGATGATTTATATTACATGCTCCCCGCAGTGTCTGACACATAACAAACTCTCGCTAGAATCTAATGTTATTATTTGTGATGAAGCTTCGTTTTTGTTATAAGCATTTCTAGCACATGTTGTGTTCCTGATTCTGTCCTTTGATGTCTTACTGTTCATTTAGATTCCTGCCTCTTCTACTCAGGTGTGAGGGAGCTGGAGCCGGTGCCTTTTCTACTCTGCCAGCATCTGTTGCACTGAAATACTCTTGAGCTGTTCTCAAGGGGGGGGGCAGCAGTAATGCGCTGGGCGGAGTGTCAGGGGCTGCACAGTGCGGTTAACCAGCCCAGCAACGCTGTGGAGGTCAGCTTAGGTTCCAGGCAGACTTTTTTATAAAGTTGCTATTCAAAACAAGCCCCCAAAATTGTTCACATGTTCTAGTGTGTGGATTTTCATGCATTGTCCCATCCCTTTCTTCCTGTAGGAGGCACTGATACTCTAAGGGAGGCTTTTCACAAAGCAGTATGTTCTCTTGTCTGGATCCAATAGTCAACATTGCAGAGGGAGCTGAATTACTTCCATTCCTTTTTGGCTGGGACAATTTGGCCTCACCAAGGATGGCTTTGGCCT
The DNA here is from genome assembly GCF_054644295.1 of Miniopterus natalensis. NCBI lineage: Eukaryota > Metazoa > Chordata > Mammalia > Chiroptera > Miniopteridae > Miniopterus > Miniopterus natalensis. Next base: position 17,309,038 of record NC_142081.1, on the reverse strand, counting down.
CGGAAGCTCAGATTTTTAATTCAGCCTGACCGGCCTACTCCCAGGGCCAGAATTTTCCACATGCCTTCTCCCCTCGTGGTTAGAGTAGTTTCAGGGAGCCAAATGAAATACCCTTAGTGAGAGTGTTTGATACAAATGGTATGGTATCAGCTCTGTCCAAGGCTCTTCCATGCTTTTAGCCTGGGACACCCACCATCCCCTCCATCTGGTCAAATACAGCCTGTCTTGATCCAGCACAGATCTTACCCTTCCTTTGTGGTCCTCAGACAGCCTTTCTTGATACACACATTTCTGTCTCTTCTCACATCTTGGCCTTTTTGAAAGGTCAGGAGTTTTGAAAGGAAACAGAGGTCTCAGAAAGTGAAAGATGCAGGTTCACTCTGTTCTAAAGTTTCGTGGCCCAGCTCGATGGGGTTTTCACATGAGTTTTGTTCTTTCTGCCACAAGGTTGAAAAATACTTTAGAGATTTTTTTTTTTTAAATGGGATGTTTCAAATAAAAATGAAAACCATTAGCTATTCTTGGCAAATCGTAAGATACTGTAATATTGGGTCTGCACTTCCATGTGGCAGAAATTTGCTGGAGATGAGTTTTGCTTGTTTTAAACACCCTTTGGGTGGCTGCAGTCCCTACTATTTCCTATCATGTAAGCAACACCAAAGCCCATGGGCAGTTCTAATAATAAGAGCTAAATGTGAAAAGGCTTGATTACTGGAATTCTTAAATCCAGCCTACTTTAGGAGTGTGCATTACTTGCTTGAACTCTGGAGGCGCTTGATCCTGCAACCAAAGGGAGTTAAATTCCAAGCTAGACATGCTGCATAAAATTATTTCATTATATCTCTTTTTCTTCCCTTCTAGCTTTACACTTATACCCCTCAATCCCCATTACCCAATATCATTACTCCCAATGGAAGATGAATTTTCAAAGCCTTACTACAGTTTATGGATCAGAAGAAAAATTTTCCTCCGAGTCCTGCAGTCTTATTTCTCACTTCTGGCATTAAGTGTCACTAAATCAAGAAGAGGTTACAAAAAATTAGTGAAATATTTATTGCCACACTAAGAGGCAGTCATGGAACAATCTGTTCATGTCCCCATTTCACAAGCCCACTTTCCCCAAACTAAGGAAACCCTCCCATCTGTGGAACCTTCCGCAGCAGGGTCTTTTCTGTAGAGAAAGACCAACAAGTTTCTTCACACATATTCTCTGTGGCAGAAAATTATCACCTTATATTTTTCCATTTCATTGATAAATATTTTTTTCCTTCTAACTTTCAGAGTCTCATTTTAAAATGGAAATAGCCCAAAGCTAGGCAGCTGCCTTAGTATTTTTCATTTGCATGGAATCCATTCCTCACTTCTTTTTCGAATTATGTATATGTTTTTCCCTGAAGTTTTGGTTACATAAATAAGCTTCTTTTATATTTTAACTTGCATTTATATTGCACTTCAGGTTTATGTCCTTGACTCTTGAGAGACTTGGGTTTTTTTTTTTAACCTCTATTATTCTGCATTACAATGTGTTAAGTTGCCTGTGAGTTTCTCTCTCTCTCTCTCTCTCTCTCTCTCTCTGTGTGTGTGCTTATTGGCTTTTATGAAAAACACTCTAAATTCACATTTCACCGTTTATCACCCACCACACTCCCTCACTGCCTGTGATTTTTCAATGCTTATGAAATAGACCAGCCCCAGAGTGAACTTTCTAATGTCCACATATGATCAATTTCTGCCCCCAGCCCCATAAACTCTCCAGGTGGCCCTTCGGTGACCTCGGGGTGAAATCCAAATGCTTTATCACTCACAGGGCTCATCATGGTCTGCTGCCTGTCTCTCTTGCTTCCCAGCAGCATCCATTTCATTCCTCCACCCAGACTCTAGCCACGCTGTACAACCGGAGGGTTTTGAATAGCATAATGCAGAGTTGGCACTCTTTGTATGTATACAGTGAGTAGCCACCAAAAGATTTGGGGGGAAAAGTGAAATTATATGAGCCATGCATTAGGAAGATTTCTCTGGGGAAACCACGTAGCAGGCTCTGTTCTAAAAAAAGAGTTGTCAACTAAGAATTGCATCAGTGTGCTTTTGTATTTGTTCAGACAAAGAAATATTGAGGGACTGAACATATCTCTGGGAATGGGAAGGAGGGACCAGAGATGAATGATACTGTTGCGAGAGATAATTCTGCAGTTTGGATAAAAGAGGGAAGGGAGCTTACTGAGGAATGATTTTGAAGTTCTGAGCTTGAGTAAATGGAAAAATTGAGATGTCATTGACTAAGGTATGATAAGTTTGGGCTAATACGGGGGTGTGGAAAGTAGCAATAAAAATGGTGAGTGGTACATTCATAAAAAGAAGCCCAGCAGGTGGTTATAGCTCAAATTACTGGATGAGATTAGAGACACAGGTCCAGGGTCCTTTTCTTAGAGGTAATAGCTGAATCCATGGAATGAATGATTCACATGAGGCCATCAGAGGAGAGAATATGTAACAATATCACTGAGGATAGAGTTTTGGGGGGAATACATATATAAGTGGTAAGTAATAGAGAACAAAATAAAGTAAAATTTGAGAATTAGAAATTATCGGGTTCATTGGACCTAACCCTCATTTTCCCTACCTGACAACACCCTTACCTAGAACTTACAACACTGGGTAAATAATCCCTCCCACCAAAACAAGAAGTATTTCTTTAGTCTGCAGATATGTATATAAATATAGATATGATTGTATTCATCAAAGCCTTGCCCAATGAGCAGGTAAATCTAATTCCACCTCTCCAAATGAGGTACACCTGGATGTCAAAGTGATTGGCATAACACTCATGCATAATAACCAGAAATTTTATTTATCTTCCAAGATCTTAATAGTGGATCCTCCTCAGGAGGAAATGTTTCTGACTTATCAGGCTTAGAAATGAAATTTATTTACCTTTTATTTATTTTTCAGCCTATCACTTTCTATCATTTTCCTTTTTAATTACCAGAGATATTTATATGGAGAATATATTCTTACTTTTGTGAGATCTTGCGGTTGATGTCTTGTTTCCTCCCATCATGCCAATTCTTTAAGCTGCCGTAGACTCTCGTTTAGCATGTATGATTTCCCTAAAATTAGTGTGAAGGAGACTAGATGTTAAGAGAAGAGTAGGTGCATAGGAACAGGGTGGAATTGTCTCATACTTAAGAGGGAGTTGACAAGATTTCAGAGGGGATTAGAAAAGTAAAATGATGCCAGAATCCCACTGAATGAAGTGAATGAGATCCCCAATCGAATGACAAACCAATAACAATAGAAGTATAGGGGCTAGTGAAACAAAACTCTTCCACTGGCTTCTAAAGCCAGAGCAAATCTTCCCACTGTGCTCTGGAAAGATGAGCCTCCTCCTTGTCATACACCATTTGGATAACTTTTTAAACTGTGATGGAAATGTTCAGAACGCGCTGCAAGAGTTGCCCAAACACACCCATTGATTTCCATAGGACCCATGGGGTTCAGACACATAGAGATCTGTGTGAAGACCTGGAGGTCCCTAAGGAGCTCAGACCAAAAGAAGAGAAAGCGGGGTCCCTAAGAGAGACTCACCACAAAGATGCAAGCTGACCCATGGGCTTGACTAAGTAGCATGACATGGATGCTGAAGAAAGGAGGTGATTCTGGGTCAAGTTTGTAGCCAGTTCTAAACTTCCTTAGAACTTTCCCTGCATTATCTGTGTGTTTTGGGAACATATTATTTGCAAAGGGAAGTACCGTGTCCCTCAGGGCCTTCCTGTTCTCCTGTGGGAGAGGCTTCTAAAAGTACTGCACTGGGACAAGAGGAAGGTGCCTTATTGCTGGCTGTAAAGGGACAAGGGCCCTAGAAGGCAGGAGTTTAGATGTGGTTGCCAGCTCCACAGAGACACAGTGAAAGCTTTCAAGGATACACATGGCCTCCAGAGCATGGGATTGGAAATCCAATAGATGTAAAAAGCTCTTTTCTCACTCAGGAATTTCTGTGGAAAATCATTGGAGAGGGAGATTCTTGAGCAAGGCAAGACATCTTGCTGATTAAGCAGGTGAATGCTCAGAGCATTGAGGCATGTGGAGTTCCACTACATGGGGTACATTGGTGACTTTCTGGTGTTAGCTCATGGTCTTACTTTTATTTGATCAGCATGAGATCATTTTTAATAATTAAACATTGTAACACAAATGAATCCACTCCTCATCATTTCTAAGTAGGGGAAGGTCTGAGAGCCATATGTGTCTCCCATGCCCCTGGGTGTAACCTGAAGACTCTCTCCCAAAAGTACTCTTGGCCCTTCTTGGAATCGAGATCAGCAGAATTGGATCCGGCTGCTATAACAGAGGCAAGAGTGCAGGACATGTAGTGATGCCCCAGAGTATTTTGTTAATCCTGGTTTACTCTAAGGACTGTGTGGCAGAATCTCACTTTGAGCAATCTGTTGTCTACTAAAGGGGGAAAAAAAGAGCAATTGGTCTCAATCAATGGGGAAAATCAGTTCATTTGCAAAGACTGTTACTTAATGAGGCTTCTTGGTGACTTTGAGAGACAATTTTAGACTTTGAAAAGGTATAGTTCACCTTTGCACTCTGCTCTGGGAGCTCAAGAAGAAGAAAGGGGAGACATTAAGTGTGTTTCTTTGTTTCCTGCCTAAGAAGCTTTGGTCGTGTAGGCTGAAGTGGTGCGTGCTAAACAGGTGATGGGCACACAGGCGAGCCAGGAAGGAAACTGCCTTACGCTTGGATCCAGGACTCCAGGCTCCCAGGCAAAGCTCCTTATTCATGCTGGCCTCTGATCGCTTCAGGCGCAGTCAGCTGAAAGGAAAAGAAAGAACTACGTGAAGAAAAAGTTGTCTTGCAACGCAGGCTTCAGAGCAGGAACCTGGGGAAAATAATGCTAGAGCTTTCGGAGGTGGATCTCATTGGTTTGTTTAATCAGTGTCTCTTTGATTCCACCTCTTCTTTCACCTGCTTTTGTTTGGCAGTTTGGCCTCAACCCGTGACCCCCACCCCAAGGATGGTGTTAAGGCCTGTCCCATTGAAAGGGAACGACGCTTCTCCTTTCATAACAGACCCTTGAAAGATGCAAATCAATGATTTCTTCTTTGCGGAAGCTTTCCTGGATTTCTCTGCCCCTATTTTGAAATGTAACTCTCCTTCAGTCCTCCCAGACGCAATACACAGAAGTGACCCCAAGTCCCACTACTAGGAAGTGGCCCAGACCACCTGGTTTGACTGTTTTCTGCCTCAATAATGCTGCAAAGGAATGTTCTCAGCATTCAAGAGGTACTTTGGACCTTCTCCACACTAAGCCAGGCCATCCTAGCACTAGGGAATAACACTAGCTAATGGCAGCTAATATGTACAGATTGCTTACCATGCCAGGTGTTTCACAGTAGTAGAGGGTACAGATGAAAAGTGTGACTTCCAGAGCCAGAGACACTGGTTCAAAACCTGCCATTTAATGGCTCTGTGACCTTAGCCAAGTTATTTAACCTTTCTAATTTACATTTATCTCCTTTATAAAATGAGAATAACTGTAGCCTATTGTGAGTTGTCAGGGTTAAATGAGATGATCTAAGGCAGGGCACTTATTGTTGTACCTGACATACAGTAAAAAATAAACTATTTATTATTACTATTCTTCTTCTTCTTATTTATTATTATTCATTTCTTATCTCCAAATACTTAAGTGTAATTTTCAACACCGTGTTATGTGACAAGGATCATAGACTCTGAAATGGATGCACAGTAAACCTGGTGGCTGAAGACCAATGAGATGATAAATGTGATGCTAACTGGCTCATTTTCTTCTCCAGACAATGGATTTTAATTAAGTCTTTGCTCAAGAAGCTGAGTGGCAGTGCTGCCTTAGATTGGTATCCTCTATTTTTGAATTAGAGCGTGATTCTGTCAGACTTCCCCAATTTCCCCTCCCCACCCCTCCTTTTTCTTCTCTCTCTTTCACACACACACTCCTCCCAGAATGTTTCATCTCCCTAAAGGAGTGTTATGAGGAATTACAGAATTTGCTTGCATAAATTACTGTGAGCTGTTCCAAGGAAAGGTAAAATTCTCAACTCTTGGAGTTGTGTGTGTTTTTTTAGCACTGTTCCTAATAATAATTACTGTTGCCATTAGTCAACTTCAGGTATTGCCACTTTTTGTGATAACACTTATCGAACTGTTAGCAGTTACACAGAACTCCCCAAATCCTGCCAGCTCCGTGCCAAATCACCAATGCCATTTCCTGTAATAGAGCGCCCCCTAGCACCTCCACACGCCTCTCAGTTTAATTTGCTATTTGAGACCCCAGAAAACAGCCATCAGTGGCAGCTTTCACCATTTAGGGATCTAGGTTCTCCAAGAACTTAAGTCGCCAGCATTGACCTCCTGATATTTGTTCATTTGATTTCGCAGCAACTGGAGTAGGAAGGAGAGTTTTTGGAGACCCTAACCTGCTGCAAAGCAAAGCAGGAGGCTTTCTCTTGGGTCACAACTGAATTAAAAAGTCCCATTAATCTTATCAAGTCAACTTAATTCCCTTAACCTGATAATGATCTTCCTTTGGAATAATTGCAGTAAAGGAGCAGGCAGACTTTTTAAAAGATTGTGTGTGAGAGAGACAGACAGAGAAGGAGGGAGGGGGAAAGAGAGAGAGAGAAGCACAGAAGAGACTGGCTGACTTCTGGTCTACGAAGTTCACTTCTTAGTTTATCCACAAAACGAAGAGATTTGGGCTGCTGTCTTATTTGTGTTTCATCTGGGGAGCCCAGCTTGGCATTAGATAGGAGGCTTGGGCCCTCTTTCAAAGCTTTGCGCGTCCAGGAAGACTGTGGTAGGCTCATGCAACAGAAAATGAGAGTGTATTGCTTAAACCTCTCTCTGAAGGCAGGGAGGGCGAGGAGGAGGTGTGAGATATTTTAAAAATAAGACATGCTGCTGAATTCCCTGCCAGCCTCCGTTCATGCTGAGTGGAGTGTAAGTAACAAGCGTCAAGTAGTTCCTCCAGATGCCAGCTATTTCGAGAGGCACGTGCTGGGAGTTCTGCGGACAGCCCCTGGCTCACCCCCGTTCCCGGTGATGGTGGCCACGTGGTGTTGGGGTAGATGTCTGCCTCGACGAACCTTTTATCAACGGCAAGTGCATGTGGGAATGTGTTTGTGCATTTGGGAAATGAGAAAAACCTGACAGGAGAAGATACGACAGGAGAAGGAATGACTTGAACTTAGAGCAGGTAACCTCAGATTTTTAAATGTATGAAGAAAGAGAATCATCAAGAGCCCTCACCCCCTGTAAAATTATTGTGTCATTCTTGAGACATTGGCCTATAGGCCAAGAAACTGTATGCGGACTGAATGATTCTTTAAATTTAATTTTAAACTTTTTTCTATTGCTTTACCTATAAAACAAATAGACTGAAAAACCTAAGTTATGAATATTCTCTTTTGTAACGTTTTGAATGCCAGCCGTTAAGGACTTCTTATAGGAGAAAGTAAATTGACCGGTTTAAGATAGGACTGACTGGGATACACAGGTAGGGTAAGTCCTGCTTCTAGCGGTCAGAGTTTGTAGCTTTGGTGACTTAATCTTTATTACACTGAATGCCCCTTGCCCCCCTTCCCTGGCTCATTTGGTGTTTTCTTATCACAGTCATGCTTAGAGTTCTCTGTAGAAGGCCCTAAAAAATTTTAGAACAATCTGCTTTCCTTCATTTTCTACAAATTTAGATTTGATTCTCAGCTCTATGATTACTTAATAACTAGAGGAGCTCCAAAAGACGTGATTTCATAATGTCTCTGAGGGTTACTGCTTGAGGTTTTGTGTGGAAATGCAATAAGCTAGTTTTCAGCTCTTGGCTCTTGGTTGGTGACAAGCTTACTTAACTTGTCCTTCCTTTGTGGTTGGAGATGACATTGGGCTCCACTCATCCTGTCTTGTGTGAATTAGACACCCAAATAAAATCACTCACCTGAAGGAGAAAACAGGCAGGCTGAGGACAGAGGGGTGCTTAAGTGAAGGTAGCATTTCTAGAAAGGAAAATTTGGTTTTTTCCTTCAACCCTCCCCATCCCCACCTCCCCCTTTTAGGAACAGAACAAAATGGAAGCATTTTTTGGTTCTATCAAACACAGTGGGGCTGGATGTCGTCAAGCAAACTGACTTTGAGAGACACTGTGGTTGTGATTTCTGTATGTGTGTATGTGTGTGTTTTCTTGCCTTTTATTTTCTGGATTCTTCTGCAGCCATTTCAAGCTGACACATTTGCAGAAAAAGATAAGAGGCCACTGAACAGAGAAAAATCCCGACCCTGGTAGTCACTGTGTGGCCACTTGTAAAATGGTCCCACATCCTATCTTCAGTTAGTCCCTTCGTGGGGCAAGAGAGACTGTGAGCCTTTGTCCGCGCTGCTAAATGAGGCGCACCGCGTGTCAGGAGGAGGGCCTTCCTTATCTGCGTTTCACAGCCGCGGGAGAGGAGGTGTTGGGCGAAGGCCCGCTTCCAGACTTCGTTCCTACCTTCTGGTTCACGTTGTCACATGCAGAAAACAAACTTCTGTCTTTCAAATGAAGAACTAGTTCTGTCCTTAGCAATTATAGCTTCTTAGTGCTTTTCTAAGACCCTTGTCCGCAGGGAATATCGCTGTGCTTCTGGCACCAGTAGAGTAATGGTTCAGTTTTTCCCCATATATATTTATACCCAGTTTTTCTTCTTTAACTTGGAGTCATAATATAGAATGAAAAGTGAGTCCAAGATTGATATTCTGGTGTCTTCTCGGAGTGCTCGGGTATCTTTAGTGTATCACATGGGAAAGTAAGAACTTGGTAAGAAAGTCCATTTCATTTCTTCTATTACTTCTCCCCACCTTTCTCTTTTACTTGTCATGGGGAGCAGAATGTCACTCAGTTAACTCTACCAGGTGGCAATTGCTGATGAGTTTGAACTTTGGAATGGCACGAGTTATAGGTTGCCCTGAAGTTTTCTCAAGGCTTGCAAATGTATTTTCTGTTTTATACTTTTCTAATATTTGTGATACGTAAAAAAATGTATCTACTCTATTATTATCTTAAAGAGATGCCAGTCATATTTATCATAAACAAATATGCATATATTATATATTCATTCATTTTTATTAAATTTATTGGGGTGATATTGGTTAGTAAGATCACATAGGTTTCAAGTGTACATTTTTATGATACATCATCTGCGTATTGCATTGTATGCCCACCACCCAAAGGTAAATCTTCCATCACCATATATTTGTCTCCCTTAACTCTTCACTATCCACCCCCACCCCTTTCCACCTGGTAACCACCATACTGTTTTCTGTGTCTGTGAGTTTCAGTTTCATATCCCACATATCAACATATAATATACTACATATTTAAAAATGATACATATATCTATATATTCTATTTTATAAGGGTCTACCCAAAATTCAGTAATGTTGTAAGGATCAAAAATAAAAGACAGGCAATTCTTGGGGTCCCAACAGGTAGGAAGGATGATATGTCTAAATAGAGCAGTAAGAGTAAACTAACAATAAAAAAATAAAAGAGAAAGAGAAAGCGTGTCTTCGTTTAAGGCCGACAGAACTAGGCTAAGTCCGAAGGCAGAGAGACCTGTGCTGGGGAGTGCTTCTGACAAGTCCCTCGCCCCCACGCCCACAGCAGCCCGCAGCCCACGGCATAGGTGTATATTGCCTCTGCATGATTTAGTATCTGGTGCTGTTCTGCCTTTCTCAGTTTGGGGGCTGAATTCCTCAGCATCCTTGCCACGTTACAAAAATAGAAAGCCACATATCATAGTCATACCACCACCCACTTGCCTCCCACAGAGTAACAGAAGAGCAGGCAGGCCTCAGTTTTCAAAAGGGTTGTATTTCAAAAGTTACTTTATGAATTCTCAGAGCTCACATTATGTTTTCCCAGAGATAGAATGTATTCTATTTCCAGGACTCAAATACAAGCTAACCCGGGACATTCCCAATAACCGAGTCTAGAGCTACTATAATCAAGAACCTCGTCACACAGGAAATATTTTCTAAAGGGATGTGATTTGGAATTCTAGTTTAGGATGTCACAAACACGTTTCTTCTCATTGAAGATTTGATAACAAGATCTAGGCTACCCGACCATGTGCTTTCTGCTCCAAAGATTCCATTCAGAGCAGTTCTTGTATCCGGGTCAAGGGAGGGAGGGGGCACTCAAAGACAAGAAAGGGCCTCCAGCTGGGAAAGTTGTGCTGAGGTACTGGGTTGGATGTTCTGGGATGGAGTGAAGGACAGTTAGATGTATCCGAGGGGAGTAATAGGAGAAGTGGGGGTGGGGAGGGGAGGGAGAAGGGTGGAAGTTGAAGGAATGGGGCTTTTGACGAAGAGAAAGTGGGTTAATGTCAAAGAGAAGCCCAGAGTTCTTTGTGGAGCATCCGACCCTCTATGTGTCAGAAAAGTGAGCAAAGCTGACTGAAATGCATTCTCCAGAGTCAAGACCTTCTGTAGCAGGAGGAGATAGGAGTATATGCAGATTAGCATTCACAGAGAGGGTCTGCACGGGAAGGAGAGAGTTATTCTGCCTTGGGGGCTAGGAAACATTTTGTAGAAGAGGGAGGGTCTGAGGATTTTCATGTCCTGAGGGAATAGAAGGTAGGAAATAGAAGGACAAATGCAGTCTAGGAAGAGGGTGGCTGAGATCAAAGTTTGAAGGTGGAGGGGTGCAGGGGGGTGGCAGAGAATGAAGACATGCCTACTGAGGGGAGGGTGAGAAAGATGGGAGGACCTGATTTTATCTTCTGGAGTGGATTTTCTTTGGCACCATATATGCTCCTTGGCCTCCAACGAGACCCCAGGCCCACAGGCAAGCAATCCCGGCAGTGGGGTAGAAGGAGCGAGGATGGGAGGGGGTGCTAAAGAGAGGGTCTGGGGTTCTAAGAATCTGGCAGTTGGGTTCCAGTGGTGAAGAAGTTTTTATCCTACTTCTTGCCTCTTCTCTTGCCCAAATGCCACCCAGTCTATGGTGTGACTTTCAGATGCTGATCAGGTGGGAGTAAGAAGAGAACCATGGTTTGGGGGCTCAGATTATGCCTTAGGGTATCCCAAACTTCAGCAGCAGGGAAACACGGGGGAAAGGGGGTCCTGGCATGCTGGTTCACACATCGCTGCTACACTGTAAGAAACACTGAGTCTGTATTTCATGAAATGATCATAGGCCCGAATGCATCGTTAACCCTTGCAGTACAGATGCCAAGGTAGAGGTGCTCTGTGAAATCTGAGCCATGGGAAAAAGGGGAAGGGAAAGAAGAAGAAGAAATTTGCAAATACTTTGTGAAAGGCATATGTATTCTATTAAAAAGTTGAAATGGCCATTTCTGTTTGAGGAATTAGGGAAGAGAAGGGGAAATGCAGACAGAGAGGTGGTTACGCTGACTGCAAGTGCTGCACCCATAAGAAGCCCTTCAAAGCAGAGAGAGTTTAGCATTTCAAGAATTCAAATGGCTATTGACATCCAGGGAGGCATGGAGAAAGTGGATGGCTCCTGTGTCAGGATCAGCACTGGCAGCAACAAGTCAAAGAGGGGCTCTCAGCCTCCGCTTTCTCCACTGGCCTTTAGGAGCGGCCTGTACGGCTGCTGCGGGATTCCATCTGCAAGACCTTTGTACTCTTAATATGTGTGTGTGTGAGTGTGTGCACGGCCTTCTCTCTGGCTTCTGTGCGTGACCCCATTCTTAATGATGAACCTCTAGGGAAGTGGAATTCCAGTCACTCACTGTCTCTTGACCTTGGGCAACTGGACAGACACAAAGACTTTATATTAAGATTCATAGCAATTGGAAGTTAGTCTTAACACTCTTTAATGGGATTCCCTTATTAGCCACATAAATAGAAACCTGTGTTGTTGACCATAGAATATCACCTCTATATGATGTACTGTGTGAGTATGGGCATAGGTTGAAAAAACATTACCAATCCTACCATCTAAATAAACATGCTAAAATTTGAGTATTACCTATGCCTTGATATACTTTGGAAGGATGAAAGATATCTCTTTGCTTTAGCTGAGTTCAGGTGAAATAGGTGACACCCTCAGCTCCTATGAAAGCAGGTTTTGGTATCTTTGTAAAGTGTGTGTGTGTGTGTGTGTGTGTGTATGAGAGAGATTCACAAGTAACCTAATATTAGCAGGAACATGTTAACGATCATATTAGGAGGCAGGATATGTGTATCTCATTTTTACTAGTGTTTTTATGCACTTTCTCTCTCTAGGATTTAGTTTCCTTATCTGTACAAAAAGGGGATTTGAGGCACTCAGTGGTTCTTCAACATTTGGGGATCATGAACTTATTTAAAAATCTGAAGAAATATTTGTATCTTCTTTTCAGAAAAATAATGCACATCCTGACTAAATTGAATGTAGTTTCAGGAAGTAATTTTACAGATCAGTTTTAGGGCTATCATACAGAACCATAGAAATTGTACACTGCATTACATAGTGTAGATTTATACAATCCCAAGGGGCATAATTCACCCAGACTATGATGTAAAGACCATCCCTTTGGAGATGTGCAAAGAGGTGGCCCTCATTATGGTAGTTCCTTGAACTCCAGGCAAAGAACTCTTCATCCAAATGAACTCTAAGGTTCTTTATGGATCTGAATGCTTCTAATTCCACAAATACTATTATTATTATCAACAACCCTACATTAGTCAGCTCAAACTGCATAACAAAATACAACAGACTGGATGACTTAAAAAAGAAAGCTTGATTTTCTCACGGTTTTGGAGCTAAAAGAACAAGATCAGTGTGTCAGCAGGTTAGGTTTCTCCTAAGGCCTCTCTCCTTGGTTTGTAGATGGTCACCTTCTCTCTGTATCCTTGTGTGGCTTTTTTCTCTGTGACCACACACTCCTAGTGTTGCTTCCTCTTCCTGTAAAGACCAGTTCTATTGGATTAGGGCCCCACTTTTATGACCTCATTTAATGTTAACTATCTCGTAATGGGCCCTTTCTCCAAACACAGTTACATTGGTGGCTAGGACTTCAACCTATGAATTTTGGACAAACGCAATTGAGTCTATGACAAACCCAAACTGAAAAACCACTGAAGAGAGCAGTAGTTAACAACTAGATGGTGCGGCAGGGCATGGCTCAGCAGTTGAGCATCAACCTAGGATCCAGGAGATCGATTCCTGGTCAGGGCACATGCCTGGGTGGGGGCTCAATCCCCAGCTGGGGGCGTGCAGGAGGCAGCCGATCAATGACTCTCTCATCATTGATGTTTCTATCTCTCTCCCTCTCCCTCTCCTTTCCTCTCTCTGAAATCAATAAATATATATTTAAAAAAAAACAACAAAAAACAACAACTAGATGAATCAAAGCATATTTAAATTCCTTCATATCAAACACGCACACAAATAAACCTATCAAAAATCAGAATAAAATACACTGTTTTTAAAAATGAGGGTTTATACTTGAAAACCAAAATCTATCTGCTACTGTTTTTATTAAAGAGAACACTTCCACAGAGGTTTCTTTCTTTTTTTTTAAAAGTAAAACCTTGTTGTTATAAAGATAAATTAACTTTGTTTGGAACTGGTCATCAAGAACCCTGGTCAAGTGTCATATATATTGGAGGAGGGAATGAATTAGAAGAGAAATTATAATAACTTATAATATTTTTAGTTTGTGTCTTCCTTTGGGCCATGCACGTAATCATCTTCATATGACATAAGTCAAGCTCCCAAAAGTCCCTTCCGAATCTGGTGGGTGGGGGTGGGGGCAGTCTGGGGTTGCTATTTCTGATATTCCTAATTTTTCTTTAACTGTAGTGGGAGAGTGGAGGCTGAAGAAAAAAGGCCAACAGTTTCTTGTAGTTGTTTAAATTTATTGTTGCTCCCCCAGGGCCACATTTAGTAACCACCATTCGCTGAGTAACTCCCAAAGCAACAACCATCCTACACCACCCCAAAGTCCCCTTGTCCCAGCAGGAGCCAAACAGGAGAGGTGGTCAAGGAGAAGATGATTCAGAAATGTGCTGGGTGGTGTTATGCCCAAAGCAGCGTCATGCCTCTGTGGCTGTTTGATTTACTTAGCAATGAGTCAAGCCTGTTCTTGTGGTATCACAGCCCCTCCAAGAATATGCTGCACTCCCAGTGTCACACTGTTCGCCTTCTGAACACCAACAAGGTGTACATTTTAGGAAATGACATCTATCAAGCATGGTGACTCCCTCTGGGATGTTTTATCCCCCCCCCCCCCCACCCACACACACACATTCCCTTGGATGAAACGGCTACCTCTCTGCCTGAATTGGACTAAGTTATATGCTGCTGAAGACTGCTGCCTCCCATCCCCCTTCCTCCACCCCTCCCTTTGAATCCTCTTCTTGATTCCCAGGGAATCCACAGGAAATAGCTTGTCATCTACATTCATTTGCTTGAAATGAACAGGTGCCTGGTTGGCCAAGTCAGGCAGGAGAGAGGTACAGCAGGGAAAATAAACAGTAGGTACAAGCTTGCCTGCAGGTATTATTATTCCAAAGTTGTACAGCTTGTTAGTCTCGGTTTCTATTATAAAAATTTAAATTAAAAAAAGAAACCTAGAATCTATAGGAGATAGTCTGTGGTTAAGTGAGTTGCCTCATGTCTGACAATTAATGTTAGAGCCAAGAATTAAAGTCCAGATATTTCCATTTCTAATACAGGATGACATTACATTTATCATCCACGCCATATTAAATCACTGGAAATCATACAGAATAGTGTTCTCTCATCATTAGTTAAAAACTCGGTTTAACAGGACAAAAATATGGTCTTTCTTCTGGTATAAGTTTTTTAAAAGCCTTCTGATTTTCTTTGGCTTCAAGTTATACATACATGCTTTTTGTCTTCTTTGTCTCTCTTTTTTATATAGCTTACAAATAAACTCTGCGCTCATCATTGGTACTGATGGTATTGCTCATATCAAAGTTTGTTTTTGGGGAATATTGTTTTCAGGGTTCTCACTGAGAGAGCATCAAAAGTCAGAGAGCATATTCCTAGCATTTAGTTTCAAGGTTAAGCAGAAGGCTGGCACTCTTAGAAAACGAACATCTCCTCTATTCAGAAAATAATAACAAGAAGGATGTAAATGTTCTGGGGACTCACTCTGACCTGCAATGGAAAAGGAGCAGCTTCTGAGATACAGAGAGCTTGGCTGTTGTTTGTGGCAGGAACACAGGCAATAAACCTATTTTTTTTCATATTTCCTAAGACCAACAATTTTATGAATAGCTGCATGTTATCCGAATATGGGATGTATTGTGGATTATTCACCAATTTAATGTAACCCTAGGTTGCCTTTCCCATTATCAGATAGTGAACACAGACTATATTTAATCTCTAAGTTGTAAATTGCCCAAGCACCATGTAATAGATAGCAATATCGAAAGCAAATGCGTTGGGCTTCATTTATTTCTAATGTCCATAATTGAATGTTGTTTATATGAAAATTTAGAATTTTTGCATTACGACTTGCACAAGTACCTGCTGGGAGGTAAAGAACAGGGGTTTATAAACTGTCGTCTAGTAGCCAACACTCGGAGACAATCATGTGTATGTCACTTGTTTTATTTCATTACAGAGCCAGCATTTTGGCACGAGTATTGAGTAGCTTGTGATAAGCATTTTTATATATAAAAAAAGAGAGAATTAGAGAAAAGAATTTGATCACAGGTCTGTACATTGACATTCCAGAAAAGAGACAGAGACGAAGTAGAGAGCAAGCAGAAAACAAGCGTCAGCCTCTCAGTGTGTGACTTGGAAGTTGCACGCTTCACTTGTATAGCGTTTAGCAAAATAATAGTAACGTGGTTTAGACCATAGGTTCAGTAGATACGGGATTTAGATTCAAATCCTGCCTCCATGTGAGTCTGGGCAAGTCACAATTTGTGTCTCCTTTTCCTCAGTTGTTAAATATGAACAATACTAATCCGTAGTTTATAAGCATTAAGAAAATGTTGGTTGTTAGTATTCTTATAAAGCCACCACAAACAAGTTGGTAGTGTGATGACATTAGTAATAGGACAATATGCTCACTTAGAGTTACCCATGTCCATACCAGTTCCTTTCACTCGCTATCACTTCTTGAATACCACGCCTTTCATCTGGGATTATTTTCTTCATGCTGAAATATCTTTTGGTTGTCATGCCAGTGATAGTTTGTGAGTGGTAACCTTTCTCAAAATTTCTTTACCTGAAAACATCCTCGGTTTGCCTCTACTGTTAAATGATTTGCCTCAATAAATAAATCTAGGTTGATTTTTTTTTTTCCCCACTACAAGGCTACTATATTCGTTGCTTTGTGGGCGCTACTTAAAAGTAATCTGTTGATTTTAAGGTTTTTATTTAAGTTGATGATTTTTTTGTTCCATTATGATGAACCAAGGTGTGGCTGTTTGTTTTTCTTGCTTAGGATCCTTAAATATAAGAATTTACATTACTTAAATCTGCAAAATTCCCAACTGTTATTTTTTAAAATATTACCCTTTTCCCTGTTTCCCTACTCTCTTCTAGAATTTCTAATAGTTGCATGTTGGACTTTTCATATGATCTTTTATGATTTTTAATCTCTTTTATATTTATAAATTTCTTTCTCTATGTGCTACGTTTTAGGAAGTTTCTTCAGTTTTGTCTTCCAGTTCATTAAGCGTTTTTTTTTTAACTACATCTACAGAATCCATCCACTGACTCCTTAAAAATATTTCATTGACTGTTGCACTTTCAAAAGATTTTAGTTCTTTCTTACTTCTGTTCATTATTGCAGTACCTTTTTTTCCCTCTCTGTTGTTTCTATAATTCATTTAATCATTTCAACCATATTTATTTTGAAAATTTCTTTCAGATTGTTGTTATCTCACATTATTGACTCCCTGATTCTCCCATTGATGTATCTATGAACTCTCTCTTCTGGTAGATTATCTTCTTAATGAGTTATTATTTTTTTAATAATCTTAGTTTATGCCATAGGGATCATTCATGCCTCATTCTAGAGTAATATTCTAGAGGAATATTCCAACTTATTCTGACATTGAAATGCTATGTGATATTAAATAGGTCCTTCTCTATCTCTGTATCTCAGTTTCTCTAACATGTTTAGCTGTCTTCTGAATACCTAACTCTCTTTCTCTTGTCCATAATAGCTCCTGAGGGGAAATGGCCTTGTCTTGGGCAGAGAGAGCAGAGTAGTTCTGCTTTTTGTCTCAGGATTTTAAAGATCCATGTCTTTATTTAAGGGAAATCGGGTTTATTTATGGTCAGTCCACCAGGATTCCCTGCTGCGAGGTAAAGGACAATAGGGCAAGCAGGTCAGCAAACTCTTTCCAAAGCAATGGGATCTTTGCCAGTGAAAAATGCCCTCTTAGGTCCCGGGAACAGCAGCTGTGTAGGTGTTGCTAGTGGGGGAAAAAATCCTTGCTATTTAAAATAGGAACATAAAATTGTTAATGTGTCTGGAGACAACTTGTACTGCATGGAATAATTAAAAAAAAAAAAAAAGGAGTTCTAGGGCAATAATGCTGGGTTCATTTTACAGAAGTCTAAGACTTCTCACCTCAGTGTATGGGGTTTTAATAAATAGGACTGTGCTATAATTTTTGCAGCATCCAGGAATTGAGTTTGGGCCTTAAGATAAGGCCAAGAGATCACATTTAAGTAAATACGAAGTAAAAGGCAAAGAAAAATTTAAAAGGGAAATTTAATCAGTATCATATGTAAATTTGAACAGGAACTTAGAGGTTATATAGTCCATCTTTTCATTTACTACAAGATAGCACCTTCTGAGCCTCTGCAAGGCATTGCTGCTTGAACATTTCCTGCTATGGAGAGCCCACTACCTTCCAAGGTATTCCTTCCAATTTGGTAATGTGTCTAAGTGTTGAAAAGCTCTTTCTTATAATTGGATGCTTACACATTTTGCAAGATTTTTGTTTTACATACACACACACAAAGGGTGGGACAAAAGTAGCTTTACAGTTGTGAGTACATGAAACAGTTTATTCTTGTATTATTTTTTATTATTGTATTATGTTTCATACGAACAACTGCAAACCTGCTTTTGCCCCCCCCATATATATGTGAAATATTCTGTCTTACAGTAATTAAATGTGTCCCGATACTGTTCCACAAACATCCATCGAATGTCTTATGCTATCATATTGGCCTGGTACTGTGCTAAGTTTGAGATAGAGAATATTGTGATCTCCATTTTACTGATGAGAAAATATCAGTTTTCAGAGGCTAAGTAACTTGCCCACGGTCATGTAGCTAGTAAATAATGGAAATAATGGAACAGGGGTTTGAACTTAAGCTGTCTGGCCCTATAACTTAAGCTATCTGGCCCTAGGGCCAAGCCCCTGTTCCCCTATGATTTCTTTATAAATCATGTAGGAGACCCAGATACAAATCGAAATCACTTTAACTGAATGTGACAAGTGTTAATAGAAGATAGGAAAGAACAGCTAATTCTGCCTGTCCAGGTTGGAAATGGTTGATTTTGAAGACATAGATATCATCATGCCAAAATATTATGTTTAATGTTGTTTCATCTGTTTCAAGAATAGTCCGTGACATTAACTTCCATTTTTTGTACCCCCTGACTTCAACATCAGTTTTGGAAAATGCTAAACCCTCAATAACACTGAGAAATGCCTTTATTACCCATCTTGCCAACATTTCTGGAGCTGGTTCGATTCACTTTGTACTGTTTGTTAGGGGAACATTCATCTCATTCTCCTCCAAGATTTCTCTGTTAAGTGATTTTAAGACTACACAGTGTCACCTGGCCGGGCATGGCTCAGCGATTGAGCACTGACCTGGGACCTAGGAGATGGAGGCTCGATTCCCGGGCAGGGCACATGCCTGGGTTGTGGGCTCGATGCCCAGTCAGGGGTGTGCAGGAGGCAGCCGATCAATGACTCTCTCATCACTGATGTATCTCTCTCTCTCTCCCTCTCCCTCTCTCTCTGAAATCAATATATATTAAAAAAAAAAAAAAAAAAAGACTACACAGTACCAAGGGGAACATGTTCAGTTATTTTAGATCCCTGTCCCTCTACTTTAGAAGATAAACCCTTCATGGAATTACGTGATAGACACTTGAATCAGATGAATACTTGAACTGTGATGTTCCTAGAATTAAATGATAGTCTTATGAATTGGATCCAATGTGTATCTTAGTATCTGGAAAATAATTATGTGGAAGAAACTGAACAAAGGAAAACTCCTGGCTATGCCACCATTTAACTTTTAAAAAAATGTATATGACATTTAGTTGACATCACTGAACATGGCAATCTTCTCATTAGAGATAAAGACTAGCACCCAACATGCAAGTTTCCTCTCTTCTCCAGACCCCTTCGTCTTTTCCTTTCCATTTCTCGCCCTTTCCTTCCCTTCCCTTCCCTTTGCTTTTGTCACCTTTCTTTAACCCATGAAACAACAAGTTTTTGAGT
Source organism: Miniopterus natalensis (assembly GCF_054644295.1). Taxonomy (NCBI): domain Eukaryota; kingdom Metazoa; phylum Chordata; class Mammalia; order Chiroptera; family Miniopteridae; genus Miniopterus; species Miniopterus natalensis. Next base: position 17,289,553 of record NC_142081.1, on the reverse strand, counting down.
CGAAAGAAAAAGCTGACCCCTTTCTGAGATTCTCAGGCTTTAACAATCTAAGTGACAAGTGGCAGCCGAGTTTAAAGTTTGCCTCCTCCAGGAAGCCCTCTGTGGGCGACTCCACCCCACAGGGATGGCCGCCTCACTCCACATTCCTGTTTCTCTGCCTGTTGAGGCCATTTAAGGTCGGGTTCATGATAATAGCGGACCTGAACATTTACGATGCTCTTCTGGAATATATCTTCTCATTTACCCATCAAAATGATCCTGTGAGGGAGGGATTATTCATCATTATAGTATTGAGGGAACAGGCTCAGTGAGCCTAGAGTCACTTGCTCAAGGTCACATGGCCAATAAGTAGAAGACCAGGATCTGAACTGGTTATTTGACACTCGGCGCACCTATCACCTTGTCTCTGTCCCTCCTGACAGTCCCTCTTATACCTACAGTGGATTAATCCCATTCTCTGTTATTTTGTGTACTTTGCTTATACCTCTTGTCTAGCACTTATCACATTGTATTTGGGAAGCTGTTTATACACAGTGCCTGACACACAGTAAAGGATCAAATAATGTGACTAATAATAATAATTATTGATTACTCACTGTGTTCCAGCCACGGTTTATACACACTTTACCCAGATTAGCTTTCTAAATCCTCAGAACAAACCTATGAGACAGGCAGTGTGATTATTCTCATTTTAGGGATGGAAAGCTGACAGACAGCGGGGCGAAGGATTTCGTTAGCATTTTCACAGCCGCTGACAAGCAGAATCAGGATTTGAGGCTAGGTGGTCAGCCACCAGAGCCCCAAATCTAAATCTGTATGCACTCTCACAAAGTGTCCTCTAAATCTTTGAGTTGGTAATTATCCTATACACAGACACGTGATAGTGTTCCTGTTGTTACTGTATAGCTTACACAGGAGCACTTCATGTTGTTTCTCTCCTGGAAGAAATGCGTAAGATTCTAAGAAAACGGATATCCCAGTCCCGTTGATTAAAACCAGAGATTTGGAAAATTTCCTAGAGAGATTTTTCCAATATCCGAACTCCTGATATCCCCGTTTTAGCCACAAGGTGGACAAACGAATAACTATGGATGTTTATAAGAGGGTAAGTTAAAGGAACAGGAACAATATGTACGTTTTCTACACTATAAAGTTATATGGGGATGTCATTGTCTTTTAAAAAGTCAGATCCATGTAGGAGTGATGATTATAAGAGTAAAGCTTTCCTTTTATACCCCCAAATGGAAAATATAATCAAAATCTGCTTTTTGCAGGATGGCTTTCTTGAATAAATGAGCAGAAGGATGAGTTATGTGGCTATAAATAAATCTACCGACTATAATAAAGCAAAGTTTGACTGTTTTACGGTGTCCCTGGAACCCTTGGATATATTTATAGCTGTGTTAACAGCCACCTGTATTTTTTCAGGACTTTTATTTCACTTCACATTAGGAGAGTTTAGTTGTCAGTTTGTTTGTGTCTTCTTTGCACACTTACCTTTGGAGCCCCGCATGGAGAAAGTGAGGATGGCTACGCTCTGAATTTGGAAAAGCGGGGTCCTTGCCTGCGGGCGTGGGGTTTACACAGACAGGCTGCTGGGCGCGGTCATTTTAGACGTGCCTGTGACAACAATGTGACAGGTGTCTGCTGCTGGCAGCGAAGTGGAAGTCGGAGTCTGTACAGGGGAGGGGACGTGGGGGGACACGTGGTGAGAGACCCGCAGGGCAGGATCACGGCAGGTTCCCGGCGCCCGATTCGGCCGAGTGCTGGCGCGGGGCCTTTGCAGGGGCCCGAAGGTTCCGCAGACGACCCGACAGCAGAAATCCACCAGCGCACGGCAGAGAGGGTCCCCGGGCACGCGTCCTCCTGCCTCGCCGGGGACGGTTTCCTGAGAGGTGCGCGGAGGCGGGAGATCTACAAAGCAGGGAAAGGAGATCTCTAATCCCCAAGCCCGATGTCTGAAGTCGTAGAGAAGCCCAGGGCGAGCCAGCCAGATCCAGCTGCAGTTTGTTTGTGTGTCTGTCTGTGTGTTAACCGCGTTCCGCTCAGAAGCGTCAGGTTCCACAGAGGCCGGCTAGGGTTTCAGGGGGGTCCCAAGTGGACCTGCTCATGGCTGACCCTGAGAGGTCATGTGCACTCTTCAGTCTCAGTCTGTGGTGAGCGGAGCGTTTCTGTATCTGTTTCTACACCCTCGTGGCGCAGCGCACACTTCGTTCCCAAGTGTCCTCACTCAGGCCCCGCCGGGCAGAGCGCTCGGGGGAAGGAGGGCAGCTTGGGGGGCAGCGTGGCTGGGGGCCCTCCAGCCTCAGCCTGGGTGCACGCAGTGTTTAGAAGGTATCGCTGGAGCCAAAAATCGAAAAAATAGAGGCTGCCCCCCAAAATATATACACATGTTTGAATAATTATAAAAGCAGTGTTTATTTCAATACATTTCATTTTCGAAATTGAGCTCTCAGCTGTTAAAGTGTATATACATTTTTGGGGGATATTGTAACCCTGTATATTGAATAAGGCATCCTAACATAAACTCTAATAGACCCGAGAGGAATGGGAATTAGAGAAAGAAATCTGGGTGGGAAGTGACTAGAGGAATAGATAGGAGGGATTAAGAAAAATAAAAAAAGAAATCAACAATGTGTTAAATGGAGCAGGACATGCATTTTATCAGGATAACTGCGGGTTATCTCTTTGGAGTGAAAGAATTAAAAATAAGCCAGTCTTGCATTTGCCCTCTGATAACTTTCCTCAGTATTCAACTGGGTCCCCAAATGGAATCAGCCTCACTGGAAGTCACAGCTACTTCTTTTGACATTTTGTAGAAAGTAAATAAATAAATTATAAGCATGACAAGTGAAATGAATAGCTCCAGCCGTGACGTACCAGCAGCATTTCCAGAGTTTGTACTGCATTGAGGATTTATTTTCACTTTGTCACCTGGCAGAGAATCGATTGGAAGGTCTGTCCAAGCTTCCCATGCTTCCTCGGGACAAAGTCAGGGGCGGTCTCCAACACTCAGTGTCATTTAGAAAAGAAGGACAAGATTATGTGGGTAGATGGTCAACTCTTCAACTCTGGGAACATGAGTCTCTGGGGATCAATGTCACTAGAGCCAGATCAATGCATCAGTGAAACTAATGATATAATGCATGTGAATATGAGACTGGCAGTTGATTCATTGGATTAATCCATTGAGCAGATATTCACTGAGCTCCTACTATGTGCTACCCACTCTGCCACGTGCAGAATATATGGGGGAATGAGAAAGGCTCAGTGTACAGGGAGCTTACAGTCTTTCTAAAAAGCTAGACTATAAACAGACACAGATAAAATAATTTTAGAAAGTGGAAAGTGCTGTGAAGGAAACAGAACAAGGTAATGGGACGAAGTGCCTTTCAGGGATACGGCGACTGAATTTCGATGAAGGTCAGAGAGGGCCTCTGAGGAGGTGACATCTGAAATGAATGAATCACATGAAAATCTTGGAGAAAAGTCTCTCAGACAAGAAGAGCCAGCAAGGATAAAGATTTGGAGTTGGGAAAGAACTTGACAAATTCAAAGACCAGAGAGAGCGTGTGCGAGACTGGAGGGTAATAGGGTCATCTGGCAGAAGATGGGGTTGGAGAATTAGGCATAAGCCAGTCATCTAAGCCCCCTTAAGACCATGATACAGAGTTCGGATGAGTCCAAGGTGCAGTGGGGCCCCACCCAGAGGACTAAAGGAGTGGCTGGATTGAGTGGCAACTATCATCTGCCTTAGGGGAGGGTGCTTAGGATAAGAATTTCCCCTTGACTTTTCTACTAATAATAGCATAAGACCCCAAACATCCACTTAACCTTCTTGGAGTTTTAGCTTAGTTTTCTATTGGGTAAAGAGCACTGCCACTGTTTGTCAGGTGCTGTGCCCGGTGCAGTGTATACGTTATCTCATTTAAAACTCCCAAGAACCTCCTGAGGGAAGGCATGATCCACGTTTTATGGAGCCACACGGAGGTTTAAATCGAGTCTCCATAAGCCACCCCTGTCGCTTGCTGTGGTGTTTCTGGGTACATGCTTCTAGTTAAGACATAGTGTTTCTTGGCTGCCACCCAAGGGCATGAAAGACATTGAATGAGGGATCCTGGATGGACCCCCTGAGGATCCCCTTACGGCTGAGAGCCGGAGCAGTTGGAATGACTGTGCACCATTTACCAAGGGTAGCATGGGCCTTGGGGAGAACACTGATTTCAGACCCAGGATACCAGTCACCACCGTAAATATGAAATGGACTTGATATTTGACCTTGAAGACAAAACATCTATAGGTTTGGTGTCTTTATCTGTTAGAAAGACATATGATGCTAACGTCCTCAGTGTCTCTTTGGGGTGTCTCAAGGGTGAAGAGGACTGTCTTAATCCCTGTTCTTCATTGCCAGCTACAGGGTTTAAAATATTCTTGAGAGCAGGAGTATAATAGATGCTATAAGCTCCTTTTAAAAAAAAGAAATGCTATTTAAGTGCCATATATATACATATATAAATGTGATGTTTTAACAAGCAAGTGTCATATAGTATATATGACATGATTTGAGCAGCAGAATTGCTTTTTTTAAGCAAGGTGGGTGTGAAGGAAGGAGTCAAAACTAGCAAGCCTCCTGGGTCTAGGAGGGCTGCCTGTTGGGTTGGTGCCTCCAGCACATCAGGTGGAGTGGGAGGAAGAAGGGTGGGGTGAGGTGGAAGCCACCTGTCCAGAGTGTCACCGTTCCCTGGCAGAACCCTGGACAGCTTCCTCCCGGAATCACAGATGGCCGCGACAGGAGCACCAAGCCTCTTTGTGCCACTGCCGCTCTCCCCTGCAGGTTCCGCCTGGATGTAAAAGCTGTGCTTGCTTTGTTGCCCGGTGCCCTGGAGGCCTGGAGGCTTCACCCATCTGGGGCATTGTCTCTGAGGAAAGTCCTGGACAGGGCGCCACCCTTCTGCACCAGCAGGCTCAGCCCTCACCCCTTCTGAAGTTCTTTGCCCAGGACAGCCGGCTAGGGTGCTCACCTCTGGTTCCTGAACCCCAAGAGCTTCCTGTCCACCTGGGGTGGAAACTGCCTTCTCCAAGGACCTGCAGGCCACCAAACCCCTTACCCTCCGGAGCCCCAGGGCCACATCTCCGCAGAGAGCCCCGAGAAAGGTCCCCACCTTTGCTCCTAGGGTTGGGGCCTGAGCATCTGAACCCCGCGCAAGCCAAGGCCCGGAGCGCGGCCCGCGGCGCTGACCGCGGTGCTGACCGCCAGCCAGGGGAGCGCGAGCGCGGCGCGGTGGCCTGCCTCGCTCCAGCGCTCCTGCTGACTCAAGGGGTTTATTTTTATTTCTGTTTGGGGCTCCTTCAGCCTCAGCCGTAGCCTGCATTTCTCCTTCGGAATTGTGAAAGGTGCCTGGATCGTGAGAGCCTGGCTTAATGTGCCTGGGCGGGGAGCGGGAAAGGGCGATCAAAAGGCGCAGCGTCCCTCTGTCTGTCGGCTCGGTCTCTCCGCACACACTCCCACGTGCGCTCCCTGGGCTGGGAAGCGGGGCGGAGCGCAGCAGGGGCGTGGGGCGGGGCGTGGGTGAGTGGCGGGGTGGGGGGCGTGGGGGGGGCGTGGGTGAGTGGCGGGGTGGGGGGCGTGGGGTGGGCGTGGGTGAGTGGCGGGGTGGGGGGCGTGGGGTGGGCGTGGGTGAGTGGCGGGGTGGGGGGCGTGGGGTGGGGCGTGGGTGAGTGGCGGGGTGGGGGGCGTGGGGTGGGCGTGGGTGAGTGGCGGGGTGGGGGGCGTGGGGTGGGCGTGGGTGAGTGGCGGGGGCGGGGGCGGGGGCGGGGACGTGGGGTGGGCGTGGGTGAGTGGCGGGGTGGGGGGCGTGTCCCGGAGGCGGGGGTAGACGCCGCCGTGAATGGGGAGGGCTGGGGGCTGGGATCCCGCGCCCGCCCCGCCTTCCCGCCGAGCCAGCCAGTCCCTCGGCAGAGCGCTCGGGCTGCGCCGATTGGCTCTGGCGGGCGCGCTATTTGCATAGGACGTGCGGTGGACTCGCCGCCCAACTCCCGCGCCTCACCTGTGCCTCGCAGTTCTGCGCACTTCGCGGCGCGCGCCTCTCGCCACCTCTGCCCGGGCGCCCGGCTCCCGCGCCCCGCTCGCCCGCCCGCCCCTGCGCCCCGCGCCGCCGTGCTTTGGGCCGCTGCTCTGCGCCCGGTCCTCGCCTCTGTCCCTCCGGTCCTCCTCGTTCCTTCCTCCGGCGGCTGCTGCTCCTCGTCCCGCTGGGAAAGCCGGGAAGCAGGCGGAGGCTGCGCGCAGCTCCTCCGGAAAGCGCCGGGGTAGCAGCCTCCGAGCCCTTCCGCCGAGGCCCCGAGAAGCACCGAGCAACTCTCCCGCCTGCAGCCCCTGGTGCCGGGCAGCTCCGCAGCGCAGCGCGTGGTGGTGGGACAAGAACGGAAAAACATGTTCAAACCGCTTGGCTGTTGGGATAAACTCACCTGAACGCACCTGGGCGTCCTGCGCCTCCGCCGCCTTCGCTTCCACCTTCCCTCTATGGGGCTGCCCCGGGTGTGCGGCTAAGTCATCAGACCGGAGGTGCCCGGAGGTCGGGAGGAAGCCAGGGGCCTCCCCTGACATGTTTGGCATTACGGGGCTCCCCAGGAGGGTTGCCCTACCCGGGTGGACTTTGGAACCCTAAATTTAAGCCCCGGGAAAGGGGAGGGGGAGGCGTTTGCCTTCTACCTTATTTATTTATTTTTTTAAGTAGTATTTTGTTGTTGTTAACTGATTCTTCACCGGTGTTGAGAGCGCTTGTTCCTTCCCTCTTTCCAAAATTCGGACGAGTCTTCCTCCTGCTATGATGGGCCCCTGGGCATCATGAACTGCATTAATCCTCCCTGGCTGGAATCCAAACTGCCCGTCTGTCGTGGTCCAGTGCGTTGACCATGCACCTGAGAATCCACCCGAGACGCAGCCCTCCTCGCCGGCCGGCCTGGACGCTGGGGATCTGGTCCCTCTTCTGGGGATGTATCGTCAGCTCTGTGTGGAGTTCCTCTAACGTAGCTTCCTCGCCGGGGTCTCACTCTCAGCACGAGCACCATTTCCATGGCAGCAAGCATCACTCAGTGCCTATTTCTATCTATCGCTCCCCTGTTTCCCTGCGAGGAGGGCACGGTGGGTCTCTCTGCTCTTTACCCTTTTAGTGGGGCATAGCAATTCCTTAACCCACTCGCCTCTCAGGTAATCGCAAGGGTGGGGAGGGAATTTTAAAAAACGGAATTTCAAATGATGAAAAGCCTCGCATGTGCATGAGGGGAGAAAATGACCAGTTTCCCCTTAAAGACTAATACTGATGTTTTCTGCCCCAGCCCCTCCCCGCCCCCAATTTTCTCTAATGGACTCTCCTCTCCTTAGCTCCCCTACCCAGAGCCTCGCCAACACCAGATTGACACCCCCTTTGCAACCTTCCACCTCCTTCACCGCCCCCTCCCCCACGATGCAGGCAACTTATCAGATAAGCCCCCAGCTGCACTCTGAGGACTCATTCATTCACCTTGCATTCACCCTGCTCTCCGATCTTGTTTGGGAGCTAGTGGTGGGGAAATGGCAGACGGCAAGAATTCCTAGGTCTGCACTAGAAGTTGTTTGAACTGCTGGAAAGTGGCCAGGCAGGGGGGAGAGTGGCTGAAGGCAGGAAATATAATTAATAACCAGTGGCCATTATTGTTCATTTGGGCAGCTTTATGTTTGTCCACATGTTTGATAGAGAGAGCAGCTATCATAAAAACTGCACATCTAATATTGCTAACTACCGGAGAGGAAGCACTCTAGACACAAGGCAAAGTCCATTTATAATTGACCCGAGTGTAGATTATAGTAACTTTGATTCCGCCATTTATGCAAATGTCATTGCAATGAAAGGTGGCATGGGTGGGCTCGTTCACACGGTGCAAGCCTGATGTGTTTTGCTCTGAACCCTCCTTGCATAGCTGTTGAAGGAAGAGATCTATGGCTTTAAAATATATATTCAGCGCTGCGCAGGCTGCCTCGGAAAGGGGTGCTGTCTGCCTCTCAGGTAGGAGCTTGCTGTAGTAAAATGTCCTAAAGAAGAGAGCTTTGTTATTTGTTTACTATGCACTCCCCTCCGGTGGCGAGCAGAGTAGGAACCACAGAGCCCCACTACAGGAGCAGCCCTCCCGGAGCGGCGGCGGCAGGAGTGAGCTACAGCAGAGGCCCCTGCCCTAGCCTGTAGCTGGAAGCCCTATAACACGCACCCCCGTTCGGAACATCAGCTCTTCCCGCTGCCTCCTAGCCTTGGGTTTGTGCTCTGTGCTGTCTGTGGTGTTAAGTGGAAACACGTTGAGAAAATGCCAGCATGTATTCTGGCTCTTTCTGGCTCTCTCTTTACATTTCATTTGATGGAGTTGTCAAACAGCTCAGAGCTTGTAAGGTTGGGGGGGGGAATGTTTGATCTGAATCTGGTTGCTGTTTTCTCTGTGACTCCAGCTGGGGCTGGTGCAGGCTTTCTTTAAACAGCAAAGCACCCTCCCCCTAAATCAAACAAGCAAACCAAAAACCTGGGGGAGGAAAGAAAACCGCCCCCCCAAAAAACAAAGCAATTTCATTGATACGGAAACTGGTAGCTCCAAAGGGGAAGAGGGACTGGGAGTGGAGGGGAGATTATAAAGAGGGGAGCTGGGGATGGACGGAACCAGACAGGCTTTTACTGATAGCTATAGTTAAACACGGAAACACTCAGCAATAATTAGCTAAATTTTGCTAATTAGTGTAAATGATCAGCAGGGAGATGTAGATTATGCATTAGAGGTTATAGGCTGGCAGGGTCTGGATGTTTCCTGTTCTGGATGTAAACAGTTAAAAGCAGCTAGGAGTTAAGTGATGGAATTTGCAGAGCTCTACTTCCCAGGGGTTCCTAAATCTGTCAAGCCTCCCTCCCTCCCTTCTCTCTTCCTCTCTCTCTCTCTCTCTCTCTCTCTCTTCCCCCCCCCCCCCCCCCCCCCCCCCCCGCTAAAGGTGTTAAGTCTTGAACAGGTTAAACACAACTCTTCTCTGTTTACTTCACTTTTCCAAGGATCAGTTTGCTCAGTGCCTTCTAAGTCTTTTTCACTGGTTCCTAATCTGGCTTCTCATTAACCTGCATCTGATAAGACTCAGTATAATGGGAAAAAACAAAGCAAGTAAAGGACTAGAGATCCCAGAAAAGGTCCCCAGATCCATGAGAGCTATAGGATGCAGTAAACTCCAGGGTCTGCATGGCTAAGATAGGAAAGGTCATGAATTCAGCTCTTTAGTGCCCTCTTTCAACCCCAGAGCCCTATCCCATTGATTTGGGGCTTGGAGACTGAATGCATCTATATTAAGTAGGCTCCTTGCATATTTAATTAATGTTTTTGAGCTGGAAATCAAGAGAAGCAGCGATCAACAAAATACCCCAACCTTTGGTTCCAATTCTCCTCCCAAACTGAGAACCTTTAAGTCCTGGAAAGACCAGTAGACCCCCTCAGTACTTTGCTAACTCCCCTCTCTTTCTTTCTGGAAGTTCACTTGCTTTCCCCTAGTCCAAGACAAAGACTTAGCTAACAGCAATTGTTTTTAAAAATCTTTTGGATGGCGGTGGTAGGAGGCATAGCACCAGGAGACTAATGGGCATTACTAACAGTTTTCTGCCATTCTTATGCTAGAGTTAAAAGCAGCAGCCTCTGTTGTCTGAAGACATAAATGCTGTTTGTTCTGATATAAAATTAAAACACAAGAGGCTTGAGTCCAAGAACTTTCTTTGGCCTGAAGGGAGATTTTGTTTGTTTGTTGTTTGTTTTCTGTTCCCCTTGCCCATTTCCTGAGAAGCCAAGCCCTCTGAGTTGCCCTTTAAATCAGCAGTTGCCCCCACCACCCCCGCCCCTTCCAAACCATGTTGCCCTATAGTGGGATTCACAGGAAGACAGATAGAAGAAACAGAAATTCTCCGAACAGCTTTTACCTGGGCTTGGTTCCAGTCTTCAGAGACTTATGTATAGATTTGCCTCCAGTCTTTAACCCAGGGCACCCTAGAGGAGGCTGAGCTCCTTTATGGCCTGGGGAGGCAAAGCCACACCTGCCTGGGGCACCCAAAATTGTCTCCCGTTGGGATTGCGCCTCAGGAGAGAATTAACTCTCTCCTCTCAACTGGAATCTGCTAAGCTTCTTCCCATTGGTGGGTCCCTTCTCTGAGGTCCCCCTGCTTCTTTTGTGATCTATTCTATAGTCACTCAACCAACATAAATACTAAAATGTATTTATTTGCTTGCTAACCTTCCATTTCATAAGGGAGTTTTGTGTATTCCTTTTCTTCTCTCCTGCCTTTGAGAAGCCGTCTGTCTAAAAATAAATGCTTTAATGCTTATAATTTAGAAAAGAGGTTCCTCTAGGGATCCTAGGTCTAGTACGTGTCTTACGATTTAGCCTCTATGATGTAACAGACTTTCCTGACTCTAAGCATCTGGGGACGAGTAGAGCACAGAACTGAACTTTAAAAAGGAACACACGACAATATATTTAGAGGAAAGTCTCTTGCTCAGAAACTGGGTGTGGGGGTGTGGGGGTGCGTGGTGCTGCGCATAAGTCCTATCTGAATCATCTTAGCAGTGGTGGTCCCACTCGTGGCACACCAACCAGGAGTCCTTCTTGTAAGGAATTCGACGGCTCATCCATTGCCACAGACAACTACCTCTTGAGTTTTCCCAGCCATGAGGCTTGTTTTGCTCTGATCTATTGAGCACTTTCTTGTGCTCAGCCAGCTGCTTTCTCACCACTTTCTCCCCCTTCCTTCTTGGGATTCAGTTTACTGAATAATTCAGTGTTGGTTGACAGATAAAATGATAAGATTTATATGCCTTTGGCCTTGGTGATAAATTAATTAGATTGGCTTCTCCTTTTCTCTCTCCTCTAGATGCATTGTTTTTCTTCTCTAAAATTTGCTGGCAGGTAGTGGGTCTGGAGATTAACAGGTTCTTAATAAAACACCATAGGAAGTTTATAATATTGTAGTGTAAATTTCTTCAGGACTTTCCACATGGGTCATTGGTTGGGGTGGAGGCGAAGGCTGCTTTACCGTAGGGAGAGGAGATAATCATTGGAACAATTCTTTTCAGGGTGGGGGGGGAACCTTCACCGAACTGACTGGTGACTGGAATTCCGTAGTAAGAATGTTATTCGTTTATTGTCTGATTTTGAATCTGGAAGAGGTAACACATTTCATTTTACATTTTGGTGAATGAATTTACCAGATCTCAGAATGCTTGCCTTGCTGAGACCATGGGTAACCTGGGAGGGAAGCAAATGTCTAAAGATAAATCATGAACTTGTTCCAGTTTCCCTCCCTGTATTAGTTTGTTGGGGTGTCATAAAAAAATACCTCACAGCCTGGGTGACTTAATCAACAGAAGTTTATTTTCTCACAGCTCTGAAGGCTAGAAGTCCAAGACTGTGGTGTTGGCAGATTTGGTTTCTTCTGAAACCTCTCTCCTTAGCTTGTAGATTGACACCTTCTCACTGTGTCCTGACATAGTCTTTTCTCTGTGTTCGAGCAGCCCTGGGGTTTTCTTGTATGCTCAAATTCCCTTTTCTTATAAGGACACTGGTCAGATTGGATTAAGGCTCACCCAAATGTCTCATTTTATCTTAATCACCTCTTTAAAGGCGCTGTCTCCAAATACAGTCACAACCTGAAGTATTGGGGATTGGGTCTTCAACATATAAATTTTTTTAGGGGGGACACAATTTAACCCATAGCGCTCCTTTTCCTACCCCTTTCCCCCAGGCCCTGAAATTGTACCCTTCGGTCAATCTCTATTGAATTCAAACTTTCACAGGGGAAAAATAAAACCTTCAGGGACAATGGTAGCAATTTACAAAACTGATCAGATGGTGCCTCAGGAGGAAACATTCTATTTATATACAGTGTATGTGGAGAACACACCACCAGCAGGTTCAGTTAACACTTGGGTTTGCTTTCCCTCTAGTCAGTCGTGTGACCGAGTTTGCACCTTGACTGAGTTGCTTGTAGACTGCCCCTGCCCCTAGGCACGCGCTCTGCAGACAGGCCCCAGCGCCCACACCCTACGGCTCTGCTCGCCCCGCTGCCCCTCGGGCCAGCGGCCTGCCCTCTCAGTGACTTCCTCTCTGAATTACAGCTGCTCGCTGCTCTCTTTTCCTAGACACAGGCCACCAACTCCTTCCACCTCTCAGTTTTCAGTGAGTAACAGCAGGCTAAATGAGCATAAATCACTACGTTTTCGGCAGCTGAAAAATATGTATCAATTTCATTTTTTTTCTATTGGATTTTTATGTTGTGGAAGTTCATTTTAAACTATAAATATGAGAAAACCTGTCTACTGCATGGTGTGGTTATGAGGCTTGCACAAGATGATTGAGGAAGTGCCTTGTAATTATAATGCCCTTGCTGTTATAAATCCCAAGCAAGGTATTTAACATTTTGGGGGAAAGGGAATGGATTTTTTTGTTTGTTTGTTTCTGTATTTGGATACTTCTGAAAAATGATGTTAAGAATATGTGCTTCTGAAGATATTTATTATGCTTCGGAGTTCTAATGAGCAGTGTAGTGTTAGGTGGGGTGGGAACCATCAGTCACAGGATTTAGAGTTGGAGGAAATAGGTCCCAACCATTTTTCTGTTGCTTGGGAAGTTTGAGGACCTAGATAAGTCCCAAGACTTGACTAAGACTCAGTTTCTTCATTTGTACACAGAGATTGGCAATAATAATACAATGCTTATGTCACAGAATTGTATGGGAATTAAGCAAGTCATGCTCAGAACATTGTCAAGCACTGTGAAGAGGTTAAATATTTTATGAGAAATGTTTCAATGATAATGCTCTTTCAGTTCCCTGTACAAAACTGAGCTTCAGTGTTGAAGGTTTGCTGGTTGGTAGTTTGAGCTTTAAAGGACGCACATCTAATCTTCATTTCCCTACCTGTGTGTCACACTTTTGCCTCCAAGGGGTTACTTCATTTACTCACTTTTTCTTTAGGGAAATGTAGAGGAGAAAACCTTAACTTGCATCTCCTTGTTTAGGGCACTAAAAGAAAATAACATGTGTGGTCAGCTCTTGCTGTTTGATAACATGTAAAAATCCACGCCAGGCAGACTTTAGCCTGGACTAGCAAATTACAACAAACTGGTTAGAAGCCCAGCGATCTGGTGAAGTGAAAAGGGCGAGGACTTTAAGAAATATCCCGAGACCATTTTGGAAATTCAGAATTGGATCTTGTTTCTAGCAAATTTGTATGGGATTTAAACATTCCTATATGATGCTTGGAATCCATTAAAAACTAAAATTCTCAATCTAGTTTATACTAGGAAAAGAGGTCTTTTAGGACTACTATTTTCAGATCTGGAAATGGAGAACTCCTTTAAATGACATTTCTGATACTTTCACTCACTAGAACTCAAGCAGGGTTATAGGGGAGGGGGGCACACTGTTATGCTGGAATCCCGAGAGTTGGCTTTGTGGAGCCCACATTTAAAACCATCATCCTCACGGAGAGGACATCATGCTGGGTCATAGATCTTACTCCTGGTTTTCTCTCTGACCAACTCTGTGGCTTTCTTTCAAATTTATCTTTATTGTTGAAAGTATTACAGATGTCTTCCTTTCCCCCCCATTGACCCCCTCCACCCTGCTTCTGCCCCCCACCCAGACCTTCACTGCACTATGGGCTGTGTCCATGGGTTATGCATATACGTTCTTTGGTTAATCTCTTCCTGTCCCCCTTCCCTCTGAGATTCCTGTCTCCTTCATGCTTCCATGTCTCTGGATCTATTTTGTTCATCAATTTATTTTGTTTATTAGATTTCACATATGAGTGAGATCATGTGGTACTTGTGTTTTCTCTCATTGGCTTATTTCGCTTAACATAATACTCTGACTTTGGATATGACTATTATTTTTTAAATTGTATTAACCTTTTACCATGTAGACATTATGTGGGCTATTTTGATCCTTTAACCTATTTTCTTTCTTTTACATGCAGTTTTCTGTGTGGCGTGTAGTATGTATGCGCCTCAATGCCACAGAGCTGGAAGAATTGTCTATTTTATTTTTGCCGCATTTCTACAATGAGAGAGTTGAGTTAGAAAGCTCCCTCCAAATGGCTCTCAGCACTCGGTCTGCATGATTCTCAGTTCTGTGTGTCTTTAAAGACCCCACTGTGTATCTTAAACCTGAGTTCCCCAGGTCTCCCAGTGCTTTATAGTTCTATTTTCTTGGCTGTCATAATAACTCATGCCAAAGCCACGTGAATGTTTTCCTCTTTCCCACCCGACAGAAGCAGCATCGGGGCGGGAGCAGCGAGCTCACCGTGATGCTCTAAAGCCCACAGCCCACCGCCCCTCAGTCAGGCCCAGGCGGGGAAGATGCAGCTCTCACTTACACACACCCTATTAATACTAGAAAGGAGCTCTGCTTGTGTTTAAGCAGCTCTGCTGCATTTAGCCCCATCGGAGCAGAGGGCAGAGTAGTCACTGCATTCACAAAGACCAAGTGGCTTCTTTCTGTTTACATTTGGAGTTGTGAAGACTTGCCTGGATCACACACCAACATATTATGCGCAGCTAACTGTGCACCGAGCTCTCTTCCAGGGCTCTGCATGTGTGATTTCATTTAATCCCCACGATCCTTTGGCATTCATAAGGTTACTGCCCTTTCATAAATGAAAACGGTGAGACTCCCACAGCTTAAGTGGCTTGAGTAAAGCAATGTGGTGGTAGAGCCAGGACTCGGCCCCAGCTCTGACCGCAAAGCTCTTGCTCTTTCTGCGATACCACCAGTCAGTCCACTATCCCAAGGAACAGACAGGAAGCAAACACAGCGGGCTCTGTCCTCAGGAACAGAGCGGGAAGGTTAATGAAGCATTTGGATTCACGTGGTTGACATGCTTTTCCAAAGCGTCTTTGAAAGTGTCCCATTCATAACAAATATTTGCGTGTTTGTCAGTCTGCCTGAACCCATTCTCACCCAAGGAGATACTGGTTTAAAAGAGCAGACGGATCGGACATTCACACCTGCTGGATGGTTTTTGAATGAAGGAGTAGATGCTTGAGTGAGCTGCTGCGTGATTGATTCCCGTGTGCTAGGAGAACAGGGGTGGGGGTCTACAGGTGAGGCAAAGGGTAGGGAACGTCCTGTGCCCCTCAGAGGCACGCCCGCAGGTTGTTGGCACTTTAGGGCTAAAAGAGTTTAGGGGTCATCTGATCGCCTGATATTTCAGACGGGCAAACTGGGGACTTGGCCAAGGGCATCCAGTCCGTGTCTGATTCAGTTGGGAGCTGGGCAGCCTGACTCCAAGTTCACCACCTTTCTTTCACTACTGCAGGAAAGGGAACTGCTCACTTCTCTGACTCTCAGGTGGCAACCTTGTCTCCCGCCTCTCTTCCTGCAGGTTGCTCCTTAACCAGACTAGGTCCTACGGGGCTGCATTCTGCCAGCATTGGACTTTTCTGGCCTTTTGTAAAAATTAATTCTTCATGTGCATGCTTCTAATAGGGGTCTGACTTTGCAGCAAGGTGTAGGGCTTCTTGAGGTGTTGTGAGGCTTCTGTGTGGAGAAAGTGCTCCGATCCAGGTGTCTGTGCAGGGAGACACTGCCCATCCTGCTTGGGGCTCACTTGTCAGGAAGAAGGGGAAATGGCCTGTGTAGTCACCTGTCTCTATTTCCCATCTGGAAGCCGCAGCTGAGTTATTGTTCAAAGACCTGCTCCCTGCCCCAGTCCCCACCCCTTACTTACCACCTTTTGACCGGCTATTTGAACATAAAACCTGTGGAAACCAAAAACCACATTTTCAGAGATACTGTACTCACCCTCCCTTGTTTTGCTGTTTTGAAAAATCCCTGCCACTCTCCCCACATTAAAACATAACCGTGCAATACTCCTGAGTGACTTTCCCCCAAACTATGAATTTCAACTCTTTCTGAGGCAGCCTTTCAGAATTTGAATATAATTACACGCTTTGGGTGTAAATTGTGGTTTTTGCTACAGAGGAAACTAATGGAAATGATCCGCCTGTTCCCCTAGTGTACAGATTATATGCTTCAGGACTGGGGGTGTATATTTAGGCTGCTTTTCCGTGTGGCACATTAAAATGAAATGAACTCGGGGTGAGCCCCCGCAGTTGCTAGGCAGTGGAGAGGCTTGATGGAGCACAGCGTTTAACTGAACACGTCGAGGTTTTACTCAACACTTATTTGCTTTGCACCTTTTGTCACTTGATGTTGTCATAGAAGGGAAGGGGGAGGAGAGAGGCAGAGTCTGCCTGTCTGCAGAGACAAAAACAAGGAGGGGAAAATAGAGAAATGAGCACTTTTTAAAATTTGAAATAGCAGCACAGAGAACGAAGAGCGTGTGAGACTTGTCACAGGGCAAAACTGTGGCTCAGGTTCAGGGACATGGGTTTGGGCAGACAGTTATCTTCAGAATGGGGGCAATGACAAGCAAAGAACTAGCTCTCCCAGGCTGTCCTTACCTCAGTGGCTCTAGAAGGGCCCCGCTCTGGGTGAAAGTATTAACTGTGCGTCCACAGTCCGTCCATTTAACTCCTGGCCTGAAATCCCAGATTCTCATGAGCAAGCGGTGATGCACGGCCAAGGCTTGGGCCTCCTTGTGACAGCTAAGAGTCATCTCAGTTGTTTTGAACCCCTGGTTCTCATAAAAGCCTAGGGGTCTTTATGAAAAATTAGATCACAGATAAAACAGAACGAGACCCTCTTGGATTCCTGGGGTCAATTTTAGCAGCATTCTGATTGTTTAAAAGTTTGAAAGGATGATTAAAGGGTTAAATCTCAGCTGTTGTGAAAATTTAGCCTCCTGAATAATTTGGGTGGAGGGAGAGTTCTGTGGTTTGGATAGTCAAGGTTTTATTGTATATTTTATTCCTTGAACCAATTATTTTCTATTTCTTTCCATGAACCACCATCTCTGCATATCTGGATGGGTATCTTTGAGTGTTCATTTATGTTAATTCAATCTTTTAAAAATAAACTTAAGGAAGGAGACCTTTTTACTTTTGCAAGAATGACAGTATTTTCATTATTCTAAATGTTAATAATAATAATTATTATTATATATATATATTTTTTAGTTCTTTTAGTGTGCCTGACACTATTCTAAAGTTTATTTAACTCTCCTATGATGTAGGTATAGTTGTTTTCCCACTTTACAGATGTAAACACTGAGGCACAGAATGTTTGCAATGTTTGCCTAAGGTCATACAGGTAATACATAGCAAAACCAGGTTGGGTATCTAAGCAGTTTAAATCCATACCTGTGCTCTTAACAATGAAATATTTGTGCAATATTATCTTGGATGGTGAGGAAAAATTCTCAAATTCTCTTTATAAAGGCCCTTTATGTTCTACCTAGAGCCAAGATTAATTAGGGGGACAATGAATATTTTCTAAACATAACAGTAGGCACTTACTTTGGGTCAGGTACTTACTAAATGCTTTCGCTTACCTCATTTAATCTTTACTAACTATCCTTCAAATGAGGTACTATTCTTATCCTGAATTTACAGGAAAAGGAATTGAGCCTCAGAGAGTTAGGC
Organism: Miniopterus natalensis; assembly: GCF_054644295.1. Classification (NCBI taxonomy): domain Eukaryota; kingdom Metazoa; phylum Chordata; class Mammalia; order Chiroptera; family Miniopteridae; genus Miniopterus; species Miniopterus natalensis. Next base: position 17,271,969 of record NC_142081.1, on the reverse strand, counting down.
AGTTCACTGGAGTTCTTCAACCTCCTAAGCAGTTAACTCCTTGAACCTACTGAAGTTTTAGGTCAGGTAATCTGTGCAAAGGTCAAATCTATTCCCTGGTGTTGAGAGCAGCTGCTCAGAACACTTCCCTATATTCACAAGCCCTATTCTGTTATTATAGGCAATTATTTGTGCTTTCTGAAATGCCTTTGGGAACTCATAGGAACTCAAGGGTCAGCTGGCAGAGAGCGGTTACATATTCAGTCTAGGATCCAGGACTGAGGGACCCCTCCGTTGATGAGGGAGCCTGTTAGTGACTCACCCACCTCATTTTCGATTCATTGTAAGAAATTCATTTATCAGAAATTTTGGTTTCCAACAGTTACTATAGGCTTTTGCCTCAAATTATAATTCTAGGCAACCCTCCAAACCTTCCTGGTTTTAGTTCTCAACTGCAAAATGAAAGAATTATAATTAATGATCTTAAAGTAGCCTGCCCACTTTGTCTTTGCAATTATGATTTTCATCTTTCTGTGGCCACCAGTAGGCAAAATGTGCACTCTTTACCCTGGCTAGATCACCTTTGAATCTACTTTTACTCTTGGCCCTTCTTACGCATGGTGGGGAGTTCATTAATTTTGAGGGTAAAACTAATGAAACAAATCTTTTGAGAATGGCAATGATTTTCATTTTGGGCCAGTATGTATGTTAGTGCACACGTGGGTGGTGTGTGAGCCATAAAAAAATACTGTAGCATCAAGGCCCTGAGAGCAACCTAACTGGCTCCTGACCTGGAATGTAAAGATTAGACATGAGGACCCTGCCTGCTGTGCATTGCAGACATAGGGGTGTTTCAGGACCTGCTTCTTGCTGCTCTCATGGCACTTATCAGTGGACTGTCTCACAGGGGCTCATGTTAATGTGTTAGTTATAAGCTACGAGGTGGGCAGCTTTAATGTGAGGTAGGAAGTAAACCTGGAGCCCTGGCCCTCTGTAGCCAGTCCCTCTCTTAGATGTTTCCTATTTCTTGGGTTTTCCATGCCCGTGGGCCATTCTCTGTGTATGCACTGCTACCCCCGTCACCTGTCAGTTATTAAGGACTTATTAGACTACCTGTGATTAAGGAACACTGGGACCTGAGATAGTGACCCTTTATTTCCCTGCGCAAGGTAACTCAATAACAGTGACTTAGACATAGACGTGCCACCTGAACACTAAGTCCCTCAGGCCCTGGGGGATGCCAGTAAAATAATTTTCTGATGGAAGACCTTCATTGGACTCAAAAACTGTTTTGCATTTCTGCTATTATCAAATGCTGGACTTGGGAGAGGTCTTGAGGGACCTTTTCCAGTCAAATTATTTTTCATGCAAAGAAACTGGAAATTTAGGGGTTGTTCCCAAGTCCTCCTTTTCAAGTTAGAGACAAGTCAAGGCTGAAACACAGGTGCCCAGGTTCTCTGTGTAGCCCTCCTGCTGCTGCACAGTGTTAGTGCCCAGGCTCTCCAGGTGCCACCTGCTCGGCTGTGGACAAGGGGACTGAGAGCGTCTCTGGCACAACGGGAGCAGTAATCAGCACGGAAGGAGCAGAGAGTGACAGCCCAGCTCCTCGACGCCCACACTGTTTCCCTCAACTGCCGCCCCAGAGCTCGGCGCCCCCTCCGTCCCAGGGCGCCCTGCTTTCTCCCTGCCACAGCGGCCTTCATGGGAAACTCGGCGCCACAGTTCAATCAGACCCTTTGATGAGAGATTTGAGCCTAATTACATGGAAGTTCTCATCCAGTGAAAGGAAAGAGAAATGAAGAAAGGAGAAATTAAATTGAAGTGTAAATCAATCAAGGGCGTAGATCCCGCACTTTCTTCCCTTTTAATCAAGAGTAAAATGAGAGGAGAGTGTTAAGGATATTCACAAGATACCATTAACTACCCAAGGAGCTCTTGACCGAAGATGGTTTGTCGTGAAAGAAAAGCGTATGATTTGTCCAAAAAAGAAGTATCCATGCTAAGGGGGTGCTTCAGTTTAGGAGGATGACACTGAGGGGCAGGACAGTTTGTTTTTCTGTGACTATTTCATCTTGAATTCCCCCCGATGGCTAGCATATTGGGTTCTCAAGAAGTATTTTAAATCAGTGACCTAGTAAATGTGCAGTGATTGGGGTAATTATATATCAAGTAGGAAAGCGTAGTATGTTTTCAATTCACCCACTATGAAACACTACACCTGAAATCAAAGTTTTGGCCAGTTTCCCCTTGTAGTTCACATAGTTTTGGTATATCTCTAAAATTGCTTGGTGTTTGTGAAAGAATGTTTCACGGTGTAGCTGAGAAAATTCATGATCTCTCTCGATTCTCACCCCAGCTCTCTGCAGCAGGAGGACAAGTGGTATGATTGTGATCCGCAGCATTTTTTTAAAGCTGATGTAATCAGAACTAAAGAGGCGTAAGTGCCTTGACTGAAGTCATTCAAGTATTGCATGACAGAGCAGAAACTGCCACCCAGCTTCTGCACGCTTCACTTTGCATGACTTAGGATCTTGCATAGGTTTTCTGCACTTTCCAGTAGAAGAAAGGGAGGGGAACAGAGAAGAGAGTGCTCGCAGAAGAATGGTTAGGACAGAGAGGGTGTGATACACCTTTATTGAACTTCACACCTAATTACTGAGGTCTTACAATGAACAGTGCAAGCCTGGGCTAGGCTCTGCAGGGGAGGCTTGATGAAAACATGGGCCCCTTTACTTAAAGGCCTACGGTGTGGTTACAGGTCCTTTAAAGGGATGCTTAGACCTGTCCTTTCCTCTTCACAGCAGCCTCAACCATGTCACCCGGACAGTTGCAGCAGCCTCGCTAACAGACCTTCCTAAGCCTCCCACGGCCCCTCCTGTCCATGCTCCACTCCCCACTGGAGCCATCCGTCCGAAGTACCGTTCGGATCATGCCACTGTCCCCTGGGCTTCTGGCCTGCAGAATGGAGTCCCATCAGACCATGTCACTCCCTCTGTACCTGGACCAAAAGTTATGCTCTTGCCTTCATGATACAGGCCCTGCTTATTGCAGACTTTGGATTTAATTTCCTGCCATGATCTTTGGCCACCAGCTTAGCTTTTTTTTTCTTCATTATTTTTGGTTCCTTGGACTAGTCTTGTTCTTACCATAGGGCCTTTATATTATCAGTTCCTTCTCTTTGAAATATTTTTATTCCCAGTCAGATTCCTGCATGGTTACTCCTTCTTATAACACCAGGCTTCAACTTCAGGGTCACCTCCTCAAGAGCCTCTCCTAATGACCCAGGCTAAAAGGCACTCCTTCAAATCTCTCCCCAGCGTGCCATCTCGTTTTCATTATATCACAAGTACCTCCATGAAAGTTCCTTTTGTGTTGCTTCCATCAATCCCCTAAGCTCTGAGGACAGAGATCTTGTCAACCTTGTTCATGGTCATTTCTTTGGTGCCTGAAAAACTCTCAGCAAGGAGTGAGTTTCCATAAACATTGGCTGGATGAATGGAAGGATGAGTAGTTGACATTGATTTCCCTTAAATGTGGCTCCCACTCAGCATTTTAGCCTCTGTCTTCACCAGCCCCTTTCAAAACTCTATGACATTTAATATGCACTGTTCCCTTGATTGGGAATCTGTTTGATTTGGCAGATTTCTACTCATTTTTCACCCACAGCTCACCCCATAGCATGTGATCTGCCAAGTCTTCCTACCTCCCCTCGGCACAGTGAATTTCTCAGCCTTCTATATTCTCCATAGCACTTTTCTCATTGAATAATTAAAATTATTAAACATGTATTAGGGCTCCTACTATGTTCTAGGCACTGTGCTGAGTGCCAGATACTTAAATGTGAGTACGATTTAGGCCCTGTGGGAGGTTCATGCCTTTATAGAAGAGCTTATTGAGTTGCTATTATTTATTAATGATGATTGTCTTTCTCACTAGACTCTAACTTCTGTAAGGGTAATGAATGAGTTATTTTGAATGACCAACAGAGTTGTTTTATAAAAGGTGCTTGATGATACCCATCAACTGAAGAATCTAGGGAGCCAGTTGAGAGGTAAGAACAGAAAATATTTTAATGCATGTATGACAAACGTCCTGAGATAGGTAGCTGGGCATTAAAAATCTCTTGGTGGGAGAGCTAAATGTTCCATCACTTTTTGAAGAGTGATTTCTATAGGCATATAGGAGAGAGTGTGGAATATATTTAGCCAAAAAATTAGAAAGATGTTTAGGGATCATTGGCCCAGTTTGCTGAATGATGGACATGTAAAGGAGTATTGAGAGAAGGGTTGGCAAAGGGGATTGAGACTTTTTGTTGGAGGACATTGGAAAATATTTATAATAACAATTGGTAACTTTGGCATTTACAGTTTGCAAACCAGTACTGAAAGCATTATCTAATTTTTTTCCTTTCAATCACCTGGTGATGCTTTTATCATTGTCGTAACATTTACAAGGGACAAAAAAGGGTCAAGGCTGAGAAGTTGATGCTTAATTCTTATAGGAGAGTGCGACATCTTTTCAAAATGTAAATCTGGTTTTGTAACTCCCTTGCTTAAAAACAAAACAAAACAAAACAAAACAAAAGCAAAGAAACAAACAGAAAACTCTTTCTTCACGGACTTCTATAGTCCTTCAAATAAAGACAAAACTGTCCAACATGGCCGAGGGCTCTATGCCTGGTCTGGCCATCGCTGGCATTTTTAGCCTCATTGCCCTCCCGCTGTTCCAGCTTCTTGGCCTTCTCAGTCACTCCTATGCTAGCCCTACGGACTTGCCTTTGCTCATTTTATCTAAGTAAGTTCCTCACCAGTTCCCCCGTTGACACCTACTTAGACCCTAGGACTCTGCTTTTGTAGTCACCTCCTCTAGGCAGCCCCTCCACTTCCCCTGAGAAATTCAGTTCCCTGAGCACAGGTTCTCATAACAACCTTCTGGAGCTCTCCCTTATTGCACATTTCACAGTGGCTGCTTTACATTTAGTTGTGAGATTATATACTTAGTATCTGTTTCCCTAAGTAGATTGTAAGTTTCACTGGGGTCTGATAGGGTTGAGAGATTTAGCAAATTAAAATGTAAGACATCCAATTAAATTTGATATTCAGATAAATGAATATCAGTCTTTCCCTTTCTCTCTCTCTCTCTCTCTTTCTTTCTTTCTTTCTTTCTTTCTTTCTTTCTTTCTTTCTTTCTTTCTTTCTTTCTTTCTTTCTTTCTTTCTTTCTTTCTTCTTTCTTCCCTTTCTTTTCCTTCCTTCCTTTCTGTTTTTGTTGTTGTTGTTTTAGTATAAATATTTCCCATGCAATATGTGGAGCATATTTATACTAAATTTTTTTCCTGAAATTCAAAATTAACTAGGTGTCCTATTTTTATCTGGCAGCCTTAGTCAGAAAACACATCTGGTTTTGCTCCTAGCACAATAACTGGGAATACAGCAAATGGGTAATCATTCAGCATTTGATGAATACATGAAATGAGGTAAAAAAAATTGTGGCAGTGCCCTATAGGTGAACTGGTATGACAAAAGACTGTAATTAGCAAGCAGTTGCAATCATCAAAGGTAAGGGACCCAAATAGGATGGTGGGTTTGAGGCTGGAAAGATGCAGGTATGTAGGAGGAATATTTCCAAGCAGGGATCAGAATTTGCACACGTGTGACTATGTAGCAAAACACCACCTCACGGTGTAGGGGGAAAGATCATTCCACATTCCTAGTGATCAGGATCAAAAACAATGACAAAGATAAAAATAAATATAACCCTCTCGTTTATATAGCACTTCACATTTTTCTGTTCTGTGCTCTACATCCCATCCCTTTGTGGGAGAGCCTTATTTCTGAAAAACTAAAATGGCCATTTAATGATCACTTTTCTTTGTAAATGCAATTAAATTTCCCAATCACTGTAGCTTATCATTTCTGTGCATTTAGAAGGAATTCCTTTTACTTAAGCTCTATCTTGCTCAGAGCGGAATGCTTTATTTCCGAAGGACTGGATAATCTTGTATCATGCATAACAAACCTCAGATGCATTTGTATTAGCTGGTTGATTATTTTAATCTATATCCATCAGGTTTTCTAAAGATGGGCTGTAACTGGCCTTTGATGGGATGACCAGCCAGAGGCTAATTTCTGTGATATTTCTTCCCAATGCCAGAACAGGTGGAAGTTGAAAAGTCACAAGGTCCCACTTCAGATAATAAAGATGTAATTTCAGTCATTCAAGTTTGTGTTGAAAGCCAATCTTTTCATTCCTTATTTTTCAATTAGTGCTGAGTGTAGCTCCATGGTCTCTCACTACAGGAGGCCAGATGATCGAGTGCCCTTAACTAGGTGGGTGAGCAGACCACTGTTGACATTTCCTCAGCTGCTCTTGCAGAGGTATTAAACAATTTTCCTCGGCACACACTTGCCTGTGAGCAGCTATTTGAAAGATCAGGTGTGATGAGTGTGTGATTAAGTGAATGGAAAAAAATTAAAATGCGGAATAGCCCAATGGAAAGAACTTAGGCTTTCTAACTCCGCACACTGGAGTGTGACTGATCACTGTCTCCATGAACTGATTACTGTAGACCAGGGAAAAGCAAACCTTTCCTGTAAGGGGCCAGGTAGTCCCTTTGCAGGTCATATAGTCCCTATTTTCACCCCAAATACTTAATTCTGCCATAGCTGTGTAAAAGCAGCCACAGATAGTATGTAAATGAATGAGCATGGCTTCGTTACAGTTAAACTTTATTTACACAAACAGGCAGGCCAGGTTTGCTGACTCCTGCCCTAGATTTAAGCTTCCTGAACTGAAAATGGCAATAATAAAACCTATATTACAGGACTATTGTGCTTAAAAACTTTTACATACACAAAGAACCTAGAACAGAATCTGGCACATACATAAGTGTCCATCAAGTGCTAACCAGTATCATGATCCTAATAAATTTTAAGGCTGCTAAGAATCTGAGTGACCATAGGCAATATTCTCCCTTTAAAACATGCCTAAGTGCAGGATCCAAGAGGTACAGGGACTTACCCAAGATGACTGCAGTCTGCTCGTATCACCCCACAATTCTGCTCATATCACCACTTGCAGAATTCCCAGTAAAACGGCAGCGTGAAGCCAAGCTGTGTGAGCATTGATTGATGCATCACGTGAGCATTGCCTATCAACCGTGTACAAGACACTGCACTGCGTATTACGAGTGATTCAAAGATCAACTGAGTTCTTGCCCTTAGAGGTCTAACAGAGTTTATTTACCCAAATAACTCTAATGAGGCGGGAAGTGTCAAGTATCAAAAGAGTGAGTGTCTCCTGTCTTCCAAGCCCTATGCTTAGGTGCTTAAATGGGTTATCTCACATGAACCTCTCATCAGTTTAATTTTCAGCATTTCATCCTCAAAGACACTTTCTCAAAAGTTAAGTAATCTGCTTAAGGTCAAGAGTCAGCAAGTGCTGAAGCAAGGTTCTGAACGTTTTTCTCTGATTGCACAGTGTGCTTTCTCCCAGCCATTAGAGAGGTCCTCAGGGAGCAAGTGTGGTTCAGCTGGCTATTGCCACACGCCAGACTACGGGCATGCCTTGGTGACACTGCGGGTCTGGATCCAGACCACCACAATAAAGCGACTATTGCAGTAAAGTGAATTGCACGAAGTTTGGGGTTTCCCAGGGCTTATAAGAGTTATGTTTACATTATACTATTAAGTGTGCAATCGCATTATGCCTAAAAAAGCAATGTACTTATCTAAATTATAAAATATTTTACTGCCCTAGCCAGTTTTGCTCAGTGATTAGAGTGTCAGCCCGTGAACAGAAGGGTCTGGGTTCCAGCCAAGGGCACGTATCTCAGTTGCAGGCCCGATCCCTGGCCCGGTTGGGGCTTGTGCGGGAGGCAACCAATCGATGTGTCTCTCTCACATCCATGTTTCTCTCTTTCTCTCCCTTCCACTCTCTCTCAAAAGCAATGGAAAAAATATCCTTGGGTGAGCATTAAAAAAAAAAATACTTTACTGTTAAAAGATGCTAACCACCATCTAAGTCTGTTAAGAAAGTGGCACCAATGGACTTGCTCAACGTAGGGCTGCCACAGAATTCCAATCTCTGAGAAATGCAGTATCTGTGATCGTAAGAAAGTGAAGCGCAATATAATGAGGTATGGCTGTACTCTACAACTTTGTGTTTAAAACAGTCATGCTAGTTGCTTGTGATTCTGAGGGTCAGCAAGGTAGCCTGGACCCAAGTGGGCAGTTCCGAGGTGTCATGTGGCTGTAGTCATCAGGCAGATGGAACTGGGGTTGATACTGTAAGATGGTCTCGCTCACAGGTCTGGCCATTGGCTCTGGCTATTAGTCGAGGGAATCTTAGTGGGTAAGGCTATCTCTGTTCCACGTGGCCTCTCATGCTCCGCTTGGCTAGCCTAGGCTTCTTCCCATGGTGGTCTCAGGGCTGCATTATAAGAGGTTGATAACAAGAGCATCCAGAACTTTGGAGAGCTTGAAAGTCACAAAATAGCCCGGCCGGGCGTGGCTCAGTGCATGAGCATCGACCTAGGATCCAGGAGATGGCAGTTCGATTCCCGGTCAGGGCACATGCCCGGGTTTCGGGCTCGATCCCCAGTCGGGGGCGTGCAGGAGGCAGCCGATCAATGACTCTCTCATCACTGATGTTTCTCTCTCTCTCCCTCTCCCTTCCTCTCTCTGAAATCAATAAAGATATATTTTTAAAAAAAGAAAGTCACACAATAATAGCATTTTTACTGCAGTCTATGGTTAAAGTATTACAGAGCCAGGCCAGATTCAATGGGTGGGAAATAGACTCCAACTCTGAGTGGGAGGAGCAGCGGTCACATTGCAAAAAGGATACGCATGCGAGGGTGGCCGGAATTCTTGCCATATTTGCAAATAACCTACCACAAAGTGGCAACTGAGTTGGGAGTTGAGCCTTAACAAAAACATAAAGATTTGGCAAGTGTTGACTTTGCCAGAGCAGGGGTTATAAAGAATAGCATTAATTCTTAGCTGAGAATGGGGCCACATTCATACTAGGCAGGGTGGGGAAAAAGTAGGTTTACAGTTGTGAGTACCAGAAACACAGAGTTTATTTTTTTATTATTATTTATTAATCACTGTATTATTTTCCATACAAGCAACTGTAAACCTACTTTTACTCCACCCTGTATTATCTAGGAAATGTACTCTTGCCTTTGTTCCAACAAAGAAGTTGCTATTACCTTGTGTAGGGACATATTATAACAGTGGTTTTTATATGTATGATACTTCTAACTTTTCAAAGGATTTTCACTTCAATTGTATCACTTGGAATATGCTGTACAATTCTGTTGCATTTCAGTACTCAGAGAAAGAGGGCACAGCGACTCCCTCCTTCCCTCTCTGCCATTTGATGTCGTCTTTGCAGCAAAGCAGATTCCCAGTTCACTCTCTGAAGACAATCGTGTGGGCCCGTCTGCGTGATTGACCGTGGCTGAGTGTTTGCCCCAGCAGCTGTTTTGTCGAGAAGATGAAAGCTCGATGGACTTTCAGATGGAAAGGAAGGAATCTCGTCCAGGAGAGATTTGATTTCTTCGGCAGCTGTCTTACCCATCTTCATTACGGTGGGCTGTGGACACTGCAAGGCCATTCTGAGCCAGTGGTCATAAAACTAACACGCGCCACTCCACCGAGGCAGCTCATATTGCTGCCTGAGATCTGTCATCTCCGTGGCAGTTGTGGAAGGAGAAAGACTCTCCTATAAGGAACACAACGGTTGTTGTGTGACAGAAGTGAAACTGAAAGCAATAGATTTTTTTATTCGCTGCAAATCAAACCCTTACACATCAACCCTGAAGATGACAGCACCTGACTCTCTAAGTCAGGGCTCAAGCATATTATTTGGGCTTTCAGAAGACAATATCAGATTAATATCCACATGCATGTGATGACAAACTGTGTGACTCCTCAGTTGAAGCCTTGGACTTGGCCGAAGGATGAATATATGGCCTGGAGGCTGGAGTAGGGGAACTGAGATGTAGCGTGAAGAGGGAAAGAGGAGAGCGGATCCCTCCTGATTAGGGAAATCTTGGAGTGAGGGGGCTGATAACATTCAGCCCCCTGGATTTCTCCCTCTGAGCTCTTTCCCTCCAGAAATGTTTGCTGAATGGAGGCAAGAAAACGCCCTTTTCTCCTGACAATCAAGCATTTCAAAGGCAGCCTGCCGTGGGTATTTTCTCCCCATTGCTGAGGTTCCTTTGTGTTCCTATTCAAGACGTCACACCCTGTGGGTTGTAATAATAATGGCAGCAGTTACCATTTATTGAGCCCTCGCCATGTGCCACGTGCTTCACGTATGAGACTGTGGCTGCGATCCGTCAAAAGGATCCTTTTAGACAGCATTATCTCAAGGGAACTAAGGCTCAGAGAGCTCACGTAGCTTGCCCAAGAAAACAGCTTGTAAAGTGACAGTGCAGGGATCCGAACCCCTAACGCCCACATCCTCTCACTGCATCTCTCTGCCTCTTCAAGGCCGGGCGATACAGGATACCTGGTGTGAGTGGCATGAAGATCTGCGGAGAGAGTTTTTAGTTCAGCAGTTGTCTAGGTCTTTTTTGGAAGGTCTTCTCAGCTGATGGCAGGTCACAGCGTCAGCTATCTGATCTAATGGAGTGTTATTGGAAAGAAAGTAAAGATCATGGGCGGTGAAGACTTTTGAAATCAGGAGGGACTTCTGATTTCATCATCTAGCAAGATGATGTAGTGATTCTAGTCTAACATTTCTCTGGCCGCTGCTGCTGCATCGCACAGAAAATGAGGTCTGGAAAGGTCGACAGGCACAGACATAGTGCTGGAGTTAGTGGCAGACGGGAATGCCTTCTCCCTGCTTCTTGCCCTCTCTCTACAAAATCACACATCTCCTGTGACATAATTTATTTTTTTTTTAGGTGTCCTATCGAGGAATAAAGTAAAATCCATTCACTTTTGGGCAACTAAGGCTAGGGGTTGGCAAACCTTTTCTGTGAAAGGTCAGATAGTAAATATGTTCAGCTTCTCAGACCTAAAGGATCTCTGTTCCAACTACTCAGTTCGGTCCTTGTAGCTGGAAGGCAGCCACAGACCATACAGAAAGGAACGGGCATGACTGCGTTCAGTCCAACTTCACTTATGAAGCACAAGGAAGCTGCATTTGGTTTCCCGACCCCTGCCTTAAGCCGTTAGAGGTGTAGCTGTGCTGGGGGACTGCCAGTCTCTACACTTTGGGGTTCATGCTGCAGTGGTAACGATCCTGTAGTAATAGGGAGTGGTGCTGATGGTACTCACAGCAGGAGGGCATCCACAGCAGCGATGCCGCCTCTGTCCATTGCTTCGTGCTTTAAGGTTTACGAAATACTTTCACAATTATCACCTCACATGAACCTGTTTAACCCTTGCTCAGAAACTTCCTAAGCAACAGAGACTCACCGGCTGAGGAGTGTGGGACAATGAAAGTACTGTGAGATAGACTGCATTTCATGTTGGAAACTGGGGGTGTGGGGTGCAGATGCTTAGAGAGAAAGGTCGTGTGCCTCCTGGTCCCGCTAGAGTTCCCCAAACACATGTGCTGGTCAGTCCCATTACTTCATAGGAGATTTGCATTTAAACGTGTCCAAAAGAGAGAGGCTTGATCTAAGAGGCTGTGGCCCGAGGACAGCTGTTCACCTCTGTCTACCGCATTTTTGATTTTTGGATCTCAGGATGTTAGTGAGTAGCTATGAAAAGTGACCAGTTAACATCATTCATTCAACAAACATTTACTTAACACTTAGAGGCCTTTGGTTGATGCTAAGGGCAAACAAGTACGTGAGCTCCACAAAAACACCCACAGGGACCCGTTGCATTCCCTGGTCACGCACTCTGTAGCCAGCCAGGAGCATAGCGGTGCTTGCTGGGCTCTGGAGGCAGGTGCCTGGGACTGACGCCTGGTTCTGACAATTGTTAGCTGTGTAATCATGGGCAAGTCCTTTATTCTAGTCTCTTTATCATGATTTCCCTCTGTAAAATGGGAATAATATTTTTTTAAACTATGTACAGTGAGGATTTAAGAGCGAATACATATAAAGTGTTTGTATGCCTGGCCTTAGTAAGTGCTCAAATAAATGCCAACCATTATTATTGTTATCCTTGCTGTTGTAATTGCCAGTGAAAAATAGTGCTGAAACTACCATGCAGCGTGCCACAGAAACCTTACTTTTTCACTGTGGACTTCATACGTTTACAGAAACCTAGCTACTTGGTTCTTAGGACATTTTTCCAGCACCTACTGGTTCTGTGTCCTCTGAAACTTGTTGACAGACATGTTAAATGAGGTGAGCAGGTTTGTCTCTGGACATTTTACAGATGGGAGGAATCTTAGAGCTTATCTAGGCCAGAGACACAGTTTGGAGATAAGGAGCTGAGGTTCGTGGAAAGTAAATGACTGTCAAAGCGACGCGCTTGGAGCGTGATGGGAGCTAGAGTTCGGGTGATTAGGTTTCTTCCTCTGGACTCAATCTTCCTCTAGCCATTTCTAAGTTATTCCATTTCACCTAAGAACGTCCTCATATCGATGTGACTATTTTAAGGATCCCACAGGCCGCAAAAGAGAAATTAATTAACTAGCCATGCAACCCCAGGAAGCCCAGCGGCGTCACCCCGCAAGCCCTGTTGCCTCACCTGTCTCTAGTGAGGGGAGCTTTTGAAGGGTCTCTAAGGTGGCTCTCAGTTCAGGTAAGATACCACCCCAAGGAACAGATGGGGCCAGGGCAGAATGTTAATGAAGCCTTGGTGTCAGTGGGACTGGGATGTTACTCTCAAACAATGGGAGTTCAAAAACAATGTCTTTTTTTTCTTAACCTGAAAAGGTAGCCGTGTTCTAGTGTGAAACAGCAACCAGGCCGGACAAAGCTGTGTGATGTGATTGTGTCATTGAAATGATCTGCGTGTGATGACCCTAAGTTGTTCTTTGTTCCTCTAGAGATTCTGGTGTGGCGCAGAGCCTTTCAAAGAGTTGGGGTGCTTTGTCAGGTGATCTGCTTTCCAGAGGGATTGGTTCCCATTGACTCTATCCTATTTGGCCATAGGTGGGGCCTCAAAGAGAAGACATCAGGGCCATCCCGGACTGTGTAGTCCCGCGAGGGCAATGCAGCCATCCTTCCGAGGCCACCTCACCCTGAAAGCCCTTCCTTTGTATACTTTATTTCCACGCCTCTTCCATGCCCTTTGTTCTCAACATTGGGCACTTGCTTCACGGCAGTCAACAGCACTCTGTTTGTATATTTAAAGGCAAATGCCTTTTTAATATAGTTCCTCCCCCATTAATATACTCACCTATAAAGAGCCTTTGACTTTAAAGATAACGCTAGATGCTTTGATAGGTATTCAGGCAGATAGCTAGGTAGATAAATATTTTAATACAAGCTTATTTGTTTGCTTAGCTGTTTTTAATAACTATTCATTAACACCATGATCTTATCTGGAAAACTCATTTAATCTGCACAGAAGTTGAAGCCTGTTGTTCACATCCCCTGCTGCCTGCTTTCCAAGGTCTCCAGGTGGCTGGTTTCTCACTTTCCTCTCAGCCCTGACACTTAGTTCATCATCAGAGATAAGCCCCAGTTGTCTGCAAATTGCAATCTCATCAGGTCTGCAAGATAGCATCTTGTTTGACTTCTCTCTGCGCCTTCCATTAACACTTCAGGACTAGGGCTTGGGGCGAGCCAGGCCTCACCACAGTGGCAATTGTGGTTGATGGACAGATTCCAGTTTTCCCCATTATTGACTTCATTAAAGTTGACAGCATTTTTAGTCTCCAGGTAGGGTGAACTTCTTTTCACTGACCCTTATTAAGAGCTGTCTCCTTAAGAAGGGTCACTTAGGTGGGGGTAGGTGGGGGCCACTCTTTCTACTTCCAGAAAGTAGTCAATTTTGGTAAACAACCTGGGTTCAGCTTTTAGAGTTCTTTTACCTCCCTAATTACAATAGCCACTGTTTATCAAGTGCTTACAATTCACCAGGCCCTAGGAATTACTTATTTCTCCTTATGCATCGGTATTATTATCTCCATTTTTCATAAGGAAACTGAGTCTCAAAAAATTAAATAATTTGCTCCAGGTCTCACATCAATAAAGGGACAGAACTGAGCTTGAGATTTTAACCACCCTACTCCAGCACTTCCACACTGCCTTTAGCTACTTGATTATATTATAGGCTTGCCTCTTAATTATTGCTTTTTAAAATCCTTGAGCTCATTCTAATTTTAGCAGGTGTATTAGTTATCTATTGCTTCATAACAACTGACCCCAAAACTTGGCAGTTTGAAACAATATTTATTAACTCATTCTGTTCCTTGTGTCAGGAATCCAGGAGCATCCTACCAGGTGGTTCTGGCTCAGGCTCTGCCATGATGTTGTAGTCAAGAAACTGGCTAGAGCTGCAATCATCTGATGGCTTGACTGGGGCCGAAAGATGCATATCCAAGGCTTACTCATAATTAGTGCTGGTGGTTGATAGGAAGCCTTAGTTCTTTTGCACCTTCTAGCAATGTCTGGTCCTAATTCTATTTTACCCATGATCAGTTCAGTCTTCATCTGAAGCTCAGCTCTTTTTTTCTAGCAATCTTTTTAGGGCCAGGCCATCTGTGTTAGTTTGCTTCTTGGGCTGCTGTACCAAAGTACCACAGACTGAATAGCTTAAACAACAAAAATTGATTTTCTCTCAATCCGAGAGGTTAAAATTCTGAGATCAAGATGTCAGCATGGTTGATTTCTTCTGAGGCCTCTCTCCTTGTCCAGGAGATGACCATCTTCGTGTGGTCTTCTCTCTGTGTGTGTCTGTGTCCTGATCTCTTATAAGGACACTGGTCATATTGGATTAGGAACCTCCCCATTGACCTTGTTTAAACTTAAGTACCTCTTTAAAAACCCTGTTTCCAAATATAGTCACATCCTTCAGAAAGGGGGGTTAGGACTTCAACATGTACAGGGGTGGGGCAAAAGTAGGTTTACAGTTGTGAGTACATGAAGCAGAGTTTATTCTTGTATTATTATTGATCGATTGATTCATTATTGTATTATTTATTATTATTATTATTAACCTGCTTTTGCCCACCTCTGTAAATTTTTTTTTTTGGGGGGGACACAGTTAAGCCAGTAATACCATCTTTAGCTTTTGCCTGTCTTGGAGGTTTCCTTTTATGTTTCCTTACCTGTAACTCAGGTTTCATTTCTCTGTCCTTAACCTCTCTTTACTTCATATCCTTAAGGCTATTGAGTAACCACTCTTAACAGTTAGTCGCTGGCCTGTCTGGCTTCCTATTATACTTGAAAGACTTGGGATGCTCTACCTGAAAGTCTTTGCAATTTAGACGGTTCCTTAGGGCTTCATATGAATTTGCTAGAAACTTTTAAATTCATGTGTGGTGTGCTGCTAAAGGAGCTAGGACTATGGTCATGCATGTTTGTATAAACTACTTTTTAAGCACATAGTGCTAAGAAGGGTTTTTAATAATTTTGAGAAGATTCACTCACCTTTCTTATCCTTTATCTTGGTCACTCTGCAGATATACTGAGAAGATTTGATGGCTTGTGGGATGGTCTGAGGACCCGGTGGGAGCTAGAGAGAGAATGGAATCAAAAGTGACTGTCTTTCATGAAAGAAGTTAGTATCATCAAGATGGTGATAGAGCACAAGGTATTAAGATTATATACTCAGTTGTGCAGTTGCCAGTGTGTGTTCCTCATCAGCACAGGGAAACCTAATCCTTTGCCAGGACACCTGCTCATTACATGCGTGAGCTCTGCCCAAATCCTCTGTGGCTATACCACAGCCCAGTTCCTTCGAAACCTGGCAGCCCATGAGTTATGTTGGAACTCCCAGGTGATCTAATGTATCTAATTTCCCTTATTGTACTTCTCTTATCCTGTAATGTGCTGTTGATTCCAGTTGTCTAAGCATGACAGGAAATAGCCAGAATTATTGTAATAGGACCATTCAGTACATTAAGGCTTAAACTATGCCCATTAGAAATAGGGAAAGCTTACAACTGACAGCAACATGGTTATTAGCCTTTTCAAGTTAACTTTGATAGGTGTTTGGGAATAATTCTTTTAAGACCTGAAGTGTGTGAAGTATACTATATATTATTCTAAATGCAGGATCAAGACTTCCTTCTATTACAAGAAAGAAAAGGGGTCTCCATGGAGAAATTATTTAAAAGATTAGAAGAGCCTTTCCTGAAATGTGGTTTAGTGAGAAAGAAAGGAAACCACTACCCCTTTCCAGAAGTAAAGTTAGAAATAAATCAAAATAAAATAGACTATAAACAAAGATACTCTGATCATTGGACAAAACTTAAATGCCAAAATGTTATTGGTGGAAGTAGAGCTCTTGGGGTGCCACGAGGAAAAGGATTTCCTGAGGCCCCCACGGGAGGATGGGGTTTTGTGGAAAGCTTTGATGATGATGTAAAATTAAGGGAGTTCCCCTCCAAGGTCCCGCCTCTGTCCATCCCCCCATGGAAAATGTCCAGCGGTGTCTTCAGCAGGGCAGAATTAAGGCCATTGCCCAGAATTTCTGTTGCATGTTAAAGTATAGCCCAGTCTAGCATCTGGCCAGCTTAGCTTGTGTTCCCAGCTGCAGTCCGTTGTGTGTGGGGTCCGCATGGCCATGGGCCATGCATCTGCTTAAGGCTACCTGGCCATGGAAAGAGAACACACAAATGCATGGGAGAGTGTTGGTCATGGAGCAAGGGAGAGAACAGGGGAACTAGGGCGTAAGAGTAAACTCTGGGGATTTTAACCAGGAGCTTCTTCAAACTGACCAATTAACTTTCTAAAACCTTCTGATGGGTCCCACTCCCTCGCCAATCCATGGTTCCCCAGGCTAGATTGACAGGCAAGCATTTCCCTATGTGAACTTGACTTCACTGCACATGCACCCATCTCCCCCTTTGTTCAATCCTTTCCCCCTGATCCGCAGGGAATGGATCGGTGGTTCCCTGGTGAGTGTGAATCTGTAGCTTCCTGGTGAAGCTGCCCAGATGACCATGCTTACAATGTCTGACTTCCCCTTTGCTCTTTTCCCATGATTAATATTAACTAGCTAATTCTGATGATGACAAAAGAACACACTGGAGAGTAATATTACAAGAAGTAATACCATGCTTTTCTCCAAACCAGTTATGTAGTTTTTATTACTAACCAGGTTGTTCATATTCCTTGCCTTAGTATACTTTAATGTAAAAAAGAAGATATGAATTCAAACCCGAATGTATTCTTGTTAGCTCTATCCATTGTCTTATCCCATCCAGAACGAGCTGCAGCAGAAGGAAGTTAGGCGTTTGAAAACAATTTATTTAGTACATTTCAATGGTACATGAAGCTTTATTCCTTAATATGAGCTTTTATTTGTTACCAGAAAGAAAGTAGCACTAGATATGGCCCTTTGGGGAGGTGGTTAAATAAGAAATACATTTCCAGGTGAAATCACATGTAAATAGCACTCTGAAATCACAAGACATCAAAATTAATTAGGCTGAATCCATTGCTTTGTTAGGTATAAATCTCTCACCTTACTTTGGTGCTGAAAAGAGTGACTCTTGCATCAGGTATATCTTAGTCTGCTCAGGCTGCTTTAAGAAAATACCATAGATTTAGAGCTTATAAACACCAGAAATATATTCCTCATAGTTCTGGAGGCTGGGAACTCTAGGATCATGGTGCCAGCAGACTGCCAGCAGACTCGGTGTTTGGTAAGAGCCTGCTTTCTGGCTCATAGGCAGTGTGTCCTTGCTGTGTCCTCACACGATGGGAGAGGCTGGAGAGCTCTTTTATAAGAACACTCTTATAACCAAAGAACTTCCCCAAGGCTCACCTCCTAATACCATAGCACTGGGCATTAGGGTTTCATCATTTGAATTTTGGAGGGGCACAAACCTGCAGACCATAGCAAGGAGGAAAGTGTGGTTCTTATTTCTTTTTCTTTTCCATCCTCTGTCTTCTAAGGCAGGGATAAAACTGAGAACCCTAGAAAAATGTTATATTAATCTACATTGCAATAGTACCACTTGAACATTCCCTGGCCAACACCCTGCAGATGCCTCTTATCCTTGACTTAAAATGAACATTTGGTGGTGATGCTGGGAAAAAGAATTTGCCTAGAATAGAGATTCCATTATTAATCCCCTGATGGGTGTTAGCTGTGGAGACATTTTAGCCAACAAGAAACCCAATCTCTGTTAGATATTGGTTTAGGTGATATTAAAAATATTGGACAAACAATAGGACATGTGGCCAATCATAATTGACTCTGGCTTGGGTCCCCTGCTGAGACAGGCATTGACCTTTTAGTTGCTGAATTATGGAAAGAGGGAGAAGGGCCAGGACAATCATTGTGAGTATGTGTGGTTGTTTGAAGCAATGACATTTTGGCATCTACTTCTGAAAGTATTTTAACATGTTAATAATTGATATAGCTATATGAGTGCACAGAATTTGATATTGGCCTTGCATGTTGATGATTTTAAGATGCAGGCTACACCGGGAACTCCATAGGTAACTCTGTTCTATTGTACTGGACTCTTATGTCTCTTTCCTTCTGCCTCTCTTACTCTATCTCTATTTATTGAATTATGTGGGTGGGAAGTTTCAATCTTGGATGATATTTTGTCTTCATCACCCATTGCTTGGGTGGGATTAGGAAGTTTTTCTGTACTAGGAAGTGTATTTCCTAGGGATGCCATAACAAAGCATTGCAAACTAGGTGGCTTAAAACAACAGAAATATATTGTGTCATAGTTCTGGAAGCTAAAAGTCCAAAATCAAAGTGTCAGCAGGTCTGCTCTCCTTCCGAAGCTCTGGGGTAGACTCCTTCCTTGCTTCTTTTTAGCTTCTCCAACCTTGGCATTCCTTGGCTTACAACTGCAGTGCTTCAGTCTTTGCCCTCATTATGACATGGCTCTTTCCCTTTGTGTACCTGGGTGTCCTTTGGGTGTCCTCAGTCATACTGAGTTAAGGGCCCAACCTACTCCAATCTGACCTCATCTTAACTAATTGCATCTGCCATGACTCTTATTTCCAAATAAGGTCACATTCTGAGGTACCAGGAATTAGGACTTTAAGATATCTCTTTGGGGTGAAACAGTTCAACCCATTACAAGAAGCAACCTCTCTAGCAGCAAAAGTGTGTCATTCTGTTAGGTTGATGAGAATTCATTCTGTAGAGCAGTCACTCCAAAGTGAGATACATATATTGGAGGTGTACAAGGAAAGCTTTAAATCTTCTTTTCATATTTATGTTTATTCTATTCTTTTATATTTCCATTATAGGATGTTTAATGATATATTTTATGCATCAGTATAGTAGTACATGTCTACATGTTATAAATAAATGTACGTACATTGAGGGGTGGTGAGTACTAGGAATCTTTTACTGATGGTGGTTGGGACCACATGATGAAAAGCCTTTCAAGCCAATGCAATAGTGTGAGGTGTTGAAGATATAGTTTCAGAGAAAATCTCTGTGGATTTTAACAGACCCAATATAAGTTAGATTGGGCTAGCAATGAGATTATCAATACAGAGAAAAAAGCGGGAATCAAACTCACCCACAGTTTGAAGATGGCTTATTTCAGGTCAGAAATGAAAGCACCAGATCATAAGCATAGCATCCGTCAGTGCAGGGAGAGGTGAAGGCAGGCTCTGGAGGTGAACAGGTGTGGAGAAGCAGCTAGAAAAGGAAGGGGCAATGAGGATGCCTGCCCTGTCTCAGAGACAACACGGAGTGGCTCTGTGACTTGCTTTTCCCTATGTCCAGTGCCAGGATGATGACTTTGTCTGTCAGGGGAGGGGAGTCAGAATGTGCTATTATTGGAATGCCACTGAAATATTTCTTTCTCATTTAGCACTGTCTCCAAGTTTCTAGAACTAAGCCACAGTACTTGTCTCCATGAGCCATTCTTGAGCTGTTGTCATGTTTCAGTGTTGCTGAGTAATACTGTATTTATTGAGGCCATCTCATTAGGTAAGTCTAGGAAATTAGAACTAGAGATGAACTTGGGTGCCTCTGCTTCATTTATTCCTGTGGAACATTCTTTTGAACAGTCAATGTGCATTATTGGATTTCGATTGCTAATTTTTTCATATTCCTGTTATTGCCCACCAGGGAACATTTTCTAATATTCATATTAAATTCTTTTCTTAATTTTTTGCCTCATTACCCCCACTTATGTGAGCATCAGCCTCTAAGCATTGTCTTCCCTTACTGTGGTTCCCTAATCATCAAATGTTGAGGTTTTACTTATTTCTCTGCTCACTTTATTTTTGACCAACTTATATAGTTTTTGATTTCCAAGTGAGAATTTCTTTTCCTTACTTAGGAATATGTGCTAGAACAAGATTACCTGCAACTGCCAAGAGACCGAAGAGTATATTTTCCTTTATTCCCCTCCATGTTACAGTTCTGTTCCTGAAAGATCCTCTGTTGTAATAGAATAAACTCTATTGGACCTACAATCCAGACACCTTTGTTCAATTAAAACAATCACTAGACTTCTGAGCTTTACGTTCCTTAGCATGCTTCCTTGTCTGTGAAGACAGAAGAGGGGGCAGAGAATTCTGATTGGTCATTTCTCATGCCGGCAGGAGCTATAATACTCAGTTTCTTCATTCTTTCTAATTACTTTCTCATAGATACTAAACTACACGCCCCTGAGCATCTAGAAGGATTAAACACTGATCAAAGGCAGGTTTAGCCATATCCCCAGGACAAGCTGATTCAATGAAGAAAGTCTTGGGCTCTGGGAGAGCTTTTGGAAAGAAAAATAAATTAACAATTAGCATTTTAATAGCAGTAGAAACTGCTGAGTGGAAGCAGAGCTAATATTATACAGGATCTGAGGTATTCGGATTAAAGGGACGGGTAGGAAAAACATGTAGAGTATAAAGGTGTGAGATGTGGTCTTCTAGTCCTTTCTATTTGTGATATACAGCCTTTCTTAGAACCGACCTTAGTCCTATTTCCCTCCCTCCCTCCCTCCCTCCCTCCCTCCCTCCCTCCCTCCCTCCCTCCCTCCCTCCCTCCCTCCCTCCCTCCCTCCTTCCCTCCCTCCCTCCCTCCCTCCCTCCCTCCCTCCCTTCCTTCCTTCCTTCCTTCCTTCCTTCTTGTTGACAGTATTACAGATGTCTCTCCTCCCCCTCCCCCTTTGCGTAGCCCTTTTGAGCAATCGTTATCAATGTTATGATCTCATGTGTGTTGCTTTTAGGTGGGCTTAGGGCTATACTTGCGGATCCAATCAGTTATGAATTTGTGTAGACCTCACGGCAATTGGGTATTAGCAGTACCATTGCCCTTTAATGATCACATCTGCTTATTTCTCATCATGTCAAAAAATTTCCCTTTCTTTGAGTTTTATAGTTCTCCATATTGCTGCCCTGTTTATATATGGCTAAGGTCCAGTAAAATACCATTTTATTCCTTTTTTCAGGAAGGTAAAAAATGAGTTGTTAGATTTCTGAATCTAACAACCAGTCTTAACTAAAAAACATTTCTCCTGCCCATTGTTGTGATTCCCATTGGTACAAGTTATGGCTTAATGAGACTTTTTTTTTTTTTTTTGGAACAACTTGGATTTCAATGATCAGATTTCTTAAAGTAAGGACACCATTCTTTATTATGGTATCAGGAATCCTGGAACAGGAGTTTTATTTTCATTTATACACTTGAGTTGTTTAATTATTTTTTTGGGTATTTGGGAGGTGTCCTGGAATATCTCACAGGTTTTACACACGCATGCACACACACACACATGGTAACTATATGTGCACATATGTGTGTATATGCATATATATGGTAAACATGGAAGGTAATTTCTGGGAATAATTGTAGGATGATTTTTCCTTAGTGCATCACAGCTTAATGGTAATTCATATGATACACGAGTTTAAGCAATAATATGTGACATCATCTTTCCCACATTCTAGGCAACTGTTTATTTGTATAGTTCAGTAAAGTTCAGTAATGATAAACTCACAAGGAGGTCAGCCAATCAGCCTTTTGTTCATGGAGTCTTTGGTCGCTTTGGTAGTAATTTGATTAGAAGCCTTTGAACGCTGTCCTTGGTCCTGCCCATCCTCTGTTGACGTCGCCAGCTTACAGGAAGGCGGCGAAGGAACACATATTTAACCAAATCAGTTCACAGATGGCACAGATTCCAGATCATAAAAGTTATTTGATAATATGGATCCATGCAGTGAGACGAACAGGGAACCAACATTTCTCGATCACCTTCTCTACGCCAGGCATTTTATGGCTCTTAATTCTTTGAAAGAACTTACGTATGAAATTATTTTTTTTCAGATAGGAAAACTGAAAATAAGATGCATTAAATTAATTTGTTAAGGTCATTAGCTTAAAAATACTATGTCTGGAACAGAGGTTAGTTCCCTCTGATTCTAGTGCCCTATTCTTACATTAAAATAAACTAAGGGACAGGACAGTTAGTTTAGGGTAGACCTGTTTTCACAGAAATGCATGCTAAGCAGGCCCTAAGATCTTAGCTGACCATGAACTCAATGGCGATCATCGGCTGTTAAAGAAACCTACACAGTAAGTAGTTCTGCTGTACATAGTGCGGGTCAGACCACATAAAGCGTGTTATACTCACGCGCCTCCCTGCATTCACAAGCTAGAGAGCGATCTGAGGAAGGAAGCCTGAGGGTGTGGGGCTTGGGCCTGCATCATGCAGATGGCAGTGAAAGGACCGCAGAAGGCGCAGGCGTGGAGTGACTGAAGTGATGGCAGGGGACAAGTGAGGGATAAAACATCTGTTGCAATACTCATGCTAAGTGGTAATATCGAGGGAGGCATTAGTTGTGGTCAGTACAGCTTTAATCGAAAGAAACGGGATCTATGCTTAGGAGTAGAAATTATTCTACTTCTTTCTAACAATTTGAGGAAGCTCTTTC
This sequence comes from Miniopterus natalensis, assembly GCF_054644295.1. Lineage (NCBI taxonomy): Eukaryota > Metazoa > Chordata > Mammalia > Chiroptera > Miniopteridae > Miniopterus > Miniopterus natalensis. The sequence continues at coordinate 17,249,040 of NC_142081.1, read as the reverse complement.
TAACAACTTGAACTAAGGCAGAGCTAACGAGGCATGGGATATTAGTCTAGACCTACGTGGCGCTATTCTTAGGAGGTTACATTATCATTAATATTTTATATACAATAATTCTAGTAATAGGATGCCCCAGTCCCTCCAGAAGTACTTGCATCGGAGGTGTTTCCCGGTATGGGGCGAGAGTAATAGGGAAACATCTGCATTACTTACATGTGGCTGGTTAACGCAGAACGTATTTGTTAAACACCAAGAACGGGAGGGTGTTTGATGGCTGCAGAACTACGGGTTTCTCAAAACAAACCAAGAGACCACTCTAAGTTCAGGGGTGAGGTCCTTGCCTTGTTTGCCTTATGACTTGGCCGGGGATTTTGTCACGGTTAGTGAATAACTGCAGACAGAATCAGGCAGAGCAGGCTAGAAAAGGAAGCCATGCTGCCAACGTTTTAGATCTGTAACTGAGATGGAAGCTTTCTACCCTCTTTTGAAAATCAGACAAAAGACACTGAACTAAATACACACAAACGCACATATGTAAATGCACACACAGATTTTCTACTCAATTTCAGGGAAGCGGCAACTCCTACCTAAAGAATTCCAAATACCACTTAATCAGGGGGAGAAGCAGATTTGCACAAAAATAATAAGTTCAGCTAGATAAACAGTATTGGCATAGAGGCTCCAGGTGTTATTCAGAAATATACCATAAATTTGTGGAGCAAATAAAAGGTTTGTGATTTTTGTTGGTGTTACTGAGCTTCTCAGGAATGGGAGCAGAGAAAATTCTAGGAGGTGCACTGGGTTTGGAGATGAGTAGTGAGGTGTCAGCATACTGGAGTGGGGGACGACTGGAGGTGATACGGTCAGGCATATCTGGAGTGGCGAGCCATCGGGTTTGGGATGGGATAGAGGGAAGAAAATCGGAAAACCAACAAATCATCTTCTCTGAAAAAGAGAACATCTGTGGACTTCTGAGTAAAATTTTCTAATATCTAATCTAACAGCCTTGTTTAATCCTTGAAACATATTGGCTTTCTTGTATCAGTATGCGCATGTGTATCATAGGTATATGTGTGTTATATATGTGCATTTGTGTGTACATGTGTGTATATGATGAAAAAAAAATCGCCCTGAAGACTCCCCTAGGAGTTCTCAGAGGTCCTTGTGCTTCAAAAGTTGCAGGCGCCCTCCCCGCCTGGATGCCAGTGCAGGGTGAGTCCTGGACTGCTCATGGAAACACAGGCCTGCATTTGTCCATGTGCGTTTATCTCTGAGTCCTTACTTCTGTCATCTACGTCCATTTCCTGGTCCTGCTTCACTTCAGTCTTTCCCTTCTTTTTTGTTTTCTGCCGCTTTGGAAAAGAAACATTAGAACAAGCGACTCTATTGCTTTCCTCTCTCTGAACACATGGCATTTACTTAACCTCTCGGAGAGCTGAGATTTCCTGGCCCGGGAGCTCTGGTTCCAAAGAAAATGAGAAGCACTGGCCAGGAAGCTAAGAGCAAACATTGTGCCGTGCCTGCCATGACAAGGTGACAGGGGCAGCACTTGCCTCGTGTGGCACCTGTCCATTTTACACCCCCGTTTACTTTTGCTATAGGAGTAACTTTGCTGTTTCCTATTTGGTGGCCCGGGCGTAATAATGGTCGATTGTAAAAATCATAGCAAACAGTGGTGGGCAAGTGTCTATAATTGTGTTTAAACAGAAGAGGAAGACACAGATCTTTAAATGACGTTTTGATCCCCATGGTCATGTAGTAGCCTCACGACTATTTTCAATTTGTCTGCTCTGTGCGGGGCTCTGCAAGCAGCCTAAGAATTTTTGCCCCAGGTAACTCTGTGTGTGTGTGTGTGTGTGTGTGTGTGTGTGTGTGTGTGTGTGTGTGTGTGTGTGTGTGTTTGAGCCTGTGTGCATGTTCAAGAAGACCTCCCTCCCTTCTTGTCAAGGCTGCAGCTGTCAGCCATTCCCCCAGGGTGTGGCCAAAAATCAGCAGGCAGGGCTGCAGGCTGGCTGCCGCTTCGAGTGGCATCTTGCGTATGCACCATGTTCACACTTAGACTTGCCTGCGTGCACAAGGCTAGCTTGTCTGGGAGAGGACAGGGCTGTTGTGAAATACAACTTCTCTTCCTGCGATGCTCCATAGCCCCTCTCCCTCTGAGACGGGAAAGAGCCCTCCAGCCCTTGCTGGAGCAGCAGGGGGAAGGGTCTGCGTGTGGCTGCCACCACGGCTCTGCCGTCTAGATCTCCTGGAGAGAGGATTGCTGCAGTGATGGGATAAAAGCAACTGCCTTTCCAAGTGCTGTCCATTTGCATTGATATTTACATGCTCTGCCAAAGTGACATCATTACCATTGGCTTCGTACTTGCACCGCAGGGATGTGTTTTACATAATTTAAGACTTGGGAGTGATGATAATGTATTTCAGATGGATAGCAGAGGCCACAGGGTGCTCGATCTCATTTTTTTTTCCCTCCTCAAAGACCCTGATGCATAAATGAGTCCCCGGTCCATATCCCTAAATCACATTAACAGTCCTGCTTAGAGGGTGCCAGCAATGTGTCTGGCACTGGCTAGATCATGACTCTGTATATTATTGTTTAACCCCCACAGCAACATTATGAGTGTAGGTCTAATATCGCCATGATACAGTAAGGAAACCAAGGACTAGAAAATTATTAACTTGTCCAAGTCTGAATTCAGAGACATCTGACTCGTAAGGCTTTCCCCTTATGTGATGCCACAGTACCTCTTATCTTAGAGACTATTTGTTCTTTTAGGTTTAAAAAACAGAAAGCCCTTCTTACTTTCTCAGGACATAACAGTTGGCGTAAAAACAAAGATAATGGACCTTGGTCCATTTCTGTCTCTTTCTTTCCCATCCTTACTTCAGGTGCCCAGAAACCCCTCTTTGAAACGAGTATAAAACAGCCGTGTCTGCCTTGAGATAAAGCTCTATGGCGGTGTTGGGAGCCAGATTACAGAACTCTGCCAGATGGTGCTTGTTTACCTGAGTGTGTGTCACTTTCATTTTTGCCATGGGCAGAGATTTTAAAGAGAAAATTTAAAAAATCATTGTTTTTAATGCCCTGCATAGGTTTAACATGCTTTGCATGATTTCCACCCATGTTCTCTCTCTGACTGCCCTGTCTCCTGAACTCCACCCACCATTTCCCTGGTCCCCACCATACCCCATCATCCTGAAAATATGAGACCCCCCTTTCAAAAAGCAGCAAAAAAGTGTTCAGTCTCTTATCTGGAAATGGAATTAGAAGCCACTTGTCCTTGCTTTACCCCTCCCTCCCTCTTTCTTCCCACACCAGTGTCCCAGAGTGACAGCTCGGGGGAAGCAGCATTAGATGCCGAATAGCCTTTTCCTTGATGTTTCTCACAGGGCTCCTTATGTCCAGAGGATATATCACTGTATTTGCAGTTCCCCCAGCAGAGCTGTAGTTTGGAAGAACCTATTACTCTGCTTGGAGCTCCTTGGCATAGACTCATAAATACATTCTCATCTTTGCCTCGTAACGCCATATAGATTCTTGAGTTCAGCATCAGGAATGAAGAGCTGAGAATTCAAGCCTTCTTAGACCCTGTGCCCCTTACTGACACCATAGGGTACTATATGCATGGCCATGTGGAGCTTGTCATCTCCATATACCCCACAGCGATGGCTGGTGACAGCAAGGGGAAGGTCCACTTGAATGAGCACTTTCTCACAGGAACGCGCCTCCAGACTCCCCCACTTTTCCTTGTCCGGTTTCCTCCACTTACTCTGTTCTTCCCCCATCTGAGATCCAAACCGCACCCTCCTTCTGAGCTCAGTTCAGATGCCATGTCTGTTCCACGAAGCCTTCCCTCCTCCGTCTCAGTTGAGACTCTAATTTCCATAGCACTTTATCCTGTGCCTCTTACACTAACCCCATTTACCTTGTACTAATATGTGTGGGAACATGTTTGTGGTCCTTACACGTTCCAGGGCAGGGACCTTCTGTGATTAACTTATGTGATCACCACAGACTCTAGATAGCACCATGGCTGCCCAAATGATGAGTCCATGGGTGTACAGATAACAGAAGCCTTTGTTTATAATGCCTTTAATTTTGTTCCAAGAGCAGTGACACAGTTTGTTTTCACTTTATATCTTTCCCCTATTTATGGTTGCTATTCTCAAATGGCTTATAAGCGAGTGACAGGAATAATCAGGAAAGAGAAATAATTAAAAGTGTTTTATTATACTCAGAAGCAACAGTAGATATAAGGAGATGGGCATGTTTCATTCTTCAGTGAAATGCACAAATGACGCTTGTAAGAAAAGTTGCTGCAGCACCAGTGGTGAAGGTAAAGGGTTTTGAGAGGGACCTGAAGCATTGGTTGAGACTTGAAGAAAAGGTGCATCTTTATGGGCAGAAAGGAGGTAGAAAACCTCTCATGTAGGTAATCACATTAGGACCAACTGCAAAACATTTCCAGTAAAGGGCCAGAGAACAAATATTTTAGGCTTTCTCAGGGCTGGTTACTTAATTTGCAGACCCAGCGCAAAATGAGAATGTGGGCTCCTTACACTAAAGTGACAATCAGGTGCCACTAAAGCTACCAAAATATAAAGCTTTCGTTTCTTCCATGGCCCTGCTCTTCCCACTCCTTATGGTGTTTTCTATTTACTATTTAATGCCATTCTAAGTAGAGGAAAATTTGCATTTTAAATTATTAGCGTGAATTTTGCCATCCACCTTAAACTGTGTGATGCCAGTTTTAAATGCAAGCAAAAGACCATGTAACTGGTAATGCAGAATCACCAAAATAGGAAAGAGTTCCTATTTCATAGCTCATGCGGTGCTTGCTTATTTTGTTCTTACCAGAATAGTGGGAATATTACAGAGATCAGCTCAACGGTTTTTATTTCTCTTCTTGATGCACACACATTCTATGAACATTCTCTACCTTTGGCTCACCGATAGGTAAGAAAGGACTGCAAAGAAAGGAAGCTCTGGGCTGCTTATCTTTCCCTTTGCCTCTTTGTCATAATTTTATCTTAGGTGGTTGATCAGTTCACAGAAGTTATGTGAGTAGGAAGGGATATGATAGGGGTCATTGGTCATTCATGGTTCTTAGGATGCCATTGTTTTCCTTCTGTGTTTGAAGCAAGTTTTGATTCCAACTGAAAACATGGCCTCTGAGGGCTGTCAGAGACTTGGCTTACTTAGTAGTAGGTGCTACCCACTGGACTTTGTACTCGCTCTGACTCTCACTGAATGTGCACCGTAGGTCTGACCACCAGAATCCTGTGCTGATGGGCATTACAAATGCTAGATGGGAATGGGATAGCAGGAAACAGTGAACATACGTATTGTGAGTGTCCCTTTTGCTCTTGCACATGCTTAATTGTCTCATTAGGCTTTACTGTAAAATACAATTTCAAAGATAAAATTATTATCAAGAATTTCAACATGAGGAGAGGTGAACATTACACCAAGCACAGGTTGTATGGGGAGATGTGTGACCATATTGTTGCAGGCCCATGATGCTGGCTCTGGGCTTTGCAAGCCATGTGACCTCTGTCTCAAAAATTCTGCTGTTGTAACATGAAGCAGCCATAAACAATATGTAAAAAAAATAGGAGTGGCTGTGTTCCAAAAATCTTTATTTATCAAAACAGTTGGCTGTTGTCCATGTTTTGCTGATACCTAGTTAGGCAACAACATGGAGGTGAGAAAGTATGAGATCTACCTGAGAACTGCTTATCCAGTGGGAGGTCATTCCGGGAATGTCAGAGGAAGCCCAGTGCTGAGGGGCCAGGTCAAATTGTTTGAATGTTGTCCTCTAGGTCATGGAGAGTGGTTGATAGTTTTCAACACTGAATGAAGATGAACAAAGAAGCTTTTAGTAAATTATTTGAAGGAGGTGTGTCAGAGAGATAGGAAGGGTGAATCTGGCAGCGAAGAGCTTCGCTAGGAAGCTATTGGGAGAGTCCAACAGGAGATGATAAAATGTGGAGGTGATATAAATGTAAATGCCCCCTCATTTTCAGATAAGTCAGATGCCAAAACGATTTGATGGTTCAAGTGAAGACTCATTTAGAGTACCAAATTTTGCTTTTGGCTAAATAACGATGGTATCCTGGTCTTTTCCCAAAAAACACACACTCAGTTCTACCCCACCTGGTGCTGGCTGATTGACTATTCTCTTTACAGGTGCATTTTAGGGATGGCAAGGGATATGCCACAGCTATTGAAATATCACAGATGTTGTGAATGCCACAGATACCGAAGCCTTTATAATGTGTTTCCTGTAATAGCTTAGGATGCTGGATATTAGCACATATTTTGTCTACACGGGGAATGTAAATGAGATTTTGTTTTTATAATTCTTGTCTACAGGTGTGCATTCAGGTACAGTGAAACATGGCTCTGTGCTTGGCACAGGGCGTACAGGCTTCTTACATTCCTCACCTGTCCATAGCCTTGCTTAGACATGAACATCTGGCCCATCTCCCACAACTGAGTTTCCTTGTGGGTCTGGAATTCGCCTGTAGGACAGGAGTGAACTGCTGGGGTGCAGAGGCCCTAGTTTGGCTGCTAGTAGAATGAGAAAAACCTATAGCAAACCAAACCAGCCAAATTTGAAAGATCTCCCCCGAAATTTCTGTGGTTACTATTACAGCCAACGCTCTCAAATTTCAACTTTAGGAATGGTATAGGAATTTCCTTTCCAGGCAACCCTGAATCTGAAAAATGCATGGCAGTTTTCAGGACAGTCACCTTTAATTTCCCACTATCCTTAAGATTTAGGGGATGCTAAAACTGATAGAAGTGCTTTTTGCAAGAATGATTTTCACACTCCCAGAATACTGGTCTATGTCTCTTGCCCTGTCTAGTTCTCTATTAAGGCATATTAAAGAACATGTGTCCCCTTGCTCAAGGTGTAAAAAACATCACCAAGGATGTTTTCTTCTGTCTTTTTTTTTAAGGCTTTTGCTGTATGTGTGTGTGTGTGTGTGTGTGTGAGAGAGAGAGAGAGAGAGAGAGAGAGAGAGAGAGAGAGAGAGAGAGAGAATAGTATTGTCACTGTTGAGACACTGTGGCAGATACTCGTACAACTTTACATCCCCAGACAAGGAGATGTGCTGGTTAGATGGGACAGCCTGTGTATATTTGAGAGTGACATGAGGTTTTAGTTTTGTGACCTATTTGCATGGCTGCCTTCAATTGTGCCTACTGCACACGGGTGGGCACGCCTTAACGATGCAGGAATCGTGAGCTCTGGGAATCGCCTTGCTGAAGGTGACCCTAAGTCTAGTGCTCACCCGCTCTTGCCTCTTCTCTAATGAAAGGGTTCTAACTGGGTCCCTTGTCTTTGACTCTAGGTTTCTTTGTAGTCTTGGTCATACCAAATTTCTGTTTAGAAGTTGGCGTGGCCTTTCACTTACCCACCTTATTCCCTGCCACTCACCAGTTTGCCCCAGTGGCTCCTGCCCATGCCCCGCTCTTCCTGGCCCCTCAGCAAGCCGCGCACTGTCTGGCTTCCACGCCTTTGCGTACGCCGTGCCCTCTGCTGAGAGTGTCTGGTGAACGTCTATTCCTCCTTCAAGACCTGACTCCACTGGCACCTCCCTTATAAACGAGTTGATTGATCTATTGCTTTATTGATTCTCTCATTTCAGACATCATGTGAATGCCTGCTATGTTCTGGGCGACTCTCTCTAACGTTCTGTCCCCTGGGTTTTCTCACCACTGGGCACTCACAGTGGTTACTAACCCACACTGGGTTCTCACTGTTTGGGCTGCCTCCCTTAATAGACTCTGGGGTCCTGTGAGTGCAGAGCTGATTGCTAATCACAGCATCCAGCCTCATGCCTGGCACATAGTAGGGGCTCACTCCCTGTTTGCTGACTAGGAGAATGATTTGTTTTGCCAGGAGATCTTCTTGGGAGGTCTAAGCAGGGTGCCTTTCTTGCATAAATAAGGGCCAACCTTCCCTCTGTTCGTGAATATTGAATCCCAAAGGAGACCGAGGAGAGTTTCATCCTTAGCAGCCATTCTCGCTCACCCGCTCCCGCTTCCCCAGCGCTAGCCTGCGCCCTCCTGCTGCGTGCGAAGCTCCAATCCTGGGAAAACCCAGCGCAGTGTTTTCATTCTGAGGGGGTGCAATTGAAAGCATTTCTCTGGTAATTGAAGCTCTCAGCAGCTACCTTTGCAAAAGCCTGGTTGCTAAATTATTCCCTCAGCTGCTCATTTTCTCTTCTGGTTTTTTGGGGATTTTTTTTTTTTTGCTACGGGGAAAGAAAGAAAAAACACTGGGGGGAAGAAAGAGACTCTAGCAAGACAAGCCTGTTTTTTGGGAGGGGTTGCCTTATTTCTCTCCACGTCTCTCCATTCAGTAACCCTCAGGCTCCCGCTGTGGCAGTTCTGCTGCTTTTCCCTTGAATGCTTTAAATGCCCCCGATGCCGGCCATAAAGCACCTTCTTAATTATGCAGATGTGGCGCTGGATGTTTAGTTAGCGGCACTGTTGCAATTACTGCACTGCTGCTGTTTTATGTGACGCTGTTTTCTAAGTTGCTGATTACGATGATGGAGTGGGTGGAGTCCTTCCTCCTACCGTGGGTGAGAAGCCTGGGAAGGCCGGGTAATGAGTCCTCAGGCAGTAGTTTATGGCCTCCTAGGAGTTCAGGAGGGGAGCCAGGAGGGGTAGAGGAGTGGCTCCCATTTGTTTTCTTCTTACAGGCGAGGCCCTCTGGTCCTTTTCAGCTCTCCTGCCTATTCCCGAGGCTGGAATTGTTAGAGGAGCACCCACGGTGGTTCGCAGGGAGAAGTCCTAGTCTCAGTGGACCTCGTGTCCTGATGCTCTCGGGTGTTTTCAGATGTCCTTGTGCAGTAAGAGTCTTACTCTGGGGTTCAAATGCTGGCAAGAAATTTAAGAGCTGTGACGATTTCCATTGGTCCCTTTAACTTACTGTATCTCTTCCTTTTTTTAAAAAAAACAAATATGAAAAATGCTGTATGCCCATCTTAAGCCCTGAAAGCTATGCTTCTAGGATTGTTTTAGGTACTAATTGGGGGAAAAAAAGTAAACTGGAAAGCAACATGCTATTGTAAAATAGTTAATTCCTTCCCTTTTTCCTTCCTTCCTTGAAGGAGGGTTGGTCTTAGTTTCATCTATTTATTTGTTAGACATGCGACTGAGAGAAGGCTGTGCAGCCCTAGGGACAAATAAACATGATCAGCCCTGCCTGCCAGGGGGAGACTGAGAGTCAAGGTGCTATCCAACCTCCACATTGCTCAGGGCCTCCCTTCCCTGTCTTCTAGCTGGGTGACACAAAACTAAGCAGTGGGAGATGAGCGTTCTTCTCATCAATATAAAAACTATACTGCTTCTCCAGTGAAATGTTGGTGGCAGCTGCAGGGATGTGCTCGTGTCACAGTCTGATGGGATCTGTTGGCATTGTGGGGCATGTGGGCCTGCGTGTGTGAACACGTGGATATGCCTGCATTGGGCTACCCTTTGTTTTACTTTGCTTATTTTCTCTCCATAAAGGACATAATTTTGCAGGAAAATTGCTTGACAGTCCAGGCACTAGTGGACTTTTTCTTGCTCAGCATAGGTGCAGTAGAAAATGTTGAAGTGAGGTTTGCCCTATGTTTTCTCCCTACTTTATTTCTGTGTAATCATGCCGGTCTTTTTACAGACATTTTGAGAGAAGGTTTATGCCATATTCTGTAGATTCTCCATCTGGAACTTAAAGGAAATATGAATGATTAAACTCATGAGTGAGGGTGGGCAATGGTAAGGACTATTTGGTCAAATAACTTCCACAGTTGCTCTTCTGCAATTCGTTAAGATGATCTGTCATACTGAGGATCCCCTTCTAGGTGGCCTGCACTCACTGTCTTCCATTCTCAAACTGGTCCCACTTACCTGTCACTTAGCACTGGACACCTCATAATGCTGTTTCTCCTTTTTGTGTCTTTGTCGTTATAACCAATTGGGTCATCAGCCTCTTTCGGAAAAAGACCATAATTTGTGCCTCCTCATAGGCCCCGCTCAGCTTCAGTTCAGACTCTCTGGTTGCAAGCAACAGGACCTGGCTTAGACTACCTTAGCTAGGTTAAGAGTTTATTTAAAGGTCTTTTGAGTAGCTCACAGGATCAAAGAGAAGACTGGAGGAAAGGTGACCAAAGAGAATCAGATCATCTTGGCAGGTCTTGGTAACAGGAAATAATAACGTTTTCAGGCTGCTGCTGCTAGAATGCATGGACTTCAGTTGTTTTCTCCCCTACTTTTGAAACAGTCTGCTGAAGCCTCAAAGGTGTACTAATCCTTAGGTAAGAAGACAAAAGTTACCTTTTCAACAGTTTTATGAGTCTATAAATAATGAAAAGGAGATATAATTGTGCCTTCCCCCCAAAAAAATATCCCCATGGCACTTGGTAGCCCTAAAAAGCTGTCCACTGCAATAGAAGCCTACTGTGATGTCCTGTCCATAGTTGGAACTCTCTACAGCTCTGGTGGCAGTGACAGCACTAGGATGTTGATGATGATGATAAGGAGGGAGAGTTTTAAATGATTCTGCTTTCTTAAGAAAATAATCACAAACTGTTCTTGCAGCCAGAATGGCAAACAAGTGGTATGGCCCGTGAACACCTTGTGCTCATATGAAACTGGCCGTGCTTCCTTTCTGGTATTTAGGTTTCAGCAACGCTTTCCCAAAGGCCATGGTAATCGACAGTGTGATGCTCTATGAAACAGGTGCTGTATTCACTGAATGAGATTGCAGGGCCTGGAAACAAGGACACCTAATTGAATTGCCTGTGCTATGTCCCTTCAGCCTCAGAGGCATAATTGAAGCATTATCTTAGTTGTCACTTTTGTGACTTTCATTCTCATATTTTCACTTTATGGTGGCTGGATTATGAACAATCCCAAGGTCAGACTGGCGTAGAAACCCAGTATCTTACATAATTTACTATTAATATGATACATCCTGATCACAAATATTCATATAAAACTTTTTTTCCCATCACTCCAGTTACATTTTTAGCTTGTAACCTTGGCCACATACTTTAAATTCCTTGGGAAAATATGCTGCCATTAAAAATGCTTCACCCATTTTGTATAAAATGACAGGCTAAAGATGTTTTTCTTCCAGTTCTGTCATAGCCTTTCTATTCCCTAGATTTAAATTGCCTGGACTTAAGTCGCCTCTATAGTTAGCAGAAACATTATTTTAAGAACAATTTAAATTGGGCCTCATTGTGAAACTGGCTACTGAATCTGAGTTGGGACCTACTTCTAGAGGGAGGTAATTAAATATTCTTCATTGATGCTATTTTAAATGTGTTGAATGAAGGGAGTTAATTATATAGCAGGGAACATGGCAGACTTCTGACTAATAATGTGCTCTATGTTTAATATCTTCATCTTTGTTAGAATCATTAAAGTTGTTCAGACCAATCGGATGGCTTGAAGTGAATGTAGACTATTAACTAACTGAGTACAAGTGGAGATCCCTCACAGATGCAGGGGCTCATATCTCTAATGATGACTTCTGGGAAGGGATACAGATATATGGCTTTGTTCTGTGCAGTACAATCTGTTTTGACTGACCTTCTATTGTGATTGTAGCAGAAAGGAAACGTGAGCCCGATGTTATGAGAGATTGCATCTGCTAACATGGACTGATGTGTGTGCTTGAAAATTATCAAAGAGGAGATGATTTATTTTCCTCAAATCTTTACATGGCCAATCTCTTCAGTCTGGTACAACATGGAAATCTCTGTTCTGTTCAGTCTTCACCAGACGTGTGAACTCTGCATCTTGGGATACACAGGTATAGCTAGAAGACCAAGTGTGGTCCTGAAGAAAGAGTCCACTGTCAAATTCAACTGGAGAGATGTGGGCTCTTGAGGTCAAGTTTTCCATACTCTATTACTGGTTTCTTCCCTGTCTTTAAACAAACTCTATAAACTCGCAGATACTTCAGGTACTTCCTCTTAAACTTCTCCTCCCCTTTGCTTGCCTCATGGAACAGCATGTGACTGTTTTTATTTATAGGACTCCCAGAGTTCTGTTCTGCCCTTTCTATGTTGGAGGTTGTGGCATTGACCTTCCAAGGACAGAGATCAAAGAAATCTTTTTTTGTCCATTCCTGTTTTGATTCTTCAAGGGAATCCTTTTACCTGGATGTTGGGAGCATTGACAATGATTGACTGGGAGATCAATGAGCCTGTAATTGGTTTTCACATGTAGGAGCTGGGAGACTTTGGGGAATAGGTAGTGTGGAATTACCACGTCCTCACCTGGACTCGGCAGCTGGTGCGTGTGTGTAGAGGGAGTGGATACAAGGACAGAACAACAGCCATCATGGGGAAGGGAGCAGATAGACTGGGATTATATTCTCAGCTCTGCCTCTTACTAGCTGTATGACCTTGGGCAGTTTAGTGTCCTCTCTGAGCCCATTCCGTAATTTTTTAAAGGAGGTAAAGTAGTGCCTTCTCTGCTGTCCTGCTGTAAGGATTCCATGAGGTAATTCATATAGAGCACATATCCCAGGGCTCAGTTAGCTTATCACTTACTATTTAAAATGTGATCGTTGCAGATTGTTTTTATTTAAGTAAATCCAATTAAAATCTTTAATTTTTCATTTATCTGAGTCTTCCAAGCACTATAATTTTCCTCTGAGTCTTCTCTTCCCAATTGGAGTTCTAGGATAACTATCTTCTTTGTATTTGCTAATTATTTGACATGTTTCTTCTCAAATTAAGAGAAAATGCTTATTTCTTAGTCGCTATTTAGAATGAAAATGTGAGATTAAGTAATTTGTTTTGCAAATCACAGTAGAACAGGGAAGAAAAAGGGCTGGGCACACTGTAGGGGGATGGATCCCTTTGAGGATGATACATGTCTACCCATTGGGGGGGAGATTAATGAGGTGAGTGTCAGCCTCTCCCTCCTCTCACACCCCCAGTGACTCTTTCTGGGGCCACATACCACAGCTTATGATAAAGTACCACTGCAATACAATGGAACAAGTTTACCTTCACCATCTCAGCCTTCACCATCTCAGCCTTCACCATCTCAGCGTTTTTCCTGCCCAGGCCACCTGCTAACTAAAGATGTGGTGAAAAATTGCAGGTAGTTTTAAAAGCCTGACCTACGAGAACAAGAAGATATCACATCTACTCAGCTGAGAATCATTCCAGATTGTCCATGTCTTTGGAAATGTTGGACATTAAACATTGGTTCTCAAACTTGTTTGTGCATCAGAGTCCCCAGGAGGGCTTATGAAGTCACAGACTACTGAGACCCCACGTCAAGGTCAAAGGAGGTCTCAGTGGGAGCCTGAGGATTTGCATGTCTAACAAGGTCTGGGATGATGCTGATGCCTCCGGCCCAGGGACCAAACTTTGAGAAATACTCAAAGTGCCCTGCTATTCAAAATATGGTCCCTGGACCACCAGCACCAACACCTCCTGGGAGCCTGTTAGAAATGCAGAATCTCAGGCCCACTCCAGGTCTGCTGAATCAGAACCTGCATCTTATCAGGCTCCTGGGGTGACTTGTTTGCATATTACAGTTTGAGGGGCACACTGATCTAGGCAAGGGCCTTGGAGAATTCAGAATTCGAATCATTCCGGCTGGGTTTGAATCTCAGTACTGCCATTCCCTAGCCCTGGGACTTGGGAGGAAGTTGTCATTTATTTATTTATTTTTAATACCCAGTTTCATCTGAAAAATTGGGATGGTCATACTTACAAAGTTATTGTGAAGACTAAGCTTGACAATATATGTAAAAGTGCATACATATATATTAATCGTGTTAAATGATGTTTCTTCCTTTTTATGTGTAATCTGTCCTATGAAGCCGTTAAACACAGCGGTTAAAAGGAGGTATTTGAAATGCTCTCCAAAGTGTTTCCCTGGGTCCTGTTTTGAGAGAAGCTGTTTTCACAGCATAGTGTTTGGTTGTCTTCCCTGTGTTATTTTGTCCATGAATCACAGCTGTAGAGACATAGAATGGATCAAGTTTGCCATATCGCAGCCTTCTCCTTCGACCTCTGAATTTGAGGGGTGTGTGTGTGTGTGTATGTGAGAGAGAGAGAGAGAGAGAGAGATTGGAGGTGGTGTGGGAGGGAACACCTAGGGTGTCTCCATTTTTCCATAACAAGAGTATGCTATGCATTTTTAAAGATAAAATTAGATTTGTATTGTTTAACACCTGTTAGTAGATTCTAACCTCACTGAGGTGTTATAGAAATGAAGGTTAGGGCAGTTAATAAAGTGTTTTGAGAACAATGAAAGATGCTATATAAAAGTCGGTGTTTGACATTATTTAATTTTCAAAAGTATAGCCCTTAGCAGTATTTTCTTTATTCTCTAATCAACTACAATTCTAGTATTTTGGCAGTTGGAAGATGCCTTCACCCTCTCAGTGACCTCATCAATTGAGAAATAAGCCTGTTTCTTTCAGTATTTCATACTCTCAAAGCTCAGAAATTTCAAAGTTGTACTTGGTAAAAATATAATAGCTGCAAGGAAAATAGGTTAAAATGAGAACTGCGCTAATGCAATTTAAGATGGTGAGTGGGAGCCTTGTCTTCTGGGTTACAGTGTGGATCTCTGTATAGGTGAATGAGGGGCCTTTGGGCCCTGGGTGCTGTTCAGCTTGGAGGGGCTTTTAATCTGAAATTGTTGGCTCCTATACAAATAGGCCCCTTAAGACTGGTCATTATAGACGCACGTCTTGCACTATAACTGCATTTTTAGCACTTACAGATAGGACAGTGGAGCTCACCACTGCTTAGTTAGCACCCAGGGTAATCTCCGTCAACAGTAACAGCAAGTCACCAAGTCCTTAATAAATATCTCCTGCTGGTCCCTCTGAATGGAGCATATGTGTGTGGGGAAGGCAAACTGTAAGACCTTACACTGCAAATCCTTTAAGCTCTTGCTACTCAAGGTGTGATCTGCAGGACCAGCATCAGCCACATTACCTGGGAGCTTGCTAGAAATGCAGAATCTCCGGCTCCACTTCAGACCCACTGAATCAGAATCTGCAGTTTAACAAGATCCCGGGGAATTCATATGTATGATAAATTTGAGGACCACTGCTTTAAGCAACAATTCTCATAGAGGGAAATTGAACCGGGCAAGCATCTACCACCATTTGAAGTTCAACTGTAGAGAATGAGATTGGTTCTTACCAGGATAGAAAGTTCCATAATTAGTTATAACCATTCTAATAGTTGCAGGTCTAAAGGAACTTGTGGGTGTGAGGTCAGTTACCTACTTGCTCACTGTCAAGAGTGTGCTTTACAGTTAGCCTTGTCTAATGAAGTCTGATGAAACTGTGTCAGCTGATCCGAGTAGACCCCAAGGGTTAAAACAAAACAAACCAGAAAGGACAATGCCATAACAACTTGGAAGGCAGAGCTAAGCTCAGAAATAAGATATGAAGTGTTTGAATATAATGATAATGGAAATCTGATGTCAACATTAATGAGGCTCCCCACTATTTCCAGTCCACTTTTAGAAGCTAAACTGAAAAGGGTATTGTCTAAAGCTAGTGCATATTCCTACTTAAGCTAAAGGGAACACTTTGCCTTTGTCCCAGTAACTAAGACCGTAGCCTATCTGAGGGGTACTGGTGGGGGTTGTGTGGGGAGAGCACTTTCATCCCCTGAGCACATTTTTCAGCAGTTTTTAAAAGTAATTCACTGACCTGACTTGTTCTTTCTCTGACATAGAGACTCTGGAGGAAGCAATGAAAGAGCAATGGCTGGGGTTCAATACTAGAGTGAAATGGCCAGTCTCTGAGACCTACACGGATGTACATATTCCCCCACCTACCAACATCACAAGCTGTCCCGAGGCTTCATCTTCCCATATCAGAATCTGGCCACTCTTTTAAATCAAATACACTAATTGCTTTCACAAAATAAATGCTGTTACCCAGAAAGGCTTGAGAGGCACTACGAGTTCTCTGAAATCATAGGCAAAGTTTGTACATGTGCCCAAATACTACACATTTTTACCTCCCAAGAAGAGGACCTATCATTTATATCAGACTGTCAGGGTAGCTAGGATCTAAAAAAGTTTAAGAACCAAAAGATTGGAGGATTTTTACTAACTTTCCCAGGGGAACATTTTGAAATTCTGTCTTCCTGAGCTGTGTTATCCCCCAGATTTCTCTAACTGGGTTAGTTAGGATGCCTTGGAGTGCAAATAACAGAAAATCTGACTAAAATAGCCTCACTCAATAAAACCAAGTGACTGAATCATGCAACTGAAAAGAATGTCATGCTCCCTTCAGGTGACACTTGATCTGGGGTTCAATGATGTCACCCATGGCGCTATTTCTTTCTCTTTTTCTCCTCTGCCTTTTCTCATGTTGACTTCATACCCAGGCTGGACACTCATATGTTTCTCAGATGGTGGCCAGTGACTCTAGCGCTACCTGCTTTCTCATTCATTTCAAGTTGGAGCAAAAGAGAATCTTTGTCCCTTCGATCTCAGGAAAGTGTGTTGAGATTCATTGAGACTGGAGTGACTTGGGGTCCTGAAAGCACTACTTTTGCCAGTGGAATAGCTGATTTAGTTAGAGCACGTGCTCTGTGCCTGGAGTGGGGGCAGCTTTCCTCCAACCTCTCGGGTCCCCAGATAGAAATTAGGAAAATTAAGTTCTGGGGCAGGAAGCAAACATTGTCTAGAAACCTAATTTGCCTGAGTGCCTGCTCCCTTTGGTGCTTTATTCACAATACTTTGAAGACCTCATGGCAACACCATGTGGCAGTTATTTTAAATTCTGTTCCAAGAACAAAATGCTTGGGTTGTGGTGCTGGTCAGTTTATCATGTAGGAGTCCGGTTCATGGAGGGGGTGCCCAGCTGGGGTTTTGGGAAGGGGTGAGTGGGGCATGAGCCAAGCTCGTCCTTCCTTCAGTGAGCCTCCACCCCTCTGCGTGGTCGGTATGGCCCATACATTTATATGCTCAATGCCTGATTTCACCAACCCACTTTCGTCTATTGTCATACAGGAAAAGTAGAACCTTTCCCAACACCATT
Source organism: Miniopterus natalensis (assembly GCF_054644295.1). Classification (NCBI taxonomy): domain Eukaryota; kingdom Metazoa; phylum Chordata; class Mammalia; order Chiroptera; family Miniopteridae; genus Miniopterus; species Miniopterus natalensis. Next base: position 17,231,986 of record NC_142081.1, on the reverse strand, counting down.
CAATTCCCTTAATTAAAAAAAATGTCACCATGAATTGTTCACATAAAAGAACTAAAATAATAGATTAAAACATTTTTTCCCCAGTTATTTGATCCTTACATGAAACCCTGTGCCATGAAAATGGATCTGAGACCAATTAAAACAATTATGCGTTGATTCTCCTGTTGCTAAATTAAGTTATTTAGACGTGGTAAAAATAAGAAACAGGTTCATATCAGAAAAATAAGCTATGTTTCAGAAATTAATTTTTAATTTAAAATACCTCCAGAAAATTTCTTCTTTGAAACTGAAACATCTCCCTTAAGAAAAGGTTGACAATAGAACATTTTGTAGCACAAAGTGAATCAGGAAAATCTTTGAGAAAATAGTTGAAAGAAACTCTGACAGAACACATAAGTCACCTTAGTTCTAGAATTCAGCCTGGGCAAGCTAAGATTTTTATAGCTCAGAGGCAAATATCGTGGAGACATGTATAATAGAGGAAGCAAGCCATTTGATTATACCTTACTCTGAATATAAGCTCTACGCAATAGATTCTCATGGGCTTCATCCAATATACATTCGCAATTTAAAAATCTAATATATATGCCCTCCTCTCACCTGGAAGAGAAGAAAGCATGTGTAATTTAACTGCATTTTTGCTGTTTTTATTAAGCAACTCTACTGGATGAGTATTTGCTCATTCCAAATACCTGGAGGATTATTGGTGGGAATCTGTGCCTGGTGGTCTCTGTGGTATTTAAGAGAAAGGAAAAGACTGAATATTAAAAGCAAATTTGTGTAGCTTGCCTAGTAGAGATTGAACACCCTTTCATGTTTTAAATATTTCTAAAAAATACTCAATTTAAAATGCAGATAATAAAATGTATCTCCACTTTGACAGTAAGAGAACAGCCATTGCTTGCACTATTTGCCTTAGAAGAGTAAGGACAAGTCTATAGATTTTTGTTCCATACTGACTCTGTCCTCAGCACCAGGCTGTATAATACTGGGTCACAGGAGACCTGTGACATAGCTCCTGTCCTCAGGGAGATGATGACAAGGTTTTGAGCAAAGATGGACTAACATAAATTAGATTTTTATGTTATCCATCAGCAAGACTTGTCTGTTCTACTTCCAAAATAAATCTCAGATTTGACCACTACTCACTAATTCTGCCTCTGGCAAACTAGTCTAGGCCAATGTCATTTCTCACCTAGACTATGACTATACCCCTTAACTGATCTCTCTGCTTGCAATCCTTGCCTCACACACAAGTTTATTCTTCATAGGGCAACATACCAGATTTATCACTTAAAATGTACGGCACATCGCAGGACCCTTCCTTGCTGAGAAAAGGTCCAATGACATCCTACTGCACGGAACGTAAAATCCAGCCTGGGAGTCTTGACATGATCTTAGCTCTGCTCAAGTCTCAAATCTCACGTGCTATCAAACTGCCCTTTGGGGTGACTACCCTCTGGCTGCAGTAACCTCCCTATTCTCTGAAGGCGTCATGGAATTTCCCATTGTTTCTGTATGAAATGCGCTTTTCTTTTGTGTTTAAGCTAATGGCTCTTTCTCATCATTTGGATTTCACTTACATACCAACCCTGTGAAGAGATTTTGCTTGACTCTCTGCCTAAAAATATTCTATTTGTTGATTTATTCATGTGGATATCATCTGTCTTCTCCAACTTCAATGGAAAAGTCCATAAAGTCTGTGTTTCTGTCTTTGCTGTTCATCTCTCTGTCTCCAACATCTTAAAATAACACCACTCAGTAACATAAGACGACACTAAACTAGTGTACAGGAAATGCCACAGGGTTTTAGATGAATGTAGAAGCATTCAGGCCTGGATTATTTAGTAAACATTTTGAGGAGTTGTAGCAATTGAAGTAAAAACCTGAGGTTGAATAATATTTTAATTGATATTTAATTTAATTTTAATTTATATTGAAATTCTGAGAGGATAGAGGAACTTGTCCATGATTATTTTCCATTGTTTTTACCTCTACTCTGATAAGAAAATATGGGATATATTTCTTTGGGATTAAAAGAGTTTCTGAGAGAGCTTCTTTAAAAGTTTCTGAGAGCTTTTCTTTTCTTTAATTTGGAGAAGTCTTAAAAATCAAATAAAAAGTAGAAAGAACTAGTACTTAGTGTCTTAACACAGTAATAATTTGTTGGAGTTTCCGAGAAGACCTCATTAGGCTGCGTGATGAAGTGATTACTCGGTGCCACTTTCACTGGGCTTCGGCGATTATCTGGACCAGGTTTCGGATGAGGCAACGTTTCCCTTCTCGGGAGCGCTTGGGACCTCCGTGGCGCTCACAGAGGGCTGAGAGCAGAAGGCGGTGAGCAAAGGGCGGCACGTCTTGATTCACGCATGCTAAAAATAGCACATCCACCTCAAGAGCGGTTAGACATTTGTCAAAGGCATTCTGGAGCATTTGTCCCCGTGAAGACCGTTCACTAATAGCTCTTGAGAGTGCAGCAACAGTAAGACTCTCCTCACTCAAGTCCTAGCCCATCCCTGAGCGTAGCATTCGAATTAAAACTTTATATATAATTTTCTAATTAGATCTTTCCCCTTTCTTGGCCTTTTAAGCTTTACATAACCTTTGTACTTTCATTAATCCTGCAAATGCCAGCGTCCTACCACGAGGGCATTCATTTCAGTATTTCCATCATTGTCAACAGTCACGTGACCATTCTAGGATCCTGGAATTCCCGTCCCTGAGAAAATGCTGTCCTGGATTTGTAATTATCAGTTGACTCTTAATCAACTCTGCGATGAAAGTAGAATTTCCCCCCCTAATGTTTTATTACCAGTTAAAGCACAGACAGGTCTTTTATTTTAATTTGGATAAAGAGTAGATAATAGAGAGCTGGAATTTCCTAAATTAGGTACATTTTTGTTAGTTAGTTCTATAGTTAATCTTCTTAATTTATCACTTAGAGTAGGCCAATTACCACAATATGGAAATGAGCCTGGATTGCTCTAGCACTGAGAACTGACTGTAAGTTTAGGTTTGTGCCAAGGGAGTATAGTGAATTGCTTAAACTTCTGCATTATCAATTACTGTAGTTTGGCGCTGAGGCCCATTGTGTATTGCGTCACATTTCAAGAGGTGATTTCTCCATCTCCTTATCAAACAACCTTAGGAGAAAATGTTCTTGTGTCACTGGTGGAGTTGATTAATGCTGCCTTTAATTTAATTGAAAATAGTTGTTCAGCAAGGCCAACTTTTATGGATTTGTTTTCATCATTTGATGTAGCAAGTCGTTAGTTATTTAAATTTGCATGGATCTTCATGGAAAGGGAAGGGATTAAATTGCTTTTTGGATTTCTGAGAGCCCTGTACACACATAATTTTTCTTAGCATGCACACTTTTTGGCAGTTACCTTGTGCTAGACTTCAATTTCTATTCTGCAATTTCTCCAGCAATTTAGAGGTATCTGTGTCAGACAGGACATGATGAAAGGATCGAGTTCTAGAGAGTACAAGAAAGTGAGGTATCTGGAATCATTAAAGAAAGAAAAGAAAAAAAATCCACGTTATTATAGACAGAATTTCAGTGAACACCATGGAGGGGAGTATCAGTGAGGTGCTTTAGGAAGAAATGGAGCTGTTTTCAGAGAACAGACAGGACTTTGGGGAGAAAAAGAAAGTTAAAGTATAAAGAAAGGAATGCAAATACCTCGCAGTCTCTTATTCTGAAGACCTAGTTATGGGTTGAATTGTACCATCTCCATGCCCCCCCCCCAAAAAAAAATTCATATGTTGAAGTCTTAACCTCCACGATCTCAGAATGAGACCTTATTTGTAGATAGGGTTTTTATAGATGTAATCAAGTCAAAATGAGGTCATTAGGGTGCCCTGGGTCCAAGAAGCCTGGTGTTCTTCTGAAAAGAAGAAATTTGGATATGGCTGTGCATAGGGAGAAGGCAATGTGAAGAGACGCGGGAAGAAGGTGGCGGGAACACACCTTTCCGTCCCGGTCCTCAGAGGAACCAACCCCGCCCCCACCTTGCTTTTGGACTCTGGCCCTAGAACTTTGAGATGATACATTCCTGGTGTTTGAGCCACTGAATTTGTGTTACTTTGCTATGGCAGCCCTAGCAAATAAATACAGCCCATCCATTATAACTAGCATTGCACATTAAACAAACCATACGGGGGGCACCAGCGCCCACAGGACTTCCAGCAGCTGTTTTCACTGACTGGGGAGTGTAGAATTGAAAGGACTTTAGGATCTAAGCAGAGTTACATCAAAGCGTTTTATGCTCAAAGATTCAAGGGCACACTGATTGGGGGAATTGATTTCCATCTGTATCTTTAGAAAAGGAAACTTCTTTCACTGTGGTGATGAAAACGAGGCCCAAAACTTGTTACACCTGATCCTGAAAGTTAAGTAACCCAGATGTGAGGAGGTACAATTTATGGGGAGGTTAGTCGAATAGCGTCTTGTATTTGGGGGGTCTGGTGTTTGAGTTATAAAATGGCAAAGGGAATTCATCGTGGAGATTTATCCTGGACTGGCTTGCATTTGGACCAAGGGCGATCCATCAGGTTAGTCATTTTTTAGTCAAAATCTATAAACTCCCTATTCTGCACGCCCTAGGTTGTGTGCACATGTGGCAGACCATGCATCATTATTCGGTGCGTGTTGGCGGAAAGGGTGTGTGTTTTGCTTTTGTAGGTTTTTTAGTAATGACGATCTAAAACCTGTTTCTTGGGTCCTCCGAATACTGAGCTGAGCAGTTGTCGATAAGGAATAGGATAGTAGAGCTTAGGTGGGGCCAGTGCTGAGCCTCAGGGCCAGGGTCAGAGGCTCCTTGCTCCATCCTCACAGGCCTCCCGTTAATCTCAGGCCTTCCCGGGGGGCCTCACTGTCCAGAGCTCCCTGCGCCTCCCTCCCCGGGAGCAACATCGAGCATGAGTATTAACCACGTGCTTAAAGGCTGCCATGTGCTCCACACAGCTCTTTATAAATGTGTGCTGGCAACACTTGCACATGAGTGCTTTTATCTTCAGTTTACAGAAGAAGAAACTGAGGCTTAAAGAGGTTAAAAGGCTTGCCCAGTGTCACAGAGCAACAAATGCTGGAGCCAGGACTTGAACCCAGCGCTGACTGAAAGACAGGGTACTTCTAAGCAACGCTCCGCCTCCTCTAGCAGCCCCCAGGCATCAGCTTTCTTCAGCAGACCCTGCCTGGTCTGGCTGACCAGCTAATCCCTGAGACTGTAACAATGGATTTTAATGGGTCTCTTCACTTCTGGAAAGGGCATTTACATTTAAATGGACGTTTATGAAATAGTGTGTTAGCGTAAAGAAATGATACTCACGGTGGGAATTTCTCTTCTCATGCTGGCAAACTGTGTAATCTTGGACAAATCATGATCTCTTGAGCCTTGGTTTTATCATCTATAAATGTCAGGCTTGGATTATCTACTCTCTAAAGATCCCTTCGAGGCTTGAAATTCTGAGATTCTTGCACATGGAATGCAACTGCTTTGCAGCCTATGTGTATATACTTGGCCCTTGAACGAACCTTTCCATAAGCTGACAGTTGGAAATACAAAGTCAAAATAAATATGGGGAAATGGGCAAGCGACTTAATAGCTCTGAGCCTCAGTTTTCTCATATACAAAATGAGAATGCCAAGAGCACCCAGCTCATAGGTTGTATTACACGTGCCTAGCAAAATGCCTGGAACAGGGCAAGTGCTCACTAGCTATAGCTGTAATAACATGATAAACACTGGTGTGACCGGTTCTATTATTCTCTCTCCAGAGAAATCACAGCATTGTCTAGGGTTATAGAAAAAGCACCCAGCATGACTACTTTCTTTAAAAACATAAGGCATTTTATGTAGAGTGCATATTTTAACTTTGTATTCTACAGGCATTGGTACCTCAGTAAAAGCTGGGCAATGTTTATATCAAGCTGTATATCACCCATGTGTTCATTTATGCATGCAGACTCACCCCCTCCAAGCCCTGAGAACAATAGACACTTTAACAGTCTGAAGTAAGAGGATATTAGCTCCATGAATCTTTATTTTAAATTACATTTCTATGTTAGAGGTGTCAAAACGGTAGAACAAGTTAAGCAAGATTGTATTCCCCAGTAGGGCTATTGATGTTGGTTACAAACAAATCGCTGGTGCAGGTGATGATAGCAGAGTCCATGCCATCTTTTATTTAGCAAAGTATTTCTCTTAACAGCTCCTTCTGTATGCTTCCCTTTCCTGTTTCACATCAATCATTTTTGACATGTTGCCCAGTGTCAGGATTAGAAAAAAAATGCAGTATCCAGTGAATCAATCAGCCAGCTGTTTGGCCTCACACTGGCTGAAACATCTGGATCTGTAACTAAACGTTACATTCTTTCATCCAGTTCTTCTGTGTTGCGTTCCTAGACAGAGCCAACAGTAAACTCCGGAAATCTTTCTTCTATTGAGAGAGATCATAGCATCTTGAGCCTGAAGTCCCAGGGTCAAAGCCCAGCTCTTTCTCTTAATAGTTGCACAGCCTTGGGCAGAATTAGGATAAATTGAGATAAAGTGTGTGGGCGTATCATATAGATTCTAGAAGCTCGTGTTAAGAGAATTTTAATCCTTTATTTAGCCATACAGTGGCCAAGCAATTTGTACCTCCTGGAGAGAATGTTAAAAAAAGAATAAAGATAAATAGCCTTTAGAATTCCAGATTTCCAAACAAGACTGATAATAAAAACAGTCAAGGTATATCAAGTGCTAGGAGCCATGAACTCTTCCAAGTGGTTTGCATAGATTTAAACTTAAAAAGACAGTCCTATGAAATGGGCACTATCATTTTTCTCATTTTACAGACAACATAACTAAGGAGGGAAGAGGGGAGTAAACAACTCGGCCGAGATGAAAAGGTTAAGAGCTGAACTCAGACAATCTGATTCTAGAGTCTCTTTCCCTAACCTACTCTCTATATCCCCTCTCAGAGCAAAGTGTTGACTCACCCTCCAGGCCTGACACTTCCTAGCCTTGGTTTTGTCATCAGTAAAATGGGGATAGCATTACCTTCGTTAAAAGGATTATTATGGAGATTGAGAGAATACATGTAGAGTGTTTAACAGTGTTGGTTTATGGTAAGTGCTAATTAAAATGGAGCTATTTTGACTAACTAGGTTAGACAAGGTATGTGATCAAACAAATATCCCAACACTGGATTAATTTCAAGTAATTAAGTTCCAAAAACATTACTTCTTGAGAGCCCATCCAAGAGAATATTTTTTGGATAACGGTACCTAGAAGGTTAATTCTTGATCTAGATTATTACTTGCAATAATTGGAAGCCCTTAAGTTATTATATGTTTCTGCTTCATTTCAATAGAAATACATGTTCTGAATTTGGAAGATTCTGTTCACTTTTTCCCTTCACTTTCAAAGGACAGCAAACATTTATTCAGCACCTATTAACGGGAAGGGATGCTCTGGGCTCTCTGCCTGCTTTTCTTTCCCCTCCCTTCTTTGCCTACCTTAGCAATTTCACATTTACAACAATTCTATAAGATAGACGTGTGTGTGTGTGTGTGTGTGTAGTTTATGAATCAAGGCTTTACATAAATTGCATCAAGTCTCATAAATAAAAATGATAGCAATATTTTAACCCATTTTAGGATTTGAGGCCCAATATTTCCTTCAACAAAACATGAAATATTGCTATTATTAATAAGCATAATGATGAAAGTTACCATTTATTTAGTACCTGTATATTGTTACATGCTTTGCATGTATTTTCAATTTTAATTACTCCAAATTCTTGTGACTGACATTTTATCTTATGATCGGGGCCTTCAGTCATTTTCCTTATTTTGTTCCGAGTGAGCTGTGCCTGGCTGATTCGGCCTCAGAGCCCCCCTTCCTCCTGCTGTGAGGAGCCCGAGTCTGTAACTAAGCAGTAAGTGTGGCCGCCAGCTTTGATGGCCGGTGGGCAAAGCTGACATGTTCCAAGGAGGCTTTCCGGGGCCGCCGACTGTGTGGGGCTGTTTCTGTAACAGCTAACACAGCTTTGGTCAACGCTCAGCCTAATTAAATCGCAGAATTATGATGTTTTTAGGCCCAAAATGAGAGTGATGCATTCTTGTTTAAGTGCCCTCGTAAAAGTCAACTCGTTCATCTCAGGAGGAAATTTAGGAGATGGAAGTAAAGCCTTAATGAGATGCCACGTAAATAATAGAAGTCCTTTTTCATGAAGTGACTTGTGATGAGGCTTCTTCAAGGAAATATACTATAAAAAAGAGCATTTTAGAAATTTAAAATCCACTGGTAGACGCTGCACTTTAAAAATATAGTGTCAATTAGATTAAACATTTAGTAAATAGAAGGGATTAGACAATTAGTATTAACATAAATGTGATTTTCCCAAAACACTAGAAATGCATTGCCCCAAATCCCATTTAAAAAAATAGGCATACTTTCAAAAATTCTCAGCCTATAATATCTGAGAAGTTACTGGGCCACAGCAAAAAGAGAAATCTTTCTTATCCTTTCTCCAGCCTTTTGTGTTTCACATGCACACACACATGTGTACATGCATAGACACGCCAGTCACTGTTTCTCCTCGTGATTGTTAAGTGGGAGGCACTCAAGAAATGGTAGCTATCCTCACTAATTATATTCATATAATTATTATTTATATGAAAATGGCAGGGAGAAAGAGTAAACCTGGTTGTTAAAATAGTACAGGGGAAGTTCTAAAATTTTTATACCATCTCATTTTATTTTTCTGATTACCCCAAGGTGTCCTCATTTATGGGTTTAGAAATAATGTAACAACACAAAATTGAGCTGCGTCTCCAAAGAGCATTTTTCTAAGTGTCCTCATTGTATATGAGATTGTAGTTAAGTGCTGACACATGGGGTGCGTGAAAGACAAATGGTGCTATTTGGCTTCTGCGTCCCAAGCACAGATCTTGCCAAAGATATAGATGATTGTTGTTGGTGCATGGTGATTAAACCTGCAGAGTCAGGTCAGCTGGCACATGCACATATTTGTATGGGTGCTTTTTATGAATCTTGCTTTAGAAATTTAAATCAGGTTATTTGCCAAAGGAGAGTGGCAAGGTTTGGTTATTTGGAAAAAGAAAAATACTAACCTAGATTGGCTGGATTTGGTACTGATTTTGAGTGTCATTGATAATTAAGTATAACGAATCAATCTTCTCTGCCGTATTTGCAGATAAAATGGCTAATCCTCCCCATTCCTGGGCCCTTTCTCCTTCCCTCCCTCCCTCCCTCCCTCCCTCCCTCCCTCCCTCCCTCCCTTCCTTCCTTCCTTCCTTCCTTCCTTCCTTCCTTCCTTCCTTCCTTCCTTCCTTCCTTCCTTCCTTCCTTCCTTCCTCTTCATTTTTTTGCATTCCCAGCCCTGCCAGTTCACTTCTTTTCCACTTCAAGCCACATTACCCTCTCCCTGGTTATAACCCTAGTTACAGCCCCAGTCCAAATAGAATATAAACCCAGAAGTAGGGGAGTGTGAAAGCTCAAAATTGTTCCTGGACTCCTGGTGGCTTTGACGCCCTCAGCGAGCTAGGGCACCTTCAGGTTGCACACCCGAGCTCCTTAGAATGGACTGATCTGGCCTGTCGACCTCACTGCACCCTCTGGTGTTGACCCAGACGCCTGTGTGCTGGCCGGTTCCCTCCTCCCCCTGGCGTTCTCTCTCCTGACACCAGCACCTGCTCCCAGGCTTAACTGGGAGGCAATATAATGCCATGGGAAAGTCTGCAGGCATGGTGGGACTTAGGCTGGTCAACTCCAGCCCCTGCTCAGCCACAGGCTGCTCTGTGTGACCCTGAGCAGTCACTTAAGATATCTAGGCCTCTTTGGTGCCACCTGTAATATGGGGTGAGGTCAGTACACGCTTCTACCTTCCAGGGATGTTGCGATCATTAGATGAGTTAATGCACATAGAAACCTAGTTTTCCAGGCTGTGGGACTTCCAGTGCTAAAACCAGGACGGTCTCGGGCAAACTGGGACAGATGAGTGCTCCCTCTGTGCCACACACGGTGCTAAGCATTTTGTGTTCATCGCCCCGCTTTTTCCTTGCTCTGGCCCAATGAGACTGTCCAGTTTTAGTACTGGCAGCTCTGCATCCTAAACCCCTCAGACGTGGTCAAACTGGGACAGTTGGTCACTCTGGCTCTCAATAATTATAAACTATTATTCTGGTTATCCCCTTGGCTGTTAGAAAATGTCCTACCATAGTGCCAAGGAAAACATAAGTGCTCAATAAATATTCGTTGTATTTTCTTGACATTTATGGATATAATTGTTATTCTACCTATAAATTCTCTGGTGTCTCCTTTTTTATTCCCCTTTTTAAAAAAATCCTCATCTGAGGATATTTTCTCCATTGATTTTTGTTAGAGAGAGCGGGGGGAAGGGAGGAGGGCCGGGGACCAAGCCTGCAACTGACCTGTGTGCCCGTATGTGCGCCTGACCGGGGATCGAACCTGGGACCTTTTGGTTCGTGGGCTGACACCGTAGCCACTGAGCACACCAGCCAGGGCGACACTCCTTTCTTAAGTGCTCCTTTATATTCTGTGTGTTCAGGACTCAGATGACTCTACCTTGCACGGTACACATGTCCTTCCTATTTTCCTTCCGACTGGAGTTAGACCTTTATATAGTGACTCAAATCTCTCATGCGAGCCTGAGGAGAGGACGTGAGCTCGAAGACAGGAATGCCAGTGAAGTCTTTTCTTTTTAATAGGATATAATTTATATTCCACGTGTTGCATAATATGGAATCTGAGAATCCAGAAGATAAAGCTCTTGAGTATGATTAGTTGTTTTTTGTAATGTGTCCTGGTAATATTGTCTTTCTTGTTAGCACATTGTTTGCGGGTAGTTTTTATCATGCGCTCTACTACCAGTCAATGTAAAATGTATAAATACGTTTGCCGCATACAATGCATTAGTAAAAAATAGCCTTTTCCTCCCATAGCATACCCTAGTGATGAAGACTGAGTTGGTGAAATCTGTCTTTTATTAAGTGATCCTAATCTAGAACCAGGTAGCCTGATTAAAGCCCACCTTTTTTTGCTTCCTACCATTTCAAGAAAAAGGTCACCTTAACACTTGGTTTCTCTGGCCATCCTTTGTTTGGAGTGTGCGTGGGGGTGCCATTCAGGCAGGCACTGTCCTTCATTATGGAAGCTATGGGGGCCCCATTGTTACTGCTGTGTTATTTTTTGTTTCTTGTTGTTGTTGTTTTTAACACTGCCAACCTTGTGGTCCTAAAGCTCTAGTGTTTGCAGGAATGGGGACCTTCCCCCCCAGCTCCCCGCTCCAGCCTTCAGTGTGAGCCCTTGATGTGGCATCTTCATGCCTTTGGAATTGTGTTCAAAGGAGCGTTGGTGTTTCAAATCCATTGACAACCTCAGTTTACTTAAAAATAATTGCAGGAGGCAGAAGGACATCAGTAGGGAAAAGATCTGTTGATATCTCTGTTATCATTTCTCTTGGGCGCGGAGCAGTTTCTGCTGTTGGGTTGTAATCTTTGCCTATCGTGGTGATCTCTCCTGCGGCCGCTCAGCCGCAGCTCCTGAGCCCGGTCAGTGAAAGTGCTGAAAGCGGCCGTGAGAGGTGTTCATCCCTAACTGTCTGCGGCTGTGCTGCCTGTTGTGGCTGCTTCTGAAAGAGGTGTGCACCCGAGCTTTTGTGGAAGGCCTGAAACAGTAAACAGTGACTTAATACCATTGACTTTTGTGGAAAGCTGAGGATGGAATATTATGAATATTTCTAATTAATTATATAAAGGACTTTTCTAAACAAATATCTTGCAATCTTCACTTCCTATTACCATCGCCTCTTCTGTACAACAAATGACTGAGCGAAAGCAGTCACTAAAAATATGGGTGCTTTTCTATTCCAGGATATTCATGATTTGTTGTAAAGTTCTTTTAGAAACTTGTAAGGAAATATGAACTTCCACCCCTTTTTAACAGAGGAAGGCAAACACGCACAGACACCAGCTAATGCCATTTGAATGGAGTTTGGATTGGCCAACCTGAGGGTGACCAGTCATCCTAGATTTTTTAGGACCATCCCAACTTTAGCACTGAAAGTTTCATGTCCCAGGAAAACCCTCACTCATGGGAAAAAATGGGAGAGTCAGTCACCCTAACTGATTAATAACTAATATAGGAGCAATGATCAAAGAGATAGGCATAGCTCCTTTTAACCTAACGTTCACTTTCAAAGCCATGAATACTGTTCAGCTGGTCCTTAGACACCGATTTGTGGATGGGCAAGCAAATGGCTGCTAGGAGAGGAGGGTAGGGCACCTGTTAGAGGTGCTAGAATTGTATCCTCCCTCCCTCTCTTTCTCTCCCTCCCTCCCTCTCTTTCTCTCCCTCCCTCCCTCTTCCTTCCCTCTCCCTCCCCCTCCCCTCCCTCTCTTTCTCTCTCTCCCTCTCTTTCTCCCTCTCTCCCTCTCCCTCCCTCTCTTCCTCCCTCTCCCTTCCCCCCCCCCCCCCCAGTGTTTCTAATACCTATTTCATCGGCTGCCCCTTTCCTTTGAGTATTACCTTTGAGTCCCAGGTACCCGCCCTGGGGCTTCTTCAAGGCCCTTTAAGAAGACGAGGGGGTTCGAGGGGGTGCCTGGGCTCCCGAGGCGGCTGACTGGGGAGCGTTACTCCCAAGGCCCTTAGAGGAGGTCGAGTCTGCTCAGGGTGCTGTGCCTGAGGATCCCGCTTCCTTCATTTTCAGGATTGAAGGAAAACACCGGCAGCTTATTTCCCTAGAAATTCATCTTTAAAATGGTATGAGAGAGTTGAAATGACTGTTTTAACCCTTTGGGTCACCACAGATGTGAACGTCACCCATGTGACGGACATGCCATGTTTTTAATGTTGCGTCCTTTGCATTAGGAGTGTCCTGTTTTGTTTGCTGTCTGTTTGTTATAGAGTGGAACTTGAGCTCTTTCCCTCTGTGCCTTGCTCCCCTTCCCCTGCTCAGTTTCCACGGGCACACCGGTCTCACTAAGAGGGGCTGAAGGGTCGTGACACGGAGCCGGGGGTTTTGAGGTGAGTTTGCGCCTTGGTTTGGAAGTGTTTGCTCGGGCCTCAGCTATCCAGGGTACTGTGTGACAGTTCTTCTGTCACCGACTGCACACCACCAGCTATTCTTCAAGTGAGCAAAGGCCCTGGGAGGTGAACCTAGTACCTGCATCTCTTGCATGGCAGGGCTTGGCCTTTTCTTTAAATTAAACAAAAATCATGGGAAACATTGTCCCCGAGGCTCAAACTGGGCTGGGAACAAAGAGCCCAAGGCTGGTGCCAGGCACTATACTAAAGGAAGTGGGGTATCTGTGGGGCATTTTCAGTGTCAGATAAATGATGCTTATTCTGTGTTTGCTAAGATTAGTTTTGGGGAGCCCCTCCCCACACCTGCCATCTCCCCCCTGCCCGGGCTGTCTGGCCATCGCCGCCCGCCCGGAGCCTGCAGGGAGACCGCCCCTTACAGTCGGCGCATCCTTAAGGGTGTGATGTAGAGAAAAAATTATACTGTATTTTCCTCAAATAGGGCCAAAGGAAAGAAAGTCATTTTGATGAGAAGTTCTTGGGCGATAGGAGGAGGCCACAGTTACGATTCCCTCACTACACTGTAGTGTATTTTCCTACGCTAATGTATATTAATATACCACCTTGATTTGCGGCCTCAAGTTGAATCACTACCCGTGTCTAGAGCATAATTCTTTTCATAATCGTGTTAAGCCTCAATGGGAGAACACTTGTGTTTGTTTCCATAACTGAAAATGCCAAGTGTCTGTTTTCACTTACCAAGTGTTTCGGTTTTAGACAGCAAAGACACGGCTCTTCTAATACATATCTGTTCTCTTTCATTCTAGATGTTTTATAAAGAAATTATGTACTATTTTCCATTTTTCTGCTTTGTGGGAGTGACCTTCAGAGTCAGGGTAGTGGTGACTGCTCTTGCCAGTTTTTAAGTAACTGGCTTGCAAGTATGATTCCCTGCAGAGCTATTTTGTGTGTAGTTTCCCTCTGGGTAGGGACTGTGGGAAAGTAAATGCAATGCATTTCAGAGTGCATTCAGAATGCAACGCTCTGCCTGTGAAGTCTAGACATCTACATTGTATGTAAATATCTAGGCTGATTCCATATGTAATTCCTGAACTTGAGCTAAAGAGAGTTATTTTTTTATTGGAGTAAATATCTCTGACATCCATTAGGCATTGCCTTCTTTTTGTCACTGAAGATAGCTCTGGTATCCATTCATTTACTTATCACATACTTATAAAGAATCTATTTTTTGCCAGTGTTGCAGAGGTGGACGCGTAACCTGGGCCCTGAAAAAGACCTTGGAGATTTATGTTAAAAAGTGGATTCCCAATAAGTAACTTACGTAATTTAAGAAATGGTTGATCAAACTTCAGAGGTAAAATGTTTTATGGAGTTTTTAATTCTTCTTTAAAAAATGATCACCTAAATTTTAGATAAGCAATCTTCATGTGGCAAAATGATTTTTTTCTAGATAAATGTAGGAGCCGTGAAATTAAATGGGTAGAGGAACATTTATTAGGCTCTACTCTTATCAAGTAGTGTGACCTTAGCAATTTATCTAATATTTTGAATCGTAGTATCTTTAGCTATAAAATGGGTTCAAACCCTATATTATGAGGCTGCTTTGAAGATTAAGATAATTTGTGAAAAATCTGAGTCATACTAGTTGCTCAATAAATGGCAGTGATTATTACAGGTGTTTAGAGTATGGTAGGATGTTTCAAAGATGATCATGAAAATTCTAGTCCTTTAAATGTGAATGGGAACAAGGGATCACCTGTATATGTATGATTAAAGTTGATAGCGGTGATCATATTGTAAAGTGTGCATGGTTTTTCTCTGGAGAGTAATTTGATTACAGAGATGTTACTTTGAAGAAGTAATATGCTAAATGAAATCATCAGTGGCCTGCAAGTGTTAACAAGGCTCTGGGAAAGGAGCCATTTACTTTCTTTGCACCTCTAAGATAAAACGTAATGCACACTTGTAGTTAATCAGCTGAGAGCTGATGCTGGTTTACTGTGGCGTCAGTAAGTATCCTCAGCTCACTTTTCTTTCTCCCAGCTTTTTGCTTCCAGTCCCCCAAGGTTTGTAAGAATCAGTTGAGTCTGGCTGACTGCCTTAAAGCCACCTTAAAGCCAATAGAAAGGAAGCCTACCCAGTACTGTTCCAGACAAGCTAAACTGGATGACAAAGGGATGACGCCTGACATGTCGTGTTTAACACAACATGAAGTCAGATGCTGACTGATGACTTTGAGAACAGTGATCAGATATAAGAAAATGCTACATTTTTGCTTGGATTGTAGATATTAAGATTCCAAGGATCCAGGAGAGTGGAATAATAGCACTAAAGACACTGCACATTGTGGCAGAAATCTAAGGCTTTCATTCTTGTACTGATTTAATTTTGTAAATTTCCAGTGACTTCACAATTGCCAAGACCCTCAAGGCAAAGAGTGTAACTTTTATACCATTAGCTCTACTTTAAAAGAAATTCAATGGAACAGCAACAACAAAAATCTATTGTGCCTGTATATTCTTGTGGGGCCATTCATCTCTTCTGCAACTTAGCCTGTTTGGAGCAGTACAGGTTGATCTCAATAACCAAATAAACTTGTCAATTTTATTGGACCACCAACCATCCTAATGACTTACAAAGAAATTGTTCAAATATTGAGGGGGGAATAGATATATTGAGTCTAAATACAGAAATCTGGAGGAAAAAGGTCAATTAGATGTAGATCGTATGAACAGAGGTTTGCTAAATAAGTTGCTCACAAAACAGAAAATGGAACCTATATTTTATAGTAAAACATCCCTTCGAGATGTTAAGAAAGGCCTGAGATTATCTTTACAGGATTGTGAAAGAAAGGGAAGGTGGTGTGAGACAGCTGCTAAGAAATCAGGCCCTGGGCCCATATGGGCCCATGCACAAGATAAAAGCAGTGTGGAGTCCATTAGTCCCATCATTGCTCTAAAGCTGCGTTTTATGCAGAACAACTAAACACAGGTCCAGCAGCCCTGTTAACTTTATCATCACCAAATTACCCAGTTAAAAGGCGTCTGCCTTTATTTCAGAAAGGTGCAGAGTGACATTTCCATTTAAAGAGTCTTAGCAGAACAAGGTTTGGATGAGGGCAATAGATAAAAACTCGGAGGGGGTATTTTTCAGATGGATGTGATGGATGGAAATGGTGAGGGACCATTTAGAATAGTCCTTTTTCATATTTCCTAGAGCAATCTGGCTCATTTAGATTGAAATATCTGTCAGAAGCTATGTCCCAGTTCAACTGATCCCATCATTAAAATGTCTCTACATACTCCCCCGCATCTTTCCCCTTCCAGCCTGATAGCTCTAATTAGTATTATTATGCTTCCTTGTGGGGGGCAGAAGACCAAGTGCAATAACTGCCATGCACTCAGCAACAGCTCACAGTCAAAGGAGCCTTTTTGCATTTGCCACTGTCTTAAGTAGCATCTAGATTTCCTCCTCTGTTCTTAAAAAAAATCCGAAGAGAGAAAACTGTGAAGACAAATTATTCCTTTAAAAATCATCATTTTACCGTATTTCAATGGAATACTTGTTACCGCACCAACCCGAACAGATTGGAAAAATGGTATTTGGATTCTGACTTCTGCATAGACTATCCGAGTGCTTTTACAGTTGCTTTGGGGAGCCAGTGACGAGGAAATTCTGTGACACCTAGCACCATTTTGCACGCTTCCCTGGCCACATTCTGCTAAGAAATGTATCCTGGTGCAGGTTTATCTCTGGCGATAATGGCCTTCGAGGCTGCAGAGAGATGTTGATACAGCGAGCAAGCATCTGTCATTCCGACACCTGCCCTTTAGCCGATGCAGGGGGTAAGGGGTGCTTGGGGTGCACGGCTGCAGAGCAGGGGCCTGGTGGCCGCGTCTCTGCATTTGTGCCGCCCCCGTGTGCCTGTGGCCATAATTCTTCCTCTCTCTTCTCATTTCTTTTCATTTTCCTTCAACAGCCTGTCATTTGTTGCTTCACTTCACTTCATTTCTCCCCATTTCTTGCTCTTTTCGCTGTCTGCCGTAATTCTGCATAAACTCATGAAGTGCCCAGAAACCTCCTGCTTGCTGTCCTTGGTCGCTTTCAGTAGCTCTAATGACCCCATTGGGAAGTGGGTGGCAACTGATTAGGCTCTGAGAGGGGACAGAAGTAGAGATCTTACGTTAACCCTTCATGAGGGGGATGGAAAAATATGATGGCTTATGAACATTTCTAAAAATTTAGTTTTTCGTGATCCAATTCCAGGTATAGGGTGTTCTCCCATGTGCCTGGAAATTAGTTAAATCATTCGTAGCATAAAGGCAAATAATTTCATGCTTTAATACTTATAACAGATGATTCTATAATGCAAATGTACAAGAGTAGGAAATCAATAAAATGTTAGGAAATTAAATGCAATAAGTTTATATTAAACCAGAGAGAGGGAAGATAATATCTAGGCAGTCTTTTTACAACTACATAATACTATTCCATTTTCAATGACTCAATTAGGTAAAATTGAAATATTAAGAGAAAATAAGTGCAAAGAGAGATTTTGAAAAAAAAGTGTCCCTTTACATACATTTATATTGTAAGTTGAACATGTCATTAGAATGACGCATTTTACATTTATTTCTCCTGCAAGACTACACAGATGTGATGGTGCTAAATGGGGGGGTCCTTTAGCTATTGAAAATGCGGCCTGCTTAGCAAATTAGTAGAGACCCTTTTCCTTCACAGCTGAGTATGAGTTGCCCCTACCTGTCATTCAGAAATCCCAAACCCCAAAACTCTTATAAACACAGTACATGGGAAGAGACTGCATTTTTCATTGACCTTCAATGTTAGACATTTGATTTAAATAAAGCCCCAAACAGGCTGTATGCTGTCAGATACTCTTGGTTTCTCCCCCTGGATCATAAGCTAAATCGCTACAATATGAAAGGAAAAGATTGGCGTATCGGCTTCTCGGTGGTGGGGCTCAGCGTGCGGCCCCCTCGTGCCTGTGGCTGCGCTGGGGCGCAGGGCATCGTGAGGTCTGTGGAGCAGGAAGATTGATTTCTTGCTGCTTTCTTTGGCTTCTTCATCTCTGGCAGCGACACCACTGCGGAGTGAGAGCAGAGACGGAGTGAGGAAAAGTACAGCGCTTCTGCTTGGTCCAGCGAATGGGAACGGGCACGGAGACGAGGGTTTGCCTTTGAAAGATGCTGAGGTTTCATTTTTTTATTCCTTACCCCAAACATATTTATCTGCTGAGTCATTAAAGAGAACAAGTTTTGTTTACCTTCTTGGTATTTGCTATCTTGCCATAGAAGAGTTTTATCTATTAAAACATCTTAAATAGGCACTGTTTTGGCAAAAAATAGCACTGATAATTTGAACTTATATCTCGTGGTTTTTTGAAGGTGCTTTCAAATTTATATATTATTGTTATTTTAAAAAATATATATCTATATTGATTTCAGAGAGAGGGAGAGAGAGAGAGAGAGAGAAACATCGATGATGAGGGAGTCATTGATTGGTTGCCTCCTGCATGTCTCCAACTGGGGACTGAGCCTGCAACCCTGACATTTGCCCTGACCGGGAATCGAACCAGGATCTCCTGGATCACAGGTCAATGCTCAACCACTGACCCACACTGGCCAGGCTATATATTATTTTTTATGTTAAAATTCATGTGATATTTTCATGAGAGAGGTTAAAACCAGCCTACTTTCTAATAATATAGATACAATTGAGTTTAGTTCAACAAATATTTATTAAACATCTGTTATATGACAGGAGTCTTATAAAAATGATTCATAATAAGTCAGACAAGGTCCCTTCTCTTCAGGCCCCTCAGACTAAGAGTAAAAAGACACAGAGCACCATGATTGATACCAATAGAGTTTCGTCCTGGGATTTTTGGATCAGAATCAGAATACTTGTAAATTACTTGCAACTTACTTCTGATTTAGACCCCTCCCCTCTTCTCTGCCTTCCCTCCTTCTTCCATCACTAATTTTCAGCATATCCTCTCATTTACATCATCTTTCTGTTCTTAATTCATTGTTTATTACAAAATATAATTCCACCAAGAAACCCAAAGAACTGTAGTTCTTTTTTAAAAAAAAATATCTTTATTGATTTCAGCAAGAGGAAGGGAGAGGGAGAGAGAGATAGAAACACCAATGATGAGAGAGTGGTTGGTCGGCTGCCTCCTGCAGGCCCCAGGACAACTTTGGGAATCAATGCGTGCATCTGCGTGCACTCTCCAGCGGAGAGGATGGGAGTCACGTGTGTAATTTAACACTTTCAAGTAGCAACATTCAAAACATTAAAATAGCAGATTTTTGATAATGGAATCTATGATCAATTTTTAAACCTAAATCCCGATTAATTAAAATTACGTAAAACTAGAAACTCAGTTCCACAGTCGCTAGTTGCCACATTCTATCTGCTCAGTGGTTGGCTACTGAATGACCCCTGCATTGGATAGTTGGAGGACTCGATATTCTTGCCCCTCACATTTATTAAGTCCTAATTTCTTAAAATTGTGTTTGTTTGTCTGTTGACATGTAGAAGGGAAGGAAGATGTGATAGAAAGCTTGCCCGGACCTAGATCAAGAACTCAGGTTCCCAGCTCCTGGGTGAGCGGCCTGCTCTGTACCGACTGGGGAAGGACGTGCGGGGCAGGAGACAGGAGAGAGCGCCCACACCGGCTGTGCACTGAATTCGTGTCGCACAGAGTGCCGAGAACTCTGTCGAGCCGCTTTGACTTAGTCTTTGTCAGTAACCCGGCATATAGTCTACAGTCCTCATTCTGCAGATGCTGAAACTGAGAGCCGGATAAATGTAATAACGTCACCAACATCATTGAACTAGCGGGGTAGTCCTAGGGTTCCAGCTTGGACTGATGCTAGATTTAATGGTTCAAACCGCACTGTGGGAAGAGAATCTAAGGAGGGATTCCCCGGCCGGGGTGGCTCAGTTGGGTGGGCATTGTCCACTGCACGGGAAGGTTAGTTGCTGGGTCAGTTACTGGCGGGGCACATGCCCGGGTTGCAGACTCTGTCCCTGGCAGGGGCTGTGCAGGAGGCAGGCCATGGATGTTATGCTCTCACACTGATGTTTCTCTCTTCTAGCTTCCTTTTTTCTCTCTCAGAAAGAGAAATTAATAAACTTTAAAAAAAGAACTGGGCCCCTATGTTTCTGCTTCTTCTAATATTATTTTGGAGTGAAGCCTCAGGTTGACTTTGGAGTTCCTGACACATCAGTTGGATATACTCTAGTGCACAAATCAGGGCTCCTTGAAATTTCCATCATCCCGTGGAGCATTATTACCTCAACTCTTCTGGGGCTTTGCAAAATGCAGACCCTGGCAATAATGGGACATGTTAGTAGCAGGGTTCCTGTGGGGTACCGAAAAAGGGGACATATCCTATTTTTTCAATATCCCAGCTTATAAATTTAATGATTGTATGCTAGGGATGGTTATTAGAAATTAAGAGGATTGAGGCAGACTACTTTATGGGTCCATTGCTCTTTAGTCCTTGAAATAAATTTGCATTAAATTCACAACCATTTATTAAGTACCTCTTTGCCAGAGTTGGTGGTAGATTTTGAGGCTGTAAATGCATATGAATTATATTTTAATGAGCACAATATATTCAAAGGAAAATTTCTCATCCTAATTTCTGCTTTAAGAGACTTTAATTTCTTTCTGTAAGTACTATTATTTTGACAAAGCATGCTGCTCTTGGTTCAGTGTTTCTTGGCTTAAACTGAGTCAATACTCTGTAGCATCATTGCAATTCTTGATTGATTAATGGGTGATGAGTTCATTTGTGGATTCTTTATCTTTGCTGTCTTCTAAACTGTGTTTTTTACCATTTCCTGCATATTTCGTCTCTATCAGAAGATGTATAGGAAAATAGAAGCAGCAAAAGAAACTTATATTTTCCCTCCTAATCATCAGTCCCCATGAGAGTTTGGGTTGAAAATAGATATCCTTGACTTAAAACACAATGATATTATATTAAGATTCCAACCATTCATTTCATTTCATTCCCAGCTCCCATTAGTGAATTTACTCAGATTAAATTTTTGTAGATTTCATTTCCTAGAATGAAAGAAAAAAAATTACATCAAAAGCCACCCAAAACGGCCAAATTTTCTGCCAGGAAATTTATTTTGTACAATCACCCTCAGACAAAATTATATGTAAAATATCTTGTGGCATTGGATAATACACCTATAGAGTTGGAATAACAGATAATAGTGAGGCAAAGGAGCAAAGCGATGTGTGAGCAAATGGAAGAAGGGTTGTTTTGTAAATGGTGTTTCAAAAGAAATATACTGATGATGGGCTAGTGGATACTATAGGAAACTTCAGAAATAGGTAGAGGGTATAAACAAGATTGGATACTTAGAACAAATCTGGAGGGAAGGACAGACCAACTGAAAAGAGGTTGGTTTAAGGGGAAAATAGTAGGGACTTTAGAAGTAGAGAATTTGGTAGATCCTTCAGCTCATTTTATTTTGGCTTCTGTGTCAAAGAGGATGACGGTTATTCATTTCCTAGTTTTATAGGAAAGATGATTGGTAGTGACTTCAACATTATAAAGAACTTAGCAATGTCTATGGTGTGTAACAAATCTTTTATTATGAGTGCTACCTGGAATTAGGTACTTGAAAAAGAAGAATCTCTTAAAACACATTCATGAAAGGCAAAGGTCTCATGACCCATTGGGTGGAATGAGACTGAGACAGTGAAAAACAGTACCAGTCAGAAAGTGAATGAAAGTCTCATAAGAATATTTAATTGGGGGAGAACAGGTTTCTTCTTGCAGATCATCAAGAAAAGCCTGTGGAGGAACAGATTTCTCAGATAGGAAAGTTCCATTTCTGGCTTAGCCACTGAATGAATGACTCCCTATTTGCCTTTGTCAGCTCATTTAACTTATGTGCCTTGAGATTTTTCACCTCAGTGATCAAGATTAATATGATACATTACAGCATAAAAATTCACAAGGTTGGGTTAAAAGAACTTTGTATACAACAATAGAACTTGGAGAGGTCATCTCCCTCTGCCTTCTACCTCTGTTCTAAATTGACACAAGTTCCAAAGCTTTGATTATACAAGTGTTTTCCTAATATCCCACTTAAATTATGGGGAAGTTTGTGCTCATTTATTTTTTTGATGCTCATGGTAACATCAGCAGTTGAGCCAGCATCCCTTTAGTAAAAGGTCAAAGTAAAATCATAGATGTCACCCCACAATTTTCTCTTTTCCAATTATTTATGATCCTTCCCCCTTTCATGAGTTCGCTTGATAGTCTCTGTGTTCAGTTTAATTTCTCCAGGCTTTTGAAAAATGTGGAAACTTGAGCCAGACAAAAGCATTTCAGCAAGAATATGACTAATCTTGAAGATAGAGAGTGTGGCTGATAATGGATGTCAGTGAGCATCAGTATCATCGTGAAATAATGACACTGCATTTGCTGACTCACAGTCAGCTAACGGTTCACTCTGCCCACCCCCACCCCACCCCCATTAAGATTTCAGTACACTTTCCATAGATTGAGCTTATTTGCTGGTTTCCATCCAGAAAGTTCTTGGTCCCATTGACCTTCACGCGCTGTTTGGTTAATTTATATAACTCAGTGTTATTCACAGACAAGACAAACGTGTGGAGGTGTGGAGTAAAAAAAGTCTGTCTTTGCTGGCCTCCCTTAATGCCCTCACTTTTCTCCCCACTATTTGATGGGGAAAGGTAGCTCCAATTTTTTTATTTACTCTGGGCCAGACACTATTTAAGAATTTTATATACCTTATTGCATGGCATCCTTATTGGAATGAGGTGACTATTATAATCTCTGTTTCACAGAAGCACAAACTGAGGCTTAGGTGAAACAACCTGTGCAGGAAGATTTGCTGGGATGTGTGATCCCAAATCCATGGTTTCACCACCATGGCTGACTGCCAGCTTGGGGCTACCTCTTAACTTCCAGTAGAATCTCAAGTGAATCCTTTCCTTGCAGACTTTTTTCCTCTTTCCAATCAAAAATATGTTCCCAGAAAGTGACTAAGCTCACAGTTAGCTATAAATTAATTATAATATGAACAGCTAGCTTTTATTAAGAGCCTAATATGTTCTAAGCCCTATGTCAGGCACTTTCTATGCATTGCGTTTAATCCTTGTAACAAACCTGTGTAATAGGTGTCACACTATTTCATAGACCACACCCCAAGATTCCGAGAGCTTAAATAGCTTCCCCAAAGTCATACAGGGAGGTAGAAATTGTTTCAGCTAATGAGGCCTGGTGGCACTTCTGTCACATAATGTGAGAAAAATATCAACATTGCATCAGTGTTTGCTAACTGTTCCAGATTATCATCAGACAGCAGGGAAGGCTGTGGCCACTCATGTGGGCCTTACTCTCAGGTTCTGAAGATACGGAGCTGTCTACAGAGTTCATCCACTCACGGAGTTATCACTGTCCACATTTTTTTTCCTATTCTTTAATTGTTTGTTTGTTTTTGAGAGAGAGAGGGAGAGGGAGAGAGAGGGAGAGAGAAACATTGATTTGTTATTCCACTTTTTAAAAACATATATTTTTAGTGATTTTAGAGAAAGAAACATTGATCGGCTACCTCCTGCATGCCTCCTACTGGAGACTGAGCCAGGAATCAGGGCTTGTGCCCTGACCAGGAATCAAACTGGTGACCTCTTGGTGCCTGGGATGATGCTCACCCAACTGAGCCACACCAGCTAGGGCTTGTTCCACTTCTTTATGCATCACTGGTTGATTCTTGTATGTGCCTGACCAGGGATCAAACCCGTAACGTTGGCGTATTGGGACTGCGCTCCAACCAACTGAGCTACCCAGCCAGGGCTTTTATTTTCTTTAGTCAGATATTTGTAAGAAATAAATTGCTTAAATGCAATTTAAATGCTATTTAAAAATATGGAGTAAAAGCTCACATAAAATGAGGGTGACAGGTCATATGACTCACCCTCCTGCCTCCTGGCAGACAATAGACTGTTTCTTTTAGGTGGGTCTCTAGGAATGGATATTTGTATAAAAATACCTTTTTAATCTAGAAATAGTCCTACTAACATGCTTGATTATCACTGATCTAAAGTGACCATAAAATCAGTTACATATCTGATCTATCTAACCCAAATAATTGTCATCTTTTTTTGAGAGATGGTGAAAGAATGTCATCCAAGTCCTTTCCTAGATTATAGCTGTATCCAGTGTAGAGGAAACACACTCACATGGTTCTATCAGTTTGATATCTAATAGCTCAAAGTAGTAAAATAGACTTTCTCACTTCACAGGCACCATGAGATTTTTTTGAATGGCAAATGATTATCATGGACCATTGGATAGCAGCGAGAGTATTTGTTTTATGGAGGAAAGTGTTATGTGCCATCATAGTAATGACATCGCCCGTTCATTTTGGGGAAAACACAAACACACACACATGCACACCACAGTCTTACCTTCATCATACGTATATGTCTGATTCCTCTTAAAATGCACAAGACATATTAATGGAACTTTAAATGGGATGTTTCTAAGTGAATAAATTAAATGAGTTAAAGCCTACTAAAATGGTTGAATATTTAGAATCAGTCTGCTAAACATGTTTTAAACTTTGTTTTACTCTTTTGCAGAGCATTTAATATGCTAATATGGATGACCATTTTAGCAGTATTTACATAATTACATTTATATCTACACGTGTACATTTAATCAAACCTTCATATACATGCCTAAGATATACATATGCACACACACGAGAGAGAGAGAGGGAGAGAGAGAGAGGGAGAAAGAGAGAGAACCCATTCATAAATGTAAAGGAGAAAAAAAGAACTGTGGGAATTTTTAAATTTTGAAAACAGATTCTGCAAGTCCTTCAAAGGATTCTCAGAGATTGATGAGAGTTATACATGCTGGTACACAGGTCCTGTTCTTACAGTTTCCACTCAGTAGCTTTTTCTTCCTTATAATACATTTCTTCAGTGTTCCTTCTTTTCTCTCTGATAGAATAAAAATAATTTCCGAGGTCAGATTCTATCTTGCAAGAGCTTTTCCCCAGGGAGATGCATGCATCTTCTTAATTTATTATGTCTCATCATAATCTCTCATAGGAAAACTGAAGGCAAACTAAAACAGAGATGGTGCTTAAATATGCTTTAGACCATTTTCCACCACTGGCTGTGTGTAAGGAGAGTGGACATGCTCGCCTCCTGATTGGCCGTCTTAGTGATCATCCAATGTGATAGTTTTAATTCTACATTATTTTCATCTTTTGGGTAGTCCAGCTGCACTTGGATGTGTGAATATTTTAATATTAATTTAAAATATTATTTGGAAGGTAAATATTCTTAAATCTCTGTTTTCCTCTTCTATTCTTCCTCAAAGAAACTCCCATTTTCATTTTAAACAAAACACAAATGCCATTTATTTTTGTATCATGCATATTATTGATCTATATTAGCAGGTAAAATTGAGCATTAACTATGACCTAATTCTGGACAAGCATATCTATTCCTGGAATCCCTTCACTTACTGTCCCTGAGAAATATAAAAAGAGGCCTTGAGAAAACTCAACGTTTGAATGAGTAAACTGACTTTTCTTTCCTAATTCTATGAATTTGACACTCTCATCAACACCCCAAATTGCTTTCAGCAAATCCCAAACCACCTGCCGATGAGTGAGACACTCTTGCTGAATTGAGTCGCAAGGTCATTGTCACACCAGAAAGACCCAGGCTCTGCTAACCGGGCTGTTATTGCTGGGATCTGCGCCTTCTAAGTAAAGACACACATTCTTATAATTCAAGTAATACCAGTGAAGTGTATATTATTGCCTTCGTTGCATGAAATGCTCATGGAAAACACTCTATCAATTCCAATTATGTTCTAGGAAAGGAAAAAAAAAAGGAAACCGAATGAAACGCAAACCCAGAATATTTGACTGGGTTGGTTATAGCTACTGAACAAACACATAATTGTAAAAAGTGTGGCAAAATAATAAAAATAAACTATTTGTTAAAGAAATGAAAACATGGCAATAAAAGATGCGGGAAAGCAATTTAGCTTTCTATATTACTTCTCCATCACTTCATCATTTTACTGTTTCATTTCTGTTGACATACCCAGTTGATTCTTTCGCATCTGGATTTTGCACAATTCTTTCAATAGTGTACGGTTCAGTGGCTATAATTACAGGATTGTTAAAGTTCACGTTTTACTATTCATCTTGTTATCGCTAGTAATGGAAGGTTGGAATAAATGCACATAATTACACGGTTGGTCCTAAATTATTTCTATATTGCTCTTGCTAGGATACACTCGGAAAGCACTGTTTATCCTCTAAGATTTATTTTTGGTGGTAGTGGGTTCTGGTAAAATAAAAGCAATACACACATAAGTGGAGTGGTCCCATGAGCTTGCTATCTATAGTCTTTTCAAGTTAACTTATCTCTCCAAGACTGCTGGGGGCAGGAGGTGCTTGGAACCTATGGAAGTAAACACATCAGGTAGCATCAGAATTTTGATAAGAGGAACATTTCCCTAATGGCATATTTATCATTTCATCTCTCATTCTACCTACCCACAGCAGACTAACTCAGTAGGGCCAACATACTGTAAGAGGCATTTCAATAAGTTTTATTTCAATCTAAAGCAATGTGCTGTGAAAGGTAAATTTTCCTGTTTGAATCATGCTAGAAATAGTTTCAGATCACCACATTTATAGCACTCAGAGCATTTTATAGAAATATTAACAGCATCGAAAGGATCTAAATTTCAGTTTAAACTGTTTATTGAGTGCTTGCTACGTGCCAGGCATTAGGCTACATTCCAAAAGCAGTTTTATCAGAACCCACGTAGTCCTTGCAAGCTGAAGATGGATGTGAGCTCATTTTGCCTGGAAAGTACAGAGAATTAGCAAATCTGCCTGCACTCGCTCAGCTAGTCAAGAGAAAAGGGCGTTAAAACCTACTTCTCCTCATTGTCTTATAATTCAGTGTTCTTACTAGTAACCAGCACTGGAAGGGTTATTCCTGCCCCTCCCTTTTTTTCATAGAGAAAAACGGGGGGGGGGTCAATGGCCTTTAAAAGAACCCATTGCTTTGAGTCTCCTATGAAACAGCGTGGAAGGGAAGGCTGAGGAGAGCATTCTGTATATTCTGGCACCTGTGTGGCGCTGTCCTCATGTCTCATGAGTGCCCTTGGTTTGTTGTTGGAGACTTAAGGGTTAAAAAGAAGAGTGCCTTCTGGGGGAATGTGTGTCTGTCATCCTGGTGGGCCACGCACTGTCACACACCAGAGGGCCCGCACCGGTGCCTCCCGGCTCATCCCTCTCTTTAGGGTGGCTGTGTTCTTCAGATGAGTAGCTTGCCCCGGGGAGAATTACTGCCTAAATATTAAGATTTCATTAGTTTTTCACACTGCCCCATTTAACCACTAAATTCAGATCCCTCAGCAATCTACTATCCAGTCTTCCCCAGGCATAAAATTCAGTTTAATAAATGGTCTGTATGCCATTCTTTCTCATCAATATGTAAAACGAAAAGGAATTTTTAAAAAATCTACCCATGTCGGTTACGATGTGAAATGTGGCCTGATGAGGAAAGTACATTCTTAGAAGTGCTTCTAATTTTTAATCAAGTCATTGCTTCCATTCATATGAAGGAATTTATGTGTATTTCAAATTGCGGAAGTACAATTGAAAGAGGGAATCAACGACATATACAGGGTGTCCGCCCTAAAATGTATATGCCTATTAACAGCTGATAGCTCAATTTTGAAAATAAAATGCATTTTCATAAACACTGCCTTTATTATTACTCAAAGTGTGTGTAAACTTTTTGGGGCACCCTATATATACATAACATATATAGGGATATAAATATGAACCCTAAAATAATTTTCCTACAAATTATTTATCACTTCCTTTACACATTACCTCCTCAGCCAAGATCAGGTAAATATTAAACAAAGAACGTTTTCTTGGTACAATTGGATTTGTTCGCGTGGAAACAAGGAGCCGATTGCTCCCTTCAGACCCTCAGCCTCCAGTCAACTGGCTGCGAAACCAGCTGCATCTGGGGTTCTCTAAGAAGCACAGGGGAGAAAGAAATGGGGCTCAAGTGAAGGGAAACTGGCCCTGAACTGGATGGTGTCCTTGATGAGGCTGCAGACTTAGGATCATTGGTAGAGGGTGGGTTCCTTTTCCATTCTGTTCTTTAAATTCTTGAGCTTAAATTTTCAAAATCTATTTTGAAGACTCCAGTTCTTATGGCCCGTGTGTTAGGGAAAGTGCAGCGCTGTTGTCAGTCTAAATTTACAGCCACGTAGCCACGATGTTGATGGCATGCAATCCAATTAATCTAGGATATGGCTTTTGCGGATTAGAGCTACTCAGACTCTACCTTTTAGCTCTAGTTACTGTAAATCTCCATACCGAGCTATCGGGTTTCCTTTCATGATATAAAAATGCTAAGTGGAAGACACTTGGATGTTCCATCAGCTGACTGACAAGTGTTTATTAGGCACTTGCTCTGCTCCAAATGCTGCTGGAGAAAACGGGCTCTTGTGGTGTCCTGAGGAAGGAATTTCAGGGGCACACACAGAAGTTTAAACATAGTGGCAAGATTTATTGGGGTGAAAAAAATATATGCCCTTGGGGATGTAGAGAGCGGGCAGGCTCTAATAGCAACTACCCCGAGATCCTTACTAATCTTGTATATATTTTCTTGGTTTCTGGAACAAGCAGGCTGTCTTTCAAACTATCCAGCGTCTTTCCTGAGTCTTCCTGGGCCTGTGCTGGGCCCTTTCCCTGACCAGTCCCTTTCCTAGATCCTCTGGGGTATTGTGCTCTTATCCTGCCTGACCCATTTCCCAGATTTTCCCAGCCCGGACTCCTCCCCTTTAGGTTGCCGTTTTGGCTCCTACTGCTAACGCCTCAAAGTTCTGCTTTATCATCCGGCTTCTACTGTGCATGTGCCCAGCAGAGGAGTTTCCCTGCACGGGTTTATCTGCCACCCCCAAAGGGCCAGTTGCTCCCCAGGGAAATTGGAAGGTCAGCTTTTCACCCTGCTTTTCCCTCTGGTGGAGGGAAAGTCCCTCTGGTGCAGGATGCAGTTGTCCCCTGGGGTGTCTGAAAAGCTGCCACTTTCTAGGTAATGAGGCTTAATGTCTGCTTTAATTTATTCGCTTCCTTTATTATTAACTAGCTACTGTAACCCAAACACAACGATAAACATTGTCAGAAATACTATGGAAACTTAAGACAGCATCTCTGGCTTCCAGGAATCTACCATTTATTTGAGGAGATATAAGAACACATGTGAAAAATCAAGCTTCGTGTAATACCTTAAGATTCCCAGCTTAATATTCCGGTGTTAGGGTTTCCCGTCCAGAAGTTTTTCGTAGACTACATTCAGCTTAGCTTTTCATTATGCATGCAGTTGCATGAGGAAGAAATTTGGAAAAAATGCAATTCTGGTAATGACTGTAGCCTCTGAAACTCCCCCAGTCCCACTGCACATGCTGTGATAATTTCGTCTTTCCAGTGTGAGGGACTCATGTGCCCAGGGGTGTGGAGTAGCTTTGTTTCTGAGATGTACATTATTCAGGCTTATATATCAAGAAAAATATGCCTCAGTAGTACAATCGTCCCTCTGTGTTCTACTTGCATTCAGTAAATATCTGATAAATTAATGAAAGAATGAGAGAATAGGTTCTATGAAGCCAAGATGAATCACAAGGAAGTGGGGATTATAAAGACCAGGTTTGGTTGTGAAGATCAGTTCTATTTGAAATGTGGCATTGGTACAATGACCTGTTAGTTACACTCTCAAAAGTTGTCCTTGAGTGGGTGAGTGGCAGGAGAGGTTATATTTATTACCCAATATAACCCATCCAGATAAATTTAGCTTCACATAGATTTGCTCCCTCTTAGTATGCCCATCTTCCCCAGACTTTTCATTAATATTGTGATACTTGAATAGAAGTATGCCCCTCCCTTTCCTTTATAATATAACAGCTCTAAATTGGCATTTGATGGATTTACATCATTGCCGTTCAAATTAGGTCAGTGATTTTATTTTGGTATCCCGGAAGTCCTCTTAGCTGCAAAATCTAGCTTGATGTCTCTTTTACCCAAAGCAATGCTTCTGGCAAATGTTTCTTAGGGGTTTTTGAAAACCAGGAACTTCCACACACTTCCCCCCACGCCCCTTTTCCATTTGGTTTAGTTTATGTAACCATTTAACATATTTTTAATAAGTGGTGGCTGAAAGGAATGTAAATAGGAGAAGATTAATGATTTGTCCTCAAGGGGCTTTCGGTCCCCACTCTGTGGGTGTTGGAGTGTGGGGAGGCGAAGAGGGAAGGGGAGGCAGATATTCAAACATCACACTGCGCCAAGGTTTTTGCTCGCCTGGTTGTGTCCAAGGTGCAGTGGGATCATGAGAGAAGGAGCCTCTCTACATTTGCTGAGAGTTGAGGGTGAGTTTTTTTCTTAATAACCTATAAAGTGAAGTCCCACTTGTTCTAAATTTGCCTTTGGATCACAGGTTTAGCACTGTCCTTTTGAATGAGAAAAAGAAAAAGAAAAATAAGCTAAATTTGGTTTAAGAATTAGGATTGAACCCACAACCTGGACATGTGCCCTGACTAGGAATTGAACCCTGGCCTCCTGGTTCATGGGTCAATGCTCAACCACTGAGCAACACCAGCCAAGGCAGAGCTGGAAGCTTTTAAATAACAGGCTTCAGCCAGGCCGGGCGTGGCTCAGCGGTTGAGCATCGACCTAGGATCCAGCCGATTGGGGTTCGATTCCCGGTCAGGGCACATGCCCGGGTTGCGGGCTCGATCAGTGACTCTCTCTCATCATTGATGTTTCTGTCTCTCTCTCTCCTTCTCCTTTCCTCTCTCTGAAATCAATAAAGATATATTTTAAATAAATAAATAAATAAACAGGCTTCAAAGCCTGACTTCCTTGGATTTAAATTCTCACCTAAATACAATGTAATTTTGAGCAAATTCTTTAATCTAGCTGAGGCCACTTCCTCATCTATAAAATGTGGCTGATAATAGTGCAACTTCATAGAATTGTTCAAATGATTAAATAAAATAATGCACGTGAAGCTCTTGGCACAATATCTGGCATAAGGTCAACCCGCAGTAGGTCTTCGCCTCTGCGAGCCTTGCTGCTGGCATTACTTGGTTAGCCTTTCTCACTTTCTCCTAGGAAGTTCCCTACCCCCATTTCTCCGTTAGGTAGCTGAAGATTGGTTGTCATACTTAGATGATAATATAAGTACTGCCTGTCTGAATCAGCAACCTCTGCTTTTTTTGTTTGTTTATAAGGAGCTCTGTTTTTAAAAGTATATTTTATATTTTGCTGCTACTGTTTGTAGATGATTTGTAGGTATGTCTTGCCCTACTCAGCCTTAGGGAGCTCAAGTCTCTGTGAAACTCCTCCTGGGTGTGGAATTCCTTCTGTTTTCCTTAGGAAACCAAGACAGTTCCCTTTGTCAGATGATTTCATCGTTCCGGCCCCCCATGGTGTTTTGTGCTACACAGTGACGGGCCGTGACAGAGGCGCTGGATCTGGGTTCATTCTCCATCGAGGGCCATCAGTTCACCACGGCCATCACCATAGAGGCCTCCCCACCAGCCATGTTTGCGTGGTCCTCAGACACTGTAGAGGGAGAGGCGCTTGGTTCTTCTTTTGGAAAATTCATGTTGAGCAGTGTGGTATGTGATTACCACAGTCCCCAAGTGAAAGGTTGAGTTACTTTCCATTGCTTCCCCCATGGCGAGGCACTGGTGCAAAAACGCCCATTAAAGTCAGCCCCAGAGGGTCACGGGCTGTGTGAACTAGCGCAAGGCTGCGGAGTAAAACCTGGGCGTGAGTCTTGGCTGGCTGCGTCTCAGTTGTGTCTTCCTCGGCGAGTCCCCCCGGGCTTCCTTTTCTCATCTGTCTGTTGGGGAAATAATAGCAATGAGCTGGTGGGAGCGGTGTAAGAATCCAATGTCTCAAACATGGAAAGGCCTCAACAGTTGTGAGTTATTATAGTGTCCCTCTGGTTTTACCAAAGGTCCTTTTAGTTATGCAAACCTGTTGCCTTTGTCCAAGAGTGGAAGATGAGGGGTTCAAAGACTAGGGTTTGCCCTTGGAGGACCCCTGAAGGATGCTAGGGTGACAAAAGTTCTCTGCCTGAGTAACCAAAAGCTCTGAAAGGAACCAGTGAAAGTCAGGTCCAAACCATTCTGTGAAGAGTAGACTTGGGAGCAAAATGCAAGATAGGAACAAAGAAAGGAAGGATGTTTCTGAGTTGGACTTTATTTTCATTTAACTGGGAAAGGGCCGAGAGGTAATCGGCCCACGATGTTGACAGCAGTTAGGAAAAATCATTGCAGACACAGGTGATTTTTTGTAAAATCTGTCCATGAAACATTCTGCGTGCGACCAGCGACCAGCAGTTCATCCTTTGTCTTTCCTTTACCATTGCCGTCTTCCAACCCCGGCAACTCCTCTTCCCACCCCTTCTGTTGCCACCGTGTAAAGAAAATTGTATTTTCCAAAATATGTAAATGAAAACAGAAGTAAGGCAACTCGTAATGTTTCAGTGGCCTTGGCTTAAATCTTTCCAAAGACTGGAGATTACCCCAAATTCGCCTAAGTTGCGCCTCCTCTCCAGCCTCATAAGTGACTGTCCCTTCATCCAGATGCTGGTATGATAATTAGTAGAGTTTCCATTCAGGTGATGAGTATTTCTGAGACAATGAACACTCCTAGGGACCTTACATAACATTTGTTAAGTCAATATGTGTGCAGAAATGTACTTTTAATCACCTTTATTTACCTGAGTGCGTGTGATGGACTGGGCTGGACTACATTAAAAAATGAATTAGAGGGTTTTAGTATCCTGTTCCATAGTAAACTTTAGAACTGTTCAGATACTGGAAATTTTCCATCGGATGCATTCTGTGGATTCAATAAGATTTATTTTGAGAGGCAGCATTTAAAGTGGAGAGAATCCTGTTCTCTGGTCCCATTAACTAGGTTCTAGTCCCAACTCTGCCATTTACTACTGGGGATTCCAGGCAAGTCGTTTAGGCCTTTGGGGCTCCATTTCCCTTATACTTAAAATAAAGTGAAAGCTTTTTATTCCGCTTCACATTGGCAGAGATGTGAGGCCCACATGAAATAATGTTTTTGAATGCACCCGGAAAACCATAAAGCATCTTGCAAATATTATTATCTAACAAAATGGAGAAATGTATAGCGGTGTCTTCAAGGGATGCCATCAATATCATAAAACCGAACTGTTTGCCGCATCACAACTTGGGAGATACTAGGATGAAAAACCATTTATAACAGGACGTCCAAATACCAGCATGTAGGGAGTCTCTGATGTTCTTTTTGCAATAGGACATTGGGACCTGGCTCCAGAAAGAATTAATGAGAATTACGCAGATTCACATCTTCTCCATGTCCCTGACGGTCACGTCTAATAACCTGCCATGAAATTCATTGGTTTCTACAACGTGACTGCGCACGCTGGTTCCCCTTGTCAACAGAACATGCCAGAAGCCATAATACATTTGTCTACCTCAGCATTGCAGCTTTAGGAAAAGGTAAAGGCAGGGTTGGTTGGTTTGTTTCCAGAGGAAAGGATTTGAAAACCTATGTCCTACATTTTCTCCTAGAGAGGGGGGGGGGGTTTCTTCCCTGCTCAGCAAGTAATCTTTTTATGGCCCAGTGATAAGGAACCTGCCTGATAATTGTTATTCTGGGGAGTGTGAGAAGAGAGGCTTGCTTACAGGACGCTGGGTATCCAGATAGAAGTAATTACAGAGAGCAAATTACCATCCTCTGAAAGAAACAACACAGAGAGGAAGGAACACAGATAAGGAAGGCCCTGGCCCAGAAACGAGGAGCCGGGGAATCAAGGCCGAATATTCCAGGGGCTGCTCACAGGAAGGAACAAGGGGAGCAAACGTGGGAAGAACCACAGAAGCGTAGGCTGGCGACGGGCGAGATGAAACGTGCCCCTCCACTGAAGGAGTTATGCGTGTAATGGAGTCACTGGGATTGACTGCTTTTAAAAAGCCTGTTACAAAAAAGAACACATTTAATAGGCTAATAAGAAAAGGACATTAAGAAGCACATATTGATTAAACAAAAGTTAAAATTTGGAATATTTATTGTATGCAAGTCAGCAAACAAAGCTGACCTAGATGCAAGGGTATTACTGGAATTTGTTACGGTACACATTGACTGAATTTTGCTATTTTTGTGTAATAAATAAATGACTAGAATAGAGAGCAGACGTTTTGACTTAGAAGAATCAGTTGATGGGATTCATTACTTCAAATGATCATGCTGTAGTTTGGATATGAAGAATTTTAAGCACAAATGCCAATATTAGGTAAAATTTCTATTTTGAGGTTTGTAGAGAAAACAAAAAGAAAAAAATATTGTAATACTTTTTAAATTGTGTTAAAAGGCATCATTGTTTAGGTTAATATATTATTCAACTAAGATATATGGAGCACCTGTCACGGAGCTTAGTTCTGGGCTTACAGGGAAGTGGAAATAGTACTAACAATGAGAATGAGAACAATAGTTAATATTCATTTCATGTATTTCACCTGTCACCACGGTTAGTGATTTATGGGTAATATCTTTTGTTTCTCACCACATATTGCGTAGGCACACTTAGAACTTTGGTTTTCAAATATGGGTATTAAAGTCCTGATATGTGAAAGAACTTGCTCCAAATCGCAAGCTAGTCAACAGTAGAGTATGGTGTTTATCCAGAAATATTATCAAGATAATATTTGTCAAAGTCCTACTAATAGCCAGGCATTGAAATGGTATTTACATACATTAGTTATCTCAGTGGTTCCTCACCCGGGGTGCATATCAAACTCACCCAGGGAAGCATTTTAAAACCCTGATACCCAGGACCCACACCAAGCTAATTAAATCAGAGCCTCTGGGGCTAGGAGGTGGGGCTTGGCACCAGCATTTCTTAAATATAAACATCACTATATATAAATGTAATATCAATATCAGTATTTTTAAAAGCTTCCCTGGAGATTTTAACTTGCAGTCGGGTTTCTGAATCACTGTGCTTTTAATATTCAGTGAAAAATCTATACATCTGTATTACAGTATTCGTCTTTAATTTATGAGGACCGAGAGTCAATGGCGACAACTGACTCGCTGGGCAGGGCCACCTGCCTGTAAGCGGCTGAGCTGGGCTGTAAGGCAGTGAGTGCCGTCTGGCTCAAGAGCCCGTCTTCCCCCGATGCCTCCATGTCTAGCCGTTTTAACTGGGCCAGTAAATTTCCTTGTCCCTGCTATTTGGTGTTGATAGTAGAATTTAGCTTTACCGTAGATCTTGTTATATTCGCTACTGAGTACTCACAAAAGGAGCCAGTTGCCAGCATCTGCTGAAGGGCCTCTTTGCCCCTTTGAGTGGGTCGCTGTGCTAATTGCTGAAGGGCAGCAGGGGGCAGCTGTGTAAATGTTCCTCCTCCGAGAGCTTCACCTGCCTGCAAGGGTTCAACCCCTGGCTCCAGAGCCTGGCTTCTGGGTGGCCCATAAACCCCATAGATCACCTGGAAAGGATGTTTAATTTTCATTAGACTACAGCAGAGGGCCTTGAGCCCAAACCTTGAGAGCTCTGCTTCTCTTGGCCCACAAGGGGCATGACTCCCAGAGCCCTGGCACTTCCTCTCGAGTTACCTTCACGAAGGCAAAGCAACACCGTTTCATGGTTCATCTGAGTTTAAGACAGCCATTTACAGCTACATCCCGGGAACACTATCGTATACGTGGGTGCGGGGGGGGTGTACTTTCAATAAAATGCAGGCTGTGAATATAAAACAATAGAGCAAATGTCATTAGTGGCACAGAAACAAGATCTGAACAAGGCTTTTCTTGCAAGACAACATGATTGAGAAGATGGCAGAGAGCACGCTTTTGAAACTTTTCATTTGCACGTATGCAGGTGCAAGTAAATTCGCACGTAGGCATGGACGCTACACACATATAGGGAAGGGCAAACGGAGGGTTACGGCTGTGAGTACGCACGCCAAGCACAGCTTATTCTTGTGTCTTTATTTATTAATTGTTGTATTATTTTCCATCTGAACAACCGTAAACTTCCTTTTGCCCATCGGTATATGTACCGTACATACACATATACACGCACATATATATGCATGTATATATACATACTGGCACATTTACAGAAAACTGATTTCATTGTTCATGGCAATTTTTTTCTATATGATCCATTATATTAAAATATATTTATAATTCCGAAATGATATAACCTTAAGTGAGAGAAAGGTCTATCATGTTGCGTTGGTTTATACATGGCATGTCGAATGGGTGGTGTCTGCATAACTGTAGATCCACCGATATGTATTTACTGATATATTTATATTGAAATTGCAAATATGTCTGAACGGTACATGCGCATTACCTCTGTGAGATATAGTTATCTATTTAGAAACATGTGCCTTAGGGACTCTGAGTCTGGGGTAGAACAAATGTTCTCATCTGTGGTTGGTTGTCAAGATCAGCTACAGGGCTGCTGACAGCCCCCGGCCCTGCCAGCCCCCGTGCTCACGTAGTAGGGCAAGAGTGGCCTGGCATCTGTGTTTTTAGAAAGCCCCGTGAATGACTAGGCTGCTTTCCCTAGAACCATCCCTGCACCCGGGCACAGGTAGAAATGAGGAGGGACAGATGCCGGGCAACAGATAGTTTAGGAAGTAAAGGAGTAAGAGGCCAGAAAACGCCTCCCGGGCAGTGTGCACGCTCATTCATGTTACAGCTGTTGAGCCCATACTATGTTTATCCTTTTATCTGCTTTTTCACAAACAAGGTGCTGATGGTAATAATGAATGCCAGAGGAAGGGTATTTTTTAAAAACTCTGCTTGTTTTCTAACTACTTAATAGCCAACCTAACAGAAAATCTTGGAGAGAAAAGAACCACTTGCCGACCACTGTCCATCAGTCAATGTTCTATTTATTACACTTCATTTCCCTGGCGAAGAAAGAAAATCCTGCCTTCAGGAAATGCCAGCTGATGGCTTTGGGGAGAGAGAAGCTAGGAAGGCCAGAGGCAGCAGCCTCAGGAACATGACAGAAAGGTGCTATAGGGACAGGACATAGTTTTAAATCAGTGGATTTAAAGAGAGCGATTTTGCTTTCCCTCCTCGCTTTGTTTCTTCAGCTAAGTGGTGTCTTTTGATTAAATATAAAGTCCCCGTAGCTCTTCCCCAAACTCAGCTCAGCCCCCGAATGGACCATTTACTCCTCTGTACCCTCGAGCTGACGTCTATCTACACCTCTGCTGCATATATATAGTCATTTGCCAGTATATCTGCTTTGAAACTGTAGGATCATTGGTAATAAGACCCATACCGTAACCATTTTTCTCGGCATGTTTGTTGAATGAATGAATGAACACTTGAATGATCAAATGAGCTGTAATGCTTCGAAGCAACCCCTTGCAATCTGCACATCTCTTCGTTGCAAAGGCTTTTTCCTCTCTGTTACTCCTGAGCTTTCCAATTTGTCATCTACATCATAGGTAATGTCGTGTAATGTTGAATAACAACCTCCAAGTTAAAAAGGAAACGTCTTAAGGTATCTTTAGTACCTGAAGGTAATCACAAAACCATGGCTTTCTTTAATTTGGGGAGAGAAGGAGGGAATAAGTCATCAGACCCGGAATCCATTAATTTGGCAGAGATATTAGCATTTCTTCCCCACATGGGGGGAAATGGGAAGAGAACATGTGGCAGCTTTTGCAATCTGGGTGCTTCGGGCCTGGACTTTCACGTCTGCTAGGAAGGCACATTGACAACAGGCAGGAAATCCTTTGCTGGAACTCACTGGCTGACAGCTTACCAGAAAAATTGTGAATTTACAGTGAATCTAAATGACATGTTAAGACAACAGCTCTAACACCTTTTGCTTAATGAGATCCTGTACCTGGGTAGCAGGTCGGCAGTCTGATTTACCAGTCGGATTTTCAGTTTCCAGGTGCAGTCTTGGTGAGGACTCTGAGCTCATCTGTGACACTCCCCTTTCTTCCTTTGCACTAACTGCATCCGTCAGCTTCCATCATGATCCAAGCAGTGACGTTTAATTGACAAGCAGCTGCATCTCAGAACACTCTGCAAACTAGACTCTAGCCATCCCCTCCCCTCTCCATTTTACATGAATGGAACAAGGGTCGTTTCTTGAGGAGAAGCCATGCTTCAGGCCGTGTTGTATGAAGTCTTCTGTACAGTTGTAGTAGGGTCTTGGGACATATCCAAGGCCAAGCTACAAGCTAGCCAGCCACCTCTCCTTTTTTCAAATCACCCCTGTAGACGATCCTCTTAGAATACCCTTTGGGGAAGTTGTTTTGAAATGTTTTAACTGAGCAATGAATCTGCAGAGAAGCATCGGAATGACTGGTTCCAAAAACGAAACTGTTTGAATTCGAATCATGCTTTTGTCTAACAAATTGCTGAGCCCCAGACAGACTAACTCATCTATTCTCTCTCTGCACATCACAGTGAGGTAAGCAGATAGAAGATATTCGCTCACATCTACCAGTGGAAAAGCAGAAAGAAACAAGATTGTGTAAAAATTCTTTGAGGTCCCTAGAGGCTTGGCAATCATGTTTCTAGCAAAGCTCTTGGCTTTATGCCTGTTTCCAATCTCTGCCCATTTCAATAATGTAATTCTGAGATTAAATAAAAGAGAAATGTGTGATAGAAGACTTCAAGCTGATAGTTTTTGGCTATCAAAGCTGGGGTTTCAGCAATCCTCAAAAAAGGCAGCTTGGACAAGGTTCCCTAGGCCTTGCCCCGCAGAGAGCCTATCCTTCCAAGGATTCCAGAGTGCAGGGGCTCTTCCAGATCCATAGATGCAGCTCTGCCTTGGCCTGTCTCACACTGGAAATTTCCCCACATTCAGGTGTACTGACCACATGCAGGGGCTTTACAGCTCCCAGAGCTGACCTCTAACTTGTCTCCCTTTAGCTTAAGAAAAACCCTTGACTCTTAGTTGAGATACTAGAATGTCACCCTCATAATATTCATTCTTATGAGCTCCCTAGTTCCCTCCACAGCTCCCAAAGCCAACTTATTTTGCTGCTGAAAGATCCTTCAGTCCACTCTCATTGCTGACGTTCGCTTCTCCATCCTTCCTCGGAGGTAGTCGCATTATTCATGAGCCCTGCCTCAAGGGGGCACCCCTTTTCTAGCTGGAAGTAAAAAAAAAAGTTCACATTGAGAATACAGGAGGTTAACGAAGTGTGGTCTCTGTCTTCAGGGATCTCCAAAGGGCACATTGGGGAGCAATGTAAATCATGTCAATCAGTATGAACTCAAGAACGAAAGTAATGCAGTGATTTACGAAACAAATATTTCGAGCACCTGTTCTTTGAGGAGTGTTGCACTCGGTGCCATGGGGAATGCAAATACGTTTATGACAATACCGCTTGTATTAGTTTGCTAGGGCCAGCGTAACAGATGAAGACAGATGATAGTTTAAAACAACAGATGTTTGTGTTCTCACAGTTCCGGAGGCTAGATATCCAAGATCAAGGTGTTGGTGGGGCTGTGATTTCTCTGAAACTTGTACAGGGGCATCCTTTCCTGCCTCTTCCTGGCTTCTGGTGGTTACCAGGATGTCTTGGCATTCCTTGGCTTGTAGCTGCATCGGCCCCGTCTCCACCTCTGTCATCACATGTCCCTCTGTGTGAATGCATGGGTGTGTGTGTATGTTAATTGGCCTTTTTATAGGGATACCAGTCACTGTATTTAGGACCCACCCTAATTCAGTCTGACCTCATCCTAACTGATTACATTGGTAATGACTTTATTTGCAAATAAGGGCACATTCTGAGGTTCCAGCGGACATGAATTCTAGGGGGATACTATTGAAGCCCTTGTCTTTTGGGGGCTTTCCTTTGGGGGTTCACACATGGTGTGCCATGGCTGCTCAGAGCAGGAGGGCCGCTGTCCATGTACAGACTCTGGAAAGGCAGCTGGGGGCAGGTCTGACCATTGCTGTATTTTCTTAGATCTGTGGTATCCGAAATAGCATTTCAGACCGCAACCCACTGTGTGTCAGTGCTAACCTAGGCTCTCGTTTACTTACCTTAGCCTTCTCACAACAGCCTTTGCAGTATAATTCTTTTTACTTTATAGATGAAGAACTAGCTTAGGATGTTTAAGTAACTCACATGAGAATATGAGGAGCTGGAACTCAAACCAAACCAACTCCAAAGCCAAGCTGCCTTGCTCCTGGTGGAGAAAGTACAGCTTACACCTCCATTGCCTGCCGATGTAGACCTTGGTCAAGACATTTGGCATTATCCTGTTGGAAGCTAGGATGGACCTGTCATTCCAGGTGTGCACACCACGTCAGTTTGACACATTAGTTCTCTTTTGGCATCTGTCACAGAGAAGAAAACCACAGGGACATCAGGGTTTATTGGCTTCATTAAAGCCCCCAATTCTTTGAAGATCAACATGGCTGTTTAGGACTTGTTCCCATGTCTGTGGTCATGCCCCTGCCCTCTCTTTGTCTTCCTTTGTGTTCCCAGTTTATGAGCAGGGTAGAGATGGTTACTGAATGCATTGCAGGGTAAACGTGGAACTCTCAAGTCACCCGTCGGGTTTTACAGACGAAGCGTTTGTGATGTCCCGCTAGCCGTTCTCAAGCCTCGGTCAGGGGCCGGAGTTCACAGGCAGAGTAAGTAGGTCTCCAGGGGACTAGCGTCCACCTTGATTTCTTCACAGACTTACTACATGATTTAAGAAAGGTCTTGTTTCCTTTTATTTATTAAATTTATTGAGGTAACACTGGTTAATAAAGTTATGTAGGTTTCAGGTGTATAATTCTATGATACATTGCCTGTATATTGTATTATGAGTTCACCAGCCCAAGTCAAGCCTCCTTCCATCACCATTTATCTACCCTTAACCCTCTTTTACCTCCCCCTTTCCCATTGGTCGTCACCATATTGTTGTCTGTGTCTTTGAGTTTTTCCCTAATCCCTTCACCGTTTTTACCAGCTCCCAAACCCCTCCCCTCTGACAGCTGTCAGTCTGTTCTCTGTATCCATGAGTCGGCTTCTATTTTGTTTATTAGTTGATTTTGTTCATTAGATTCCACATATAAGTGAAATATTTGTCTTTCTCTGACTGGCTTATTTCACTTGGCGTAATCCTCTCTCTCCAAGTCCATCCATGCTGTCCCAAAGGGTAAGAGATCCTTCTTTTTTACAGCTGCATAGTACTCCACGGTGTAAATGTCCCACAGCTTTTTATCCACTCACCTACCAATGGGCACTTGGGCTGCTTCCAGATCTTGGCTATTGTAAACACTGCTGCAGTGAACATAGGGGTGCATATATTCTTTCAAATTCGTGTTTTAGGTTTCTTCAAATATATTCCCAGAAGTGGAATCGCTGGCTTATAGGGCAGTTCTATTTTTAATTTTTTGAGGTCACAGCGGCTGCCCCAGTCTGCATTCCCACCAACAGTGCATGAGGGCTCCCTTTCTCCACACCCTCGCCAGCACTTGCAGGTCACATCTTACCCATAGACCTGTTCTGTTTGGTACAGTGTTTTGAAATGAAGTTTGGTTTTGAACAACTTAAAGAGGGCAGACACTCTCCAGGTCCTCACAAGTCCCACTCCCCCTCCTGATTTACCCCTGGCCAGAACTACATATTTCTGTTGGCCCTCTAACCCCCAGAACAAGTTCTGTTTGCCACCCTTAGCTTAGAACAATGCTGATCAGAGTGTGGTCCCCAACAGACAGCATCAGCATCACCTGGGAACTTGTTAGAAATGCAAATTCTCTAGTCCTCCAGACTTAATGACTCAGAAATTCTGGTGGGGGCCCAGCAATCTGTTCCAACGTGCCTTCCGATCATTCTGCTGTGCACTGTACTTTGAGAATCACTGACTTAGAGAAAACTTAACGTTTTGCACAGAAACTCTTGCTTTCTTGGAAAAGAATAGCATCTGTTCCCTTTTTAATGATGCACTTTCCGGTAATGCCTTGTGGCCTACAAAGGTGCCTTGTCATACTCTTTTCTCACGTGACCCTCACAGCAACAATCGGGGGAGCTGCTAACCTTTTGGCTCTACTCAGAAATGTATAGGGGCTCATTCACCGAGGTCCCTGCCAGTGCCCTGGACCTCAAACCCTGGCTCTTTTCCCTCCATCCTCCTCTGCTTAATAACAGATTGTTTTGTATATTGATGAATAAGTACAAGTAAAACAATTTTCGTTATTCTGGTTGGAGAGGGGAAGAAACTATAAATATTACAATTCTTGTAATAATCACACCATTGAAAAAATTTCCCCTTTATATGTTTTCTTACTCATTTAAAAATACCAACTCTAAAACAAGCTCTGCGCTAGGTGATTTTTAAAGTTAAAAATACTCAAGGCACATGCATATTCATGATAAAAATCCATCTTTTTAATTCCTAAGAAATAAGCAACAATTTATTTTACAGCTGTAAAAATCACATAATTGAGGCCAGAAATTGCATATTGTCTACCAGACTGTACAGACTTCTAGAGGGGTTAGAGTTAATGGCATGAATTAGCATAAGTAAAGTTAATTATATTTGAGATCTTAAATGTAAATGCAATATTATACCAGCCCACGGAGGAATTTCCCTCACCTTCCTTAACTGGTCAGATGAAAACATTTGGCAGAAATACCTCATCCTGTTATTCAAAGATGTATTGGCTACTTGCCAGTGTTTAAAACTGAGAGGTCAGCCCTAGCTGGTGTTGCTCAATGGTTAGAGTGTTGGCCCCTGCACTAAAGGGTCATGGGTTTCATTTCCTGGTTGAGGGCACATACCTGGGTTGCAGGTTCCATCCCTGGCCCTGGTCAGGGTGCAAGCAGAATGCAACCAATCGATGTGTCTCTCTCACATTGATGTTTCTCTCTCTCCAAGCCCTTCCTTCCCTCCCACTGTCTCTAAAAACCAATGGAAAAATATCCTCCTGTGAGGAGTAACAAAAACAAAACCCTGAGAGGTCAAACCAAAGGGATTGTCAGGATAAGCTTAAATAGCCATTTTTTGTCCAATCATTCACTCACACAAAAACTATCTATTGAATGCCCACTGTGTGTCATGTGCTGTGCTAAGCACTTTTGAGACAGTTATGAACATGACAGACTCAGAACCTTGTAAAGCTTGCTGTACAGGAAGACAGCCAGTGACTTAATTTAATAATGAATAGTTAATAATGTAAATATGGAATAATATTTAACTACACTATGCAAGAAAAATGCGGCATGTACTTAGAGCTAATCGTTTGGGCACCTAGCCTATTTGGGCGTTGTGGGAGAATTGAGATATCAGAACACAGATAGATCATGTCAGATGCTTTATTTGATTTGTTTGTGAAATAAAGGTCATGTGCTATAGTATGGGAATTCGTTAGAAAATCATGGATTGTAGGAGTCTGAGGAGACATAGAGGCTATAATATCTTTTTCACTTTTGGACATGAGGAGTCTAGGGCCCAGAAAAGGCAAAGTGAGTTATCCAAAGCCACAGGCCCTGAATAGAAAGTGTGTGAGTGGACACAAGCCCCGGCCTTACCTCCAGGGCAGCGATGGGACATGCCTCTCCTAAAGACAAGTGAAATTGTCATACGGTGAAGGACATCTCCGAAGACTAAGAGTGGGGTTGGGTGCAAAGCTTGGGTACAGTGCAGTGAGTCAGCTCAGTGGGTGGAAGGAGAAAAGAGGAAGGAAAGCGGGCAGGAGACCCAGTGGCACGAGAGACTGTGAACTGTGTCACCCACCACTCCCTCTTAGTCACTTGGGTGCTTTGCTCTTTCTGACTCTATTCCAGAATCAGTTGCTGTAACTGGGGTGCGGTGCCTTAAAAGCATAGCAGGGTCCATGATCTCGCTTTTGCACGGAAAGACTGAGTGACTACCTCTGAGTTGGGCAGTCATCTGGCTGTGCTTGCATGACCCCCTGGGACCGTGGGATAGAACTTGGTGCTCTGTAAGCTTGTCTCTGTTCTCCCATGACCTTGGCCCCGGCATGTGAGTGGTGGTGAGGGGGTAGCTCTGAGACTTGTCCCAGGGACAACATGTGAAATTTAATGTGAGTACCCCATGCTAGAGAGACCTCGCTGTGCCCAAAGGTGAGGCCAGACGCAAACTAGACCTGATGTGGCTGGAGGAGATGGTGGACAAGCAGAAGACAGAATGAAAAATCTTCCTTTGCTGTCACCTCCTCTTGTGTATTCAAATCTTAACTCAGAGAGAACTAGATGGCAGTACTGAGCCCCAAAAACTTCTGTCGAAAGGGTACAGCTAAAGAATGACACTTCCTAGGTTTATTTAAAAGGATAATTTAAATGTTTCAGAGGTTCTGCTTTTCAATATTCCTTTATAACTATTGTTTTAGTTATATAAGGACCCTTGGGAATGGGTAATATTATTCCTACTTTATAGACTAGGAAAATGAGTCACAGAGAGGCTACATGATTACCCAGAGCTGCTGGCGACTGGTTGCATGTATTTCTCCTACAATTTCACATTAGAG
Source organism: Miniopterus natalensis (assembly GCF_054644295.1). NCBI lineage: Eukaryota > Metazoa > Chordata > Mammalia > Chiroptera > Miniopteridae > Miniopterus > Miniopterus natalensis. The sequence continues at coordinate 17,187,269 of NC_142081.1, read as the reverse complement.
GAAAGTCGTAAGAATGGGGGTTGCTTAAAGGTAAAGAGAAATCCAGAAGACGACTTCTGGGAATGAAAGGCCGCTAAGACGGTAAGTTTCTCTAATTAAAAGTAGGGGCAAAGGATTAAAACTAGGAGCCCACACTGTGATTAAATTTTGAAAGAAACACACTATTTCAAGATGCATGAAAGGCTCATGGGAATGAAAGACGGGAAAGAAAATATGGGGTGAGAACAAAGGATGGAGATAGAACAAAGCCATGAGACGGGAGCCTGGTTGGGTTCGGCTTTAAAACCGGCTAAGTTTGCCGACTTTCTAAGCTTACGCTTTCAAAAGAAATGAAAGAAAAGAGGCCGCTTCCGTCGGTTTGTTTGCTTTCTTCTCTCGTGTGTCGGCCCTGGCAAATGCGTGCGCGTGTGCATGCGTGCACACTCACACACAAGCACACGCACACACGCGGGGAGCTGAGAGAAGTCGGTGGGTGGTGGAGAGAGATGGGGAAGAATTGGCGCATCACGGGGCCTAAATCCATGCGATGATCAAGTTCATAGCAATTTCCCCGGGAGACTGTATCATATTCCAGGGAGCGGGCGTGCAGCAGGGGGTTGCCATGGCAACGGAAGGCCTGAAATATTGACTCTGACTAGCAACAGGCCAGTGAAAGAGCCTAACTAGGATTTATGGCACATTAGAGTGTGAAAAGCAGGAGAAAATTACTGTAAAGGCAGGAATTATAGCACAACAGAACATATAAACTCCCAAATCCATCTTCCTAATTAAAACAGCATACTCGGGGGTAGGGCGCATAGTAAGGCTGTTAGCGTAAATGGGGATGTGCCATCAATGCTTCGTTATAAAGTTTATTGTTCTTAAGAGTAACTGTGTATGTATTTGGAGAGTGAGAGGGAGGGCAAGATAGTCAGGAGAAGGACTGAAGCAAGAATGCTACGCGGTTTAATCTCCTCAGCCTCATAAGATTTCTTTAGATACTAGTCTCTGACCCCACAGGAGATTTTAAGAAGCTCAGCAGATCCCCCTGTAAATAAGTCATCACTTTCAGGCATGAGGCCAGGAGACTGATGCCACGCTCGGTCCCATTGGAACCCACCAGGGATGGGGAAGAGCATAGGGGAGCTAATCAATGTGGTTTACTGTTGAGTAAAAAAGGATCTTGTATTTCCTGACCCCAAAACAACTCAAATATCTTAATATCTATGACAGAGTTAACCAAAGTAATTTAGGGATATTAGATTGGCTTCCTAAGAACATTCCATATTCTGAATTTCTAACTGAAAGAAAATAAAACAGCATTCCATTTGTATACAAGGTATGCCCAGTTGGCCAAATGTTTCTATTTATTGTAGATAAAAAGAAACCTAAGCAGATTCTACTTTGGTAAGTGGCAGATTTACAGATGCAGAGAAACAAGGCCAAGACCCAAAGTCACACTTCAGGAGAAAAGTAGCTATCGATGTACCACACCACTTTGAAACAGTCGAGGAAAATCCAAAAAGCCACCAATTTAGATGCATCTTTGTGTAAAATATGATGCAAAACAGGTCTCAGAGAAGTGGGAAGGGCCCATTCTTGGGTGTTTTTCAACAGACAAGACTCAGAGACATTATCCCTAAGGATTTAAGGGGGCCTAAATACAAATTGAGGACAACAGTCAAACAAAAATAAGAATCAGTGAGATGTTGCCCAGACCTAAAGTGCACCAAGCAAGGGAATTCTAAGAAACTGCAAACTAGATGGATAGTGGCCAAATTCAACCCACAGACTTATTCTGTTCGACCAGAAGATTACTTTCTTTTTTTAATGAGTATCTTAAGCTCCACAGAGGGAAGAAGTCCCTAGTGCGCCCCGGTCTCATCCTTTCCTTCAGACCTTATTTATCAGCCTGCCCCTCAGCATCGCAGCTGGCGATGCCTAAAAGTCGTCCTCACATCTCACTGTGTGAGGAACCCTTTGCCTACCTGTAATTCTTACTAAAAGCTTCTGATCTCTCAGATTCTTGTCCAGAACCTTAGTTCTGAATCTAGAGTCCAGCAGGGAGGATGGGAAAGCCATTATTGCTCAGAGCTGAATTCTTCATCATTCATTCATTCGGCCACTGACCAGGATTTATTGAATACCTTCTGAACTCTAGGGAACGCTGGGGATGAACCCATGAACATGACCCATGCAGTCCTTGACCACTGCGAGGAGACAGACATTAGACAGACACAAATGATTGCTTAATAAATACCTGAAATATACAAAAGAAAGTACAGAATACTTTGAAAATCATAATTCTCGTTTAACATCACCTATATTTCCCCATAACCATAGTTGCTGCAGTAGCTCTACCTGACATTCTACGTTTAGGGGATTCTAGAACCCCACCTTCCCATAACTTAGGTCAATGCTATGCGCAGAATCGTAAGTCAGCTGTTGGCTTTTTCCTGTTTTAAATACAGGGTCTGAGGCCTTTTAAAAGATTTCTAAATAAACATTCCTAGCTGTGTGTTTTCATGCTATTCATTTCTTTGTCCTAAAGTTGCAGTTTAGGAAAGAATTATTATTGAGGATTCTTAGAAGTCGCGGTAGGTGACACAGGTTTTTCTGTAACAAAGTGAACACATGTAGTGGATGTGGTTAAGGTATATACGATTAAAGCACTATTTATGCTGTATTGATAAGTATTTGCTGTTGATAACAGCTCCCCAAAGTGAGATTCACCAGTATTGCTACTGCAAATGGCACTTCTGCTGTAAATTAATAACGCCATGGTATTTTCTTTAATGAAGGTGGAAATGATTGCTTTATTTTAACAAAGGGACCTCTATGTTCCCCCGGAGTTGGAACCTTGAATGTAGACAATCGGGGATGCTTATGACAGCCGTCTGCCTGCTGATAATCGCTCTCCGCGGGGTTTCATAATTTCTGCTCGATCCATTGTGTCTTCTCAGAAGGCACTGAGCAAATGTATTGGGAGATTCTTCAACCCAGGCACCAAAGAGGGCATTTACATTGTGTGTGTGTGTGTGTGTGTCCCTACACTGGTTATTTGACTTTTTGTCTCCCATTTCACATTTTCTTTACTTTCATGTCAGTATCTTTGTTCAAATAGAAATACACACAATGATGACTCAGTATTGGGTATTAATAGATGTTATTATTGAATGTTATTTCTTCTCTTAACTCTCCTCCCTTTTAAAAATCACCCTTCATTGAGCTTCTTATGCCTCGGCAGAGTAACAGTGGAGACAATAAAGAATCATTATTAAAAAATAAAAGTAGAGCCCGGCTAGGCGTGGCTCAGCAGTTGAGCGTCGACCTGGGATCCAGGCGATCAGGGTTCGATTCCCGGTCAGGGCACATGCCCGGGTTGCAGGCTCGATCAATGACTCTGTCATCACTGATGTTTCTGTCTCTCTCTCCCCCTCTCCTTTTCTCTCTCTGAAATCAATAAAGATATATTTAAAAATAAATAAATACATAAATTAATTAATTAATTTTTTTTAAAAAGTAGAGGCACAGAACTAACTGGCAGTTCAAATCCTGGTGCTGCCACTTCCCAAGCTGTGCCTTGGGCAGGTTATTTAACCGCTCGCTGTTTGCCCCAGAGTGGCTGGAAATGTGTGTACGTCACTCAGGACAGCGTCCCACCCCTGGTGAAAGGAATGTTGCTTATTAGTTTTACTATGATTGCAGTGTACAGACTTTCATCCACACGCTCCTGTCATGGGTTGGAGGGAAATCTTCAGAGAGTGGATCTTGCTTTATCTGAACCTGAAATAGAATTCAAGATTTGCAGCTGACAACCTGAAACTAAGCCGGACCTCGGGCGCTTTGTGAGTCAAGCATATAGCACAGCGCCGGAACCATGTCTTTTTATCAGCACCCTTCCAGAAACCCGATGGGGGCGCTCCGGGTCGGGAACTGTAACGCTGTGTCCCCCGGGGGCCACGTGCCCAGCCCAGGAGTGCCCGCCAACCTTTGCTGAACTGCACTGAACACTGTCTCTCTTTGGATGTGACCATGTGACACAGTTCAACATACACAAAAGAGCAGTGCTAAGGCAGCCCTTCCTCGTCACTGCCGAGCTCGCCCAATGTGAGAGCAATAACCGTGGTGCCACCTCGCTGGGTGCTGAAGGGCGCCACCTAAACTGCCTGGGGCACGGCCGAGCTAACTGCCTTCCCCCCGAGCCGAAAGGGCAGCATCGCTACGGCCAGTTTTGATAATAACATGGGCCAAATGATGTCTAACTGCTCGGAATTTATTTACTATTCTCACCGATCTGTGAATTTATAGTTTAAATTTTCTGACTATCATCCTGCGCTTGTCCAGATCTAACCTAAGCAACCTGCCGCTGCCCGATTAGGCAGGGCTTAGGAAGACTTTTTCCTCGCGCGTTGCTCTGGGGCGGGGGAAATGGCATTGGAGCCGCCGTGCACGCAGACACCCCCAGCTCTCGCTGCCCTCCGTCTCCGCGGCCGGCGGCCGCCTTTCCGCTTCCCTGCCTCCCAGGAGCGGGCCTTCCTCCCCCTGGCTGGGCAGTGCCTCCTGCCAGCTGCTTCTCCCCCTGTTCCTTTACGTGTCACTTGCCCTTTCCCGGGTCTTCTGGTCTTTTCCATTAGCTACACTCATGGGGAAGACTTCCTTTGATCCTACATGTGTCTATCCCTCAGAACATCATCACGTTAAAGTAAATCCACAACTTCCCCTTTTATTAAAAAACAGCCCTACCCCCGGTAGATTCTTTACCGGAAATTTGTCTCTGGATAGCAAATTCTGCAGAGCTTTCCCGCCACGTAATTAGAGGGTATTATTATAGGGTATCCCTCATCGGAATCTGAGCAGGAATACAGGCTGCAACACCCTCAACTGAGTAAACTGTTTGCAGTCTTCTCGAAGTTAATTAATATGTAAATACTTGCTGAGCAAAGGTAACACATTTTTCAATTAACATATTAACAGGAGCTTAGAGCAGCTGATTACATATCAGCTCAATATTTTTCTCTGAGAAAATTTGAAGACAAATGACAACATTAAAGCTGCGAGGTGAGCTGGGGCGTCTGCATCCCAACCCTCTACCCCCCCCACACCCATTTCTTGTCCCCTGTCCCTTTATGGGTAGTTCACCAGCTACAGCTGCTCACGCTTTCTTAGTGTCACGGCCCACTTACTGCCTTGCTCGTTTTTGACATTTTGGAATTGGAGGGTCTCGTACTAAGCACAGACATTTTCTGTTCTTTTTTAGTAGTTCCAACCACAGGGCTTCTCTCCTCCCATCACTTTTTGTTTTGTCTTTGGGTAAAGAGGGATAGATTACTTATATGCTTGTCATAAATCTTAACTCTACAAAATGACTGTTTTCCTATATTTTTAGATTTAAGTTCTGTTCAGAGTTTTTTCCTGCTTCCATTCTTTTCGTGTTTCGCTGTCGCAATCAGAATGGTTGAAGAAAGAGCGCCTTCACAGTGTTGAGGGTGTAACATAATTTTCATAATGCTTTCTGATTACCATAAAACGTAATGCTTCTATGAGCCACACACACACAGACACACACACACACACACACACGGCCTAAATCAACCACACATGTTCACTCATTTTGTCTTCTCATTAGTTGAACCCTCTAGCCTCCTAACGTTGCCTCCCTTTTAACTCTAATTTGTTCTTTCTAATGCCAGAGGTCCCCAACCTGCTTGAAGAGCTCAATCACTTATGTATTATTTGTAGGGAATTCTTTAGTGTGTTTGTTTAAAATATAGTCTGTTGATTAATTTATTCTATAGACCATTTCCTAAAGGTCTGGGTGCTCTTTTGCCCCTCTCTCTTGGAGATCTCACAGCTTGGTTTTTCTTTTTCCAGGAATGGCAGAAATACTCAGAGAGACAGTATCAGGCAGTGCTTAAAGTCATAGGTTCCTGGTTCGGATTCTGGCACCACTTTGCTATATGACCTTGGGCAAAGTACCTAAGCTCTCTGATCTCCACCTTTGTCATTTGTGGGATGGAAGCCAAATAGGCCCTATATCCCAAATAAGAGCCAGAAACCTGACTCATTGCCCATTAGGATGGATATACGATTCAGTAGTCTACGATGAATTGCCATTCATCTGCTCCCTCATTCATTTACACACTCATTTATTCTCAGCCCTGTTGAGTTCAAGCCGCTGCCCTAGGTAATGGTGACATTGTCTTGTTTTACAGCACGCCACAAGTTCAGCACATTTTCACGTGTCATCTAATTTGAGCCTTCAAGATACATTTTACAGGGATGTGGAGGTGGAGAGGGTGTGACTTATCAGACATAAGTGAACTCACCCATGGCCACCCAGCTAGGAAATGACATGATCCTCTGACCCCGGGCCCATTTTCTTTTTACTCCACCTTCAAGTTTTGCATGAGATAGTTTTTCTCCAAGTGGCTGTTGTGTGGGGCCTGCTTTATGACCTTCATGAGGGACCGTATTGCCAACACAGATGTCAGAAGTTGCACACACATGGGTGAGGCTCCAAGGGTAGCTTATGCAATGTTGTCCACTATTTAATAATTGGGACATTTTATACCATGGTCTAGTTTTCTAGCTTCTCTTGAAAAATTAGAAGATCTGGCATCATGGGGTTTGTCATCACACCAGGTAATGACCAGCTGGAGCTGCCCTCTTTGATTGAGGCATATGCTTTTTCTTCTTAGCCCCTTGACACGCTCCATGAAATATTTTCATACATCTCTGATTTTATATATCTTACATCCTGCTTAGCCCATCTGGCAGTTGAGTTTTTGACTCCTGTTTTAGCTCCATATATAGCAGACACTGATTGTGATTTAGATAAGTGAATAATAATTATGACTCTACATGTACTGTGCAGTATACAGAAAACTTTAAAAAATAATTTTGTGCTATGCTGCTGTCTTGATTTTACATTAACTTGCCCCAAATCAGCCAACTGGTATATAGTAGAGGCAGGATTAAAATCCAGGACCATTGGTTCTAAGTCTAGTGGGTTTCTTTGATTTGCTCTACTGCCATTCACCCATTTGTTCATTTATCTACATGTTCATTCAATAAATGAAGAATTACTGGGAAGTGCCAAATGCATTCCAAACCCTGTGCTGGATGCTACAGATACACACTTGAGTAAGATGGGGCCCCAGCCTTAAGAATCTCATGTTCTATTCAGGGGCAACAGGTAAACAGATTGTTCTGAGTGCATTGTGGTGTGTGTGTAAAAGGTATGTGTAGAAAGAAATATAGTAGATTTGGTCCAATTGGATTAAAAAAATCTACTCGCAACTTCCTGTCTACCTATATTTTTATTAGTAAAGGAATGTCAGTGAGTTGTAAAGATGAGCTACATGGCCCCGTTGGGATTTATGGGGGTGATTGTGCAAGAACTTGGGGTTTCTGATCTTGGACCCACATCAGGACAGTAGACCCTGTCATGAGATGTGGATCTCAAGCAAATGCACCCTATTACCTGATATTGTCTAGTCTTGCTGGCCCTACTAGCTTCTCCCTCCATTTTCCCCAAATCTATAAAATATTTGAGGAAGGAAGTGAGGTTGATGGTGAGATGTCATTCTCAAGAGCTGTCTTTGATCTCTTCTGCTAGAAGGCCTCGCCCATTTCTGTCTCAGCCATTGTCTATGCTCTTAAGGATGCCATGCAGGTTTTCCAAACCAACAGCTGAAATACACAGTCTAACAAAGAATTTTCATGGGCCTTCAAGGGGGTATTGGAGATATCCTTGAGCAGTGGTTGACAAACTCAGTGTTTTGTAAATAAAGTTTTGGAATACACGTACATTCATTTACGTATTATTTATGACCTATTTTGTGCTATAATGGCACAATTGAGTAGTTGCCACAAGCACCTTCTGGCCTGCAAAGCCTGATATCACAAATATGTCTTTTATAGAAAAAGTTCGCTACCTCCTTCTTGTGAGGATGGAGAGTGCATGGTGTATCGAAATAAACAGGGAAAAAGAGACCATGTTTGAAATAGCCTGTGCTGCAAAATCCAGATTTGATGTTCACCATGCTGTGGGAGCGGGGAGCCTTGGTCCTACCTCTACTTGTTTCTTTTCTTGGCCATGCTGTCCTTGGAGGTTAGAGGATTGATGTTTGAGTAAGAAATGCAGAGTAGGACCATATGCTAGGCAGTGTAGCAGAGGGCAGAGCAGGTCAGTTGCCTACAGCTTGATGACTTAATCATCGTGGCATCATGATGCCATCTGGGCTCTCATGCTCTTCACCTTAAACTTTCCCTTCAGGAAGCCTCTTCTTTTACAGACAATTTCTTCAAGTTGGACTCAGTTCAAGATGCCTTTCTTTGTTGTTTGTTTCCTTCCATTTCTTTTGTTTCTGTTTTCTTTTAGATATTATGTCTTGCAATCCCAAATGTGAGATACATTTATTAAATTAAATTCTGAATCTTAATGTAAAAGTCCAACTTCTCTTTCTCCTGCAGTAAAGAAATTAAGCAAATCTACAGCAATGACGACTTCGAGATTATTTTCTCATGCATCATGAGTGTGCGTATATACACTTGTGTGCCACATGTGTACATTCATGTAGCCGTGATCACACTCAAGATACAGCACTTTGAGCTTATATTTTAACTGGCTTGTTCAACCTTTATCTGCTTTGAAGTAGCCACCAGCATATTCATTCAAATTTTGCTTTGCAAAACATGACTCTGGATCACGCCTGTTAGAAATGCAGGACCAGGCATTCTGGATCAGAATCTGCATTTAGAAGATCCGGTGATTCATGTGCACGTCAAAGTTTGAGAACACTGTTCTAGGAAATGTCTTAATTTCTTAGTCCATTAGCTTAATATGATTAATTGGGTAGAGTGACAAGCTTATCAGAATCACTGTGAAGCTTAAGGAAAAAAGAAAGTATGCCTGGGCCTTAGACCCCAAGTTTAAATCTGAAGTAATTTTCAAGTATCTGTATTTAAAAAAATAATTCCAGGGGCAATTCTGATGTATACAACATATGAGAAGGTGCGTATTGCAAGAGTTTTCAGCCAACAAAGATTATCTAATGTGGTTGATCAACTTTTCACCATCCTGTACATTCCTGTGGCAGTTTGTCTCAAATGTGAGTAAAGCAAGGTCTCTTTTGAAGGGCAGTTTCATGCATCTTCACAATTGACTCAAAATAGTTATTATAATGTTTCTTAAATATGTACATTCAGAAAACCAAGTACAAATGCTGTAGGCTCATAGTTCTCATATGGACAGAAAATCATTGCAAATTTACAAATGATATGCAAACAATATAATTTAAATTAAGAACATTAATTTAATGTGGCAGATGACATTTTCATGAGAATAAATATCTGCTTGCAATGTGAATACGTGTGTAGATTCTTTGGAACTTGGCATATCTACAGCTCAGAATGCCATTTGGTCTTCTCTTTCCACCAGTACAGCCAGTGTATGTCTATATTCAGCCTACCTCTCTTCCACATTGACGTCATCAATTAAAGCAGTAGTTCTTACCATCATTGTGATTGCAGGCATAACCTCAAAGGGTAAAATTATGTGACAGTCCTTGGTAGGTAATTGTGTGACGGTCCTTAGTTGGAACGATCCTCCAGAATGTCCTTAATCATTTTTAGAAGAGACCACAAATTAGAAAAAATATTGAAGACAACTTTGGAAAGCATATTTCTTCGATATTTCTAACTTAGTATGCAGTGGAAGGCAGTAGACAGTGGAATTTATAAACATGGCCTTGAAGTGAGAAAGACCTAGGATCTATTTTCAGTAGTTCCATTTACTAGATACATTCCCTAGGGTGAGTTTTTTTAGCATCTCTGTGTCTTGGTTTCCTTATGTATATAATGCAGATGATTACTACCTACTTCATAAGGCGAGGAAGAGAGAGGATATTCAAGGAAAGTCCTTAGCCCAGTCTTAACACATCATATACACTCAATTACCAGTAGCTGTCTTAATTATTATAATAATGTTATTATTGCTATTTTAATTATAGATCTGGATAGTATGTGTTTATTAATTAAATTAGTCTCGTATTCCTTTATTTTATTTGCGTAATTGTATTCTGAGGATATTTTATTTCACTTTTCTCCATTGACTTCTTGTTTTAGTAACCAGGTTGTGGCAAAGGTGAGAATTTCCATCAAAATGCTGGAGTATTTGGTACCTGACTCACAGCACCATGGTTGCTTCCATTGCCCCCCTCCCTACTGTTCTTGCTGTAGCTGCCTCCTGACCCACTGCTGTTGCCACAGCTTCTAGATGCTGCTTAGGGAACTTCATTCATTTTCCAGTGCAGCCAGCCTAGGGAGGGAACCTCTTGTGACAGTGATGTCCCGGGGCTGGCACTAAGACAATGTTGCTTTCATTAACTGCCTCCCATACTTTTAATTTTTGAAAATGGAGCCTGTAATAAATTTATCAAAGGTGGAAAAGAAAGCTCAAAACAGAGAAGTGCAGTATTTTGTTTTGAAATCAGCGTCTTCCTATGTGATGGAGTAAGAATTGAATCCCTACACTTGAAAAGGCACATTTCCAGTTCTCCAGGTGCTGTGTCAGGCAGGGCTTTTGATGAGAAGCCCTCTTATTTTCTTATTTCTAGCTTTGTACAGATAGGAGGCTTCACTAACAGAAATGGGCTCAGGGTATCCACTAGAGGCACAGAGAATAAATGCAGAAGAAAGGAAGGGAGGGACGGAGGGAGAGAGACCAAGGAAAGGGAAGGGAGGAAGGGGGGGGGAACCAAACAAAATAGGCTTATAACTCTTTTACTAAAAACCAAAGAGAGAGAGAGAAGGCAGCTCATAAGTTAAACGAAGACTAAACCCCCAAAAAACCTTTATTTGCTTTGCATTTGTATACTGTTGACATATGCATAAAGCATGAAGGAAACGCAATAATATATTGGGATGCAAGGCCCACATCCTCACTGTTCATAGTCGTTAGACAGTCTGCTACTGTCTGGCAATAGAGGGGTGCTGACCTTAGTGTTTTCTCCTTACTATAGGGCTATAATTATCTTTTGCATTTTTAAGTGTTCTTTAAAATTTCAGGTTAGATATGCAACAGTAGAAACTGTGTTTGGCCTGACAGGATGGCTCATTGTGCGAGGTAGCTGTTAGCTGTCAGAGGGGGTTTCATTTTAGTGAAGAGGTAAATAATTTTGGGGGGTCAAAACAAGGGGTAATAACCGTCAACTCTCAGTGAAGGAAGTATCTTCTTAGACAAGATCTTAGAGCTAGAACTGATAGGGACATTGGTCTGCATCCACTAAGATCTACCTCCAAATGACGCAGGTGGTGGAGAAGCACCTATACCAACATCGGCCCTTGAGCACAGAGGCCACTGAGCATGGAGGAGCGCGAACCAGCTCCCCTGGAAACCACACTCAGAAGCCTGTGCGCCTAAGACAGTAGGCCAGTAGCCGCCATGAGCATGCTGTGGGAGTAATAGAAGCCAAATGGCCAAGCGAGCTCAAGGCTGAACTGCAAGTCTTTGTAAAGGCAGAGTCTAAAGTCACAGGGAAACAATGTGCGATGACAAACTGGGGCGCGCAGACAGGCAAGACCCGGATCTGCCACACCGGGATCACTTACTGAAGACTCATCTCTGGCCTAAGCACGCAGCCTTCTGGGCATGCAGGACTCTAGGCTCATAGGTATTAACTATGGACAGAAAGGAAGCTAGAAGCAAAAAGTAATTCAGAAGGTTGTCACCAGCAGGGTGGGCGCAGCAGGGATATGATATCTCTACCTTTATAGAATGTGGGATAGAGTGGCACTGTGCAAAGTCCCAGACATTTAGAAATCCTTATTGATGTCTTAGAAGAAAGTCTTCATTTGCTTGTTTTTGTTCTTTGTATCTTTCCATTTAAAATTCTCTTGAAGATCTGTGGTCAAAGTAAAGAGTGGTGCAATAGCTCAAATAGTAAATGACAGATTTAAGTTTCAGAAGAATCTAAACAGGAAGGAAGCATGATCCTAAAACAAGATGAATAAATTGTAATAGGGCTATATAAAACCCTGAACTTAGATTTTTTAAAAAATCTACCCTAATTCTGGGTAGAACTCATTTAAATAGATGTTGATGTGGCCAAGAATGCAAAATCCTAGAAATTAAAATTAAATTTAAACTTGCATATGTGCAAGTCCTGTGTGCCATCTGCTGCCACGTTTTAAGAAAACATTGTCAAACAGGGCACGTCCAGTGAGGCACAGTGTGCTGGTTATAGAATCCCAGCTCTGCTGCGATTAGTCCTTGACAAGGCAGTTACCTCATTTATAAACGAATCTGGAAGCCACCTTCTTGGGTTGAGCTAAGGATTACATTACATAATGCAGCTAAAGCGTTCAGCACAGGGTTGGGCTCAAACTGGGAGCTGTTGTTGTTCATGGAAAAAAATGATGAGAATGGTGGCAGCCGTAAGGTGAAGAGCTGCAGAAACTTGACATGTTATGCCTGCATGAGGAAAGCTTAAGGAGCGATATGACAACTGTCATCAACTATTTGAATGAGTGTTACGTCGAAAAGAGATTCTTGTTAATCAGCCTAACTCTGGAAGGCAGAGCCGTGACCAATGGGTAGGCCTTATGGGAAGGTCTATTTGGGCTCCGTAACAGGAATCGTGTTCCATTTGGGAGTGTCCTAATCATCAGAATAAACTTCTTTAGGAAGTAGTGAGCCCCCTATCATTGGAGGAAGTAGTAGTAACAGTGCTAGTACTCGTAGTAGTAGTCATAGTAATAGCAATAGTAAATAAAAACAGCTCTTAGGGTGTTCCAGTTACTGTTCTAAGGAGCCCCCATCCTCATAACACCTATGTGAAGTAGGTACGGTTGTTAGCATTCCCATTTTCTGGGTGGGGAAACTGAAGCACAGAGTCAGTACATTTCCAAGAACATATCATTTAGAAATGGCAGAGCTGGGTTACAGTCCAGTCCTCCTGGCTCTTTAGTCCATTCTCTCCACTGCTCCAGGAAGTGCTTTTCAAATAGACGGAAACACTGAGTGACCTCCTGTCATGAAGGTTAGAAAGGGGATTCCTGTGCTGAATTAGGGATTTGACTGGATGATCTCTACAGTCCTTCCCCTTAAATGTCTGTAATTTGATAAGATGGGAAAGCAATCAGAACGACAACCCAAAAAAGACACAGTGGCAAAGTTGACACAAATTGCCATGGGGTTTTCTCGACACAAAAAATCCCAAGGTGTTCATCTAGAACCTATGTACTTCTACATATTATACTCAGTAACAGAAGAACAGACATCTCATTGTCTTGTTCCAGGCAAAATAGAAGAATACACATTTAAATTAGAGGTTGGTAGTAGAACTAACATCAGCAAAGGCTAGTGAACTTCTGTAAGAGAGAAAGGAGATACTAACTCATTGAACAGATATTAACTAAGCACCTACTATGTGCTGAGATCAGAAGATCTATGCCAAAGTAAGTAAGAACTCAACAATCACTGCAGCTTCTGCACATCTAGACTCCTATAGCCTTTAGGCTTTTCCTGAACTTTAGTATGCAATGGCATTTTTTTCAAGTCTTTAAGGAAATCATAAATTATTTCCAGTTTTGGAAAGGAGGTATACATGATATTTTAAAAACATTTTCATGTGAACTGGGTAATTTTACCTTCAGTTTGGGTGTGAAAAGTGTACACTTTAATTCATCTCAGATCCACTCTCTGCCCAGTAAAGACAGATGCAGGTCTTATTAAATTAAACTATTTTAATATAATGGGGAGTGGGAAAAGCTCTGGTCAAGAAATTTGGAGTTTTACTACTGATGTAATTCACAAATAACTTCTATGGATCTGTTTTCACATCTATGAAGTGTGGAAAGTTGACTAAACTATCTTTGTTTCCTTTAGACTCAAACGTTTCGTATTTTTTTTATTTTTATAATTCTCCTTATTTTCATCATGTAGATGCCAGATGGCAAAATTCCCTGGCAGTGTGTGTAAGACCCAGATTGATTCTGGGAAAATGGGGCACCAGTGATTCCTAAGGTATAAGGAGCTGAAATAAACAGAAACCTCTAGGTTCCAGTTCTATTTCTGTTGTCTATAAAATGTAGGCATGGCTCAATATTAGGAGACACCTCCTAGCTTTTAATATTAGATTTTACTGTTGCCTAACAGAACCTTCTGAGGCTGTTTCGTGCTTAGAATATTTTAATATTCTGAGGTTATATGCAGTATGGCATATAAGCCTTGATTGTCCACCCCCATCTTTAGTTTCTCTCAATCTTGTGAAGCGTTGAAGATGTAATGTCATCCTTGATCTGTTGCTGTGAAGATTGTTTATCATCTGTGTATGTTTAGATGACTTCATGAATGAGTAGTCATTGTATTCAGTAAATTTGCTAAAACAGACCTGCATTAATAAGAAGTATCCTGGGTACACTGCCTTGTTATCAGGCTTTACCATGTAGACCTCACATCTCTTTCTCTATTGGTCTTGGATGCTACTACTCCAGGGTCACATATATGGGAAGGTCACAGGTTTCATGGTGTTTTAATAAAGCTACTCCATCTGCTGCCCCTGAGTTGAGTGATGAGTAGCATTTTAATGCTCACTACCTTGATTTGCTTTTAGTTTCATCTCCCTTCCTCTTTAGCAATTAGAAGGCTAAAGATAACTTAAAGGGACCTGAGGGAGATCCCCCACTCACATCAGTGCTATAGAACCAAATAAGGCACCTCTCTGTGATGGGAATAGATTAAGGAAGTCTTGGAGTAGGTTTTGATTCTAAAGATCAAACTTGAAAACAACAAAGAAGCTCTCTAGACATGAGAAAGAAAGCCAAAGGGATGACTTCATAGATCAAGTATGAAGTTTGTCCTGGACAGAATGTTTGTGTACCCCCCAAAACTCACATCTTGAAACCTAACCCCCATAATGATGATTTTGGGAGATAGGGCTTTTAAGAGGTGATTAGGTCATGAGGTGGAGTCCTCATGAATAGGATTAGTGCCTTTTCTGTACTGGGTCCCAGAGAGCTCTTTCCTGCCTCCTGGCATGTGAGGAAACAGCTAGAAGGTGACTGTGAACCAGGAAGCCAGCTCTCACCAGACACTAAATCTGCAGTGTCTTAATCTTGGACTTCCCAGCCTCCAGAACTGTGAGAAATAAGTGTTTGTTGCTTAAGCCACCCAGTCTATGATATTTTTGTTATAGCAGCTCAAATGAACTAAGATAAAGTTATAATACTTAAGTTACACATTCTTAATCTTAAAGATTATTTTAGCTTTTCTTTTCAAGCAGATTGGCATGGAGAAGAGCTTTCACATGAGTTCCTTCTGTCAGTTAATTCTAATTCTAAATGAACACCTAAGATGTCGTGACTTTCCTAAAGACTCCTGTTGTAAATTCTTGGTTAAAGCCAAGGGTAAAATGGCTACAGGAAATCCTTATACATCAATAATTACCCTAAATGTAATGGACTGAATTCACCAATAAAATGGCACAGAGTAGCAGATTGGATCAAAAAACAAAACCCAATTATATGCTGCTTTTAGGAGACACATCTAAGCTAAAAAGACAAAGATAGATTTGAAGTGAAAGGATGGAAAATGATTCTCTAAGCAAATAGCATTCACAGAAAGGCAGGTGTAGCCATACCCAAGATAACAATGGTAACAAGAGACAAAGATGGACATTATATAATGATAAAGGGGACATTACATCAAGAAGACATAGCACTTCTCAATATATATGCACACAACCAGGGAGCACCAAAATATGTAAAGCAACTGCTAACAGAACTAAAGGGAGAAACGGGGGACCTCGCTACTCCGTTAGCTCTAGATAGATCATCCAAACAGAAAATCAATAAAGAAATATCTGCCTTAAATGACACATTAGACCAAATGGACATAGTTGACATTTATAGAGCCTTTCATCCCAGAACATCAGATTACACATTCTTCTCCAGGGCACATGGAACATGTGCCTGAAGAAATTTAAGATTGAGATCATATCAAGCATATTCTCTGGCCACAATGCTAGCAAATCGAATACGACAATACATTAAAAAAAAATTAAACATCACAGTGAAGTAGAGTTCATTCCAAGGGCACAAGGATGGTTCAACATACACAAATTGATCAATGTAACACACCACATTAACAAAACAAAGGATGAAAATCATACGATCTTACCCACAGATGCAGAAAAAGCATTTGATAAGATACAACATCCATTTATGTTTAAAACACTCAATAGAACAGGAATAGAAGGAAAGTACCTCAACATAAAAAAGGCCACGTGTGACAAATCTTCAGTTAATATCATACTCAGTGGTGACAACCTGAAAGCCTTTCCTCTAAAATAGGAACAAGACCAGGATGCCCACTCTCACCACTCTCATTCAACATAGTACTGGAAGTCCTGGCCACAGCCCCCAGGCAAGAGAAAGAAACAAAAGGCATCCAAACTGGGAAGGAAGAAGTAAAAGTGTCACTTTTTGTAGATGACATGATTTTTTATATAGAAAATCCTAAAGACTCCACCAAAAACTATTAGAAACAATAAAAAAATACAGTGAAGTTGCAGGATACAAAATCAATGTACAAAAATCCACTGCATATGCCCAGCCGGGTGTGGCTCAGCCGTTGAGCGTCGACCTGGGATCCAGGCGATCGGGGTTCGATCCCGGTCAGGGCACATGCCCGGTTGCGGGCTTGATCAATGACTCTCTCATCATTGATGTTTCTGTCTCTCTCTCTCCCTTTCCTTTCCTCTCTCTGAAATCAATAAAGATATATTTAAAAAAAAAAAAAATCCACTGCATGTCTATATACTAACAATGAAATTTCAGAAAAAGAATTGAGAAAAAAATTCTTTTTGCAATTACAACAAAAAGAATAAAATACGAGGGTATAAACCTAACAAAGGATGTGAAGAGCCTGTGTACTGAACACTACAAAGCATTATTAAAAGAGATTGAAAACGACACAGTGAAATGGAAGGATAGTCTGTATCCGTGAACTGGAAGAATCAACATGGTTAAAATCTACATATTACCTAAAGCGATATAAAGATTTAATGCAATCCCCATCAAAATCCCAATGACATTTTTAAAGTAAATAAAGCAAAAAGTCATCAGACGTGTATGGAACCACAAAAGGCCCTGAATAGCTGAAGCAGTCCTGAGGAAAGAGAAGGGAGCTGGAAGCATCATGGTGCCCGACTCCAGATTATACTCCAGAGCTGCGATGATCGAAACAGCGTGGTGCTGGCACAGAAACAGACACACGGAACAACGGAGCAGAATATAAGAACTCAGAAATAAAAACCGTGTTTATATGGGTCAATAATTTTTGACAAAGGACCCAAAAGCGTATGATGGAGAAAAGAAAGCTTCTGCGATAAACATTTATGGGAAAATTGCAAAAGAATGAAACTAGACTAATTAATTAATTCAAAATGGATCAAAGACCTAAAAATAAGATCTGAAATTACATAGCAGAAAACATAGGAGCTACTAAGTTTATGGACCTTGGTCTTACAGAAGATTTTATGTATTTGACCCCAAAGGCAAGGGAAACAAAGACAAAAATAAAAGAAAGGGACCATGTGAAATTACAAAGCTTCTGCACAGCAAAAGAAACCACTAACAAAACAAAAAGGCAACCAACCAAGTGGGAGAAGATATTTGCAACCAACAGCTCTGACAGGGGTTAATATACAAAATATATAAAGAACTCATACAATTCAACACCAAACAAACAATCCAATTAAAAAATGGGCAGAGGACCCGAACAGACACCTCTCCCAAGAAGACATACAAATGGCCAACAGATATGTGAAAAGATGCTCAACTTCACTAGCTATTAGGGAAATGCAGATCAAAACTGCAGTGCGATACCACCTCCCACCTGTCAGAATGGCTGCTACCCCAAGACAAATAAGAATAAGTGCTGGAGAGGTTGTGGAGGAAAAGAAACCCTCATTCACTGCTGCTGCGAATGGAAACTGGTTCAGCCACTATGGAAAACAGTGTGGCGTCTCCTCAAAAAATTAATAGAATTACCATATGACCCAGCAATCCCTCTCCTGGGTGTTTACTCGAAAAATTTAAAAACATTTAATCCCAAAGATACACACACCCCCATTTCACTGTAGCATTATTCACGGTGGCCAAGGCAAGGAAACAACCTAAGTGTCCTTCAGCAGATGATCGGATAAAGAAGACGTGGGACATGTATTCAGTGGAATACTGCTCAGCCACGAGAAAAGATGAAATACTGCCATTTGTGACAACGCGGGTGGACCTTGAGAATAAGTCAGTTAGAAAAAGCTAAGAACCAAATGATTTCACTCATATGTGGGATATAAAACTGGAACTCATAGAAACAGACCACAGGATGGTAGTTATCAGAGGGGAGAGCAGATAGTAAAGGGTAAAGGGAGTCAAATATATGGTGACAGAAGGTGATTTGACTTTGGGTGGTGGGCACAGTGCAATATGCAGATCATTTATCATAGAAATGTACACTTGAAACCTATATGATCTTATTAACCAATTTCACCCCAATACATTTAATAAATAAGTAAATAATAATAAAATTAAAATAAGTACTCATTAGAACAAATATTAACTCCTCAAAGTTGTGACTAAAAGGTGGTGCTGCGTCAGGTGGATACAGCTTTAAGAGTCTTCCCAACCTGTATCTTACTAGGTGTGAGAACCAGAGAAAGAACAGGAGGTAGAAGAATGTATGAAGACAGCAACAGTGACAAATGACGTTTACTAAGCATCTACTATGTGTCAGTCACTGTGCTAAGCAAGCTTAGCATTTCACATATACGAAGTCATTCAAAACTCCTATTAACTGTCTGCATTACATCCTATGATATTATCCTTCAGGGAGATTTATATAACTTGTGTAAGGTGCAAAACTATTAAAAGGGATATTGGGAATCAAACCCAGGTTTCTCTAATTCCTGAGCCAAAATCCTAGTTGTGAAGCCGTTCCCACATTCTCAGTCTTCTATCTGAGCCAACAGCCCCGAGTTCAGGATTTACGTTATTTCAGCAGCATCTTTCTCTGCAAATGGGTCTACCAAAACAAAAGTTCTCCTCTGATATTTTCAGGATTGCTCAGGTGATAGATTGCTTTAGAAAAGAGAGAAATATAGGCAACTGACAGAAGCAGAGTCCCTGGCTTTAGATTATTTTTATTTTTTCATTTTTTTTTTCTTGATGAGCATAATCATGTGAATAATTAAGCTTCAAGAGCTGAATGATGGATTGCCAGCAAGTGACTAACTGTTGTTTATTTATAAGGACATAGCATTCATGGGAAAATGCAGGATGGTTTTTAAAACATCCTAAGCCTTGCATGAGACTGTAAATAATGGAGCCGGCATAGCTTGAGGGTTAGGCTCATAGACATTTAAGTCACACTGACTTTGGTTCAAGTCCAAGTAGCTGGCCCTGTTGGACATTTTTAACCCCTCTATGATTGATTGCTGTAAAGTGAAATCAATCATAGTATCTACTTCTCCGGGTCATCGAGAACATTCAGAGAGCTAAGTTATACAAGTGCCGGCTCAGTGCCTCATATCTGATAAATGTACAGTAAACCTAGTTTGTAATATTTTATTTTATAGACGTGACAAGAAACTTATTTATGTGTCTCTTAAGCTATTAGGAGAGGCAGGTTGGCTTCTTGGAAAACCTGCAGTCCCTGTGTCAGAGCCTTGCAAAGACTGCTTGGGATTCTGTCTATGCTGGTAATTTCTTTCATGTTTATTTTTTATTAGTCCTAGATTTGTAATTAACTGTTCTTTCTAAGGAGTTTTAGTGCTTTTACATTGCGTCCTCTAATTGTCTTAATAATCCTATGAAATAGAGATTATTATACCCATTTTATTTTACAAATGAGGAAACTAGAGATTAGAGAAGTAAATAGAAAGCTACCCAGCTAGTAAACAGATGAGCTTTGCCACTACACTAATCCAGTTAAATTTGAATACAGAAAGAAGGTTCCAAGATCGTATGGATCGTGCCTCAATTCATTTTGCAGATCAGAATACCGAGGCTCTAAGATAGAAACATATTTGGCTGGGGTCACATGGCAAGTTAGAGACAAAGACGACACTAGCCCCCAGGCCTGTAGTCCGAGTCTAGAGATCTCTCTCCATTCCCAGGCTGCTCCACCTCTGCAGTCATCCGTGTGCTCTGCAGAGGAGGAATGAGAAGATGAGGCACAATGAGAGGTGAGGGGCAGGGGGCGCGAGAGAGGAGAGAAAGGAAGAGACACAGAGAAGGTTCCATCCGGCGCAGGCGTCCAGGGGCGGTTGGTGTTGAATGCCCGGCTTCCCGCTGTGGCAACGCATCCTGGCCTGGCCGGGAGGGGAGCACCCAGAAAGAGACTGTGCCTGTAGCCTATTTATCTCTGCTCCCATTCCATCACTAACATGACCACAGTGATGACAACGTCCCTGTGACATCCGCACAGCCATGTGGCACCGGCATCACCATCGCTAGCAGTCCTCCCGCTCAAGACTTGGCTTCCCCTCCACCTGTCCGCATCTCTGGATGTCAGGATTTGGCCCAGGAGACGGCAGTGGAATTCACTCACACGGAGGCGTTTTCTTGACATGTTGACATTTGCTCAGAAAAAGGCAAAAGGTTGGCCAAAGGCCCAATCATCAGGCCCATCAGAATCAAACTGTATTTTCTGAGCAGCTGTCGATAGAGTGGGCATGAGATTATTATTGTTTGCCAGCGCTCTATTGATCTGGGCTTTGTGAAGCTCAAAGTCTGTTTATAGCCACCGATAAAAATGACCATTCACTTTTTTTTTTTTTTTTTACTGAAGGTTAACACGGTGTGTTTATTTAATTGAACAGAATGGCGTTGTGTTTTCCAAATGTCATTGTTAATAAGTTTTTAAAGGAATCTGAGTAACTAGTGTATTTTGGGGTTAAGGATGGGATGGTTGTTGGGGAGAGAGTGTGGGTTTTGCTGGGGTTTGGAGTTGCCAGAGGCAAGAATTAAAAGATAAAAGCACGGCCAAGGTATTGAAATAACGCCCCTACCCTGAGAAGTGCTATAAAAAATCCTTACTCTATATTAGTGTTGTTTTTCAAACTTGTCAGCTGATAGCAAGAATTCTCCCCTGGATGGTTTATTGTTTTGCCCGCCTCTGTTTCTGCTTGTTCTTTTGGATTTCCCCCAAAAGGTTTTAAGGTGACACTGAGCATTTTAGTTTGAGTTTTGAAGTTGGGAGTTTTCTACTATCATTTGATGATTTTTCCCCCTTCGGTATAAGCTTTGACAGAAATGGCTGGCATTAAGAGTTATGTCAGAGAGAGGCAGACACCTGCTTTTGAAGAGATGTGCTCCCCCCGGCTGGAGGGGCCACGCAAACTGTTTTGACCAAAGCAACCGGAGGAGCTGTAAACAGTTTCAGAAAACTGTATCTGGTCTCCAGGATACCAGATGAAAAGCAGAAACTTCAACCAGCCGGTTGTATGTTTCAGATGAAAACATCAGCATAATTCACTGGGTTTTTTTTTTGTTTGTTTTTGCCCCCACTTTCCTCAGATTAGTCATTTTTATAAGTCGAACACAGTCAATTTCCATTTTAGGTTTTACTCCACCTGCTCTGTCTCAGTCTTTTGAGCGGGGGGCGAGGGGGGAGACACTTATTCTTGAAACACACGTGTATATCAATGGTTATTTAAAAACCAAACAAGCCAAAAACAGTTGCAATCTCAAAGCAGCCAGTCATCTATTCAGGGCTTGCTGAGCCCCTCTGAGGGACTGGTCCTAGAGCGAGGAAACGAGCAGGGGGAGGGTTATACTCCGGGCTCCTGTGGCTCCTGTGTGTGTGTGTGTGTGTGTGTGTGTGTGTGTGGCACATCTAGGCAAATACTTAAGAGCCTGGTGAGGATTCTGACAGATGTCCTCTGAGTACCTGGGCGTGGCCGGCTCTGGAGGGGCGTTGCTGACGCAGTGTGGGGGACCAGGGCCTTCTCCCCACTCTCGCCTTCGCCTCTGCCTTTAACCTGGATTAAAGCCTGATTTCGGATCATCAGCCCAGCTTTTAAATATTCCATTCAGTTGTTTTTTTTCAGGAGCCCGACAGAAAATGTAAAACTGTCAAGCATTTTGGGGAATACTACTTATGAAACTTGGGGATTTCAGATTTGTGTCTTTTAAATACGCACCTAAAATCGCCTCGGGCCCAGGGGTTGGAAAGCGCCCTTCCTTTCTCTCTGAGGCTGCGGAAAGTGAGCAGTAAGCAAGACGGCGGATTAGGATCCCAAGATGGGCCTCCTGCGTGCGAATTCAAGACCTGAAAATCTTCTTAGGCGTGCATTTGAAACCGATCTATACAATCCGGTATTAAAAGAGATACAGCGGGGATTAACCAGGATGGGGGAGCAGGCAGATGTGTTTTTGAAGCGAACGCTCTGAATGCACACCATTACCTTTTCTCAATTAATTTGACTTTTCATAGATGGTTAGACTATTAACCAAAATCTTATGAGGAAAGAGGGCTTTAGCGATCTCTAGGAAGATGGTCCTGATATTAAATTAAATGAGGGCTGTGCATTGTGGAGCCCCCACTCGTTGCATTCCCTCTTGCAAGTGTCTTTAATACCAGATGCAACCTAGTTACAGGTGACATGAAATCACGGAATTTGGTGTTCTTTCCTTCACGGTCAGGCACAGAGACATGAGCTCTTTTGGTATATCTAAGATGCCAGATGCCTTTTTTTTCTGAGAATTTGATTCAAGATGATGCAGGTCCAGGAAAATGGGTTTGGTCCCTTTATAGGTAAGGTGACTTGCTTTCCCCATTTAACATGGGGCTTCCTTGTCTGCCTCATAGTATCTGACAGAGTGACAGTATGGAGTCAGGAGTTAGAGTGCTGCTTCGGGACTGAGATTTTCTTTATTTTGGTTTGAATCCTTTTGCTTGTTAATCTTGGCTAAATTATTTAGCCTGTTGAAGCTTAATTTCCTCATCTATAAAATATGAGAGACAGGAGTTCTTCATAGGAACCATGTAAATATAAAATGGAAATCAGCCAGCACAGTGGCTGGCACATAATACAATTTCATAAATCTTAACCAATATTACTAAACTGAATGTTTAATAGGAATTGCCCCCAAAATGACTGGGCAGGAGGTTGCCATTACGTTGGCCACATTTTAAGAGCCACAGACTAACACCCTAATATATTTGCAGATGTGTGGGCCTCTTCACAGGGCTTCCAGCCATTGACTGGCTCATTGATCAGGACAAATGCATCATCCCTTCCTAAAGAAGCAACCAGAAGGCACTTACCCTACTTATAGTGAAAGACTTAAGTGCCTTTTCTTAGAAGGGGAGTTAGTTCTTGATCCAAGGGACTTCTATGTCACGTAAGAAAATTGTGTTTTGCACAATGTGCTTAGATGAACAGTTTTAAGAATCTTGATATTAACGATTAAGGCTATAAGGCATTAAGTTTTCTATAGGTTCTTTATTTCTGCATCACTATATTTTTGGTCACAAACTTATGTATTAATTTTTTCCCACCTAGGATATGGACCTTTTTTGTTGTTGTTTTATAACATCCATCATTTAACTGGGTATAAAGGATCCATCAGTATACACCAAGAATTTACTTTTAAAATACTTTGCGTAATAGCTAAAAAATTAGCCCTAATCTGGTTTTCTGTGAAACTGACCTTAATACTATAAATCAGCAGTTTTCAACCTTTTACATCTCACTGCACATATAAACTATTACTAGAATTCTGCGGCACACCAAAATATATATAATATTTTTTGCCAACCTGACAAAGAAAGGTATCATTTCGATTCATTCACTCTGGACAGCTATTGTGTTGGCTGTTGTCATTTTTTTATTTGACAATCTAAGGGAAAAGAGGTCAGTGCCCCTGACTAAACAGCCAGGTTTTGCATGCTTTAAAAATTCTTGTGGTGCACCAGCTGAAAATCGCTGCTATAAATAGTACAGGAGAAAGAAGAAATCCACATTCCTATATCAGGGTGGACATTGAAGGCTGCTCCGTGAGGCCTCCACACATGCTGCAGACGGGGTGTACTTGCTGGTGAGATGACTGTTCTGGGGTCTGTGCTGAGGCACCTCAGATGTGATGGGTGGTAGAGGCGATGCTTCTGTCTTGTCCTGGTTGACTTCCCGCTCCTTGAGGAGAGACTCACTTGCCTGAAACAGTCACAGCTTTATTTGTACACACTCTAGTTGCACAGTGGATTATGGCTTCTGGGCTTTGGGGGAGAAGCTAATGAGTCATAAAGGCCAGACATCTTCCCAAATTTTCTTTTCTTTCTTTACTTGTTCTGGTTGCTTCAAATGAAATAAAAGTCCCTATTGCAGTGAAATTCTTATTTGGTTCTGTTGGTTGGATGGGGAGCTCTTTGCTTTTTGCCACGGGAAGATACCCAGGTACCACATAACTGTATCCACTGAGGAGAGTCTGTAATGTTTGAAACACATTGTGGGTCTTTTAACTTATAACTTTAGAAGTGGTTATGTAAAGAGATACTTTTTAATTATGAATTAGCTTACCTTTCTCTTGCTGCTCATTTTTTATTCATGATTATTTACAGGTAAACAACACTTGGTCTCTTCAGGAATCCCTAGGATTCTGCTGCTGTTATTTTTGAGAATAAAGTTAATCGGCAAATACATATCATCTACTTCAAAAGATGACCGAATTGCTCCACAGCCCCCCCTTCCTTAAGCTCTGGGCAGCTCGGAGTCCTGGCCTCCATGCTATCAGAGTTACTGCAGGTCAGGGTCCCTGCTCGTATCCCCTCTCTCAGAGCTAGAACTGCGCCCCTAGAACAGATGGCGTTAGTCTTTATTCAAAATCCGTAAGCTGAAGCTAGAGAGGAGTCCTATTTCCTTATACCCTTCCTATCTTGCAAATGAAGGAACCGAGGTACCAGGTGGAAAGCACCCACCTAAGAGAAGCCGTCTGCCGCTCCTCTGCCTCTGTCACAGGAAGGAAGGCACTATTCTGTTCTCAATTCATTAGAAGCTTCTGTGTTTGTTTTCCTCTCCTGCTATTGAATCTGTCTCATAAATTGTGTTAGAATACAATTTAAGAAGATCCCCAACCTGAAAGGAGCATAATCTAGAAGGATATTTTGCCTCTCTTGTCTTGCTTTCCCAGCAAACACATTATTTAATAATTTGAATGAATATCTTTAATATTCTAAAGTGTGTTGAAAGATTGGCCTTCTATTCTCAGAAGCAAGGTTCTCGTGATAAGACTGAAAGTTCTATGCTGTGAACCTTGGCCTCAGGGATACAAATGTAAAGATCATGAGGTCCTTCTGTCATGGCTTTGAATGTCAGTCTGCTTTGTCCAGTGGGCTGCTCAGTCCTGTGTGACTGGCACATTTACTGCGATGCGAAAATATGCAGTCCTGGTGACGGGGTTTTTAAGCTACAGTGTGTTGAAAAACATGTGTGGACTGAAGTTGTGAGTCTTGTCAGAAGATATGTTTCCTACGTGCCCAAATAATTCACCATTAGCCATTTACTTCCATCCTAATTTAGAGTCATACATTTCTCATTACCTTTTGGCTTTCTCCTGGCACCTATTAATGCAATCTCCACGATGCAGGGCCATGTTCCAAAGTTATAGTGCAGTAAACGAAAGAGGTTGAATCTGTTGTCCATCACTCAGAAAAACAGTCAAAGGGAAGAGCTCTCCGTATTTTTTGGCATGCCAGCTATTTAGTAATTGAAACATTTGGAGGAATTTCCAACTTTCCTAAGAAAAAATTAGCCTTGTGTTCTTTCTGTAAAGGAATTAGCCATTGCAGAGTGGGGGATCCTAAAAGAAAAGAGAGGGACTGTTGGGACAGACTGGCTATTTTGGAGATTGGGCTCCAACCACAGGGACAACTATCCTTCCTGCAGATCTCATAGCATTTGAGGTTCAAAGCATACGTAGCTCTTCAGAGAATCTGCTGTGAAAGGTTTGTCCCTTTTTTCCCTCTGATTACCATCATTCTCTCTCCTGAAGTGTGTGGCTAGGTCTTCCTAATGACTCCAGGATCACAGTGATTTTTTTAAAACGCAGAGCCCTGGCCCGTGTGGCTCAGCTGGTTGAGTGTTGTCCCATGCCTTGAGAGGTCTCGGTTCCATTCCTGGCCAGGACACATGCGCAGGCTGTGGGCTCGGTCCCCAGTAGGGGGCGTGCAACAGGCAACCAATTGATGTTTCTCTCATACCGGCTCCTCTCTCTCCCTTTGTCTATCTCTAAAATCAATAAAAAACATATTTTAAATAATACAGAGATAATAGCAATGGGATACAAATTTTTTTCCTCCAGATTAAAAAAAAAAACAACAACAAAAACTGGCCACTGTGAAGTGTTCATTTTCTAAGCTTGCAGTATGTAATATATGTTAAATTATGGTATCATGAACTGAGGGAGGGATAGCAAGTAGCTGGTCCCATGGCCACCTTTGGTACAGATGACCCTGCCCCATTTGGGTGGTTACCATTTGGTTTTCATTGCGTCTGGCCTAGCTGGACGCAATGGGTCTAGCTGGAACTTCATTCAATGTGGCATAGCCCCTGTGTATTTGGAAACCTTCAAACTAACAGGAAGAATAATTATCACATTTGGGATAGTTCTTTCATAGGGAAAACAAAGAACATAGAGCCCAGTGTTTCGGAAGGTAGAGGCTGAGGTGACCAGGAGGAGCTGGAGGGCTTGAGGAAATTTCAGAGGACTGTTCTCTCCCCACACCTACTGAGGCATGTCACCCAGGAATCTGCATTTCACAGCTTCCCCACTTAAAGTGTACACCTGTCGGAGGCTAAGTATCACTGCAGGTTCACCTGGACCACGTAGTCCTCGTCACACCTGGCTCGATTCCTGCCCAGGTTGTCAAGGGCAAGACCTAGAAGCAATAACATTTCCTCCAACAAAACAAGCGGCATATGATGCCATGAAATCTCTGGCACTGGCTCTGCAGTATCCACATGTGCCCCACTTAGCTCTAGATGAGAAAATAAAGAATGGGCTCCAGCCCCGTGGCAGCCATGCGCACAGGTGCACAATTTGGAAAAATGAAACCAGTTCTATAACAAAATGAAGCTGAAGTCAAAGAAGTTTAATAAAAATGTAGATCCCCTTACAACTAGGCCCCTGTGTGCTGCCTCTTAACGGGCACCTGTCACCTGGTGAGTAGCGAGCAGGCCTGGGAAAGGGAGTCAGGCTCCCACGGAGGCCCATGGCCGGAGCCCCTGGGAGGCATTGCAAAGTGAGCCGTCCATCTGACAGATAAAAACTCGCGCCAGTGATGCAGGTACGCTAGTGTAATCTCTTCAAGAGAAACAATATGTGCATGGGTCACAAAGCAAGAAGAGGCAGGACTTTGGTCGGGGTCCTGGAAACAGACTCTGAGATGGAGATTGTAAGGAGGGTAGTTGCCAGTGTGCTGTGGAGCCGTTCTCAAGTGGAAGTGAGGGAAGCTGGACTTGAGTGCAGGGATTATTTGGACCAATGCAGGTCCCACTAAAGCCTCAGCAAATCCCACAGCTAACTCTAGAGTCAGGTTGGACCTGCGGAGTTGTCCCAAGTGGAGTGAATGGAGCTGAGTGTCTGTACCCCCGCCCCCCATCCTCACCAGTCATTGCATGAGGCGACCCCCTTTGACCTGGGTGGTTCCAGAGAGGGCCTGAGCTCTGAGCTCTCAGCGGCCGGCACTCCCAGCGGCGGGGCGATGAGCACCTCGTCTTGATGGAGAACTCCAGGAGCATGTCTGGTACAGCTCTGACTGATTCAAGGCCCAGAATTGTGGAGCTCAGAGCCACAACGGGCTTCTGATCTTCCAGTCTGCTGAGCACCCCTGACAGTCCAGCGAAGGGATCGTGTTAAGGAGGGAAATGATTAGAAGCAATTTGCTGAGGGACCAGGTTTGCATTTTGACCTGTCAGCAAGTAATGAAGCAAGAATGTCAATCGACAGGTGAATCAAAGTCGGGGCAGAAGGAAGGGAGGAGGAAATTTGCTACGAAAAAGGCAATTGCTGTAATTGGGCCGTGTGATGAGATATGTGGAGAAAGTTTGCAGCAGCCAGAGTTTGCTAAGAAGGGAAAAAAACACACAACTTTTTTTTTGTGGCAGGTGGATTGGAACGTGAGACATGTTGTGGAACAGACTCTCCTTTGAAAAGTCAAGTCAGGAATCAGGGCTACTTTTATTTTTATTTTTTAAATATGTTTTTATTGATTTCAAAGAGAGGAAGGGAGAGGGAGGGAGAGAGAGAAACACCAATGCTGAGAGAGAGTCATTGATCGGCTGCCTCCTGCAAGACCCCAACAGGGGATGGAGCCCACAACCCGGGCATGTGCCCTGACCGGGAATCGAACCTCGACCTCCTGGTTCATAGGTCGATGCTCAGCCGCCGAGCCAGGCCGGCCGGGCTCAAAGCTATTTTTAGGTACACTCACAGCCTTCGAATAAAGCGTCCGCTATCCTTGTGTTAGCCCTAGCAGTGGATGCTTCTTTCTTTTCCTTAATTATTTGTTGCCGAGTGTGCAGGATGCTGAGAGATAAATATATTTATTGTCTTATGGAAAAGGAAGAGAGGCTGCCCTTGATAGAAGCAATAGGCCGTGGACGTTTCTGCTCAGAATGACCCCTGCCTCTGCGTGTGTCCGAAGGAGCTGCGACATCACTCCCAGAGGGGCCGCCTCTGCGCGGGGGGCCGCTGCTCCGAAAGGCGCCCAGAACCAGGCCAGGCTTTGAGATTATTACCACATACGGAGTGAAGGCCTTTTATAAGACTATTTCTGTGACTGCGGTCAGACTGAAAAAAAACACTTCTTTCTGTCTTTGGTATTTTCTTTGATAGTTTTTCATTTTCATTTTTTTTTTTTTAAATAAAAGACCCTTTTTCCTCCTGTTCTGTGAATGCATCTCAGTCTCAATCCAGCAGTCCACAGTGATGTACCCAACAGCGTGGTGATAAAACTATAGCTCTACCGTGCAGAGGTCCAAGGATACAGGTGCATATTTTTAAAAATCATAATCACTCTTGAGCTGTTTGTAACTGTGTCAGACTCCTCAGCTGGCTGCCGGCCACCGGCTTGTGTCTCTTTGGGGAAGGACTCCCTCTTCCCCCCACCCCCCCACCCCCATCTTGCAGAGCCCCGCATCTTAGGTGGCCAAGATCCTTCCGAGCACATTGTACATGTAAGAAGAGTGATCGTGGCCTCCTGGGAAAAGGGCACACGCTGCTAGCTTCGTTGGACAGGCCGCACCTTAGAGGAGAGGAGAGCTCACGGGCAGTGTGGCTGGTCCGGGCGCACGCCTTCCACAGCCCAGGGGGGCAGTTGCCACCGTAACCTTTGCTGTTAATCACCGATTGGACTAGTTCTCGCTCTTCTGCCAGCTGACTGCTTTTAAAATGCGTTCTCTGCTGTCCATTCAGAAACTGCCTCAGCCTGGCCGACCTGATCCGCCCCCCAGGCTTTCTTGCGGAGCTTTTAACCAATCCCCTTGCCTTTCTCTGGGGCCCCTCTTGTCCATCCTACAGTCAGGTGCCAGAATAAACTTTGTGAATGGCAGCCCTGGCTGAGTCTCCCCTGTGTAAAACATTCCGGTGTCTCACGTCTCCATTAAAAAACTATCCACATTTAGTAAAATGTACAAAGCCCTTTGGAATCTGTCTCTGGTCCACCCGGGTCTCTTATCTCTCGCCTCTCCATCCCGCCCCACCCTCTTCTCCACTCCAAGCTCCCAGCCTTTCTTGCTTCTGAAAATTCTGGGTAGCTTGCATGTCCTTCCCATTCGCCATGGTGTCTGACACCTCGGTACTTTTGTTCATGTAGCTCCCACTGTCTGCAACGATCATCTTCTAGATGAGCTGTGACAATTCAAGAAATATCTTTGTCCCAACTTCAGAAGCCACGTTTTCATTCTGATGAACAGCATGAATTGCTCTCTCAGTATTTCCCCAGGCTATTTTACGAATATTGAGGATCCCCGTGTTAATAAAACAAAGCTTCCTGTGAGAACCTATGAGTGCCTCTGGTTTAAGTAACCGTATATTCTCAAAAACTGAATTTGCGTTGCCTTCCCTGCAGCGCCTTTTCAGGTAACCAACGTGGTCACATCAGAATGATCCAGCATCATGATGTGATGACCTCGACAATCTCTAGGATAACAGAAAAGGTACAGTTATTGAAGACTCACTTCAGAGAGCAAAACTATGCTCCTGAACTTGGAGTGGCTGCTAAACCACACAGATAATCCTGACGTGGGAAACCTCTGTAGATTTGGGGGTGATTTGAGTACATGTAGCTTCTGCCAGCAGCCAGGAGAAATGGGAAATCCCCAGACCTGGAAGTTCAGAGAACTGGGCTCTCACCTAGGCTTGCCACTTATGACCCATGGGATCCCGGGCAAGTCATTTGACCTCTTTGAACCCTGCTGCCCTCATGTGCAAAATGAGGTTTTGGATTTAAATGTTCTAGAGTTTCTTTCCCATGTTTGGATTCAATATCTATGTGTAACAGATAATGTTGGTGCTTTCCCCCAATCCCTTTGGATTTCTTTTATCATGTGTGTGACTCCCCCGAGAGTAATGTGCTTTCTCTAGCAATAGCCAGTATACTGCTTAATTTTAGAAAAGTGGTCCTCAGTCTACTGCCGCCTTCCCTGTGGCTGGAAAATCCTCTGGTGCAATATACACTCCGGATTTCTTTCGCGGGACCAGGCTGTGGGCACCTCTGTGGGAGTCCAGCTGTGGCTTCACCCCGGCCCGCCTTGCTCTTTCCCTGCCTCCCCTCCCGCCGTGTTGGTTCCCGGCAGAGCGTGTCCCATTAAAGCATCTGCACCTGAATCCTTGGCTTGGGGTCTCATTATTTGGACTCAACGTAAGGTATGTCTGTCTGTCTGTCTTTCCATCCATCCATCCATCCATCCATCCATCCATCCATCCATCCATCCATCCATCCATCCGCCTGCCTACCCGTTTTGAGTTTATTAATAAACATTTGGTTTGGGGTTTTGAGAGCTACCCCGGTTAAGGTAAAGAGAGAAAGAATGTACTTTGCCTTCTGAATCGTGTTTGATAAAGTGCTTGATAGAGATGGCTTCCAAAGTGGTTCCGGTTAAAGAAATAACTACTAAAAAGCACTCTTTATTAATATATGGATTTTCTGTCACTGTTGTTTGTCTTCCCTGAGAATAGTTTGAACTAGATTTTTTCAAGTAAGCATTTTATAACATCTGTTACTGTTTCAAAGTTTCATAAACTGGGTAGAGACATAACAAAGGAGAGTTATGAGGAGTGTGTGTGTGTGTGTGTGTGTGCGCGCTTTACCAGTATTGTATAGTTTGTACCTCAAAAGCTATTTTTGAAAAAGTTTATTTCTAATTAAATTTAATGGAATGTGAAATGAAAACTGGAATTTGATCCAAGAGTACCTGAAAGAGCATTTCTGGAAAAGACTGTGTTTGTACGTCTGCGTATATGTAGTGAGAACCAAAACGTATCAGATAATGAAGATTGGTGTAACTGAGTCTCAGCTTGGAAAGCTTTACTTTCCCAGCGCTCAGCTGATCGCCCCATTAGTGCCACTTGTTACAATTTGATTTCTATTGTAGACTAAGCCTTATGCACATAGTTTCTACCTGATATTTTGCCACTAGTCCTGTATAACACCATGAAACAAGGTATTGAGATAAATAAAATGGCATTTCTTACTCACTTTCATGCTATTTTCTCTGCAAGATGCATTCTGGCCCTTTTGTGAATCCTCAGATTGGATTCTACAAGCTGCTGAGAAATGTGGCACTTTTATGCCACCCACGAAAGAGAATTTTTATACAGCCTGTTGTGTACAGGAAGCACTGGGTGGGTGTGTATGTACATGTGATGGACTGGTTCAGTCGACATTGTATTTGCTGTACAAACTACACTTATCACCAATTATGTGACCACTCCATTCACAAATTATTAAATTATGGGGTTTAAGTAGAAATTAAATAGCTACAACTTAATATATAGTTAAAAAAAAATATATATATATATATATATATATATATATATATATATATATATATAAACTTAGCTGCCCTGGGCATTAAAAATGTAGAGTCATTCACTTCTAATGGCCAAGTACAGTGTCATGCTGCTACGGGCCTGATGAATTGCATCCCAATGACTTTGCTCCAGGACCAGAGATGAAACTCTCTTCTCTTTGCATTGAGCTAAGAGTTATTTTCAGAAAATTAAAACCGAAACTACTTTTATCTTCCTAGCTTATGGTCTCTGGGGCCCCCACAAGCTAAGTATCATTTGTTTGTTGTATTTAAAGAAAAAAATTCAATAGGGAACTTAAAAATCTCTAACTCAACCTTATATCCCAGGGAATTACATTATTTCCTTTTTCTGTCTACTCTTGTCAAAATTTTAAGGTAAAGTTATGTTCATTTCTATGTTTTTGCCTTTTCTTAAAACAGGTTTACATATAAGCCGCCGAACAATGCATGTGCAAATAGGTATATAACTCAGTAATCAATATGTCGTTGATAACAATAATCAGTAATCAATACATAAGCACCAAAAGGTTAGCTTTCCACGTCCACTCAGTTCTTTGTAAACCCTCTTGCTGGTTCAGGAGTGATAAATGCCATTTTTATAAGTGAAAGAGTGGAGAGGTGTAACTTGTATGAAGCACCGAGCACTGGAGAGCTGACTGTTCCTTAGAGAATGGAGCTGTGCATTTTCTGATTAAAACAAACCTTTAAAAAATATCACTTGGACACCAGCCTAGCAGAGGAGTAGGGGTCATTGGGAAGGAAGCGAATGGTTTTAGCCTTTGCCATTTTTGAAACTCACAGTCTGGATGGCGAGAGACAATTAACATGAGGAAGCAGTTAGATGAAATGATTACGAGCCCAATGATTAGATTTAGGCAGAAATTTGCTTGAGTTCTAGTTTGGCCCCTTTTCAGTTATATGACTTTGTGAAATCCATTTATCATCTGTACGTCCGTTTTCTCATCTTTAAAATAGAGATTCTAATATCTACCTAGTAGTTTGTGTGTGTGTATGTGTGGGGGGGTGTTTACCGTTTTCTTAAAGATTGAAGACCAGTTGTATGACAGGCATGCCTAGCAAAGGATGTACGCTCCTTAATTGGTAGTTATTTGCTATTAATATCACTGATATAAATGAAATGGTTAGTCTCTTTTAACATACTTACACTTACCATACCACATTTGTCATTTGTATGACTGCAATCGTCTTCCTGACGAGCTGAGTATCCCCCAGATGTTTTTAGAGCAGTGACATCCAGATTTTATACATCTCTATAACCCTAGAACTTAATCCAATGGCCAATGCATAAAAAAACATTAATATTCATTATAATTTTAATTGTCACAAAAAGAGAAAATGCTCTGAAACAAGGATCTTGATTTTTAAAATGTCCACATTCAAAGAGGTGTGTGTTTTTTTCTTCAAGAAACCAGCATGATTAGTAAGAGTGCTAATTATGAGTCTTTACAGTAGTATATTTATTTGGTACCATATGGTGTGATGGTTTAGATGGCTCTCATTCTTTATTAATGGGTGGATGGGGCTCTGGGGTACTGGGTTGCTGGATCCATATGCTATTCAGGAGACAAATTTAGTGTATGGTGACCTTGTTCCAGGATCAAGTGGCATTAAAAAAAAAAAAGAACTGAAGTGGAAGAAATGCTTAGGTTAATGCAACAAATGTGATAATTGACCAATGTGGCAAGGCCAATTCTGTTCCAAAAATAATCAACACTGTGATCAGCCCTGAATTAATGTTGTTATGGGTTATAGGTTTCAAAATTTTTCTTGTTAGCAAAATCACCTTTTAAGTAACCTCATGGGGTTTTGAACAAACAGCAAAGCGCTTCTACAGAAACCCCGCACTTGAGAAGCTAGCAGAGAGCAATGGATCTCTTGTAATAGGTTCCTGGCCTGGGTTTCCATTTCCAGTTCCAGAAATCCTGAGGGAAATGAACAGCTGTCCAAATAAAATGCTGAAAGGCTTTCCCTGGACTAATAGGAAATCTTAGAAGGGCATCAGAGCAAATCATATGAATGGAAAGTGTGAATACTGAAGAGGGGGCTATAGAAACCGTTAGGCAAACAGAGCTTAAAATGACTCGTTAAACAGTGCTCGGGAAGGATGCAGAGTTTAAGGAAAACTGACCCCCTACTCTAATCCAGGACACGTGTATTGCCGCCTCTGCGCTATGAGTCTGTCTGTTATTATTCCATCTCTTTTCTCTCCTGTACTTTCCTCACGTCCTCTTATGTCCATTCTAGGTGAACGCAATCAGCGTCAGGGCAGGGGCCGTAGAAGGCATGTGGCCAAGGGCATTGCAATGAGGAAGACGGGGAATTGTAGATGGAAATCCACTCATTGTTTTTTCCATTAATGTAAGACTTCCCTGTAACACTAGAACAAGGGAAAGACAGCAACAATAATACTAATTCTAATAAAAATAACCAACACAAGCGGGCGCGAGGATCTGATCTAATCACTGTGCTGTTTGCTTAGGTGACCCCTTTAGTCTTCTTAACAGGCTTGTGCCCTGGACACTACGAGCAGAGACTTAGGAAAATGCAGGAGAGTTTGCTTTAATTTGGAGACACAAACTAAGCTAAGATTCTCTAAGTGATGTTTATGAGGAGTTGGTGGCTATGATTGATCAGAAAGAAGCACTTCCACCAGGGCTCATAATAATAATGATTCCCCTGAACTGGGTGCTGACTCTATCACCTGGCTGCTACTGGGGGCAACTCTCGCTACTAGGTTTATGGGGGGGAAATTAGGTTTTGCTCTAACCTCGATTATTCTGATAAAATAAATTTTCAGCTACATGGCAGGGACAGGACATGGTTGGCAAATGGGAAGGATACACAGAAAATGTTTTAGGTCCCAGAAGAAATGTGGGTAAGCCCTGATTATTTTTTCATTTTATTCACAAAGAGCAGACATTTGACATTTTGTACCCCAACTTCAACTGAAAGAAAAGACACTAATGTTGGGTCTGCTCACAAAGTCCTATTTACTGAATTTTTCTCTGTTCTTTTGCCCAGTTATTTTAGTGTCTTGTAAATGCAGAGTTACCTTTCGCTTCATCTTTTTATCTTTGGTAGATTATTCTAAAGGAGCAGGGATGCCCTCGACCTTCAGCTGCTTCACACGACCCTTGCCTGCAGGTTTGCCCCGTAAGGTCTGAATCCCTGCCCAGCCCTTTCCAGTGAAGTTTAGTGCTTGTGGCAACCCTCCCGGCGGGGAGACAGAGCAGGTGAGGCCAGAAGCAGCATCTGCGAGTTGGCTGGATCGGATTGTGTGCGTGATTTCCACTTCAAAGGGCTCAGAGGCAGCTTGCTGATAGTTCACTGCAGCCTGGGCTTCTCAACTAGTCAGGTTATCTTTGGTTCAATTACAGGAGATGAAAAAAATAATCTACCATCTGTGACGTCAGAGCGGTGGTGACCCTCAGAGTTCATGTACTTCTGTTTCTTTCATTGTGAAAATGAGGAAATTACAAGGAAATTCATGTGTTCAGCTTCTTTACAATATTTATTGAGCGTATCTTCTAGGCCAGAAGGGTAAGAAGGCACAAAATCATTCAGGGTTGGTGGATTGGAAAGACTAACATTTTAAAAGTGTGTTCCCAGCACCTATTTTATTTTATTTTATTTTATTTTATTTTATTTTATTTTATTTATTTTATTTTATTTTATTTTATTATTTTATTTTTTAAAAATATATCTTTATTGATTTCAGAGAGAGGAAGGGAGAGGGAGAGAAAGAGAAAAACATCAATGATGAGAGAGTCATTGATCAGCCGCCTCCTGCATGCCCCCTGTTGGGCATCGAGCCCGAAACCCGGGCATGTGCCCTGACCGGGAATCAAACCTTGATCGCCTGGGTCATACGTCGATGCTCAGCCACTGAGCCACACCGGCCAGGCCCCAGCACCTGTTTTAAATCTGACCTAGAGTAGGTCTAAATAAATGTTTGTCACAGTAATAATAGGTGCTCAACAAATACTAGCCAAACGGCTGATTGAATGGATGACAAAGCTTCACAGCGATGATTCTGCCCTGCGTTTTGTGAGCCGTGTGGGAGCTGGAAAGGAGCAGCCTCAGAGAGGTCACGGGAATTAACCGGTGTTACCGCCCAGCCGGCAGCCACGGCAGAGCCTCCTCTGGCAGCCTTCCTCTTGGAGCCGATGGGCTCGCTTTCCAGAGGGAAATGTCCTAAAGCATTTTAAATCGCTTAATAAAGAAGAATTTCCTTACGGCGCACTGGAGGAGGGACCTCCCAGGACAAGAGTATTTCCCAGCTATGTATGATTCCTAAAACATTCCTCGCCGTTTTCAATTCTCAGCATCAGCTGCTCTTCAGCATGAAATAAACAATTCGGTGAACTACCCCCGCTCAGCCCCGTTCATCCTGCCAGGCCGGCAAGTCCACCCCTAGCGCTCGCCTCCGCTGGCCTTGCAGACGCGGGAAGGGCGAGCTGAGCGAACGGCGTATGCGCTGGCCCCTGCTTGCCCGCGGCCCGTCGGCACTGGGCAGGAAAGGGGCGCAGGGAGTTGCTGTGATGGGGGGTGAGGGCAGCCTTGGCTCCCTGAGAAGGAGGCATGAAAGCAAATCCTCTGTGTTACTAAAGCATGTGGAGGCCTTGAAACTGGGGCCCGAATCAATACACCACGTTTCCAGCAGAGAAAAAGACAGAGGCGGCTTTTCGGACTTTGTACATCCAGCTCCTCTGAAAAATGCCTGTGTCAACCACTGGGCTGGGAGTATCGATTCCATTAAATTTGACTCTTTTACTGCTACCCTTTTGGGGAGAGTGTTCCCCCCACAAAATAATAATACCCAGAGAGTTATGTCTCTCCCTTGCTCTATGAGTGACCCGCTTTTGGTACCCCATGCGGTGGAGAAAGTACCTTCTGTTACAGGAGCCACAAAATAATAGTGGTTATACTACTGTTTGGGTTTATACTATTTCTCACCTTGGATAAGTTCAGTATGATTTTGTGTACATTGATTTATTACTCTAATAACATACAACATCACTATTATTCTTTCCGTTTTAAAAATGGATCAAATAAAGACTTACACGTGACAGGGCTTGTGAAAAGATGCATTGTTTTGTGTGTTCCAGGTTTAACAGGAATTAAGGCAGCAGGAATATATGGCAGTGAAGGCTCTGAGTGATAGCTTAAAGGGACTTTGGGAAATTACCGAGTCTTATTTTCAAAGGTTTCCTTAAAGTTTGCTCATTTGCCCCGAGTGCTTACTCTGGCCAAGCTATTGCTTGGATCATGGAGGTTACGGTAGCAAGCAGGACAGACAGACGCCTGGTCTCATGGACTTGAATTCTAGTCCGAGGGGAAAGGAAAGCTGTGGTAAGCACTGTGAAGAGACTGTGACAAGTCACGGTGTACAGAATGATTGCCAAGGGTGTGTGTCAGGGGAAGTTGTTACCTTTGGTTGTGTGACCAAGAAAGGCCTCTTAAGAGGTAACCCTTGGCTTGAGACTTCATCGGAAGGAGTCACCCGTGCACATTTCTGGGGGAAGAAGAAAGAACAAAGATCTCGAAAGACATTATGGCGTTTACCTGTTGGGAGAAAAAAGAAATCCCAGTGTCTGGAGTAGAGTGAGCAGAGGGAATTATGGTGCCAGATGACGTGGGAGAGGGTGGCAAGAGTCAGAGCATGGAGGGCCTCTGGGATCATATTAAAGAGTCTGACTTCATTCCAAGGAAATTGGAATCCATTTGAGAATTGTAAGCAGGAATGTGGTAGTGAGACTGATAGCCAATGTGTGATGGTAGATAATCCAACCAACGCTCCTATTTTGGGGGACAAGTCTTCTTAAAGATCTGTTTATTGATTCAGCATTATTAGAGATTTTACTACGTGCCTTTTAATGTTCTAGGATCTTGTGCCTTGTAATGTTCTAGGATCTTAGCAATTTGCTAGACAAGTAGCTGCCTTTATTGAACTTACATTCTACTACGGCAAGGACAGTCCGAAGCTATTGAGGGCCATCATCAAGGTTTCAAAGGCCTACATGATGAGCAATGGCGGAAGCTTTGCCGGGTCGAAGACCTCTATAGAGGGCTCCTTCAGTGAAACTTATTTCACTTTTATTATTTCTTGTTGTTGTGATTTTTTTATCTCTGGTGGTCAAGGACGTCTTCCTCGTTTTAGCTACTTTTGTTTCTGTCTGTTGCTTTTATTCTTCTGTCCCCAGGTGTAGGACACAGCCCTGTTTTGAAAGCTGCATCTCAAGAAAGCACGTCATCTCCTCAAACAGTAATTCATTTACTCTGTTGATTTCTTTTCTAGAGACTCGAATTTTTAAAAACTTCCCCACGTGTGTTGTATTTATTCACCCCTTTTGTTGTTTTTGCTGCTCTTCTTTAGCCACATAAAAGTACAGAAACACCCTGGAAAAAAGCATTAGCTCAGGTATATTTTAGGCAGAATATAGCAGAGGAATTACGCTGTGGTTTCTGCAAGAAGCCCACGAATCCTGTCTTCCTTCTCTCTCCTCCTTTTTCTCTCTCCATCCCCCCTTTCCTATTGCAAAGTACTAGGGAAATACTTTCTCTTCTTTAAAATACTTTAAAAGTAGTGTCTTCATAGTGACCTCTTACATGTGAGTATTTCTTTCCCTGTTAGGAAGCAGTGAGGCAATAAGATGAAAACCTCTCTGAAGAGCCTTTTAAGGAAAATCCCCCTGCCTGTGAACTCTAACCATCATTGTTATCGCCGCCTTTGGATGAATTCTATTAGAAAAGGAAATCTTTGAGACCGTGGAAAATTAACAGGAGGACATGGTTTTGCCTGTCCGCCAGGATTTGGCAGGACCATTTTTAGCCTGCTGACTTCCCACCACTTCTGGGATTTTCATGATAAGAAGAAAGGAGCTGTTTGGCTGCTATTTTAGTCATCAAAGGAATATTTTTAAATGGATGATTTTATTAGGATTTTCCTAGAAGATGGGCTATAGACCAAAAATATCCTTGAGGATATAGCCCCCAAGGATGTTTCTGCCAACTGTGTTAAAGTATTTGTAGGGAAAGTATGGCTTTATAGAATATTTATGTTTCCCAAAATGGTTACTGATTTTTCTCAGCTAAGAAGTAGCAGCAATTTGCTCAAAAGGAAAATGACTTCTTTCTGATCAAGAAAAAATAAATCATTGATTTAGATGAATGTGTCTGTTCTACCACAGTTCAACATTGCTGTTTCACATAGCCTCCCTTTGTTAGAAAGATCCCTTTGGAACCTTCTAGAAAGGACCTGCAGACATCCCTGCAAAGTGACTATCCGGCTTCTGCAGGAACACACATGGCGATGACATTTTTACCACCTGTCCTGATTGGTTCCACTTCCCGAAGCGGCACAGTCCTTCTGTGTGACGTCCTGTGCCGTCAAAGGCGGCTGCCCTGTCCAGCCTACGAGGACTTCTGGTTAAATATCCCAAGCTCATTCAAGTGTTTCTCATACAACAGCAATTTGAGGCCCCTCTGTATTCCACAAACCTTCCTCTTAAGTCCAGTTTTCAATATTCTACTTAAAATGTGTGCACAGAGCTATGTAGAAAGCTGCGCAGTCATCACACAGTAGAACCAGACAGGACCTTCCTCACGGCAGCTACTTCCCGTGAGACCCATGTAGTCCGGTCGCTGTTTATTCATTTTTTCTCCAGCTCTCCCTTGTCCCCTCCCCTGCAGCCATCGTGGTTTCCTTGCCGTATCTCGAGATAGCAAAATACATCTTTTACTTCAATCCTTTGTCCTATTTCCCCTGCCTTGAACTCTCCCCAAGAGGCACATGACGTCCTTTCTCTTGTTCTCAGGTCACACTTGTCACCTCCGAGGGACCTGCCCTGCCTCCCTCGTTCAAAGTTGGCCCCCTAGACACAACGACCCCTTCTCATGCTTTATGAGCACTTAAAACTCCCAGACATTATATTACAAATCTATATGTCTGTCTTTTCTGTGCCATCAGTGTGAGAGTGTCACCTCTGTGAAGGCAAGGACTTTGCGATGCTCACCGCCGCCGGTCCAACACCCAGAAAAGTACCCGGCGTGTAGCGGGAGCTTTACAAATATTTGCGAATGTACCAACTGGACACGCAGGTTGTCTGTGGGCAGAGGGGACAGGATGAGAATTTTATTGCATACTTAGCAGCGCCTATAGCCGTATGCTAGAGAATTATGTGATTCACGGTGAATCCAAAGAGTATTTGGGCTTTCAGATATTGAAGAGCTCCGTGTGTGTGTGTGTGTGTGTGTGTGTGTGTGTGTGTGTGTGTGTGTGTGAGACCAAACAGGTGGCCATGTGATTTAGAGACTTGTGTCCCAGTCCCCTAGATTGTAGAACCTGGAAAATGACAAAAGTGCATGAAGGGGAGGGAAATGAGCCAGCAGGACTGCTCACCGCACATGAATTTCCAAGGATACAGTTGTTCTCAAACAATCACAGTCCGTATATCAAAATAAGCACTGTATTGAGTAGGGTAAAAGGAGTTGCCGGTGAGACTGTAAATTCTCTCCCAGAACAAATGATAACTGAGCCCAGGAGCCCTTTCGTTCTGGGGGGAGGGGGGCATAAATTCCCTGAAAGTGTCTGTCGTGGGGAATTGCTCTGCATTTGTCATGTCCGCCTCCTGCATCATTCATGGACGTCATAAGGGTCTAAAGAATCGGCGCTTCCTCGTGGAGATGATTAAAGAGCCATGACTTGTCTCCCCTGCTGCACAGTGCACTTAGAGAGGCCCCATTCGGTGGTAAGGTGCCCTTCCTGCCTCTTCCCGTCTCCTGCCTCCCGAGGGGTCTGGCGCTGCTCCAAGGAGCACTGTGTCACGGGCCTCCCGCTTGCTGAGACCGCACAGATCCGTGGACCAGCACGCCAGTTGGCTTGTTCCCCCACTGTAGAGACCTCAGGACTTGGAAAAAAATGCCAGACACTCAAAGTAGATCATTTTCCAGCGAATAGAGAAATTCCAGCTTTAGCTTAGATTCTAGTGATTGCACTGTGACTTTTGCAGACATTTTCGCCTCTCCTTGTCTCACTTCCCCCCCCGTGGACTAAGAATAATGAATCAGAAGAGGGCTCCTTTGTACATGATTTGTTATTTTATGTATTCCAATATAAGGCTTCAGATCATTATATACCCAATAAAGCATTATATACACAATATATATGCAGAGAGGCAGAGTAAATACTGATGTAATAGGGTGTAAGATTTGTGAACTCCACCCCTTCCGTGTGCACACACTTTAAACCTGTTTCGTGGTGATTCTGACTACTGAGACAGTAACCTTAAGTAACTGAGTGTAAACAGATGAATTAAAACTTTTACTTGATCAAGAAACACATTTTTCTTAAGCACCGTCTTTTGAGGCAGCAAGAAATAATATAGAGCAGGCACTGGACTGGAGTCAGGAGAGGAGTCCTAATTTGGCTCTGCCACTCAACAACCATGACCTTGGACAAATTCTTCAACCTCGTTAGACCTCAGTATTTGCATCTATAAACCATGAGCTCATATAGTGGCTCTCAAATTCTCTTTCTAGCTCTTATGCCACAGGATTTTATATCCGGCATGGGATTCAGCCTTCATGGGGACACAAAGAGGCACATCACATCATGACATCGCCTTCAAGGAACTCATAAGCTAATCACGTCCATGCAAACCCTAACCCCCGCTGGGAACAAGATCCAGCACAGCATGGGGGCTGGGTCTGTATTGCCGTCGTTGACTGTGAAATATGGATACCTTTAAAAATAATAGTGTGATCTGTGACAGTGATTTCCACATAGTAAACACAAGACGCCTTTGCATCCCTGTTGTCTGTGGGCTTCTCCCCCACCTATGACTAGGAAAAATGTTCACTGTAAAGTAAACTTTGGGCGCATATTAAGGGATCCAGTTAATGGGATAAATTAGGGAAACTGGATCTTTACCGGTTGTGACCCATAAGGGTACCCCCTTCTGAGAAAACGCGTTCCCTTCTTATTGAAGAAGTCATCCCAGTGCTGCCTCTGAGTCGCCAAGCGCTTCATGACGGGTGGCCCCTCTGAGCCTAATCTGTCCCCTGGAAGGAACCCCTGGGTGCTCTCGGGGGTTGGGCGGGCCGATGGAAAGCCAGCCTGCACATTTCACATTCTGCTGCTCCAGCCTGTGCGTCTGATCCCTTCTTGCTGCTGGTTTGAGGAGAATGAAAGGAGCAAAGCTGTTCTCTGAGTCCCCTGGTCTGCACCGCGGTGGCCAGAGCTGGGGGAAGGGGGACAATGGGAAAGGGAAGAAATCCTGGAGAGCGCCGCGCGTGTGATCTCTGGCAGGCAGACCTGTGCTCACACGGGGCTTCAAACACAGGCCATTGCTTTGGAGAACCTTCCAGCGCCCGATAAACCTGAGCAACACAATGCGAGGCGAAAGCTGACGCTGAGAGATAAGCCCAGGATATGTGGCTGAATAGAGGACTTTCAATTTCCTTTCCTTAGTAGATGGACAAGTATCACATTATTAAAAGAAATGCCCACATCATAAAAGACATCTTCTAATCTGAGCGCACATGGACCGGGCTGAATCTTTCCACATGATTGACTTCATCAGGAGCCCGATCTCACAGGGAGAAGCGCCGGATTAATTCACATGTGGCAGGTGCTGTCTAGTGGCCCGCAAGAGCTAAAGGCCAATTATCTTGCATTTTCTCCATAAAACTGCATTTTCTAGAAGGAGACCGGTGCATCTGAACATACCATCCAGCAGCCCCCTTGGGTGGGAGGCCTGCTGTTTATCTGCAGCGTGCTGTGGAATCGCCCTCAGGTACCTGTCAGCGCTCAGCGGCCTGGGAAGCTGGTTTGACAGGCGTGCCGGTGGCTCCGGAGCCAACGTGGGGCCAGCGCAGGGGGTGCCTGCCCCGCCCGTGACCAGGGGCAGCGTTTTGAAGCAGGGATCTCACAGCCACTTCCACAAGGTCCCCAGCGGAGAGGAGGAAACAGTGTGGGCACAGGGCCCGGGGGCAGGCGACTTCCAAGGGCCCGGGGCCGGGCGACACAGGGAGGCTGGATGGAGGGCGTGTGTGAAATACGCTTCATTAGGAAGGTGGGGCAAGAATCACCAAACATTAGCACGGGGCCAATGCCTCGTTAAAAATAATAAAGGAAGGAAAATCGAAGCTCTAAGCTGAGCCCTTGAAGATGATAAAGGATTGAGAAAATTAGGAGGAGCTTATGTATTCAGAGGAAAGCAGTTTTTAAAAGTAGACTGGAAAGGAATTATGAGAATGTTACATGATAGTGCGGTGACACGTCTGTCTGGTGATCAGAGGTGGGGAACAAGCTTTTGTTGACCGAATAATAAACCATTTGGGTCTCTTACGTGACTCTTGGCTACAGACTATCTTTGCTTTAAGCAAAACAGTGTGGCCCAATATTCCTGGAGACTTATTTTATTTTTAAAAATGAAATGTTACAGATATTAAGCAGGGAAACTGTGCTTTTCTCTGTTGGGCTTTCTGGTTAAGTCAGTCATGTGAAAGATTCAGACATTGCCCGCGTGCCCTTGGATTGGAAGCTGTTTTCTGAGGTGGGCACTTTTTAAAATGATGTGATACTTGTCTATCTACTAAGTGAAGGAAATGGAAAGTTCTTTATTCAGCCACATATCCTGTCTTCTTAAATCAAATTGCACCCCCACCCCAAGTTGTATCCACCAATAAAACAAACAACTTAAGGGCTCAACAGGAGAGAATTGCTAAGTTAGAGCCCATCCCCTTGTGGAATATTATGCAATCATTTAAAATGACAAATCTAATAATACAGAGATTCAAATGCTATAATAGAGAAAGGGTGCAAAATTATGTACGTGCTATGATTACAACCATAACCTTATGCAAATTGTGTTTTTCTATAAATGGAGACCAGAGAGAAAGGCAAAACCATATATGTTCAAAGGATATTATTTTAGCAAGTCAATTACATCATCTTTCAGGCCTTCCAAATGCCAAACAATATGTATTTGGGAACTGGCTGAGCAGGATCTGGGTGTGCTCTATAAATGATAGTCTGACTTGGGGCTTAAAATCTTGGCACTGGTCCTTTATAGTCCTGGATTTCTAACTGGACCCTTGAACAATTATCCTACATGCACACAAAACTCCCCAAAATTAAACTTACCATTTTCACATCATGAGCTGTGCTCCTTTTTTATCTACAATTTTATTTGCCCAAATTGGAAACCCTGAATCAGC
Source organism: Miniopterus natalensis (assembly GCF_054644295.1). NCBI lineage: Eukaryota > Metazoa > Chordata > Mammalia > Chiroptera > Miniopteridae > Miniopterus > Miniopterus natalensis. The sequence continues at coordinate 17,142,945 of NC_142081.1, read as the reverse complement.
GTCCACTGCTCCCTTTTTCCTTCCCCAAGTATCAGATGAATCCCTAGTCCTTCTATTTCTCACATTTTTTTTAACATCCACTCCCCTCATTTCTCACCCTCGCTGACCTCATCTCAGCTGGCACCTTTCACGTCCTGGCTACAGCAATGGTCTCCATCTAGCTCAATATGGACACACTTTTGTCTCCATCTCCCACACCACAGCTGAAATTATTTCCCTCCGGCACAGACTCGATCATGCTTCTCTCCCGACCAAAGTAGTCATTTTCAAACTTTTTAGACAGTAAAATCAAAACTTTTATATTGGAGAGACTTTAATATAGTCACTATGTAACACATGTTGCAGAAAGTTAAAAAAATTATTTCATGGAAAATAAACATTATTTCTTTATTTTAGGAGTAATCCTTGAAATATTTCTGTTACCAAAAAGAAAAAAAACCACTATAAGGAAAACACTGGCGTGTCTACTAAGATACTAGTGTGTCTTCTAAGGTTCAAGTACCTTAAATTGGCATTCAGTGCTCTGCAAGCTCTTACTAGCCTACTTCCAGACCTGTCTTTGCCATTCTTAGCTCTTCAGCCTGCACACCACGCGAGAGATGCGGCAGTGCGTGTCCCCAAAGTGCGCTGTGTTCTCTCACATCTTTGCTCATGGCCTGCAAGTAGAACATCCTTCACCCTAAAACTCAGTACAAGTCTATTTTTTTTCCTTTGACACATTCTTATTTCATTTCTCACAAGGTTAGTATTTTTTTCAGTTTTATTGATATAATATATAATTCAACATATTCCTTATTGAATTTATTAGGGTGGCATTGGTTAATAAAATTACATAGCTTTCGGGTGTGCAATTTTATAATGCATCATCTCTATATTGTACTGTGTGTTCACCACCCCAAGCCATGTCTCTCTCCATCACCATTTATCCCCCCTCTACCCTCTCCTGCCTCCCCGCACCCCCCTTTCAATCTGGTCATGAGCATACCATTGTCTGTCTATAAGGGTGTTTTGTTTTGTGGGGTTTTGGTTTGTTTTGTTTTTTGTCAGAGGGGAAAAGATGGGGGCAGGGTGAAAAACGTGAAGGGATTAAGACATATAACATTATATTAACATATAACAACATAATTATTGACATGTAATAACACAATGATATCACTAGTATGTGGAAATAAAAATACTCCACTCACAGTAACAGAGAGGATTGGTAGTTGCCAGAGGCTGGGTATGAGGACTGGGGGGAAAGAATAAAGGTGGTCCAATGGTTCTATTTTCAAATAAGTTTTAGGGATGCAACGTACAGCATAGTACTATAGTTAACAATACTGCATTGTATGTGAAAGTTGCCAAGAGAGTAAATCTTAAAAGTCCTCATCACAAGAAAACAAAATTATAACCATGCGACGTGATGGCTGTTGACTAAGTTTATTGGTACAAGTTGTTATGAAAGCTCGTCACCCTCTCCCAGGCATTTTCATCTCATTTTGAACATAGCTCTCCTATAGCACTTATCATATTGTATTACGCATACTGTGTTCTTGTTCGTACATGGAAAGTGCTTAACACATTTTTTTGGCATTTACATATCATTGCATTTAATTTTTAATAATCAAGCGCTCTATTATTCTTCAAAGAATGAGTACTTTTGAGTAAATGTTGAAGTCTGCTAAAGCAAGTCTTTCATTATTCTTTTAAAATTTTCTTAGCAAATCTTACACACTTACTTTTCTTTAAGAGCTTCCAAAGAAATTGAGATTCTGTTTGTAGGTTCCTTAAAGACTCACAGCTTGTGGACATTTTCATATTTTCCCTGTCCAGTAACATTCTATTTATCTATCTATCATCTGTCTGTCAGCTATCTATATATAGACATGTTTTATGTCCTCAAAAATATATATTTTTTAATTTATCTTTATTGTTGAAAGTATTACAGGTGTCCCATCCCCCCCCCCATTGGCCCCCTCCACTTCGCTCCCACTCCCTCCCCAGGCCTTCACCCCGTCATTGTCTGTGTCCATGGGTTATGCATATATGCATATAAGTTCTTTGGTTAATCTCTTCCCACCCTCCGCCCTCCTTCCCTCTTTGCTCTGAGATATGATCATCTGTTGCATGCGTCAATGTCTCTGGATCTATTTGGCTTGTCAGGTTCTTTTGTTCATTAGCTTCTTCTTAAAGAAGACCCTTCAACTTTTCCTGTAGTGCTGGTCTGGTGGTGATGAACTCCTTTAGCTTTTTCTTACCTGTGAAGCTCTTTATCTGACCTTCAATTCTAAATGATAGCTTTGCTGGGTAGAGCAATCTTGGTTGTAGTTCCATGTTTTTCATCCCTTTGAATATTTCTTGCCACTCCCTTCTGGCCTTCAAGGCTTCTGTTGAGGAATCAGCTGACAGTTGTATGGGTGCTCCCTTGTAGGTAACTAATTGCTTTTTTCTTGCTGCTTTTAAGATTCTCTCTTTGTCTTCAACCTTTGGCATTTTAATTATGATGTGTCTTGCTGTGGGCCTCTTTGGGTTCCTCTTGTTTGGGACCCTCTGTGCTTCCTGGACTTGTAAGTCTATTTCTTTCCCCAGGTAGGGGAAGTTTTCTGTAATTACTTTTTCAAATAGGTTTTCAATTTCTTGGTCTGTTTCTTCCCCTTCTGGCACCCCAATAATACAAATGTTGGGCCTCTTGAAGTTGTCCCAGAGGCTCCTTATACTATCTTCATATTTCTGGATTCTTTTTTCTTTTTGCTCTTCTGGTTGGGTGTTTTTTGTTTCCTCATGTTCCAAATTGCTGATTTGATTCTCAGCGTCCTCTACGCTACTGTTGATTCCATGTAAATTATTCTTCATTTCAGTTCGTGTAGCCTTCATTTCAAATTGATGCTTTATTATTTTATCGATTTTCTCAGTTATTTCCCTAATAGTCTGCCTAAACATCCTTATAAACAAAATTCTGAACTCTCTATCTGTTAGCTTGCTTGGATCTATTTCATTTAATTCCTCTTCTAGAGATTTCTTCTGTTTTTTTCCTATGTGACGTGTTCCTTTGCCTCCACATTTTGGCTGCTTCCAGGTGTTTGTTTCTATGTATTAGGTAGAGCTGCTATGTCTTCTGGAATTTGTAGAGTGGCTTTGTGTAGTAGGTGTCCTCTAGGGTCCAGTGGCTTAGTATCCCAGTCACCTGAGCTGGGCCTTCTAGGTGCTCCCCTGTGTGGGCTGTGTGCACTGTCCTGTTGTAGTTGAGCCTTGGTTGCTGTTGGCGTCCCTGGAAGGAATTGACCCCCAGGCCAATCAGCTGTGAGGACCAGCTGCAACTACAGCCAAAAAGCTGCTGTGCTAGAGACACCCCTATGGAGCAGGATTTACTTCAGTGGGGCTTTGATATTCACCAAGTGCGCCCCTTGAGTGTCACTCGTGGATGTGGTGGGGCTGTAATCCAGCGTGGTCGAGTCTGACCACCAGGTGCACTGTCTCTGGGGCCTCCCGGGAGGTGCAAAGTCAGCCTGTGCCAGTGCCTTGCCCAGGGCCACCCAGCATGAGCTACACAGCAAACTGTAGTTGGCTGCTCCTTGTGCCGGGCTTGGAGGTGCCCAGGAGAGGCCAAGCTATGAGCCAATACAGGCTGCTGCTAGTGCCAGGCCTGGGGCCGCTTATCAAGCTGTATGGGGCAGCTGCTGCTTGTTTGAGAGATTTTAGGAAAGTCCTAAGCATGAGGCTCGAGAGGCCACTTGCACAGAAAAGCCCCTGGAAATGGCCTGGATGAGCTGCAGGTGGGGAGGGGCGGGGCCTCCGGGAGTCACGGGGCGGGGCCAAAGGTGGGTCAGGTGCTGGCGACTCAAACATGGCGCCTGCCCGCGGCTGTGTGCGGGGAGGACTCGCCACAGGAGCCATGGCCTCCGCCAGCCCTTCTGCCTGGAGGAAGCCGCCCCTCCACCTCTTGCCCGGATCTCAGGCAGGTTAGTTCCCCCCGAGTGTCCCGGGTCCTTTCAGGCTGCTCCCGGCGCTGGGCTCAGAGGGAGCGTCCGAGTGAGTCCGCGCCGGGCCCTTTAGAGGAGCTGCTGGGGCTGCAGCCTCCGCGACCCTCAGGGACAGTCCCTGCTGGTTTCACAGCCCTAGGTTGTTGGGACGTCTCTTCCTGGCCTGGAGCCCTGGGCTGGGCGCCTGCTGTGGGGCTGGGAGCCTGCTGTGGGGCTGGGACCCCTCCCTCCTCTGGGAAACCTCTGCTGCCGAGATGCCCTCCCGGGTTTACCCGCGGCACCGGGTGTGGGCCTGCAGCCTAGTCTCAGAGATTCAGCCCCGACCCGCCCGCGTCTGCGCCCCTCCTCCTGGTCTCGGTTCTTCTTCAGGTCCCTGGTTGTGGGGCTTCTGTTCAGCCAGATCTCAGGAGGCTCTGAGTGATGGTGGTTCTGTATTTAGTTGTAATTTTGATGAGGTTGCGGGAGGCGGCGGGGGCAGCTGTTCCCTATGTGCCATTTTGTTTCTCCCTCATAATTTTCTTTATATGGCTTTTCTTTCTGTAGCTTTCTTCTCTAATTATTTCAAAAATTTTATAGTGTTTTGTTATTGTGATTGAGAGAGAGAAAGAGATAGCCAAAACCCCAATGATTAGACATTTTTTCAGTAAAAAAATCAATAGCCTGTTTTAATAATAGTAATTTTAATAATAATAATTACCAGGTTGAAATGAAAGGGAGAAATCTCAACCACAAAAATGGTCAAGGCGCTAGAGTAATAAGTTACCCAGGAACTTATTATATAATATAACCTAATTACGGAAATGCATTACATAATATATATTATATTACATATTATAAAATATATATAGTGCTGTACATAACCTAATTATGGAAATCATGAAGGATTTCTTTATCTACAGGAACATGATCAATTTTACATGTGCTCTAATTTCATATATATATGAATTACTCAATATGCTATTTTTCTTCGGTTAATTCCTAATATCACTTGATCACCTTGGTCATTTTTTTGCCAATTCATTTAACAAGCGCTTATTGTGCCCCAATGTGTGTTCCAGGCACTGTGATGATTTCCAGGGAGTTTTTACTATCCAGAACCGTCCTAGTTGTGAAAGAACAAAATTGGAACTAGCTTAGACTAAACTAGTTAGCAACTGAGTCTTTTATGTAGAAAAGACAAAGGTGTAACTTCACAGCATGGACCGTTAAAGCCAAGCAGTCAAAACATGATGAGATCTGTCTGTGTCAAACTCTTGACGCCACAGTTTCACTTCCATCTTCGAGCCAGGGATTATTTTTCTCACAGCGCCTTCCCCTCGGTGGGAAATGTGGCCCTCAGCTGTGTGCGTGCCTTTCTATCACACGGAGACTGATTTTCTGGGTCCAGGTCACAAAAAACTCAGTGAGCTGCTCTGATTGGTCCAAGTTGGGTTAATTTCCACACCTCAGCCAACCCAGCTCTGTGTGTAGGAAAAATCTGCTAAGGGGTTGACAATTTTCATTCAAATCACGTGACTGGAATGGGAGAAAATGGTAATTTCCATGGCAAGGAGCTTTCCAGTAAAGAGGGCAGATAGGCAGGCATGTAGAATAATAATTCTCCTGCAAGTGCCAACACTTTGGGGAGCTCCTTCGCTTCGGGGTGATCGCCATAAAATGGAAATACTAAACTATTTCTAGAGTCCTGTATAGTGTACATGATAGCTGCTTGATCCTAACTCCAACTCTTTGAAATGAGTAGGAGAAGCGTTATGCCCTTCATCATGGAGAAACTGAAGCACAGTAAAGATAAGTGACTGTCATAGCAGAGTGGGCCACACGAGTTGAAGTTTCTTTCTTTTGCCCAACTCTCCAACTCTGATGTATGTTCTGTGATAAAGAGATACGTGTGTCAGAGAAACGCAAGTCGTTCCCCTTAAAAATATTAGTCCACTTTTCCAGGAAAATAGTGTTTTATGAATTAGAATCACAAATACACCAAAGTCATCTGTTTATAGATAGACCCTGGCCCCTGGAAAGTTGTGAAGTCCGTGTATGTCAGGCATTTAAATCAAAGCCCTGGGGATAAGCAACTACTCTTTGTCCGTATTTTGTTTTCAGAGAACATTCAGTACTTAGAAATCCCATGATTGCTCTTATCAGAGAAGGTCTTTCAAACCTGTGGGGTAAAAGGAGGCGGAAGAATATGCTCTGAGCCTCCTTTTTGTTCTATCCATGTCCCAAGACACGTCCTCAGAAGGAATGAGTTTCAAAAAATATGCTACAGGAAAGGCTGATGAGTAATTAGAAGGTGTTCATTTTTATTTTTATTCATATATATTTTGCCTAAGGACAAATATATATGTGGTCTTTGCACTTAGTTAATGTTCTGTAAAATATAACATTATATGTATGTGTGTGTGTGCGTGTGTGTATAGGGTAGCCTCAAAAAATGTATGCAGACACTATGAATAGTTATAAGGGCCGTGGTTATTACAATTCATTTCATTTTCAAAAGTGAGCTATCAGCTGTTAAAGTGTATATACACTTTTTTGGGACACCCTGTATGTGTGTGTGTGTGTGTGTGTGTGTGTGTGTGTGTGTGTGTGTAAAGAGAGAGAGAGATGTGATTTAGGAAGTGAGGGGTAACAAAACAATTTGACTAAAAATGGGTGTGATTTTATTATCTGAGCCTGCCAAAAATTCACCAAAGAAAGATTATTTAATAGTCTCTGTGGTTACATTTCTTTTGTAAATTGGAAGTTGTGTTCTACTCCATCATAGGAGATGTTGTGAACCCTAATTGATGGGTATTTATAAAATATTTCCACACCGAGATGAAATGACAAAAAGCTGAGATGGATTAATGGGCAGATGCCTGAGTGACAGTGTGAAGATATGAAAATATAAGTAAGCCAAGCCTTATTGATTAATTGAACACTGCTTATTTCCTGGGCATTCACAGTGTTGATAGAGAGAAAATTAAATAGCCCTGTCCTCCAGCAGCTCATGGTACAGAAAGGTTTTGGATTTTCATTTTGTTTGACAATAAAACTTAATATTTATTTTTTTAAACCTGAATACCGTGCAATTTCCTAGAACTTATTTTGTTTTGCTATGTAAGAAACTAGCTTGGATATAAAAATGAAATTAAGTTGGCTATGAGATAATTTCTTAAATAAACTTCATCAGAGTCCAGCCTTTAGAAGTTAGAGTTTTATGAGTGTCATGTAATTAATCAGGAGCCACCTGTTGTCTGACCTTGCTTCATACACTTTACAGAGACAATCCTCACATTAAACCCCTGTCATTCAAATAAAATAAGATGATTGGCCCTCTACGTCTCCAAAGAGGTAATGAAGTTAAAATGGGGTCGTTATGATGGGCTCTAATCCAGTCTGACTGGTGTCCTTAGGAAAAGAGAAAATTAGCACGGGTGGGTTAAGAGGGGAGGCCGTGTCAGGACACAGGGAGAAGTCAGGCATTTACAAGGCAAGCAGAGGCCTTAGGGGAAACCAACCCTGCTGACCCCTTGATCTCGGAACTCTAGCCTCCAGAATTGCAAGGAAATAAATTCTGTTGTTTAAGCCACCCAGTGTGCACCTCCTTATGGCAGCCCTAACAAACTAATGCAGCAACAGTATCTAAAGTGAAAGATATAGGAATTTGAAATATTACACTATATACTATAATATAATATAGTATCAACGTAAAGGGTATGCAAATAGACTTACAGTTGTTTGTATGGGAAAAGACAAATAAAACAAATATTTGTTAATGATTGTATTATTTATTTGTGTTATTTGTCTTTGTCCATACAAACACCTGTAAACCTACTTTGCCCACCCCAGTATAACAAATTATTCACCTATATAGAGCTAGCATGAGATTAATATTATTGTTAACATTAGTATTATAATTAGTATTGTTAAGCACTACCAAAGGTTTGTGAAAGAAATAATTGCTCCAAAGCAAAAACAATGAGCTTATGGTAATTCTTTTAAGCAAAGGGGAATTTAATTGTGTCCCTGGAAGCTTTAGGTTTAGATCACCTTCAATGTAGAAAGCATCATATTCTTTATCACCAATTGCCCCTTTTTCCTAGTGGAAGAATCCTGAATCTGATGAGTAAAAATAACTTCTGAAAATGTTTTCTGCTGAAATGTGTTTCTGAAGATATTGTTGCCTCTGAGACGCAGTGAGTGTCATGACGTATGTGCTGGTCAGCACTCCCAAAAGTGCCAGATCTGTGTGTGATTTTATTTCACTCATACTTCAGGGTAGGAATGTAAGGAATGCATGGAATCCCAGCAATGAGCCAGCTCAATAGTTGGTATCAGATTTGGAAGGAGAACAATTATTTAGCTCCTCTTCAGACTCCCTGGAAAATCCAAGATAACATTCCCATCAAACAGTCCGAACAAGCATATTTGCAAGAACAGGGTTTGCACGTGACATATAATTATCCAAGAAGAATGGGTTTTTTTAAATGATATTTTCTCCCAGATTGAAATAATGGCAGACTTTTTTTTTTTACTCATGTAGGAAATTGGGTTAATAGATAGAATTGTATTGGTTTTGTACTTCTCTCCCAGCAGCTCCTATGGGACCTTTGGATTTGGATCCAATATATCATGGCTTCACTCTGTGCACAGGTTTGAGTCACAGTGTTACCAAGCAGATTTTACACCAAACTGAACCAATACTGATTCTGCTGGGAAGTCTTTGAGTTGAAATCTTTCTTCTAGAACATCGGGACATGGTCTGAGATGTTGCCTCTGGTTTTTGTTGTTGTTTCGTTTGTTTGTTTTTCTGGCTTAGTGCATTTTGTTTTTAAACGTTGTTTCTTCTAGAGAGAGAAAGAAATTGCCCCATATGGATGGAGTCCTCACCTAGCCTGAGGCTGGTTTAAGAAGTGGGGCTGGGCTCTCCCTGATGATCCACTTAACTCTTAGGCAATGTCGTCAGTTTCTCCATTAGCTGAGCAGTAAATCTGATTATTTCTTTGCCAAAGATAAAGGATGTTCTTTAAAACCGATGAAATCTCTTCCATTTAGTGTTCAGTCCCTTCTGTTTTGCTTTATTTAAGGCTACTTTGTCACCGTTTTTGGTGTTTACTTTTAAAAATTCAGAGTAGGCAAAATAGATCACAATAAACCATCCATTCAGTAAATGCATTGCAGGGCTGTTTGTAAAATCCGCATCACTTATCACTTACCTCACGGTCCCTAGTGGCTCCCCTGTGATACAGAGGTTTTCTTGTTCACAGTTTTCCCATCTGCTGTTCACTGCCCCTCCTTGTGAGCCCTTGGTCCCCAGAGAGTCCTGCAGGGAAACTTCATCTCCTGGGTCAGCAGGACAGCCTGCTGAGGGGAGCAGGGGGCAGAGTCAGGCAAGGGAGCTCTGGTTCTGTTCTCAGCGCCACCACTTTTTCGTTGAGCCTCCATTTTTTCTTCTTTTTATTTACTTTTATTTATTTATTTTTACTAAAATAGTAACAAAAATATTGCCATTAATACTTCAGTAGCATTGGGGGAAGAGATATTATCAAATGAGATACTCCCAAAGAAAGCAATTTGAAAACCATTCAATGCTATGGAAACAGAAGGCCCTACTATTATAAACACCTCAACACAATCAGGGGTGTGTATGTTGGGGGGAACCATGTGACAAACTAAATAAAAGAAATCAAGAAACTAATCTTTTTTTAAAATGTTTAAATGTATCTTTATTGTTGAAAGTATTACAGATGTCCCTCTTTTTCCCCCTTCAACCCCCACCCCCTGTTACCCCCAACCAGGCCTTCTCCACACTACCGTCTGTCCATGGGTTATGCATTTATGCATATCAGTTCTGTGGTTAATCTCTCCCCACCCACCCACTTACCCCCGCCTTCCCTCTGAGATTCCACAGCCTGCTCCATGCTTCTGAGTCTCTGGATCTATTTTGTTTCACACTTTATTTTGTTCAGTAGATCCCACATATGAGTGAGATCATGTGATACTTGTCTTTCTCTGACTGGCTTATTTCACTTTGCATAATACTTGTTAGGCCATTAGTTATTATGAGATCCTTGAGCTTTATGCCTCCGTTTGCTAGAAAAAATATTTGTTAGTTTGAGAGTCTTTCCATTTTGGTTTTATTACCTATATAGTCATTGATACAAATAAAAGATAGTTTTAATAGCAATAACTACGTTTACTGACATAGTAACTTTTGTCATGATAGTCCACTTATTTTTCAAAAGGATTGACCAATTTAAAATAAAGAACACAAAAGGGATAAGGCTGGTGAAAGAGTAATAAAATAGAAATAAGGAACAGGAACCTGAAATAACAGAGAAGACAGACATACACCTTAGTGTCACGAGATTTTCTTCTAAGTCTTAGGCAATGTTCCAATAGCCCTGGAGTAGGAGTTGGACATCCTGTTTCTTATCCTAGCTTACCTACCAGGTGGTGTGCACACTAAGACTTATACTTATTTTATTACTTAATTTATTCTACCTGTGACATTTGCCCCTGAATAAATGAGCCAGTTCTCTTTAAATTCCACACTCTAAGGCTTCCCCTGGTAGATTCTTCCGACTTGTTTCATTTTAACACCAACCAAAAACTATTTCAGGGAAAGCTGATTTGCTTTAGGTTTCCTTTTTTTGAACAGAAAATAAACACACAAACAATATTATATTTAAATGCTTCTCTGGAGCCATTTTATCTGTAAATATTTGGTGGGGAAAATAATAAATTGATTTCAGGTAGTGTGCTATATTTTCTAACTTTCTTTATTTTTTTAATACACACATATTTATATGTATACACATATGTATGTATAGGTTATTTTCTTTTCTAATGTAAATCTTAAACAGGACCATGATTCTATTCTTACTATTAATGTCCCCAAAGGTACAATGACATTTATATGTGGCAATAGAAATAGAAACAATGCCATAATGAGAGGGCCATGAGATTTATAAATCAAAACAACAAAAACAATAGTTATCCAAGAGGTTCTAAGTAAGGAAAAGTTGAGTTGCCATCAACAATTAAATTGGATTCTAGTAAAATACGCAGTAATATACTCCAGAAATTTAAGAATATTTATTATATTTGCATGAACTGGAAAAAAATGTTATCCTTCATTCTTCTTGAGACATCATAGGTCATCTACTTAATCAGCTTATTGCATAAGTACATGAAACTGGTCCCAAAGACTCGTCCACAATTTCAGTGAGGGCTGTTTACCCTTTTCTTCCCCTTCAAATCCACACACAGAACACACACCAAAACATAAATATACCTTCCCATCCAGCTCTGCCAAAATCACCATCAGCTCCATCCCATTAAAAAGCTAGCCAGTTATGAAAGCAATAAGTCAGGCTCTTCTTTTGGAGCTGTTGAGACAAAAGAAGCTATGTGTTAAATAACGTGTCACACTTGTTTACTGTTTGAAGATGGAGTGTGTCGGCTTTATCTTGGTGACTGGTGACGATGTGGAGATTTCATTTCTGAAATAGTGCTGGTTGGAATTCAGGAAAGCAACCTCAGCTGCCTGCAAACTGGAAAATCCTGCCATGTTAAATGGCCAAAATGCAAGCATAGTAATTTTTTCTTCCAGCTGAATGATCACTTTCTGTAAAAGCAGGAAATGTACATGGTTCAGATTATTAATAATGATTTTAGCACCAGCATACTAAGCACAGTGAGAAACCAGCAATCAGAACTCCTGGGCTCAGCGGAGAACACATGTGATGTGGTATTGCATGGCTTAGAAAGGAAAATCTTGAATGGATTTCGGAGGGTTCTTACAGTTCCTGGGATGTTCCCAAAAAGTTGATTTGCAATCCACATTTAAAAGTAACAAAATTAACTTTTCAATTTGAAAATGTAAACCAAAATAATTCCATGTTCCCCCTGGGACTGTAGGCATTTTATATTAAAATTAAATGAAAGCTTGTATTCATCTTTAAAAACCATTCAAGATAGCAAGCTAACTGAGGAGAAAAAATAACAAAACAGGTTGTCAGAGAGAAAGTTGTAACTATGAACTCTCTCTAAAGCCAACATTGGACTATGGGAGCATTCGGGGCCTTTATCCTCCTTACTAGCAATTCAGTACTAAGAATACATTTTTTAATGTTTATTTCTACATAGCAGAATAAGCCATATGCTAACCACTTTGTATATCTCATGCCCTTTTCACCTGCAAAGTTAGAATTATCGAACATAGTGACATCCCAAATTCAGAATGGCAGAAGGAACACAAATAATTTTAAATCGCATTTTATATCTACTTAGCCTAATACTGTCATCGTGAGGTTTTGTTCTGTTTGTTTAAAAACTGAAGCCACGGTGACCTCCTAACCACTATATATAAGGGGTTGTATATTTATCTTTTAAAATGCTCTTCCTCTTTATATTGAGAATTACTGCACAGGGCAGAGGGTGAGTAATACAGGTAGGGTAGCAAGATTGTAGTTATTTGTTTAATGAGACCAGAGTAGCCTTTTGAAAACATGCCAGGTTTGGGGGCTGTGGCTTCTTTTTTGTTCCATTTTAGACTCGGGAGAATATATGAAAATAATGAAGCGCAGTCAGATCCGCCCCATTGGTATAGTTTACTGTATTAAGCTATGATTGGCATGTGGTGAAGACAGGCTTTTGAAGGCAGGAAGGTTAAACAGGAGACTTAAAGGGGGCGCCGCTTAATGAAGTCATATGTTAGGCGTTTCCACACAGTATTAGCAAATGAGATAGCCCATAAAACAGTTGGGAAGATCCAGCTTGTGCATTTGAAAAGGTGTTGCAAACTGTAAAGCACTGTGCGTATCTGTCGCTGTTAGCAACTTTCAACTTGCTCTTCTCGAAGTGATGAAATTATTTCCTGGTAGAGCATGGATTTATCTCTGTAGCAGAATCCACTATATATTTAGGATAGAAGAGGCTACAGTTTTATAACTTGCCACGAAATGTCACAGGCTGATTTGCATTTTTGGTGATTCTATACATTCATCACTGAGTAACCTTCAGTTTTCCAAATAAAGATTAAAGGTAGCGCTGCTGACATTTGTAATCATCCACAGAAAGGGAATGATTTAAATTCTTCACAGTTGGCGCGATATCAGGGAAAATAATTATATACATAGTTTTCATTTTAAGAAGCTTTGAGCGTGTTTGTGGACAGTGAGAAGCAAACATTATTTTGCATGTAGAATTAACCATAAACTTTCCATATCACAATCCCAAATTCTCCAAATGACTGGAGGGCTTTTCAGACCCCGTCTGCTAAGGATTGAGAGATTCATTAAATGAAAGTAATGTTATGTTATGTGTAATATACAAACTGAGCATATTGGAGCAGCCGGAATAGTGACCTTTCCAAACGGATAAATTAGATTTTATTTGCCTCAGAATATAATGTGGCTTAGTGCTTAAAAAATGATGACACGTGACATATTCTCCAATTTCTAGCCTCATAGCAGTTTACTTTATTATTTAAAAATGAGCTGCATCACTCATTTCTTCTTCAAACACCATCATTCAACCCAATATTCTCTGTAAATTCAGTGTGGACCAGGGCTTGAGATTTTTAGTGAGTGCTAAAGATATCTGAATGCTTGTCTAATGTTGCTTTAATAATAGTTTCAAGGGTTGGGCCGTGTTCAGTGAGAAACCTACAAGACAATCTGGTGCCAAATGGTCTTTGAACTTGGAGACAAGTAACATATGGAAGTACTCGCTCTGGGTGATATACATTCAGGCACAGACACCGCAGTCTTGGGGTCTCTTCTGGCTACCAAATGTAAATGCTTTCCCCCAAATTCAGATTTAAAAACTTGTTGTATAAAAACAGATGTTTTCAATTTATGAGATGCAAATGTTTTCTTTATTTTTATCCCTGCTTGCTAAGTATTTTTAAATTAATATCTTCTTATAAACCCCTGGGTTTGTAACTAATAATAGTACAAAAAACAAGTAATAATAGTAAATAATAGTAAAAACACTGATAAACCCACTAGTCATAATTGACCACACCACTTGTCATTATACTGAGATTTTTTTTTTTTCTGTCTCCTATATCTTCTTAATTTAGTTATACCAGATAAACACCGCTGCTGGGGGAAAATAAAATTAATTTCCTAAAGGCCTCTGGAATTAATTTTTATCTTTTTTATGGCAACATTATAGTGAAATAGGCGAATTCTTTTAGTCACCTAAGTCGGCTTCCTGAGGCCGCAGCTTTCCTCTCTGTGGGGCGGTGGAGGTCCAGATGCGAAGGGAGTGATGGCTTTGGACACTCCAGGTTACCTTCAGCTTTCGGAGGTGCCTCTGGACCTGCTCCCGGCTCCACTCACAGGAATATCCTGATCCCTAAGAGATGGGGGAACTCACTTTCTATCTGGTGTCTGTCCTGGCAGAGATGGAAGATTACTCCTGCTCCTGGTAGACGGAAAAGCTGTCTGTCACAGGTCCCACAGCTCTCAGACGCATCCTGTCGATTGCCCTCTGCCACGAGGCAGCAGGGGCTGGACATGTTCGCGGCGTCACTCGCTGACATCTGATTTGTTTTTCATTCATTTTGCCCGCTTCTTTAATTTGGGGTGACAGCCGCCTTTGGAGGCTTTGCACGCCCTGCCTCTCGGTCACCAGATGCTGTCATGTGGGGCGATCCCCCCCGGCTGTCTGCGGGCGCCCACAGTGCCTCCGCCCGGCAAGCTCGTCATGGCCTGACGGCTCCCTCTCCTTGCTTTTGCAGCTGGCGCCACCTACATCTTTGGGAAGAGCGGAGGCCTCATCCTCTACACCTGGCCGGCCAACGACAGGCCCAGCACGCGCTCGGACCGCCTGGCCGTGGGCTTCAGCACCACCGTGAAGGATGGCATCCTGGTTCGCATCGACAGCGCCCCGGGCCTCGGTGACTTCCTCCAGCTTCACATAGTGAGTGCCGGGCCTCCGCCTCCCTTCTCTTGTCCTCCTGGGGTCTGAGTTGGGGAGCCAGAGAAATGGAGCAGAACATTCTAGACAGACACGGCAGAGGGGCCGTGCGCTGATACAAACCGCCGACGTGTGTTGGGGCCCTGACCAAGGGCCGTCTGTGTGTTTAGCCTCATGCTCCCCTTCCATGTGGGCCATGATGCCTGAGGATGCTGCAGGGATAAAACATTCAACCCCTTCCCCTTCACGCTCCCTCCCTACCTGTGTGGTTTGGCCTGTTCAGGAAACTTCTTAGCAGACGGCTTGGGTGTAAATAAGATTTACCTGGTGCGGTTCTTCTTAACCTGGTATAAGCAGCAAAGCCAACTTGAATGTTCAGGATCTCTAGGCTGGGGGTCAGCGGAGTTTTTTTTTTTAAAGGGCCAGATAGTAAATATTTTGGTCTTTGGGGCTCATACCTTCTCTGTCTGAGCTACTCAGCTCTGCCGTGCTGATGGCAAAGCAGCTATAGGCAATATATTTTTTAAAAGGGTGTGTGACTGTATTCCAATAAAAACTGTATTTATGAAAACAGGCAGCTGGCTGTACTTCGGTGACCCTGCTCTAGGCTGAGAACTGCCTCATAGAGATGTGAAGAGCATGTGATCAACCCTGAGGCCAGGGTGGGTGGGACCGAAAGAAAACAGCTCAATGACCACATGCATGATGGGTGTGTGCATGTGTATAGTACATTCAACATTCTGCGTGTGTATATAAGCCCAGTCGGACGGCACCCCCAGCCATTGCAGATCATTAAGAACACAGAGCAATTCTAAGAAATTAAAATGATTTGGAGGAAAAATTACTTCGTTATGAGGATGGAAAATATTTTTATAGCAACAATTAACCCATTTTATCACCTGTGCAGTGTGCACTTAAGAAAGTAGGCTAACAGAGGATATGATTCTCATCCGTAAGTACCCAGAGTGCAGCCACCAGGAGCAAAGAGAGGAATTGTTCTCATTAGTTAGCAGCGACAAGGCTAGAAAGAATGGATTTAATTTGGAGCAATAAGAATTCAGTTTAAATAGCAGGGGGAAAAAAGCAGTTAAGAGGAAAGATCAACTGGGGATTGCCACCGACCTCCAAAAAGGAGGAAGAGAAACATTTACTGGGGATCTTCGCGTGCGAGTTTCGCTAATGCGCTGGTCCGCCAGGGCCAGTGGGGGGGCGGGGTTTTGTTGGTCTCCCCGGTGGAGGTGGCCGCCTGGCTGACACCACCCCGCAGCAAGCTCAGCCCTTGGGGCGGTGCCCATCCCCAGGCCCTGCTCTTCCAATATGTCTTGGAATTAGGAGCAGCATGAGGTGTGAGACTGGAGCTGGACTCCTGGCTGGTCTCTGTGAGCCAGAACAGGGCACGACTCCATTTAGGAGTTCAGGGAAGAGCCGGTTAGAATGATCACCTCACCCTCGAAATGTGGAAGAGGGGTCTGGAATAGAGTTGCGCACCTTGAGTGCTTTCTCAGATGCTCCAGGCGCCATGTGGTGCAATGAGCCTGAGCTTAAGCATCTTAAAAAGCCATGCCAAGGAGCACAGAGAACGACAGCCATCGTTAGTAGGGTTTATCTTTATTTGACCTGTAAGAACCACCATAATTTACAAAACTCGGTGAGATTTATGCTGCGTATAACTTAATGACTATTTCATGGCAGCTATAACCAGGCGATTATTACCAGCTCAGTCACTCTTTCCTGGTCATTTATCATCCTTTCTCGTTCAGTGTGACTTAGTAAGAAAGATATGATTTGGCGCAGCCATGAGCATCTTTTTGGGGAAAGGTAATGGGCTACCAGTCTGTCCATTTCTCCCGTTCGTGTTTTGTAGAGCATCTCTGCTTTTAAGAGAAATGCTTTCTCATTTTTTGACAGTTGATTTGCAATGGGTGCTGGTTTTATAAAATGGATGTGAGGATCCTGGGAACT
Source organism: Miniopterus natalensis (assembly GCF_054644295.1). Taxonomy (NCBI): domain Eukaryota; kingdom Metazoa; phylum Chordata; class Mammalia; order Chiroptera; family Miniopteridae; genus Miniopterus; species Miniopterus natalensis. The sequence continues at coordinate 17,126,107 of NC_142081.1, read as the reverse complement.
TCCAGGAGGAGCCATACATTCCATTTTAACATTTTAAAAGCAAATATACAAGAAATTTTACTTCAAAATGTATAATAAGTACCCCCTTGGGTACTGTGGACTTATCCCAGTGATGCTCTCATTGCCTAAACATTTTAGAAAATCCAAACAGGTTGTCCTTCAGAGCTTAGGGCAGAAAAGTATTCATCTGGTGTTTTTTAGAGAAAAGACCCTGTGATGTGGAGAAATTGCATTGCTTTGGAATGAACCTGAAATGTTCATGGCCACCTCGAGCATGGGGCCGTTTCATTGGTCTAGTAAGTTTTAATCAATTTTTAATAACCTAATGGATCATAAAAACTGTGTGGGACTGTATTCCAATGAATAGTTATAAGAAACAGGCTGCAGATTCTACTTTGGTGACCTCTGCCTTAGGCTGCAAACTTCCTCATGAAGATGTAAAGAACCTGTGAGAGACACTGAGTCCAGAGTGGGAGGGCAAAGAGAGAGTTCCTGACCACACTCAGGAGTTAAGGGATCCAGCTGGAAGAGCAAGACTTGACTACAAAACCAAACTCTTGTTTTGGACATTTATATAGATGCATCAGGAAGGTGAAGCCATAAATACATACCAAGATACTTTTATATTGCTTTTACAATCTGTAAAACGTGGATTTGTTTATCAAACGCAGTTTGTTCCCTTGCAGTAAAGACAATTACTCCAAAGGAAAGAATTTAAAGGCTGTTAATGAAAGCAGAAAGGGTTGGGCAGGAGGTGAAAGATTTCATTCCCCCTTGCAGTTCTCCTAGGAGAAGAGAAATCCACTGGGGGAAAACAAAGAAAAAGGAATGGCCCGCATGAAGAGGAGATGAAAGCAGGGCAAACCCGGGGAACAGGGAGAAAAGAAGGCAGTGGGCCCAGGGAAGGGAGCACAAACTGCCTACAGACGTGTGCAGCAAGGGGCACATGTGGGCCAAGCTGCATTCGACCAGCGTGGGTCTCAGGGGTGAAAACAACCAAGAGCACTGTCATGTGACTTCTGGTTGGTTGTCAAGCCAATAAGTTGCTCAAAAACAAAATATTAACTCTGAAATTAGCAAGTTTGTGTGTGTGTGAGAGAGTAGGGAAAATTTGAGAGTTGGTGGTTTGTGAAGGCAGTTCCTAGGAATTCCTGAAGTGTTTTGAGTAGCAGTGTCAGTGGAATAAGTCCCGGTTACGCCCAAGTTAGCTCATTTGAAGGAAGAGAAAATGCTGTTCCAGGGACACCAGGGAGCCTGACCCTGAGCTGAGCACCCTGATGAGACCTGCCTGCCCTGGAGGCCCCCCGAGCAGGAATGGCAAACAGGCGTCACCTTGCCTGGCAGTGCCTCACTCTCAGTGCCTCACTCTCTCACCTCCTGCTTTACACTGGAAAGGTTTGTGAGGGCAGCAGGCAGATCCAGCAGGTTGGAGTTCTGGCTTCCACGGGCCACAGCGGCCACCTGTGCAGAAATGGGACTTTGTGGATAGACATACGCTGCCCATTGGTTACACTTGCTCTGGGCTACACACTAGCTTCCCTTTCATACTTGAACTTGCTCATTTCTTTTCCTTTTCATCCTGAAATCCCCACACATTAAAGCCTCTTTAGGAAAATAGATAACTTGTTAAGCCCATATTCCACTGGAGGCCCTCGAATCATGACTGATTGGTTCAAGTGGTCAATTTTTTTATATGATCCTTCTCACGCCAGGCTGAGGTCTCCGGCTCTAACAGAATTTGAGTCTTTGGAGAGGTAGGGAAAAAGAAAGAGAAATGAACATGACTAATTTGGGGACATACGATATTTTGGGGAATGACAGGAATACATGGAGAAAGCCTGGGTAGAATGAAGGCCTTCTTGCCCTAAGGTAAATAATTGGTGTGGAAGGGTGGCGGAGGGGGAGCGAGACAAAATTGAGTAGCGATGATGTTAATGAAATCACAGATAAAACATGTTTGACAGAGGCAAAGAGATATTTGTTGAAATACGTGTGCATGAAATGAAATTCTGTGGGGGCAGGGTACCTTAAGGCAGAGGGAGTTTTAAAAATTAGTACTTCAACTGTAGGTTTCCACCACTGAAACCTACTGTTGAGAAACTAACCTGGTCAGCATTTGGAGAGCGCCTGCTATTGCCCGCCGCTGACATCTGCTCCCCGAGTCCCACGGAGACTATGCGGCTGCTGTCCTGTCACACTCACCTGAATTTCTACGAGAGGGAAAGAGCTGAAGACCAGGGAAAGGACTGCCACAGAGGGCCAGCTATCGCTGCCTTGAAACTCTGGGCAGCCTCCCTTCACCACTCACAGAACAGAAGGGTGGGGAGAACGGAGCGACCATTAGCCTTTCTTTATGTAGTTACTGCAGACTGTAAAAAAGGCATCCTGTTAATTTCTCTCTCCCGGTGTGTCATTTACAGTAAACCCTCTTGGATTCATTTTTTTAAATTATGAGCCTTTCAGGAACAGTGAAAATGTATGTGTCAGGGCACCTGTTTTGTTTGACCAGAATCTATAACCTTCCCCAATGGTTTCCCTCCAAACTTACAATGTAGATACATAAAACCAGGTAGGAAGACACAACGGATGCTGCCCAGCCTGACTGCCCTGCCCTTGCTTAATGGCAAATGGTTCTCCTTCCCAAACTGCACCCCCCAAAGAGGCTGGTAGTATCCTCTCAGTGTCATGTTCAGGGAAATCGGATAGTTATTAAGCTTGGTTTGTATAGTATCGTTTCTCCATAATTTATAGCATTTGAAGAGTCAGCTGAAGAGTAAGGGGAGCAGACCTGAAAATGATAAATGGTCTGTTTATCACACCCGTTGCATCTGTTAATCGCTGGCTTGGAAGCTTCACTGGGCCCTCTCTGGGGGGCTATTTATGGTGAACCATCACCTGCTGGGTTCGTCTTCAAGGTGAAGTGGCTGGTAGCTTAGATTTGTCTCTGCATTTGGCCAGGGACAGTACTGGGTTTGACTCAGACACTGGATTTGGGGGAATCTGTGGAAGTGTGCAGAGGAATGTTGGGGTTTCTGAGATTGATGAAGCAAGTGGAGGGGGAAAGAGCGAGGAAAGCAAAAGGTGTCCACAGACACAACTTCGTTTCCCACGGAGGGCTGCGCAACAGGTAGGCTCTGTGTTTCCCTTCAGCGCTCTGTTCTTAGTGAGAAGGGCTTCTTTGGGTTTCCGGGGCTTAGGAGCTTTTCCAGATCACTAGGCACTTCTGTGGAGAGGGCCTGCGAGGGATTCTATCCGCAGCTCCCAGCTTAGCCCTCGGTCCCGCTGAGCTGGAGACGGTGGGAGGGGGCTGCGGAAGCGGGGACTGGAGGGAGACATGGCCTATGTAAGCTGCACCCAGGGCCTTCGCGTGCGTTTTCTCAGATCTCTTTTATTCCCAAGATATTTCTATCTAAATCTGTTTACTTTGACTCCACACTTGGTTCTGAGAGACAGCCTGCCATAGTGGGGAAAATGTACTTAATTTGAACTAGAAAGATTTGGATTTGAGTGTCATTTCTGTCAGTATCCAGTTAGTTATTTGGCTGGGAGCAAGCCTCCCCGCCTCTTTTTTTAAATGGGCACAAAAAATCTTATGTTACAGGGTTTTCTGGGGGTTTGAGTGAAATAAAGTACTGAGAAGTTGTTTGTTATCACCAAAGGACTGCGCACATGCAGAAAGGTAGTTTGCTTGATGAAACGTCCGGAAGATGATGACTTCGTCAGAGCAAAAAGTTAGTGAAAGGAAGCATATGTTTTAAAATTGGAAGTAGAATCTCACTTTCAGTAATTTTAAAAGTCTGTTGGGACGGTTTCTGCAAACAAATTCCTATTTCATCTGATCAGAATCAAATTTTTCTGGATTAATCAGCTCCACCACTGAGACTTTTGCAGTGTCCTGTTGGCACACAGTGAAGAACCAGTTCCGCCTGAGAGAGGCCCGGTTAGGGCGCAGGCTAAGGGGACTCTGCAGCTTCCCGCTGTGTCATTGTGGGACATTATGTCCCTATATACAGTGTCAAAGGTGATGCGTTGTGCCTCTGTTGCCCCTTGGCATAGTGCTCCACAGGGCTGTCTACTCTGCGGCAGGCGTGTACTCCACCTTGCCCTGGAGTTCCTTCTTCAATTGTATGAACTGTGGAAAGCAGCCCTTCTTTCCAAAAGGGAACGGGGGGCGGGGAGGAAGGAGAGCAGGAAGGGAAGAAACAGTACCAAGGAGCAGGGGCACCGGGAGAGCAGACCTCCCTCGGCAGGCTTGCCCTGAGAGTGTTTGGAGCCCACGGTGGGCCCCACATGAAGACATACAGGGCTTGGCCCTATACGTGGGCGTTATTAGAGCCCAGAGCCGTCACTGCTAGAGCCAAAGTCTTAATGTGGGTACAGCGGAGATGAGCAGCTGCAACCACCAAGTTAACTGGAAACCTAAGAGCACATATACAAATAGAAGCATTTCATAGATGTTGATTTCTCAAAATTGGAAAGAAAAATGAATGATACATTCAGTGAGCAGATGAAATATACAATAATGCCGTCATAAAAACAGAGTTGACAATGTGTTTAGAGAATAATTTATGGCTGATAGACACTTATGAGAAGCAGAGGACAAATGGCCATATCTTTGTCATTTATCACTTACACCCATGACCCTTTGACTATTAGCTGGCCATAGTCACGTTTCAGAATCTCAATGCACACAGAACATGAATTTTAAAAAATTAGGAGGAAGAGAATTTAGCTTCTGAGCATTATTCATTATCCGTAAATCGAGTGTTTTGGTTTTTTAAAATATGATTTTATTGATTGCATGGAGAGAGAGAAACATCAATGATGAGAGTCATTGATCGGCTGCCTCCTGCACGCCCCCTGCTGGGGATCGAGCCTGCAACCCGGGCATGTGCCCTGACCGGGAATCGAGCCTCCATCTCCTGGGTCCTAGGTCGATGCTCAGCCTCTGAGCCACACCGGCCAGACTAAATAAAGTGTTTTTTATGTGCCAGGCAAGGTGCTACATTTTGGAGATACTGTGATCAACCTTGGCTTACCTAGAGCTGACCAACTGGAAAGACCTCAGTAATTAAAATATGAGAAATTAGGGGTTTTTTTACACATTATGAGATGATGTATATACAACTCTTGCATACCTCCTGGCCTACAGCGAGCTTTCAATCATGGATTGCTTTAATATTATTGGTACTTTTCTTCAGTTAACAGTTCTTTCTAAGTCAAAGAAAGCAATATATTTTATTTCCTAAATAATGAATAAACCTTAGTCAGACCTCTGAGATTTTAACTTAGGTAATATAAAATTCTAGGAGGAATCAGGATGCTACAAATGTAAAGCGAGCCTCATGGTATCCTAGACGGTGACAGGTATCCAATAGCTGATAGTTCAGAGTAGCAGAAGCTTTTTAGACCAGCGAATTTAAAGAGCAGCACACAAGGCAAACTCCCGGCACCATCAAGTGAGCGCGGTGGCTCATGTGACTTAATGGCGCGCCTACCTTAACAGCGTCGGCTGGATGAATTATCTCATTGACCCACTGCTCACACTGTTGCTAGTCATTACTCCTGGGGTATTGTTCAGTGCAACAGGGCAAGAAATAACTCATTGACTCCCTGAAGCTGTAGATGATGGATTTTCAATCCCTGGCTGCATTCAGAAGGCACGGAAGCTCGCCGTATTGATGGGGGAATTCATTAGCCACCCACCCCATAGCATCATATGCTCAGGTCCCGGTGCTGTCACCACTGCTGTTTCATCTTGTTAGTGTTTCCTGGATAGATGGCAGAGGGAACTGTATACCTGCATTAGCTTCAAAGATAATGCTGACAGCCAGACCTGTCACTTTCTAGCCTGGGATGACACCTTTGGATCCTGGAATCACTTAAAGATATTTAGATAAGCCCTGTTGATGGACCAGGCTAACCTTCCTCAGAAAGTCAGTTTATACCCAGGATAAGAGGAGATGATTGGCAATTAAGTCTCATGTTCTATTTTTGATTCTTCAGTTAACCTTTTTTTTAATTTTTATTTTTTGTTAATCATCACCTGAGGATATTTTTTCCATTGATTTTTAGAGAGAGTGGAAGGGAGAGAGGGAGGAGGGGGAGAGAGGAGAGAGAGCGCGAGAAACATCGATATGAGAGAGACACACTGATTGGTTGCCTCCTGCAGGCACCCCAACAGGGGCTCAGGATCAAACTTGCAACCCAGGTATGTGCCCTTGACCAGAAATCAAACCTGGGACTCTCTAGTGCATAGGTCAATGCTCTAACCACTGAGCCACGCTGGCCATGGCAGTTAACTTCTTTTAATTCAGTTTATTTTTCTATTATGTTTTCTAGAAAATGGAAGGTAATTGAAGGGCATAGATGATTATTTCCTACAGTTAATTAGGACTTTATCTTTAGAGATCATTGCATTGCTATCATTACTATCACTTACGGCTAATACTGACGACAAAGAACCAGGTATGAGACACTGTATAAGACCTTTGCTTACGTCACCTTATTATGAGCTCACAACAGCTCAATGTGTGAGTCGCTATTTTTACCCTCACTTTGTAAATGAGGCAACTGATGTTTGATGACGCTAAAGAATTTTCTCAAGATAGCACTGCTAATACACTGCTGAGCAGGCCTTCAAATTTGGTTTTGAGTCTTAGTTACTTTCACACTCCTAATGAAGGTATCAGGGTAAAAAGTGTGGCAGTGATCATTTTAATTCAACAGAGATTTATGGGACAGCAGTCTATTTGGAGTTGTTGGAGATGTAAAGAAGTTTAACATAAAGGAGAGAAGTCCAAATTGTACATAAGACTTCATTTTAAGGCAGCATTGGCTATATACCAAGGAAAGTAAGAATATTATTGTTCATAGAGATTGAAGAAATGTTCATAGACAGGGCTGGTCAGATTTTGACTCTAGGACTGAAAGAAGGAACATGCCAGATGCAGATACCAGCAAGAGGATAACCTCAAGGGAAAGAGCTACAGGCTTATTCTCAATTTAGGGAGGTGTCCAGTTTGACCAGAATAAATAGCTTGATGGAAAGGCAGACAGTACAGAGTAGCAGAAAGCACATGTTTTACAAACAAGTGGTCTGTGATTCGAGATCTAGCTCTGCCCCCAACCAGCTCTATAACCTTGGATGCACTATCTGACTGCTCTGTAAATGGGACACAGTGATAATAACGCCACCTCGCAAGTCTGTGTGAAGTGAAATACATGTGAAAATGCTTAATGAGTATCTGGTGCACAGTCGCTGCCAAACTCATGGTAGTTACGATTTTAGGTTTGCTAATGTTATTTCTTCCCCGGTGCTTAAGGCCTGTAGAGAGGAAGACTTGAACTCCATCCTGAGAGATTGCTCCTGAAAGTCGTGGCATTGAAAGGTTTTGAGCAGAAGGTGAAATGCCCAAAGCTTAATTTTTAGGAAGACTACTTTGCTGGGTTGAAACAATGTCTTTCACTGGGTTCAAGGAAAATAGCGGGCTATGCTTTAAATGGTCCAGGAAAAAAATTAAGGACTTATTCAATGATGATTATAACAGAAAGCTGGTGAGGTGGAAACGAGAGGACATTTCAGAGCTAGAATCAGCAGGTAGTTCCCAGCTGGTTGGAAGGATAAGGGGGGGTTGGTAAGGAATGCCTGGAACAGGAAGGTTATGATTTCATTAACAACAATAAAACAGGGACATATTTTGAAATCACAACCACATATTTTAGGATAAGGTCAGAGTTTGACTTTGATGATGAAAAACATAAGGCATCCGGGAGTCAATCTGTAGAGATTTCCATCTGGAAACGTGTGATGAACTCGGAGGGGAGATACGGGCTAGAGGGAGGACCCGAAACTCGTCAGCCTGGCAGTGACAGTGCAAGCTCCGAGGATGGCTAAGATCTCCAGGGACGTAAAGGAGTGGGAATGTGGGGAATATATATGTAACTCTACAAGACGTTGAAAGAACGGGAGGAAGTTCAAAAGAAAAGGCTGGAGGGTCAGGGAAACCTAGGTAGTGAAGTTTTACAGAATCAAAGGGATTAAGAGAGGTTTGCAAGTACAGGTAGTTCCAGAGCTTTCTTCCCTCCTCATATCTTTTAATCACACCTCTTTTGTTTGAAATGAGTCTGTGGGGAGGTCTTCTTTGTCTTTATTGGTATTTAATGTGGCATATGCTCTCTGTCATTGCAGTCTTCTCGTCGGTCATTCTGCATTTCTTCCCTTCGTAGTTGTCACGGGTATTACTGACTCAGAGCCAGAAGACTCAGGTCTACTCCTAGCTCTGCCACCAGCTAGCAGTTGTCTTACGTAAACGGTGGGGGTATAGATACTATTCTGCCAACCTCATAGCACCATGGGGAAGATCAGAGAGAAAACGCATATGAATGTGCCCTGTTACCATCGGGAGGCCTCTGAGGTTAAGAAGCTTGCTTTCATAGTAGTATCCATATGCCTACCACCCAGCACAGCTCTTGGTGCCTAAGAGACTGAGGTTGGAGACCTAGAAATGAGGACCTAAGAGATGCTAAGGTGGTTGCAGGTTTCAACAGGAGGGTTAGCAACCAGGCAAATAGCAGATCAGAGCCAAAATGCGGATGGCCAGTTGCCGGAGCCCATGAACTGCTGTGGTCCTCAAGTGATGTTTTTATCTGGTGCATGTCCTCAGCCCTCGCACCTCATTCCCAGGAGCATCCCATTGGGGGAGGCAATTTGTCTTTAAGGTCATGCTACAGTTCTCTGAAGAACAAATGCTTTGGCCCCAGCGATCACCTTGTGCAGTGAGACATGCGATCCGATTACCCTCTTAATTATCTTAGCTTGGAGAGTTACAAATGTGACTAGTGGGCGCAAAATTATCCAGCTCTTTCTTAAATGCAAACTGCAGTGCTTAGGTTGCTAAACCCTTTTGGAAATGAACTCTACTGATCGACTTTTCATGGCTACAAACTCATTCTTACCTGATGGCACAGATGTTTTTGTACTCTCTTCTGTATTGCTGTCCAATTCCCTGTCCAGGCAGTGAGCTAGCCACTTTGTGCATGTCAACTTATATAGTCCTCGGGACACTGCCGAATTGGTGGGATTACCTCTGTTTCAGAGATGAAGAGCTAAGGCTCAGAGGATTAACCATTTGTTCCCAGGGTTAAAGGGGAGGAAGGACAGCTAAAATATTGGTATGTTTGATTCTAATGCCGTAGGTACTGCTTTCAATATTGAGGTCAGATGTGGTGATTTTAGCAGGACCTGTGATATTTTTTAATGGTAAGCAGAGGCAGAAGGATGGAGCACGGATTCTGGCTATGCATAAGTGGAGCTAAGTCACTTTCTCTTTTTATTCAATTCAGTTTTTTATTTTACATTACATGTTATTGCTTCCCAGTATTTGTTTCTGTCTCAACTGCATTAAGGTACCCAATTATGCCCAAACTTGCTTTCTTAAACACCCCTGTGAAAAATGGGCTTGGGAACCAAGCTGAGGATTTGAATGCAATATGGTGGGCCAAGAGGTTCAGAGGTAACTTTTGTTCCCAAATTTTAACAAAAATCCTTTCAAATGTAGTATATCTGAGCAGAGGTTATTAGATCAATTCATTCTCTTATTTCACTGTGTGATAAAATACGTAGTAGAAGTCTTCAAAGATTCTTGCTTGAAAACCCCAAGTCATCTCCAGTAATACGGGAACCCATTTAGTCTCTCTGCAGTCAGTATTGGATTCTTTGAATTTCTAATTTAGAACCAAATAGGAGTGTCTTCACAGCAGCCCGGGGCTGTCGTCCACGGGCACTTCAGCGGCAGAGTAGAGTCTAAACTTGAAAGGTAGAGCTTTACACTGGAAATCACGCCTCCTGAAGTGGGAGCAGATTCCGTTCAGTGTGCCCCCTGACTTGATGTCTAACTGCGAAGGTTAATAGGCTTTCACATTTGCTACTTAGGTCAGCAGTACTGGAGCAGGTTCTGTTTGCCTGGCTAAACAGCAAAGCTCCGATTCAGTACTGAAGAGTGAAACAGGAACATGAGCTGGGTGTGCAGTGGTATGTCCTAGGACCCAGTGCATGATGGCGAAGGACCTTTAACTAGCCACAGGGCGCAGATACCTTTTAGAAAAAAGACAAAAATCTCCCCGAGGTTTCGTTGGACATGTATACAGTGGCATAGAGCAGAAAAGCATAACATGAAAAGCAGCTTTAGATGGGAGGCCTGTGGGAGGAATGGAATCTCCAAGTTGAAAAAGTCCAGGCAGGCAAAGATTAGTAACCTAAACTAGTGAAAACCAATTGGTTCATTACTTTTCCGACTGGTTGCTACTGTGTGTCAGGGTAAGTTCTAGGTGCTGGGGATGCAAGTGTGAATGAGAGAGGCGAACTCCCTGTCTAGTAGGGTGTCCGAGTAGGTACCAGCGCTCAGAGTCCAGGTTCTACAGAACTGTGTGAAAACATTATATTCTGTATGTTAATTTAATTAACTTATTTACAGACTGGTGAATCCCCACCAGAACTTCATTTCCATCTTTGTGCCTTTCTCTACCTCGCAAATCTCCATATGAACCTCTCTTACTCTCACGACCAAAAGGAGCGAGGGCCTTCTCACTGGCTGGGGGTCCTACTGCAACCACCGGCCCGGCCCCTCTAGTTTGTTTTCAGTACCAAAAGGAAACAAAAAGAATTACATCTTCACCCTCAATTCCTGCTCTGTTTTTTGTTTTTCGTTGAAATGGCTGTGGCCATCCTATTGTTTCATTTTGTAATTCTGCAAGATTCCTTCTGCCTGTATTTCCCAGGCAGCAAATGGCTGGAGGCATCCACGTAGCACTAATAGGGAAACAGGAAAGGAAACATAAAATGGACCCAGTGAAACCCACCCTCCCTGGGAGACAGGCCCCGTGAGTTCCGATATACTTGTCAAGCCTGCCTAGACTGTGCTGTCTACATATTGACCTGGACCTTCTCCCCCAACCCCAGCTATTTTTACAAAGATCACCCCATGTGGTGACGGTATCAGTACAAATCAGCCTCCCCCTCGCTTAGCTGAATGCTGCAGGAAGCAGAATGGAGCCACATGTCTCGCTTTGCTTCCCACCCAAACACCGCACAACAGAGCGTGTGCTTCCCTCCTTCAAGCTGCCTGTGTGCGCCGAACGCGTGCAAACACTGGGCTAAATGCAGACGCAGTAAGTCAGCTCTGCGGAAAACCACGCAAGTCTTTTTCATTTCTCTAAATCTGCATCTTTTATTTGAGAGAGGTCTTTACAGAGATTCAAAGAACATTCTTTTAAAATAATTCTCCAAAGAACAGTTAAATGTGTTTCAGCCAAAATTGTGTGTGCACCGTGTCTCAACAGGTTCCCTTTAGGAGCTGGGAACCTACCATTAGCTCTCTCCTTATAAATTACTATCAATTTTGATAAAGAGAACAAAACCCCCACTTTATATATTCAATATGAAACAGCAGAGGTGGCACAATAGGAAGCTTTTCCCTGTGTTTCCCCAAGTTGTTTCTTTGTTAAAAGTGAGTGTTTGGTATAAATTGTACATTAACAAAGGAGTAGTCTCCTGGGACATGAACCCCAGCCCGAGCAGGAATACAGGACTTCTCTCTGAGGCCTGCGGATGGAGCTCTCAGGTCCCCCTCCAAGAGGACAACTGATATTGCAAAATAGCGAGACTCCCTGCAGGATTCGGTGTATTTGGTTGCCCCTGACATGAGCTGGTCAGAGCACTGTGACCTTGCTGTGCCGTGAGGACAAGACCACAGATTGACACAGAACAGTTCATTTCACAGGGTAAGAAAAGTGTATGTGTGCGCGTGTGCATATGTCTGTGTGTTTAAAAAGCCTAAGCGAGCAACGCTGTTCTGGGAACTCACATCTTACTGCTAACCACCAAAAGCCACCTTGTCAGTTTTGCCCTAGAACTGCTGGAGTTTGGGAACTTAGCCACTGTTTTTCACACAGCACCTCTGGAAACACACCCCATTGTCGCTATGCATGTCCCTAACAACTCACGGTTCTGCTAGTGTGGGTCTTTAGGGTAGCTGAAAATTTGATTCCCTCTTAGGGGGACTCTCTGTTTCTGATGACTGCCAGTGAGGTCAGAGCCAACCGTGCCCTCCTCACACTTACATTTCGAAGAGTACACGGGGCAGCTCTAGGGAGGCATCGAAAATGGAACTATTCCAGTTGCCCCAGCACCTCCTTCCTACCTGCATTCATTGGACCAAAGAGCAAAAATGCAGACTTTTCTTCCTTTGTTTTCCCCAGTGTTTCACAATAGTGCACAAATGAGCCCACTTCTCCACGTGTTCAATCATGCCATCCATTCCCGGTTCCTAATCTCAGAGAGCAGGGGTCCCCCATCTTCCACACCGTCAGTGTGAGGGGGCTAGAGCATGTGCTCAGCTAGTGCCCATGGGCCTTATCCAATACACAAGTATATTCTAAAATTCAGATATCTCATACAAGCTGAGATCTCCAATTTCTCTTTAAAAAATGGAAGGTTCAGCTACACTGGGCCAGTGTTCCCGTTGGTCAGTTGGGGACGCATTGATCAGCAGTTGCCATTTTTATGGACGTACCCTCTCCAGCCACCCCACTGTCCACCCACACTCTCTGTCAGACATGTCACCCAGCCTCCGCATTCATCTCTTAGCCTGTCTGCTCATGCACACATCTGATTTTGTGCCTCCTCTCACGCAGATGTGTTAACAGTTTGGGATTATTGTAATAATCAGTGCCCTCCAACATTTTCATAGACACAGCTATTACTCACACTTAGTTTAGAAGAGCTTAGAAGCTTTCACATTACTGTCCTAAGGGTCCGTATTTGCCTACTCAGAAGTAATGGGGGCTCACATGTTCATGTATTTCATGCATCTAGTTTGTTAGGTGGCCTAACACACTTAACACTATTAACTCAATGGTTGGACTTACTGGCACTCAACCTTCGTATTGAACACAGAACGGTAAGGTAGAGATGAAGCTTTTATTATCTCTCTGAGACAAGTTGGGTATCATTCCTAAAATATGACATTGCACAGAATATGCATAAAATAACACATTTTCCCTATATTTTTGTTCATCATTTTACAGCATTGGTGTGTCGGGGTTTCCTTGACTATACTTGTCCCCTTGATAAGGGCCTTCACACACATCTCTGATTACGGAGCCTTGTCTTAGGGGGCTGCCTCTCGGGCTGTTTCTGAGAGACCCGATTCCTGACAAGAGTGAAAGGTGACACGTTATTGAGGAGCACAGTTGTCACTCTCTATTTCTTCCTCAAGGGCTTTGGGTCGCCTGCACCCCAACCCTCCAATTACCTCCTCTGGGGATTGCTTTGCCTGCTCCACTCCTCGGATAGTCAGGAATTTCCTTCTCTACCTCCTGACAATTTAACCGAAACTTTTCTTCCATCGCTTCGGGCCATCGCTTCCAGTCATGTCATCTTCTGAGACTATGAATGTAATTCTTTCCCTTCAATTACATTGTTACCTTGAAGGTATTTATAGGCTGTGATCTAGTCCCCTGTAGTCACTGCTTTGCCAGACTTACAAATTTAGCTCTCACCACCTCTCCTCAGATGTTTTATCTTCTAGCCTTTGGAGTACTTTTTTTAGCCGATCTTTGTAGCTTCTCTGATATTTCAATGTTCTTTCCAGACCTGAGAGGTCAGAGTAGCACACACCCAATATTACTGGGAGTATCTGATTTTAGAGAGGGAAACAAGGGAAAGGATTACCTCAGAGTTGAACTTAATCTATTCTGTGACTCAGAAAAGGAGACGGAATGGTAAAGAAAAGCTAACGGGGCACTGTCAACATGTTTCCATATATTTTAACATACTGTTAGAATAATCCTCGACGCTTAAGGGGAAATGAAGATTTTTCTGAGAGAGAACATCTTGATACTTGTAACTGTCCTTTAGAGTAAGATTTTTTTTAAAAAGATTTTTTTATTGATTTTTTTAGAGAGGAAGGGAGAGGGGGAGAGAGAGAAACATCCATGTGAGAGTGAAACGTAGATAGGTTGCCTCCTGCACACCCCCACTGGGGATCAAGCCCAAGCCCAAAACCCAGGCATGTGCCCTGAGCGGGAATTGAACCTGTGACCCTTCGGTGCACTGGATGATGCCCAGCCCACTGAGCAACACCGGCCAGGGCATAGAGTAAGATTTTCTATAAAAGTCCAAGCTTCACATATGGTTGTATAACAACAAGGTGTTGTTTTTTCCCCTAGAGCACTAAAGTTTTTAAACCAGTATTAATATTAATATTGTGGTTATAAATAATATTATCCCTGTCTCTGTGGTTTATAATTAAGAAACATTATTAGGCATTTGATCTGAGGAAGAGAAAACCAAATTACTACATGAACCACCTTGGTACTAGTTCTTAGTTCCGGTTCATGCCTGATGGCAGTGGCTGCATTTCATCAATGTGGCGGACTGGGTACAGCTTCTGGGGTGCACTGCAAAGAGCAGAGGCCCAGGGAAGACCTCTGTTACCATGGTCTCCAAATACTTTTAAATGTCCACACATATTACAAAAAATGTTTACATTATAAAACACACAGAAACATCAGAGTTTTGAAAAGAGTAGGTGTTTCAGTATTTTTCCCACATTGCCAGCGGAACAGCCTTGGCATCCCTGGGAATGCCTGGTGGCATCCCCCTATAGTCAGAGTGAGCCTCCTTTGCCCATAGGAAGCCCAGGATGAGCAGCTGAATGCTGGAGGGCACCTAGGAGAATCTGTCCTTCAAATGCTTATTTTAGAGTTGAAGACAGAGAAGCCCAGGGACTGACAGACCTAAGGTCACCGATTTGGTTAGTGAGAAAGCCGGGGGTAAAGGCAAGCCCCATAATTTTCAGACAGCGGTGAGTAATGAAAAGACCAGTTGTTCTGTCTCAGCTGGAGTTCGAGGAAAGTGGGGACTGAGCTCCTGGATGGTGGGGGAGAGGGAGTGTTGCCAGGTTTTCTTAATGGTGAAGGATCATTTGGCTCCGTGGTCTCTGCTCTTTCAGACTCCCTTCTGTTGAGCTCTCTTCACAGGTTCTCTGTGTCTCTCCATCTTCAAATTTGAAGCTTCTGATAGCTGACCTCTTCAACAAGAGCACGGGTGTTGGAACCAGACTTTCTGAGTTCAAATCCCGACTCTGTTACTTCACAGTGTCACTTAATAGCTCTGTGACTTCGGGCAAGTTACGTAACCTCCCTGTGCCTCATTTGTTGAAGCTGAGGGTGATAGAGTTTCATGTAGGTTCATATGAGCCAGAATAAGGTGACCCTGTAAAACCCTAAGCGTGCTGCCTGGTCCTGTCCTGAGGGTCCTGTAAATGTTGTTATTACTGTTAGCATTTTATTAATAATTCCTCCTGCAAGCTTAAAGCACCTTGCCCCATATCACTGCATTTTATTTTGTGACATTTTATTTTTATTTCCGCTAAACAGGAAAAGCATTTTCCTTCCCAGTTTACAGACATGTATGCTGAGGCTGATGTTTACACTTATGGCTAGAATCAGTCCTGAATCCCAGGACAGATGCCCAACCTGGTGCCCATATCAAACGACATTTTTTTTTTTTTTAGATAAATGCATGAGTCAAAACCCCTTTTAGCAGAGCAGGAACCCAGACCGCATCGTTTTATTTTTCTCCTTTCTCCCCTGAAGCATCTCCTCCCTGTGCATGGCGGCCCTATCCTGCCCCAAGTCCACCCAGCCTGGGGAGAGGGGCAGCCGGAGGGTTAAAGGGGCACCTGTTCATCAGTCCGAACAGGTAACACCGGGCGGTGTGGGAGCCTGTGTTACCCCCTTAATAGCCACCTCACGTAACCAGCTTTCTCCACCCCATGCAGTGTTTCTGTTTTCTCCAGCTCTCAGTATCGGACGGTGCTATGAAATGATAAGGGGCTTGCTTTCTGGTTAGATATTGGACAGGGTGACAAACAAGGAGAGTTGTGACACCTGAGAGGGCATGTTACTGCTGATTACGGGCACTCCGCATCAGAGAGCACTCAGGTGACAGGCCTGCATCTGAGACGCTGACCTTCCCCAGGGGGTTATTAATGGGCCTTCACACCTGGGAGGACAGATGACGATGTCTGGGTGCTGCGGTGATTAGAGATACGTCACATCATAAGCCAGGCCCAGCACCGGGGTTGGCAGCTCTGATCCATGGACAAGGCAGGCTCCAGGCTCCAGAGACAAAAGAAAAGTGGAACTTGTTTTGGTGACCTTACTGGAAAGAAACCATCTCAGGTTGTCACCGTAGGCATTGGTTGGCCATTGGTATTGAATAAAGAAAGCTGGCTGGATAAGAGTGCCCGATTCAGAAGTTAAATTGTGTTGGCCTTGGATTAAATAATATTCTCATAGGTTTGTGCATACTTTCCGTTCAGAGACTTGTCTTCAGGTCTAATGCTGTTTATGCCTCACCTTTCTCCACTCTTGCTTTTCTGCCTGCTCATGGCCTTGGCTTGTGG
Source organism: Miniopterus natalensis (assembly GCF_054644295.1). Lineage (NCBI taxonomy): Eukaryota > Metazoa > Chordata > Mammalia > Chiroptera > Miniopteridae > Miniopterus > Miniopterus natalensis. Next base: position 17,109,635 of record NC_142081.1, on the reverse strand, counting down.
AATGGACGGAGGAAGTGGGTCTCCGAGTCCCGTGTAATGTGATTCCTATGCTCCTGAATTGGTGCCGATGGTACATCAATCCAGTCAGCCAAGTCTCAAGCCACCCCCCTCTCCTGGCTGGGAAGGAAAATTTATTTGTAGAGTTTGCTCAGGGAGGCCAGGCAATTCAGCATTCTCATGGGTATTGAACCACCTACCCTAGACACATAGCTCATTTTACTCAAAGGCTAGCCCAAGAATAAATGCAAAGGCCTTCTTTTAGAGCTCCCTTTCTCTAAAGCCCTTTTAGGATTTCTTCTTTATTACACTTCCATGATTAATGTAGCTAATCCCAAACGAGCACATTCCTCCAGTTGGTGTGGGAGGTGGGAGCTGACCTGGGAGGGAGGAACTTATTCAAGAGGCGCTTAGATACACCTCCAAATATTTCCTGAGTTCCCGCTTATGAGAAAGGCCCAGGTGACGTACAAAGCCAATTCGGATACTTCAGAAGATTCAAAACGCCCTTCAAAAGGAGTGGCTATGATCTTATAAAAACTTCTGCTACTTATAAAGAGTTCACAGGATGCAGGGGTGTGTAGATGACAGTGCATTTGTCTCCCTTTGTTTTCCCCTGTAATCCCTTCAATGGCCTCAAAGGTACAAACTATTATCTTCATTTCCCAGTTGCGCAGCCAAAATTCAAAGAGGTGAAACGACTTGCCAAAGTTCCTGCCTCTTGCAAACAGCTGAGACAAGATTTAAGTCCTGGCGTGCCTAGAGCCAAAGCCCAGCTTTTTGCTTCTCCTTTCTGGGGTTTCCTAGTGCGTACACAGCTAATTCGGGAAGACCAACTGATTTTCTCCTAAGTAAATAATAAATTCAGGGGAGGAGTATCTTTGAGCATAAGAAAAATCGTATTCTGCTTAAATATTGCTCCTGGCAAAATGTTCCCATTTTTATATCATTTAAGGATTGGAGATGTCTGTATTTCAGGAGACAGTTATCTGGTAGACATGACCAACTGACAATTATAGATCATAATAAGTGTGACCCAGACCAATAGTGAGCAAGCATCTCCCTGCCTTCTCGTAGATGATTTCCTGGAAATTGTCTTACACTTCCTGAGCAGAGAGCCCACATCTGGAAGATACCACTTTTCGCTGTTGTTAAACTGGGTTGGTCAACTCAGAAAAAACACCCAGAATTCTCAGCTCCTGAGTCCCCATGTAGCCAAGCTCCAAAATAATTAAAATTGCAGTTGAATGTTAATGCTGAGTTAATATTAATAGAGATAAAGAGAGTTGGTCAACTAGAAAAATCACTCTAAACATAATTTAATGCATCAGTAAGTCAAGAAAAATAAAAATCTTGAATTTGTCAAGATCGTTCCCCAGTGCTGTCTCTCTTTTCAAAGTGGTTTTGCAAGATATTCAGTTTTAATACTAATGTATAATTTTTTTAGGATATACTTACCAACGAAACTTTCGAAGTATTGTGTTGGTGTGGTGAATTATGTAAAGTCTCAGAAGATTATCTCTGGCTTTCTATGGCTAGATGGTTTAACATACTTTTATCAGTCATACGCGGAAAGCACTGTGACAGTAAATTCTACTCCGCTTCACTGAATAATATCATGTGTTTCCTCCTAAGGAGCATACTTTCCATTTTGGAGATTTGTTGGCTGGTAAGTACTTCAGGCCTTAAGTGGTGCTAAGTGGAGAAATGCCAAAAAACATTCACAACCTAAATACCAAAGCATTTTCTTTCATGAGTGAAGTGCCAGTGGGGGACACAGTTCACTCTGATGGTGAACTTGACCAAGGGTGGTGCCAGCAGCTGAGGAGTGGACACTAATTCAGGTGGTGACACAGAGACTGGCATTGTGAGAATTTTTAAATTCCAGAACTAAATGGATGATCCACTGGGAGGCAATGTCCAGACAGATCAATACTGCACAAAAAGATAATTGCTTTTCTTGGTGAATCCTAAGAAAGGGCTAGGGCTTTAGGGAAATTGAGAGAGATTTCTTTTCTTTTTTCCTTCCACAAAAAGGTAATTAATGAGTACAACAGACAATTCAAGGCAAGAGAATAAAATCTGAAAGCTTGAAAGCTATACATTCACAATGGGTTTAAAGAATACAGACGGACTTTATCCCAGAACGGTGCCTACAGAAGTAGACAGAGCTATGGTGGTGACAATGTCTCCTTGAGAGATACGTGCTGAAATCCTCTCTTGGGAAACCCTCCAAAACCATTTTGTGCAAATGAGGAATGCCTTCTAGTACAGCTGTGTAGACAGAAAAGAGTCAAATATTTAGAAAAAAGAAGGAATTGAAGTTTCCTAAAGTTAGTTTACAAAACGAAGCCTGAAATATGCTCCATTATGGGATGAATGAGTGTGGATTTTATTCCAACGATGATCTATCATGCTTTCTTGGACTGTAAAATGTGGATGCTCCATCCATGGATAACGCATTGGAAGGTAATTTAGGATGTAAACTCAGAGCCTCTTCATTCCTTGACATCTGCAATGGAATTCGGTTAGGCAGGAGTATATCATTACTAACCTTGACATTACAAGGTGAGCATTAGCATTGTGTTTGAACCAGTTTTTTCACAAGTTCTGTAGTACTTTAAAAGAAAATTTCTGGTCTATATTGAATGGCAAAAGCTGTTCATACTAGGGATCATGTCTAAGTGTCGTAATGTGCTTTCTTATCAAGTTCCTCTGCCAGACCAAGCTCCCTAAAGACAGAGTCCTAATCCTGTCCATCCTTATGTATGCAGCAGAAAGTTTATAGGTGTATGGGGGGGGGGGGGGGGGTTCTGTTGGCCATAAGCATCGGATGGCTCGTGCATATGTGTCCCTCTGCTCAACCAAATAGTGTGGGTATAGGAGACAAAGCTCCCTGGAAGAGAGACCAATACAGGTGGAAAGGCTCACTGGAAAATATTCCAGACCTTTCTGTTAATAGTCATAAGGGACACGGTGACTTGGGGCTGGTGCACCAGCTGTTTATCTGAAATCCTCATTTCCATATTGGCCTTGTTTCTTTCCATCAGTATCGCAAAGATCTTTAGAAGAAGCTGTGCTCTGCTTTTTCTCTAAGTGACATCCTGCCACCTTGGGCCCAAGGCTCTGAGATTCTGCAAGTCAGAACAGTGGCCAAGGAGTGTGCTTGAGGGCCAGGGTGTGGAGGGTCCTGGGGCTCCCAGCGCTGGGCTTGCCATTGATTTTGTGCTTTGTTACCAAGCAACTGAGATGTCTCCCACTGAAGAAATTGTCACATCACCTCCTGTTCAAAGAGAAATATGTTGAAAGGGACACTTAACTTCACTTATCCCTTGTGAACAAGAGTGGCATGCTGAGTCAGAGTTCTGAATTCAGGACCTCAGGGCAGGAGCAGGCAGATGACAAAACTGCAGCTGGTGACGCTTTCATGTTTTATTGGGGTGTTTTGTTTGTTTGTTTTCTTTAGAAAACTCCACCTCTTCTAGCAATCAACAACTGTAATTATATAATAAATATAAGGGATCCTCCAAAGTCCCAGCAATCCTACCTAGTCTATAGATTGGGGACAAATTCTGTGACTAATAGCTTACATTTACTGTTTACTATATACTGGGCATCTTACACTTAATCCTTGTAACCCTGTGAAGTAGGACTGCTTATTAATACCATTCTACATGTGAGAAAACTGAAGCATGCAGTTGATAAGAAAAATGCCCAAAGTTGCACAGTTAGTAATTCAGAGTTCTCTTCCAAAAGCTTTTCTATTCAGAATAACAATGTTTTTGATCATTAAGATCATTTATAAGGACCTTTACAATGACAGTGTTATTCCATCTCTACCCCAAATTAAATTGGTACATTCCAAACAGAAAAGCCATAAACACAGTCATCAGGCTTGATAGTAGTCGTTTCATCTCTAAATGGTGTAATCTTCATCAATTAGTCAAATACTAAAATGAAAGAGATTAACTTATACACTGAGATTTAAAATGCTTGCGGGGGAGCAGCGAGCGATGCTGGGGTTTTGTTACCCTTGAAACAATCTCCATGACCCAGTGATTTGGAAGGAGGGGTACTTTTTTTGATAGGCTAATTTACAGAGTTTTCTACTGAAAAAAGAAAACGAAGGAAAAAATTGGATCACTATTCCCTTTAAAGACCAGGTTTTGACCTAATTATGTATCACACACGTGTGAACATGGGTGAGCTCAGTTGTCCAGTTTCTGGTACAGTAAACAGTTACCTGATCTGATCAAAGGGGGGAGGCATATGCTAGGAAACCCGATTCCCCGTGGGTAAGAACCAGGGATTGCATATTGTCACAGACCAGGAAGGCAGAGAGATGCCCTTGGCTGGACAGAGCACCGGGTACCCATTCTTGGTTACTGGGAAGGACTCTGCACAGCCTCAGGCCTGTCTTTATGAACATCGATGATTATGGGAATCTGGGAAAGTGCTAGTGAGAAGGGAGCTCCAATGACAGGAAACCAGATACAACAGCCTTTGCTATAATTACACTGCGGTTGGATTGATGGGCCTAATGAGCAGTGTTCCTTAATCCAGATGTTGACTTTGAAATGAATTAAAATTAGGGCTAAAACTATCTTAGTAAATTTGTTTACTGGATAGACTGGGTCGCTCCAAGTAGAATTCAGATTTGTTCAATTAATATTTCTTTCTTCCTTTCATTTTTTAAATCTCACTCGCGGGTATGCTTTCATTGATTTCTAGAGAGAGAGGGAAGGGAGAGAGAGACACACAGAGAGAAACATTGATGTGAGAGAGAATCATTGACTAGTTGCCTCCCATATGCACCCCGACCAGGGATTGAACCCTCACCCTAGGTATGTGCCCTGACCGGGACTCAAATCCACAGCCTTTTGGTGAATGAGACAGTGCTCCAATCAAGTGAGCCACTTGGCTAGGGCTCAACTAATATTTCTTAAGCACCAAATCACTGTCAGGAATCAGTCCTGAAGATCCAAAGGTGAAAATACCATCAAGGAGTTGCGGCCCAGTGAGAGAGAGGGAGTTTTAATAATAATAACATGGCAATACCTGTAAAAAAGCTGATATTAAATGAGCACTCACTAGGCAGTTTCATCTATAAAATGATCCCTCCTTTCCTGCTTGCTCCAGATAGACTGCAGCAGCCCTGACCGCTCGCCTGAGTGGGGGGTTCACCCACGGGACTGCCTGTGTGAACAGGTTCCACTGGGACACCCAGCAGGCATCTGAAAAGCATCAGAGCACAAACTGAACTCCTGATTCTCAACCTGCTCTTTGTGATCCCCATCTCAACAAACCCAACATCCGCCCAGTCGTGCAAGCCCAAACTTAGGATTCATACCCCCCTTTCCTAACGCCCACGTCTATTCCATCAGATACCCTTCTGAATCTACCTCCAGAATATGTCCCCCATCAGATCACTGCTCACTGTTGCTCATGACCACTGCTCCCCATTGTGTAGAAGCGACCTGGAGCCAACTACGCCGTCTCTCACCTGAAGCTTTGTACACACTTTCTTACTGGCTTCTCGGTTTCTACTCTTCTCTGACACCCCCACTCCCCGCCTATCTTTGCTCCTCAAAGCAGCCAGAATATTTTTTAAAATGTAATCAACCTATTTTACATCCCTGATGAAAATCCTCACACAGCTTCATAGTATAATATGTATAATTGGTAGTATAACTTATTATACTACCAATAAAATCTAAATGTACGTGTTACCATAGACTTGAAGATCCTACAGGATCTGAGTACTCAGTCCCCCTAAGACTTCATCCCCTGCCAATCTCTGCAGCCACCAAACTCTGGACTGTTAATCCAATATGCCCCGTTATTCCAGCTTTGTACCTGTCATCCTGAGACTTCTCCCCTCAGCACCATGGCCGTCTCCTTCTCACCATTTAGGTCTCAGCTCAGCTATCACCTCTTCAGGCTGACCTTTTTGATGGTCCTAACTTAGAAAGCTCCTCTCTCCCTTCCACCAGTCACTCTATCCTACGCCTCTTTGTTATTTCCAGGATTAGTCTGTAATGGTCTAGTTCACCTGTTCACATGTTTAATATCTGCCTTGCCCTGAAATGAAGGCACCAGGAGCGGGAGGGAATGGGCTGTATAATCACTGCTCTGGCCTCAATGCCTAGAATAGCGTCTGGCTCACAGTGGGTGCATACTAGTCACGGAATGAAGGAATGAAGAACTAAAAGAATGAAGTTTTGTGTGACATGTGTATGGAGATGAGAGATGATGACCAGAGCAATTCTGACCATCTATCTTTGATTGTAGGTGTCTCCTTAATCTAGGGCACAAATATCCAAAGCACTGGTTGCTTCTAGGAGCAAGGTAATGGCACTGATCAACTGGTTGTTTCATCAATTCATTCATTCATCATTTTTCACTTATTAGGCATTTCTCTACAGGCCTCCTCTATTCAGTATTCTGCTAGCTATCTTTGCTGTGTGCGTGCATGTGCGTGTGTGTTGGATGGAGAACCAAGTGAATAAACAACTAATGCAATGCAAAAAGTGTTTTCTAAATAGAGCCTAGGTATCTAGACTTGTGGACCCATTTTTTGAGAACTCAAAGAAAGGTTCCCCTGTTTCTGCTCACTGGAAAGCAAAGTTAGTTTATAAGCATTTATCTTTAAGTTCTCAGGGACAGATTTCTCTTATAGCTCTTTTCCCTAAATCTGACTTTTAACAGACAGCAAATCTGGAGGAAAAAATCCCACAGAATTAAAACGGAGGCTAATGACCACTCATCCAAATAAAACAGATACCGTTTGCAACTGTTCATGGACCTGTGGTAATCTCTGTTCTGTCTTGAGCGAGTGATGCTGAAATGGATTGGGGTGGCTACTGTCTCTCGGAATAACTAGTACTTTTCACTGGCCCAAGGGCTAAAAAGCAAAATTAGTTCCCATTCCAAAAAAAATATTTAAAGGCCGGTTAAAATGAGTGACTGCATGCTTCACTCGGCAATTACAGGGAGCATTAGTGCACCCTCTCCATAGATGATTAGAATAATTGCTGTCCTTTCATCTTTCCCATCTAACAACATCCTCCGGTGCCTCCCACTTCCCTTTGTGTCTTAGCATGCTGCCTGTATCTACTTTGCTGAGAGAACATCAAGGCTCAGCATAATTGGGCCATTTCCTTGTCATACCGGTTTGCTTCTAAATCTTCCCCCTCTGCAGGTTGCAGTGAGGTCAATCGTATGCAGTCAAATGGCAGAGAAGAGATTAAAAATACATATATCCTACAACTAAATATACACCACATATGAGCTTCAGTTACAAAGGGAACGTCTCTTAATCTACCCGAGATCAAGGCGTTGGCAGTTTTCCTGCACCTGCTGGCAATCACTATCGCTTTGATTAGCATCGTGACAGGCACTTGATTTATATTGGTCTCTTTTCATAAGTAGTAAGAGATAGACAGGGTTTCTAATAACACAGTGTTTCCCACACTTGCCTGATCATCAGCATCAACTGTGGCACTTGATAAAAATATGCCCCAAGTCTACTGAATCAGAGATTTCAATAGGCCTATGGAACTATATATTTAACAATAGGTGATCAGAAGGTCATGGGAAGTCTGGGAAAGCTGGTGCTAATAACATTAAAGAGATTGTTTATATGTCTACCAGATGCTCTCCTGTTTGGGGCAGTCCCTGGATCTCTTTCTTTGATTAAATTTAGGTTAAAATGCTCAGTTATCTCCCACACTGAATCATCCCAGTGCCCACTGCCTGTACTATGAGAGAGAGACCCATGTGGGGTCTTCCGTGATGATCTCTTTCTGTTTTTATTATTAAGCTGAATAAATGAGACTAGCAGTTCATCTTCCTCTTTGTCAACGTCATGACAATGTACGTTGACCTTGTGACATTAGTCAACAAAGCTGCCTCACCAACTGAGCTCAGCCAACTGTCCTTCAAAAGCATTTGAATGTTTCATGTTGTAAAGTCTACTTTGATAGAAGTTAAGGGTTAGGAAAAGTAGCAGACTTCTAAAATGTTACAGATGGAGGGGCCATGGGAGGTCAGCCATTAAAACCGGGTAGCGATAAAAATAAAGGAACAGAGGCCAACTGAGGGACTTGCCAAAGTCAAATGGTTCGCTAGAGGGAGAGTTTGGACTGAAGCGGATTCCAGGCCTAACAGTCTCTCTGTCACACCATCCCCTGATTCCCACAACCAGGCGCCTGCCTCTCTGAGCATCAGTTTCATCTTTAGGAAAAAAAGCATATCCAACTAGATCAGTGGCTCTCGGATGTGTTCTCTGGGACACTGGGTTCCGTGGAAGTGCCGGAGAGGCCGTCGGTGGTGAGAGTGGTGGAAGAGGGAGGGCAGACCAGAAGTTGGGGCTCATTCTTCTCTTTGTCCCCTCTTCTGCTCAGTGTATTGAAATTGCTTTAGGAATGTGTTTGGACAAAATCGTTCTGATCCTTTTTTAAAAAAGTTGCAAATGCACCAGGCTAGATGGCGATTTTCAAATACATATCCGATTCTAATATTTGGGGATTCTGAGGAAAGAGTTCCGGGAAAGCGCGGGTGCTGCGTTTCTTTGTCATTCCCCACAGGACCTGATTCTTGTGTGTTCAGCGACTGACACTCATTGACCAGCTCCAGGTGTGGCTTGGACAACTCAAAGAATTGACACTTTGAAAGTGCGAGAGCCCTGGGAAGAGAAGCTATTTAGAGGCAGAGTATCTTTTTAAATTTTCTTTTAAAAGCCAAGCTGAAATGTTCACTATTTCCTCCTAAAATGGGAAGGTGACATCAGCGCATTGGCGGTCGTATCGCGCATGCTCTCCTCACAGGTGCAGACAGGGCAGCCCCTCACAGGGAAGTGTTCTTTCTCTTATTTGAGCCTATTCTGCATTTAGGGAAACTATGGCACTTCTTCGAATTCTGAGAATAGGTAAACTCTAAGAAGGAGGCTCTCTGTCCTTTGCTGTCTCTCTGGAAACCATCAATACGTAACATGAATGTAGGCTTCCTCTGTGTTCTACACAGTTGGCCTGAGGGCTCTGTTTTGGTGACGACGCAAGTGGAACAGGCCTGAGTGTGTGTCTGCCTGCTTTCTCTTAATCTCCTCTCCATCCTTTTACCCCCAAAGGAACTAGATCTTCATTTGGCTACCCCGTTAAGATAAACTCTTTGATTCTCAAACCTTCTCTGCACACCATCACCATCACCATCACCATCTTCCTCGCTTTTTCTGGTCAACTTCCTTCACTGCAAGCTCGCAAATGCTCATTCCTCATTTGTCACTAGGTTTTAGACGGACTGGCTTGTGACATAAAAGAACGAACCAGGTAAGAGCAGCTAAGTAAGCTGAATGGAGCCACTGCCTTCCTCTTTGCCCGTCAACAGTGATGAAAGAGCCTGCCCAGCTAAGTGATATGACATTTGGGGCTCTAGTGGCTGAAGCTTATTTGTAGCTGAAGTTCTTTGAAGTGTAAGTGACTGAGTTATCACTTGGCAGTACATACATTCCTCCTGTAATATTTTGTTTACTTATCTCCCTGATTCTGCTCTGTGTGTTTCATTACATCCAATTTAATGTTTTCCCCTTAGTTGATTTTATTTCAAATATCTTGTTTCTGGGTGTACATGGGAGGGGTATGCGTTTCCAAAGGTAATAGATCCCAGTTTCCTGTGTATTAATTGATAACACCATTTGGAAACAAATCCTAAAACCTCATTTGTTCAACATAAATAGGATCTACAGGGTTTCTTGAGGGAAGTTCAACTCTCTGGCCTTCTGTCTCTCTATGCTCCCTGACCCATTCTGACTCCCATGGACAGTGCCCTCATTGCCAGGGGAGCCAGCTAACCCCTTTCACACCTCTCTGCCTCCGCACATGCTGCTCCTTGACCAGGAATGTCCTTCCCTTTACCTTGCACGTAGACAATTTAGACTAGTTCTTTAAGGCCTAATAGAAATGTCATCTGGTCTGACATACCTTTCAGACGCCCATGAGCAAAGTCAGATGTTCTGCCATCTGTTTTCTCATTGAACTTTACTGATAGCCCTGTGATAGTTTCCTGACACTATAGCCCATTCCATTGGGAGATCATCAAGGGATAACAAAGCTTTATCCCTCTTTGAGTTCTTAGAACATAGATACTCAGAACATAAACACTCATCTCAGTCATTGTGGATAAAAGAAGTGATAAATCAATCAGTCCACCTGTTCCCCAGCACCTGAGACTTCTCAAGACGCTTGTGTTCTTATTTGCTCCCCCTTTTTCTACTTTGCATTTAATCTATTAATAAAAATCAGAATTTTTCTCCTGTACAATATACCCCCTTGTTTTTCTCCAATTCCATTCCTTTTGTAAATATGAAACTATTTCCATAGACACCAGTCTAACCTGGAATCTTTTCATCTCAGTTTTGGAATTCTGCAGTAGCCTCCTGGTGGACTATCTTCTGTATGTTTCTACTGTAATTCACCCTTCTACTAGGAACCCAGTCAATTATTTCCAGCCACATATATAGCACATACCCTATCTGGGGAGATTCTGACTCGGGTTCCCTATTACACGAAGGCCAAGCCTCTGCTCTAAATACTTAAGGCAAACTGGTCCCTTTCACCCCAATATTCCTTACTCCTCATTGTGACCCTTCACATTCACCCCAGCCATATTGTTATTCTCTGAACAACATGTGCTCATTTCTTCACAGTCTAAAAGGAGTCTTTGGTTTATTTACCCTGGACCACATAATTTTATTTATTCCAAACCAAACCAGGTTATGAATTTACCTCTCCCAAGAAATCTACTAGGATTAATCCAGCCCCTGTATCATCACTTTATTACTAATATCCTATAGGTAGGATTTGGGACACTAGAATTTTTCAATCTTAGCTTTGCTTTTCTTCTAGTGCACACAGATCATTTGACCTCCTTGGATCTAAAAATGAAATGTTAAAAACAAAAAGGATTGTTACACATTTAGGATGTTTCATGATAAAATATAAAGTGTTTCAAATTGAAAATAATGGTTTATTTGGTTTGCAAATCAGCAATTCTCAAGAGGATATATAACCCATTTTTCCTCCCTCTTCCCCTGTAGGGTATGTCAATACATTGGAGTTTAAAAAGCTTAAAGTGAAATTATCATCACTTTAATTTGTTTGTGTTCATAATATTTAAACTCACTTTGAAATATCAAATCACATTAAAAGGAAAGCGTGAAAAATAGTGAAGACTATTTCTGCTGTAACAAATAAGCCCCCCAAATGTTAATTGCTCAAAAATAAATTTATCTCATTCATATATAAAGTCTATTGTGGCTTCTGTAGGCAAGGGTGGGAGTGGGGGCCTGCTCTCCAGTCATTACCCAGTCAACAGAGATGCTATCACATTCAGCATGTCTTTCTGAGGCTTCTTGGTGTCAAAACCCAGCTATTGGAAGGGGAGAGAACATGTATACCTTTATCTGAGGGAATTTTATGGGCTAGACCTGACAGTCATCCACAATAATTCCATTCACACTCCACTAGATAAACTGAAGTACATGGCCAACGCTAACTTCATTGGAGGCTGGGAAATGTGGTCTAGGGTATGCCCAGAAAGAAGAGGAAATGGTTATTTAGAAGGACTAATCACATTTACGTGTTACCTGACATAGTTTTCCAAGTCATTTCTGGTTTGTACTTTGTCTTCCTTAAGAAATTGTGAATGCTCTCTGAGAAGATGTATCATATTACTTTCTTATGCCCCACAGCATATAGTATAGAGGTCTGGGGAGATTAAACACTTGGTATGTGTATTAACTTTCTATTGCTGTGCAACAAAAATGGTCACAAATGTGATGGCTTAAAACAAAAGATGTTTATTATCTCAAAGTTTCCTTGGGGCAGGAGCATGGGCATTGTGTAACTTTGTCCTGTGCCAAGCTGCGATCAAGAGGTCTGTCAGGCTGGCTTCTCCTCTAGAGGTTCTAGAAGGGTCTGCTTCCAGGCTCACTCAGGTTGTCGCCAGATTTTATATTCTTGTGGCAGCTTGGTCCTTCAAAGCCAGAAATAGGCTCCTAGCAAGATAGAGTCTTATACAATGTAAGATAGTCAGAGGAGCGACATCCCAACACCTTCGCAATATTTTTAATTAGCAAATTACAGGCCCCATCCATACTCAAGGGGAGAAGATGATTCAGGGAAGTGGATACCAGAAGGCTTGCCAGCCACGTTAATCATCCGGGTCTTCCACCACAGGAAGTGACTGAAGAAATAGGAGTGTTTCTTTGCCAGCCAGTGGACCACCACTTTACCTGAACTTACCTCTTCACATAAAACTGAAGACTGTTATTGAAGATATCAAGGAAAAAATGGCCCTCAGTGGCCAAGAGCTAGTAATGATGTTTTCAAAACAAGCACTCAGGAACTATATTTAAAAGCTTCACAAATTTCAACCTTAATTCATGTGGTCATCTTCAGAACTGGATCCAGGCTAAAATAAGACCATCCTGAACCTGTTAACAAACAGGTCCCAATCCCATAATACCCCAAGGCTCTCATTATATGGCATTGTGAAACCTTGCTGTCGTTTTGATTTTTTGTATTTTCTGGCCCCCCTTTTCTCTACTCCTCCAGCAAACTTAGGTGGTATTGTGGTATTGATTTTTTTTTTTTTCTCTTCTTAGTCTTCCTGTTTGACACTTTTCTTTCCAGTTATCCTTTGAAGCACCCCAAAGCATTTCTTCTGGGGGAAAATCTGAGGGAGAGCTCCGGTATGAAACTTTAGTCTCCATGTCTTGTTTGCTTCAGAGAGAGTATCAATCACTCTTCCATTTCCAAACTCCTTCTCCTACTAGAAAGGTCTCCTCACAGGAGGAAAGCTGAGAGAATCTGGGCTCCTTATTTATAGGTCAAATGTGGGAAAAGCTTCTTTCCTGACTACTCCTGTCCAGTCTTTGAAACTTCAATAGTTATTTTCTGTAGTTAATTCTTCCAGAACATATACCCACAAATGTAAAGGTTCAGGGCATTAAACTGAAAGGTATAAAGGCTCTAATAGAGAGAGTCACATTTCTGAAAAGGAAAATCCATCTGAATATATTTTCTGACCCTGTGAATAGCTAAAAATATATGGATGATCATTTTTACAGTCCTGGAGTTTTAATACCAAAGCTAACCTAGAAGAGAAAATGACATTGAGTTATGGAGAGAGAAAAATAGAACCGACATCACTAGAATCTATCTCCTTTCTTTGCCAGGTATTCATTCCTAAGTTAGCCCATCTATTTTTTAGTTTCATGTGATTCTTATCTATTTGGCATGACTTAAAACTAATGAGTTGGTGAAAAGCACGCAGAAAATATCTGTACCATTTTTGTCTAAAATTATTCTAAAAGGAAAAACAAATAAACAAAAGAAATGAGTGAATTGGAAAGCAGTTCCCCTTGCAAAAGTCTAGTAAAATGAAGACAAACTATTTATTTCACTGAATACAAATCCTTGTTCTGTGTTAAAAAAAAAAAGAAGAAAAGAAAAGAAGAAGAGGAAGACAATGAGAGGACTACAGAAGAGGAGAAACAGAGATGGGGATTTCCAACTGCTATAGGGGCCTTACCATGTGGCATCTAACTGCACAATGCCTATTATTTTTCAATTATCTTAATGGACCCTCCCTCAATCAAAACCCAAAACAAGCCCTGGGAGGAGAAAAATTTGCATCACTGGATTTGTAAATTAAGTATTTGATTGAGGGTAAAGACCTGGTCCATTAGATACCTGTATCTCCATTCTCTAAAGAACAAGGCAGGCGAGCATGCAGATAAACTATATAAAATAGAAAATTAACCACCCATCTGTCTCTTGCAAGATTTGTGGTGCTCTGATGGGATGTCTGGACCCATGCACCTTCACCATGATTCTGACTCACAGACCTTTTCTTTATAGTTTTTTATCAAGGTATTGGAGTGAGCAAATACGTTGTCATCAGCATGTCTTAGGGAGTAATTCAGAATCCTGGTTTTGAATTGAATGGGACTTGGGCTCTATTTTGGGCTCTTCCCTTTATGAACAGCGTAACCTTGACCAAATCCCTCAAGTTCTCTATAGTCCAGTTTCTTAATCTGTTTAATAGGACTAATAATACCTAATTCATATAGCTGCCAACAAGAGCCAGTGAACTCATGTATATGTGTGAAACATGTAACACCAAGCCTGGCACCTAATGTGCCTTTAAGAAATGATAGAGATTGTCATTATCACTGTTGTGTATACTTTCAAGCATCTGTGGCTTCCAGTAACTATAGTCCTATGCCCATTTGGGAATATCACTTTAGAGATGAATCCTATCAGTTTTTTAATAAAATAATAACCCATTTTTCATGAAACACAGTATATTTCATTCTAGTTAAAAGGGGTATAAATCCCAGCTCAGTGTTCTGACCGTTAGATCCATTGTTTGCTCCATTAGATTTTCAGAGGACTGAATTCTTTCTCTGAAGAGATGGTCCAAAATAAAACTTAGGACAAAGATGGAATCTCTCTGTGACTCGATCATGAGCTGAAAGTTTTAGAAAATAAAACAGAGAAACAATACCCTCCAAAAGGACCAAATAAGAAATCCATGGTAAGGTCCTTCCTTTCACACCATCCGCTAGGCCTCTGCTGTGGGTACCAACCAGCCTCCCACTGTCGTTGAGTGTGCAGTGCTCAGAGAGGTAGGGAGCCCACCTACAACATGGTCCTCAGGGGACTGTAGGTGCCAGCTGCACCGACCAAACCAGAACTCACATGCCGATAGAAAACACGTGAGGGTAAATCAGAAGCTGCTTTTCCATTTGCCAAAGGTGTGTTGAGGGGGTTCACCCTAAGGGAATCAGAGTTCAATGAGAGTATGGTCAAATGGTCTCTTGAGGCCGGGGTGTAGTTAGGGACAGTTGGGACTAGCTGAATTTGAGGCAATGGAAAATGAAGTGTTTGCTTTTGGAAATGGGCACTTAGGTGAGAGATCAGGAAGGCATAGACGTGGTTAGGGATTCAGTGTAGCTGAAAGCAAGGAAGCTGACGGCTTTTGAAAAGCGTAGGTATAGAGGACATCATAAGGGATCAAACACAGCTCGGGAAGACTTGCCAGCAAGGATCACAAGGAGGAAACGCCTTGCCCATTCCCAATACCCTGCAGCCCTCCTTCGTGACAGGAGCCACGTGTCCTCTTTCACTGACCGAGAAACTGAAGACCAGAGCAGAAAGCCGACCTGGCCGGAAGAACCCAGCGTTAGGACTGAGAGATAAACAAAATGAAATTTTTTGACCAGTTATAACAAGAACTACCTAAGAGGGTGGGATTGAGAGACATGTTTCCATCTTTGAAACGCCCCAAAGTCTGACTCTCACATGCATTGACTCTGCTTCAAGCATCCTACTCTTAGCCTCTGAGGGATGTCTCTGAACAGTTTCCTGCCAATATACATCCCTGAGGCCTTTGGGGAAATAAGAGCTGTTCCAGTTTAGCTACATCTCAAGGCTGCCTGGCACGGGGGAGGAAGCTGAGAGTAATTAAAAACAAGTCTCTGCTCAGGCGGGGAGAGCACTCTCCCTGCCCCATCTGTGTTCCTCCCCCAGGCTCTGCTCCATAGTGAGACCCCCGCTGTTCAATGAGAGCCCCATTGTAATGTCTGATCTGCTCAATCTTGAGAATGTCAACAGCTTGAGAGCATTTGGTTCTAGGTTCTGGAAGGATTTTTAATCATTCTGTTAAAAAGGAAGAGGTAAGAAAAGAACGAAAAGCAGGTGAACAGAAACGCCCAACCTAGTCCTACTGCAAAAAGGACCTTCTGATTGCTTTACCTTCCTTGGCAGTCTGATTGGTTTCATTTGAAAAGTAGCAAGTGAAAACGTCTCCGGACGAGTGACGTGAAGTTTGTATTGAAGCTGTAGTTCCCCAGCACATCTCCAAGGGAAGTATCACTGGAAGAGCTGCTGGAGACATAAACGGAGGCCCAAGAACATTCCTTCCACAGTGGTCAGGATCTGACAGTCCAGTGCACACAGGAGAGTGAGGGAAGGACATGAGATACCATGGGATGCTACCCAGCCATTAGGAAAGGTGAACTACTGACGTGTGACAACATGGAAGCATCTTGAGAATATCATGCTAAGCAAAATAAGTCAGAAAATGTTAAGAACCATATGATTTCACTCATGTGGGATATAGAACTAAATTCATAGACACAGAAAACAGGATGGTGGTTTCTAGAGGGAAGGGGGTGGAGGGGTAGTAAAGGGTGAAGGGGGCCAAATATATGGTGACGGAAGGAGACTTGCCTTTGGGTGGAGGGCACACAATGTGATATACAGATGGTGTATCATAGACGTTTACACTTAGAACCTATATAATCTTATTAACCAATGTCACCACAATAAATTTAATTAAAATATAAAAAGAAAAGTCAAATAAAATAAAATAAATAAAATGGTACTACAAAAATAGAATGAGATTAATTCCCAGGCCCAGTTGAGTCTTTGGGTTGTTTCTCCTCGTGTTCTACCTGCTTTTTTTTTTTTTTTAATATATATCTTTATCAATTTCAGAGAGAGGAATGGAGGGGGGAGAGAGAGAGAGGGAAACATCAATGATGAGAGGGTCATTGATCGGCTGCCTCCTGCAAGCCCCCCACTGGGGATCGAGCCCTCAACTGGGAATCAAACTGCGATCTCCTGGATCATAGGTCAGTGCTCAACCACTGAGCCACACCGGCTGGGCCTATGTGCTTTAAAAGTGCAAAAGCATTGGTTCTCTAAATGCTTTCTTACCACTGGCCATCTCCGTTTACCAAAAGCAGACTACAATTGTCCCTCAGTATCCGTGAGGGGATGGGTTTCAGGACCCTCGACTTGCATACCAAAATCCACGAATGCTCAAGTGCCATATAAAATGGCATAGTATTTTCATGTAACCTATGTACTTCTTCCTGTATGATTTAAATCATCTCTAGATCACTTATTCCACCTAATACAATGTAAATGCTGTGTAAATGTATTCCACCTAATACAATGTAAATGCTGTGTAAATGATTGCCATTATTAACCTGTATATATTCAGTACAGATGCAACCATTATAGGCCTAAGTACATAGTACACACCAGCAACAGGGTAACATTGTTTTGAATATTTTTGATGCACAGTTGGTTGAATTCTTGGATGAGGTGCTCCTGGATGTGGAAGGCTGACTGTTTTTATTGATAAGTGTAGTGCTGGTTTGAAACTGGTCAGCCTAGGTCTCCTTCCTATTAGGTAACTGTTTTACTAATTAATTCCAAGTGGTACCTCCCATCTCTTTCAATCTTTGCAGACGTATTCCCATCAACCCAATAACAAATTGATCTATGCTTAAGGCCTGTGGTTTGTGCCCTGCTCCAAATCCTACTTTCCCCCTTATTCCAGACCTTTTGCCTCAACTGGATGACCTTTCCAGGTTCAGAGTAAATAACTTTTTAAAAATTATTGATCCAATGTTTTCACTTCATCAGAGTTTTAAAAATGACATCCAAAGAAGATCTCTGAAATGAATAGTTTTATCTATTATAACTTACAAACTCTAAAACCAATAGCTGGTAAGAGTGTGGGCTCTAGAGTCCGAGTAGTGAAATTATGCCTGCCACCTGAAGGCAATGTCCCTAGTATGCCCAAGCTCCTATTTCCTTATAAATGGGACTAATGATAAGACCTATATCCCAGATACTAGTATGAGGAGATGATACACATAACACTCACAGTACAGTTCCCAACCCAGAATAAGCTCTCTATAAAATAGTAACTATCATTATCGTTACAAAAGCATGGAGCTAGAATATAATAGTTGAAGTGACAGGTCGATGTTTAAACCTCGGCTCAAAAACAATAAAATTCTTCTTTGTAATTCTTACAATGGAAACTTATCCCAGATAAAACAAAAGCTATTTGTGGTAGAGTTTATTTTAGTTCAGGACTGGCAAATTGACCAACAGGTCTAGTCCACATTAGTGGGACTGCAGCAGAGACTGTAATAGGTGCACCACGTTGAATGGAGCTCATACATGCTCACCCCAATTCTTCACTAACCACCACCTTTATGCCTCCTTTTGACCCACATCTGTCTCCTTTAGTGTGGAAGCTTCCGCAGATTAGAAATTCCATCTGAACAGCTTCTTCTGTATGGCCTGGCACCTACATACTTTTCCAAAAATGTCTTATGTAAATCTGTGATGATCTGATGAAACATAATGGTACACTTAAAATCTTATCAAAAGAAAGGGGGATGATAATATATACAGATTTGCAGATAAATTATTAACATGGGATGAAACCAAATTAACACAGGAGAAAAAGTACAATGAATTAAATAGGCCTGGACTTGCTGGGCAACCATGGGTATAACTTCCTAAGACTGGTGCATGTGGAAGAAAAGTCAATGAACCATTAGTCATTCACATACTGCATTTTTCTGAGGTATTCCAAACATCGGAAGGCTATTTTTTGCAAAGTGATACTTCCCCTGGGATGATGTGTTTCTTGATTCTTGCAATGATGGATGATGGAGCAGATCCTTCAGGCATTTTCTTTTTGCATCTAGGTATGAGAAGTCCTGTCTTGTACCGTAAAAAGAGTTGGTGGTAGTTTCAAGACAGGAAACCAAATTTTCTGAGGCTAAAACATTTCCCCACCCACTAAACCACCCTTTGCCATGAACTCCCAGGGAGAGTGACTGTTCAGCCTGGGACACAGAGGGAGGGAATAATCTGTCCCGAGCACTGGAGGCTGAGCACAGCAGTGAGTAAAAGACAAACCAGCTCTGCAATGTGAATGACACATTCCATTAATACAAGTGGGATCCAAATGAACTAATTTCATTCAGTAGTACTTTTACATTCTGTAGCTATACGGGCCTGGACACAAATGGTAATGTCAGTCTGTCAGGAGAGAGGACTGCAGTGCATAATTACAAGTTCTTGTTCAGCACTTCAGGAACTAATCAGAGCAAGGATGTGAATCTGTAATTTGCAAAGACAGAGGTTACTGTGGCACTAATGGCTCTGCTGATAACGTTCTACCACCAATCACGGGACCGTGGGTGCAAATTCAACAAAATAATTTGACCCCCCAGCTAGTCATTTGATTACAAGAAATCTGTCCTGTTGGCAGCACCTAGGGACAGTGCTCAATTTAATGTGTTCCAATAATATAAAATGTCATTATGCCAATGAGTTAATGTTTACATTCCAAGGGACTGTAAGAAGTATATATAAATACAACATAGCCCGGCCAGAGTGGTTTCTTTGGCTGAGCGTCATCCTGTGCATGGAAAGCTTGTAGGTTCCATTCCCGGGTGGGGCACATACCTGGGTTGCGAGTTTGATCCCCAGTTGAGGCAAGTATGGAAAGCAACTGATTGATGTTTCTCTCTCACATCGATGTCTCTCTCTCTTTCTTTCTCTCTAAGCACGTCCTCAGGTGAAGATTAAAAAAATATATAAGACAAATATACAATATATCAAATCACGGAACCTATTTCCAAACAACTATTTACTTCATGGGACCAGATCAGGAAAGATTAAAAGAGGGCTTGGTAGAAAGAAAAAATATATATATATGAAATATATATGCATATACATATATATAAAACAAGCATGTATTTTATTTTCTATTCTACTTGATTTTGTGCCCCCACCCCAACATTTCTCCTTAAAATTTTCGAATACTTGTTTTGTTTCCTCCAACAGTTTTATCCAGTTCCATTCTTGGGTACATGCATTTTAGAGCGTAGTAGTGGCTTAATTTCAGCCTCTCTCCAAAAGATTCTAGAGCTTTACCATCCCATCAGTTCATGACTGAAAGTAGTTCACGGTGCCTGTCGTTTTGCTCACCTTAGGGCTGCAAAAATAACATGACTGCTCTTGGCTTCCCTCCTCCCATTATTACCTGATCATGGGCTATAGCAGATGACCCTCCAAAAAATAAACACCTAAAACATTTCCATCAGTTTCTTTGGCAATAACGACCCTTGCAGCCTGAACTTATTTTTTACTCAGAGATAGGTATACTGTGCTGGAGACTCATCGGCCATTCTGGTGGGGTGTCCATTTGGGCCAATTCTAATTGTAAAGAATCAGGAACTCTTTCCTGCTTCACGGCTTTCAGGGTGAGTGGTTTTGCCTTGGGTGCTGATGCTAGAACCGTTGTTCCCTGGCAAGGTAATTGTCGGACACTCAGCCTAATAGAAGCTTCAGGTCACCTGGGTGCTGCTCCCTGCCGAGAACAGAAGAGAGGGCTCATTTTGGGTGCAGAAGTCAAATGACTGTTCCTCTGCAGAAAGTTCAGAGTGATGCCATTTCCCTCACGGATCTGTCCAGGGGGCGAGGCACTAGAGCTCGAAGACAAGGGGCTCCTT
Organism: Miniopterus natalensis; assembly: GCF_054644295.1. Lineage (NCBI taxonomy): Eukaryota > Metazoa > Chordata > Mammalia > Chiroptera > Miniopteridae > Miniopterus > Miniopterus natalensis. The sequence continues at coordinate 17,089,240 of NC_142081.1, read as the reverse complement.
GGTCACGTATTTGCAGCTTGAAATCCTAGTTCCACTGGCAGCTGACCCATTGTGGACTTTAGGGAGAATTATTTAGCCCCCTCGGTCTTTGTTCACAGAGGAAGCGAGGAGATAGCATGGGAGGCAGAGCAGCTGGGGGTGGAGGGAGACAGCCGCGGAAGCCCTGGCTGCCCCGGCTGGCTCCCTGGGAAGCCTGCTCTTTGGGTCCAGCACGCGGGATGCTATCCAGGAGTGTCCTCGAGGTGGACGCTTGCGGAAGGCGCAGGAAGGGAGTCAGTCCATGGGGCAGGGGGAGACGGGCTACCCCAGAGGCCACAGCAGCCTCAGCCAACCTCCCAGGACGCTCTGGAGATAGGACTGCCCGGCAGAGGTGTCCCAGGTTGGGCTGAGAAGGCCAGACTTTTGTGCTCTTACAATGATGAGTCACCGGATGTGGGGTGACTGTGGGCACTTAGGGTCACTGCAGCGGAGGCGGAGGCTGGCCTTGAAGAGGGTGACAGCCACAGGCCACCTGCTGGCAGCACTCCTGGGAGGTGGGGCAGCGAGGCTTTCAGGGAAGGAAGGTGGGGCCTCAGTGCACCTACAGGGCCCCTCACGACAAGAGCCGGTTTCCTATGTGCCCACTGTTTCTGCTCCCCCTCCTCCTCTGTCTCGTCCTTCCTCCACATTCTCTTCTCCTGGGTTGCTTTCTTCTACTTTCGGAATTAAATCTCTGCAAACAAGAATCTAACTTTTTCCCCTGGCAGCGTGCCTGGAGGTGTTCCAAGTACGAAAAAACAAGCACACACGCAGGGCTCTTTCTCCGTCAGTGAGTGATGACACTCCGACAGCTGAGTGAGCCACTCTGCATCGATTCCCTGGGAAAGCCACGGCAGGATGTGGGTGGCGTCGTTCAGCTTGTCATAAAATACATATGCCACCTAAAGAGGTCTCTCTCTTTCCTTGCCTTCTCGGGGATTCGTGTGTTTAAATCAAGGGCGACAAACTCAAAACACACATTTGGGCAAAGAAACGCTTGGCTCAGAGTAAAGGTGGACCAACAGGGAAAGTGCCTTGTAAGACTGTGACCTTTGAAACTAAACCGCCCCAAGAGAAATGGACACTTATTGGAATTTACAGACATCTCAGAACTCAGATGAGCCCTGCCTCTGGCTTCACTACAAAGCTTAGATCTTAGCAGGTCAGTTAAGTCATTAGTGCACCATCTAATGAAGGTTGATTTCCAGGGGGGGCCTGAGCCAGCTGGCCTGCCCCCACTGGCACCAAGACAACCAGGGTACCAGAGTCAGAGCGAATGGCAGCGAGCCGCTGGGGTCAGAGGGCGGCCAGCTGGCAGCCAAGTTAACGCCGCCTGTTTTCCCGGTGGCCGCAAGCACTGCCCTGGGCAGGCTGAAAGTAGATACTGGACTCAGGTGCTCTCCGGTCACACCAGAGTTTGTAAATATGATTTAAAGATCTAATTGCTAAAGCCCGCCCAACTCAAGGAGCACTTAGGGAGCCTCAAGGAGGTTTTAAAGACTGGACGGACAGATGTGTTTTCATCTTGGGGGATGTTGAATTTTTATAATTCTTTCATGTATTGTGATGGGAGATTTCTAGTTTTTAATTCAATTTGTTAAATTTTTAATAGATAATAATATGGTTGCAAAAGCAAAAAAGAAAAGGCAATTGATTGATGCTCCCTCCTGTTCTATACGTCATCTCCTCAAGAAACCAACAGCTTACTTACTGGCTTTAGTGCTTCCAGTTTTCTTACACATACTTAAGCAAATACGAGCATATGTTCTCATTGCATCTCTTTATTTATTTATTTATTTATTTATTTATTTATTTATTTATTTATTTATTTATTTTTTAATATATATCTTTATTGATTTCAGAGAGAGGAAAGGAGAGGAAGAGATAGAGATAGAAACATCAATGATGAGAGAGTCATTGATCAAGCCCACAACCAGGGCATGTGCCCTGACCGGGAATCGAACCCTGATTGCCTGGATCCTAGGTTGACGCTCAACCGCTGAGCCACGCCCGCTGGGCTCATTGCATCTCTTTTTAAGCAGAAAGCTACATACTATATATGTAACTCTCCATCTTCCTTTTCTCATTTAATATGTATCAGCTATCTTTCCATATCAGCCCATTGAGAACTTCTTTACTAATTCCTTTTTATAGCTACTTCATATTTCATTGCATGAACATAGCATATTTATTTAACTATCCCTCTGTCATTTACTACTATGATGAGTATTATAGATAACTTTATACATGGCTCCTTTTATGCATATTTGGGTATATCTGTAAGATACATTCTCAAAAGTAGAATTACTAGGTTAGGGCATCTATGCATCTGTAACCTCAGTAGCTATTGTCAACTCGTCCTTCGTAAACTTTATACAAATCCACAGCCCATCCTCAAGGGATGAAAGTGCCTCCCCACACCTTAACAACAGGGTGCACTGTCAAACTTTTGGAAATTTACCAACCTGGCATGAAAAATGGCATTTCAGTGGAGTTTTAATTTTCTTTTTTCTTATTAAAGTGTTTAAGAGCCATTTTTAATTTTTTTTCTGTGAATTGCCCAAAGATATATTTTGCCCACTTTTGTATTAGTTTTCTGGGTTTGGTTTAAATTGATTGTATCTTGTCAGATTCCACTTGTCGCTTTTTTATCTTTGGTCAACTATATGCAAAACCTGTCTTTATAGGCAAAGTTTACATTATATCATAGAAATAGGGACTTTTAGCTGGATTCTCAGTTGGTTCTTTTCTTGCTTGCTTTCTAGTTGAATAACACCATTGGAAACTAGATTGCAGGATTTCCATTGGGATGGAAAGCAAAGTCATCCTCACTGGGTGGGAACTTGCTGGGCCCGCTTTGCTTAAACCCTGTGGTTAAGGAATGGTTTATTGCTGATCCCTTCCATCTCCTTAATGCAATTTTCAAGTAGCCATGGTTCTTAATCCCTTCAATACAGCTGTTCTCAGCAAGTACAAAACAGAAGTATATTGTAGACTAATAGCCAAGCATTTCTTCTTTCTCATGTTGAGAGCTGTTACCTAAAGGAGCATGGATTTAATAGGGTCTCAGCTTGAGTCTTGCCATGTTTGCATACAAAGTAGATAAGGCAGGCTTTGTTTTGGAAGATGTTAATTGATTTTGTCCACCATGCTGTCTAACGAGCCAGTTCCCTGAGAATGTAGTGATGGGGAAAAAAATCGGTTCCAATTACTGTGCAAGTAAAATGCGTCCCTTCCACATCTATTAAAGTAAAAATGGTGCTCACTTCTCAGACCTCCGGGGATTGGCAGCTGATGCTACACATGCACAGCTCTGTTATCAGCTGGCATTTCAGGAATTGCTTTATTGTTGCCAAAATGAGAGGGGTGGGGGGAGGTTATGGAACTACTGGAATTCAAAGCCCTAGCATTTCATAAATTATTTTAACTTGACCTAGGTATTGAAGGGGAGAGGTAGAGTTGGCTAAGTAGGGGCTAAGAAGGGCTGGGTAAATTTGCAAATCACAGGAATCTTTTTTAGACCCAGAGCAGGTTAATAACCAGATTACAGTGTCGTTTTCCAGGCTCCAGAATCTCACCAGGCCTTTCTTTCATCCCTTTGTAAAGAGGAGGGCCCTTTGCCATATGGTGATGCTCTGATCTCAGGTGCTGCAGTCACATCTGTGTTCCCTCAAGTTTCAAGGGGGCTGGTTGCCATGGAAGCTTTTTCTCTTTCCTCTGGCATTGCCCTTACTGTACTGAGACTGGATAGCAGCCTGCACTGCTTAGCTGTGCGTCTAAAGTGATGTCTAAGTAATTGGTAATGAGCATGTACTTGACAAAATTATCTTGCAGATGAGAGTTCAGGCCTTGTCTGTGTTGCCTAAGGCCCTCAGAAAACAAAAGGGAAGATCTAAGGAGAATCACAGGGCATAATGTTTCCAGCAGAACTTGTCAGAGGACATCTTTTACGTTTGCAGTGAAGAAGGAACTGGGGGACAGGGGATCAACCTCTCCTTGGTTATCTTTTCCTCTAAATTTCTAAGGGCAGTGGCAAAGTGTAAGGCCTTTCCTCCTGGACCACAGAGTCTGCCTTCATGAACTCCTGTTCTCGTAACCAGAGGTCAGAGTGGAAAACGTGAGTGGGCCTCATTTCTCTGAGTAGGGAGCGGATCCCTTTAGGCATGGAAAGTCCACTTTCCACTTTTATCATACATTTCTCCAGTACCTAAAGCAGTTTTGGACAAAGAATCTGTTGATTAATGATAAAGGAATTAAAGATTACATTTAGGATTATAACCAATAAAAAAATATTTCTGATGAGAACATTGTCCAAATAGGTCCCGCTGCAAGCAGGCTTCATGGCCATCTGGGGGGTTTGCAGGCAATGTTTTTAAAGGCCATCTAGCAAAGGCTCCTTTTCTTTATATATTAATTCAATTGTTGGTATTATTTCTAGCGTAAGACTTAAAAAGTCTTATTCCATGCCTGCTCTGTGTGTGTGTGTGTGTGTGTGTGTGTGTGGCGGGGGGGGGCATCCACATCTGCAACCTGTGGTCCGAGGGTCCTAGAATGAGCCTGCTGTTCAATGAGTCCCACTTCATTCCTCCTGAAACTGAACACTCAGGGAACCGCTCTTCCCCTTAGCTGCAAACCCTGTCATCGTGGCAGCGGGAACGTAAATGCAGCCACAGCCGCCGCACAACGGGACCAGCCAGCTCCGACCAGAATGTACCCTTTCTGTGCGGCTCCGGGGCTCTCCCAGGTCAGCTTTTAAGTGCTCCGGTTACAGTGCACTGAAGCTCGCTTTCCTTTTAGCGTCGCGCTTCACTCGTGAAGTCGGGAGGAGTGGTGTTGACGGCCAGATTCCCATCACTAACATTACATTTTATTGCCTCACATCTCCCTTTTATGCACATTATAAAGGTTTTACATTAATGTAATGCTGGGAAAAAGTGCTGGGTTGACAGACTGAAGGTGGTTTGTTATCACCCTGGGCGTGGGGTAGGGCGGGTTTATAGAAGCCTTCTACCTTTCTAATTGAGCAGCAGGCCCCAAAGGAAGTTCTGGGTGACACGATATCAGAAAAGGAGTTGAGTTAAACATGTTATGAGTAGACTGGGAAAGGGCGGAGGGTCCAAATGCTGTGAGAAAGGGTAACAAAGGATACAGCTTGCAGAGGTGTCTCTGGCCTAAGCTTGGGTCACAGGACTGGAGTTGCAAGTTACTTTTGCTCCATACAAAAAAGGCAAAGGGTCATCACTGAAAAAACACATATTGTTAGCCCTATTGGTCCATGAGGTCTATTAATCCCGTTTGTGATGAAAATAATTTGAATTCATCCAACTGGACATCTTTTGTGCTGTTAGTGCTGATCTCATCTAGCCCTGAGAAGTTGGTCCTGATCATGGATTCATTAGGATCGAGGAAAGGGATATTATTTCCATGATAAATTTACTTATTTCTCTGATTCAGTCAGCATCAAATAATTATGAGGGGCTATCATGGGCCAGATACAGAGCTAAGTACTTGACTTGCACGGACGTAAGTCCTGCCATCCTAGAGTATAGAATCTAATGAGAGATCATGAACAAGGCAATAAATGTGTTTAACATGTTTAGCTAGGAATGCTGGGAAGGAAACACATGGTACATACTTACAGAATTCTGAATGCAAGCACTGCGCTGCACCTACCAGGTGTGCCGGTCACAAACACAAAAGAAAAGCCTACCCAGGGAAAGTTAAGCAATTCAAAATCAAGCAACAGTTTAGAACAACAACAAAACTAGAGCTGCCACAGGATGTGCACAGTTAATTATGTAATAAGTTAATTGTGTCATAAGAATTACCACTTTAGTATATGAGGGAGGAAACTTGGATCCGATTGGGGATGGTGGTTAGAGAGGCTTTCCAGAAGATCTTAAAAAGATGGGGAGATTGTGAATGGAAATACTGGGTGTGGGATATCTCAAGGCATTAAGCTGTTGTGAAGAACTCTATTAAAAAAGTAAATGATACCATTATAAAGGTAGGTACAAAGGAGATTTTTCGACTATTTATATTAAAAAGAATTTAAAATAATAGCAATAAAATATAAAACTCATTGCTGGCAATAACTCAGAGTAACACATTTCCATATATTGCTGGTGGGTTCAGAAATTGCTACAGTCCCCCTGATAGAAAATTTGGAAGCCCCGGTAAAAGCTTTTAAACTCTTTTTGAATTTAACAAACGATTCCACTTTGAGGCATTTATCCAATAGAAATAATCATGAAAGTAGGCAGAGTTTTGGTTATCAGGATGCTTATTACAGTTTCTCATGAACATTCTTAATCAAAGAGAACTGGCGGCACAGACTCTCCCAGTGACTTGACAGTGGTTGTTATTATTGTATCTCTCCTTTTATGAGAAGTGTAGAGTGGTAAGATTAAACTTTGTGGTATTGTAAATATACACCATGCACTTCGATATAGTATTGTAGAAGAGTTTTTAATAAAATTTAGGCTCATATTTCATTATATCAACAAATGTTCATAAGATATGGAGCAAAAAGTAGAGAAAGTTATAAAAGTTCCTATTTAGAAACATCTCTGTATCAGTATGTCTCCGTTGAAAAAATAGCAGAAGGATATGCATATATATATAACGTATATATTATATATATAATAGTGGGAGGATATGTGTTATATGTATATGTGTACTAAAATGTGAACAGTGAGTGGTGGGATTACAGGTGATTTTGATTCCCTAGTATTTCCTAAAATTTGTACAGAAAATGCATTGCTTAAAGTTTTAGTAAGTCTAGAAAATGATTTGGCAAACAACAGGACCAAAACATATTACAAAGAGACTTTTCTGAACATGCTGTGCCTTAGTGTGTGTGGGAAAAGCATGCGTTTTTCTTCGTCCTGAGTTTGACATAAGATACAATCCACTCTTTCATCAAAATGTGAGCATGGCATAGTGAAAGAGATGCGATTTGGCGTCACCCGGACCCGGATGTCAACCCCAGCCTCCCCTCCCCTTAGCTCTCAGAGCCGGAGGTTGGTTAGTGTGCGCCAGCCTCAGTCATCTCTTCAGGGAGTGGGGAGTGCAGGCCTGCGTGTTCGTGGCCAGCATGGCACCTACCTAGAGGATTATCTCCCAGGCAAATGAGAAAACAGGGCTGTCAGGTAGTTAATGGAATATTAAACCACCTGTCCTACCAGAAATGGCAATGTTCCAAGAGTGAGAATGCAGTAAAAGACAACTCTAAAAAATAGAAATTCACTTAGGCTCTACTAGAAGTTCTTTTCTGAAACGTTACTGCCAACTATTTGTGGGGAATGAGGTCTAAAGGGAAAATTTTTACAGGAAAGTGTGTGTGTGTGTGTGTGTGTGTGTGTGTGTGAGAGAGAGAGAGGGAGGGAGGGAGAGAGAGAGAGGGAGTTTTTATCCCTCTAATCCTTTAGTCTAATCAAATAAAAATGAAGCTAATTTGTCAGTTTGCAGAATCACGCGAAGCTGCATTGAAAATTGCCAACTTGTGCCTATCAGCGTGGCATGAGCAAACAGAACTCCTTGTAATTATTTGTTTGTTTTTATATTACTTACAGTTAATTCATAGCATTTCCTATTGCTTTTAAATTGTGTTCTCATGGTGTGTTTCACTGAGCCCACGGTGGGGGTGGGAAGAGGAAATGCCTTAGAACACCTAGACTATACTTTTAAAAGTAGTGTTATCAGTGGGGTGCCCTCTGGGTCCACACCTGTTACTGGCAGAATGGGCATTTTGCAATGTCACAAGAAAATGAATGTTTTGAGACATGGGAGAGTAAGTGATGCTTATTTGCATGGAATTAAACCCCAGGGTTTTCAGTGTTCCATCTCCCTCTGCCTCACTATGGAAAAAGCCCAGTCTTGTCTTCAGCAGAACTAGAATTAAAGCCACTGCCCCGAGTCTCCACTCCATATTAAAGTCCAGTTAAGCCCAGCGTATCACTAGCTGGGCTTGTGTTCCAAGCTGCAGTCCAGTATAGGATCCACATGGCCATGGGCCATGCTGCTGTTTAGGCCACATGGCAGGCCAGGGCAGGTCACGGAGCAAGTGAGTGCAAGGAGGCAGGCTGGAAGCCAGAAGGAACAAGAGAGAGAGAATTCGTTGTCTGGGAATTTTAACTGGGAGCTTACTCCATGAATTCTTCAGGATTTTGCATGCTTGCAGTGGCTCCAACCCCTAGCTAATTATCTTTGTTCCAGGCTAGCTTGACAGGCAAGCATCTTCTCTACCTCACCCCAACTTCACTGTGCATGTGCCCATCTCCCTTCCCCCAGTGACTGGCAGGGAATGGACCGGAGGTTCCCCGCGGGGTGTGACATTGCAGCTTCCTGGTGAAGCTGCCACATGACTGTGCTTATAATGCCCGGCCCCCCTTTGCTGTCTTCCTACTGTGAATACTAATAAACTAGCTAGTTATGACAGTACCATAGCACGTTTAGGAGGCCCCTCAGTTAATTTCATTAGCAGCTCTGACTTAAACAGAAACAGTTGCACACCCCCCAACTCACAAACATTCGCCCTGAGTTCCTCCCCAACCCCCACCCACTAATCCTTTGCCCAGAGAGCCTCAGTCCAGTTCCTGGGAGGCTGGTGTGTGGGAGAAGCAACAGCATTCACGTAGACAAATTTAAATTGAGGTTTTGGATCAAAACAAAACAAAACAGAACCAATCTTGTATGAAAAATTAGATGGGATTATTCTATTTAAGTCGCCGTTTAAGCATTTTAAATGATATATCCTGAGGTGTGGTGAGTGGGCAGGCACACGTGCCTGGGTAGTGGGCACACGGGGACCTGTGAGAGGATGCTTCATTGTTTCCTCCCGAAGCTGCTGGGCAAAGGCTGGGAAGGAAGCGTTCTTTCCAGACCTCCTGCTTACCGGCAGCGCAGCTCCCCACTCTGCTGTTTCCCTGCTCTTCAGAGTTGAGGAAAAAGAAGTTTCTTTTTGTTTCTTTTCTTTCTTTGTTTTTTTCTTTGTTCCTTCCTTCCTCTCTCTCTCTCTTTCTCTCTCTCTTTCCCTCCCTTCCTTTATTTTTTTTTTTGAATGGACTGTGAAAATTTTGGCTGTGGTTAAAGAAAATAAATAAGACAAGCAGAACTAGTGCGAAATCAGGGCAAGGGAAGTAGGACTACAACTCCTTGGACAGGGTCAGCAGTTTTCGACCAGTGAACAAAATAATTCTGTGTTGGGACTCTTTCAGGAGGGAAAATGGTCTTTATAGGTACGGCACTATTATCAAATGACCTATCGTGTTCCTTTTTCCTTCAAATTGATGGGAAATTATATAGAAACAACATAAATCAAAGCTGGCCCTCTGTAACGAGTAGCCCTCGGATATGGCGTATTTTTCTCACAGAAACAGGAAGAACGATCTTTATTAAGGTTTTCTATCTCTGGGACCCATTTCCTTTATCTCCCAGTAGAAATGTCACACCGTCCTAATATTTGCATTGAGAACATAGATAAGAATTCAACTCTCCAGTCCCATTTATTGAAATTGTATTTAAATACGCAGCTTAATTAGCTGTGCTCAGCCTCCTTCCCAATCTTCTTTGAAGTGGCAAAGTCCCATTGCATCGTTTCAGCTAATTTTATGCTCATAGCCTAATTTTTGAGCTTTGTAGCAACCAAGGGTACGACTGCCCTACGTGATCTTTAAGCCCAGACACTTGGTTCAAAGGAGTATTTTGTCCCATGGAGGACATGGAGTTACTTGCCTTGGACTTAAGCTTCAATCAAAGCATGTAATCATCTTTCACGGAATTCATCTTGCAAAATTAATTTGTCAGTTTAAGGAAGGAAGGATAGGACATTGGGATATACCCACTAATAATGAAACATTACGTGTCATGACACCCAGGTATGGAAAGGGTGGGTAGGGGTAGTATTGTGAGATTTTTTTTTTTTTTTAGAGAAGGCTAATTTTTGGTAATCTACAATTAAAAAAACCAAAATGAGAGGCAACAAGTGTTTAGTTGGAATTAAAGAATTGCAATTTGGAGAGCACAGATTTAGGCAGAAACCCAAACAGCGTCCTGATTATAGAACGGGGTCAAATGTTTCCATGAGAAAAGGAAGAGTGTTTATTATGTGAATAGAAGAAATAAATTTCTATTGGTCCTGTAAAGCTGAGTTACTCTTTAGCTGTGCATGATTGGTTATGGATTCTATCCCCAAATAGAGAATTCATCAACACTAGTCCTTGTGGTCCAGGTGCCTGCTTTCCTGTTAGCTTGAGAAAGAGTTGTTTGGAACACAGTGCTGACTTGGCCCAGTGTAGGGGTCTGGCCCGGTTCAAACAGTCCAGAACATCAAGAGGCAAAACTCACAGTCAGTGCCCCTGGAATGGCTGCTCTGACTCCATTTTAAAATAGCTCAACTATGCCAGCTTTTCACATATATACAGCATGCTTACGGAAAAAGGGAAATATTGATGACCTTTTGCAGAAAATGCTATGTTGAGGTTTAACAAACACCACTAAGGTCAGAGGAAAGGCACTATGAACACAGGATTAAGAAAATGATGGGGCTGTGTAGATCTAGGGCATGCTCTTTAACATGACCAATGAAACCACCGAAGATGTTTCACTGTAGCTGTGAGATGGGTTTAGACCATGATATCTAGTTTAATAGCATTTTCAGCATACATAACTAGGTATATTTATCCTATATTGTGTATTTGGTGGGCCTCTTCCCTGTTGAGATATGATTTGCTAAGAGGAAAGCAACAGAAGTTACTAAGGTATCAGAATGTAAAATGTGTTTTGCCCATTTGAGTGTGGCTTAGCGATTGAGCATCGACCTAGGATTCAGGAGATTGGGGTTCAATTCCCAGTCAGGGCACATGCTGGGGTTGTGGGCTTGATCCCCAGCAGGGAGCATGCAGGAGGCAGCCCATCAATGACTCTCATCATTGATGCTTCTATCTCTCTCTCCCTCTCCCTCCCTCTCTCTAAAATCAATACAAATATATTTTAAAAAAATAAAAATAAATAACACTTGAGAGCACTTTGATTAAGTGAGGAAGAAACTGCTCATCAGTTTTCTATGTGCTCCTCTACATTCCCTGGCTTCCACTGCTGTTAGATTTGGAGCAAATTCTCAGGAGTGAAACAGGTCACTTCAAGGCTGCCCTTTAGAGTCATCTCCATTTTTCCTCCATCTCTCTCTTTCCCTACAATGTCTTCTCTGAGATTTATAGAACTTTTGTTATTGAGAGTTCTGAATGAGATGTAGGCAGGGCACATCCCACAGTAGCATTTACATGAACAAGAAATAAGCATGAGTGTGTGGTTAAGTGTGTGTGTATGTTTGTGTTAAGCCACAGATGCTTAATTTGTTACTGCAGCAGAACATCACCTATCCTGACTATTGCAACAAGTTAAGGATGTTCCTACTGATATTGAAATTTGATTATGTAAATAGACCATTAATTGTAATATTTAGAAGCTAAGTTAGAAAACAACTATGTTAGTCTGAGAAGAAAATGAGAAATATTGAAGTTCTCTTGCTTGGGGCCCCTATACATCATGCCTTGGACCTTCATGAAAGTCTCCAAAGCCAGAACTCCTAAGCTGTACATGTCCGCATGAGATCCCCTGCACTGAGATACCCGTTGAGGTAGGAGGCCAGACCCACTAGACAAGCCATCATCAGTCACGGGCAGCCTTGTCCAATGTGCTGTAAGAAGAGTATTATTTTCTATCAGTGTCACGATGTGAAAAGGTAGAGAATACCATGGTTCTAGGTATCCGGGTGCACAAATGTGACTGTTCCTGCATTCTCCACCTCTCCCCATGTCCTCGCCCAAGTGTGTTACAATTTTCACTGAAGTTTGACAAGGAAATGTTGAAATGATTGCACTCTTAGCAAATATTTGTTGAATTAATACATAAATGTGCATTTGAGGGTGTTCTGTGTGCCTCCGTATGCCTTCTTTTGGGGGTCTGTGTCTGCTAGAGTTTCCTAGCAGTCCTCAAAATATCCTCAATTAGGAACCACCCATTCTATTCCGGAATTTTTATCATAAAAAGAGGAAACATAACTGAACGCTGCTGACGTATGAGGTGTCTCAATGAGGCGAGCCCAGTCTTCATCTACTCGTCATAAGAAGCTATGGAATAATTCCTTAGATTTGTCAAGTGATTACTAAGTACCATGTATGATACTTTATGTTTTACATATTTTAGCTTATTTATCTCTCACCATACACCTACGAGGAAACAGAATTTTCTCCATTAAATATTTTTCCGGTTTTATTGAGAAATAATTGACATACATCACTGTATAAGTATAAGGTGTAAAACACGATGATTTGATTTATGTGTATTGTGAAATGATTGCCAAAATGGTTTAGGTAAAACAATTATCTCACATAGATACAATAAAAAGAAAAAAATGTTCTTATAGTAAGAACTCTTAGGACCTACACTCTTAACTTTTCTGCATAGCATCCAGCACTGTTAACTATAGTCATCATGTTGTATGTTACATTCCTGGTACTTATTTTATAACTGGAATTTGGACCTTTTGACCACCTTCTTCCAATTCTCCCTCCCCCTCAGCCCTGCCTCTAGCAACCACAAATATGATATATTTTTCTGTAAGTTTGGTGTTATATTTTTCTATAAGTTTGGTGTTTGGTGTTTTGTTTTGTTCACATATAATTAAGATCATATAGTATTTGTCTTTTTCTGTCTGACTTATTTCATTCAGCATAATACCTCTAGGTCCATCCATGCTGCCCCAAGTGAGAATTTCTTCATTTTTTGTGGCTGAATAATATTCCATTATGTATATACAGAGATAGATAGATGATAGATGATAAATAGATAGATGATAGATAGATGATAGATAGATAAGATAGATATTTGATAGATAGATGATGATGATAAATAGATGATGATAGATAGATAGATAGATAGATGATAGATAAGATAGATAGATAGATGATAGATGATATGAAGTTGTGAGATTTATCCATCAATGGACCCTTAGGTAGTTTCTATGCCTTTTCTATTATAAAAACTGCTTCTATGAACATGGGTGCAGATACCTTGCGGAGTTAGTGTTTCTGTTTCCTTTGACTATACTTCCAGAAGTGAAATTGCTCAGTCATATGGTACTTCATTCTACTTTTAATTTTTTGAAGGAACCTGCGCACTGCTTTTCATTGTGGCTGCACCAATTTACAATCCCACTAACAGCGCGCAGGGTTCCCTTTCCTCTACATCCTTGCCAGCATTTGTTGTATCTCGTCTGTTTGATGAGGGTCATTCTCACAGGCATGAGGTGATATCTAATTGTGGTTTTAATTTGCATTTTCCTGGTGTCCAGCGATGGTTATCATCACCATTTTACAGATTAAAAAACTGAAAGAGAACTTAAGGGGCTTGCTCTTGGTTGCAGACCCAGGAGATAGAGTTCAGATGGAAAGCAAGCATCCAACTCCAGGCTCTTAAACAGTACGCTAAGCTGCCTCCACTTAGTAGACTGATCGTGGTTTCCAGCCTGATGTTTTTGTTTCATTCAGTGCAAATTGTCACCCTCGACCCCAGTTCCAAAACTCACTTGCAAAAGAAACAGCTCTGACAACCAAGTTAGAAGAGGTGCGGTGTGAAGTTTTCAGAGCTCACCTTAGTTCAGCTCAGGTCTCATATTAGATAGTGAACATTATGCTGTTATCCACTAAAATGGATTCTCTACTGTGTCACCACCTCTTTAATTTGGCAGGTGACTCCACATTCATGTGAGAACATTTCAACATCTAAAAAACAATAAAAGTCCTCCGGGCAAATCTGGTGTTCTCCCCAGAAGACGTTGCCTATGTGTTATTTCTGTGAGGTTCAAAACATGTAAATGCCCTCCCCCTCTGAATCACTTTGTTACACACCAATAATAATTGCAACCATTAAGAGCTGATAATGTGTCAATTCTATGAATAACACATAATAACCACACATGTTAAAAGTGGCGAAAGAGGAGATAGAAACAACTTAAATAAAAATCCTTAGCCTTCTTAATGCTTCATAGGAATTAATAGTAATTGATAACAACGCGTAACAATTAAGATCTAATACATGCACTTAATGTGTGAATATGCTTCTTACTTTTATATATATTTTCTTTTCTAAGGGAAAAGCCTGGGCTTAGGGACTCTTGGGTTCTTCCTGTCATGTTTCTATCTCCTATTGAGAGCATTGTAAGGGACCTTCTGGTGTCACGGTGTTGCTGGGAGAGAGCTTCGGGGTCACTCTAGTGTACTTGAATTATTCTACAGATGAAAGCTGTGACGCCTAGAGAAGTCCAGTGACTTTCACTGTTCAGGACACTGGTATGAGTGGCAGTTGGCATACTTGAGTCACTGCTCAATTTGTGGCCAGGGCTGGAACACGGCCTGGGACAGGTTACGTGCTTTTGTATAAATAACTACCTCTGGCTGCTTTATTATAGGAGGTTCAGGGTGCAAGGGCTCTAACATTAATAACAATGTCAAATTAATGAAGTAAAAGAGGTCTTGTGTCTAAAGTTCCTGGCACTTCATTTATTTGTTCTAGAGATACAGTGCCTCTTCTTCACCAGCCACGGCATCTCTAAAAGAAACAAATGTATGTTCAAACCCAGCCCCACTAAACTGTTTGAACTCTTTCAGTGACACAGAGCTCGGGACTTTAGGTGGCTCTTTATGTTCTCTCTATAAAAGGAAACTCTTCTGGGGAATCTGTGTGAATTCTATTCAGAGTTTAATAACACAGATTTATGGGAGAGCCCCAAATCAGTCCAAAGCATGGCATTATTTAAAAACAACAAGAAGAGAAAAGCATGAAGAGACCCCGCCTGCCAGGAGTAGCTTATTAGCAGTTGAAAACGTTGAGATATGAGTGTATGATGGAAATGTGGCCTTGATTGTTGGGACCAAAACGCAATCTGCATGAGAATGAATTAGGAAATGTCCCAGAATACAGAAAAATGAAAAAGCTGGGTCCTCCGTGACCTGTTCATGTTTTCAAACATCCCCCACGCTTATCTTCCTGTGGCCAGACACCCTGGAAGAACCATTGGTCCCTTTCTAGACACTGATACTAGAGAGATACTCTAAAAGGTAACCTTGCCTTTTTTTATTTTATTGTATTGTATTTTATTTTATTTTCCTCACCTGAGGATTTTTTCCATTGCTTTTCAGGGAGCTTGGAAGGGGGAGAGAGAAAGAGAGAGAAAGAGAGACATCGATGTGAGAGAGACACATCGATTGGTTGCCTCCCACAGGCGCCCTGACTAGGGCTGGGGATCGACCCTGCAACCGAGGTACCTGCCCTTGGCTGGCATCGAACCCGGGACCCTTCAGGCTGTGGGCCGATACCCTCACCACTGAGCCAAACCGGCCAGGGCCAGGTATCCTTCCCATTTTAGAGGGAGACTGCGAGGCACAGCTACGGGCACTGGGGACGGTCTCCCAGAGCTGCCCTGGGGTCTGCTTCGTTCCAGCACCCCTTCGCTCGAAACTCATTAAAGCAAAGGCTGCCCCTTAAATCACGCTCGGCTCCACCGAGCGGACCACCTGGAAAAGTGAGTAATAGCCCCTTGAGGTGCGGCAAGTGGAGAGGAAGGAATTATGAAATAAAACAAAGCAAAGCAATCGTGTAAACAAATTAATTAATTGCCTGGAAGTGAAAAGCACGTTTGTAATTTTGCCCTTGTCGCCGGGAAATTGGAGTTCATTACGCTCGCTGGCGGATTTAAAAGCTGCTTCCCGCACAGCATCGCGGGCAGGGCGCGCCGGAGTGCGTGCCAGGCAGGAGTCGGTGGCCGAGGCAATTACCGCAGAAGTTCATTACCGAAGTCTCCAGAGAGAAAGGCCGGGAGGAAGCTTTCCTTCCCCTGCTTTTAGATTTTTTTTCTCTCTTCTTGCAAGTTGATCTTGGAAACACATACTTTGGATTTCCAGTAGTAGGTGTTATACCTGTTTGAAACAAATGGTGGTGTCACCGGTCACCATCTTTAATCATGTGCTGAAAAGGATTCGTGTCACTCGAGCAGGCTGAAGTTCATTGCACAGCTGCTAAGTGGTGACGCTGAGGACTTAAGAGCAGGCCTGTGTGACTTAGAAGGCTCTGGTTTCTTTAGGACACCAGCGAGTCCTCTAGGGCAGGCCCGCTGTGCCGAGTTAGGAGTGCCAGTAAAACGAGGCCACAAAGCAGTGCCATTTGCATGCAGAATGGACGTTATATATTCAGTTACAGGTTGGCGTGCTACCAGGAGCCCAGTGGGCTTGCGTGTGGAACGAGGTACATGCAGAACAGTCACCCACTGCCCGCGGCGACCCGTGAGTTCCCCAAACGGGCCAAAGCTCAACTAGCTCGTGCTGAGATGTGCTTTATGGAAAATCATGTCTTTTAGTTCTGTGACAATTACTAGTCTACTGAATAAAGGCGGTCTTTCCAGGCTTCTGGCAATGTTTTATGTTCCCCTAGAAGAGTCCAAATACCCTGAAGTGGGTAAAAGATGCTTTAAAAGGATTACTTTCAAGAGTTAAGAACCAATGCTCTGAACAAAAGGAATCGTTCATCCATTCATTCATTCAGCTCATATTTATCATGTACTGGGCACTGTGTGTATAAATCTCAAGAGATAAATGGCATGGTCCTGACCCTAAGGTGTCACAGCCTAATCGGTAGGCTGGACACAAACAGGTAAATCAGGGTTACTGTACAAGCACTATTAAAATAGCCAGGCCGGAACACAGCACGGGCCCTCACGGGAGCACAGGGAGGGCATGGAAATTAGGCTGTTTGTGCACAGACAAAATTAAGAAGTCGCTTTGCTTTGTCTCCCTTTGTCAGGGCGTGAGAGCGACCTGTCTGAGAGCGGTGTTCGGTGGCACCGCCCACGTCCAATAGGGAAATGGATGGTCTAGCGGTGAGCGCCAGGTCATGTCCGGATTTCAGGGGCTGCTCTGTCTGTTGGTTTTTCTTTCTCAATACCAGACTGTAAAAACAACCCTGCTTAAATCCAAGCCTTTGTAATGAAGTACATCAACCAGAGCATTCAGACTATTTCCTAAAAGCCATGATAGAAGTCACACAATTTTCTGGAAGGAGCACTCTGCCCTCGCTGACGGGAGCATCCTTCAGGCTTCTCTTACCTCTTAGCCGCCAGCTGGCCGGTGTCTGTTTTAAAGACAAGAGGAGTGAACCAAAGGCTCCCTGACTGTGTGCCGAGTACCTAACAGCTGTAATAGCATTTCCTCTCATCTCCCTGTGGGACCTGACCCAACCCCTTCACTGCGAAGAAAGAACCTGTGGTCCCCTCTCCACGCCCCCTCCCTCCCTCCCTCCCTCCCTCCCTCCCTCCCTCCCTCCCTCCCTCCCTCCCTCCCTCCCTCCCTCCCTTCCTTCCTTCCTTCCTTCCTTCCTTCCTTCCTTCCTTCCTTCCTTCCTTCCTTCCTTCCTTCCTTCCCTCTCTCTTCCTTTCCCTGGGGCGCTCCAACTATTTAAATTCGAGAAGCGAGTCAGTGTAGTTCTCTTAACAAAAAATAAACAAGGGAAAGAGCCCTAATCTCCTCAAAGTTTCCCTCAGAACAGACAGGCTTTGCTGTTAGAGATTTATCTTAAGAAGGCAGAAATAGGATAGGGCCGCAGAAGGGCAGGGATAGCCAACAGAACCATGTAGCAAGCTTTTCTGGGAAGGAACTTGAAAAAGGCGAGTGCTTTTTTTAGTCTGGGGTAGCAAAAATATAATACGATATAGCTCCTAGAAGTGACAGGTGACAAAAGGGAGGCTTTCCTCGCAGGCTCTCAAGGAGAAAGGACTCTGAAATTAAAGACAGAGACATTCAGTTGAAAGGAAATACTTTTCTCCTCTAACTTATAATTAGCCTGCGATGCTGGCTTCTGTAGACTCTTAGCAAGGCAAATTGCTCAGCACAGCGAGCTGGCAGGTGACGTTCACATATCGAAACGCTGGGAGATCCGTCATAAACACAGGCAGTTGTCATCTTCTAATGCGTCAACTGGTTGCCAGTTCAGGTCAGGGAGAAATTATTCCTGTCTTCATCTGTAATGTCACTTATCAGTTGCAACACGGGGATCTGGCATCTTCGGTGACATAGATCAGCATCCTGTTCAATTGATCAGAAGTTTAATGACATGTGGTGCGTTCTGACACTGAGACCCAAAAGCCTAGTTTCTTTCTGATATTCTGTTGGGGAATGGAAGCCGAGGGTAGAGGTGGTCAGCGAGGATTCCTGATGTCCCCCAGGCTTGTTTATCCTTGGAGCTCCCTGACTGGGAGATGGATGTTCTAGCAGGTTCCAGGCCTGTGGGTGCCCTGGTGGAAGTGCCAGTGGGCCATGTGTGCTCCTCGGGTATCAGGTGATGGAGCTCGCGTTGGCCGTGACCGGAGGCATTTCCTAGAGGGTTGGCTGCGTTTGATGTGCCATGGTTGGCACAGGCCAGCCGAGACCTTGAAAACTTGGAGCTGATGCAGAGGTGCTTAAACACATTGGAAACACAGGTTGCAAACTCAGATTTTCAGAGGGGCCAGACAGGTAATGCCCCCGAGTGAGGCCAGCTTTGTGGCAAACTGGAGTATAGGCCCCAACTAAAGGGGACGGTGGCCACTCAGCTCCCACTTATCATGATCATTCAGGGATGTGGGTCTAGAGTTGACCCAACTTTGAACTAGTGGCATCTAAGAAAGCCCTTGGTAGGCCAGACCAGACAATTTGCTTTGTAGGCTCTTATTTTATAAACTTAGCAAAGGGCACTGAAGCCTGATACCTTTGCTTCCTAACACCTGTACAGAAGCTCCGTGGCCTCAAGTTTTAGAACATCATTAATCTCATCCCAAGAAGGGAAAACAAATGAAAAAGAGAGGCAATGGAAATGCAAATGCTTCTCCAGTGTCACAGTGTCCCCGGGGGCGAGGGTGGTTGGATTGAGGGGCACGGCTGAGCTCCCAGTTCTGCTCCTATAGCTAAAGCGCAGCGGTGCCTTGGGGCAGGGTTGAGTCACTCAGCAACACCAGAGGAAGCAGCACACTATTAGTTACATGGAGCAGACAAAGCACAAGCTCCTTACCCTTGAGATACCTGTCAGTTTATTGAGAGCATTATATTAATGTGCATGGAGCAGTTAGAAGAAAATGCCAAGATAACGTATATGCAAGTGTGGGGCGTGCACTCAGGCAGCGGGACGGAAGTGTCTTTCCTTGGCAGCGGCCCCCATTAACAACAGCCTGAAGCAGAGAGACGAGGGCCCTGTGATTGCATGGGTCCCGCACGGATAGTCTGGGGGACTGTCCCTATCTTCAGGTCAGCTGGCTAGCCACCATAATTCCCCTGTGACACAGAAGGTGACATAGTCACAGGTTTTAGACGTATCTTTGGGGAAGCCATTACTCTGCCTGCCACATTCCCAATTACTCTATTGGGAGAGGTTGTGCCATTATTTTATTTTTTTTCCAGAGTCTAGCCCTGGCCATGGTGGCTCAGTTGGTGGGGTGTCGTCCTGTGCACCGAAGGGTCGAGGGTTAGCCTCCTGGTCAGGGCACCTGCCCAGATTGCGAGTGCGACCCCAGGCTGGGCGGTCGGGCGTGTGCAGGAGGCAGCCGACCGGACCGTTGTTCTTTCTCACATCAGTGTTTCTCTCTCTCTTTCCATCTCCCTTCCCTTCTCTCTAAAAATCAATAAAAGCTTATGCTCAGGTGAGGATTCAAAAGGAATAACTAAAGTCTAATAACTTGATAAAAATATGTTCAAGTGCAGTATGTGACCTCCCATCCACACCGATAAACTGCTTTTCTATGGGCTGCACAAGTGTGTAACACTCAGAGGAGAAGCCACGGCATGTTTGGTAATAACACAAACCTGGGTTCAAGGTCCTACTCCGGCACTTACTAGGCATAGATTCCTTTCTTCTTAAAGGGAGAAAATTCGTTCCCCATATGGTTGTTTTGCTTAAATTAAATAAAACGAATGTGCCAGCGTCTTAGTAGAAATATAATCAGCGATGTTATTACTTCCTGCAATCCTGGTACTTACTGCTGGATAAAACCAGTTAAAAAATAAATAAAAACTCTATGTTTCAGTTTAATGAATTACATTTAATGATAAACATTTCCCTGGGGCATTTGTCTGATTTGGGTGTCAGCCTACGTAAGATATTCTGAGTTTCAAAGATGACAAAGTGATTTCTACGTGCAAAATGGTGCGACCTTCATCAGTAAGCGTGGAATACTACCTTTTTGGGGGGAGGGGTTTGGGAGAACAGGAAGACTGGGGACAAGGAAAGAAGACTCGGCATTACTCAGAATTAAACAAATGAATCCTTACTGTCAATATAAGTCTCCCACCTGCTCGCACTGGGTGGGTAGATTATCTCCTCCACTAGATTTACTTTCTGACATACAAGTTTATCACTGAAGCGAGGGCTCTTCATCAAGCCGTCTCCCATCAATAACCCAGCCGAAGCCGACAGGCTGAGTGTTTATTCCTCGCTTTTTAAGGGCTGGGCTCATTTGCCTCCGCGGTAGCGAGCGGAGCAGACACAGGGGGAGGAATGAGGGCACTCGGTGAAATGCCGTTCATTGCAGTCAGGCCTGAATAGCACGGAGCTGCAAAGCACCCTGAAAAAGCTCGCCTGACGGCTGGAAATCAAATATTGACCAACCAATAGCCTCATTTACCAACTTCCTTTCCAGTGATCTGGTGCCCGTTTGTTCATTCAACAAACCCTTGCCGAGCCCTTCCTGTAGAAAAGGTCCTGTACTCGGCTACGGGAAACATTGTCAGTGCCCGCCTTCGCCCCGGGCACGCACGCACTGAGTCTGGAATATTAAGAAATTAGACCTTTGATTTCTGAAGAGTGAGTGCTCTTCCGCATCATCGGTGCTCGTGGTTACACCCTGTGGTGTAAAATCCTGCAGTCATCTTTTCTCTGAAGCCATGCCCATCTCCTAATAACACCATGCCCAAGCAAGGCAACGCGTCCAGAAGTTTCCCTTCAGATAGCAGCAATGCTCCTGATGCCACACACGCTAGACACACTGAATATTGAATAAATGGTGTAGCATCTAAATCAGCCCATAGCAAGCCAAACCCTGCTTCAAGCCCTATCGACATTGTTCGTTCCCTTGCTAGTTACACGAGGTGCCTCTTACGCTGGCGGAGACCACTTGGAGCTATTGTTTTCTCAGGGTGCTCGGAGTGACAAGGTTCCTGAGGGGGAGGCAGCGAGGAGGGAACCAGTGGGGACTTGGAGGCGGAGCCAGATGGCATTCGAGCAATTAGTGAGTTCACCGACTCGCTGCAAAGCTTAGCTATTCCCCACACACCAGGGGCGCCTCTGCTCAGACAGAGATTGTGTGCACAGCACATGCCTCCCAGGGCTCGTTGGAGAGAGTCTTTGATGACCTGTTATTTGGGATGTGCAGTGCTGTGACTCCTCTCTCTGTGTGCACGCAGCGGATGGCACCGTATACATTTTTGACTCAGGCAACCTCAACAATGCAGGGGGGAGGGATGGGGAGATGCTGGGAGACAGCTCAGTGAGAGAACACCCGGGAGTAATTGAAATAGTATGGCATTTTTAACCACACTTTCCTTCCCTGAGCTTGTGCCTGGGAGCCAGAGTGAATGGGAGGCTTAAACCTATCAAGCCCTCAATTCCTACCTTCCTACAGGCCTCTCAGGGCCGAGCATCTCTCCTCCTGATTAAAGTACAATTCTAGTCCTTAAAGATGCAGTACATATTTTTCATGCAACATGGTCTCTAAACACAAGCACATTTCTTCACCCTGAGTCCAACCAAAGAAACAGAAATGTCTGCTCAAGGCAAATGCCAATAAGAGGCTTGCTGAGCGATGACACTTCACTGTATTCAATGGACTGGTTAGATTTTCAAAGACAGTTTTGACTCATTGATGTCCTATGCAGACTTTATTGCCTAGCCCTGTCCTAAGATTGGATGCCACTGTGCTCAACACATAAAATAACAGGCCTGTATAACGTGAGGTTTTGTCAGGGCCGTGATGGGGAGATCTCCCTAGATTCCATGTTCTCTCTCTAAATCTTCCCTAATTGCCAGTCAGACAGCAGCGAGTGAGCTCATACAATGTTTCCACTCCCCTTGCCCACCAGCCAGGAGCAGCTTAGCTTATAAACCGGAGGAGGAACCTCTCAATTTAAAACTAGGTTAGTCAGACACGGGCAAGCGCCCCAGCTCAAGCACTTAGCTGTGCGACCTTGAAGAAGTTACCTGCATAATGAGACTGGCTTGCTGCAGCTCTGAAATGGGCTAATACACAATAGCTGCTTCTAGGATTGCTAAGAGAAGGTTCATTTTAAACCTCTCAGAAAAGTGCATGCACCTTAGGAGGTGCTTAATAGAGATTAGCTTAATTAGTTTACCGCCTCTCCTACACACACACACACACACACACACACACACACACACACACACACACACACACACACACACCTTATTCTTACACATACACTTCCCAGCCCCTAACTTCTGCTCACAATCTGGAACCTCTTTGAAGGAGGGAGAGGAAGAGCGATGGTTAGGAGACTGTTTACCAAAAGGTTAAGAAACAAAGAGCATGAAAATCGTAAGAAGAACAAATTCGAATGGTCTGATCCGAGGGGACGTGGCCTCCCGCTAGGACCAAGAGTATTGGGTGTTCATGGTGTTGGGTGGAATGCAGCTTTAATGAAACATTGGCTATGATTGCTCGCTCTCTCACCATTTCTCCAAACGCTTTTCCCTTATTTCTTCTCTTTTTTTAAAAAAATCTGGGTGGTGATGTCTCACGCATTCCCTGAGATTCTTAGAGGGAGCTGGGTGCAGCCCAAGCCGGTGAGCTGTCCGGCCTCCTCCACACAGGCGTGGAGGCCAGCATTTAGCGCTGGCCCCAGGGGCGCCCGGGGAAGGGCTGGATTTGGGACAGAAGCTGGTCTCAGTGAAACTGAAGCACTCCCAGGGAGAGGGGATCACCAAACCCTGGAAGGTGCGAGGAGGGAGTAAGTAACTTGTTAATATATCCCTGGGGAAGCTTCTGGTGTTTCTGGGCATGGCGGAGTGCACAGCCTATGACAAATGCACCAGGGTGGTGTTGTCATCTGATCCCAGAAGAAGCTACAGCACCAAGGGACAGCAACGGTCTGCTCTCCTGCAACGCCCAGGTGACACCTGGTTTCCACGGCTCTTTTCGTGCCGATGTTCCCAGGCAGTTGGACATAGCCTGTGGCCCGGGTGTGCAGAGTTACAGTCTCCCCCTCTAGGGATGCATGAGAAATGGCAAAGCCCAAGGAGCAGTATTCTTTCTACTTTGTAGCTAAGAACGCTTCAGTGACTTTATTTCCAAATATATGGTGTTACTGTTGTTGTTTCAAAATATGTTTCTCCAGTGAATCAAAATAGCAAAATGTACCGACTCTAAGGCAAAAGGAAAGGAAAGCAACAAACATCCATTGGGCACCGGCTAGGAAGCAGGTTCTGCCGTAGGTACTCTGCATATAATATTCAAGGTCCTCCCTGCACGCCCGGAAAGGAAAGCGTGTGGGTTTGGCTGCTGCGTGTTACGGGGGGAGGCCGCCCAGTGCTCTGCAGGGAGCATCGGGCTGCGCTTACCAGCTGGATGAATACAGGCGATTACTTAACGCCTCTGCGCTTTGTTAGTCTCTGCCTATTCAAGTGCACAAAGCAGCTAGTGGGGTTGTCGTGACCACTGACCGGGACTGTAAATACAGGTTACAATCTGTATGAGCTGGTCAGTATCGAGAGCCCCTCTTTTTGTTCCTTTCTTTTTATTTCATCACTTATCTCCACCATACCCTCCTCCGCCTCCCCCCACGCCCTCCCCACCAAGCACCACACTGTTGTCCAGGTATTTGAGCTCTTTCTCTCTCTTTTTTTTTTCTTTTTCACTCAATCCTTCCACCCTCCCTGAAAACAAAAACAGAGAGAGAAACACGCAGGGAGATGGAATCATTTATTTTGCCTGAAGATGCAGCTGATAGGGGGTTCAGTCAAAACTCGCACCCAGATCTGTTTGGGTACAGACTCTAAATCCCTGTTTACTAAAGTAGTTCCTTAGTGTACCCCATCCCACCTCACCCCCCTCACCCCACTCCTACTCTGTGATAGCTATGTGCACGCAGCTGTCCTAAGAGCCGGACCCTGGGAAGTCTACTTAAGTGATGTCAGAGTTGGAGAACTGGCCCAGGTGTTATCGCCCCGAGGCAGAAGGGTGCCAGCCACTCTGGGTCTCCCGCTGGAGTCTAGATAATAGTGGGTCAGTGAAGGCACAGGGCAGTGGCCGAACATTTGGATACACCTTTAAAACTCAATTGAGTGACCTCTCGTTGAGTCCCCACCTTGCACCGTGGCTACCCGGAGAGAACTGAGAAAGATGCTTTCAGTCTCACGGCGTCCTGTTTGTTATTGTTTTTATTAACACTCAGCACAATACATGGAAGATACATACCTGTTAAGGAGGGAGCAGGAACCTCTCCGCTGAGATATACACATATTATTTGGGGAGCTCTGACCGGGTTAGTCTGTTCTGATGGGAAGATCTGTATCATAGCTGAAAGCGAGGCTTTGAGGGTAGGAACCCCAGGAAAGGCCAGTTTTGATACAAGTTACCTATTTTTCTATGTAAATTACTGTGGGTTTGTTGTTCTTGTCATTGTTACTGTTTTAAGAAGGTTTGATCCCAAAGGTTGGAAGTAGGGGGGATCATTGAGAAAGGAAACTCCAAATAAACAACAGAGAAGGCTGCTCTGTGAGCCAGCAGACACCCGAGGTACCCGATGGCTGCAGGTGGTGCATGACATCTTGGGGAGGGGGGAGTGAAAAGCAGGGCGGAGGAAACGAAGGTGATGGAGTTGGCATGGAAATGGCAGCAAATGGAAACCAAGGTTGCCGAAACACCTTAACTGCTCTATTAATTCTCTGCCAGCGATTCATGGTGCTTTTCATTCCTTATTGAACGCGCTACAGATAGACTCCGTTCCTACTCATCGGAATAGTGAGGCATTTCCTCTGACAATTCATGGTGAGACTGAAAAAAGTACGATTCCGTTTTTATTTGTTAAAAGTCATCTGGGAAATTACCCAGGAGTCAGCGCTATGAGTGGCCTCGCAGGTGGGAGTGTCCTCCTGTGGGCGGCACACAGGTCCCTCGGTGCCCAGCCCAGCCTAAGATTGCCTCTTAGGAGGGTTCTAGAGGTTAGCTGAGGCTGGAGGCAGTGCAGAGGAAAAGCTCACAGCATTTTCATTTAGGCTTTTTTGGTGACAGGACGAGCAGAATAGATTCCTGGTCTGCCGGTCTTGGTAGTCACACCCACTGTTACGCGGTTATTTTTTGTGAGCGATGCAGTGGTGTGCCCAGCGTTCTTTCCTTCTCCAAGGAGTTCATTTGATGTAGTTGGGGTGGTCTGTCTGATTCCCATGGAACTAGAGCAACAGTGGCATCATCTAACTGAGTATGAACTATGTGCTATAAAATATTGGGGTCCCAGGCGTGAAAAATTCAGATGCTGTTGACAGTCGTAACAGATGAATCTCATCGTAACGTTTTATGACTTCCGTGGAGAAAACCCTCAGTAAGGGCTGGAGTAGCCAGGGAAGTCTTCACAGATGTGGCGATTTCCTCTCCTCTCCAGCTTTGTTGGGATATAATTGACATACAGCATTGTGTAAATTTATTATATACAATGTGTTGATTTAATATATTTTATATTGCAAAATGATTACCACTGTAATCTTAGCTAACTCCTTCAGTACCTCACACAATTACCATTTCTTTTTTGTTGTCAGAACATTTAAGATCTACTCTCTTAAGAACTTTCAAGTATATAAATTACATTTAATTACAGTGCTGTGCATTAAACTCCTAGAATGTACCTTGTAATGGGAAGTTTGTACCCTTTGACCAATATTTCTCCATTCCCCCCACCCACTAGCCACTGGTAACTGCATTGTACTCTGTTTCTACAAGTTTGGCTTTTTTAGGTTCCATATATAACTGAGATCATATAGTATTTGTCTTCCTCTGTCTTATTTCACTTAGTATAATGCCCTCAAGGTCCATCCATCCTGTCACGAATGGCAAGATTTCCTTCCTCTCACAGTTGGATAATATTCCATTGTGTGCGTGTATATACCACATCTTCCATATCTTGATTACTGTGAGTAGTGATGCAATAAACATGGGAGTGCAGATATCTCTTCAATATCCTGTTTTTATTTCCTTTGGATATATGCTCAAAAGCAGGATTGCTGGATCATATGGTGGTTCTGTTTTTAATTTCTGAAAGAACCTTCATACCGTTTTCCATAGTTGCAATTTGTATTCCCACCAACAGTGCACAAGGGTTCCCTTTTCTCACATGTTTTCACCAACACTTGTTATCACTTGTCTTCTTGATGACAGTCATTCTAACAGGTGCGAGGCGATACCTCATTGTGATTTTTATTTGCATTTCCCTGATGATTAGTGATGCTGAGCATCTTCCCTTGTACCTGTTGACCATCTGTATGTCTTCTGTGGAAAAGTGTCTATTCAGTCCTTTTACCCATTTTAAAAATCCAATTGTTGTTGTTTTTTGTTATTGATTTGTATGAGTTCTTTGTATATTTTGGACATTAATCCCTTAGGAGATATGTGCGTTGTGAATATTTTCTCCCATTCCATAGGTTGCCTCAGAGGAGGTGATTTCCGACCTGGGCCATGACCATTGCTGAGATGTGAATGGGTAGAAAAAAAGGAGAGGGCATTCTCTTTAAAAACATGATGTGTTAAACACAACAAACAAACAAAACCAAACAAACAGCAAAGAAAACCAAGTTGCCTAGATAAGATGCTGTTTTGGGAAGGGTAGGGCCATGGTAAGGTTGGACTTGTTGAACAGACACAATGTCAGAAACTCAGCTGGCTCCTGTATATACTTTATACATTGCCCTGCAAACAATAATAATAAAGGGTGCCATTAACTGAGTCTCCATCAGTGGTAGTCAGTGTACAAGGTACTGGGATCTAGAGAAAGGCGCGGTCTGGCTTTGACCGAAAGTCCTCAGATTCTAAGTCTTTGATAAAGTTGCAACATGAGCTTATTCTAGAACAATAGGGACATACACACCTTATCAAGGGAGCATGCAAAACAGAACCACTCGCTCTGCCTGCTGGCTGCAAGAGAGGCTTTGCAGAAACAGTGAGGTCTGAACCAGGGATGAAGGATGTCTTGGAGTTTGCCAGAATGAGAAGGTGGGGGAGGCCTTCCAGGTAGGAGAACAGCATGTCCAAAGGCACAGTAGAGTTCTAAATTATGTTTCTCTTTATTTTGGCTAAAAAACAAACAAACAAAACACACAAAAGCCTGTTTCATTGAAGCCAGAGACAATGCCCATTAGCATTCCACCGTTCGTATTTTGGCCTTGCCAGCTTGCTTTGCTCAGAGGCCATATCTCAGCTTTTCTCTACAGTGGTTTTTCCAGCCAAATTACCCCACTAAAATAATGCTAGAAATGCATCATCTCTCTCTTCTTCTGCTGCTGCTGCTGCTGTCCCTGGCTGTGTCCTTACCTGTCGGTCAACTTCAGTGGAGACTGGAAGGGGAAACACAAATTGCTCTAGAATGGAACCCAGGCCCCTCTGCAGCAGCGGAGTGGAGGTGGACTGGGGACACTGTCACGTTACCTCCCACAGGCACTGTTTGAATCCACAGCGGCTGGTCCAGAGCATCTTTGGCAGAGTGGGCCACGGTGTGACACTTGTGGTTAAAGCCAATACCTATAAGCATGACCAGAATCCTCCATTTCTTCAGTAAATTCATTTTCTGAGTGGCATTTTGTATGTATCCTCCTCTGTGAGGAAAGCATACTCACTATTTGGCAAAAGGGCAAGCTGAGTAAAGGAAATGCTTCCTGAGTAGATGGATACAAAGATGGAATGGCTTCATTTTAGCAAACATTTTTGAGCACTTATGCCTTAGTCATCAGGTGAGAAACACGGTGTATGGCTGTAAATAAAACACATGCAGTTCCAGGCTCCGTTCACATTCTTCTCTGTCCCTGAGATCCTTTTACCCCCCACTCGCTGCTGACTCACCTTGTCCAGGTTTTATCTGTAAGGCCCAACCCAAATGTCACCCCCTGTCTGGAGCTTGGCTTGACTTCCCTTTACCTCTCTCTGCAAACACAATGGTTACGCTACCATATTGGTTTTCAAAGAATTCTATTTCATATTCTGTTCTACTTATTACCTTCTTCACCTGACTATAAGAGATTGAGGTCGTCTTTATGTTCCTAATATCTGATATAACAAAACAACAAATAGGTAGTGAAGTCACGGCCCTTGCTTGGGATAGGCTCATGATCTAAAGGAGATAGATTCCTGTAACTTTATTATAATGTATTAAGTGCTATACTAATGTATCTATGTCTTGAGATTGATAGTAAAACTGATATCATTTTGCTATACATTTGGCAAATCTGATTTCCAGGTTTCTGCCCATTCTCTTTCCAGTGGGATGGGCCACAAAAAGTAATTCCCCTTTTCATAAAAATAAAAAATTGTAATCAAATAAATTTTGGAAATATTGAATACTATTCCTTTCTCTTGGATATCTATGGTGCCAATTAGAATGAAAATTCTTGCAGTAAAGAACACCCTCCCAATCCCTTCCAACCTAAAAACCTAGTGGCTCCCAAACCCAGTGGTTCATAGAACTCATTGCATATGAAAACCCATCAGCATCTCACATTATTAGCAAACTTGAACATGCTTTGGGAAATGCTACTTTTCAAATCAGTATTCAAACTGTGACTAGTGTATAAAGCTTTGTATGAAAACATTAACTGGATAGATTTTTTCCTCTAAACGTTTGTGTTTGTTTGGAAATTGTGTAAACTAGATCAAAGCGTTCATGCTGGAGGTTCCAGGAGGCCAGTCGGCGTTTCTGGAGGGGAAGAAGTGGGGAGAGAGGGCTAGTGTCTAAGGGTTAGCAAGAATTTCCCTGAGAATGGGACTAATGAGAAAAGAGCCTGTGGGCCAGTTCCCAGCTCTCTGGGACCTGAAGCTTAAATGTTACTGTGTGTGTGTGTGTGTGTGTGTGTGTGTGTGTGTGTGTGTGTGTGTGAGAGAGAGAGAGAGAGAGAGGCTTCTTTAAGAAAAAGAATTTGAAATTAAATATATAATTTAATTTAGCATGATAAAATAAATGATGAAAAATTACAAAAATTTCAAAATCTGATCAATATAAATATCAGAGAAATGCGTACAATAGCGTACTATCTTTAAATTAGCTGCTTGGCACACTTCTGTGACACCTTTTCCCTGCGCTATTATTTATGTTCCCTTTAAATGCCTTTTCATATGACAATTTTGTAATATCATTTTCTACAGATGGAGTAGGAAGACAATTCAGTCTTTCCTCTAGCGTGGTTGATCCAATATCATATTTTTTTAAAATTATTAATAGTTTAAACAAGTTTATATTGATACAGTCAAATGAATTTTGAAGGATTGTTTCAATTTCAGACAAATCCCTGTCAAGACACAAAGTCTAGCCCTGGATGACCAGAGCAGACCACTGGGTGATACAGCCCCGGAGGGGGTACAAACACTCCTGGGAGCCATTTCTACCCCTGAACAGTGAGCAATAACTTAATTCTACAGGGGTAATATGATTGTGAGCATCAGAAAGATATCCCGCCAAAGAACTGCGTGCATCCCAACGCAGCTTCCCATGAGTTAGATCCCAGATACGTTGACAGCCGCTTTGTGACCACCCTACATGAGGGGACTTGTGATGGAGGGGAGGCGAGAGGGGAAGGGTATTGGGGCCTTCGCCTACTGCAGTTAAGACACCTTACTCTACAAAGTTTACAAAGCACATATGGCCCAGCGACCACATTACTAAGGCCACTCTCGGGGCTCCGGAAGCCCTGAATGAATGGGTGCGCTAACAGTTCAGCTTAACTTCACTGCATGGGGGCGTGGACAGGATGGGCTTGCAGAAGAAGGTAATAAGGAGAGGAGTGTGCAGTAGGAAACCTTGTACGCAAAGCTACATAAAAATCAATTAAGGGGCCACAGGTCCAATACAGAGTATGCTGAGGGCGATTACCTTGGCACAACCTGCCTGTCGGCCATCGGCTGGGCTCACAGAGGTGCCACCTCCTCCGGGCCTCCGCTGTCCCTCCCCTCGCCCCCTGCATCAAGCCACACACTGCTTAGCGCCTCTTTACGACCCGAGGGCTGCTTGTGCAGCAGAGGCCGGTCCCCCTACAGAGACTGTATTTGTCTTTCCTCTATTTTACTGGAAGTCTCTGCTGCCATCCGGGCTGGTAATTGCACCACACCGTTTCCCAATCGATCGCTTTTAGGGCTGTTGAGCTTTTATTACTGCTGCTGGTTGGGGAGAGGGGAGGGAAAGACGCAGGCCGGTCTGGACGCTGCAATAGATGAGAGCTGTCAAGCTGTCTCCCTCCAGTTGTTGAATAAAACTACGAATGCCGCGCCATAAAACCAAACGAGAAAGAAAACGAGAGTGGGAGAGAAAGAAGAGATGCCACGGGGAGAGAGGGAAAGAACCAGCGAACATATGCATGCGGCTTTTTCTTGGACTAGACAGCGAAGCCTTATTGTGGCACTGACTGCACAGCGCAGTGATGCAGGAACGTAGCGAGAAAGAAAAGACTTTCAAAATTGTCCGCTGGTCCCACACACCCGCTCTCTTTGCAAGTTTCCTGGTGTTTGCGCATCCCGGGAGCTGAGGAGCAAGGTGTATGTTATATTTTATTTTTTCTCAGACTGATAGACCCTGTAATTTGATTCAAATATGATGGGATTTATTTTTAGTCGTTCGTATTGCTGTTATTTTTCTGGCAGATGTCTCTAGCCCCATAATTGGGTCAGTTTTATCAACAGCCGACATCTATTATTGACTTATCTAGCAGCGTTTCTTTGTGGCTTTGTGCTAAGGCAGGGCCATTCGCCTGAGATTGGTCAAATCCCATAATTAGATTTAGTGAGGGGCATTCTCACTCTAACTGGAATCCGTCTTCAAGAAGAAGCCAGTTAACCGAGCTCCTGGTTAAGGAGCCTTGGAAAACAGAACCACGTCCTCATGTAACTTTTGTTTGTGCTAATTGTTCACAGTCCCAGACACCTTATTGACTGATTTTGTCCTATGTGGTTTCACCTTATAACATTCACGTGCGTTAATTAGTTCCTCTCACCAACCTTTCAGAAGAGGCTTAATGACAGTTCCTGGCATTTATCTATTTTCCAAAAACAGTTTGTTTGTCCTTATAAACTGGACTTTCAAGTTAAATTGGTCTGACACATATCTAAGCATCACATAAATGTCAGGTCTTTCATAGGAATCTCCTCTGCTAAGCAGGTGGCAACGCAACCACTCAGAAAGCCAACCGGTTCAAAGTGCAGGGAACTTAAGTGACTTGCCCGCAGTTATATTCCAGAGCAGAGCCGGGCGTGACCCCAGGTACCCGCATCCCCTTTCTGCTTTACTCTCCTAACCAGGCTCAGGGCTGTAAGAGTGCAGATTATAGGCCCCACCTTTGGACCGGGATGCACGCGAGTGTCATTTGTCACGTAAATGTATAAAGAATGTCTTCCCTCGTCGCTCCACTGCTTTCAGCCTGTCGCGTCAAGCAGCACTGCCTTTATTATTGAAATGAAAGGGACACTGGGACCATTGACCTGGATGGCAGTTGGCACTGTAACGAATACCAGTTTGCTGTGTCATATAGAAAGATAATGCCCGGTATACAGATCGGCCAGCGTATCAACACAAATGATGGCATCAGGTAGCCCTGCCAAATTGCTCTCTCTTTGCCAGCTCCCCATCTACACCCCCCTTCAGTTCCTGCCCAATAGCCAGTGATAAACATGCTGGGAAGCCCCACTGATTTCCATGTAAATGTCATACAATTTAGGATTTGGTTTAACATTTCATTCCCTTCAATTTAGAAGTTAGAGTTAGGAAAGCCTGAACTAGTAGTTTATGTTGGCGTCCATTAAAAACCAGCCTTGTTTGTCCTTCAGAGAGGCTCCTATCTATATTTCTAGGACTATACAAATCTTAAAAAATGAATTAAAAGACCACACTTATTGATGGGTCATCTTGTTTTGACTAACAATCAGAATCTGTTCTCAGTTCATCAACAAAGAATTTCAATTCTTCACTGAGCATGAAAGGAACTTTGATCGACAGTTAATTCATTATATAGAAGACCTTGAGTATAATATAAGAAAAGTACTTAACCTGCTCTAATAAGCTCTACTTGCTGTAAACTCCTAAGGAGCATTTAGGGACTTCAGAAGAGTCGCTCTACAAGGTTAGCTCATTGCAAAGCCCTTTTAATGGTTACATTAATGTAACTTCTTTCAAAGCAGACAACAGGCTTTCTTTCATGCTAGTTATTATTTACAGTGGATAATGTTGATCTAGTATATCATTTCCATTTTCTGAGTCAGCATCTAAGACTAGAGAATATAGAAGTCACCCAAGTGCCATATATCAAAATTAAGATTTGACGCAGGCCCATCCTAGTGTGTTCTCACCTCTCAGTTCTACCCTGATGTCCGGCTAGCTGCACATTTCACAAAGGATAGCCCTTTCTGGTGCAGGGAGCAAGATCTTTTGTGGATATCAGTTTTGAGGGGGCATATGGGAATAATATTCTCTGTAAGAACATGTTTAACTTACTGAAAATCCCAGTCTGAACTTTGAGAATGTGACCATAACATGGACAGGAATTAACTTTAGTATTTGACTAGTTAACTGTAGGAATTTTTCCCTGACTGCACTCTGTCAAAATTGGGTCTCATTAAATAAATCCCCGTCTTATCAGAGAGGAGCTTCCCACAAGTAATGTGAAGTCTAACAAGTTCAGTTAATGACACTTTTTTTTCTTTAAAAATGTAAAGGAGAGAGCAAGATAAACCTTTTATCCTATTTCCCTTCTTCTAACTGCAGGATGCTCTATGGCCAGTGGCAGGGCTGGGTAATTGAATTTAGTGGTGCAAGCTGACTGCGTTTCTACTGTAAGTGGATCTCTCCTGTACCTGTGAGAGAAATAGCCTCAAATGATTCCCACTGGGACACAGCAGCCGTCCCTCTTGCAAATAGGGCCTTATTGACTTCTTTGGGTAGGGAGCCCAAATTGCTGCCTAGATGAGTCCAAGCAGCAGCTAAGCTGAGTACTTTGTGTGTCTCTATCCTTATGGAATAAGCAATCGAAGGGGCCCATCCCAGAGGAAAGAACAAAATTATGGCCAGGTGGGTCAGGCAGCAAAGTAGCAAAACGGTGATGGAGCTTTATAGTTTTGAATAATACGTAGACCTACACGTATAAGTGTATTTATACATTTTATAATTTAACACATGTCAGGAATCTTTAACGAATAGCATTCCTGGGTCCTAACTATTTTTCTTTGCTTAGTGGTTTGGGGTGTGTTGACTTTAATGGGTGTACTAACTTTTTAAAAGAGAGTTGAGAATAGAGGAGGCCACTGAGGAGAACAGAAGGTGATTCGGGTCTCAGACACCATTCCTCCAAGGGCTGGTAGCAGTGTCTGTGATGGTAACTGGCATTGTCTAAATTTGCCAGGCATCTTCAGTAGAACTTGATTTATCTAATGACCAAGGTGGAGCGTCAGCAGTATTGACAATCTATCCACAAAAAGAACAAAATGAGAATTTTAGCTGGGAGTCTTAACAAAGCACTAAATGTAGTGAGAAGTAATGATGCCCATGATTCTTGCCAGCACCCATTGCCCCCCACACTTTATCTGGACTTCAGGGTGGGCAAGCTGGTTGGGACAGAGAGCTCACAGGCACAAATAGCTCATACAGGGAAGGCGTTTCCTAAGGATGACTTTGCACGGTTTGGGGAGTTCTCTGCAAGTAGCAGGTGACAATCCAAAAAATTTATAATATAGGCATATTCTAAATGATAAAGCCACAACCACTTAGTAAGCAGGTGCTTTCACAGGATTTTTTTTTTATATATATATCCTTGCCCGAGGATATTCTTTTCATTGCTTTTTCAGAGAGAGTGGAAGGGAGGGAGAGAGAGAAACATCAATGTGCGAGAGACACATAGATTTGTTGCAGGGACCAAGCCTGCAACTGAGGTACGTACCCTTGGTCAAAATCGAACCCAGGACCCTTCGGTCCAGGGGCCGATGCTCTACCACTGAGGAAACCAGCGAGGGCACTTTCACAGGATTTTAATGCCTGTGTTGAGCTGTGTTCATTCCCATGGGGGGGCCAAACTGGTCCTACGTTAGTTGCCCAGGGCTAATGAGAAAAGAACAGAGGCAGGTTGAGAATATAAAAGATGTGTTTGTGCCATGCAAAAGGTAAAATGATGCCAGGGCACACTAATAAACAAAGGTGCCACAGTAGTCCAAATGGAGGAAATGGGGAGGAGAACAGAATCAGAGCGAGCTTTGCTTAGCATGAGCATGCCAAGGTCAGGAGAGCCTCGGCCCGAGAGGTCAGGAGTATTATGTTTACGATGGCACGTATAATTTCATTTAAATTAAACAACATCAGCTGTCACGTTAAATTAATATCATTAATTAAGATTTTACAACTTTTATAGATTTATCTGTATTTAATTTGTAAACCTATTTTGGTTGCATATGGGTTATAAGCATAAGCGGATTATGACTGCTTTTATGTTTGCATATATTTATGTAATGCTAAAATAAAGGGAATTGGAGTGATCAGCGGGGCATCCCCAAGAGTGCTTTTTGCGTTTAAAAAGGGCCCGTGCTTTCTTCGCGTTTGGGAAGTTTTGCAGAGGAGACGTTCAGAGCCTACTGACTCAGAACTGGGTGTTTGCATCAGTCAGCAGGCTGCGCTTTCCCGCCTCGTTCGGTTTCCCTCAAGGTGCAGTCGTTTGCCAGTTTCAATAGGGCCGCGAGCATCCCCAGCAGCTGGGAAAGGGCAGCTCTGTTAGCGCCTGTTAGGTCTGATTTCACAATAGCAAAGGCTGAAGGTCAACTCAAAGGCAGCCTGGTAGATTCCTTTGAGAGAAAGAGACACACGCCTGTCTGTGCGGGAAGAGAGCTAAGCTCCAGGACTGTCCTCAGAGGCGGTGATGGAGAAGAGGGGGACAGTGCGGGCGCTGGCCCACTGTGCTTCCTTCATAGATAGGGTCTTGTAAAATTTCAGCACGAACTACTCAGCAAACACAGATGACTACGTTTAGTATTTGTTAAGGAAAAGAATTCAATTTTGTGTACAAATAAAAGGAACAGGGGCGCCAAAGCCCAGGCACACAGTTTTATCCCTTTAACCGAAGCGTAGCGTGAATGCTTTCCCCCACGTTAGTGGTAAATTTCCTGTGGATATTTGGGGGGCTCTTTGGAGGATACCTCTAGGTTTCCGTTGCGTGGCTTCTGAGCCTGACGGTCTTCTGTTCTAAGCGCTGGAGAGCAAGCCTTTAGCGGGCTCTTACCCTTATCAGAACAAAGGCATCCGCCAAGTTAACACCAATAATTAGCTTCGTGGAGCCGATTGCCTTTCTTCCACTTAAAGTGTGAGCAGAGAGTCTGTTCTTGCTGCACGTTTACCAAGGGGGGTAGGGGGTGGCTAAAGCTGACCAGGGTGGGAATTCCAAGGTCATGAAACCTTTCATTGCTTTTAGTTTTCCCATGAGGAGCCCCCCTCCTCCTTCCGGCCTTCTCTCCTGACCCATTACACTTTTCAATTAATACTGAATTCTCTTCTTTTCCAAACCCTGCAGTTTCCTCCAGAATTTCTACTGACATAAACTGTTAAAGCCAGATCCTGCTGTGATTTTTGCCCCTATGGAGAAACATGTATTACAGGAACCACTAGCCCTTTATAACTCGGCAGGCCCCGGGGGCTTGATTGCATTACAGAGTCATACAACCATAAATACGCAGCCATGGATCACCAAGATTAAATCATTTTCAGTATGAAATGATGTAATCCACTTTAGGCACAGCCTCCAGCCCAGTGCCCTTCATGTGCTAACTATTCAATAGAGGTGCGTCTTTCTAATTTATTAATTTTTTACCTTGTCCAAAATAAAGGGCAATTTATCTATAAAAATCACTTAGCTGCAACACTTCATTCATTCTGTAGCAATGTCAGAAGGGCTGGATGTCTTGCCCATGTACATCATCACGATATTCCTAATATTGTACATGGGCAGGAAAGGCAGAGTGATTTAGTTTAATTGGGGGCGAATGGATGTTTACGTTGGCAATCATTGTATATCACCTTTAAGGATATAAAGGGTTATTATTTTCAGATAATGTAAAACTCATAGCAAATTGTTGCTTGTAGAAGTCCCGTTTTCAGGACCTCATAATGATTTGCATGTAATTAGCATTGTGCCCGAATACCCTCCTGGGCCTTGGCTCCGGCTTCTTTGGCAGCTCCTTGTCTGTGGGTATAAGGTTGCATCAAAGTATGACAGTAAGTTGTTCTCTGGTAATTTTGTTTAAGCCATTAATTTGACAGAGATTTTTTGACCCTTGAGTGACATGATGTCCTTAAATACAGTTCAGGCTCGCTTGTGTTAAAAAAGACACAGATTTTTAAATTAGTGACTTTGAATTTTAAATTAGTGACCCAATTCTGAGTGCATGATATAAATGAAAAATAACATATTTTGAATTTGTGCAAAAAACTTATCCATGCTGATCAGAACTGACCCCTGGATACAAGATAGCACTGGACTTTCATATGTTAATGGAAATAAAATGGGGAGGGGGTTCCTAATTTCTTTAATTCATTAAGAATCCCTGGGCACCTCTTAGAATGGTAGAGGTGATGCTAGACCTTATGTCCTGAACATGATCCAGTTTAGGTAATTGCTAATTACAATCTGTCTACCTAATTCCCCTGGCTCTTGCTTCTGAATTTTATTTTTCTTCACTTAGCGATATTTAACTATTATACGCTCTTGGTGTTTGGCTATTAGTACATCTGCTGATTTCTATGTTCATTGTGGTTTGCCTCTTGTCTGATTGCTTTTTGTTGTTACTTTTTTATATTATTATTACTATTTTTATAGACAGAAAACAAAAGCCCTGTAAAATTTTAGTTACTTTTTAATGACTTCGGCTGGAACATGTTTTGTCATTCTACAGTGGACTTTCTGGGTCCATGTTTGAGAATTTGAAACCACTGGGCACACCAGTGGCCCGTGACATACTCTTTATAAGTTTGTGACAACTCAAGAGATGAATTTCAGACAGACTGGGATTTTCAGTGTCCCCAATTCAGGGCTAAAGTCAGGACATGAAACAGAGATAGATGAAAGTAAGCTCACGACCAGACCCATCTAAGGATCCATCATGTTCTGGAGCTTTCCCAAAATAGGAATATCTCTATTTTGGACCATAGAGCATATTTTGATTCTTTGGATCACAATTAAATGGAGCCATAGAACACAAAAAATAAATAATGGGTCACAAAGATTTTATTCCTGTTAGAACACAGGCTGAGCGACTCCCCAGGAGTTCTGCACTGATTTCGTCTCTCTGAAGGAAGCGAGACGGTTCCTGATGTGTTCAGAT
Organism: Miniopterus natalensis; assembly: GCF_054644295.1. Lineage (NCBI taxonomy): Eukaryota > Metazoa > Chordata > Mammalia > Chiroptera > Miniopteridae > Miniopterus > Miniopterus natalensis. The sequence continues at coordinate 17,051,604 of NC_142081.1, read as the reverse complement.
CTAAGCCCATGATTTGGGGGGCGTTACTTGCAGTTCAGGTGGAGGGACATCAGGTTTTGTGTGCAGCCTGAGCTCAGTGTGTAACAATCACTTAGTGAAATAGGTGAAACTTTCTTCAGCCCCTAACAATGTCGCATGAATGAAACGTCTTCCTCACTGGTCAATATGGTTGCGCCCCCTCAGTGAACAGAATGCTTACACCTTCCAAGACACGGGAGCCCCTGGGGGCGTGGACTGTATCTTCCAAACGTGCCAAACATACCGACTGGGACCTCAGCTTTACCCGCTCGAAAGAGGTTCACCAAGCGATCGCCTCAGAAAGATGCTCTGACGAAATCACCTCACCAGGGCTGCCCAGAGTGTCTAAGAGGCTCCCAGGCGATCTGCCCTCTGCTGTTTGTCTCACCGTGTTTTAGCCGCACACGGGAAGGCTTTCCGACCCTGCGTCGCTGTGACTCTAGCGCCCTCTCCGTGGCTCCCAGTGCGGGGAGTTGCCCGTCTGAGCTGTGCCGTCTCCCACTGCGTCCTTCGTCTTTCAGTTCCATCAGGGGAAACAAGCTGCTTCTGTCGTGTCGAAGAAGTGAGGAGCAATAGTAACCGAAGTGCACTGGCCAATAACTGGGCTCCAGATGGCCATTTGGGATTTGGGATGGTGGGTGGGGTAGAGGCAATCATGTCCTTGGGTAGCGGGTCACCCGGGCAGTCCTTGAGCTTACAATTGTTATGCTGATGAAGTGCAGTTTTAAACGTGTGCCTGGGACTCTTAGACTTAAATAAAATGGGTATTTCCAGAACGTTCTGACTTGGAGATATCAGGCAAGATGTGGATGTCAGAATGACCCGCGGAACCCACGAAGAGAGATTTACTACTGGAGGTCGGAAGAGGCCCCTGCTAGCTCCGCGCGGCCGGTTGTCGAGCCGCACGCACGTCACCATCATTACGATCGTGTTCAATCCTGGCGGCCCGCCGATGCGCTCCTCCGGCCAGAGGGGGCCTGTTGCCACTCTGCTGGCAACAGTCTCGCTCTCTGTGAGCAGAAGGCTGTGTAGCTTTGTGTTCTAGGAGAGAGAAAACGTCCATCTACTCGTTTCATTGTTTGCTTGCGCTAATGGAGGAAATTGTTATAAAAAGGCTCCCTATTTTAGTGAGTGAAAGGACAAATAGGCTGCATCCCAGATTTTCAGTGTTCATTCTAATCGGGATAGGTGATACTGATGTTGCATTAAAAAAATCACTGTGCACGCTCTGGGGGTGATTTTGACCCTAATTTAGAAATATACAAGTTCCCCACAATACTCTCTAGCGCCTGCATTTCCAAACCTGTGAGAAGACAGTTAACGAAGAAAAACAAGGGCTTTTGGATGGGGCAAATGCGTGGGAGTGTGTGTGTGTGAGAGAGAGAGAGAGAGAGAGAGAGAGGAGGGAGGGAGGGAGGGAGGGAGGGAGGGAGGGAGGGAGGGAGGGAGGGAGGGAGGGAGGGAGGGAGGGAGGGAGAGAAAGAGAGAGAATAGAAAATATTTTAATGCACTGACAAAAGAACAATCTTCTGTAAGCATCACCAGACTGGACCTACCCACCAGTGTCCCCAGATCCCCTGGCTTATGCACAACAGGAATTGATCCTTAACATTGCTGGCTCAGCGCCCCTACACCAAAACCCCCAAGTTCCCGGCCACTCGTGCAAGCCTCCTTCCAGCCTCGTCTTTACCCCGCACTGGATGTTTCCAGGAGGCCTCCGTTGCTCCTGTGATTTTTCTCCTCGGCCTCTCTGTTGCCTCCTGCCCCCCGTCCGTCACCTGGACTTTATACTTGTCATTGATGTCATTCCTGCCACGAGAATGCTCCCTTCTACGGGCCCCAAGCTGACAGGCCTTCAGGCATCGAAACAAACTTCGCCTCCCCGAGCCTAGCAGAGCTCTGCACAGAAACGGGAAAGACTGCGTTCCGGAGGACTCTGGCTTTGGACCCCCTCTTTACTTCTGTCCCCCTCACCAGGACTCTCTTGAAGACTTTTTTCCCCACAGGCCTCCCGTCCCCTCTTGCCCACCAGTTTATGCAGAGCAGACCCCCTGATGCTGACGGTGCAGGTCTTCAGACACAGTGAGGCCCCAAATCAGACTACCGCAGACTGGGGGGCTTACTCAACAGATTTCAGTCCTCACAGTCTGGAGCCTGCAAAGTCCAAGATGAAGATTCTGTCAACTCAGTTTTCAGTTTCTGGTCTGAGCTGTCTCCCTGGCTTACAGAAGGCACCTTCTCTTTATGGCCTCCTGTGGCCTTTCCTTGGTGTGTGTTTGGGTGCAGAGAAAAAAGAGGAGGGGGGGTGCCCTACTCTGGTGTCTCTTCTTATAAGGACACTAATCTTTAATCATGTCAGATCAGGTCCCCACCTTATAACTTCACTTCACCTTAATAACCTCCTTAGAGACCCCATCTCCAAATACAGTCCCAGCGGGTTAGGGCTTCAACAAATGCATCCAAGGGGGACACAAACATTTAATACATAACAATCCACGTTTAAGCTCATCAGAGACCATTGATACAATTCTATTATCCTTCCTTACGTGAACTTCCGAGTGCAGGCATAGAAAACTGCCATTCAATCAATCAATATATGTCACAAACCTTAGGTAAGTTATGGCATGGCTTAGTGACTGTGAGAAGACCAAAGTGTTAGCTTGGGCTAGCTTTAGTAATGAAATGGGCTATTTTACAACCCAATAAAATGAACAAAATCCCATTTTTAATGTGCAAGGTGAAAATATATTGATATTACAAGATATACTCTCACTTGGAGATTGAACTATTTAAAATACCCCATTTAAACCCAAAGGACACTAGAATGTATAGTAAGACAAGTTAAAGCAAATAACAACCTTGCTCACATATGCCTGAAATAGGAAATGACATCCATGGGTGATGATAAAAACAAAGGCAGGTGTAAGCGAGCCTCTGCAAGGCTTCCCTTGGGCCTTTGGCTCTGTTTACAGTCTTTTGATCCAGTGGTCCCCTAGATCATATCCCCAGTAGGTCAGACCTCTGGAGAAGCAACTGACATTATTAGTTTGCATCGTTAATCTTGAAAATTAGTTTAATTACAGAAAATAAGTCTAGTGGGTATGTCCACAGGCATGTGTGCGTCCGTGTGGGTATAGATAGACGAACATGTTCAATGCTACAGTAGAAAACCCCTAATTATTGAGTCCAGAGCTCAAAGGGTACAAGCAGAAGGTGTTTATTCTTACCCAAGATTTAGGAAAAAAACTGGAGGCTCTTCAGTTTAATTTATCAAATTTACACGCTACCGTTCAGCTGTTGACCACTATAAATAACTCAGTGGGCTATTTCCCAACAGATTTTTCTCTACACAGTAAGGAAGGAATTGATTTGTGTGTAAGGACTGAAAGGGTGACTATTAAACAATGAGTAATAAGCTGTTGATTGTTGAGTTCTGGGGATGGTTATATTGTCATGACAACTCTTGGTTATTGTTTTCAATCATGTAATTCTCTCAAGTAAGAATTGTAGGCTATTGCACATGCCTTTAGTAGTGTATTCTATGGATTCTTTCAGCTTCATCACTCATATCACTGCACACAAACACACACTTTCTATATTTCATGTAAATCCCTTGACATTGTGCTCTTCAATACTGACGGGTAAAATAGGACAGCTGGTTGCTCATTAAAACCTAAAATACACAGTAGCATCTCCAAAGAATCCATAGAATAAATTGGAAATCTATGGAACATTAAGTTTTATTTTCGAATGCTTTTCAGAACTATTAATTATGGTGTACTCAATTATCTTGGCTTTATCTTAGCTGTCATCAGTGGTCTGGTTACCTCGCTGATTCTTCCCATTCGCACATTTGTGTCCACTTGGGAGGTTCACAGCACCATGCTCTCCTGTGACACAGGTGAGAAGTGAGCTGGCCCAGGGCAGCCGGACCCTGAAAACAGCCAACTTTCCTTCACTCTTTGAGTCTTCAGAGAAGAGTAGAGGTTAAGTTCATTGCATATTTATTTTGCATCAGGCTTTATGCTAAGAGTTGGGGATGATGACAAATGAGAGGCAAAACCTGTCTTTAATAAACTAAAATTCTGGAAAGAAGACATGCATAGTAATGATACTATGGGACAGATGTCACCATATAAATATGTACAAAGACAAGAGACAGCAACAGAAGACAGATGAATTTGTCTGTTGACTGGGAGATGCCTTCTGGTAAAGCACGACTTCGACGAGGTGTCGCCTTTTTGACCCGAAGAATGACTAGGAGATCATCAGACCAGAAAGGAACAATTCTGAGGCCTGGACTGAGCTGATGTGCTCGGGCACATAAGTCAAGATGGCTGGAATGTAAACGATGAAGAATTCCCAGGTTTGTCAGCTCATTGCATGAGCAAGGCTCTATAGAGCTAGATGAGTTTTGCTTTGTTGTGTTTTTCCAGTTTGATATTTTTCAGCTATCTTCTCTCCAGTGAGAAATTCACACAGATTTGATTGATCCAGTCGGGTGCTTTCTTTTTTTGCAAACATGTAAGAGAGAGGAAAGATATAGGTTCTGTCATTTCACAGTTATCTAGGTACTGCATCTGCTAGACCCCACGCTGGAACAGATGCAATCTTTGCCATCATAGAGTTTTCAGTGCGGCTTGGAAGTCACAAATCCAGGTGCCCGAGAGAACGCAGTGGGGCGATGCAGAAGAGGGACCGGGGCGGGTGCCTCTGACAGCAGCGAGTGGTAGAGGTGGAGGGGAGCTTGTGAAGAGGCAGCTTCTGCCGGCTGTCACGCAGCACCGTTTTGTCAGTGCTTTTAATTTTACCAAAAAAAAAAAAAGAATGTGAAATTTTATGTGGAACTCTCCATTTGTGAAAGTTAGAAAGGCCTTCCTTCCAGTCTGTAGGAGAGCACCCCGGGCCCGCTCTGGGAAGGCCACATGCGGCCTGAGCCGCGCCAGGATGGGGAGCGTGACTCTCCACTGGTGGCCTGAGGGGCTCTCGGAAGGAAGTCAACCCTTTGTTTTGTGTTTTTTGTGCATTGCTTTCTTAAGAGAACCATAAGGAAACTCTAGTGTTCTCAGCTGCTTTTGTGGTTTCCTGGCCATTCATAAGGCTGATAGATGGTAATGAAGCTGTCTTGGAGGGCTGCCATGTCCATGATGTAGTTGCTTATCCGATTTTGTAATCCTTTATCAATTCCCTCTACAGCTTGAAGGCCAGGCTGAGGGACTGAAACAGAATATTAAGTGGTTTCAAATCAAGTCCAATCTCTGTTAGAATCTTCATTGTGATAATAAGAGATATTATTAATAACAATAACAGGCAACGATAATAATGTATCATTATATTGTAAATTCGCCCTGAAGTGCACAGCCAAGCCAGGACTTTTTAAAAAAAAAAATCACAGCCGTGCAATTTGCATAATGTAGAAGAAACAAATTAGAAGCAATCCCAGTGTCAGCTAGAATTGGGAGGGATTTGAAAGGAGCATAAAGGAATAAACTACAAGTGGAAAAAGCAATAAAGAATATTAGCATTTTCTACCGACAGTGCGATATTTGCTTGCAAATCTCTTCCATTTTCCCTCCAAAGTGGATATGTAACTGCCATTTTCTTCGGGACTATGATGGAGCGTAAAGGTAAAGAGTGCATGCAGGCTCGGTTCTTTTTACCTGAGTTCTGCCTCTTCCCATGTAGGTAGCCTTACAGGTATTCAGCCTCCCTGAGCTACAGTTTTGTCATCTGTAAGTAGGGCATAATCATAGTACTTACCTTATGTACTGCTAGGCCTGATTAAATGAGATGCATCAGGTAAACCATCCAGCATGCTAGATACATTTTTACCATCATTGCTAAAGTTTTCATCATTGGAGTGTTAACTCTCTGGCTTGTATTCCTTCTTTGTTCGTTTTTTTCTTGACAGGCCTGAGACAATTAGTTAAATTCCACCCTCAGCTTCTCAATGCTATTTTCTTCTGCATGGTGCTTTTCTTTTTTTAACCAGGTGTCATCTTTCTTGATCGGATTTTAGAAGCCATTAGAATGGACTTTCACAGCTTTGTAAGTGAAGCACCTAGATGCAATAAACAAGAGAGGGGCTTTAGGCTACACCGATGTGGGCTTGTGCCCCTCTCTTTGGCAGGGTTCTACTTCTACTTCGAGAACTTGCTGGGCTAGGGAGTGTCTATGAAGGTAGTGCAGTCATAATCATGCTTGGTCACTGCCATGCTAGCAACTTTACATGGTACCTCTTCTGATCATCAGAATGAAACTGTGAGGAAAGGATCATATTAATTATCTGGTTTTGTAGAAAAAATTACCTAGAGATGAAGTGGCTTAAAACAACAATAAACATTAGCTCTTGCGATGCCTGTGGGTCAGGAATTCAGGAGTGACAATGCTAGGTGGTTCTGGTACACACTGTCTCACAAGGTGGCCGTCAGTGTCCCCCAGGGCTGCAGTCTTCTGAAGGCTTGACTAGAACTGGAGGTTACACTTCCAAGGTTATTCACATGGCTGGCAAGTCGGTTCTGGCTGTTGGCAGGAGGCCTCTGTTCCTCTACTCACAGGCCTCTTCCTAGGGCTGCTTGAGTGTCCCAGACGAGCAACTAGCTTCCCCCAGGGTGAGTGGACTGAAAACGGGGGGAGAGAGAGAGACAGGGACAGAGAGAGAGAGACAGAGAGACAGAGAGAGAGACAGACAGAGGGAAATAAAAGCATTCACTTCTACCATATCTACTTATTTACAAGTGAATCATTACATCTATCCCACATAAAAGAAGAGTGAAATAGGTTCTATATTTTGAAGGGAGGGATGTTAAAGGATTTGCAGACATATTTGAAAACCAGCACAGGGCAAAGGATTATTATCCTCAATTTACAGATGGATCACTTGACACAGCCTGGCCAAAGAAACAGCAAGTTGTATAACTTAGTCCACAGTGTTGCTCCCCAAGCCGTATCTGCATGGCAGTCTTGCTTAAAAAAATAGATTCTCTAAGTGGTGTCACCCTTGATTTGGTATGAGAGAGAGAGAGAGAGAGAGAGAGAGAGAGAGAGAGAGAGAGTGTGTGTGTGTGTGTGTGTGTGTGTGGTGAAATACGCCTTCTAGTGAAAATGCAAAGACCTGTTTTCCGGAGTTGTTTGCCACAGTCGTGTTTTGGACTAGTCATTTGTATGCAGGCCATCTGACAGGGGAAGTGTGTTTCTCCCCGGAATGAGTATGTGTGGAAAACATCATCAATCACAGTCATCACAAAGCGATTAAGCACCTAATTGTGCGTGGCGCTGAGTTTGCTGCTGAGACGGAAAACTTCATAGGCCTGCTGCCTCCCCTCTTGGGGCTTGGAATCCAAGAACGCAGTAGAAGATTGAAGAACGGTGGAGAGGATGTGAACCCAAGGCCTGAGCAAAGGAAATGGGGCTGCGGTGGTGGCGGCAGGGGGTAGATTTAGGGGAATGAAAAGGAAAACAAACGAAAACAAGAAGCTGAGACAGCGTCAGGCTAAAGGGAGAGATGCTGAAGAAAAGACTAAAGGTAAAAATGATCTGGATTTTGGTTTTTAAAAAATATAAAAAGAATTGAAAACATGTTATTCTTGGAACTCAACTCTCAATGAATTTGTACTTTAAGTAATTTTTTCTCTCTAAAGCTGAATTTTCTGTCCCTTGAGTCCCCCTTCTATGTCAACAATGGTTTTTAATTCCCAATTTCCATCACTAATCCTCAGTGAGATGGTTGCCCAAGTGTCTGAATAGATATATCAGAGTTTTATGTCTATGACTTCCATGCAGAAGGGGAGAGGGACATGTCTGCTTTCATGTGCATTTGTAAGTATTTTCCATCAATCATGCATTTATAATCCAACTGGGAAGACATGATTCAAACACGATAGCCCGTCTGCTGCAAGAGTCTGCTGGAAAATTGATCAGCTGGCCAAATTGTGCTTTTATATGGTTTTTTTAACTTAGATTTTTGCTTTCTTTCTGGGAAGAAGAAATACAAAAAAGAAAAAAAAATCATGAAACCAGCAGCAGCAGGTGCTGCCAAAATGGTATTTTTCTTATCTGTGCTGATTTCAAGGGGAAAGCAAAAGAATATGTAATTGCTTCTCTCTCGGGCCGCTGGGATGGCGCCCGTCTCTGTGGCATTTATCCACTTATTTGATCTAAGTAAGGAAAGAAGCAAAAATAAATTAAAAATGCATTTTCCCAAAGGCTCTAAGGAAATTATTCACAAATGCTCTCTTCCACCAATGTCTGCCAACGGTGTGTAAATATATATATTGAGGGGAAAGCAGCAAAGTCAAAAGCTCTCCTAGATAGTCTCTCCTTCCATGTATTTACCCCCTTAAGCACACATGTGTAACTTGCAGTTGAGTTGGCTCTGACTCCTGGTGACCCTGTGAATGAGCGATGTCCACAAGGTCCTGTCCTTAGGAGCCCCGCTCAGCTTCTGTAGATTCACGCCCATGGCTACTTTTTGGAGTCAGTCCATCTCCTGTTTGGTCTTGCTCTTTTCCCAGTGTGTTCTATTTTCCCAGCATTATTGTCTTTTCCAAAGAGCCCTGCCTTCTCCTGGTGTGCCCAAAGTAGGACAGATATCAGAATAGCAAAGGAATTAAGCAGTCACCACAGCACAACAATTTCTTTTGAGTATGATGGTTGGAGGAGGTCCATTTATTTAGGCCACAGATGTCAAAATCCAAGTTTCTAAAAAGAAGCAGAAAAAGAACAACTTTTCCATGGTAAGGGTTTTTTTATTTGAAGGGTTATATCATGGAATGATTGGACAGGGGGAGAGGCTTCTCAACCCAGGAAAGGCACAAATGGAAAGACAGTTCTGTTCTCATTTTGGCACTGGACAGAAGGCAGCCTTCTGGCCCTGCTGTCACCTCCTATCTGTTCAGGCTTCGTTTTGTGGGCCTCCTATGGCTTGAATTCTGACTCACATCAGAGAATCCCTTTCTGGATCCTGCTTAATCTCAGGCATTTATCCCCCCCCCCCCCCCTTTCATAGAGTCCTGGAACACAGAGGAAGCTCAATGTCATCTCTCATATTACCCTAAACTTTTTCAGATGTGACACCTACCCACATTTTAAGATTTCTAGTAGTCGTCAAATGTTTAAATCTAGCAGTAAGAATGTTCTTCCAGATATTTCATCTAAATTCATTCTAGGATAATGAAATCGATCACTTTCTGCCATATTCTCGTAGCAATAAAACAACTGCCTGATATTAGTTGTTAACGTTCTCTAGTGTAATTAATAAAGTCTACTTGGAGGGGTTTTTGGATTCACAGCTTCTCTATTTTTATGCCTTCGAACATATTTTTATTGCTAAATTTGGACAATTTTCAGTTTTGCTACATGTCAGTGAGTTCACCTTTGCTGTTCCTTTTGCCTATTTATTATTCAAAACCTGGCTCAGGCGTCCTTTCTTCTGTGAAGTCAAAGTTACTTTGAGACTTAGATACTTTGAGCTCATAAACGCCACCACACTTTGCACATACTTTTATAGTGTATGTGCATATGTGCAAATAATTTTATGACCTCAGACAATAAATTCCTCAAGACAGAGATCCTATGCTATTTTTTTTTTATTTTTAAACATTTTTTTAAAAATATGTTTTTGTTGATTTCAGAGAGAGGAGGGGAGAGGGAGAGAGATAGAAACATCAATGATGAGAGAGAGTCATTGATCGGCTGCTTCCTGCATGTCTGCTACTAGGGATCAAGCCCGCAATCTGGGCACATGCCCTGACCAGGAATTGAACCGTGACCTCCTAGTTTATGAGTTGATGCTCAACCACTGAGCCATATAGGCCAGGCTCCTATGTTATTTTTTAGTGTGTGTTCAGGTGTAAGACCTGGCACACAGTAGAAGTATATTGAATGAATGAGTGAATGAATGGACATGCTGCTGGTGGGAGATGAATGCATGGTGTATACTCAGAGGTCTTGATCAATGCAGGGTCAGCATGATACATCCCTTGGCAATCCAGAACTGTGTGATGTCCCACACTGACTCAATGTCCAATGTAAGGACTGCATCCTTACCTGTAAGTGTGTTTCCCTTCTTGGGGTCTTCTAGCTTCAGAGAGCCAAGCACATTCACAATATGCACTCTTTTATGCCAGCACTGAGTGAAGTCAAATGATCCATATGTGAAAGGTTTGAGGGAGCACAGTCTACAGGACTACCCTCACTTTGACACCAACTGTAAGTTAGGGAGTTTCCCCAAACCACTCTCACAGTTGATGATTTGGTAGAACAACTCACAGAACTCACCAAGTGCTGTTATAGTCACCATTATGGTTTATCATAGGGACAATATACAGACTGAAATCACTGAAGGGAAGAGACACATGGGCCAGACTCCAGGGACCCAAATGTGGGGGTTCCAGTTGTCCTCTCCCCATGGAGTCATAGATAGCAATGATGTGTGATACTATGCACAGAATATTGCCAACCCAACAGGCTCCACCCAAGCCTTGGTGTCCAGGGTTGCTGGGTTTTTTTTTTGGGGGGGGGAAGCAGGGTGCTCCTTCACATAAGCATGGTTTACTATCCCCATGTCTGATCTTAGTCTCCATCTCCTTAGGAAGTAGAGATTATGCCTTGTCACTCAAAGTTCCCAGCCTAAATGACATTGTTGGTGTGGCTGGAAGCCCCAGCATAAATCACAGTGGTAGATTTTCCCCACCCTAAACAAAGACAAGCTCCTACAAGGCAAGATAGTCCAGGGGCATACAGATCACCTGCCAGAGCTGAGGGCAAAGGCTAGACCTCTCCTTGGCAAAATTCTTTACTGTGCAATATGCTTTACACGTTTGGCTGTTCCCCAAAGATCTCACAAAACCCATCATTTCCCAATAAGAGGAACAGGAGATCTGATCCTGCTTCCACAGCTTGAAACAAGGCAGATGTACAGGTTCCTTGGACTTTTTAGTTAGGGTGGATGTGTTACAAAATCCCCTCGAGTCAGCATCAGCCCAGTGCCAGTGTGCGCAGCGGCATCCCAGGGAGTGGGCATCATTTATTAAACCCGCCCTCTACCTCTTTCATCTCTAAGGCAAAATTATTCCCAGTAATAATCACGTAATAGTGACTCTCATTATGCTTACTCTTAATCTTAAAAGAGTTCACAATGAAAGTAGAAGACTACATTTTACCTTTAAAGATATTATTAAAATTTTAATAGAAATATTTCATATATGAACTTACCAAACAAAATTCTACATGACCCAGTTCTGCGATTCGCTAAAGGGACACACGGAATGACAGAGTTGAGCAACTCAAGTTCTCCTTCTTTCGTCTTTACTGTCACTGTGTTATTACTTTTTATCTCAAATGCATTGTTTAAGCAAAGGGTGATATATGACCACAGGGGCTGGAGACACACGTTGCCCCTAAATTAAGTGCTGATGATTCTAGAATATTACAAACTGACTCTCCAAACGAATACATGGAGCTGAGTTCCTGGGTGTTAGGAACTGATTTTTTATTTATTTTTATTGTTATTTTCATTTAAAATATTACAGATATCCCTTTTTTCCCCCAGTGACCCGTTCCACCTCATCCCACCCCCTCCCCAGTCCTTCTCCCCACCATTGTCCGTGTCCTTGGGTGTGCATATATGCATATAAATTCTTTGGTTACTCTCTCCCCCTCCACCCACCTGCCCCCCTCCTTCCCTCTGACATTCGTCAGTCTGCTCCATGCTTCCATGTCACTGAATCTATTCTGTTCATCAGTTTATTCAGTTCTTTAGATTCCACGTATATGCGAGATCATGTGATGTTTGTCTTTCTCTGCCTGGCTTATTTCACTCAGCATAATACTCTCCAGGTCCCTCCATACTGTCCGAAGGGTACGAGATCCTTCTTTACAGCTGCGTAGTATTCCATGGTGTGAATGTCCCACAGCTTCTTTATTCACTCATCTACTGCTGGGCACTTGGGCTGTTTCCAGATCTTAGCTATTGTAAACTATGCTACTATGAACATCGGGGTGCATATATCCTTTCTGATGAATGTTTCAGGATTCTTAGGATACATTCCTAGAAGTGGGATCACTGGGTCAAAAGGCAGCTCCATTTCTAATTTTTTTGAGGAACCTCCATCCTGTTTTCCATAGTGGCTGCCCCAGTCTGCATTTCCACCAGCAGTGTACCAGGGCTCCCCTTTCTCCACACCCTCGCCGGCATGTCGTTTGTTGATTTGTTGATGGAGCCATTCTGACAGGTGTGAAGTGATACCTCACTGTGGTTTTAATTTGCATCTCTCTGATGATTAGCGACGGTGAGCATTTTCTCATGTGTCTCTTGGTCATCTGTATGGGGGACTGATTTTTTAATTGGCAGTTCTCCAAATTGTCTTCCATGTAGAATGCAATCATTATTAAAAAATAGCAACAAAAGTATGTTAATTTGAAGCTTACATATATCATATTAAACTCAACAATGTCTGCAGTGGTAGTTTAGAATTTTGACCAAGATAGTTTTGTGGGTGGACTGTTTTATCACTGACGTTGTTTAGATTTGTGGAGGGAAGACAGAATGCAATTTCCTCTCTCTTTAATCTCAGCCCTCTCTTCTCTGTAGTGTAAGTGGTCCTGGCTTCCCCCATAACTTAGTGTCCTTGTGAGCTGCGGGACTCGCTCCGATGTCCTTTGCTTGCCTCATGTGGGACAGATCCTGGGGAGGGGCCGGGATCGCTCGCGCCGCGGCAGAGCGTGGCCGGGGCTGTTTAAATGGGAGATTATTAGGAATGAGGAGGCGGCTATAAATAGCTCGGTCCCTTGTGTGTGTTTCTTCAGCCCGTGGGAAGTGCTTCCCTGAGCTTCTCCCTTGAAGTTCCCTTAACTCAGGATGTGTCCTGCTTGCTATGCTGCTTTGGCTTTTTTTTTTTTTTTTATCTCCTGATACTGATCAAAGTGGAGAAAAAACAAAGTGGACTCCCTCCCAGGCATTGTAGAGTAGGGACAGAAGGACAGCTGCTGAGACAGGAGTGGGGAGGGCTGCGAGTGCCAGAAGGAGAAACAAAGGCGGGCCTAATCCTTTCTGACAACTCTGTGTGTGTGTGTGTGTGTGTGCGTGTGTGTGAGATAAATCCTACTTTCGGGTCTGAGGGAATGGGTTCACCTCGCCCGGCCGCAGCATGCTCAAGCAGCCTGTCTGGCCGGCAGGGTGGTGGGGTCGGGGCCTTTTCTCCCTGCCCACTGGTTCGGACGCCTTCTCCAGAGGCTGGGGCTTTCCTGGCTGCTCTTCCTCTGCAGTGGAGAACACAGGCATCGGCCCAGTTCTAGGTGTAGTGATATGACTGGAACAATAGTTGACCTTGACCCAATCACCCGGCCTCTGCAAATCCCTGATTTCCCAAGTTAGAAAATACCTTTGGACACAGCGCCCCGAATCCTGGCTGTTGTTCTGAGTTTCCCCACAGATTCTGTGGCTCCCATCTCTCCTCCCCTGTCCATGATGCCAGACTCATCCGCTCAAGTTCAGCTTTGTTCCCATCTCTTCAAAACCCTTTTGCATTTCTCAGTTACCTGTTGAAAATTTCCCAGTTTCCTTAACCTGTGCTTAAGATAATCCATGATCCTCCTCTCACCAGCACATCAACCCTAACTCCCTCCAGTCCTCCTTGGCTCAAATGAGCTCTAGTCAAAGGGTTTACAGGCATTGTCCAGACTCCTGAGGTGTTTTAGTTGTTGCCTGGCTGTTTTTGTTCATGTCTTTGCTTGCTTGTTTCTGTGGCATATCACCTTTGTTCTCCTACATCTCAATTATATCTCAAAGCCAAAGTCAAATTATATTTCCCCCAGCTGGAAATTACTTTTGCCCTTACTCCAAGTTCCTTACAGTTTAATGCCCAAGCCTTTGATCTAGCATTTACTAACTGGCTGGTTTGTTATCTTTTTTTGTGTATGAGTTTTTTTCCTATCAACTAATTGTAAGGCCCTTTAGAATTGCCATGTCATAGGAATATAACCAGCCCACACCTGTACTGTATTTTGTAGCCTATAAAAGACTATTCTCAAATAGTCATTCGATTTCTAAAGCACTTCTTTGAGCACGTATAATATGATCCACAGTTCAGAGGTAAAATTATAGAAGCCCCAGAGGGATTCAATAATTTGCCCCAAATAACTACGGTGGTGACTACTTGATCCAAATTTGACAATGCTGGACTTCTGACTACAGTCTAGGCTCTTTTCATAGCTCATGGCCATTGTTATAATTTCCATGCCTGAACTCCTTACAAATGACTAAATGCTTATTAATTTGAAGGAGTGAACAATGACTAAGAGAATAACTAAGTGAACGAGTGAACGATCGACAACAGCACCTGCAGGAGATGCGAGGTTTACTAATTCCACAGGCCTTCGCTATGGCATTTTCAGGGCACCTGCAGGGAACCTGAGACATGAAAGCCCTGTTAGCGGTACTTGTCTTTATCAAACACTGATAGTAACAGTAAGGGCAAGATAGTCTTACGTATATTTCCTTTCAATAGAAAATGTATTTTAAAGCAGATTTTACAGTATTTACAGAATGTTTTACTTCCTCACTGCACTTTAAATTACTACATAAAAATAAAGGAAACCACAAAAAGCTATCATCTTATTCAAAGAGTGATCTCAACACAGTAGATCTAGAGACATAATTTTTCTCTAAATTCCCAGTGGCTAAAGAGAGGACCTATAGATACATGTTGAAAGAGTGAAAGAGGTGCTTCTCTGAGCCTCAGCTTTCTCATCTAAAAATAGAGAAGATAGTATGTCCTATCTCCCAAAGTAGTGAGGATCAGTTGAGAAAATCTAAGTAGAGTCCTTAGAATGGTGTCTGGACACAGATGTCTAAATAGCTGCTATTACTCTAACATTGCTAGGGGAAGAAAGGCGTTTGCCCCCTTTTAGCAGGGGGGCAGTCAGAAGTAAGCTTCTTTAGTGAATTTCACCCAAATTTATTCCTGTTCTCTTTTTTTAAAAATAGGCTTTTCTTGATTTCAGAGAGAGGCAGGGAGAGGGAAAGATAGAAACATCAATGATGAGAGAGTCATTGACCAGCTGCTTCTTGCACGCCCAGTATTGGGAATTGAGCCGCAACCTGGGCATGTCTCCTGGCCGGTAATCAAACCACGACCTCCTGATTCATAGGTTGATGCTCAACCACTGAGCCTCGCTGACCGGGCTCCTGTTCCCTTTTGGCATTTGTTCGGAGCATGGCCCTCTTCATTCTCATAAATTTAAATTTTGCCCATCACTTTTATTATTAAAGTCAAGAACACTATGTTTTGGCTGATGGAGGGAGATGGAGGCTCCTGGATCAATAAGTTTGCTGGGATAAATCTCTGCTCTCTGCCTACTCTTTCCCTCCCTTCTTCTCTCCCTTCCTATGAACTTAAGTTTACTTATACTCACCCACCACAGAAAGTGGCTGTGCAGTCGCTATAGACATTGCTTTCAAAGTCATTACAGGCTGATCATGTTGGGAGAGAGGCAGCCCTTCTCTCCGTGGTAATGACTTTGATGACAGGCTGAGCTGACCACATCTCTGGAGTACTGTATACGATAAGCAGCATCTGCTCCAACTCCACGAAGGCATCACAGATTTGTGATCCATTACTTGAGAAAATAAGATTTTGAAGTAGTGGAGTTTCTGGCCATTACTACGTTATTTTTGTCCTATACATCCTGTACATTTTAATTATTGTTTTTGGCCAGGGTGACAAACAGTCAGCAAGTTCTACAGAGAGCTTAGCTGAGGCCATTTTCCAGGCGTAAGCTGCTCTCCCTACCTCTCATCCTATCGTGAGTTCAGCCAAGCAGAGATGTATAATGAATAACAGCCATGCTTGCTAGGGGATATTGTACCGACCCAAAAGTCGGATGAAATACTCTAAGAGTACCCCAGAGATCAAGTCAGTGAGTCTAGTAAAACAAACATGAAAAGTGTCCCTACTCTTCAGAAATGGGAGTTTGCTTACATGAGTGCATATGCATGTGGACTTTTGATTTTTTTTTTTTTATTTATTTTTATTGATTTCAGAGAGAGAGGAAGGGGGGGAGAGAGAAACATCAATGATGAGAGTCACTGATTGGCTGCCTCCTGCACACCCCCTACTGGGGATCGAGCCCACAACCTGGGCATGTGCCCTGACTGGAAATCGAACCATGACCTCGTGGTTCATAGGTCAACACTCAACTCCTGAGCCACACCAGATGGGCTAGACTTTTGATTTTCACTGGAGAACCAGAGGGAAGTGACTATAATGGTGATTAGAAGTAGGAATGACTGTGGAGATTAAGTAATAAAGAATGCAGGCAGGAGCTGATGGCAGCTATTTGGCTCACACCTTTGTGGCACTTGGGACACTAACACTACAACTCTGAGCCCCTGAGGACAGTGCTTTATACAGATGTAGAGAAGAGACTATTTTCTCCCATCCCACTGGTGACAGTAGTACAGCTTCTGCCCCCCAGGCGTTCAGCTGACCGCCTGAACAGCCCTGCCCTGCTGAGTGACAGCGGAAGGGCCTACAGCAGCCGTGAGGTCAGGATTCTTACTGAGGCTGTGCGCAGAGAGGGAGTGGGGACTCCCCACGTGAGCAAAGGAACCAGCCAAGGGAGGAATGAACAGGGGGATTAAACAGGACCCTCTGTGCTGCAAACAAAAGTGGAAAGCCACCTTCTTCAGCCTCCCAGACAAGAGTGAAGACGATTCTGAGTCATAGCTGAAGCCAGGTAGCTGGGGATGTTTCCTTTACTTTTGCAAATAAAACAGGCAAAACAACCTAAGTTCCCTTCTGTTCCAAATGCAGAGTAGCTTTTAAGGGCTAGAGACTACAGGACAGATGCAGCCCCGTTAGGGAATGGGCCGGTCATGCCTTAGTAAATGTGTTGCCTCTCTCCTATCAGTACGGCACAACACATGACCTATATTGTCTTAGACACTGTCCCCCAGATTGAGTTCATTTTAGTCAAGTGATTTTATGCCAATGACACAATGAAGACTTTGGTCAAATGAAGGAAATTGGTAAACCTATAACCAGCAGGATTCTCATTCTTCCCTGGTCTGCCAGGCCTTTGGGGTGAGCCGTGGCCAAGACAGTGACCGGAAGGGCATGCCACCTCCTGAAAGGACATGGCGCAGCCTACCGGGATCAGGGTGAAATCTGTGTGAAACCTTTGATGAGGACTGACTAGCTCTTGCTAATCAAGCTGAGAGGGACTGAATGGAAGTATAATATTCTTTTTGGTGTTAGAAAGATTCTTGATAACACAGCCTGGATAGAGTGAAGGACCTTCACATCCCTTTTCAGGAATATTCCCCTAAATAAGAGCTGTGAGTAGACCGCAAGCTGCTGCCGGCTTATGAACTGGTGCACACACCACGGCTTCCCTGTGTCCCAGCCGTGCATGCACTTCGGTTTCACAGCGTATGCAGGCCAGGCCTGTGGCTCAGCATATGGTGCTCCTAGGAGTGAGCACGCTGCCCACTCTCTGCTTAGCTGATCATAGCCACAGAGAAATTGATTTTTCCTCTCTTCCCCAGGCCCTGGGAGATGTCTCTGCCAAATGCTTGGCATTCTTAGCAACTAAGTCAATCATAATTAGGATTCCAAATTAAACCACATTGTTGGCTAGGGCATGCCGTGTTTTATATTATTTGTTTGAGCCAATATAACTGGAAAACAGCAAAAGAACACACATAAGCAAAGCTCCCATTTTTTCATGTGTAATAATCTTGTGGAGTTTTATTTTATCAGAATGTTGGATAGACTAAGTAATCAAACAATATAACATATAAAGATTTACCTGAAACTCTATTCTTCAGAGTAATAGTTTTAGTTCGAAATTCCCGCCGTGCAGTGTGGGATGTCATCAGATGATGGGTGGAAGATTTATTGGAAATGAACTGTGGAAAAAATATGGTATAGTTTTAATCATTCCATAGGCTTTGCCCTTGGTTTTCAGCGTAGTTAATGTTTCACAGGTGAATGTATAACTGTTTTCTACTTGGATTCATTCAAAATCTGTTGACGTATTTTACAGAGGAGAAAGAATGTTCTTGATAAAGAACCCTCGCTTGCATTTTGGATATGGCCCCTATTGCCCTTACCACCCTTAACCAGTAGAAGTCATCACTCACTCCCACGTTAGCTCCTAGGCTAAAAGGATGCTCTGGCACTCCGTTTCCTCTTTCATGAAATGAGAGGTTGGATGATCGCCATGAAATTAAATAATCTGTTCAAGATCCTGGTAGTTGGTGGTAGAGTCTTGATTAGAACTCAGTTCACTTCTTTAAAAGCAAATGAGCAGAAAAACCAAACCAGTCTACTCTGCAGTGCATGGTATTAGGGAGAGGAGTGGGATATGAAAGGGTCTTCAATGAAATTAAAATGACTCACCAACACGGAATTCTCTTTTTTAATCATGAAGCTCCACCCACAATCTTAGCTTCCCTGGTCTTCCTTTCCACTGTGCTCCTTCCTTCTCACGCCTCCTTAGCCTGGGGCTGTGGAGGAGAGAAGCCTCTAGAACACATCTGGGTTGAGATGGAGGATAGGATGCCAGCATATTCTACCTTCCTGGTGCCGCAAATTCTGCGAACATTAAAATCAGGTCTAACGTAGCCCTTTTCTGTGTGTTGAGAGAAGGTATTGGTGAAATCTCTCTTCATCCGAGTTTTTTATGACAATTTTATTCAGTCTTACTTTCTTTGACCCCCAACACCAGCTGTTCATGGACATCCCTATGTTTTAGCTTCTTTGTCACTGATGAACTGGCATAGACACAATATTAGCCTAAAATAGGAGTTGCAGGCTGCATCAAGCTATCACGTCAAGGGAGCCTCCTAGTAAGTAAATGCTGATAAATCCCACTCTTGTCAATAGTTTCGGTTACACTGATCACCATTTCAGTGCTAGTCCCTCCTCACCATGGTTGTTGTCTGCATTTTCCTCTCAGAACTATTGCACCAAAACTTTTCACTCGGAGCCGTATTTAAAGGCTTTATTATCCTCGCTACAGAATATGGCAGCGTTTCATTGGCAGTTTTCAGTGAGCTTTGTATCTTAAAATCACCTCAATTGTGTGTGAATGCTTTCTTTCCTTCTTTCTTTTTTTGAATGGAAGGTGACATGCAAACTTAAGTTATTGCTCTTTAAAAAAAAAAAAGGCAGAATAAATTGTTCTGTGAGATAATTTTGCCACTATACTAAGTCTCTCTCCTTGGAAAGCTTTTATTTCAGCTTTCACTGTGAGAGCTTTGCTGTTGTCAAGGAGGCCCTCGGATTGCCGCTGTGATGTGGAGTCTTTGCTGGATGTTTTTTTCAAGCACTGTCACCAACTCTCTTAATTGCATGGTTTAAAAATTAGACTATCGATTAGATGGCAAATTTATTTACGACCACTATGTAAGTTTGTATGTTTTCAAATACACATGAAGCCATGCATGTATAGATTTCAAAAAGAGAGCCAAAGAGAGCAGGAGAGGGAAGTCCGTCTATATAAACGGAAGGGCCAAGGTGGAAATACTGTGTGTGAGCATCCAATGTCTAGACTATGATGCATCACAAGTATATGTGCAATTCTTCTGCACATATATTCATACACATGACCTTTCCAAACACCAGCAAATCGTGGGGATCAGGATTCAGTAGACAGCTGATGGTAAGACCTACCTCTTGAATAAAGGAAAAGATCTTTAATTTTAAATGTTCATCAGTTTTATTTGTAAATATATGACACTTTAAAAAGTGACCTGAGTTTGAATCCCTCAAATGGTATTTGTGTTTGATTTCTCACGCATATTGTTAGTTTGCTCTTGAATTCCAGTTTCTCTTTGAGTCATAAAATTCTTAGGTGATTTATCTAGCTAGGTGACTTACCTCATACCGGTACTCAAGTATGATTATAGGCCATTTCAGATTCATCCCAGGAAAATGTCACCTGTCAAGATGACAATTCTGAGCAATTTCTACATCTTGCCCATTCTATTATAGAAATGTTTCTCATTCACAAATAGCTCGTTCCTGAGTTTGTGCTCCATATGACTGCTGTCACATCATAAATCAAAGTATTGTTATGGTCCTGTAAGTGGCTATAAAATGGATGTTTTAGAATTGCGTATTTGGTCTTGCTCAATTGGTTCCTGCTCAGATCTGCTTCATTTTTCAGTCAGGGATAGTTTTTCATGTCACTCCCTCCTCAAACTCCATCTATGAGTTTTAAGCCCAGTTGCACCCTCTTGGTTACTTAAGGGGGGCGCGGATGTCTGCTGTTTGAATAATTGACAGGTTGTGCTGATGAGCCATGATGCAGATTCAACAGATTCAATTCTGAT
This sequence comes from Miniopterus natalensis, assembly GCF_054644295.1. Classification (NCBI taxonomy): domain Eukaryota; kingdom Metazoa; phylum Chordata; class Mammalia; order Chiroptera; family Miniopteridae; genus Miniopterus; species Miniopterus natalensis. The sequence continues at coordinate 17,031,245 of NC_142081.1, read as the reverse complement.
TGCTCTTCAATTGTTCCTGAGGCTCTGTGCAACTTAAAGTAATAGAATTTTATTGGTGTCAGTCAGGTTGACAGCCTTGATTCAGACCACGGAGAGCTCAGATGTTGATTAAGAAGCTTCATATTGTCCTGGCTGGGTGGCTCAGTTGGTAGAAGCATTGTCCTGTGCACCAAAAGGCTGGGGGTTTGACTCCCAGTCAGGGCACATACCTAGGTTACGGGTTTGATCCCCAGTTGGGGCACGTCTGGGAGGCAACCAACCGATGGATGTTTCTCTCTCACATTGATGTTTCTCTCTCCCTCTCTCTCTCTTCCTCTCTCTAAAAATCAATAAAAACATATCCTTGGGTGAAGATAAAAATATATTTAAAAAAAGAAGCGTTGACCATGGTTTAAGTTCATGACAAATGAACTGAGAGGCTCCGTGTTTGTCCCACCATGAACCCATTGTTAGCAAATGTGTGTTGGATTTAATTTCTCTGCTTCCTCAGTTACATCTTTCGAATATGTGGTGTTGTCTCAGGAACATGTTTATTTTTATTGAAGACAGTCAGCGTTCTATTCCAGTTACGTAGACCTCAACATATTGTTCCTTTTAGAAATAAAATTGGAAATGCTCGGAATAATGAATATTTAAGAGACTGGGTAATAGGGTAACTGAGAGAAGGAATCAACAGGGGAAGAGATAGAAAGTAAGTGAGAAGTAAATGTAAATGATTCAGAATATATTTCATCAAAAATTGCTTTTTAAGTATCAATTTCTCTTGCTGCAGAAGATATTATTGAACCAAAAACAAGCCCGATACAATTCAATTTAGATGTATCACTCTATTATTGTAATATATTTACTCAGGGTTAACAACTCATTAAGCACCAAATTGCTCACTCTTAATGAGTCTATAATGCTAAAACTGAGCTGACTTATACTTTATTATAAAATAACAATAGTGCTATTGCATACGGATATAATAAAAATTAAGTAAATGCTGCTGAGTGCCTATGGAGGGGAAACCAGATTTGTGACATGAAATAGAAAATACATGATATACATGTTGCCTGAGAAACATGAGTAATAGATTTTATCCACAAAAATATGATAAGCCTACTTTTGTTTTGCTAAAGTAGATTCTGTAAAAACAATTCATGTTGTATTTGCATGTTTCGCTTGCTTCTACAATAAATTTCTAGAATCTCTTAAAAAGAATATTAACATGTAGCCCAAATGTCCTACACCCCGCCAGTCTATAACAAATGAATCTCATAGGTTTGAGCAAGTCATAATTTTTTATGAAATTAGACATTGTGATTTGCTATCTACTGAATGATGACAATGAAACTAGGTGTGTAACTGACTTTTGAGACACTGAGATAGGTTTTTTACCACTGAAATAAAATAATGGTTTTAATCTTCTCCAATGATTGCTTTGCAATTTCAGTATTCTTTTATAAATTAAATCCCTTATTTAGCCTGTTACCCAAAGATTCTTTGTAATATATGTTCGTGCTCAGCCTCCTGAATACTGATGAAACTCATCAACTTCTGCTAATATGAAGATGAACTAACAACAGATCACTTACCTACTTTCATCTTTCTTGGAGACCTTTTATAAATAATTCGCTAACATGATTTCAAAGCCCTTCACTTTCTCGAAGAAAAGCAATGTGATTCAGACTAGACCATTTAACCAAAATCCTAAAGAACTGTTTAACTCGAAGTATAAGTGGAGCAGAAATTTTAGCACCTGCCAGTAAACAATAAGAATGATTTTTTTATCAAAACAAAAAGGGAAATGAATCAGTTAAGTGGAAGAATGCATAAAAGAACAATGTAGGAAATCTAGACGTTTTCAGCCGTGGTTTGATGAAAAGTAACGATACACCTGAGATCGTTTAGAATCTTACCTAAAAATTAAGTTATTATATATTTTAACTTTCTGGTATTTTAAAGGTGAAAACATACAGAAATTATTTAATTTCCTTGTTTGATACTACACATCGGACATGATATCAAGTTTTGTGTGTGCGCTGAGATTTATTGGACTAATAGTTCATATCTTAGCCCCTTTCACATATGGCCCTTGAAACTTCATTTTGAGATAACTCACCCCTCATGTTGATTGCCTTTAATATCAATTCAGAAAATGATTAGAAACTACTATTATAACTCAGAAAATGTGTATGTGTGTGTGTATTTTTATGTGTGTGTGTTAAACAACGGCATTTTTAAAAATGAATTTTGAGTAAACAAACAGGCAACAAATAAAAGCACCAACAGCTATATTGCTTTTCATTGATCCATTGTCACTCTGGAGTGAAACGCAAATTTAATTACGGTAGTAGAGATAATAACCTTCAATCTGATGGATCCTTATTTAACAAAGAGGCATTACAGGTTTTAGAAAATAAAATGTTAATGACCGAAATAATATATTTTCCATAGTTTCTCCAGCACCACAGGCAATCGGGACAGCTCTCCTGGCCTGAATGAAATGGTAATGACCTCAGTTAGAACATATAATTATTATAATGGTACAGATGCATTTAACTTCACAATAGTTTCCCTCCTCAGGTGCTCGGCATAAACAAATTTTTTAAAGGTGGATAATCATTTAAGTGTTTTAGGGCAACTCCTCGCTTAGAGAAACTCTTTGATCTTTTCTTTTAAAATGCAAGAAACAATACAGACTCATTTGTTTTGTAAAGTAGGTTGTGTTCACACTAGATTTGTTGAAAAAAAAAAAATGACACATTTATCTAAGTGTAAAAGCGTCTTTGAAAATAACGTCCAAGTAGAGATAACTGAGCTGTTGCAGGGACAAGCGAATTGGCGTTTGAGCGGAGGTCCGGCGGGAGCAGGTGGGCGGAGGGCTGTCGGGGTCACTGTGGCTGGAGGAGCTTCAGCTTCACACCTTCTCCCGCCCCACGGTGGCAGCGCCGCGAGGATCCAGGACGCTAATAATCAGTGTGTGGGACCCTCGGGAGAGTTAAGGGCTAAGAATAAACAGGTGAAGAATTATGACCTAGAGAGAATATCCTTTAGAGTAACAATAGCCTTTGGGTTCTGCATCCGTTTACATGACGATGGCCCCTGGAATAATCTGCGGTCAAAAGTGATCCAAGTGCCATCTCAGCCTAAGACGAAGCGCCAACTCTAGCAGCTGATATTCTGAACGTCAGTTCCTCATCACTGTGGGGCTTCAGGGACTGTCCCCCGGCAGAGAGGGGCCCAGGTCTTGAGTGAAGATGACCTAACGCTCTGTGGGAGATAAGCTTAGGGAAGACGGCTGGAAAGGGGGAAATGTCTAACCCCCTTGGAGTTTATATTAACAGACAAGAGGAGCCTTTGAGCTCATCTCAGTGTCTTGGGGCCTCCGCTAGGTACAAGTGTGTGTTTATTAAACAGGGGCAGTTTCTTCTAGACACATCCTTCCAAGGTATCATGGTGATTTTCCTTCTTTTTTCCCCCTACTTTTGGACAATTCCAAGATGACTTGTGTATACTTTATTTAAGACTTTAAACAATTGTTGGTTCCATGAATTGACATCATTTATGCATATTTTAAGTGAAAATTAATAGTTGTTTATTAGTGCTTGCTTCTATGGCGGTATTAAAAATGCCTTCCAACACTGATCAGTTGCAACACTTACCCATAGCACGCAAGTCTTCCGTCTCCCGGCTTCATTGCCCCCATTACTGAACCCCCTTCACTTCTGCTCCCTACGAGAGTGGAGCTGGGAGACGGACCATGTGCCTGCCGTGCCCACCTGACCTGGTCATACTGTAGACAGTCATCAGGAGATGAAAAGGCCCATGGAACATAAATGACCTCCATCCTGTCTACACTGGACACGTGCCACGTAGCTGTCGTTGTCATCGTCGCTCACTGTGAAAGTTTTAGGTGTAGCATGAGGAAAGCTTATACTATCTGTTCCTCTCGAACTGTGCTGTTTAATATAAATGCCACTAAGCATATGTGGCTATTGAGTAATTAAAATGTGGCTACTGGGAATGAGGAAATGAATTTTCAATTTTATTGACATAGAATCCATTTAAATTTAAGTTTAAAAACTGAAGCAGAATAAAGTGTTTTCCATTAAACACAACTTTATTGTTCCTCTAGGACTATGTTTCACCTAAAGCTTTGAAAATTTAGCATCTGAATTGCAATGTGCAGTGTAAGTGTAAAATATATACTAGGTTTTGAAGACTTAGTATTATAAAAAGATGTAAATTATCTCATTTATAATTTTATATTAATTAGATGTTGAAATAATAATATTTTGAATAAATTGGGTTATATAAAATATATTACTAAAATTAAACATATTTCTTCATACTGTTTTTTAATCTGGCTCCTAGGAAACTTATAATTATACAGGTGGTCCATGTTCTATTTCTATTGAGCAGAGATGATCTAGAACTTTCTGTAATGTGTGGTAATTAGTATCCTATAGTTTCATAAAGAAAATATTCATCCAAAGCTGAGGGTTAGTTATACAAATCTGAAGCCAGCAGGTTTTCTCCATGGTCCATGCCATGAGGGAAAGAGCCTCTTTCCCAGTATATAAGAGGACCACACTTGCAATTTGTCATCTTTATTGGTCCATTATGTCATTCTTCAAAGTTTTCTCCACTTGCTGATCTGCTCTGTATGTAGTACATCCTTTCTGGCAATGGGCTTAAGAGTTTTTTCCCACCTTTCCTTTTTGATATGTGAAATGTGCATTATGAAGAGGTGTGAGCTGACTGTTCAGAAAGTCAGTAAAAATTCAGCAGGATATAGTTGGGAAAATGTGAGTTTGAATCCTTGGTCTTTCAGTTACCTGCTGCATGTCGATGGGGAAATTGCTTTTTCTAAATTTCAATTTACTGCATCTAAAAGTGATACCTAGTAGAAAAATTCAGTGCATTAAAATTAATGAGATTTAAAAGAAACAGGAAATATGAAACTATGCAGTAGATAGCGGGTTCTTAAATGTGTTCTCAACCAAGACAAACTAGGTTTTAAATGTCCATCTTTACTTATGGGCCATATGGAATCACAACTGTTAAAACACATATGGCAGTGAGTCTGCAACACACACCAGCCTTTCAAACCGATCCTCTACCGGTGAAGGGGAGGTTCCATTGCTCTACTCTCTCAGCCCCTTTTCTATACACTGTGTACAAAACTTTCAGGTCCTCCACTTGCATTAAAACTAAATTACCACCTAGATTCGATCAAAAGATTGTCTCAGATTGTGAGGTAAAAGAATATTTTAAGCTGCTAGTAACCCCTTAATTCACCACAATCTTCAGGTATATACTTTTCCTGGCATGGGAATTATCTTCTAGCCTTCTCTGGAAAAGTTCTTCACCAACATCATTCCGATTCAAGTTCAGCTGTTAAAAGATTTGCTTTGTGCTGTGGAAATGCTTGTCAGACGAGCTTTCAACACAGAGATGTGTGATTTATGCTAGTTTGCATGAGACAATGTTACTCCAGGGACAAGGTTCTCCCTTTATTCCTTCTGATACTAAAAAACAAACAAAGAGGGTCAGGAGATTGCTTCTTAGTAAGTCGATAAATCATTTGGTATTCACAGGAAAAATAAAGCACAGTGTTGTTAGCCAAATCTTAGCTCTCCCCCAAAGTGCTTTCTAATGTTCCATTTGTATTACTGTCGTCTATTTTCCAGTTTGGGTGACTGGTCCCAACAAAACCCATTACCTGTGTATCTTCCCATCTGTTATGTCACTTCATGTTAGAGGCAACTTACTGGTAGTGGTGGTCAGTGTGAGCCTTTGTCTTAGAAAACTTACTCCCATCTGAAAACTTAGGTAAATAATTCATAGACTGAGTCAGGCTCTTGGATCTCTGGGAAAAAAAATGACCCAGACATGGCATTTGAAGTCAGTCTTCTTTGGATGTAAACTATATAGGCAGAGGAAGAGACTGAGCCAAGCTGATTGACCTCAAGGCATAAAAACTAAATTTAAGATGCACTTGAACATCAAAGGCTGATCATTCCAAGAGACCGTTGGAAGATTCTTTATCCGAAGCCTCCCCAGCCCCCAATTTAAGCACTAAATAATTCTTTTAAAATTTGAGTACTCAAACAGGAAAATAAAGTATAGGAGATAATTATTTTAAATCAATATGTAGTGATTGGGGGTCAGGGAGTTTGGAGAAGTGAAAGGTGATGTGAGATTTAAGCTACGTGTACTTCGAATAGGAAAAGACAGAGATTTTGTAAGGACAGATAAACTCACCATCTTCTTTGTAGTGTTAGTATCATTGGTACAGAAGATTTGGGAGAGAAATTCAGTTGTGTCGGCAGAGATCCAATCAGGGATTTTGTGTGCACCATCGTCTTCAAAAAGCCAGGCCATGGCTATCAGACAGCTTGCCATAGAATCTTAAAGAACACTTTATTTCCATTTCCTGCCCAAGGCGGAAATTTTCTCCTGGACACTCCTGATAGAAGATCATCTACCTTGTGTGCCAGTGACTGGCCTCGTGCCAACGGGTAAGGTGGGGTTTGGGCTCTGTTTGATGGTATTTTATACGGGAAGCTGAGCGTGCCAGCATAGCGCCTGTTTGTCAGGGTTCCTGAGGGAGCTGGTAACATGGAAGAGAGAGCACCCAAGGGCCATGTCGCTAACAGCTGTGGAAGCTCTGTCATCCACAGAGCAGAGCTTTGGAAACAGTGTATACTTACTGCCCTGGCCGGTGTGGTTTAGTTGGTTGAGCACTGTCCCATGCACCGAGAGGGTGCCAGTTCCATTCCAGGGCAAGGGCACAGGCCTGGGAAACAGGCTTGATCCCCAGCAGGGGGCGCGCAAGAGGCAGCTGATGGATGTTTCTCTCTCCCCTCCTTTCTCTCTAAAATCAATAAAAACATTAAAAAAATAAACAGTGTATATACTTGAGCTTGAAGCCTAGGCAGTGTCTTCTCCACTTCCCTCAGAAGCTATTAGCACAAGCAAGACTGGATGCATCCTGTAGGCTGTGGGCTTGAAGCACAGCATATGGAATCTGGAAGAGAAAGAGTTCGGGTAGTTGTGCTTTTTGAGGTACAGCGACTTCACCCAACAGTGAAGTGTGGTCAGATGCACGGCCTCAAATCTGATCGGAAGGTCAAGTCTCTTCCCAGGATGAAGAGCTCAGAGGTGGGCCCAGGGTGGGAGGCACAGTCTTCAGCATCTCCTGCCTTGATCTCCGTATTCGCCAGTGCGGTCTCTTCCTTGTTTGGACAGCTCCAGTCCCCAGGAGCTTCTTTCTTAAATGAATCTGCTCCTAAGCTGCACTCATGGAACCTGACTCTGTAGTATTGAAATAGGTAAGTTCTAACCATTGTCTTGCATGTTGACTTTTCAAGTCCTTTAAGACAGCTACTCACTATCCAGCCCCCCTTTTTGAGAATCGGGCCACTGTTTCCCATCCTCCAGTTTCTGAATCTATTTCCATCCTTATTTAAAAACTCCTAACAATGGTGTCACAAGCCCACATGGGAGTCCCCGCAGTACTCCAGAGCAGCACTTGCTTTGCCCATATCTTTTACCTCATTGGGAGAATGCAGTTGCTTGACCATTCTCTCCTCTCCTACCTGGAGCCCGTCTTCCTGGGTAACCTTCTATAGTGTGATTCTTCTAGTCTGACGACCATTCCTCTTGCGAGGGACAATAAAGCGTACCTAATCCTGCTCCTCTGTCCTCACACCTCTGTTTTAAGTGATGGCCCCAAACCTTCTCTGTTCTTGACTCCAGGTAGAATGTAAGTGCCACACTCCTAACCAACAACAGAGCAAAACAACACTTTATGGGTTGTTGTTGGACCTTGCGCGAGACTTAGTTGACCCCAGTCTTGAATCTGCCCGAGACTGTTCATAACAGGTAGAGAGGCTGACTCAGTTCCCAGGGCTGCTCCGAGCCCTCTACATACACTTACTCAGCTGACAGCATTTGCATTAGGTGGATGCTATTACTATCTCCATGCTGTTGAAATGGAATCCGAAGCTCAGAGAGGTTAAGTGGCTTGTTCAAAGGCACACAAAACCAAAAGGTGGTAGAGCTGAGGTTTGAGGTGTGAATGCAAGCGATCTGGCTTCGGGGCCCACGATCTCTTGCAAGTCCACCAGGCTGCGATGTCTCCTTATAGGAGCCTGATCCTTTTATGTTCTTCCCTGTTTTTCTGAACCTTATTTTATCTTTTCTATCTTTTTCAAGTCTGAGCCCCTTAGAGATTTTCCAGTGCAGCCCGTCAAATTTCTTTAGGCCCTCTAAATAGGCACTGAAGAAAAGACAAACTCTTCCATCGCACATAAAACCCACCTGAGTGCTTTAGATGCACAGAGCTGGAGGCCAGAGCCTGAAGGAGAAAGTATCACAGAATAAGTAATGCTGAAAAAATTCAAAGGGAGATAAAACCCCGAGTATTTTAAGGTCGAAAACAAGAATCTACAATGACACGGTTCTGGTTAAGCAGTGAAGGAAAGGAAGTGGCATAAGGTGACTCAGCAGGGGAGCAATGTGAGGCCAACAGAATTAAAGCAGTGGGGCTGGAAGGCAGGCCCTGCCCATTCAGCTCTGGCTGGGGGACAGAGACTCCCAGTTCTCCTGACAACCTCAAAACCCAGCGAGCCCGGCACGCGGGTCTTTGTTTGTACTGCCATTTCCCAGTTAAAGGAACCAGAGCGTTTGGGTGAAACGGCTAATTCTGGGACTAGCGGAGCCTGGCTCACCTGGTAGTGACAAAAGTAAGAAAGTGCAAAAGGAGGGTGGGGAGAACCAAAACAGAATGATAGGGGTGTGTCACAGGACACAAGGGTCAACTGGAATAGCTCCCAATGGCCAAAGCCAATTTAAGGAACAAAAAAAAAAGTATTGGGTTAAAACCCCAAGTATAAAATAAATATTTGTGAGTCTAAGTTACTGAGTAAATAAATAAATGGGAAAGAACAGACATATCTCCCATGCAGAAGAATTATAAATTATGTAAATATTCCCCCATCAAGGAAATAGAGTGTAACTTCCATTCCTTAGGTGTTTCCTGCACATAGTGATATCTTTCAAAGAGTACAGAATAGAAAAGGGGGAAAAGAATACTTTTCATTGAAGAAAACTGACAAACACTGCCTCAGCCAGGTAATCGAGTCAACATCCATACAGATGATCCTACTGATAGTACGCACCCTTGATATGATGTGATGAAATTCAATGTGATATCCTAGATGGAATCCTGGAGCAGAAAAAGGACATAAATACTGGGAACAAACACACACAAAACAGAATAAATTATGGGTTTTAATTAATGTATCAATATTGGTTTGTTAATAGTGACAAAGGTACCATATTAATGTAATATGTTAACGGGGCGGGGGGATGGGTGGGGGATAAATAGAAAGTCTTTGTACTGTCTTTGCAGCTTTCCTGTAAATGTGAAACTATTCTAAAAGAAAACATTTATTTAAAAAAATGTCGAGGGCAGATGCGTCCTGCTCCCCAGCCAGCCCTGGAAGGCTCTGGGGGAAGCAGCCCTGCTACTTTATAACATCATCATTAAAAGGGGCCACCTGAAGGTAAGATAATGGAGGTTCCCTGACATAATGATATAATAAAATCAATATGAGGCTAACCTTTGACAACAACTGCCCACTCCTCCCCTATGATTCATTCATTATCCGCAAGTTTCTGATTTCCGGGAATAATCTGTCGTCTCAGATTACAAGATAATGACTTTTTCATATCACCCCTCATATCACAGCAGGTGCATGTGAGTATCTGTGCGCATACACTTATGCACACAGATTATTATTAATTAGAGCATAATAAATACTAAGGGGTCTAAAGGACCTAAGGTTGGTGTGCAGGCTCCGCTGTGCATGCTCACACCTTGGCATCCGCTGCTCCTCCCTTAGATATGAAGCACTAGATGCTTTAGAAATGTGATAAGAAAGAGCCCGGCCGGGCCTGGCTCAGTGGTTGAGCGTCGACCTAGGATCCAGGCGATCAGGGTTCGATTCCTGGTCGGGGCACATGCCCGGGTCGTGGGCTCGATCGGTGACTCTCTCATCATTGATGTTTCTGTCTCTCTCTCCCTCTCCTTTCCTCTCTCTGAAATCAACAAAGATATATTTAAAAAAAAAAGAAAAAGAAATATGATAAGAAAGAGAGAGCCCCTTGAATACGCCTGTGGCATGTCTAGGCTGTTACCTGGCCCTTGACCTCGGTCTCTGGGGCACACAGGGTTTCTCAGTTACCCGTCCTCTCTGAGAGGCACTGACTCCCGGGCTAGCAGGGAGCTCTTCTCAACTCCAGTGAGTGGAATCGGGGCCTCTTTTCCCCTGTGTGCTAACCAGCTCTTTCTACCAGGGGTTAGAGTCTGTACCTGCTGCTTACTGTTTTATTTCTGAGGGGAGCCCGAGGACCCCCAAGCTGTCTGCATGATGAGGACACACCTGTGCTTTCTATTTTGTGCTCTGACCCCACTGACAAATAGATCCTCCATATGCTGCATCCTTTTGGACAATAGCCTGAGTTTACCACAGTTTTACTTGAACCCCATTCTTCTTTGCTTCCAAGGTACGGCACTTCTCCCACCAAGACCTCATTTCTGTAGGCGTCGTTCTGACCCCTGTCTCACCCGAGTAGATGCTGTGCGCCCGGCCTTGCTGGACAGCCAGGGCACTGGTTTCCAGGTGGGAGCAGATCTGGACACCAAGTCATGAAGCTCTTCATTCTAAAGTGATCTTAGAGGTCACCTTCAGTTCATTACCTTCCAACAGAGGTGACAAACTCTTATGCCTGCCTACAGGGGGGCTTATAAACCAAATGAGCCAGCTGGGGCTGAGGTCAGGAAACAATCGTTCGGGCAAGAATGGCACTAACTCTTGGCCTCCACGTCAAAGGCCCAACAGAGAGTAGTGGGGATTGTGGCTACTGGAGAACCGGGTCTCAGGGAGGCAGCCGCTGCTCAGACGCCACCAGTCATTACTGCACGAGAATGCTGGCCCAGTCCTATGGCGTTTCCTTATTTCTCAAGACAAGCCAGAAGGCAAGGCTTTTATGTTTACTCTTTGAATTCATTACTTGTATTTAAAATTTCCTCTATTTAAAACACTGATTAAGCTAAATTAAACAAATCTGGAAGCAAGATAGTATTCATCTGCAAGAGTGCTGCCTCTGAATTTAAAAAAAGAAAGAAGCAGGAGACTGTCTTCATAATCCTTGCCTTGTGGGAACAGGATTAATATCCAGTTATAGGGTAACAATTTTATAGCCACCCTGTAGTTATTATGTATATGAAATTATGTCATAGTGAGATATCTCATAACACAACTGTGCAAGCTCTAAAACCTATATTTCCTGGCGCGGGTGGCTCTGGAGTTAGTTGACAGTGGTTACTGTTTCTTCCCATCTTACTTATTTAAAGCAAAATAAAACAAATGCACATCCAACTCTTTCTTCTCAGTTCCAAGTTTTACAGCAGTGTGCAGTGTTTTCTCATTTTATTTTATTTTTTAAAAATATATCTCTATTGATTTCAGAGAGAGGAAGGGAGAGGGAGAGAGAGAGAGAAACATCAGTGATGAGAGAGTCATTGATCGGCTGCCTCCTGCACCCCCCTACTGGGGATGGAGCCCCAATCCAGGCATATCCCTGACTGGGAATCAAACCGTGGTCTCCTGGATCATAGGTTGATGCTCAATCGCTGAGCCATGCCGCCCGGGCTCATCTTACTTTCCTGAAATGATCTTTCCCATATCTTCTGTTCTGTTATTTCTAGCTATTCTCACCTTCCTCCTCATAGTGTCCCCACTGGTGTCACTAACACGTGGGAGGTGTGAGGCCAGTTCATTCGGGTGCATCCTAGCTGCTTGTTTCCTCTCTGAAAGATGGGAATTTAATAAGCTAAAGGCTGCCAAAAGACAGAACCTATATTGTTTAAACACATGTTTGAGAAAAGATTTAGCCAGTTGCTGTAAGAACTAGAAGATATTTGAAAATTAGAGATTGGCTGTGTCCATGGGTTATGCGTATATGCATATAAATTCTTTGATTAATCTCTCCCCACCCCCTCCCCCAACCCCGCCTTCCCTCGGGGATCCCTCAGTTTGTTCCATGCTTCTATGGGGCAAAAAAGGGGACATCTGTACTACTTTCAACAATAAAGATACATTTTTAAAAAAATAGACCAGAAGCAAGGCTGGCCATTTAGTCACTCATTTGCATGAAAATGAAACATGAAAGGTGAAAAGAAAAAGAAAAAGAAAGAAAATTAGAGATACGCCCACTTTCTGTAGCTTTCTTTAATCTTTCCATAGACGATCTTATTCTTCGGCGTCAACTCTTAAGTGTAATTCTTGAATGACTCCTACGTCTAACTTGTGACCATATTTTCAACTGCTTGCCAGGTGTCTGTGCTGCAACGGCCTGTGGCCTTCTGTCTTGGCGCCAGCCTGCTCGCCGGCCCTCATTCCTCGCGCTGCCTTCCTTGCCTGTGTGGGGGCTGGAAACTTGGGGGATGAACCCTGACTCACCCGCCCCTCAAAGCTGGCAGCAGCCGCGCCCGTCAGCCAGCTCCTGAAATGCACCTGGCTGCGGCCTCTCTGCAGCCTTCTCCTGTCTTACAGGGACTTTCACAGGCTCCCCCAAGGTAGTGTTTAAAACAGCAGAATGTAACTGTTTCCTGAAACGACTGCCAGGGGACTCCACTGGCCGCGGTAGTGGCCGCGCAGGAACAAGCACACACGGTGTCCTTGTGCGCGACTCGACACCGGCTCCACCTTTTGAGCCTCTCCTGCTTCACCCCCTCTCGACCCCCAAATTGGAGCGGCACTTACCTTCCTGTCCCTCGTATCTCCTGCCCTTTTGGACCCCTGGGCTGTTTCCCACGTTGTTCCTTCTACCTGGGCAGGCTCTCTGGCTCGCCTTGGTTAAGCTGATGACGTGTTCTTATTTTCCTTCCCTGGGAAGCTGGACATTTGTTTCCTTCCTTGCATTTTTTTCATACCTAATTTACACATGTCTTATGGCTCGTATTACAGTTGCACTTTTTTTTCTTCTCATTTTCTCCTTTTTGAGGGAAAGTTAGGGTCCAAGTCTTTTTTATCTTTGGGTTTAACTGGTACCTTGCACAGAGAAGGTAGTCAATACATTTTGGGAGAAAAATCAATTTAATAATTAGTTGGGCATTTTTCCTGTTAATGAAAATTTGCTGAAACCAAGGGAAAATGAATGGTCAGCATTTAGTCTACTCTGTGAGATACCTTCTTGCTTATAGGTGCTGGGAAAGAGGAAACGTAAATACAGATGAAAGCTCCTTAGAACAATCTTATTTTCTATATGATTTTCTTTTCAATTTTCTTCATACCCTCCAAAGTTCGATCAAAGAAGCTTTCTGTTCTAATCAGATGAAAATGAGGTTTAAAATCCCACCCCGCTCTCTCCAGGTAACCGCATACCATTTGGAATAGAGGAGGGGCGGGGGAACTACTGTTGCTCTTATATCTCAGAGCAGAGGCTCTTTCTTCATTTTACCCGTAAGGACAGGATGCGATGTACAGTGAGTGAAGCTCCTCAGGAGCCTGTCCTCGGGGCCTGATGAGGACTCTGTCTTCTGACGCGTCATTAACCAGCCGTGTGGGTGAGAAGGGGCCACTTGTATGTGGGGAGGGCTTCAGGCCACTGTTCCCTTCAGTTCACCTTGACTCCGGCCTTGACTCCGTCTTAAAGGACATACCGGGGCCTGTCAGGACCAACTCTTGGAACATTCTTTCAGAGAGTGCTTTCTACAGAAACATTGATAGGATTATCATTTCCGGAGGCGCCTTCCTGCACATCACTGAAGGGCTGGAGAAAGGCGTCCCCGGATCTGCGCAGGACCCCACCTTGGGCTTATTTGGCCCCAGCTGATCCTGCAGTCCTTGCATACGCTGTCAAGGTCTTGCGTACCTCTGCTGGGCAGCACCGTTGGCACCGCCCTGTGCGGCCCCAGGCTGCCACCCCTTGCTGGCCGGAATGAGGGGCGGGAGGTGAATGGCCACGTGTCACCCGGTGAGGGGTCAGCAGCCTCCACGGGCGGATGCGCGCCGTCAGGTTCTTGGTGGACGGGGCCGGGATGATGGGGGCGCCGTGATCCCCACTTGGACGGGCCTGAGCTCCAGGCTGCGACTTTGTAGCGGCTGTCTGCCCCCCAATTAGCTGACGGGCCTCTCCCTGCGCCTTGGAAAGCCTCCGAAGCCCACGCAGGAGGGAAATTAGCAACCGCCTCTCTTCGTTGCCTCGGGATAAATCTCCAGGAAGAAATGCGCAGCCGTTCCACCTCTTCAGTCTTCTCCCTTCTTTTTCCCCAGTAGACACTCAATTACTGTGAAGGCCAAAAAAACAAATAAAAATAAATAAACTATTCCTTATTAAAAAAATAGCTGTGGACATTTTTGAGTAAGGGCTAGTTATAAAGAGCTCTGAGGTTCACAGTCTTCAGGCGATATTCTAAATACACCGCATTCATGCAAACGTTTCTGATTTTTTCCAACACCGGTTATTTATGTAATATATGGTCACGGGGAGCTGTGGGCATTGTCCGGGCCTACAGCTGCGGAGCAGTGGCAGTGACCTGACTCATTTCAATTAGGATGGACCATCTCGTCCGGTCACGATTGCATTTGTCTCTAATAAGTCTCTGCATGAATTTGATTTTTACAACGTAGGATAGTTCTCTCATGGGCTTTTAAATTTTTGGTGATTTTACTTGTTTGTGTCCTTGTTGGAATTTTCAGTTGAATGAATTGTCAACAGGTATTTATTGAGCATCTACTGTGTGCCATATAATACTTTGATTGTTGGGCATGCCAAGATGTTTAATTTAAAGTCATCGTTTTTAAGGAACTCAGAGAGTAGGGAAATAGATATATAAAATAGATGTGTGCCAGTGTTCTAGGGACAGTGTGGCATAATGGAAACGGCCCGCTTGGCCCCGCTTTTATGGCGTGTTAAACAACGAGGAAGGGGATTTTAGCAGAGGCAGTTGCGATACAGATGCGCATGGCGATTACGCTGCTGTGAGTGACCCAGTTTGGTGAATTTGATTTGAGCAAAGGATGGATACTGTTTATGAAGCTTATTGTTACGCATGGATGTGTTTACATGCGTGTGTCCACATACTCACTTGCATTTGTGTGTGTGTATGTTTGTACTGTGTCACAAAACATATATCTCGTTTTGGACTTAGCAGTCAAACATATTTGAAAGCTATCCATGTAAGCGATGGAGACAACAGGATTCAGAAGCAACACTTACAGACATTTTATATACATAATTTTATTTTCTAAAATTATTGATATAAAGTTTGTTATACTTGTTAATTGGGAATAAATGTGTTTTCGGGCAAAAAATACTGGGGTTGTGAAAACGACAACCTTCCTCCTGGCCTGCAATTCACACTTCTAACGCTTGGAAATAATTGAATCTTCAGCAGTGTGGCATTTCAGCCCCAGAGAGATCAGAGGAGACTGTGTTGTCCAGATGCAATATTCTAGCTACTTTGGAAAAGTGCAACTTTAGAAGTCACCGCCTCCCACAGTCAAAAGTGACTTTGTATTGTTTTCTCCAGGAACACATCTTTTCTGGTAGGAAAACAGAATGTAGGTAATTCAGGCAGAGAGAGTAAACTTTTTAAGACCACAGGGAAAATAGCAGTTTGAGCCACGTATTTAGATGTTAATCCATAAAACCCTTTTTTATAGTAGACTAGGCTCTTAGATCCTGTAATTCCTCCTCTCTTCCCAGGGGATCACTCTGATTATATTTTAAAGCTGTTGATAACTGATTTCATTGATAAATATCCCTGGAATTTTTTTTTTAAACTTTCCTTCTTTTAATTCAGTGCTCTTATTTTTGTCTAGACTTTTGCTATAAAATTACCGCTAGATAAAAGAAAGGGTTCTGGAAACAGCAAGGTTCAAAATTTTGTACAACCTGTGTAATTATTCTGGAGGAAATAATGGTGGAGGGGACAGTTTGAGAACTTGGCATCTTTGGGTAAAATTACAATCTGTGTTGTCTTTCCTCGTGTTTATGTAACACTGTGAAATTTTAGGATTAGATTTGGGTTGGTGACAAATGAGTGGTGGAGAAAGGGTTGGAAACACTGGCAAGAGTACTGGATAGGTGGTGAATTATTTTCTCTGACATTGATAGACATTGATCCCTGTTATATTTTCCTTCTTAACTTAAAAATAAACAAAAATTGAAGTAGAGTGACTTCTCCTTCTAGAGCTCTCTGTGCACCTTCATTGTATCCCCATCTTGTAGTGGGGGGTAAACACAAGCTTTCCGTGGATAGGGGTTGGAATCTGATGCCCATAGATTTTTGTTGGCATTTGCTCAGCCTGGCAGTGGACAGCGTCCAGCCAGCCTACGGGGCCCCTGGTTTCCTGTGTCATGGGGCAATATGTTAATGATTAAAAGTACCAAATAGAAATGAGCCACAATTCCAAATTCATATCAACTGAAAAACACCTCTTTCAGTTTGTTGGGTTTTTTTGTTTTGTTTTGTTTTTAAATATATCTTTATTGATTTTAGAGAGAGGAAAGGAGGCGGGGAGAGAGAGAAACATCAATGATGAGAGAGTCATTGATTAACTGCCTCCTGCACGGCCCTAACTGGGGATCGAGCCCGCAACCCGGGCATGGACCGCAACTGGGAATCGAACCTCGATTGACTGGATCCTAGGTTGATGCTCAACCACTGAGCCACGCCTGGCCGGGGGCAATTTGTTGTTTTTTAATTCAAGTACTTTTAAAAAATACTTTGTGTAAAGATGTCAGGGGCTGCACTGATAAAAGGTGTTTATTGACCAGCCATTTCCAATTTAGGCCTCATAGTTTAAAACCTAATTCTGGGACCCATATGCTTCAAAATGTTCTATATAATTGAGCTCACAATGATCTTTCTCTTCAATAGAGCCACATTTTTATTGACTCAGTTCTGTCAAAGAGAGGCAATGCATCATGGTGAAAAGAAAATTGAACTGCAAGTCAGAAGACCCAGGTTTAGTTCCTGATCTTTCTCATTCATGTATTTGGTCACATAATTCAACCTCTAGGTCTTCTTCACTATGATTCAGCTTGGTGGGTTTGAGAAAATGTCTGCCGCATGGTATTGAACCGAAAGAGTTACCCAGAAGAATAATAATGGATGCCCCAGGGATGTGCAAATGGGAAAACCATTATGGGCTGCCTTCCAAACTGGAAGTGACTCATCCCACCAAAAGAGGCTGAGGCCTTCTTGCCACAATCACAAGACCAGCATGTAGACCCCTGCAGATAACAGTGCCTTTAAATGAGCCTACTGGATAGGAGTTTGGGGGAGAAATCAATTGATAGATTGATTGGTGTCTACACAAAGATACTACTTTGATCATATGTAGAGAAAAAGCCTAATATTTATAATAAGATTTTGAAGCAGAAGAGGAAATCTTCCACATGCAACTAGAAAACTAAAGCAAAACAAAAAAAATCATCAACTCTGACAACCCTAGTTAGGGTTTATCACTAGATGTTTAATGAGCATCCCTTATTGATCCCTGTATGCTACTATGTAGAGTAAATGGTAATAGTTGTCTCCTTCACAGTGTGGAGTCCGTTGATTTTCATTGATTCATAAAGTCATCAGCTATTGACTGAACACACACCGTATACCGGCTACCTTGCCAGTGTTATGAATGGCGAGCGAATAAGCCAGGCATGCTGTCTAACTTCATGGAGCTCGCTAGGCAGAGAAATTTTGAAATTAAACTCAGAAACCACAAAAGGCGAGACCTACAGTATGTTGATGATGTGAACATGACCTAACTCTTAAAGTCAAGATCTTTCTGCCCAGAGAATGGAAAAATCAAAACAGTCCTTTTCTTAAAGGTGTGCAGTACACCTCAACTACTTCTTACAGAAGCGTATTTTTATCTGGGCTTAGGACACGTTAGAAAGGACCCTGAAGCACTCAGGAAACTTCAGGTGGTGGCATTCGGTAATTGACATGTGAGATCATTTGCATAGCTATTTAAATTTTATGCTGGTATTTAACAGTTCACATATTTATAGCCCTTTTTTGCAATTAAATGTAAGGTGGAAAGGGGTGAGAAAAGAATGGGAGAGGAAGCAAGGTCTGTTCACCTCCGACGCTCTAGTCACAGCGCTCGGCTTTAGACCTGTGTTGCTTCATTTACCTAGAACGTTAGGCAGCGTTTCCGATGCTCTTGGTGTTCCCTTCACACTGTCTAGTACATGACTCTGCATTTGTGGGTGTTTCGCAAATATTTGTGTTGATTGACTTTGTAATTTAAACTGCTTAAAACTGAGTAAGTTTGGTTTTCTTGACAGACTCATGTCCTTTCTTATTAGGCAGGATAGTCACTGCCATGTCACGTTCCTGGAAAAGCATGGCAAAGAAGTGGTCATTTTATACTAAAATCATTCATGTAGTTGTTCACTCATTTCTGAAAGCCCTGGAGCTAGAGATGAGCACAGTGCCTATTTATTCTTCATGCCGTGAGTTCTGGACTAAAAGCTGCCGACGCCTGAAATGGCATAACCTCTTCCTTTGGAGAGAGCCATTTGCCAGTGGGATGGGATGTGGCCCCATCTAGGACAGAGGGTTTTCTAACGGGGCACAGTCAGCTGTTGGGTTGATGGGGTGCTACCTAGGGAAAGACCAGACTACTTCACAATGGGATGAGTGGCTCAGCTGTTGGAAAATCAAATTTAGGATGCAGGTTCAGTTAGTATCTGAATTTTTTTTTCTTTTAAAAAGTGTAGGAAGAGCAAAACCAATCCAAACACATGGACAGGCCCTTTGTGTTTCTAAAGGAATGGGAGTAAAATATCATAGAAAATGCATATGGTACATGTTAAGAAAGGCAAGATACAAAATTGTTTATGATCTACAACTTATGTAAAACCTTATGTAAAAACTATCCAAACTGGACACATATTATTTAAAGAGATATAATTCTGGTCAAAATATGTACAGTGATTTGAGGGTATTGGAAGTTAACTAGAAAGCAAGAAATCACCAATTGGCACTGAGAAAATTCCTTATCTTTTAGGAAGCATTTTTGCTCAGTGGTTTAAAGTTTAGGATGTGCAGTCATATTGCTTAAATGGAATCCTAGCTCCAGGAATAGCTGTGTGACATTCGGAAAGTTACAATTGCTTCATCTGAAAAATGGGAAATATCCAAGGATCAAATTAAAACATACATGGGTCATGCACAGTAATAATACATGGAAAATATTAAGTGATGAGTAAATGGTACAATGATTTCTTTGGCATCAATTATTGAGATGATTAGGAGATTTTTAATTTTATTAACATAGAAAATTGAGCTAGGTTGTGAAAAAATATATTCTATGATAATAAAGAGACAAGCACTGAACTTTGACACTTATTTAAGACTACATAAATCCCCAGAGGCATCCAGAAACTCAAATGAAACAGTGATAATTCCAAATTATAAAGCCTGAGACAACTGAAGATTCTAAGTCCCTTTTTCCCTTTTGCATGCCTTGTTTATATTTCACCCGTTACCATTTTCACTGTGTTTGTGGTTTTTAAAGTTTGTGAGTGCTCAGTGGTTGAGCCAGGGTAGTGAGCATTTCATGGATGTTCTTGGACTTCAAGGAGTCTGCTGTGTACTTGGGCAACATGCTCCAAGTGGAAAAAGGGATACTCTAAGGACATCTCCCTTCTCTGTAGCACAATGATTTTTTATTTATTTTTATTTTTATTTTTATTTTTATTTTTTGGTGACTAGACAGTCCAGGGGAAAGGAGAGAAGCCCAAATGGGGACTGTGATGGAAAAGTTGGGCTGGCTTTATGTAACCATGTGAAAGAAACTGCCAATCCCCACCCCAAATCCCTCGTCTCATTTTCTTATTAACAAATCCTCAATGTATTTACAATGACAATGCACCCAGCTTTAAAATAAAACAAATACAAAAACATTTCCCAACCTCCCTAGCAGCTACGTGGGCATCTAACTTAAAGTCTAACAAATGACATGTCTGCACACGTGTTCCGTGGTACTTAAAGAAAGGCTGCCGTAAGGGATCTGGCTCAGGTGCCAGGGACACCCTTTGTCCTTCTCGCTGCCTGGATATGAAGACTGGAACTTCAGCATCCATATCGGATCATAAGGTAGCTTTACGGACGGAAGTCATGTGCTAGAAATGGTGGGGTGCAAAGATAAAGACAGAGGCATCTGGGTCTCACCTGGTTTTGTGGCAAATTCTGTATCAGCCTTAAACTACCTAATGCTGGAATATTTTTTAATCTGAGAGAATAAATCTTTGCAGTGTTTGTACCACTATTTCAGTATCCCTGTTTTTCACACTGAGCAGTTTTCAATTGCTACATATATAAGCTTTGCTCAGGTTCCAATCAGTGGTATTGCCTCCTGCACAGGAAACAGCTTAATGCCAAGCCGCCTCTCATGTCTGCGCATGTTCCGAGCTCAGAAAGCACATTGCACCCTGGCTGGGTGGCTCAGTTTGTTGGAGCGTCAAACTCCTACACCAAAAGGTTATGGGTTCAGTTTCCACTGGGGCACATAACTGGGTTGTGGGTTCAATCCCAGTCAGGGCACATACCAGACGCAACGGATTGATGTTTTCCCCTCCCCTCACATTGATGTTTTTCTCTCTTACTCTCTCCCTTCCCCCCCTCTCTAAAATCAATAAAAAAATAGCCTCAGGTGAGGATTGACACAACTGAAACGAAGTGCATTGCCAGCTGGCCGGACACTGTCCTTGTTTAGCCAAACAATTTCTCAGCCTCAAGTAGCAAAGAGATTGCTCATGTTGGCCTCAGCACTGGGTTCTCTCTTTACAAGTAATTGACAAGGGTCATACCAGTTGAACAGGCATTGCCCAAGGATCTTCTAAAACCTCATAGGGTCCTAAAGCCTCCCAAATTCTAAGAGACTAACCAACTAACTGACTGATGACCAATTCACTAACTAATGCTCACACGTGCTTATTTCAAATAGTATCTGTTGATCACCTTTGGCCCACCAAGAGCTAGGTAGGTTCGCAGCATACAAAGATGAATGAAAAACAGTTCTAAGTGCACCTTTCATTTTAATAGAGCAGGAAACACACTAAACCAGAGCTAGAATAATTATACTGAGGGGTCCAGAAGCTGGTGATGCCTCCACCACACCACAGCACAGTTCCTCTAGCCCTAGACTTAGTTGAAATCACTTTCCCCCCATGCTGGCATTTTTAAAGGTTTCTGATAGATGATGATAGATAGATTAGATAGATAGATAGATGATAGATAAATAGATAGATAGATAGATAGATAGATAGATAGATAGATAGATAGATAGATAGATAGAGATAGATAGATGATAGATATAGATAGATAGATAGATAGATAGATAGATAGATAGATAGATAGATAGATTAGATAGATAGATGATAGATAGATAGATAGATAGATAGATAGATAGATAGATAGATAGATAGATGATAGATAGATAGATAGATAGATAGATAGATAGATAGATAGATAGATAGATAGAGATAGAGATAGATAGATGATAGATATAGATAGATAGATAGATAGATAGATAGATAGATAGATAGATAGATAGATAGATAGATAGATAGATAGATAGGTGATAGATAGGTAGATGATACATATATATACATACATAGAAAGATAGATCGAAAGGCCCGTGCATTATTTTCTGAAAGCAATTTGTGCCCAATTCTTTGACTACTGCCACAGGTATCCGCTGCTGTTGTTAACAACTTCAGAAGGCAATGAGTCCTCCAGAAATGCCAGACTTGAAATCTGATAGAGAACAGGATGACAGATAAGAGATCCTTCAGGGCAGTTCACCGCTGCGATGGTTCTATTGAGACAGAGCACAGACAGACACACATGTACTGACACACACAAAGTGTTCGAAATAAGTAACTCCTTCAAGGAGAAGCACTGAGAGAACAGAGCGCCCAAGGTTTGTTACTAGCCTTGGAAGAGTTTACTACTCACTTATTTATAAAAGAAAACAAAGCCCAATTAGTCTTTAACTCAGGGAAGAGAGACACAGAGAGGAAATGTTCACAAGGTAGCCTTTATGAGGACAACCCTCCCCCCCCCCCCCCGTGAAGCATGGAAACTCATTTTCAGTATTGGATTTTTGGCTGGATTGTTGTCCTACCCAGTGGCTGGCTCTGCAGAAGTCATTATCAGACCTTTGGAAGTAACATCTGATCTACCTCTGAATATAGATCCCTCTCCTTCCCTCTGCTTCTCCCTCCTTGCTTTTCCCTCCCCACTTATTAAACTGATTGCATGCAAAATTAATTATCAGTCCTGTCACATCTTGCACTGCTAACAGTGGTCAGTATTGAATTATGGGGAATGCAAACGCAATTTTCAGCAGCCTAATTGCTTCTCCTGTACCCAGTGAAAGGTTACATTAAATACCCATGGCAAGCAGATTGTATTCAATTTCCATAACAAACTGGTGAGATTTCATTACCGGAATATCTAGCATCTACTCACAGGACTCTTTCCTAACTGTTCTATCAGGCTGGTCTTGGATAAAGCAAGTTCCTTTCCAAAGAAGCAGCTGCCCAGTGAGGTACTGACGTGCCCTGTATCAAGTGGTCCATGAGAGTGACAGATGACTAATGCATTCCATAGACATTGATTGAGAGCTTCTACTTCTGGTCCTCAAAGAGCTCAGACTAGATAGAAGGGAAGACAAAATTTAAACAAAAAGCTATAATAACGATTTAATGTATACAGATAGATGTATCTTCAAGGTACCCAGGTAACTTAGAAGATGCTACAGTTGCAGAAGAAGACCGAGATATTCACAAAACCTTAAAAGAGACAGGAACACTTGAATTGGCTGAGGAAGGGTAGGAGTTCATTAGGCAGACACAATGGAGAAGGGCATTTTAGAAAAAATAATACTAATAACTAGCATTTATTGAGAGTTTAATTTGCTAGTCTTGGTTCGAAGCACATTGTATGTATTAAAACATTTAATCCCAATAGCAACCCTATGAGATATTATCCCCAGCTTATGAATGAGGAAACTGAGACCCTGAAAGATTAAGAAACTGCCCCAATTGTGATGGTTCGTTTTATTTGTCAACTTGATTGGCCATGGGGTCCTCAGATTAGACATTATTTCTGGGCGTGTCTGTAAGGGTGTTTCTGGATGAAATGAGTATTTGATTCAGCGGACTCAGTAACGTACTTTGCCTTTCCCATGTGGATGGGCATCATCTGATCCATTGAGGGCATGAATAGAACATAAAGCAGAGGAAGCAGGAATCTATAGAAGGAAAATTCTTTCTTTCTGCTTCTCAGGCCTTTGGGCTTTGACTGAGTTATGGTGGTGGATTTCAGGGATCTCCAGCTGACTTCTCAGCCTACATGATCATGTGAGCTAATTCCTTATAAAATATACAGCTATAGATATATATGATTTCCCTAGAGAATTCTGAGTGATATAGACTTGGGTACTGAGAGTGGTTCTAAAGGAACAGATATTTTAAGTACGGGTTTTCTAAATTGGTTCTAGGGTTTCTGGGATTGGCTCTCTAATCTGATTAGATTTAAAGATGCTATTGACTGGATAAAGATGTTGAAGGGATTAGCTAGAGAACATGTATGCATATCCCAGGGACACAAACAGTAGTGTGATGAAGGCCAAGGAGGGGTAAGTGGGGTAGGTGGAGGTAGGCATATGGGGGGAGGGGAAGTCTGCAATTATGTAAACATTAAAATTTTTTACTAAAAAATAATAAAAAGATACTACTGACTCTTATTTCCAGTAGTAAAGAGAAAACCAATAGTCTGTGGTGTGACCAATTTATAGAGACGCCCAAAATATCTGCATTGATAATTCTAATCAACCACTTATAAGAAGCAAGGAGCTAGGTGGCTCTCTATATGATACTTTCTAGTATTTTTGGCAAAGTAAAGAATATAATGACATTGGTTGGCTGTTACATAGCTAACAAATAACAGAGGAAGAATTCAGACTCTGGCAGTATGAAGTCACAGTTAAGCAAGGGAGACAGATCTAGAATATTAAGGGTCATGTTGGTCATACCAAAAGGTTAGAGTTAATCTGTAGGCAGTGGGGACCTAAAAAAATTTTTTTAAAGATGTGACAGCCTGGCCAGGCATGGCTCAGTGGTTGAGCATCGACCTAGGATCCAGGTGATCGGCGTTCGATTCCCGGTTAGGGCACATGCCCGGGTTGTGGGCTGCAGCTGATCAATGACTTTCCCATCATTGATGTTTCTCTCTCCCTCTCCTTTCCTCTCTCTGAAATCAATAAAGATATATTTAAAAAAATAAAAAAAATAAAAAAATAAAGATGTCACAAGGTCAGATTTGCACTGTAGAAGTATTATTATATAAGTAGACAGAAGGATTGATTGAAGGCAGCCAGACCTGGAAACTGGGCGGTCAAGCTTTCTAGTAGGCAAGAGATGATGGACGAGAGGCTGAGCCTTGGGAACAGCATCTGGGATGTGGCAGAGACAACATATGAGAGAAATACTTAAGGGGTGCGTTTGACACAACTTGGTAATAATTGAAGTAATGGAGATAGGGTTAGAAATCAGCCAGTCTACTGCTCTGACTTCCTTTTCCTGTTCCAAAACCCACCAGGTATCCTGAAATAAGAAGCAAGGGGCAAGGGTTGAAAGGAAAAAGAGGGAGAATCGTCAAAGGAGACAGGATTGAGAGAAAGAATTAAGAAACTGGAGAGTTTCAGGGGACTCAGTAAGCCTGAGAAATGCCTACAAACTGTCTACATTCCATGGAATCAGGGTGGATCAGCCTCTGACATTCATAAACCTACATGGATCAGCACAGAGCAGGAGTTTAGAGAGTTTGCTCTTGGAATAGTCAAGCTGTCTTGTTTTACAGAGATTGAAAATGACTTGTCTTACGTCACTTGGCTGGTCTCTTACAGATCGAAATCCACGCCTCCCATTTCCATTTGTTTTGGAGCACGGCGCCTTTAGGTAATAGCCAGTTCCCTCCTCACTGGGAGAGAATCCTTAAACACTGAGGCCTGACCTAATTAGCCTGACACAGTCAGTTATTATAGGGGACACTGCAGTGCACTGTCCAGTTCCTCCCCACCCCACCCTGGGATCCACACACCCGGCTGCTGGGAGTGTGTGTGGGCTGCTGGCTGCCCTCAGCTGGGTACCTCTCCAGGAATTACTCTCTGTGGAAGGAGGTTGCCTGTGGCTATTTGGACTGTTGGAGAATTTTGAGTATCAAGGATTGATTAGTCTTTTGGACAATGTGAAACCATAAAAGTATTGTGAGCAGAGAAGTGATATCCTGGGAGAATATTTAAGGACACATGCAAGGGTAGGTGAGAAAAGAGAGGGAATGGGGGAGAAGCTAATTATGATACTACTACTGTGATGTTATAAAGACTTGTACAAACGTGGAGGCATTGGAAGGCAGAACAGATGACAGCATTTTAAAGGGAGAATTCACCTGACAGAGTGGCTCACTGGAGTTTGGAAAAAAGAGAGATTTCATGCCCAAATGATTGGAAAATAGGTGGTGCCATATCCAAAACCAGATCATTAATTTAGAGGGAACTGGCTTGCAGGGAAAGCGAGTATGAGGATGTTTCTGATCTTTGAGGTGGTAGAGAAACCGTCAAGCCGAGATGTCTGGGAGGCAGTTGGACCTGGAAGACTGGAGTCCGAGACCAAGAAAGAGGTGAAGAAAGAGGGTTTTGAAGATTGTCCATGGACGAAATAGCTGAAGTCTTGAGAATGTTTGGGATTTGAGGGCAACAGGAAGTAGGTGGAGACAGGGTCAGAGGGTAACACTCAAATGTTGGGGGACATCTATGTTTAGGAGGCAGTAAAAGCACCATAAGAGAAAGACAGAGTCACTGAAGAAGGGCAAGAAGCAGAAGAGTAGAACCGACAGGAAAGAGAGCCTTTCAGGAGCCAAGGAGTCACCAGCTCTACTCAAATACCAAAGGGAAGTTGGTGAGACAAGCACTGTTAGGATTGGTTTCCTCCCCTGTGTAACAAGAGTGACAATTATTATGAGGTATAGTTCTGAGGATCAAGTGCAATCATAGATAGTAATCATTTAGCATGAGGCTAGGCACAAGAAAAGCACTTAGTCAACAAGATCTGCTCTTGTAAATATTATAATTACTAATCAGCACCCAACTATACTGAGTGCTTTCCTAGTTATGCATTTGAGTAAGACTCAGCCCTCACTTTCAAAGACATCGACGTCAATACAAAGAAAAGGTGTAAGCAGGTAAATAACATTTTATGGTATTGGGTCTATGAGAAAGATGCATACACTGTAGAAAGAGGCACTAAGAGAGAGAGGGGTGAACACTGTGAGTTCTTTGTCAGATACAAATGATAGGATTAGCCTTACATATTAAATTTTACCCTTAGACATAAAACTTGCTGAGCCAGTTCATGGAGTATTGAATCTGTATAATTATTATGTGCCTTTGCTTTACACCTGGAGGGACAGACTCTTGGGAGAGCACAGCCAGGATCCAGGGTCTTACATTTTTTTCTCTGTGCACAGACTTCTTGTTTACTTTTTCTACCATAAATAAATTAGAATGGCTTTGAATAATGAGCATTTTTTGTAGCCTGAACAACAGTTGATGTTTAAACCTAATTTACAAATTAGGAAACCAAATAAATTATTTATAGTGTGGCAAAAATAGGATTTGGCTAAATCCAACAGCTTTATCAGGGCTACTGTTTGCTCCTCCAGGGATGGATATTTAACCCTTGCCTGAATCCAGGTTTTTTCAAACCTTTCTATTCAAAGTATAATCTGAATATCAGCCTGGGCATCGCTGGGATACTTGTTTTCAAATGCAGAATCTTCGGCCCTGTTCCAGGCTGACTGAGTCAGAATCTGCATGTTGTCAAGAACTTCAGGGACAGTGTGTGGAGGTTGAGAGGAACTGGGCTAGAATACAGTATCAGGGCTGAGGGACTTGACCACATTCCCCACGATGCTCCAGCGCATCGCTGGGTGATGTCGGAGCAGCATTGAACAATCCTGGATTATGGGTTAGTTTACAGTCCAGGTGGTGGAACTCACAGTTAGAACGAACACCCACTGCTTTTCTTACCTGAGTTCACACAAATGAATATTTTTATTGCAACAGACTAAATGTTTATGTCTCATCGAAATTCATATGTGAAAATCTTAACCTCCAAGGTGCTGACATTAGGAGCGAGGGCCTTTGGGCAGTGATAAGGTCATGAGGGTGGAGCCCTCATGAATGGGATCAGTGCCCTTGGCTCTGTTTCCCTCTGAGGTTACAGCAAAAACTACTGTCTAGGAAACAGGCTCTCTCCAGACACCAAGTCTGTCAGCCCTTTGATCTTGAACTTCTTCGCCTTTAGAACTGTGAGCAATACATTTCGGTTTATAAGCTATGGTATCTTGTTTATAGCAGCCTTAACAGACTGAGGCACTGACCTGCTAATGAGAGGGGTAGAAGTGATTATTTTGCCACTGGAAAGTGCTTCTAGACTCAGAACCAAGTGAAACCTGGAGAGTCCTTTCAGAAATCAGAAATATTGGCAAAGAGCTTCATAGATGGTTTCTATAAACTTTTCTGTCCCTTGCTAACTTCATGACTTGAGGCATTTGTTAACCTCTCTATGCTTAAATGTTCTTATTCATAGAATATGGATTATTATTTTACCTGTATTGTACTGTTACTGGAAGTTAAATGAATGAACATATATAAAGTAGTTAGCACAGTGTCTGGGTCCCAGTGAGGGCTCAATAAATATTACTTGTCTCTTACTATATAGTTTGTGATTATTTCATTATAATTGAGTTTTATTATCTAATTCCTTATACAGGAATAGTAAAGATTTCTGAATACTTTGGGTGAAATTCAATAATTTTGAGTTAAGTGATATTGACAAGCACTGTGATATTAGAAATCCAGATGGCACTTAAGGATCTATTTTCTTAGTCTCTATTCTGGGGCCAGTAGTTCTGTTTATTCCTTTTGTCTGGGCTACATTTGTGACAAAGCGCCCCCCCCTTTCTCAAGGATGTGCCATCAGTCACCATCCCCACCCTATGCGAGGGCCTTTTACTGCTGCAAAAGCAGGTCTGAGCAGATGAACCTGGCAGCCCAGGAACACATGTTCACCCTTCTTGGCCACAATTTGTCTTACTTTACATTTCTTAGGAGCACACTTTAGGATAGAAATGCCTTTATCCCATTTATAGCTAGTCAGTTATCTGGTTTATTCTCTGTTTTTTACAATCTAATTAAACTCAGCACATCAACTTGGTTTAAGGCATCATAGCTGTGGAGACGTGGCTGATTTATTTACTCGGGGTGAAGAGGGCACCCTGGCCCGGGCCTGCATTTATGACCGCATGCAATTGAGAATGAGCGTGGACGGTCTCCTGGCCCCGATACGAAATTCTGATACGACGCCACTGTAGTCAGGGGGGTAACTGACAGGAACCGGCATATTTGCCAGGAAGAAAACGCCAGTCCATCCTCTCCCAAGGGTCTCATGTAGCGTATATAATTCTGAACTATCAGCCTGTCCCCCATGAACTACCATGTCTAACATCTTTGATTCCCTCGATGAGATTGGAAGAAACTCTTAACTCGCATCCTCTAAAACACTGTATTTTTTATGTTCTAGAAACCATAAAAGAGATCCTTCAGGCCTTGGCTCACATGTTCTCCTTCAGGTGTAGAGCACTAGAGCATTTCGGTTTTGCTGGGTGCGCTCAGTTTTCCTTCTTGCACCGCTGCTGTGAGCCCTTTCTCCAAACTCTTGGAAGGCTCTGACAGGAGACTCCATACCTCGCCTCTGTGCAGATGCTTTTGTCTAGATGCCCAACCTGCCTTCATGACCTAAAGACGCTGTTCATTTACTAAAGACGAGGATTGCCCTTTGTTAGCTCCCTGACCCACAGCAGTGATTGCAGTCCTACTGGGCGCAGAGCAGGTGATATGGCAGATGTTGCATTTCCCATATGGCTGAGGCACTGATAGGGATTAAAAATTCAAAATACCAACTAAGACCCACATGATTCCCTCACAGTCTTGTTCCCTCTCGTGATGCTTTAAAATGATGTGGTCTAAATGGTTTCTTCCAAGGCTACAATCAGTTCCATTTTCAAAGTATCAATGTGACTTCATAGGTGCACAGGGAGACCAAAGGGTGACAGGAGTTTTACTTGTAGTTTTACTACTGATTCATTGTATCCACCAGCTTTGAATTTCACTTTATATTCCCTTTCCGAAATGGGATAGAAATACATGGGAAAAACTATCGTTCAACCAGTTAAGTCTTCACATCCTAAAGAGCTCCTCTCCGAAACCCCTCAAGATCCCCTTTGCCCTCTGGGTGGATCTGAACGTGCTCTTTCCTTCTCACTGTGCTGTGTATCCAGTTTTACCGACACAGCATCTACAAACAGCACAGCTCTGTGCCCCTCCAGCGCAGGATGAGTGGGTCATGCTTTGTGGTGACCGGTCCTGAATTCAAATCCCGGCTTTGATGCTTTTCAGCTCTGTAGGCTTTGGGCTGGTAACTGAGCCTCTCTGACTGATAGTTTCTTCATCTATAAAATAGAGATGATAATGATGCATGTGGGGGTTAAATGAAATGTAATTAGAAGGTTTGTGTGATGTACCAAGTATAACACTAGCCCTACGTAGGTATGAAGGAAGTAGTTATTTTCATTACTTATTAGTTTACGTGTCTGACTCAGTAGTACCTTGTAACATTCAAAGGACAAGACTTAGATTGTATTCCACTTTGGTGTCTCTATAGCAGCACAGTGCTGCGTAGTTAGTAGTCTAATGAATATAGTTCATGAATAAACATATGAGTTATTAAATAATCACTGCAAGCTTATAATTTGTCAAAGCAATAATTTCCAGCTTTTCCCCATGGGAACTATTCTTTAAGACGGTCCTTGCGCTAACATTATAGTAGCCTAAGCTAGGTCTGCGAGACAGCCTGGGGCCCAGACCCCCTGGCAGTTCCTAGGACAGTCATGGATCTCACTTATATTCCTTCACCCACTAGTTCACTGCCTCAATGGTCACTGTCCCATCTTTTCACCTCTGAAATAGCCCACGGGCTCAATTTCCAGATGCTCATCATAGTTTTAAGTTGTCTCCCTTTTCTTAAGTAGAGCAACGGAAATGTGGCAAATCTCTCATGAACCTATATTTTCTCACATTTTTAGCTCAGAAACTTCATTATTGAGCAGATTGCAAACACTGCAGCATTGAACAGAATTGAAATATGACATTTGCTCCTATTGATCCTTTGCTTATTTGGGGCAGAACTCATCCTTCGCTCAGATTTCTTTCTTTCTGCCTTGCTGCCTCTTTGTGAACTGGCCACGTCCCTTGAGTGTTTACACCTCCAACTTCCTCAGCCCCTTTAGCCCTGATAATATCCCTTCATTCCAAGGTTTCTAGATGATTCAGACAGGGTAATAGCTAGATACCAAGCATGTTCAAGGATTAGTATTTTACATTTTAATCAATAAGGAAAGGAAAGGGCGTGATGCAAAGTGGTAGCAAGACAGGTAAGATGACCAGGATGGACTGGCCAGTTATCAGACCGCCTAGATTTTACAGGCAGCTTCCTGATCGGACAGGCTGGACAACAGGTAAGAATGACACCCTGGCTGACTCCTGTACATCTATGGGTTTCACGGGCCACGTCGACAGGGAGGGCTTTGAGCTAACCCAGGTCCTTTGCGGGCCCGGCCTCACTTGTCGGGTGAGGACAGGCACTGGAAGCGGGGAGGAGAGCTATGTCCTGCAGCGCCTGGAGGAGCTCAGCGTCGCAGCAGAGCCAGGCCCTCTGCGCCGAGCACGCTGGCAGTTGACAGGAAGCAGGTCCCCACGCTCAGGCGCGGGCGTTAGGTCAGAGCCTGGCAGACTGCGCCGAAGAAGGAAGGCTTTCCAGGAGAAAAGTCACGTGACGTGTTCGGTACGACCCCGACACAACTGCAACAGGTGGCAATTGTAGCACTTCCCAGAGTTACTGAGATATGGAGGGATCCCTTCAGGGGACGGTGAGCTCTCAGCACCAGGCGCTAAAGAAACACGGCAGTGCAGGAGCTGGCCCTTGCGGCGCGTCGCGCTCTCCTGAGGTTTCCTCTCTCAGAGGCTCAGTGAGGGCTCAACTGCTTCATCCACCTTTTAATCTTCTTTCCATTGGGAAGTTGTTCTGTCGTGCACCAGTGCGGCTTCCTCTTTGGAATTTATGGGAAATTACAGGTATCCAGAGCATTTGAAGGTGGTGGCTAATTAATATATTACTCTCAGAGAAGGAGCCTCAGATAGGTAAAGAATGCTCGGAACTGCGGGTTCGTTGATTTAGCATCATTTTGATTTCCCCTGCTTTGTTAAAGAAAGCGCGAGGGAGAAAGCGGGGAGGAAAGGGAGATCGTATCTAACTTCCCAATGAAAGAGAGAGAAATAATAAATGGAATTTTTAAAATAAAGGCACCCCCGTGCTGGGCTGATACGGCCACTTGCAGTGCCCCTCTTCCCTCGCGTCCGCCTGGCATCCCGCCGGCTCTGAAAAGCACCGCGCTCAACAGTTTCACCACGCGACTGTGAGAAATCCTGACATGTCACAGTTTCACCGCCCTTCCTCTTCTAGGATCCCAGCTTGGAGAGTTTACAGAGCTCTGGTTAATTAATGTTGAACCTTTCAGGGCATCTATGAATCTTGGCAGGGTGGCAGGGGACTAGAATTTAATTAAAAGCACAAGCTACGTGGGGACTGTGAGTCTCCGATTCCAGGAGTTGACAGGCATTGTATGGAAGCTGCTGGGAGGAGGTAAGCAGGGCGGCGAGGTGTGCAAGGACTGAAGGAAGGGTAGCCCGAGGCCTACAGGAGGGGCCACGGACTGACGGGATCCGGCTGAGATCTGTCGGAGGCATGGTGTAGAGGGGGGTGCGTGTGTGTGCGTGTGTGCGCGTGTGTGCGGGCGTGTGCGGGCGGGCACAGTGTGTACACACTGGCTTGAAGGTGGCAACCCTCTCCCCCGATGGAAACTTGATGATAGCAGCAACGAAACCTAAGCAGAGAATAATTAAAGAGCAGGGGGCTGGCTAATGAAATGAAAATCACTTTAAAAAGGTGAAAAGAGATTGTGGTTAGCCTCTGAGCTCAGCTGCTGTGGAAACAGTAACCCAGAGTCAGCTCCTGCAAAGCAAATAAGCTGCTTTGCGGGTGGAAGGGGGGCTCTTTGGGAAAAGTTGAACTTTTTCTGCCCACCGGGGCGTGATTTAACTCACTGGAATGGTTGGTTGACAAACGGCGCCACCGTGGCCCAGAGTAAATGCTGCCGGTGTCTATCTGAAGGGTATGGTCCGCAAAGCCCTGGAGAAAAACGTTCTTGCATGTTTTCCCCTCTCGGCACGAGAGCGACCCTGAGCCCGCTCTCTTGGGGGGGTTCCAGCAGAGGAAAGAAAGCTCCAAGGGCTGGTGACATGTGGTTCGCACAGAGCAGACCGAGCCGAGTCACAGAGCACTTCTCCAGGGGAGGCTGCTACTGGCTTGGGCCACCCTGGGTTGAAGGGTTTGGACTGTTCTTTTCACTTTGGTCCATCGGGTTCAAGTTAAAACTGAAAAGAGTTTCTCCTACTTGGAGCTGAGTTGGTTGAGAGTGTGATTTTGAGGCTTGGTGGACATCTGCCGCCCAAATTACACATGACCACGTGCGTGTTGCTGACACTGATTCCTTTCCCTTCACCAAGATGCTGGTAAACACCTTCCACAGGTAAGGCTGAGGGAATTTTCACAGTTCTGGCTGTCTGGGGATTCCTGCTTCCCTATTTCTTTATTTCATGTGTCATACACTGATTCTCTTCTAAGCCCCAGGCCGTTTTGCAGGAAAATATTTCTTCCATAAATAAGAAATTTAGACCAGAGGCAAAAGAACCTCTATCTCTCTTCTTGCAATTATTGGTTGAAGTTCAAACCTAACGCTCAAGGTTCTCAATACTTATATCCCTGGCTCTGGTGGTCCCTAATCTCTCCTTGTAGAGATGTACTTAGATCTGGGATGCTTGAATTGAAAGAGAGTAACTCTTTTGGTACGTGCTCTGCACAATACCGCTGCGTAAACTGCCTCCCTGCTTTAAGCTACAGGAATAGAAGTGTTTTACACCAACATGGCTTTGGCCAAGGAGAGAACACCAACCTGTGAATAATGGACTAGCTAAAAAGATCTCCTCTAATGTGCTGAAGTCTTCCATCCGCTGGGTGCTTTATTTACTGAGTGTCTATTGTGTTTCTGGAAGGGTTCTAGAGAAACAACTCAAGACAAGGTCTTTGTCCCCACGTATGGCATACCCTAGTGAGAAGAGGCAGATGACACTCAGGTGAATTGTGAATCAGTTGCCAATAGCAATAAGTGGTGGAGTGGGAAGGATCAGAACAAGGAAAGGGGTACTTTTTTGGTCACTGGAAGAAAGTGACATCTCTTTTGAGAGATGAGATTAGGCAGTGATAACAGACCTGGAAGAAGGGAATTCAGGACAGAGGGAACAGAAAACTCCAAAGATGGAAACAAGGAGGCCAGGGCGGCCAGAGCAGAGCGAGGAGGGAACCTGGGAGGGAAGCAGAGGCTGTGCCTGAAGTACGTGCTTGTTCACTGACAGGCATCATGGACAGTCTCACCCACTGTTTACAAAACCCCACATCATAATAAAAAAATAACATTACATCTTTATTTTTTCCAATCTTTGCTTAACACCTGTATTAGATAACAATAAAAATACTATTAAGTCCATTGCCTGTTCTAGTCACAATGTTAAATATCTTATGTTGGCTTCATAGGTTTTGCATCCATAGATTCAATCAACTGCAGCTCAGAATGTTTGAAAAAATGTTACCGTGTTGCCCTGGCTGGTGTGGTTCAGTTGGTTGGCGTTGTCCCATGCACCCGGAGGTCTCACTTGACCTCGTTAGATTCCGGGTCGGGGCACATGCCCAGGCTGCGGGCTCAATCCCTGGTCCAGGTGCATGTGGGAGGCAGCCGATAGATGTTTCTCTCTCACTTCAATGTTTCTCTATCTCTTCCTCTCCCTTCCTCTCTCTCTAAAAAATCAATAAAAACATATTTTTAAAAAATGTTACATTGTTGCTGACATGTTAAGCCTACCATGGTTTGATGGTTGGGTCTGTACTGAATATGTACAGACTTTTATTCTTCATTATCCCCTAAACAATACAGTGTAACAACTACTTACATAGCGCTTACATTGTACTGGGTATTGTAAGTAATCTAGAGGTGACTCAAAGGATATGGAAGGATGTATGTACGCTATATGCAAGTCCCATGCAGTTTTACATAAGGGACTTTGGCATATGCAGATTTTGTTATATGTGGGGGTCCTGGAGCAAATCCCTCTAACCCCCATGGATACCAAGGGACAACTGTATACAGATTATCTCATTTAATCCTCACACGAGTACTGAATACTGATGGAACCAAGATTTAGAGAAATTAAACAATTTTTCAAGATTGAACACAGCTATTAAGTTGCAAAACCTGTATTAATCTTACATGGGTTTGTTTACAAAGCCATTGACTTATTTCAAAACTACTATATAGCACTACCATTGTGCTCTTACCACGTGCCAACACTAAACTGGATAGTTTATACATACTACCTCGGAATATGAAATGATCCTATGAAGTAGATAATATTCCCGTCTATTTACATGTAGGAAAACTGATAAATAGAGCATTCAAAAGATTTGCTTGAGGGCAAACATTAGTAATCAGCAGCGTTGGGATTCAGATTTAGGTCTGTCTGAGTCTAAAGCCCTTTCTATTTATTAAACACCACCCAACCTGTCTCCAATGTCATCACTGAATGCCTCCACCTGGAAACCTAGGTGTGGGTTGCAGGGAAGCCTACTTGATAAGGATGGGTCGTAGGGACAGGGTTTAAACCATGCTTTATTTTATCAGCATAATTTCTTGATCCCAGTTGGGTAAAATCTTACCCAGTTTTCTTTTTCCCCACCAAATATACGCTCCTCTTTGAACTATTTTGTGATAAGTCTGAGCCTAACGTGACCTCACTCTCAAGAGGGCCCATGGCACTTGTATCCCTTTTTCTTGGTTCCAGGTTTTGTTGTACATGTTTTATTGAATCTTTCTGCTCCCTTCCCGAAGGCGTACTCACTCCCTGAGAAGTGGGGCTGCATCTCCCTCATTTATGCATCTGTGTAACATCTAGTTGTTTAATGTATCACGTAGACTCAGTAAATACTGTATTTATCAAAGTAGCTGATACTTCAGGAAGTATGGGAAATAATTACCCTATCCTTGCTATTTGTTTTTTTGAACTCAAGCATTTGACAAAGTTTGTTAAGAAAGCCAAGAAGGAATAATTTTTAATGAGACAGATAATGATACTGTCTTTTGAGATGAGTAAAAACAACATCAGCAAAAGATGGATGGCAACAGTGCTGTGCTGTTTTCTGCCAACTGATGTTCCTGTTGTCCCCATGGAAAGGCTGAAGCCCAAATCTTCCCCCACTCTTGGGTGAACTAACCGGCTGTGTTTTTAACCTCTACTGATTAAATGTTGACTACCCAGCTCTAGGGAGTCACCTGAACCAAACTGGGCCACCTCAGGATGTGATATGCTCCAGGAAACTCTGCCATCTGAATGTTTCAGCATCTTGTACTCTATCTAGTGTCACTTCTGATGTACTAATAATAATAACTTAAAAAATGGTCTTGGGCTGCCCTCGCTACCTGTAATCCTAACCAAAGAACATTATTCTAATGGGGCATGTGCCCTTCACCAAAAATAAAAAAAAGTCTTGTTACAGGAATAGCAGTGGTTGGGGGAAGATACAAGGTGCAATATGTTCTACCCCAGTCTAGAGAATTAAGAGAAAGCAGGTGGTCAGCCACAGCAACCCCACTGGCTAACTCAGTCCTTGGCGTTCCTGGGCTTGTGGCCATGCCACTCTGGTCACTGCCTCCTTTATCACAAGGCGCTCTACTTGTGTCTCTCTTGTCATGTGGCGTTTCCCCTTTATAGAGACACCAGTCATGATGTATTAGAGAATAACCTAATGAACTAATCTTCATTTGATTACATCTGCAAACACCCTGTTTCCAAATAAGGTCATATTCGCGGGTACTGGGGATGAAGACTTCAGGGTATCTTTTCAGGGGACATAATTTCAGTTCATAACACCAAGCTGTAACTGTGCTTCTTCAGAATGCCCGTGTGTTGATGCCATGGCCACCAAATGTATCGTTGCTAATATGTTGAGGTGTGGAGGAAATCCAGGGGTTAATCTCCTTGACAGGTGGCCCTTGGGTTCTCTTTTCCCGTCACACCACACTTGGCTGTCACGGCCAGGTCACCATTATTGGGATAACTTTTGTGTCATGCAGAGTATGTGGATTGGCCTCTGACAAAGTGAAGCCTAAGTCCTTGGTCTTGCAGGCACCTGACCCCGGGCACAAAGGCAGAGACCCAAGTGCCTTCTCTGAGATTGTCTTTTTATTTTACATCCAGAGAGCAGAAGCATCCTCACAGATGGGGCACTTGATCTGGAAATCAAATGAGCATTCCCTAAGGGAAACAGCAACCCTGTGCAGGTTGTACAGAGTGTAAAATGCCTGGGAGCATTCTGTCCAGTGTCCTCTGACCGTCAGTGCAGAGGGAGACGGGGAGCCCATGGAGCAGATGCAGCAACACCCTGGGGACCCAGCCCCCTTCCACTGGGAGCATCGATGGCCAATTTAGCAAAGGCATTTGAGGACTTCTGGCCTGGCCTGTTCATGTCACTGCTCAGACAGGATAAATGACTCAACTAAACTGCTTATTGTCAGGTGGATGAGCAGGAGACAGCACATGTAAGTAAGACCGTGTAGCTCATTGATGCCCCTTTGAGTGACAAAGCATTGAGCTTCTCACTTTAATACATGCAGGGGATGGTACACGAGCCATGATAGTGCAGGCCTTAGAGTGCAGCTGGAGAGCCCGGGTGAGGATCCTGTTTCCTCCGCTTACAAGCTGTGTGGTTTGGGCAGCTTGTGACATGGCAATAATGACACTGTCTACCTCGCAGAGTTGATATGGGGATCACTGATTTTGATATGCATCGAAATCACTTAGAACATTGCCTCACAGAGATAAAGTGTTAAGAAAGGGTTGATATAGTAATTATTATTGTTACCCTCCACTTCATAGCCAGTGTCCCGACCCGCTGCGCTCTGGCTGGGAGCCCGCTGCACTGGGGAGGTGCTGAGCTCACTTGGCCTGCACCTCAGAGGTGGGAGCCACAGTGGAGGCGGGACCGCGAGGGTGGCACGGGCCGAGTGCACCATCGCCATGCAGTGCAGCAGAAAGGGCATCTTACTGACGACGGCACTGGTCACCGTGGAAGTCCTCGATCTTTCCAGAGAAAAGGATCCTGGGGCTGGCAGCAACCAAGTGGGAGATGAAGGGAGTAAGACCCAGATTGGCCAGCTCTTCGGTGTCTGTTTGGAGCCCCTGACCCCAGGGCCAATTTGTGAAGGTCGTTTTGTTGTGGTTATGCTGCTGAGGCCTGATGGGGGATACAGAAGATCTTCTCTGCCGTACCCAGGCCTCTGCACCCGTTTTCAGTTTTATACCTGTGTCAGGTGCCGTGTCTTGTATTTCGAGTGCACTGGCCTCTGGACAGATGTCTCTCGCCCGCCTCTTTCCTGGCCAGGGGCTCCTCCCGTGCCGCAAGCCCGGGAAACGCAGCTTTGCTTGTCAGGCTCGTGTGTAAACCGAGCCCCTGCTGCTTCTCTCTCCTTTGTTTACATCGATGAGTTGGCCTTGAAATAGGGGAAACATCTGAACTAGGGTTTATGAAACCCAGACTCAAGTTCTGTTTGTTCTTTTTTTCCTGCTGGTTCCGTGGTCTCATCCAAGTCTCTTGATTTCTTCACATGAAGCGAAAACCCATTTTACAGATGGGGAAACTGACAGAGAAATATCTAGCTAGAAAAGAGAAGACTAAGAATTCGAAATCTAGGTCTGAACAGTAACGCCCACATTCGTCCTGCTTTGTGGCACTCTTCAAGTTTTGAAAATGGTTAAAACTATAGCTATTGCAATATGTCGGTATGTATATATCTTTAATAATTGATCTAGGAGTAGAAACATACTTGCGCAACTATATTTTTCATAGAGTCATCTCAGCCACCACCACCATCTAGGTTTCCTCAAGGGACCACATACTGATGACCCTTAAAATCCCTGCGGTGCAAGGTGAGCGGGACATGGACAGCAGGGCAGAGTCTGGGTGGGGAACAGGCTCGGAGCACTAGCTGCAGGCGGCGTTGCTGTTGGCAGAGGAACGGAGGAGGCACTGTGGCTCGCCCGTGCCATCGTGGCAAAAATAGCACGCAACAGCTGGTGAGCTGTCAGGATGATCTTGGGGGGAAATGTGAAATGTCTCTGCTCGGTGCATTAATGGAGAGTTATTTGGAGAGGACTGAACTGCCAGGGGAGGAACAGGCACAGTGGTAGCCCCTCCCCTGGCCTTTCATCCCTCTGCAAGGTGGCTCTAAGTCACCCGCCTCCCTCACACACACAGACCCCGTTGGTATACTCTCCCTGCCCCCGACCCACGCCCAGAGATGCGTGTTCACACACCCAGGGAGAGAACAATGAAGAAAAATGCACGTTAAGCACTTCCAGATATTTCATCAAGAAAAAATTTAAAGAGACGTTGGACAGGTTAGCAATTACGACGTTTTTGGAAGGGAGATCTTTTCGAATAGTCATGGTTGAGTCTTGATGTGGCTCTGGTTATTTCAGGGAGTAGCTTAAATCTGTATCTGAATTCAATGTTTCAACCATCACTAAAACCTGGTCATGATCGGTGACTTCCGTGAAGGGACAGAGGAGAGGAGGGCGGACAGGGAGAGGGCGCACAGATGGGGCTGGCAGTCTCGAGCAGGTATGAAGTTATTTCTGCAGTAGGGGGGAAATAAATTCAAGACCAGCCTCTTGCATCACATTGCAAAGTTGTTTTCCGCTGGGATCAGTTGGGGAACCTGAAACAGCCGAAGTCATAAATTGTTTTGTATCGGTGGCTAAGGAAAGAGCGGTTGTAGCCGGAGAACTGGGCCTCGTGCTTTTGGACATGACCTTGAACAGAGGCTGATACCTTTTGCCTTCCGTTTTAGGTAATAAATCTTCCTCCCTCCCTCTCCTTCTCGGGGAAAGACGAATGAACCGGTGCCTCAGAGACTTCCCAAGGAGTGGTTTTAGCAAATGCAGCAACGGGGCGTTTGCAGAGCCACAGTTCTCTGCAGAGGGGTATCGCCGAGGTGATTCATTTCGTTGCCCCTGTAGTGTAATTCTATGGGGTAGGAAGCAAATAGCAGTAATTTATTCAATAGATGCAATGAGAAAAAAAGAGGGATACTTTACATGAGCCAAGGAGCCCAAATTAATTTTATGAAGTAGTGAATTGATTTTCCTTGCACTTTTAAGTGGTCATTTTTCTAGTTGTGGGATGGAATTCCTTGCTTTAACCATATGGAAGTGTTCTGCAAACTTGTGCGGCGTTGCTTGCAGGTGGTGCGTAGTGAGATGAGGATGCTGCTGTATGGCTATTTTCAGCCATCCTGATACCTAATATCCATGCATTCTTTTGGCTTCAAGCAAAGAGCCAGCATATCAGTATTGGGAGTTGATATCCTTTCCCAAACTAGCAATGATTGGCCTGCCCATTCCTAATGTCCACACTAACTTGGCCGTTACCAAGAAATGTGCTGAACCTCTACAACGGGCAAACCACGTGCCGCTCCTGATCTTGGCACTACTGACCCTGTTGCTTGATTTACAATTTGGCATTTTTCTTTTTATATTGATTACCAATAGGATATTTGCAACAGCCTTAATGTAGTACCAAAATTATCTCCATATGTCTTAACTTTTATAAACAAAACAAGTTTTGGCCTTGCTGAGAAATTGAATTTCCTGGAAAAAAAAATACACACTCTTTAAAAGCTCAAGTTTGGCTTCAGTTCAAACATAAGAAGTTCCTTGGTGATTTATGTTCTACTTGTCATGGTCCATCCATTTTAAGACAGTCAGAGTACAAATTACATTATCATGATGTAGAGGAAATGGGAATAATTCTGACCATTGACTCACCAACAGCAGAATAGACTGATGCTTTTAAATAGGAAGAAGTCTTCTAAGCTCATGGCATATCCACAAGACATTCTCATTGGCTTTAAGGTAATAAAAGAAGTTCTACCAGTGACTCAGGGGAGCTAACTTTCCTTCCAAATTATTAGTGGCTGTTTAGAATGGATTACAATACCAACGTTTTGCAAGTTCAAAGGTTAAAATTATATGCAAAGGGGGATAGTCTTGGCACTTTCCTCTTTCCTATATGTGGAGTAAAAACTGCTGAATGACCATTTCCTTTGTATTTGGATCACAACATCCAAGTCAGTACCAATCAGAAAAAGGTTTTGAGCCTTTTGTTTGCTGAAGCTGAGAATATTAGCCCTTGCTTAGTAATGCCACATCACTAAACCACAC
This sequence comes from Miniopterus natalensis, assembly GCF_054644295.1. Classification (NCBI taxonomy): domain Eukaryota; kingdom Metazoa; phylum Chordata; class Mammalia; order Chiroptera; family Miniopteridae; genus Miniopterus; species Miniopterus natalensis. Next base: position 16,990,590 of record NC_142081.1, on the reverse strand, counting down.
TGAAATCTAGTGGCTTGTAATGTCCAGTATGTATCCCCGTGCTCCGTAGGCCTACAGGTTGACTGAAGTCTCTTATCTCAGCCGGGCTCAGGATGGCAGCTCTTCTTTGGGCTGCAGGTGAGCTAGGATTAGCTCCAGGCTGAAATTAGGTTCGAGTCCTCTCTGTGTGCTTTTATTCTGGGTCTCGTGCTGAAGGGTCATTGGCTACCTGGGGCATACTCTTTTCATGGTACATTCTAGAGCACAAAAGGGCAACCCAAGCTATAGAAGCATGTTGAAAGCCTCTGCTGGCATCACACTCACTTCCATTCTATTGGCCAGTCAGGTCATGTTGAAGTGCCATAGTTGTGGGGTGCAAAACTCTCTTCTTCCTACAGTGAGAAGACACTCCCACATTACACAGTATTCTAGGCGATGATGAAATGGGACAGTAACCTAACTTGCCACATGACCATCCCTAGGGACCTATTTGGGTATACTTGATAACAAAGCATAGACTCTTTTAGATGGGTAGAATATGAGAGGTCATCTAGTCTAATGCCCCTCCAAATGCAGGAATTCTTTCCACAGCAATCCTGACAGATGCATTTTCAGTGGCTATTTTTTTCCCAGAAGTTTTCCCCATGAATTTGCAGGGCAGCCTGCTTTATAGTAGAAACACTCTAATGGTGTAGGAAATCTTATTTTTATTCAAAATGTATCTCCCTATACATTCTCCCACTCCTCAGAAGTCTAACCTCAGGAACAAAAATGACTATGCACTCCTCCGTTCATGGGATAGTTCATGATGACACCTTGCTCGTTTCCCTCGTAAAGTCTTGGCTTTTCTAGTTTCCATAATCATTCCTCAGATGACATGAAGCCATTTCCCAAAATTGCACCCTTCTTGTCATGCTACTATGGACCATCATGAAAGCCTATTGATGACTCTATTAACGCAGAGTGTTTATTAGAGAGCAGGATGCTCAGCCCTTCGCCTGGCTCCTGCTGAGCACAGGGAGATCGTTACTGTCTCCAATAGCAACACTTCCATCTATGCATCAAGAGTTTACCTAAAACTTTTTTGTTTTGTATTTTTTAAGTAGAGATTCTATCCCGCTTCTACATCCTATTGAGCTCCTGGCCATCTAATACCTCCATCTCTCCTTCCTGAACTCCATTTTGGCAGAATCATCCAAATCTTATACCTATGCAATAGTTTATTTTATGCGAATGAGTCTCTATCATAGTTCACTTTTATTCTGTTTTATTCTCTGTGATCTCAAGCTCTCTGAGCATTTGCATTCTGACATTCAACATATCCCTCCTACATACAGAACAGGCGTGAACTTGTAACCATGGCATCTCTTGTTTCACCCAAGTTACTGATACAAGTATTGACTAGGTAGTTGTTAAGGACTTAGTCCTGCAGTCATTCCGGCAAGATCCAGCCTTCTGGGTAGTGGGCTGTCTGTAAATCCTTGTAATGTGTAAGCCTTTCCCATCTTTCTCCACTGGGATCTCATAGATACAAAGACCTTGTCTGATGTGTTGTTCTGGTTTTTACACACGGTCCACATCATTCTGGTCTTCCCACTTGGCCAATGTATTGTCAAGAAAATGAGATTAGTTTGGTGTGACTGTTCTTCATGAAGCTGTGCCGGCCCATTGCATCTCCTCTTCATTTCTACAGCCCAGAGGTCTCCAAGTCAAGTGCCCATAAAGGCCCAGCAGGTAGTAAATATTTAGATTAGAAGGATTTTTTTTTTTTTTGTGAACAGAAAATATTCACCTTTCACCTAGAAGACTTTGCCAGCTGAACAAAATCCTTTTGCGAGCCAATTTCACCTCCCCTTTTATGATTCTTCTTCTAAATCTTTTACTTGTGTGAATGTATAGCTTTTTCCATTTTGAAAATGAGGTACTTCTCTTGCCAGAGATTTAGAAGGGACCATAAAGGTCCCAGTTTAGTCCCAACTCAACTCAAAAATCCCCTCTATAATGTTTCTAACAAATGATTGCATAGATTTTTTTTTACATCTATCAAATTAGGGTGATCTCACTACATCACGGTGCAGCTACTACTGTTCCTCTTTGCTTTCTGTCTCAGGAAAATTGGCTTGCACCCTTTCCACAGCTGAGCCCACCTGTGTCCTGGGCCTCCTGCCCTTTGGCTCTTCTGGGGTTTCTTGCCATCTGTTATCTCACCCCTATTTTATTTGTTATATTTCCCCTTCTCTGCCTCTTCCCATCTGCTCACAACATGGTCAAATGTATCTAAAATATGTTTCTTGTCACGTCACTCAATGGCTTCCCAATACCAACCTGAAGAGAGTTTATATTCCTTAATATGACATTCAAAGCCATGTTATGATATGGCCTCAACTTACCTTTTTATATGGCAAAACCCATTTCTCTCTCATGTATACACTATGCTCTGGTAAAACTCATCCACTGAGTAGACTTCGTGTTTCTCTTAATCTTTGCTTTTGGCCACATGAGTCCCATTGCTTAGAATGCGATTTCACCAATCTTGTTTTCGCTTTCTTTCACTTGCTGAAATCCTAGATGTCCTGCACAACCTAGTCTATGAGTCACCTCTTTCATGAAGCCTTCTTTGCCCTCCCTAGCTGAATAACTATTTCCATTGAGATCCTGTTGAATGTTGTCTGTGTTATTGCCTTTACCACTTCCTGTATTGAACAGCTGTTTTGTTCATGTGTTATCTCATCTGCTCAATTATAAAGCTGTTGAAAACTGCACTATTTCCTATTTTTATATCTTTAGGATCTAGCACAATTCTTTGCATGTAGTACGTGCTCAACAAATGCTTATTGGTTGATGGAATCCTTAATTATGAGATGCATTATTAATGATCCATCTAAGTGTTTTTCGAAATCACACTCTCTATATTTTGGGTCAGCCACTCTTGAGATTTATATAAACCAAATTTTCTCTCTGTAAAACAAAGGAAAATAGGCTTTATTTTTTATCTGGTATGTTACCGTTACTGGACTAGGTTCCTTTCATAAATATTACATATGTGTTACTCCTTTTTTATCTCCATAAAGATCCTGTTTGGCAGATTTTTTGTTGTTATTTAGATGAAGAAACAGAGGCTAAAACATTTAAATAAAGTGTTACTTATTTCAGAGCTGGAGCGCCAGATCTGGACTTGGCAGTCTCCTAGGAGGACAGGGCTTTTGGATGCATGTGATGGAGAGAGCAGCGAATTGGATAACAAGATGCCTAGGTCTCTTTTGCTTCTGCTTTTGACTCACGATATGACTTAAGGAAGTTTATTGTTGGTTTTTCTATTTGTAAAAGGAAGACTCATGTACAACTGTGTAAAATATGTGTCCCCTTGCTTACCTCCCTCCAAGAAATTAATGAGATGACTTCTAAGGAGCACTTTGATTTTCTCTGTTAAAAGAAATAGATAAGTATGAAGTGAAGCATCTCCTGCTTCTATTGAAGGTTTTAAAGAGGGTGAAAACAGCCTTTTAAAAATTATCAAAGTAAAAGCTAGAGGAAGAAAGAGCCACGTACATTTAAAGTCAAATCAACAATTAATGTAGAGCACCAACTGATCTCATACACGCATTGTGCCTTACAATTTACCAGGCACTTTCACATATGTTATCTCAGTTGGTTCTCATAACTGTTCTCTGTCGTACCTGGGCTGAGTATGTTTATTGCCATTTTAAAAATAAGAAAGCTAATATTCACAGATGACCAGTACTCATGTGTTACTTGATTTGGGTTCCCTGGGTTCCAAACCCAAGTTCAGTGATCTTGTATTTTGTTGATTCTGTTGACATGATAGTGTTCAAACTGAACCATCCGCATTCTGTCCATGTTCAGCATCCAGTGTAAACCCTTCCATGATGGAGCCTTCTCATATCACTCTAATTTAAAGCCAGTCTCTTTCCATATTTTGAGTTGTCCTCAAGAACATCATAAAAGGTCTATTGGAGCTGCAAAAATCCCCAGGTCATCCTATCAGGTAGTTCCCTGGAAGCCTGAGGTGGGTTCCCTGTATTCTCTTCTTCCTTAAAAAAGGCCCTTGAAATTCATTCCAGTAGCTGTCACCATCCACCCACTCTGGGGCTGAGCATCAATGCAAGGAGCATTCGCAAGGTGGATGGTGCTGTTTATTATGGAATCAGTGCCTGACACAGTGTCTTGTAACAGTAGCTGCTCCGTACATGCTTGCTGAAGGAGTGGCTAGAGTAATCAATGATTCCAGATGGGACAAAAGTGCAGAACGTTTGGTAAGAACACTGGGAACAAATTGGTGGTTTCTGATATGGAGGATCTGATTTACAAGGCTGAAGGGTTTGAAATTTGCCCTGCTGGCAACAATCGAGTTACTGGCACCAAGAAATGTTTGTGCTGGGTTTTGTACTTCTAGAGCAGGTTCCAATTTTTTAATTTTTTTATTTTTTGGTCTTTTCAACTCCACCAGGACCACCTCCCACCAATGCCACTTGGCTGGAGACTTGCGATGTGTAAGACAGGCAGAAAAACCCACGTGAACTGAGGAAGCCTGTTGAAAGCACAGATTTCTCTGATGTCTCAGTTTGTTAACTAAATTGCAGGTTGTGTCGCTTGACAGAGGCGGCTGACAGGCAGCTCTGCCTGAGCAAGTAGCGTCTCCAGAACGACACGTATACTTTAGTTTCATTACCGGCAGTGGGTATCGTTATTGCCGAGGCCGTCACAGTGAATATGGTGATTATAGGCGTCCCTTGGAATTGGGGGCTGAAAGCACAGCTGGGCTGTGCTAGAGAATGCAGGCTGGTGCCCTGATGTAACGGACAGCAAAGCAGAGCTCTGGGCCGCTTAGGAAGGAGGCAGACGTTCATGATGTAAAAGAAAGTTCCATGGGCCTGATGAAAATCTTACCAATTTCTTGGCTTGCAAATGCTATTGGACATTCTTTTCTCTGATATTTTTTCTGGCACCCAATGTCCAAAACTCCAAGACATCTGGATCCAACAGCTGCATCCTGCTAAGATTTCAGCATTCAGCAGGAACTGTGGTAGTTGTTAACTGGTTAATAAGAGGCAGCTTCAACATGACCATAAAGTGAACAATTTGAAATTCCCAAACATACACCAAGCTCCAATTAACAAGTGCTCCTTCGATGCCCGAGGATTGGCTCTCTAGCTTCTCTTAAGAGTATATCTGTATTGGTAGGGCTGCCTGGAGAGGGTTTATTTGGGCTTCTTGTATGTTACAAAAGGGTTGGTTCCCCCATCTATATTATACTATGAAGCAACTGCTGTTCCTGGGGAGAAAATACTGGGGTGTCACACTCAGTGCCTTCTCTCCAATCCCTGATCCAGTTGGTGGGACTGGATGAGGGTCTGCACAGGTCTGGTGAGACCACTTCCCTCTCTCGTTCCTACTCAGATGGTTCTTTTCCCCGAGCTGGTAATACACAGGCCAGTTTAAGCTTTGCAGGGGACAGTGGGGAAAGGGAACAGGACTAGAAATATGAGTAAGAAGCCTCATGTGTGGCCAGGTCCACGTCTCATCCCAGACCCATTCCCCAGTTCAGCTCCACAAGCAATAATGTTTGCTGGTCCTTTAGCCTGTGTCTTTTTCTCAATTGGCTTGGAATTCAGAATGGAGAGGGCTATGATTTATTGCCCACTTAAACCTCAACATGACGGTGGAGTAGTGATTCTGTTTTTCTAGCTGTTATATTGCAATGAACATTTTTGATTTATTTGGCAAGTGTGTTATATAACTAAAGTAATTTTTTTCAATATCATGGTCTGCTCAAAATTAAATGGTAGTTCTAGAGTGGTGGCCTACATTAAATTTTTCTTGATAGTTATGGCCATATGGATATATGAACTCACAGAACTCAAAGTGTATTTGCATAAAATTTATATGTACCTTTCTGTACTGAATGGTCTGCTCTTATGCAAGTTTCAAGAATGCATTTTATTATCATTATGTTTGCCAGCATTTATTAATCTTATTGTTTATTGGCTAAATGTACTATTCCAATTGGTGTGATTCTAAGTCACGGTGAATGTAGCTACCACACTGAAGTTCAGAGGAAGTCTCTTTTGTTTAAATTGAACCTTCAGACCTTCGTAGGAGTCTGCCTAACAGTGATAGATTTTGTTGTTGAGCTCAATCCATGGAAAGTGCATTAAAACCTTGAGTCCAGCCACCTCTCTGAAGCACCACTTAAGTTACAAATTGGCAGGCACTTTAGATGTGTGTGTAACTCAACCCTTCAAAGAGGAAGGAATCTAAAATTCCTTGAGTGTCTTCTGTTACATGCTAGATGCCTGTAGAATTTGCCTTTTCCTCAAAACAAGCTTTTGTGGTAGGTCATATTTTCCCAACATTAAAGATGATAAAATTGAGGCTTTGAGAGTTTAAACAATTTGGTCAAGAACACATAGTAAGTGATGGAGTTAAGACCCAAAGCCAGACCTGTTTGACTCAAAAGCCTGTGATTGTTACAGTACATTAAGGTGTTAAAGAAACAGAGAAGACTGCAGGGGGCAGGCTGATAATACACTTGATTAAAGTGGAATGGGGTCTAAGGAAATTGTTTTCCCTTTATTTTTCTTGAATCCCGTGGGAAGAGTGCAGGAGGCAACCAATCGATTGCCTCTATCTCATATCGATGCTTCTCTCTCCCTCTCTCTCCCCCTGTCTCCCCCTTTCCCCCCCTTCTTTCCCCCTTCCACTCTCTCTGAAAAGCAATGGAAAAAATATTCTCAGGTGAGGGTTAAAAAATAATAATAATAAATGAAGTAAAATGACATGCACCTTAGGGCCTGCTCTAGCCTGCAGTTCCTGCATTTGTAACCTTTGCATGACACAGGAAAGCTGATAACACCACTGGAGAGAAATAACCAACAAACAGAATCAAACCCAGAACAGCTTCCTCTGCGCTTCCAAGAAGTGTGCCCCCGTTCAGGGCACTGCGCACTGCGCCGCTGTGGGGTGGGTGCATGACTCCGACTTCGCCAGGGGCAGACGTGAGACTCGGACCCGTGATCGTTGGGCCGTAGATGCCGAGCACTGCTTCTGAGTATTTGTTGGATAGACTGGCTTTCTAGTGAGCAGAGCTGCTCAGCAGCAGCCATCCTTTGGCCATTTCATCGGAGACGCATCCGGCTGTGTGACAGGAACAAATCTCGCTTGTGGCTAAGTCACTAAGGTGTTCGTCTCTAGGTATTTGCTGCAGAACGTGTCTTGAAGTCAGCACAAAGTAGAGTGGCGAGAAATACAGGGCGGGGCGAAAGATATACAGTTGTTGGTATGGAAAATACTACAATAATTAATAAATAATGAACTCTGTGTTCCACGTGCTCACAACTGTGAAACTCCTTTCGCCCGCATCTATGGAAGTGTGGGGGCCTGTTTGGTTTTTTGTATTTTTTTTTCAGATGGGGCGGTGGGCAGGGTTAGCTACACTCATCCAATCCCTTGTCTGCACCCCTACCACTTCATTTCCTCTCCTCCAACTTTTTGCTTTCTTCTGACCTTAGTGGCTGCCTGAAATGGCTCGCGTGCATCACTGGGCACCTATATGACTAGTTAGTAGCAGGAGGGAGCTGCTCATGCCGCAGCGTGGGTGCCCCAGCATCGCTGGGGGACGTTCTCCCTGCGGCCTCTGACCCTCGGCCAGGATCAGGCATGAGTGCAGTGCAGTCGTCGCCTGTCTGAACGACTAGATCTCCTCCTGCTGGAAGAGCGAGGCCTGCAGCAGAACGCAGGGGAGTTAGCAGCAGGGCACGCTTGGGAAATAAAGCGTTTCATTTCTATTCATTTTGAGTCTCTCGCTTCCTAAATCCCAGAAATATAATTGTGCCATCAGCAAGGAAATGTGCCACGGGGTTTGGGAGGGTCCTTTGGGCAAAAGAGAAAATATCCTCTAAGATTTAGCATGTTTATGAGCCTTAAAAATGCCATTTTTTATTTTTATTTTTTGTATATGCTGAGCCCTGAAAGTCTACCTTAACATTAAAAGGTGTTTGTCTTGGCGAAATTAGTGATGTTTTAGAAATCAGACCAGCTGGTTGATATTCTTAAAAAAAAAAAAAAAAGGTTATGCCAAGTATTTCCTGTTTTTCCCTTTTGCAGACTGTATTTTATTTTCTTTCAACTTCCTAAACTTTCCCCAAACCTCCTCTTCTGCACCTACCTAGATAAGTCTGTTTTTTCTACCATGGGCCTGACCCTCCCAGATAAGGCACCTTCTGTCCTAAAGGGCACCAGTGAATCCTCTTGGACAGTTTGTCAAGGACTGACTGTGGGTGTCTACTTGAAAATATTAAATGAGATTATTCTTTATCTCAACTTAGGGAACTGTGTGCTCATCTCTCTTTGTGTTCTTATCTCCGTGTATTTTATAATGATGTTTTTCAGTCCCTCATATTTTTCAAATTGCTGTCACAAATATTTCTTTGTTTATCTTTGTCATCCCCCAACAAGCTCACAGATGCCATCCTTGTCTTACGCATGAGGAAACCATGCCCAGAGTGTCTGTGATTTGTCTCAGGACCTGCAGCCAGTGAGCAGTGAGATCTTATGTCCATGTCCTCTGACTCCAGTGCTGTTGTCCTTCTCACAACACCACTTTTTTTTAAAAATATATCTTTATTGATTTCAGAGAGAGGAAAGGAGAGGGAGAGAGAGAGATAGAAACATCAATGATGAGAGAGTCATTGATTGGCTGCCTCCTGCACACCCCCTACTGGGGATCAAGCAAGCAACCTAGGCATGTGCCCTGACCGGGAATCGAACCCCGATCTCCTGGATCCTAGGTCGATGCTCAACCGCTGAGCCAAGCCCAGCCAGGCACAACACCACTTTTGAGTGCGGAATGACGCTAGGAATATTTTTCTAGCTTCCAATGGTCCCAATAAAGTGTATGATCAGTAGATACTTGACCACAAAACTTCTATGATGTGACTCTGACTTATGCCACATTGATTTGGAGAAATAAAGGTATAGTTTCAAGAATATAACTTGGTGTAAAAACACTCAACTCAATTTGTAAGTCTAGTACAAATTGAAAATGGATGGTAGTTGTAGTACAGGCTACTCAAAGGTGGACCAAAAAGACACTGAAGAGGGGATGGCCCCCAAAGGACAGAGTTGAACATTACATGAACATTACACTGACCAGCACTGGCTTTACTGAGGAGTGCAGGAGAAGGCAAGAGAATGAAAGTGAGTTTTCCTGAGTCTTGCATCTTGGATACTTCAGGGGTTAAATTGGTGTTTAATGGGAATCAAATGGTTTAAGGAACTGGTAATGGAATGGAGTAGTGTCCACCTCCAGACTTCAGTTTGAATCTAGACCAAATAAAGAAGCAGGGTGGATTGAGGGCCTTGGTAGTGGAACACTGAACCTCACACCTCCAGGTCTACAGAACAAGTTCTCCTCGGGTCACATAGGCTTGCTGTGTCTCCTGAAGACTGTTCAGTAGACTATACAAAATAAATAATGTCCATGGTCCCCTGAGGTGTGGTCATCGTCCACATTTTCAAAAGCACTCTCCCAAAGGAAAGTTGTGGCAAAAATTGAATAGGAGAAAATGAACCATGGATGGAGCTGTTGCCCTCTGCTCTAAAGTGTGGCTTGCTGAGAAATGCCATTGTGTCAGGAGCTCAGCTAAACATTCATTGAGCCACCTCTATGGAGAAAAACATACAAAATAAAAATACATGTTCTGCTCTCACAGTGCTCACGGTCTGATTGGGGAAGATAATCATCCCATTAAAAAAATTAAAATGAATCAACCCAAACAACTGATTTTATTATTAAGTAGATCCTGGAGAGATTGTAGGATAAATGGAATATAGATCTAGTTAATTCAGGATGGCTCCAGGAGGACATGCATGTAGAGTTGTCTTCAGCTCTATACACCCATGCCCATTGGCTAGAAAAGCTGGACTCTATAGAAAAAGGAAGTGTCTTTATGACATAGGAAAAGGTACCTCATTTAGCTTTGGACTGAGCCAGGCCTAGGAGATCTGTCCTTTCTCTGGGTTGTTCCTGGATCAGTGATGCCCTAATGACCAATCAGTTGCCTTCCCTGGAGCTCATGTTGACTCTAGATCATCCTGATGTTTGATTCACTCTGGGATCTAGAGCTTGTTCTGAGTCAGGTCTGTGATTGATTCACATTCCTGAGAGGTCTTCTGTACAAGTGAAGTCTCAGTGTTTCTACTGACTGTCCAAGATCTGGATTAGAACTGACCACAGATGCCTTTTGATAGACACAGAGGGGCCTAAATTCTAGGCCATCATCACTTTAATTAAAAAAGAAAGGAGAGGGTCACAGAAACTAGCTTTTGGGTATGTTAAGTTTTAAGGTCTCATTTTCTCTCTCTAACATTGTATTCCTTAGGCTTTTGGATAAAGTATTTTAGCATCTTTATATCAATAATAAAATTGTAGTGCACCCATAAAGAAGAGAGAAAAGGAGGAATGGTTGTGTCTTTAAATGCCATAATGTGAATAATTCTTCATGTTGTGTATGGATTTATGATAATCTCCATGGATAATCCATGTACCTGAAGCTGTGGCTGGCTCCTGGATGGCTCGCAGTTTATGCCATACCATAGAGGAGTGATGACTTCTCTGTTCCTCGGGGATATTTCCCCCATTTGGCTGAAACTCACTTTACAATTTGGTACGGATACTAAATTCAAGTAAAATAAGGAGATGCATTCTCTTATCCTTCTATCAAAAGAGCATGCAGCTTTGAACTAATTCTCCATGCTGGTGTGTTGTTTGCCTTTCCAAAGGCCTGAGTCAGTTCCCTGTGACATGTTTGCCGGTCTTCTGTTTGGGTTACTTTTACTAAACTCACCCAGGGCCCAGGGAAAGCAGTCTTTTTTTCATACCTCTGCTCAGGTGTCCAGATGACTCTCCCCCCAGTGGCTTTGATGCTGCCTGGATGCCAACAGGCCTGCCTTCTTCTGATGTGCTGCAGTGGTTTAAATTTAACTTGTTTTCCTCTCTGTTGCTTTTATTATGGTGGTTGGGAATAGGTCAGAATCAACCTTTTGAATTAGAAATGCTGATATGATCCAAGGGAGAATGTGACAGGAGTGATAGTAGACAAAGAGGAGGACCATAAAACATCACCTGGAGAAAATGCCTAGCTGCGACACTATCTCCAGGACACACACGCCAGCGTCCCTCCGTGCAGACAGCTGCTGCTGATATATTAGCGTCTGCTGGCCATTTTGTTTACGATAACTAGGAAAGGAAAAATGAGCCCCTATTTCAGTGTGTTTGTCCTAAGATGATGACACAGTAGAATCTCCTTGCAGGTAAACCAAGAGAGCTCAGTGAATCACCATTTATCACTCGAGGGACTCAAATGTCTTGCAGATGCATTGGAGCCCTGGAGACTGAGCCGTTCATTGGGTTGCAAGCTAGTCTCCTCTCTCTTTCCGTCTGATGTAGCAAACTGCGTCCTGGATCTGAGTGATGTGTCCTGGCTTTTGGAGTCCCAAGCCCTTCACATGTACATGATTCACTCCACAGAACTAAGCAAATTTTCAGGAAAGAAATGTCATATCATTATAATTTTAATAACTTTACAACTTCGCTCCATCTCCTCCATTACCAGACTGTTCCTTGCTCCCATCATCTTCTTGCCAGAAGCCTCTAATTTATTTCTCTGTATCCGCAGCTGCTCACCTTCAAACACTGTTATGTTGAATTGATTTTAGTATCTAAACCATCCCTAATGGAATCCAAGATAGATTAGTTCATGGCTAAATTGGGTGACTTTTTCTATATTCCATCTTAGCTTAAAGAAGTGTGTTCTCTTTATCAGGGAATAGTTGATTGAGCAGGTATAGGCTCCCTTCCCATTTGACCTTCCTGCTCATATTTAGGTTGTTCTGAATGCTGAAACATAAACAATCTGTCAAAAGCTGGGGGGGGGGATCATGGCTAACCTCAAGTTATGCAAGGTTCTATTACAGGGGTCAGCAACATTTTTCTCTGAAGGGCCGGAGAGTAAATATTTTAGGCTTGTAGGCCACAGGATTTCTGTTGCAACTACTTAACTTTGCTATTATAATGCAGAAGCAGCCAAAGACAACACTTAATGACTGAGCACAGCTGTGTCCCAATAAAACTTTATTTACATAAACAGACAGCAGCCAGATTTGGCTCACAGTTGGCTGATCCCTGCTTCAGGGCAATCTGCCCCCTACAACTTTTGCATACCCATTCTGCAAAGGCATTATTTAAAACAATGCAATACTCTACATCAGATTTCCTGGTCATCCCAAGCACTGAAGCACTGAATCTCTCAATTTTGAAATGTATGCAGTAAATATTTTGTTGTTAGAAAACAGTATAGACGTATAGAGGTTAGCCTGGGAATTCATCTATGGAAGTGACTGAGAATGCTTCACCTATTACACCAAGAATTCTTTTTTCCTTTTTTTTTTAAATATCTTTATTGATTTTAGAGAGAGGAAGGGAGAGGGAGAGAGAGAGAGAAACATCAATGATGAGAGTCATTGATCGGCTGCCTCCTGCACACCCCCTGCTGGGGATTGAGCCTGCAACCCGGGCGTGTGTCCTGACTGGGATTCGAACCCCGATCTCCTGGACCCTGGGTCGATGCTCAACCGCTGAGCCATGCTGGCCGGGCTACACCAAGAATTCTTAATTCATGGTCGATGTTTCTTATTCACATAGGTCCATCCACCTTGAAGCCATGATGTTAACTCAGTCTGTCACTTGAAAAATAGGTAAATAATAAAGCACTTTGGGGAACCTCTAAAAGTTTCCTTGCAGCTACAGTGCAGGTCTCGAAAGGTTCCTGGCTGTTTACTGTTCTAGCTTCTATGCAGCTACTGCACATCCTGGGGCTGGACTGTCTAGTTCTAAGAGAGGGACTTTCTCCTTTGCAGCCCACTCAGAACCGATCGGACATCTTTGGGGAAACTGAAGGACCAAGGGACTGAATTAAAGTCCGAACTGTCAGCTCATGTCATTGCACCAGGGGAGATGTGCTGGGCTGACTGACTGACTTAGGGGCTGTCAGCTATTACTTAAAAGAGAAGGGGGTTACCGAGACCAAATAGGGACAAATAAAGGGCATGCACGTGAGACCTGCCACTTTCTGGCTGTGTGAGCTTGCATTTCCAAGTTTACATCTATAAAACGGGCCTGTGAGCTCAACATAGAGCACGAGCAGTGTCTAGAGATGACCTGCACCTGCTCATTGCTCACCCTGTTCTTTGAGGGCTAGGCCACAATTTTAGATGAAATATATAAAAATGGACACAAAGAGGCAATGTGTACAAAGAGGCAAACACTGGTGTACATGTGTATTACATGCCTGTATGTGTTGTGTGTATGCATATGTGTGTTATAGAAGGAATATTGCAGGTAAATATTTGTAGAACAGTTTCTCTCATGCAGCACATGCTTGGTGGACATCTGTTGGGTGACAAAGTTTTGTACTCCCTGGTGCAGAGTTTCTCAATAGTCCCTCTGTTGATATCATGGACCAGATAGTCCTTTGTTGTGTATTGTTGGATATTTAGCAGGATTCCTGTCCTGGCCTGTACTCACTAGATGCCAATAGCATCCTACCCCCAGATGTGACAACCAAAAATGTCTCTAGACATGGCCAAACATTTTTGGGCACAAAATCACCCCCTGTTGAAACTACTGCCCAAGTGGAACCAAGACATTAATATAAGGAAATGGTTCCCAGACTTTAGCAAATACCTGGAGGGCTTGTGAGAATACAGATTGCTGGGCCCCCTCCAGAGTTTCTGATATAGAGGGGCTTGCATTAGATTCAAGAATTTGCATTTCTAATACCTTCCCAGGTGCTGCTGTTGGTGGTGGTCCCAGGACCACACTGGGTAAGCACGTAGGTAAGATCTAAGAGGTTCTGGAAAAATATTCTAGACGGTTTTGAATGTGCTTCCTCATTTTGAGGATTGTAATGCTATTACTGTGAGCACAGGGCCCAAGGGCTCTTTACTAAGGAATTTGGGTGGTTTTCTCACAGCTGTGGTAGAGATTTGGGGGTAAAGCAAGGCATTTATGAGAGATGTTCGGTCTGTACTGGGTTTCTTTCAGCACTGCCCTGCCAGCTGTCACCTGAGTCCTGCCAGGAAACTGCTCCAGGTCTTGGCGTAACACTGGGGCTCCCACGAAAATGAACTATAATTTTTGCTCTGTAGTCAAATGTAACTACCAAACAAGGCAGTGTGACACTGGGTCTGGGAAGAGAAGTGAATGTTCAGAGTGAACTTGAAGGACATGATGACTCAGGATGCCAGCTTGTGACCGGTGACTTAGGGCCGTGGCTCTGACGCTCATCCTGTTCCCTGCGCCAGCTGTCTTGTCCTTCCTTGGTTCCCCACCTCGGGTCAGGGTTCCTGTTGTCCTAAGCTGTCATCCCCGCTTCTCTCTCTCATCTTTCTCCTTGCTTCTAGTTAGAGATGAAGCTGTCTCAAGCTATTTATCAGTCTTATCTCTCTTGGCCCTCTGTTAGTGTAGCAGACTGCGGATCTAATCCGCTTTAATTGATTGACCTCGGGCGGACAGACATCAGCCGACACAGGTGAAGCCCAGCTGCAGCCAGGGGCAGAGGGGGTGCTGTTTTGCTGGGTGGGTGCAAGGGTCATGGAGATCTGTGCAGATTTAGGAAAACAGAATTCGTTTCCAAGCCGTTTCATGTGAATTTTCTAGGGACGATCTGTATAGACTCTGGAGTTGATCTTGAATGGGAGACAGTCGTTCCAAATAGAGAAATGTTCTGCAGGTCCCGTGCGAAGGCCTCTGCCTCGTGCGTCACCTGTCTTGCTATTTCTCACCCAGGTGTCCCACCGACATGCGCACTGTTATCACCAACTCCGCCCCACCATCAACATCATTGTTCCCACTTCCTTTCAGGACTCTTCAGAATTTCCAAGATTTTATTCATTTCTCTGAAGGACCATTTAACACAGGAATTATTGCTGTCTTTGTGTTGTTCTCATTTTTCATACAGACAGCTTGAGATTCGGAGAGTTGAGGGACCCGCTCAAGATCACCTGGACAAGAGGCAGAGCTTTGACTGGGCTCGGGTCTTCTGATTCTAAATCTCAAGGCTTCTTGAACCCAGAGCTAATCTTTTCTCCTCCCCGGCCCTTTCTGTCACAGCTACATTTAAGCTCTTCAAGGGAAGGGGACAGGGTCATTGTCGCGGAATGGAAGTTCAAAGCCTCTCCAAGCTCCACAACTGAAGTCTTGTAAATCTGGGTGATGCCTGATGGGCTCATTCTCCATCTCATACTTCTCGAGGGAGAGACCTGATCTCCTACATCTCTTGAGTCCTTTAACAGTGCAGGAGTCTGCACCCCAAGTGCACACTCAGTGCTTCTTAGCTAGTAATTGTCCTGGGTCTAGAAGAAGGAGACCACAACATTTAAAGAATGGACTGATGATTTTCCCCAAGAGATAATTAATAGTCACAAAAAGAGCCCGTACAGTGCTCTCATGCAGTGTTTTATCCTAGAGCACTTCAGTGAAATTTTCCCTTAGCTAAAATTATCTGATGAATAAAGTAAATTGTATATCACCTTTTTGTATTTTACTGATTGCATATATAAAACACAGTGAGACTATATGCTTTGCCTAAGATTTGTTGCAAAAAAAAGCCTGAATTTTAATGACCAATTCTCTACTTTATGTGTTCAAATCCTGTTTAGCCTCCCATGGTTTTTTCTACTACAGCCACACGTTCTAATTCATTATTCAGTGATTCACGTATCTATTAATTTAACAAATATTTACGAGCACCTGCTCCTATCTCAAACAATTCCAATGTTTGAGATACCCACAGTTAGGTTAGACAGACAGGTGAGGCAGATATAAAGTATATAATATGTAATATATATCACCTTATATATATAACTCCAATTGCAACAAGTAATACATGTGACCGAAATGAAGCACGGTGGAAAACACATCGGTTTTAAATTCAGACAAACCTGAATTCTAATCTTAAATATATCTCCTATTAGTTGGTGACTTCCCAATGATCTCACCCTCTCTCTTTAACCTATAAAACCTGAAGGGTAATTGTAAGAATTTGAAAATTATTCTATTAAAAAAATATTTCCCAAGCAAGCACCTCCTCTGCCCGTCGAGGTAGTCGGGGTTATGCTGCAGCGATAAACAGCTTAAAAAAATTGGTGGCATCAAGCAGCCGAGCTTTGTTTCTCAGTCATGTTCTATGCCTATTGCTAGTTGGCTCGTTGTTGCCATCCTTACTCAGGGAGCCAGGCCCACAAAGCAGCCACGACCAGGAGTTTGCTAGGTGGAGCGGTTGAGAGGAAATGGGAGGGTCTCCCACCAGCAGCTAAGTGCATGGCTCAGGAGTGACACCCAGCTGATGGGTCAGCACTGCTCTCCGGGCCCTACACATTACCAAGGGACCCAGAGCCTCTCTCTTACTGTGAGCCCATATTGGGGGGGACTAGAAAAATGTGGTAAGCAGCGCCACTGGTGACTTTATTTTCTAGGACCCAGAATCTGAAATGGGTGTGGCAGACCTACCCGGCAGCGCCTGGACCCAAGAGGGGTCACATACATGTCGCTCTCCTTGTGTGACTGCCTCGCACTGAACTCCCAGGTCCTGCGGGAAGCCTGGAAGTGAAGAGACCGAGAACTGCTCCCTTTGCACAGCTCCCCGGCATGCCCGGGGGGTCCCCATTCTGTTTCTGTCAGCTGCAATTTTCTGAAACGGCGGATGGTGCATTCTGCCTTCCCCGGGGGCGCTCAGGAGTGAATGAAGAAATCGCCCTCAGGGAGATCTTTATTCCTGAGGATTTTTCTTCGCCCTTGTGTATTTTTGCTCCTGAAATGTGACCCCGGTGTTGGCAGCATCTCTTGGGTGACCTCCACAACACACACTGTAACGTGGCTGATGGAGGATTAGAAAACTGAAAGCTGGCTCATTTGAGCAACCAGGTGGGCTCGTAAACGGTCACCATCGATGAAGAAAGACTTACTGGCCATTGAAAGACAGCTGCTTGCTGCGCCCTTCGGCTTTTCCCTCAATGCACTTGAGGGTTCTTTAGTAACATCTTCTGATTTACCACTTGTCCCTGTTTTTAATATTGAGGAAAAGCATAGGTTGAAGTGATTGACTGGGTAGCAACTTTAACAGTGATGGGCATGGGGTTATTAACATTCATAGTCATGCTGTTTTTGCAGCTCTCTTGCTTGTCTTGGAGAGGCTTATAAAAGGCACCAAGGAACGAGAAGGGAGAGAAACCACCAAATCGTGACAGGAAATCAACCTCTCAAATGTTATTTTGTAATGTTCCGTTGGCTAAAATCTTCATTTATTTCCACCAAATTTCTTGATGACAGCGTGGCCAAACCAACAGCGTTGGAGCTCATGTAACTGCATTAACTTCGCTAATGAGGGAAAGAGAGGGGGATGATGACTGACGTTTATTGATGTCCCAAAGTATGCACGGCCACCTGCCAGGTGGTTCACACCCGCATGTTCTAAATTCCTCACAAGCTCCAGAGGTAGCCTTTCCCTTCGCCCACACGTAGGAAAATCAGAAGTTAAATAACCTGCCCGGGCTCATACCACTTTCAAAGCCAGATGTATTATTGGAACCACTGCTGCACTAGAACCCAGGTTCCTTCTGGTGAATCAATGAGCTTCTCCAATAATCAGTGTTGTTTATGCTCAAACAGTTGGATGGTTTCTTCTGATCTCATTCATGCCTTATATTTGTATAATATTTGATTATTTATAAAGTGCCTGGATATTAATCATATCATTTCAGTCTTACAACAGCCCTATGAAGTATGTACAGCTGGTACCCTGTCCCCATAATATAGTATCCAGAAATGGGTCAGGAAAGTTAAGTAACCTACCCAAGGTCCATCAGGGCTGACTCTGAAGCCAGTGGTTTTCTCCCTCATATCTCCTCTTTTCTGGACACATGGGCCATGAGAGTTTATTTTCATGACAGCTGAGTGTGATGGATTCAAACCTGAGCAACTCTACGGGTATTTGCCACAAGGCTTATAATGAACTGAGACAAAGCAGTTAGCCACAGATTATAATGCCACTGTGGTCCCATGACAAATGACAGGGAGGCTGCAGTAATGAAATTTTACGCGAGTAAATAGACCACATCTGAGGCCTAGCACAGCCGCATTTCGCGCTGCAGGAAGCGCAGGGAAACGTCTGGGTGGGGGTCCCCGCCGACAGGGGCCGCGTGCTAGCAGGATTAGGAAGATCTCTCAGAAACAGTGATTGCGGTGGCAAATGTGTGGAGCCTCCGATAAGGACCAAATATTTATTCTGGCAGAGATTAAATCTCTGCTTTCCCTGAATCTATTATGGATCTTGCAGAGAATCTGCCCAAGAATATATCTCACTGATCAACCAGCTCACTGAGCCAGAACTGTCCTTTGCCACTGCTGTGGCTGCAAAGCTGCAGAAGGCTGGTTGAAAGGTCTCCTCTCTCCCCGGACGCTGTTCTCCATCCAGGATTAATTAGTGACTCAGAGGTGAGCTGAGTCACCAGCAGTCCTTTCCACCCATCCGGGGTTCGTACAGTGACTTCTCATCAAAGAACAGTTGTGCAGTAACAGCCCACATGTGTGGGGTGGGCAGAGGAGGAGCGGTGTCTGCAGCCATGGTTTCCTAACTCCCCCTGTCCGTTCATCTGCTAAACAGGTCCTGACTCAGGTTACTACAGCTTTGCTTATTTAGGGACCAGGGTGACTAGGTACCAACACACATACACCCTTAGAAATGAATGCCAATTGTTTAAGAAAAAGCCAAAACGTCCTATTGTCATTTCTGAATTCCCAGAGACTTAAGGTGTGAGAATAAAATGGATCATAATGTCATTAATTGTGGGCATGAAGGGTGCAAAACCCCTATCATATCATCAGGCCATTTATCCACGCATCGTATTTTAATGCTCGGGACTGTTTAGTGCTGAAGATGCAGAGGTGGGGATAGAGCAGAACAAAACCGAGAGCACAGTGCCCCGTAAACAGGGGTTTCAGAGATCCTGAGAGCACGGAGACTCCTGAATCACTTTCCCCAGAGAACAGGCATCATTTTACAGCCCCTGCTGTGCTACAGGGCACCAAGGACGCAGCGGTGTCGCCCCTGCGCCTCAGCCTCCCTGAGCGCTGAAAGCAGCCTTTGTTGATCAGCCTAGATTCTCCTTTCCAAGGCCGAGGCTCCCGGGTATTTCTCCATCCTTTGGTTGGACACGAGGTGTGTTCATACACTACAGGAAAACTGGCGAGTGGAGAAAAGCCTGGTTTTGAATAAATATGGGAAGTGTACCAAGCTCTGTGGAGACCAGTGCCTAAAATCTCACCAGAAGTTGCAATTTATTGACTTTAAGCACAGTAAATGGTTAATAAACATTGTATTTATGTGTCGAATGAATGAATAAGTGAATGAATGAATGAATGAAACCAAATTATTAAATGTGAGGTGCGGGCAAACCTTTCTTACATCTTAGTTCGTATGGATCCTGGACCTTCTCCCCATAACCTTCCCTGTCCTCCCTCCTCGTGCCCCTTCCATCACCTTCCTCCTCCTGTTCTACCTCTGCCTCTTGACTTGGGACGCAGAGGATCGCAGACTAGGTGGACAAATATTGTGGCTCAGTCTTCCGGAGCCTCAGAGTTACAGCTCACTGGTATTATCCGTCAATGTCCAACCTGTTGCTCAGCCAGTAAGTCAGACTATCCCTTTGCCTGTTCCTCCTGGCGCCCTCCAGGCCTCGATGCCTTCCCAAGAGGTGGGGAGAGACCGGTTGCCTCCGATCAGCAAGGTTGCTTCCATCCCATGCCCCACTGGAATACTAATTCCAGCTCTCAGTTGTGGCTAATTACTAGAGAAGACTGGGAGTTTTAATAGCACTGTTACTTATGCGTCAGCGGTTCACTTCCTCGGAGGTGGATGGTATCACCACCTCCACCTTCAGCACCGCCACCACCAGCTCCGCCACCATCCCCTCCATTGCCACAGTGTCTGTCTTCTGGGACTCATGGTGTTTTCTCTTGCAGAAGTCTTTTTGGGCATCAGAGATCCCTTCTGCTGTATAACATAAAGCTCTTGCACTGAATATTATACCCTCTTCGGATTAATCTTAGGAGTGGGGCTGCAAGTGGAGAAGGGGGGACAGCCAACTGGCTCTGAAAACCCCAGTGCAGTTTCACTGGCCTCTACTGAGGGTGCATTGTCTGTGCTTTAGACCTTCAGAGAGGCATCTTCGGGAGTTGGTCCATAGTACTAGTTCCTCTGCCATTGGCTCCTAACGACTCGGTACCCCTCCCCTTGGCCTTGATTACCCAACATGTGCAGGCAGGCTTAGCTTCACTCTTTAACCCTACATCTGAATTGTGAGGTGCTCTAGGGCCCGATGCCTCATTAGACTCCCCTAGAAAGCAGGCCTGACACACCGCACAGAAGTGAGCGATGCTGCTCTGCACAGTCGTTAGGTAGTTCTGTGGTACCAGCTCTGATATCTGTTGAGGGCCATTAAATGATGTAACCTGTGCAGTGCAGCCTGTGAGAGCAACCTGGGTCGCTTGACACCACTGGCTTTCGTGTTTAGGATGAAAGCCCATGGAGAAATGATTAGCTTCATGCTGACACCTCCCTCTGGGCACCTACATGTGTATTGTTAGTTGGTGGATCAACTTCAAAGGCGGAGAAGCTTGCGGTTGGTGATAACTATGCCTTTTGTGTTTCTTTGTTACAGGAACAGGGGAAAATTGGCGTTGTCTTCAATATCGGCACAGTCGACATCTCCATCAAAGAGGAGAGAACCCCAGTAAATGACGGTAAATACCACGTGGTGCGCTTCACTCGGAACGGAGGCAACGCCACGCTGCAGGTGGACAACTGGCCCGTGAACGAGCATTATCCCACAGGTACGTGCCTTCCTCTCAATGGCTCTCCCATTCTTACTTCTGAATGGTAATTGTCTCATGCCCGTCACTAAATGGTAAAACACTGAATATTCAGTGTACATTTCTGGGTTTTGTATGAGAAGATCAGTTATTTCCTTAGGACTTGGCCGAGTGCAGGGAGCTTCTGGAGACCCACTAACTATGCACTGAGCACTTTTTGTCAGCCTGACTGGCTCATACCAAAGACCATTACTGTAGGATTTCCAGGGTGTTGCAAATGACGAGCGGTGCCTCGGGAAGGAGCAGCATCTTTATCACGAGCTATTGTGGATCATCCTGGAACAATCCGTTTGGGATCTAGATTCTGTGTAGGTGTGGCTGAGGGTTCACAGGGCCAGAGACAGCAGAAAGACTGTGAAAGGAAGTTTACTAAACCTGAGTGGGTGAGCAGTAAGACAAGGGAACAGAGAAAAACAAAGGGTGGGATTTCATTCATTTGGTTGACTTTGCCAATTTTTTTTCCCACTTACACTAAGCCTGCCTTCATATGCAGGGATTGGTGCTAGTAGGCATTTTAATAGCAAGCCTTCTGGTGTAGGAGGGAGAGGGGTTAATCATCTGTTTAAATTTCATAGTAAAGGAGCATTTGCCAACAAACTCCCTGAGCCAGATGGCGCCATCAAGGGCAATGGGAGAGAAGGTGGCTTCTTTAAAAGATCATTTCAATAATCCCCTAGTTTTCCCTCCCATCTCTCACTTTTCCTAAGAAAAGAGCCCTGAATCCTGATCATAAATGTTTCAGGAACAGAAGGGAAAATACTCTTGCTAAGGGCCTCCACGATTGTATTACCACCTGGTGGGTACAAGAGAATAGCTCAGAATATTGAACTTCCCATTAATGTGGGTGTGATGCTATGTCTCACTGTCAATCTCCTACACTCCAAATTCCCCATAATTTCCTCATGTTCATCCTTTCACTTCCTTTATGCTGAGGTGTGCACAGAGATGAGAAAGCCAGAAGCCCTTGTTCAGAAATTTAAGAGCTGTTTAACTACTAATCATTATGGCCCAAGAGTTCTGAGTGACCTGAAGGCTTTGATTATGTTTTCATACCTCACTCAGCATTAATTTTTTTAAAAACCAATCAGAAATAACTGTACTACTGGGTTTTCCCCCTAATAGCCAGCCTTCCTGTGTCTAGTTTAAGCACTATGGGAGCGTCCACAAAGACCAAGCCAGACTCCCACGTTATTGAAGCAGAAAGCCCCACCTACCCCTTTATCTACTCTCTCCATCTCATACAATACCCAGCTCAGCCTTTGCTGGGAGTCTCCTGTCATACACTTAGCACTTCTTAAATTAAGTCACAAAAATGACCTTATGTGATTATCTCTGAGCCTTGGAAGGGAGCCAGAGGTGTTAACAGCTACTATGAATTTTTATCATCAGCCAAATTCACTAGACACCACTAGACCTGATTTTTAAATGCTTCTTGCTTAAACTCTGGGGGATGGGGGTTGCGGGGAAATCAAAATAGCTCGAGGTCTTAAAAGCTGTTTATTTGCTCATAAGAAACATCGGTGTCTCTCCATGCATGTTATCATTGGCCCTTCCAGTGCTGCTGTAGGGTTTGTCATGTTTTTATTAGGAATTTCAAAGATTTCTAAATTGATATTAACCACTTGCCCTGAGCCAGTATAGAATCTATGAGGTTGCTGCCAGCAATGAAAAGGCTCTTTGATGGTAATTTTAAAGCCACAGATATGTAAGGGAACCGGTGACCCTTGCTGTGTGCCTACCTCTTTGTATCGTTAGTTCCAAATTATAGGTTGCTTCCTATGTTTTCAAAACAGAGAACAACCTTTCTTTAATGGCATTGCTTCCCACAGAAAACTATTATTACTAGTAACTGTTGGTAACTGTTACTTGGTAATAATAAGTGTTATTATTATAGGACATGATACAGTATGGCAGTTATAAATATGGGCTTTGGAGGCAACTGGCTGGCCTTGGGATGTGGGTGCCGTTCACTGTGAGTCTAACAGTGGATTAAGACTTTGAAATGCCCTGAGCACTGAAATATTGGTGCCTCTCTCCACATATACTTCAAAATACAACAACACTAAGTGTAGAAGTATCTAACAGGCCTGATTTTTCTACTCTGATGATCACTGTAATGCTTTAAAAACATCAGATTCTTTCTCCCCATTTTCTCATTTTTCACTCTGTTTTCTTGGTTCCCTAAGTAAGTGTTCATTCCTCATATTTGGTAATGCAGTTCCAAATCTTAGGGAAGCCCTTCAACCTCCCGAGTATTTGTTACCTGGTCTGTAAAACGTAGTAATGATAATACTTACTTTCCAGGGTTAATGTGAAGATTGAGTTGAACGCATGTAAAATGCTCAATGTAATTCTGGGTCAATTAAGTCAATACTCAATAAACATTAGTATGAGGATTTCCAAACACATGGGTAGCTTTTTTTTTTTTTTAAACTATTACGTATTCACGCACACAGGCTACTTCATTTTGGCTTAAATTGGGTAGGGTAGATATGCTTTTTTTTTTTTTTATCCTCTCCTGAGGATATTTTTCCATTGCTTTCCAGAGAGAATGGAAGGGAGAGAGAGAGAGAAACATTGATGAGAGAGAGATGCATCGATAGGTTTCCTCTCGCACGTGCCCCAACCGGGGCCAGGGTTTGACCCAGGTACCAGCCCTTGGCCAGAATCCGACCCAGGCCCCTTCAGTCCACGGGCCAATGCTCTAGCCACTGAGCCAAACCAGCCAGGGCTAAATACTCTTTTTCTACATTTCAAATTTCAAAAGAGACTCAGGGAGATGCTGGGTCTTTCCTAAGGTCATATAGTGAACAAGGGACAGAACTAAGACCAGATTCTACAGTTCTCAGCTGGGCACAATGCCCACTCTCACCCCCACAGCAAATGGGGGGATTTGTTGAAAAGCGCACCAACAGGCAGGGGCATCACTCTTTCTGTGTCACCTTAGGTTTATTTCTTTTCTGTGAAGTGTCATATTACAAAGGCGAGCATCACTAAGCACATGTAGGTGGTAACTGTGAGATGAGTTGAAAATCCTCCTTTAAAGAGAGTTCTTTAGCTGCGCTGAAAGGCTCATTTGTAAGGTCTTCAAGCCATCCCGATGACAATGGCAATGGCAATGGCAGTGTGCTTCCATGGAGCAACGGAAATAGTACAGAAAAGTGTTTAAAGGAGCTCTCACCTCCTGTCAAGGCTTCCTGGGAGTGGCTCACTTTTGAGCTTCGGACACCTTACTTTCTCTCTTTCCCGCTTTCCTGTGAGTCTGAAAGGACCCCTTTAGCGAAATGTAAAGCATCATCAGAGCTATCTGGCAATGTTTAATTAATCTGTATTCAACCATAAGAGCAAAATACCCCCTGTATCTGGCCATCAAGGAACAAAGCCACCTGGACATAGTTTTTATGGAAGTGATGCATTCTCCTCTTTAATTGATAGTATTTAATTGATAGTAATAAATATAAGAACCATCAAGAGGAGCTTAGTTGTGCTATTTTTCTACTGCTAACACTTAAACAGTAAAGAAACATGGAGTGGCCCCTGTAGAATATTCACCTGAGTTTTTTCATTCTGAAGACATGCTCTCAGGTCAACTCCAGAATCTCCTCATGGGCATTTATGGGGTTTTCTATGGCTCTACTGAAACATTGCACTGTGAAATATTTAGAAACCAGCCAGGCACAGGGCATGTAGCATACATGCTCTTTGTGAACCAGGAAGGATCTAAAATTGAAAATACTTCTGTAGCCACCAGAACCTTATATCAGTTAATTCTGGGAGATGGGGCTCAAAAGCAGCTTCTTCCTCTGAACCTGAAAATAGAAAGGTTGAGGAATAGGAGAGGGAAATAAAAGAAGAATCAGCCCAGAGCTAGCATCCAGACACTGACAAATGTGCTTTATAAAGCCTCTGATTACTGTCTTGACACAATGCAGTGGTGGGGAAAAGGGAGGGGAGGTGAGAGGTGAGTTGAGCTGGAGAAATTAATTTTAGCCCCAGCTCTAGGCCCCCTGGGCTGCCGGGCTGCCTGGGGTTATTACAGATCCTCTCTCTGCTGCCAGTGGGTGGCCAGTTGTGTCATCAGGGCTGTGAAAACCCTGAGCACCGTGTAATAAGGGGCTTTTCAAGTCAGAGCCAGGCCCTGATGTGTAGGACTCTCCATCTCCCCATGCCAGGTGGTGCTGAGGAGAGCAGGGTCCCTGGTATTTGTTTTTCCTTCTTGAGACTGCAATCCGAGTCAGTTGAAGCCCTCTTGACTGGAAATCCCTTCATGAGTCGATAAAATGCCCACTGATGACCTAAGCTAAAATCGTGCGCCACCACCCAACTCAGAACATGAAAAGGATGGGGAAACGGCTCCCCTTCTAGGACCCTAGATTAGAAAACTCCCTCTTCATATTTAAATGTGTCAACTTCCAGGAAACCTTATCTTTGTGGTCATTGTAGGTAAAACATTGTTGTGGTGTTTCCTGATGTCCAAGTGCCTTCAGATGCACTATTACCCATGAGCTTCCCTCCATCCTATGAGGGAACTGGGTTTGCTATTATTACTACCACCGTACCCATCTTAAGGTTACACCACTGAGGCTCCGAGAGGCTAAATACCTGACCCAGTATCACACAGCTTAAGGGATGGAGCCAAGATTCTTTTCGGATGCTCAGATCCCACTACCTCAATTTTCCTGCACATTTTTCTCTTTCTCAGAGTCGTGCTTTGATTGATACTGACACTAGGTTTTTAGGTGTTTGTTTTTCCATCAGAAGTATTCTGAACTAGAAGCCCCTGTCAGACGAGTGTAGTTAGGGTTTCTCAGCCTTGGCAGTATTGACATTTTGTGCTAGAGAATTCCCTGCTGCAGCCGGCTGTCCTGGGCATCGTGGGAAGCTTAGCAGCATCCGGATTCCCCCAGCTACCTGCTGGTAGCATGTCTCCACTACCAAATGCCCTTTGGTGGCAAAGCCGTACCCTGTTCAGAATTACTGAGTTAGAGAAAGTCTCCAACTTATTTTATTTTAAATGCTTATTGTCTTTATACAGTGTAGACACTATACCGGGGATAAGAGAAATTTCTTTGTCCGTATCTCAGCCTAGCTTATGGAGACCGTGAAGGGTGAAAACAACTCTGTGTACTTGACAGGACGCTGATGTTTCTCAGGCCTTGGGTTTTCATGAATTCCTAGCCAGAAGGGTTTCTTTCCTCTTCTTTCTGTCTTTGGCTGCAAACATCTGAATTCTTCCCAGATGTGAAGCCCACATTACAACAAGCCCCATCTACCCGCTCGCCCGTCCATCCGTTCAGGACCAGTGTCACTCTCAGTTCAACGGGGGGGGGGGGGGGGGGGGGGACAGACAGGGAAGCCCTGGCAAGGGAATGGGAGGTACAGATACAACCCAGGGGAAAGGCCAGAGCTGCACTTGGTTGCCAGACTGCAGAGATGTAACGGTGGCTAGGGAGAGGCTGACTTAATGAATGTGTTTGAACGTCGCTAGGTGCACATTTTAAAACCATCTTATAAATAAGTTATTCCAACATTCTGTCACAAAGCATGTCCATTAATCAGTCAGACCAGTGCATCCCAGATATTTGCACAGATAGTGGCTCTTTCCAATTTTCCAGGAATGAACAGGGACTCACAAGGAGACAAGTGTCTATTTCCAAGGGACTTTCGACTTGTGGGGGTTGGTCATTGGTAAAAAATGTTTTAAAAATATTTTCAATAGAGAGAGAATGTGTGTGTGTGACTGCACATGAGATTCTCCTGGTAACTTATTTCTTTAATCCTCAACTGAGGACATGCCTAGAGAGAGGAAAGGAGAGATAGAGAGACAAACATTGATCCGAGAGAGAAACATTGATCGGTTGGCTTAGGTACGTGCCCAACGTGGGATCTAACCTGCAACCCAGGCATGTGCCCTGACCCCTGAACAGGAATGGACTCGGCAACCCTTCAGTGCACAGGATGACACTCAACCAACTGAGCCACTCTGGCCAGGCACCTCCTGGTGACTTTTAATAAACGGTGAGTGCTCAGGGCCCAGTCCCAGGTCACCTAATTTAAATGGTCTGGGATGTGGTCCATGGATCAGCAGCAGCAACATCACCTGGGAGCTTCTTAAAAATGCAGAGTCTCTGCCCCACCCTAGACCCACTGAATCAGAATCTGCATTTTAACAAGATACCCAAGTGGTTCATGTGCACAAGTAAAATTTGAGAAGCACTGGTCCAGGCATTAATAGTTTTTAAAATCCCATGGTGATTTCATGTGCAGCGGGATTTGAGAATCACTGATATTTAGAGAGCTAAATATGTCTTTCTTCCTTCTTGCAGGCTGTGCTGTTCAATACGGTAGCCGCTAACCACATGTGGCCACAATTACAGTGTGGCTGGTATGACTGAGGCCCTGAAGTTTTATTTTCATTGTGCAGTTGCTATGTCCTAGGCACTGAGGGGTTTAAATACATTTTCTCATTCAATTCTCAGATGAGCCTCTCAGGCTGGCGGCTGGTGGCTGGTGTTGGAGAGCGTAGATATAGAATATACTTTCTCTTATTACATTTTGCCTGTTTTACAGAAAGCAAATTTTCATTTATGTCATTAATAAAGTAACAGGCATTTATCCTCATAGACCTCTTGAATCCATCTAATGTACTTTGTCATTGCACAATCACTGGGATCACACCTTCACTCCATTCGTGGGGTGATTGTCCCAGAGATGTAGGAAATGGCAAATACACTCATCACTCAGGCAGTTCATCCAGATGGTGATGGATGCCCTCTGTGGGGCATTTCCTACGTATTCCCCATTCACGTACATCTTATTAAGCCTTGATATAACCCTTGAGGTCAGTGTCAGTTTTATTCTCCCATTACAGAGTAGGAACATTCCTGAGATCTCAGGCACTTGCCTGGCCTGCAGAGTGAGTGGACATGCTGGGACTCCACTCCAAGACCACCTGGCTTGACAGCCCCGGTTTTTAATCGTTTTCCACAGATTCCTTTTGGTACCCTGGAAAACTTGCATGCCCCAGAAATTCTGATCTTAACCCAAATCTGGGCAATTTAGAATTTTTCTCTCAAGTTAAATCTCTAATTTCTCCCAGGTTAGAAGTCAACACTCTCCTGAGCATCTATGACGTCTGCCTTCCGCCCCATCATCAGTTAGTTCTTTGGGGACGTTGGCAGCCTCTTTCCTTATATGATCCCATTTCACCTGCTAGCACCACATCTAAGCATCAGGGAAGAGCTTTATTAGATGCAGGTATGTTTTACTGTTTAATGGTCTTGCTTGGGGGATGGAAGAGCGATGAGGGGGCGCTTAGTGTTGTTGTTTTTTTAATTTTTACCTTACCAGGCAAATCTTTCCCTTTTGTGAATTCCCAGCCACAGGTAAACAGCCTTGTATTTTACAAGTTAAATACAGATGCTTCTCAGCTTACAATGGGTTTATTACATCCTGATAAACCCACTGTTAAGTTGAAAATACCGTTAAGTTGAAAATGCATTTAATGCATCTAACCTACCAAACATCATAGCTTAGTCCAGGCTGCCTAAAACGTGCTCAGAACACTTACAGTAGCCTGGAGTTGGGCACAATCATCTTACACAGTGAATACTGTGGAGTATGGGTCGTTTACCCTCTTGATTGCTGAGCTGATGGGAGCCGAGGCTCGCTGCCAATGCCCAGCATCACAAGAGAGGGTCTCTTGCACAGCACTAGCCTGGGGAAGAGTCTATGGTCAAAGCTCAAAGTGCAGTTTCTACTGAGTGCATTGCTTTCACATCATCACGAAGTCAAAAAATCTTAATTCAAACCATCATAAGCAGGGAACCTATACAATCACTGCTATCAAACCTAGAGCCTGTCTCTCTCTGTCAGTGTCCCTCAGAAACTGATAAGCAGTTCAAGGCAAAAACTATAGGCTTCTGGCTAAAATGAAACGTAACTACTCAGAGGAAAAAAGACGAGACCCTTCATTGACCTTGAACAGCACGGGATTGAACTGCATGGGTCTACTTATATACTGGTTTAGGTTGTTTTGTGTGTGTTTCTCAATAAAGATTGTTAATGTATTTTCTCTTCCTTATGATTTTTATAATAATATTTTATTTTCTCTAGCTTCCTTTATTGTAAGAATATGGTGTGTGACATATATAACATACAAAATCTGTGTTAATTGAGTATATGTAAGGCTTTTTCAAAAGTAGGCGCTTAGTAGCTGAGTCAAAAGTTATACACGGATTTTGGACTGTGTGGGGCTCGGCACCCCTAGACCCCCTACATTGTTCAAAGGTCGGCATAGATGTGTGTGTGTGTATGAGAGAGAGAGAGAGAGAGACACAGACAGACAGACATCCCATAGAAGAGAAGAACATTTGGGAGAGAAGGAAAGGAAGCCCATCTTCACATGGCCCCTGGACACAAGGCACATGCCCCTGAGACATTAAGGTGAAACATGACTCAAGGTTATTTATCAAATAAATAAATAACACACAAATGAGTTTGTTATAATGGTGAAGGTGTATATCTGATAATGTGGTAGCAATTATAGTAACTAAAGACAGTATTTATCCAGACTTGACTCATGGACAGAGCAGTGCTTTTGATCTTCTAGAGGGATGTTGAGCAAAAGAACAATTTTGCTGGAAACTTCTATGGGACTTTATAAGATGCACAACTTAGTCTTGGGTCCCGGTTTATGTTTTCCTCATCTTTAGTAGACTCCCTTGGTATTTAGAGGGGAAGGTGAAATTTCACAAATTTAAAGGCACAGGATAAATATTTATTTAACTGTAAGTTAAATATTGTACATGTTATATCTAGTAGATTCAGTGAAATAAGTAATGAGACATTTGAGGGTCACTTCTGGGTACTATTTAGGCAAACAGATTTCTTAATATCTATGAATAATGAGTATATTTATATTAAATCCATGGAATAATGCCTTCAGTATTAGAAATACAAGGTAGTCACCTTTTGTGTGATTTTTAAACTATACTCATCTGAGAGAGTGTAACATAAAAATACTAATAATATCTCACTCTATGTAAGGCCTCTGCACTACACAAATTCTTCTAAGTTGAAACAATCATCGACATTGCACAATTTCAAAGGCAGGCTAAGTGAATTACAAGTTCTGTATGCTCTATTGTCACAAAAAAGCTCCACTTTAGGTAGTTAATAAAGATTCCGGCATGCAGAATTTGTCTTTAATTACGAAAATCTAGAATTATTATCCCAACCATAAAATTCAATTCCCCTCTGCTGTTTTCCTCCCGCCCCAGACTTTGATGAACATCAAATGTCCTAATGCCTATACCATACGAGAGCATAAGAAAAGTTTTCAAGTTTCAGTCTCTTCCATTTAAGTTTTGCACAAGGTCGCAGGGTCCCTCTAGTTATTTAAAGTCTAAAAAGAACATGTAGCTTCTTACAGAAAGGTGGTACCTAAATATCCAATAAAAATAATATATATCCACATACAGTGTGTGGTTTATAATTCTGTAAAGCACGGAGGGTAATGAAAGGCGCTCTAGACTGTAAATCACTCAATCGATTGTAATCATATTGCAGCTCATCTCAAGGAGATAAAGATTTCCACTCCTCTAAAATCCCCGTCAATACCCCAGCAGACTGAAGTCGGGGAGAGGAGGGTCGGGGGAAGGAGGGATGGAGTCAAGGACAGAGAGGCACTGCCAGCCTTCAGTTCGTGGAGCTCACGTGCCCCGGGTTAGATGCCCAGCGATGTTTGGGTTTGCTCCGGGAAATGCACTTCTTTTTCACATGGTACTTCTACGGCCTGACAGTAAGTCCCTGATGCTCTGTGTGGGCCGGGGCGGAGGGGTTTGCCAAATGCCCGTGGTGGACACACAGCACATGAGGGGACTAGGTACATGGGTGGCAAAGGACAATTCAAGCCAAGAGCTAAAGGTTATATCAAAACAAATGATAGAAATCAATGGATAAAGGGCCAGAAAAAGTCATCATATTGCACTTTCATAAAGCAGAAACAGCTTAGAAATCTTTTGACTCACAGGTGTTGCCTTTTATATTTAAGAAATTTTGTTAATCTCCTCCCCCCATTGGTGAGGTCAGTTTGAGGGGGGTGATCTCCTTATGCATTCTATTATTCACCATTCAACAAATACTTATTCAGAGTCCAACTGACAAGTGAATCCATGCTGGTGATGGGCATGTGATGGAAAATAAAACACAGACCCTGCCCTCAAGATTTTATATTCTAGTGGAATAGAAAAGCACGTAAACCAACAAGATCGTTTTTTAAAAATTTAATTGTTTGGGTTTTTTTTTAATTGACTTTAGAGAGAGGAAGGGAGAGGGAGAGAGAGAGAAACATCGATGTGAGAAACATCAATCGGCTGCCTCCTGCACGCCCCCTACTGGGGATCAAGCCCACAACCTGGGCATGTGCCCTGACCAGGAATCGAACCGGCCACCTTTTGGTGCATGGCAGGATGCTCAACCAACTGAGCCACACTGACTGGGGCCCAACAAGATAGTTTTAATGCTTAAATTCTATTGGGCAGTTATTAAGTGCTAGGTACTGCACTGAGTTCTGATATTAAATCTTCCCAATAGCCCTAAGATCTCGAGACTAGTTTTATCATCATTTTGTAAATGGGAAAGTGCACACTTGTAAGATTAACTTTCCCAAGACCATAAGCTATGCACGAAGACCCGGAACTCAAGCCTGTATCTCTTGGAGGGCAAACCTAATGCTCCACCCATGCTCTATACTATACTGTACCTGCAGTTCCAAACAGTGCAAGAAGATGCTCTTGTTCGGGTGGGGTCTGGGTTCAGTGGCATGCGTAAGTGCCTGTCGGAGCCTGAAGTTGGGCTGTGACCTTGGGCCCTCTAGGACAATGGTAACAACTCTGCTCCCATACCTAGACATAGACAATCATAAACTGCGACGTGACAGCCTGCACCCTGCCCACTGAGGGAACCAGAGGCAGGCATTGTTCATACGTTATTTCGCTTAATGTAATCTTCCCTATGGTTTTAGGAGAAAAGTACATTAATCTCCCTGTTTTACAGACAAATAAACCGAGGCTCAGGGAGTCAGAGCACACGTGTTGCAGCCGCGGGGCCTGGAAGCGTCAACGCTGGGCTTCTGTACAGATGTATAGCTTCCCCCACCCTGGCCTTTCTGGTTACTCCACTTCCCCTCCGTTTCTCAGGAGCACTGCAGTTTGCATTGTGTGCATAGAGCTCAACTCATTCCGTTGACAGATGTAAATTCACAAGCAAATTTACTATTGTTCCCCACATCCCAGTGCACGCAGTGCACGCTGTAATCACATTATTAAACATTCACTAGAAACGTGCTTCCACCCGATGCACAATTGCCAGTCTCAATGTTTAATTAAACTAGATTTGTTTTCATTTTAATCACATTATAGAGATGTGGTTTTCTCAGAGTTCAATGGTGAAATCTTCATTCCAAATGCCTACGAGCGCCTGAGAGCTGTATATCCTGGAGAAGGGAATGAGACTATTACAGCATATCGTTGCATAAAGGATTTTAGGGGAATGATATTAATTGTAATAGGCAGCACTGATACAGTGCTTGTTTTGTGCTGGGCTCATGGATTATAACACTGAATCTTTCTCACAGCATCCTAGAAAAAGGGAGTCTATTATCATTCCCATTTTAGAGATGAGAAAACTGAGTCTCAGAGAGGTTAAGTAACACACTCTCGGGTATCATACAATTAATAGGTAATAGGGCCAACTTGGATTTGAATTTAAGCATGGGGACCCTGATACCTTTATTTAAACTTTTCCTCTAAAAAGCCAAATAATAAATATTACAGGCTTTTTGAGCTATAAGGTCTTTCTTGCAATTATTTAACTTGCTGTTGCAGTACAGAAACGACCACACCCAGTACACAGATGAACGGGCACGGATGTGTTCTAAAAAGAAACTGCGATGAGCCAGATGTGTCCCTGGGTTGTAGTTGGGGGACCCTTGATCTAGGTCATGCATATTTTGACACCTATAGCTCTGTTTTTACTGATCCGTCAGCTTTACTTTGTGGCTTGTCTCACCTCTGCTTAGAATGAAGGGAGCAAGAGGGTCTCTAAGTGGGTGAGTTAAATCCCAGAGATGCAGGCGATAGTACTGCTCAGTAGATTGGCCTGGACCCCCTGTTGAGGTTAATTCAAGAAAAAGAAATACATGATGAGACAGGCAGTGTATTTACCTGTTCTTATATAAGCAAACAAAACCCCCACCACACCCTGCTGTCCTGACGGAGCTCCAAAGACACAGGCCAACTCCACCTTTACTTATGTTATGCCTTACGTCGCTGAGAGCGGGATCTGAAAACAGCAAACCCAAAGCATCCTTATTTCTCTAGTTCTGTTACTTCTGCTTAGTAACTTTAAGTTGCAGTGACCCAAATACACTTTTCTCCTCCCTTCTTAGGGAAGTTCAGATAGTTTTCTTTTGAATTTGTGGGTTTTTATTAGCCCCTGGCTCAGCTGCCCTAGCCTGTTCTCTTCCCTTCTGCAGAGAGGGGCTAACCAACTTCTTAGCACTTATATGTCCTTCTCCCTGCTCCCTGATGTCTGTCTACAAGTCCCAGGGAACACCCCCTTCATTTTCTCCGCATCGGTAGTCCCTGACCTGTTGATGACCCGCTCGGGCCCTGGTCCCATAGACCGTTGATCTGCCACGACGAGGGTGGACTCTCTGGATGTGACCCATTTCCATCATGCTGTTGAGTGTCAGAGACTTCAGAATCTGTTCCCTATGATCAAAGGGACAGGAACCAGGTTATGAGTTTTTACAGGTTTGTATATACACACAAGCATTCCCAAAGTTAAGCTACATACTTAAAATGAAAGTAAGGCAGACTAGATTTTATTTGTACAAAACAGGGCTTCTTTCACATTTTACTGACCTCAGTATTGACTATAATAAAATTGTCAATCAAAAGTCAAAGTTCCCCCCAGGTGGATAGAAAGCAGATACTACCAGACGTGGCTCCCTATAGCTCAAGGAAAGTGGTCGCGGTTTTGTTAACCCCCTGCTTTTTGAGTCAAAGTGCCTATATAGTAGTTGCTCAACAAATGTCAACCAGTACAGCTGTACTGAGATGATTGGATTCTTCTTCTGATTTCACCATCTGCATATACACAACAACAATAGACACCAAGGGAAAGAACACCTTTTATGAGCATTAAACATACTTGTTTTAAAAGCAATGAGAAAATATCAAATGCTTTATTAGGGATAATTTTTTAAGATTTTACTGGGAAATTTATCTTTGTTGAGACAAATCTGATCTTATTAAAACACGTTTACATTGCAAAGGTGATTATAGGTTTCAAAGGATAGATTTCTCCGTGTGTTTAGACAAAATGATAAAAGGGAGGAAAGAGGACATGTAGGCATCCATGAAAGTTTCAAAAAACCCCACTAAATATAAATCTAACACAAATATAAATGGAAAGTAAATCTAAACTCTCAGACAGGCAAGGTTTAGAAATATTTCATTTTTAAACCTATATAAAACTGTGGTGAGATGCTGTTGCCAATAAAATAGGAATTTATATAAGTGAAGCACAAACTGAAATAGAACCAAGTGCTTTTAGACTTTCAAAATGAATAGCTGGATCTTTCACTGAATTTTCTGGGTGGTGAGGACAGAGCTGGACCTCCAGGAGAAGTAAAAATGGAGGTAATACATGGAACAGAATATATTGTTTTCGGGGAGCAGTTGAGATCTCCTGGAGGAGAGAAGACAAGTGAAACCTAATAGTCTCGCCTCATTTTCTAAGTTTCTCCCACCATGACCGCAGAGAATGCTGATCTCCACGTGGGTCCATAAAGGGAATTTTGAAATACTTTTAACACATCTGTTCTTGAAATAAGTCAGAGGAACTGAGTGAAGTGTTACGCCAACATGCTGACTCCGAGTCCGGACCAGCCCTGACCCCAGACCTTCACGACAATTCTCTGGTCTTATTTCCATTCTCAGGAGTTTTTTTAAAACAAAGTCCCAGGAGTTGTATACAATTTACCCACGACACTTGTTCCCAGCCCCCTTGCCGGCGGTCTGGTTGGCCTGCAGCCGTAGTCCTAGGTGCCTTCGATGAGCACATCGGCCAGAACGTCCAGGAACTTGTTAGCCGGTGAACCGGGCCCGTGGGGTGGCTGCGTAATTCTGCGGCTGCATCCTTCCATCTGGTTATAGCGGCTTCGTTTTTGCTGCTTAAACAGAAGAATGAATGCAATTGTACTTTGTTTCTCTCTCTTCTGGCTTTGATCCCTTGATTTCTGCCATTGTCCGCACTGCAGCTACATGGACACACAAGAGGGCCGAGGGTTTGAGCAGTAATTGGTGTGCCTCATGTGGCATTGCCTTTGGAAGCGGACGGCCAGCTCAACTCGCAGCTGGCACCGCCAGCCTCCAGGGACAGAAGCACCCCTGGCACCCACACTCCCTCGTTAACGGAAACCATTCAAGTGCTTCTCGAAAAGTGTTTTCAGCTTCCATCTCTGTAAGTCCCTGTACTAGGAACTGGATAATAGGGATTGGACCACTATTCAGTTAGAGCACATTAAACCCAAGAGGATAAGGAAGCAGGAAATCTGTACCTTTCTTTACTATTGTGCCTAGAGTCTCCTTTCTTTACATTAAAATTATTGGGGTTACGTTGGTTAATAAAATGATATAGGTTTTCTTTCTGAGTTGCACTCAGAGGTAAATCTTTGGGGGGAAAAATCTTTGGACAGTGTCCTTGCATTCTGGTTAGATGGGAAATTTCAATTCCTGTTAGAAGTCTAAACACTTGTAAGGGTTCCAGTGCGATTATATAAGCCACTGTCGCTGATCATCAGGAAGGAAAACAGAAAACCAAGAGAACCGCATGCCCTCCTCTCACTTGACTCATTTCTTGTCCTAACTGTGCTGTATACTTACTACGGTTCTAAGTGCTTTTTGACAAGACAGCACAGTGGTGCGTCAATAGCTATGGCATGATCTGGCGTCACTCACGGCCTTTCTTTAATCTCTTGGATCATTATTGCAAAGATAAAAGTGGGTTTCTGAAAAGGTGAAATTCAAAGGAACCTAGCAATTAGAATGGTGAAAATACCAGGTCATCTGGTCCATTTCCCTGGTTGGTTTGGAAATTTCTACACAATATGGACAAATCAAATTTGACTGGTATAATTTGAAATGTTATAGATGATAGAGTTGGTCTTTCTTTCTCCAAGAGAATAGATCTGTCTGATTTTTCCTTTTTAGCTTTTACTTAAAATTTTTTATTCAACTCCATTATTATTAGCAATGTTATTTGAAATTATTATGAATCATTTTTAAGTCATGGATATTTTTTATAGATATATAGGAGCTGTTTCTTATAAGAGACAAGATTCTATGGAGAACATGCAAAAGCACTCTTTTTAGAGATATTTGTAAAATATCTCTCTTTCTATGCAGAACACACACGTGCATTAATAGGTAACTATAAAACTATTGTATTTGCCCAAGTACAGATAAATATATTTAAATTTAAAATAACCTACAGATCTTTAAACCTATCCCTCAGATAGCAAAGATTTAATATTAAATGTTTAAGGTCTTATATTAAATGGCTAAAAGAAGAGTCATTAATGTTTTATTTGTGTTTCAGATCTGTAGGTCTTCAGAGGTTATAAGAACCTTAGTAATCATTTAAACATTCACAGCTAATAATT
Organism: Miniopterus natalensis; assembly: GCF_054644295.1. Taxonomy (NCBI): domain Eukaryota; kingdom Metazoa; phylum Chordata; class Mammalia; order Chiroptera; family Miniopteridae; genus Miniopterus; species Miniopterus natalensis. The sequence goes on along the minus strand of NC_142081.1, from coordinate 16,953,871 downwards.
TAATAATTCACTGGAGTCAGGACACCTGCCTCTGTTTGAGGTAACAACTGTCATCAACTTCATAAATATTCTTGAGCACTTAAGAAGTGTCAGTGTTTTTGGTGTCATCGTATGTTGAGGAAAAGATTGTGGAAGTGGGATAGTGTAAAGCTATTTAAAATAAACCTTACTTTTAAGGAGATTATAATTTCATATAAAACAAAAAACAAGCCCAGCTAGTGTGGCTTAGTTGCTTGAGCGTGGTCCCATGCACCAGGAGACCACTGGTTGGATTCCCGGTCAGGGCACAGGCCAGGATTGCAGGCTCCGTCCCCAGTAGGGGCGTGTGGGAGGCAGCCGAAGCATGTTTCTCGCTGATGTTCCTCTCTCTCTGTCTCTCCCCCTCCCCCCTTCCTCTCTCTGAAATCAATAAAAACATTAAAAAAACAAACCAAAAACAAAAAAACTACATGCCCACAAGAATTAATATTCAGTGCAGGATAGTGGAGTCTAGGTGACAGGTAAATGTTTAAAATATGTGGGTAACCATTCACTACTTCTTAAAAGTGTTAAGAAAAAAAGCCATAATTTTAAAAATTGTTATTCTGGTCATCACAGTTATAATATGAACTAATATTGGAGCCACAACATAAACCATGACATACTTCTAATTATTGACAAGCCTGCATCGTTGGAGTTGCCATTCAAATCATTGGGTAACGTTAGGTAATTGTCTTTACTCTTTATTTAACCCCTGAGTTCCCTAGATTTTGATAATTTTCAATGCTTTTCTCTAGAGTCCAACTGCCATTCACATGCTGAAGTAATAAAACTCTGATACCATCTATTAAGACCTAGGGAAATTCTAAACTCAGTAGGTTTATAAAGGCAGCTTTTGCTAATCCGTAAACTCCACAGGCGGTTGAAAAGGCAGTGCCTGCTTTTTAAAAGCCAAGGTTGTAAGATGGGGAAGGTTTTTGTCTGGTTTGGGTCTTCAGCCCAGTGTTTTGCTTTGTTTTTACTGTTTTGTGTTAGCAGGGGGTTTGGTGGAGAGTACCCTTCGATCTATATGATGCCCAGGTGAGGCCATCTGTGACCAGGGATTACTCACGCCCTGCCGGAACAGAAAATGTTTGCTTTGGTTTTAGAAGGTTCGGGTGATGGATGGGAGTGAAGGCAATCGCCGTAGGCTCCCCATGGAATGATTTAAAAAACCCATTGGTGGGACACTACGCAGCTGTAAAAAGAAAGGAATCTTCCCATTTGCAACAGCATAGGTGGACCGAGAGGGTATTATGCTAAGTGAAATTAGCCAGTCAGAGAAAGACAAATACCACAAGATTTCACTTACACGTGGAATCTAAAGAACAATATAAATGAGCAAACAAAACAGAAACAGACTCCTAGACACAGTGAACAGACTGATGGTTGCCGGAGGGGAGGAGGGTTTGGGGACTGGGTGAAAAAGGTGAAGGGACTGAGAAGTGCGGATGGGTAGTTACAGAGTAGTCATGGGGATGTAAAGTACAGCACAGGAGATACAGTCAGTAATATTGTAATAACTACGTATGGGGCCAGATGGGCACTGGAAATATTGAGGAAACACTTTGTGAAACATATGATTACCTAACCACGGTGCTGTACACCTGAAACTAATACAAACTAATATTTCAAATATATCCATTGGTGGGGTGAAGATTAAAGTTCCAGACGTCTTACTAACCAGTCCATCCTGCTCTTCTTGCCAGCCCTCTGTCCATCCCTCATTTGAACAGTGATGGAACGGGGGTCAGAGAACTAGCTCCCCTGCCCCTTAGTAGCTCTACTCTTTACCCCTTATAGAGTCAGCCGCCACCAGCCTCCCTCTCCTCCCCTCGCCTAAGTCTAAAGCTGGGGATCAGAGAAGTATGGATCCTCCTGCAGTTCTCCTGCCCTGTCCCAGCTCCCTCAGCCTCGACCTTTTCTCTGGTCCCAGGAGCTGTGCTATTACATTCCTTCCCTTGGATCTGATCGTCTCTTTAGAAGGAGGAACAGGGACCCTCATCTCCCCACCGCCGTTCCAGGACTGGAGGCCTTCACCACACAAGCTCCTCTGACTCCACAGATAGCAACTGAGCATAGCCCCTTCCTCCTGTCGGGCCCTGATGGAAACCCCAGAACCGCAGGGTGCTTCATTTACCCAGTCTCACCTTCCCCATCCTTCCTGGGTTTCCCCAGGTCCTGGCTGTGTCATTGAACAAACCACTTGGCCGATGCACAACAGACTACTCCAGAACTTTGTTATTTATTGGCTCACATGTCCGTGCATCATGTGTGTATTTTTGATCCAGCCTGGCTCGGATGGAGCTGGATAATCCGGTGATCTCACATGCCTGGGACTTCAGTCAAGCTGGCTGAGCTGGCTTGGATGGCTGGGGTTTCTCTTCCTGTGGTCTCCAGTCTTCCAGGAGCCTAGCCTGACCTCCTTCGTGGGGCAGTTTCTGGCTTCAGTGCCACAAGAGACCAACCAACCACACGCAAGGGCTGTTCAGGCCTCTGCTCACATCTCATTTCCCAAGACTCCCTGTGCCAGATAAAGGAAGTCTCAGAGCCAGCCCGGAATCAAGGGGTGGGGAAATGGACTTAACCTGCGATAGGAGGAGTGGCAAAGTCCTATTGCAAAGCGACATGGGATTCAGAGTGGGAGAGTAGCTATTTTGCAATTTAACACATCGGCAGAGAACTTGGGAAAAGCTCTGGCTGCTGTAATTCTGTTTCCCTCTTATGTTTTTTTCCTATCAATCCTTAGGCCTCAGACCAAAGTTGAAAGCTAGTGATTTTCACGAAGGAATTTTTATTCTATAGGATATGACATTTTAGAATTAATCTTGGCTCTTCCTGCCATATCACACAGGCACCTTCTTATTTTTATTTTTTCTAAGTATGTCTTATTATTTTGCCTGAAATTGAGTTAATTATTTATTAAGAAATTAAATGTCCATTTAAAAAAATTTTTTAAAAAATGTTATTCCCTCCTGATGCTTTCAAATACTTTGTCTCCCTTTGTTTTGGGGTATTTGTGATACATCAATGTCGTTTATAAAATGTGTTTTATTTTCATATACTATGGTCTCCCTTTCATTTCTTTTTTTTTTAAACAAAGACAGGTTATGAAAACAGCCCTATGGTGGTCTATACGTTTCTCTAGACATTTTCTCTGAGCTCAGTACGTTATTGTTTATCATTTTTCTTTGTTTGTAGCCAGATCTGAGGCCATGCGGCAGTTCTCCCAAACAAATCAATTTGAATTAATTTGCCAAGTAGAGTTAACGAGGCATCGTATGAATGCAAGACATACTAAAAGGGCTGTATTCCCTGAGGTTATTTCTTCCATGGGGAAATTTGATTCTTGCACCACATTGCAGTCGTGGGGATCTGACCTTTGAATCCTGCACTAAGTGATCCATGGCTGCCAACCGGTCCATTCTTTGAAAAGCCTTGGAAATGCCACATAACCAAACAAGTAGGAGTGTAGACAATTCTTTAATGATTATTTTTTGGGGGTTGGTCTTCAAGATCTACACTCACTGATGCTTATCTATGCCGAGTCTTATTTCTAATGAAGTTCTAGGTGGAAGTTTGAGAAACATTAAAATAAGGGAAACATTTCTTACATAATCTTTGAAGTCTCTTCAACCTTAAAATTGTAGACTCCTCTCAAAATATAAACTGTAAGTTCCAATGAACTCTGCTCCCATAAACTGCTTTTTTAATTATAAAACACACACAAAAAAAATATGCCAAAGAAGGACCTCAGAGTTATCTGGATTCCCACGCATCCCACCCCTCGCCCCAACCCCGCGTCTTCATCTGTCACCAACAGGTTCTCTAGCAGGGAGCATTTCCTTTAGACTGTAAAGTCTGGTGCCAACAGAATAGATAGGAACTTGCAGTCCTCCTAAAAGGCGAGGAAATGGTAATCGAGTTCTTTAAAGGAGCTCAAATCTCTGGGTATTAGGTGAATAATTTCCCAGGATGCTTAAGGAATTTAAACTTCAAGCCCCTGTTAATGTTCACTCAGATAATGACGGGAGTCAGTCAGAATAGAAAACTAGTTCGGAAAATTTTCCTAAATTTTATGTTGTGTAAAAGGATGGACTTCTTAAACTTGGGACTGATATATAAAAATTCTCAAGTATTTCATTTGACAGATAAGTTGGTATACATTTAATCACCTGACACTAATACAAAATAATATTTAACATAAGCTGTAATTGAAAAATAAAATTTAAAAAATAAAATTTAACAAAGATTCTGATGATGCTAAAGACTAACATGGGCTCATCAATATGTATTACCTAGTCTAAATTCCTTTAGATAGCATTAGCACAAATTAGAATGTTATAAATATAGTGTCTCTATTTTCCTGAAACAGTGCAACGTAAGGAGAGCCATGAGCATCATAGGGAGGCCTGCCTCTGGCTGAAATGAAACACTCAGATGAAACTCTGTAGTCACTCTGTATCTATCGCTGTGTGACAAGTAACCCCAAACCTTAGTGGCTTAAAGCCACAAACATGTGTCATCTCAGTTTCTGTAGGTCAGGACTTGGTAAAAGCTTAGTTGAATGGTTCTGTATCAAGGTGTCTGATGAGTTGAAGTCACAATATCAACTTGGGATTTCATCGTCTCAGGTTCATCTAGGCCTGGGGGATCTGGGGGCCTCCGTTCCTTGGCTTCTTAAGTGTCCTTATAATATAACACTAGCTTCCCAGAGTAAATTGATGAGAGAGAGAGAGAGAATAGGAGAGAGGGGAGAAGAAGAGAGGAAGTCACAGCACCTTTTTAAATCTAGTCTCTAAAGTCACACACTGTCCCTTTCACCATATCTAGTTCTTTAGAATTAAGTCATTAAGCGCAGCCCACATTCAAGGTTGGAGAATCACACTTACAGAGAGGAATTTCAAAGAATAGTTAATGTTTTAAAGCCACCACATAATCCTCCAATTCTGTAAATTTTTCAGTCTGGAATGAAGGCACAAAAGATGTGCTTATCCAATTTTCAGATGACACAAAGCTAAGAAAGATATTTTCTACGAGAAACAAAAGACCTAGAGTTAAACATTTTCTTATCAGGTTGGAATGCTGTTATGAAACAACAAAGAGTAAATTTAATAAGATGTAATTAAAGGCCTGCCTTGAAGCCCATAAAGTGTATTGCATGAATGCAACATGGCCCAAACTTTCTGGGGAAAAATTTAATTGAAAACTATCTTGAGTGTTAGTTGGAAACAAGCTTGATATGTAACTATGTGACTATGCTGTGATACGGTTATTTGTACAACTGTTACAAACCAGTGTATTACCAGGTCACGGGTGGGTGGGACATGGTACAGGGGTGGTTGTTTTTAGATCCCTTGGCAATAGTACATTCATTTGTAGGCATGAGGTTCAGGGTTGATCTAAAAGACCTATAATTTATAAACACCAGAGATTCCATAACAGCTAAACAGAAAGAGCACTATAGCAAGTTTGTTGTGGCATCGGGGATGTTGATATTGCTGTGACTTTCCTACGTGGGGAGAAAGTGATCCTATTTTTGCCCATTGTAATTACCCTCCCAAACCTCCTGCCTCTCCTCTGAGCTGTACAGGGGCACTTCACATATAGGTTTGGATGAACAAAAATTTTTCAACCAATATTTTAGTATTCTGGCTTTAAAAATGTTGAATTTGGCCCGGCCGGGCGTGGCTCAGAGGTTGAGCGTTGATCTAGGATCCAGGCGATTGGGGTTCAATTCCCGGTCAGGGCACATGCCTGGGTTGCGGGCTCGATCAATGACTCTCTCATCATTGATGTTTCTCTCTCTCTATCTCTCTCCCCCTCTCCTTTCCTCTCTCTGAAATCAATAAAGATATATTAAAAAAATAATAAAAATGTTGAGTTTGACATGCTCTGCATGAGAAGAAAGAGAGGAAAAGGCAATGAGGAGTGTGGGGAGCAAGGTGACTAGAGAGAAATGGAAGAGACCAACAAGACTAAAGAGAAACGGGGTCACACAGAAGATGGATGTGTAGGAATGCGTGGGCCCCAGGGACGCGTGAGCCCCAAATAACACCGGGGCTTTTGCAACAAGGAGGAAATGAGCCATGAGCAGGGCGCTGCGGGAATCTTGAAGGGATCATATGTCAAATGACTGAAACCTTAACATTAAGGCTCTCCGTTGAAAAGGAGATTTGACCCTAAAAATATTGTGGTGAAGTAATTCTTGCTAAGTTTGCTTTCTTTTTAAGGTTAATCCTTCTGAATCAGGCATTGTTATAACAACAGTAGTAATAAATCATATAGTGAATACTTATTTTGTGCCAAACACTGTGCAAACTGCTTTGTGTACATTTTCTTCTCAGTTCAATCTTGCAGCCTGATGTTGCAGGTATTATTATAACCCTCATTTTATATATATGAAGAAGCTAAAGCCAAGGCAGTTATGCGTAAAGTGTTCACCAGAAAGGAAAGAGCCGAAATCCAGACAGTGAAAGTGAGTAGGCCAGCTTCAGGGCAGATTTCGGAATAATTACAGAAGGAAAACAGTGACATCAGTTGAGGAAGGAAAGCAAATTCTGTAGTCAGTTTATGTTTTGTTAATTTATAGCATGCCATTTTTTAAAGTGGCTCTTAATAGATGCTAGATAGACATATCATACTGAAGAAAGTTTCATTAGGTGTTACTTAGAAATATTATCTTAAGCTATGAAAGCAAATTAAGATACTGCAGTCACCTGGACCTTGGTTTTTAAATCCCTGGAGGCATGAAAGTATCCTTGATGCATCAGATAAGTGAGGAGAAACTTTAGGAGCAATGAGCTTTAGGCAAGGAGTTGAGAACGGCTTCAAAATAGAGGGAAAGGGCAGGGCTTGGTGACAGATGTTCTAACTGTTGCATCAGGGCTCGTGGTCTTTACTGTATTAACACTGCAACGGATGTGGCACTTTGATTTAGATTTGGGACAGGAAAGAGAAGTTTAGTGTGAACATGTTTGCACAGAAACTCACCTCAGATCCTGAGGATTAAAATAAATCAATGACTCCCCCCCATTCCTAGCCTCTTGCTACTCCTTAAGCTAAATCCTTGCCTGGATTATGACATTTACTTTGTATAAAATCTGGCAATATAGGCATTGTTATCGTCATCTGTTTTTTTGAACAGATGAAGAAACTGAGGCATCTGGATTAAGTAAATCGCCTGAGTTCGCAGAACTGGTAAATGTCTAAGATAAGATCGCACCCCAAGTCTGTCCGACTTCACGGCCAGTGCTCTTTTCACTGATGTTTGAGCCAACTTTGCTTGGTGGGTTGATACTATGACCTCGATATCGGAAGGACATGATGACACTATGTCTGTCCGTGTGTGTTTTCTATTTCTGAACATGCCCAGAAGACACGAGGCAGCGGGCCTCATCAGCCAAGCCTGGCTGTGCCTGGAGATCCACACTGCTCTCCAGGGCAAACGTCTCATCACTTCGGAGAGGTGCTTCTCCCTGGCTCCTGGGACTACTTAATTGAGCCTGGAGAAGCTCCCTCACTTAATAATGCCCTTGTACTCTGGGCCTATTCATTTACTTTCCCCAGCCGATCAGTTTTCTGCTCCAAGAGATTAATTTCTGTACCTTGGCATAGTAAAGGATCAAAGCTCACAACATATAAATAGTTTTTTTTGTTGTTTTTTTTTTTCCCTTCTTGAGCCCCAAAGGTGTGTTGTGAGGATTAATGAAATGATGCTTATAATTGCATTTTGAGCTCCTTGGTCTAAAGGCGCTTTGTAAATATAAGATATGAGCTTTTTGTGGATGTCCATCCATCACTTACAAGTGGCCAAACTTTCCAGATGCCCTTTGGGTAGCAGAATTCCCCCCTTTCTGACTTTAAGAGGGTTTGTCTGGGTCAATGCCAGGAACAAGCCCAGAGCCGAGCTCAGAGAATTTCCCCAGTACCTTTCCTTTAGTGTCTATATTTGCTTTGAAACTCACAAAGTGTTCTTTGGGGAGAGAGACATTGTAAGAACCTCTGAAAATCCCTACTACTTAAGCCTGCCCACATTGATTTTCTTTTGCCTCTGGATCCAATAAATAATATTTATTCTTGGACTGTTCATTAGACTCATACTCTCATTTTTTAGTGTCAACAAAACAATACAGAAAACTTCTTTTATTCCAGGACCCAAACCAAAATGCAGAAATACCTCTGGCATTCATTTTGCACAGGCGAATGTTGTGACTGTATTTCTTTTAGCGTGTCCACGCGCCTGACAATATTTCAGATGGTATTAATGGTCTACCTGCAAGAAAGCATTTTCTGCCAGCCTGGTGCAAATTGCCAGGACCTTTAAGACACTCTTCCTCAACCTAGCAGTCGTGCATCATCATTACCTGTGGCTGGACCAAGAATTCACATTTGTCAATGCCTGGATTGCTCTTTTACATGTTTCAGAAATGGGATTAGCTGAGTATATTTTGGAAGACAGAAATATAAAAAGCAACACTTACGAGGTTTAGGACACATTTAGGATGTTTCATTTTCTGCGATCAGTTGATCTTTGGGTGGCCACCTTTGTGGGGCCACATGGAATATGGTGATCTTTTCTTTTGAATGGGGGCCTGGTAAAGTTCTGAAAGCACATGGAACCAATGTGCCTTCTTTATACCATTAGCAAAGGGTCGAATCATATTACTGATAATAGTTTAAATAAATGGAATGTTTTTTGCGCCCCCTGCTTTGCATATGCCCTATCTCTCATCCTGGACCAAGTCCTATGGTGAATTGGAAACTGGGGAGACTGAAGCTCTGTGACGTACACGAGGTCACACACCTAGTCAACGATAAAGTTAGAACTCAAAGCCAAATTTGTCTCCAAAGCCCATAATCTTAGCTTCTATGCTGTATTGATTATGGTTTTAAATAATCAATATAATGTCTAATGAATAGAATCTATGTTTGCACAGATAGAGTGGAAAATTGGTGTTGGAAAAGTTATTTTCTGTGCCATACAAGAGTTTTCTCTGAGCCCTGGCTGGGTAGCCCCGTTGGTTAGAGCGCTGTCCCAATAGGCCAAGACTGAGGGTTTAGGCCCTGGTCAGGGCACAAACAAGAATCAAGAATCAGCCAATGAATGCCTAAGTAAGTGGAACCAGAAATCGATGTTTCTCTCTCTCCTCTCTCATTTCCCCTCTGTCAAAATCCATAATTTTTTTTTTTTTTGAAGAAAAAAATGAGTATTCCCTCTTTCAGTTCTTTAATCACAAGAATTTTACTTCTTTGGGGCTGCCAACAAATTTCAAATTTTGTTTTGGAACCATAAGGAGAGACTGATGTGTTAAGATCTGTTCAAGGATCAACTTGATTTTTCTCTGTTCTCTTTTTCTTTTATCCCAAGTGGGTCCACCCAAGTATAGAAAACAGGAACTATTTCTGCGTAACTATGGGAGGAACGTGTATGAACCAGTTGGGCCTTAATAATCACAACTCAGAGTAGCCTGCTCCTCACAATTTTATAATTCAGCAGTGCATGTTGTGTGTGTCTCCAGGAGTTGAAATACTTGATAATAGAATCAGTATTACAAATGCAAGAAACCGTAGGAGGCCAATGGTATAAAAATACCAATATCTGATCAAAAATGAGTGGGGGGTATACACACACATTTATTTTAAGTAGAACAAGATGAGACTAATATATTTTTCTCAAACTCACTTCCATACAGGTGAATGTCAGATCCACATAAGTAATTTAAGAACTATCTATTTGAAGATCTCTTTGTGCAACTTAAAGTTTCTCAGTGCGGCTGAGAACTGAACTCATTACATTGTTTTGTCTAATTAGGAATGCACACTTGCCTGTTCTTAATGACATTATGACACTACTGCTCACAAGGCCATCCTTTCTTGAGGATAGCGTCACTTTCTGTTGAAGAATTTATTTCACTCTTTGTTTAAATTTTCATACCAGTTGCTATATGAAATGTACAACTGAATGTTATTAAGGATTTCATATGAGTGTATGTGGATTTGGCGAGGCTCGCTCAGCTTTCAGAGTAGTCCCTGTGTACAGATTCTTATATTTAGAAGGTCGTTTGCTCTTCAATCAGTCTAGCAAATGGGGTTCGGGGCAAATGAAGTCATCCTTATGCACATGTTTCTAAAAACAGTTCTCTCTAATGTTTGAGATAAATTAAAATAAAAACCAACAAGAACATGAAAAGAGACTAAGAACAATGTTAATGTGGCAATTTAAACCAATTTGGTTTCCCAAATGGCCTTCCATCTTTCACAGCTTTTAACAGCATGCAAGATCGCTATCCTTAACAACAGAGACTATCAATCTGGTGTGGAAAACTTAAAACTTGTTTCTAAATGTCTTTAAAGCTGAGGTGGAGAAGAAAGACTCTCTCTCTTTCACTTCTTGAAGGGGGTAATGTTGAACTGTGGCTATGCCGTCCTCCCAATGTTTGGGTTGGCCAACATAGTTTCCCCTTTTTCTAACCTATACCATGTCCCAAAATCATTTCCTATGGAGCTTTATGCTCAAAAGAGAGTGGGTGGAGAGGAGGTGATGCTTAGGAAGACCAAGAGCTCTATGTATTTGGGAGGGAGTAAATCAATGCAGCTTCTTAATTAATTATTTTAGTGCATGTAGAACTCTGATAATTTGGAACTTTGGTCACTTAGGATTTTACCCTGCATGTTACTAAGAATATTGAGCTTTATATTTGCCATTGACTTCACTTACCTATTGAACAGTAAGTAGAATGAAGGTCATGAATATATTTAATGTTGTAGCCAACAGTGACAGTTACAGGAAACCCAAAGTAATGGAATATACTCAAGGTGAATCTGGCTGAACCCATTTGCCATTGCTCAGTATACTGACATCATGACTAAAGTTTGAGAGGGGTCAGAGCTTATGAAGATGGATGACACCCCTCTGGATATCTGTTTGCTCTAGGGTAGGATTAAGAGTTATAGATACATATTCTTTTCAAAAAAGTGCCACTTTTCTATGAAGACATGAGAGAATTTACCCAAGTTTATTTTAGATTGATGGACTGTGAGTACCCAGACCAACCGGAAGGACCTTTGTAATGAGCTGGCTCTAATCAGTAGCTGTATTAACCAATACGGCTAACTCTTTTCACCATGGGCTTATCGAAGCACCACAAAACTATATTGACTTTCTATTTTTTATCTACCCTTCCTTTTAAAAAAAAAAAAAAAATACTTTGAGGAAAATTTTATATTATACAAGCTAATCCAATATTGTTGACCATTCACTCCATCCATTGTGCTTTATCCTTTGATGTCTGTATATTATGCTTTATGCCAGACAGTTAGGGTCCCACAACGTAGGCTAGAAACAAATTCATAGTTGCCTCTTTTCTGAGTTGTTTTATTTCTGGGTAGTGAGAATAGTGAATGAGCCTCAGGGAATAATTTATTCAGAGGGGAAATGAATGGGGAACCTTGCAGAAATGTCCAAACACTGACACTCTTTCCCCATCCTGCCCCTCATGGAGGCAGGTGCACGTTTCCTCATGTGGAATCTGCCAGTAATAACTCCTATAGGGAGGTACCCTGAGGCCGAAATGCCATGGCAAGCCTCTATGCACTTGCCTGATGATATACTTAATTCTAATATTCTTACTGGCTTTAAGCCATTTTTTTGGCATAGTAAATGGTTTCCAAGCCACCTGTTTTGAGATTTTTCATTTCATTTTTTAATGTTGGTAATTTAGAATGGGATTCCCTAAGTCCTAATATTGGGCTGTGAGTCCAACGTAATGAATTAGAACTCACCAGCTTCTGCTGATGACTGTGAGTTTGGTTTATGAGAGAGAACAGTTCCCAAAGCACAGTTTCATTATTTGGTGATTTAGAGCATATTCATGAGGGGTGTGTTTCCACAGCGACACTCTCCAATTCTTAAGTATAGAAACCATCCAGGGGTGGTAACAGTGACAAAAGGAAGGGGACACACCAGCAGTGAGACGCATTGTGATTGTGGTTGGAAAGTAACGAGATATTTCATGCTTGGGAGAAGTGCCCCTATGGGCTTTATGAATGGATGCTGGTTCCAGAAGGACTTCTCACAGGGAGATAGGAGAGAAAGAGAAAGTAAAAAGTAAACATATAAAGCACCTATTAGTAGTAATAAAGTGTAGGCCCTCGAAAGTCTGTAGCGGCTGTGTCAGTGTATTTGTAGCTGCTTTTGTTTACAGGCACATACAGGCATGGACAATGGGGCAGAGGCACTAAGAGCCGCCTGTGAGGCTCTAGCTCTCTAACGCAGCGATGGGACGCCAGGCCTCCTCTACGGAGCAGGGGCCTCCCTTGGCCATCAGGGCTTCCATGGCCTTCTTTGGCCTCCCTGTGCCAGAAGGTAGAGCGGCTACCGCCGGTTGCGAGTCGGATAAGAGACACAGGCCCCGCTTCTAGGAGGGTGCAGTGGAGTGCGAGCAGAGCATGCATGACGGATGTCCCCTCCCACGTCACAGAGCTCATCTGGCAGGTGAAGTGCTCGTCGTTCAGGGAGGTCCGTCCCCATGCCTCCAGTGGCCCGATTAAGATGTCGATGGGGCGAGATGGAAAGGAGTAAAGGCAAACCCATTTCTATAAGTGGCCAAACCTCCTACGGAGTCCCGTCCCATGCCACGTGTCGCACACGGGCCGGAGCACCGCATAGCTAAGGCCAACCTGACATCAAACCCGTCAGCCCAGGGCAGAGGGCCTTCAGCTCCACCTCTACTAACGATAAATTGATCTCTAGCTCTAAACACTTCATAAAACAAACCAAACAAAATAGGATGTGTTTAATGACTTATTGACTTTTCAGATTGTTCTTTAAGCTGTTTTTTAAACTTTAAAGGCAACACTGATAATGAACGCTTCCAAATGGTAAAACAGAAAATCCCCTTCAAATATAACCGGCCCGTAGAGGAGTGGCTGCAGGAAAAAGGTAACCGTCGTTAAAACTTTCATTTTAAATTCATTTGATTCTAAACCCTCATTTTTAAAGCCTGCAAATAAATGTTCCTTAAATGATAATCGCCTGCTGCATAAATGACTGTTTTAATTTTCATTATAATTTGTGTCAGCTTCCACCTGCCATATGTTGATAAATCATGCTATAATACATTGCCATTAAAATACAGTTAAAGGGACTCACATCTCGTTTGCTATCAGCGTGACAACCACAAACAAAACAATTCCAGGAACCTCTAAAAAAGAAATGTATTATGGCAACTTAACCACTGCATGACGTTATTCGTTAATTTATTTTAAATAGCCTCTTATACCGAAGCTTTCTAAAGACATTTCAAAAGTACTTTGTAAACGTCCATCGTGAGACTGCTTTGGCTTCACTCTCTGGAGCACGGCTAACAAAACAAACAAAAAATCAGAGACAGATTCTTGTAACTTAAACTGCTTAAAACAAATGTTGTAAGGGGAGCAGTGTTCTTTTGAACATTTGTTTATAAACAACGAAAGAAAGAGAAAGCTGAATTTTGCCTTTAGATTCGAACTTAGAGGCAAAATAATTTCATAAGAGGTGACTTGTGTCCGTGTCACTGATGGAAACTAAACAGAAAAGCAGACCTATTTTACACTTTGGTTGTGCAATGCCCTGGTGTATTTGATATTTATGCAACAAAAGTGTAAGTGGTTAGGAAATGAGTTAGAAAGGGAGAGGCTCATAAGAGGCAAAGCAGCAGTTTCTGATTTGCCGAAGGAAACAACCACGTGGCCCATAAAATAGGGCAGCGGTTACACCTGACGCTAGAATTTTCTGTGTGGCTTCTATTTGTTGGGATGGAAACGATTGTCTTTTAATAACGAAAAGTTTCTGTCTTTAAGAAGCTATTTATTCTGTTCTTTCCTGAGCCAGGGTAAGCTTTCCTGGTCTCAAGGTCTTCAGTGAGTTTTAAAAATATATAGAGATTTGATCGAGTTATAGATGAAAAGTAATTGGGTTATTAGTATACAACTTAAAAAGCAAAGGGTGAAAGGATTCAGACCTTTAAACATGGAAAATCCTCACTGAGTCTTAACTGTTTGCCCTGTTTTAATGTATGTGGTCTAATTAAAAAGCAATTAAGAATAACTTTAAAAAGCAAATAATTTTGTCTAGTAATCACCAGCCTATAAAGTCCCTTTAACATTTAAAGACGATGATTGCCTCACTTTTAAAAAGGAAATGAAAATTAGATGCATGTCTGAGTCTCATGTGCCTGAGAGAACTTTTTTGTTTCTTTCAATTTTATGTTAATAATATTTTATTTTCCTTCATTGCCTTTTGAAGTCTGAGTTTAAGAGCATGCCAGGTACTTTCATTTGTATAAACCATTATGAAGTTATTAGTAGGCTTTTAGTTTTCCTTATGACAGCATCGTTATCAGTTGGCTTTCATATGAAAGGATGCTTTTGAACACACTACGAACAGGAGGGGAGGGGCTGGGACAGGTGGGATGGAGGGAGGCATTCTAGTTTCTTAATCAAACATGTACATGTGTTTATATATATGCACATAATATTGAAAAGAATTATTTGCAAACTGGAAGGTTTTATCCCTCTACATTATTTTAACTGAAATTGTGCTTTGTTTTTTTGTTATTAGGGTGAGTAACATCTGTTCGTCCTATCGCTTTACCCCTTCCTCTGTCTAGCTAACTTCTCCTTCTAAAGAAATAGGAAATATATACCCCCAAATCTTATAAAGAGGACGAGTCCAATAGGGTACAGGCAGATGGGTGACCAGGCAGATGGAAGTACTTGGGACGCCGCTTTGGAGTGACCTCTGTCACGGGAAGAGGCCGGGCACAGCGCTCCCAGCCCGGTCCTGGCCCTGTCTGTTACTGACTGCCTTCCCGACCTCCGACAATCCACTTAACCCCTTTCTAGCTCGGGTTTCCCGTCGGAGGAGAGGGTAAATAATACTGCCTATTCCCCAAGGGCGTCCTGAGGGTTAATTAATTAGTCTTTGTGCAACACTGGCTGGAGACGTGCAAAGATTTCACTTAGCCGTAGGTGAACTTGGTGTCCAAATGAGGTAACAGTTCCAACAGGATGGGCACCCAAAACAAAACAAAGCAAAAAGTAACCTGCTGTAAATTCTGTACTGTGTTACCACCAATTTCTTATTATTGATGATAGAACAATTCTCAGATTGGCATATAGATATTAGATATGATCACACACAAGAAGCCATGGTTGATCATAATCAGTGACAATAAGGAGGCTGGCACTGATTTTTGAGAACTCTTGGGCAAACGATAAAACTTTCTGATCGGTCCTCACGTCCTTCAGAGGGAGAGGGTAGTGATGGCTTTGCTTGCTTGTTTACTTACCCCTGCTTAGCTGAGAGAGAGAAATTGTTCAGAGGGAGAGGTGGCAGGAGACTTAGATTATCCCACTGTTACTTTAGTGACAGCCAGCCTTCGGGTTAACCACCTAATTCAAGGCCCAGAGAGCTAGCAAAGGGTATTGAAATAGAATAAAAGCAGCTCTAGCCAGAAATAGACCAGGAAACAGAGAAGCAAACAAACATTAAAATATTTCCCGTGGCACGATGGAAATTGAAACCTAGGCATCTTCTTCCCTGTCCTACCCAACCAGTGTCTTATTCTCAAGAACTGATTAGTCAGATCTTTCTAGAAGGCAGCAATAGCCAGAAGTGGAACAGTGGTTTAATCTTATAGCCCCAGAAACGCCTTTCCCTTCTCCATGCTTGGGTCCATCTTCAACAAACAAAGGCCACTTTAAAGAGTGAACTTTGGCAGCTGGAATAAAAGACATCCATCATTTCTAGCCAATGTGATTCAGCTTTGCATTTCAGCTCTCTCCGACCCTCTTTTTATTTTTAAGCATTGACAGAATAATATTACCAGGAAAACAGATGAGGACCACTATAGGTGTGAAATACCTTTAGGAATATTAGAAATAATACAATGTTCTAACTACAATCAGAGCACTAACTGATCATCGGTACTGGACTATATGCAGAAAAGGAGATGAGGAAACACTATGGCTGGCCGACAGTTGTGCGAATAGAAGCTATAACTTGGTCCTGGGGCTATCTGATTTAAGATACTGAATTTTAGTCCCAGACATCGCCTGTTATTCAGCTTGTTCTCATTTATTAACTTAAGCTGCCCCAAATGCCTATGTGAGGTTGGAGGCATATTATTCTCAGCCTTCCATCATGGCATTTCTTTTCTAGTGAAATTAGTGCTCTCTGAAGAAGCTGTTGTCAAATAAATAAACAGCAGAGATACGAGCTTGAGTGTTACTCTGCTCTGAACTTTTTGCCTTGTACTTTGTGAGAAGTGAGAGGCCAAAGGACAGGCAATGATGCATAAGCGCAGGGCCCTGAAGGAATTGGTGGGAAAATAATGGAAATCTATTAGATCTATTTTGATTGCGGCTTTAGGATCTGAGCAAATCTGTTATCATTAAGGGCAGCAGATTCCATTGCCATGCAGATCCTTTTCACTATAACAAAATTATCTGGCCAGTTCTCCAAAGTGCAGTGTCCCAAGCTTTCCAAGGCATATTACTTGTAAATCATACCTGACTGGCATGCCCTTGGGAATTGCCCAATGCGTGGACTCCTGTATAAAGAGTTCCCTCTGAGCGGGTGTGTTTTCCCTTCTCCGCCTCTTCCATCTTGTCCATTATTACACGTTGAGGAGGTATTCCGCATTATACACCACAAATTCAAGGACAGCTAGTCATCGTGTAGACTTAAAGACCACGTGATAGTAGTAGAGGTTAAGAGCCCAAACCTCACTGTTTGCCTCTACTCATTTAGAGATTGTGGAGTGAAAACCTCAATCTTTCAAAAGCATACTCCCTTTTATTAAGCAGGCGAGAATAGCATCACATTATTTCCTGTCATTTACAGCTAAAATATTTCAGGGGATTACATTAGGAATGAGCGGAGCCTTGTTTGATCACTGACCAAAATGGAGAAGAATTCTAAGAGGATACATTTAATTCCATCAGTAAGATTCCCCCCCTTCTCTATATAGAGAAGCAGAAGGAAATAATCTAGAGAAATAAGGGCACAGATGCCTTAAAATGCTGGAGGTTTTTTTCTGGGAAAGATCTAGTAGTTGGGAGGAAGAGAAACTGAGTTACACTATTCTCAACTCCATTCTGCCATGATTCCATCCTGAGAGATTTCTATCCCCAGAAGCATAAATGGTTCCCTAAATGGGAACGCCAAGTAGGTTGAACTTCTGATATTCTTCAGTCCGTGAACATCTCTCAATATCATTTTCAGGACTTCTATGTATGACTTCTTTTTAATTCCCATCCCCCTTTTAAACAGCAAGTATAGATAGAATATTATGTACTATGAAGATTCCTAGGAAATAAGGTGTTCATTGACTAAACATTCATTTTCATAAGTATGCAACAAATCCAAATCTCTTAATTGGAATTTAATTTCAGTTAATTTAATGTAACTATCAGGCCTAGTTTTTTAACCCAGTGTTCTGAGTGCCTCACAAAGTTTTTATTTGCCATATATAATTATTTTTAGTTGTTACATTACTTTGTAGGTAACACATCAGTGCAATGGGCATTTATGATTTATTACCATCATCGCCTGATCTAGAGGTTTCTTTCTGTGGTCCACAACTACTTACCCGAGAAGACTAAAAAACTACTCATTACTGCACCAAGGTTCTCCTTCCTCACAATAGAGAAACAGAGGCTCGATTATTCAAATTATCTAGCACGGTTAGCTAGACAGTGGAAGAGATAAACATAGTGAAATGTTACTTGCCAATATCTGCATTGAATTTTTATTACCTAATTTTCTCCCCTTTAATTACCCAAGGAAGCCTGGTTTTACAGGCCTGGCTCGTTCAGACCAGGCAAGGCAAAGCGAGGAAATGCATGGGGGTAATGATGTTTCCTCCACCCAACCCACTAGGCCGGCAGTTAACCATCTTCAACACCCAGGCGCAAATAGCCATTGGTGGAAAGGACAAAGGACGCCTCTTCCAAGGCCAGCTCTCTGGGCTCTATTATGATGGTTTGAAAGTACTGAACATGGCGGCTGAGAACAACCCCAATATTAAAATCAATGGAAGTGTCCGGCTGGTGGGAGAAGTCCCATCAATCTTGGGAACAACCCAGACGACCGCCATGCCACCAGAGATGTCTACTACTGTCATGGAAACCACCACGACAATGGCTACTACCACAACCCGCAAGAACCGCTCGACCGCCAGCATTCAGGTAAGGCTTTCCCCAGCTATTCACTGGGTTTGCTTTTCTGTCTTTGAGCCGTTGCTCTTATGGTCAGTGTTGCCGTGTAGCGAGAGCGTGTGAATTGCTATGTTTGTGGGAAGGATGCCTACAGATGCTCACGGCAATAAGACCTGGGAGTGGAGAAAGG
This sequence comes from Miniopterus natalensis, assembly GCF_054644295.1. Lineage (NCBI taxonomy): Eukaryota > Metazoa > Chordata > Mammalia > Chiroptera > Miniopteridae > Miniopterus > Miniopterus natalensis. Next base: position 16,935,459 of record NC_142081.1, on the reverse strand, counting down.
CACAGTCATTGCTAAAGAAGTTGCAAAGTCTTGTGTGCACTCATGGGTTATTACTCCTATCCTATTTCTGACTGAAATGGTAAAGCTATTATTCAAAATGAGCAATGGACAGCACTTTCGGTATGAAATACTCCCTCTTCTTATTTTATGACCTTTCTTTTCAATAGCAAAACGAGAAAAGGGGAAAAGGAAAATTTGTTATTATAGGAAAGACTACATCCTAGCGCAGTTCTGTTCACATCCTCCCGATGGCTTTACTGGAACATGAATTGTTCATTTTTGAAGGCAATGGGTAGCATTAAATCAAAGGCAACTGAAGCTAGGGATTCAAGTTATCCTTATGAAATGCGGTCTTTGAATTTAATATTCAGTGTTGATTAATTACACGTTTTTTTTGTCCGTTTTGTTTCTTTTATATTTTATCAATATCCTAATCACATTAGAAAATTTGAAGGTCTGAGTTTAGCTATGTAGGTAGTCCTTATTTTGTGGTAATGTTTTGTTGTTTTCCACTTAAAAGTAATTATGCTCAATCTAAAATTTAATGCTTTGCTGACTCCCTTGGCATTTCATAAATCTAGTTAGTAGGGGGTAGAAGGTTAATCGAGTTCTTCGCCGTAAGTGCTCTGGCATAAAATAAGACATTCCAACTGCTTGTGGGGAAATTACCCCTAGCCTAGTTAGTGTTTGTAGAAAATTCAGCAGAAACCAGTACTTTCCTTTCTGTTTCTTAGTTTTAAGACATTATCCAGGAGCTCAATTGAGTCTTTGATCAGCGGGCATTGTAAAGTGAAAGTCAATAATCAATAAACCCCTTTCTGTTCTCATTCTTCTGAATTAAGCTTGTGTGTGTCAGGTAGAGGTAAGCGTGTTGCCTTCCTTTTTCTTTTCTTTTTCTTCTTCTTTTTCTTCTTCTTTTTCTTTTTCTTTTTCTTTTTCTTTTTCTTTTTCTTTTTCTTTTTCTTTTTCTTTTTCTTTTTCTTTTTCTTTTTCTTTTTCTTTTTCTTTTTCTTTTGGCAAAAGTATCCAGGCAGCTCTTCCATGACTCCACAGGCATGACCTGAAGCCCTAAGCGCTGATGATACCATCAGGCCAATTTTATGTGCCTCACAGAGGCTGCAAGATCCTGGTCAGCAGGGCGGCGTCCCGGCCCCACGTGCTGCTTCATGCGCACCTACACGCACGCCCCAAAAGCTGGCTTTGTCTCTGATATTAAAGCAATAACTCCTGACACGTCACTTTGCTCCCTGAAAAGAAGATAAAAGGCAATATATATTTCTATTACGACTCTCTGCAGCTCAAGAGCAGATCTGTTGATTGTTGGGGAGAACACAGCCCTGCGTGCACAGGCCTTGGCAGGCTTGTTTTGTTTCTGTCAGAACGCATTCCGCTAACTCCGTGGGAAGCAGAGGAGCAAATGGCTTTTTCTTCTTAGCCAAGGCTGGTCTCGTGAGTCTTTTTCAAGGCCCAATTTTCACTGACCCCAGGAGGACTTAACGTTACACGGGATTCAGGGACCGAGCCAGGGTAATGATTGGTCTTCGGCTTTCCCTCTTGCAGCAAGTACAGAAATGGGAGTAGACTAGGTGAGCCTTTTCACACAGGGACAGAGCCAGGGCTTCTGGAGAGTGTAGGGTACAAAGCACAGGAGTCTCACCAGGGATTATGACCTTAAACATCGCAGAACCTGTTCTCGTTTTGGTGGGTGTGGACAGCTGGAGGATGCCCTGCCACAACCTCCTGTCTGGTGTGTGTTTCTTTGCCTTTGAGTCCAGTAATAACTGGATTACATCTACATGTTTTTCCCTTTCGCTTCGACCAAGGCTATAAAAATGAGTTATAAATCTGTTGACGCTCTTTGTTTTTAAGGGTGTGTAAATACATACTCTTGGAGGAAATCCAACAGACTAGCAGAATTGGATTAGACTGAGATGAGGTATATAAAAGCCCCATGTTCTTTGGAAAGACCAGCTAGAGGAAATAACTTTATGCCAAAGGTTTTGGACATTTTTATTCTTGCCAACAAGCCATAAGAACTCTGTCCTGAGCTCTGTAAAAACTCATAGCCTGCCTTGTCTGCAAGCCTTTTCTGATCTCAAGTACATTCTATAGACCACATCAAGCCTATGTTTGGACTAGGGGCCCTTGGGTTATATCCATGGTTTAGGACAATTCCCAGACTCTAAAGGCTTTGGGCGCAGAAGGTCAGTCTCAGAAGCTCTGATATGTCCTGTGTAATCCAGCTCATCTTCTTGGATAAAGTGGACTCATAAAGGTTTGATCTCTGGGAACTATTTCAGAAAGGAGGAAAAGAATTGGGGACGCCTGGATTTTATGTTCATCAGGCTGGTCACCCACTTTTCCAAACCTGTTCTGCCCTCCTTTGCTTTGATAACATTAATAGAGCAGGACTGTCCTAAACTGAAGCTCTTCCAGAGGGAATAGAATAAAGGTGTGAATCTGAAAGTATAAAAACCTGGTTGGTGAAAAGTCCACTGGTTCCTTCTGAAAGCATAAGCTAAGAAACATCATTTGAGCAGTTTGTTTCTCATAGGCCTTGGGTAGTGTTGATTTCCAATAAAAAGAAAGCTGAAAGTGCTTTCAGTGCTGCTTTTAACTGTGTGAATGTGAACAAAATTTTTTGAGCTGATATGGCCCTGGGGTGAGTGCTGAAACCCCTGGGAGTAACTGGTGTTTTGATCTTTCTGATAATCTCGTTTGTTACAGACTTGCTTGTGAATTTCATGGGCTCTGTTGAATTACTAACAGCTATGGTCCCCAAGCATCAGGTTTTCACCCTATATTAAGTATGTCTCCAGGTGCTCCCTGAATAAATAATAATAATAATAATAATGTTGAGAAAGCAGGCGACTAGGTGATAATTCTCAAGTAAGGGTCTGGCACTTAAAAGATGCTCAGTAAGTATTTATTGAATAAATGCAAAAACAAGGTAAGCTTTATTATGTACATGCCTTATAGTCATCTAACAACTAGAAATGGCATGGCTTGTGGATCGTTTTCCCTCCAGAATGATCAGTGTGCTTTGGACAATTTTATTTTTTTCCACTGGTAAGGCTATAGCACAGTGACTAGATGGATATGCTTAGAGTCAGACTTGCCTGGGTTTAAAACCTATTTTTTCTTCATATTAGCTAAGTGACCTTGGGCAAGTCACATATGTTCTACTTAACTATTGCTGTGAAATCAACTTTCCCATGAAACTTAATGGCTTAACAAGATAACTACATCATTGGATCTCACAACTGTGTGGGTGGGTCGGAAATGTGGGCAAGACTCAGCAAGGCAATTCTTCTGCTTCATATGGAGTCAACTGGAGTTACTCAGTGTCTGCTCTGCCCTGGAGGGTCTGACAACACTCCCATGCCTTGTGCCTTGGTGAGTGAACTGGAAACGCTGAGTGCAGCTGGGTCCATTTCCCCTCCGTGGAGTCTCCATGACTCTCTATGTGGTCTCTAGGGCAGAGTAGTAGAACTTCTTTCGTGGAGGCTCAGGGCTCCCAGAGAGAGTTTTCTAAGGGTCAAGAAGTAGAGACTGCCAGTTTCTTACAGCCTGAGCCTAGAAACTGGCAGTGTCATGTCCACCATTTCTATTGATCAAGCAGTCACAGATATTTCTCAGTTTCAGGGAAGGAGGCATGAGCCTTTCTTACAGCCTGAGCCTGGAAACTGGCACAGTGTCATGTCCACCATTTCTATTGATCAAGCAGTCACAGATATTTCTCAGTTTCAGGGAAGGAGGCATGAGCCTCACTTCTTAATGGGAGAAGTAGCAAGAATTTGCCTCCATCGCATTGTAAAATTGGGGGAGTGGGGTCTGGGAAAAAGCACTACTAGTGCTTAGAGCCCATGATGGTTGTGAGGATAACAGTTAATGTAAGTAAAATGCTCAAAACAAGTACATCGTGAACTGTAAGACTAAATGTATTTTAACCTTATCGTAATATTCTATCCCAACATTTGGTATATAAGTCAATACCCTCTCAAGCAAGAGCCTCCCTCAGAAAATGGGGTCATCTCTGTTGATTTCTGTGCCTCTAGTTCAGGGGGATAGGGATTTGAGGGACCGTGAGAGTGGAATTTGAGGCTGAAATTAGTACTAGCAAATAAAAGTCTCTAAGGTCTCAAGTCTCTGACACCCTACTGCCCGCCTTTAATTTTTCTCTTCCAGTTTTAAACCAACCTGGATTTCTATGGGTCTTGGAGATTATGTTCTGCTATGAAATATGTCTACCGCACATATTTTCAGGGTTACAAAGCAGAGGAGTGCAGGATCCTTGTCATCATGGAGTTTACAGTCTAAAGAGGGTCAGAGAGCTTGACATGATCTATCAGTGCGAGGCAGTGACCTACACACGGTGATGTGTTTGGAGTGAGGGGTAGTGTATGCGGTGGCTTGGCTGGATCTCACGGCTGAGGTAGGTTTGGAGCTGGGCCTTGTATTGAGTGCCATGGGATATGTGGTAAGAGCAACAAATCCCAGCTTGGTTTAATGTCAGAAGGTAAATCGTCAAAGTCAGAGGTGATAATTCCTGGGGGAGGTAACCAAGTGCACCTAGAACAGAGAGCGCAGAGAGGGGATTTGTGAAAGACGACAGACCCAGACTCTCGGTGTTGGCCTAAGCCTTCCCCACTCCCCAAAAGGGAGAGAGAACTGGGTTGGGCTCCCCGTGGGTCATACCACCGGCGATGCCCAACAATTGTGCGGATATTTCCACTATATTACAGCTGACCCCAATGTCAGTAGGTTACTGCCACGGCACGGATAGGTCAGCTTCTAAAGCAGAAAAGTTCGACTCAGTCTACACCAGGTTCCTTTGTGCTCACTCAATATAGAAGCCACAGCGAGAAGCAGGAGTCTTCTAGTGGTAACTTTCAGCCCCCAAGAGCAGAATGTTCCTGTGACAGAGAAAAGGGCCACAAGGAAGACAGTTCCAAGAATAACGTGTCTTCTCTTACCTAAGGCCTCCAGACTGAGCTGTTGTCAGCAAAGGAAGGACTCGGCCTATTCTGTGCAAATCACGATTTGCATCATTTACAAGCTAGTAGCAGGATACTGATCATGACCCATTTTTTGTGTGCTTGGTGTTGGTAAAGTCACGTTGACCTTGGCCAGTGCCGCCCGGCACCAGAAAATTACCAGAAAATCACAATGCTCAGCCTGGATTGGAGCTATCCTAATAAACAGTAGGAAGAAAAGACTTGAGAACTTTGTGAGATATAATTCTTATCTCAAATTCACAAATTTGGTCATCGAATGGGAACTGCTTAAAAAAAACTTCCAGAAGGAAGCCAAAATTTTTCAGGCATTGTAACACTACCTATATGGAAAGTCTTCTGGTTTGCTTTCAGTTTGGGGCTGGGGATAGTAAGAAGCACACGTGAGCCTTGAAGTGCTGATTGCAAAACAAAACAGCGTGAAATCGTGTGATTAGAAAGTTGATCTCTCACACTGCATGCTCCAGGTAGAGCGCCAGTATGTCGAAGGGAAGGGAGTGTACTTTAGAGTCAGAATTTCAGCCTCGGACTTAGCTGTGTTCTTCCAGTCACTCCGCTGTGTATCTCTGGGTAGATTGCTTAGCCTCTCTAAGCCTTCGTTTCATTATCTGTAAAATGGGCGTAAGAGTACCTTTCCCGTAGGATTGTTGTGAGAAAGAAGTATGACCATGTGTGGGCTTTCCCATAAGTTTTCACTAAATGCTAGAGACATTAGGAAACCACATCAACCCAAGAGACTCTTCCAGAACTCACAGAACCTCCTGGAGCTTAGCTTTCCTGTATGTTTGGATAAGCACAAGAAGAATTTTGTCTACATCCACACAAACCCCCAGTTACCCAGGAACATCCTCTAAGGGTCCCAGGTTGAACCAGAGCCCTGAACTCATCAATTAGTAGAGATTTCTATGGGAGATTCTTTCATTTTCTGGAGTGGAAATGGACTTTGCTGAACAGTTATTACACACAAGGTGAAGCATGTGAAACTGCCATTTTTGTAGAACAGAATGGTCAAATTTCAGCAATTTCATGATTCAACAAAATATATGACACTCCCATTTTACAGCATGTTGCCATCAATAGCATTTTGAGACTGGCTAAAACACTGAATTTTCCCCAGGTTCTTTGAATAATTAGCTGTCTTGGATTGGAATATAAGATAAATCTGTTAGCCCAAATGCCAAGCTCTAACAGGCAAAAGATCTAGTTGTATCAGGAACAGTTCTACTTACCCAAGAATTATCCCCTCTGGGCGCCTCCATCGTCTCCCAGATGTCACCAGTTTCATAGAAATGAGACAAGGAGTCCACACAGTTTTCAATCCCTTTTAACATTAGACAACAGAGCCTCCAGGGGGAGTTTATTTTTAGGATCAGCACTCAACTACTATTGATTAACAGCCTTACATAATGTGAGGCTCCAGGGCTTGTTTCTTTCCTGCCAAGCCTCCTAGCTGGGGAAGACACTGAAGATTCCTCAGAATAATTAGACTTTTGCCGCCAGCCAAGAAATATCTTGTCTTCTCCTTACCCACATGCAGGTACTTCTTTTCCCCTCTCAGAGAATAATTTGGGGAGAAGGAAATTGGACTCTAATTTACTTGTTACCTGGTAAGACCCTCCAGTGACATTTTCTCTCTGGAATTGCCCTGTTATTAAAAAAAAAACAAAAAAACAACTTGATGTGTTTTACCTCCCTCTTAAAGGCTTTCCTATTAACAGTACAAATAAGCCAGGGAGGAGAATGTAGTGTGGTTTCCTCTCATTCCCTCTTTAATACTTTAATTCCAGTGGATGAGGTCAGTATTGTCTACAGGTGAGTTTAGCCACTTAAAAAAAATCCTCGGAGAAGGTCCTCATTGCAGACAGGCTGGAAATCGGCGAGTTGCTAGGAGAAGTTGGAGAGACGCCCTTCTCATTAGGTTATAATACTTTTTGGGTAGAATTTCCACCAGAACTGCTGACCAAGTGTTGGATCTTATTTTGAGCCATCTGAACAGCTGGGAGGAAGTGGGGCCAGCTCTTGGCTACTCACTGTGGAGTTCTGCAGATATTTTTAGAGCTCCCGGTGCTTTTTCCAACCACCTAACAGGCTGCTTGGCCAAGTCTAAGGCCAAAATTTATACCATGTGGTGTATGGATGTCTTCCTTCCGTCTCCGTGCTATTTTCTAGCACACTGCTGTAGGGACACAAGTCGTCTTGAACTCCCTTCAACACAGGACCAGCATGGGGGAGAGGTGAGTAACGTAGGGTTATGCAATTGCAGAGCCCAATCCTGCCTGTATATAGGTGTTAATATTTTGTTTTATCGTAGATATTTTTGGCACTGATTTTTTAAAATTTATCTTTATTGTTTAAAGTATTACAGATATCCACTTGTTGCCCCGCACTGACCCCCTCTCCCCTGTATCCCCCCTCCCCCCAGGCCTTCACAGCACAAATTATGCACATATTCATGTAAGTTCTTCGGTTAATCTCTTCCCACCCTGCCCCCTTCTCTCTGAAATTCATGTTTGTTTCATGCTTCAGTGTCTCTGGATCTGTTCCTTCATCAATTTATTTTGTTAATTAGATTCCACATATGAGTGAGATCCTGTGATTGTCTTTGACTGGCTTATTTTGCTTAAAATTAATTTTTAAATATTGCAAAAAATATTATATATATTGATAACTGAGTTTGGGGCACCCCCTCAAGGTTACTTACACCTTAGGTAAGTGCTTTCTTAGGGCCCAGCCCTGCCTGAACATATCAAGCAGGTCTGTGTCCTTTCACTCGCTACTCGCTCTGCCTGAAGCGGCTTTTTCCAGCTATTTGCAGAGCTCACTCCCTTACTTTACCCAGCTGCTGCCTATATGGCACCTTCCAGAGAGATCCTTCTCCGCTATGCCCTATAAAATAGCTCTCTCTGTCACCTCCTGCTTCGTTGTTTCTCATAGCAGTTACCGGTACCTGATGTTGTATCACATATTTATTGGTTTATTGTGCCTTTTTGCTAGAATGTGAATTCTAGGATGGCAAGATCTTTATTTCAGGCTATAGAGCACAGAAGCACAGAGTAAACCCTCAGTCAATATTGGTCGAAACATATGAAGAGGCGGGCAGCAATCCACCAGACCTTCTCAGGGAGAAAGTACTTAATACAGGAGGGGTCTCGCTTCCAAGCGCCCTGCCCCCCAGAGGCCGGCTCTGTGCTGAGGCTCACCAGTGGGCACTCTCGCAGCAGGGTTTCCTGCTCTTGGGTCCTGGCCTTAAGAATAAGGAGTTCTGGGGATGCCTCCTGGTCTCTGCTGGGCCCGATAGTTCTTGCTGGATTCTGGTCCTTAATTCTCCTTCCTTAGGACTTATTTGTTGTCATTGTGGTAGCAAGGGATGCTCCTAGCATTTTCAGAAATGCAATATCACCAATTTCCCTCTCTAATTTTTTTCTCCTTATTTCTTTCCCAAATTACTTAATTCTTAATTCTCCTAAAACTTACCTTTAAATAAGGCAAGTAAAATTATTTTAATGGCCCACTGCTTCTATTCTTTGGTATGGATAGGAAATTATCTTGAGACTCATTTACTTGATTGTATGTGCCTGGGTAGGTTGGCGGGAGCCTCCTATCTGCTTCTAGTTACCTTTTTTGTTCTCTCATGGCCAAGCATGTCGTGTGAACTCATTTAGTCCTGGTCACAACCCTGTGATTAGGCTGGCTCCATAGTTACCTATCTTCTTCATGATCTTTTGGAAGAACATTGATGGAAGATACTATGAGAAACCACTAGACTGAGGGCAGGAATAATCTGTGTAGCTCACCTGACATTCAGGGCCTGGAACTGTGCCTACCACAAAGCGGGGCTCAACACATGCTTGTTGAAGAAAAGAAAGTGCATTAATTCAATGAGTGCTTCTCTGCAGAGGGGGCTATAATACTCATGTTCAAGCTAGACAAAGACAGCTATTTGCAAGCAGCCTGGTGTGAAGGAAAGGAGTGCAGTGAAGGAGGCATTGGGAGGCTCCGCTCATGGATCAAGAAGTGGTTAAAACCGTGACTCCAGCCCAGCCAGGCGTGGCTCAGTGGTTGAGCGTCGACCTAGGATCCAGGCGATCAGGGTTCGTTTCCCGGTCAGGGCACATGCCCGGGTTGCGGGCTGCAGCCGATCAATGACTCTCTCATCATTGATGTTTCTAGCTCTCTCTCTCCCTCTCCTTTCCTCTCTCTGAAATCAATAAAGATATATTTAAAAAAACAAAAACAAAACAAAAACACACCATGACTCCAGGTAGACCTTCACTTACCAGCTGGGCGATTTTGGCCAAATTGCTTTTTGGAGTTCAGTTCCATCATGTGAAATATGGAGATTAAAACATCAACTTCATGGATGGATAGGTTAAGATAATGTAAGTCAAGGGCTTTAAATTGATGTGACCTAATAAGATGTTATTGTTGTTGTTATATTGTTTTCAGTTACATTCTAATCCAGGTCACATTGGCATCTGAATTTTATTTTTTATTTACTTACTAATTAGTCATTTGACCTCTTCCATGGCAATTAGCTTCCAAACTTTCCTCATCTAACCAGCATTCCAGTAGATTTATATTATCCCAAATATCTTAATTTTTTTCAACAGTATCTAACAAGGTGTTTTTCACATATAGGGACAGTTGAATGGATATATAAAAGAATTACATGGGGGAAGGCTAAGGAATGTTGATAAGAGAAGAGATGAGAGCAAGCAGAAATACTCTGTAATTATGTTGTTTTAAGAACTATCTGCCCATTTTGCAGATAGGTTGTCTAAGGATGAGATAAATGAGTGGAATACCTTTGATCTAATTAAAATAATAATATAAATAATTATTCCTTTATATACCCCCCTCTTTGCCCAAAGCTATCAGAAGCGGTTCCATGATGACCATCCCTATGTAGAAGATAAACTACTTAATAAATGTCTCTTGATTTGTAAAAAAAATAAAATAAAATCAATGATTCCAGCTTAAACTGAGGTCCAAGAATTGGTTCTATTTTTTTTTTCTTAAAAAAGATATTTTTATTTCTATTTATATATGACAGGGAAATGACTTCCAGCAGTGATCATTGCTAACCAGGCTTCAAGATGGATATTTCCATCCTGTCTCTGACAAGGCAGTAGGTGTGGTGGGATGTGCTTTCGTACCTTTCTGGTGCATGTTTGAATGACTGTAAAAATTAGAAACACACTGAGGCTGTTATGACAAGTCTTCCTTTTGAAACCTTCTAATTAATGCCTTGGTTTGTCTAGAGAGCTAGTTCTGTTAGCTAAATGGAGAACGTAAGGTTCTCCTTGGTGTTTCATCATCCAGGCATGAAGTGGCTGGGGAGGGGAACGACACCGTATCTGTGGTGGCTAGCAGTCACTGAGAGTCGCTTGATAGAAATTTGATTGACTTGTATATGCAATGCAGTCTCTTCTATCTTTCCGTCTGATGGTGCATGTGTGAGAGAGAGAGGGAGGGAGGGAGGCGGAAAGGAGAGTGGGAGGCTGAAGGAGAGAGAGATCGCGTGCATTGTCTAGAATAATGCCTCTTAAACTGTTATATGAGTACAGATCGCCTAGATGATTCGTTAAAGCCCAGATTGTGCATTGTGATTCAGTGCTGGAGTGGGGCCTGACATTCTGCACTTCCAGCAAGCTCCCAGGTGATGTCATGCCGCAGAATGTGACCTCATTTTATGGAGCAGCTCCTGCTGAGTAGTTGTAGCATCTGTTTACCTATCTCTTCCAAATGGTCTCCTCAAATTTAGTTCAGGGCTCTTCAAGACAGGAAATCTTGTTTATCTAAAGCATTATGTAAGGAAAGAGTAGATATCCAATTGAAGATTTGCAAAGAAAAATTTATCTCCTCAGACAGCCTTGCTTCTGGTTGCACTGGTCCCCTCATCCTGTCCCTTGCTCTGTTACATACCCCCAGGGCAGATGGGGGAAAAACACTAGGTAGAATAGCTTGTCATAATATTTATCCCCTCTTTGAGAGGTGACCTTGCGTGGAAGCAGAAGGACGTGAGTGATTTTAACCCGCAGTAACAATGGGGAGCCAGTGTGGACCATCTTGAGCAGTATAAATATATCACATGACAGACCTTTCTGGGCCGGTCTCCGCTTCCCCCTCGCAGATGCTGAGGCGCTCACGCACCCGCACCCGCACCCGCACCCGGGGTCGCACACTGCAAGGCACAGTGATGCTCAGCGGCCTTACCTCGGAGCGGCCGCTCTGACGACTGATGCCCGCCGCCTGGGAAGCTGCTCCCTGCAGGGAGACTGGGGCGAGCAAGACGCATGAAATGTATCTCCGAGGCCATTTCTCATTGTCTTTATTATCATTCTTAGTTCCCACTGCCCTGCCTGTCCTGTTAGAGAGTGCTTGCGGTATTGACAGGGGGAGGGGACGGCATTTGAAAGCGGCTCTCAGAGCCGGGACAGAGGTAGAAGTCGACACTTTTTACTAAAGAGAACAGAAGCAAATGGGCTTTGTTTTGTTGCCATTTATTTTTGTTTTGTTTGTTTTATTATTTGGTTGTTTTCATTCTAAAGCCAGTCATAATTGATGCCTTCATCTGTGTCTTCTGTGTCGCCCCCTCCTCCATTCAGGCATCTATTTTTTCCTGTGTTCTTTTGTCTTTATTGAGTGCCTGTCTGCAAGAATCAATCTGATGTAACTTGTGCAAATATTATTCCTGACCGCTTAAGGAACACACTAGACAGAGTAATCCCATTGCTTCGTCACTACCATAATCTAATTGCCTTTGTATCCTTCTTAATTTTAAGTTTTTGAAAGGGCTACTTAAAAAAAATAATTCTCTATGCATGTGCTATAAAAATTATAGTGTCTGATTCTCTCCTGTTTCTCATTCAAAGAAAGGGTGATTGCTAAGGAATTTCTGGCTCTGTTGTTTAGAAGGAGCATGCAACAGCGGTCCTGGTTGAAAAGATGGGGCCGTAATTAAAGCATATCACAGCCCATGGGTCTGCCGATAAAATGTCAGATTCATAATCTAACAGAGAGTTTAATCTGATTTAGAAAATGCTCAATTTCCAAAGTCGAGTTCCTGAGGACCTGAGATTTATCACTGTGGCCCACCTTTAACTTCAATTTTAGTTGGGCTTTATAGTCAGTTAACAAATATTTGAGTAAATTGAGTACCTATTATGGGCCAGGTACTGTCCTAATCACTGGATTACAGAAATATACAAAACAGACCAAAAAAAATCCCTTTTCCCATGGAGCCTACGACCTTTTCCACGAACAATGGGCACCTCATGAGTGCCAGGCTTTGGGAAAACAAAAAATGAAATGAATACCTTTCTGCCTAAAGTAGCACACAGTCTTGTAGGGTTCTTAAATATTTTCTTGCCCTGGCCAGTGTGGTTCAGTTGGTTGGAGCATCATCCCAGCCAGAAAAGTTGCAGGTTTGATCCCCTCTAGCCCGAGTGCATGGTGGAGGCAGCCAATCAATGTTCCTCTCACTCTCTCTCTCCCGTCCTCTCTCTTAAATAATAAATAAATCAATCCATACATACATATTTTTAGGCCAGTTTTCTGTGGAAACTTTAGCACGCTGATCTGCTATTACAGTGTCAGAGGCAGCAGCCATCTGTGTTTATACAGGTCAACGCTAAGAATAGAGCCTTGAATGTCTACTGGGAAAAGACTATTTTCAAATGCAGACAATGTTCGTGGCTTTTTTTTAAATGTCTTTTATTGATTTCAGAGAGAGGAAGGGAGAGGGGGAGAGAGAGAAAGAGGAACATCAATGATGAGAGAGTCATCGATCGGCTGCCTCCTGCACGCCCCCGACTGGGGATGGAGCCCGCAACCCGGGCATGTGCCCTGACCTGGAATCGAACTTCTACCTCCTGGATCCTAGGTCGATGCTCAACTGCTGAGCCACGCTGGCTGGGCCAGACAATGCCACAGTAAACCACGTAACAATAAAGTGATTGCATTTAAAACATATTTTGGTCTCGAGGACTAAATTTACAGTATTTCTTGCAAATCTTTTGTTCATTGGTTTGAGATTATAGTCTCATGGAATGTTAATATTGGAAGAATCTCAGAGACGGTGTAGTTGCTGAGCCACATGCAAGAGACTTAGAGATGGGCCAACCTGGTTTCAAGTTCTGGTTTCATCATTCAAAGATGTATGTCCAGGGGCAAATTGCTTACTGGCCTTTTTAAAATTTAAACAATAAGCATGCATTAATTTTATGTTTTAATTTATTTTTTTATCTAAATACAACATTCACAGAGCTTTCAACGTCACATAGTACCCAGATCCCCCTTTAGGGTAGAGGGACGGTTATGTCAGCTGCTGGGAGTGTTAGCTGAACTGCCCTCACTAAAGAAGCCACCTGACCCAAGGTCAAACTCTTCCTGGGGGTGGCCAATGTCCAGTGAGTAGTTGAAGGGGTGGGCTGATACATAAAGACCCAGCTCCTTGTCTGGATGACCGGGAAGGGCCTTCCAGCTCAAGCGCTCCCCGTGAGTGTTGGGGTCAGCTGAGATCTTTGCTGCAACCCCTCCTCTCCCCAGACTGCGATGGCACTGCCCCCAAAACTGCCCACACACAAAACTAGGTCTCAGAGTTTGTTTCCTGAGAAACCCAAGTTGATAGTATCTAGAGGCCTGAGAGAAAACAAGCAGATGTCTCCAGAAGAACACTCTCTTCCCCACCTCACCATGCCTTGTGAAATTGCTCTACACTCGTACCCTTTTATTTGCTTTTGCAGACAGTTCCTCCCTATTTCTAACAGCATGCTTCATTTCTTCATTTTCAGTTTTATATATTAACTAATCACTTCTGACTCTAGAAGAAATTACCGACTTTTCTCACCCCCTCTGTCTCCTGACACACATACACTTCCTCACCTCCAATTTCCCAATAAATTCAGTCACGTTTTGATTGAAACAGTGGTTCGAGTTTACATTGTTATGGCTTTTATCTATTGAGAAACTATAAGATAGCACATGTACTCATTTAGGCCACAAGTCTTCGCTGGGTACTAAGAATCTGCTGGGCCCTCTTCTAGGGACTTAAGGCACAACAGTGAAAAAGGCGGATTAAGTGCCTGCCCCTATCAGATGTCTGTTCTGCCCCTTTCTCTGCAATTCCTAGTTAATAAATGCCCTCGTTAGCTCCTTAGCTTATCTTTCTAACCGCCTGTCAGTGTCACAGCTTGCACAGTCATAAGCTCCCCTCCACATAGACCACAGGCTGTCCCTCATCCCACTTTCTTCTTGGAGAGCCCCTGCCAGAGCCTGCCATCACACCTGGGCGCTGCAGGCCTGCCCTGTGGCTGTCGTCCTGTCCCTCATTCTGGGCAGTCCCGGGATTCACTTTTCTGTTAAGCCCCAAGCTTTGCCTTTCTGCGTTCACTCTCCTGTTCCTAAGGTGTGCGTCTCCTGTGGCCTCCTGAGAAAGGGCGGGTGCAAAGTGCCAGCGCTGAGACTTGGTCTGTCTGGAGAGTGTCTTACCCATGCTCACCCTTGATGGCCAGTCCGCCTGGGAGGGACCTGTAGGTTGGAAATCGTCGTCACCAATACATGCGAGGGCATGTGTCCAAAGCCTTCAGGCATCCAGTGTTGCACTTGTTGAGAAAACAGTTTGATCCCCCCCCCTTTTCCCCCTCTCTCTGGAATCTGAAGTCTTTATCAATAGACCTCACACCAGCACTTACACTTCAGGTCTCACAACCCCAAGCTGCTCTCTAAGATTCATGTTCTGTACCACTGTTCCTTCAGCTGCCCTGTGTTGGCATCCTGGTTTTGGTATAATTTGTTCAGTCAAGCATATACAACAAACACACACACACACACACACACACACACAACTATAAATTCAGAAAAGCATGGAGTTTTGAGAGTAGCACATACTATGTGAAGCCTTGAATATTACATATATACACAGTGTGTCCCCAAAAATGTACACACACTTTGAATAATTATAAAGGCAGTATTTATTAAAATACATTTAATTTTCAAAATGTAATAGGGATCAGCTGTTAAAGTGTGCATACATTTTTTGGGATGCCCTGTATATACTAAAATTTACTATCAATGCAACACGCCGGTAAGAATTATTGTAATAACTCGTCCTCTATACTGCAGTAAAATGTTTACCTCTTTTTCTGTTTCCCTTAGGGGCCTCTGTGTTTGTGTGATTTTTTTTTTTTTTCTGTTTTTTTTACTTTTACCCTAATACTCATTCCCTAGCCCCCTCAAAGGGAATATGAATGAAATAACATGTATAAGCCACTGAATGTTTTACAGCCAGGGTTGAGCACAGCTCTGTCTTCTGCTTCACCCAGATGCTTACGTTGTTGAGAGGGGAGAGGCTTAGATCGGAGGTGTCGCTTTGAAATTTTTATGCTGTGGCATCAGGCTGTTTGCAGGCCATTGAGTTTCATCCTACCGTGTTTGATGACGAAGTCTGTTCACTTGGCTCTCTGCTGCCTTCCGCTTGATCACTACAATATATTTATTCATTTAACTTTACCTGTACTAAGTTGGTAAGTGCTGTAGAAAAAGAATTACCTCTACATACTTATTGTCCAATTATACATTCTAAGAACATAGATGGGCCTCCAACCACGAGGGGGAAAAATCAGTGAATTAATGTTGGATATATATGCTAGAATTACAACTTCACTTAGTAATTGCACTGAGTGTGAGCCAAAGGTTACATCCAGTGGAGGAGAGATCACTGGAGGCCAGTGTGAGGAAATCACGAATAGGAGGTTTTGGGGGAAATTCGAGTGGAGATGGCCAGGATGTCCCCCAGGCTATTTCTATAGGGAATCATTTCTATCAACATTTCTAACCAGAAAACAAAGGTTGCTGGAGGCTCTGAAGTAGATCAACATATTTGAAGAAGAAAGAAGATAAATAGCAGAATTTGCTCTGAAAGCCATAGAGGAAGCACCTATGAAGTGTTCTTTTGACTCCAACAGCTACAGGGAGATTCATGTTTTTGACTTGGACGATTTGGTGTGAACGTCTAGACAACTTGGTTTTGTTTTAATCGGCCATGTGCATAGTAATTAGAGGGACATATAAGTCACATAAACAATGCCACTCGCATCATCAGCAAGAGGGAAATTAAGGCGTGTTTGTGTCTCTCCCTCTCTCTCTCCCCCTCCATTTTCGGTGAGCTAAGTTCTATTTCCATCCCCACCACGCTGGGTATTTTTGTAAGGGGATTTTCTTCTTTTTGCTGTTGTAAACATTTTTCCCATCCCAGCATCCCTTTCAAATTCGAGACATTTTCCTTTGCCATGTGCAATGAAAGGCGATGATGTTAGGAAATATCAGAGATGGCTTTGTCGTGTCTCGTGTGGTTAAGTCACGCTGCGTCCTAAAGAGCTCAGGCAGTGAGGCCGAGGTAATGATTTGACAAACGAACAAGGCCTCGGCCAGCTCTCCCAGCCTTCAGCCTCTCCCCAAGGCTCCCCGAGGAGAGGGAGAGCCAGGTGGCCGGCGGAATTACTTTTCCTTTAGAGGACTTTGGAGATGCTGGCAAATCTATATTTTGGGAGCTTGTTTGTAAGGCAGAAGCAGCATTTGCAAAGTGGGTCTTGGTCGTCTTTTTATCAGCATTTTGTGGAATTCAAGATGGTGGTGGGGAATTAAAAGGGGAAGATTAATTGCTCAGTAATCAGTTAATGGCTACTGCCATTAGCATCTGGAAGGATCTGGACAGAAGGATCTGGAAGGAGATGGAGGGTGAATAGAACAGAAGTATGCTGCCTGCCTTCATGGGAAGAAGGCATAGAACAAACCAATTTCACAAATAATTATTTAATCCCAATCATGGCCTGTCCGGCAGAGGGACAAGCTGCTGAGAAAGCAGAAAGGGACCTGAGCTGGGGTTCTGATCCGGGAAGGCTTGTCCGAGGATGCGGCCTAGGAGCTGCGCTGCTCAGGCTGAGAAGTTAGGTGGGCAAAGGAGGACGAGGAAAGGTGTTCCAGTCCAAGCGAACAGCCCATGCGAAGGCCCTGCCACAGGAATCATGCTGTTCCATGCTTCTCCGTCTTTGGACTACAGTTTGGATCTGACATCTGGAATCCTACCAGATTTGACCATGTTAAGTGACTGGTTAACGCCCACGTTTGAAGGGCCAGCAGAAGGCCACTCAAAGGGTCTCCCACAGGATGGAGCACTGTCCCGTTACTGTGACGGAGTGATGTGGGACAGCTTGAAGGAAAGTTTCCAAAGCCAGATTGACTGTCATGGCCATGCTAAACGGGCTTCCAGGCCTCCTGCTGTGAGCTCTCCTGACTCCTGCCTCTGTGCTGTGCCAAAGGCATGGGCTTCGGCAGTGAAAACCAAGCCAGAGCCTCGCAGGCACATGCGAGAGCACTGATGGAAATGCATGAGTGCATTGTGTTCATCACGATTTTAGCTGTTTGCTAATGAGTGACCATACACATTGAACAGATCATATAATTGTCATGGATGTGATTTCACTAATGTCACGGAAACATACTTTTTTATATCAAGAAGCCGTGTGTTGTGTATATGTGGCTTGGTTTCCACACTTTACCGCCATTCTGTGCTTCACTCACTTGTTTCCTCAGGAGAATACTGGTAACCAGAAGTCGGGAACTGGAAAACTTCTGGTTCTTTTCTTTTCTCATGCCTTGCCTCAGCTTTTTTTCTTGCTTGGTGGAAACTGTGGAGTTCAGTAGTTTTCCTGCAGTCTAATTAGCCTCTCTATTTAATTTTAATAAAAGCTCTGAACCAGAAGCTGGAGATAATGTGCCCGATTCGATTCCGACATGTCAATTGCTTTTTAATTGTAATTCTTTCCCCTAGTTCTTACCACTGGCGCTGCCCAGGCCCAGCTGAGGCCGGGGTTATTATAAGACTTTCATGCCCACGCGGCCAATTATGCCTCCTGCTTGAGGATTAAATTCATTTATTGTCATTGTTCTGATTATTAGTAATAATAATGGGCATCTCCACCCAAAGCTGGATGAAGAGTAGTTTTCACAGTCTTTGCCTCCAATCTTAGCTTGTTTTAGTGTTTCTCCCAGATGATTCCTTTCTTTTTGAATGGCATGGAGTGTTCTGTTTCCTGTGTTGCACTTAAATGATCTATTTTATGTTTTAAAAAATATGTTGTTATCGATTTCAGCGAGAGGAAGGGAGAGGGAGAGAGAGAGAGAAACTTCAATGATGAGAGAGAATCGTCAGTGGCTGCCTCCTGCACACCCCCTACTGGGGACTGAGCCTCAAACCCAGACATGTGCCCTGGCCGGGAATCAAAGTGTGACCTCCGGGTTCGTGGGTCAACGCTCAACCACTGAGCCACTCCAGCCGGGCTAAATGATCTATTTTAGATCATTCAAAACACAAGCCTTTCTAGGAAGGTTCTTCCTAGTGTGAAGAAGTGGCATATTTCCCCTGGAGGCGATTCACCCACTAGTGGCTATCAATGGAGTTTTCTTTGCTAACAAGTATTTGAAGAAGTATTTGAACTGGCAAAGGGCGTCTGTTAGTTCTCCAGTCTTTTCCTGAGAAAGGCCCCAGGTCCTCATGCTCAAGAGCATACGTGGCTTTGGCTCCCATGCCGACTCCAAAAAGAAGACTGACTTTGCTGCCTTTTTGATGAATGTGTCCCCATCGCTATTGCTAACAGAGTAGCAACATGGTGCAACCAACTTAAAAATGGTACTGGCGCCTTAGCAGGTGTGGGTGAGTGGTTAGAGCATCAGCCCCTGGACTAGAGGGTCCCGGGTTCGATTTGGGCCAAGGGCGTGCACCTCGGTTGCAGGCTGGATCCCTGGACCCGGTGTGTGCAGGAGGCAGCCAATTGATGTGTCTCTCTCACACCAATGTTCCTCTCTCTCCCCCTTCCTTCCCTCTCTCTGAAAAGCAATGGAAAAAATATCCTCGGATGAGGGTTAAAAAAAAAAAAATGGGATTGGCCCCTCAGCTACACGTTAATTCTTTCAAACTTTCTTCCCAGACTCAAATCTCAATATGTCTCCTGTGCTTAAAACTACGTTTGTAGTAAGATCAACCAGAGAGCCTCAGGAAAAGAGGTCAGAAAGAGGCTTGGTGCAGAAACCAAGGCTTTTATTTTATTACCTCACACTTTATCTTTTTAGCAAACTCGAAGGAAGCAATGCAATTCAATCCCCAGTAGGTAAAATGTTTGCACTTTAAATTATAAATGTCTCTCAGTGATACAGTCTCTGCAAATAACATTCTGTGGACTTTCTGGAAGAGTAATCAGGACGGCTCATCACCAGGTTTCAGGTGCCCGAGCTGCTATTCTGCCCCTTCCTGCCTGTGTCTTGTTTCTCACTGGGGCTCGCCTCTGTAAGTTCGTCATCCTTATCTGAGACCGTTAAACCTCTGCAAGTAAAATGAAGGCTTTGGCTCAGAATCCCAGCGTGAGCCACCTTTTTAAGGCCCCAGCCTCTCAGCTCAGCTTCTGGTTCTTTTCTTTTCTCATGCCTTACCTTGGATTTTTTTCCTTGCTTGGTGGGAACTGTGGAGTTCAGTAGTTTTCCTGTCGTCTAATTAGCCTCTCTATTTAATTTTAATAAAAACTCTGAACCAGAAGCTGGAGATACTGTGCCCGATTTGATTCATACATGTCAATTGCTTTTTAATTGTAATCCTTTCCCCTAGTTCTTCTAGACTCTGAGGCTGCAACAAAAACAACACAGAAAATTGTAATTGTGATCCTAGTTCCTTCGGAACATACGTTCTGGGTGTGGGGGTGGAGACTGCCAGTAAATACATTAGCAAGAAAATATTGTAAGCACTGACAAATGCTATCAAGAACATAAAGCAGGGGCTGTCACACAGGGTTAGTGCTGGGTGGGTAGCTCCTTTAGGGACAGTCTCTGAGAAGGAACCACTTCAGCTGGAACCTGAATGATAAGAACCAGGCATGTAAAACCTGGGGAAAGAACATTTATGACAAAAGGGATGGTTAGCGTGAAGGCCCTTGGGTCGAAACATGTGGAGGGCGTTTGAAAGGAGATGAGTATGGCTGGAGAAAGAGGAGATCTGGTATGAGCTGGGATCTGAGAGGCGGCAGGGGGCTGGGTCGCACAGGGCCTGATAGACCGTGGAAAGGAATTGGGATTTTATTAAAGTTTAATGGCAGACTATTAGAATATCCTAGGAAGTGGAGTGACATGAGGTGATGTTTGCTCTTGAAAGATCACTTTGGCTGCCATGTCAGAAAAGATTGTAAAGGGGCAAAAGACAAGCCGTAGGGACCTGTTTTGTGGCTATGGCCTCAGTTCAGGTAAGATGACGATGGCTTGAACTCCAACAGCAGCCAGGCCCTCTGTACGCAACAACCCGCCTTGCTGGCCTCACCCCGTGTCTTTGCATTGCCCTTAACTGCTAAGTCTCCGACGCCTTAAACCCTAATATCTCAGTTCTTATACTTAAACCCATTTGCTTTCCTGCTTCAGCGAGTTTCCATTAGTCTGTAAATTGCCTCTCGTCGTCACCCTCAACTCCTTTCTCCCTCTGTTGTATTCATTCACGATCATTCCAAATGGCCTCTCCCCTTTACCCAGCTGGAATAGTGCCTTCAGCCTGGTCTCAGAAGCTTTTCCTTTCCTTCCCTTGATCAGCAGCTCCTCACCTCTAACTTTTTCAATCAGCATCCTTTCAACCTCCCAATTCAGTCCCCTTCTCCACCTCTGCACCACTGGGTTTCAGATGCTATTTTCTTTCTAAAGAAAATGCTCATCAATCGTGAGTTGCTTCTAGTTCCTTCACCTCTGAGTTTACCCACATCAGTGCTCACTGTAGGAGAATCTCTTCTTCTCACTGTTCAAAATCTTGTGCTCATGATCCCTCCACCCCGGCCTCTTCCCAAGACGTTGGACACCATTCAATGTCTCCATTTTCCATTGGTGCCACTAATGTCATCCCTTTCAGCCTACAAATATAGCCAGGGCTTTCCCAGCTTAAGGGCAAAAGCAAAACAATGAAAAGTGACCTTCTGTGGACCTGTTTCCTACCCCTTCCTTCAGCTCCCTACTGTCCCCAGAAGAAGACACTCTCTTTCTTTTTTCCATACGCAAATTTCCTGAGGTTTATTCTCTCATCAATTACCTTTTCTAAACAAGTCAAACATGTTTATTGCAGGAAAAAATCACAGTTAAATGAATTCCAGCCATGAGCTCATCTTCCAGGGAGAATCATACTTGCAAGGCCCTGTGGGTTCCCAGCCCTGCCTTCTCTTTCTCCCTCATGGACCAATGTTTCTCATGTGCACTGAACTTTCTAGTCACACCCTGATTAATTTTAGACATGTCGTGCTTTCTGCCTGGGAACATATAACATGCACAAGAGGATGCTTCTTCATAAAGAAAAGTATAATAATAATATCAACATTCCACCGGGTAGGTGAGAAGAAAATGTCTCCATATATTCCAATGTTTAGACTAGTGTCTGAACACAGTAGGCTCTCAAGAAGTGTTAGCTATTATTATCATTATTGTTTTTGCTTTTTTACCCATTCTCTTTCTCTGGAAAATAAGCTCAAGACTTAGTTTAGCCCTGGCCAGTGTGGCTCAGTTGGCTGAGCCTTGTCCCAGGTAAGGAGAGGTCACCTGTTCGATACCCAGTCAGGGCACATGCCCGGGTTGCGGGCTCGACCCCCAGTAGGGAACATGCAGGAGGCAGCTGATTGATGTTTTGCTCTCTCTCCCTCTCCCTTCCTCTCTCTCTAAAATCAATAAAAACATATTTTTAAAAAAGACTTCATTCAAATTCTGCCTCCCTGTTGAGTTACCCACCTTCTCTGCCACCCTGTCTTGCTCTGCTGGGCTCGAGTCGGTGCCCTCTCACGGGGCCTCCACAAGCAGTCTTGTTGTGATGGCACCTGCGCATCCTTCACATCGGCGCCTCTTCGTATTTCTCAGATGGAGTGACTGAGGTAGGGACGTGCGGACCCTAGCCAGGCTCAGACCCAGCAGTGGTTGAGCTGCTACTTAACGCCTGAGCCTCTAGAGAGGCCATCTGTGCTGCTGTGTGAGTCCCCAATGACCTTTCAGTTAGGTTCCTAGTCCATTCCCAAGCCTTCTTTCCCATTGAGCTACTTCCAGCAGGTATGAATGGGCCGTAAATAAGTTGCCTAAAGAAAAAGAAAATTAAACTCATTATATTCTTCTCAACGTTATCAGAGTATTTCAACCCACTGGAGGGAAATTCTTCAGAGTGATGTTCACTTTGTGTGTGTGTGTGTGTGTGTGTGTGTGTGTGTGGTGTATGTGTACCATGGGAAATCTCTGTCTTTAGAGATCAGAAAAGAATATTTAAATACATGGTAAAAGTAGGGAGCTTTTCAGGCATGTTTGAAGCTCCGTAGTAGGAAATGTATGTAGGCAGAGAAAGCCTAAGAGTTAAAATATTGAGTGGGTTTCACGCTGTATGTTTCTAAATCTATGAGAGTGGAAGCTATAAAAAGGAGTATTTATCTATATATGTGTTCTATACTGATGTGATCTATCTCTCTAATTAGATAGTCAATTACTTTTAAAGAGCTGCAAATAAGCCCTATAAGAATGTCATAAATGCATTCCTTTTAGGAACATCTTGCAGATAAATTTTATTTTTATTCTTCCTACACCCTCCTGTAGCCTGAAAAGAACAACAACAAAAAAAACCTTACTACTAACTAATTCCAGAAATAGATCCTGACTGCCTAGTAGTATGTTAATTACACTTACCATTCCTCTCCTGCATCATTATGCTTTGGGATAGAAAAGGTGGGTGGTATGTGAGTCTCCTCGGAGGAAGGAACAGTTGGAGTAGACAGGCTTCTCAAGAGATATAATGTCATTTTAGTGCAAAATTTCCCAAGTAATGAAAAAGGGCTTGAAAACGATGAAAATGCATGGTGTTTAAGCAGAATTATTAAGAGGACTGTATCTTTTGCTTCCATAGGCTCTTTCAAAATGTAGACAAATTGGAGGTAGGCCAGATAGAAGAAACAGGATTAGGGGAATTGAAGGAACGACTTAGGAAAAAAATTAAAAGAGCTAAATATGTATAGTTTGGCTAAGTGACAATTCAGAGAAAATGACATTACAGACTGCAGAAATTTGAAAGTGGCTGGACATAAGCAGAGCAGGGGATTATGTAGGTAATGGAATGAAATCAAGCAAGGGAAAATGATAAACTGAATGCCTGGATTCTTTTCTGGACTATGAGACTTATTAGTTTATCAAAGAGCTACCCCAGAAGGTACTGCTTGGATTACAGCAGTGATTTTCAACCCGTGTGCCACGGGAGTTTTGGAAACATGCAATACCTGACTATCGAGTCAGGGCACTGACCTCTTTTCCTTTAGACTGTCAGATTAAAAAGATGACAACAGCCAACACAACAATGTCCATCCAGTGTGAATGAAGCAAAATTATACCTATATTTTTGTCAGATCAGCAAAAAATATATTTTTTGGTGTGCTGCAGAATTTCAGTAATTAATTTATGTGTGCCATGAGATGAAAAAGGTTGAAATCGCTGGATTAAAGCAAGAGACGGGGCATGGTATCATGAGGTCTCTAATTGTTTAGCCGGTTCTGAGCGACTTGTTGCCAGAAAATATTTCGTACTCATTTTTAATCCCTAGGATTTAACCCATTATAAGAGCTCCATAGAGCAATAAATCATGCTCAGTTCAGCGAGAAGAAAAGACATGGAAGAGTTTATGTCTCTGTTGGTTTATTATTGTATGACCTTGAGTAAGTTCCTTAACCTTGCTCAGACGCATCCGTGAAGTGGGTATTGGTATCAATATCTACCTACGGCGTCGCTCTGAGGGTTACATGAGTCATCCTGACATCTCCTTTTCCTACTTAATAGCTATTAAATCCACTTCTCTCCGTCATCACTGCTGTTGTCCTGTTTACTTGACGAGTCTCACAAACGCTTTCTGGACTCCAGTCTTGCCCACCTTGGTAGTTTCCTCAGTGCAGTCAGGATAACATTTGCATCGCATACCTGACTGAGCCATCTCCTAGCTTAAATCTTCCAAAGGATCCCACTGCCTTCAGGACAAAATCTCATCTTCTTAGGATGACAGGCTTCATGATCGAAGCTGCCTTCTTTCTGGTTCCAGCTCCTAGTAGCCCATCCCTCCCTCACAATGCTCTAGCCATGCTCACTTGCTTACCAGCATGAATTCTCAAATTAATGTTTCTCTTTTATGCCGTAAACATGCTGGTTCGTCTCCTCACAACTCGGTCTCCACTCCAGTCCCTTTCCCCTTCTCTGGCTGGTTCATATGCTTCCCAGTAAACCCAGTTCAAATTTTACCTCTTTGGGGATATCCTGTCTGAGTTCCATGTACCTCTCCTGTGTATTTTCCTGGCAATGAGTTGGTTACCATCCTACAATTCATTCTACTCCATTGCAATTGTCTTTTCACGTCTGCCTCCCCTAATAAATAGGCTTTAGGCTTCATTTGGGAAGATACCTAGGTTAGTGCCTGCTACTTAGTAAACACTCAACACATTTTTTGCATAAAAATAGTGGATGGATGGATGAATGGATGGAGGGACAGATAGATGGAAGGATGGGTGAAGTGTGTCAGAATACCTGCAATATAAGAGATCATTAATTAATGCCAGCTCTCTTCCTTTACAATGTTGAAATTAAGGAATGCACTTGGCTGCGTCTAATGACCATAGTCTTAACTGAGTTTTATTCAATTATTCATGTGTTTTTATATTTATATCATCCACCTCCATCCACCACATTAGGAAGATATTACAGTGTAGGAGGGATAGCAGGAGAGTAGGAGACCTGGGATATATGGGAGCACTCAGCAGAGAGAAATGTGTCATTAGAGCAGTCTTGTGGCAGTACTTCAAAGTACCCTAATGTTTTAGGTAAATATGGATCTTTGTTTTTACAACTAAATGCTTTTTTTGTGAACTCATTAAAGAGAGATGGGAATAGGACAAAGGGACCTGAAATGAGAATACAAATAGGAACGGGGGAGAGAGAGATAAGAATCCCTTTTCCATTTTTCCATTCCTTCTCAGCCTCTGGTGCTTGCCCACAGCCCAGCTGCACAACCCTGATACACATGGCCACCCCCCTTGTCTAGCGTGTGCCCTAATTGTTTGGTGCATTGTAGCATCCTCGGTGATCGATTGCCCGTGCCAAGAGCAGAATGTTAAGATTCATGAAATCTGAGTCCACTCCATTAATAACCTGAACAGGGTTCTCCTTCCTGCATCTCCTTTGTTCTCTGCTCCGCCAAGTCTCCGTCCCCACTCTTTTGTGTATCTGTGCGTAAGGGAGACAAATGAAATTTCAGACGCAGCAATGAATCGACCACCTAAAAGCACACCGCAGGCTCTTCTGTGTCCCTTTGCAGCTGTGTGATAAATTGCCATCTTTAGAATTAATTGTTACCTTCTCAGGAAGTGTTTACTCATTTTTGTCTCTTTACTGGTTCACCAGTCAACTTCTAAGATAGAGTCAAATTTTCCTTTCCCCTCTCAGGAGCTTGATACGAGGCTAGAACACCAATCAGTGGAGCCCACAGGGAGGAAGGGTGCCCCCTTGCTGGTGTCCGCACACAAAGTCAGTGTGGACCCAGGCCATGTCATCTGGGTTGTCTTTTGATAGACTGACTCTTTTTTCTTTTGGCTCTGAGATTTTAAAAAATCTATGAAATTTACTCCAAGCGAGATCTCCCAGGCTCCAGGAAGGAGAAATATTGTTTCAGGAAAGCACGTCTCTCTTCTTTGTCAGATGCTACTGCTTCCGAAAGTGGAAAGAAAGGGAGCTGTTTCTCATGCACCACGTCCAAGCATCACTGTACCTGCTGAGGCTTCCACAGGGAGCGCTGATGCGCAGAGGTGACCCAGTTCTTCCCCATCCTCAGACATAAGTTTCCTAAAACAGCCTGCCTAAAAGATGGTCTGGAGGGCCCGGGGTGAAAGTGAGCTTCGGCCCACTTTTATTGACATCCTATCTCTCTAAGGCTCAGAGACCGAAAAAGGTTACAATACACTCTTTGTAACTATTACCTGGATTATGGCTGTAAATGTAATATATCCAGTGGTTCTCAATCAGGGATGATTTTCACTCCCCGGGGGACTTTTGGCAGTGTCTGGAAACATTTTTGGTTGTCACACCGAGGTAGGGGGAGCTTGCAGAGGTACTATTGGTAGCTAGTGAGTAGAGACTACAGGTTAGGATTATACATCCTGTAATTTACATCAATTTTGGAAAGTGTAAATCAAGTAAATCCAGCCTGCTGTTCTAAGGGAGGTTCTTAGAAAGTATAAGCTGTGACCTCCATTCTCCAAGCATTAAAGAAAAGCAATCACCATTTGGTTGTGAGCCCTGACGCCATGAGGCAGAGCTGTATGGTAACTGCAGACGCATGGCTGTGTACTTGAGGGACTTGCAGTCTACTGGAGAAACTTAAAATCTGGTAAGACACGAACACAGATGTACCAACGCTGAATGACATCAGACATGCTTAAGTTCAGTACTGAATCTAATGATAGAGTGATGGCTGGAGAGGTCTAAGAAGATGTAATGGAGAGAGGGGAACTCAACCAGGGTCTGGAGATGAATGAACGAAATAGCAGACAAACAGAAGTGATCGATCGTCATGGGTGTGAGGAAGAGTGGAGGGCGGAGGGCCTGGGATGAGGGAGTGAGGTACATTGCCCACGCTCACTGTCAAACCTTCAGGCATCGCCCGGCAAGGGCCGGTTGTGGAAGTTGTAGACTGTTTGGGACATCAGAGGAAATGTCCATCTGGCTTTCAAATCTTTTCAGGACTGCTTCTTAGAATACCTGTTTGGTCTTGGAAAACTGGCAAACATAAGGTGTGGGCCAAGACATGTAGAACTCCCGAGGTACTTTTAGAATGACACACGTCAGAATTTCCATTTTGCAAAAACACCACCAGGCAGGAATGACAATTGGGCTCCGGAGATGGTCAGTCTTTGGTGTTCCCTTTGTTTCCGGTGAGCAGAAGTGGGATTTTAGACACAGACCATTACAGGTTTCTTAAGGAAGCCCGCAATCAGTGTGGGACTTGCTTCTTTCTCAGGCACATCCCTGACTGTGATCCTTTAGCTCTGACTCCCACTGGCTGTCAGATGCGAGTGTGGCTTTACAAAATGACTATGGGATTGCCAAGGAGACTGGAATTTCATTTCTTACTTTCCACTATCAAGCCGAAGGATGTTGAGTAACATTGCCAGCGTAGAGGTTGGGCTGGGCTAGGTCCTGCTCTGCTCTAACCTTACATACTGATTGCCCCACTGACTTCCCTGTTCCATGCCAAGGGGTTAGAGAAAACATGGCACAGCCAAGGCACGTTCTGTGATCTTTCTGTGAAATGTTGAAATAAGCAATGCCAGCAGACTTATGTTCCCGCTAATGGCCTGCTATACCTTATGAATAAACAACACCCGTATTTTGTTACTGGATCTCATTTGCAACATATTTATAAAGTGATAATTCTACAGTGTTTCTTGACAGGGATTCTGGAAGGCAATGGATGAAAGTGCAGTTGTTTGCGAACATCTGGGTGCGCTTCTGCACGTGGGCATGGCCGGGAGGAAAACCGTTCCAAGCTGAGGAGCTAATCTGATTCATATCTCTACCTAGAGGCACTTACAGAAACTGTCAGATGGTTCCCACAGTGACAAATTTGAGTCCGAGGGAGCTTAGGGAAGTAGAGTTCAGACATGTTTTAGGGGAAATTTTTTACTATCTCTTCAGGGGAAGGCCTCCTGCAACATTTTTGCCAATCTCCTCACTGCTTGTGTAGCACAGAAACCAAAGTTTTCTCATTCTCTTATTGTCTAATTTGTTTCTTTAAAATGGTAAATTTCAATGAAAAGTCAATCATATCATTTAAATGGAGGGTTTCAGCAAGAATTTGCTTTAAAATGTCTCCCTCTGACTCAGTTTCTGAGAGATGCCTGCGTTGCAAGTGCGTGTTGTTTTCTCCATCATAAAAGTGACATCTTCTGTCTGGATAACGATCGTGATGGTAGAACTGCTTCCATATAATTTCATCCCATTATAATAATTCAGGTAGCAGGATTTTTAAAAAATGCTTCATCAGCAACTCTTTGTACACTGACCACAACATATTAGTTCAACAAGAGAACTAACGTGTTGAATAGGAAGTGCACAAACTTGCTCTTTCAACTAACGAGTACAAGTTAGTTGCTCAGTGAAGTGTTTTGTAATTACTTAACCTGAATTATCTATTGGGTGTAACTATCACTGCCCTGAATACATTGCTCACCATGCATGAAGCTGGGAGCTTGTGTGCACAGTACTATTATTTCCTCAGCTTATACATGAAATCAAAGCGTAAGTCACAAAATGTGTTGGAAATTCAGGGGCACATATGCCTTTTGTATAATCCCTTGTTGAAAAAATTCTTAGGCTTCTGGAATACCAAAAATTAAATAAACAGTATTCCCCCTTTTATCCACCTGGGATACATTCCAAGACCCCCATGGATGCCTGAAATGCCATTTGGGTTCACTTCAACTTTCCAGCAAAGAGTAAGGGACAGTGACTGTAATCACAGTGTGGCAGGGAAGCTGGCATATCTGGCCCAGAATGACATAAATGTTGAGGAGCACAGCCCAAACGATTTATTTGTTTCAGGTCGCCACCCCACATGTGCATGCAGGTGGTCAGTGTAAGGGAACCATTGGCCGGTGTAACCTTTGAGGCTGGGAAATTACATTGGCTGATGTCTCATCCCTCTTTTGTTTTGCTTTATTTCATCTGCTGTGAATGACCCTTATTTTCTTGTTGCTGTTTTAAGACAAAAAAAAAAAAAAAAAAAGCCCACTGTACAAATGTTATACTTGTCTCTTTGGCCTGGAGGGATGCTACTGCCCAGAAAAGAAATCCTGGATTAATTTTTCCCCCACCCAGATCTTAGAGAAAAGACTAAGGTTACAAGCAACCCTTATGTCAGCCCCGGCCCTAAAGCTGGGATCCTCCCTCCTGCCCAGAGTCCTGGGTGGGGGAAGCAAGTCATTTCATAGGAGTGCCGAGCAAACCCTGAGATCTGAAATTCCGCGGGGCTCCCCTTTGCAGGAAAATGGGCCATTGCCTCTCCCATTGCTGGCCTCAGCTGACAGCGACTTTCTCCCAGAAGCGAAGTGGCAGTATTTCTTTGAAGCTTGACTCAGCTGCTGCTTTAGGGTAAAACATTTCAGAGCTAGAATAGTCCTACCGCATATTAACTGAGTAGGTGTTCCTACTACATCTTTAATTGAGTAAAAAATTAAAAGCAAAAATGACTATGTGGAATAGCAGAGTCTTTGTTTGAAATTTAGACCAGTTCGTGGGTGGCCCTCAGAGGCCCTGTCTCCTTCCTACCAGGGGAGAGGCCTCGGTGAGCCCAGGGAGGAGCATCAGCAGGGACCTGGCTGGGACGGGCGCTCCAAGGGCCAGTCCCACTCCCATGTGCCCAAAGCTGTCCCCTGCCAGGAGACAGCGCTGTCTGCTCCCGATCGCTTTCCCTTCTGAGGAGCAGGGCGCTGGTGCCCAGCGCTGGAAGGGCAGCCCTTTCCGCAAGCAGGAGGCGCCTTTGAAGGCGAGCCGCGGCAGAGGCCTTTGAAAGCGGGGGAGGCTTTTCATCCTTGCAGGCCCGGCCGGGACGCTGGTTCTCGGTGCAGAGCAAGCAGTTTCCGAGGGATCCCCCATGCTGATGTGAATGTGACCGCGCGGAGCGGAGAGGTGCCGCGATGATTGCCTTTCAGGTGGCCGCCTCGCCATTCATCTCCGCCCGCTGTCAAAGACCCATGTGGCCGGAGTTAGCGGCGCCGCATATGAAGCTCACGTGGGGAAGGGAGTTTCTTGTTTGTCTCCCGAGAAATCAGCGCAGCATGGACAGGGAAAGTGGAAGATACGATGAGAAAGCATGAGGGGTGTGGTATTTTTAACTCCAGGTGCCAAGTGGTACAGTTTTGACTGAGCACCTACTATGCGCCGAGTGCTGGGAATACTGCCGATTCCTGCTCTGGTAGCTCACGGTCTCTTGGGGGGTCATGCATTATTTCTAATTGCTTCTCACCTTTATACAAAACTCCCAAGGCTGCTACAGTGATGCTTGTACCATCACCTAAGAGGAGCTGAATGTCACTGAGTGTCTGCACGAGGCATTGTAAAGGCTCAACATCTGTAACAAAGAACCCCCCTCCCCTCACCCATTACCCATGCAAAGTGGCTTAATAAGGTAACAAGGCTGCGTACCTTGTTGGAAAGCAGCTGGAGTGTTCTCTTTCTAAATGAACCAAGGGAACCAGGAGAGTTGAGGGACAATAAACAATCTCTGAATGTTCAGCAGCTCACCTCTTAAGTGAGGAGCCTGAAAGAGGTGAGCGGTACAGGCCTCAGCAGTTCCAGAATCAAAGTAACAGCTGGAGGCCCCCTGCCCTGGTTCCGCCACACAGGGGGCACAGCGGTGGGCTCTGTGCCGGGGATTTTATTTTGAGCCAGTTTCTGTTATTTGGAAGCACTGGGTGCTGACCCTGCGCTGGACTCCAATGAGAGCAGGACATGGTTCTAAGAGTCAAGCCCATAGTCCTCTCCCTTGAGGCTGTAAATGGACGACCGACGGGGGCAGACGAGACAGTGGTGTGATCCCTGTGAGCCAGAGCAAGATACTAGACTCAGACAGGGGTGGGTAACCAGGGAAGCCCTCTGTCGTAGAGAGGTCAGCGCAGGCATGTGTCCTCAGAAGAAAGGGGGACCCCGGCCTAGGGAGAAATGCAAAAGGCCAAGGGAAACATACGCTTGTAAATGGACCAAGGCAAGCAGCTAAGTTATATCACCATGGAGCCCGGGGGTGAGTGGCGTCTCCTGAAGGGATAGTGTTTCTCTCAAGACCCGGGAACTGTAGGCCACGGCTGCCTGGATTGTGCCCCTGGAACACTGGTCGGCTGCACCCGGTGGCTAAGTGGGGCCTGAAGTCATCACAGGCCTGGGCGCGTCCCCTCTGTCCCCTCCATGCCTTCATTTCTGTGAGCGCTGTTATTGGAAAAGACCGCGGGACACTTGACAGGGCCCACCAATCAGAGTGGTGTGCGCCGGGCCCCTGAGAAGGAGCTCAGCTGGTCACTGGTGATCTAAATGGAATGTCTTTATTGAGACACTTTGGCAGATCAGCTCTGGCATTTCTATTTTCTCTGTAAGGTGAATTGTGGAAAGAGGTTCATTATAATAATTAAGGAAGATTTATGCAGTAACTACATTTTTTTCCCTGTATCCTGTTATACCCTGTTGGTATTTTATGAATAGAAAATGAGTTCTAGATAGTAACTATTTAATTCCAAAAATGTGCTCCTGAACGAGTTATGTGTAAGTTAGAATTTAATAAGTGGATACTGTTTTTTAAAAAAATCTATTATTTTTAAATTAATTTTTTTTCAATTCCAGTTGACATTCAAGTGCACAGCTACTTTTTGAATGGGCCAGATTAGAAAAACCATTTAAAGGAAACATTGCAGATTATTCAGTAAAGTGACTGGTCATCCCTCAGAACCTAAATATTAGCTTTGACAAGGTCATTAAATTAGCTTTGTCTTTAGGCAGATAGAGATCTCTGCTCTCTGTAAAGGGAAGTCCGGCTCCGCCACTGTAAAATGAATCTCAGTGGGGATGGGCTTTCACCAAGTGACCTCGGTGTCCCCTCTGTCACCTGACTTGATGTTCCCTTTGGAAAAACCTACAAGTCAGGACCGCATTGAATGAAAACCTCCCACCACAGAAAGACAGTGTGTGGGCCGCTGCAGAGCGCGGTTTCTGCGGTTGGAGTCGAGAAAAAACAGTGGGGTTTGCTGAGCTCTTGACTCCACTGTGCGGAGTAGATCAAATGAACAGAGAAGCCACAGCCACACGCTCTGCTCCCACCTGGTTTGCTGCTCTAGAAAGTCCCAAATTACCACAATGCCAACGGGCCTGTTGGCCTAGAGGGAGACGCCTCATCAATTGTTAAACAGACACGCTCAGCTCACGTTTGCAGACGAGCCTTTACTCTGAGCAGTGATTCTGTGTTTCAGTCATTTCCTCAGATTTTTATACAGAAGATTTCACAGAAGCAAAGCATGTTTAAACCACACATCCTGTTTGGGACCGATCGTTACAGTTTCCAGTTTAACATCTATTCCTTTCAGATGTGTTATTTCTCACTCTTGAAAACTGTCATAAATCCAAAGCTGCTCTTGAAGCATGAAATCCTTAACTAAGGAAACGGGCCTGAGTTCATTAAATAGGTCTACCCAGAAAGCTTCCTGGCTCCCTAAATGACCTATTTTTCAACTTCCTTTTTGAAATGAGAATTTTCTTTCTTTTATCTCTGATTTCCCCCCTTTTCAAACCACGGTTACCTAGGTTATCCTCTCTATTACTTCATTTATTGTAGCCCAACTCTAAAGCATCTGCTTTTGTGGCTCCTCTGCAGTCCTCGGAATATTTTGGCATTGGCTGAATACCCTTCACCCTCCGTCCCATCCTTCCCCCAAAAGGATCCATCCATAGGGATACAAATATACATTGAATGAATCGGTCATAGTTTTGCACCTGTCCTTGCCCTTTATCGCTATTTCTGCCTCTAAACATTGGTTCCTGGTAGACTGTGGTATACCAGGTGGACTCACCTTGTCTTAGACTCTCTTATTTTTACCATAATGGATCTATTCTGTGTACCACGTCCTTGGGGTCCCACTCTATGTCTGATAAAGTAGCTCAAGCTAAGGTCCTTATAATCAATAAGGTCTTAGTGTTTATCCAAAATTCCATCTATTAACTTAATTCATTAAATTGAATGTTGTAAGTCCTTGTGTATATAGATGAGAAAGTACATAGGGGATGGGTGGGTAAAAAGAGTGTATTTCATGGTCCTATCTGGGGAGCTTAAATTTGTCCCACTCGGGCTTGTATCTCACCTGCTCGTATGTAAGGCCAACCTTGTCTGTTAGGCAAGAGGAAATTTAATTTGCAACCTATTTTATTAACGGAAAAATTAAGATACCGTGTGGGAATTGCAACCATCAAAGATAATAGAACACGGAGCTTGCCTAGATTTAAAACTGGGTCTTTGGTGAGTTTCATTCATAATGACACCGTAATAATAGCTACATGAGTTAAGATCTTATGAGCCAGGGACTGTTCAACATACTTTTACGTTTCTTAATTCACTTAATTCCCACAGTGCCCCTATGAGTAAGACTCTCTTGTCTCCATTTTATGTATGAAAAAACTGAGGAATAAAAAAGCTTAAGAAGCTCCTCTCAGTTCATAGAGTTGGTGCACTTTGGAGACCGGATTTGAACCCATGTACTCTTTTTTGTTTGATGTTTGATTTTGTTGTTGTTGTTTTCTTGTGTGTATTTTTTGTTAATCACCTGAGGATTTTTTCCCCTTGGTTTTTTAGAGAGAGTGGAAGGGAGGGGGAGAGAGAGAGAGAGAGAAACATTGATGTGAGAGAGACACATCAATTGGTTGCCTCCCGCACACACCAAGGCTGGGGATGGAGCCTGCAACTGAGGTGCGTGCCCTTGACTGGAATCGAACCCACAACCCTTCAATCTGTGGGCTGATGCTCTAACCACTGAGCAACACCGACGAGGGCCCCTATACTCTCAATCACTATTGATACTATATTAATGTTGTTTGATGAAATGATGAAAAAGAGCAATGGCTCTTTAAGGCTCAAAAGAAACTGCTCAAACCCATATTTTGGTATTTTTAATATCAGCAGGAACAACTGTTAAATAAGTGTGATATATACGGGTCTTGCCCTTGGATACAATTAAATCTTCCTCATGAATCTACGACTGTGACCAAATTGCAAAACGTTCAGTGGATGAGTAATTAAATCCAGATGTTACTTCCAGCAACAGCAGCAGCATAAAACTGGAGGCAGGGGGCAAAGGGAAGACAGAAGCGACAGACTCAGTATCCATAACAGCCACCATAATTAATTTTAAAATAAAAATGTGTTTTAAATACCTGCCCTCCACTAACCTAAGAATTGCACAATAAAAAATAAAGGCTGCCTGCCACTCAACAGGCAGCAATCCAAAAACCTTACTGTGGCAAATGTAACATGCATAACGGGATTCACAATCGGGTTCTCTTAAGGTGAAAGAATTTAGTTATCATTACACGCTTTGGGAAACTGGTTTTAATAATGTTCTTTAGGTACCAAGGGTATTGGTAAAAAGAAACTATGCCGCTAACACCTCTACCGTGTGTAATAATGAAATGGGTCCATTTCTGTGCAGGCCTGCGCCAGTTCCTTATCGCTCAGCACGGGCCCAGGTGGGAAAAGAGGCGGCCTCCAAGCTGTAGGAGCTGCTGAATTCACAGATTTCTATCTCGATCAATGAACTCTTATATATTATATGAAGCTGAATTTGGGTTTGTTGGTTTGTCTTTTGTGACTGTGATTTTGTTTTAACAGAATAATAGTTGGAGGGAAGAAAACTGTAAGAGAAGATATAATTGTACCATGTGTTAATTTTGTATTATACTATTTAAGAAGGGTTGACCAAAAGGAGGATTTCTAAGTGTATCTTCATACTTGTGTCCTTATTTCGCTGGGATTTCGGCACAGACACGTGCCTGCCGCTGCAGGAACCGGGGTGCTCCACCGCCTTGCTTGCTCTGAGAAGGTGCCAGGAGCTGGTGCCAATGCTCATGCAATTAATTAAAACTATAAACATGAGTCTAGCTAGCTGCCATCCACTCCTGCCACCATACCAGTTTTTGGATAATTTATTTAATGTGCACTGATTTGCAGTCACTGAAGGTTATCAAATCTTTTACCCTATATCTTTCCTTAGGGGTGGTAAACATTTATTTCGATCAGCTCATGGTCTGTACCTTCTCCAACCTCGTGCATTTCTGTATAGGTTTATTTCTCGTTTTCATTCTTTGCCCAGCCAGCCACCACTCCAGTATGCCTTTGGAATTTATAAAGTAGCTCTTTTCTATTGTTGGTAAAAAGAGATCTGATTCTGTGTATACTTTAGAATTCTGTTTAAAAGTGCTGGCTTGTAATTTAGGGACCGATGCAAGATGTAGGGTGTATCAATCTGGGAATGCTGAGCGACTGAAATGTCATGGCATTTACAACCAGATGTCACGGCAAGCTGGGAGACGAGCAGCTTGGCTCATAATTAGATGGCAGATGTCCAAGCCTTCCCATGTGATGCACATTGTTTTTGTATATTCGAGACTCGGGATCCTAACCCTGAAAGATAAATAAGAAATCACCTCACCTATACAATTTTTTTGTCTCATAATTGTACTGCCTTTTAAAAAATGTATTTATTGGAAATAGCATACATAAGAAAACAAAAATCACTCACGATCTCTATTTTTCATATATCTCTGTGAAGGTAGATATACAGTTTATTTCTACTTTTTTTCAAAATTTAAACTCCTACATTAAAACATGAAGGAACGGAGGCCCAGGACATTTAAATGATATCTAGGATCACCCAGCTAATTAGCGACAGAAATGGGACCAGAATCCCACAATCCTCTGAATATCTCATTCTTTATTAAAAAAAAAAAAAAAAAATCCAGCCATATTAAGATATAATTGACATATAACATTGTGCAAGTATAAGGTATACAAACTGTTGATTTGATACACATACATTGCAAAATGATTGGGTTCGCTAACGCCTCCATCATGTCACATAATTAACACTTCTTTTTTTTGTAGTAAGAACATTTACTATTTACTCTCTTAGTACCTTTCAAGTATATAATACAGTATTATTAACTATAATTACTATGTTCTACATTAGACCCAGAGAACTTATTCATCTTATAGCTAAAAGTTTGTATTCTTTGACCAACATCTCCCACTTTCCCCTCCCTTATCCCTTGTTCTTGAATTTGATTATAAAGAACAAGGCAGCCCACTCTTTGACCCCTTTCTCAGTAAATTATTAGACCAAATCTCCAGTGGCTTCTTGAGAAAGTTGGACACCAAGCTCTAAAGCATTTTGATTGAAGAATTCTCATTAAACCTACATGGTACCAAAGCAATAGCCTAAAGTTTGGGGAAAATTCTAGTTTGTGGAATTGATTCATTTTATTTTATTTAAAGAATACTTGGGTACAAAAATGCACTGGATTCACTGCCTAGCTGCTCTTGAGTTCGACACGTTGAATCCTCTGTTCCTGAGAGAGCACCTTGTGGCTGTGGAATATTAGGGTTGGCTGAACCGCTCTTCCACTGTTACACAGTGTTTCCCATCGCTTTAGCGGTTCAAGTCCAGGACCTTGCGGGTTAAAGGCAAAAGTCGAACATATTGCCACTTTGGTGGTTTTGTGCACAAATTTGGGAAAAGAAGTTGGTCTTTATGTACATTATTTAACAATATAAATACATCAATTGCCAATTGTTACACAAGAATAATTTTTTTCCAGAGCTACAGGGAGAGCTAGCTATATCGATAACATTTTGGAAGGAAGACCCATTGAAGAGAAACATGCCTTGAGAATTTGGACTTTAAAGCCTCATACTTTCTGGGCATGACATTGGCTTAACCTCACTGTGGGTAGAAAGGAAAATTTTAAAGAAATACATTCAATGTCTTGTGAGTTATGGAACCAGGAAAAGAAGCAGGTTTTCCATGTTGCCCAGAGGTAATTTTTGGACACGTAACTCAAAAGCAAGTAAACTTTCAAACTTCAACCTTCGCACGTAGCTGTTGTCCTCAGAGGAAGAGCTGGGTGCAGGTCAAAAGGAAATGACTTGGAAAGGACATTGTTATAAATGCTTGAACACTTCTCATGTGAGGATCCCGAGGAAGCTCTGCGGAGCTGAAAGTGCATTCTGTTCTCTGATTTTATAGGGTCTTTGAGGGGGAAGTCTTTCTATTACTCTTGAGTTATTGCTGGTTTCTACCAGGACGTCCTGCTCCATTCCTTGTCCTATTACCCTGCCACCTTTTTGGAGGGCATCATGACTCTCACCTGCCCTTGACTTGGGTCCATCTTGTCCTGAGACAGAGAGGAGCTTTGGCTCAGTCTTGCTACTGATTCCTCTTGGATTTCTGGAACTCGCTACTTCAGCCACTTACCTTTCTTGAAGGGAACGCCTCTGCTTCTCTTAGGATCCAGTTACTGGCATCTTACCTGGTTCCATGGATCCAAGACCTTAATTAATACTCCTAGTGACAGTCTAGCTTAGTACTGTGGTATATTTCTCTGTAACCACAATAAAAAATTAAAAAGAAACAAATGAGGTTAATTTTAAGAATATAATAAATTATAATAATACAATTGTGGGAAATTTTTTAAAGGAAATTCTGAAACAAAGATACCACCAATACATTGTCCATGAGTGTTTAGGAGGGTGAGTATCCAAAACTAACCTGGATGAGTTATCAGGATATATATTTTGAAATGTTAGTTTAAAATAGTTCTTTATTTTCCTGGCCTGCTCAAGTATCTTTTAAAAATTTGTATAGACTTGAAGAAATGCAGAAGAAGCTTTACAGTGCTCAAACATGGCTTAAATGTTCAGCAAAATAAATGAGAACTTACTCTGCTGAATGCATAGGCCTATCAGTGATATGTGTAGAGATATACATATAGATGTGTTTGAAAGGGGCTTATAAAATAACACAGCCTGACTCTGTAAGTGAAAGATGTAACTCCTTTTTTTTAAATTGAATTTACTTGGGTGACACTGGTTAATAAAATTATATAGGTTTCAGGTGCTCAATTCTATAATACATCATCTGTATATTGTATTGTGTGTTGACCACCCCAGGTCAAGCCTCCTTTCATCACCATTTATTCCCCCTTTACCCTCTCCTACTAAGACTTCTTAATGCATCCTTCTAAAATGCAACATTAGCTATGTCCACATGACTTGGAAACTAGCAGATTAAAAAATAAAAAGTTTCAGTTAATCTTCTCAGATATTTGAGGTGTATCAGACACCCAGATGTTCAAAACATCCATGCTGCAATTATTTATTTTTATTTAGAAGCTTTACACTTGCATATGCTATTGCTTTCCTCAAAGACCAAGTTCAGAATCCAAACTATACTTTTTAACTCACTCCTTAAAAGTGTAGTAACATCACTTCAGATTCATGGAGAGCCGTTGATTGGCCCGTGGGCTCTCTAATTCATGGTTTGGGTATTAAGGAATATTGACTCTCTAATGGCTTTGAGTCACTCACCAGTCATCCAACAATAACTTAGAATATCTTTAACATGTGCCATGTAATATTAATATCATTCTAACGCTGCTTCATCTAAATAATGGAAAATTTGACATACCTAGTAAAATTAAATGTTGAATTATCTACTGTTAGATCTATGGAACGGATCCCCTTTTTAGTAAAGTGATTGACTGCAGTACTATTTTATTGCTATCAGCAACTATTATGTCACCATATAAATCTTCTGCCACATATATTGTGTCTCTATATGGAGTTTATATTATATTTCACTTTAACAGTTTCTAATTGCTGTCACTTTTTGTCAGGTTGTGTATTTTTTGGCCTACAACACTGATTTCATCTTAATGTCGCCGGTGGGAATTGATGATCTTTGGCTTGGCATCATGTTCATGAAACCTATGTCATATCATTGTCCAGTGTTCTTAAGAAAGTATTCTAATACTTAAAACCAAAGTTGAGAGCACTTTCCAAAAAATGGTGGGCTTCATATGGAAAATGAATGGGTATGAATCAACATTGATACCAAAGGCCAGATCTCTTTTAGATCATAGTTCATACCTAAGCCAGCACTTGACATTCAGGATCCCATAGGAAGAACGATGAGGGGACAGCGCCATGAGGTGGCCTGAGAGAGTGTTAGCCCGCCCGTATGGAGCAGCCTGAACAATATCCCCCGAAGATATCAGACCCAAGTCCCTGAAACCTGTATATTTTGCCTTATATGTTAAAAAGGGTCTCTGCAAATGTAAGTTATGGATAGTGAGATGAAGAGACTATCCTAGATTACCCGGGTGGGCCCTGAATACCATCACGAGCATGTGTATAAGAGAGGAGTGGAGGGAGACTCTGCGCGCACCGAGGAGAATGTATAATGAGGGTGGAGGGGGGGCTGGAGAGGAGCAGCCACCAGAAGCTGGAGCAGTCAAGGGACGGGCTCTCCAGAGAGAGCACGACCCTGCTGGCGCCTTGATTTCAGCTCAGGGATACTGATTTAGATTTCTGGCCTCCCAGAACTCTAAGAGAATAAATTTCTGTTTGAAGCCACTCAGTTCCTATAAATTTGTTACAGAAACCGTAAGAAACTGATACCTCCGATGCCTTAAATGACAGCCACAGCAGCAATGACCAGAAAAAGACGAAGCACACAGAGTGCGGGTAGATGTGTTTTTAGAATATTCTATTACTCTAACATACAATATAAATAACAATAGATCTCAGTATGGAAGCTGCAGTTTCCAAAGAAGTCTCCCGAGCCCCCTTCCTGAGCCTTCTTTAGAAATCCTGAGCGCATCGCCGCCTCTGGGCCGGCTGCCATGGGCTGCGCTCCGTGATGGAGAAGCAGAAGGCAGGAGTTCAGTCGGAGCCTGGAGCTAATAAGAGGCATAATAAACTACGAAGGCGTGAAGTTGGGGCCCGAGAGTGTGAGGAAGAGCATGGGTGAGGTGCGGGGCGGGGCGGGGAAGCCACCGGGGCCCTGCGGCCGTGGCGAGGTGGGCGGCGGGCTACGGGGAGTGGGTCCTGGTGGGGGCAGCCCCAGCTTTCTGCATCTGACGTTGTTTGCCACTAATCCCCAAATAAAACCCGTTCCGGAGAATTCCATCTTTCATGTGCCCCAGACAAGCATGTTCTCGGTCCTGAATTGTTTTTCATGCCGTCGAGGCCTGGCAGTTTTGTTTCTTGTTAAATCTGTCTCTCTGGAGTTTCGAGTCAAGCTGCCTCCTTACTATGTGCAGAGGCCGCTGGCTGCCCCCGCGCTCCCTGCAGACAACTGGCTCAGGGTTTTGGCCACAAGACCTTCCCCTCTGCTTTTTCCTGTCCGAGTCAGTGGATCGCACCCCTCTCCCGGGGAATCATCCTTAACTCGGCTCTTACCTTTCATATTCGATCTACTGACAGCGCCACCATTTCTTTTCTTCTCTCATTTATTTCTTTTGCCACTTTCCTACTCTGGGCCCTCATCTCTCTTCTGAAATGTAATCATAGCCTCCCACCTGGCCCCTCTGCTTCCAGGGGCTTGGCGGTCCAGTCCCCTTTGTCTCCTGAGTTGTCCTTCCCAAACACCATCAGGACGTGTCAGTCTACTGGAGACCTCGGTGACCCCTGGGGCCTGCAGGGAAGGCCTCAGTTTCTAAGCATGAATTCACAGCTCTTCAGGACCCAGCCTCAGCCTGTCTTTCCTGTCATTTCTCCTTTCAGCAACATGCCTACAGCTTTTGCATCTCCTAGAATTTACTCATATTGTCATTTGGATGTTTTCCTTTGCACCCCACCTTCTTTGACATATTTATTTGTCCCTCGGAACCCAACTGCTCCATGAGACCTTTGGCTTCCTTTTGTTTGCCTATGACACTTATTATCTACTGTGCTTATACTGGAACTTGCTTTTAGTTATATAATAGAACATCTGCTTTTTAATGTAAATCATTACTTTCATTTCTATCTTTCCCTTTCTCCAACATGAGACTGAAAATTCCTAGAAGCTAAAATGCAGGTCTTCATCCCCTAACACCAGGCTTAAATGTCACCTTACCCATATTGACTAATGCTTTTTTTCTTTATCTCAGCTCCAAAATGTTATAAATGGATAGTACATAATTTAATACCATTTTAAAAATTAGTTTTTGTTCCAGTATCTTATCTCCCAAATTAGATTGTAACCCTCTCAAGGTTAGAGAGCATGTACTATATTGAACTCTTAAATACACCTCAATATATTAGACAACAAATACTTGTTGGATGATTCAGCTGACATATCTTCTTAGCAAAATTAAAATACCAGACTCTTCAAATGATTAGCTTTGTGACCTGAGACAAATCATTTATCCTTCATGAGATTTAGTTTACTACATTGTAAAATACATGACACTGTCATTCCTTAAATGTAGAGATTCACTGGTGTGTTCCTTTAAATCACAGCATTTGTTTCCATGCTAAATCTAAAAGCAACAAGAGCCTCAAAACAATGAACAAAAACAAAACATTTAGAATCAACTGTGTGCCCTCTGAAAGCAATATGAAAGGCGTTATTAATATAATTCAGTATTCTAATTTTTCCTCAGAATTTTAGGAAATATATCAGGCAACATTTTTCCTGTAATAAATTAAAATGTATGTATTAGAGATATGCATATTAAGTATGCACATTTAGTATGTACGTCCACATACACACATATACATTTGTATATAGGCAAATGTGTAATATATACACACACACATATACATATAGATTTGTTTTCTAGCTATTAAAAGACTGTTGCACTAATATTTATGTAAAACCCCCGTTCACAGGTTTATCTCATATCAAGACCCTCATACAACTATATCAGCCACTATTTTTTCTTAAAGTCTCAAAGGGGGGACCCTAATGTATTAGTGTGGTCATTATACTTTGTTCCACTTTGTTGGTTCCTTTCTAATATTTTGTGGCAGACTGAGCGGCACATAAGATTAATTCTTGCAGCCCCGTTGTTGTTAGAACAGGAGATTACATTAACACTGCTCCCAAAGCCTGTTTTTGGACATTTTAACTATTAGGCAGTGATAACAGACAGCATTCTATATCTCTTGGGCTTTTGCAAGATATTGCACCTCTTGTTAATTGAATTGGGAGATGATTGTCCTACGATAACCTCGATTCATGCCCCGTATAGTTCAGCATAACGATAATTAACTCCTTGTACTGAATGGGGTGAAACGTGCGTGAGTTAGTCTGTCTCTCACTCTTATCTCCCCCCTCCTCCTCTCCCGCCCCTCGCCCTCCCTCCCTCCTCCAGTTTACTGTAAGTAAGCATCTTACATGCAGCACACTCTGACGGGATTTGTTACAGAGGCTTTCCCCTGTATTTCTACATCAGTCAAAACACCTCCAAATAAAAGTAAAAGGCCAATATTTTCAAATGCCTAGGTGGTTGGTTGCTACCTGTCTTATTGCTCTGATCTAATTATGTTTGGGTTTATGAAAGAAAGACTATAACCTAATCCATTATATGTTTGTATTTTTAAAATATCTTTATTGATTTCAGAGAGAGGAAGGGAGAGGGAGAGGGAGAGAGAAACATCACTGATGAGTCATTGATCGGCTGCCTCCTGCATGCCCCGACTGGGGATCAAGCCCGAAACCCAGGCTTGTGCCCTGACCGGGAATCAAACCGCGATCTCCTGGATCCTCGATCGGTGCTCAGATGTTGAGCCACGTCCGGCTGGGCAAGGCATTTAAAAAGAATATCATCAGGTATCTGTCTTAGACGCATGTCAAGGGGCCCAGGGCAGAGCCCTGGCTCTGCGAGTAATGCATGCTGCATGACTTTAGATGGGTCATGCCTTCCTAGACTTCATTTTTCTGTCACTAAGATAAAGGCATTAGACGAGATCAGTGGTTCCCAAGAAGGTGGAAGTACCTGGATAGCTTTTTAAAATTTCACTGGCAGCTCTGAATGACGTTGGGATTTAGGAGACAGAGGGGAATGTGTGTTTCAAAACGTCTCAAGCAACCAGGATACCACCATCACTTAGATGCACACAGATTTGAGGGTAACAGAGAGCGACTGAAGTCCCTACCCCACCACACTTTACTCGGTCTAAGATGTGTTCTGAGCACAAGCGTTTTTAAAAAGTTCCCCAGGTGATTCTAACAGGGTCCATGTGACACACTTTGAGAAACACTTCTCTAAATCAGCCCCATGGGCTCTTCCAAATTTACGATTCTGTGATGTTACATGAGCACTGTCTTTCTTCCTGCTTTGTATTTTGTACCATTCCCTGAACAACTGGTCATAAAATGCAAGTATATATCGGTCCAGAAAATGGTGCTGAGCTTCTTGCTCTGAGTCATGAAGCAAGGTAGGAGCAGGTTCTGGTTTAATTAGAATTCATATTTGCGGCCTGTGGGCTATTACTAAGAAAAATAGTCAACTCCATATAAACAAAGATATATATATATATATATATATGGCCAGAGTTCTT
Organism: Miniopterus natalensis; assembly: GCF_054644295.1. Taxonomy (NCBI): domain Eukaryota; kingdom Metazoa; phylum Chordata; class Mammalia; order Chiroptera; family Miniopteridae; genus Miniopterus; species Miniopterus natalensis. Next base: position 16,892,241 of record NC_142081.1, on the reverse strand, counting down.
GTTGGGGAAAAGAATTTCGGATTAAATTTAGGCTATCTATTATACACTGACTGTTTAAAACAGATAAATTATTTTAATATATTGTCTCTAGTGTTGCTTCCTAATGCTTCCTCTGCATGGAGTTTTATTCTTTACGCTGCTCCTACTGGATAGAATAATAAATTGCGATTAATGAGAGTCTTCCTTTCCTTCCACCCCAAAGCCTATGTGCTACATAGGCCAGGAGTCGGGAGACTCTGTCGATCGCCAGGCTCCTCTGCGTCGTCAGCAAGGCTTAGGTGTGAATGCCAGAAGAAATGCCCTGACAAATGTCCGCCTTCCATAAGGAGCCATAAATATGGCGCAAAGAGATTTTAGTAGCCCTCATTTCTTTAAACCACAAACTTTTGTTATAATAATGACTCCCGAACCTTGAAGTAGTAGTTCTGTGGCTCCAAAGGACTTTTTGCAGAGAGGACGGTGTAAGTAAAACTGAAGGGCAGTCCGGGCCGTAACGCGTGGCCCTGGGTTTTGCCCTCCATCCGCTTACATGCCTCCTACCCTGGGAGAAATGCCTTTAGGAACCGTACTCGTGACTCCAATTCACACGGCGATAAGGGGCAGAATCGCGAGGCGCTGACGTGACGTAACGAGTGCTGAGTGTCCAGGCAAACGCGCTGGGCCGTGGGGGTGTTTGCACCAGCGGGCCTGGCCCTCTGCACCTTGTCTCGTTCTCAGAGCTTCTCTGAGCTCAGAAACAGCCGCAATGCCCTATCAATGTGTTTAATACTTCACTTATTTTGTAAAGATCGCTACTGAGTAAAGGAATTAAATAAAGTTATAACTGAGTCTCAGCCAAAGGATGTGACCTCGCGCGGCCCTGTGGGCACTCGCGGTGTCAGTCTACGGGAGGGTCAGCCTGTCCTGCGACGGTCTTGCAAAGCTAAGGGTGACGTGTAAAGTGCTGTGAGTGACACACATACACACGGAGGGAAAAGCCTGAAAACCAAAGCATTTTGTTAGAAGAAATTTCTCATTCGGTGGTTCGGTTCCTATTGCCGATGTCAAAGCCCGCTTCTGGGGAGGGAGGGCGGTAAATTCCCAGCGATGGAGCCGCTAAGCGCATGTGTTTTAAGAAGACTCTCCCCAGGAATACAGCTCCTGTATAGCTTTGTGGGTTTTGTGTCTGCATTTTCTTGGAGATAAGTTGAATAGTTCCGTGGTTCCAGCGAGTTCTAGTTAGGTCCTTGGATTTCACTGGTAGCGGAGCGGGTTATGTCAAGGATATCATCTCATTTAACCATGACATCAGTCCTGGTTCTGCTCTTGTCGTTCTCATTGCATAGCTGGAGAAACGGGCTGAGTCAGAGTGGAGCTGGAACTGGAGCTAGGTCTGATCTCAGATAGACACTCATTCCATTCTGCTAATAGGAAGCTAAAGAATCTGGAAACACCCAGCCCCCTGTCCTCTACTCCCCTTATCTCATTCCCAGGGTTAAACCTGTCTTCTGTGGTGCTTGTCCTTAAAAGGAACAAAAGACAGCTGGTGGCTGGCCTCTATTTGGTTTTGCATGTATTAAAAAGTGTCTTTCTCCCTACCTACCCCTTAATCCTTTCCTTTGGGGTCATTCGTTTGTTTTGTTACTTCATTAAGAACCCCTGAAACTGCTCTGTGTTCCCTCGGAGCAGATAAAAGTCTGTGGAAGCAGACTTCCCCCGCTCCCCTGCCTTCAGCAGGGCTGAAACAAAAGCTACCTGCCACTGCGTTTCCCTTCTGTCATCCCTCAGGTACAAAATGGGTCATTTGACTCTCAGCAGTTTATACCAAAGGCAGCCGGGGATGAAATGAGACTTCAAAGCTTTCTAGAAGCAGAACTTGAGTCAAAAAAGCTGCACCTATAACTGATCAAAGGGCAGGTGGTTTATAGAAACTGTAATGTGGAGGAACTGGGACATTGTTTTCCTGAGAACTTTGCCACTAGGATTTTATTTTCAGTGCAATGAGAGGCCATTGAAGGCTTTTAAATCAGACGGTAACATGGTAAAGTTTTATTTCTAAAAATTATGACGGCTGTTGGGGAAAAGTGGATTGGTTGGGAGAGGTGAGAAAAAGCTAGAAGGTATTTCACAGTGTCCCCAGGAAAATAACACGGGAAGACCACAGACTCCGAAAATGTGGCTCATTTCCTGCACTGTTTCCCAGTCCAGAAATATTCTGTGGTGGAATTCCCAGGCTCAGGTGAGTTCCCCTTCAGTTCAGCAACATGCAAGGACAGATCTACGACAGTCATGTAGTATATTTATGAACTTGTATAACTCAGCCAATTATGTATCAACATATAACAAGCCTAACATCATATTGCTGTTGACATCAGGTTGTAACAACTGATTTGTTAAAAACAAAAACAATATGAAAGGACTCTCACAAAAGTAATCATATATTTAATGTTGAGTCACTGACACTTGTAATCAGTTAGCCCACAGTGGGTAAAAACTTGGGCCCTGGAGTCGTATTTAGGGGGCTCTGGCAGGCCTGGCTTTGTGGCACTGGGTGGGTTATTGAAACTCTGTCTCAGTTTCTCTGTCTATAAAATGGGAATAACCCTATCAACTTGTAGGATTGGTGTGAACTCTAAACGAGATCATCAATGAAAAGGGCTAGCTAGGATAGTGTACACAGTAGGCTTTTAGTAAGTGACTGTTCTAGTGGCTGTTTCATTTATAAACATTGATAATTTTATTCAAATTATTAAGCAAAAAATTTAGACTGGGAAATAGCATAAGTGTGGATTATAAATGTTGAAAATGTAAGAATAATGACTTAGAGATGCTCCACACAGTTCCTCGGCAAAGCCACCTGCATGTTCACTCTCCCTCCTTTTGGTCATCTCCCCCCAATAAAACAGAGTATCTAGTACCCCGTCCTGACAACCACATGAAGAGCTGCTTGCGTCCCGCCCAGGGCCGAATTCCGGATGATGTGCTGGAAGCCACGCATTCACTCTGTCTTCCCTCTGTACTGAAGAACCGCACCCGAGCTCGGGAAAGAGCGGGGTGCTGGCAGGTTCACTCATCTTTTTATTTCCTCGCTGCCTCTCCACTGTGACCTCCACGCCTGGAACCCTCCTGCCCTTCACCCCTTTCTTGTCTCGGACCCAGTGTCAGGTGTATAAACAGACAGTGACTTGGAGTGCCTCCCGGAGCTGACAGAGAGAAGGAGCCCGTCCTTTCCCATCGACACGCTGCGGACGGAAGAGTTTGCAGACGGTGTGATGGCAGCAGATTAAAAGGGAAAGCAGGCCAAATTGAAAGGGAGGGCGCTGCAAAAGGCTGGGGCAACCTTTCAACTCCAGGTCGGGAAGGAGCTGATGATGTTTTTTTTAATATTGTGAAGAGAGGGAAAAAGTTATACAGTAAACCTATTTAAGTGCTTCAGGAGGCTTTCCTGTTGACCTCATTGAGCTGTTTGGAGTGTGCTTGAGAGCTCTCACGCAGCCCTTCAGGATCCTGCCTGCCACGAGCCGTGAGCAGTTAATCGTCCCTGGCACTGTTAGGAGAGATTGTCAGGTATCTGGTGGTTGTCTGTTCTGCGCTACAGTGGATCAGTATTGGAAAGAGTGTGTGTCCACGTGTGTCTTTGGACATGGGGCTGTTTGATTATGCATGGGAATGGTAGGGGAGGAAAATAATATTTTCTCTACCTCTGTTAGGTTCCCCACCGGGGCCCGTGTTAATTAGACTGGCAAGAGACAAATTAACAAAAGAAAAAGAAACAGAAGTTTATTAGCATGTGCACTGTGCGTGAAAGCACCCAGTGACGAGTCACCCAAAGGGTGAGAACTTGGGCTTCCACACCATCTCAGGCTAAATAAAGGAAAGGGGGATTTTGGATTCGGGATGGAGGGAGCAAGTTATGGAAGGGTTACCAGGAAAGATTACAGTATTCAAGAGTTGTTTAGTAAGGTTTGTGATGCAGATTTAAGTCAGTGCCTTCTCTATTGATAAGAACTCTCAATGGCCTTTTACTCAAAATAATCTGCTTGTTCTCAATAGCCTTTTGGTCAAAATGATCCATTTCCCAAAGAGGCATATTCTGGGGCTTCACACACTCTGGTACCCTTCAGAACCAAGCAAAGCCATACCTGCAACCAGACGGTGCCTGTTAGTAGTATCAGTGCTAAATAATTTATGTCAACCAGATAAGTAATTTTTTAAAGTGTGATTATTTACCTTACTGGCCTCTGTTTCCAAGCCGTTGAACATGCTATTCCCCTAAGCAAAACAATGTTGCATTGCCACCAACACTGGCTTCACCTTTCATGCCCTTCCTGGGGTCTCAGATTAGATGTCACCAATCTGGGAAGCCTTTCTGACGCCTCATGACAATGAGGCAATAGGTACCCCTTATATTTTTCTAGTACCTTGATTTTCTATTCATTTCTTAATGCACCAAACTGGTTTCTTGCTTATCTATCTGAAATATTCCCTAGTAGTTCATCCATTCTGTGAGGTTATATTGAGTTGATCTGAGAATTGAAAGCCATCTGTGGTGTGTAGCAGACTGACAATAAATTAACTGCCAAAATAATTGTATAACTATGGTTTGGGGGTGGGGAGAGGTTGTCTGAGAGCCCAGGATGCTAACTAGTAATTTGTGGGTTGTCAAAAATCACTCATGTTCTGATCATTTTGTCGATGACTCTTATTTTATGCTTTTCAGTTATCTGCATGATCATTCTTAACAGGCTGTGGAATTCCCAGTCCTTTTAATTGATCATTTGAGGAGGGTCCGCAGCAGGGAGGGGCTAGATTAGGAAAAACTTCTATTTCCTTTTCTGCTTAGTACTCAGGGTTGGGAGGGGGTACAGACTCAGCACAAATGGAGACAGTAGGTACTGGGCACCTTCAGGGTCAGCCTGGATGATGAACCAGGAAAGAGTGACAAGGAAAATCATTTCAAATTTCCTTTATCTTACACATTAAACCCTTATTGGTTAGCATTTTAAAAATAATTGGCAAACTTGACTGTGTCCATGTTTCACCAATAGCCTGTGCCATGGATGGAGACCTCTCTGTTGCTGCCTTTGGACTTGAATTTCTTTTTGTGCTTGCTCTGGGTGAGTGTAGACTTTCAGCAGGTTGTGTTTATGATTCTCTAGCCCCCCTCAGGCATACATTGCAAAGTCACCTGTAACCAAATCTGTTTAACGAAGGTCACGGAAACTAAGTCAGCATGAGACCCAGGAGTAGAGCTCAATGGTCCTGATTTTTCTATTCACTAGGACTCAGCCACCCCCACTCCACTCTCTCAAGCTCCCCTCATCGGGGCAGGTTATAGAATTTCATACCATTTTGTCTTATTGATTGAGTTATCTGTCTCTCTTTCTGCAAAGTCAGGGTCTTTAAGAACTTCTTTGGAGCCACAAGGACTGTTCCTCATTAGCCATCTTTGACTTTGTCATTGATATTATTTACAACTTCTGATAATATATATATTTAAGTAAGATGTCAGGGTCACCAGGAAGGATCTTAGATAGGACATCAAACCTTTCCCTCCTGGAGAAAGGCATGAGAATATAATGTCCTCATTATGATACTGATGTTATCCCCCTGAATAGAACCTTAATGTCTGACCTTAGACATTCTTATTCAGCTACCTAAGACTATATATATATATATATATATATATATAGTTTATACATAAATAATTCAGTATTATGACTCTTATTATTACTTTCCTTAGAACACAAGCTAGATTCTTCCACAGTGCAAGCCCCTTACTTTATGTTTGGTCTTCAGTGATTGATAAAAAGGATTTTATTTCTGTCTTGGTCTAGAAACACTTTGTTAGCATTTTTATGAAGAAAAGATCCTAAGGATTTGGATGTTTTGACCGAAATAGTTTATAATCTTTCTCCACCATTCATTTTTTATTTTTTATTTTAAAGAACCTTTCCATCATTTCTATCGTTTCTCAGGTATTGGTTTTCTATGACCTTAGAGAGACAAGTACAACCACATTTAACCACATCCCTCATATTTACCTGTGTGGCTCTGGCGCAGCTTGCTTTATAGGCCAGGCAGGCTCGGAAGGCAGTAGGCAGGAATTCCAATCCTCAGAAATCAAGTCATTGCTTAAGGATGTGGAGGAACTTCCTGTTTGAATAAACCCCATTATGAACCTTTTTCCAAAGTAAATAGGACTCTTTCTTATCTTCTATGCAAATTCTGATTTCCACATTTAAGCTTAAGCAGTGCCTTTTTGTATAGTTATCTTTACATAATGGTCATTCCCCAATCTTATCGTTGTAAATTAGGTAATTTTCATTTACTCTCTGGCTTCTATGCCTGAAAATTTCTTATGTCTATTTTGGTACTCATTTGGAGGAACTATAATAGTGCCTGAAAAAAATAAAAAAGATCATATCTGTGTTTCAATCTGAAAACAAAATAGGCAGAGCATATACTAGGGAATGAGGCACCCGAGTTAGGTTGAGTGAACTGTTGATGACTTTTTGAAAAATGGCAATAAATCTTGATTTTCTCACAAAATAGAGAAACATATCTGATTTTGGAATTTAATTCTCAGGCATACTTAGGTAGGTTTTTCTTCTCCCTCTCCCACTCTGGATCGATACCATCGTAAAAATGAGAAATAAGTCCTCTTGCTTTTGGAGTCATTCATGAAGCAAGTTTTCCTTTTCTTGTTCTGAAAAAGAGTGATTATTTTGCTTTGGGAGAGGATCTCTCCTTCTGGGACCAGAAGAAACATCTGAATGAAATAAACATCAATCAGAACGAAGTATGAAGATGGAATTTAACTTGCCTTTTTACCATTAAATACACCTTTGAAAAATGTGCTCTTCTTTTATAGATTTCCTTTCTTTGTCACAACATTACTGAGTCAAACCAGAGAACAAAATCTTAATATTCTGCCCAAGACAGTGTGCTGTTTTCTGACCTGTGCCAAAGCAGAAAATATCAGTCAGAACTGGGGAGCTTCCAGCCCATCTTTGTTAAACCTAACGGACTTGGTCATTTCAAAAAGCATCTGTGGTCAAGGTGCTCCCGGGAATAATAATTGGCCCAGGGAATTGGGACCGGAGTCATTCTTTGACCCAGTTTTCCCATCTGCTCACACAGGAGGTCTGAAAATGAAGTCAGGTATAAAAACTGACTTTATTACTGAGAACCTGAAAGTTTAGCTTCTGGGGAAGAAACAGAAGAAACAGAGTGTTTTCCAATGATCCTGCTTTTGTAATTGATCAGCAAATGTTCCATGTTCACATGAAACCCCCCCTCTGAAGGCTGAGCCCCAGCTGGAATGCTGCATCGATTGTGATTCCCAGAGCTCCAGGTCCAGCTTCGCCTTTAGAGCCAGGTGGGCTCAGGACCCACCACATCCAAGTGGGACTCAAGCCCTGCATTTCAGGAGGGTATATGGGTCGGGCACACCTCTCCAGGCAGGCTGGTGAACTGCAGCTGTGAGCAAATTTGTTTTCTTCAAGAGCCATTTATTGCCCTCAAGTTAGCAGCATATTCAGGTGAAAGCTAAAACAAAGGCAATTGTGAAATATGGACACACAAGAGATGCCATGTGCCTGGTCTTCTTCGTGTATTGATGTCAGAGCAATGTGGGTGAAATAAGACCACCTTGGTCCTTTCATTGCTGGCTTGTTGGTGATCCTGTCTTGATGAAAGGCCCAAGCAGAGGCAGTCACCCTGTCTGATCACTGATGGATTTCCTGACATTATTGAGAAGGACAGGCCAAATTAATGGTGATAGTGTCTGGCTGATTTATCATAAATGGACAATTTATGGATTTAATTTATTAATTTAAAACAGGGAGCTGCCGTTTTAATTAGCTCTGCTCTTTTTCAGCTCCCATTTTAATCGCAAGCATATGTATATCTTTGTATCATTAATTTAAAAGGTCCACAAAGCATTTGGTGCCATCCATCTAGTTTCAAAGTAGGCACCGTATAATGCGGTGGGAAGAAACATTGGACTGGAAGCCAGGACTCCTGAGCTCCCGTCCAAGTCTGGTACCGACCTGTGGTGTGACCTTGGACACAACCTTCCAGCCATATTAAATTTTTGTGGTGCCAGCTTGCAAAGCTACTTCAAGTTTTTGGGCGACAAGAAATATACTTGTTCCCCCCATTACAGATACATTCTCCTTAAAGCAGAATGTGTTAGGAACTGACATGAAGAGAATTTCCTAAGGATATGATTTTTTCCCCAGGAAGGTAATCCTTTATGGAACAGGATAGGAATCATGGAGCCTGTTTAGCAAATTCCCTGAACTTCAGGTCATTAGGGTGATGTTCAGATGGCCCTTGTTCCCCTTTTCCCTCCTTGACATCTTAGAGGGCAAAACACGTATGAACTGCACATGCCTGGTCGCTATATATTTAAACAAATGCCCAGGTGCACTAGGAAATGCCCATCCATGTGCTCCACACCCGGAGAGACACAGAGACCGAGTGGCCAAGTTCAAGGTGAAATGAGCTTTCCGCGCTCGCCGCTGGGGGACGCCTCGCTGTGCTTTCTAGCACCGGCCTCCCGACTTTCCCTGCTCAGGGGCGCCATCCAGGCGCTAAGAGCCTCGGCTTTCTCATCTACGGGAGAGAGATCGGACCCAGTTATCTTTACATCTCTTCTAATATCTTCTTCTTCTGGACGTTTTCAGCATTTCCTGAATCTGCTCCTGGAAAGCAAGACATTGAGGGGAAAACGAATGGGTGATAGCGAGAGGTTTAGAGTAGTAGTAAAATAAATGCTTCGCGCTTCGGCATAATGATCTAGTGCTTTACTTACTCCCTGAGAGCAAGACGTTGAAGTGGACTACTTACTCTTCCAAGCCGGAACTCCTTGTTTTAACCGGGTAATAAACTTCTTTGTAATAAACTGGGTAATGCTTCTTACCTAACAAGAAGTGGCTGAAGCTTAAGGAAGACCAACCGCTAATTCTCACAAGCAGCCAAATAACAAATAACGTGTCTTTACTATTGAACTTGCGCAACTTCCTGCCACAGACCCGTCTTTTACTATTGACAGCCTTAATTCACCACTGCTGTTACAATCACAAAGCAGCCCAATAAAATGTAAAGCTTGCTTGTCTAAATCACTGCCCCCGGGGGGTCTTTAGATTTAATAGAAAAGCACCCCTACCTGTATTTTTATAAAATCTCCTATTCAGAACAGTTAAAAGGAGCTTTCTCCGTTCAGTCTTGTCAAGGAAAGAGCCTCCTAGAAGTCGTGTCTCCGCTTGTAATGCCACCACACTCGCTTCATTATGTGACAGCCAGAGGAAAGCCTGGAGCCCCAGCCAGTGCGGCTCAGTGGCTGAGCACGATCCCGTGCACCCAGAGGGCTGCTGGGTGCGTCCTGGGCGGGCACACGCCCAGGGTGTGGGTTTGGTCCTGGTCTGGGCGTGTCTGGAGGCAACAGATTGATGTTTCTCTCTCACATCGACGTTTCTCTCTCTCCCCCTTCCTCTCTCTTTAAAGCCAGTTTAGAAAAAAGAAAAAACTTGAAGTCATATTTCTAGTAAAGTATTTAATTTGAGCAATAATTTAGATGATCACTTTAAAGTAAAAATTTGGTATTCCTAAAATAAAGTTTTAACAAGCTGGGTAATAACGTTATCCTATAAATCATAAGGGTTACTCTCAGGCAGGGATGTAGTGTGTTGATTAGAAAGAAGCCCAGATGAAAGATTCATTTCCTGGAAGAAAGGAAATCTGTGCTGTTTATTTGGCAACAGCAATCGCGACCAAAATAAATTTGAACAGGACCGGGTGGGAGGAAAGATTCTGCCTTTATGAAAATTTTTAGCCTCTGACACGAGGATGGAATCGGGAAAAGGAACCCCCTACGTTACATGACTCAGAGGCTTGTTGGAAGTGGGTAAGTTAACACATAAAAAAGACTTGCCGAGTATAAAAACAGGTAGTTTTTTAATAGTCAAGTGCGGTCATATACAACTGTGGGCCATCAGGCGGAATCCTTCCGTTCAGAAAGAAGCAAGGTGAGCTAAGACCTAATAATAATTATTCAGAAACAGTGCAAAGAACATTTATCCTTAGATGTAGGGCTAGTAACTGACTAAATAAAAAAGCAGGACCCCAAACTTCCTAATGCAAATATCAGATTTATTCCCAGGGATTTGGGGGGGGGGACTTATTATTTTAAATTCTAAGCTCTCAAGTATAAGTTTGAATAACTTAACCTTTTTTAAAAACCTCTCTGAGAAGTAACACAGCTTTTTGAGCTGAGGTATTTTCTTTGGCGGAAAGGAAGGAAGTCAGAAAGACCAAGAAAAAAAAAAAATGTGTAGAAAGAAATAAGTAAAAAAATATATATATTCAAACAGAGGATATGACTTAAAGAAATTATTTACAAATAGCGAGGGGGTACTTAACAATAATTTTGCTTAAAATGCAAGTAAAGAGCATTAGCCAAGGGTGACTCTCCCATTTCTTCCCTTTTGGGGGGAAGCGTGTTTCCTGCCTCCACTGACCTTGATCAGCCAGTGCCCGTGTTCTCCGGGTGACCTGACTTAGCTGGCCTCGCGCTGACAAGGGGCACCTGCCACAGATCAGAGCGGCGCCCAGATCTCTGAGGGCGTGCCAGCCAAACCCTGCCTGGCAGCCTGGCATCACCCCCGCCTCAGTAGCCCCTGGCTTAACAGCGCCCCACCGTGGTCACTGGTGGTGGCTGCAGGGTGGACGCACTTCATAACGTTCACCATGGCTATGTGAACAGCAAACAGGCTGCATCCAATAGAAAAACCCCAACTTTTTACCTTTCAGGTGATGAATGAGGAATGGGGAGCTGATGTGGCTGAGAGTGAGAGCGGGCAAGTGAAAACCTCCCAACGAGGTCACACGGTAGCGAGAGAGAATGCAAAAAGCAGACCTATTTCAATATGTACTTCCTACGGTTAGTGTCTTTTGCTGTTGGCCCCAGCGTTTGAGTCCCTAGTAACCGACCAGAAGCATCCTGCCACCCGCTGGACCTCCCTTCACTGGTTTTCCTTGTTACGATATCTGATAAAGAGGCGGTGAACTTGGATTTGGTTTGACACAATTATTGTGCATCACATCTGGGCATGAAGAATCTTCTGCCGTCAGACACACTGTTTGACCAGCAGATGAGAGAAACGTGTTCTATTGTCCTTCAAACGCCTTTCTCCTTAGACCGTGGACGCTTGAGCAAAAATGGGATAGATTTCCATTTCATCTTAAAGGGTCCACAGAAATGAATTCATCTTGCTAGAATTCTTTCTCGTTAAGCAATAACATCCAGTCTTTGATCAAATCAGTTATATTCCGCCCATGTGTATTAACTGTAGTGGCTGAATCGGCTAACAGCACAACACAGAAATCACTAGCTCTTTAGGTGGGCTCGAGGCCAGAGTCTGAAAGGAAGGAAGCCCTTAAAAGATGCTTCTTGTGCCTTCAGAGGCCCTTTGAAGCCAAACACTTGAGAGAAGCTTCAGGTTATTTCTGACCCTGGTCCTGCATTTGACCTGAGCCGTCCGTTTCTAGCTGTCACTCGGTGTGACTATATAAATTCACCCTGTCAGTAGTTTGCCTCCTGGATTAATTTGAATAAGGTGTCTGGGGGATGCCAACTCACGTCGGAAACAAGGGTAGTGGATGCTTGGAACGCCTCTGCAGAGCTCTGTAACTCGGCATATTATCACCCTCATGCTGGAGAAGGGCTGGGGAACCTTTTTTCTGCCAAGGGCCATTTGGATATTTATAACATCATTCGAGGGCCATACAAAATTATCAACTTAAAAATGAGCCTGCTATATTTGGTCAGACATTTAATTAACTCTCCCCCTAATGTGGTGGCTGGAACTGCTTCTCTCCCTGCTGAGGCCTTGGCAGGGCCAGACCAAATGATTTCGGGGTCCACTTGTGGCCCGCGGGCCGAACGTTCCCCACCCCTGCTCTAGGGGGATCCATCTGGTAATTTCATGAGACTAAACATTGGAAAAAATGTTAGCATTCCTGAATCAAGCATTTTCTGGCAATTTACTCCTTGTAAGAAAATTGGGCATTCACGCTTTCCTTGTTGCTGATTGGGTTAGAGCTGTGCACAGTCTGACTTATTAAATGCTGCACTTGCATGTGTGAGGAGTTAGAGGAAAACATGCGGACCCAGATGCTGCCTGGAGGAAAGGAGGCCGTGGGAGATGTAAAGGCGATGTGACACGGCCGATCCAGAAGAAAGCTCTGGGTGTGATCCAGAGCTTTCAGAATCATCCTTGTCTCACCTTGCTCGCAATTTAATGATTGTTTTTTCCTCAAGAAAAGGCAACATGTCTAGTGGGTTAATTGTTCTCGCTCTGATGTTAGACAGAAAGAGTTCCTTCATGCATCACTGAGAGCTCTTATTATCTACATCGGTTTATTTATCTTCTCTTAGGCTCCATCTTTCCTTCATATGAGCAGGGCCTGATAGCAACTGGCTTTGTAGACTTGTTTTGAGGCTTAAATGTGGGAAGCCATGGTGTGTACTTAGCACAGGGCCTGACACAAAGAAAGACCGAGCGAGTGACCGTGGCCATCTCGCATACTCTCATCATCAGTATCCTTCAGACGTTTCCATGGAGTTGGATGGACTTGGGCTGTTTTGTCTTTAAAGCAATAGGGCTAAGCCACGGGCTGCAGGAGCGCTGCCTAATGCCCTGCACCGTGGCAGCGAGCGTGACGGGGATGGCAGTCAGGAGGAAGTGCATTGGAGCCCTTATTTCCACATAAGCGCTTCACTTACCTTGAACAGTTCGTTTAACCTTCACTCGGCTTCATCTATTTTGAAAATGAAGAAATCATATTTAGTTGCATGCGGCAGTGATACAATCGGTTATTCTAAAGTGAAAATGTATCTCTTTTGCAAATGCAGTATTATTAAAGGTTAGTTTGCCTTGTCCAATGATACTTAGCTTTTTACCTCTGGAAAGAGGTTATTAGGTTACTTTTTTTCTTTTTCTTTTGCAGAAGTGTTACAGTCTTATCTCTAGTCCTCAAAATACTAAAACACCGAACGTCTGCCCTGATTTTTAACCCTATTTCTTCAGCACCGGTTGCAACCATGCCTATAATCTCTGTTTTCATCATAAAGCTGAGGAAGGGACGTGAAGTCCACTGAGAAAGAGGTTTCCCCCTGGAGGGCGACTCAGCCTTCAAGAAGAAAATCAATTATCTGAAAGGGGAGCAGTGTTTAATCACTGAGAGCAATCACTGCATTCCAAATATTAGCACAGCCGATAAGAGGCGGGGGCGACAGGTGAGGGAGCTGCCTCGCTGTCTGTCCTGCTTGATGCCTGCGTTCGGGCTCTGGACTCAGGGCTCTCTGTGGACAGAATCCACTCTGGTGACATTTGGAGTCACCTAATAAATCGCGCCTCTTTCTTTTTCCAGACCCCATTCCTCCATCCTCTGGGCGTTAGGCAGGGCAGCGGGCAGCCGTCGAGCGTTTCCTTATGCACTCGCTTCTGTGTCACTGCTGCACAGAGGGCTCTGGATGGCACGTTGCATGGCAGGTCTGCTCCGGAAGAGGCAAACTGACCGAGTGACACTGTCTAGGCCCAAAAGTGTGGGGTTGAAACGTGCAGTGCCACTCATCTCCCTACACCTGTTCTCAAGGCAGCATTGATCCCAGGGTAGCGGCTAAACCCAAGTCTGGAAAACAGTTTTCCTTGACACTTTTGGACGGTCCTTTCCCTATTTTGCTCTCTATTGTGGTACTAATATTGGGATTTTTTAAATTGCATGTGTTTGTAAGTTGGTCTTACCCTCCCCGCTTCTACGTCTTCTTCCAACATTCACACACACACGCACACGCCGCACGCACACCACACAACCCTAAGTCAGTTAAGACCAACAATCTTGTCTAAGCTGTTTTAGCATCTGTTTATCAAGTTGAACAGAGTGCACGTGCTTTAACTTGCTGACTCTTAGGCAAACTTGCATGAAGTACCGTGTTTCTAGCAGCATTGGGAAGCTCGGCTCCCACCTGTCAGATAGGGCTGCCGATTTATACAGTAGGAGGCACAAGGCAAGAGCCACGGCTGAGCGTGAAAGGGGAAGGTGTCCCTAAGCAGGTCACTTGTAGCCTATCCGGGCCCCGCAAACTCTACTGATGCCACAATTTCACTCTCAGTGCCTGCACGCGTCTTCTCGATTCTTTCTCAATAGAACAGCTTGTTTTCTTTTTTCTCTCTACTCTTTGTTGAACATTCACTGTATCCGAGCTGCCAAAGTGGGCACTTTACATTCATTTGGCTCATTCACGTTTGCAATAACCCTTTGTGATGTGGTGCTGTCCGATTTATGGCGGCTTCTGTGATATTGTGAGGGGAGAGATACAAGGCATGTGTGCTTCATAATGCTTTTGCCATGTTCTAGTATAAGAGGTTGCTCATTTATGCCCTGGCCAGTGTGGCTTAGTTGGTTGGGTTTTGTCCTGTGCACCTAAAGGTTGCTGGTTCGATTCCCAGTCAGGGCACATACCCCAGTTGCGGGCTTGATCCCCAGTAGGGGGTGCGCAGGAGGCGGCCGGTTGATGTTTGGCTCTCACATCGATGTTTCTCTCCTTCTCTCTTCCTCACTCTCTAAAATTTATTGATTAAAAATAAATAAATATTTTTGAAAAGATTGCTTATTTATGTACTGCTTCCCCTCAGACTATATCTCATTCATTATTCCAGCTTTAGCAAATAGCATAGCGCCAGGTAATTCAACATTGCCCATATGAATGAGCCCCACCCAGGATCATTCCAGCCAGGGACTCACCTCCTCTGCACTCTGAGAGCACACATTCAACACGACCAGTTAGGAGGCAAGACAAAAGCTTCTAATACTTTTTACATTCCCCATTTTCAGTTCAAACAGTTTTGTAAACTTCAAGTCTTTAAAAACGTCAGTGTTCATGTGATCTTATAGTCTGATTTCAAAACTGCACACACATGCATTGGTGTGTAAAGGTGTTGCCAATGCAATGCGAGGTAGGAAAAAGCAGGTTTCATAATAGCATATATAGGATAAATAAAATACTAAACATAGGTGCATGTTTGTATATTATATTCAGGCACATTTTTAAATTCTTCATTTGTTCTTATGTCATCAATCCCCCTATTGCTGGCACTTTGGCTCTTTGTAATATTTTTATTAATTATTATTATTACAAAAAAGGCCTCTATCCTAGTACAGTCTTTCTGTGTGCCTGTCTAATTATTTTGTCAGGATAACAGGACCCACATGGTGTCCACTTCAGTGCAGCTATTTGGTGTGAGTTCCCTCTCTGCCTCCGGGAATGGCCTTTTCCTCTGCGCGCAGTGGCCGCCACATTATCTAGTGGCTGGAGTAATACGAGTTCATGTGACATGATTAATGAAGCACCCCAAAGGTCATCTGCATCACAGTCATCAATGAGTTCTCTGACACCCCGAGAGACACTTATCTTTTCAAAATGCCTGTTCCTGAGCTGAAATCCTGTGATCAGACAGGGGCAAAGGCCAAGTCTTCTCAGATAGGCAGTAATTGCATCTAATCTGATACACGTGCCCACTGGGCCAGGGCCTCATCCACCCTGAGTTCTGTAGGATTGGGCCAAATTAGGAAAAGAAAAACGAAAAAATATAGTGCCTCAAATACAGTGAGGACAGAGAAGTGCACTAGAATGCGACTAATGTTTTAAAATAAGCTAAATTGACAAGAATTTTAGAAACAAGGAACTTGAAAAAGTGGAAGCTTCTTGCTAGCTTTCTTGCTGGTCAGATGGAACACATGGTCTCACAAAGAGTTTCTTAGTCCCTGGGCGAACAGATCCTCTCTAGGACCCGCCTGTCAGAGGAAGGACAGACTCCTGTGCTGACGTGTCTTGAGTACCGACTGCGGCCAGAACCATGTGATTCGCTGATGTTGAAGCTGGGCCACGAAGGACCAATAGGGGTCACCAGGCAGGTAAGAGGAGACGGAGTGAGCAAAGCTGACAGAGGGAACCGCATGTGCAGAATGCAGTGGTCAACCTACGTGGCTCATCTGGAAGAGCAAACAGACTGGCTTTGTTGGCAGGGGTTGCAAGCTGAGGAGTAATGGGCAATGAGGCCGGGTGGCCTAGCAGGAAGCGGAAGGTGACAGAGGCCCTTGCGTCTCCAGGGCACTATTTGCTCACTTGGTCTTTTATTTACTTTTATTTTTTTTAATTTATCTTTATTGTTGAAAGTATTGAAGATGTCCCCTTTTTCCTCTATTGACCCCCCTCCACCCCACCCCCAGGTGCAGACAATAGTGAGGTGAAGCCTGGGGGGGTCTTCGGGTGGAGGGGGCCAATGGGGAAAAACGGGAACAACTGTAATACTTTCTCACTTGGTCTCTTAATGAGCGCTGAGCTGGAATCTCAGCAAGAATTCGTGTTCTCATCTGTGAAAGACACTTGGATGGCTCCCCGTTGCCCTCAGACAGGACTAAGTCCTTAATAGGGCCTAAAGGTCTGGTGCAAGCTGCGTCCGCCCACTCACCCCTTCCTCCCAGGCTGCTTCCCCTTGCAGGCCGCACTGCTCCAGCCGCACTGGCTTCCCTGGCGTCTCGCTAGTGGCCCCTCACTGCCCCCGACAAAGCACCTCCGCACTTTCCGTTTGTGTGGAACCCTCTCCCCCGTCACTTTCCCTGTTTATTCCTCTTACCCCTCAGGCCTCAGCTCAATTATTTTTTACTCGAGCATCACCTCCCCCCGGTTACCTTCCTGGCTGGCTCTAATGTCCCACTCGCATGCTCTCAAAACACCAGGTGCTTTTCTTCCTCAGGACTACAGGAGGAATAATTATCAGTGATATAGGAGATAATTACTTGATTAGCTTTAGTTTCCTCTTAATAAGTAACAAGGGTCATCAATACATTTGTCAGCATCTGTTGGGGTACTTACCATGTGCCTTGCACCGCCCGAAGCATTTTACGTGCATTAACTCATTTAATTCCCGTAACAGTC
Organism: Miniopterus natalensis; assembly: GCF_054644295.1. NCBI lineage: Eukaryota > Metazoa > Chordata > Mammalia > Chiroptera > Miniopteridae > Miniopterus > Miniopterus natalensis. The sequence continues at coordinate 16,875,254 of NC_142081.1, read as the reverse complement.
TTCGTTATGCAGATGACAAAACTGAGGGGATAAAAAAGTTAAATAACTCACCCAAAGTGACACAGCTAGTAGGTGACGCAGTTTGAATTTGAACCCTGGCAGACTGGATCTAGGATCTTAAGTCTTAATCACTGCGTTTTCACTGACCTCTAAGTTCTAGTCCTATCACATAGTAGTTGCTTACTAAATATTTCTTGAAATTATAAATGGATAAGTAAGTTAATTAATGAAAACAAGAAATAAATTAATGAATGAATGAAAATTCCATACACGTACAACTCAACTGAGGGCAGTTGGGCATGGCATGAAAGGACCATGATAGACAGAATAGATTCTAGAGAATATTCAGAAAAGAGAAACCCTGGAGTACTTTATGTGATCTGCGATGAAAAGCTTAGACGATGTTAACCGAGGAGCTCAGTTCCGTAGTTTGTGTGTCCATCATTGTGACCTTTCCAAATATTGACTTATGGGTCTGTTCAGTGTCTGTAATCCCTTAAGCTGATGTTTATAATCTTGAGTGATTATGCTCTATTTGCTAAGGCTTTCCTTGAAAACTTTAAAATAGAGAGAGCAGGTCAATAGTTCTGTCACCCAGGTCCCTGCCAGCCTGTGGTTATCTTGCTTACCCAACAGCAAATTACTTCCCCATTTCTCATCTTTATAAAGTAAGTGCTTCACAGCTGTGTGTTTTCATGCATTGAGATTTCCCCATGAATCTGAAAAGACCTCAAGATAAAAAAAGAGGCAGAACAATCATTGAAACTAGTGTTAGGACCTCGATACCGGATTATAATCAGAAACCCACACTCAGACTCTGCTTTGCATTATCAGATTCTGGTAAAGCACATTCAGTCACCTAATGGCCTTGCCTTCACAAACCCTTCGCTGGGAGATCAGGTGGAAAATCTGCCCAAATCGTTATTATTTCTATGTAAATAACAGTGCACATGGGGTTTCTATATATTATGAGCTACGCCATTATCAGTTGAAGCAGCGCTAACTGAATGACGGATATTCAGTTTCACTGGATAGTCTATGCTCTGCATTTGTCACAGGATAAACACGGGCAACTATGTGAGAGCAGCATTTGGTGATGGAGTGGGAAGGATGGCGTGTGACTCACGATATCCGGGGGAGAACAGGGAGTGAATTAAACATATATACAATAAATTAGTTTGCTTTTCCATGCATTGAAGTTGTTGAATGGAGCGGTGACTTAGATCCTCGGTTACTCCTATATTTACTGCTAAAAAAGGAATATAGTATGAGAGCAAGGCAGTGTTGGTCGGGGTGCTAATACAACGTATGATTCTGTGACTATTTCACAGCCAATGCAGATTTGCGTTTAGCTGCCTTTGGTTAAGATTGTGCATTGCACTGTTTTGTGTTAAATATCATTAGAGGATATCTAATACATAAAGCAATGAAAGTAATGGTTATATATATATATTGGTACTCATGCTAGAGTTGAGTGCTGTAGCTGATGGGAGGAGGGGAGATTCTGACTCTAGGGACAGCTCTAGGCAACCTGGACAACGTCCACAATCATGTCAAACCCAGGATCAATTCAGTGATAATTATCTGCAGTCATCCAATGTCAAGTTAGGGTAGCAGGATATGGATTCAGCGGCGAGTGATTCTTAGTGCCAGGTAAAGATAGGGTTATTCATAGGGAAAGCTATCCAGTGTAAGACAGGTGAGACTAAATGCAAAGTTCTTCCCAGAAAATAAGGTTACTATGGATGCAGTAAAAAGCTAGATGCGTTTCTGGACTAGAGGGTTAGGCTCTAAGTGAGATAAACCAGAAGCAGAATCCAGTAGGAATTGAATGAGCAGGCCACGTTCCCATGTCAGCTGGACTTCAGAGCTAGAGTTTCAGAAGGCCAACTTACCACCCCAGGTGGCAAGGGGAGAGATGATGCTAGGGACCGGGGGACGGTGTAAATAAAGGGACAGTTGAGCACCAAGAGACTAAGTAGGCGTTCTGGCCAAGTCAGTAAAGCACTCAGGAGGTGCTTTATAAATGGTTCAGGAAGGAATGAATGAATGAATGAATGGGTGATGGGATGAATGTCAGTGATGAGTAAATGAATAAAATGTTGGGGCTGATGGGGTGGGACTATGGCAGACAAGAGCTGACAACAAAGGACCAGCTCAAAAATTGCATTCTCACTACAACTTCCAGAGTTAATTACTCCTCTCCTCTGTTCCTATGGTGATTTATTTATTCTGCCTTAATAGCACTTATCAGTCAAACTATGATTACATTCGATGAATCTCTCTGCATCCAAAACCATAAAAAGCGTAACCATAGGGACTGTGGGTTTGTACCTGCCGTGTGGCACGTAGTATCGGGCAGACTGGGAAATCGGCAGATATTTACCAAACGGGGGCTGTACGGTTTCTAACGCACCCGTGTGGTTTGTGACCCATGCTCCTTTCATTTAAACAAGTTCACAAGGTCTCGTGACCCTGTGGCGGTCACATCCCAACCTCGGAGCAGGAGCCTCTTCACTGTCAGCATTTCTCCTCCCGCCCTTCAGGCTCTCTGTGGGCATGGCCGTCTCCTCCTTGGTCTTTCAGGTATCGTGTATCGTGGGAGACTGTCTGCTTTGCTGCTCGGCTGCCCCGAGTGCGCGCACTTCTCTGATGCGCAGGAGTGAGCTCCCTCTACGGGGTCGTGCAGTAGGAAGGGGCCCTCCGCGTTCACGCAGATGCTAGGACCACACTGGGAAAGCGGAGAGCGTGGTCGGAGGCTAAGGGGCAGAGCAGGGAGGCGGGAAAGGCTGGAGGAGCCCAGATGGGGCATCGTTCTGTACTCCAGTTGTGACATTTTAATTTATAAGCTGAGAATGTACTGATCGCCAACTGCAGAAATTCATTTGGTTGTTCATCTGATTCGACTCATGTCAGAGTTTGAAAGTAATTATGATAGTGGAGCTGATAGGCAGGCAATTACATTTTTGTTCTCTCGCTCTCCAGCTCCTTCCCCCTCTCTTTCCCTTCCCACCCCTCCACCCCCAAGGTTGTTTTTGCCGGGAAGGCAATGTAGGCAGAAGACAAGGGAGGCATCTTTGGAGGAGTGGGATAGGGTCTCCTGCAGCACAGGCCGTAATACATAGCACATTGTCTTGGCTAGTCCTCTATCTTAATCTAATTTTTGTTAGCCTCTTATGAAAACTAGCCAGATGAAAGATGCAGGCTCTTCTGTCTCCTTCTTGAAGTATGGAATAGAAAAAGCACGTGCACTACAAGCAGCTACCACTCCTGACCTGCATTTGAGTTGCCTCCCATGTCTATAGATACAGGGTGTCCTTTTAAAAAGATTTCCTCCAAATCGTAGTGCAAACAGGAGCCTGGGGTGCAGAGAGATTTAGGCTGGGTTGGAATCCAGGTCTGTGCTGGGAAATAGATCCCATGGGAGATTGAAACTACCCTGGAAGACAGAATGTAAGGAATAGAACAAGGTATCAGAATGAAGAAAGATTTTTTTCTGGAAACAATACTGGCGTGTGAACCTAAAATAACGCAGGGGATGGAGTTGAAGAGAGGATCTCAGGTAAGGAGTGCTTTGTAGGTGGATGAGCAGATTGATGGATGGACATGGGTTTCTTAATTTATTTCTATTTTGAAGGATGTTTATTTGAAAAGACTGAAAAAATCCAAAGTTTTTGACTCAGCAGAATGGCTCTTTTGGTCCTAAGCTAGTGATACCAGGATTTTAGGCACGGGGAGGGTCCTCAATTAATCAAGGAAATATTTGGATATCTAAATTATTTGAAAATGTTTTCCTGACAATATGGGGAAAACTTTAAAAGATTCCATCCCAAGTTTGACCGTATTCAGAATCATATTTCTCCTCCCAGGCAACTTGGGGCTTAACAATTCACTATGTCTATTTTAAGGTTAAAAAAAACAACAACAAAAAACTTCCCTCAAAAACTACCCTACTCCCGACCCGGGCCTATTCTCTACACTCTCTAACTTCTCTGTAAACCTCCTTCCCACTGCCTGGCCCACTGCACTTTGGCACATACCCCCTGTTAATGAGCGAGCAGCCTGCACGTGGAAAATGTGTCCGGTCAGGTTGGCCGGGCTGATGTAAGACTGGTGGTGGGGAACGTGCTGTCGGCTTGAGGCCTGCAGGAGAATGCCAGGGAATAGACCAGGCATACCTGAGAAATATTTCTACTGCAGTTTATATTGCTTACATTAAGTAATGGAGAAGTATTTTGCTTTGTTATCTGTAGGCCACCTGTAGAAGAAGCCGTGTCCACACAGGATGGGGGGGGGGGTGCGAAGAGGCTCAGGCGAAATGTGTGGATTCTCAGGTCTGTACATAATCTACGCACATGCTTAGGTCGTCTAGTTCAAAACACAAATGTAATTGCATGTCCATTTGTAGTTAGGGATACTGCCTTGTATCTGAGCCTCACGAGAATCCTGTCGCCCTCTTAGATTTGCCCAGGTTTAACCCTTTGCGGTCGTTTGTCTGCTCTCAGCCACCACAGCAAGGAACCGTGCGAATCTTAACTCCATTCATGTATCAGTTCATAATTTCTCTTGTTTATCCTTCATGATCTTGCATGTTATGTATCACTGCTCTTTCAATGGTAATTAATTCCGACCGGTATGACACCGATGTCCAAATTTAATACGACCGCAAAGGGTTGAAGCCCGGTTGCTGTTTCTTGACCTTCCTGCGCTGTCCCTGACCACAGCTGAGTGGCTCAGCAAAGGACTTTGAGATCAGACAGGTCTGGATCAGAACTGGGGATTTACCACTTCACTCCTTGTGCATTCTCAAGCTCTCTGAACCTCAGTTTCCCCTTCTGCAAAACAGAAGTGGTAAAATTTAATGTGGGCAGAATGCAGAAACTACTTAGCACCGTGTTTGGCACATAGTAAGCCCTTAATAAATAACATTCCGTTGGTATTGGTTTGATGCTGTGGTTGCTTTAAATCAATTCACTCCTTTCTGTGCAGAGACTAGCTTGTCTCTGGGTCTTTGAAGCTACCAGGTTCTCTTCCGTTTGGACTTTGGGGCCTTTGTTTAAAACCACATAATCTCTGCAGCGACGTCTTCCTCTGCCGTGGCAGGTGACGGAGAAGCTTCTCTCTGTGGACGCAGAGACCTGCCTTGGCGTGTGGCGCCGGCTTGCTCGGCACCCTCCCTGCCGCCTGTATTCCACCGGCTCTCACCGCGGAGCCTGGGGCCGGCTTCCCCGTCACCCTCGCCCGCCGCCCTGCAGCTGTCCGTCTAGAGCAGTGATTTTCAACCCGTGTGCCGCGAAGATTTTTAGAGCATGTAACACCCGACCATCTAGTCAGGGGCACCGACCTCTTTTCCCTTAGGCTGTCAGAAAAAATAAAATAAAATGACAGCAGCCAAAACAATAGCTGCCCGGTGTGAATGAAGCAAAATGATACCTACCGTTTGGTCAGGTTGGCCAAAAGTATAGTTTTGGGTGTGGCGCAGACTTTCATTATTGGCTTACGTGGGCCGTGAGGTGAGCAAGGTTGAAAATCACTGCGCTGGAGGTGAGTGTGATGGCATCTTATTAGACGCCGAAGGGTCACCTCTCCTTGTTCGGGGCACTCGGTTTTGCTGCCTGCCCGTCTGTTTAGTTCCCGACCGCTTGCCAGACTACACACCACGGGGTGGCTGATCCGGTTCCAGCGGCCGGCCTGTAACTAGGCAATGGACATACGTTTTGGGGACGCATAGGTGTGAAGGAGAGACGTTCGCGGTGGTGTGACACGGGGAAAGCGTGGTTTACACGGTGTGCGAAAGGGTGCAAGGGGCCAAGGGGGGAGGACGCGGGCCGGCGCCGGTCTCTCGGGAGCAGCGCGAGGCTCGCTTCCCACCCAAGCTCCCCTCCGGGGCGCTGGGTGCACGGGGCTTTACGCTGTGCCCCCGGCTCGGCCGGGCCCCTGTCCCATCACGCAGGGCCCCCTGAGGAGGCGGGGGCGAGCTGCGTTTCGCCGAGTCCCACTCCCTTCTTCGTGGGAGCAGGGACACAGTGGGGTTCGGTAAGGACCGACACCCATGGCGTTTTGCGTGACTCAGGCTACAGAGTGAAGTCGCCGCCGTGGAAGCAGCCGTCCACGCAAACCTGCCCCCCGCCCTCTGACCGCCCAAGCTAATCCTCAGGCGCTCCTGTCGCTGACAGAGAATCCCAGGCCGTCCTTGTTTGACTGGTGCTGCCCAGCAAGCCGCATTTGCTCGTCTACAGCGTAAACGCAAAGGGGACGGAGAAAGAGCGTCTTAAGTGTTCTGCGGTTTCACCGTGTGCTGCCTCACGGGCTTCGAAGGGACGCGGTTTCGATGTCGCCGGCCTTGGTGCGGGTGCAGGATCTTGCAGACTGTCCGCCGCCTGAGAGCACACCTGCCCCGTCCATAACCACTAGTTACGACAGCCCCTGGACGCCTTCCGCAGCCCGAGAACGCGTCTGTCCCTTGAAAGCGTCACGCACTGTGCTATAAATATTGTGTTTTTATTTCCTAAAAGGGCATACTTTAAACAAGCTGTCGTTTAAAGGGAAAGCTCAGGGAAGCTTTAATAACACATTGGCTAAAATTTAGAAGATATTAAGCACCTCTCTCTCGCCTCTGTGGCAGCCGTGAGCCAGATTCGTGTCCACGCACCGTAAGGCTAGTGTTACAATGCAAAAGTGGGTGGTGGAGGCCACGAGACCTGGGCTTGGTCCCACCTGCGTCAGGGCTGGTCGCAGCATGACCTCCGAGCGGCTGTGATGGAACTCCGTCTCACATGTAAAGAGTATTCTGAGAGCAAAAGCCCTCATGCAAAGGAAAAGCATGATTATTGTAATCCCGTGAAGGTTTTTAGAACCACGTCGCCCGTTCGACGGGGCTAGTGTATGGAATACCATGACGGGTGATATCCATGTGGTTTGTTCCAACATACACTGGAATCTTGGGGGGCATTAAAACACGTACATGACACAGACTTGGTATAGGAGAGTGATCTCTATCATCTCTTATAATCGCTCTAAAATCTTAACCAGCAATGATTATCTGGAAACCTTTAGCCAACAGTATCCCGGTTTCCACGATATTGCCTGGCTGTAAAATATAACTTACAGAAGCTTACACCATAAAGAGAAGAAAGAAACTGAATCCAATTAAACCTGAAGGGAGAAGCCCATAGGAGTAATTATCTGAATTTGGATTTTTTCTGCGGTTTATTGTCTCATACAGTCTGACAACTGTAGGAGGTCTACCATGAGCCAAGAGAGAGGGATGATGGCCCCAGGCACAGGACAGCACTTGGAATCAGCAGCTCCCCCTTGAAGTGTCCCCTCTAAGTCCCTGCGCGGTGTCCAGTGTTCACAGACTGGGGAGATGAGGGGATTTGTCTTCTCCAGGCCAGGTCCCTCTGCTGAGAACTGAAACAAGGGGACACATTGCCACTGCCTATCTTTCAGGACAGTGACTGCTGTGATTGCATAAATGTCCCGAGAGCTTCGCCGTGATGGAAGTGTGTTTTTAATGATATGATTTTGGTATCCAGCCCTCTGTGGATAGCTTGGCGTTTGTCTTGTTATATTTGAACAGCGCTAGCTGATAAAGTCCATGTTAATTGGCAGTTAGTGACTAGGCTGCAGGTCTTTCTTACCCAGCCTTTCAGCTAGCTGATCATTAACTAGGAGGAGATGTTTGACCCAGAAGGTCATTACTGTTATTAAGTGGGAGAAGAAATTAAAATGTTCCAAATTGCTTTTTTTATGAATCAGATGAGGATTTTTTTTTTAAAAACCACAAAGAGAAAAGATACCTCGGTTACAATGGAGTTGGTGTCTGTTGATGGCTCCCTCTTTTCCTGTCCCTGGAAGACCAATGGTATTGTGTATGGCACAAGGGCTGTATTTTGCAAAATCCCATTGTTTAATCTCTGGAACCTCACTATTTTGACATTCACAAAAAAACCTTTGTCCTGGCCAGGTGGCTCAGTGGGTTGGAGCGTCCTGCACACCAGGAGTGCGGCTTGATCCCGGGTGGTAGCCGTGTTCTGGGAAGCAACCGATTGATGTTTCTCTCGCACACCGATGCGTCTCTCTCTTTCTTTCTAAAAACCAATAAACATATTCTCATGTGAGGATTAAAAAACAAAACAAAAAACTTTCAAAACATTTTTAATCCCATCCAAAGAATGCAATTCTTAAAGTTTTCAAAGGAAATCATCTTGGCTGGATGCCATGCAGTTTCCTAAACAGGCTTCGAGTGGCTTTTGTCAACAATGAAAATGTGATCAAAAGTAAGTGATTGCCTCCATCTTATTGTGTAAAATTATAATAGTATACATATCTTTAGGAGCCCCTTTAGCATAAGCTGTTTGTGTTTTATTGCATTTCGCTGGTTGAGCTTTAGCGCTCACTTTGCAGGGAAAGTATGAACCCTGATTCCTCTTGATTCATTCCTTCTGGGACCTCTGCGATTTCGCCTCTTCAGTAATCTCCTCATCGCCCTTTTAATGCAAAAAGAAAATAAAAGGGGCGTGGTGCTGTGAGTTTTGGAATTAAAACTTCGCATGAAAGCTGTCCCCTGAGAGAAAATACTGCTCCCCTTTTTAATAAAAGGATACAATTAAACTCTCCCTCACACCTCTCTCCTTCAAATGTATTAATGTCTCATGTAAAAGACAGAAATAGAATCTTGTTCAGCGGAAAAACCAAAGCAAGAGCCAAAACATTTCTACCCATAAAATGGTTTATGAATTTAAAGATTCCAACCCTGTTGTGGGTTCTATCCCGGGCCAGGGTGTGTATGGAAGGCGACCAATCAATGTTTCTCTCTCTCTCTCCCTCTCCCTCTAAAATCAATAAAAAACAAGTCCTAGGGTGAAGATTAAAACGATTATTAAAAAACAAATAAATCAATGAATAAATAAATAAATATCCCAACTTTGGCTCTGACTATAAAAATAAGACAATGAAAGATCTGGTGTGCTCATGTTTGTTACCCTGTTGTTTCAGTCCTGGGCTCAGTCCTTAGCATCACAGCCTTTGCCTTTCTTGCAGCTGAGTGATGCTCTTAAGTTTGGAAACACCAGTGCTTTACCTGGGGCTTGGGATGCATACCTCTGAAGACTAGAGAAAGCAACTGAGTTGTTTGGAAATCTCTTTAAGATTTAAAAGATACTGAGTATATTTTTGCACATCTCCCCCCTCCCTCCCCCAAATTGGGACTTGACTGTAGCAGGCTCTTTTAGCTACTTTGAAAAAGAAATGTATCCCTGTAACAAATAGGACTAAATCCAGACGCGCAGCAATGTTTGAAGGCGAGAGCATCTGATCTCCCAAGAATCAGAAACTCTCTTCTCTAGTTGTATTTGTAGGTACTTTTTTGTTGTGTTGCCTTTTTGTTTTGTTTTTTTAAACAGGTAAAGCTCAAATGAGCACAGCGTGGTCCAGATGGTGTTTAAAGCTTCCCGAGTTTCTTTTATGTAACTTTCTCTCTGGAAAGTGTGTTCCCGCTGGGAAGCTACTGCGCTGTTAAAACGAACTTTGTCCCTTTTATGTTTTTGTTGCTCTCACACACATGCACATACACATGCACACGCACACGAGTACAGACACGCAGACAGGCGTGAGCATGAACACTGAGCCATGACCGGCAGGGCTAACAGTCACTCCTCAGGGCTCCATCAACTGCCTCTCAGGCTAAGCGTATTCAGCTGGAAGACAGAAACACTGCAGGGCGAATTTCAAAAAAGAGAACAATTCCTACCGCAGAGGGGAGCCCTCTGTAGGGCCCCCACCCTCTCACAGGGCCCCCCTTGGGCAGAGGTGGGAGCGGGCACTCCACCCATCTCTGAAGTGTGCACAGTAATGGCCTCATTCAGCTGCGGCCCCAGCAGTGAAAATTAGTAACAGTTTCTTTAAATGCCTGCAACACTCCTTCCTTCTGGGATGAAACAAATAACGTGTGCTGGCATTTGGGTAAAAGGTGGCCTTGCTGGTGCAGCATGTGTATTGATTTGCCTGGTTTGGCCAGTAACAGAGGTGGGGTTCCTGGCGCCGTCAATGCCTCTTCTGTCTATTTCTCCATGTGCCTCTCTCCCAATCTCCCTTCTCTGTTTCTTTCTCTTGCTATGTCTGTTTGCCTCTATCTTTTCCAATCTCTCTCTCTCTCTCCCCCCACCCTCGCTCTCCCTCCCTCCGGCTGCATATGTGAATATATACATTCTTATATTTGTTCCACTGCCCCAAATCTCCACATTCACTCTGTGCTCAGGCCAGTCAGCCTCTTCCTCACACCCCTCCCTGCTCCTCCCCTGCTTCTATGCCTTAATGTGTGCCATTCGCCTGGGTGGTTCCCACCCCTGCCCATTAACGCCCCGCTAAGCCAAACCCAAAGACCGTTATCTCCATGAATTCTTCTCGGCATTTCAGTCTGAAGTTATTTTCCTCCCTCAGAACCTCCCCCCCCCCTTTTACTGTTATTTAAGGATATTTATCCCAGACACCCACTTAATTATAGGCTTCTTGAGGATGGGTCACTTCAGATGCTGTTCTGTTTTCCCCAGAGCATGAGCTCAGGAAAGACTGCTGAGGCCTCCCCCTTGGCAAGGCTGAGACTATTCTTGGAAACTGGTGAACAGAATTCCTCCCAAGGCAAAGGGATTTGTTCCTAGAAAAGTGAAGGTGTCACCTTGGCGTCCTTCGCATCATTTGCTATATAGTCTGTTGAAATCTTGTTAAAGTTGTTGAAACGCTTTGATACTGGTTGGCGAACGCCCGTGGCCTCCACACCCCCAGTGCCCTCCACTTCCAGGCCACTCGAATTCTCCTCTGTCTACACCATAGAGCGGAGTGAGGCCTGCGACAGCGGAAGCTCCGGGCACCCAGCTCCTGCGCGGTGGCCACCGTCCTCATTAATGAGTTCCTCTGCTGCACTAATTGTTAAATACTGGCTCTTAGAGTGTCCCTTACCCTGCCAGCATCACCGTTATAGCCGGCCACGGCCACAGAGGACACCTAAAGCCACACACTGTGTAGGGGATCTGCCTGCCCTTCACCTGGCTGAGATGTAGTTTCTAAATAAGTACAGGGGATTCCTGAGCATTTCCCCAATTTGACTGTAAAAGATAAAGATTGGGGGGGGGAAGATACTGAAATTGGGGTCCATGCTTTAAAAACACAAATACAGCTATAGATACACCCTGTGATATAAATAAAGAGATATACTTCTTTCATAGAGGGGTAACTGGGGAATTCGATTCCATTCAGACCTCTGTGCTGAGCAATTGGAAGCGCCTTTAAACTTTTTAAACACAAGCGTCCATTGCCTTTGCCTGTAAAATATCACGTATGTGGGAAATCAAGAGCCCAGCCCAATGGGTTCCTGGTTATGTAGTCTATGAAGGTTTTTCAAACCTAAAGCATATTTATTCTGCATTTAAAGATGTTTAGAGACTAGGGCCGTTTGAACACTCCCCCCCTGTAAGCATTAATGCCCGCATCGCATGGGGGGGGAGAGCAGGGCATGGTAAACTCTGTCGCTGCACAGTGTTCACGCGAGATTTATCTGAGAAAGGAGAGCCTAGTGCATTCATGTGAATATTCAAAGATAGATGTTTATCTTAATGGACTCGGAGGTACTTACAAACAGCATAATTGCTGCAGTCGCTTTACAGGGCATTTATTCAGAGTCATTACCCTCTCTCTTTGATGTAGAGAATTCTACTCAAAAGGTTTAAGTGAGACTGAGCCGTATGTTGGTTTTTCCTGGGCTCTGCCCAGCTGAGGCTATTGGGAATGAAGAAAAGAAAAACCCCAGTCTCTTTTTTGGGGAGTTATTGGGCTTTTTATGCAAAAGACAGGTCTATTAGAATATGAACTTGTGCAGACGTCCAGAATAGCGCATGATCTTGGACTGCCTTTAAACCTGTAGTCCTGCAAATGAGGCACTGACTTACGGGTACATTGTTGCAGAATTGCAAGGGAAGTTGCTTATGGCCTTGCCTGGACCAATGACGTATTTTGTATCTTGAAAGCAAATAAGCTCTTCCAGAGCAACCCCTTTCTTGACCAACGGCTGATAAATGGACTCCTGTCCCTGACACCTCCAAAGTCAGGAATGATAGTCATCAGCAAGCAGGGGAAGCCCTTCCCTTGCCACCCCTCTCATGCCACTCTCGAAGCATGACTCCTGACTTGCCCAGCTCTATTTAAAATCAGCCGCCTTTCCCAGAGCTCCTGCTATCCGTTTAAATGTATATTGTGCACTCGAGCACTGCCAATCATCCCGCGGCGATTTCAAATCCGTTATAAATAATGTCATAAACTTAACAATGCACCGCCGAATAGTCACATTTCTGAGTCCTGATATTCATTTCCATCCACAGCAATAGCATGAGGTGGATGCCATTCATTGTCCCAAACTTGCAGAAAAGAAGTAGGGAGTGAGCATAAAGTGCTTGTGGCAGCCCCCCAGGAACAGAGCTCATGGGTTCTGACCCCAAATACAATGTTTTTCCCTAGACAAGGCCCTTTCCCTCCCTCAAGTTGCAATCAAGGAAGGGACATATAAGTCAGGTATGTGTCATAAGTCAGTATAATAAGCACATTAAGTGAGATTTGAAGGAAGTACTGAGTTAGCACACGAGCGCATTTTATTTTTTAGCCATAAGGATTAAGAAAAAGCTGCAAGTTGGGCCCTAAAGAAGAATCTGTAGAATTTTGCCAGGTATAAATGGAATGAAGTCAAATAGAGCTGGGTAGGGAGCAGTAAAAGCCAGAACACTGTCAGGAATCCGTCAGGCTTGTTCAGAGCCTGGCAAACATTCATTAAAAAGTTGGAATGGGGAGTGGCTCACAGGGGCAAATGGGAGCGGAAGAGAGCTCTACAAAGTCACATTAGAGCCCAGAGGTGGAAGATCTTAAATTTAAAAATAAATTTTTTTCAGGTCTCAATCATTTGATAGATGATAGGATAAATTTGGACCAGGAAGAGTGGCACATTGAAAGCTTTGTTGTGTTTTCAAGTGATACTTTCTGGGGTTCATTGAAGAGAGAGGTGAGTGGGGGCAGGGAATCTGGTTAGAGGATCTCAGGATTCATCCAGGTGAACAACCAGGGCAGTTGAAACGAAACACAGAGTAACATTTTAGAGGCGCCTGGAGGTGAGACGCTGAGCAGGCAGGGCTCCAAATGACCCTGAGGGTTTGGGCTTATGTCCGGAGAGTGAAGGCGACAGACAGAGGCAAGAAAGGCAACAGTGGCAGGGGGAGGTGACCCCTTCTGCCTGGAACATGTTGATTGCAGGTACTTACAATGTGTTTCATCGCAACTATTCTCCCTCACTAAGGTGAAAATGTTTCTCTTTGCTTACCCAGCCCCCAAACCATCTCCCCTGTTTTGAACTCCTTTTGGGCTCTCACCTGGGCCACAGAATTGGTGTAGGATGCTTTGAACTGACCATGGAGCTTTCCAAGTCCCACTTGGACATCGTTAAAATGCCACGGGGTGAACCGATGTGCACCAAAGGCAGAGGCCGCTCCCTCGGTCCCTGCATCATCTCTGTCTTTGGCTGCTCCCTGTGGATTGCTCTGTCTACATAGCATTGTCTTCATGGTTTGTGTAACAGAAAACATGACCTGCAGTGGCTAAAGAAGGGATACATTTTCTCGCTTAAGAATTCTGGAGTCTGGAAAGTAGAAAACTGCTTGTCTGGGCTCATATCATAAATTTAACAATATCAGAGTCAGCTTCTCAGGTCTTTTCTTGGCCTTTCCCTCACACTTGCCACCTTATGGTTACAAGATAGGTGCCGCAGCTCCAACTGTCCCATCCAAATCCAAGGAAGAAGGGAAGGCAGATGGACCAACCAAGTCTTCCTCTCTTATCAGGAATAGAATAAGTATTTCCAGAAGCTTTAGCAGACTTCCTTAGTCACCATATTGTCCAATCGATGCCACATGGCCACCTCTAGTTGCAAAGGAGGGTTGGTTGGACTGGTCCCATTGCCAGCCCCCGCAAGGAGGAAGAGTGGGATGGATATGGGCAATGTCTCCAGCATGTGTCTTTCCCGCCACACTGTAAGCACGGTGAAGGCAGAGACCATGTTCCATGTCCCACACCCAGGCTGTGCTGTGCCCCCTCCTCGCCTTGCACTTTGCGGGACATGGAGGGGTCTGGAATAGGAGGTGTTGGTGGAGCCAACCCTTGCCTAGTGTTCTAAGTGCTTTCCTTTGTCTTTGGTTCCCCTGAGCAGCCTTAAGAATGTAGGAGCTTCTGGATGTATGTCACAGAGGCTCTTTTTCAGCACCTCTCAAAAAAAATTTAAAAAAAATGCAAGGGACAGACTACATGCTGGGAGGAAATCTATGCGCTGCAAAAATAGAATGGGGCTCGAGTGCATTCTCCAGTGATGAGTGCATAAGAAGCAGCCTCTTAAATTATGAATGTGGCTTCTCTGGTTTATTGCCAGGTAATCCTGTTTTATTGATTCCTGTTTATTTCCAATCACCTAGAATGAGAGACTGTGTTGCTCAGAGACCTTGATCCCTAAAAGATCCTCATGAAAGCTACTCTGCTCTATTTAGTTGTTTATTTTTTGCTCAAAGTGATTGAATTGATACAAATACAAACAAAACACTTCTTTTTTCTTTGCTCCCTAGAAGACTGGGGGGTTGGGGGGGGTACAGAAAAGCTAAATAAAGATGCTAAGATTAAAAAAAAAGTTTCAGCAAATGACATATTGATTTCTTTCAAAGAGACAGAGTGTAAATTAAAACTATGCCTCTGACACGGTTTTTAGAGATGCCTCTGACTCAGCAGAGTTGGCGCTTCCTCACTCTCCCTTCCAAAAGGGCCAGTTGGGAAGGACAGCCCGCTTACCCGGCATCAGCGGTCCCTGATCCCCAGAGAGAAGCTTGCACCCAGGCTACGCCAGTAGAGGCCCTTGCTTCTAGATGACCAGTTCTCAGTCCTGGCTCTGCCATCCGCCACACTACCTCTGGGTATGATGAAGGGCAGTGTACATTTTTCAGAAAAATTTGCCATCCTAATTCTTTTTTAAAGTGGTTACATTAAAACTCTTCTCAGAATTGGAAAGAGATGGAAATAAACAAGGGCTGGGACCTTATGATGAGGTATTGAGAATGTTATTAAAGCGTGGCCTAGCCCTGGCCGCTGTGGCTCAGTGGTTAGAGAGTCAGCCCACATGCCCAAGGATCATGGGTTCAATTCCTAATCCAGGGCACGCACCTGGGTTGCAGGTTCAAACCCCAGCCCTGGTCGGGGCATGTGCCAGAGGCAACCAGTCTATGTTTCTCTCTCACATCCATGTTTCTCTCTCACATCCATGTTTCTGTCTCTCTCTGTCTCCCCTCCCCCCCTTCCACTCTCTCTAAAAATCAATGGGAAAGTACCCTCAGGTAAGGATTAACAAAAACATGCAAACAAACAAACAAAAACCCCAGTGATCTAGGCAGAGACAGAGGGAGGGAGGCTGTGGGCACGGGCGCTGGGGGAGAGCTGTGCCAGTGTAGAGATGGTGATGCCCTTTCTCCCGAGGGACCCTTGAGACCTGCAGGCATGAGGCCAGGAGGGAAGCACAAGGGACCTGGTTTCAGGAGCATAAACTATTTGTCATAATCTCAGTTTCTGAAAACTGTGTCAGATCCCTTTAGCCTGTTCAAAACATTTTGCAGAATTGCTCTCGGGGGCAGCTTACATAATGTGTGGGAACCAGTGCAAAATAAAGTCGGGGAAAGTGGCGGGAGAGGTACTCAAATATCAAGCTTTTTCCTTCCTTCCAGTCTCTCAGTTTGTCATAGTGGCTTTTTCTATTTGCTATTTAATGCCACTTTAAGTAAAGATGAGCTAAATTTTAAAATCGTTGGTGTGACTATTACCATCCAACTTGATATTGTGCTCGGCCTGTTTTGAATGCAAATAGAAGAGCATTTAACTAGAATGTGGAACCACTGAGACAACAGGATTGGTATCTCACAGCTCACGTACGCAAATGCATTTTGTTTTTACCCAGAGCCTGGAAACACTGCACAGAACCACCTCCCCTGTTTTCAGCTCACTTCTGGCACACACGCCTCTGCCAGCAGCCTCCCACTGCAGGCTGCTGATGAATGAGGCAGCCCGGGAAGGAAAACGCTCCCACGGCCCTGTCTTTCTCTTTGATGTCATCATTGTTCGTGCAAGTGGTTGGCTGGTCCAGAGAAAAGAAAGGATGGGGCAGGTTTCCTCGGTGGCTCCTGTTTCTTGGACCACTGCTGCCTTCTTTGTGCTCTCTGAGCGACTCCTGTGCAAAGGGAAAGTGCAGCCTGGTGGGGCTGGCAGTGACCCCGCTGACTCAGTCGGTGTAACGCACTTGCCTGTGCGCTCATTTCGGGGGACAGGAGACAAACTGAAAGAGGGAAATGCAAAGGAGGTCAGCTTTGGACTGAGAATTTATTCCTAGTCGCCCTGGAGGACAGTGCCCACCTTCCTGGAAGAAAGATCGGGGGATGCGTTCCCAGATGTCTGTCTGACGATCTTACTGCCGTACCTGGTGGGTCCCCAGCATCTTGTGCTTATGGGACATCGGAAGCTCTATATGGAGATGGGGTGGACACGCACATTGCATGCCTCTCATCTGCTCATGTGCATGCTCCATTGTCTCGTTGAACTTCACTTATAAAACTCAAGTTCAAAAATAAAATGGTTAAGGATTACCAGAGGGTGAGAGCAGAGCATTCAACCCAGTGCAAGACCCCTGGGAGCGCGGAGCCCTGCGTGCGGTTCTCATGCCCGGGGTTACACCTGCCTGTTTCCAAAACCCACTCTGTCAGTGAATGAGTGTTGCTGCTTATAAGCTAGAACAGGGAAACCTTGTTGGCCTTGCTGGCCATCAGAAATGAGAAACAGTCGTGTCCCTTCCCATATAGAGGTTCTACTGTGTTTGCTTTCACATTGTCTGAAATCAGCATCCGAGACGGTGCATCTCTTTCCAGCCAGCTGCGCCTGGGAGTGAGGAAGCGAGGCCTGCAGGCCGAGGCCCTCGGGGCTCCTGAGTTTCTCAGGCGATGCTGCCTGAAGACTTTCTCTAACTGGGGATTCACAGTACAGAGCAGAGAGCTTTATCTGAATCCGTTCCCCGGTCTTTCTCTGGGGGAGGTTGATGTTATCTTCCAGACATGAGTAACTGGGGATATGTTCTCATTCCAAAGCCAAAGTCCTCTGCATGTCCCCTCTCTCGGGGTTTGAGACCACGTTGTTCAATTGGCCTCGTTTTTTCTCATAGCTCTGACTCAGACTTACCCACCGCAGATCAGCTGTACCTCCTCGGCGTGTTAATAAATCATGTAAAATGCACAAACCTTGCCTTAACCGCTGCCATTTCTCTGACACCTGTATCTGACTTTTGTAAGGTATTACCTGGCTGAGTGGGAGATATTCTTTGCAGCGTAACAAGGAAAATGGCAGTCTTGTCTTTAGTCAGTTGTATCTGGCATTCACTTCATCGCCTTTGATCGTTCTGGGAAACCTTCTGTGCCACCTCCTGAGTTCTAGGTGATGCAGATACGCTCCTCCTTCTGGTGTTTACGACGTCTCGGATCTTCCTTTTCTTTCTTAGTTTCCTGTTTACTGGGCTTACACCTCAGTCAAGCTTAGCTTTTCAAGGTAGCAGTTCTCAGCGCTTTTCTCCATCGGCAGACCTGGCAGGTGCTCACATGCGTCGCACACTCTTTTCAGTAAAAGTGGCCTGTTGACAAAATAAACATTAGGTTATGTTTAATTCTGAATATTTTGCTGTTCTCCCGCTCCTTTCTCTCCTGCTCATCTAACATGCTTCACCTCATCATGACACCAAAGCTTGGGAACCACTGCTGTTTCCCTGGACTGAATGGCTAACCTGACGTCTGCCTTCAGAGCTGCCGACCAATACCCAGGACTGGCTTTACCCTGCAACTCCGTTCCTCCAGCTTGTGGGTCTTATCAAGTCTTCTAAGCTGTGCGCCTAACCTGCCAGGCAGGGCTGTTTCTCCTGTCGGATGATGGGGCTATACTAGGGAACAGAGGGCCAAGAGGAAGGCCGTCTCACAAAGAAATGAGGTTCTCTTTTTTCTGTTCTTGTCCCCCAAAACCCATCTCCTCTCCCTGAACTATGGAGCAAGAAAGGACATGGAGAAATGAATCGTATCAACATTTATGGCTCAAAAAGCAAAACACAGCAACACGTGCACATCGGCGCCCTGCAGAAGGAAGACTTGTGTTCAGCAGTTTCACGTGCATTAGCTGACGCCTACATCACGACGTGAGGGGCACATTAATATTTGGTCTTGGTCACTCACCTTTCAACAGCTGAGGCTTGGTTTTAGTAGTAAGATTGGAATAAAGAGCTCACTTAGAAAGGAGATCCCAACGCAAATTGAGGAAAAAATAAAAAAGAAAGAAGGAAGACAGGTAAGGAGGCAAGAGCAAGAGTAGGCCGCTGGCGCCCCAGCCACGCTGTTGGCATCCCTCTGTGACGGCTGGACCCTGCAGGCCCAGCCAGGGTGGTGGACACCGGAGGGTTTGCAGAGGAACCCAGCCACGCCTTTCTGATTCGCGGTCCTACAGAGGGGCGGCACCAGTAAGAAAATAAGAAAAGCAGTCATGAAGGCCGGTCCTTTATGTGTCCATAATCAATAGATGCCGGATCTTGATTCCTGGAGATGGTGTGTGGTTTGGTAGGCGTTTTTATTTTTTTTATTTTATTTTTTCCTGCCTCCTAAATAATATGTAATTTCTCCAGGCCAAGAAATAAATTGAAAGGATTTAGAGGGATTTGCTTATCAGTGGAACACCACGTAGCTTTACATTCCTCCTGCTTTTGGGAAGGTACATTGAAGTTTGGTTAATCTTCTGTGGTTCAATACTCCCCTTCCCTCTGTCAGGCTGCCTTGAACAACAGATGGATTAATCCCTCTCTACCTGCTCTCTTCTCCCTCCTCCCTCCCCTCTCTCTTCATCTGCCCTTCCTTTTTTGAACAGATGGAAGGAAAAATCTTAAAAATGCAGAGAGAAGAGGGAAAAAGCCCCCAAAACACAGATGCCAAACCACATTCATTTATATAATCCTAGAAGACCTCCAGGATAAAAAATAAAAGGCCCCGATCCTTGGCACAAAATTTGGCGAAGCTTCGCTGGGTTCCTCTGCAGTTAATTGAATCCTGAGTCTGCAAAGGGGTTTCCTTAAAGGTTAATTCATCAGCAAAACTTATTATAAATCATACTGTCCTTCATCCTGCTCCAGTATCGGTGGTGTGGGAAAGAAAAGGAAGGCTGCGGAGGCCTTTGAGGGTGGCAGGGTTTAGTGGGAAGCTCTATGCCTGGTCTCCTGCCTAAATTGCTATTTTTTAGAGTGGGTACCATTTATGAGCCTCCACTGAAGTTTTTGCAGCTGATGATTTAGCAGCTAATCCAGTTTGGCCTGGCTTGCATCCTGGTGCTCTGCACACCCTCGTCAGCGCCACTCGGACAAGGACTGGGCCCCTCTACCCTCCAGCACAGTGATTGGCAGTTAACAGGCATTTGTTGAGGGAAGACTGATGGAATGAGTAAAATGCATGCATAAATAAAATCATATATCCAGGACGTTTTTTGTTTGTTTTTTGTATTCATTTTTCTTAGAGAGCTCTGTTCATTTCACTAATTTTGGTCATGCTGGATGTGGTATCTTTAGCCCAGGGTGTTTCTCTTTAAAGCCTTTTCATCCCACAGAAATATGAGCCAAATAAAATATGCAGGCAGTCATATCTTAGCTTGGCAAGCGATTATCTCCAGGAGTGGGCAGAGAGAAGAGAGGAAAGTAATATCTTAAAAAAACCCACAATGACACGAACGCCCAAAGACTGTTTTAAAATTCACAGGGTGTTGTTCCAATAAAGATAGACGGATAGAGGTAGGGCACTAGGGGTACTCAAAAGCATCGTAACCAGACTACAACTGTGTCTTTTTGTCTCCATCATTCGGAACCTGCCTTATGAGGTAGCCTTGTCTTTTACACTTGAGTATGAGTTAAAATCATTTCTTTCCTTTTTGCATAATAGTGTCAATGGTACAGATCATCACACTTCTACCGTCTTAACAATGCTTTAAAGTTGTTTCTGTATTGGGTTGAGTTGAGTGAAATGATGGTGTTGGTTGTGGGGGATGGGGGGGTTGAGATTATTGCTTCTAACAAGCTTATCTAAGTTCCAGGGTGTTTCTATCTTTGGTTCAGTCTAAAAATCATCCAGGGGTATGTGTGTGAGTGTGTGTGTATGTGTGTGTGTGGTGGAGGGGGTGTTATCTATTAGCAGTGATCAAAGATGGAAGTATTCAATGACAAGAATTTAATAAAGAAAATGTTAATAGATAAATTTAAATTGAGATGGTCAAGCTTCTAAAAACTCATTAAGGTTTACAGATTTACATAGTCAGTGGGTTCTTAATTTGATGACAGGTATCTCAGACATTTTTTATTTAAATAAGGAATGAATGCCCATGATGAAGCTGGGTGAGACCCTCCCTCCTATGAGATACCTAACCCGCCAGCTCCATCTCAGAATAGAAACGTGGGGGGGGGGGGGATGCAAACACCAAACATTTGAAGGAATTTAATTCTCTTTAGCATGAAGCAGCTGCGGAGATATATGGCTGTTTTCTGCGGGACCTCAAAGTATTTATGGGCCTTTCTCTTCTCCTGTTTCCCCGGAAGAAAGGCGATCATCATTCTTGACTGTGTTGTTTATAATTTCATAGAGCTGTTCTGTGGCAGAACTTATTTTATCTTGCGCTTAATCTCGGTCAAATAACCATGCTTCCCAGGAGCTGGGTGGAGAAAAGTGATTATCCCCCAGCATGATTAGCCCACTCTCGGGATCAGATAAACGGCTGAGGGATGGACCTGGGAGCCATGAAGAGACACCTGGGCAGTAAGGAGGGGACCCAGGGAAGCCACCGAGCTGTTCTGATCACGGCACAGACCTTTTCCTCAATGCCCAGCAATGGGCAGCGATGAAGAGTGATGTGGGCCTGGCCAGCATGGCTCAGCGGTTGAGCATCGACCTAGGATCCAGGAGATCGCAGTTCGATTCCCGGTCAGGGCACATGCCCGGGTTGGGGCTCGATCCCCAGTCGGGGGCATGTGGGAGGCAGCCCATCAATGACTCTCATCATTGATGTTTCTCTCTCTCTCCCTCTCCCTTCCTCTCTCTGAAATCAATAAAGATATATATATATTTTAAAAATAATGATGATAATGTAAGACCACTCTTGTGCCGAAGTGGGGCAGAGCCCTTCAGGGTCAATAACGAGACGCAGGTGATTATAAAAGCAATAACTCATTGGAGGAAATGAGCAGCCAGGTTTGTGACGCTGAGGGAATTAGAAGATAAAATGGGCCTATAAATTGACTTGGGTGGACAGGGCTTTGAGCTTTCTTCTGGTCCAGTTTATTCTAAAGGTAATTTCAATAAACATCGGTAGGGGAAAAAAGAATATAAATGCAATAAAAAATTCTTCCAGGAGAGGGCTCCTGCCAGAGAGATGTTTTATTGGAAGTTATTATAATACCTATCTTTAGTTTTATGATTCCTAATACAGAACCGAGTAATTTCAACATGTGAATTAAAAATGTGAAATACATATTTAAAAACAGGGTAGTGTGAATTATTATTTTTAATATAGGACTTGGCTAATATACAGGGACAGGAGGCAGTTTTTCTGCCCTTGAGAAGACAAAGGAAGGCCTTTAATCTGCACTGTGGAGAAATGGGTGCAATCAGACCCACGCACGGCGTTTTGAAGCCACGTGCATTGGCTTCCAAAGGGAATGCAACGGATGATGTGATAAGACCCGGGGAGGGGAAGAAAGAGAAAAGCCTGAGAGGGCAGGCCGTCAGGCTCACGCTGGTCTTCCAAGCTCTCACGAGCAGCGCGGTGATTCCAGGAGCCGCCCTGCTGTCACCCTAACACACCCCTCCGCTCCAGCCACCCTTACCCCTCGCAGGTGTACAAACAACCCGTGCCCCTCACCCCCCGAGCCGTTGCGGGATGTGGGCTTCGCCTCGATGCCCTCCGCCTGCCACAGCTCGGCTTCCCTGCCCGGCCGCCTGTCCCCGAGGGCCCGCCCGCCCCCCGCTCTGCCCCTGCCACCTGCTCCCGCAGCCGCTGGGCCCGCCTGTCGTGCATCCCGTTTGCCACGTTGGGCTTGCGTGTGCTTGGCTGCCTCTCCAGAGACCGTGAACCCCCAGAGCAGAGGAGCTGCGTTTTATCCCTCACCTTAGCCCTCGGAACGGCTACAGTGCTCGCCTCGTAGGTGTTCCGTAAATATTTCTTGAAGTAATAAAGGAGTGAATGAAGGAACGAACAAAATACCCTGCTAATAATAGCGTCATAGCTCACTGGCGGTGGATAGGCCTTTTACTCTTCCTTGAGTGACTTGTAATGTTGGTATTTGACAGACGGGAGCCATACAGGCAACACTTTCAGCCTAGCCTTTGGGAATTCTGAGAGCTTTAGACAACGATTAGGAGGGCGGGGGTGTGGAGAGGACGACACAGAAGGCTCCCCGACGAACATTCTCGACCTCACTATACAGTGAGGCGAGTTTCCATAAGCAGCGCTGACCCTTGAAGGATGGTGGATAGGGGGCCATCCAAAACCGGCCGTCGCCGCCCTTTCTCACCGTGAGCGCTAAAGCAGTTGGCGTGTGTCAACTTCTCAGCACGAAGCCTGAGTGTAACGAGTGTTTGGCTCGTGGTAAAGGTGATAAACACGCATGGTTCTAGATAGTTCAGGCAGCTTTTTCTTCTCAAGAATTCAAACTACTTTTTTTTTTTCTTAAGGAATTATAAGTAAGTACAAAAGAAAAATGGTTGTGATTTGGAAAAAACACATGCACACCGCCTAGGGTTGCTACGTTTTATTTAAAGACAGACGTCTGTAGTTCTGTTCTACTCATCATCGTTGTCTCGAGTCCCTGTGTACCTGGAATGTCACGGCAGTGGGAACCGACGGGCACAGAGGCCCGCTTTCCTTCCAAGGCCCAGGGTCAGGCCCTGCGCTCGCTCACGTTCGAGGAAGGACGCAGATAAGACTGAAAGGCACTAAAAGAGAGCCTTGGGTGTTCCGAGGGTAACTTTGAATCCCATTGTCATAACGTTTGGATATATCCCAAAACCTTGGTTTGTACTTGTTGAGTTTTTTACGTGACAGGAACAAAAATAGTAAAATAAATAAATAATAAGTCCTTAAATATAGTGTCCTCAGTCCTGAGTCATTTGCAAATCGGAGCCTGCTGCCCCTGACAGTCTTTCTGAGGGTCTGCAGTGCCCTGGGGCAGGCATGGCCCGTCAGAAGCCAGGCGCTCCGGATAAACATTGGTTACAGTGTTGGTGGGCAAGGAGGGCGTGGGATGTGTGTAACTGCTTTGGGAGTTTCATTGGCTGTGGCTGTAAACAGTGATGATGGGGTATAAGGGAAGAAAAGGAGGGGCTGAGTTCCCCTAAG
The DNA here is from genome assembly GCF_054644295.1 of Miniopterus natalensis. Lineage (NCBI taxonomy): Eukaryota > Metazoa > Chordata > Mammalia > Chiroptera > Miniopteridae > Miniopterus > Miniopterus natalensis. The sequence goes on along the minus strand of NC_142081.1, from coordinate 16,851,746 downwards.
ACCCGCTTGGAATGTCTGGACATAGGGCCACTGGAAACAAATGGAATTTCAATTATTTTTCAAGCTCTCTTAGCATCTTCATGAGCATATTTTTCTTTACCACTCCTTGTGGAAGATGCATTGCAGTTACTGATTGATTGAGCGATCTCTTGATTAGTTAAATGCGTTAGTTTTAGCTAGTATTTGTGGAGCATGTACCATATGCCCGGAACAGAGCTTCACTTTAAACATTACACTTAAACCAGTACCCAACCAATGATGAGACGCTCTGTTTATCCCAGTTTACAGGTGAAAAATATTGGGGCTTGGAGAAGGGAAGTAACTTGCCCCCCCCCTCCCCCCGGTTACCAACTGAAAGTGTATTAGAAAGAGCCAGGCTTGCTGTTAGCACAGCCTGCTCGTGTGCCTCTCCTCTAACCTTCGAGTCTAGCCTCCACTTATCAGAGCTCCTGGTGAATGGGCCTCTGTTTCCTGGCAGGAACACTGCCTGTATCAATATTCATAAGAAGATCAGCAGAAAACAAAGCTCTGGGAAGTGGGGCCCAGGGACAGCGAACCGGGGAGAAAGGGAGTGAGAACATCTGTGGGGCCTGCAGGGGGGTTAGGGACCCATTTGGGGGACAGAAGTTGAGGTGGTAACAGGGAAGGAGAATCTAGCTTTTACAATGTCACCCAGACCACAGGGGGGAAAACATGTGCAGTGTTAGGAGGTGGTGGAAGGAGCAGAAAATACCAAATATCCTTTCAGTCTCAGAGTCTAGTACTTTTCTTGAAGAAAAAAGCACCAATGTTACATCATTTCTTTGGCCAATAAAAATTATGATAACTCTTAGAATTAAGTTGAAGATTCTACTAATATTGTGTTAATGTGTCTTGGTTTCTGTTGGAGTTATGCATTGTTCTCATACATTTGCTCAATGACCTTTTTATTGCCTGGTCTTCTCTTCTTGAGATGAGCTCACTGGATTTTCATTAACTCACCAGGTTTCCCGAATTTCTGGGGACCAAAGCTAGTTAAGGAGTATATGGGCCATTTTGCAAGGTCCTTATAATCAAGTCACCAACTTAATTTCCAATTGATTATACTTTAGAATTGTATTCTCAACCACTTTTTCATTACCACCGTCTAACGAGTTTTTTAGACATTTTTTTTCCTAATTGCCCTTATCCCATAAAAATTTAATACCACAGATATATTGTATATTCATTTAAGTACTGTGGGCTGTTGGTAGGTCATAAACCCTTGTAATATCTAAGATCTGCTCCCTCTACCCAAAATGATCGCTGCTGCCTTGGGGGAGGCATCACCCCGGGAGATAACGCATGCTTCAGAATGATCGAACAGTGATTATGGACCTTCCAAAAACGGTGCGTGCCTCTTATAATTGCTTCCTGCATGAGCACAGCTAATATTTATTCCCTTGTCACCTCCTTTGCCTAAATTACTGGGAGTGGACCTGCCCAGGGCCCCATCCCAGCAGGAACCTCCAGGGTAATATGCTCCCCATTTCTCTGATGGGAAAAAGGGGGCTCTAGGACACACTGACAGTCAGTTGCTGGAAAGGAAATGCACACGTCAGTGTCTAATTGGAAAGAATGTATGTTTACAAATTATTTTCTACTAACTTTAAGGATGAGCAAGGGTGGAAGTGTCTGCGTGTCGGAGGTAGAATAGAGATCAATAACGTGGTTTAAGGCACCTCTCTGCCACTGTCCTGAAGTGGAATCAATGACCTAATGTGGTTTTTCTACCGCTCATTGCTGTGTCCAGTAATTTATGCCTCGTATGTCCATTTCGAAAAGGACGTTGTCTGGAAATACGAAACGTATGGGCTGTCATAGCAAAGTACCGCAGACCGGTGGCGTAAGCAACGGGCATTTCTTTCCTCGTGGCTCTGGAATCTAGAAGCCCGAGGTCACGGTGTCAACTGAGTTCCTTTCTTTTGGGGCCTCTCTCCTTGGCTGTAGATGGCCGGCTTCTGCTTGTGCCTTCACATTGCTCCCTCTCGGTGTGTCTGTGTCCTAATCTCATCTTCTGATGAGGGCACCAGTCATATTGGGTGAGGCTAACCCCAATGACCTCATTTTAACTTTGTGACCTCTTTAAAGACCCTGTCTCCAAATATTAGTCACATTCTGAGGTGTGGGAATTAGAACATTCACATAGGAACTTGAGGGGCCACAGTTTGGTCCAGAACATCATGTAAGATCAGGTATAATGAAGCCTCTGTGGGCTGCAGGCGCAGACTTGGACTGAGATGGATCTGTTCAAATCCCCACCCTGTTTCTCATGAGCTGTGTGTCCTTCAGCAACTTACTTAACCTCTCTGAACTTCAGTTCTCTTTAAAAGTATAATAATCATCCCTATCCCAAAGGATTGTTGTGAGAATTATGTTGAGTTAATTAATAATAACTATAACTAATAAGTATATATACACGTGTAGCACTGCACCTACCTTTTAATTGCTTTTCTTCTTAAATACGGACCCAGACTTCAGTGCATGAGGAATAGTAAGACCAGCAACCAGTATGCACCCTATCGATGGAGCAGCCTTATGCACATAGTAGGACAAAAGTCAGGGGCTTTTACATAAAGCTATAGACTAGTTCATCAGCTCAACAGCATTTCTTGTGCATGCACTGCGTGCGGGCGCACAGAGCCGTCCTCTCATCTTCCGCGTAGCAAGGGCCTTTCTTACTGCCCATACCCACAGCTCTAGAGGTTCTCCAGCAGATTCCCTGGCATCGGGGAGTTTCTCCAGGATTCAATAGAAAAAAAAAAAAAATTGTCTCAAGTTGAATTACTACTGTTGCGACGAAAGTTTCTCTGCTCTCCAGAAACAGCCTTACCTGTGTCCAGAGACTGGCATGGGGCATCTCTCTGCTGGTCCCCTTTCGAAACCAGCCAAGTGCTGTAATTCCACGAAGCAGTCGCTGCTGGTGAGGGAAGAGGTCGCGCTTTTCCTAGAGACTGCGCCCCACAGCGTTCCTCAGTGGCGCCGGCCTGTAGATTCCCAGCCGCCCAGCCGTGCCCCCGGCGCACCCCGCGTGCCCTTGAAGCCTCGGAGGCCGCCGGGCGTGCCTGGGCTGGCTGCCACTCGTGTATTGCCCCTTTGCCAGGGCCTTCTCCTGCCCCTCTGATTTTCCAAGTTGAAACTAAAGTCAGAATAGAGTCAGGCTGCACAATGCGATGGCGTGGCACAGGTACGAGTCTCCTGGCACCACTTTGGGTCACTCGGCTTCACATAAGACCCACATAGATTGTCCGCATCCAGAGCCATTCACAGCTACACGGGTGTTAAAAACTCTGCGTCCTACGGCCTGCCCTCTTTAGAGGGGTAAGCAGTGATAGCGACGGAGGCAAGGCAAGGTGATAAGTCGTCTACGCGTTTGTTCCTTGGTTCCTTATGTCTCTCTCCTCTCTCTTCCCCCACCCCCTTATTTTTCCTTTGACATGCGCAGCCCACGTCAGATGACCTTGTATCATCTGCTGAATGTTCAAGCGACGATGAAGACTTTGTTGAATGTGAACCGAGTACAGGTAGGTTAGGTCAGTCTTGTTTTGCTTGCTTTATTTTTTCATTTGCAAAAAACAATACATACATATATGTGAATATACATGTGTTTTATATATATTATAGTGTGTTAATGTGTGTATTTCCTATATCTATATATGTATAAACATACATATATAAATACTAATATATAATCTAAAGCATCAAATCCCATGGAAGGAGTAACAAGGTCCCAGGGAAATTTAAAGTCAGTTCCCTGAGAGTTAAAAAAAAAATCTATGGACTATGACCTAACTTTGAGCAATCAAACACCCAGATTGACCACCGGAACAGTAAATGCATAGCGGCCAGTGGCAGCTATGAAACAGACAGGGCGGGGTAGGGCCTGAAAGAGGCCTGTATTGGAACGACATCAATAAGCATGAACCCAAAGTGGAGCCATAATGATCATTTAAACCTCATGAACTGTTCAGAGCCTAAGTGGCAAATGAAACAAGATACAAAACCAAACGGCAACAAAGACATTTTCCATGGGATTTCAACAGCAGTTAACATGGTATCACATTCATACTAATTTTGTTCATTGGGTGTTTAGAGAATTTGTGCAGCAATAAAGCAAACACAAAATTAGTCTGAACCATGCCATGTCAACGGCTGAGATGCTTCGAAATGTAGTCGCTGTGCTGAAGTTGAGAGGACTTTGGCAATTAGAAGCTTCAGTGTGTTCCCCATTTGCACCCAGATACATTTTGATGTTTTATGGTCTTTCTTTAGAGTGAGCTATATATGATATAATGTCCAGCAGGCAACTGCAGTCCCTGACTATTTCCTATCAACTTACCCAAGTCGCCTGTTTTGAGACTTGCTATAAGTTAAAACATTTATATTTATATAATAGAGAACAGATATCATCGAATTTCTGTGTATGTTTAAGAGAATTAAAAGCTAGAGTTGAATTAGGATCTTATGTCTGCAAAAGAAATCGAACTTTCTAGTTGGTTCTTTGGGTTGCTTTCATTTTTTTCCCTTTAAGAAAAAGGCAAGCCAATAAACATTTTATTTTGCTAATTCTAGAGAAATTTAAGCTTCCTGAAGAAATAATATAGTGAAAGTAAAAATCTACTATTGGTTACCCCGAAATGATTTATAATTTTCCACATTTTGTGGAAGCCTGACTGCTGGTTTCTTGCAAGTGGCTTTGGATCCAGGAAGTTCTGTGGGTGCCTGTCCTTAGCATGACTTAGGGACTGACTACTATGTGGGGCCTTTTCACTTTGGAGTGTGATCTGTTCCTTTGGAAACTCAGCTGTGTGGAAGGAAAGTCACTGTGACCTGGTTAGTCAGACTTTTTCAAATTATTGTGTAATTATTTCACAATATTAAGTGAGGTTTTAATTCTAGAGGGTATTATTGTAATGAAGTCAGACAGAGAAATATACCATATGGTTTCACTTATATGTGGAATCTAACACCAAACCAATCAACCAACCAAACAAACCAACCAACCACCAACCAACCAAAACCAAAACCGACTCATAGAAATGTAGACCAAGGAGATGGTTGCCAGAGGGTGGGGCAGTGGGGGTGGGGAAAAAGGTGAAGGGAGATATAGTCAATAACACTGTGGTAGGTCCGCACGGTGACAGGTGATTACTAGAATTAGTGAGATGATCACATCGTAAGGTATAAAAATGCTGACTCACTATATTGTACACTAGAAATGAATATAACTAATATAATATTGTATATCAGCGACACTAAAATAAAATAATAAATCAAAATAGGACAGATGCATTTAATCTACACCAGAACTTGAACACCAAGTTTTATTCATTAATTCGTGTCATCATTCATTCAATAACAATTTCTTAGCACTTATGCAGGATACAATGTATCTCTAGGTTTGAGTCTGTCCTGTTCTAATAATTCTCATAAATGAAGTCAGAGAAAAGAGAATAAGAAGCTTTGCTATCTAAATTCCCTCCCCAACAAATACCTTCTGTGTCCGTGAGGCACGTGCTAGGTATTGAGGATCCGGATATGGTTATGGCAAGATCCCCCTTTTAACTGATTCCATGGTCAATAGTTAGCGGCCCTCAGTCTGGATTCCCTGTTTACTCTTTGGTTTTCTCGCTTTTATAGCTGTGATACATGTATCTATACACATACACAAAAGTGTGCATGAAATCTTCTGATTTTAAGTCTTCTTGTAAAAATTGAGGCTGGACCATTTTGAAATATTACCACCACCTTCCCCTACTCCCTCCCCGCTCCCACACAGTCACCTCCACAGCAACCTCTGGAATAACACCGGGGGCCTTTCCAGGTCCCAGATTCACAAGTTTTACAGCTCCCGGTTGTGGGTGGAGACAGGGTGTCCTGAAAAACGCACACACACACTTTAACAGCTGAGAGCTCAGTTTTGAAAATGAAATGTACTTTAATAAACACTGCCTTCAAAGTGTGTGTATACGTTTTGGGGGGACACCCTATATTGCCATTTGGTATTGAACATGAGCAGGTCCAGGTTTGGACGGCAGCGCACTAAGTCCATTTGCGCTTTCATGGTTGCATAGGCGTTTCAGCTGCTTCAGAGACAAAGGACAGAAACTCAATGCCAGTATTTTCTTTTGATATCATTGCCAGGGGCAGGTGGGGGACTGAAGCAGGTTTTAAACAATCTGCCTGTTCCGAAAGGGAGTAGGGGAGGGTAGAAAAATAAACCAGGCGGCAGGGTGCCCACCCGGAGGCAGCTAACAGGTCCGTGCAGCTCTGAGACACCCATATTGATGCTCCCCTGCCTGGGATTATTCAACTCGTCACATCTGAAGGATGAACAGCTCTTCTTTCTAATTTTATTTACTCCATAAAGTATTCCTGGTTAGTGATTCCGATACGCAGGGAGATATGTCAGGGGCGTATTTTATGCAGGAAGGAGATAGATATTCCTGCTGATGCAGAAATTTTGCCCTGGAGACCAGATTAACACTGATGAAGTTTATGTAGCATAGATCCATCAAGCCCTTTATTTCATTGTATGGGAAATATCTTCATAGCCTTCACACTTTCCAGAAAGTACAGATTAAAGATCAGAAACAAACAGTTGTTTCCGGGGCTAGGTTTTGCACGGCCTAGAGAGAAGGCTTCCATTACCCACTCGGCAACGGGTAATGGTGACAGTTTCATAAATTCAACTTTGACATCAATTGTTAATCTAAAAATCCTATGTGAATATTGAGATTACAATTCTGGTTTTAACCATCTTAATTCACTACCTCAGTTTCTAAAATGTTACTCTTTTCCAGGCCTAATGTTTGCTGGAAATGCACTAAATTTGGCTCATTACCCAAGGCCTTGTTCTGTCTTACTCAACATGCCCTTGTCTTCTCTCGCTGTGTCAGCAAGTTTACGATTCTCTAGCTGTCTCAGTTATAAGGCATTTAACTTTTTTAAGTTCTTTTCTGATTAATTGAGGTCCATTAGAAGCCCTTGCTTTTCATAAATTCAGGCAGTTTAGTATATGCGAATTCAACAACTTTTGTTTTCATGTGGGCATCACATTTTAAATGAAATTAGTTTTCTTATTTAATTTTCCTTAAATCAAAATCAGTTTCAAAGCTGCTGACTCTGAGTCAGAGGTAAGCACTTGCCTTTCACACCAAAGGCCCGCATTGTCGCTCAGGATCACTGTGGTCCGGTGTAGCTTCGTCATATCATGTTCAGAGACAACGTTACCTTGTTTGGAGTTTGGCTGATGATAGTCTAGAAACCTTGTAAAGCCAATGGATCTCAAATTTTCTCTATGTGTTTGCTCTGAAACATATGTAAATGAGTTTTAAAAAATAACAACCACCTAAACCATGACAACCAAACACAGAGTGAAAGCTCAATTAGTGTTTATTGACTGAATCTGTATGACTCACCTCGTAATCTTACATTCAAATGGGAGATTAATCATACTTCTAGCTTCATCTCCACTTAAACAGCTAAATAAAACCTGTCAAATTATTTAAAATTCGTAATTTTATATAAGTGAACATCACCCTAACAAATCCACGTTTGTTCAACCAAAAGAACTCTCTACTTGCCCTACCCCTTCTAGCCCTGGGAACTAGATCATTCTGCAATGAATGACGGGTAAGATTACAATTTCTAAATGTTTGCTTTAAGAACCCAGGATTGAGCCTTTAAAGTATAAAATCATAATGAAGCCATCTGCATCAAATGAAAATATTCAGAAGAATATCTGAATCACTATTTAACTACCTAAAGTTGAGGGTCAAGATTTTAACTTTCCTAATTTATAAAAGTTGATTACATTGCCCACAAAGGAAGTCAATATCTACTTCATATTTTAGATTTGTGACTTTGCATGTAAATCTTTTCCTTTCCAACCATACTCTATTGATGTTAAATTGTACAGTAAGCTCATATTTTATTGTCCTTCTTACATCTTTGGATTCAATGACAAAAATATAGACAAACTGGAGAGGATTCAAATAACCACCAGAACATAGGATTTTCTCATGAGACTATGGAAGACAAATAACAATTAAGAACTTCAGTAATTTCACATTTGTGATCTAAAAAAAAATCTATAATATAGAGAAATAGATGAAATTGACTTTCCATTTATTTTCTCTCCCTCCCCTCTGTTCCTGTCCCCAGTGTCTCCATCTTTGGAATTAGAAATAAAATAAAAAATATTATTCTTAGGTTAATCTTTTTTATAATTAGAAATTTCCAACTTCCTGAATTTTATATGTTTATAGTCTCAAGATCTAAAAGTCCTGGGGTCAAGAGTCATAGAGCAGAGGAAAAAAATACAAAGAAATGCCTTTGACACCTGAGAAATGGGCATGGCAATAATTGACGACTATATTGATTCATCCAGCCATTATCCAGGGATATATTTTTCTGGTTGTCAGTCAGCCAGGTTTTTTGCTTTCAGTTTTGTTAAATGACCTTTGATCAAACATCAAGGGGCAGCACCCCCACCAGAGGACAGACAGTGAAAGGAAGTAGAGATGAAACACATCCACCCATCAATAGGACTGTGCGAAACAACTTTTGTAATGGTTGGATTGAGGGGGATGTTTAGGGTAGTAATAGCAGTAAACTGAGATCACGAAATAATTAGTATTCCCAGTGTGGTTCTCAGAGATTTTTTTACTCTTCAGATCTATAGTCCTCACATTTGCATTTGGTGTTATTGTGAGTTTCACTGTCATACTCACCCCAAAGTGGTTGACATTTAAATTTAGTGAAACACCAACGTCATCCCCCTGTATTCTTAATCTTTATCAGTTTGAGATACCTCAGTAAAGCATTTATAACATGAAAATCTGGCTGAATTGCTTATAAGCTCGCCAGATCATTCGAAGTTTTATTTGCTGAAACACCGTGGGAAATGCAGCTGCAATGTTAAGACAATAACCCTTTTCTAATGGAGGGTACAGAGAAATAGAGCCTTGTTCTCTAGGACCCATGGGTGAAAAGAGGAAGTTGCTGATCATTGGCTCTAAATATGATGGGGGTGGGTTTTTTTGTTTTGTTTTTTATGTTTGTAATCTTATGTGTTTATAGAAAAATACATTTATATTTTGTTACTCGTGTCTCCAGCAAGCTTGACAAGTTAGCAGCTTGTACATTTTTATTACAAAGAAAGGTGTTGTTGTTTTTTTATTTTAGAAAGATTTTTCCAGGTAGAAACTCATGATTGGTAAAGAGATCGTGTTTAAATGTTGTTAGTCAAGTGGCTGTTTGTGTAGAGTACAGCAATAAATGCTAAATAAAACACCATGGGAATGTTTATCACAATGTCTAGAACCTTACCTTGAAGAGCTCATGTCCATTTAAAACATTTGAATAAAGGGATAGCAGAAGTAATCTGAGAAATTATTTAGCTTTGGAAAAGGTAGATATAAAATCTATTAATGTAATCATTATTGGCTGTGGATATTAGTCATTTTTACATTTGAGTTATAATATATTTCTAATATATACAAAAGCAAACAGTTGCTCACATATAAGGTCTAAGTTAAATCCTACTAATTCTGTAATTTCCTTCACTGACCTATGAATAAGTAGAGTACGTTCATGGACACATAATGTTCCAAATTTAATGGTACAGTTTGTCTTCGTTTATTAACTCACTTAGTGATAAATTGTATCCCTTTTTAATAAACCCACTCTACCCCAACCCAAACTAATGTTTAAGCTATTGGAGCAAATATGTGCCCTTTAAATTCCTAATGATAAAATGTTTTGAAAATTAGAATAATAACAGAAATATAAGCATAGGAAAGCCTCCTAATTGGTTGTTGGGCCATTAGGTAATTCGTAGCTCAGGCATAGTTGCATAAGACATGGATAGACCATTATCATGGATGCTATAACAAAAATAACAATTCTAATAACCCGATTCACCTCCATTACCTGGTATTTTTTGGTCTGATGAGAAAGGAGAGGGCTCAATTAGATGAATGTGTACGTTTATGTACTTTCATTTGAAAGCTTAATAAATCACCTATCTATAAAATATTTTTAGTGACTACTATGAGTTCATTGTCTATTATGGAAGACAAAGAAGTAAGGGGAATAAAAGGAAAGGGTGGGTAGGAAGGGAAGAAAGAGTGGGACAATGAAGGGAAATGCCTAGGACATGATCAGAACTCTAAAAAGAGGCCTCTCTAATTCAGCAAATAGCATACGCCTTTCACAGACAGTCAAGGAAAATCACATGATGGTGACAGCCAGTGACAGGATCAAGTCACCCCAGACACCATTCTTCTGTATCTTCGGTTGGGGGCACAGAATTTCCAATTGATTGCAATCGAAGAATCAGTCCAGTTCAGTCGTAAAGTTTTCTTTGAATCCCATCTAACAGTATGGTCTAGGGTCAGGGCTGCTTAGGTATTAGGTTAAGGGTGGGCCCGCTGAATTTCAAGCCAAACTTACGAGAACTTCCTGATTCCAAATGCCTGTGCAAGTAGTTGATAAGGAGAGAGCTTAATGAACTCATTAAGCAAGCCCCCCCACCAAAAAAAGAGTAATAAATAAAGAGGGATTGGGTTTTAAAAGAGAGGTTTTTATGGGTTTTCCCTAATTTTTTTGTTCTTTATTTTTTCTCCCATAAGCCCCCGTATAGGTACTGTGTGTATATATACACATATATTTTTATATGTGTATACTAAATATATAGTGCCTATCACTCCATATGTATGTAGACACAGAATTAGTAAGATTAGACAATATAAACAGAGATTAACAACAGCCCCTGCCATCGGTCATGTGTTTTACACAGAAATTCACACCATCATTCTTACATCAGCCAACATGAACATGCATGATATGTTTTAACTTGGTGACCAAAGCATGTTAATTTTTCTTTAGGTTTTGTTTTCTACTCTATCATAACTACAATGATGATCCATAATTCAGTTTTCCTTGAGAGGGGTGGAGAGAAAAATTATATGGATATATCTATCCATATATGCACGTCCCTGGGCATATATATAAATAGATATATGCCGTGTATATACCTGAAGAACATTTTCTGTTATTTCACCTCATCTTGTGCCGCATGAATTTTTGGTGGTTCAATTTATTTTGTTTTGATTCATATTTAGTATTTTGGTCATTACGGCTATTTTTAACTCATTGCTATACTTTTATGAGTAATTATAATCATCATTTCTTTAAATACTGAGAGATATATAGATATACAAATCAAACAAGGCAACAAAATCTTTTCTTGCCATCCTAATGTCGAAGTTTTCCCCCTTCAGCATATCCCTCCAGTATTTACACTTAAAACAAACCCCAAGAAAAGCCAAGAAAGTTGTGTACAAAAGAATGAAGCCCTGTGTTTTCCGCTCCTTCCTCCACCGTACAGATCTGCCTTTTACTTTTCTCCCTCTGCCCTGTTTATTTTCCCCACATCTGCACAGGCCACTTGCCTTTACTCCCCCCTTTATGACAGTTGAGCCAGGAGATACAAAAACGAAAGAAAGAAAGAAAGAAAAACACGCAGAAACAACGAACACATCCCTGTCCACAAATTTCAGATGGCATAAAAAGAATTTTCTTGCAGCCCCCGAGTATTTGTTGTATCTTCTGTTCCCGGGCGGGCCGGGGTCATTGTGGCATGCAGTGACAGCCCCGCAGCCGATCCGCTGACCATGCCTCCATCACCAATGCATGGGCTTTGATGACGCCATTCGTTCTTCATCCAGTGACACATCCAGGCTGACCCAGCAAGTCCAGTGTATGAGCTGCGGGGTAACTTTCTCTCGCAGTTGCAATTCCACGGGTTCTCTTTCTCGTGACTATGCCACCGGGTCCCCCGGCCCGCGAGCGGCCCTTGAAGCGCCCTGTGCGGTCCCCGTGTCTGCTTCCCCAGCACAGCAGCCAAGCATGCGTGTCCTGTCTGCCACACCCGTCTTGCCATTTGTCGTGGGTCCACCGTGGTCTCGTTCTGTGATTCTGTTCTCTGTTTGTAACATGTGATCGGGAATCCTGTCCCTCGACTTCTCACTCCCTCGTTGTTTCTACTTTTAACCGTACCCCTAGGGAACTTCACAAAGCAGCAAAACAAATTCTCAGGCACGTTCCCAGCCTGCTAGCTCTGGCTTGCCCCTGGAAGTCCTAAGTTGCACTTTTTACCCAGCTAAGCAAACCTACGGTGGGAAAGGGCTCCCCGTACGGGCCAAACCTCCACCCAGTGGACAGCAATAGGAAACCCTTGTTGGCTCCTGGCACGATGCAGTGGGCTGGGATTTCGTGTAAGGGCTAATTTGCAAAGGGCGCTTTCACAGATTACCAGTCTCCTAGTTAAACCTTTCTCGGGAGCAGGTCAGCAGACTTTTTTTCAGCAAATGCTAGGGAGGAAGCATCACCTTTGCCTCTGTACACAGCAGTGCCTGTTCCTGAATGGGTAAGGCATTTGTGGACATCTGGATGTTTTTATTATAAAATTCATTAATGTTTATGTATTTTAACCTAAAACGTAAATGTGTTTGGCAAGGCATCTGAAGGGGGAGGGAAACTTTTTAACTCACTGCTTCTACCTCATGCATATTTTCGAGGTAAGATTCTCTTTTGACCTTTCGGAGTCAAATGATATATATTTTATTTTATTTTTGAACTCATGGAAGCATTAGAGAGCCAACACTTCCAGTTAGGCCTAAATTCCTTCTCTCCTGGTTGCGGCCTACACAATCGCTTTGGTTCTGAGATAAGTTTGATTCTCTTGAGACAGACAGAAGAAAGGGCTGGGTCCATTATTCAGATGTTGGATTCTGCCTGTGATGATCCAGGGAATTTGCTGCACAGCGTGGAATGATTCGGTTTGTTTGATACTAACAGGGTGAAAATGAATCTCTGTAAGGACTTCGCCTCTTTATTCATAAAGGTTGAGCAGGAGACTGTAAAATAGGTATAAAATCGATTAATAAAGATTTTGAAATAGGTCTTAAAGTAAAAGAGTCCATATTTTTCATCTGAAGTAGAGAAAGCTTTTTAAGGCAGATGATTTTAGGATGAGATGTTTCGGTCACATCAGGGTGCTGCTCATAGGGGGAGGGGAAGACATAGAGGAAATGAGTGGGCTCTGTGGACTAAGGAGAACTTTCTGATGAAGGCAGGAAGGGAGAGAGGGCAGAGGGAAGGGGGGCTCTTCCCGATGAGCCAGGTGAAGCAGCTTGCTGACAAGTGTTAAGAACCAGGGCGCGCACAGCCCAAGCGGGTTGTGTTCACCAATTTCTATAGCATGAAATGTTCTCATGTGGTTGATTGCAGGCCACAAATATGACGACACTAAACTCAGAATTGGCAGGTAACACTCATTAGCGCATGAGTATGTAGTATGTTCACCATACAGATACTACAGACATCAATAACCTCAAGAGCATAGGCAAGAGTAAAATGTAGTAAAATAATTAATAAATGTTTTACGTTTTTAACGTTGTTTTTAATATACTGCATTTGGTTGTCATTTTATCTATTTTAATTTTTTATAACGGCTGTGTTTAGCCGCCGACTTGCAAAAAGTCCAGAACATGTAGGAGTCAATTGTCATGAGCTGACTCTAGCATAGAGTTGGTATCATGATGGGTGCATTCAAAATGGTATTTACTTAAATCTTATTTTAAGTTGTTAGGAGGGGGGAACTAGGATGGCCATCTTATAGTTGAGAAAATTGGAACTCAAATAACTTTCTTTTCAAAGGTCACACAATTGGGCGTTCAAATCCAAACCTGTTCGAAAAGAGATCCATTCTGTTCCTATTGAGGTGTACAGAGCATGAAGCCTAAACACATACTAAAGCACCAAATGGTAGAACTATTATGTGCTCATTTGTGGAGCTCTGACTAATTTCGTTTCTTCAAAATAGAGTTGCAACTGCTCCTTTAGTAATTCTGAAGATGGATCAGGATATTGCTTAGGTTTGCAAATTTTTCTTGACCTTTAGAAAAACTATAATAGATGCATTTCTTAGCACATAATTATAATCTCCAGCATGATTCCATTACTCCATCCTTATGTTTTTGTAACTTTTAAAATATAAAGAACTTTATTTAGTCACAGTATTTGATGTATGTTCATGAACCAACTGCACAGTGAAAGACATCAACGCGCTTTACTTCTACATTTTCTCGTAAACGAGTATATGAACACTTAAAGCACCATGAGAACCATTGTATTGCAGAAAATGACTGCAACTTTTAAAAAGTCACTTTGCTGTTAGATACTTAATCAGTGCTTCGTGAAAGAGTTAGCGAGATCTGGGAATTGGAAAGAACGTGCTGGATCTTATTAGCTCTTTTAATTTGACAAGACGGATTCTCTGATTGGGTTTCTAATAAGTGCAGTATTTTACTTTGATTTGGTGTCTGGTTTAGTTGCCCCTGTGGTCAACCTTCAGTGACAGCAAACATAATCTTGAATAAAGTCCCTTAAGGTGATTTCTAGGTCTTTACTTATAGGCTTGCCACTGCGACATCTTACTTCCTTCATTGGGCAAATATTCACTGAGCACTTAGTATAGTCAAGTATAGTCCTAAATTCTTTACATTTTTAACTTCTTTAATCTACATAGCAATCCTGTGAGACGCTATTACTATCATCTTCATTTTAAAGATGAGTAAACTGAGGCACAAAGGAGCTAAACACATTGTCCAACGTCACACAGCATGAAGTAGAAGAAACTGGATTTGAACCCAAGCCAGCTGGCCCCTGAGCTCACACACTGATCCCTGTCATAGTGTCTCTTATGATGTACAGCTAACTCCCCATTAAGCACTATATGTGAAATAGCGACCTGCCCCTTTGGTAACAATGAAAGAGAGTTTGTGTATGGAGTATATGAAGTGGTCAGGAAATACTTGTTAAATGGATTTATTACTGTGCATCTCAAAGACTTCAGAAACCTTGGTCGATAGGGGTTATGAAATTGCTCGGCTCTGATTTGTCCAAACAGCTGTGGTTGCAACGGCTTACCCTTGTTTTCTGCGAGGTGGAGTGCCTTTAACATGTAGGATAAATGCCATCTCTCATGTCAGGTTAGTCACTCTTGGCATCACCTAGGTAATAATTTGGGCACTGGGAGCTTTCAGCTCATTCCTCATTAGCAGTCCTGTTTAGAACATATGAACATAGCTGATGTGAGGGTTCTACGAATAGGGGCTCTTAGCGAGAGCTCTGGTAAGATGCTGTATTTTCTCTATTTCAGAAATAACTCTATTCTTTGGAACACAGTGTTTTAGATGTTACAGCTAATAGAAAGCAGCAAAATAGGTGAGCACGTCCCTGACAGAATGGATTTCTTAGCCCCTGCCTGACCTCTTTGTGCTCTTGAGTTTCATCCCTATGTGTTCATCGTTTCTTATTTTTCTTACTTCCTCGCTTTACAGATCTCAAACTATGAACAACAAACTCAAACAAAGGAACAAACAACAACTTTTGAGGGCCTTTGAATTGTCTATGCCAGGAAAGAACCTTAAAGGGAGTTATTAAGGACTAAAATTCAATTAAAAAGAAAGCATCTTTTAAAAGCTAGGTTTGCTTTTATTAGAATCCTTCCAAGGAAGGTATGACTTGGCCCCGAATCTGGGGTTCTCGTTACAAGTTATATTAGTCCTGACCAGTCCTGAGGCCGGATCCCAGGCTGGAAAATGTGTCCCCTTGACAGTGCCCAGAGCCCGCTGCTGTGGGCTTCCGCTCCCACCTGAGCCCGCAGGCCTTCAGGGCAGGGCTAGACCCCTTTGACTCAATGGTCATGAAAACTATACTGCCAAGAGTTCAAGCCTTTTGGATTAATCACCCAGAGCAAAGGTCAGCAAACTTTTTTTTCTGTAAAGGGCCAGAAAGCAGATATTTTAGACTTTGAGAGACTTACAGGCCCTGTTGTTGTAACGCAAAGGCAGCCGACCATAGACAATACATAAATGAATGAATGTGGCTGTTTCAATAAACTTTATTTTTAAAAGCAACATCAGGCTAGATGTGGCCCACACCCTTAGTTTGCAGACTCCTGATCTAGAAAAGTCAGATAGGTTAGAAATTTGCAGTCTTTTATCTTTTTGAAACAGATAACTCCTCCTTGCTCCTTTCAGAGCCCATCTTAATAAACAGTTGTGAAATTCCCCACTAAGCACGCAAGACCGTAGGCCAGGCCAGGCCAGGCCAGGCCAGGAAAAGCTTCTCTCTCCCCATTATGTGAAGTGTGCCGTTATGGCACGTACGAAACATGATAAAAAACCGGCATTCAAAGCCAGGACCCTCTCCACCCGCCTGTGCCCTGCCGTCCTTGGGAGCCTGATGTTCTGCCTCGGCCGCAAACCCACCCTTCGCGCTGCCCGGAGCCAGCTGCCCTCTCCCTGCCCCCCGCCCCCCCGCAGCAGCTTCCCCAGCTCGGCCGCCTGCTGTGTCACATCCCAGTGATTCTCCCCCAAGCCCAGCTGCGGGCTGCTGAGCTGACAAATGTCTAAATGACTGCGAGAAGATATTTGCAACCTGCTGAGAGCTCTTCTTTCCCTGTACTTTTTGATTTGCAGCTTTATAAGCTTTGTGGGAAAAGTGACAAAAAAATGTTCTGGGCGACACAGGCAATGAATGGGGGAAGGCAAAGCGGAAGGGGTGCGACATCCAGGACCCCTTCCCGCGTCGCAGGCCAGCGCATTTTATTTATGTCCCAGCCAGCTGAGTGACAGAGGTCTCGGATTAGACGGGTGTGTGTGTGTCTGTGTGTGTTAGTGTGTGTAAGTGTGTGCGCAGGAAGGAGCCTCCCATGTCCCGAGGGGAGTGACATGTTCTGCCCCTGGCAGCAGACAAGACAGGAGCAGGCTATGGAAATACAGGCTCAAAACCACCCTTAGCACACAACGCGGCATCTGATATTTTATAATTGATGCTGAGTCCCTTGGGCACCTTTAACATTAGCATGAGGTGGAAACAAGTACCGAAGATGCCTACAGGTCAGCTGTGAAGCTAGATCCTAATGCAGCCCAACTCCAGGGGGACCTCAGGTTGATTTGGGGGCCAGGATGCTCAGTAATAACCCTATGGGCTTTCTCCATTAGCAAGGCCCCTGGGGCGGTGCTGTGCCTGGAGCTGGGGGGTAGGAACTGTGGCTCAAAGAAACAAAAACAAAAAAAAAGGGGGAAAATAGAAGAAAAGGAGAGATGACACAAGGAAGCAGGGAAGACTGAGCCATGGGAAGGGACTTTGACTTTTAAAACAAAGCAATTTGTAATTCGCGATGTTTTAATAAGCCTCTGGGATCAGAGGGATTAGACAAGCGGGATAAAACCCGGGGAAATTAAGTGCTGATGGCCACCCGAGAGACAACAAAGGGGACCCGCAGCTTCTTCTCTCGTTAGGCTTGATGGCCGGGTGTGTTGCTATCTGGTTGCTTGGCTTGTTTACTTATTTGTTTGTTTGGTTGTTTCTTTCTTTATCGATTTACACTAAGTCATTTCCTATAAAGCAAAAGGGAAACTCTGTCCCAGGGGCCGGCTGAGTGACAGGGACAGAGGAAACGTACCAGGTTTCACAGTCAGCAACGGCCAGGACTCTGACGAGCTGGGGAGACCACACCCTCACTCACCAACACTCAAATTAGGTACTTTTTAAAAATTGATATGAAAATAGACCCTATGAAAGTCAAGCAAGCTACAACAATGAGGTACACAGTGTTTTTTATTCTATTTTTAAAGATTCCTTTTGATCTAACACCTTAAATTTCGAAGAATATGCTCTCAGTAAGATTTCTGGTTAAGATGTCATCTGGTGATACTATCGAATTAAACATAGCAGCTCTTCTCCCAAACTCCCATAAAGTTAAAGGCCTTTTAAGAAATCTCTTTTTTCTTTTACTTCAGTCTTAAAGTTTACATAACCCCGAGACTGTAAGCTTGCCGAACTTTAGAATTCATGGTAATGATTTAGTTTTAGGTGACAAAACTCAAGACTACAGAGGTAAATTGATTTGCTCAAGGTCACAGAACTAGTTTCTATTAGAGTTGGAATTAAATTCCAAATGTCCTCAATCCATAATGTATACCACTTACTGATACTGTATAGCAAGGTTTTTTTTAAAAAAAAGCCCAAAGGATTTTATTTTAAATTGTGACAGTATCGAACAGAGACATCAGAGGACGTGTGAAAAATCGATTTTCTTCCTCTACTGGTCATTATTACCACACATTGACCTACTCAGGGGTCACATTTATAACTCTGTTCCATAGGTTACTAGGGGAACCGACTAAGATTATGGACAAATGGTGAAGCAGTTATTGGGGACTGGAAGTGGTTTGTGGTACAGACACACCCAATGGATGGTCTAGTGATGAATTGTCAGTGAGATCAACTTCCGACCCTGAGGACAGACTACTGGGCAGACTAGAGCAGTGGTTCCCAAGCTCAAATGCAAAACCCGTGTCAAGCGATGCGCAAACTACTGACCCATGCATGGCAAAATGACATAAGTAAGGGCGATATAGTGAAATTTGTGGAAACAAAGTTAAACTTAGAGACTGCCCTACATTCTGAGATTATATCTTCTTTTCTTCTATAATGGTTAAAATCAATGTCTTTCACAAAAATAGTGTTTTGTTACTGTTTGTAGTATCTTTATTTAGCAAAAGAAAAGTTGGGAACTATATGTTACCCCTCCCCCACAGGTTTTTCTTTGACACTTTCCTGATATGTGAAAACAAATAAGTCCACATACAGAAAAACAGAAAATAAGAGATTTGAAGTGTTACAGATGATGCGACACTAAGTTTAGTAGATTTTGAAGGCCAAAGATCTTTCTAAGTCTAAATTTTATTATGAACTAGATGATCTTAAGACCAAGCCATTTATTTCATGGGGAGACCATGCCCTCACTTAACAACACTCAAATTAGATATTTTAGAGGTCCCAAGAAGTTATTATTCTAAGAGTAGCTGACAGATATTAAGTATTAATATAGTTTTTGAAATCTCACTGCATAGGAAAAATTAAAGGCAGGAAATAGAAATGGGAGATTTTTTTAAAAATCGAGAATAAATGTTATTAGAAGGTCAAAATGAGAGTATAAATATAAATAAACGAAACAAAAATAGACATTTCTAAGGACTCAAATGCAAGTCTAGAATTTCTTCTCATCTAAAACCTTATAGAAAAGTAGAAAAAGATGCTTTGAGCTGAATTTGCCTACATTTGAACTAACATAAGTCATTCTTGTGAAAAGAGAAGATCAAAACTCTTAGTCCCTGACAAAAGGAAGTATGTGATCTATACTCAAGGCAATCACACAATTTGTACCCATGGTTCCCATCTCCTCCCACCCTTTCTGTCTCTTAGGTAATCTATACCAGTAACTTCTTGCTTCATGAAATTTATTATCTAAATGTTGAAAATATTAAACTTAATTTAGCCTAATAAGAAGCGAGGCCAAGTTTACCAAGTGTTTATTGGAAACCAGGGGTTTGGTGTCCTGAGTCAGGTGTCAGGATTATATTATCAAAAACAGACTTAACAGTGAGCATCTCTAAGTGGTGCCCAGTGTGTGATTTTTACTTTGATATGCATACTCCAGAATTTCTATGTTGGGTATATATTGCATCTGTAAGTGGAAAGAAAGCATGGATATATGTTTTTAATGTGAAAGACTATAGGAGGCCAACAAGGGAAATCTTGTGAATATTTAGATTTAGGAGCTCAACCAGACCAGAGATTTGGAAAAAAAATAGTGAAGCCTGCTTTTCCCATGAGTCTGAATTAAGCCCATAATGTAAGGCCCTTTGAGTAAAGCTGCTGGAGAAATTCAGTGATGATGATGATGATGATGATGATGATGATGATGGTGATGATGATGATATGTAGGACTCTATATAGCTGAGCACCCACCAGTTCCCTAAGGTCAGTCCTGTTAATCAGCTGACAAATGGTCCATGGACACAGCAGGTGGTCATGTAGCAGCAGTAGGCACAAGGCATCCTACAAATGACCCATTACCAGAAAGTTTAAAGTCTGAGCTTGGCAACCGGGAGCACAGATGGGATGTGAAGTGGCCTTCAACAGACCCCCGGGGATATGATTGATTCTTTCACCCAGCTTTAGGTGCTGTGTATATCCTCACTGCCTGACCACCCTCATCTGCACATCTGCTCGTTAGATACCACAAATAAGTGAAAGAATGCAGTTGCCAATGAGTAATTAAAAACTTTACAATCCTCTCTCTCTACCCCTCTCTCCTTCTTCCCTCTCTCTCCCGATAGGATGTCCAGAAAATTAAGCCAGCTGTAGATTAATTGAGATTCTCTTCCGTGCAGGGAACATCTGTCACTGCCACTGCGGAGATTGTATTAACGAATTAAAACATTTGATTGTCTTTAATCCAAAAGAATGCGGCAGTCTCCTCAGTCATTTAGCTTATCAGGATTTTTGGTAGTTTTTTTTTTTTTTTCCCCCACACGAAGCTTATGACTGTAGCCCTTCCCTGAAGCTGTGAGATCTTTCAGCAGATGGTGTTTTCCAGATATATACCCTTTCCCTCATGCAAGGCGGAAAACGCCCTCGACAAGAGCAATTTTGAAGGTAGGCTGAAAAGGTCTCCATGATGAACATATTTTTAGAAACAGCTGGTAAAACAAATGGTCTGTGATGCCTGGAGCAGATCTATTCAAACAACAGGGTTGTTTAAAGATAAATAGAGCCACTTTTACATATCAGCTCTACTAGTGATTTCCATGCTCCTAGTTAGGAGATGGGAGAGCTTGCTGAGATGTTCTGATTTCTGTTCTGTTTTCCAGGACAACTTCTTTCACTCTTTTGGTTTTATTAGTGTATGAATTTATCAGAAACTGCCTATCAAATTCTTAGAATTATGAATATCACGCAGAAAATTAATTTACATAGAATGGATTTTTAAAAATTTACTATATGCTTCTAAGAATTTTCCCATTTGATAGCATCTATGTGTAGTCCAAAAGATCAAAATGGGAAATTGATCATATATTTAAGCATCTCTGATCTTAGAACCCATGCTTTGAAAAAAATCAGGCACTGCTGCTGAATACAAATGTTTGTATTTCTAGCCAGTAAAAAATCTGATTTCACTTTTCATTTGTCACATTCAGAGTCTGTTTTATGACCTATTCCCGTCATGACTACATTTGTTGACTGAATTGTTTTGTTCTGGAGCCACTGCCAAATGCCATTACACAGCATCCTTTATCACAGTGATTGGTGAAATAGTTCTTTATTACATTTTGTGCAGTAATTCCAATTTTCAAATTACTTAGGTGTTCTCTCTGGGCTGGGCGTTGCACCAATGCTGATCTGTTATTATTGAACTTGATAAACCGGTGTCCACCTTATCAGTTGGCTTTTTCCTCCACTCTCTTCACTATGGTTCTGTTTTCATTTAAGAAAATTTCAGGAATAGCGCTCGCCTCAAGGAGAGTTAGTTAGTTAGATAGATAGTTAGTGGGATCTTAGGAGGAAGGTCCCATTTTAAAATGATGTACAAAGAATACTCTTCAGCACCTCCATGTCTTTACCCCCCCACACACCCCAGGGCCACAGGCTTACTTGATAGATGAAACTGAGAAAATTTTAAAAATGTCTTCATTTTCATTCTTTTATTAAGTAAATGAAAGAAAACTGTCTTTTCTAGAACTCGACATATCCGTCAGTGTGCCTCTTCACTATCTTACCCCAAACTGACCTGCTTGATGGATAGTTTTGATGTTATGTAGGATGCTCCAGGACTAATTTTTCTTTTTACTTTCATTCTTGCCCTGGAAAACATGATTGCAAATACAGACAGCCCAGATATTTTTAAAAACGATTTTTTCTTATCTTTGTATACTTGCATTAAATCATCAATCAATAGTTTTTATGGGTGTCTCTTTTGATGTAAAAATAACTCCACATTGGAGTTACAGATCCTGCTGCACATGCTGGAAATCTGACCACAAAGTCTGCACATGTGCCTGTATTAATCTGATTGCAATTACATATAATTTGTACACAAAATTACCCAGACAAATACTTCCTCAGAGGTGTTTTTAACTTTGGATTTTCAAATAATTTTAAAGTTGGAGGAAAGTTTCAAGAACAGTACTTAGAACTCCCTCACGCCCTTGACTCAGGTTCGCCAATTGTTGACAGTTGCCATGTTTGCTTATGATTTTCTCTCTCTTTATGGGAGTGTGGGTATAAAATATTTACATATGCATATGCATGTGTATCACTCATGTACCTGAGCTATTTGAGAAGGTGTACAAAACATCATCTAGATAGAGTAATAGATAGACAGATTTCCCCCTGAACCAGAGAGTAAATTGCAGACATCATTCCATTTACATTAAATAATTCAGTGTATATTTCCTAAGAACAAGGCTATATCAAGAGTACAGTTATCAAAAGTCAAGAAATGTAGCCTCAATATCTTATTTTATTTCACTTCCATACTTGTGCAGGTCATGGGTCAGGGAGAGGGAGTCACCTTCTTCAGGGTGGCTTGATGGGGGACGAGGAAGATACAGCCTGTGCTTAAGCAGAGGAGTAAGGTTTCCTTTCTTAGAATTAACTGGAATCCTATCAAGAAAGAAGCTGAGGTTTCTTTTGGACTCACTGCTTAGAGAGCACTGACTGAATGCTTCCATCGATGCCGCCACTTACAACCTCTTGCTGAGCACTTCCCACGCATCAAGTCCTAGGGGAGGCCCCGGGGACAGGGGATGAGCCGAAACAGAGATGACCCCTGGCGAGTCAAGGTGAGGAGACTGTCATCAATTATCAAGTGATCTCCAAATAAATGGATGGTGACAAACTTGGGTGAGGGCTAGGAAACTAAGGGTTATGTCACAAGTGATGGCAGGACATGCGACAAGATAGGGGTGGGGGGTGAGCATGCAGAGGAGGGTCAGGGAAGCTTTCTCTGAGGAGATGACATTTGAGTTGAGTTCTGTGGGATAAGTGGAAGCTCACTGGGCAAAGAAGAAAGAGAAGGCATTTGAGCTTGCAAGAAATTTTAGACATTAGGGAAAAGCCAGCCATCTCCGAGAGGGCGTCGTTTCAGAGTAGCAACTATTTCACAGGATTTCGTCCAAGGTATAAAAGAAACACCATCCACCTGAATAGGCTTTGGTGTCCTTCTGCGTGTTTGGGTGAACAGATAAAAGAGTGAATTAGTGACCCTGCACTGCCCCTTGGTGGGGAGTGAGTGGGCTTGGTGAGGAGCATAAATAGAGTAAGATGACGTACTCCCAGGAGGAAGTTGGCTTAGAAAGACAGTGAGTCTGTATTTTTTTGTACACCAATTCCTACCACTGAGGAAGGTGACGGGAATATATGTCTTAGACTAGAAGAGTCACCAAAACCATTCCCAGGGTCTCAGTCTTAGATGACTCTTTATAATTAAGCATATGATTGTGCGTTATTTCTTTAAGCACATACAACCTGGACGCATGAGACATAAGACAGAATGCAAATTCAAGGCGTCCTTACATCATGTGGAACCCGGGAAAGAATTAGTCACACAACGATAAAAGAAACAGCTGTTGTTTCAAACGATTGTGTTGAAGATTGCGTATTAGTGATGATCATGACGAAGTAAAGACCAAATATCGATCTAAGTATAATTTACACAGTTCCACACTTTAGAGGAAACACATTCCTTCTCCCCCCCACCCTCACCATTACAGTCAATATCAGTTAAGTCAGTGAATATGTGATTTTAAAGTTGCTGATCATTTCCCACTGTGATAAATTATTTTGAAGGAAATAGCTTGTACATGTTCTGACTTATTCATACTTGCCCCACAATAAAAATTTGCTTGTGCTCCTATAGTTGGAATGAAAGAAAAATGCTTTGTTCTAGAACTATAAAATAATTATGCTTTATATTTATTACCTATGTTATATATTTATTATAATTATTACTAATAACAGTGATTATTATTATAATTAAGAAATATTATTTTTCTGAAAAGGAAATCATAGGAAGCCTGTTCCTGAATGCCTGTTCTCACCACAAGAGTTTCCTAGGTCACATTTTGGATGGCTAACGGCGTCCCAGTACTGGTTTGGGAGCTCAATGTTCTTGAAGCAGCAGGTTTCCTTACGTCTGCCGTTGCCCCTATGGCTCACCTTCTGCTTATAACAGCCCGTCGCTTCGGCCGCCCATCGCACTTAATAAGATGACTGCTGATTACCATTTCCATTTGTTAAGGGACAGCAAACCTTTCGTGGCTTCAGGAGTCAGTACCCATCAAGGCCAGCAGTCGTAGTCTGAATCGGTTATAAAGGAATTGTTTTACTGCCCACGTAATGATCAATATTCAGCAGCCACAAGAGCTTGGTTCTAGTTCCTGGATGAAAATGTTTGTGTGTGTGTGTATATATATATATAATCCCACGGAATAACGGGCTCCCCTGAAGTTCGGCTTTCTGCATTCAGAGAGATTGCTAGGAAGCATCTTTTTCAGTGGCACAGAGCTGCGTTGTGCTAACAGTGTCATCAACACACGCAGCCCTCCGTGGCCGCCGGGTGCAGTGGCGTTTTTAAATGAAGGTGTCTGCGGGCCACAGCTCCGCCGGCGCGCTCATTGCGGCGCGTGGCTTCTCGCACGCTGCCAACGGGGTGAGCGCGGGCGCCTTTAGGTCCCGCCGGCAGCGCTCGGCCTGCAACGCTCGGCGCCCTTGAAAGGCGGGCGATGAGGTCCGTTCGCGCTGGGAAAACGTGTTGAGCGTCAGGGCCGCTTCCTTCACAGTGGCCTGGCGTGGCAGGATGGGGCAGGCCATTGTCACCGCGCAAATGACTGTCGATTTGCCCAGGGAAGTTGCCTCATTTTCAAATGAATGAAGTTCCAGGAAACATTTATGACTGTATTGCTTTAGTTGTAACTTAGTGAGACTTGGATCAGCTTGCAAAAGGTAAGTTTAGACTCTAGAAATAATTTGTTCTCTTTCTCCGGGGGTGGGAATGATATTTTGCATTTATGTAAAATCCTTTATCTGGCTGTGGAGTTAGGATTCAGGTTCAAGAAGCAGCTTGGGAGTCATGCTCTCTTGGCTCTAGATAAAGAACAAAATGAACAAGAGGCTTTTCTCTCTTTCAGTTTTACAATGGAGACACTTTATTTTTGGAATTACACCTAGTAAACCCTAAAATGTATGTCTCTTGTGTGAGAGAAAGAGGGTGGGAGAGAAAATAGCTTGGCCTGTGACTGTTTTTATTCTGCAAGTATTTGGAAAAGGAGTAGGGTATCGCCTTTTATGCAATAGCTGTGGGAGTCAGAGACAGCCCACGGGCCCCAGAGTCCTCCCAGAACCCCCAGATGCCACTGGCCAGAACCAGGAAAAGGGAGCCTTGATTTACTTTCAGTGGCACAGACCACTCCTGTCACAATGGAGGACAACTAGTCCACTTGTCCACCTTTTATAAAAACTCTGTACTTACCAGAGTTTGAGTAAATGGGGCAAAATAACCTCTCCATTTGGTTTAATGGACTAAACCACCTTGGTCCACTGTCTACCTCCTGACTCACATGCTCAGGTCACTATTCAGGGAACTTTGTGAACTTCGGGTGCTATTTGGTGCAAGGCATTATTAATAGCTGTAAGCCACCTATTTTTCAGCCCATGTTCTCATTTCTTTCACACTGATTGATGAAATGGGAAGGAGGCGGAATAAGCTCACTTCTTTTCAGATGACACAAATATTAAATTGACAGATAAACTCCTAGGAGGCTTCAGTTCATTTCAGGGAAGTGTTGATATGAGGTCTTTAAGGGTCAACAGTCCTATCAGAGAGAGAGGGGCCACTAGGGAATTGTGAGAAGCGGAAAAACAAGGGACTGTCTACATCCACAGGAAATTGGGAGTGTTGAGAGCATTTTCAGAAAAATGCTTGCTTTTCCACCAGCTGTGTCATTTTGTTCAAAGGACTAAGAAACTGAATCCTTCCTCTGAGGTGTGGTAGAACTATGGACCTAGCTCCACAGCTGCTTTCTCTTTTCCTTAATCTTGGCACTGGTTACGCAGGAGCTAGTGAGTGAGTGTTTCCCCTGGGACCTGGACATGATGGGAACGGTGATGCAGACCTGGGTCAGGCTCTGGCGTTGCCCACACGCAAGGTGGGCAGGCACTTCCTCCGCTTAGGTTAAGCTGTGTGGCTGTCCTGTGCGCTTTGTCCCTGCTTCTGGGAGGCTCATATAACCACGAGAACGGAGGATATATTCACAGATTCCTTAGACACCAGGTTTCTGTGGGTCTGAGCATTGTGTCTGGTTTTATTTTTATCTTATCAAGCATGGGGCTTGGGGGTTTTTCCAGCTTCTCTTACTATGTCTGGAAGATGAAGCTATTTCAGTTAGGCATAGCTCCTTCGAAACACCGAGGATGAATTTTCATTGTTTGTACCTGCTAATCACTAGAGACTATAAACCGATAATTTGGCTGTTGGCAAAATTCCACCGCACAGCTCAAAGAGTGTTTTGGGAAGATGCCAACAGGAGCCAGATTGCATTAAGTACTTAAACGACGATTGAAGATCAGTTCTGTAGTTGGGGACTTGAAGTCAGCGGCAGATCCATCTAGTTTCCAGCTTACCTTGCTCTGGGGGTTTCAGGTCTCTGTGATTTCCCCCAGATGTCTGTCTCAAAGTGGATTCTCTCCCTGTGCCTCTCTCTAGCACACACATGCTTACATGATAGTTTCATAATCCTTCAGAATTAAATAAGCACTTCTACATATTTACCTCTGGCCTTCTACATATACTAATGATATTATAGTATTATCTATGTTATGATATTTATGGCGCAACAAAAACACCAAAGGAATCATAATATGGAGTCTCTCCCAAGATGCGCTGTGGACCATGGCAGGAGGAGAGAGAACATCATATCAGAGACGTGGGCTCTACCCTGGCTCGGTTACTCACTCGGTGTCTTCATGACCTTGAGCCTATGCCTTAAATTCCCTGCAACATAATTTCTTTACCTTTAAGCCAATGGTTCTAAACTGAGGGTGATTTTGTTCCAGGGCACATCTGGCAATCCTGGAGACATTTTTGATTGTCACAAGTTGGGAGATACTATTGATATCTTGTAGGTAGAGGCCAGGGGCGCTGCTAAACGTCCTGCAGTGCACAGAACAGCTCCCACAGCAGAGAAGCATCCAACACAGAATGTCAGTAATGATGAGGCTGAGAAACCTTGCTCGAAGGTGTGGATAACATCTACCCCATGCAGCACAGGATTATCGTGGGGCTCAAAAATATATGAAAACATAAAGTAGCCTTCCGTGTCTGATATTAATGCTATCTGGCATCGCACATATGGACACCAAAATTGAATCTTAAGAGGAAAGTGGATTGATTCTTCTAGGTTAAAAGTTATAAATGAAACCTATCAGATTAAAATATATTAAATACATCCACTGAATCTTGTTCCATAATTTTATAAAGAGAAACAATGAAAAAACATTCATATTAGAAGAAACCTACCATTCAGTAACTAATATAGATAAAGGAAATTGGAATCCATGCAACTAATAGGCTTTTCTATTAGCAGACAGCCAGAGCACATCTTTCCTAATAGAAGCAAGTCTAGAATGATAAGTTGTTTGGATCACATTAATTAACATTCAGCTCTATTAGATCTGCACCTGAGGTTGGGTTCATTTAACCAGTGCTGATGAATATCAAACTTAGCAATATCTAGCCACATTATATTGGAAGAAAATATGTTTTATGTTGAAGGCAAATTTTAGACTAAACTCTTAATAATGACCTTTTATATTAACTCAGATAACCAGAGATAGTAAAAAGAAAAAATGAATTAAATTCCAGTGAACCAAACTCCAACATCAGTTATCCTCTTAATGAGAATTAATCCTTTTGTTGTGCAGTTGCCTCATATGTTTATGTAACTCTACAATTTACAAGTCATTTTTACAGACATTACTGCTTGCCTTATTTGTAATGCAGTCTTCTTAAAATTTTACCTTAGAATCCATGGATAAGGTCTCCTTTAAATAAAAATTTTATTTACAAGAGCATTTTTATGGGAAAGTAGCATGCAGTCTTTCAATGGGGTTTGTTATGCAAAAAAGTTGAGAGATTACCCTTAAAATAAAGACTCCTGTTCTCCAAATCCTCCTTAAATGATACTGATAGAATTATTGTGTATTAGCAGATCATCTCTAGAGGTACCAACTGACCAATAATTTTTAAATTCTTAATTCACATACACACGTTTTTGTGTTTTGGTTTGTTTTGTAAATTTAAAGATTCAGGTTGGAAGCTCTGCCATATAGCTAAATTGAAAAATTATGCAAATGCAGCACAATATTATTTAATTGGACCTTTTGGAATGAAAATCACCCAGGTGTGCAAAACTCTTTGCAATCTGGAACAACCATTCTAACATATATCTGCCAAGTAACAACATCTTATATGTAAACAGGAAGAGGAAAATAGCTCTGGCTCCACTCCCAAGAAAATATACATGAAAGAGCATGTTCATTATAGTCCATACAAACTCTCAGCTTGTTTGTTATGAAAATCCCAGTGTACAACAACAACTATATAGATGGATTGGAACTCCAGAGAGTTGGTAAATAAATAGAATGTCCTACACCCAGAAATACTATTAACCCTTAAGAAACAATGAAGAAAGTTCAGAAGAGGGAACCCTGGGGGTCCAGAATGAGTCACCCCAATCCATCTGTGCCTATGTGGGATGCAAATTGTTTTGAGCTGAAGGCAACTTCAGCCTTGCTCAGGAGAAACTCCCTCCCCATCCTTAAACTTCCTAGAAGAATTTCAATTAGAGAACTTGCCCATAAGAGATGATCACAGACAACCTTTTCAACCCACCTATAGGGCAGGGCAAACCTTTATTTACTAAACATCTGACCTTCTTCTCCTGCAGTGACCCTTTGAAGCCCAAGGTGCATAACCTCAGCCCTAACTCAGACTGCCTTATGTACCTAAATCCCTCTTTCTATTTCTGAGCCTCTCAGGTATACAGGGTTCCCATACATGTGTATGTATTAAATTTGGTTGTTTTCTCTTGCTAAAAAAATAAAATAAAACACAGAAACCAAACATTTCTTACTAACTACTGAGGTTTACAGTACCACTGGAAAAGCAAACTCGGTTACAAATGTTGGCATTCCATCCAGAGCCCAGTCTCTTCATTTTATTTCTCTCTGCCACCTTCCTCTCATCTGATAAGGAATTCCCAAGTACTGCTCTGATGACTGCTAAATGAGCATGGAGTGCCATAAAAGGCTTCACTGGAGTCTCCTGGAGGGCCCAGTCCTCTCAACCTTCCAGTTCTTGAACCAACCATTTAACTATATATTTTTTGCTGTTCAGCTTCACAGCTAAAGACACAACAACATTTTACATGAAAAGTCACTGTTGAAAACACTGTCGATGTATCATTCAAAATATAGCCATGTGTCATACTTGTTCATATGCCAGTAAAGACTGTAACACTCAACATGACACAAAAGGAGCTGGTTAAATATTTGCAAAGAGTGGTATTCTAGATTAATTCTAAATGACTGAAAATGCCAAAGTCAAAATCAAAACCAGAAAAGTTTGCATTCATTCCCAATCATACTGAACGGCAACTTGCAGGAGCCAGGTTCAGATACCCTTAATTTCCTTGGGCACATTTCTCTTTTCACACTAGATAACTTTTTCAAAACACTGAGACTACTTTATAGGGTTCCTTTCAAAAGAAAAAAAGAAATTGTTTTTGGTTCCATGCCCATGGTGACAAAATAGAAAATCAGGTCCCTCTTCAATACTGCCATATGCATTGTGAGACCACACAATGTTTCATTTTAAAATATTTTCATCTGAACCATATGATTTTTCCTTTTGACGATATGTGAGTAAATATTAGTATTATTCTCAGAATAGTGTGTTGTTGTCTTTTACTTTGAAAAACTTCAGCATCTGAAGATTTTGATTTAGATTCTCTCTGCGCATTCCTTAGGCCTCTGTGCTAGAGGTTATGCCCACCCTTGCTCGGGAAGAGCTCCTTTTTGGCAGAGCCTTTGCTTCTGGGGGGTGGGGGTGGAAATATGCTGTGCACAATGAGTTGAATAGAAGAAATCTGTGGCCACCAACATAATTATTCAAGTTGAAATGTGGCCAATGCTCAGAGGGTCATATGTATTTTTTTCATTAAGTGAAGTAGTTAGGAGTTCACTGTAAGCGTGAATAGTTAGGATTTCAACACGAAACCAGATCCCTGCACAGAGCACGTGGTTTTTGTGGATGGTGATCATCATAGTTACACAAGAAATTATCATCATGCTCTCAGACTTGCCCATTGTTGAGAGGATGCAGTTTAAATCCTGGTATGTATGGAATAGCCTAGCTTAGCTTTGGATGGGTATTAAAATCTACATATAAATTTCAATCAGACTCAACCCTCCACAATTGATTTCTGAGTTCCTATGACTCGCATCATTAGATTAGAATGCTTTCCACTAAGATTTCCTTCTAATGTTTATAGGCCAGCAGAACAAACGCAAAGCTACTCTTCTGAATAAAGTTCAACTGATGCTATTTATAGTTCAAAGAATTTGGACTGAAATGGTTCTGGGCCCTGGAAGGAACCCATTTGTAAATGGGAAAGAAGGTGCTAAATGTGAGCCATGGCTATTTTATAGCCCATGCTTTGCCCTCTCTGCCT
This sequence comes from Miniopterus natalensis, assembly GCF_054644295.1. Lineage (NCBI taxonomy): Eukaryota > Metazoa > Chordata > Mammalia > Chiroptera > Miniopteridae > Miniopterus > Miniopterus natalensis. The sequence goes on along the minus strand of NC_142081.1, from coordinate 16,821,009 downwards.
TCCCAACTGGCTTTCTTGCAGCACCCAGTTCCACATTCAAGACCAGAGATCAGGCCTGAGCTGTTCTCGCTGAAGCTCTTTCCAGTTGAAATACTTTAAGGTTGTTAAAACCAAGTGCCCCTTTTCACTAGGAAATGTTATGCTTTTAGTTTTAAGCCTGGCTGGTGAGAAAGTTCTATCCACTATTCTGGACAATGGATAAAACTGGCTCACATGACACCAAGCTACCTGTGGTGCTTTCTAACTATGCTTTTCAAAATCCATGTAGCTTTCTTGTATTGGGTCACCATGATAATACAAGCTATCCAACAGAGAAAGGGCTGCTTGTAGCTCTGGAGTACAGATGGGTAATTATTGCCACACAGTCTCAGAACATCTTGGACCAAGGGCTCCGGAGAACCTTATGCATCCGAACATCAACACAGTAAAAATACAGAGATGCAGAGCTTTCCAAAGCAATAAAAGCCAGTCACGCCCAATACTTTCTTCTAAAAGCTGGAGTTGCTCAATTGAAACTTTGTCTTGTTTATATAACACCTAAAAAAAAAAAAAAAAAATCCCTGACCCACAAGCCCCTATGTTGTCTCTCTGGGTCTATCATTCTATTGGTACCTGATTTCCACATGGGGCCCTCTCGGTGTCTAGTAGGAAATCAGCTTTCAGACCTTTAATCTTGGATCACCAGATCTCCCTCTCTAGCTACTCAATAGCCCCAATATCCATGATAAAGTCCTTAGTACCCTATCCCAGGGTTTTGTCATCTCCTTGCAGGAAACACAGAAGCAGCCCTTCCCAGGGATAGGGAGGGAGCCTTGTGAAGTGGTGACATAATTGATTTTTGATTCTTAAATGAAAAGGCAACATAAAACATACGCTTCCATGTGTAATGACATAGTGTTAGGCAGTAACGATAATCAATTCAAAACATTTTAGAAATGATAGTATTGGCTTTGGAACGGTTTTGAACTCCATCAACAGCACTTACCCTCCTTCCGTCATTGGTTCTTTCAAAAGACCATCTGATCTGTTACATTTTAGAGGCAATAAAACGGTGCTCAGAGGAAGCCATTTTTTTTAAAGCTTTAGAGTAATTAGTGGACTCTACCAGTTTGGGCCTAAAATGTAGAATAAAATAATAGGGTATGAAAAAAGAAATAATGAAAATGTGATGATCTTCTCCAACAACTAGTTTGTGAGGCTTTTTAAAATTTTTAGTGTTGGGCCAATGATCAGTTGAGATACGCAGGAAAGAAAAGGGTATGGGACAGAGATGTCCAGAGAGCACTTGCAATTTAACAATTCAAGAAAATAGCAAAGGAACCAAACCAATTAGACTATTTTGTTAGGTACTAATTAGATAACTGACTGTTCCACCATGTTACTTTCAGAATTAGGTAGACCATCCAAAAGCATTTATTATGTAGTCTTAAAAATCCATGTATTGGAAACTGTTAGGTAGCTTTTGATATGCCAGTAAAATAATTATTACTCATCACATTTCTGAAAATATGTACATATATATTATAGATTACAAATGCTTGTATATCTAATACCTCCTTCGATTAGTTCAGCATCTGGTGAAGTTTATCTCCATTTCACAAACAAGAGAGGTTATGTCTTATTCAAGGTAACAGAGGGTGGATCCCATCTAGGATTTTGCCCAGGTCTTTGACTATAAATTCAACCTCATTTTGCATAAGAGCCTCTTGGGGAACTTTTAAAAATGCATATATCCAGACAGTGCCTGCCAACCTCTCCCCACTACCTCCAGCAGAGACTAATATAGTAGGTCTGACTGATGTGACCTGATTGTGCAAAAAACCCCTCAGAGACCCTCTGAATATCTCATTGTACAGTAATAATTTGAAGCTGTAAGAGTTTGAAATAAATCTGTAGAGATCCTAGGATCTACTGTGGAAGTTGTTTTGTATCTATAGATTAGCTTGTTTGTAATTTTTCATATTCACTGAGAGCTGAATATTAAAAAACATTCTGTTTAAGGGTGGAATTGTGGTTTAATGTAAAATGTATAGGATTGGGTGCAGTCAGGGCTATTCAACTTTCTAGTTGTGTCACTTTAGACAAATTAACTTCTTTCAGCTGAAGTTTGCTGATATGTAAGATATAAGTATAATAATTAAGTTAAATAAAATATCTAAAGTACTTAACACCATGTCTGGCAGAAATAAGCTCTCAATAACCCTTAAGAACATCTCCTTCCAGAATTAAGCTTCTAATTAACTCATGATTTAACTATATAATTATAACTTATATTTTCTTTCTTTTTTTCCCATATTTGTGAGGGAATCACTATATTAACCATTTGATCTTATGCATTTGTCCCTAAGCATATATCTTTACTAATCTGGAAGCTCATATATATTGTTTAGGGAATGACTAGGAAATTTTTCATAGCTCCTTTCATAATCTACAGCAGTTAGGTTTATAAAAATTAAAAATAATCTCATGAGATGTGTCTTGCTCACCCAGTCATCTCTGCAGTCTTCTTTCTGGTAAACCAGTTGCTTGAGTCTCAGGTGAGACACAGTCAAAGCCATATAATCATGGTACATCATCTTAATGCCAAGTACATGAGTCTTGGGCAAATTTTTCATCTTGTTTGTACAGTACTAATTTCCATTAGTTACAAAATCTCCTTGGTGGTATGGATTTTAGAACACTATACATTCCTTGCAATGAAGATATATGTTAGGGGAAAAGAGCTGTTTTCAAGATTGGTGAGTTTTATAGCAATATGTTGGCAAGTTCAGCTACTTAGAGAGCTGAAGGGCCCTACGGAGAGGAGGCCGCAGGTTGAAACGCCCAGCAGCCACCACCCGAAGAAACAGCAGCGTAGAGAAAACGGTCAGAGCTCTGGTCATAATGACAGAGTGGAGGAGCTTTAGCAGAACAGAGAAGCAAAATAAACCTCACTGAATAATTCATTAGTATATAAACACGATCATAAAATGTCATGGCGCCAGTTGAGGAGAAAGGCCCCACCGCGGCCGGGCTCTGCTGTCAGTGGCTGCGGGGCCACAGCAGGCGGAGATTACCAAGGACATTGCACGGCTCTGCTCACCAGCCCTCCCGCTCGTAATCTGCTTGGCCCATTCCTTCCTGTTGCCCGAAGACAAGCATCAAAGTCTGGCACCCCTGAATATTGTGTTTATTTTATCTTTAGCTTTCACAACTCAGAGGAAAGCCTGAGTTTTTAATAAACATCCCACCACCAGCTTATGAAAGGGAGAATGATGTAGATAGCAATGTGTTTTCCGGGAGGCTTTTTAAGCCAGCTGTGGATGACAAGGTCCAATTTGCATTGGAACTGCTAACTAGAACTCAGGCAAATCCCATCTGGTTTAGAGAAGTGTGCAAGAAAATAAAGCCAGAGAGGATGCAGTGCTTCGATAGTTTACAAAACATTTACTTGGTGCCTCATGTGGAAAAGGCACCATGCTTTGGGAGATAGCAAGAGAACGGCGGAGTGACCACCCTGAGCTCTTACTATGGGTCCAGCGCTGTTCTAAGGACAGTCAAGAAAAGGCAAATCCCTGTGCTCATGGGGCTTATATTCCATAAACAAACGGGCACGAGTCCGCTAGTAAACACTCTGCAGAGAGTCGTGAGGGGTGATCAGTTAGTGAGCAGCTTGCAACTCACAGAGAAGTCATGGAAGGCTCTCTGAGGAGTAAAACTGGAGAACAGACCTGAACTACCGGGAGAAATTAGCCAGAAAAGGACAAGAAAAGAAGTGTTCCTGGTGGGGAAACCAGAGAGCGTGGCCGGAGCCTGAGAAGTCCTGGGTCAGAGGGAGCTGCAGATGAGGCTGGAATGGGAGGCAGCAGGCCCATCACAAGGTACTTTCTTCACTCGGTATCATGAGTTCCTTGATGCACAAGTGGAATCTTTGTGCTTATCTTACATTTTTTAATCTGTCTAGCACAGACCATAGGCCTTCAACACGTATTTGTTGAAGCAGGTACATCACATGGTACTTTCACAATGGGTCAAAGTACAGAATTTTGGTTTGGGGAATACTGCCTTTGAAGATTTATAGCAAGAAAGTGACCTGATAGGATTTATATTGTATACTTTTTAAAGATCACCTTAGCTTCATTATGAAGAATGGATTTTAGGGAACCAAAAGTGGAGGTAGGGGCATCGGTAGGGAGGCTACTGCAGATTCCAAGCAAGGAATTAGGGTGGCTTACTCTAGGACTTGGTTAATGGCAATGGAACAAAGTAGACATGTGAGAAATTTGTTACCGAAGTAGAGTCAACAAGAATTCCTGGTATGCTGGACATGTGGAGGTGAGCTGGGGTTGGGCTCAATTAGGATGACTAATTAGGGGCTTGTACCCAAGAAATGGGAAATATAAGGGGAGGTGCAAACTTAGGAGGTGCATGAAGTTCAAAGTTCTGTTTGGTCTTTTTAATTTGAGGTGCCTCTTCGATATTGAAGTGAAAATGTTGTATAAGAATTGGATAAAGGAACTTGGAATTCTGAGAGAAGGTCTGAACTAGAAATCACAGTCAAATAGCTGGTACAAGGGGCTGGAAGTGATCGCCCTGAAAATTAAGGCAACCTAGGGCCTCACCTGGGGCCAGCCAAGAGATGGAGAGATAAGGGGTCAGGACAGGAGGAGAAAGTTGGCAAACTCTTGGGTTATTCAAGCTAAAGCAGCCAAGTATTTCATACAGAGCCTTCTTTTCTTATGAGCACACAGGATTTTTTTTTATGTTGATGAAATAAATATATTATCTACTGTCCTGGACTTCAATAATATTAAAAAGGGCCTAATAGTTCACACATAATGAGCTATATGCGTAGATCAGCCTTAAAAATCCACACAGAGGCAAGGCTAAGAACAGGGGAGTGGTTGCTTAGCTCATAGCTTTGAGCCCTATTTACACTGCTCTTTTTTTAAATTTGTATTATTTATTTATTTTTTAGCTTTACTTCATAAAGATAATTCCCTCTTGATTGAAAAATTAGTGCCAGCCAGGATAGCTTTTTCGAATCCCACCTATTTGACAAAGCAGAGATCCAAGCGTTGCAAGCTTTTCTATTTTCAAAGTTCAACAAATATGTATTGAAGACCTATGGTGTGCCCTGCTCTGTGCTAGACAGGTTAAAAAATGTAAGGTAAGCACAAAGATTCAACATGCACATCAAGGAACTCATAATACCAAGTGAAGAAAGGCTTACACTAATACCTGATTAGCGTTAAAACAAAATTTAAAGGAGAATGTTAATTCCTAGAAATTTCTTAATTAAATTTTTCATTTTGTGTATCTTAACCAGTATTAACACTCTGAGGAGAAAGGAGCTAAAATACGACCTTGACCTTCCATCCCCTCCTGTCCTCACCTCCTGGTTCTAGGGTTTGCTGGGAGATATATTTCCAAAGGACTTAATGAGATTTCCTCTTTGGTCATCACCCTCTCTGGTTTCTTCAGTAGCACCAGGAAGTGCTGAACACGGCGAATATGTAGCAAATAACATCTTCTTGCATTTGAATGAAATATCTTATAGTTTCCAAAGTAATTTTACTTGTGATACTCATAAATTTGTGAGTTAGAGAGGATAAGTCTTTATGATTTTATAAATGGGGAAACTGAGGCTCCAGGGGTTGGGATGAGGAGCTGGTGACTTTTGTCAACTCACATGGTTTGCTGGAGGGCAAGAGCCCCCCTCCAGGCCCACGCTCCTGCCCCTACATGAGCATGTTCTTGTGGAAACACATCTAAATAACACCTCTTCAGAGCTTAACTCTAACCCAAGAAAAATGAAATAAAATACTTACAAAGTCAGATGCAGAATTAATAAAAGAATCACCGTTGGAAGATGAACTAACTGAGCTTTTGGAATTTAGCATCATTGGAGGGGCTGGGGCAAAGGTTCAAAAGAAGTCGAATAGCGGCTGTTTGGGTCAGGGCTGGGACCGAGGTTACTGCTTATGTGACGCTGCCGCAGATGCTCCGAGGATCACCCCTGGAGCAGCACCGACCCCGGCTGGCTGGGACTCGGGCTCTGCTGGGTATGAAATCCTCTTTTTACCGCTGATGCTGTGGTGTCAGCTCTGAAGACAATAGTAACAAGCATTTGAGAAGCGCTTTCGGATTTACAGGCACTTCCACATTCAGAACCTCGGCTGGGTAAGCCTGCCCTGCGAGCTAGGTTACTGAGCAGGCATTACAACCTCCGCCTTCCACGGGGGACACGCGCGGGGCTTACGGTGCTGACCTGCTCAGCGTCCTGACGAGCGGCTGCCGGGGGCGATGAGCCCAGGCTGCAGCTGAGGTCTGCCCCTAAAATTTCTATCCCACAAACCAGATTCAGGCCTAAGGTGGCCCCTGTGGCTGTGCATGATTTTTTTTTTTTTAATATGTCTTTATTGATTTCAGAGAGAGGAAGGGAGACGGAGAGAGAGAGAGAAACAGCGATGATGAGAGTCACTGATCGGCTGCCTCCTGGGCGCCCCCGACTGGGGATCGAGCCCGCAACCCGGGCCTGTGCCCTGACCGGGAACCGAACCGCGATCTCCTGGATCCTAGGGCAATGCTCACCCTCTGAACTATGCCGGCCGGGCCATACATGATTTTAATGCCATTATGGAAGGTATAGTATAGTGTGAGGGTAAACAATGTGAGTAGTAATTAAATATATTAATTCATTTATTCATTAGTTCATTCACTCTATCCTTGTACTAAAGTTTTTAGAGTTTAGTTGAAACTGAGAATAAAAGTAGTAGATTGGAGTGTTGGAGTCATAGAAATTTGTTTAGGGCACAGTAGGTCCTCAAAGAAGAATGGAGATTGGGGGACAGAATTACAGGCACAAGTTAAAGGCCATGTGACTACAGGGAAAGAATTCGCTGATTTAGGGTCCTTCCACATCTGAATGTTCTCTTACCGGTTTTCACTGTGTGATAGTACTTTTTATAAGGTTTTGTCCATTCTTATCTGTCTTAAGTATGAAAAATTACTCTAAATTGGGCAAGCAAATCATTAATACAGAAATGCAGTTCTAAATATTGGGCTTGATAGTGTCCTAGGCTTTTCCATCTTAGAGGTTTCTCCGTAGTCACTATGATTATGTGTGGAAATTGAGTTTTGGGGGGAAAAATGTACATGAATTTTTTACTTGAGGACATTTTTGTTCCGCATGAAAAAGAAAATATTAAACTTTGTATTTATAAGCAAAGAGCAGGTATGAAGCAGGCTTCTGCACCCCTTCTCTGAGCACCACTCACATCTGAGAAAGAGACCATGAGAAGTCAGAGTATATGCAGGGCTCATTTTGTTCCCAATGAGACAGGACATGACATGATTCCTCCTCTTCCCAGGATCCCATATCCGCGCTTAGAGTCTCCACTTTAATTCTAGCCAAACTGTGATTTTGAACAAGAGCCACAGATGTTCCCAGAAGAGTCCCTCCCTTCACCCAGGGACACAAAATAACAATCGATGAAATGATTTTGTGTGTTCCATGGAAGAGCAGAGGAGGAGTTCTCCCACATAGATCTGATGCAAACGTCCTGAAAATCCTCACTGGGTATTGTTCCCCAAACTCCTTTCTTAGATCTCCCTACTTGTAATATTTTAAGTCTTCCCTGCTATTGCACTCAGACGCCCAAAAAGGTTCCCTCTTCTTCCTCTTTCCAGTGATTTGCCTCAGGCATTTAAAAATATGCAATCTTATACTAAGTAATTCACTGGGGCCTTCCTCTTTGACCTCACTCACCTATGCACATTCAAGACAATGTCTTTAGCAAGCAGGACCCACTCTCCCAGAGAGGCAGGTTTGCAACATGAGCTATTTGAGCGGCTTTGGGCTTCTTAAGCACAACCCCGAGCAGTTTAGAAACTCTTTTCTTTGAAACCAGTGCACTCTCTAAGATGAATGCCGACCAGTGTAATTCCAATGTATTGCATTCGATGTTCTTAAAAGTTTGATTTTACATTTAGACAGGGTTATTTGGTCATGGTGGGATAAAAATGCTTGCATCCAAATATGCTATTTCAAGTAAAGTTATTGTATTATTTGTTCTCAGTGGCAAAAATAATCCTAAAGCATTCTTTACACCCAGTAGAGGCATAGCTACAAAACCATGCAGTTACTGGTAATAAAAACATAATGTAGATAGCTAATGAAAGATGAAGCTGAAACTGTGACATGATTATGTGCTACTAGCAGTATTATTTTGTATCTTATATTAAAGGCCAAGCAAGCTCTGTACATGTTAACTGAAGGTTGAGTTATGTTATAAAAATGTGGATGTCCTGTATCTTGGCTGTGTTGGCTTCACCTGAAATGATGGCTTCCATGGGTTTAAAAATTACATATTTTATTTGCAAAATGACAACCATAAATTTTGATATGTTCAATTGTTTAAACCAGCGATTTCCAGAATGTAAGTGGTGTCCTACTTGTATGCGTGTCAAAACAGGCTATTTTAAACTAGGCAAATTACTCAGTGGGAACCTTAGGGGATCCAAATTGCTAATATATCTGCCTCAAAATACCTCTTACCATCCAGGAGTATGTATGTATCTTATTCTGTAAGTCTCACACTTAGACCAGTTATGTTTCCTACTTTAAGAAATGGCCTGTGATATAAAAAACAATCCATAGGAACATTATCAAAACTAACTTTGTTCTACAGAAGTCATCCGGTGCCTTGTGAGGCCATAAGAGCATTTATAGGGTCTTCTCACATAATAAAATTAAATGTTAAAAGTATAATCAGTCCAAAAAAATCACCTAAATGGCAACAAGGGTTTTTCTGTTACTATACTATTGGGTGTTTATTCCACTGCCTAAAACCACTCAGCTGTCCTTTGTGAAGTTCCTAAAATAATGATTAGCATTATTAAACCAGAGACTAAAAATCTTGGTACGGACTGACCCATGGGGACACATTACTATCAATCATTACTTTAATATAAAATAATAAAAGGGGCGTTCATAGGGGCCAAAAGTCTGGCTTATTCTTACAAGTTATTCTATTTGTCAAAGTCACCCAAAAAGAGTTCTTGGGAGTGATTGGATTGGCTGTCAGACCAGGTGCTCTCAGTGTCTTGCCTTTGTGGTTCGCCTACCCGGGTTTCCCAGTCCTTGGTTGAATATTAATGTTCTCACAGGGGTATAATATTGAGTAAAACTCTTGTGATCTCTTCCAGTAGAGGCTGAGGCCATTCCTAAAAACTCCTTCCCCATGTCCCTTCTTCAGTGCCTTTCCCTCAACACACACACACACGCACACGCACACGCACACGCCCTCCTCTACTTTTCTCTGTGTAGACTGAATGGAACATTTTGCTTCCCACACGGTCTCTAGAAGACTGGTACAGTTTTCCCCAATGTACTCCAAATAAGCCATCCTCATTTCCTGACTACCCTGTAGTTTACTGACACTGACACTGTCCCACGGTGTGAAGTGGAGAGTGGTGGTGTGTGTGTGTGAGTGTATATTGGCTATTCCATTTATCAGGCTCATTTTATTGACACTCTATTGTCACCCACGGTGCCCTGTCAATTTGGCAAAGCCCAAGAACATTCAGGCGGAACAATGTTAATTATAACCTCTCCATACCTTATAACATAGGCCTTCTTAGGCTACGAATGAATACGGGGTACATTTCCTAGAGCAGAACCCATGAACCCATGCATACTTTTACCTGCACTCCTACAGGCTCCACTTCAGTCCCCCGAACACATACACAAATACATCTGCACGGCTTCCTTCCTGGACCTGGCAGAAGCCTTGGGATGTCCTTGGCCCCTACTGGAAGGGCACAGAACGAAACCCAGTGCCTTTCTACCACCCCAAATCGGTTTTGTCTTGCTGACCTCTCCCCAACCCCAGCTTGCTGTCCTGTTCTTCTATTTTCCCTAAATGCAACTTACTTTAAGCATGTATGAACTTAACATTCCTACGGCTAAAGGAGAGTAGATGGTTACCCATTTGTCAGTCTTGGCCACTTCCTTCTTTTCAATGTCTACTTATGACGTACATCCAGACTGCACGCCCTTTTTATTTTTATTAAAGAAGCAAAAACCAAATTTTTAAAAAAAATTAAAGAAAACGCAACATTGGTTTTTCATTTCGGCCATCACCAAAAGGGGAATCAAGACGCCAGAAAATGCAAAGCAAACCAAGTGTCCCCTGACCGCTCTGTCTGTGCCCCTCAGCGTGTGCATCTGGTTGTTCATCTCTGAAAGTGTGTGAAATATTTTTTTTTCTTTAAAACTTTTTTTTTTTTTTGGTTCTTTTCTCCCTTCTTGTTTGGGAATTAAGTGCTTTTTGTATTATATATATCTATCTATATATATATAACTATATCAGTGTGTTTCTTTTTAATTGCTAGATCTTTAGATTTGCTTTGATCCAAAATTAATGAGAAAAAAAGTTATGAATTGTTTTCTGCAATTTCCCCCCACTCCCTCTTTAAATGTGGAACAGCTTCAGCGGCAGAATCCCCACATCCACACCTTTCCAATTAGCCGGGTCCCCTTGGGAATCACACGCACCGTGGGGGGCCTGGGGGAAACGGATGACGTCATTCAGACGGACCATTCCCGTGCAGGGGAGTAGTTACCAGCCCAGCAAGTGGGCTCCCCGTACAGCTTTGCCCCCCATCACCTCTGCAGACCTCCCACCCCTTCCCCTAACTCTAGGTGGGGCTGTGGGGCTGTCGATGAAGTTGTTCAACTTGAATGCCTAAGTCTAGTCTCCTTGTTTTTGCTTTTAACCTTTCGATCATTATTATTAATATTATTATTTTATGTATTCTGGCTATTCTTAGTAGGAGAAAAAAAAGTTAAACTGTTTTTATTGTTTGAAAATCTTTAACGAAACTGTAACGAGTCTTTGGAGTAATTGCATGTTGAAGAAGTTGCAGCTTAGGGTGTGTGAGATTGTCAGTGTTAGAGTTCTGTTCTTTATTCCTGCAGATGGGCACGTGTAGGCTCATTTGTTTTTGTATATTGCCCATCCCTTCCTTACAGCCAGAAGCTCTAATGCAGCTAGATCACTCCGTGCTGCCCTTACATGGACATGGCGACTCACTTACACATTTACTCCCATCCTCTTCATCTCTTGTGTCGTCCACTCATAGACACGCCCTCCCCCCCTGCATCGTTCCCTCCCACCCCTCCTTTCTCCGGCATTGTTCAAATGTACGTGCTGTCATCCATCCCCTTAAAGAAAGTCTAATGCTTGTCAAAGAGACAAAACTTAAAAGTTAAATATTTATCCGAGAACCTATAACAATGCAGAAATTCATTCCAAACCCTCTAGATTCATAGATTTTTTTTTTTAAAAGGTAAATTATACAGGTAAATAGGTGGTTTTTTTTGAAATTTTTTAAATCATCGCAATCGGAATTATTTCAAATTCGAAATCGATGCCCTCCCGAGACCCTCGAAGTAAAAATTTGTTGAAGTGCAGTTTTTTTTTTCCTTTTTATGTTATGTGGTGTGGATGTATGTGTTGTTGCCTCCCTGTATCATCCTCTGTTGTAAATTATTATATTTGAAAAATTAGACATTTTGCTCCAAAGTTCTTTTTTAAAGAAATGACAACAACAACAAAAAAGCAAGTTACAAGAATGTGGCAATTCTATTTGTCCAAGAGCATTCTTACACAACTTTCTTTTGTAAATTTTTCTTTCATGCCAAAAAACATGCGGGCAATTTGTTGATGTAAGTTGACGATAAATTAATATGGTATGCTTTTCCTTATTTCAATTGTTGTGTCTATATGATTTCTTTTTTTTGCTTTTCAAAAAAGTATTTTTTTATTTGCTTTTACTTTTCTTTCTGTCCTTGTTTTGGGAATGCTTTGTAGCTGTTACTTGCTCTCCTTCCCTCTAGCTTACTTTGGCCCTGAAGTTGATTTTATTTCCTACTCTGTGATTTTTGAAGACAATATTAAATATTTTATTTCATTTGTGTCTATTTGCTTAATTTTCAGTGTTATGTTTTGTGCTGAATTGCTTCTAATAATTGATGTGAATTCTACTGTTGGTGAAGGGGGTGGGTAGGTGGTTGTTAACACGCAGAGGCGGCCTGGCCTCTTTGCTGAACCAGCCTTACAGCCCTGCAAGCGGTGGGAGGCTGTCCCGCGGGATGCTCCATTGGTTACCGCCTGCGGGAGGCCTGCACCCAGAAGAAAATGAATTAGTAACTCCAAGTGTTATCAGTGGTAATTGCATCCTAATTTGGCTCCATAGAAAGATTTCGGGGAAATCGGGTGTTGTTTTTTCTTCTGCAAAGGAGAAATAAGGTACTCTCAAGTGATTATGGTGCGCTTTGTCATCCAGGATGAGACCATCACCATCACCGCAGGCTTCAGAATCATTTTACTGAGAATAAAGACACTGAAAATCCCGGCTGTTGTCCAATGATCATGATGCCTTCCAGTGTATAGAGCTAACTACTGGTGAACACACACACACACACACACACACACACACACACACACACACAGGAGGCACACAATTCTCTCTTTCTCTCTCCCCTTTTCCCTTTTTATTAACACTTTCCATTTCTCTCATGGAGATAATCAGGTAAGCTTTAAAAGGATCCTAAGCTTCCATCAAGAAGAAACATGAGGATTTTCACACCTAAAGTTTTATTTAGGCAACTTTCCAGGTAGGTACTGCCTTTTTATGTGACTCTAGCATGAGAATATCCCTGGATTTTTAAGGAATTTAGATGTTGTCTTTATGTTCTTCAGGAAACATAAGTTCGGTAAGAAGTACTCTACAATTTTTAAAAGGTTACGTGTTTCACTCTAATTTTCAATACTAGGGTTTTCTGAAACTGTTATAGAAATATCCAACTGAGTGGTGGATAACAGATATGTTTCCGACCCAGCAGCTTTCACGAATGGGCTTTCTCTACCTAGGCTTATATGATTTTTATATTGTTTGACATGCTGGATGATATTTTAGGTTTAAAACTAAGAACTTTCTAAATGAGGTGTTATTTTATCTAATTGAACTGAAGGCTTTTATCTTTGTTGAGGAAGCTATCTGTAAGACAATTTAATAAAAGGCTAATCTTTTTTAATACAAGTTCTTTGAACTGTACCATTCCTCAAACTCTGCATTTAAATATCCTTAATAATCTGGGCCCTATATTATCATCCCCCTAACTTAGCACGAGGCTACTATAAACTTTAAAAAATGGTCAGAAGAGGTGATCAATGGTTTCAGTGTTTATAGCCCTAAAATACTAATAGAAATCATACTTGGAACTAGCATTTTGGAGTAGCAATAGGCTCTGTGCTAAATATTTAGCACGTGTTATAATTAAAACATTAGCATGCATCATTATTACTCACATTGCTGGTTTGAGATAGGCTGTGTTGTTACTCCCATTTTACAGAGAGTTTAAGCAATTTGCCCAAACTCATATGGCCAGTAGGCCCCAGAGCTGTGCTGTTTACTCGAGTCTCTGACTCCAGAGGCAGAGCTCCTAATCAAAAGGCAAGTGAAAAACTCCACTTGACATTCCTTGTTTTACAATGGACAATGCTGCCGAGGCGCTTTGGCTCATCTCACCTGGGCAGATGTTGAAAAATAGAATCTGACAAACTACAGGCGGAGCTGGGGGGAGGGAGGGACCTACCTAAAGATTCTCATGTCACTAAAATGTGAGCTAAGCCCCTCGGAGACACCTGAGTTTTCTCTGGTGTCTTCTCCCGGGGTGCTTGCTTTGTCTGTCCATGGCTACTTTTTCTGAAGGTGGATGGAGCACAATTTTCTGATTACGAGCTTTGGAATGTTTATGTGCTGTAAGTGCACACTTAGGGGGCACCAAGGAACTACATGGGTATCATTCAACAACTCATTTAGTGGGGAAAGGATGGTGTCCCCTCATTACATGTGAAACTCCCAGCAGAGAGTTAGAAAAATACAAGTAAGAGATGAGCTAAAGAACCTAAATATGCATAAAAGAAACTCACAGAATCAGAGCATGGTGTCCTCTCGCAGAGTCTAGCTCTTCAGTGTCCTCGCTTTGGTGTCTCTGTGACTTCTTAGACTCAAATATCTCCAGGGAGGTGAGGTTGGGGCCCCGTGGAAACTTCCTGCTGCTGCTCTTGTTTTTAGAGATGACCCGCTACATTCACCATCACCCGCAACATCCTCACAGTTCAGAAGAGTTCTGTTAAATTTTTAATCCACCGTCTTTTGCGATGGCAGGGAGCCCCTTTTGCTGGATATCAGCCCTAGACACATGAATTATATATCTATAAATACGCTCATAAAGCAAAAAAGCAGGGCAGCCTTTGGGGCTAAAATAGACCTTTATATCCCTAGTGATCTCTCTAGTCTAAAGGAAAACACAGCCCTGTCAAGAAAGGGTATATATTCCCGATTTAACATGATAACTTTAAGGCATACAAATCTTATTCCCAACCAAAGAAAAATTCTGGAGATGGAATAGGAAATTTGAGTTTTGGTAGATTATAGGTTTTGTATCACTCTGCCTGTAACCCCTCATGACTTTAGACTTGCTGCTTCTATGAATACTTTTATAAGCATAGACATCTGGTAGATCAATGACTCCATAATCTTTGGGCAGTGAAACAAAAATATTATCAGCTGCTCCAACATTTCTCAGTATAGTCACTTTGGATTAAAACAAACAAAGTCTTAAATAGGCTTCCACAACCTAAGTCATTTCTTTTAAGGATCTAATAATGGGAGAAATACATCCCTCACCTGCTCATCTCAAATGGTGTGTGCCCGTGGAGTCCCTAGGATACTATAATCATCTTAACTCTTAAAGGTGGAATTGAATATTAAAATTGATTATACAACCCAACTCATACACCTGCGACAGGCACCTTCACATTTACAGTTACCTAACATTTTCCACCTATTTTCACCATAATTCCCATTTGTAATTATGACCCCCACATCCCGGTTGACTTCCTTTTAAACTAAACATTCTTCCAGGTCCTTGAGATGCCAGGAAAGGGGGGTTATGAAAGCTGCTACCATTTCACTAATTAAATCCCACCAGGATTTGGGCTCTGATTTCCCTGAAATGGGGCATCATTTATCATTTTCATCACTGCTACCAGGAATAAAAACAAAATGGCAAAGAAAACTGGAGCCTCTTCATTTTGGCCGCTTCTTTTATTTAAACTCTGCTATAGCATACCAATCATTTTAGTTTTGAGATAAGCTCTTATTTCACTTAGGGGCTCACCAACCTTTCAGAAGCTCTTTATAAATAAGCGAGCTTCAGGACTCTCTTTCCATCCTGAAAAGGATTTTTTTTTTTATTCTTATGTTGTTATTATTATTATTATTTTTCTATTCCAGGAGAAACACTCGCATTAGGGTGTTGAATGAGAAGGGGATAGCAGAGGAGAGTGGCGATGATTCAACTGCACAGCGAGCAGTGTGTAGACTTTGTAGATTTTTAACAACAGAGACACTGGGGAAGCTTTAGCTAAGATTGAAAAGAGAAGGGGGGAAAGAGGCAAATTTAAGACCGCAATTGGGTGTCACAGATGGGCCACTGAAATTGCAAATGAGTGCCACTCTGTAATCATGAAGACGATGGTCTTCATCTCACCTGAAGGGACCCTGCATCCTGCCTAACAGTTTGCCTTTATGTTGAAATCACGGGCACCAGGCCTTGCCTCCCAGCAAACCAGTGATTCCGTGTCTCCGGCCCAGTGTCCTCTCTGCTTCATACGCGGGGCAGACTTTTCACCGCCCTAAGAAATGCCCCCAGAGTTCATGCCTGGAGAGCCCTCGTGGGAAAGCTTTGCTCCAGGAGAGGGGGGCAAGAGCTGTCTTGTTCTCTGAAGGAAATAACACGACCCCAGAGTAATCTCAGGGGAACCTTTAAACAGATCGCAGGGGCTTCCACTTCTTCCTCTCGGCAGTTTTACTCAAACCCCGCCTTCCCCCACGGTCACCTGAAGCACAGCGTATAACACCAGGACCCATGCTAGAAGAATGTGGGGGAAAGGGAGCCCAGGGTTAGCTTTATGACCGGCTTACCTTTAGGGAAACACGCTCCAAATCCCATTTATAAAAACTAGCAAAAGTGCGTAAATTATGCATTAACTAAGTTGCCAGGTATATGAATTATATATGTTCACAATGTGAAAAATAGGCTTGCTGGTCCAGTAAAGCAAGTCAGGAACGCAAAGAACATTTTGCTCAATAGTTTCAAACTCTAAGCACCAGGGGAGAAGCCTGGGTGTAGAGCGCAGACCAAATTATCATTTTGAGATTCTCACGGAGGCCGTTGTTTTATTTCCCCACATACGGTCACATTACCGGGTAGGCCAGAGATGACTGTGCAATGCCCCATTGTCCCTCGCCTTCCCAACGCTATGTATCATGTGCATCGCTGCCCCCCCAGCTCCATCCTCCTGTAACGCAGTGCAGCTGGCTGGACAGGCGGGCGGAGAGCCTGACGCGGGCAGGCATTCCCCTCAGGGGCGAGGCAGGCGTGCAGCAGGTTTCTCTATCAGCCCACCCGAGATCTGGACCCTTTTGATGCAACAGTTTCCACAGGGGTACAAGACACGTTTGAAGATACAAGGTGTGGAAAACAGAGCAGAGGGTTCTAATTTTCCAGTCAGTCTTTGGGGGAACAGCCTGGGAAGACTGTGTAAGCTCAAAGGCTCGTCTACCTGGAATGTCCCTAGACCTTTCTCAGCATGGAGCCACATGTCTAGGCTTGTCACCAACAGAGGCACCTCCGTAAAGTCATATCTGATCACAGATACTTAAACACCAAACACCACCGAGGGCAGAACACACAGACTTTGTACCTGGTTGAGAGCTTAGTGACCCAGCTCAGAAAGAGGCTCGATGATACCATATCAGCATCTCAACTGACGGACTAACTGGGACGGGAACAGCATGCCATCGTTGCTAAAGGATTTGAAAAATCAAGAGATGGAATAAAGATTTTGGACAAAATCCAGTGAAGAGACATGCCCTGTGACTTCTTGAGATTCTTCCTCTGAGAAGTAGCATGGTGTGTCATATGTACATAAATAATAAGCTTGGTTCTACAGTTAGGTGAGTACTATCCGCCACGGAATATCTGTGGTACCCACGACCTGCAAGGCACTAGGATTTAGCGACCCACCTGAACCTTCCTTCCTGACCCAGTCCACTTGTTTATAAGCGCAGTAAGTTGGGTCTGTGGGTAAACTGATATATTTCTGCCGTTCTAGTTAAGAATCACTGATTTTCAAAACTCACTTTGCTGTCTCTACATTTCTGAATCTAAAAGTAAGTTTCCAGTAAGTCACAGCTGTCTAGGCTGGTTATTTTTAAAATCTGGCATCCAGCTCAGGGCATTTTGCATATATCATAAAAGCAATACATTAACATAACATTAGACCAGTGCAAGGTGGGTTGTCTTTGCTAGTCAGGGCAATTTCTGGAAAAGCACCGTCAAAACGGGTTTGTTCGCTGAGCAGTTTTAACCTGTTATAACTTGCCCTCACTTAGCACGTAGTACATGAGGACTGCGCTTGATGAATGTGAAATAGAAGGTAGTAACTTAAAACGTTAAAGACAAGGTCCTTTCCGTTCCTTGATCTTGGTCTCGGCGACGTGGAGAATATGTCATTCTCACCCTCATGGGAGCAAGTAAGTAGAAACCCAAGGCGGCCATCGAGAAATGTCATGGTTCACAAAGTCATCGCGTGCAAGTCTGTGTGTACACACACCGCACACGCACACGCACACGCACACACACGTTCTGATATCCAGGCGGCATCCGCAACAGTCCAGTGGAATGTCCTCAGTCCCATAAGCAAATCCTGGGAACAGGCCTGCCTGGATTCCTTCCACATAATTACTTGAGAGTACCTTTAAAATCCGCACCCCTCCCCCCAGTCTGTAGACTTCAGGATTGGGTGGCAAGAGGCAAAGAACGGGTTCCAGATCCGCTGGAGGGTCAGGCTGCCACTGGAGTCCCCCATGAGGAGCCCTGCGAACCCCCAGCGGGTGGGGGCGGCCGAAGCGTGTTGATGTACAGCTGTGCTAACTCTGTGTTTCTCTCTCTTTCCAATCCCAGGAGGTGAACTAGTTGTCCCTCTCCTTGTAGAAGACCCTTTAGCCGCCCTTCCTCTTGCTACTCGTGCACCTTCCATTACACTCCCCCCTCCCCTCCGCCCCCTCCTCACCATTGTTGAGACCACCAAAGATCCCCTGCCCATGGCCTCTGAGGCGGGGTTACCTTGCTTGTCGGACCGAGGCAGCGAAGGTTGTGATGATGATGGCTTGGTGATATCTGGGTATGGCTCAGGGGAAACCTTTGACTCTAACCTGCCCCCTACCGATGATGAAGATTTTTACACCACCTTCTCCTTGGTAACAGATAAGAGTCTTTCCACTTCCATCTTCGAAGGTGGCTACAAAGCACATGCGCCCAAGTGGGAATCCAAGGACTTTAGACCTAACCAAGTCTCCGAAACTAGTAGGACTTCTACCGCAGCTCTGTCCCCTGAGCTGATCCGCTTCACGGCCTCCTCCTCGTCTGGGATGGTGCCCAAATTGCCAGCTGGCAAAATGAATCACCGTGATCTCAGACCCCAGCCTGACCTAGTCTTGCTTCCGCTGCCCACGGCCTACGAGCTAGACAGCACCAAACTGAAGAGCCCACTAATCACTTCCCCCATGTTCCGTAATGTGCCCACAGCAAACCCCACGGAGCCGGGAGTGCGACGCGTCCCGGGCGCCTCGGAGGTGATCCGGGAGTCGAGCAGCACCACGGGGATGGTCGTCGGCATAGTGGCCGCCGCCGCGCTCTGCATCCTCATCCTCCTGTACGCCATGTACAAGTACAGGAACAGGGACGAGGGCTCCTACCAGGTGGACGAGACGCGCAACTACATCAGCAACTCGGCCCAGAGCAACGGCTCGCTGCTCAAGGACAAGCAGCCGAGCTCCAAGGGCGGCCACAAGAAGCAGAGGAACAAGGACCGCGAGTACTACGTGTAGCCGCGCGCGCCCCCGCGGGGACCCGGCGCGCCGGCCGGGCGCGCGGCCCCGGAGAGCGCCCCCTCGCGGGCGGCGGAGGCCCGGCCGCCGCCAGGGGGCTCCGGCTGCGGGAGGACACGCGCCGACACGCATCGACCTCCGCCCGGCCCGGCCCGGCCCGGCCCGGCCCGGTTCGGCCCAGCCGAGCCGGGGCGCGGGGACCCGGCGGCCGCGCGCTGTACATAAAGCACACCCCGCGCCGCCGCGCCGGCGGCCTCCTGGCTTCTCTGTTCCACAGCTCCCAGCGAGCCTGTAACAATGTTTGTGAAGCTTGACTGTAACGATTTTTTTGTTGTTGTTTAATTATGTAAAAAAACAAACAAAAAAAACTAAAAAAGTTTAAAACACAAAAAACACCGGCGCGCGCGCACACACACAAAAGCACCCCCTCCCCTCCACCTGGATCTGGTCCTGGCCAGTGTGTGTAACTTTGCAAGATCTGAGGGGAAAGAAATGGCTTTTGGGTTTTTGCTTATTTTTTTTGAGAATGACTGGACCTACGTTAAGAAGAAAAAAAACAAACCAACCAACAAAAAAACTCAGAAAACTAACGTGAGAGAGACTATTGCCATACGAACTCAAAAGCTACCATGGTGTTCGCTCTACATACCAGGTTGTGGTGTTTTTAGAATCTGTTGTTTGTTTCCTCTATGATGCTCTGCTGAACACACAGCGAAATCACGGGATGGGTGCCGGTGTGGACTGGAAAAGCGGGGCCCTCAGGACCTAACTCTAGGATCCGCCACCCAGACCCTGAACAGACCGGGCCAGGGCTGGTTTTGATCACAGCCCTTGGGTTTACTTAACAGTCTTGTTCCTGTCCGTCAGCCCAGCCAAATTGTGGTCAAGGAGAAGGCCCCACAAACTAAACCAGAGCCTGCCCCAGAGAAGGGCGCGGGAGGGGTGGGCTGGATCGGCGGCTCAGTGAAATGCATGCAGACCTAGACGAAAAGACACTACTGACAGGCTGTTCGCTAACCCAGACAGCAGGGGGGTTCAGCTGGTGACGGACCCACGAAAGGTCACACAAGCCAGACCTGGCATGAAGACAGCGCAGATACATAGTTCTTCCCCCGCCCCCGCGTGCTCATGTTTTCTCATCGTGGTTTAATTTTGTAGCCTGACACTGACGGATAACTGTCCTTCCATCCGCTCATGTCTCCCTTCACCCATCTTTTCTAAAACTAACTAAATAACACTAAATGAATAAAGCTGCTGTGACACACACACACACAAAAAGGAATTTAATAGTATAATATATATATAAATAAATATATATACAGATATATTTATCATGGTATGTTTGATGGGATGGCTGAAACAGGGACCCTGTTCAAGTCTTGAAGCGGAATGAGAATGTTGTTTTAAAAGAAAATAACAAAACAACAAAAAAGTAAACCTTAAAATGTGAAGCAAGTGTGAGTTTTAGTTTTGTCACAGTTAACTGTGTCAAAGGGAATTAAAAAAAAAAAAATCTTCTCAGATTTTGTTTACATATTTTACTACATTCTTGCTGTTGTAATTCCTCAGCCACCTATGTACATACTGCTTTGAGAAGTGTTCTTTCCTTTCTGTTTGTTTACTTCCGTTGTTTGGTTTATATTCGGGTTGTCTGTCTTTCTTTTTGAAAAGAGGAAACAATGTACAGGAAAACAATGGGTTGGTTGTGTGGCCATAGCGATCCAAAAGGCAAGAGACAAAGCAAGACCGATGTTCACGCGAAAACGAAGCGTGTCCTCTGGAGGGTCAGATATATACAATTTCTTCTGTACAGGTGAAAATCTATCAGCTGTTTAGATTTAGAAATCTACTCTTGCTGGTCTTTGTAAGTTGCATGAATATTTGACTTTGAAAAAAATACCTTAAAGATATGGGGCAAAAAGTGCAATCTAAACAATGGTAGCCTTTACTAATGTGTATGGAAAGAGGTGTTCCTCATTATCTGATATTTCAATGTGTTAAGAGTTTTGGATTTTTTTTCTTTTGTCATTAAGGAAGACAGGATTATAAAGAGATGTCAAAGCAAGATTTTAGATGACCTAAATGGCCCAACCTATACGAAGTTGATTATATCTCGATGTCTTTAAAAGATTGCTGTTCTTGGAGTCTTGAGGTCTTGTGAATTGATTTTTCTGCTTTCTTTCTTTACATTTTAAAAAAATTTGAGTAAAAATACATGTGTTTTATTCCTTTTAGTGGAAGTTCTATTTGGACAATTTTATGGGAACATGTGCATTCTGTATGTGAGCTTCTTTCATATTCCTGTTGTTTTATGAACAGACTCTTACGGAATTTATTTTATGATGTTGTGACGTTACTGCTCTTTCTTTTTTCGTTTCTCTTTTATTTCATATTTGCATTTTCGTTCAAGGATATGCTTAGCAATAAAATGTTCTTCCCAAAACCTTGTATGATGATGCATGTTTATTTGCCAAACATTTGTTAAAAGATCTTACAGTGAAGCTAAACATGTCATATCTTATTGAAAGTAAGCTGGGGCCACTTTCATGTGAAATAAAAGACGCTATCCAGATACTTATATAAACTTGTCAACAGTGGCATATTTATGAGCTAAATAATTATTGTCTGTCAACTGAAACATTATTTAGATTGCTTTGATAGAGTAAACAGTAAAGGAAACACTTTTCTGAACAGGTAAGGTGAAAAAAGCATTCTATTCTGGAAAATATTATTGGATACTTTTTAAAAAGTGTTTGGTAACTTTTAAGTATTTTCTGTAAATCAACAAATTTTGAACAGTTTTCCACAACCATGTTCAGGTTGTGCCTTAAGCACTGGAAAGCTTGAGATGCCTTCTTCCAAAGCCTCCTGTCATGTTGAACTTTTTAAAAAAGCACTAAATCCAAAACCAAAATTTAAATAAGTGCTTAAATTTTAATAGCATTTTCCCCTAGATTTTCAGATTATAAAATTCTGCAAATACTCACTATAGCTGGAACCTACCTCATAGCACAGGTATCCCTGATTTGCTGGTTCCCGCAGCACATGCATATTTTACCAACTGGGTCATTCATCATGACACCCCACATTTTTACCATAATCCAAAAATGTGGGTTAACTGAACAGCTGGACTAGATCTATCCATATATTGGTTAACAGTTTTCAAAGAGTTAGAACTAAAAGCAAATATAATTACCCTTGTTCCTTTAAATTTCATTAATGGAATGGTTATGCTGTTGACTATCATGGGAATGGAAAGAAAATGAGGCTGAAAGATGTTAAATTATGGAAAGTTCCTTTTTTGGTTCCTGTCTCAGATAATTTATGTAAAGTAAAGCAATCAGTTATTAATGCCCATGATGTGACCAG
The DNA here is from genome assembly GCF_054644295.1 of Miniopterus natalensis. Classification (NCBI taxonomy): domain Eukaryota; kingdom Metazoa; phylum Chordata; class Mammalia; order Chiroptera; family Miniopteridae; genus Miniopterus; species Miniopterus natalensis. Next base: position 16,798,629 of record NC_142081.1, on the reverse strand, counting down.
TACTGTCTTAAGTGTTTTGGATCTGTGTTGTCTATTTGACCCATGAGTGTAAGATAGAGTTTTTTTCATCTTAAAGATGAGAAAACAAAGACACAAAAAGCTTAATAACGACTTGGCTAATGCATTTCTAATCATGTTAGAAGTCGGGCCCTGCTGACATGGAGGTCAGTGGGATGTCATGGAGAGGGTATAGGCCCTGAGGCCAAGTAAAGTTGGGTTGGAGCCCCACCTGGACTAATCACTATGTATAGGAAAATTCACAATCTCCGAGATTTGGCTTTCTCACCTAAAAAATGGGACACCTCAGTGACTTTGCCTTTCATTGTAGTTTAGGGGGAAAATGAAATAATATAAAGTGTTTTTTAACTGTGACTGGTACAGAGTAAGGGCTCAGCAGGTTAGTCTCCTTCACGTTGAGTGCTATGCTATTCTCTATATAGCAGCTGCCTTCTAGAATTAGAAATTCTACCCTAAATTCTACAATAAAAAGATTACTTAATAGTTATCAAACAATGTTGTACATTCATGACTAGGGTTTACTAGCTATAATGAGCAAAACTAGCCTTTTTCTAGTCGTATGCTTTGGTTGCAAGCATGACTGCAACCAGTAAACATGTGCCGCTGACATCTGGTAGCATAAGCCCGACTGGCAGCACATGTAAAGCAAGTGGCCAGAGGTCGGGGTAAATGAAAGGGCTGTGGACTGGGAAAATGTTAAACTCGACAGATGAGTTTCCAGATGATGGTCAATGTGGTGGACTCATGAAGATCTAAGTGGCGTTTGCTCAGACACATTGGTGACAGTCCATCGACAGACAAAATTTGTCATTGTCTTACCATGAGGAAAGTGGTGAGACAATGCCATTCCTTTCCAATGTGTTTAACTTCGGCCATGGGCTTTGGATTCAGAAGAGCTTAGTTCAAACCTTGGCTCTGAATCCTGGATCTGTCCTTTACTAGCTGTTAAACCTTGAGTGAGGGGTGACGTGCCTCTAGGTTTATCCACGAAAGTGGAATATCATCCTCTTAGTGCTGTGCTATATCATGAAGTGAGCTAATGTGAATGCAAGTGCCTGCATATAAGCGCAGTGGTTGGCCCATGGCCCTCGAACAATGATAGCTAAATTTCCCTTTTATCCTAGAAAAATTAATCTGCAATTTCTAAGAAGAGATTAGGAAGGATACATGTTGGAGAGCCTCATAACAATCATTATACATCTATCACCTAAAATCAGAACTGTTTTCATTCCCCTGAAATCACATTGACTTACTGATTCTTTGAGCTCTCCTCGAAACTTCTACCAGAAATGTGTGTACCCCTGTAAAATAATTTACTTCAGGCAACATCTTCAGAACAGGGACCATAAGAAAGGCTCAAAGGGTGAACTATTCTGTGCCTCAGGGGGCAGTCTTCTGTGCTCTGCAAATTACGGAGTTATCATTGTTTAGATACCCATCAAAATTCTGTATTTGCTCTCCCTCCATAAACATTCTAAATATCACTATTTAATATATAATCCAAGAACCACTTTAAGCATTCATTCAAGCATTCATTCGTTTGATAATTCGACATTTAGTGAACACTTATTTGCCAGCCAGTCTACTATTGGCTATTATTTCTGTTTCAATGAAGACAGAAAAGGGATATGGGGGTTTTAAACCTTTTTATCTCTTGTATAGATCCATAAAGGCCCAGATTCTCTTTACCCATGTTCAAACTGAAGTTTGAGCTTTCTCCAAAACTTTGAAACCCTATGTTTATCTCAGTTGAATCAAAATCTTGATACTACTGTTTGATATCAGTTTGATGTCAATTAAACATATTTATTAGACATTGTTAAATTATTACTCTATCTTAAATTGAGAGCCCTAGGGAGTTTATAATCTACTATGGGGGCACAAATAGTGATACTACAGTGAATACAAATAAGATGTAAAAAAAGGTACAAACCAAGTTCTTTGGAGTTCAGAAGAAATTACGTAAGGGAAGGTTTCAAAGAGGAGGTGACGTACTGGGTAAAGCTTGAAAATTGGAAAGATCAGGGCTGCGTGCCATTCCAGGCAAAGCGTCAAAGTGGGAACAAGTAGGATCAAAACCAGAGTTCGGACGGATCACAGGTTATCTACGTACATTAGTAGAAGTTATGGCCAGGAAGGTTTTTGGAATTTTGTCTATGAAACAGAGAGGCGACAGAATGTCTCGAGACGTTCTCAGGGTTAAGGACTAGCCTGCTGTTGAGTGCAGGGGACACAGGAAGCCAAAGGTGATAAGTGACACATCCAGAGAAGGTGAAAGGTGGCTGAAGAGGTCAAGTTCCCAGGTGGAGGTGTTCATCCGAACAGCGAAAGGTAAGTTCTCCTGACACAGCAACGAAGAAGGAGAGCATGGAATCAGAAACTGACGTGTTGCGGAGGAGGCGACAGGAGCGGAGACAGCTATAGTCGGGGAGCGCGGTGTTCCAGGGGTCAAAGGCAAGGTCACGGACCACCGGGAGGCCACGAGCACATGGCAGGAGCCTGCCGACCGCCGTCAGCGAGGCAGCTCAAGAGGCGTCAGTAAGGGTGCCTGCTGTCTTTCCCCGACATTGCCAGTATTCCTTTGTATGTTTGATACATTTTTTTTCCATTTCGTGACTTGAAAGCCGATCTTGTATTTCCAAACTTAGAGCCCTTGCATTTGCACAGTGCTGGCTCCAGAGAAATGAGCCAGCTTATACTTCTCCCGGCAGCGCCTGGAGGGAAGAGGGCGACGGGGTGGCGCGGTGGTCGGCTCAGGCTACCGTAGAAAAGCACCCGAGGCTGGGTGGCTTCGACAGCACCAGCTTCTCTCTCACAGCTCTGGGGGCTGGAAGTCCCAGATGGAGGTCTTCCAGGGTTGGCTTTCCGGTAAGTGCTCCCTTCCTGGCTTTTAGTTGGCCACCTTCTCACAGTGTCCTCCCCAGACCTTTCTTCTGGGGGTGCTGAGAAGGAGGTATCTCCTCCCCTCCCTATAAGGCCACTGTCCTATCAGGGCAGGGCCCCACCCTTAGGACCTCATTCAACTTTAATTACCACCGAAAGATCCATCTTCCAAATACAGTCACGCTGGGGTGTTAGGACGTCAGCATAGGAATTGGGGGAGGGGAGAGGAGGGACACAATTCAGTCCATCACAAGCGTACATGGTGCTGGTAGTCAATAAGGTGAAAACTGTAAAAACGCAAAGGAGTCAAGGAATCCCAGTGCAACTCGGGCCTCGTCAAGCGTCTACACGGGCTGTGAGGTAGGAGGGGAAATCCGCCCGTGAGAGACTAAAGCACAGGGCAGCGCAGGATCGCGGGAACGAGGGCTGGGACCTGGAGGCAGTGGTAGGGCTGCTAAGCGAGAGGCCCTACACACAACAGCTAAAGGGGTCCCTGATTCAGATGTGGGCTGTGTTATATCAATAGTGTGAGCGCCAAGAGACCCTGAGCTTTCCTAGTGGTCAGGTACACGGGTTCCTGAGTCAGGATGCCATAGCTTGTATTCTAGAGCTCGAACTCTAGATAAGTGACGGAGCCTACCCAAGGCTCGGGTTTCACACTTGCAAAAGGAAAGTATATCTATCTTGTTGGTTTGTCAGGAAAGATTAAATAAAATAATTCATGGCAAACACTTAGCATATGCCCGGCACGTAATAAACCTTAATAAATGTTGGTCATTATTTAAATCTGGTCTTGTTTCCTGACTCAGACAGGATCAAAATGAGCTGCTCCTTGCATGGCTAGTCAGCACCAAGAAGTACACAGAAACATAGAGGTTAAGCAGTCATTCTGAGTATTTTCCTAATACTTTCATTTGCCGAGAAAATATAAAATGTAGTTGCCTGTTCATTTGGCAAAGTTTTCCCCTCACTGCCACTAGTTTTCTGCTGCCAGGCTCCACCTTGGATCACGCCCAGGGAAGCCTCATATCCTGAGATATTTCATTCTTGCCCTGAGTTTCTAGTTCTGAGCCTGCCTATGGCAGCTGCTCACTCAAACCCCAGGAAGCCAGGAGGCCTTCAGGAAACTTGCACCCCTTCATTGATATGCATTATTTGGTTTTTCATTGAATTTATTGGGATTACATTGGTCAATAAAATTATATGGGTTTCAAGTGTGCAATCCTACAATACAGCACCTGCACGTTGCATTGTGCACTCACCACCCAAAGTCCAGTCCCTTCCATCGCCATTTATCCCTCACTTACCCTTTCCACCAGGCCCCCCCCCCCAGTAATCACCATACTGTTGGCCCCCCAGCCCCCTCCCCTCTGACAGCTGTCAGTCTGTTCTCTGTATCTATGAGCCTGTTTCTATTTTGTTGATTTTGTTCATTGGGATCCACACGTAAGTGACATCACATGGGTTTGTTCTTATTATGACTTTTTACTGGGAGCGTTTTCAAATATTCTCAAAAGTAAAGAGACTAGTATAACAACCCCCACTTATCCATCATCTTGTTTCAAGAATTATTGATCTTTGGCTGTTCTTGTTTTATCTATGTTCACGTCTCCATGAAAGAATATCTTTTAATACCACACAATGGTAAAAAGAAAAAAAAAAAAAGGGAGCATTGGAAGAATAGGTATTGTTGCGTCTCTTGACCTGGTGCGGTTGAGAGTAACCAAGCCTAATGTTCTTCCCCATGGACAGCTAATGGCAGGATTCCAGTCCTTTACTCAGTGACGCCTTGAAAGGGGAGATTAGCTGCTAAGTAGACTCGGCATCGCTTAATGAGATGCCTTGAAAACAAAGGATTTTGCAGCTTGTACATCTTTCCTTTCAACTGTGCTCAATCACTTTTCGAAATAACTTTTTAAAAAGTCTGTAAGTCTATACAGTGGCTATACCTTTTATAAAATGTGGCATCTTGGGATATAATCTATGTTCTTCAAGGCTATAGGTAAGGGAAAATACAATTCATTTGTACCCGTGGAAGCTAAGAAATACTTTTACCTCTGGAAATGTGATCAGGAATCCGCTAGATGCTTTCTTAGGGCTCTGCTCCGGTGTCTGCAATGGATGCGGCTACACGGAACCCTGTGAGTGACTGACTTCGTGAGATAGCTCATCAAGCACATTTTCAAGTCACGATTTAATTACTGCTCTGTTGTCACTGGAGATTTTCTCTTCTTTGCTCTCAGGCCCCTGCAGCTTCTGCCCTCTGATTTCCGTCGTGGGAGTATCAGGGAAGAGCCGGGGAGAGAGAAAGGCACTCAGACTCTTTGGCGCACCTTCTTCCCGATCTCAAAGTCAGGCTCAGTGCTGGGGAAATGAGCAGAGCCCCCGGGCTTCGGCTCCTGGGCCTTTCGGGCCCAACTGAAAGGCAGCAGAGCTTTCGGCCAGTGCCCAGTGCTCCTGTCCCTCCCTGTGCGGGGGGTTTGCCCCATTTGACTTGCTGTTTGGGGGTGTGGGGGGCCTAGCAGAGCGCGCACAGCATCCTTCTTGCCCTGAAAACAACAGGTGGCCCAGGTCTGCGGAGAAGCGCAGCAGCCGGGGTTACAAGCAGGGGGGGACACTTCAACGCAGGGCGCCGTGAGGCCGAAGAGCTAGGACCTCGCGGGTACCACAGAGTCGTTTCCAGGGTCCCTACCTCACCCAGGAAACGTGCTCATGCGCACCCAGGGGTGTGAGCGGCCCGATCGGCTGGGATATCAGATTTGCAATGCCAGAGCCAGGCTGGTTATTGCTCATAAACTAGGCGAGCGGGGAACCGGGGGCAAGCCGAGGGCAGAGCAGAAGGGCTGCCCCTGAGCAACCGAGAGGTTTGCAGTTGCTCAGAAGGTGGGTTCAGAGTTAGAGAACCGAAAATAATAATGAGGCCTCTCTCTCCCCCACCTCACTCCTCTTCCCCTCTTCGTCCCTCCCTCCCATGCCCCCCCAATTCCAGAAATAGTGTCTGATGTTAACAAATAAGCTCTGAATTTGCATACACTCTGCACTTCTTTTGCAAAAATGAAAAAGAAAAAAAAATAGGTGCCTGTACTGGTCTAGTAATAAGTCCTAAAATGCTTTAACTGTTGAGCTGGCCTTTCTAATTTTTTCCCCTTTTAAATTTAAAACATCCTTAAACACTGGTATGATAAACATTTTTTCCTAAAATATTTTATGGGACTGTGAGTCACATGTCTGTGTAGCTGAGCAGGCCTTCCTTCACTTCCTCACTGGGTAGGTGACAACCTGCAAGTGGATAACATATAAACGCGCTAGAGCAATAGCTTTTTGTTTTTTGTTTTGATGAATCCTATTTCTTTCCAGGTTTATCGAGATATACTTGACATGCAACATTGTGTAAGTTTAAGGTGTACAGGTGCTGATTTGGTGCACATATGTAATGCAGGAGGATTACACATCCATCACCCCACATAATTACCTAAATTTTCTTTTGTGGTGAGAACATTTAAGATTTACTGTCTTAGCAACTTTCAAATATACAATGCAGTATTTTAACCATAGTCACCAGGCTGTACATTAGGCCTCTAGAACTTGTTCACCATATAACTGTAAATATGCACCTTTAGACCAACATCTACCTATTTCTGCCACCATCTCACCCCTGGCAAATACCAATCTACTCTCTGTTTTAATGAGTTTGGAGTTTTTAGGTTCCACCTATAAGTGGTATCATATAAAACTTTCTTTCTCTTTCTGATTTATTTCACTTAGATAAGGCCCTCAAGTTTGGATTTCCTTCTTTTGATGACTGAATAATATTCCACTGTATATATGTACCACATTTTTTCCCCAATTATCTGTCAATGGACATTTATATCATTTCAATGGCTTGGCTATTATTAAATATGTTACAATGAATGTGGGGATGCATATATCTTTTTGAGACAGTGATTTTATTTGTATATATACCCAGAAGTAAGATTGCTGTATCATATGGTGACTCTATTTTCAATTTTTGATAAGCTGCCGTACTGTTTTCCATAATGGCTGTAAAAACCTAAATTTCCATCAACAGTGTATAAGGGTTTCCTTTTCTTCACAGTACTTGTTATCTCTGGCCTTTTTGATAATAGCAGTTCTGACAGGTGGGAGGTGATATCAGAAGACAAGTTCAGAATCAGAGCATCAGAAATAATGAGGTAGGTGAGTCAATGGGGAAAAAAGCGACATGTATAATACTTTCAACAATAAAGATAAATTTGAAATGAAAATAATAATGAGGTTTTTCTCTCCTTTCTCTCCCTCCCCTCACTCTCTCCTTCCCAAAATGTGTACTTTTATTCCCCTGATGATTAATGATGCTGAAACCTGTAATGTACTTGTTGGCCATTTGTATGTCTTCTTTGGAAAAATCTCTCTTCAGGTCCTTTGATTATTTTTTAATCAGAGTATTTGTCTTCTTGACATTGAGTTGCAAGGATTCCTTATGGATTTTGGATATTGATCCTCTACCAGATACATGATTTGCAAATATTTTCTCACTCTCTAGGTTGCCTTTTCATTTTGTTGGTTGCTTCTTTTGCTGTGCAGAAGTTTTTAATCTGATGTAGTTTTACTTGTTGATTTTTGCTTTCGTTGCTTGTGCTTTTGATGCCATAGTCAAAAATTTTGCCAAGAAAACAGCTTTTCCATGTTTTTTTTTTTAATAGTTTTACAGCTTCAGGTCTTACATTTAATTAAGTCTTTAATCCATTCCAAGTTAATTTTTGTGAGTGAAATAAGATAGGGGTCCAATTTCATTCTTTTGCATGTGAATATCCAGTGTTTCCAACACCATTTATTGAAGGGACTACTCTTTCCCCACTGAGTATTTTTGACTCCCTTGTCAAATACTAGTTGAACACATATATGCAAATTTCTTTCTGGACCCTCTATTCTGTTCCATCGGCCTATGTGTCTGCTTTTGTCAGTACCATGCTGTTTTGATCACTATAACTTTATAATATAGGTTGGAATCAGGAAGGAAAAGTTCCATTTATCTGTGTCTTTGTTATTTATTTTATCAATGTCTTATGGCAGTATACAGGTTATTTCACCTCCTTGGTTAAACTTATTTTTAAGTATTTTATTCTTTCTGATGCCATTGTAAGTGAGATGGATTTCTTATACAGATAGTTTATTGTCAATATATAGAGACATACACTTGATGAGATGGAACTGATGAATTATTTAAGTCAATTTTGTTAAGCTCTGAGAAAGAGATTCCTGAAAGCCATACCCTCACCAAAAAGCCCTCCACATGTACATAAGCAAGGGAAAGTTTCCGTAGCCCAAGCCAATCGAACCACGTTCAGATAAAAGATGGATTTTAAGGGCTTCAGTTAACAAGACTTCCGGTTTCCCAGCCAGTGGGCATTCAAGTGTTGGCTTTGGCAGGCAGGAGCTGGATGACACACAGAAGGAGCCCTAAGAGGCTGTTTCCCCTTACACCACCTCAAAGAAGTTGGATTTTCAATTTATTTTTTAAAAGCAGATGCACAGTAAACATCGGAATGTGAGTTTTATGCTAAATACATTTTGGTTTCAGAGCAGTTATCTCTTGCTGCCAGAATAGCCCTAAGGATTAAGATGGTTTATTGGGATCAAATGCCTGGGAGATTTATTATAGTGTTTACGTATTCCCATCAAAATGCCCATTGTGCTTATTTCCTTGCCTCTCTCCCCCCTCCTTCCCTCCCTCCTCCACAACCCATATTCTATTATTTTATTTTCCTGCTTTAAGATGAATCTACTTTGATTTCTATCCTTTATCAAGATGGAGTCCTTGAAAATGCGCCAACTATATGCGGGCCAGGGAGTAGCAATGGCCCTCATGTGTAGCTCATTAGGTCTTGTGAATCCTGAGTCTCAGAGCAATAAAGAAAAAACCAAAACCCCCCACTATTTTCAGGGACTGTCTCTGATGATTCAAGAGAAGCATGCGCATTTGGATTACTTTGTCACGAAGGTTCACAAACACCCTAGATATAATAATCTCCAATTGAGAGCCATGTAGGAGCAAAGATAATTTGCTGCCAGGTACATGCTTTCCTTGGATAAAAAGGCAGGTTATTTAATAGTCAAATTCTATGTAAAACATTCAACAAAGCAGATGAGTTTACATAGTGTATTAATCAGTCCTCACGAAAACAGACATAAGACATTAGAAAATATGATCACTTAAGTAAGAAAGCTACAGCCCAGGAAATAACAGTAGAGGGCTTGACCATGCCCCTTATAAACTAGAGTCTATTAGGCTGTATAGAATGATTTTATGAAAACTGTGGCAGGCTGGGCAAATGCTTGATGTACCCTGATAAAATCATCTTAAATACTCAGCGACTGTTACAGCGCCTGGCGTGGAAGAGACCCAGTGAACTTTGTGGAATTAACAATGAAATATAGCCAGCCCACGACTCATGGGGTCTTCCAATACACTGCCACCATTTCCTTTTATTATTTTCTGGCACTCTGCTTATCGTAGCACCGGAAACATCTAGACCAGCTCTTGTCAAGCTTTAGCATGCGTAAGAATCACCTGGGGGCCTCTACAACAGAGATTGCTGGGCCCCACCCCTGGGGTCTGATTCAAGAGGCCTGGTGTGAGGCCTGAGAGGTCGCACCCCTGACATACAAAGGTGATGCTGTGCTGCTGGTGTGTGGACCCCATTTGAGAACCGCATAGGCTGTAAAGTGATGAAAGAGCAACTACACAGATGAAAGAGCAACTATACACTTGAGAGCAAAGAAGTGCTCATCTCCGCTGATTTTAAAAAGCATGATGCGCATCTATTTGACAGACTCGGAGCAGTGACTGTTTGCTGCTCAGATTTCCACTCCAGATGCAAGAAAAGAGTGTCCTCACGCTTCCTGGGCACCTGTCCGAGTGTGGCAGCCAAGACTGAGTAGCGGACCCCAGGAGAAAACATGGTCTAACAGGGAAAACATGCAGAGAACTTCTGCAACTCAGAAACAACTTCGTAAGCAGCCAATACCTGAAAAGAATCTAAAATCTGAGTTTAAATGAGACATGTTGGAAAATGATTCCCTTACATCTTCACGTTTTGGTTGATCCCACATTTTAAAGCAAAATGGTTAGAAGGAATTAAATCAAAAGCAAAATTTAAAAAAAGTTTAAAAGCCCAAAAAGCATGATTTGAAGTCTTTAGTTATGTAATAGCTCAGGTGCCTTCCAACTTGAAAATTCTTTGAGTCTCTGATGAATTATTTGGATTCCTGTTGACATGGTTAAGAAGGAAGCTGCTTTACTTGAGGCAAATGATAAAACATAAACTGAAAAGAACACTGCGAATTGAGCACTCACTGCTTGTGACGCTCTCTGTAACCTCTATATATTCATTGCCCCATGCACTCCTCACACAATCCTTCGAGACCAGCACTGTGTCTCTCCCCGTGTCACAGCCGAAACAAGTCAAGTCTTGAGAGTTTAATTACTTTGCCCAAGGTCACACTGTATATGCCACCCTCCCGTTAGTCACTTAGCAGCCTTCTCAGATTTCAGATCCACTGTCATTGTATCTTAGTGTCTGTGTTCAAGTAACCCTTATTTTACTTACTAATGATCCCAAAGCACAAGAGTAGTGATGCTGGCAATGCAGATATGCTAGGAGAATATATAAAGTGCTGGTTATGTATCATCAGAAGATCAACAGTAGCTTAATGTTGCATCACAGTGCCTATGTCATTCACCTCCTGCCATCTCACTAGACGTTTCATGTCCTATCATCACAAGAAGAAGGTTGAGTTCAGTACAATAAGATATTTTGATTTCTTTTAAAAAGTACATATTTTTCCTTTTTGTTTTATTTATTGGGGTGACACTGGTTAACAAAATGTTACAGGTTTCAGAAAGACAATTAATAGAGAAAGAAACCACATTCACATAAATTTTATTGCAATGTATTCTTACAATTATTCTATTTTATTATTTGCTATTATTGTTAGTCTTTCACTGTGCCTAATTTAGAAATTGAACTTCATCATAGGTATATATGTATAGGGGAAAATATGTATACATATAGGGTTTGGAACTATCCATATTTCAGGCATCAACTGGGGGTCTTGGAACATATCCCGTGAGGATAAGGGGGACTGCTGTGCACGCTTCCTCTTTGCAAGGCCTTGTGCAAGGCCTGGTTCCTCCTTTTAAGGTGCTTGAAATTGACCACGGCGGATGTGATAAGAACTTAAACTATAATAGAAGAGAGAACTCATAATGACCTCATAAAAATGTGTGACAATTCTTTAAAGGGAGATGAGGCAATTTCAGATAGGAAGATGGGAAATACGCTGAGAATGGAGGGTATCCAGTGAGTTGGATACGTGAGATCATGGTCAAGGCAGCGAGGGAAGCTGGCATCTGAGGGGCTCTGAAATCTGAGCAGTTAGTAACAGAGTAAGAGGTAGAAGAGGCATCCATTCATAGGAAACAGGATGTGAAAGGCATACGATGGCAAAATAAATAGACCCATCCAAAATAACAGGCTGTCTGGGTCCTGGCTGACACATGGAGAAATAAGAGAGGAAATCTGAAGCCAAATGTGGCAAGCCTTGGATGCAAATGCGTTTGTAGGGGGTGATTTGTTTCAGTAATTTTTTTTGCATTTGCTAATTCATATCCACCGGCCAGCTACTGTGAACCAGCCCGTCTGGGTGCTGGGGAGAGACCTGGAAGAGAAATTGCTCCCGCACTCAAGCAATCAACTCTTGCGTGTGAAGGTGTGTGTGCTGTGCTTGTGTTTATACCTAAGTTCTCCAAAGGAAGTGTGAGTACAATCTATAAGGATCACTAGGAGCACAGGGAAAGGAGCCTCCTGATCACCCGGGGTACTCAGCATTCAGAAAGGGCCAACAGGAGATGATGCCACCAAGGAATCAGATGAGGTGTAGAAGTTTATCAGGGGCGTGGGAAGAGCACTCCAGGCAAAGAAAACGAAACATTCAAAAGCTCCGAGATAAGAGAGAACATGGCATATTCATTCACTCATTCACTCATTCACTCATTCATTCACTCACTCATTCATTCATTCTACAAATTGTTGCCGGGTGCTCACTACGTGCTGGCCACAGGGCTGGCCATCCTCAGTGTGCCAGTGACCTTTCAGCATGGAGTGAGGTGCTGCTTCCAGGCTGTCAGCTCGTGAGAGTGAGAACTGTATGTGTCTTACCCGCTGCTGTGCCCAGTGGTTACTATCTGCTAAGTGAATGCATGTGGCAGCAGGGCCATGGATGTCCTTGGGTTCTCCATATTGCTCTCACCCAGCAGAGGACAGGAAAACAAATAGCCAACCTGCTAGTGCTCAGTAGCCAGAAAGCTCCTCAACTACCAGGAGCAGCTTTTATTTCTTATTGTATTTCCTGCAGTTCTTAGCTCAAAGTTTGGTACCTACTAGGTCACCATGCTCAGCAAATATTTGCTGAATAATTTCATGTATAAAGAACACATAAGTGATGCGTTGGCAAATTCTGCTTATCGCAGAGAGTGTCACCAAGGGCGGGGGGTAAAACAGTCACAGTAAAAGGTGGATACATCTTGGAGGAAAAAAGATGGATATATTTTGGAGGAAATGTTTTACTGTGCCGCATTTCATACATAATAGCCACAGTGAAGATATATAAACCGCGGGTGATAAATGACTGAGTAGCAAGTAAATGAATGAAACGTTAGGTAGAAAAGAAAACGTTCGACATATATTCAACTTTCTGAATTACTGGGTAATTTTCATTGTCAAAGGACTTCGCTGTTTGTTGCTGTGCATGTTTGGTCTGTGAGTCTGTGTATGTTTATCAACATGGGACCTATAGCCATTTGCTACATGTTTTGGGATGAACTTAGCAAAACTGACTCTAAGCCATCTTTAAGGTAAAATGCAAAAATGCACCTAGGAGTGGAAGCAGCAGGTCACTCTTCCCGCCTCACGTTTCCTTACCCAAAGGAAGTTGATTGTCAAAGAGTGACACCTCTCCACTTGGGATCCTTATTATTCAGGAGAGGGTGGGGAGCATGGTGCCACCCAATGTTGCCATTCGGTTGACACACTCAGTAACTGTAGTAATTGCTATGTGGAGGCGGGCACAGATTGCCATGATTTCTTAACTTGGGTGGAAAGCAGTGCTTGCATCGTGTAATTTGCTTTGTGGGTTGCTGAAGTGATTGACACTGTGGGTTACATCATGTCATTTTACCTTTTGTGTGTGTGAGAGCTCATAATTCTAGGCCTTGTGTTTGCCAGCTTACAGCACATGGCACTAGCACTCACCTTGGGTTCTCTTTTCTAAGCTCCTCCTCTTTAAAAAAAGTAGCAGCACCTCTCTCTCCTCAGCCACATAACCATTTTTGCTTTCTTTTCAGAAGAGAGTGCACTGAAATAAGTACAAAGAGAAGGGGATTCATTCTATTAAAAAAATAAGACCTGCTGTATGGACTGTAAGTGGTGATAGTGTTTCCGTACTGTCCCTTATGATTTGTTTACTACAGCAGCCAACACTCCACCCTTGGACCAAACACAGCAACAGCTAACCCTCCTATAAAGAATCAAAATCATTTGTAGAAAAGTATTTTTTTCCCATGCAAACATCCATTTTATGTTCTAAAATATCATTAAAATTTTAGGTAGATGTAGTCACAAGGTCAGGAAATACATTCTCAATTGGAATTAACTATTATTATTTGGTAACTGGGTGGATAGTCACTGGTAACACGTGTCACTGGTAACTCTCCACCTTGTGCTACCTTGGTGGAAAAGTAGACACTTAGGGATAAGTTTACTGATTAATATCTACAATGGTCTCCATTCACAGAAGAGGCAAGAGAGCCATTACCTGAAATGTTTCCTGTCTGATGGAAATACTCAGGTATGGCTACACCAATAGAGACAGAATTTCTAGAAACTAACTGTTTTCAAAACAGGGTTAGTTATTCCATCTTGACAAGGGCAGATCAACTGATTATTAAGAGAGAGTCTTTCAGAGAAATGGCCCAAGAATTCCAAATTGGGACACCGAGTCACTGTATTTTAGAATGCTAGGAAAAGTGAACAAATAGAGCGAAAATGAATGTCTGTAAGGATACTGTTAATATAAAACATAAAAGACAAAAGTTTGTGTACCGAGTAGGCTCCATTTAATGCTTAGGCATTTCCTAGGGATTTTAAAAACAAAGCCAGCTTGGAGAAAATAATACTACATAACTTATTTCAGTTTCCCTCTGTTTATAGAAATAATAATCTATTTTATATTTCCCTTTAGTTACTCAGAATATAGTTTCATGAAAATGACATATAATTTTTCCACAAATTTTTTACGTGTTCCCATTTTTACGCTTAGTTGAAATTCTCTCTTACAGGAGATAAAGCTGGTTGTCACGCAGATTATATGGCAAGGAATGAAGAAATAACATAGAAGAACTGTCAATAGCAACCTCTGATTTTTAAAAAAAATGTTTTTACAGATTTTAGAGAGCGAGGAAGGGAGAGGGAGAGAAAGAAAAAAACATCAGTGTGAGAGAGAAATATCAATTGGCTGCCTCCTGTACGCCCCCTACTGGGGATTGACCTCGCCCATCCCCGCCTTCCCTCTAGATCCCTCAGTCTGTTCCATGCTTCTGTGTCTCTGGATCTATTTTTGTCAATCAGTTTATTTTGTTTATTACATTTGACATATGAGTGAGATCATGTGATACTTGTCTTTCTCTGACTGGCTTATTTTGCTTAACATAATACTCTCCAGTTCCCTCCATGCTGTGCCAAAGGATAAGAAATCCTTCCTTTTTAGAGCTGCATAGTACTCCATGGTGTAAATGTGCAACAGCTTTTTTATCCACTCATCTATTGAAGGGCACTTGGGTTGTTTCCAGAACTTAGCTATTGCAAATAATGATGCTATGAACATCAGGGGAATATATTCTTTCTGATTGGTGTCAGGCTTCCTAGGGTGTATTCCTAGAAGTGGGATCACTGGGTCAAAAGGCGGCTCCATTTCTAATTTTCTGAGGAACCTCCATCCTGTTTTCCATAGTGGCTGCCCCAGTCTGCATTCCCACCAGCAGTACATTAGGGCTCCCCTTTCTCCACACCCTCGCCGGCATGTCGTTTGTTGATTTGTTGATGGAGCCATTCTGACAGGTGTGAAGTGATACCTCACTGTGGTTTTAATTTGCATCTCTCTGATGGTTAGCGACGGTGAGCATTTTCTCATGTGTCTTTTGGCCATCCCTATGTCTTCTTTGGAGAAGTGTCTATTCAGGTCTTTTGTCCATTTTTTAATTGGATTGTTTGTCTTCCTTTGGTTAAGTTGTATGAGTTCCTTATATATTTTGGATATTAACCCTAAGAAAGGCTCTCTTAAAAAAACAACACAAAAATCAGTTGAAAATAAAAACTTGTCAAAATATATGCATTCTTCTGCTGATGTCTTAAAAAATTGGCATCAGTTTGGTTAATGTAAATATGATTTGACCCAAATTTACAGAGTTTTGTTGATGTTTAGAGAAAAGTAAAGGTAACAAGTGTCCTACTTAAAATTAACAAGATGCATGAGATGTAAGAAGATATCTAATACGTGAGATTGGTACATACACACTTAGAGATTCAAGGATCAATTATCCTTTTAACTACTCAGCACATTAGGAATCAGATCCCAATTACCCAGACCATGTAAGCAAGTCTTAATTCTTATGGCAAAAACGATCTGGGTAGTTGAAATAATTAAAAAATCACAGATAATCCCAAACCCTTACAGCAATAATTCATTCAAGCCTCCTCCCTTAGATAAATGGTTTTAGGAGAACTACAAATCATTACAAAATTGTCTGGCTTCTGTCTCCTCTCCTCTTACTATCCCACCGCCATCTCTGGGGAAGGCCATTCAGAGCCCTGAACAGGCCCAGTGTCAGGAAAAGATGGGAAAGGGAAGGAGAGTCGCGGAGAAGCCACAGAACTCCTTATGGACGCAGGATAAAGCACAGGCTTCTGGAGATGAACCCACCCTGCAGACCCGCTGGGAGCAGAATTTGCAGCATTTTGTTTAAAACAGCGGTGACCAGCTAAGCGACGCAGGAAGGTGTGAGCAGAGCCAGGTGGCAAAGCCCCAAAGTGGGACACGAACAATTTCTAGCTTGGTAGCCTGGTGGCGGGATGACGTTTCTGTCCCCTCACTCTCTGCCCCCTCCTGTTCGTCTCAGTGATACCAACACGCAAGACACTGCCACACTCAAGCCAGAGAAAATGGCAATATCCACTTATTTACCTCTTTCTTCCTCCTTGCTGTTTCTTAACCCGCATTCCTGCGGCCTTGTCAGTCACAGGGCTGAGCTGTAATTCATTACAGGCCATTTTTCTAACTTCAGGAAAACTTCTAACTTCAGATTTACTGAGTTTCTTGATTAATCATTACTTTTATGTTCAAAACTTCATTATACAAAACCTAGATAAATGTCTGCTAGGTCCTGTCTTCATGCTCTCTATGCTTTTTTATCATTATTGTTAAATTTATTAGGGTGACAATGGTTAATAAGACTATATGGGCTTCAAATGTGTGGTGGGCACATTTTCTCTATACAGCCAGAATCTAGAAGACTCTGAGCAGGCCTCACTGTTCTCTCATTTTTTAGCACTCTGTCAAAATTTATGTTTGTGCATGAACTTGGCAGTAATTCTCATCAGGATGTTACAAATATATTTCCCATAATGAATAGATGAGATCATGCTTGGGGGTGCCAAATGAGCACAGTGATTCATAGGCAACTGACCCAGAAGGGGTTTCCTCTCTCAGAGGCGTTCTCTCCTGCCGAGCGTGCAGCTTGTAAGAGAAGCAGGTGTGGACAATACACAAGGAACAGTGAGGCAGGAAGGGCTGTAGGCCCAGCTACCAAGATAACCATCTGGGCAGTCAGTACGCAACACGTACGACAATCTCACTGCTGATGCATTCTGAAACCTTGCAAAAAATATTCCCTCCCTCCCTCCCTCCCTCCCTCCCTCCCTCCCTCCCTCCCTCCCTCCCTCCCTCCCTTCCTTCCTTCCTTCCTTCCTTCCTTCCTTCCTTCCTTCCTTCCTTCCTTCCTTCCTTCCTTCCTTCCTTCCTTCCTTCCTTCCCTCTTTCCTTTGTTCTTTATTTGCTTCCCTTCTTAATCCCAAAGTACTTCTTAAACTCTATTCCAAATACTATGAGGAAATCATGATAAAATAGTACAGAAGATAAACCCAAGCTTTGACCTGGAGCTTACAGTCCAAGAGTAAAATCATACAATTACAACTAGGTTATGCGTGTTCTTGACGTTATTATGAGTAAAACACAAAAAATAAGGGCCTTGTATGAGCCAGTGACAGCAAGTTTCATACACCAAGGATCATGACGTATTCGATTCTGAGCATATAAGGTCCAAAAGAAGAAAGAAAAATAATCTTAAAGGCTTTTGCAAATCAGAGGGTTTGGTTTCTGAAACAGGTGAGATTTATTTATTATTGACGTCTTAGTTATTTGCTTCACTTAGCAGCTTTACTACCCTGAGGCATCACAGGGATTCCATGGAGTAAAAGAAATCATTACTGAGAGCAGAACAAGAAGTTGCCTAGTATATGAAAATATGATCTCATCATTAATGCTAAGATGTTTAGATTTACACAGCCAAGGACTTTTCATTTAAGTAGAATTATAGGGTTTTCACGAATCATCTTAAATATTAATAAATTAACACATCCCATATTTTTCAAAAAGTCTGAGCTAGAAAGATCAGTTTGCGCGATTTCCTACTTTCCAGTCATTTATCTTCAGACAAAGCAATGATCCCCGTTTACTTCTGGGAAGTCTCAGTTCATATCATTCACCATTGCCTTACAAAAAATTCCTATAAATAGATCTGTTAGATCAAAGGACATTTTCAAAACTTATCTAGTACCAACTGTCACCTGGAAAAGTGTGTGCAAACGCACAGTCCCACCAGCAGTGAGAATGTTCCCACTGTAATCTTTAAAAAGAAACCATGGTGAAACAAACCGTCAGTAGCTGAGCTGCTTTTTCCCAGATGTGGTTGGTTCTAAGGTACCATCATGTCTAAGGTTACTACAGAAAACAAACGCGTGAAGGCACTGAGAACAGAGCGCTAAGTCCTGCACTGCTGCTTCTAAGCATGGGGACCAGTACATGTGGAAACTGCCCGACGTTTTCTCTGATTAGGAAGCTTTGTAGAAACCCCCAGGAGATAAAATCCCCACTAGTTTCCGTAGCCAAGGTTGAGTCAGGGCAGCTCCGAGTGGGACCGCTTTGCAATCATCACCCTTTGGAGACCGCTGCTGGTCTCTGTGGGTTATGTAATTTTTATATGAATTTTTCTCACTTTTAAAAGAGTTTACTTGCATTCAGTTCTATTTGTCTGGTTTTCCCACGTTAATGTTTAAATAATTTTAAAAAATTTCACAAAGCCCTTAGTTAACTTTTACCGAACTGTAGGGTTTCAAAAATTTAACCACACTATAATCATTTTTCATCTCTTCATTCAGTAAATCTTAGGAAAAAGGCATGCTACTTTGTTATTCAAAAATGAAAGGTGCAACCTTATTTTTATCTTATTTAATGTTTTGTTTCATCATCAATTGCAACGCATCTTTGCTTGGACATCCCTGGCTGAGGTTTTCTGTAACTGAAACACATTGATACGGTGCCGAGGGTGAGGGGCGTAGAACAGTCTGGAACCAGGTACCTGGATTTGGTTCTCTCTTTATGAAGCTGTAGTTCCTTCATCTAGTGTGAGGATAAGAGTAACTGGGCTTTTTAGAGTTTTATAAGATAATATATCTAAAACACTTAACAAATGTGTATATATCACCAAGTAGGTGCCGGGTGCTGTTCATTTATCATCATATCACCATCACCAAACCTATGGTGGGAAATCTTACGGAGCCATTTAAAATGAGGATCCTTGGGCTCCACTCAGAGATTCTGACTTGGTATGTGTGGGGTGGGGCCTGGGGAACCTGATGTAAGGGGGTAGCTGACCGTATTTGAGTAATCCTGCACTTCTGACTTATTCAGGAGTCAAGGCAAAGAACTTAGCTCTCACCTATACTTTAAGTTCAATCACACAGAAGTGGAAACCATCAAAAAAACTTTCAACAAAGCAATTTGTTTCCAAATTGACTGTCCCATGTTAAATGTGAATACTGTTTATAGTCTATCAAATAGTATAGGTCTTTGGGGGTAGTTAGCCCCCTGGCTTTCCCTCCTGACGCTCTCCTTCTGGGAACCCCCATGCCCTGTGACACCACGGGGGCGGGGGGCTGGAACCAAGAGCGGGGTGGGCCCAAAGCCACACACTCACCAGAAAGCACCAGAGCAGTGGCCCAGACAGGAAACGGGTGCTGCGCCAGGCGTATGCTCCAGCTTAATCACTCAGCTTCACGCTGGCTGCTGCCTCATCTGTAAAATAGGGAATTAATAGTATCTAACTTAGGGCATTGTTGCAGATATTAACTTATGGGGCTTTGAAACAATATGATTAAAATTAAAGTGCATTTTAATTAATCATCTTTGTCCAACCGTCTTTCCCCCAAAAGGTTGGCAGTCATTGATCAAATGATGTATCATATCTCTTCCTTTCCCCAAAGATGCCGCCTATGATACAGAATACAAATTATAAAAGGAAACTTGGAACACTGGTCAAGCAAAACGTATTGCTCTTTCTGCAATTTGCCCTTGCCTACTCCAGATATTAAAAACCAATCCTCTCAGTTATTCATTTGCTGGCAGAGGTGATTAATTTAATCTTTATAGATAAAGTAAAATGTTTGGATGAAAGAAGCAAATGCTCTGCTGAGGCTAATTGTAAGGCACATTCGGGTGAATATTTCATTGTCTGCAGTATAATGATATCATAGATGGTTGGCCAAGAACAAACATCAGTTCTATAAAGAGAATTAAACCAAGACCAAGTCCATTTGGCAGCAGAAAATGAATATTGTCCTCGCGGCCAATGTGGATCTTGTTTTGGTAAATCCTACCAGGGCCCAAGAGGATTCTATTGTTACCAACCGATTAATGATAACCAATGATTTGTGCTTTTTTTCTCTCAGTATTAGATTTTCCACATTAAGTAAAATAGGTAGAGTATCCCCTGGTGCTTAAAAATGTATTTGAGTAAGACAGACATTGGAAAAATCTCAAAGTGCTACAAAGCTTGGTGGCCGTGGGCATGTGACTTAACTCCCATGAATTTTAGTATCTCATCAGAAAAATGGGGAAAACAAACATCAAGTAGTTGTGAGGATAATATAATTTACATATGATTTATGTAAAGCTCCATTTAATATAATGCAGGGCTTATGGTAAATACTTGATCTGGGAGAAATATTGAGATATGTTATATGTGTACATGTGCATATTCGTATCTAAACATATACACATTATAAATAATATTTTTATCGATTTGTTCTTTTATCATTCAGCCACTGTCACTCTCACCACCCAGCCCTGCTCATTTCTGTCTTTTTACAAGGTACTTTCCTTTCCTTTGCACATTTTATAATCTTCATCAGCAAACACAAAAAGAAAACAGATGGAAAGTTTCTTTTCCTCATTAGTAGTTAAAAATGCAAATTATAGCACCCTGGAAATGAGGATTACAAAGAAAGAAAAGAAAAAGTGCATGTGCTGATGTGGCTAAGATACACCAGCTCCTTGCTCACAATACTGTAAAATCTTTTTATGAAGCAAGATTGCAAAAGTAAGCCAGTAAATGTGCCCATAGCTAGCATCCCTTCTCTAAAAGTCTATCCCAAAGAAACAGTCTGCCAGAAGCAAAAATTTAGTAAAGCAATTAATATCTCCATGGATATAAATCTAAAATAAAATGTTGAAAAACTAACAGCCCAAATGGAAGGTTGTATAACTTAGAGCACAACCAAACAACAAAATGCTACATAATTATTAAAAATGGTAAAACACAAAATGTGTATAAATAAAAAAATATTTATGACAATGTAAATACAAAAAAATATAATAAGTTCTATATCATGATTATGACTATTTAAACTGTGATATATGAAAGGTAATTTTTTTAAAATGAGCTTTCAATGAGTAATTCTTACAAGCAATTTTATGATCACAATTTTAAAATGCATTTCTATCTTCACTTTTTCTTTATTGAAAAGTGAAAATTAACATCTGATCTACGCGGTGAAATCATATGCATTTCTTTCTCTTTCTAAAAAGAATACAGTGCCCGTTAGTTGCAGTGCTTAATTCTGGGCCTTACATGTAATGTTTTTATCACTTCTACTTCCCTCCCATGTGTTAATCTCTTCCCAGAAATCCTCTAAACCCTCTGAGGACAAAGGTTGGGTAATTTCCATTTTAAGAATATCTAACTATACCTAGCCTGGATCAGGGATTCAGTAAAGATAGGTTGAAGAGAACAGGCAATAAATGTGACTGAATCACAAAATTATTACTAATGTACGAGTCAATTTGGTCAATTTGAGAACTGTTAACCAAAGCAGATTGTTCAGTAGGTGCCTTCATATGGTTCCCAATATAGAGCATGGGTAGGAAATGACTTTGGGGTTCCGTTCTCCTGACCCTGCAAGGCTCACCTTCCTCTCTCTGTTGAAACCTGGTGTCACTAACGCATTGCCTCTTGGAGCTGTTCTTTCCACCCTAGTCATTCCTTCCAGTTCCCCAAGCACCATTTATACCGGTCATCTGCATGGATATCACACTTACGGAAGACCTGACAAAACAGATACTCACACACAAGGGAAACTTTTCAAATTGAGCATTAGACAGCCCTTGAATCAGTCAGTCTAGTCAGGAAACCAGAAGCACACAAGATGTTTTAACAGAGAGAACTTAATATAGGGAATTAACTGAGCAGGCCCTGGAGGTGAGCAACCGAATGTGGAAATGGACTATGGCTTGTCCATTTAGGACAGTGGAACTCTCACCTTCAGCCTCTGTAGCAACCAGAGCCGAATGGCCACGACTTAACCCATGACTACCAGCTTCCTGACACTTTTACCGCCGCCCCCGCTTTGGGGAGCACATCCCAAGCCAAATATGCTCCCCAAAGCAATCCCGTAAGACACCCTGCTTCTAGCTGGCCTGCCTCCAGCTTCCCTGTTCCAAACTCCTCCAAAGCAGTCAGAGCACAGCTGAAACATCTCCCTTTGACCACTAGGAAGATTCCCCACTCTCCAGTCGGCCTTTACTCTGTCTAAGGCAAGCGACGGTGGTGGCCTCCCAAGCTATAGAAAGCTCTGAATAAATAGCCTCTGTTTTATTGCTTGTTTGGTTTTCTTTTCAATTTTGGTGTTTTTTGTTTATTTCCACATTGGAATTTAAAAAGGGGGGGCCAGTATCAGGGCCCAGAAGCTCAGACCCCACGTTGCTGGGAGTGACCTTGGGGAGGGGCTGCCGGCAGGCTGAAGCTGTGGAGTCGGATCTGGAGACGGCAGGGCCCGCCCTGGTGCGGCTCATGAGGGAGGGCGCGATGAGGCCGGCTCTGGGAGCGCCCAAACGGGCACCGAAGCCAGCTGCTGCCACTTGAGCGAAGGTCTTTGTCAGGGCGCTGGTTGTAAGGATAACAAATGGGCTCCAGGGACAGGACAGCAACCAAAGAGAAAGAACACGTCCCCGGACTCATTCTGGCAAAAGCTAGCAAAGGCAGCCGACAGAGGGAAAAGTCCTTGACAACGCCCAGGCCTCAGCACAGCAAAGCGGGGCACCCAAGGGAACAAAGGGGAGACAGCCAGGCAGTTAACACTTCTGTCCTTTAAAGAATGTGCCCCCCACAGGCACCCTTCTGCTTTGTCTTACCCTGTTCTCCCCTCATCCCTTCCCGGATCATCTTTATTTCCCCAATCTCACAAGAAGCTCTGCTCTCTCTCTTACATTGTATCTGTCCCAGGGGCGCCCCGGGAGACAGTGTTTGCCCCTGGATCGGCCGGGGGAGGTGCTTTACTTTATAAACCACGGGCTACAGGGGAATTAGGCCCCTCCCTTGGGGCGGGGGAGCAGCTGCTGCCTGTGGGGTCTCTAAGGGCGTCCTGCCCTTGTTCCCCTGTCAGGCGTCCCCAGGGTCCCGCACATGCGCTGGCAGATGCTAGGGCGGCTGCAAAGGTGAGGTTTCTGGAAGGAGGTGGGCGTTTCGCAGCGCCCCGCGGTGGGAAAGTACCTGTTTAACAAAGGTAAGGGCGCGAAGGTGCAGTGGCTGGGGGGGGACATGGGCGTAGAGACAGGCAGTGAAGTCAGGGTGGGAAGCTCTCAGAGATCCCGGGCCTGCAGAAGAACGTTTCCTCCTGCTCACTGTTGAAGGGAATTCATGCTCGTTTTAAAACAACAACAAAGCAAAAGAGCATTTTAGAATGGAAGGAGTGTGCCTGGCCAGGGGGGCTCAGCGGTTGAGCATCGACCTAGGACCCAGGAGATCGCGGTTCGATTCCCGGTCAGGGCACAGGCTCCGGTTGCGGGCTCAATCCCCAGTCGGGGGCGTGCAGGAGGCAGCCGATCAATGGCTCTCATCATTGATGTTTCTCTCTCTCTCTCCCTCTCCCTTCCTCTCTCTGTAATCAATAAAGTCATATTTAAAAAATAAATAAATAAATAATAAAGACATAGTTTTAAAACAAGAATGTAAGGAATGTAAGGAAAGCCTCCGTCGCGCCCCATCCTTTCTCTAGCCCGGGTCTGCCCACCTTGTTGCGTGGTGTGTGCTCTTTCAGGCTTTTCCACGGGTCGTCCCATCCCACACTGACTCTGGGACTGGCCGCATGAAACGCTTTAGTCGATGAGTTGACAGCAAATCTGACCCAACTAGGAGCTTGAAAAGCACCCGCGCACTGGGATTTGCCTGTCTTGCTGCTGGTGACCTTTTGGCATCATGTGAACGAGCCTAGGCTGCCTTCCCGGAGGAAAGAGGCCACTGGAGAGAGGCCTCGGTGGCCCTAACACTGCCCGCCGGCCCAGCAGAGGCCCGGACCGGAGGGGGGGCGTCCTAGGCCCGTCTTCAGCTGAGCCGGAACCAAGCCACTGAATCATGAGAGTTCGCACATGTTGCTTTAAACAACCTGGCTTGGGAGTGGTTTGCTCGACAGTAGAAGTTAGTTTATAGACATAGGTAGGTTGACATGGAAAGATCCATACAGGGATATGAATAGATTTGTCCTAATGTGCATAGATAATAGAGGTTTTAAAAACATTTTTACTTATAATCACCTGAGTAATATATGAATACATTCTTTCAGATTTCTAAGACTGCCCTTAAGGCGAGGGACTCCTTCCGCAGTACTGTCTGTCATCAGCGGGTACATGGCCCTCTGGGTCTGTTCCTGCTTTGTGAATTAGCAACTAGAAAATCTGACTTTCCTCATTTCTATTTTCTCCGCTCAACAACGCATCTCAGAGATATCCCCGTGCCAGTGAGCGTAAATCTATTTCTACACGCCCACACCATACCTGCTTTACCTCCTAAACCTTTATGATTTGAAATGTTAGATCAAGTTACTTAATTCATTCTTCTTCAAAACTGACTTTACTTTTTTCACCTTTTTTTTTACTTGAATTTTAGACTCAAAGGTCAAGATAGATGTAAAATATTATGGGGAGTTTTGGGGGATGACTTTAATTTATTAAGTTTGAAAGAATTGACAGCTTTATTGTATTTCATC
This sequence comes from Miniopterus natalensis, assembly GCF_054644295.1. Lineage (NCBI taxonomy): Eukaryota > Metazoa > Chordata > Mammalia > Chiroptera > Miniopteridae > Miniopterus > Miniopterus natalensis. The sequence goes on along the minus strand of NC_142081.1, from coordinate 16,774,018 downwards.
TTTTCACTCATGAATATATTTCTCTTTTACTTAGATTTTTAAAATCACTCTCAGCAAACTTTTATAGTTTTCTATACATTACTATACATTTATTTCTAGATTTCTTTCACATTGCTTTGTATTTATTGTGTCGCTATCAGAAAAAAAGATCTTTAAATCTATTAGGTTTCACAGGTATATAGGAAAGCTTTAGATTTTTTTTATCACTTATTTTTTATCAGGCCACAGTGCTGGACTCTCTTTTCATTCTAATAGAAAAACTAGGACAATCAACTGACAAACTGTATAGATAATCTTATCACTTAGAAATAACAACAATTTTGCATCTCTCTTTCAGTATGTATACTTTATATTTTTCCTATTAATTTTCAACTCCAAAGCAATAGTGAGTATTGAAAGCATTAGCAGGCATCTTGATCTAGTTCCTGACTTGATGGGAATGTTTTTAGTGATTCACTATTGACACGATGCTTGGTGTAGGTTCCTGGCAGAAATCTCATATTAAATTGAGCTGGGGTTTTTTTTGTGTCTTTTTTTAATAAAGACGGGTATTAGATACCATCAAATGCTTTTTCATCAACCATGGAGATCATCATATATTTTTCTTTTTTACTTATATGCTACATTCTTAATAAATTATAATATTAAACTCTTGCATTCCTGAGGTAAATTACAATTATGTTGTATTATTTTCAAATATATTGCTATGCTCTGTGATATTTTATTTTACATGTTGTACTTCTGTTCACAAATGAAATCATTCAATAGTTTTATATTCTTATTCTCTCCTTACTTAGATTTGATAAGAGATTGTACTGAGTCCTTTGTCCTTGGTGGTCTAAGTCTGAATATATTTCTAGATATAAGGTATTGTGTTTGTATGTGTGTTTATATATGTGTGTGTGTTTTGTTCTTCCAATGACATATCTATGCTATTAAATTCAGGCAAACTCTTCTTTTCTATCTAATCAATCTATCATATATCATGTATTTAGCATATATAAATATGTCATATAGACCATTTATCAATCACCTAGCTATCTGTTTATCATCTACCTATTATTATTGCCTCCTCTGAGTAATTTCTGTTCTCATCTGCTAAAACAGCTACTGAAATTTCTAGTTCTATTTTCTCCCATTTTTCTCAGCTTTTGGAGGTAACATTTGATAATGATGGCAACTGCTTCTATAGCTCTTTATATACAGGTGCTGTTCTCCATGCTTTATATGTATTAACTCAATTAATCTTCTTAATCACCCTCTTCTGGCTGAATATGCTAAACTATGTCAACCAGGTTAATTTAGAAAAGCAAAAGCACCCTAGGTATTTCAGCAGAGAGGACTTATATAGAGAATTGGTTAAGCAGGTATTGAAACATTGATCAAGCAAAATGAGAAACTGAGTTAACCTAGATGCACATGGAAGAAATTGTGGCAGAGGTGGCTACAACTTCTCTGTCTGGGGGAACTCATTGAAGATTATCAGAACCTAGAAACTCCATAGAATTGGAGTGCAGAACTATGAGGAGGGATGCCGCTCCAGGTCAGGTAGGGTTAGGAGGGGTCTCTGGGGGATGAGGCCGTGCCCACCACACCGATACTGGTGAGGGAAGGGGGAGAAGACTGCTCTGGGATGACAGGTGAAAACAGACTAGAACCACTGACTGCTGTTGCCAGGATTGCCTCCTGCTGTTAGGACATGTTGACAGGACCTGCAAGCAAACCAGCAGTTCCTACCCCTCCCTCCTACCTCTTAGTTGTGATTTTGTGCCCTCTGTTGGCATAACTTTATAGGAAACACATTGACAAAAGAAGTAAAATTTTTGAAGTGCTAACCTCAGCTTCACAAATTGCAGGACACATTTGGAATTTAGAGCAAAAAAAGCCTAATAAGGAGCACAAAGCATTTAAATATGTTTTCCCAATGTCACACAGCTAGTTAAGGACAGACCTAATTTTCAAACCTAAGCAGTTTGTTCCAGAGTCTTTGCTCTTAGCCACCACAAGATGCTGCCTCTCCAGTGATCTAAATTCTAGAAAATTCCTTGGTTCTATATCCCAGCTCACTAGTTTCTCTTGAACTACGGCCTTTCTTCTGTTTTGCCCAACTACTGCGTTTTATTTCAATCATGACAGTTTTTAAAAATTTTTATTGTGGTAGAAACACTTAACATGAGACCTACTCTCTTAAATTTTTAGGTGTACAATAGAATACAGTCATGTGCCACATGACGGCATTATGGTCAGTGACAGACCGCATATATGATGGTGATACACCATGTAGTCTAGTCGTGTAGTAGTCTATCCTGTCTAGGTTTGTGTAACAACACTCTATGATGTTCCCACAAAGACAAAATTGTCTAATGACACATTTCTCAGAATGTATCCAGGTCGTTAAATGACATATGACTCTTTTGTGGTCAATAGGCACAATGCTGGACAGCAGGTCACTAGAACTTAGTCTTCTTGCGTAACTGAAACTTTATACCCATTGAATAGCTCCTTCCCATTTTCTACTCCACCCACCCCTCCCCAGCCCCTGGCAACCACCATGCTACTCTCTGCTTCTCTGAGTTTGACTATTTTCAATACCTCATATAAATGGAATCATGAAGTACTTGTCCTTCTGTGACTGGTTTATTTCACTTAGCATGATATCTTCAAGATTCATACATGTTGTGGTATATGACAAGATTTCCTTTATTTTTAAGGCTGAATAAAATTCAATTTTATTTATACAACACTTTTTCTTTATTCATTAAACCATCAGTGGACATTTCCATCTCTTGGGTCTTTGTGAAGAGTGCTGCAATGAACATGGGAGTGCTAGTATCCCTTTGAGATCCTGATTTCAACTCTTTTGGGTAAATACCCAGAGGTGGGATTGCTGGATCATATGGTAATTATAGTTTCAACTTTTTCAGGACTCTCCATACTGTTTTTCCATAGCAGTTGCACCATTTTACGTTCCCATCAGCAGTGTGCAAGGGTTCCAGTTTTGCTGCAATAGTGATAGCTTTGATTCCCATTGTATAGTAGGTTGATTTTATTATGGGTCAGATCTCTTCTTTTGTTTCTAAGGATATAAATTATACTTATTCTAAACCTCCTGTTATGCATATTCTTCTATGTCTCTGTCCTCAGAATTAAGTTAATTGTCTACTGAGGGATAATAAAGCATTGGCTTTCCTCCAATGACTGGTGAGACTTGATGTCCTCTCACCTTTGTAGCTGAGATACCCTGCTGGATTGACTGGTGTGTCCATTTTTGAGGAGAGGTGAGATGAGCTGCTGTGGCTTGTGCACTGAGCAGCTTTCTTTCAGACTAGGGAGGCTTAGGACATGTTACTGGTGCAATATTATAGCCATTAGCACTATCACAATTCTTGGACGCCCAGTTCTCACAACACAACTCCTCCCATATCACCTGAAGTCTGACACCCCTGTATCTGCTCTCTGCCCTAAGAAAGTGGGATGTTCAGGGCCTTATCTGTTTGGTTCACACTTCTGGTTACCCAGTTGTTTACTCTCGGGACCCCTTGACTCCAGTATCCACTAGTCTTCATTATAAATCTCCCTTGGCTATAAAGCTCCCAACTTTTGTACTAGAAAAATATGTTCTATAGTTTAAAAACTTATTTTTCTAATTTCATTTATTTCATTTCAATTCCTTCAAATTCATTCAAGATTTTTTCATAGGTCTGGTCCATCTGGGTTGTCCTTGATTTACATACTAGACATGAATTTTAAAAGAACAATACATGATCATATCTAGATATTTTGTATGGAATGGGGAAGCTATGACTGTGAAGTCTGCCATCTAGAATAAAAATATATCTTTTTAAAAACAAAATAGGATTCTGCTACTCATAATGTTCTGTAAATTGCTTTTTTTAATGCACCAATAGAACACAGGCCTATTTACATGAAAGTAGATAATGTTATTTTAAGGCTACAATAGTATTCCAGATATGAATATACCTCACAGACATTTCCCTATTGTTGGCAATTTTAATTTGTTTTCAGTTTTCACTATTACAAACAATACTATAATGAGCATCCTTGTACACTTTCAAAATTATTTCTAAAGAATAGATTTTTCAGTGTAAATTGGATTCATCAAAGGGAATGCTCCTAGGATGTGCTTTTCGCAAAATAGGTAATCTTTCTTCTCCATGTTTTTGTTAACACCCAGTTGCATTGGCTCAAGGTTCTCATAGTTCTGGCTATTTCAGGCCAGGTCCATCATTCATAATTAGGACATGTCATTGGTGAACCATAAGGCCAAAAAGAAGCATCACTTATGTATTTCCTTAATATTAAAAAAATAATGCTACAATATCTGTTGATAAATAAATAATTTTTTGATAAAAAATGCTTACTTGGAAATATGTAGAAAAATAAATAGCATGTCCTGAAGTCAAGTAATTTCTAAAAATCCTCAAAAACTTTACATACACCAAGAAACATTCCATTATGTTTGGCAAAGAGGTCTTTCCATCATATCCTAATCCTTTCCCTCAATAGACTCAAGTCCCAACATCTGTCGTCATTCAACTTTTAAACACTTTTTTACCTCTGTTTTGGACTTCTGTCCAACAATTAACACTTCGAAATTCTGTTCCCATATTTTATCCTCAAGTATAAACTCCAAAATGCCTGTGTCAGAACAAACATCTGGTAGACCTAGCAGAATACCAGGAGGGACAGAAGTTATTAATGTGCAGTGAGCTGATTCAGAGCAGACGACCAAAACATCACTAGAATTTACTAGAAATGTGCTCCCCACATGTGACTTGCTATTTTCCATAGAAACTGTAAGAAAGCAAAGGAATGACAAAAGAAAGAGTAAGAAAAAGAAACAATTACTGTGGTAGACTCCGTTTTCCAAAAATGTTTCACAGCCATGTTTCCCGTCCCATCATCTCAGAACCTTGACATTTCTTCTATGAAAAGGCGGAGTTGAATTTCCACCCCTAGAATGTAGGTCCGCCTTGTGACTGCCCAATAAATGAAACGCATAGGAAGAGACACCCTGTGACTTCTGAGGCTAGGACACAAAAGGTGATACAGCTTCCTTCTGGCTCTTTCCCTCCGGGGACGCTCACTTTTAGATCCCAGCCACCGTATTTTAAGGAGTCCCAAGCCACAAGGAGAGGCCACTCGTAGGTGATTTGGCTGCCAATCCTAGCTAAGTCCCAGCTGATAGCCACTATCCGTCACCAGACATGCAAGTGAACAGCCTTCAGATGATTCCAGATCCCAGACATCCATACTATCTTCCAGATGCGGGTCAGAGACAGGCCATCTCTCCAATGTCCTGTTCAAATGCCTCGCACAGAGAATCTGCAGTAAATGGTTGTTTATACCACTAAATTGGGGAGAAGTCTTTTATGAAGTAGCAGTAGAAAACCCACCCGTATCCTTAGACAGTTGGAAAACCTGCTGTGTTCTACTGAAATCAATATTGGAAGATCCATGTTTTAAATTAAAGCATTAGGCATGAGCAGAGCTGGATACATGCACACCCTTCCACCACCGATGCTAGTTCTAGTGTAGAATTAATTCTCTTACTAGAGGTGAGAATCAATATTGATGGATCTTAAAAGTTTCAGGTGGGCACTTTTTCCCATCCTTGAGCATTTTCTCTAGTCCATAGTTGGGAACGTTTAAAATTGCAGTAGATTCTCCTAATGTTTATTTAAACATTTTCCTTCTTTTTCTGTCTAATAACTTGTCAGCTTTGACACTCCCATTCCATTCTATACACTCTTGGCTGAGATTAATTTCTCTTGCTTGGCGCCTGCATTTCCAGGCTTGGTAGAGCTGGATAAGAATTAATAATTTATTCATTTGGAAGAAATTGATAAGTTTATTATTTAGCAAGTATATTTCAGAACGCCTTAGGCTCGTCTAGTAAGGATTCCTTCTCCTTTAGCTTGTTAAAAACAAACATTAAGGGCTTTACCCAAGCCACTTATTAGGACATCCCTGCAAAGAAAAATGAAATTGGTTAAGACCTGGTTTTGTTTTTAGTTTTACTGTGGGAGACTTTTTTTCTTGAATTAAAAGTTGGATGTAACAGTGAATAGTAAATTCTGTCTCCTTCTGATAATGTGCAATATTATCACACAGTTGAGTGTGAGGCTTATATTCAATCAGAGATTAAAGTCCACGTTCATTTATGGTATCTTCAAACCTGTTTCGAAAATGAAATTTAGTACTTTAAGAAAACTTACACTGTAGCTAGTTCTAATACAATTGCTATCTGACTACATTTATAACCCATACCATAGCAGTTATGGATAAAATAATGAAATTTCACAGAAGATTAATTTAATGTTCTCAGAGGAATTTTCTATATCTGTTTCTCCTTTAATTACCCAATAGAGCTGTGTGAAGAAGAGGGGGAAAGACTTGGGGAACTAAATTCTATTGCATTGCTGGGGTTGGATCTAAAGCAGCTAAGAGATGTTTCTTTTCCAGGCTCATCAACTGGAAAACTTTCTATTGATGGTCCTTTCTTTCCCCAGAGGAGACACAGGTAATGGATACTTCTCCTCATGTTGAAAATGGATATATTAGAGAGGTGCAAGGATCAAATAACAATTTGCAGTTTGTTGGGTGAAATAGTCTAGTATTACTTTTAAATCACTGCCACACAAATAAAAATGGCCAAAAGTGATTACACATGGGAAATAAGCAGCAATGATAATCTACTCACTTGTGTCTTGAAAGCCAGACCTGGTCACTGCTACCAGCTACTTTATGGTTTAGGTGTTATGTATGTATACATGGGCCTGTTTTTAAAATGTAACAAAGACCAGAGAAGTCTATTGCCTGAAGTAGTTTTATAAAAATAGAAAAAGCTTCTACCCGTGGGGTTATGTATAACCTGTTGGAAGATGTCATTAAAAGGATGCGACCACCAGTTGACCTGAGAACTGTACCCAGGCAATCAGAGGATCCTTACCCCCTCCCCTGCCCTTGAAATGTACACTCTGCCCACCGTCCCCACAGTGGGAGCCTTCTCAAGGACACAGCCTTAAAAGAGCAGTGTTGTTGAGACCATCTGGATTGAATATGTGGCTGAACCCAGTGAATGCCTCTATAGAATCTTTTAAGATTCTCGAGGGCAGGTGTGGAAATTTACAGGTCTTATGGCCGCACAAGAAAAGCTTCATATGTAAGTTCCCTTGTTTGTTATACCTGCCACCTAATGACCTATGATGGTCACCTTTTTCTTTGTCTTCTCCTTGGCCTCTGTGTTGGGAACAGTTTCAGATTTCACCTGGGAAGCCCCTGGGGTTTTGAACTGACTAGTCCACTTCAGGATGTTTTCTTCAGAGAGTTGTAGAGATGAGAGGGTAGGACAGAGCCCATAACAGGATGTTACACCTGCTTCTTCTTTTGTTTGTTCTTTAGTGCTCATTAGAGGATATTTTTTCCATTGATTTTTTTTTTTTTTTAGAGAGAGAATGGAAGAGAGGGAGGAAGGGGGGTGGAGAGAGAGAGAGACATTGATGTGAGAGAGACACATCAATTGTTTGCCTCCAGAGCGCTCCCCAACAGGGGCTGGGAATCAAACCTGCAACCCAGGTATGTGCCCTTGACTGGGAATTACACCCATGACCCTTCAGTGCACGGGGTGAGGCTCCAACCACTTAGCCACACCGCTCAGGGCTACACCGGCTTCTTCTGCCCCTTCAGAAGTAGACAATCATAAGCTTCTGTTGGGGAGAAAGAATTTTCCTCTACCCTACAAAGTTTCTCTCAGCTAGTCTAATAATCAAATAGACATGAGACAGATTAACAGGAGAAAAAACAAATTTAATTTTGTACATACAAGAATCCCACATACATAAGAGGTTCAAAGACAGAAAGGTAAAGTTAGGTATATAGGCTATCTTGTGCCAAGGAATGAAATAGGGGCCTGGGACTTTGGGGTGGGGATTGCGGGGAGAAGGGTAATTTACAGAATGAGAAGAGCAGATGCTCAGTAATTAGATGTTTGCCCTGACATACAGATAGGTTATAAAAACTTATTTTTGGTGATGACTCTAATTATGGCAAGGCCACCAATTTAAATTTTCTAAGGGAGAGGTAAAAGTTTCTCTTGAGCCTGCAGGGTCTCAATTGCCTGTAGCTCAAAATAGTTTTCATGCCAAAGAGGCACATCTTGGAAGCTTGTTCTGAATCTCTTTGCTTCTTGTCTCTACCAGCCTTTCTCTTTGGCAGTTACCAACCTTTCTCCCACCACCATGACACTAACATGTAGGTAAGAGACACAGTGGACATGGTTAAACATAGTGGACATTATTGAACATAGTGGATATTGCTAAAACACCTTCATTCACTATATGCTAAAATATAGTGGCTCAAAACACATACATGTGCTCATGAAATGTGTATTTGTATTTGTTTTTTGGATTGAACTACGTTTTCTGATTCTGGTTGAGCTTCATATTCTAGCCCATGGAAGGCATTTTCAAGGTGTATTTATTAGGCAATTAATCCAGTGCTTTCTACTCATTGTGACAGAGTTTTTGAAATGGCTATATATTTTTTTCTTCCTCTCTGGGCACCACTATAAAGTATCTTCCACCCAGTCAACACTTAACTGTGATCTGTGATGTGTGACTGAATCTATTGGTGAAGCTATCTGTCCTTTCAAGAAGTAAGTGCATGCAGACTTTGGAGATAATTAGTTTGTACACCATAGTTACAGTTATTTTGTCTAAAGGAACTCACAGTATTATTCTCAGACCATTCAGGTGGCAAGTTTTTCTGGCACTCTTTTCATTAACAGCAATAACCACCGTTAGTTCTGGTACCATCACCTTTTTTGTGGATACCTACCAGGTGTCAGACACTGTTCTAGATGATAAGGATATGTTATCTTCTTAATCCTTGTGAAGTAGATATGAGCCCCGCTTTACAGATGAGGAAATCATAGTCACATGCATAGTAGAAATAGCAAAATTATTGGTGTCAATTAGATTTGGACTCACTCTCTGCTACTTTGGACCTATATTATGATTTTGTAAGCCATTGGATTTCTTTGAATCTCAAGCTAATAAAATATAACCATGTTAGCTTTGAGGCAATCTCATAGCAAAAATAAAATGAAACCAAAAACAAAAAAATCAAACAACAAGCATAAAAAATAGGTAACCTAAATTTAAAGACTTTTTTTTTAACTCCAGGTGCCTAAGCTATTGTAAAAATGAACAACAGTTATGTCAATGGGGTGAACATTAACTTCTGAAAAGAAATTTTTTGAATTTTAATATATTGGTCATTCTCACTGATATGCTGAGGCTTTCAACTAATCAAGGAATGAATTCTATGTGTGTGTTTTTATGTGTATTTAAATTCTAAACTGCCTAAAATATGATTTGTGCTCTCATTTTAAGCTTTCTAGAAATGATGACTGAATCTTTAGCTAATCAACAGTTTTGCTCTTTTCACTTTAACTCATTCTCTTATTGAAGAAACCTGAAGTATTTATTGGGTTGGGGTTGATTTTAAGTCATTGTGCCTCTTGGCACCTTCTTTTCAAATAAAGTTCTGTTAGCTTTTTCACTGACACGTTTAACTGACATTAATCCAAAAATAAAAAGACTCTATGGAAGTATGCAAAGCAATTTTTAAATCTCTGCTGTGAAAAGACAATATGCATATCCAGTCTTCCAGGATGAATGCATGGTCTGGAAGACATCAGTCCAGATGTACAGTGCTTCTTGGTAGGACTTAAAGCCTTCATGTGGCCCAGGGTATGAGGAATCGTTGAAGCTTCCTCCGGGGCAGAAATACATGCAATAAAAATATCACATCTGTCTGCCCACAAGAACTTCCTAACCTTCTAGTTTGGCCAGATCTCTGTAATATCCTGTGTCCAGAAAGGACAAGCTATGTATTGATGTATAATAAACACTTTCCACTACCAAAGAGACTTCTTATTTCACCTTCTGTTCTCAGAGGATCACAGTAATCCAGGGAGAACATTACTTTGTGCACAGGGAATCTTTCTCTCTGAACACATCAAATAGAAACTATCATGAAACCTGACTGGCAGCCCTTACTTGCCTCCAAAACCCAAGTGAGCAGATGAGTGGTGACTGTCTAAATGGCAAAGGGCTTGGCCACTGACAGAACCTAAACTTGGATTCTGAACCTATCCCTTGTCGTGAGGATGACATGGGGATATATTTCATACTAGGGTGGTTCAGTAAGAGAGAGATGTTCTCCAACTGTGGTCAGGGTCTATTCATCCAAAAACACTCAACATGTACTTGTTGATTGTCTGCCTTGTGCAATGTTGTCCGTGAGCTAAGTCACTCTCTGGGAATTGTTCCTTCAGTGGAAACAATAAGCCTACATTTATGAGCAAGTTCTTAACAGCTATGACTTTAAAGGCTAGAAGTGTGGTTTTATACCGAAGTTTTCCAATTGGAATTAAATGCTGGAAAAGGCATGGGAGTCAAGGACACAGCTAATTCCATACTCGGTAGAGGGATTTAGAAGACTTAATTAGAAAAGACTTCACTAGGAACATGGCTCACCCTAGTCTGGAGTGTCTCAAAGGGAATTGCTCACAATTTCCCATGGAGCCCAAACCACAGCCTGTTAGAGTTGGTACCCTCCTGTTGCTTTGAATTTTAAAGACAGTGCATTTCTCTCCCTTTTCAAAGAACTCTTCACCTCCTCTTATTTCCTTCTGAAGTAAAGTTTATTCTATTCTATTGTGATTTTCATGTAACTGTGGTTTGGAAGTTGATACCTAAACAATTTCTAAAGAGTTGGCCAAGTACCTTTCTTCCCATAGAAGGTACCTTGATGATGATCTCAGACCCACCAGAATGTCTGTGATTTATCACATATACATGAAGAATAAGCACATTTTTGAGATAAAACATAAGGCTGAGAAAGCCGTATTTAAATAACCCTGGGTGAGTCTCTTTCTTTTGTAATCAATTCTCTAAATTCTTCCCTTATGAAAATTTGAGGTAAATGAATGCACCAAGGTTTTCTGCCACTTTGGATCATTAATTATCTGCTGTCCTGTGCTATCAAATAAAAGGAAGGCTTCTGTCTTGGTTTTCTTTCATTTATCTATTGAAAGAATGGTTTGCCTGCATACCTTTGACACATTGCATTTCATATCTTGCTTAGACTTTCCTGTTCAAGAGAGCTTGTTTTTTTTCCTCTTAAAACATACATTTATTTACTTAGAGACAAATTATATAAAGTGATTAATAAATGTGGCCTTGAGTGATTAACATGTGCCTGTGCTATTCAGGTGCATGTCCTTCAATCCATTATAAATTAATTTTTAACCCATTAATTAAATCATTAGCTCCTTAAGGGCAGAGAGCATCTCTCTGTCTCTGTCTCTGTCTCTGTCTCTGTCTCGTCTCTGTCTCTGTCTCTCTCATGGTGCCAGTAGGGTGATTGCACCAAGTAAAGGGAGCTGGCTTACTTTGAAGACATATTAATACAATAATAATAAAATCTTCCATTCTCTTTTCTGGTCTCCTAATCTAAACTCTGTATCTTTCTATCAATCACACTTATGGTTCCTCTTAGCTCCCTTCATTTCAATTGCATTCTTTCTGTAAGAAAATGAACAAACCAATGTCAATTTTCAGGTGGCAATCTCATGCATTTCCATGGCTTTATTTACCATGTATGCAGGTGACAGCCAGCTCATTCCATCAGTCATGGAGGCAAGTTCTCATGAGTCCCCAAGACGCCTCGATTTATTACCCCTGGACTATTCCCTTTGAGAAATTTGTCAAAGAAAGGGTGTTTCAGAGAAACCCAACAATCCTTGAGTTGAGGTGTGTACTCAGTCATTCAGACAGTCTAAGGAATCACTTTTGTGAAGACTCTTGGTGTATAAGATAATGAAAAGAGCAAACAAAGCTCACCCCGATCTTGCACTAGTGGGGGCGCCAAGACTTGTAATGATTAAAGACACAGACTTTCAGTTAATTCGGTCAGGGTTCAAATCACAGCCCACCACTTATTGCTGCATGATGAGGACCAGTTCCCTAATCTCAGATTCCTTCTTTATATGTAAAAAGAAGCAACAATAATCTACCTCATAAGACTGCAGAGAAAGTCATATGAAACATAGCGCAGTGTCTGGAGTATGTTGTATTCTCCTAAAACTGTAACTATAGTGATCTTGAAAGGCCCCAAAATGGTCAATCTCGTTATGAGGAGGTTTGTCGTTTCCATCCCAGAGATCCTTGTAGTTAAATCACATCTTTCAAAGTATCTCCATTGTACACGGTAGGGTAGCACATTTTATCAGACAGCAGCAGCCCTATCTTGCCAGCTCATCATACTGTTAATTTGCCAGAGGTATTTAAAAAATGTATAGCTTGGATCATAAGCTATGTGTTAATCAGTGTAAGAGCCAGAGGAGTACTTGGTTTTAAGTTCAACTTGAAATTTTCCATTTATTTCTCAGTTCAGCGAAATAGTAATATTAATAACTAATATTAATGGAGTGATTACTCTGTGCCAGGCACTAGATTCCCCAGCACAAATATTTCTCAATTTAGGGGAATGTTCTGTAGAGTCCCTGGGACAATAATTCTTGACTAGGCATTAATTATCATGCTTTCTCCTCAAATGAATCAAAATTTAAATCAACTTCTCCTTTGACTTTGGATGGGCCAACATCTGGCAGCTACTTTGACATCTTTGTCTCACAAGGCCATTCATAACTCTCAGATTTTGTCTTTGCTGTGAAGGCCGTTTTTTTCATGAATTCCTCACCAATATATAAAGACTTCAAAGTTCAGTGGATTTTCATAGTCAGATGCAGATTTCCAGGGACCAGCTGGGCTTTCATGATGGTGTAACAGAACAGAAACTTCATTTTTTTAATATGACTATTTCTCCTTTCTTTCCCTTTGATTCAACTGGCCTCATCCAGCACCCTGACCCACCTGCCTCCTTCTCTTTTGCATGACCCTTCCCTTAATCATTAAGCACGCAGGACAGTGAGGCCCTTGTCAGCAACAAACAATCTTAGGAACAAACCCTCTGGTCTACTGATCAGAGACTGAGTTTCAATCAAAGTAAAGATAACATCTAGGCCTCAACTGTGTTTTAGCTCCAGGCCCAGAAAAGCTGAGAAACCAGAAGAAATTACACCATGACTGACATCAGGACCAGATGCACTGATTAATGACCCCCTACCCTAGCTCCAACCTGTCAGTAGACACCACGACCCCGACCACAACCCTTACTCCTTTAGTCCCCTACATATCCCATCTGTCTGGAGCTATTGAAGACAGGACCTCACCTGTGACTCTAGGTGTGGCACCATTTCCTCAAAAATAAACCATTACTTTCTTGGCTGCAAACTCCTGTTTGCGTTTGATTGGGCTTTGGTGCATGCAGGCAAATAGACCCCTTTAGTTCCATACAGTGGTCATTTGCATCACTAGGGCATTCCTTATTGTCCAGTTTTTTCTTAGCAATAAAAAAAACAAAGGAAATACTGAATAGTTAATACTGTTAACAGGATGAATCAGAACACAGCTTATAAACAGGGTATCAAAGGGATTGCCCAGGGCTGGAAGCAGTAACTTCATTGCAAGGAGAACATGTAAAGGTCTTATTTCAAATTCTGATGATGTGGCAGATCTACCCACCATCATTTGATAGTAATGGCTGAGCTGCCAAACAGTAACCAGAAATCACTGTCCATGACACAGGTGACGATCTATCACAGTAAATGTCACGACAGGGAAGACCTTAAAAGCCAAAAAACAATCAGACAAAGCTCTTCCAGTTGTACTTTTCACTTCAGAGGGATTAAAAATTCAGATTATAAGGGAGTGGTATCAGCTCTTTACAAGTTCTGAAAACATCCTCTAGCTCTGGGTGGTTTTATGGCCTGCATGATTACATAGCACGTCCCCTTGCACAGAGGCAATCTTTACATGACAAAGAGATGTCCAGGTTCTAATGATGGCCCATGTATCTCAAGCTACATTCAAGTTGATAAATTTTCAAAGTAGCACCATTGATGGAATTAGATATATCCTTGAAATCAGTAGTAACAAAATTTAACTCTCAAATTTATTTATTTTTGCAAATAATAATAATCTTTCAAACCAGAAAAGTAGTCAAAAGATGTCAAGCTGAATATATAAGCTTTCCTTTTTAGATATAATATCTTTATTTCTATCAATGGCATGATAGAAATCTCCTATTCATATTTTTTAAACATAAAACTTAAATGCAGCACTCAACTGATTAAAAATCTTCTAGGACTCTTGTTCCAGAAATAAAGCCTAAATCATTGGCAGAATATGAAATCTTTCTAAATGACCCCAGCACTCAGAATGTCATTTGGGAGTCAATGGACAATAAATAATCATGTTTGTTCTGATGAATTATTCTCAGGGCTGCTGGGTACCTCTGTGCAGCTTAGACACAGCACAGCTCCGGGGGCCACAATTCAGATAGACTGTGATGCGAATGGGAGCCCTGCAGTTGTGAAGTGCACACCATAAGCAACCATCCATGGCAGCCTGTCAGTCACCCCAGCTAAAATTTTTATATTCCCTCATGCTAAATTTTCACATGTTCTACTCATATTCTCTGCCATCAGTTGCCAAACTCTGATAAATCAGCATAAGCTAGGTTTTACTGCTGCAACAAACAATTCCATCATCTCATTAGTTTGACACAACAAAAATGAATTTTTCACATCCATGTCAAATACAGGTAGGGAGGGGAACTCCGCTCAACATTGCCTTTCGGAGAACTAGACTGACACAGGTTCCACCGTGGCCCATGGATCCGTGACCCCTGAGGCATTAAAACCAGGATGTGGCAGATCATGTACCGGCTCTTTGAGCTTCTGTTCATCTGTGACACATATCACTTCCAATCACATTTCAGTGGCCAAAGAAAATCAAGGGGCCATACCTAACTTTAAAGGGGCCAAAGGAAATGCAGTTCTACCACATGCGCTAAAGAAGGGGAACATGTTTATAAATCAGAGCGTCTCCTACTTCTATTCCATAAAACTAGTTCAGCTACCTCCTACTTCATCCTTGGACTATCATGATAGTCTTCTTGGCTTTCCTGCCTTCTTTACTTTCCTCCAGGAGTCCTCAGCCCTTCTCCCTCTCACTAAGAGGCGAATCTCCCTAAAGCACAATTCATTCTTCTTCTTCCCAGAAGAGGTTTTTCATTAAAAACCTGTGTGATTTCCCACTGACTACCAAATTAGGCTCCCATTTCTTCACTTAATCCCTCTTCCTTCATTTATTTTACAAACAATGTTTGAGTGCTTAACGGGGGTCAGACATCACAGGAGAAACTGAGGAAGCAAAGAAAAATAGTTCCTGGACTTAATAGAACTTGCAGTTGGCAGGGGAGCCAGACACAAGGAGAAAATGAGCACATTTCAGAGCGACCAGTGTGATGCTACAGTGGCACAGTCCAGTGGTACCATTAAGACAGAAACAACTTGGATAATAGGTGAGTTAGGGCATTTCCTTGGAGGAGGAGATTCTTAAGGTGGTTCTGAGATTTTGAATTCATGTTTTCCAAGCAAATACAGTTGGGAATGAGAACACGTGGGTGGGGAGAGGGCCCTTCTTTGAAGAGGGAGTAAAATGGATTAAGATGGAGCATGAATATTTGCTGTGATGTAAGAAATGTAATTGGTCCCATCGGCTGGAATAGAAGGTGCTCACAGTGTTGAAATGGGAGTAGTTCTGAGGGGCAGGAGCTACACCTGAGAGAGGGATTCCAGGTAAGAAATAGAGAAGGCTGAGAGGTTGACAGTAAGGAGTTTGGCCTTCTGTCTTGGGGAAATATGGAAAAATTGATGGTTTTAAAGCAGGAAGTTATATGATATACTTTGTACTTAAGAAAATCCGTTCTAGTGGTGGTGTGGATGCTGAATTAGAAGGTGAGGGAAATTTATTTTTGGGAAACTCTTACTGCCTGTGATGGTTAATTTTGTGTGTCAGTTTGCTTGGGCCATGGGTGCCCAGATATTTGATCAAACACTGTTCTGAGTGTTTCTATGAGAGTATTTTGGATGAGATTAACATTTCAATGGGTAGTTAAGTGAAGCAGATTGCCCTTCACAATGTGAGTGAGTCTCATCTAATTAGTTGAGGGCCTGAATAGAACAAAAAGACTAGCATGCCCCGAGCAAGAGAGAATTCTCCAGCAAAATGCCTTTAGACTTCATCTGCAACATTAGCTCTTCTGGTTCTAAAGCAGCCTGCCTTCAGACCCAAGTGGAACATTGGCACTCCCGAGTCTCCAGCCTGCCAGCTCACCCTGCAGATTTTGGACTATCCAACTCTTAATAGTGTGATCTAATTCTTTATTAAAAAATTAATTTCTCTCTAGATATATAGATATATAGATAGATGATATATAGATATAGATAGATATAGATACATAGACATAGACATATTTATATATATATCTCTATTATCTATCTATCTACACACACACACACACACACACACTAACATACATTCTGTTGGTTCTGTTTCTCTGGAAGACCCTGACTAATACAGATTTTGGTACTGAGAGTGTTTCTAGAGGAACAGAACATTAAGGATGAGTTTTCTGAACTGGTCTGGGGTTGCCAGAATTGACTATATTATCTGATTAGATTTAAGGACATGCATGGTTCTATTTTGAGTAGTACAGAAAGCACTGATAGTCCTAGTCCATGGCACTAATCTGGCAATAGAGATATGTATGCAAAATATTTGCAATGGAACATTTTTGTCAAAGTAACAATCTTAAATGTTTAGCATTTGACAAGTCTGGAAATAGTCTAAGAAATGTTAATTGATTTGCCCAAGGCAGCAAAACATGAAGTGGAACAGGTATGTCTTAAACTCACATTTGCTAGTGCAGTATCTTATCTGATATTTTCACCCATTACTCCCCAAAACTGAAAGAAACCCTTGATTTCAGTCCATGAAATTTGCATTTGAATGATAACTTGCTCTTCTTTGGAAATAGCTTGTACTTTTCAAGATAACCATAATGCAGATGCTGATGAATGATTTGCTAACAGCAGAGGTGGACTTAATCAGATGGGATTAATCAGGCGTGGGTCATATTGCCCCTTAAGTAGTTTTCATAGACTACGCAGAGAACCTAACTCTATAAATCGCTCCAGAAGTCCCCAACTGACCTTCTTGACAAGAACTAACCAGCAATAATGAGTGAATCATTTCCTCGGACAAATCCAGGGTTGACTCAAATGCTACTCGAACTTGAGTGCTGTGATGGCTGATTGGGGGCTATACCATATTGATTCAAACTCCTTGAATGGGCCGATGGATAAATTCACTAGGAAGTTAAGGAAAAAGACAGCTGTTTCTGTATGACCTAGCTTTACATTTATTAAAACTTGAAGTGTTTCTCAGTGTTGGTAAACAAACTTTAACTGGCAAGAAAAACAAAGTCACCCAGTATCTTCTAGTCAAGGAGGTTTAAAAGGCTGTGAAACTATATCCAAAGCACAAATGTTATAATTACAATAAATATTTGTCCTTTCTGTTTTCACCACTAACTCAAAAATCCTGGAGTCTGTGTTTGGCACATTCAAGAGATTACAGCCATCTGCCGGAGACAAAGCTGTCAATTATAAAACAATCTGGCTTTCTATTTCATTCCATTTCCAGGTTAAACATGGCCCAACTGAGGTAGGAGCTTTTTATTCTGCTTCTTAAAATAAAAAAGTTTTTGATGCCCCTCTGCCCTGCCACCCTAATCTTCGGATCCCGAGAGATTTGAAAATCTTTGAACTTGGAGATTCAAACTCAAGGTCATCAAGTCTTGCACAAGCCATTCAATTAGAGGAACCACCCTAAGGTGAGGCTCTGAGCTCTTTACCCAACTAGAACAGAAAATGGTAGTTTCATTTAATTAAAATACACTTCAGGCTAAGGACAGGAATTGTGGCAAGCAGAGACTACTGAAGGGAGATAGGGGTGTCTTCTGTCAGCCGGAGTAATGAACATTAAAAGGGAGGCTTTGAGGTTAAAGAGAAATAGCCTGATGAAGCATGGAAGGAAAAACGGCCAATTTAATGACTTAGGATTCAGCACCATTGAGAAGGGATGGCTCAAAACCGTAGAAGAGACATTGTAATGGAAGAAGCAGTGGCCCTAAAATTGTGGCCATGAAAGACCTAACAGAAGTGAGTTAACCTTAGCTTTGGCCAGATTCCATGTTAGAGAATTCACCCTGCTTTCTTGGACTCTTCCTGCCATTTTACTGGAAACAGTTATCCTGTGTTTTGTCTTAAGATACTTAAATTGCCTCTTAATAGACTGTTCAGAAGCTCTTCTATCCCTCAGCAGCTGTGGAGGAAGAATTGACTTTTAAACAGACACCTTATAGTATAGAATAAAATGCTTCCCACCTAGATCTGTGCATGGGTCAGAGGGGCCATTGAGAGCCTAGATTAAGGCGCTATTTACAGAATGCTGATCGTAGCATTTTCTGGAAGAGTTATTCCTCAAGGCCATTAGTGAGCAGAGGGAAGTAAAAATGAGTTTGAATTTTCCCAAGAACATCTGATTCCTCAACTCAATTCAACAACCATAGTTTGCATTTCATAGAGGTGACTCAATCTTGGTCAATAATTGCATATACTAACTCTTGAAATCAACGTCAAAAGAAGAGAAAAAGACTATGTTTTATAGATGAAGAGGCCACTGAAACCCAATTCATAAATTTGTGAAAACCTCTCAGTTAAATATAAACACGCTAACCTAAAAGGCTTCAGTTTAAAAGCAAACTGGGTAATATTTAAGGGCATCTGGCTGTAACCCGCAGAAGTGAATTTGGCCTCCTGGTTCAGGGAAAAGGTTAAGTTGGAGTTCAGAGCTGCCTTCTTTCCAGCTGGCTGTGTCTCCCCTTATGATGGCCACTTACCATAGCAGCCTTCCCATTGCTCCTCTTTCCTTTTCTCTTCTCTCTGCCTCTCTGACCCAGCCATCAGTGTTTATGTGTCCAGGGTCTCATTCTGTCACCTGGATTCAGTGTAAACCCCTTGTTAAAGAACAGTTGACTAATCTCACTGTCTAGTGCAGCAGTTCTAAGCTGCAGCATCATAATATATTACTGGGCCACAGTCACCAGTGAGGTTTATTATAATTAATTTAACACATATACAGAGAGACTCCCTACTTAAGGATTTTCAACTTCAGAACTTTTGTAGACAGAAAATTCCACTATAAAAGTGTCAGCTTTTCTGTCCTCAGCAAATGGTAATATATGGAGGATCCTGCAGATAGGTGTTGGTGATCAAGACACGCCACCCCAAAATATGCCATTTTGATATAGGAATTATTTTGAGCTGATAGCAATTAGAATCAACAGATGTAGGAAGCACCCTCTGCCCTCCCCGTATCTGCCTAAGAGCTGAGCCTGTTTCCCTTTGTGAAGGCGACTCTATTGTACCAGAAAGAGAGCAGGGGCTAGCACCCGAGAGGGAGAAGAGCCAACCCCAACATGAGTTTGCACAAACAAACCTCGCTAAAATAACCCTTACCTTCCATTAGCTCCCTCATATATCTTCTAGTCGCTTCATCACAATTTATCATCCTTTGAAGCCAAAACCCCCTTTCCTTTGTTAAAATGATGTTTAAGCCCAAGTCCAACCACTTCTTTGAGTGTCACTTCTGTTCTATGAACTCCTGTGCATATAACTATTAATAAAAATGCCGTACCTTTTCTCCTCCTAATCTATCTTTTATTAGTTTAATTCACAGATTCACCCTCCACCAAGACTAAATATAAGAGGGCAGAGGAGGAGTTTTTTCTCCCCACTAGTGTCCAGAAGTTAAGTTTCAACACTGTATGCCTCAAGTTGACACAGGGGGAGGACAGGAGCATGTTTGAGACTGGAAATCCTACATGTGGTAGCGTTACTACTGATGCAAATTCTCCTGGGGACCATGGATGTTGGTTCCCACTCAAAGCAATTTGCATCTGGATACCATCAAGGTCAATGGTAAGAAGGAAAAGAAAGACACCCAACAGAGTTTGCAGAGCTCATTAATTATGTATGTGGCATCCATTCCCTGCTTGTTAACCTACAGTATCTATTTTCCCCTTCTTTTTTATTTATAAGTTGAATTTCTTATTTATAACCCTTAATTCCTTATTAGCTTTGATTTTATTCAGGGCAGCAGTGGTTAACTGTTTAGGCCAATTCAAAGAACTTACCATGGCCCTGGCAGGCAGCTCAGCTGGTTAGCGGGTCGTCCTGGTACACCAAGGTTGCCAG
This sequence comes from Miniopterus natalensis, assembly GCF_054644295.1. Classification (NCBI taxonomy): domain Eukaryota; kingdom Metazoa; phylum Chordata; class Mammalia; order Chiroptera; family Miniopteridae; genus Miniopterus; species Miniopterus natalensis. Next base: position 16,753,698 of record NC_142081.1, on the reverse strand, counting down.
TTCAATCCCTGGTCAGGGCACCTACAAGAAGCAACCAGTGAGTGCACAAATAAGTGAAACAACAAATTTATGTCTCTCTCTCTCTCCCTCCCTCTCTCTTTAAAATCAATCAACAATTTTTTTTTAAATGAGCTTAGCACCTCAAACCTCCTTGCAACTAGGGGATTATGTAGCCCAGTTGTGGATAATGGGAGGAGTTTTCCAAGTGGTGATTTTGAGAATACTATTGTTTTCCTTTCAAAGAGGGATAAACTCAGCCTGTTTGAACCTATCGCCATTTCTTCTTCCCTTTTCCTCTTGCTGGAATAAAGATGCAATATCTGGAGTACAGCAGCCATCTTATAATCATGAAGTTAAGACACAAGCTAAGAATGGTGGGCCAGGAGGTAGAAGGCGCCTAGCTCTTTGGTGACTTCCTACAGCAACAGCTCCCCTTGTGGGCTGCCCACCTCTGGAGTTCTGGTTATGTGAGCAAAGTCTCTGCTTGGTTGAGCCATAGTCAGGATTTCTTTTGCGTGGCACCATCACATTTCTAAGTGACAAACAGCTTTAGCAGATTTTAATATTGATGAACGTGCTCTATTTTGAAAAAAAAAAAAAAAATCGTGGAGAACTAGCTCACCCCTCTCTACCAGAAAGTGTACTGGATAAGCAGGTTAAATTTCTCTCTTTAACTACAGATTTACAAAAGGAGGGATAAAGTAAAGGACTTACAAACAGACCTTCTGCCTGTTCGCTTTCTTTAATCATCAAGAAGCCAGCACTAGTAAATCTTTTCTCTTTGTATGAATGAAAATGCATTGGATAACATCCCTACAATAATGCCTCCCATCCTCGCTGGCCCACTGAAGCTCGCTGGTTGTGACAGAAGAGCCAAGTCTAAGGAGCACTCCTGGACTTGGGCACAGCCCAGGACACACCCCACAGCCTGTCCTCTATGAGAATTTCCTTGGGTCTGTTTGTCACAGAGAACTATTTAAAAGCCTCCAGAATGATAAACGTAGCTCTGTTTAGTTTCCTGAATTAACACACTCCCGTTTTAACAATTCTTTTTGAAAACGCAGTCTAAACGCAACGCAGAGAATGAGAAGGTGGGGCTGGGGGACTCGGGCCTTTCAGGAGTCCTCAGATCTGCTGCACCCCTGGAAGGATAAGCTGGGGAAGAACTAAAGGCACAGAAGAGAGATGGAGCTTTGAGTATGGCCCTTGTGCTTTTCTCAGCAGGTCTGTGTGCAGGGCAAGCATCCCTCGGGCTCCCTCCACCAGGCAGATTCCATCGTCAGGTTTGCGACATGCAAAGGGGCCTGGCTGCCTGCCTCGCTCTCCCTAAAAGGGACCATGTGCATCAATCGCCATCACTTCCCCAAGGCTCTGTTTGCGATCAGAGACCAAAGGTTTCCTCGTTGACAGTGACGCCAGCGACACATCCCGCTCGAAGGGGATCCACATGGAGGCTTTGCCAGCATCACATCCTCGCCCCAACATCCATGTCATGAAAAATACACACTCGTTGTGTCGTGTAGAGTGGGGCTTGGCAGCTGTTTCGTGGCTGTACAGCAACCCCAGGCGGGACTGAAGAGCAAAGGGGAAGAGCAGATGGGACCGAGCCCGCCGGGGAAATCCCAGGGGGCAGAATGCGAGTCCCCGAGTCAGGGTGCTGGGGCTCAGCAGCGCCTCCGCTCTCCTAGCTAACCGGTGCCCAGGATCCTTACCAGCCGTCGATGGCTTGGATCTTAGCTTTATAGCCCGGGAGCGGGAAGGAGGCAACCCTCCAGCAGCCCAGCAGCCTCCTGGTTGGAACCGTTTCCCATCCGGCAGCACCTGCCGGCCCCTTGGCCGCCGCAGAGAGGCCCCGCTGCAGCCAAGCGCGGGCCTGTGAGCGCGGCCAGAAGCGGCAGAAGGTGCTGGCTTCCTGTCCCCTCGCGCAGGCCATCTGGACCCTCTGACACACCTGCTTGGGAGGCTTTCCGTGGCTTGGTTTACAAATACAAGTGCAGCTCAGAACATTCCGGTCTGGTGCTGAGCACTCGCCTTTTCTTTTTTTGGGGAGTTAATTATGCAACAAGATCGTTCCTGTGCCCATTTCGCCCCTCCGTTATAAACTTTAAATGGCAAAAAGAGATGTGCTTCCCAGTATTGTTTTAGTGCAATGAACAGATGTAGAAGTGCTTTCAATTCCTTAATAAAGGTGACATTAGGCCAGATTTGATATTACACTATGTCTCACAGAACATTTAAAAATGAGTTTTTTCAACCATAAAATTACTAATTGATCTGTCTTGTAAAAAGATAAAGGAAATGAATGCCTGTTTGAGTTTCATTTCTGTCAGGCTCCCGATTCCTCATTTTATGTCGCGCAAAATGAATTTTAATGAAGCAGCCTCCGAATTTCAAAACAAGCCGTCACCCTTCTGGAGTAATTGGCATATTTGGCTGCCTCTTTCTTTCTCAGAGTCTGTCTGACTTTCTGATCTTGAAGTCAGTGTTCCATCCCACATGTTCCTCCACACACCATCTCAAAGGAACAAATTAATACGAAGGGAGGGGCTACACCACTAAGCATTCATTCACTTCACCATTCAACAAGTATTTAGGGAATTTCTGATGTATGTCAGGCACCATTCCAGGCGCTGCAAAGAGACTAGAGCACCAAGTACTCAAAAATCGCTGCTATGGTAGAACTTCCATTTTAGTGGAGTGAGACCATGTAATAAACACACAATATATAATATTCAGGTCATGATCAATGCTAGGAAGAACAATAATAAATGTTAATGGGGAACGAAGGACAATGGGGAGAACATGCATAGGCTGCTATTTTTATGGAGGAGCCCAGATGAGCCTCTTTAGGAAAATGGAGCAGAGATCTGAAAGAAGTGAGAGTGTGAGCTATTTGGGGCACGAGAATCAGCAGATTCAATAGCCTTTCTTCTGTCTCCCATTGTCTGCCTACTTGTATACACAGAGGGAGGACATGATTTCCTTAAAAAATACTTCTAGTTGCTTTGTCTAATCTGGAAGCTACAGAAGGGATGAGGGGGGAAGCCAATTTTGGTTATTATTTGTGCCAGAATATATATATTTCCACATTTTTCATCAATCTGTATGACAACCCTTTGGACTGATGTGATCCTCACTTTACAGCTGGGGGAGCAAAGGCTCAGATACATCAGGTAGCTTAGTGGTTGAATGGTCCAGTTACTTATTGGCGCATTACAGGCTCCTAAATGTTGTAGCTTAAAATAGCAACAATCATTTATTTTGCTTGTGCATATGCAATTTGGACAAGACAGAATTGTGGCATCAGTTGGGGAGCACAATTTAGCGCTGGGAGATTCGTATCCAAGATAACTCACCCATTATGGCTGGAAAGGTGGCGCTATTCACGCAATGACAGATCAGCTGGGTCTGAGGGCCTATGGGCGTCCATTTCTCTCCATGCAGACTGGGCTTCCTCACACCATGGTACCTGGGTTTCTAGGACAAGTGTTCTAAGAGAGAACATAAGACAGAGGAACATGACATGACTGATGCAGCCTTGGGATGCTCATAAACCCAGGTCTTCATCTTACTAATGCTGGGTCTTCAGCAACCTGGTGTCACAGGACCCCCAGCAAGGACATTTTCCCCAAATAAGAGATTTTTCTGTATCCATCCAGCTAGTCAACAAGCATTTTGAGTATCTCTAGTACAATAGTTAGAACTCCCTGCTCTGGAGTCCAATTGCTTGAATTTACATCTTAGCTCTCCCACTTGCTTGCTCACAAAATTTAGGAGATTTGCTCAATCTCTCTGTTCCTCAGTTTAATTAAATGTAAACCATCAGGATTTAAGGGCAGTGCGGAGAACTGCCCATGCCCCTAATAAAACCACTAATCCCATCCCTCTAATATTACCACCTCTGTCCTATTGCCTTAAAAAAAAATCAATCCCAAGAAGGAAGGTAAAATTAAAATTAATGCCCCACCTTCTCCAAAAAGACTGCCATTTCTTCTATCTCCACAAAAGGTCCAAGACCCGGATGCTGTCCTTCTTTACAAGGGCTCTTGTTCCCCTCTGGTTCTCTATAACCCTGAATCTAACCAACCCAAGCCCTCATTCCTCCCCAAAGCACCAAACTCTTCCACTTTTCTCTTTGGAATTCATGGTCTAGCATCAGATAAAAAACAAAACACCCAGAAACATTTCCTAAGTGATCCCCTCACCTTCTTTCTCTGTGAGAAGATGAATGGTTTGCTAATGCTTTCTTCTGTGATAGCTGTTTCTTTCCACTACCATCACCCCACGTGCCACAAGGCTTTGTGGTAGGATAATTGGGCTGCTGCTTCTCTGTTATTATGTCTCAATCATTTCTTCTCTTAGCACCCCCAGATTCAATGTCCTTAGAAGCAAATGACATAAGACTACACTGCCTATTATCTCTTCAAAAGGATGATTTCAAGCAATCAAAAGAAAACTAAAATATTTCCCCATGATCACCTCTAGTCACCTGTCTGCATTTTTATGCGTATCTTGGCCTCTCTGCTCCTATTTGACTCTCCCTGCTCTAATTTAATATCAATCTTCCATGAACGGGCTCAGTCCCACCCTTTCTTGCCTGTTCTGTGATTTTCTTATTGCAATGACACTTGCTCCCCTGCATGCTTTTTCTCTTCCTACTGCATTGCTAACACCACCATATAAAAATGTAGAAATATCTCTTATGTTAAAACACACACACACACACAAGAACATCCCCCCGGACTTAGTTGTGGTACAGTGCTGTGGCCTTACCCTGCACTGTGCCAGAATTTGCCGGGTAAGGCATAAAAACCTAAGGAAGTATCCATGCATTCAATGTTCAGTTCAATAATTTGAAAATATTAACAGTGACAAGCTGAAATTAAAGTTTTCTAAGTGAGTTCTTTTGGGTTTCCACATCAACTAGTAATTAATACAGATGCTTCCTTCTGCATCCCCACCAACCTGCTCTTAAATCCCATGAATTCCAGCAGCACTGCCCCATTTCTCTGCTCATCTTCATAGCAAAACTCCCCAGAAAGTTGTCTATATTTACTATCTTTGCCTATTTAATAGCTATTTCTTTTCTTCAGCCATCCCAGCCAGGCTTTGTCTCTATCATTTACTGATGGCCCACTTCTCAAGGTCACCATGGACCTCCAATATGCCAAATCCAATGAATAATTTCCAATTCTCAGCAGCATCGAACACAGTTGATGAATCCCCTGTTCTTAAGATATTTTATTTATCTTCTGGGTCACTTTACTCTCTAGTGTGTTCTTGTGCTTGTGTCTGTTCTTTTTCAGCTTGCTTTGTATGATTCTCCTTCTAACTGACCTCTAAATTTTGGACTTCCTCAGGGCTCAGTATTCAATCTTCTCTTTTTTATCAACATTCTCTCTATAGTTGCGCTCATTAGTCCCAATGTTTTAAATCTCTTCTTTACGCTGGTGATTCCCAATTTTAGATTTCTAGTTCTGACCTATCTCCTGAGCATTAAACTCACTTACCAATTGCTTTCTCAACATCTCCACTTCGTTTTCTAATAAGGTTCTCAAAATTAGCATGTCTAAAATAAAACTCATGCTCTCCTCCATCTCCTCTCTCCCTCCTCCCCACCACAATTCACCTCTCTGTCTGTTTCATCTTAGTCAATGTTATAAGCATTCATCTAGTTGCTCAGATAAAAATTGTAGTAGCCAGGGTTTTCCACAGACCAATAGGATGTGTAAACATATACAAAGAAAGATGTTTTAAACAATTAGCTCGTGCAATTGTGAGGGCTGGAAAATTTGAAATATGCAAGGAAGGCCAACAGGCTAGAGATGTGGGGAAGAGTTCATGTTACAGCCTGAGTCCAAACACAGTTGGAGGCAGAAATCCATATTCCTTGGGGGACCTTAATCTCTTTTCTTAAAGCCTTCAACTGATTGGCTGAGGTCCATTCACACTATGAAAGGTAATCTGCTTTACTCAATGTCTACTGATTTGAATGTTAACCACCTTGTCTAAAGATATTTATGCAACATCTAGTCAAGCTGACATAAAATTAACCACCATGGTCCACCTGTTGTCAACCCCTGCTCATCCCCTTAAACCATATTTAATCTTCAAGTAAAGGCCATAACAAGGTCATACTTAGGGGTTTGTGACTCTCTGTTTTTATGATCCAAGCTTGACTTTTGTTCCTTTAACCTAGAACTCTCTGCTTATACAAATAAAGTAAGAATTTAGTAGACTTACCATCTATTTTACTCCTAGAAATACCACAATCAACTAGCCAATCCTGTAGGTCTCCTGCAAGTCTTACTATTCTGATTGCCGCCCACATTATCTTTGGTAATTAAATGGACCCACTTGACCCCTGACACCTTGGGATCTAATTACTTTCATTGCATTTAGTTTTTCAATTTAGTGACAGAAGTTCCACTACAATTTATGACCAACAAAGAACAGTGATCACATGGATCTTCAAGAATGCTGGAGCTCCCCTCACAAATTTATTTCTCATGGTCATGGTTAAAGGTGTGTCCTCTGAACCCTCTTAGGGTGAGCAAGCAGATCTTAAATGATAAATCTGCCTAACATTCCAATCTCCCTAAGCTTTGGAATCTCCTCCTCTATAGTATATCAGGGCAGTTCTGGCATTTCAGTTCATTTAGTGTAGGCCACTTGTTGGTTCATGTTTCTGTCAGCCAACCAACCAAACTATTAGAGCTTTTTCAAATCCCCTAATTGCAACATTAAATTCAGATGTCTGTTTAGTAGGCCCATATCAATAAATTCTGCCTGATTTAATTTTAAGTTTCCTCCACCACTGTGCCACACCTTTAATATTTACTCCCACACATTTATGTGTTGATGTGTGTGTATATAAATTGGAAAATCATGTGGCATGTCCTATACTTCTTCATGGGTCGCACTGTATACTTCACCTTTGGGGGCCTACAGGAACTTGAGTCTAATGATAGGTCTGGAAGCAAAGAGGAGTGATGGGGGTGGGTTCTGAGGAGAGTCAGCAGTATCTCGCAAGGCAGCTACTGCAGGGGAGGTCATTACAATTTCCTCAGGCAAAGCAGGGTTATTCCCCTCAGATGGGGATGGAGCAGCTGCTTCTACTGGCAAAGCAGACTCATCAGAATGGAAGGGTTCAATGTCCCCAGCTTCATCAGGATCTTCCCATATGTCCCCATTCCAATTTTCAGGATACCATTTCTTCCCAATCAATGCCCTCACTTTCAGCAGACACCCTGTGAGGACGGAAATTTAATTTGCATTGTAATTCAATCACTTGCAGGATGAGATTCTGGGCTTGGTTTTCAGCAGTCTCAGCTCTTTGGCTACAGGTGATAAGAGTTTCTTTCAGGACAGATGCAGAAACTTGTAGTCATTTATGCAGCACATGAGCTGGGAGTTTGAGTCCCTGAGCTCATTCTTTTATTTCCCCACTCTGGAGCAACATGCCAATCTCATATTCATTATTTTGACAAAAATATTCTAAGATATCAAATACATGGTTACTCAGAAACTTCCCTCTTATAAGTATTTTATTAGTATCCAATGGTGATATTTTGCAAATTTCTATTGCCAGTCACACCATAGATTGTTCAAACTACTTTACTAATGGAGGTAGTCATCAGTGCCTTTAAATCTAACCAGATTAGAAAACTAATTCCAACTGGGTACTGTGGCAGCCAAGTTATCACATAAAATTAACCATATTAAAAACCGTCAAGCCATCCTTGATGTCTTTCACTCTCATCCCCCATCAGCTCCACTTTCAGAATATATCCTGCCTCTGATCACTTATTATCACATTCAGAATTATCACCTTCCTAGTCAGAGTTACCATCACCTCTCACATAAATTCTCTGAATAATCTCGTTTTGCTTTCTTTGCTCCTACTCTGCCTCCTATCCCACTGGCCTCCTGCCCTCTGAGTTGATGATTTATGCAGCAACCAAAGTAACTTATTTAGGACCTAAGTCTAATCCCTCTACTCACCAGCTCAAAAACTCCGGTGGCCCCCATCAGTCTCAAAATGAAACCCAAACTTTCTATCATTGTTTACAACTTGTGTAGTCTGGCTCTGCCTCTGTCTTTCTCTGATTTCATTTCCACATGTTTCAGCATTTTATTAATTCCCTAATGTCCAACTGAAGTTGTTTTGGTTTCTTTTCCTAAAACCTTCCCTCTTAGGTGCTCCTATGGCTCCATCTAGATCATTGCTCAAGAGTTACCTTTCAGGATCACCCTTAAAATGAACGCCATTATATACTATTCTCCTATCCTGATTAACTTTTCGTCATAAAAGTTATCACTGTCTAGCATCATATTATATGTGCATTAGTTTAATGTTAGCCTTCCCAATTAGAATAAAACCCCAAGAGAACAGGGGTTTGCATGCCTTGTTTCCTGCCAATCCCAAGGCCCTAGAACGAGATCTAATACACAGTAATTCGCAATCCTATTTGTCAAATAAATAAATGGCGATAATAATAGTACTCTAGGGTTAGTACTCATAAGGTTGCTGAGAGGCATAAATTTGATAATGCACGTATGCCGAATACTGCTAATTATTTCCTAATGTCACTTATTCCTTCCTTCCTAATAGAATCTTCAGTTTTTATTAGAGCACATGGCTTCCCAGAATAAAGACTCCATTTCCCACCATGCTTTTTAGTTAAAACTGATCATGTGACTGGTTCCAACCAGTAAGGCATAAGCAAAAGTGCCAGATGCAACTTCTGAGAAGAGATTTTAAAAGAAGTGGGTGGTAGGCCCCAGCCTGTTTAGCTCAGTGGATAGAGTGTCAGCCCACAGACTGAAGGGTCCTGGGTTAGATTCCTGCCAAGGGCATGTCCCTCAGTTGCAGGCTCGATCCCCAACCCTGGTCGGGGCAAGTGTGGGAGGCAACCAATCAATGTGTCTCTCTCACATAGATATTTCTTCTCTCTCTCTCTCTCTCTCTCTCTCCTTTCCACTCTCTGAACAAGCAATGGAAAAAATATCCCCCATGAAGATGTAAAAATAAAAGTAAAAAGAAGTGGGTAGCAGAGAGAAATTTGCCCCCTCCTCTTTCCCCGAGGCTGGAATTCGGGCGTGACGACTAGGTCTTCATAAGTTCCAGCTCCATCCCGAGACGGCCTGAAGGGCAGAGAGTAACCTCGGAGGATCGCAGAGGACAAACAGCCTGGGCTCTCGCTACACAGAGTGACAGACGCATCATGCCCAGACCTAAGGCCTCTGAACTTCCTCATCGGGAAGGAAAAGCAAACTTCTAGCATCTCAAACTCACTGTTATTTTGCGGTTTCTGTTCCTTGCACCCATACCTACTGCTAACGACTTTAACATGTAAATTGCCCAAGACAAACTTCGGACCACTGTAAGCCTTCAGTAAATATCCCCTTCACTCCCTATTGTTGTCATTGCTTTCATTTGTCCCTCCTGTGTCTTCTGGTTAGCACTGCTGTTCCTGCTGTGTGCAGGAGAAGTGCTGGGGATAAAGGCAAGAATAAGACAGAGCTTTGATTTAAAGAACATTGCGGTTTGGGAGGGTAGATATAAAGTTACAATACAATGGGAAATGCCCTTTAAAGTTTTAGTAAAAAACACCTAGGAATGAAAACACCTAGGAAGGAAGGAGAGCACATGTCTTCCAGGAGGAAAAGAGGTAGATTCATTGCAGAAGACAGGTACCTGGAACCCAGACTTGAATATGTATAGCAGACCGTGAGGACACGGGCAAAGGGAGGGCAGAGGGAAAAGCAAGAGGAATGACTACCTATAGGCTTCCCTGTTGGGTCAGCAGAAATTATTTGGATCTTACAAAAACATAACAAAATACACACACGCACACACACACTCATAATACAAGGCTTTGCTGCCCCTAAGAGAGCCAAGACTTTTATCTCACCTAATGCTTCAATGCAAATGTAAGGTCACTATACTAAAAAAATCATTAGCACCAAACACTGTGATTAAAAGGGAAGTTGATATTTTAGAAAGCAACAAGGTTATTTCTAGGTAGTATACATAAAATCAAGATTATCAAAGGAAGGCATAATAACACATCTTGGGTGTGGGCTTGTTCAGGGGGATAGAAGTGGGGGAAGGGAGAGAGGAGATGACAGGAAAGAGTATATAAACATATAAAATTAGAAAGGTCTCCTGAGGGAAAGATAGCCAGTTAGGAACTTACAGCAACAATTTTTAAAGTAGTTTCTAAAATTTAAACTGTAAGTAGTCCCTATTCTAAGCCTTACATTAATGGACAATAAGGAGCTTAGGATGGTATTCACTTGGCTTTAACTTTCAGAGCAATGTTTTTACATAAATTTCAGAATTTTTACCTGACCTCCACTATGAGTGTTTTTGTAGTGCAAGTTGAAGATCGAGGGAAGAAGCACTAAGACAGCAAGTTAAAGATGGACACTTTGGGATTTCCTCCTTAGGGCCTTCCTTCTGCTTTCACTTCTGTGCTTTTGCTGATTTCTAATTTAGACCCCAAGGACTCTTGACTTTGTTTACTTAACTTCCTGAAACTAAACTGACCTTTGCGTGGGTCCTGAACTTTCCTTTTCCCTCTAACACTAGGCTTGGCATCTACTCGCAGCTTCTCTGTACTTACTCTTGATTTTCTATCTTGATACCTTCTAACATTAGCAATTATTTTAAATGTAATTTCTAGCATGTCTTAGAGCCAAGCGTATTTCTATGCAAACAGACCTCTGAAAATATAATGGAAGTCTATTGGAAAATGTTCTTTGACTTACAAAAATCTGATTTACAGATTTTAAATTTCAAGAACAACTGCGTGATAAAATAAATAAATAAATACAACAAACAAATAAAAATATCCTACAGAGCTAGTTCTATAGGAATTGACTTCTGGGACTGAAGAGGGAAGAGAAAATAACATTTGTTTAATATTAATCTATTATAACGTATCCATCGCCAGCTTCTCTTTGCCACATTCTGAGGCAGCCACTCTTCTCACTGACTTAGAATAATTCAGAGCTTTCTTTGGAGAAATCCGCAATAGTCGGTAATCTCATGCATTCTAAAGCATCTCATTTTATGCCCCCCAAATGCATGATTTAGTGTGAATGATAAATGTAACTGAACCGGAGTGTTTCCCGCACTCACAGATCAAAGGCGACGGGGAGGAATAAGTCAGAGGCACCGTGACATTTTCGATTCCCGCGCACTAATGTTTGCCTTGCACCGTGTGTCCCAGCATCACGAGGATGTGATGAAGGAGAACAGCCCAGTGCTTTTCTCTTCCAGCATCTGGCCTTCTGGGGAAGTCTCGCACTTCAGGGATTCGTGCCTCAATCCCCCCATAGGTAGGGTGATCAAATGCCCTGGCGAGGAAGCAAAGGGAGTGCTGGGAAGTCGTCTTTTCATCGTAGAGTTGGCAGCGCGGATACTGTGATTATCTCAGCGGAATTAAACAAACAGGCCTCGCAGCCCGCTGCACCCTCCCTGAAAAGCCGCACACAGTGCCGTGCTCAGGGCAGCGAGGACGACCAGATGACAGCCTTTTAAAGGAGGCCATCCATCAAGCCTTCTGACCCTTCGTTCTGTCAAGGCGGCTGGCCCTGGAGACACCATAGCTACCTAAGGAACAGGGGCAGCACCGTGTCCCCAAAGCCCAAGGACCAAGACCAAGATCACAGCAGCTGAGCTTGGTCAGTGTCCAAAGACAGAGACCAAGGCCACAGCAGCTGAACTGACGGGATTCACAATGCAAGCTGCCTTGCCGATCCTTTCAAAAAATCAAGGGAAAGACGTGCTTTTCTATTTCCTAGCCCCCTGCAGGGATAAACTGGCCACATTTGTTCTCCATTGCCTCACACACTCCTTGTTTTGGACCACCCCACCGTCTCACAGACACTACCCACTGAGCTCCCAAACGGCCAACGGGTAAGCTCAACACCCATACCCTTTTCCATCTTTATCTTGCTTCACCACAGCATTTAACGTTATCAAATGCTCTTTTCTCCATTAGAACGCTCTTCTTTTATTGCATTTAATGTTACATTTCTCTGCTTTTCTAATGACTTTTTCTGTTATATCTCTACTTTTTCTAGACCCTCAAAATCGGATGCTTGGTATCCCAAGTCTCAGGCAGTGACTCAAACATACACAGTAGGTATCCCACCAATATTTGTTCAATTGTTAAATTCCTATAATTCCTGTGCAGTAAAATTACACACCGGAGCAGGTAGTTCAGAGCTATGGGATGGGCCTTCATTACTGAAGTAACAAGAATACCTCCTTAAAACCTGTTCTGAGGCTGAAAACCAAAGGATGATGGTTTTTTTGTTTTTGTTTTTTTAAAAATATATTTTAAATATATTTTTTATTGATTTCAGAGGGAGGATGGGAGAGGGGGAGAGAGATAGAAACATCAATGATGAGAGAGCCGTCATTGATTGGCTGCCTCCTGCACGCCTCCTACTGGGGATCGAGCCGCTGACCGGGAATCAAACCGAGATCTCCTGGATCCTAGGTCAGTGCTCAACCGCTGAGCCATGCAGCAGGCAAAGGAGAGTTTTAATCAAGCACCACCACGGTCAATGTTAAATGACCAAGCAGGAAAATGGAGTAAATTTTCCATCAGAAAAATAAAATACTGAGGATCATTACTCAGATAGAATCAAACTTATTTTTAAAACACCATATCAACTCTACCTTGTTCCATTCACGAGCCCTTCAGGTTTCACCTATCTAAATAATAGAGTCCTTATTGTCAACAGGGACTTGAGCACAGGGAGTAGAAGAATTTGAGTGGGTTTGCTGTCATTTTTAGTTATGTCAGAGGTGCCAGACAAGGGAGGTTGTTTAGTTGCTACTTTTTGAGTTTATCTCTTCATAAGTCAAACCTGAGAGTTTCAACTCCACCAACAAAGTACTTCCTGAGTGAAGTTGAGAAGCCCTGTTAAAATTTTATGAACCTCAATCCAATTTATTGGTTCATTCAGCTTTCCTTAGAGCTCCTAAGGTTGAGGTAGTCCAGCTGAAGTATGGCATGTGGATTTCTTAATGAATAGTGAATTCTGTAAGTTTGTGGGTATGTGAAAAAGCATATCTCCTAGCCCAATTGCACGTGTTAAATTTAGCTAGTATCTTGGAAACCAGAATTTCCTTGCCATTTGGGGCATCACAGTTTGGCGTTTCATGAATGAATTAGTCCTCTCTAATTAAATAAAGACTGGTCATGGTGTTAAAATGGTGAATATAATTTGCATTAAATTATATTCTGAATAGTCATAGCTAGAAAAATCAGCAGCCTGATATAACACAGTAGTAGTGACTTTGTACTTGGTGACATCAATGATCTGGTCCAATCTTGATTCTTTCGGTATAAAGTCACATATCTGACATTGGTGTGTGTCCTATGATATGTCACCAGGATGCTATCTTCAGAGAATGGAGAGTACTTGAATTTAGCCACTTGGAATAAGGCTTCTTTCTTACTACATGCTATTTTCCACGTCCAAGGCTTTAAGTGCATTTGATGTTTATTGTGTCAAGGATATCTCTATGATAGCTAAACCTTGCACATTTTTAAAATAATGAATCTGTCCACACCATGTGGCCACCTCACAAGTGCAGAAGTCCTCATACAAGGGCATAAAACTCTACCACCTCATCTGAACTGGAATTCTTTTTCCAAATGTGTTATTGGAATTATATTTTTCTTGAGCACTGCAGGCCCTTGCTCTGATGACTAACAATGCCTTTCTGCCATCACATGTGGCTTTACCCCCAGCTACACCCTGCACATATCCCCTCATACTGTACCATGCTTCCTCTAGCCATGTACATAATACTCTTAGCTTCAGCCATTCAGATTCCTATACCGTACCATGTCATTAGCCCTGTAGCCAGATTTTCACAGTCCAAGAAATGGGAAATCAGATAATAATAAAAGAAGTCAAGTTTGCCTTGGGTGTTAGCCAAGAGCTTTCTTTTCTACATCCATGGTCCCTTAATACCCTGCTTTACAAACTCTTGGAGACATATTGATCATGATGGTTGCTCTTGTGGACTTCTAAGTCAGAGGTTCATATTTTGCAAAAGTTTATAAATGTTACAGAATACTTTCTCCATCATCAAAATGTTTTATAATTCTCTCCCTGTTCCAGTCTCCCATTACCACCGCAATTAGAGGACTAATTAGTACCACTGATACCTGAAACACAGATTTAGAGATAATTGTGCTGGAAAATCTCTTGCAGTTCAATTTTTGTTTGAGCTGGTAGGAATCTGATTTTCTGTTACTTGTAAATAAATGATTTCTAGCAAGTCATTAATTGAATGTTTCATCTCAAAGAACCTATGTTAAGAGGCAAGAGAAGGAGACAAAGGCAAGGGGTAAAGGTGGAAAAGGAATTTGACTGACTAATCTAGAATTTCTTGTGTCTCTGAAACACCAAAGTTGTGTTTCACAATTTTGTCACAGTAAATAAACATCCTCAGGTCCTGGTGTTTTCCAGTAGCTTGTCCAGGTAGCCATGAAGCAATCATCAAATCGAATCAGTATGAAATAAAATGATTGTTTGTAAAGATCCTTAAGTTGTCTTAATTCTGAGCATTTGGAACTTTTAAAATATATGCAAAGAATAAGTTGTTCTTGAGTTTTGATATGAATTAGGAGAAAAGAGACTTTGCCCCTGACCTAATTTATTAACAAAAAGATTTGAGTATCAGTGAATAAAAGTGGAGGGTATAAGGATGTTTGTTATATTTTGAAAAGAAACACTTTTAATTCATTAACCTTTCTGAGCAAGAAACATAGTCAATTATCTCTAAAAGAAGGCAAAATTATTAATAACCATGACATTTTGAAGAATTTGAAAGAGAAGGAAAGCATTTTCTGTTGGAGTTCAAAATACAAGTGAACTTGATCTAGTAAAAACATTATGAACTCAGGCCTTCTATAAATACATAAATATAATTTAATATTTACCTTTTAATAAAATATTGAAGGTCAGAGTGACAAAATACACTGTAACTACCGGTACCGTAACTACCTTTAGGGGGGAAAAAGATCATACCTTTCCATGTTTTCTCTAGATGGGCATTGAAACAACTACACAATAGTACACAAATCAGTATGTGCTATATCCATAGGCCTTGACACTAAAAGCGTGCTCATGGTTTGGTTGGTCAACATTTCTCTTAATTAAAAAAAAAATAAAGCACAAGAAACACAAGCAATTTTCTCTCTTCAATGGTGACTTCCAAAATAACATCTGTATAGTGCCTTCAGGGAAACTTGGGAATTGGAACTCTTTTTCAATTAGCAAAGGAAAATCAAAGAGAATTTCCAGTAGTGACTCAGTTAATGCAAATACAGCAGGGAGTAAGTACATCCTGATAGTTGGAGTAAGAAACAGACAGAGGATGCCTAAAATACATTTCCAGTCCCAAAGCTTGAAAACTGAGTGACCTAAGGCAATTCCTCTTCCTACCTGCCCATTTGGTTTCCTCATTGTAAAAACAAGTGATATTCAACTTTGTTCCATCATATGTCAAATGTTTAGGACAAGTACATGCTCTATTAACAGTGTCCATGGAGCAGACCAAAAAAAGGCCTGGAGATCGACAAGGCTATTAATTGCCTGTTACATCCTACGTCAAGTTTGTACTCCTCAGGTCTTCCCCGATGTCAAGAATATTTTCACACTTGTCTTCATTCCCAGATATTTCTACTTTTCTGGGTGGGGAGATATTTATCAGTGTAGCTGAGACAGCTTTGATAGTATCAACTTCAGCTTTCAATCTCTCTTGAGAGGCACTTACTTCTTGTAGGTTCGCCTAGGCTGGTTCCCAGGAAGTCTCTTGAGTAACCATCCTCAGGTCATATGCATGCATTTTAGCTCCTAGCTGAGATTCCACTGAGTTAATAGTTTGTTTAAGATTGCATTAAGAGAAATGTTCCAGAATGGCAAGGCTCCAGATAACATCTAAATTATCATTTGTGAAAAATGGAGGGGAATGTTGCTGTCTACAGAGCATCCTTCCCGTAGGCCAAGGCCATCCCTGACAAAGCACAGGGTGAAGCTGTCATCTCAGAGGAAGGACACAACACCCCCTGCAGCTCCATCCCAGCAGCAATATGGCCATGGAGCTCCAGGGTGACACAGCTCATTGTGACAGTGGATTTTTCTTGCTTCCTCTTGACTGATGAAACAATACCTATCTTTTCTTTTTCCAATCAAAATGCAGATTAAATTTCATCACGCACTACAGGTGCTTTGAAAGTAAAAACTTGTTCTAAAAAAGCCATACTAAGAAAGAACATTAGTCTATGTTTATTGCTATGTAGAAACAGCTTTTCTCTGACTCTTTCCACTGTTAGAAATGCCTTTCTCCTTTGCCACCTGGATAAAGCTCAACTCTGAAGGAGGGAAGCCTTCCTTGGGAAGCTTGCCACCTCCCAGGTAGGTTGAGTGCCCACCTGTGGGTAGCCAGGCCCTCCTGGGGCTCATTTCCTTCTTCCACTCTAATATGACGTTCGATTCCTTCTGGACACTAGACTGTGACCTCACTGAAGCAGAGGACAGAGGGCACCCCTTGGTATCTTCAGGGTCTTCATGTTCAGTGGCTAGCACAGAGGTATGCTAAAATAAGCATTTTTGTTGAATGAATATACCTAGCGCTGTCCAGCAATAAATACTCTCAATAACTAACATAATTTAGATTTACATATTCCACATAATTACTTTAGCACTATCAACACACACACACACACACACACACACACACGCAGATAATGGGCTATCTTTCAATGCTTACTTTTTCTAGGCTAACTTCTGACTCAGACGTGCTTTCTGGAGCCATGCTTTGTTCACGTTTGTCTTCTTTTTTAGACCATAGGCTCTTTGAGAAAAGAAGCTGTATCCTGTTTCTTGTGACTAGCAGGCACAACAATAAATACTTTTTGAATAAATAAACAGTCAAGTGTGAAAAGGTGTCTGATGATATCCATGGCTAAGCAGAGGGCATGGCCAATGTGGGTGGACTCAGTAGCTAAGAAGCGAATCAACAGAGGCGATAACTGGAGTTGGGAAGGAGAGAGCAAGGCTGGATCTGGGGTAAGGAGAGCTTAGAAAAGGAACAATGAATCCCTTCCACAAACTAAGTAACACCAGCCACAGTTAGGGAAAAAGAAACTATCCCCTATATAAAGATGCTGCCACAGAAGTGGGGGATGTGGCTCTATGCTAGAGACGGGCTAAAACCTTGTGTACTAATGAAAGAGGTGTTTTATTCAGCTGAGGATTAGAAAAATAATTTTCAGCTATCTCAATGCAAGGGATGGCAGAGAGCCAGTCTAAAGCACACATTTGCAATAGGCAGTTTCCCAAGTTACAAAATGTTGCTTCTGCCCAGAGTGGCTCAGCTGGTTGAGCGCCATCCCGTGTGCTGAAGGGGTGCTGGTGTGGCTCCTGGTCAGGGCGCGTGCCTGGGCTGCAGGTTAGGCCCACAGCTGGGGCCTGCATACAGAGGGCCACCAATGGACGTTCCTCTGTCACATCAACGTTTCTCTCCCTCCCTCTCTCTCTCCCCCCCTCCCTTCCTTCCTTCCTTCCTCTCTTTAAGCATTTCCTTGGGTGGGGATTAGGAAAATATATATATGTTGCTTCGACACAGGGCATAAGGAAAGACATGGGGACATGATCAGTTCTATTCATGGACAGCTGCCTGAGGATCACAGAAAAGTGAGGTTGGAAAATCCCTTTCTACCAAACAGGTATATTAATTTCCAAGCATCTTGGCGTCTTTTTCAGTCCTGGCCCATTGCCTCTTAGAATAGGGAATGATTTCAGAGGCCCAGCGCACGCAGCCAGATGCTTTGCCCGTCCTGGCGTGCCTCTCCATTTCATCAAAAGACCAGACATCAGAGCATTTGTGTGGCATCAACTGGAGACCAGCCCCTTTATCCCGATGCTTCTGCATTCTTAGGATACACAACCCCTTATACACAAACACTTGGAAACCATGTAAGGGAATTACCGGCCAAGGTACCACATAATGCTGCCAGCCATGATTACCGACAGAGCCCTACTAATACCAGTACATGTTTTGCTGAGAAAAATTAAAAAGCTACTCAGCTGTGAAAGCCATTTCCCATTCGATTGTTGCCAGCCCCAGATTGCAGTTACGTAGACCCAAGTTAGCAGTAACACACACACACACACACACACACCCTTCAGTTAATGCTCCGGAGCCGTGTGATTTAGCATTGAGTCCAAGTGAAGAGCTAGAAACGTTTTTTCTTCCCTCTCCTTTCAGTTGGCTGATTGAGCCTGCAGTCAGCTCCATCAGAGTGCGGATAAAAGAGCGAAAGACAGAAAGATGTTTGTGTCTCCTCAACAGAGCATCTCCCGGGAAATCGGCAAAGGTGGAAAACATTTTTCAGAATTGCTGGAATATACTATCCTTCATTAAAGGTGCTTATATGATAGAAATGTACTAACAAAATTTCCACTTGAAACTTTGGAGTTGGGATTGTAAAGTGTCCTTAGAACGGGTTTGTACAAGATTACAAAGCATCTATTGCCTAGATCATGCCGACCCAATCAATCATTCATGCATTGAACCTTTGTATCACCATATTTTTTTCTCTCTACAATCTTTATGACCAGAGAGAAGTCAGATCAAGCCTATGTTCAGGCACGTGCCTCTGCTCTCTAAAATTTGAGGGTCATGGTAAAGCCTATGGTGGTGATGGTGAGGGGTAGGGTGACTTCAAGGCCATAAAATGGCAAAAAATAGGAGTCTAAAAATTGAGGAGGTGCTATATAGTGGGAATCACTCATGACCTTTCTCATCAATGGGATTTTAGCAACAATGAAGAACAATGATCTGCCAAATAGTATATGCCATCATTCTTAATGAAGACATTAACTAACGTGATTCATTATTAATAGGTATTTAGGAAGATTGCTAGGTTTCAGGAAGTCAAAATCATCTGTTAGTCTTTCTCCCATCTTAAAAATCATCTCTAAATGGATAATTTCCTTGTGTGTGCCTCAGTTTCCATCTCAGTATTTTCATATGGGTATTTTCTGTTGCGACATTTCCTGAGCTCTGTGATGGATTCTGGTGACATGTGGTAGTACAGGTGGTCCTCCTCTTCATGAGTTGCTCTTGCCCGTTTTGAGCATCCCTGCCACACTGCACACACCTTTCATACTGTCCGGGACCCTAAATCCTACAGTACTGCACTCCTGGCAGCGGCTCCCACTGGACGCCTGCTCCTGCACGTCCTGACTGGGCCTCACTTGGGGATGAAACCCTCATTTAAGAAGAAGGTTGTAGAAGTTTCCTGATTGGGAAAAGAGGTGAGCTCTGGTATTACAGTCTCTTTCTTATTTCCTTGGCTGTGGCCATTATTTAACCAACTTTTGTTATTTTCTCTTTTTGCAACATCCTGTCCTTGTAGACCTCCTGCTATTATTTTGGTTGTCAAATGACACTCCTGACCCCTCAGAGCATAGATTCTAGATCCAGACAGCCTGGATTAAATTTAGCTCTAATCATAAATAGCTCTGTGACCTTGGGTAAATTACTTAATCTCTCTCTGCCTCAGTTCCCCCATCTGTACAATGCAGTTAAATACACTATTTTTACTTCATAGGGTTTAGTATGAGAATTAAGCTTCCTGGGTTTCCCACAAGCCCCACATTTGTTGTGTCCTAGGCCCAAATGCTTCCCTCGTTACATGCCTAGCCCCTAATGATATTTGAATTTACATTTAAGCATTTTCAGAATCCTCATTGCCTCCCATAAACCCAAGTCTAAGTGGTGTCATAGAAGACATTAAGATTAAACAGATAACCAGTAGAAATAGTTCTAAATACTAGAGAGTCTTCTCTCCAAGTTTATCATGAGGGATTTGGAACCAAAACCACCAGATAAATCTTCACTGTCCTCTCTGTGTCCAGCAAGGGAGACGGCAAAAATGCAGAGCTGGCCCTGGCAGACTTGTAATTCCATTTTTCCAATGAAGTATGATAAAGCATGCTTTTTTAAGGACCATAAAGACTAAATGTTTCAAAACAAATTTTATATTAGACTATATGAATAGTGTGAGTTCAGGTGAGGATAACCATGATGAGTTACATTGGCCAGCAAGTCTCATGGCCTCGCCCAAGTTCAAAAAGAAAAAGCACCCCAGCAGAACAAGTATGGGGACGTCCAGGGCAGCATACATAGTCGTGCAAAGTTTTGGTCCAATTGAATAAACTTTTGCTCTCTGAAAAAAATGTATAATGCCTGCTAGTTCCAGATTTAAATTTGAAGAACTGAAATACACACACACACCCTTCAGTGCTTGCTGACATGTCCATTGCATATTACAAAAAAACAAACAATGGAAATGCCTAAAGTTACAATATTTCACCTAGTGGCTGGAGACAGGTCTACCTTCAGGAATATCATAAATTAGAAGTTTGCGTTTTTTTAAAAAAACACAAACCTGGCTGATGCTTTACAGACTCATTTACAGTTTGATGCTACCTGCTACGTGTCTCTAAGTGTTTCTGCTTTCAGAGATTTTCTACCCTTTATAAGTCTAGCATTGGCCTTTTCTCTCCCCTTTAATATTTATTGCTTTTTTGAAATTTTGCAAGCTAAAAGGATTTCACTTCAAACACTTGCAAATGCTTTTGCAAGTCATCAATAAAACCATTAAATAATTTAGTATCTAATTGAATTGATCTGATGACCTCCCAGGGAGCAGCTCCACTTTCCCCTTCAAGCTCCTTCCTGCCCCGTCCATTTCCCATTCCACACTCTGCCGTAGGTTGCTATTCATCAATGATGTTTATGTAGAAAACCTGTCAAGTTATGTTTGATTCATATGCTCACATATTTAAAGAATAGATATTAGTTTGAAATTACCTTGTAAGATTGAAGAGAGGAGGAGAACCAGAGAAAGCCTTTACCAATAGATTAAAAGAGACTCCTGAGGGTATGGACCAGCATTTAGACTGTACAGAGTTGTGGATGCCCATTGGGCATTATTTTGTGAAACAGGAAAACAAAACATATTTTGCTGAATTACTTATTACCACCTCTCCTCTCTCTTTCCATTTTCTCTTCCTTCCTTTCTTGGTTTTGCTTTTTTTTTTTTCCCAGACTAAAACTCTCTAAACCCGGAACCTTCCTTGGAATAGATATTCATTATTTATTATGGTGATTTATAAGAGTGCCTACTCTTTGTGGCAATTATTCACTGAATTATACAATTAAACATAAACGATGCAAGTGAGTGGCGATGGGTAGGATCACGCTAACTGCTGCTGCTACCACTGTGCATAGATTGACCTGGCAAGCTGCTGGGAATGGGGGGAACTACCAACCAGCCAAAAGCTAAACCAAATAAATGTGCTTTGTCCTGGGACCCAGTGCACACAGGTTTCAACAGGAATGACAAAGATAAAGTGCTTTTGGTTTTGTTAAAAGGGCTAGAACCCTTTTTAGGTACCTGTGGCCATTTAATACCCCAGGATAACTCAAATAAGATAAATATTGATGTGTCTCTCAGAAACTTAAGGAATTACAACAATCATATGTTTTATACCATATAGGAGAGAGGAGAGCTATCTAGTTTATTGCATGCATCAAAGGCAAACTTTCCAAAAAATTATATGGAGATTTTGGCTTCCCAGTCACATGGAAGAATTATAAGATTTGCTCTCTGGTGTAAACAACTGGAAAAGTAAGCAAAATATATGAAACAACTATTTTCAGACACTGAGCACCAGGCAGCTCTGGACTGTAATTCCTGAGAGAAGAAAAACAAATCAGGTTTTCTGTTTGGAATCACCATCCAGATTTTGATAGGGAGAGATAGAGCTTAGACAGAGCACAATGTTTTTAATGTACTAAAGAGATAGGAATCAGAGTTCAGGGAGGATGGACATCTGAACTGTGGACAGTGTGCCAGAGAGAAGAGAGCTACATAGAGGCAAAGCTTGAGAATTCTGCAGAGGGTACCTTTGATTCTGCTATTGAATATCAAGTTATACATCATTAAATGAAAATTCATAAAGCCAGACAAAGAGTTCTCAGGGAGCTATAATCAGAACAATTCCCAGAGCTCAGAGGAGGCTGAGGGATATTTGAATTTTAATCAGCCAGAGCGGGGGCGGGGGGTGGGAGACGTTCAGTAGTCAGGTAAAACTAGGTCTGCAGTAAAGACCACCATAGACTATTAATAACAAAGCTTAAGAAATGATGGAGTTAATATGCAAGTAACTCTGAGGCCTGCCAAAAATTTTCAACATTCTTTGTAGGACAAAAAATAAATAAATAAATAAATAAATAAATCAGACCCTAAATAACAACGTTTATAGTGTCTAACATTCAAACCAAAAATTATTAGGCATAAATTTTTTTTTTTTTTTAAATGTGAGCAAGAACCAGGCAAAAAAATCCATCACTGGAACTAGAAAAGAAAATGATGGAAATAATAAAATTATCAGAGGTTTTAAAACTGCTAGTATGAACATGCTCACTATGTTCACAAGTTAAATAAAGATTATAAAGGGACTCTGAAGGAAAAGGAAAAGATGTCATCAAGCTCCAAGAAGAAATTCATTTTTAAAAACAGTATTTTTATTCATTTTCAGGGAGAGAGAAACATCAATGTGAGAATGCAACATTGATCAGCTGCCTCCTGCATGCCCCCCACTGGGTTGAGCCCAGGATGGGCCCTGACCGGAACTGAACCAGCAACCTTTTTGTGCGTGGAATGATGCACAACCAACTGAGCCCTACCGGCATGGGCTCCAGGTAGAAATTCTAAAGAAAAAAAATATAATATCGAAAGAAAAAATTTGGTGGATGGTATTAACCTCGGATTAGAGTCTGGCAGAAACAAAATCAGTGAACTTGAAGACATTGCAATAGAAACAATCCAAACCGAAATGAAATAAATACAACCTCAGTGACTATGAGACAATATCAAGTGGTCTAGCATATGTCTATACAGAGTCCCAGAAGGAAAGAAAAAGTGTGTGTGTGGAGGGGGGTGGGGTGGGTGAAGAAATAATGCCCATCCCCATTTTCTAAATTCGATAAAAACTCTAGATCTATGAACTCAAGGAGCTCAATGAACCTTAAGCAGGATGTGCGCACACGCACACACACACACACACACACACAGAAGTAAATCAAAGCACATCATAAATTCCTGAAAACAATGATAACATTTTAAATCTGCCAGAGGAGAAAAGACATAGCACAGAGGAATGAAGAAAAAAATTACTACAGACATGTCAAAAGAAATGAGATAAGCCAAAAGAAAATGAAAAACCACCTTATAGCTGGTAGATAAAAAACAACTATCAAATTAGCATTCTAAATCCAACACAAACATCTTTCAACATGAAGGCATAATAAAGACATATTCAGACAAACAAAAACTGAGAATTTCTTGCCAGCAGCCCTGAATGTTAAGAAATGATAAGGAAGCTTTTCGGGCTGAAAGAAAATAATTCCAGATGGGAACTTGGATCTAAAATAAATGAAAGGTACTGGAAATGACAAATTTGTGGCAAATATGAAAGGCTTTTTTAGGCTCATGTTCAACTTTCTTTACAAGTTATTGATTCTTTAAAGCAAAAATGATAACAATGAAAGGTAGGTTTTATAACATGTGAACTAAAATATTTTACATTAGTACAAATGATGGGAAGAAGGAAATGAAAACTTACTGTCATAAGTTTCATGTTCTATGTGAAGTGTTATATTATTTGAAAGTAGACTGAGGTAAGTTAAAGATAAATATTGTAAATCCTGAAGCAATCATTAAAAACAAGCACACAAAGAAAACCAAAAATATTGGTGCATCTAACAAACCAACAAAGGACAAATGTTCTCAGTCATTCTCTCTGGGGTATCAGGTCTTCAGATGACCCAAGCTCTTGCCCTCTGTCATTAGCTTCAGTTATATAAAGTCTATGTGGATGGAACAAGACTTACGGAGATAAAAAGTGAGACAGGTGATGACTTTTAGATTGAAAATCCATGACACTTTAGACACCAAAGCATCTGGAAATAAAAATTTCTATCCAGATCAGTCTAAAGAAGAAAGTGAAATCTTTCATTGTTGTTATTACTATTATAGAGAAGCTGTTTTATAAAACAAAAAAAGTATAATTAAAAATAATTAACTTCATTGAACTTCCACCTACCCATCAAAGCCCTTACCAACTTCTCCTCATGGCCTTTCAGCTCCTTCATCCAGAAACCAGGTGATCTATGCTGTGGTTAAGGTAGTGGGCATCTCTTTATTGAACAAAGTGTTTGAGCTCCCAATTTTTACGGTACAGCGTTATTAGGGGAGGTCCTTTCTCCATGTATGCATTTTCCATTGATTCCTCAAGCTCAACATCAAATGTTTTCTTCTGTAAGGCTTTTCTCTGGTCACAAGAATCCTCTCATCATAATGCCCCTGAGATCTATCCAAGTTGTATGAATAAATAGCCAGTTCCTTTTTATTGCTGTATAGTATTCCTTTGGATGAATATAACAATTTGTTTAGCTCTTCACTCACTGAAGGACACTGAGTTTTCACAGCTGCGCTAAACATGCATGTGAGTATGTGATAAAAGGTTTCATTTTTGCCTGGCCGGGCGCAGCTCAGTGGTTGAGCATCGACCTAGGATCCAGGCAATCGGGGTTCGATTCTCAGTCAGGGCACATGCCCTGGTTGCAGGCTCAATCCTCAGTCAGGGGCATGCAGGGAGCAGCCGATCAGTGACTCTCTCATCATTGATGTTTCTATTGCTCTCTCTCTCTCTCTCACATCCTCTCTCTAAGATCAATAAAGATATATTTTTAAAAAAAAGTTTTCATTTTTCTGGGGTAAACACTTAGAAGTGTTATTGCTAAATTATTTGGCATATATGAAATTTTATAATGCAACTTTCCATTAATTTTCTCACATTCAAATTTTTGTGTTTGTTGCTGTTTTTTATAAACCACATTTCCTAAATAATACCATGTCTGTATTGCCCACCAGAATAAGAGTCTTCCAAGGTCTGGGTCCCGTCTTGATAATTATTTCATACCCAGGGATTATGTCCACCACAGGGGAGATAGAAACTAATGTTGCTTGGTCTATCCCTCACAATATCCAAAGTTGCTCGAAGTCATACTGATGGATCAATCACTCGTATTTACCAAACTAAAAAAAGTCAATCACTAACCTTTACAAAGAATTTACAGAGTGAAGGGAGCCTGTGAGGTGCCATTCTGAGCAGCAATTACCTGGGGCGAGAATTCTATGCCTCAAAGCAGCCCTTTCGGTTCATCAGAACCAAAGCCTGATTTCTGCCCAGTCTCCCTCTGCATATCAAGGATAGCCACCAGGTGGGGGGTGGTTGATTTTGAATCTTCTGTTAGAAAAGGCAAGTCTTTCACCGTATCAAGGGAAGTAAAGGACATGGTGCTGTCATAGAGAACAGGGAGAACACGTAACCACAAATGAAAACATCCCTAAGGGCCGTGAGAGAATTCAGCTCCTCAGAATGTGCCAATTGAATGAATCATTTGATTAATAAAGAACATAATAAACTGATGAACAAAATAGATTCAGTGACACTGAAGCATGAAACAGGCTGAGGAATCTCAGGCGGAGGTGGGGTGGGTGAGTGGGGAGAGATGAACTAAAGAATCTCTGCGCGTACGTGCATAACCCGTGGACTCAGGCAACAGTGTGGTGCAGGCCTGGGCGGGGGTGGAGGGGGTGGAGGGGGTCAACAGGGAAAAAAGGGGACATCTGTAGCACTTTCAACAACAAAGGTAAAGTTTTTTAAAAAGGCAACTAATAATTTAATCTTTCCCTTGACCTTCACCTGGCTGAGTATTATTTCTCTTGAAAGAGCGAAGTGTTATCTTTTGCTCTTGCTACCTCCAAGGTTCCCTTGATGGCCCACCCCTTTGCCGAGTCAGGAATGACACAGAGGCCCCCTCCCAAGCACTAATTTGGGGGGGTGTGGGTGTCTGCATGATGAGAGGCCCTCATAGGGACGCTCCGTGTGCTGCACGTTAAGGCCCACTGAGCGTGCCGCGGACGCGAAGAGGCCCAGCCGCGGCTCCCTGAGCGCAGGGAGAGGCTCCATGTGCCGGCTGAGATGACCCTGGAAATTCCGCCATCACGGGATCAGTTAAAATGCCGCAGTGTTTCCTATGTGTCATCCCGGTGTGGGAGCTGGGGAAATGAAGTGGGTGAAGGGATCGGGGAAAGGAAAGGACGGCTAGGGACAGTGCTGGGAATTAGCATCTCGCCGTCCTTTCATAGAAGAAAACCATCTCTTTCTTTCTCTCTTTTTCTCTGAAATTGCATGTCACATTTCAGTGCCTTTTCACTTGAAGTGGGTATTAGGGAAGGGGTGCCATTGTCAAAATGTCATACAAAGGCAGGTTCAACTAGATTAAAGGGGAAGCAAATAAGAAACCAAAAGTGAACTCAAATCTTTCTATTTTTGAAAGTGGTAGTTTTCTCTCCCTGTGTCAGTCAGGTTGATTCAGACACAGAAAAGCAGACTTAACCTTCCACGGAAATCACACTGATTCCCCTATGAACACCCCAAAGCTTGGGTGTGTTGTTAGGGAAGACTGGTTTTAGCTGCAAGTGACAGAGAGGCTCAGATAAGAGCGGCTTCAAATGTATTGCTCTCAGACACAAATGATTCTGGGGATAAGCATTTCGGAACTCATATAGTAGTGGCTCCGTGATTATTATGAGACCCAGGCTCCTTGTATTTTATGGTTCTACCATCTTCAATATGTAGCTTCCACCCTATTGTCCAAGGAGACTTAAGTGCCATGATGTCCACAATTCTGTAGCAGGATGGAGAAAAATCTTAAGAGTTCTCAGCCCCATCTTTAAGAAAATGTTTCAGAAGCCACAGTGACACTTCTCTTTATATCTAACTGGACAGAAATGAGGTACTTGGTTATATCTAGTTTCAAGGAAAGCGGAGGAATGTAGTTCATATTTTGGGGGGTTGTATACCCAGCTAACATAGAGTGATTCTATTATGAAAGAAGAGGGGTGAATGAGTCTTGAGAGATCAATAGCAGCCTTGGTTACAGGTTCTATACAGTAGTGAGCTGTCCTTTAGGGCTGCCCCAAATCCTTTCAACATGCTGTACAGTACTTTTTTTTCTTTCTATAGTTTCCATCATTGCAAATTCCTAGTGAGAATGGTTGAGAGGCAAAAAATGAGACTGGAGAGGGGGCAGAGCTCTGACTGTGGAGGGCCTCATGCATCTTGTTAGAGAGTTTGGATTTTAGAGGGATTGGATTGGATTTAGGTTTATCTGGAATTTAGATACAATGGATGATAGACAGACTGACAGAAATATAATGCTTTTGATTACCAACTATTTTCAAAGCTATTTTAGTCTGGAGGATGGGATTAAAATAAAACTGACATTCATTGCTCTTAAGGAGTTTATCATTTTGTAGACAGAATATGTCCATAATTGAAATCCAATGCCAAGTAATAAAAGTTTATAGGTCCTTTTAATTTACAGAGAACTTCCAGATAAATGATTAGGTAAATGATTAAAGCAAAGAAATGGAGTCTGTAAAGGAAAGGATATTTGGGGAAAATAAATGGTTTGTTTTGTCTGAGTGGGAACATATATAGGGGAACAATAGGAGAGACCTAATAAAAGAAATTGAGAATATACTTAGGAATATATTCTCCCCATTTCTGATCACTTAGAAATAAGAAACATAAGACCTGAAAGGGTTTCTGGTATGTACATTGAGGATTGCATGCACTTATCAAATCTTTACTAAACTACATACTCTATCGGATGCTGGGGATTCCAAGCCTCAAAAGATCCACTGAGCCCAACCGGGCGTGGCTCAGCGGCTGAGCGTTGACCTAGGATCCAGCCGATTGGGGTTCGATCCCCAGTCAGGGCACATGCCGGGGTTGCGGGCTGTAGCCGATCAATGACTCTCATCATTGATGTTTCTATCTCTCTATCCCTCTGAAATCAATAAAGATATATTTAATAAAAAAAAAGATCCACTGAACCCCAGGCATATACATCTCCAGAAGATCAGCTGTGTGAGGTCCTAGGAAGCTGTTACTGTACTGCTCCAGCCATTCCACTGGCTCCCAAGCAACAAGCTGGAATGTTTGCAGTCTGTCTCTAAATATGCCTATTGTTTCTGTTATCTATTACTTTGTAACAAACCACCCCAAGTTAGTGGCTTAAAACAATTACAACATATTATTTGTCAAGATTTTGTGGGTCCTTCTAATTCAGAGTGACAGCTAAGGCCGCAGTAGGACTAAAGGCCCACAAGGGCCTCACTTACAGTGCTGGAAGTTGGTATTGACTGCTGACTGGGGGCTCAGCTGGGGCTGTCAGCCCAGAGGCTCAAGCTTCATTCTCTTGAGACTCTCCTTGGAGCTTCCTGGGCATCCTCACAGCTTGACAGTGAGGATCTAAGGAGTGTTCTTAGTGGCAAAGAGGAAAGTTATAGATCTTTTAAGGACCAGCCTCAGAAGTTACACAGCATAGTATCTGCCTTGTTCTTTTGTTCAGAAAATATCACAGGGGCATGCCAGATTTAAGGAGAGAGGAAATATACTCCATGGCTTAATAGGGGAGCAGGAAGGTTATATTATAAAGAAGTAAATGACATAGGAGATACTGTTTCAATCATCTTTATAAAAATAATCTATCATTATCCTCTGGCGAGAGGAATTAATATTTCTCCCACATAAGGAATATATCTACTCCATCCCCAACCCAACCCAATTTTAGCCCACGTCCCAGACTTAAGGTCCAAGGTTTTTTCATCTAAAGTAGGCCCAGTAGAGAATGATTCTTCTTGGGTGCAGAAACCTATGAACTGTCTACCCCAATCTTCAGCCCAACAAACAGTGGGGATAATGTAATCATAATAGACATTCCAATTCTAAAAGGGGAAACAGGTAGCACTTAGCTGTCACTGTTTATAGAAATTCCAATATCCAGCCAGACACATGGTGCTAATCCCCGTGCTCCGGCATCAGGAAATGGACATTGATCAGTACCCAATTCTGCCCCCTCTGAATGATTTTCCTGGGGTTTTGGCTCTACCTTCTGCACTCTAGGCTCTCCCTACTAAATCATCCCTTTTCCATAAGGAATGGTCCATGTTTGTAGTTGAAAAGTTCTCTTTTCCTGCTTCCTGACCACAGACTGTTAGAGGTCCAGAAGCCTTGGTTAAATTTGAACGATTGCAGTCCTTTAGTCTAAGCCACCATTGCTTCCTTCTGCCAATTTGCTTACAAACTCTGTAGGTTTCCTATGACTCTTATTGGGGTTAACATCTTGGACAGAAGCCACACACACTTATTAGGGTTAGCATCCAAACCCACACACACTTAAAGATAGGGTCCTTCTCCCAAGCCATTATGGTCAGTTAATATTTGACAAACAAACCAAGAGCATACAATGGAGTAAAGACAGCCTCTTCAATAAATGGTGCTGGGAAAATTGGACAGTTACATGCAAAAAAAGTAAAAATAAATAAATGAAACTAGACCACCAACTTTCACCATACACAAAAATAAACTCAAAATGGATAAAAGACTTCAATATAAATCACAAAACTATAAAAATCCTGGAAGAAAACATAGGCAGTAAAGTCGCAGACATCCCACGTAGTGGACTTTTCACTGATACATCTCCTAGGGCAAGAGAAACAAAGGAAAAAATAAACATGTGGGACTACATCAAACTAAAAATCTTCTGCACAGCAAAAGAAAACAGCCTCAAAATACAAAGGAGCCCCACGGTCTGGGAAAACATATTTGCCAAGGATGAATCTGATAAGGGGCTAATCTCCAAAGTGTACAAAGAACTCACACTACTCAGCAAGAGGAAGACAAACAACCCAATTAAGAAATGGGCAAAGGACCTGAATGACACTTCTCCAAAGAGGACATAGGGATGGCCAAGAGACACAAGAAAATGCTCACCGTCTCTAATCATCAGAGAGATGCAAATTAAAACCACAATGAGGTATCACTTCACACCTGTCAGAATGGCTCCATCAACAAATCAACAAACGACATGCCGGCGAGGGTGTGGGGAAAGGGGAGCCCTAGTGCACTGCTGGTGGGAATGCAGACTGGGGCAGCCACTATGGAAAAAGGATGGAGGTTCCTCAGAAAATTAGAAATGGAGCTGCCTTTTGACCCAGGGATTCCACTCCTAGGAATGTAGCCTGAGAGTCCTGAAACATTAATCAGAAAGAATATATGTACCCCTGTGTTCATAGCAGCCCAGTTTACAATAGCTAAGATCTGGAAACAGCCCAAGCGCCCATCAGGAGATGAGTGGATAAAAAAGCTGTGGGACATTCACACCATGGAATACTATGCAGCTGTAAAGAAGAAGGACCCCGTAGCCTTTGGGACAGTACGGATGGACCTAGAGAAAATTATGCTGAGTGAAATAAGCCAGGCAGAGAAAGACAAACATCACATGATCTTGCTTATATGTGGAATCTAAAGAACTTAATAAACTGATGAAGAGAATAGATTCAATGACATGGAAGCATGGATGAGACTGACAAATGTCAGAAGGAAGGAGGGGGGCAGGTGGGTGGAGGGGGGGAGAGTAACCAAAGAATTTATGTGCATATATGCACAACCAAAGGACACATACAATGGTGTGGAGAGGGACTGGGGAGGGGGGGAGGGGAATGGGGTGGAATGGGTCATTGGGGAGAAAAAGGGACATCTGTAATATTTTGAACAAAAATAAAAAATAAATAAATAAAATAAA
The DNA here is from genome assembly GCF_054644295.1 of Miniopterus natalensis. Classification (NCBI taxonomy): domain Eukaryota; kingdom Metazoa; phylum Chordata; class Mammalia; order Chiroptera; family Miniopteridae; genus Miniopterus; species Miniopterus natalensis. The sequence continues at coordinate 16,722,854 of NC_142081.1, read as the reverse complement.
GATAGGATTCTTCTGACATTGAGGTGAAGATTGGAGTGCTGACAAACACTGCCCCCCCCCAATTTTGCAAATTCTTTCCTCTACCTGAAAGAGTCTATAAATCATGCTTTTAAAAATTTTAGAGGCTTTTTTTTTTTTTTTTGTCTATCTGAGAGTATCTAAGAGGTACAGGCTTTCATTTTTATGAGGTCTTAATAATTTTATAGACACATCCTTGACTTGGCCTTGACCAGAGACCACATTATACAGGGGTTGGCAAAAGTAAGTTTACAGTTGTTTGCACTGAACAATATATACAGGTTATGATGATTGCAATAGCTTTATTAACTCAAAAGAATGTCACAATGCAACTGTAAACCTACGTTTGCCAACCCCTGTAGTAGCATCACCCTGGGTTTGATCTTTTCCAAGTGTCATTTCTTATTTTGCCAACTTTCTGCCATCTGGAGAGGTTTGGAATGAGAAACAGTTTTATTGTCCAACCTGGAAACTTTTACATTGGAAAAAATTTCTCTAAATTCCGCTTGAAGTCCATGTTGTTTGTTTAGGCGGTCTCTCTCTTCATCAACCTGTTATCAGCAGTTACAGCCAATTGACACTTTCAGCATTCTGCCTGGAATTGCTTTTGCCAAATCCACAAGTTCATTATTTGTATTTTCTGTTACCCACGTTACAATTGGTGACAGTATTGTCAAATCTTGTATCACTGTGTGACACTGGTGGCCTCCTGTACTAATCTCCTCATTGCCTTTCAGCCTCTACTAAGTCTCCTTACTCTTTAGCCCAATCTCAAAGCCAATGCCATGCATTTCAGGTATATATTATGGCTGTAATGTAGTATACCGACTCCCCTCTATGCTGCTCTAAAATTAATTGCTTAAAATAATAACAATTTATTAAGTGTCAAGATTCTGTCCATTGACCGCATGGTTCCTCTGTTTCCTACGGTGTGAGCTGGAATGCCAGGGACAGTCCTACAGGCCAATGATTAGACTTTGATGTGATAAGAGCCATGATAAAAGTAAATACACTGGTAGGTACAAGGAATAAGGGAGAAAGGAGAGATGATACTACGGGAGTGACCTCTGGGTGGGTGGCCGCTGCACCAGGGCATGGATGCAAGTGCCAATGGAAAGTGGAATAAAAGATGGCCAACGACACTCATTGAGATGAGTCACAGAAGTAAACGGGAGGAAAGTCCAAGAAGTAGAAAGAGAACCAGCCACAGAAGTCAAGGGAAGATGCCATTTCCCAAAAGGCACCCCAACTGTGGACAGAGACAGCTCTGAGGACTGAGAGGAGGTCAGGGGCTTTCATGGGCGACCGATGTAGGGCGGCCAAAGAGCATGAAGACCGAGAAGAGATTGTTTTATTGGGCTGGAACTGAGCTCTTTCTTTCTGTTTATATGGAAATCAGATACACTATGATAATTCAATCTTCCAAAGGCATTAAAATGACTCCCAGACAAACAAGTATATTGGTTATATAGCTCTGTGATAATGAGTCGTATCCCAGGAAGGGATAAATGAACTATAAGCTGAATGAGAAAGAAACACTTAGCTAAGATAATTAAGTTAGCGAGGCTAAATTGAGGGTTCAGAAGCTCCAAGTTTTGGAATGAAATGATAGAAGATAAGCTTATTTTCAAATATGGAAGGATAATTTCAGATTTAAAATGAAAGAGCCTGCCCTGACTGGTGTGGATCAGTGGTTGGAGCATCATTCTGCACACCAAGGGGTTTCGGGTTCAGTCCCTGGTTGGGGCAGGGACGGGAGGTAACCGATTGGTGTTTCTCTCTCACATTGGTGTCTCTCTCTCTCTTCCTTCCTCTCTCTCTAAAATCAACAAAAAAAACATATTCTCAGATAAATTAAGAAAAAAATAGCTAGATGTTTCGAAAGTACAGGACAACCATTCATTTTTAAACTTTCTGTTCTCCGCAAGAACCTTTTAACCCAACTATAAGGGCATTTGTAACAGCATGTTAAAATGGGGCTTTTCTGTCTCCGTTTCTGCTAAAACCCCAAAGACTGAGAATAAAACAATAGTTGCCAAATATCTCTACAATCTAAAATAAGAAGACAGGCCACATACGCAAGACTTGCAAAAGAAACATTCTGGAAACTTGCTTTGAAAACCCTTAGTATAATGACTGTCTCAAGAATATTTAGAAGGTTGGAAAGGCCAAGAAAGCAGCTATTTTTAGAGTGAATTTATTTGGAGAGAATTTTTGGAATGCTCTGGAATTCACCATCACTTCTGGCTCAAACACACACACCTTATCACCATGAGGGACAAGAGAGGTGTCCTTACCCCTTGCCTCAAGCCAAGTAAATGAAGATGAGGCAGACTGCTCGCAGCATTGGATCTCTGTGCCTAGAAGTCTGTGAAATACATGGACTGATACCATATCCATTTTAAGAAATGTTCAAGTGTGGGAAATGGTGAAGGCTGCCTTGGTAAACAGCAGCACTCAACCCTATGTTCCCTATGGATTAATAGCAGGGCCCAGCATGGAACCCAAGAGGGCTTCCTCATGGGAAGACGGGATTCCAACAGAAAGGCCTCTGGCTGTCCACGGTCTTGGGAGGAATTATAAGCAGACACCTAGAAAAGAAGCATTGCCCTAATCTTATCAAAGTAGCTGGAGGTTCCCAGTGGGGAAATCGTTGAGAAACACATAAAGGCTCCCCAAGAGATAGAGTTAGCTTTGCCGGCTCACAGTGTGAGCCATGACTGTCTGACAGTACTGGCCATGCTAAACTCTCCCTGCCCTTAATCTGTCTTCTACCTCTCATTCTTCCCCTGCCCCTCCCTCCCAAACTACTCCCAAATTGGACTAGGCAGAGGCAATTTATTGTTGCAGAGTGGAACCGGAGTTTTAACCTCAACCGAAGCTTGGAATCTTGATTATGACCGTGGGCTGGTCATTTTAATTCGGAAATGGGATTGCTATTGCATTTAGATGTAGGAGAGAATTCTTTATATTAGCTAAGAGCCATGAGACTTGCCCAAGCTTTTATTGAAGGCCCAAGCAAGAAAATAGTCTACACAGATGTTTTAAAGGGGGAGCAGGGTTTTTGTTTGTTTAATGGTTTTTTGTTGGTGGTTCTTTGGGTTTTTTTTGCTTTCTTTTCACTCTAAGTAGTCTCTCTTATTCCTTGTAATGTGTATACCTAGATGGTGTCCTTTTTAGTACTGTACATGTACTGTATGATTAAAATGCCACTTGTGAAGTAAGACCTTCTCGATTCAAATGCCATCTCTACCATCTACAAGTTGTGTGAACTTGGGCAAGTGACCTAGCCATTGCAAGCTTCCTCTCCCGGAAAGAGGGGATAATGATTATTGCTACATCATAGGGTTGATGTGAGGGCTAAATAAAATTATGTAGGTAAGTCACTTAGTGCTTGGCCTACCATAGTTCATACTCTATAAGTAGTAGCTATTATTATTATTATTTTTTTAAACAACAGTCATAGTTAACCTCTTTGTCTTTGTGCCCAAGGGCTTATTAGTTGACATTTGTCTATATAGACTATTACTACTTTCCCTACTACTCAATAAATTCATCTTTTGGATATAAATTTCCAGCTCCCTGTGAAGTAAAAGTGTGAGGTCATTCCAAGCCCCTCAGCAACACTTTAGGATGGGGAATGAAAAGTACTCCATCCAAGTGAAAACTGCAGGCAGAACTTGAGCGAGCAGAAAGTGATTACTTTGTCTGGCATCTCTCCCATTCCCTGCAGAGTGAAAAATCCTCTGCACCCCTGGTAGGAATGGCCCAGGATTTTGGAAATCTTCTGGGCTCATCATAGTGATTTTCTTCCACTTTTAAAAAACTCATTTTACTGAAATCATAGTTGCATGGGGCACATGGCATTCTGCTATTTTAAAAGATTTCAACTTATTTTATAAGGATGGTTGTCAGGTTTCTTCTTTATGGGTGGGGAGGGAAAGAATCAACATATTTTAAGCTGAACATTCTTGAAAATTGGAAGACACTCATCTTAAATAGCACTAGGTAATTGCTGTTAGGTGTTTATTCTTTCTCCAAAAAATTTAAGAGAAAATTGCTCATTAAAACTAACATGCAATAATAGCCAGGGGAACTTGCCCAAAATTTAAAAAAGAAGATTGTCACAGAGGGAATAAATTGTGTGCATATCCAATAGCTATTGTTTCTTCTAGTCATATCTGGGCATCATTGTGCTACAGGACTTTATCATTAATAAATAAGAAAATTACTTAGTGATCAAAGGATAAATGCTATAAAGAAAAAAAATGCTAAAGTAAGGGGGGCTCGGCCAGCATGGCTCAGGGGTTTAGTGTCCACCTATGAACAAGGTAACGGTTGGATTCCCGGTCAGGGCACATGCCCAGGTTGCAGCCAGTAGGGGGCGTGCAGGAGGCAGCCCACCTATGACTTTCCCTCATCATTGATGTTTCTCTCTCTCCCTCTTTCTTTCTCTCTCTGAAATCAATAAAAAAAATATAAAAACTTTTAAAGTAAGGGGGAATGATAGTGAGGGGCTCCAATTTTATTTTATTTTTTTAAAAAATATCTCTTTATTGATTTCAGAGACAGGAAGGGAGAGGGAAAGAGAGAGAGATAGAAGCATCAATGATGAGAGAGAGTCATGGATCTACTGCGTCCTGCACGCCCCTTACTGGGGATTGAGTCCACAACCCGGGCTTGTGTCCTGACCGGGAATCGAACCCCGATCGCCTGGATCCTAGGTCAATGCTTAACCACTGAGCCAAGCCCAGCCGGGCAGGGGGTTCTAATTTTAAATAGGGCATTTGGGATTAACCATTTTTTATTGGTTTGCTATTTTATTTCATTAGAGCGTAGGGTGAAACCTGCTTTCTGGGTCTTGAGCTTTCTAGGCAATCTGTTTGTTCCTTCCAGCTCTTAGTAACAGGAGTTTCCAGGATCTGGCCCAGACTTACCAATTCTCCACAGGGTGGTATATTAGAATCCTTGGGCTGCTTTAAGAAATAACCACATAGAAATTTATTCTGTCATAGTTCCGGAGGCTAGAGTCAAAAATCAAGGAGCTGAGGGCCGGTTCCTTCTAGAGGTCCTGAGAGAGAAACTGCTCTGTGCCTCCCAGCCTCTGCTGGCTGCCAGCAATCCTTGGCTTTCCTTGACTCGGAGAGACTTCACACAAGTCTCTGCCTCCACCTTCACATCACTTGCTTTCCTGGATTTCTGTGTACATCTTCTTCGTTTTAAATAAGGAACTTGTCATTGAATTTAGGGTCCACCTAGGTATTCGTGGGTGATCACATTTAGAAAGCTTCAACTAAACAACATCTGCAAAGACCCTTTTTCCAAATAATGTCACATCCACTGATCCCAGGAGTACATATCTCTGAGGGGGTCCACCATTCAACCCAATAGATGGGTTTTTCGGTTATGGGATAGCTCCCTGCCGGCAGTAATAAATACCAGTTAGTCATTAGTTGTTACTAATTTGAGGACAAAACTTGGCCTTCAAGATTGGGTCTCTCAATGGTAAAAAAGGAGGCCAATGCAACACCAACCTGTGACTCGACTCCTACACTGTTGCTAGTCAAAAAGCTGTTTGTTAACATTTCTGTGAGATTAGGATAGAAACTAACATAAGCCTTTAGAAACGTCTATAAAAATTTGACATTCTGTTGAAGCTAATAATTTAAAAATGGGGCTTATGTTTTGTGTCTATTAAAATTTATTTTATCTTATTTTTTAATTAAGTTTATTGGGGTGACATTGGTTAATAAAATTATGTAGGTTTCAAGTGTACAATTCTATGATACATCATCTGTATATTGCATTGTGTGCCTACCACCCAAAGTCAAATCTTCTCCCATCACCATGTATTTTACCCCCTTTACCCTATACCATCCCCTTACCCTCCTTCCCTATGGTAACCACCACTCTGTTGCCTGTGTCTATGAGTTTTTGGTTGTTTTTCTTGTTTGTTCATTTCTTATTCTAGTAATTCATTGTTATTCTACTGAAAAACATATTGGCTGGTAATGAATTAAATAAATAAACCTGATCTATTATTACCACGGATTGTGTGAGAAACACTGGTATAGACTATTGTGGGTAACACTGTTTAGAAAATAATAATATATTTCCACAATTTTGTCTGTCCACAGGACTGAAAACTTTCAGCGCTAGTAATGGCGGGCTATGTGTCACAGACGATGTGCCTTACATCACAGATAACAGTTTCCAATTGCCCCCTCAGGTACTTCAGCCTCTAGCTTTGATGTCGTCACCATTACGGTACCCACGTGTCCCAAGCTGGCGACATTAACGAAAAGCCCACAGGTCGGGAGAGCTGGGCCGAGCTCTGGCTCAGAGGCTGCCAGCTCATGACTGTAGGCAGCTCACTTTGCCTCTCTAGTCAAGTTTCTCACCCATAACATGTATTTATTTTTCTTCCACATTGTATTCAGCACCACCACCATCAAAAATAAAGTGTAGGACAAAATGGGGACTATCTCAACTAGGGATCAGCAGGAGCAATGGGCTTTTTTTTTTTCCCCGCAAAATTTTTCATAAATGAGGCAAACTTGAACCAAGTTAATGATAAAATAGGAATTGTTCCAAGTTCTAAAACTGTTTGTTGAATTTCAGTAAATCCAAACCCTATCAAGATTTTAAACATTACTGTCAACCCAGAGACAACCCAGTCCTGACTTCTCTACCCTAGATTAGATACTCTCATTCTAAAAACTTCATATACAGGAAGCAACATGAGATGTTTTTTGTGTGTAAGGCTTTTTTTTTTTTTTTCCCCTCTCAACATGATGGCTTTGAGATTCATCTATGTTGTCGCATGTAGTAGTAGTCTACACTTTGCTCAGTAGTATTCCAGTTTATGACCATGTATGAGTACACCACAATTTTTGAAATTTATTTTCCGATGGATGGACTCTTCGGTTTTGGACTATTATGAATAAAATGTCTGTGAGCAGGCGTATACAAATCTTTTTGTGAACTTGTGTTCTCTCTCTTAATTTGTGCTGTTATGTTAATGTCTATGATCTCTTTTGAGTTGACTTTTGTGTAGGGTACAAAAGTAAGGATAAGAGGTTCGTTCTTTCCGTCCGGGGATCTAGTTTTTCAACACTGATTCTGAAAACACTTTCCTCCCCCTTCGCCCACTGAATTTCCTTGGCGCCTTGTTGACCGCTAGTGGACCACATATGGGTTTTATTTCTGGGCTTTCTGTTCTGCTCCATTGATTTCTAGGACTACTCTTACACCAATACCACACCGTGTTGCTTACTATGACTTGATAGGAAGCCCTAATCTTTTTGTTTTTCTGTTTCACAATGATATTTTCACTCTTCTAGATTCTCTGCCTTTTTGTATAAATTTGAGAATTAGATTCTAATTTCTGGGAGGAAAAAAAGCCTCCTGGAATTCTGACGGGAACTGCATTCAATCTACAGGCGTGTTTGAGGGAAAATATCTTCCTAATGTTGAATTTCCATTCTGCAACTAAGGTCATCCGGTGATTTTAAAATTTCTACTATTGCATTTTTCAATTCTAAAGTTTCCATTTGTTTGTTTGTTTGTTTGTTTAAATTTCTATTTTCATTTCTATTTTCATTCACTATGAGCATATATTTCCCTTTACTTTATGGAGTATAGTTTTGAGAAATGCTTAAAAAAATTGTCAGGTACTTCTGACATCTGAGTCAATCACCTTGGGGTCAGTCTCCATTCACATTTTCTGGCACCTTCTTATGTCAAGTAGTTTTGGATTGTATCCCATACGTTATGCAAATTGTGTTGTAGAAGATCTGGATTTTATGCTCCCCTAAAATGAGTTGACAGTTTCGCTTGTTGTGCTTTTATAGGCAATAAACTTGGTCAGATTTCACCTGCAAAGACTATCCTTTGGGTGCTAATTCAAATTTCAGTTCCACTCTTTTATTCTCATTTTATTTTATGGGCGTCCGCATCGTACATGCATTGTTCATGCGTCAGGGAGAGCTTTGGCCAAGTTGATGCCTAGAATTAGCAGCCCTGCCTCTCTGCCTCTTTCCTTCTGGGGTCCCCTCCCAGCCCCCACACCACCACCCGCCTAGCTTGCCAGAGGCCGAAATCCCTCGACCTGTCCCCCCGCGTTCAGGCCAGAAAGGCTGTGGCTCCCGTTCAGCTCCCTCCCGCCCTGCCTGGCCCCGTCTGCCACCTGCCTTAAGCTAGAAACTGGTTTAAGAAAAGACAAAAAGGGAAAAAGAAGACAAGAGAGGAGGTGGAGGGAGAGGAGGCGACGAGGAGGGGAGACTTGGGATTTATCCAGCGCCTTTTCTTTCCTCTCTAACCCTCACCTGAGGATACTTTTCCACTACTTTTCAGAGAGAGTGGAAGGGAGAGAGGGAGGGAGAGACATGGGTGTGGGAGAGACACATGGATTGGTTGCCTCTCGCACGCAGGGACGTGCCCTTGGCCAGAATCGAACCTGGGGCCCTTCAGTCGGCAGGAAGCTGCTCCAGCCACTGAGCCAAATCCAGCACCTTTTGCTTCCCCCAGGTGCCGGCTCCCCTCCGGGCCTGGTTATGGTCATTCTCCAGGGCCTTCAGGTGCTTGGCTGTGAGCTTGTAGTTATCTGTGGAAGGACGCTTCAGGTAGCAGCTTCCTTGGCCTTACCAGAAGCGGTAAAAAAGAGCGAATTTAAAAGATGCCTGTCGTTAGAGCCTATTGATAAAAAGAGGGCAGCATTTCTCCTAAAAAACGAACCCTTGGGGAACACTTTAGTGGTCCCCCTTGCTTAGCTACATGTTAATCCCAGGGCGAGAAGGGATAAGAAGTATTTCAGCAAATAGGGCCCAAAATTGTTATGAGTAATAAAATAACAGGAACCTAGTTCCCCGGGGGGTGGCTAAGATAAGATAAAGTCGGGCAGAAGGGTGGCAGTGGAGCACCAGAGCTTGGCTGCAGGCAGGCCCTAAGCAATGCAGCAGCTAAGAAAAGAAAGGAATCCCAATGAGGAAGAAATTGAGCGAGGGGACTGTCTGACCCTCAAGTTAAGGTGTATCCATCTCTGTTCTTGTTCGAATCTTTTTATCCCAAACCTGTGGTATATCCCACTGATTATAAAAGAGAAAAGGGAGAGCATATTCTACTCCTCACCTGATTACTTTCCTGTATTGATTACGTACTATTTGTCTAGCTGGTATATTATCTGAAAAAAATCATCACTAAATTAACTCTGGGACAACAGCTTCCTAGAAAGATTAATGATATATAATTTACCTTTATGAAAGAAGCAAGCATCCAATAAATTAGAAAATGCATACCATCATCCAAATAAATTGTTAAATATCCCAAGTGCTTGCCTTATTGAGTATTTGACAAATGGATTTCACATTCATTCAATTACATCAGTACTATTTTCATGTCACTTGCTCTATTGTTTGCTTAAACGTATCTCTTTTCACTAGCAATGTTATGTGTACTCAACTCCATTCACACGATGTCTAGGAAGGATATTCAGCAAGGATGCTCATTTTGGGACATTGAATAGGCCTGGTCATGTGTCACTGAGCTACAGTTTCAGACTCCTAGATTTCCATGATAGTCTCATTCTATTGAGGACAATAAACGTTTAAATTGTTCTAGACCAAAAAAAAATTTCTTTATTTCTTACACACCCCATGTTTTCATGTTTGGAAATATTTGGTTCCAAGTTACTTTCTTTCTCATTTAAGTAGGGGGAAAAAAGCATAATTGGAAAGCAGTTTCTGCCCTGGTAAGAACAACTAGATTGAAATAATTGATTGAAACTGAAACATTTGTGGTTTAGTTAATCCGGTCATAGTTTCATAGATAAATATTCACTATTTATTTTCTTTAAAAATAATGAAAATAATCTGCAAAGCCTATACTAAGATACTTGCTTCTATGTCCTGCCTCCCCTAACTTCCATTCTTCTGGTGACCATAACTTCTGTTCCTTTAATAAAGAACCTCTCCACCTGTATTAGTTTTCTAGGGTGACCATAATAAAGCACCACAAACGGGGTGGCTAAAAACAACAGAAATGTATTGTCTCCCAGTTCTGGAGGTTAGAAGTCCAAAACCAAGGTGTCAGCAGGGATATGACCCTTCGGAAACCTGAAGGGGAGAGACCTCCCTCGCGTCTCCTAGCTTCTGCTGGCTTACTGGCATGCGGCGGTGCTGCTTGGCTTGCAGCTGCCTGACTCCCACCTCCCTGCCTCCACCGTCATGGATGTTCACCAGCTTTCTCTTCACATTGTCTTCTTATGAGGGCACCAACCATATTGCATTGAGAACCCAACCTACTTCAGTATGACCTAATCTTAATTAACTACATCTATAAGCACTTTATTTCCAGATAAGGTCACATTCCAAGGTACTGAGGTTAGGATTTCAATGCTTTTTTTTTTTTGAGACACAATGCAACTCATACAAGCACCAGTCTGTCTTTTGGATCTGACTCCACATTTGGCTCAAGAGACGGGCATGTGGCTGAGGCCTAGTCAATCAGAACATCACTTTCCTGCTCAAGCTGCTTGGTTCAGGTCTATGCATATGCATGAACAGAGTGAATAAAATACAATGGCCATTTTGCTGGTTTGTTTAGTTTTGTTTTGTTTAATTTTTTGTCTGTTGGATTGAAACCTGGTGGTAGAAAGCCTGGACTCACTACTAGCAGCACTTCTGCCATGAATGGGTGCCAATGCATGCAGGAGCATGAAGCTGCTATTAGGGTTCTCTACAGAAACAGAACTAATTGGAGAGATGATAGATAGATGATGATAGATGATGATAGATAGATAGATGATAGATAGATAGATTCTATACATCTATATCTGTTTGAATATAGATTAATTAAAAGGAACTGGCTTATGCAATTACAGAGGCTAAGAAGTCGCAAATCTGTAGTCAGCATTCTGGGGACCCAGTAAAGCTGGTGGTGTAGTTCCAACCTGAGTCTGGAGACCTGAAAACTGGGAGAGTAGACAGTATAAGTTCTGTATGAAAGCTGGCAGGCTTTATACCCCCAAAGATTATTTTTTCAGTTCATGTCCAAAGGCAGGAAAAAACTGATATTCTAGCTCAAGTAGTCAGGCAGGAATAGTTCCCTCTTACACATGAGAGGGTAAACCTTTGTGTTGTAGTCAGGCCTTCAACTGATTAGATGAGGCCCACCTTCACGGAGAGGAGAATCTGCTTTACTCAGTCTACCAATCCAAACGTTAATGTCATTGAAAGACACCCTCACAGACAAATCCAGAATAATGTTTGACCAATTATCCAGGCACCTCATGACCCAGTCAAGTTGATGCATAAAATTAATCATCAAAGAGAGAAAGATCAGTTTCCTTTCCTGTGGCTTGAGCTCCTAAATTCAGCCAGGCATGCATAAAGCTGTACCCTCGGCCTTTCCGAGTAATGACCAATGTATACCCGTATTTCCTTAGCCATTTCAGTTGTCCTCTCTAATCCAAGTCTCCATTATTATCTCCATAATATCATAGAACCCAAGTGGGAATCACTGGCAAATACCCCGTCTGAGATTATATTCCCCGTCTGTCGTCATCCTCAGGCTTTTGGGGGCAAACTATAGCTCCAAGATCCACTAATTTGAACTATAGTCACCTGTTCCTTCAGCAAACAGAAATAACATGCCGTAGTGTTGCTTTTTGCCTCCCTAAGGAAAGAAACTCTTCCCTTTGTTTAGAATATGCTTGCTATTTGTGCTTTTCCAGAAGTTTTCTATTATTCATAGTTGTATCCCCAAACCAAAATACTTCATTGAAAGATTAAAAACACAATCAACTAACAGTCCAGGAGAACAGCTAACCTATGTCTTAGAATAGAGCTTAGAGGATTTATACAATCCAAGCAGAGCTTCAGAATTCTCTGCAATTTCATGCAGCCTATAAGTTGATATTTTTCTAGCCCTTGAGATGTCTGCATTTATGACTCTAGAGAGAGAACTCAATCAACCAAGCAATACAATCAGACTGTTTGCTCTAACACACGCTTTCTGTAAAGTTTTCTGATTGCAATGACACACAAACATAAAAAAAAATAGCTCCTCACAAGACAGAAACTATATGAACTCAAGGATAAAATAAATCATCTAAAGGTAGTAAGAGCGCCAAGGGTTGCTAAACAGATTCATTTTACTCAGAGGATATCTGGAAGTTTGCCCCACCCCGTGTGGCTTCATTCTGGGCCCTGTGTCAGCTCCTGCATGTTAATCTCAATAGTCAAGTACGGAGTTGAATTCCTGCGTCATGTGATCTCTGCCTAGCCAGACATATATAGATGTTTCTGGAAAGTCGCTTATAAATCAAACCACGTCAGAGGCTCACTAGAGGAAATTATCTAAAGAAATTACACAAGAAACCCTTTTGTAAAAGCAAGGCACCTGCTTGGCAAAATAAAATGTCCTTTGATTTGATGTTCATGTATAAATTTGTTTTTTCTTATTTTGGACTTGCCTTAAGCAAGGTATGTCTGGAGTTGTCTGTTTTGAAATTCATCACATACCAGATGAAACTGAGCCATCAGAATACTGAAAAGCACGCAAGAGCAGACGGGGGTTGGACTTGGCCGCTGCGAACGCTGCGTAAGTGAAATTAATTTCTCCCTAGCCTCCTTTTGAGGAGCTCAAGCCATAGGAAAAGAAACTATTTAAAACAGTTCCATTGAAATTTTCAATATGGACAGGAAGGGGAGATTTTCATTTTCATAAAACTACAAGAAAAGTTATAAGAATAAAGAAAATAATTTTACACGGGGAGTTTTCTACTTATTCTACTGCAAGTGACGAAGCCCAAGTCAAACTAGCTTGAGAAAAAACATACAAAAAATACAACATTTACTGATTCACGGGGATCCTTAGTCGGATAGGAATATCTAGTTGCTCAAACCCTTGCTGATGGTGAGAACCGCCAACTTTTCAACTTTTCGTCAATCTAAAAATTTTTAAAAGTTCCTCCCCTTGATTAGTGATACTGGAGGTTTTCTCATGTATTTATTATCTAATTAATTAATTTTCTTTTGCCTATTGCCCGTTTGCTTTTTGAAACGGAAATGTCCACAGCAGCCCCAGCGGAAAGGCAGAGGCGCCGAGGGGATCCCGGCATCGGCGCAGCTCGTGCTAGCCCACGGTTCCCTTACGAGCAGCCTCCTCGCGAGGCGGCCCGTGCTCTCGGGCTCTGCGCAACTCGCTGTGTGTTCAGCCACCTCCTCGGCGGGACTGAGGGTGTCAAAGCCAGTTATGTTCCCCAAATGCCCACCTAACTTTACACAAAGGCGGACACCCCGTAAGAGCGATGACTCAGAGAAGGTTTTGTCACGAGGCGAAGGACAACAGCCAAGAGCCCGCACCCGCAGAGCGGGCTCGCAGGTCACATCAGCCCGGGCAGGAGCGCAGAGCTCCTAAGGGGCCACCAGCCCCAGGGTTCTGAGAACACAAGGAGACAGGCCCTCGGCGGGAGCTTTGGAAAGGACACAGACGTGAGAAGGATGGGATTGGTGACAGACTCTGCTTAGTCAGTATTTTGGTCAGGGGAAGCCCCTACTCATTTTCTAGAAGGTAGGAATAGAAGCTTTCGCCTATGGTCTCACATTGGTGAGTCAGCCATGGCCCTGGAACTCATCTTCACGATATTAGAGTTTTCCAGAGAAACAGAACCAATTGTGTGTGTGTGTGTGTGTGTGTGTGTGTGTGTGTGTGTGTGTGTGTGTGTGTGTGTGTAGAAAGAGAGAGATGTTAATTGGCTCACGCAGTTGTAGAAACTGGCAAGTCTAAAATCTGCAGGATAGGCTGGAGGCCTAGGAAAGAGTTGCTATTGAGGTCTGCCGGCAGAATTCCTCTTCCTGTGGGAAGGTCAATCTTTTTTTCCATCAGTACCTTCACCTGATTGGGTGAGGCCCACCTACATTATAGAGGGTAACCTGCTTTATCAAAACTACTGATTTCAACGTAAATTTCATCTAAAAATACCTTTACAGGAACAGCTGTGGCCTAGCAAAATTGACGGGTAACATTAACCATCACATTCTCTGTGGCCGCTGATGGGGAAAAATCCAGTGGTTTTAGGGCCATATCCTCTGACTCTGTCTTGCCTAACAACAACAAAAAGAGGGGAGAGAGGGAACTCTCAGGATGAAGTTTTCAGTTATTCCTCTCAAAAGCTTTGATCATAGAAATGTGACATGCAATGAAGATTTGGCAAGATGATGGCCTTTGTCTTTTTCAGGGCAGTTCACTGAACCACATAATTTGAAGACATAAACTATTTTGCCGCATGTCAGAAGTAATTCAGTTCACACAGATGTCAATTTCCAGTCACTGGGGTACAATAATTAATGCTCAATGATCTGCTGACAGGCACACACCTTGCAGATTATCTGAAGAAAATGGTCGCTTTTATAGTCACATTTATTTGTTCGCTTAGTCAGTAAAAAAGGTTGAGTATCTATTACGTGCTAGTATGTGCTCTAGATACTAAATATATAGAGATTAATAACCTAGAAGTCCCTCCCCTCACAACTGAAACTGAGAGGCAAATCAATATGGACCCTTCCTCCCCACCGAGGGAAAATACGTGTTTTGGAAGGTCCTTGTTCCACTTTGAAGGGGTTAGGTAAAGGAATGATTTCTTGAGGTGATTCCTTAAATGAGACTTAACTGAGTAATAATACTAATTAATAATGATAATAAAACCAGCAAAGATTCCTTGAGCAGCACCTTTTATGTGCTAGGCGTGATTACAAGCACTTTCTTGGGGGGGGGGGGTGGCGTTCCAGGGGAAGGCATCGGATGTACAAACATGGTAGCCTGAGGGAGGTGGGCACTTTCTGGGAACTGTGAGTAACTTAGAGGTCGAGCACAGGGCACCTATGCAGCGCATCCGTAAGCGAGCCTGGAGAGCCTGCCTCCTGGAAAGCCCTATCTGCAGGCATTGTCGCCTCTGCCTCCGGCTCCAGCCACATGCTCGGTGCCTTAGACCTATGCAGTGGAGGCCTCCGGGTGGTCACCCAACAGACCCATTTACTCACGATGTCAATTGCCTCAGGGTCTCAGAACTCTTTCCTTTGTTAACTGAGTCAAGTAGGAGCACCCAAAACCATGGCCACCATCGTGGCTGCCCTGTCCTTTGGTGCTTTGGGTTATGGAATCTTACTATCTTTCCTCTGTCATTTGGAGTCTCTCTACTTTCTACCATTAAGGGATTCATCACAAATTTTGGGTTGGTGGTGGTACCTTTATATGTTTCAGTATTATTCTGATTTCCTCTCTTATCTATGTAATCTGTAAACATGTATATATCATATCAAAGAATTTGGCGTAGCAGAAGAGGTGACTACATGCTGATTCTACCATTATGATAATTTTGGATACTGGGCCAATGACTTAAATATTCCCTTTTTTCCCCTCACGTTTTCCTGACGGCTTTGGTTGCGCTCGCCTCATGGGAAATACTGGAATCCTCTTGACCTTGGAATTAATGACCCCGTTTGTGTCTTCATCTCAAGGCTGGATAGGCTGTTTATTCTGTCTCTGTAGTTTGAGAGGGCAGGGAGAGACAGCGAGCATCTGAATATGCTGACTGTCCCCCAGGACCATAAATCTTCCTTCTGATGGTCTTTTTCTAGTGTCCTTTCAGAGACTCTCCCTTAGTCCCACGCTGAGGATCAAAGAATATAACAGAGTGGCTTAATATGCAAACACGGTAGCTTATAAACTGCCGACATCCCAGGCGAGAGGCCCTTTTGGGTACTTTAATTCTTACTCTGCTCTATGTGACTTCATTCTTTGTCAAGGTCTGGGTGGTGGCAGGGCTAAAAAACTGTGCAAAAGCTCGAGGACTCAGATACATCCCAGAAAACAGAGGAAATTCTGAACTTAGAGTGAAATTCATAATGGAAAATTGGGAAAACCTAACTATGTAGGTCTCTAAGGTTAATTATTACAAGGAACAAAAGGTCTAGGCATTTGAAGTGGAACTACTTGTAGGATATGGCAGCAAAGCAGAAGATCAGCACAAAGGTCTCCGGTTTTTCTGAAGTGATTTGGGTTTTCTATTCGAATGTCTCTCTTTTTGCCTGAGTGTAGTGCCCTAGGGTTACTGAAGGACCCAGGCATCATCTTCCCTTTACCCTCACTTTTTTCTTTCTTTCTATGATTCCTGCTTATTGTTTAAAACTTTATTTTCTTGTCCTGGCCAGGTTGCTCAGTTGGTTAGAGCGTCATCCCCATGCCGAGGTTCGGGTTGGATCCTTGGTCAGGGCACACACAAGAAAGAATCAACCAAAGAATAGAAAATATCAACCAATGAATGTATAAATAATTGATTGGAACAACAAATTGATGTTTCTCTCTCTCTCCCTCTCTCTTTCAAATCAATCAATAAATTTAAAAAACACTTTATTTTCTCTCCAAATTGTAGGAAAATTGCCTAAGTTTCCAGTAGCAGTTTTTAAATAAAACTTATTGCGATAGAATTCATATACCATAAAATTCCATCTTTTAAAGTATACAATTCAGTGATTATAAATATATTCAGAGTTGGGCAACTATCACCACTATCTAGTTTCAGAAAAATTTCCTCACCCCAAAAGAACTGCCATAGCCATTAGCAGATGTCCCCCATTTCCCTCCTCCCCTCAGCCCCTGAAACCCCTGGGTCTACTTCCTATTTCTATGGGTTTTCCTCACTCTGTGCATTTCATGTAAATGAGTTATACAACATGCGGCCTTTTGTATCTGGCTCCTTTCCCTTAGCACAGTGTTTTTAAGCTTTATCCACATCGTAGCACATGTTAATATTTCATACCTTTTTATTGCCCAATAATATTCCATTGTATCAATATGCCACTTTCGTTTATTTGCTTTTCAGTCGATGCAGGTGTGGACTCGGCCCACCATTTGGCTCCTGTAAATAAAGCTGCCGTGAACATGAACACTCATGGGTAGGTTTTAGTGTAGACATCGGTTTTTAGGTATCGTGTGTTCATACCTAGGAGTGGCGCTGGAGGGCTGTATGGTCAGTCTGTGTTTAACGCTTTGAGGAACTGCCAGGCTGTTTTCCAAGGAGGCTGCATGTTGTACATTCCAAGCAGCAGTACCTAGATTCCTATTCTCCACATTCTTGCCAACGGTTCTTATATATCTTTTTGCTTATAGCCATTCTACTGTGTATGCAGTGGTATCGCTTTGTGGTTTTGATTCACATTTCCCTGCAGGCTAGTGATGTTGCCCATCTTTTCATGTGCTCATTGGCCATTTACATGCCTTCTTTGGAGAAATTCTATTAAAAGACTTTGATGATTTTTTAATTGGGTTGTCTTTTTATTGCTGTTGTAAGTTATTTATATATTCTAGATACAAGTTCCTTCTCAGGTATACGATTTGCAAATATTTTCTCCCAATTCAGGAGTTGTTTCTTCACATTTTTATAGTGTCCTTTGAGGCACAAAAGTTTTTAATTTTGATGACATTATGCTTCATATTTGGTTCTTGATATGACTGCAGGGTTGTTGGAATTTAGAAAAACCCGGTTTTCCATGTGTATCATCTGGCTTTAAAGATTGCTCTTTCATCATGGGCATACGAAGGCCAAACTCAAGGCTGATCAATGACCTCTTTGTACTAGACAAAGCTGCAATAATTCTTTATGAAACATTTTCTATAGGAGTTAAGAGATGGAAGAGATTGCTTCTTGCTCAGGTGGACAAAAGACATATCAAAGACATTTTTTTAACTGATGTAGGGTTTAGATGTGTAGAAAGATGTAGGTGCCTAGGGCATCACAGACCTACCCCAAAGATACAAAGTTGAAAGGGTTGGTTGAAATCTGAGTCAGAGATGTGGTGAAGCATTGAATGGTGAGCCAAGGATGAGTTGTATTCTCTCATGGAGGAACCATTAGATATTTTGGGGGACATGATTCCTTCTGAGCTTCATGAATGTTCATCAGAATGTAGTTTAGAGAAATCAATGCAAAAAGAGAACACGGGGGAAGAACGCCAACAGGAATGTACGGCAAGAGACAAGGTGAGCGTTAGTGCAAATCCGAGCCTGGGTGGAAGCAGCAGGACAAGAAAGGAAGATGGAACAGAGGCTGTGGGTGGATCTGCCCAGTCCCTGGCAGGTGCTGTGGTGCAAGGTGGGGGTTGACAACAGGAGCAAGAAAACAAGCCGGTTTCAATGGGGAAAATCTTTCTGATTAAACAGATAAAGAACCATTTTGAAGCAATTGCAGAGCATCGCTCTGATGTACCAAAGGGCTTATAGCTTCTTCAATCAGAAATAATCTAAGCCTGGCCAGGCCTGGCTCAACGGTTGGTCCAGGAGATCGCAGTTCGATTCCTGGTCAGTGCACATGCCTGGGTTGCAGGCTCGATCCCCAGTCGGGGGCGTGCAGGAGGCAGCCAGTCAACGACTCTCTCATCATTGATGTTTCTATATCTCTCTCTCCCTCTCCCTTCCTTTCTCTGAAATCAATAAAGATATATTTTTTAAAAAATAATCTGTTATATTGTTCTTGAAAAATATTCCTGCAAATATTTTTTTGGTCCCCAAGACAAGATACTTTTGAAAATGGGAATTTATTCATTTTGCTATTTTGATGCTAGCTGTAATGGAGAGAGGAGCCTGAACTCTATTTTCAGCTCCTTGTGGAAACATCTTCAAATTCTCATTTCTCTATGCAAATTAAGTGTACCTTAAATGGCCGTATGTGTTTCCCTCTTGAAGACAGAAAAAAAAATGTTTTATATATGTGACTGCAATAACACATGAGGTGGTGTTCCTCAGCATTATACTTTTATACTTATGTACTGCTCTACTGCAGGCCCTGGGGGTTCTAACAGATATTAAATTTGTACAGCAAATCTAAAGGAGTGAGTGGAAGTTCATTTTTTCTGGCTTTATTTCCCATAAACCCTAATAACGTAACCTCTAAAGAGCAAAGATAGCTAACCTAGCTTTGGGTTTAAGGAATTCAGGAAAAGATAGGCAATATAATATATATATATATATATATATATATATATATATATATATATATATATATATATATTCTAATTCAATGAGGCATTATTTACCATATTTCCCACAAAGCTGTGTGATGAAATCTTCTTTAGAGAGAGTTCTAATTGTGTGTTAGGTGGCAGTTTTTTGTTTGTATGCTGGTTTTGTTTTGATCTACTTTTGTCTCAGAAATTTTAGGAAATGTGAAAGCTATGGACCCTTTCCCAGAAAACACACTACATTTTGCATACAGTTTTAAGGGGCATACAGATTTCCTGAAAACCCAGTCTCAGTCACCCCCAGTAGCATCACACCTGAGTGATGTGGACACTCTTAGATAATAGTCTCAAGGTGGTCACATTGGCATGACTGTCTAAAACCATGAGTACAAACTCCATTAAAAGTGATAAGTAAAGCCTGGCCGGCGTGGCTCAGCAGTTGAGCAGCAACCTAGGATCCAGGAGATCATGGTTTGACTCCCAGTCGGGCAGATGCCTGGTTTGTGGGCTCAATCCCTAGCAGGGCACATGCAGGAGGCAGCCGATCAATGGCTCTCTCATCATTGATGTTTCTATCTCTCTCTCTTCCTCTCCCTTCCTGTCTCTGAAATCAACAAAAATATTTAAAAAAAAAAAAAAAGTAAAATAATCACAGAAGAAAGAGGGTGTCTTGTATATCTTAATATAAAGGGTTGAGTCAATAAGAGAGTGGGTAACTTCTCATGTTTTAATTATTAAACTAGAATCATGGTGCAGTCAATTCCTTATTATTCCCAATACTGTAATAAAGTTATATATTAGGACATAAATCACTGAGATGGGATAAGCTGTCCTACTTTGTCTTCCCAGAACCAGCTTGGTATAGAGTATATGCTGAAATCAAGATCTACCAAGTATGATTTTTTCCCCAAATTTTTACTTGTTTTGTCCTTTGGTTTGGTGGAATTAATTACATGCTTCAGCTCACTCGACTGCAGGTAGAAATAGTGTAAAAGTGCTGGCCCTCCTAGCCTAGAGTAAAATTGGGGTGTGTTTGATCAAGCCTTAGGTTCTCATTCTGGTGACAAGACAGCCTGGACATCATTGTCGCTAGTGTTGTCCCAGGGTCTAGCTCACAGGCGTCTGATTAGGTGAGCCCAAGACTGGAGATCCCAGCCTGGCTCCCATGGCCTCTGATGTGGAAGGGATCCAGAAGCAGCACATGCCCCTCCAAAGTGAGAGGCTGCTTCACTTTGAAGCAGACAACATGAAAATCAGGCCAAGCCCACAGCCGAGGTCATGGCAGCTCCCTTCTAAGACAAGACCCTACCTTGGGAAATGAAAAGTGGGGAGGTGGGTCAGCCCTGGCAGGAAATGCAAATTTGAATTACCCGAACATTTACCCAAATGAAAACGATCGACCTGAACGGTGTGAAGTCCAAGGTGCTCAGCTGTCCAGTTTGTGTCCCTACTCCCTCCCCCGCAGACACGCACCCTGCCTTCGAAACCGGAGAGAAAGTTTCACGTAGGAGGCAACACAGAAAACACAGAACCCTACCGTCTTCGCGTGACTCGGTATAAAGTGTAACTTTTTGACTTGTGTGCCGCATTCCCCCTGTGGTCTGTACGCCTCTCTACCGCGTATTTACACATTTGTTCACATATTCCCCGAAGCTCTCCAGAAGGCTCTGTACACAGAAGATGCTCCATGAATTTGCACGGGAAGCCTCTCACAAATAGCCTGGGATGTGATGAGGCGTGTTTATTTCTTCCACCAGAAGATTGGCTGCCTTTTCAGACTCCAAATAACTTATGTCTTTGTTTTTATCACATTTTACGTCTTTGTTGTCAATGTTTTGGGTTTTGGCAGGAAAAGAGAGAAGGCAAACCTGTTAGTTATGTTATCTGTAATACATACACTCAAATGCTGGCACATCTACAAGCTAAGCCTGATAGCAATCTGTTCGACAATCTTCCTGAATTAGTTCTTTAATCCCACGAAAGGGGAGAAATACTGGGAGGTGAACAGAATTCTTGGAAGACGCTGGCTTTGCAATTCTCAGAGCTAATTCTGAAGATTTCTCTAATCAAGCTGGAAATAGTG
This sequence comes from Miniopterus natalensis, assembly GCF_054644295.1. Taxonomy (NCBI): domain Eukaryota; kingdom Metazoa; phylum Chordata; class Mammalia; order Chiroptera; family Miniopteridae; genus Miniopterus; species Miniopterus natalensis. The sequence continues at coordinate 16,701,737 of NC_142081.1, read as the reverse complement.
AGGCTTGTTCCTCCTCAGAATTCTTCTTTCCAAAGCAATAATACTACACTTGCACTCCTGGCTGTGCTCTGTAATCTCTTTAGAGGATGACATTAAGCTGTCTTCTAGCTTTTGTTTGTGAACGTTACCTGTGATCCATCCAGACAGAAAAAAGCTAGAGTAGGTACCAATATGAAAGCCTGTAGCGATTGTCTGCCTGAGATATACAACAGACCTTGACTGTAATACTTTGTTAAAATACCTTTTGAAATTTATTGATTTTCAAAAATTATGAGATATCTTTTCCTTCCAAAATGAAAATCTTTATTAGTCTTCTTTTTTACCCCCCCAATGCTTACATTGGAACGTTCAATAACTCATGCTATATAAACCACACTGCAATTTCTGTTATTACATTTCTGTTTTTCACTGTGTATATGTAGCAACATGCCAGGGCCCACATATTGCCTTCATCTTTTTAAAAGGATGTCTACTATTACATTGTATAGGCCCCACATAAATGTCTATCAATAGAAAATGGGTTAGTGCAAATTTTACTTTTTTAGTGCTTTTTACAATCAGTTCTGTAATGAACATCTTGAACTTAAATCTTTGTGCATTTCCCAGTAAATTTCTCTGCGTTTCTACAAATAGAAACACCAAGTTAAATTGGATGTGCGTCTAAACTGTTGCTCTGTATGGCCAAGCCACTCCGTATAATTGCATTGCTCCAGACACGAACCCCATCCTTCTCATCATTTTTAAGTCATGGCACAGAGAGGAAATGATAGCATTTGGATGGAATGAGAGTAGAGAGAGGAAGGTGCTCTCCTGGGCTCCTGCTAGGCCTAAGGCTGGACTTAACAGTAACTCACAGCCCATTTTTGAACCACCATTTAGGAAGTCTATGTCCAAGGTTATTAGCACCATATTTAAAATCTCCAACTAATCCTCAATAATTTCTCATTTTTAATTTTGTTTTTTGATCATCTGTGATTTGAACACCTTTTTCTGTGCAGATTACTGTCTGTATTTTTCTAAAATTTTGCCCTATGTGGCTTTGTCCACGTAGCTCTGACATGAGCCACCTGGAGATCCCAATCTCCTCACTTCTGAAATTCTCTCTCCACTGGTAATTTCCCTGCCCACACCTTCTGAACTATAGCTGCTGAGAATTTGGCACATGGTGGGGTCGGTTATGCTCGCTGGCTCATTCCCGGTGGCTGTTGTCCTATCATACACCGCTGTCCCCGACACTGGCCACCACCCTCTTTTTTAGTTCTGAACATAATGTTAACATAAGCCTGCTTTGAGTGGTAAATGTTTAAGGAATTTCGGAGACGATAGGTGCTTACAACATAGAACAGCCAATAAACCAACACTACGGGTCAGGCTTCACTGTTCCCAAGGTTCCTGCCCATCCCCACCCAGGGGAGACTTTCAGCTCCTGCCTGGCTCAGCCCTGGGCCAGGCCTCTCTTAGATCTTGGGCCCTTCTTCTGCCTGTTCCTGCCCTTCTCAGAGTGCCAGGTTCTACCATCTCTCCAGAAAACCTCCATTTCTGTTAGAGGACGTGCAAGGCAATCTCGACCTCACACCTAAACTATAGGCTAAACCCGAGGGTTTTTCCTCAGAATATGAAGTCCATCAAGGGTTTTCCTGTACACCTCTGTGACAATGACAAAAGTACTGTTCTTCATTTCCATGGTCCTTTTAAAGAACATCTCTCATTTCTCCAGTGGGATGTTTGCTTTTCTTATCTGTAAACATCCCTTAGATCCCATTTCTACCATTTACAAGCTGTGGGTCTTGGATAAGCATTTCAGCTTCTCTGTGCCTCAGTTTCCCACCTGTAAAGTGAAGCCCAGAGCATGTACCTCACGAGGTTGTTGAGTAAACGATTTAATAGAAGCTTACTACAATGCCTGACACAGTAATGACTGCATATGTGGGTTCCGAATGTTACACTTATATCTAGGAATATTCAACTTTTTCATATATTTTAAATAATCTTTCCAGCTAGTAATGGGTATTTTAAAATTTGACAATGTCTTTTATCAGGTGAAAATTCTGTGTGATCTGTTATGTATTTTCATTATGGTTTTGAGCTTTAACATCAGGCTAAGAAAGACTTCCCACACCCCAAGTTTATTTTCCAAGATGTATATGCACTTTCTGATTTACTGTTATGTGATTACACAACCCAGAAATATTTGTTAAAAGGGCCAGAAAGGGGATACACCACCCCCGCCCTTCCAAATGAATATTCTTATAGCCCCAGACTCTAGGAAGGGGTTCCTTGAATTCTAGATTGAGTAGAGACCAAAAAAAAAAATTCATCCTAGAACAGCTGAACTCATTTCTCATCCATGGCATGGGTGAAATAAGCCTAAAATAGGCCTGATGTTATAAACCAGTCGCTGGGTTCTTTCTTTAGCTCCCACGCCTCCCCCAGTCAGGTATTTGCACAGCATGAGCCAGGTTGGCGGGGGAAAGATCTGCTCAGAGCTTTGCTTTCTCTCCTCCTGCTTCCCAGTTAGCACGACCCCCACCTCACCCAGGGCTCCCCGCTCTCTTAGTGTGAATGTAGAGCAACTGCAGCAGCAGGACTTCAACTCCTTTATGTTACTATAAAGTCCTTGATGCAAGGGGATAACTAGTCCATGCAGAGAAAAAACAGGCTCTTCCTCAAACTGCTTATAAAGACTGTCTCCCCGATTCTCCCAGCAACTGATCCCCCGATAATGAAACCTAAAGAGATGTATCTGTTCTTGCCATAAACTCAGCTACGTTCCTGCTGCAGCTGCCAGTTACTCAGAAACGGCTTTGGTTGCTCTGTGCTTGGTGTCTCTCGGTTTGCATGGGAAGAAATAGTAGGGGAAAAAAACAGTTTCTAAGCCAGCTCCCATGGCTCCATCCAGCCCTGCAGGAGCCAAGCCACTCTCTGGGTCACACACACACACACACACACACACACACACACACACACCCCGCATGGATTCTAACGCTTGGAGTTCACTGCAGAGCTGTCTGGTGCCCATGTGGGCTAGAGCCCATTCTCCTGTGCGGGGTAAAATTTGTACAAATTCCTACAGCATCAAACCCGGCCCTGGGTGCAGGCAGAGTGAGCGTCTGTGTAACGGAGAGATGAAAAATTGCTCTCGGATAGATGCCTGCAGAGTGTAGAACTCCATAAACATCCTTTTTAAAGGTGGCCTTCTTGAGAACACACGTGTTTGTGTTTAAGTTCGGTATAAATATTTTTAAATTGTAAATCAGGAAAACTTTGTTTATCTAGTAAATCTGTGCCTGTTAAAGCAGTAAATTAGTAAAAAAATATTAGGGTAGTGACCACAAGCAGGAGACAGGAGTGAAGGGTGAGGAGAGACAAGCTATAAAGTGCATTGAAAGAGTGCTGGGTTGTAGTTAGAACACTCAAGTTCATTCATTTATACAACAGGGATTTAATGACCACTTAATAGGTGCTGGGCAGCGGGCCTGGCAGGAATGGACACTGGTGAACATGACACACATGGCCTTGGCCTTTATGGAGTTTACACACTGGTGGGAAGCCCTATAAGAAGATACAGAATTATAAATAGCAATACCTGCCATGGGGGCAAAGGAGCAGGATTGGGGAGTTTTTCATTAAATAGGTTTCTCAGGGAAGGTCTCTCTCTGGAGAAGATTTTAATTTAAAACCCAAAAGATGATCCAGAACCAATATGTGGATGAGCCAGACAGAGAGAAAGTCCCATGAGAAGACCCAGAGAGGTGAGGTGTTTAGTGGGTTTGAGGAACTAACAGGGATCTGGTATGACTGGAAAACACTGGACACAGCAAGATGGACATAGGATAAGACTGGAGGGGTGACAGGGGACATACCATGAAGGGCCTTACTGGCTACCCCAAGGAGTTTGGGTTTATTGGAGGTGCAGTAGGAAGCCACAGGGAGGTTTTAAGCAAGAGAAGGTGTCATCTGATTTGTACTTTAGGATTATTTTCTGGCTGCAGGATGGAGAATAGACTTGTCTCTGCCTTAACTTGCTGTTAGATCCACATTGGTAGGTTGTAAATGTTCTCTAAGTTCCCTTTGAGTTGTAAGATCTTAGACTCTTCCTAGTGATGATAAAGAGCTATGACCAAAAGTGAAAGGAAAGAGCGTGTGCTCTTAATGGTGGGGGTTTGAAGAGGACACTTTAGGTGCTTCCAGGTGAGGACCTGTGGCAGGATGGAAGAGTAACAAAGTCAGAAGTCTGTCGCAGGTTTACCCAGAGTCCGTCCTGCCCTCAGGCCAGAGCTGTAGCACATACCTTTACTTCCCACAGCTTGACCTTGTGTCCTCTATTTATGTTGAATCTAGTTCAATAGTCTTTTGTACACTCATTTACCAAATTTTTATTGAGTGTTTCCTGTTTACATGGTAAAGGGAGGGATACAAAGAAGGCAGTGTGATCTGATGGAAAACGTGGGCCTCAGAGTCAGTTCTGAGCTTGCACCCCAGCCCTACCATTTACTAAACCCACAACACCAGGTCTCGGAGCCCCAGTTCTCTCCTCTGGGAAGTAAGAATGACAGTACCAACCGGAATGAGATTTTGTGCAGGGAGAGTCTAATTTTGAAGTCTATCATTGAACAAACACTCAATAAATGTGTATAACATCTTAGGGTCTCAAGGATTGTTTCTTGCCAGGCAGGCAACTTAATATGCAGCATATTCTTCCTATATTATCAAGATTATAAAGTCGTCCCTCAGAAGTTCCTAAAACCCTGTATTTTTTTTCTTTTCTGTTTTTGAAGGGAAGCAAATAGTCACACTGAGAGTAGTCATCTGGCAATGCCCATTCCCTGAAGAAGGGTAGCCCTTCAATGTTTCTCTTAAGAAGTAGATGTACACAGACGGTTGCAATTTTGTTGAAGTTGTGTATTGCCCACCCTCCCATAGCTCACGAGGCAAGTACAAAAACAGAGGAGGCCCGAGTGCAAAGCCCTGGATTATTAGATAAAGGATCATGAAAGGTATTTTTACATTGGGACGGGAGTCTCTCTCTAACGAATTTCCTTAAAATCTGAGACCTTCTCCTTCAGACACGAGAATCAGAACCAACTTACACCGTTGACTATAGGAAATGGCGCAAGTCACTATAGAATTCTCCCTTTTCATTTGGGCAAAAGATCCATCAATTTAAGTTGGGTGCCGTAGGAGCAGCAGGACTGACTCCCCCTCTACCATTCCTCCTCCCTGATGCTAAGTTTACAAAAGAGGTGAGTTCTGAAAGTTGAAAGGAAACCTAAACACCCGGTTATAGCAGCAGAGAGACCGATTCCCTAACATGGGTCTGAATGTGAAGGTTTTATCATAAGGGTACAAACATCGTGAAGGAGTTGTGCATCTTTGCAGTGCAAAGCGGCATCCTCTTTGAAATGGAACTGAAGCAAAATAGTCACTGCGCCAACACACCCAAAGGGCGATGTGGCGGTGGGATGGGGGATTAAGGGCTCGATGGCAATTTCTCCTTAAGGATATGGCCATGGTCAAGAGTTAATGTCACTTCTACCTCAGCATCCGCATACGGGGCTCTATAGCCCTGGTAATTCAAACGCAGGGGTAGCTGCCATGGCCTTACCCTATCTGACACATTCTTTCCCAGGTGGGGGTCCCCGCTGTGACATGGAGCTCACCCCGACAGCAGCCAGCCTCGCGGGGGCAGCAAGCGCAGGAGCTGCTTCCCTTGCCTGCCCTTCCTTGGTTATAGAATCTAAAATTGAAATTACTGCCCGGCCGGGTGTGGCTCAGTGGTTGAGCGTCGACCTAGGATCCAGGAGATCACGATTCGATTCCCGGTCAGGGCACATGCCCGAGTTGTGGGCTCCATCCCCAGTCAGGGGTGTGCAGGAGGCAGCCGATCAGTGACTCTCTCATTATTGATATTTCAATTCTCTCTCTCCCTCTCCCTTCCTCTCTCTGAAATCAATAAAGATATATATATATATTTTTTTTAATTGAAATTGCTGCTGGCTCCACCTGTGGTTGAGTGTCCCACATGTTGTTCTTTATAAGTTAAACAAAAAGCAGTTACGAAGAGAATTGAAGCCCTATCCTACTATTAACTGTATATAATTTAATATACAGTAACGTGTAAATGCAAAAATTCGTGTGAGGTGGACTGTAGTTCTGTGCCTTTCTTCCTATTCTTTATTATTTTTTCTAATTACAGCTGACATTCAATATCATATCAGTTTCACATGCGGTTAGACATTTATATAACATCCCCATTCTTGTGATTCTCACCAACTGCAATTTGTTCTTTTTGTGCTGAGGATCTTCACTGGTCTTTTAGCAAAACGCAAGTAATCTCTAGGATATTTTTATGAGACTATCAGCCAGTTATTAGTGTGCATGTACTTACTACAAATATGTTCACCAGATTAGCATCTCAGAGGTAGCCGAGGTTTGGGCAGGTATGAGATACAACATAGGTAAATTTTGATGAGGGTTGAAAAGAGTGTAAACAGTTTCAAAGCAAGGGACTGCCCAGAAAAGGTGGGGAGACAGACTCCTGTGGATCCCATGCAATTAGGAGAACACTGTGAAGGCCTTGGGGACTCAGTACAGGCAGAAACGGGGTTGCCTGGAGTAAGAGAGAGACTCTAAAAAGGCTGGTAGGAGTTTCCAACCTGCTGCTCATTTCTTCATAGTCTCAGATGTGACACTTTTGTTCCACGAGTGACCCTAGTTTGGCACATAGTCTGGAAAGGCTCTCTGGTCTCTGTCTCTTGATCTGTTATGTGACAGCGTTAGAGCAGATGACAGGAAAAGTTACTTTCTACTTAGACATTCCATGAACTCAACCATCATTGAGGAAGGTGGAGGGAAAGGGAAGCGTTTTGCATTCGGCGTGACTACAAGGCCACATAGATAGCAAACTGCTTGCGCCGAATCAGTGCAAACTGCAGAGAAACCGGAGTTTCAAAGCTCAGGTTGGGAGACATGTTAGAATAACATTATTCTTTCAAGAGATCACCCCGATTAAGATGAGAAGTTACCAGGGGCATGGAAAGAGCTGCAGGAGAATATTTTTGTTTGTCTGTCTTGAGGCTCTTAGCTGGATTCCTTAGCTGAATTCTGATCGTGTGCTTAAGCTACAGAATCAGGTGGAAACAAAGGCGCTCTTGAGATCCTCTGCCTCAGAAAAAAATCTGGGGGGAGCTTCGTGGAGTCAGTCGTCACCCTTCCCCCTTCCCATAAAAATGACCGGCTATCATTGCTTCAGGATGTTGTCTCACCAGAAAACATGTCCACTTCGGAACCGCCCACAGTGCCATACGGACGTATTGGGGGGATCAGGAATGAAAGGGAATTTTATCTCTAATTAACACTGACATCCGCACTCTCTTTTTTTCCTGGAAATTTGACAACTGCAGAAGAGAAAGATTCTTGAGGCTATGAAAATGCTGCTTAGAGGAGCCACCAACGACTTCGTTTTAATTCAACCCCTTCCTTTGCTCTTGAAACTCACTGTGAGCCTCTTCAGGGACAGAAGGGCTTTTTGTCCCCCGTCTTCGTTTACAGAAGCGTGCGTCACGCACAGGACCGCTGCGGAGAGCCAGAGGCTCTCTTTTGTTTGAGGGGAGTGATGACGAGGGTCCCCGATGGCCGAAACCAGTCCCCAAGTTCTCTCGAGTCAGCTCCAGGAATACCTCTTAAGTAAATGAAAACCAGTTTGGGGAAGGAGTTTCTTGGCTAAATTATAGGCTTAAAGTAGGAAGTCTTTTTTATTTTTTAATGAACTCAGAATAAAAGGAAGTTGGAAAACTTATTTGTTGAGATACAATGTGTCTGTACACACTAGCCCTTTGTTTCCCAGGAAGGCTTTCAGAAAAAAGATACTGAGGGCTTCAGTGCCCCGTTTTCTTATCACTGACAACAAAGGCTAAACGTTCTCCTGTTCCCTGTCTCCCTGGCAGTCAGGTCCAGATGGCCGTGTGCCCAACAGGAGGCTGTTGGGGCGGCGGAGTGAGGAGGGTGCAGGCCGCCGAGTCAGACGCGCCTTGATTAGCATGCTAGCTGCTCCGTCCTCTGCTTGTGTCCTTACCGCTCTTAGACCCAGAAAAGATCCTGCCCCGGGCGCTTGAGTATCCGAAACATGCAAACTACAAAACATACAAATTATGTGCACTCACGAAGCCCCGGTTCCTCTGTCACCTGGGATCCTGCACTGGGCTCTGAAATCACCCTCAACCCCCGTTCTCACAATGAGCCCGATCGGGACCCAGATAAATGCTTCCCACACCTCTTGCCCTGTGTCCTCAAAGGAAAGTCACCTCCTCTTGAAACCATAAAGGTTTGCTGGTTGTGCCCCTGGGGACCTCAGAGAACATTGCTTTGGAGGGGAGGGAGGATCGGAGCTGCAGCAGAGGCAGTTAGATAAAAGACAAATTAATTAACTTGTCAAAACTTCCGCGCAGATAGCGTAAATGCAATAAAGTCCTAAATAATGAAGTGTCATTTGCAAGTTGTACAGAAACCAATGGCTCCAAAGGCACTCACTAATTAGAGCAGTTTCTGCAACGGTTCTGGGGAATACTTTGTAATATTAAACATTAAACAATTCATAGGACATTCAATGTACAAATATGAATGTGCATGTTGAGATGTTACCTATGAGGAATACGATGCCATCTCTTTACATTTGTGTTTAAATGGGTATGGACATTAGAAGTGAGAATGGCTTTATTTTTATAAAAGCATTTAATGAGATTCTATTAAATTTCAAAAACTAAAAGAAACATTTTGGCCTCATTGAAATTATTTTAACATTCTTTAAATATACTTTGTATTTGGCTCTTTAAATTTAGTAATTTAAGAGCTTTTAGAGGAAAATAAATTTTAAAAAAAGATTAATTTGAAACAATGTTTGATCCTTTATGTATTTTTTATGGTTTTGATTAAATATACTTAATATACAATATTTGAATATTGGTTAAATATATTCAAATGTTGCATACTTTCAATCCAATTATGCTTTATTTTTTAATTCTTTAGGTTACTCCAATTGATAGGATCCAAATTATGTGAAAAATCTTGTTTATCATATCATATTACTGATGACAAAATGAAGACAAGAAAAATACATTTAAAGAAATATATATAGTAATAATTATTTATTTTTGACAGAATACCCAATTATGTACAAAATTAAACTTAATTCTTTTTAACATTCTATGAAATTTTGGTGATTTAAAAAACAAAGCTTTCTACATAATTTTCCATTTTGTTTTTATGAAAGTACATGTGTCAGGGTAGAGGAATGGGTCATATTTATTCGCCACTCTGATGGCTTGAACTTTAACTATGAAATACATGTCACCGTCGGTATGAAGCCCTTTCTTTAGACCCCTTCCCAGGCCCTGCAAGTTCAATGAGTGGGTCTGCATGGACGATCTTCAGAGTTAAACCTCTTGGCACTTTAACAACACCTGCCAAGATGTTGGTGGAGACGATGGGAATTAAGTCCACGAAGCCCTTAGCACAGGGAGAGGTGGGGAGGGGTCAGTGCTGTGAAAGCTCAGTCACGGGCTTTACGGTCCTTATGTGAAGTCACATCCCGCCAGGTTCGGGCACAGCCTGGGCAGGTTGCGTATTATGTAAGCAGCCTGTCGTCCTGCTACAGAGGAGCTTCAACACACTGGACGCTAGAGCTACACTTGATTTTATTTTTATAAAAATATTCAATGAGCTGTTATTAAATTTTAAAAACGAAAATGAACATTTCAGCTATAATTCATTTTGAAAACACTTCCTAAGATGATGGCAAAGATAAAATCAAAGATCCGCACACAGCCCGTAGCACAGGGAGTGCCTGAGGCTGTTGATAACTCAGCTGTGGAGTTTACTAGCCCCTGGCACAGAGCAACTTCTACCTACCCTACGAGGCAGCGCTGCCCTGATCAACCAGATGTCCCAACCCAAATCAATATTTTTCTTTTTGCGCAAATTATAATATAAAAAATATGTTTTGACAAACTTCAGCTGTTATGGGATATGGCTGTTTTAAACTGAGGGCTTTGTTACCCTTTCTTTGCAGAGAGGGAGAGCACAGGTGGGGATCTTGGCCTGGGGGATAATTAATTTTTAGAAGCGCCTGCTTGGCTCCCTTGGCCCACTTTCCTTTTCTTTTCCATCATATTGTCGGCCACGGAGCTATGACTTTTAAAACACCCAGCACAGCACTAAGTGTAGGAGTTCAAGAAATATTAATTTTTGAGTACTACGAAGCACAAACTTTTATTTGGTTGAAGCCTTTTCTTTGAGTTGGTTAAAAAAGAAAGAAAGACACCCACTCTATGTTCTTAAACCCTTAAACTAAAGGCTCTACCTAGGCATCTCGTGGATTTCTGGTCGTGCAATTGATGGCTCTTGTATTCCTTACGGTGCCTTACTGACTTAAAAAAATCATGTTAGAAATCATAGAAATAAAACAGAGCTCAGAAACCCAAACAACTCAATATGAAAGTCAGATGAAAACAAAGTATCATAAGAACGATGCCTTAAGCTTACAAACACAATAACTTGAATAACTCTAAGGTTTTGAAAACATCACCAATGAGCTCATCTTCTACTAAATGATGGAACAGAAGCAACGGACACATGCCCCTTATGGGAATTGTCAAGCAGATGTACTGCTTTATTAATAACAATGAAAGTCGAATCTAAAACTAGATTTACTATTCTAATTAATACCAAAGCTTGACCAGGAAGCTTTCCTAATACTCACTAAACTACCCAATCTAGGCCCAACTTTCTTATCATCTGTACAACTCAAATCCACTTAGTTCCAAATTCTCTCCACTCTGCTCCCATGGTCAATTTCAGAAAGTATATAGACTGTCCCCACAACCTCCCTTGACTCCCCATTGCCTTATTCTGATGTTTAAGATCATAAAAAACACAATTCCAATCATTTATACTATCTTGCTTGTATCTTCCATGTAGGCATCCAATGATTTAAACAAACTCTACCTTTCTTTAAGACCTGAACATGCTGGGTCATTTTGCTTTCAATTTCTACCGGAGATGACAACCTGCCTCCTACCTCCTGCAATAGAAATCCAGCCTATCCCCCGAGGTTCATCTTATCTTCCAAATCCTTAGCAGAGCTATTCCTCCTTTAAACCATTCCATCTCCATCCCCAGAACACTTTGACTATGCCATGAATATTAGATTTTGTTTGTTTATTTTCTACTTTTTGTTTTTCAGGGGTGAGAGACATTTATAAATTTACTTTCTGGATTGTTTCTACTTCAAAGCAGAAGCTGGGTGTTACCCATCTTTAGAACAATGGTAGCTCTCAGGAATCTGTTGAGTAAAAAATTTATATTGACTCCTTTTCCAGATAGAGGCATTCCTAGATATATCTGAATTTTTGAATTTTGGAAAAAACACAACAAAAACTAAGAGATGCTGGCTTAGTTCAATAATTTGATTCCTTGTGTAGAAACATGCTTAAGGTTACTGCCCAAATTGTTTGCTGTGGTCTTAATACAAGGAGCCACCCACTGGGTTTCTCTTTGATTTCTGTAATCAGGAAAACATCACTGCAGCTGTATTTGCTTACTTATTTCCCCCAACATTGTAAGCACCTACTATGTGCTAGGTTCAACCAAGGAAAAATAAGAGAAAGTTACACATTTTGGTATATGTTCATTTTCGACACAAAACAAAAGCCAAATTCCTTTCCAACGTGGCGGAATCTACTTAACACTGATGCCCCAACACCTGTTCTTTTCATTCTCACTATCCTCAAGTGTCTTATTTGGCACTGTTTAAATCTGTAAGTTGTCGCGAGTCTCTGAACTTAGGTGAAGAACAAATAGTGAATACTAACGACTACATCTGCTAGTCATCCGAATGTTTCGAAAGTTCCCCAGGTCATATCGACACCTACAGAAAGCACTCTGATCTGTGTCCTGCTTCATGAGGAAATGCTGATAGATAAGATAACCCGTCGTTTCTTTCTTCCTCACTGCTGTGAAATATCAAGAATTTGGGCACTGAACACGCTTACTCATTAGTGGTCTCAGAGCACAAATTGCCCCAAACGCGATGCTCATGAGCAGACACCTTGGCCAGGCTCCAAGGTAAGGAAGGACATTCAGCCCCCTGAAATTCCCAGCGCAGTGAGAGCTGGAACGGGGTCTGTGTCCTGCTCGGCTGGACTATTAGGCGGCGTCGTCATCTGGCCATAAACAGCTGTCCACTTCCGTCTAATTTCTCCCACTTTGAGCAAGCGGAATGGTTCTGTACAAAAGTTTTTGAATAGGAACTTGGACAGATAAGACCTAGAGAGAGATTCCTTCCTATTTCTCCAAGACTCAGGAATATTGATGCCAAGAAAATTTATTAGCAGACTTACATAATCTCAACATTATAAAGAACCTAGTTGCAACATGCCATAGACATATTTAAAATCATCACGGGGAATTCATTTTTCATCATCTTCTTATCATCAAAGGAAAGTCAGTGGCATATTCCACAAAGACCCTTATTTCAGTCTCTTCAATGACAATTAAAATTTATGCCCCTTAGATGGAGCACTTTTCTTCATGTTATTGTTTAAGCAATGATCCTAAACCTAGTGCATGAGCCACTGTGCTGCCTGTTACAGGTGGTTCTTAGTAGCATCATAGTTTTTTTTATTTTTCTTGGTTTTAGGCCAGGATATGTTTTGTGTGTTTTTTTAACTTCTAGAATTATAAAATATTTGCCATTTATTATTAGATGTTTCGGTAAACTAGTATTGAGGAAACTCTTAACACCTTCCCTCATTTCTAGATACTTATTTTCTATTTTTAAAAGCTGCAAAAGAAATTGGCTAAGTCTTTGATTGAGCTCATTGGTGAAAGATTAAGAGAAAATGAAGCAACATCTCTCAAAAAGAAGAGTTAAAAATTGCTAGCATTTATAGGGGAACTTCCCATGTGCCAGACACTGCTATGTTAGGGATGTACATGATCTCATTTAATTGTTGCAGTTACCCTGTAATGTGAGTGGCTTAGTATACCCAGTTTAATGATAAGGTGAACCAGGATTTATAGATAAATAACTTGCTTAATATCAGAGGCAGATTGGGGTGGCGAACATACAATACAAGATACAGATGATATATTATAGAATTGTACACCTAAAATCTATATAATTTTATTAAATAAAGTCAATAAATAATTCTTTTTAATTAAAAAAAAAAAAAGCAATGACAAAAAAATAATATCACAGACCAGGCAGAAATTGTCAGGATCAGAATTTAAGTCAGGTAGTCTGACCCTAATTCCATAATATAGATGTTCGGGAAATTTCAAACATAATAGTATCTTAGAATAAAAACAAAATTTATGAAATACTGTGAAAGAAACTAAACAAATCCCTCAAGCTCTTTGCAAATAAAATTGAAATTAAATGCCTATCTCAATTTTTAAATGGACAAAAGGACTAGTCACACACATCAATAATAATTTCTCTACCAAGGTTCCAAGTACAAGGGCACTTGAGCAACTTTGCTTCCTGCAGCTGGATCAAGCAAAGTCTCTCTTAAACAATGCATTCAAATAATCGGTATTGTTTTTGTGCTTAGCTTTGAGCCAAAAGGAAAAAAAAAAAAAGAAGAAAAAGAAAGAACTTATTAAAACAATCTTTTAGCGAATATTTCTTCATTACCCTAAAACAATCAGTAATACTTGGGATAATATAATGAGAAGACAGACAGCACTTGCTCTTGCAAAAAAGGTTCACTTTGCTTTGCTGAGACATTAAAGTGAGCGAGCAAATGCAATCAAACACTTTTGTTTGAACCCTGTTGAAAATCTAATATGTATTTTGTTTTGGGTTTTCTTTATTGTTGCTGCCGCTGCTGTTTAACTGTTAGTTCTCCAGGAAATTCATTAAGTGAAATGATTTATTTCTTGGGCATCCAGTTAATTCAGGGTTTGTTGTGTTACCCAGTGAAAGAGAATGGAATGGGAGACCACACTACCAACCTCAAAAAGTGCTTGTAAAGTGTACCCCTCTCCAGCAGATATCTGTTGAATGAATTAAAATGTGCCAGTGTGACCATCTTGAATAGAGACACTTTTGACAAATGATTCAGATGTACAAATGATTCAGATACCTCCAGTCACTCATCACTTCTGGGTTAATGTCAAGCTGTGACTTTATATTTCAATCAGCAACTCCTCCTTCTCCCCTTCTCTCCAATTTCCAAGGCTCGAAAACTGGGAGTCATTGACCCTCTGTGCCTATAAATCACCCAGTCTTATGAAAATCTCTCTATCCTGGTCCAGGCCATATTAACTTCAACCTAGAGCATTATAACAACCTCCTATTCCAGGGCCCTCCCTTGTTTCTCTACTCTTTAATCCATTGAGATACTGTCACAATACAAATTTTCCTGAAGTGTCATTTGATCATGCTATTAACATGCTGGCAAACATTAATGACTCATGTCCAACTACTGAATTTAAAAAGATGCATATAAAACTATCACTTATAAGATATTTTTAATAGTAATAAAAATTAAAACTATATTATTTGCAGCAATTCTAACCCAAATCATTACTGACATTGGAATTTGGGGTCTTTTTCTAGCTTCTACAATAAATTTTATGTCTCCCCTATGGTACTTTTGCTACCAACCTTCTGGGAATTCCTAGGAGTCAACACCATGTGTTACATTTTGATTTACAGAAATTAATAAACTTGTGGTAATAGAATCAAACTCCTAAGATCACTCCCCCCCCTTTTAATGCAAAACACCACAGCTGCTAGTCTAATGAATTAGTCCAGCATAGAGCCTAATTTTTCCATGTGCTTTTTTCTCTTGAAAAATACTATTTATATTCACTTAAGAAATCACATAGTAAAAAGGCAACACCATATGAAATTAACTGTGACAAAATCTAACCATGAAAATAAATATTTATAAAAATCAATAAAACTTCTGGACAATTTTAAATAAATGTGAATCTCAGCTTAGCACTATGTTAGGTATTCCAAGAAATAGTGAATTTTCTCCCTCAAATAGGTTAGAATAATATGGGGAACAAAAGTAAGAGACACAAAATAAAAGACAATCTAAAACCAAGTACATACTGAAATCAAAACATACAGTACAAATGTGATTGCCACAGGTCATCCGTAGAAGGTGAGGTAAGAGAGCCTTTAGTAGCCTCACAAGTGGCTTTTATTGGAACAGCTGTGCTTTGCTATAAATTTTGATTTATAGATGAAAAGAGGACAGATAGAGAACAGTGGAAGTATTCTGGTTGAAAAAAATCTAAGCTAATAAGAAAGAAGTGACCACCTAGTGTTGTTGGAAGGGAGGAGAGAGCATGCCAAACCGAGGTTTAAAAGGTGGGTTCAATCCATCAGGAAGAAGGATGTTCCAGGGAAAGGTTATGACCAAAGAGCTATGAAAACAGTTTTCACTTGGTGTATTGCCAGGCATGTAGGATGCCCAAAGCCAGTGATAATAAGAGGAGGCTTAGAAGTGAGATCTATTTTGAAATGCCTCAGATGTAGGGTTGCCAGATTTATTAAATAAAAACTCCTGATATTCAGTTTATGCCTTCACCTTGTACAGTCACCACAGATGCTCCAAAAAAGGCATGGCCATGAAGGGTTCACCATCTAGAAGGTGCCAGACTGATGGAGCAGCCTACTGAAAGCTCTCCCAAAGAGCCAGCTCAGAGGCAATACTCAGGGGGGATGGACAGCCACTCTCTAGGGAAATGTATCTGAATTATATCAAAGGTGTTTATAGGGTACCATGCCCACAATGGGTGAAATAAACAGATCCAGGAACCAAGGGGCGGTAGCAGGTATGGTCCTACCTAGAGTTACTACCAATGACCCATTGAGGGACTTTATACTTTTCATCCTCATGGCTTAAAGGCTCTTAAATGGAACACAATTTTGCTAGGGTCCCATTGAATCATAAGTATAACTGCCATCTGGACCCTTTGGGCTCCTTGAGCACAGGGACCAGAAGGTAGGAAGTAAAGTAGCCAATGTGCCACGGACAATTGACCCTGATCACTCGGAAGAAGTTACCTTGTGGTTACACAGTGGGGAGCAGGTGACCTCCTTGAGTGCATCACTGTAACAACTAACCCAGTTGTTACTGTAATTGGTCAGGTACAGTAACTAGGTCTCAGAAGGGCATGGTGACAAGGGATTCAAGTATGAGAAGCTGGGTCACACTACAAGGTAAGCCACCAAGCTCAGCAGAAATGATAGCTAAAGGTGGGAGAATATAGAATGGATAGTAAAGGAGAGGATTGGCAAGTATTATTCGTAGACTAAAGACCAAATGCAGTTGTGGGGGCTTGTCCCACTTGGCTCCTTCTTCTAAGTTTACTCGCATGAGGAGAAGCTATCGGAATCCTAGATCTCCCAAAACATATATGAAGAATGGATCTGAACAACACACTGGATGGATGTTGGTAGATAGGGAGATATGTTGCCTAGAGTCCTCTCCAAGGAAGGAATTGCCACTCCACTTTGAGCAAAGTAGCCACCGCCTCTGGTGTCTACTTCAGCTTCAGAGAGCCACCTTGTCCAAGGTCACGCTCTTACCAGGCAGCCCATATCTGGTGCCTAAATGAGGCATTGGCATAAAGGCCTGGGTATCTGGATCCACTGTGACAACTTTAATGCATAATATTCTCTCTAGAGGGCTCCATTGTGTTGGGTGAGGATTTGTCAGGGTGCATTGCAGTTTAATTTCTCCCTCTGCCCATTAATGATTCTCCCTCTTCCTACCCCAGAAGTTGATCCCTAATAAATATTTTGCATCCTAAACCCAATCAAGATAATTGGTAAAGGATTTGTAAGAATTTGAAACTGGGTTTCTAGAAATATTAGGACTTACATTCCCAATATTAAGTTCCCAATACATTGGGACTTATCTTCCTCCAGGACCAAGCTTTTGCTAATAATTAACAAATACGTTTGTACCCTAACAATCACCAGATGGAACAGTAGACAGTAATAATTAAGTCTCTCTTGAGCCAGAGAACCTGAGCTTGAATCCTGACTCTAGATCAATGGTTCTCAGTTGGAGAGAATTGCCCCCTTCTCTCTGAGATATCTTACAATATTTGAGAGCATCTTTAGTTGTTACAAATAGAAGGGGGTGCTACTAGTGCATAGAGGCCAAGGTGACTACTAACCATCCTACAATGAACAGAATAGCCCCTGCAGCCGTGAAATCCCATCCAAAATGTCAATACTGTTAAGGTTGAGAAACCCTGCCGTAGAGGAATAACTCTGTGGGAATTACCTACTCTTACTAAGTTCATTAGTTTCCTCTTGTCTCTGTAACAAACAACCACAACCTGGATGGCTTCAAACAACACAAACTGATCCTCTTACAGTTCTAGAGGCCAGAAGCCTAAAATCAGTCTCACTGGACTAAAGGCAAGGTGTTAGTAGGACTGGTTCCTTCCAGAAATTCTAAGGGAGAATCCATTTCCTTCCTTCTTCCTTCTTCTAGAGGTCACCTGGGTCCTGGTCCTTCCCTGCATCACTCCAACCCCCGCTTCCATAATCACATCTATTCTGTGTATCTCGGCTCTACTGCTTTCCTCTTGTAAGAACCCTTGTGATGACAGCAAGACCACCTGGAAAATACAGATAATCTCTCCATCTCAACATCCTTAACTAAATTACATTTGCAAAGTTCCTTTTGTTATATAAAGTAACATATTGACAGGTGTCAAGAATTAGGACATTGGGGCCTTTGAGGTCCCTGTCCCTCTATCTATTGCACTAAACCTCAGTTTTCTCATATGCAAAGTGGACTTAATGAGAGCAACTGCCTTCCAGAGTCGTTTCGGGAATATAGAGAGTGATTGTATGCATAGCTCTTAGAAGAGTATCTGACACATAATAATCATGGCTAACATATTGAGCCCTCACAAATGTTACTTAACTAAGGGCTACACTATTTATATCACAGTGGACAAACTATTTATACCCTAGCACCACTGCCATGACCTCCAGGGCTTTATCCATGGTGGCAGGCACAGAAAATGCTTCCATGTTTCTAAGGGACTTCTAGCCTGCCTCTGCCTTTGGCAGTGTGAAAGATTTCAGCTGGTACATCTTATTACATGGGTGGTCAAGTTATTGAACTCTATTGACAAAAGGCTGGATTTTCCAGCAAGATGGAGCTTCATTAAAATTCTGCAGAGACTGAAAATTCAATAATCTTTCTTGCAATGCACTGCATGAGCGGGGCTGATTAGGCAACTTCTCTCTCATTCCATTTCTTTTGCTAAAAGCATTGTTACTTCTTGTTTGGTACAAAAAGACAATCATTAAATGAGCATTCGCTATAGGTAGTTAGGAAGAGAGTTTTAAAGGTGCACTGACTCCGTTCTCAAGGCCTAATTGAGGGTTTGAAAGGGGAGGAAAGACAAATAATAAAACAAAGCAACATTACCATGTTCTGGCCTGAAATGTGGAAAGCATGACGCTAAGAAATACTTTGCAGCTTCTTTCTTTTAGGCTCTTGATAACCTGTTTACTCAAACCTGCTGCTTCTCTGCCAACCCATTGTCTTCTCTCTCCCACTGCCAACCCTCTTTCTACTCTACTTTTTCCCCCAAAAGAATGAACTCATGCTAGACATAATACACAATTGTGCCCAATGAGCCTCACAGTTCCCTGATGAAAACCACCACAATTATTGGAACTGACAGCAGATAACACCAAACACCTCTTTTCTGTTCCCTATTAGTATCGAATATCTGATTGCATTAATGGAGTAGCTCTAGAAACATACGTAAAATTTTAGGAGAAGACTAAGGAGCTTCCCCCCATCATTCATTCATTCACATATGATCTCCTCTCTCTTTCCCTGTCTCACTTTCTCTCTGTCACTCTAGCTCTCGCTTTACATCTGTCTACAGTTTCTCTCTCAGTTCTCTTTTCTCTCTTTATTTTAGCATCTTAACAGAAATAGGCTTTGTCACAGTAGCTTTCTCTATAAAATATAACTGACTTTGCCATTAGAGCAAAATTCTTTTAAAAGAGTTTTCTTCGCTGATCTATGTCAAGCACTTAGCAGAGGGTCAAGCATATCGCTGTTCAATAAGTATTTGCTGGATAAATAAATGAATTAATCCTGAAGGCAATAACAGGTAAGACCTGTCCTGTGCAGATGCCCCACCTATACCAATAACTTGATAGGGTTCTCCACCTGGAGTGTCTATAAAGATAGGAAAAGTATTCATGGAAAATACCAACCTATGCTGTGAGAAAGTAAAGCTATATGTGGGTTAGTATCTATTATTTTATGCTTAATTATATTTAAGAAAAATGTCAATAACATCTACTGGGGTTCTTCTAGAAAATCTCCATTGCTCTTACTTAAGGAGCCCTTGAGAGATCTTTACTAGGTACTTTTAGGAACTTCCTTTATAGTCCAGTCCGAAGTTCTCCTCTTCACTGTCCAAGTCCTGCTGGCCCTGTCAAGCTCAAGGCCACTCTGTTCCTATCCCACAACAATTTGCTCTAATATGCCACTTTTTTATATCCGGCCTTTTATCCTCAACATTTTATGCAATAGTCTAAAGATCAGATTTTAAATAAAAGGTCTTTATCCACTCTATGGCAAAGAATATTTTCATTCCAGCCATGCCTCTGTCAAATGCCTACAATAAATTACTCACCTGGCCAGTTTCCAGTAGGTTCCAGATGGACTCACTAACCCGTAAGGTCCTGCCCCTGTCTTGCAGGTGTTTCTGCAAGGGGAAGGGTATTTTATTCTGCTCCCTTTGAACAAAAGAGAAACAGGTATGTCCTATTACAGGTGAAATCCCTTATATCAAACTCTATGGACCTTCCAAAGCATTCGGTTATAGGGGAATTATAAAATAAAAATAAGCACAGGTCTTATCTGCAGGTCCCAGAGCTTGGTCTCCCGTGTTATGACTCTGCAGACAAAGGAAACTCTCCTGAAGGCAGCGTGAGAGCCCGAAGCGGGAAGGCACACCCCTCCCACTCCCTTTCTTCCCCAGAGCTCCTGAGTGAGTCTCTGTGGGCTGATACTGGGTTCTGGGTGTGGCCTGAGACAGCTCCTGGGTGGACGGTATGAAATGACAAGCAGAAAGGGCAGGCTGGGTGGAAACTCATTACAGGACAGCTGCACTGCGAGCCAAGACATAGAAATCGCAGGCAGGGAAGACAGAAGCTACGCTTTAGATTCCCAGGGACTGCCTGAGCGCGGAGATGATGCCGCAGGCAGCTGGGAACTGCTGTCAGGCCCTGGCAGGCGAGCCTGGCCTGCCCGGCGAGCTGAACTCGCTGCCTCTGAGCAGAGGCTTCAGGCCAGTCCTAACTACGGAAGACGGTGGAGAACACAGCACCGTGCGTGGGGGTGTCAGCAGAGCAGGCACAGAAGATGACTAATATTTACTTCATTTTAGTCCAGTCGGCTGAAAAGCAACAGAATCAGCAAACCTTCTGACTAAAGGACCCGAGCTCCATGCTCCTTGCTCTGTGCAAAATCATAAAAACGTGATCACTGTATTCAGCTCCTGAGCCAGCACTTTCATTCTCTTGGCCCATCTCCCTTTTCCACTTTGGGATTTCATATCCCCTGGAATTGTCCTCACCTCCCTTGAAAGTCCCCACTCTCAGACCGCTTATGAGAAGGAGTCGCCTATGCTCTGTGCGAGTGTAGCCTTTGCGTCAGCAGACAGAGAAGCAGATCGCCCGAGCCTCAGTTTGGGTGGGCACCATCCAGCCCACTGAGAGCCTGAATCGAACAAAACTGCAGAAGAAGGATGCATTTCCTCTTTGTTTGACAGCTTAAGCTGAATATTGACCTTGTTTTGACCTGGTTCTCAGAACTTCGGACATGGAGACTGAACTATACCACCAGCTTTCCTGGGTCTTGGGGTTTCAGGTAGAAACTGTGGGACTTCTTAGCTTCCAACATCACTTGAACCAACTCCTCATAATCTCTCTCACTCCCTCATCTCTCTCTTTCTCTCCAAATATAAAATGTTATCAAAGATTTCTGATTTTCTTTCTTAAATAGAAAATACTGATCTTAACATTTTCCCTTTACTACTTAGAGACAGTATTATGAGCATTCATTTTCGAAAGTGTTCTGCAGTCATTTTTGAGACTTTCTGCCTTTTCCCTGAGGCTCATAGTCATTGTCTCTTAGAGATATGAGGATGCCTTTCTCTAGTGGAAATAGAGTTTGACAAAGCTACAAAGACATGAAATAAAGCTCACAACTGAACTTTATCTGAGACTCAGTTTTCTCATTCATAAAATAAGGGTAATCACTGTCGTAAGAAATTAGAAAAAATAGACACAATCAGAACACGCAGTAGGTACTCAAAAATGGTAAATATTAGCATTATGATAAAGAGAAAATTGAAATAATAGAGTATATAAGAGAAAGCAAGGGCATGAAGGATAGTTAAAGGGGTGAAAAGATAATACTGGAGCTCAGGAATATAAGAACTTCCATATCTTCCCACTGTCCAGTAGGCTCTACTCTGCCTGTTAACTCCCACACATCTGCTAAGGCATTGCTCAAAATCTTCACCACCAAGAATCCAGAATTAACCCCTATATCTCTTAGGGTTCAACCAGTAAAAGAGATGTAGATTACAGCGTTTATTGTAAGGAATTAGCTATCCAGTTTTTGAGGATTCCTAGGTAAGTCAGGAATTTGTGGTTTCCAAGGGCTAATGGTGAAATACTTCCAAAGATCTGTTGGAATGAAGAGTTGATTAACATAGTTATGGTTAACCAATTCTCCTGTCATTCACTCCCCAGCCCTTCAGATCAAAACCCTCAAGGGTGGTATTACACTCCAAGGAAACTGTCTTCTTTCACTGCTTTTCCAAGATCTAGAAGATGAAACCATGACCAGAAGAATTGACTAGTGGAGTGACAGCAAATGGGAGTGGTAAACAAAAGATCTCTGGTACCTGGAGATCTAATTCCATAGGTTCATCCCTTCCCCATTCCTTAAACCTATTAGGTACTAACACAGATTAAAATTTTTTGCTAAATTCTTCTCCAAATCACATTAGCAATCAGAATAGCCGATGCCCCAGGGAACATGAACTCACAGTGATAACAACTAGATACCAGAGGAGTACAACTACCTCAAAAGGTACACAAGGTCTTGAATTATGTATATACCACATCAAATTAAATTATTAGAGAAAAGATGAACCAAGATTTCAAACATTTCAGGAGACATGGAAAAAATAATCATTATAAAACAAGAAAACAAAATCATTGAAAAACCCACTGGAAATAATTGGTTTAAAAATAGTTTGATATCTCTATCTAGGCGTGGAGGAGTAAACGGAATCGATTTCTTTCAATGAGGAACAAACAGAGAAACGGAGTGTATATCACACACACACACACAATCCTCAGACATTTAACAATAGGCATTGAAGTTTCTAAGAGATGGAAAAACGTTACCACCATGATTTCCCCAGATTTCTACCATAAGGCATTTTTCAGACTATGGCAAGAAGAACATAACCGATCTGACTTGAAGAGTGGAGACTGGAAGCTGAGGAAGTTAGAATTTAGGGGCAGATATGTTGAAATGAAGAGTAGCTCCAGAAAATGGCAGAGAAGTCTACCCAGGCCTTCGGCTGAACACTGAGCTGAGGGTTAAACTCCATAAGTTGAGGCAAAGAGCCACCATAAGCAAAAGAATTCCCAGAGCTCACAGAGGGCGTAGCAGTGTTCCAGCGCTAGCCGGCTGAACCGGGACACCGCACGAAGATTCGCAATACTTAGCATCAACCTCATGATTGTCGTGCTTTATTTGTAGGGCTAAACTAGACAGGAGCCATAGTCTCGACCGGCGGCCTGTGGAAGCCTATGGGAACCTGAGGCTCTCTCAGATGGTTCGTGACATCAAAACCATTTTCATCATCATCATCGTAATGATATCACCTTCCCTTGCACTATGCTGCCGTTTACACGAAAGGCACAAAAGCAATTGTGGGTAAAGTTACCGATGGTGTAGCATTAATCAAGGCGGTAGCACAGAACTGCATTCATTAGTCACTGTATTCCTCAGCTCAGCGCGTGTGTGGTGGGGGAACAAAAGCAAGATTCAATTATAAATGTTCTTGATGAAGCTGTAATGTATTTAATTTTGTTTACCCTCAACTCTTGTTTACACTTATTTTTCATATGCGAAGTGACAAAATGAGAGGTGCGCCCGCAGCACTCGCAGCAGACGGAGCGTGGTAACTGTCTCAAGGGAAACCACTGTGCTGTCGTTTGGGTGACCAGACGATCTAGCCGCTGTTTTTTATGGAGGACAAGTAGTGATTTCTCAAAGTTAGCTGCAATGTGCAATCGGAAGCCGTATCAATGAACAAACGTTTGTACCCTAGGAATAGGAGGGAATTTTCTCAAGCTATAAAAACTACAAACCTACAGCCAACATCAACAGCACACTGAACGATAAAATAGTAAATTTTTTCCCCTTGAGATTAGGAACAAAGCAAGAGTGCCTGCTTTCATCACTTCTATTCACTATTATGTTGGAGGTCCTAGCCATTGAAATAAGGTTAAAAAGGCATAAATATAAGAAAGAGCTAAGTTGTACCTAATTACAAAATAAATGATTGCTTACATAGAAAATAACAAGAAATGTCCAGTTAGGCTGGAGTGGCTCAGTTGGTTGAGTATCACCCTGTACACCAAAAGGTTGCCAGTTCGAATCCCGGTCAGGGCATATGCCTGGGTTGTGGGTTCCATGCCCGGTCGGGGCATGTATGAAAGGCAACCAATACATGTTTCTCTCTCTCCCCCTTATTTTCTCTGAGCATGTCCTGAGGTAAGGATAAAACAAACAAACAAACAAAGTATCCAAAAGAACTACTAGAACTAATAAATAAATCTAGCCATGTCACAGGATATGAGTTTAATATACAAAAATCAATTATACTCTTAAATATTATGAAAAATTAAATATAAGATATTTAAAACTTGTGTTTTATAGTGCCATAAAAATGACACCTAGGAATAAATTCAATAAAGACACCCAAGGCCTCTACACTGAAAGCCATACAACGTTACTGAGAAAAAAATAAAGATGACTTAAATAAATGGAAAGCTGTTATGTTCATGAGTTATATGACTCAATATTGTGAAGGTGGCAATTCACCAAAAACAATGACCTATTAGTTTAGTGCATTCCTAATAAAGATTTCAACAGGTATTTTTATAAACACTGCCAAACTGATTCTAAACCTTACGTAGAAATTTAAAGAACCTATAATAACAAAAACGTCTGTAAAGGACACAGAGGACTTAAAATATCAGATTACAAGACTTAAATATATAGTTGGTAATGAATAGAGTTAAGCATCTGTCGAAAAAGAGGGAATCATAGAGATCAAAGAAATTGAGCCTATGTGTGTAGCCCCAGCGGGTGGTCCTGTGGCTGTTGAAAACCTGCTTCTTCATTCTCTGTTGTCCCGTGGGACTCTTGAATGCAAACCCTGTTGGCTATCAGAACTAGGTGATTGGGGGGCCTGTCCCTGAATGGCAGCTTTAAACACTGGGGCAGCAGATATGTGGTCCAAATCCTTCACTCCTTGGGGAAAAGATGCAAGTAGGGGGTTCCCTCCCTACTGAATGGCAGTGTGCTGGGGGTAGGGTGTATGGCAAGAGTGTATCTTAGCCCTCCCTCCCCATTTCAAGGTGGATATTTTCTCAGTTATCTGATATGTAGGAGTCACTCTGCTAGCTTCTGGATTTCTTTCAGAGAGAATTGCTCCACATGTAGCTGTACATTCATTGTGTCCATTGGAGAAGGAAAATTCAGGAGCCTCTATGTCGCCATCTGGGTCCTGTCTCCATGTCACAGTCTGCAACTATTTATTTGAATAGACTTATCAACTAATCACAGTGTATAGTCTTGCCTCATTCTGATTTAAAAGAAAATAACAAGTCAAACAAAAAAATTATATAAGATATTTGATAAAATGTAAACACTGATTGTATTTTTGATGATATTGAGATATCTCTGGCTTTATCTATTGTGATAGTAGCAATTTACTTATGTGTAAAAGCAGAGTACTAATCACTTACTTGATCAACCTACAGAAATACTTAATGATAAAATGCTATATTTATTGGGAAATTGCTTTTGTAGTAAGGGAGAGATAAGTGGATGGAGATATATTTGAACAAGATTGGTCATGAATTGGTCATTACTGTACCTGGGTTATAGATGCATAGAGTTCATTATTCAATTATCTGTAATTTTGGAGCTCCTGTAAGACTGTCAGCTGACTTCTCAAAAGAAGTTTTGCAGGCCAGAAGGGAGTGGCAAAAAATATTCAAAGCGATGAAAAGCAAAGACCTATAATCAAGATTATTCTATCCTGAAAAGCTATCATTTAGGATCGATGGACATATAAAGACCTTCCCAGGCATGAAAAAGCTAAAGGAGCTCATCACCACCAAACAAGTATTATAGGAAATGTTAAAGGTTCTTCTTTAAGAAGAAGATAAAAAAATATGACAATAAAATGGCAATAAATACACAATTGAATCTACAAGCAAAATGAGCAAGCAAGCAGAACAGAAACAGACTAATAGATACAGAGAACTTTTTGTTAGTTACCAGATGGGAGGAGGTTGGGGAGATGGGCAAAAAAGGTGAAGGGACTGAGAAGTACAAATTGGTTGTTACAGAAGAGTCAGGGAGACGTAAAGTACAGCACAGGGAATATAGTCAATAATATTCTAATAACTAGGTGTGGTGCTGGATGGGTGCGGGATTAATTGGGGTGACAACTTATTAAGTTATGCCATGTCTGATCACTGGGATGTACACCTGAAATATATACAATATAATGATGCATGTCAACTGTAAATTAAAAGAAAAAATGATTTTTAAAAATTATCTATATTTTTGATAGGTTTAAAATTCTTTATATTAGAAGTTTAAAAAAAAAGACTTCCCTAAATGTTAGCTTACAAAAAAATTCTGTTAACTAATGTGTTTGGAAAATGCTATGTTAAACAAATGTGGATCTTTTTCTTAACTGCAGGATTTCTTAGTCTTTAGTATGTTCGTGTACATGAGTCATCTCCACTAGGAAAATGTACATATGGTTTTCCTAGGCTCATGTGTCCACAGAACCCTTTTTCACAAAATATTTGACAAGATGGGTACTCTTTTCAGACCCACTTTGGGGAACTCATGGAATCTTGGGTCCTATCAGCCCAAGCAGAGTTAAGCGGCCATTGACGTGAGTGGTCTGGCATGTGCAGTGGCTCTGTCACACCAGGAAGAGTATATTCAGTTCCGGGCTCTGTACTTTGAGAGAGAAACTGGAATAATGAAGATAACTGAAATCAAGTCATAGGAGGAATTAAACATAATTAAGTTGGGGAAGACACATTAGGAACAATAGCATAAGTGTCTCCAAGGATCTGAAGGGCAGTCATGTGGGGAAAGTTTACATTGGTTGGGTAACCACAGAGGCTAAAGTAAAACTAATCAATAGAAGTTAAAGCATTTAGCTAAGCAGAAATACTTCACTAGTCAGAAAGAAGAGCTTTGTGTAAGCCCTGTTGCCCAAGGATGGAAGGGATTGTCCTGACAGGTAGTAAACTATTCGTCACAGGTAGGATAATTGAATTAATCAGGAGTTGGATAACCCTTTGCAAGGGCCTCTGGAAGTGATGGCTGTGGGCTAAATAATCTCTAAGGTCCTTTTTAATCCTCAAACTCTATGATTCTAAATAGATTTTGTCCGTGTATCAATAATTTTAAAACTAAGTTATTCCTGGGGTTCCCAGTCCTCCAAATAATCTTTTCCATCTCTGCACTGTCGTGTTTCAGAGTGCCTCTCCTCTCTCAGCAATGTCATTGTGATTGGGCACTAACTCCATCATGGTAGGAGAAGAGAAGCTTTAGAACAAAAGTAGGAAGCCTGTGTCCTGGCCACAACCGAAACCACATGGATGACTTTCAGCAGGCCAGGAAGTATCTCTTAGCCTCAGTTTCTTCATCCACAAAATGGGATGTTTGACCCAAGTTATTTCTGAAGTGCCTTTTTCTAGTTATTTGAAGTACTATGCAGAAAATGACCAAATTTTATCTACCAAAAACCAAGGCAGGTGTTTTTTAATGGAAATATAAGGGAATTAATATTTTCTAAGGGCTAGCTCAATTTTAGATATTGTACTCACATTATGTGCTCATTTGAACTTAAGAAAAATCAGGAGTTTCATGATCTATATAAAGGTTACCAAATAGTTCAGACACAGAGAGGTTAAGTCAATTGGTCAGGGGGTCAGGGTCACACAGTTAAAAAAAGGTATTTTCTTTCCATTACATCATATTGTGCAATTCTCTAGTCTTGTTCCGCAAGGCTTTGGCCTCCTGGACTTGAATGTTTATTAATTATAATGTATCCAGGTCACTCATGTTCTGTATTATTGCTTTTTCTACTTCTCATTATTGTTATTAAGTAGGTATGAGACCTAGGCTTTGAATATATACAAATGGTATTTTCTTCATCTTTCATTCACTCCTTGAACCTCAAATTTATAGGATTATTCTTTCAAGAAATAATACAACTTTCAGAAGGAGGATTTTGTCATATCTTTTTCTTTGAAAAGAACATTTGCTATCTTCCAAGCTATATAATTATTTTTTCAAAACGAAGTGTGAGCTGTTTAGCAAGTACTTCATATCACCCAATTCCCTTAATAATCTCAGGTGCCTGTCTGGCTGATTTATAAATGTGCAAATTCTCTAAATTCTATAGTCCCTCACCTAATTGTTGCCAATAGCTATTTCGCGAGGATTTCATTATATCCTAATAGTTCAAATTTGTTTGCTTCATTTTTTCTGTTAAAACTAGAGTCAAATAACACATTTACTCTCTCAGCCAGTTTAGAACCCTCATCAGGCTCATCCCCCCCTCACTGATTAGCAGCCTGCATTTCCCGAGGCCTCTCCAGTGCCCCGAGGATGCCGATGGCAGCTTTTGGGGGCCCTCCACAACCCATCTGAGCAACAGTCATTCCACCACCTTCATCTTTGTCTACCAAGTCTTCAAGTGACGCGGGCCATTTTACCCCACGCTCTCCTGCTGGTCATGGCAAGCGACAACCTTGCTCTCTGCTCAGTCCTCTGTGAAACTGCATTGAAAGTGTCATGCAATTGACATTGTCGTTTTTCAAAAGAATCGAAACACCGCCCTGGTCATCTGGGCTCCAGCTCCACTTCTGCCTGAAATGTCTGGCTAATCGCAGCCTGCATGGGTGTGTGGAGTTTCCTTCTGCTTGAATTATCCAGGTAAATGGCTTTAATTCTCCACATTGTTTTACAGATAGAGACCCAAACACAAAGCAGATCGAGAATAGGGAAGATCTGGGAAGCTTCGTGTGAGATCTTTATGCTCTGAGGGCTGTGATCTTATCTATCACCTGCTCTTCGGAAAGGGATGCCTGCAGGTGCCCCGGGGCGCTTGCCTGCTCTCCTATGTGGAGTATTGCTCTCTGAGAGCGCCCATGGCTTCTCACGTAATCCAGGCTATTTTCCAGTTAACCTGACCTGTGCTTTTGATGAATCACAATGCCTCAGAATGTCTCAAAGGTACAAGGAGCCTAGACTATCAACCAGCCTCCCTCCACGGCCACCACCACCTTACAGGTGTAGTCAGTGAGACCCTAAGGGAAGAAGTAACTACACAAATTCCCTTAGCAAATCAGCAGAGGGAGAACCGAACACGAGTTATAAGTTAACTGTAGACCAAAAAAATCAAAATCAAAAAAGAACCTCAAGTTGGTTTTACTTAATTAGCTTTCTCTATGCTTATGAAACAAAACATCACAATGTAGTCATCTATAAAATATGATTTGGGGAAGGCTGGGATGAGTGGCATCAGAGACACCCCCCCCAACTCATGTGTTCTCCCCCCTCTGCTGGGTAATGCAGGGTAGAAAAAGGAATAGGAGGGGCCCCAGTATTTCCTCCAGAAATGGGCTTGTACAAGGGGGCAAGAGCTATGTTTCCATTCTCTTCCCCCTGCTCTGGAAGGTGGGGCAAGAAGCCAGCTGACACCTTGGAGTGAGCACAACACCCATTTTGGAGACCACCAGCACCTAAATTTAGGCTGGACATCAATGAAGAAGATGAGGCCTTCCTATGGCTACTTCCAATATTCCAATGACTGTGGAAAGAGGAAGGTGAGTGCAGCCATCAGGAAAGTGGAAAGGCTCTTGGAAGGGCACCCTTTTCTCTCACGCCTTTGTCTAGCTTCTGGGGAAGATTCCATGTTTCTACCAACGTTCTTCTGAACAGTCAGAGAAAGGTGCATTCCTACCTTCTCCAGGCCTGTTGCATGTGCATAGTGTGTGTGTGTGTGTGCGCGCGCGCGCGTGTGCGTGTGTCCCCATATCCTTCCCTTTCAACGACCCATCTTTAAGTGGCCAAGCAAATGCTTGGATTTTTCCATTTTATCCTTCAATCTGGAATCCCCGCAGAAGGAATTGCTGACAGTGAACACTGCCCACCACTAGAGAGCAGCCAAAGCCAACATTTTCCTGGGCAAAAACCTCTGTTGAATAAGTTCTTTTCAAAGGAGCCAGGTTCTTTTGGTCTTCTCTTCCTCTCTTTTACCTTTGGTCTTTCTTTAAGCAAAACACCCCACCAGTCTCCTTTGCCAGGGGACAATAGTGCGTCTATTCAGAGGGTCTGGGTACAGTCAACACTCTGCTCATTGGGCCAGAGAAGCCACTGTCAAAAAACATTTGTTCCTGAATTCTCCATGTTTTTTACCCCATCAGCACAATCAAGCTAACCTATGTGAATCATCACATCTTGAATACAGAGATAATTTTTCAGTAAAAGAATGAATCATCTCTATAAATTCAGGAGGAAACCAAATCAGATCCTGGTTGGTTCTTCCAAAAACCTCCCTGGAGGGTAGACAGCCTAAGTAGGGTCCTTAGTGACTTATTCCTGTGGACAACACAATTTTCCAACTTCAAGGAAGATAGTAATTATGCCTCATTTCTCAGATTTCATTAGGTTCATGTCTACATTATTTAGTTTTACTTTAATGAACAGTAATAGAAAATAACTGTTGGTGAGTTTGTCTCTATGCAGAAAGCATCCTCTACTTTTCCAGATTGTAATGGAAACAAGAAGACAAAGAACTTCTGGAAGATTATGTGGCTGAAGATTCAGAGTTGTGGACACTGGATTCAGTTTTAGATTTATGTTTGAAACCCATCTCTGCCACGTGCCTGAGGCCAATCTTAGGCAAGTTACTCAAGCTCTCTCTAAACGTCAGTTTCTTTTTTTGTAAGCAGGGGTCATAACTGTTTTTATCAAATAGGGCTGTTATGAGGATTAAAGGAAACCATGTATACAATGTACTTAAATAAAAGATTAGCTATTATTTTTCAAAGGGCTCACCATGTGCCAGGTTCCCTGCTGACCTCTTTCTGCCTTATTCCACCACCACTTTATCTCCATATAGTCCATTTCCATTTTAATTTTGTTAAATATTCATTAAACACATGTTATATTCAAGGTATAATTCTAATCCTCAAGAGGTTACAATGTAGTTCCGAAAAGAGATAAAGAAATATGAAGGAACGAAATACAAAGAAGACACACCTCACAACATTTGACTCTAAAGGGGACATATGAGACAGGAGTTGTATAATGTCAACATGACCCTCAGGAGTCCCAAGTGACCATAAGTCCAGCTCTGCCTTCATGAGGTCTTTTTAAAGTCTTTGCTGCCCAGTGTTTCTTTGGGTCTAAATTAACTCTCAGCATCATCCCTGATATTGGTATCGCCAGCAACTTGCTTGACCACTTGAATAAGTGGGACACATCTCTGTCAGGACAGAGAACTCTAAACCTATTCACACAGTCCTTCTGAAGGATTCACTGGCAAACTCCTTCGGGGTTGACTGCATTCATTGCCTGTAAATACAGATGATGAAAGAGCCGTATTGCCCAGTGCCTTGGGTTAGATTCTTTCAGCCGGTGCCCTGAGCAATGTGTCTCCATTCTAAGTGCTAATGGAAGTTCAATCCACCCGTTGTTCCAGCACCAAGGAAAGTTTGAATGATTATCACGTAGGGCATTTAGGGAAGGATACAGAGAAGATAAGGTTGGTCTTGAATGATGAGTTGGATTTTTAATAAACAGAGAAAATGATGAGAAAGAAGAGGGGAGCCTCCAAGACCAAGGACAGAGCATGATAAAGGCAGTGAGAAAGAAGGGAAAGTAGCATTTACTGATTAACTCCTAGGTAAACTAGTTAGACACCTTGCCTCCTTTAACTTGTCTCTTTGTCTCCATCAGCCTGAAAGGTTTATAGGAATAACCCCATTTTTTTTTACCAATTGAGGAAACATCACAGGATATACCCAAAAGCAGCAAAACCAGGCTTTCTATTCAGATTGACAGAATTCCACCTATGTCCATTATATTACATTGCCAGAGGCATGAGGAAGTATAATTACCGAGGAGGAAATGCTGAAATAAAAGCAAAAACGATCCCATTGTCTCCTTAAGAAGCCATGAGCATTTTAACAGGGTTCTCTATTTTATTAGAAAGGGCTTGCTAAATATTAAAAATGATCGCCAAAAATTTTCTGCTTTTCCTTCCTGAGACTGGGATTTGCTTGTAGGAAATCACTAGCCCTTTAACAACCACTGTTCCTTTAAGGGGCTGGCAAAGGGAATTTTAAAGTTAAATAGATTTTTAAAATCACAAGCTAGTTAGAAAATAATAGGTGCTGAGAGGGAAGGAAGCTGTGGGTGACAAAAGAATCCGATCATTATGAACATATAAAATGGTCAAATGTTACTGTAACTCATCTGTTGGAAATCAGTATATTTTCTTTCCCAGGCTGCTCTGCCAGTAACTAAAGTTTCCCCAAGTCTAAACTCCACCCCTTCCTGAAGTAGTGACAGAGATCTAGTTTTTCAAGACAGAGCTCAAAAGCCACTTCTTTCTGGAAGCCTTATTTAATCCCTTAGAGCTGGAATTCATCTCTCATTTCTTTGAATCCTTAGGAGAATTTGTGTTTGTGTCTGTTTTGAGTACTTATTGACAGTGTATCTTTCCTGCCATGGTAAGTATGATTCATGATCACATGCCCAAACCCACTTTATTGTAGTAAACACTCAGAATATTTGTTGGGTGAATACTGCATGTGCTTCGAATGGGTTAGCATCAGTTTTTCAAATCAAACATCATGCATGCATAAATTATTTTCAGCATGTTTTTTTTTCCCATTAGTTTTGCATGGTTACTGAAGGAATCATAGGTACAACATGCCAGGTGATAGACTATACTGCCGAAACAATAAACTTACAAAGTCAAATAAAATAAAAACAATACAATTCTAATAAAAAAACAATAAAGCCAGAGGTGGATTTCCAAAACCAGAAATGACTTGAAAAGATCACAGTTCTGCATTATACTTAGTTATAGGCAAAATATTCATTGCTTGATGGTCCAACAGTGATTGTAGCTTTTGTAAAAGCCACCTAATGAAACTTTTGGTCAAAATGGTTCCATAATTTCAGGCTTCAATATGCTCCTAGCAGTGACATTTAAAACATGAAAAAGAGAACCAATGGGCATATTTATGGTGAAAAACAAAATAAATAACCATGTGGAGAAAAATTCAAGCTCATAAGTGAGGCTGAAGTGCAAGACTCCTGAGGTTTGTGGCCAAAAGCAGACTGAGCCAGTCAGGGATCTGGCTCCCAGAAAGTACCAGTGACTGAGAGGGACACACAAGAATCTGGGAATAGGTCACTGCTTGGAGCAGGGAAAGGTGGCTTCACCTGGGGGAAGCATAGGTATGTGGATGTTGGAGGAGGCCGTGGCTACCTTGATATATTAGCTTTTTTTTTTGGACAGGCATTAACTATTTTGAGAGTTCCATTTTACAGGGAAATTATAAGAGGATTACATAGGACTCTTATATAAACTCCATTAGATTCCCCAATCTTTAACATTTTACTAAACTTGATTAACCATTCTCTCTAGATATGTAAACAGATATCACTAGTTTTTCTGAACCATGCAAAAGTTGCAGAAACATCTTTTTATTCCTAAATACTTGCATTTCCATAACCACAGTAGAATGATAAGCATCAGGAAAATAACACTGATACAACACTATTCTATAATCTACAGAACTTATTCAAACTTTGATCGTTGTGCCAATTCTGCCCTTTATAGCAAATAAAGAATATGCTTCAGAATCCACATTGCATTCAGTTGTCATATCACTCTCATCTCTGAAATTGGTCTCTTGTAGTCGGCCTTAAGGACATCAAGACTCTCCAAGAGTACAGACCAGGTACTTTGCGTATGTCTCTCAGTTTACTAATGCCTGAAGTTTCCACGTAATTAGATTGAGGGTATGCCCTCTTGGCAAGAACACCACAGAAACGATTTTCCATCATCTTTGAGTTTACATGTTTTTTTAATGAAAAGTCTGCTGTAATTCTTTTTTATTCTTTCTTTTTCTCACCAAAAAAATGTGGGTTTTTCCCTCTGGCTGCTTTTAGGACTTATCATTTCCTTATCACTGGTTTTCATGAATTTAATTGCCATGTTGCTTGGTGCGGTTTTCTCTTCGTGTGAGTTTATCCCTCATGGGATTATTGAGTTTCAGGAGTTTAGGGTTTTCATGCTTTTCATCAGACTTGAAATATTTTATGCCAGCATTATTGCAAGTATTTTTTTTTTCTGGCTTTCCCTCTCTCTATTCTTTCCTTCTTATATTCCAATTGTATATATGCTAAATCGCTTGAGGTTTCTAAGTCTCCTCATGTTCTTCAATCTTCTCTATGTTCTGTTCAGTTAGAATAGTTTCTATAGATACATAATTAAGTTCACTAATCTTCATTTCTGTAATGTCTATCCTGGTCTGTATTCCATCTAGTAAATTTTCCCCCAGATATTATATTTTCATAACTATGTGATTCTTTCAGTGCTTTTTATATTGCCCAATTATCTCATCATATTCATGGTTTTCTTTAATTCCTTGAGCATGTTATGCATAATACTTATTTTAAAATCCTTTTCTGATAATTCTATTATCTCATTTTTTGTGTCTGTTCTATTTATTTATTTTTCCTCTGCTTATGTCACATTTTCCTGATTCTTGACATCGAGTAATTTTTTTATTAAATATTGTACCTTGTGATTAGTGAGTCTTTGAGTACCTGAATTTTACTGTTTTCCTTTAAAGTTTGTTGGTCTGTGCTCTGGTAGAGACTTCATTTACATCGGATTAGGTAGATCCTTTTGAGGCTTGGTTTTAAGCTTTGTTAGCACAGGTCTAGAATAGCCTTCCCTCTCGGATTTGTTGAGCCCTACTACTAAATGTGACCCTTCTAGGGTATTTATTGATTGTTCCAGTGATCAGTGAACACTCTTATTTCTGGATGTTTGGAGCTTGAACATTGCACCACTCTCTGTGTGCTCCAGGAATATTTCAGTTTACAGCTCCATGGAAGTGATTTTTTGTTCAGTTCATGGAATTTCATCTTATATATGTAGGGCTTAATAATCAATAAAGGCTCAAGGGTGCCCTTACACAGATTTCTGGAGCTGTGTGTGTGTGTGTGTGTGTGTGTAAGTAGTAGTCCTAACAGCAGCAGCAGCTCTGTCCTTTCTTTGGATATCTGCCCTAATATTTCTGTCTCCCTTACCTCTGCTTTTTATTTCCATTTACTCAGTGAGACTGCCATGTTCTTCTTGGTATTTCCTTCAACTCGCTGTGGTTTAGACTCTCCCTCCAGTCAGAAAATCAGGCTAATCATAGGGCTCGCTTCCTTTATTTCCTTGTCTCTCTGGGTTCCCTGTCTTGTGCTTTCAATTGTCCAATGTCTGTAATCAGTTGATTCATATATATTTTGTTCCATTTCCTAGAAATAGAAAATGGTCCTTTCCTCTTTATTTTCTTGTCCCCCAGAAGCATTGCCTAACACAGTGTTCCAGGGCCCCACATACTTTCATGTCAGTGCTCTGGTCTACCAAGACGATTTCTCAGTATTTTTGTACTTCTGGTAAACGTTACCTTTCTGAGTATGGTTTTACTTCAGTCTTCTGTCTTCTGCACACTTCTGCTCTTCCCCTCTTGCTCTCCAAAAAGACTTGTGGAAAAGAAAGCACTAGCTCTCTTCAAAATTATTATTTATTTTTCTACTTACAGGTAACTTGAAGTTTGTAATGTTTTTCTGTTTTCTAGTTATAATGAAGTTTGGGATTTGTATGGTTTTCCTTATTGTTCTTGCTATTTTTTAGTTAATTTAGGATGTATAGGAAAAACATAGGTGATTGTCATTACAATGACTTCCTGGAAATTGTGGCTATAGGTCTAAAAATAAGGGGTGTTATATTAGGACATAGAAGGACAATGTAAAAGCCTGTAAAACTGAAATGATTGCTAATTAGATCAGCATTATTTTTTATGTCCCCAGAGAGCAGGAGTACCTAAATACCATTATAAGACCTAGACCTTGTCTTTAGGCCTTTGGAGGTCTAGGTAGAGACTATTAAAGAATGCCAAATCTGTACACATGCAGGAGTAGAGGGAACTTGCCAACAAAAGAAAGGCAGCCAACAAAATCAATAATCAAAACAAAAATTCCCTTTCCCACTCAAAAATAATTAATTTGTGGTCCAGATTGAGAGAGGCTATATGTTTTAGGATGCTCAAAGTAATAAAAGGAGGAAAATTTCACATTAAAAACATTTAAAAAACACAAAACAAAAACAGGGGAAAAAAGGAACACGATACCAAAAAAAGAAATTTTGGAGATAAAAAAATATATGCTTGGAAATCTGGGCTGGACACTGTTGAAACCTACTAGCCAAAGGCTATCAGTCACACACCTATAGTCAAACAATCAGAAACACATGTCGTCAAAGTTAGGGTTATTAATTTTTCTACAGCAAGGGAAAGTGCACCCTGGAGGAATCTCTGTGAAGGGATTTATTTATTTTTTATTTTTTATTTTTTAAAAATATATCTTTATTGCTTTCAGAGAGAGGAAGGGAGAGGAAGAGAGATATAGAAACATGAATGATGAGTCAATGATGGGCTGCCTCCTGCACACCCCCTACTGGGGATTGAGCCCCAACCCAGGCATGTGCCCTGACCGGGAATCAGACCTCGATCTCCTAGATCCTAGGTTGATGCTCAATCGCTGAGCCAGCCTGGCCGGGCTCTGTGAAGAGATTTAGTGTGTGTTTGGGCATTGCCTAGATTATTCTAAAGGGGGATTAGAGAAGCGGGGACGACCTCTGAATGGCTACTGCTAAGAAGGAGGGACGCAGTTTAGCATCTGGTACGTCAGAAATTGATTTGTTCACAAGGTGGGAGAACGAAGCAGCGCTGTCCTATTATTGGGAAGAAAACAGCAATAACAGAAGAAACCATTGTCCCCCATTATTACAGCTACAGTGTGACCTTGTAGAGAAATGGTGCTTACTTGCCCTTGTCTATGAAAATATTGTTTACAGCCTATTACCAGCATTGCTGATTTTCATGGCCTCTGAGAATTAGTGAGTTAGAATATGGTTTAAAAGTACTCAGAATTTAACATGAAAAGTCAAAGATATATATATATATATATATATATATAGAGAGAGAGAGAGAGAGAGAGAGAGAGAGGTGAAAGGCTGAGGCAAAGAAGTTTGATCCAGAGTCTCCAAAGGAATAATTGAAGTGATATTTAAAGAGATCAAAGCTCTTTCCAGAGAATTTTTCTGGAACTGAGTAAAACATTATCCCTCAGATGGAAGACTAGACATTAATAACAAGATGACAAAAGGATAGTCCATGTAATTTTAAAGAGTGTTAAGTTCCTTATCATGATTTGGAGTGAAAAAGAAACATGTAGTATCTTTAGATTTGTTAGAATAAATTACTATAAACAAATATATATGTAAAAAATTAAGATTACCATTAATATAGGGTGGGGCAAAAGTAGGTTTACAGTTGTTAGTATGGGAAACACAGAGTTTATTCTTGTATTATTACTTATTAATTGTTGTATTATTTTCCATATGAACGACTGTAAAACTACATTCAGCCCACCCGGTATAATAGAAACATTATAATTCCAAAATATGCAGAGAAAAAGTAAAGGAATCTTTTAAAAAATTATCATTCTAAGAAAAACAAGGAAATGAGAAAAATGAAAGCAAAGAAGAAAAGAATAAACATTAAGCTTAAGCTAAAGTTATAGAAGTAACTGCAAATATTAGTGATTATGGTATATGTTAATTTGCAGGTCAGGAGACAGAGTATCCAAATGGACTTCTAAAAAATATAGCTCAACAATCTCTACTTAAAAAAAAAAATCACAAAAACAAGTTAAAATCACAGGGCTATTAAGTTATATCAGGCAAGTAACTAATTAAACCAAAGCTGATGTAGCTATAATAATAGCAGACAAGTTAAAATTTAAGGTAAAAATCAATAACAGTGATAAAGAAAAAATCTACCAAGAACATTTAATCATCATAAATGTAATATGTACTTACCAAATTAAAATTGAAATACAGAAAGCAAAAATTGGCAGTTACAAAGAGAAACTGACAATCCAACAACTGAGCGGGGGATTATATCACTCTTCTCTCAGAAACCAGTATAGGAAGTCAACAGAAATTAGTAAGTGCACGAACCAAGGAGAGGGAGGTGAAAACACCCCCTTTGCTGCTGGTAAAGCTATTGGAGAACCTGGCTCAAAAGCGGAGCCGTGACAGGCTCCCTGGTGTGACACCCAGGCTCACCCACGCGTTCCCAGGCAGGACGCGGGCAGCAGTGGGCAAGGGAGCAAAGCACCCAATTGGCAGGCAGGCTCCAGGGGAGGAGGGCGGGAGGTGAAGGGGCGGACAGCGTGCTCACTGCACTCTTCTAAACGGATCAAGCAGAGAAGAGACTGTCTCTGAGCAGGAGTGAAAACAGAAGGGGAGTTAGGAGTGGTACTGATGAAAGCTTTTCAGGTTAGAATCCAAATCTAATCGTTAAGATGAAAAAAGAAACATCTCACTTTTCCGTTTCCTTTGGTAATCAGTAAGTATGAATTTATAAGTAAACTATTATTCTGAGAGTGCTTTGTTGTTTCAGCTCAAAAACAAGGTAACAAGTATTTAAACTCCCTCTTAAGGCTCAGGGGCTGGGGTACTGGGCCTGCCTAGAGTTTCTGGAGGCGGAGCTGGGCAGAGTGTGGCGAGGGGCTAAATGGCATGGAGCTCAAGATCCCCACAGAGGGGGACTCAGAAGGCAACACAGTTGAAAATCCAATAGATTACTGAGAGACTAGAAACAAAATATAAAGAGAAATTCTGCAGTAGACGCAATAGAGAGTTCTTGTAGCATGATTACATAAAGGGAGTGGATCTTTTGTGTAGCCTCATCTTAAAGTGAGAATGTTTAAGGTGCAAAGTCAGTTGGAAGAATATGGAGGACAAAGCTAGCTAAAGAGTGGAGTCTGGAATTCTAGTCACAGTCAGTTGAGGCGCTTTGAGAAACTACTTTTTTTCTCAAGATAATCTCAAGAAAATTATTTCCTTCTCAGTTTCCTCATTTGTCCAGGACAAATTCATCATAGGTTGGCTTCCAGTTATAGAATTTCCATGGACTAGTACAATGTTCAAAGGCCACAATAAAAACTAAAGACAGAATTTTGAACATTTACCAGAAAGATTATTGAAATATGCTTGCAGGAAGGATTCCATTAAAAGAAAGATTATTTTATTTAGTAATTTCCATAGCTATGTATTCCTCAGGGTCAAAAATTTGCCAGAAAAATTTTTGCATGTGTGCTCTGGGACAATGCTTTCAGGAAGGTATAAATGTGATTATATAA
Source organism: Miniopterus natalensis (assembly GCF_054644295.1). Lineage (NCBI taxonomy): Eukaryota > Metazoa > Chordata > Mammalia > Chiroptera > Miniopteridae > Miniopterus > Miniopterus natalensis. The sequence goes on along the minus strand of NC_142081.1, from coordinate 16,662,789 downwards.
ATTGCTAAATCTTAACCAGAGGGAAGACACCTTCTTAAAGAGACTATCAGTATTCCCAAGGTGCCTTTATAAGTTGAAAATTTATTTCAATATTATAATTTTTATATAATTTGATTTGCATTTTGAAAACAAAAATAACAAATAGTCCGTTGAACTTTAACAAAATCTTGACAGGTAGGATAGACTGAATAAACACTGAATTTCAAATAGGAGTGTTTATCTTGGGTGGGAACCTAAAACAGATTTGGAGAGGGCCGAACTGAGGTTAAAAAAAGGTCAAAAACATATATGCCTTAGGCTTGGTTTTCCCTGAAAATAGAAACTGGGAGAGTACTCGGTAAATTTATTTAGGAATAATCCCAGGAATTAAGAAAGAGGAAGTGGAGACAGTGAGAGAAAGGTAAGAGAAAAAGCCAATATCAGGATGCTTTCAGCAACTGGAGCTCAATTCTGTTGTGACCTCCTGCTTGTTTTATGAAATACCTCTAGAGTAGGGGAGGCTGGAACACTTAGCCCTGGACTCCTTTCCCCATTGGCTAGGGATTGTCCCATGGGTAATAACGCCCCTTCTTTCTGGTGTGTGTTCCTACAATGATGTAAAAGGCCCTGAGAGAGAAAACCAAGAGAAACAGGATGTACATTTAAGGTAGGCTAAGTGATCATGAGGTGAGCTGAGCTCCCACAGGACTGACGACCACAGCTGCTGCACCAGAAACATTTATTGCAATAAGTACTCCTGGCCAATATTTACAACTTTTCCTGGTTGAGTGAAATGATTTACTGTAGAATCAGATTAGCTGGATAAATGTCTTCATTCTACCCAGGGGCAAGCATCCAGTATGTTTTTTTCCCCACAACTAAGCTCTAGTTCACTTTTCCAGTTGACCTTCCCAATCCCAAGTCTATTTTTTATACTATTTAAAATATTAATTTGCATATTTCTAAGATCCTTTGTCTCTATTTCATATATCTCTTCACTTATTCAACAAATGTTTGCTTTCCTATTTTATGCCAGAAGGTGGGAGGCTTTGTGCTAGGCACAGCATTAAGCACTTTACCTAAGAAATATTATTTAATATTCTCAACAATCTTATGAAAGAAATATCATTATTACATCATCACACTTTTAAAGAGAAAATTTAGATATGAAGATGTAAAGTAACTTTCCTAAGGCCACATGGCTATCAACTGCCTGATCCAGATCTATACACAAGACACTAAGCATAGTCTCTGTGCTCAGGCTAATTTGGGGAAAGTAGTATGGAAGTTCACACTATTGTCCCCAACACTACACCACTTCTACATCTACACCCTCTGTCATTTCTGAGGACTGAGCTGATCCTTGGACTAGAGGCATGGCATATTTCTGCATCTCATGAATGTTGGGTCTGATCATATGATTTAGTTGGCCAATGAATGGAATGCCTGCGGACATGATGGAAGCAAAAGCTTGAAACTGATGGAGCAGCTGAGCTATCAATTTGTCTAGCAAACTGATGGCACAGCTGAGCTGACACTTTGTCTATCACCATGAGAAGAACATGCCAAGGTAGCCCCCTAACCCCAGATCTGAACCTAACTCAGAACCTAAAGCCAAACCTTATAGACCCAGCCTGAATTAGATGAACCCCAGCTAACTGGCAAACACTTAGGTGAGAAATAAATGCTTAGTTTTGTATTTATGGTTTGTATGTATGAGTTTGTAAGTATAATTTTATTTTGTGGTTGTTTGTTATGCAATAGCTTATCAGAAAATAGCTGACTGAGACAACTGGCAAATAGGCAAAAACAAAACAAAAACCCTTAATACAATGTGGTTGGTGGGTGCTGGTTGACCAGCGATCCTAATCTGTCCGAACTGAGGGATTTCCCGGGAGGTGGAAATTCAGTGCTAATACCGGGATATTTCTGGACAAACCAGCATGTTTGGTCACCCTAGACTGAAAAAATATATATTATAATGGACAAGTAGACTGCTGTTCTTCATCTTTCCACTTGCTCATTTTATTTTCATTTCACATAAATTTTCAAAATTTAAGGAGAAATTAGTAGAACCTAGGAGGTCATGGGTGCATAAAAGAAAGTACATTGATATGTGTGTACTTTTGCTATCCAGATCCATGAAGGAGTTTCCCTTCATAAAAATTCCTCTCCTGCCCAGTCGGGCGTGGCTCAGCGGTTGAGAGTAAACCTAGGATCCAGGCAATCGGGGTTCGATTCCTGGTCAAGGCACATGCCCGGGTTGCGGGCTCAATCAATGACTCTCTCATCATTGATGTTTCTATCTCTCTCTCTCCCTCTCCTTTCCTCTCTCTGAAATCAATAAAGATATATTTAAAAAAAAAAAAAATTCTTCTCCTCAGATTATAGCTCCACAAATGTAATTATATGTTTTGCTCACCTGAACACACATTTCAAGGGTAGGGAACATCTCAGATAGTAAGAATTGCTCATATGGGCAATGGGTCAAAATAGAGGAGAGAGAGGCATACAACAACCTAGAGAGAGGCTGGACTCTGATATAGCAGCATAAAAAGCTCAGTAAATATTCTGCCCACAAAAAAATTATAAAACTGGAAAAAATTTCAGAGTTGTGGAAATTGACCAAAATAATATACCAAATTAAGAAGTGTGTATTCTTTTTGAAAAAGGAAAAGAAACATGAACTTTGCGTAATAACAGTGAAGGCCTGTGACATTTCCCCCTGGAGCTACTCTCATCCTTCACCTCAGCCCAGTCTGCACAGTGATTCATTGTGATTAAGTGGAAAATTTCATCTAACTGTACAAGAGACTCAACAAATCCCAAGTAGGATCCAAACCCCCAAATTTTATACCTAAACACATTCTAGTAAAAGCATTGAAAGCCAAAGAAAAGAAATTGAATTAACAATGAAAAATCTTCCAAGAGCAGCCAACATCTGAGTATTGCCAATTGCAGAGAAAGAGAGAGAGAGAGAGCGCCCTGCATGGGAATGGCAAACCCACTTTAAAAACAAAAACTAAACTTTCCACAAAGAAGAGCGCAAGCCCAGATGATGTTACCAGGTGATTTCCAGTAAATATTTTAAGAAATAATACTAAATATTCCCAAATTTTTCTGAAAATAGAGAAAGAAGGTACAATTTCCAACTCATTCTATGAGGCCAATATTATCCTGATATCAATGCCTGACAAATCACAGCAGCAGAAAAGGCAGGCCAATGGTTCTCATAAACAGAGATGCAAAAACTCCTTTAAAAAGTTAGCAAAATGAATCCAGTAACATATTAAGAAGGATTATCCACCATGACCAAGAGGGAGTTATCTAAAATTCAGTTTAACCTTCAAAAATCTCTTATTGTAATAAATTAATAGAATGAAAGAAAAAATGATCATCTCAATAGATGTATAAAACGGCTTTTGACAAGATTCAACCATCATTAATGAGAAAGACTCTCAATAAACCAGTGACAGAAAGGAGCATCTTTAACCTGGTAAAGGGGTGGGAGTGGCAGCAGGAACTGACGTTCAGACAAGGGAGGACAGGTTTGGTAGATGGAAATGTTCTAAAACTACGTCATGGCTATGGTCGCACAACTTTAAATATTTACAGAAACTCATTGAATTACACACTTAAAATGTATGCATTGATGTTACATAAATTTTGCCTCAATAAAGCTGTAAAAATTAATAGCCAGCAAGGGGTAGGTGGTGAGGAGGCATAGATGAAACAAGTTAGGTAATATTCTGATCAGTGTCAAAGCTCAGTTTTAGATAATGGCAGGTTATTACATGATTTCTTAGACTTTATGTATGTTTGAAACCTATCATAATTTTAAATTTTGGGTTTTTTTTAAAAAAAATCAAAATATCAGGGATAAAATTAACTGGGGGCCTGGGGAGGGAGCAAGTGAAATCCAAAGCCACCTTCTGGGTCATTCTGACATTCTGTCTTCCACTCCTTTAGGAGGCACCTTCTTAGGTTTCTAGATGTTTTACATAGTTTTCCCATTAGTTAGTGCATTTGATCCTAATATTCGTAGAGAGAAAGATAGACATTATTATCTCTGCAATGTAGATGAAGAAAGCACAATCCAAGGTGACAAAAAGAGGATGGGGTAAAGCTAAGGACAAAGTCTGGGTGCTCAGTGCTCTGTCTATTTGCACACCAGTCCTAGGACAAGGCTAGACACAAATTAAATTGGGTAGCAGATACAAGTTGTCTTCAGTGTCATCACAATTGCCCACCCCTCTGAAAATTCTCTCTCCTTCTTTGGCCTCACTGGCATCTCTTAACTTAGCCCTACACACTTCATCCCCCAAGACACACATACACATTCTATTTTGATAGTCTTTGAAAAGTAGTTCTTTCCAGTTAGCTTCCCACACTCTTTTCCATCTCACCTCTCCTACTCCATCAGCACCTGCTCTTTCAATTCTTGGTTGAAAAGACTTAATAAAATATTTACTCCAAATGATTATTAGATTGATGCTACTTTTATCAGAAGTATTTACACTTAACAGAGACCCAAAAAATCACAAAGAAATACTTGTCCTACTGATAAAACTTTAAGGTTCTATAGAATATTGACAGGGAGCATATTTGGGGGTTAGGAAGAACCTTTTTGGGTCCTGGATATTATTGCCTTCTAGCCCATACATTAGGCCAATTTTATGCCACATTCTCATTAATAAACATTGATGATGATGAACAAATAAGCATCAGAACAGTAAGCCAAGATTCTATTTATTCATGGTGAAAAATAATCTTTCACTTTTTTAAAGAAGATGGAAGCAAATGGATCTGGTGTGGACATAGAAAAGTAGTGGGTGGTGGGCAGTGTTTGGGATTTGTCTAATTTAGGGTCCTCCTCTTTAATGTGGGGATATTGAACAACATTAAAGATCACTTTTATCTTCAAGTGTGTTTCAGTGAATCAGGACATTGGATATTTGGTTTAAGATGGATATTTTTCTCTGAATTCTCCCCACAATTCTTTCTAGTTGAGTCTCTGCCCTCTGATCCACTCTTGTGAATACTTCATTTGAAGCCACCACGTTGCACTGAATATGTGCATCTTTGTTTATTCATGCAACAAACATTTTTGAGCACCTGCTGTGTCAATATAATTCTGGGTGCATGAGAAACCAGCAGCAAACAAAACAAAGGAAGACCTTGCCTTGTGGAGCGAGGAGCTAGTAGATGGTAGGAATGATTAGCAGTGCAAATGCCCTAAGATTGGAGCATGCATGGGGTGTTTGAGAAGCTAGAGAATCATGAATAAGATGGGGAATGGGTGGGGAAGAGCAGTGGGAGATAAGGTCCCTAAGACTCAGGTTATGTGGGTGGTAGGCCTCTGTAAGGCCTGACATTTCCTCTTAATGAGATGGGAAACCATTGCAGGTTTTGAACAGAGTGGAATCATCTTATACTTAATAAGAATCACTTTGGTTGCTATGTTGAGATTAGGAAGAACTATAAAACACAGAAATTAATTATAAGGTTTTTAGAAGAACCCAGGTGAGACAGATGGTCCAGGGTGTCATAGTGGAGGTGGGGAGAAGTGTTGTTATTCTGGATACAGTGAATATAGATTTAAGAGAAACTCCATCACCAGGATATAGGTTTATCTCCCTCACTAACCTGGGAACTGAGCATTTCTGAACACACGTTGTGCTCAATGATGTGTGATTAACGAACTAAGAAATGAATGAGTGAATGAATGAATGAATGTTGGGCAGTTGTGATCCATCTGAAACAGGGAATACAAAGCCATTTCAAGACAGCATGGCCACACTAAACATCTGTGGCCACAAGCTGATAATTGTTCTAAAGAATAGCTATAATCATCTTTGGGTACAGAGGCTACTGGTAATTTTCATTTGAAAATATCTGAAATAGATGTTTCCAGAATAGAACTGGAAAGTTTTCTGCCCAAGAGTTGTCCTCAATAAATGCATAAAATGAACCTTCCTTCATTCAGCAGCTGTTATTAAGGAAATATGTAGAAACAACATACAATTTTAAACTGCTATTAAGTTCTTAAAATATGGTGAGTGGTTAACAGGCAAGAGCAATAGCCTTCTCACTCTTCCCTACCTCAGCCTTCCCTGCTTCCCTTGACCTCCTGGACCACTCCCAGGGCATCCTTTCTAAGGCACACTTCTGCTTAAAACCTTTGAACAACTTTTTAAAATATTCTGTTTCTTAAATTTATTGGGGAAACTTTGGTTAATAACATTATGTAGGTTTCAAGTATATAATTCTATGATACAACATCTGTATATTGCATTGTGTGTTTACCACCCCTTTAATTATCTTGTCACTTCAGGAAAATTTTCTTAGCTTTGGTATCCAAGGCACTTCAAAATTTCTAGCTTTACATATCCAACCATTACCTAAACTCAGGACAAGGATACTTATTCCTGAGAGGAACTGAATATTGCATTAAGGGGACAAGTTTTGAAGACATGCTACCTGGGTTCATATCCCAGCTGAGAACAAGGATTAGCCTCTTTAGTCCCAGCCTCAGCCTTTGGGAAACTGAGTTTTCGTTAAGTCTTTCCTGAGTCCTCAACTGGTCTTGATTTTACTTTGCCTCCGCAAGTCCATGCTGATACCTCTCTTATGGCTCTAATTAGAGTCTGCATTTGATTTATCCTAATTTATGTACTTCTCTCCCTTACAAGGTTTAGAGCACCTTTTAGTGCTTAGTGATATATCTTACATCATGGCTGTGTCTCTTACTGTGCCTAGTTGACGGTCTTACATAGAGCAAAGTCTCAATTAGTATCTGTTGACTTGACTATCAAAGAAAACAGCCAATCAACCAAGTACTCTCACCAAAGCCTGTTGGGGCAAAACTGGTCTCCAGTATTATTGCCCAGAATTACTTTGAGACCATCTATTAAGCAACAAAATACTAAACGGAGGAATGCCAACTGTGACTCCCCACTTTGCAAAGGATGCTGCCAGCCTCCTAAATAACAACTTCATGGAGCAACCATCCAAAACACCATCTGAAGTACAGGCAGAGACTTGTACCTTGTTGACTCCCAGAACCATAAATCTAGAGCCTTGGCTAATCTTCATCATGGTCAATGATGACTGTGATCTATGGCAGTTCAAAGATAGAGATTCTGATTAGACATAGGAAGGAAATTAGATCCTGAGTGAATGGAAACATTATTCATTTAAATCACATTTGTTCTAATACTTATTTTATACCAGACACTGTGCTTGGCACTTAGGAAAATAAAAGTAGATGTAAGATCCAATCCTTGTTCTCGATGGTACTTTTCCATAGCAGGAGATAGAGCTGAAGGGAAAAGACACTGGTGGATGATTCTCTGTTCCCTCAGTGGGGAGAAGATATTATTTAGCTCCAGCATGGATTGCTGTGTGACCCTGAATTAATCAGCCCACATTCCTGAACTTCATGTTCTCTCTCTGGAAAAAAACTACTACTTCTTTTTCTACAAAGAATGGTGGATGGTTTCTCTACTTCGGAAGCATAATAATTTCTCTGCTTTTAAATAATTTGGGGCTTTTTTATTTCTCAGTTTTCAGAGAAATAAATGAATTGCATTTCAATTTGCAATTTGGGGAAGGAGAGAGGCACTGATGCCTCAATAAATGAACAAATAACTATAATTTAAATAATTAATTCATATATTTATCAACGATGATTTATTAAGCACCAATTAAGAGCAAGGCATTTTAGATTGTATAAACCAGTGGTTCTCAACTATCTATGGTTTTGCTTTCTACAGTTTTAGTTACCTGTGGACAACCGTGGTTCAAATATATTAAATGGACAACTTCAGAAATAAACAATTAAAGAGTTTTAAATTGCATGTTGTTCTGAGTAGCTAGATGAAATCTCATGCCATCCTGCTCCATCCTGCCAGGACATGAATCATCCCACTGTCCAGTGTACCCATGTTGTATACACTATCAGTCTGTAGCCACATCATCATCAGGTCAATAGTAACCTAACACTACATCACAATGCCTATGTCATTCACCTCACTTCATCTCATCACATAGGCAAAGTATCATCTCTCATCATCACAAGAAGAAAGGTGAGTAGAGTACCATAAAATATTTTGAGAGAGACCACATTCACATAACTTTTATTAACGATGATTTATTAAGCACCAATTAAGAGCAAGGCATTTTAGATTGTATAAACCAGTGGTTCTCAACTATCTATAATAAATCATTGTTGTAATTGCTCTTTTATTATTAGTTATTATTGTTACTCTCTTACTGTGTCTAATATAAATTACATGTTATCGCCCGGCCGGGCGTGGCTCAGCGGTTGAGCCTAGGATCCAGGCAATCGGGGTTCGATTCCTGGTCAGGGCACATGCCCAGGTTGCGGGCTCGATCAATGACTCTCTCATTGATGTTTCTATCTCTCTCTCTCCTTCCCCTTTCCTCTCTCTGAAATCAATAAAGATATATTTTAAAAATAAAAATAAAAATAAATTACATGTTATCATAGGTATGTATGGACAGGAGAAAACCTAGTATATGGGGTTCTGCACTCTCCACAGTTTCAGGTACCCAATGAGGGTCTTGGAATGTGTCCTCAGAGATAAGAGGGAACTACTCTGTGTTGTCCTTTAAGGAACATGTGCCAATATCTGGAGATATTTTGGGTTGTTTTTTATATGTTTTATCTTTCTGACAAATAGGCATTTTTTTATATAGTTTCCTTCTTTTGGAAGATTTTTCTTAGAGCATCTATTCTTAGCCAACTTTTTTCTATTAAAATAACCATGACAGTTTTCAACTGGGGGCAAAAAGGAGTCATGAAATTTTAGGCTGGATCATTTTTGTTGCATGCGGCCCGTCCTGTAGACTGTAGGATGTTCAGAAGCTTCCCTCACCTCTACTCATGAGATGCTGGCAGCACTTCCCTGGGTGTGAAGAGCAAAATGTCCCCAGAGCTGTCAAATATCCCTGGGGGGAGGGGCACAATCACATCCTGGTGAGGACTACTCCAGTAGGGGAATTAGAAAGAACTAGAGAGGGTGGTGACATTTCGTAGAAATAGACTCTGTGTTCTGGGGAGAAAAGCCATTTTGCATTCTTTATCAAAAACCTTATAAATGCTCATGACCTTTGAGGTGTTAATCCCATTTTAGGGAATCTATCACAAGGAAATATTCCTTAAAATAAATAAATAAATAAATAAATAAATAAATAAATAAATAAATAAATAAATAAATAAGGTGGGGCAAAAGTAGGTTTACAGCTGTTCATATGGAAAATAATACAGAAATTAATAAATAATAATACAAGAATAAACTCTATGTTTCGTGTACTCACAACTGTAAATCTACTTTTGCCCCACCCTGTTTGTGTGTGTGTGTGTGTGTGTGTGTGTGTGTATTTAAAGTACCTAAACTCTAATTTCTCCTGTGTAAACAGGTAAGTAAACTTGTAAAATAGCTATATTATGGAATATTATACAAATACTAAAATGTGTGTTTAAGAAGTGATTTCTCTGATGTTGAGTGAAAAGGGAAAAAAGCTGGTTGCTAAACCACAACTATGTAAACAATACCTAGTAAAAAGCAAACAACAATAAAACTTGAAGGTAATATATCAAAAAATTTAATAGCATTAATTTAAAATATGGGACAAAAATGGTTGTTTTACCCTTTTTATATTGCATATTTTAAATTTTTGTAAGTGAAGTCAACTTTTAATTGTAAATGTAGTCAGTTTTTCCCTTTGATAAGCCCAAGTCGATGTGAAACACTAATGTGGGTGTCATCGGCAATGTCTCCGGCAGGATGGATTGAGCATTACAGTAATTTCTTTAACCCTCTTATGGCATTGTTTTGAGAAAGAGATGTTGATTCTATTATTGGCATCCTGTTTTTTGGTAGAAAAAAGCAGATGATCTGTAGATAGTCCTTCTTTTGCCCTCAAATTTGGCATCCAAGGCAAACCACTGATGAAATACATTTGCATGTGAATCATGTCCACCCAACAACCAACCCCAGTGTCTTCCAAAAGTTTTTCATGCTCGAGGTAAGTTCCTGTTCACTTTGTATCAGTAGTGGAAGGAACTCTCTTCAGAAAAACGTCTTCTAGCTTAGCAGAGTGAGGAAAGGGCCTGCCAGGAGAAAGTAGTCACTTTATGAACAGAAAATACTCATAAAAGGGTCAGCTTCATCATCTCACTCCTCAAAGGAGAGGCTGGTGGGGAGACTCCAGAAACTAGGGTGCAGAGGTGTGTTTTCTAATGCCTGGAGCAGGCACCATTTCATCAAACATGGAGCTATTTTCTGTAATCAGACATTCTGTTTTCTAGATGCTCATTTGTAAACAACTTGGAATCATGTGAGGAGATGTTTAAAAACATAATGTTATTGTGTGGGAGTTGTCTTTCTAATCCACCAAAATTTCTTTTCCGTATTAGATTAAGTGGTGGGCAAAATTACTTGAAAAGAATATGCACAAACACACTCACACGCCCTTACACATACACACACCAGATGTGACCTGCTTCAACAAGCTACTCTTGAAAATACAACTTAGGGCTTTCTTTGTAGTCATGCCTCATTTACTCCTTGCAGTAGTCCTTTGAAAATGGATCTTTTCTTTAGCTATGCTGACTGTGTATGTGACTGGACACATCAAAATATCCGTGTTTTTCTTATATGCCACGTGAAAGTGACAACATCCTTCCTTTGTGGTTTTGGTTAACATCTACACGTCCTTCCCAAAACTCCACCAGAGAATGTTATTTCCCCGATGGGAATGCAGTGATATGCTTCACGTGTGACATGCTCTACTGAGGATGCGGCCCCAGACAATCAGAAAGTCCACTGTGAAAGCAGTAAGTTATTTTCAGTATGAAATTGCATCCGCTGCCTGGATTCGTCCCCTCTCTGAAACAGTCATGTGATTGCCTCTCCTTTTTCACATAGAACTTATTTTGAGGCCCATCTTTCTATCCAAAGACATTTGAAAGGTGTGTTTCAGCACAGGAATGAAGGTCAGAGTCATTTTGGACTACTCAAGAGGAGTATTACACACCCATCACTCACTGAACTCTTGCCTGTACAGCAATAAGCGCATTGCTAATCTGATGGTTTATGAGATTTAATCCGTGAAACAACTTCACAAAACTGACTCTTTTATCCTAGTTTTATATATTCAGAAACTGGCACAGAGACATCCAAGTTCTTGTAGCCATAAGAAATGGGATAAGCTGGAATTTTAAGAAAAGCTTGTTGGATCTCTAGGGAGATTTCTTAACCTTGCTGGGTCTCTGTAAAAAAATTCTGAAATAATCTAGAGTTTATAGCTATTCTGTGCCTCCAAAGCACCATTCTCCTTGGGTAAATTGAGTAAGGCCTTTACTGCACTTGGTTTTACATCCAAATGCCCTTTAGCTCTCTGAAAGGGTCCAACAATGCACCTCCAAAGCTGCGGCTATATACCAAGGTTGTAGTATACATTCTACAAACTAAAGACGTGCCTCCAAGTAGCCAAAGAGGTTATACTGAAAAAAGAGCCACATCAGAAAAAGAAAATTCATGCCCACCTGGCATGGCTCAGCGGTTGAGCGTTGACCTATGAACCAGAATGTCAAGGTTCCATTCCCCTTCAGGGCACCTGCTCTGTTACGGTTAGATCGCCAATCGGGGGCGTGCAGGGAACAGCCAATCAATGACTCTCTCTCCTCATTGACGTTTCTATCTCTCTGTCTCTCTCCCTTCCTCTCTCTAAAATCAATAAAAACATATATAAAAAAAAGGAAAGAAAAATTCGCAAGTTTGAAACAGTGACTGACATCTGAGACATTGACTATTACCATGAGAATGTCTGTGACTCTGAGCTGTGGCTCCCAAGATTTATTCACAGGGCAAACTTTACCAAAATATGAAGTAGAGGTATGACTTTAGCCACCCATTCTTGTCTCCTCTTTCTATTTTAGTATTTTCCTATTTCCCAAATTATTCTTACCAAGACATGAAATTTCAATGGTGTATCACTTATACAAATATTTGCATTTTAAAAATGCATGTGATAAGGCACTTTTGAAACAAAGGAATACATTTTTAGCAGTGAGATTAGAGGCATCTGGCTGGCAGATCGGGGACAAGGAATTTCCTAGGGCCTTTTAAATTACTACCTACTCAGACAATGCAGAAAAGCAGAGATGACTAGACTTTCTATGTTCTCTTTCTCCAAAAAAATGGTCCTTAAGAAAGTTCTTAAGAAATTAATCAGCCAGCATATCTTCATCTCCAGCCTTCAAACTCTCCTGAGCACCTGACTTACATGTTTAACTTCCCACTGCAAATCTTTACTTCAAAACTACATAGATGCCACACGTCCATGTACCAAAACTGAACACAATGTTTCTGCCCCTAAACCTGACCCTCTTCTTGTTTCTCATCTTCTGACCATGCCACACAAGTCTTCAACTCTTCTTAGGCCCCTTGGAAGACTCAAACTGATGTTTGTCAGTTCTACTAAAAAAATATCTTACATCCTACTGTTCCATTCGCATTGTCAAGTCTCTGATTTAAGCCTTCATCATGTCTTGCTTGGATTGCTAAAAAGCTCCCTACATAATGTGTTTTCAAGGTCTCTTTCCTGCCCAGTGGCATGGCTCAGTGGTTGAGCGTCAACCTATGAACCAGGAGGTCACAGTTTGATTCCCGGTAAAGGCACATGCCCAGGTTGTGGACTCAATCACCTGTAGGGGGCATGCAGGAGGCAGCTGATCAATGACTCTCCCTCATCACTGATGTTTCTACCTCTCTCTCCTTCTCCCTTACTCTCTCTGAAATCAATAAAAATATATATTTTTAAAAAGTTTCTTTCCTTCAATTCATATCACATATCACTATTAGAAAATGTTTATAAAATAGAGCTGATCACATCACACTCCTGCTTGAAAACATTCTGTAGGCCACATCAAAGTCCAAACTCCTTCCTCTGAGTCAAAGCTGCTTAAAATCTGACCTCATTCATTTCTCTTTCTCACACTCTTTACTGTCTCAATAGTCCACAAAAACCAAGTGTGAAAAGTTCTCGGTTTTCTTTTTTTCCTATAACTGAATTTAGTTCTTAAGTGACCATTTTCACTCTGTACTAAGTCTTGAAATTTCAGAGTAAACTCAATTACTTCTGGGATTTTAAAAAATTCCATATCAGTAATTTCTTAGTCACACTCAATTTAAAATGTAATATAATTTGAAATTTTCTCCCTCCTCAGTTCCTTCAAAATGTTCTGTTTCCCCTCCTCCTGGTCCTGAATATAAACCTCTGGGGTGTTCAACAAGTCCCCTATGTTACTGTGTAGTAAGCAGCATGCTTTTGGGGCTCTGTGGTCATGCTGGCATTTGTATTACTGCATCTTGTCTATTTCCCAGCTTTGATGATGTCTAGTGCTTATTTGGCAGGTAGCCACCTACCCATCTTTCCAGACCCACTATAAATGTCACTTCCTTTGTAGAGTGAAGAACCAGAGAGCTATAGAAACCTCTGGGGTTGATAAGTTGCATCAGTGGCCCCAATTCCTCATCCCTTCCTGAGTGCTCATAGTTTGCCTTGTAACCTTGTAGTGTGCTTTTGTTCTGACTTTGGACCTGGTCATGAGACTTGCCTTAGACAATGAGATGTTAGCAGACCTGATGTAAAGAGAGGCTTGAAAAGCACCTTCATAGTTGGCTTTCTCCTCCCTTGACCTCTGCCACTGACATAAAAACACGTCTGACTAATCTGCTGCAAGATGAGAGACATATGGATCAGAGTCAAGTAGCCCAGTTGTCCCAGATGAGGCCTTCTTAGATCACCATCTGCCAGCAGACATTCAGACATGTGAATGAGCCCAGCCAAGATCAGCAAAGCCACCCAGGAGACCTGCAGCTCACTGCAGGTGCATGAACCAGCCTAGCCGAGATTATCAGCTTACTCCAAATCAGAACCCTGTAGACTCATGAACTAAATGATTGTTTATTAATGAGTACTAATAAACTTTTGTGTCAGCAGATCATTAATATAACCTAGAACTCTTTCTGTCTAACCAATATTAAAATTTCATGAATAGTTTGTTTTCCTTTATTCATTGTTCTTGTAAAATGTGGATGACACCATTGGGTGCATCATACAGGGTCCTAGAATAATATACGACACAATAAAAATAGGATAATTCCATGAAGCTTTAGTAAGGAGATTATTTATAAGGGGGTGTGCAGAGTAATGCAGTATTCCAGGCCAATTACTACTCTTAGGCCCAAAAGATCTAGGAGAGAAGGCAGTGATCAGACCCTAGAAGGTCAAAGTTGTGTGAAAAAGGCCACTTTGAGAGGAGCTGTAACTTTGATTGAAAGGAGGCAGCAAGCTTGAAGCAATCTGCAGGAACTATCCAGGTGACTTTCTATCATGGCTTCATTCTTCTCTATTTTTCCAATCTTTTGCCACAACCAAGTCAACCCAAAAACCAAACATCAGAGGTCTAGAGGGCTCTTTGATGTAATCCACATGTCATTGTCTGGGGCAGAGTGAACAGCAAAGAAGAGCAAGCAGAGAGCATAAAGGGGCAAGCAGAAAATGGCCATGAAAAGCGGTCATGCTGTCACGAGGCTGCATGTGTGAGCCGGTCAACTCCTTTCTTCCGAGCATATTTTCATATGGCGGGGGGTGGGGGCTTGGAGGATGGATATTGCCAGAATCAGGCACCTTAAAATAGAGAAAATAGAGTGTGAAAAAAATAGAGGCAAAGAGGAACATGTCTCAGTCTCATCCAAGGAGGTGTCTTTTATATCCCTCTGGTCACATAGCCCAAACAGGCTGCATGAATAGGCTCAGGAGAAAAAGCCAAAAGACTATAACAGAACCCAGGTACAAACCATCAGATCGAACACTTTCTATAAACAGGGTATCCCTGGCCTGTCTCAGATGCTAGCACAGGGCTTTATTAATCACCAGTTAGCCGTCATAGTCTCTTTGGGCTACTATAATAGAATTCCATACACTGGTGGTTTATAAACAACAAATTATTTCACACAGTTCTGGAGTCAGGGAAATCCAAGATCTAGATGCCAGCAGACTTGGTGCCTGGTGAGGGCCCACTTCCTTGTTCCTGGCTCATAGATGGCTATCTTTTTTTCTTTAATATTTTATTGATTTTTAGAGAGGGGAAGGGAGAGGGGAAGAGAGAAACATCAATGTGAGAGTGAAACATCAACGGACTGCCTCCTGCACCCTCCCTACAGGAGATCGAGCTCGCAACCCAGGCATGTGCCCTGACTGGGAATTTAACCTACAACCTTTCAGTGCACAGGATGAACTGAGCCACACCAGCCAGAGTGCTATCTTTTCGCTGTAACCTCATGTGGCAGAAGGGGTAAGGGATCTCTCTGGGGTCTCTTTTATAAAACCACTAATTCCATTCATAAGTGCTCTGCCCTCATGACCCTATCACCTCCAAAAGGTTCCACCAGCAAACACTATCACATTGGGGCTTAGGTTTTAACATGAATTTGGGGGGGGGGGACACACAAACATTGAGTTTATAGCAGTATCTTGTATTCAAGATTAGCCAAAAGACAGAACTATGGCTCCAGGAACCCCCAAAATAAATATAGATTTGCAACAGAAAAGCTGAAATTAATTCTGTATCAACATAATCCAGTCCCCGAACCTTGGCTAACCTTTCTTAAGTACAAATCTCTCATCATCATTCTTCTTTCCACATCCTTTACGATGTTTATAAACAAACACGATAGACCCATAATAATTGGCCAAATGTCATTTGAACGCTGTTGAATGAGGACTCTGGCCAGCGGTTTGACTCATGTCTTCCCACAACCTGCTTTGAGTCATCCCTAGTTTGCTGTCCCATTCTTTCAGTGATCGTTTGACAGAGATGACAGTTAAGAAGCATCTCCATAAATTCTTTATCCTCACTTGAGGTGAGAATGACACTGTTGTTAGGAACAGTAGTAAGTGGCAGCCAGCATGTTGCCTATCAATGGCAAAGGCCTATGATTCTTGTGGCAGAACTGTAAGGTATACTTCTGAGCATGCTGAAGCATTTTGGGAAGAAGTCCAGTATAATTAAGAAGTTTTTCCTCTGAAATCATTCTGCAAAGTCAGTTGAGTTCTTAATAATGGTATATGTGAGTGTATATGTGGATGGATGTGTGTTTGTGTGTACGTGTGTGTTTGTGTGTGCGTGTGTTTGTGTATTGACCCTTTCTAAGAGAAAGACAGGTCTTTATCAGCCTGGCCTTTTCCACACACATTTATAGGCTTTTTTTGATATAAGAAATAATTCCAGAAATTAATTCAAATAAATGTTTCATTCCAGGAAAGATATTATGCACCTCTGTGTATCTTCACAGTTATCCCACCATAAAAAAAAAAAATGCAGAGGCTAAGAGATCACTGCCCTTTTTAATGTTTCCTGTGTAAATTCTTAGGGCTCTTCATACTAATGTTAGAAATCTGTTCATTATAATTTGCCATCAATTGTCAAGACTTTTAAAGTGTACCCTGTTCCATGAAACATAGACATGTAGGAAAATGTGGGTTCTAAATTTGTGCTAATGTATTATTATTCAACAGTAGATTGAGTTGTCATGGAGAACCAACTTGTTGGGATCTTGGTGTCCTGTGGCATTTTAGAGCAACATACATTTCCAATGTTCCAAGAGGTGAGTCATGGTTAGAAATAATGGTTCATGTTTATTGTAAAAGTACTAGGACAGACTCAGAATTCAATAACTGCTTTTCATTCCTGAGAGTGCCACAATCCTTTAAAGTCATGAGTCAGTGCCATCAAATGTTTTTTTCTATTAGGTGGTGAAGAGGCCAGGGGCTTTGGATACTTGCTCCCCAACTGAAACACTCTTTCTTGGTCCTAAGAGCTTATAGAAAGTCATTGGATTAGGGATTGAGGAACCTGGACTCTTGGCCAGACTCTGCGTGTTCCCCATCTGCAAGATGTTTGGAAAGTCAGTTAGCTAGCTTTCAGATACTTCAGTCTCTCCATCTTAGAAAAAACAAAAAATGAGACTAACAAAATATTCAGTGTTTATTTCAAAAGGTTGTTATAAAGCTCTAAATAAGGTGATAAATGAGAAGGCACTTAACAAATTGAACAATTGTACTAATGCAAGTCATTGCATTGTAGCAGACGCAGGGGCACATTAAAATTCTCCAAGTGGTCAAGGGACATTAATGGTCAGAACGTGACAATACGTATATTTGTCCTGGATTGGATTAATGATTTACTTGTGACCACCTTCCTTGGGGTCATAGGGGGGAAAAAAAGGGGGGAAAAAATAGTTTTATGCTCTCATGAATTCTGGCCAAATATTTTTTTAAGCCAATTTTTAGGAGCAAAGAGCAGAAGAAAGCTAGGACACTCTCCAGAGCCCCTGGTGCACATGACCTCCTTATCATTTTTATTCCCACCCTGCAATTCTGCTCTGTTCAGGTCACAGATCTATTTGCTCAAATGTCCTGGGATGTTGAGTCCTGCTAACTCTCCTTAGAACAAGATTGATCTCATTACCTGGAAGCCAGTTGAGAATGCAACAGATGAAAGAGGCTTTACCTTGTATTTCATTGGGTACTTTTGGATTTCCTATGAAGGTACTCACTTACTTTAGCAAGTCTGTCACCTCCCGGTCCTAGGTTATAGATCTATGGCCTTGATGTTGAAAGGGGAAAGAAGGGGGAGCTGTTTCCATTTTCAAAATGCCTCCCTTCATGAGGAATCCACTTGCACGGGGATGTACAGAAAACATTAAATCAAAAACAGCCAAATTGTCCTAAATAGGCAACTGTACAAAGTTTTCATGAAGGCCTTGGAGGCAGTTTCCTAAGATGCTATTCTCTTTTAAGTGCATAATATTGAGTATTAGGTGGCTTGGATTTCCTTATTAAGTCAGGGGTTTGTCAAATTAATTCCCAGGGAACTATAATAAATTTATTTTCTTTCTTTTTTCCTCAACAAAATTTCAAAGTTCTTTCCCTCCCATATTTCTATTTGCCTGAGGAAGTGACTTTTTGCCCACACTCCCACTTCCCAAAGAAGGAGCTACTTTTCTTTATTATTAGCTGGCACTCACTGCTGTAAGGGAGACAGAAAGTGAGAACGTGGAGAGAATGGCCAGGCATTCCAAAGACCACAACGAAGACAGTCCAAAATATGACCAGGGCTGGACCTATTGCTACTCTCAAGATGAGTAACATGAGAGTCCGAAGAGAATATTTGGTGACTACAAAAGTCAACTTTTGAGCTCATAAATGTTGGCCCAATTACATATTTCCCTTCAAAGTTTTCATATGTTTATACTGCATCTCATCCCAGTGGCCTGAAAAGATCTACCTTATTTCTATCCTGAAAAGGGGGAGTGGAGTTTACTATTCTAAGTCTGTATATGCTCCAAGTACAAGAAGACATCAGCCTCTTACAGTTTAATCTCGTCCTCCCACATCCACGCCCAATAGTGGTCATAGATAACCACTGAGCCACTTTCCTTAGAACTAACCCTGTGCTTGTGAAAATAAAGGAAACAAGCAATTAATGTTTTCTGTACATGGAGCAGCTACTGTTCCTCCTGATTAAGGAATATACATTGAAGACATGTGATCTGCTAATGCACATCTGCAAGTGTCCTGCCCACCCTCTCCCTAGCTGGCAGATTTCCTTGATCGATATGGATTTCTAATTTGGAGTTGTTTTATTTTTTTTCCTACCTTAATTCCCCACTAAGGAAGAGCAAACTTTTTAGGAAATAAGTCACCATGTCTTTACCTTTGACTTCAAAGTTCATTCCAAAATCAGAAGCATAAAATGTAGAAGTTAAGCCAAACTAAAGCTACAGGTAAAGGTCAAGTTCACTGAGCTGCCTATTGGCAGAGAGAATAATCCTAAACGAATTGACCTGCCCGATAGAGTAGGTGCAAGCGGTAGTCAGACGGAAAGTTTAGTCCACAACAGGAGGGAAAACCAAATGACCAAGTTATCCACCCAAAAGTGGGATTCAAGATGTTGAAATTACATATCCAAACTATAGCAGCCTGAAAACAACAGCCATGGTGAGCACACAGTACAATATACAGATAGAGTATTATAGAATTGTACACCTGAAACCTATATAATTTTATTAACCAGTGCCACCCCAATAAACTCAATTAAAGAAAGACTTAGAAAAAACCACCAGCCAGAGTAAAAAGCACCAAGTTGATGATGAGTATCAACCGTTTTGTTGTTAATTAAAAAGCATTTCATACCTTTTTTTTGCTTTTATAGACTTTAAGAACCAGTTCTCTAAAAGGATTTATCCCTCACTCTCCCTAGTTAAAAACAACCAAAAAAAACACAAACCCATAACCCTAAACAAGCTATTTGAAAAATGGCCTTACAGTTTCCAAGACAAAGAGAGCACCAGCCTCCAGCACGGGGAAAGCTGCTGGAGGGCTTGGCTGCTGTGGTCCTGTTCCCTGTGCAGGTGGCAGGAGGAGTCCTTTTGCTTCCACTGTGCTTGTGCCTGAGAACATCAAGTTGTTCCCAAGAGAGGACATAGGCACCATCCTCCTAGAAGTTCTTGGGATACACACCTCACCTAGACAACCCCGTGGAAGGCTGGTGGGCTAGAAGATGCTGGGCCTTTGGGGAGGGTTGGGTCCCCTAAGCTAAGTGTCTAGCAGTTGGGAGAATGGTTTGCGACCATTCCTCCTTTTCTCGGGTTCCAGGGTCAAAGCTCATTAGGGAATCCCACCCAGGCTCACACAGCCCTCACCCCGATGTCTCAGGGGTCACCCATGCATTTCGGGAATGTGTACGCAGGAAAGGATATGGGATCTAGGGCACTCATGGGAAGCCTATCCTGTTGCTATTTGAACGGTCACAGCTGTGTCACAGAGGGAGAGAAAGAGTGTAAGACAGTTATGAAGGGAGTTTTGCCCACAGAAAATTACATTAATCTACTAACATGTACATTTCCCTCCCTGTCTGAGCCAAGAGAGGCATCAATATAGGGACGCTGAGGATGATACCTGCAGAAGACAGTGGATTTTTTTTAAACTATGGAGAACTGTGTTGGCCAACAAGGAGAGATCCATGTGCCACTGAGAGAGAACAGCTCCCTTGTCACAGAAGGACAAGCAGCAGCTGCGAGCGCTGGGGCTTATGTAAGGCGCTGCTCTCAGCCCTGCGGCCGGTGCTCAGCCTCCAGCCAGGGCCCAGGGGTCGGCGTGCCAGGTGAATGAAGTCCTGCCTTTGTTTGACTGCCCTGGAGTCTCTCGCTGGGACGTTCCGTGCAACAGAAACCCAGACACACTTATTATACAGAAACCGGGGAGGGGAAGAGGAAGGAGGCTGGTAGGTAGGTGCCAAAGGCAGTGGCAAAAACTGAATAGGCAAGAACTTTCTCCCGGCCAAGTCAGCAGAGTGTCCCAGCCTCAGAGATTCCACAGTCCCTGAGGATGGGAGAGAGCGTTCGAGAAAAGCAATCCAACTACTATAACACAGCACACACATTAAAAATCGTGCCATTATTAAACATAAAGTTATGTACAGAGGATTTTTTAAGGATTTTAAAAACAGTTTTATATAGGTTTCTAATTGTGTTAACTACATTGAAAGTTGTTGGGTGGGTCCCTACTAAATAGACACGACAGGCTGTGTAACAATAATGATATCATTGATCCATCAAATTAATAAAATAAAAAAAGCAATTAAACTTTTAGGTGATGTCATGTAAATTGTATAATTATTTTTGTTACACAAGTAGTAGAGAAATAGAAAATAAAGGAACATATTACTTACAATATCACTAATCTACACCATTATCTACAAAACAATTTTAGGGAGACGATATTTGCAAATGATACATCCGATAAAGGATTAATATCCAAAATACAAAGAACTCCTACAACTTAACACCAAAAGAACAAACAACCCAATTAAACATGGGCAAAGGGCCTAAACAGACATATCTCCCAAGAGGACACACAGATGGCCAACAGACATATGATGAGATGTTCAACATCACTAATTATCAGAGGGATGCAAATTAAAACCACAATGAGATATCACCTCACTCCTGTCTGGATGTCTATCATCATTAAATCAACAAATAACATGTGCTGGTGAGGGTGTGGAAAAAAGGAAACCCTGGTGCACTGTTGGTGTGAATGCAGATTGATGCAGCCACTGTGGAAAACACTATGGAGACTCCTCAAAAATTAAAAACAGAGCTGCCGTAGCATCCAGCAATTCCACTTCTGGGTATTTATCCAAAGAAAACAAAAACACTAACTCAGAAAGATGTATGCACTACTGTGTTCATTGCAGCATAACTAGCAATATCCAAGATATGAAGCAACCTAAATGTCCATCAATAGATGATCGGATAAAAAGATGTAGTGTAGGTTTAGACAATGGAATATTACTCAGCGATAAAAAAGTGTGGAATCCTGCCATTTATGACAACATGGATGGCGGTACAGGGTATTATGCTAAGTGAAATAAGTCACACAGAGACAAATATGGTATAATCTCACTTACATGGGGATTCTGAAAACAGAAAATAAACTCATAAACAATATATAGAGAACAAGCTGATGCTTGCCGAAGGGCCAGGCGTGGGAATGTGGGAAAGCTTGATTGAGGTTAAGCTGCTTGCATTTGAATTGTCTGTTCTCAGTCCCGACTCTCAAGATGTCAACAACAGAAAAAAGTGTGTTCTTGGTTTTCAAAAACACTCCCACTGATATAAATATGAGAGGAGGCATAGTGAAGTTTTAAATCCAGCAAAATACCAGATAATTTTTGAAATCCTGCTGCATGCCTGATACTGTAGCGGTATTATTATTATTATTACACATCAAATAACCTGTGGCTCCCACCTTCAAACAGAAACAATATGATAAATTCATATTTGCAAGGCTTCCCTGTTTTTTGTTGTTTCTGCTACGTGGTGGAATACCTGAAGATACACCCTCTCGTATAAGTTTATAGTTTCACAGGATGGGGCCGAGTTTTAACATGAGATGTGAAACTCAAAAGTCAGGCAGGCAGTAATAATATTTACCAAGTTTCTACCCTATGAACAGCAGGGGACTGTAAATCAGCTGGTTAACAAGCGGTTTCTGACCATCTACTCACTGTGCAATAGACTAAGTGCTGTGGGAAATAAAAGAGAACATTGAAAGTCCATGCTCTTAAAGGATTTTCTTCTAAACACAAAATCCACACATGGGAATCGACTTAGGGGCACTTGACAAAGAAACATGGGAAATTAGCATACTTCAAACTGACTTTAGAAAATACACATAGAATACATCATTGAAGAGCCATCAAGGTCGGGCAGGGTTTGTCCCAAGTCTGTCAGAGAGAAAGGAGAGGGGGAGGGACTTGCTAATTTCATTGGGAAGTCACATGCTTCACTGCACTTGATTTCCGTATTTCAAAGGTTTAATTTTGTTTTAATTGCAAAGTTAAAAACTTAATCTGAGAGCACCATTCTCTGACACTGTTGGAGATTAGGTTCTGCGTCAACACCTGGAAAGAAATCTTAAGTGACAACACTGCTGGCGGTAATTGTCATTCCTCCTACATGGCTCCAGAGTGACTCGTTAGGAGGCCTGTTTCATCGTGATTGGTGGCACAGGAAAAGAATGGTGGGATTTAAAACTGCTAAGAAGTTTGTTTGTTTTTTTCCTCTGGGATAGCTGCCATTTTAAAATAAATAAGAAATTTGCCAGTGGTTTTAGTTTTAATTTAATTCTACAAGTGTATATTGAATTGGTACCATGGGCTCTGGAGGAGACCATCTGGAGATGGTCTGTGATCCATTCCAGCTCTTTGATGGACAAATCTCTAGTAAACAATACTGGGATTATCACAGGGCAGGAGTCCATGGTACCTAAGGTCTTCCTGGAGCCATCTGCAGAGAAGCTCTCCCTTTCCTTGCAGAGCAAGAGGACAAGATAGAGCCATCCCCAGATTGCTGAGAGGAGAGGTCAGACAGGGCAGGAGGGGTTGCTGGGGCCAAGGATGAGAACAGACTGGCTGTGATGAGCACCAGGCAGGGGCCCTGGACACACACTACTCAGCAAGGACTTTGTAGCCTGGTGGTTAGAAAGGCAGCACCACCAGTGATGTCACTGGCCCTGGACCTTTACAACCAAATGTCACAGTCCTTACAATAGAGGTTCTCAACAGGTTTTTCCTGTGTCTGTTTATTTTTTTACAAAGCACACACACACAAATGATATACTTCCATGAGTCTATTCATGGTGTTCACATTCCATTTGGAACTACATTTTTTTCAAAAGAATATTCCAGAAAATGAGGGAGAATGATTTATATCCTTGAATATGTTCTAATTTGATGTTTTAATTGAAAAATTCTTTTTTAGAGACATAAATTAAACTATATTATCATACATAAAGTTATTAACAATTATGTCCATAGCATGTAAAATATAATACAGTTGTTATTCTATGTTCAGTTACATATATAAAATAAAACACCACTTTTATATAATAAAGTTCAGTTATATAGAAATAAACTTGGAATAAACATTTTAAGAATTTAAGACTTTGGGTAGCAACAAGAAATAAAGCATACAGATGCTGTATTATAAAGGTGTATACCCAAAATTCATATAATGTTATTAACCAATGTTACCCCAATAAATTGAATAAAAATAAAATAAAATCTGTCCTAAAAAGAATATTAACTTCATCACTTCTGAAAACTACTTTTTTAAACAGTAAAAGCCAGTAACTGTTGAAATCAAATGAGGAGAGAAGAAACCTAAAAACCTACATTTTCTTCTTCCTAAACCTCCAAAACATCATATGTACCATTGTTTCCAGCTTAATTTGTATACTTCTGATTTCTCTTCACAACTTTGAAATAATTCCAATAAAGATTGGATTGTTGAATTACAAATTGTTTCTTCTCTGATAAGAAATGCAATTCTTCAATTCCATGCTCTACTTTAGACTCCTCTCATTTGCATTTTTAAAAGGGGATATTTACAATTCTTGGTACTTTATCCATTAGCAATTACAGTTGCTAATAGCTCATAAATAACAGCAGTGCACTGAGAACCACTGTTTTAGAGGACTGGGCTCCTCAGTCCTGTCCTGAAGGGCAGAAAGCCAAAGAGAAAGAACAGCGTTGAGAAGCAAGAGAGCTTAGGTTAGCCTGTTTCAGGAGCTCGGAAAAATATAGATGAGCCCAATGCCCTGAAAAGGCAGCAGGAAATATATGCAAATAGCATAGTTTTGTGTGTTTTTTCTTTTAGAAAAAGAGAAGTGACACCCTTTTAGCAAATTAATGCAATGTCTAGCATGTGTTTGGACATAGAGACAGAAACTGAGGTAAGGCAACAGAGTAATAGCTGTGATTAAGGCAGAAAGTGATGTATATGAAACAGAACGTAAATTAGAGTTATGTAGTTTCTTCTAAACCAATATAGAGAGATATGAACCCAATGGAAGAAGACTAAAAACATAGAATGAGTGTGGAACAAATGCAGCCAGATTGATATTGAAAACCTATTCCTAGGGGGTTCAATAGTTCCTTATTGAAGAAGGAAGGATCTGTGATTAAATTAAAATCACACTTCTATTATTCTAATTACAACTCATTGCATAAAAGTTTATATCAAATAGTATATTTTTAAATCTAGTATAAGATTCCCTTATTTCCATACAGTATCTAATTTTCAAAGTCATAATATTTAAGGATTATAAAAACTCTTGAATTTAGGTGAGTCTAACTACCAATGGGTCAGACAAGTTTTGGTGCTCAGACAAGATATAACTGATTAAGTTTTTCATAATGGTCACTTATATTTATAGACTGAATTATATATTCATATACTCATTTACATTTTCATTCCACAGATATTTGGGGGAATGAATAAGGCAGGCAAGTTGTGCCTTTATCTGAACCCTAAGTAGAAACATTCCTCCATAGGGTTATGCCAACCCAGGTTGTTTCATCTTGCAAACTTCTGCAGTCCCCTTGGGTTGTAACTATCTTAGAAACATATCCCCATGTGTTAAATCAGATTTCCAACACAGACTTCGAACCTGGGTATACTGGTTTTGTTGTTACATCTTGATTTTAGAAGAGAGTTACAATAAAGGTGTGAACAAAGACTTTCTACCCTCCTTGAACAGGGATTCACCCAACGCCCAAGAAGCAATTAGGTGGATTAATTCTTTCTGCTCTGGCTGGATAATTTTTTGTGACCTCAGAGTGAAAACTAGGAAGCCAGAGAAATGGAAGAATGCTGACTAGACATTCCCAAGCCAATCTCCTGCATGTCCTTGTTTTGTCTTTTTGTTTGGTTTAGTTTTGTTTTTGTTGAGTTTTCAACTGAAATCAGCAAAGGCAAACACTAAAGCAAGAAATATCAAAAAATAAAATAAAAAAAATTTGATAAAAAACCATCAGATTTTTACAAGTTTTCCATTTATTAACCATCCATAGTCTCCTCAAATAAAATATTCTCATTGTTACACAATAGTCCAGGTTCTGCTTTAAATTGTGGGCAAATGACCTTTCAAGGAATAAATCTTAGCAGCACATAATTTGGGCAGCATTTGTCTCAACACACAATTGGAATGGGAATTGTCTTCATGTTTTTGTGTTTTCTCTGGTAACTGGATTTCTTTGTTTTTTTATAGGCCTCAAACTTAGGGTAACATTAAAGATAATTGCATGTTCACCATTTTTGTTTGTATAATAGATTGGTGTTGAGTATGTCTCTGGAATGATATAAGGGCAAATCTCTAGAAATGAAAGTACTGGGTACTGAAATAAATATTTTAGACTCGTTATTGAGCCATAGAAGTAATTCCTTACAGACATTGTATAAGAAACAGACTTTGTGACACACATATAAACCAAAACTAAATAAGTACATGGAAAATAAAGTGCTTTTTCCTGGTACCATCTTAATAAATAATTGATTATCAACAACTTGATTTGTTCTTATCTTTGCACTACCTATCAGACACATCAACAATGTGTGTCAGAGTGTACTGAGGCTGAAATCCAAGCCCCTTCTCTCATAAGCAGATTATTTTCTCTCCTTATTGCCAAACGAAGGTTAGCAAATTCAGAATTGGCTTGCCCCCACATTCCCATACCACACCCCTGACAGCAGGAAGGAATTCTGTGATTGATGAGAGCCGTGCAAGCTACAACTCTCTGAGAAGATTTCAACATAGTTCTCTAGGTGGCCATGACCAATCCATTGGAGTGGCCATAGAGATGAACCCTTTTGTCATCAAACAAACAACAAACCAAATTGATGTGATGAGTTAATAAATGAGGTTGGCAAATGCTTCTGCCAGGAACATTCAAATAATTATAAATTAGTTATTTGGTAAGCATTTAGAATATCCTTAGACCTTTCGCTAGTAAAGGCAAACAAGAACAACAATTTTTTTTTAAGTATATGTCTGGTCTAAGACAATAGTATTGTAACCTAAATGAGGAGACAAGGTTAACATGTAAAATAAAAACGTGCTACCCATTGCATAGGTACAAAGAAGTGCTAAAGAAATTTTAAGCAGGCTGAAAGCAGCAAAGTCTAGAAATGGGAGTAAAATTTTCATCAATGAAATTTAAAATGAAATTTAAGCTGAATAAGTTTTAACTAGAAAAAGGGGTTAGAAGAGCTTCCAAGTCAGGGATAGGGGGAGAATCTAATAAAAAGCAATGATGTGGAACTATGTATGCAATAGTCATCAGCAAACAAAAAGACTAGAATCATTAGGGAGAAAGAGCATGGCAGGAAATCAAACGGTAGGTGGGAAGTAAGAGAAAATGGGTCTAAAATTGCAACACCAGAAACCCAAGCTGGTGTATTTAGAATTGACATAGGAAGCAAGGAGCCCTGAAAATGTTTTCCATTTCAAACGAACTGAATAAGTTTTTATAAGTAAACCCTGGTACATGAATTGGAATCCTGACTCCCCACTTATTAGCTCAAACTTTAACCTCTGTGGTTCAATTTCTTCATCTGTAAAACAGGAATCACATTATAACCACAGAATAGAGAAGAGGAATAGAGGACTTAATGTTTCTAAACTTCTTAGATCAATGCCAGACACGTTGTAGGAACTATAAGGATATGTTAAGTAAATGCAAAGCACAGGGGTTTTCAGAAAGAAGAAGGGATCTGAAATGGACTTGACGGAGCCTCGCCTAGGGTCCATCACCTTTTCCCTGATTTTGTATATTTGTTTCCTACTCCACTTGACAACAGTCAGGGAAGCACCCTCTAGCTGAGAGTGTGTGACTCCTGGGTATGAGGACATAAATCAGGCTCCCATAGACAACTGGAGGGCTGAGGAATGGGACACCCCCTTACAGTGGTTTCAAAGGACACTCTGTTCCTGGAAAGGAAGGGGAGGTGTAAGCAAACAACCAACCAAAATAACCTTGGATTTCACTGAATTTGGAAATGAGTCTCACATATGGTGTCTCAGTTTCACACGCTATGAGATATCACCACACCAACCACAGAGTCTCACAAGGTCAAAAGCTCCTGATTCTTGTACAGAGTCTCAAAATTTAGAAATTAGTTTGCATTAAAAGTGGCTCAGAACAATCCCTGCAATTCCTGTGAGGTGAGTGGCGAGGATTCTCTTGTCCCATTTTATAGATTACAAAAACTGAAGCACAAGTCACAGGTAAGGGGTCAGGTCTGCCATCTCCTAAACTAAGGCTCTTATGTTCAGCCATTCTACCCCTTAGATCTAGTTCTTCTCAATGTATTCAACATGTGTTCTATTCCCTGTCACTTCCAAAGAGGTTATCTTGGGGACAGCACTGGGATGCCCTTCAATTTTGTCATCCACCTAAATTTAAAGGAAGCAACTTAACCTTGCAATAGTATTTCCATTTTGGCAACTTCCAGTTGGAAACTGCTTCAGAATCTTTCATCAAACATCTGAACCAAATGGACATGCCCACTCACATTGGGTGGGTGGACTTTTCGACTAGCTGTCATAAGACTATTCTGGGTCAGGTAGGGACCCACCTGGGGAGGCTGAACACGGTGTAGCATAGTGGAAGAAACATAGGCTTTGGCTTCAGATAGATGTGAGTTTGAATTCAGCCTGTAGCCCTATTATTTAGCTCTTTACTAGCTGTGTAACCTTGGTCAAGTTACTTTATCTCTCTGAGACTTCGTTTTCAAACACCTATCTTATGAGGTTATAGGGAGGAATACATGAGGAGATACAGGTATACAGAGAGAGAGAGTTACAGAACCCTGGTAGATGCTAAATAGCTCTAGCTATTTATATTTCTTTAAAGCTCTTTGTTTGTACAAGCAAAATAAAAGAGGGTAGATTGCCAACAAAGAGGATCCCTGAGTAAGTCTATTCCAACCTCCCGTCTCACTGCTCAGTCACTGAATACCTAAAGCCAGAGTGACATGTGGTCAGAATTCTAGTTCCCTCTGTCCCCATTGCACTGAAAAGTAGCAAACATTTGATCAAATAAAACGTGACAAACATCTCTGCCAGTGGCTCGCTTCCCTCCTACACATGCTTGATTTCCCTCCCCATCAGCGCTCACCTGCCATTTGTGGAAGTGGCCAACTCAGTTATCTGATTTAAAGGAAACTCTTACACTACTTTCTATCTTCCTGACCATTAAAGGGACAGGGCAAATAACCTCACAGAGAACCCAATCTCCAGTTTCACTTCAAGCTATAAAAGTCTGGGGCAAAGTACCAAGGTGGAACAGAGGAGTCCATATCCATCTAGAGCTTTGAAAAGTTGTTTAATCATGGAGGATCTGATGCAGGGAAAGACTCACCCTGCCCAGACCTGATGAGTTCAATTAGACAGGCAGTTTAAAATTTTACTAAAGAGAAATAGCTCTTTTTGGTAGTGAAATCAATTTGAAAATTCCAAATTCAACAGATATTTATTGAGTACCTAATATGCACAAAGCAATACTACAAAGATACCATCCTTACTCTTAAGAAGGCTACAACCAAATATTGTATAGAAGACACTTATATCATAGACTAGGTTATGCTGGAATATAGGATCCTGATGAAAAAGTAATAGGGAATAAGCTTAGAGTCAGACCGTAGAAGGCCCAGGATACAGATAGTAACTCTTTTTCGAGTACATATTACCTAGTAACTAGTAGTCATTTAATCTTTGCACTGATCCCAGGAAATAGTTATCATCACCTTCATCTCATAGTTGCAGGAACTGGGTTTTAGAGGAAGTAGGCTGAGCTGGGATTTGAACCCAAGTCTCTTTGATGCCAAACTCATGGAATTTCCACAATGCTTCCTTTCCTCCCCAAATAACTGCCTAAGAAATTTTTATTAAAGCTTAGGCAATTAGGTATCATTGAAAATTATTCAACAGGGGAGTAAAGAATAGATTTAGGTTTTGAAAGATCAATTTGACATTAATTAGTAAAATAGATTAGAAACAGGGGAGAAATAATAAGGGAGACAGAAAGTTATTTTATTTGCCTGGATAAAGGAAATGAAGAGCTGATCTACATCAGTGGCAACAGAGTGGAAAGGAGGGGGCGGAGACAAGCAATACTGCAAAGTTTAATTTATTAGATGTGGTAAGTGTCTAGCTATGGAGGAATCCAAACTGAAATGAGATGAGTCACTGCTGGCTGAAGCCAGTACTTCTATGACAGAGGACACAGGAAGGTACACTGACCTTGTGCTTGACCTCCCAATGAGATGAGCTCCTTTTAAACTACGATGTTCCATGATTTTAAGTAGGGTCTAAATAGGGTCTATTGGATGAGAAAAGCATTGAGATGGACACCAGGGTCATCTCAGTTGGCCTGAATGCATGGTCTAGTTCTTCAAAAAGTTATTCAAAGAATAGCACTTGGTCTCAAATGTTCATTAACCCCAACTTAAAATATGTAGGACATGGTTGTCTTGTCACAAAGCGTCAAGGTGACTAGGGGTTCTGGTCCATTATCAGTTGAAGTTAAGGCCCTAAACTCGTAAGAAAACTTTCAAGCATTTTAAGATACTTAACTTTCCTTTTTTTTTTCAAACAGAAAAATTGGGGAATAGAGGCAAAAAGAGGAGCTGAGTTTCAAAAGACGCTGTTTTTCAAGACAATTGCAATTGGAAAGCTTTATAGACACTCATTTTAGGTGGCACTTATCTGTTTTTAAATTAACAGAACTTTATAGCTCCAAGGATCTCTCTGGTTACCTTGGATTTTATTTCACATGTTGTTAGCAAGTGGTAATATATAAAAGACAAGATCTACTGTTCAAAATGTTTGTAATAGCAAAGTCCTTCCTGCCAATTTTAATAGCATTAAAATGATTGCACACGTCTAGTAAATCTGCTGGCTTTCAACAGCTGGAATCCGACCAGATTCACCTTCTGTCCGCTGCATGGAGCCAGAAGTCTGAAGACAGGGAAAAAAATCAGTGGTATTAACTCTGACCTCTTCATCTATTACCCCCATTAGACTCAATTCATGAAGCCCAACTTTTCTATCATTCTAAAAAAGGGACATCTGGACAGCAAACACAAAAGTATCTAGGGCCTTATAAAATCACCAAGATGAAATTTCAGAGAGTTATAAATGAGGCAGATGTCCCCTCTGTTATGCACATGGAAAAAAGATCAAACCTCATGAAAAGTAGTAGGTACACACCGAGAAAAATGTAGGAAAGGCCTTCCAGGGCACTAGAATGGAAACCAGATTATCTAGAATGGATGAGAATGCGGTGGATACCTAAGAGAAAGGACTAGAATGATAGTGGGCACCCAAGGTAGAATAGGAGGGCTAGGTAAAGAAGAGAGAGCCATTTCTCAAGGAAGAGCCTGGTCACAGCAGAGTAGGCTCCTTAGTTACCCATCCATATGAAGTCTGCAGCGAGGAAATCACAGAAAAGCAGAGAGCTCGTTGGAAATATAGTGGGATCCATGCTGAGGCCTCTGGGTGCTCATCCTGATGAGGTTAGTAATTAACTTGAGCATGTTGTTTAACTTCTCTACGTCTTAGTTTCTTAGCCACAAAGATGGTTCCCTTCCAACTTTATGGCTTTTTATGTTTAAGATTTAAAATCTATGAATTTCTAATATAACCTCTAGAAGTTCAAGAATTGGAAGAGTTTTTGAAATATTTGAGGCCAACTCTTATTTCTAAGACCTAATAAGGACATGAAAGGGAGAATGGAATTTTGAGATTATATGATTTTCATTACTCAGTCCTGTGTGGAACATGTTCATAAGTATAAATTAATTTTAAAACTCTATCAACATGTATATATAAATTACCTTTAAAGTTTCTTTGAATATATCTTAAGACCTGAATAAAAATTATACATGCATCTAGCTTTAGGAAAAATTGATGTGACAAATCTAAATTTACAAAACCAATAAGTTAAAGGGAAATTCCTTTACAAAGCAATTTACCTTAGGAATCTTTCACGTGGAAATTTTCTTTTCCTGGAGCATTTAAAACATTTAAAAACTGAATTTTGTAGAGCAAAAACAAATTCCAATAGAAAATTTTTGTATAAAGCTAAATGTCCCCAACATATAAATATATTCAGATACTGAGAGTATAAAATGTTTTGTTATCAGGGTCAAGTTCTGAAATTACAAAAACACATCTGCATTTTGTTATAAATATTTTACTAAAGATCAAATCTCACTGAGAGTAAAAGTCAAATTCCGTACAATGACCTAAAGCTTTACAAGGTCTCTCCCTGTTCCCTCATCCCACCGGGTACTATGCATCTTTTTCTTCTACCCCCGTCTCCCCTCCACCCAATCCTCGTTGTTTACTTCTCTCTGGTCACACCGATCTTGCTGCTCCTGTAATGTGCCAGTCATGCTCCCACTCCAGAACCTTTCCACTTGCTGTTCCCTCTGACTAAACTGCTCTTCCTGACAGATATGAATTACCTTTTCCTCTCGATGGAGTCATCCCTAGAGAACCTCTTAAAAATTTCAAAAGACTTTTACAGTTTTATTTTCTTTCCTTAGAACACATCACTATCTAACACAGTAGAAACTTATGTGTGATGTTTATTATAAGTTCTCGGTCGGGTGTTTTATCTATTTTGCTGCAGCTTCAACACCTTGAGCGGTAGTTGGCATAGAGAAGGTATGTGCCTAATAAATACTTGCTGAATTAATGAATAGTCAAAAAGTATGGCATTGTGGCCCTTGTTTATTTATTATTTTTTTAAAAGACAAAGAGATGGCTAAATGGCACCTCCCCTTTGATTTTATAAACTGTCAACAGTAAGAGGACATGGGTGACCTCATCTGAGGGGATTGTTGTGAATCATGATTAGAAAAATGCATATTTGTGGAGTCCTCTCATTTTTTACAAATTACCTATCTTTAGTCATAATTCAAAAAAGTCCAAAACAGACTTTATCATTTTTATTTAGACAAATGGTACAGTTAAAGACTAGCTGTAACTATAGATAAACTTTTATTAGTCACCATGTATATTACTATTTGATAAGTTTAATTATTCTCAAGAATTCTGGGGAGTTGTTTTAAATGGAGAAACATCTCAATTTGAGCCAGAAATTTCTAGAGCTCTGGGCTTCTTATTCGGTCCCATAAAATTCCAGGACCTTGTGGCTTATTAAACATTGTTTGCTTTCCTTTCAATTATTTCCTCTTAAAACTTATCTCCAAAGATAGTGCCTCTTGCTCAATGATTGAGGTATATCTAGAGGATTGTCCCCATCAACGGCAGCTGAAAAATTTTCTAACTCAATTCAAACTGATCAAAGTTTGTGAATCTCTTCCGAAAGTTTTCATTTCCACCCTACAAAGTGATCCCACTGAACTCACTAGACTTTAACAATGCAAAATAAGGGCAGTCCACAGACATCAGCTTCCTTGACCCAGTATGAAAATGGATGCAAGTACTTGAATAAACCCAGAAAGCTCTTGGGCACAGGTTGGGTGGAGGGGCACAAAGGAGGGGAAAATGGGGGACATCTGTAATCCTTTTTTTTTTTTTTTTTCTGAAAAATGAATCAGACCTTCTTTTGAGAGATTAAAAAAACTCCATAATGCTCTGGATCTCCTTTCCCCCACTTTTTAAAGTTTTTTGTGTTTAGCTACCTTCAATGTCAACCAGAACAGAGAACAACAACTCTATAAAGACTTCTTTATTCTAATGTACATTGTTGGTTCAGGGTAGAAAACATAATCTGTCAAGCTGCTTCTTCATACGAAATAAAAATTTATATTTTTAGTTTGGCATCTTCCAAATATCCCACAACCTGCTGATCGTTAAAGATGTGGATATCAGGAAAATTCACAATCTTGATCCCTCCCTTTACCACATCTGTAATTAAATGAACTTGGGAAATTTAGTGCACCCTTCTGAAGAGGGATGTGAACAGAGCCAGGAAACCAACGTTCTTTTTGACTTCAACATTTGTAACTTTCCTTTTTCCTATTTCATTATTAAGCAGAATCAGTTTTTCTACGCTTAAGCTAAACATCTGAAATTCCTTACTAGTGGGGGGTTAGACCACACTGGTTCACATGCACCAGCTCGTCTGATAAAATCTTTTGCTGAATTCTCAAGCATGAAGCACCCTGGGGAAAGTACGTTGGATTGAATCTGTGGACTGAGTTTTGGAATAAACCCTGGGCTATGAGTCAGATGACCTGAGTTCCTGTCTTGTCCTACCAGGTACTAGTTCTGGGAGTATGGACAAGCCATTCAACCTCATTGATCCTCAGTTTCCTCTTCCATGTAGCAAAGGGTGGGGAGGGGAATACTGAGTGTTCCCTTTTTATTTTATCATCAGAAGGCTATCTGAGAATTAAATAAAACAATGTAGTTACAGTGTTTTCTAAACAGAATGATGTTACATAAATGTGATAAATTATTACAGCTGTTCCAACTGTTGCCCTCTGAAGTTTGGTCCATGCCTCAATTCTGACTGGGTTCTGTCCGCCTTCATCACTTGGCCACTTCCTTCCACAATCCAAAAGCTGAACAAATTATTTTGCTGTATTGGACATTCATGATATTTTCTATTTTACTGAAAATAAATAGCTTTGAGAATGCTTTTTGCTCTGAGATATTCTTGTGATTTTTTTTTCCATTACCAATCCTAGGCAAAATTATGCAAAAGTATTTTCAGCACGACCTATTCCTTTTCTGGCAACACCATCTCATTCTTTTCAATGTCCTTCATTTTTTTCTAGAGTCTAATGTTTCATCTGGCTCTAGTGCCAGAAGAAAGCCTTAATCCAGCAACAGTGGCTTTCCAGCCTTGACTGTCCATGTAGGTAGCAGCCCACTGGTCTCCCATTCTCCAATACACGTTTCCAAGTGCATCTGGCTAGAACTCCATTCTTGACACATAGAACCAATCTGATTAACTGATTAGTACTAACTGAATAATGAAAATAATGGCTTTATATGTTTTCTGTACCCAGGTTTAAATTTTACATTGTAATATGTAGGTTTTTTTAAATGCCTTACCTCAAAGGCCATAGGGTGTTTCTCTCCTTCAAGGGGGAGCTGCCCTATTGTCTTCCCCTCCTTTGCCTGGTTAAGACTTCTTGTGCCTTCATTACCATGGGGGAAGTCTTCTCTGATCTCTCTTAAATAAATTAATTCCTCCCAATGTAATTTCTATGACATTGTGTATTTTTTCTTCATGCCATTTATTATAGTTGTAGTTTTACATTTATTTACAGATTTTTAATGACTTTCTCTCAACTCTATTCTAAGGTCCAAGAAAGTATAGATCATCTTATCTTTTACTTTTCATCTTCACTCCCCAGGGCCTAGATAAAAGCAGGTACTCAATAAATATTAAATGAATTGATAGGCTCATGTATAAAAAATTCTTTTTTATCAGGGATATTTGATTTTTTGATTTCCTGTGAAAGGTGATTTGGGAAGGTCATTGGGAGTTCTTATCTGCAAGCAAAACTTGACACTCATTCTGGCTATTTCAAGTAAGAGTAGGTTTATTTCAAAGACTTTTGGGGTAATGGTAGCAGGTACTCACTGGCAAGTCAACTGGATGCTGGGAGATAAGGCTTGGAAACAGTAGAAAATAAGAGAACTCTAGATGTTTAAAACCAGACAAAACAAAACACAACTATCTCATGGGCAAGAAGAACTGGTCCAAATGTCCCTCTGTTGCCACCTGCAGTTTAGCCTCTCCTTCTACTCTATTTCTCTTATTCTCGTGTTGAAAAGAAACTCTTCTCCAAATACTACCATCTTCCTGTGTCACTAAGGAGTCAGTGTGTGTCCAGCCTGTCTGGGCTCATAAAAGCTTGGAAGGAACAGAGTGAACACTTCTGCCACACTCTGTTTAGCTAAGCTTAGGTCACGTGCCAGACAAGGGTCTTTAGAGGGAAGACCATAGCAGACAGGTACCAAGAATTACAATCCAACCCAGATTGTTTCCATTTAAGAGAAAGAATTCCATGGCAAAATGAAGGGGATGGAAGCTGGGCATCTAAAAGCCTCACCAACATCAACTACAAGACCGTAAGCAGCCAAAATAATTCCAACTGTTTATTTTAAAGTAAATAAATCTGAAAAAATTGCAGAAAAAATAAGAGAACATTCAGAATCCTTCCCACGCGTCCAGGAAGAAGTGTGAAATGCAGAGCTGGTAAAGTCCCCACCGATTCAGATATTAAGATTAATACGGACAGTGCCAGTCTTTCTACATCAAAATAATCACTTAGGAATTAGAATTCCAGTAAGGCTCTCTGTTTGGTGGCTATAATCATCCACCACTAGCCAAGATGAAACAGTATCTTCCCCAAATAAACCTATTCCAAAAGTCAAAGGTCTAAAGTTAGAGCAACAAACAAAACTCCCAGCTCTCCTCATTTGATTCCTCTTAATGCATTCAGATTCTAGTCAGTTACTAGAATGCAATAACTGGATGTTACATCCATGTGTGCAATATGCTGGCCAAGAGAAACAGATTATTGACTGTCAGATGCTGCTCTAAAAAAACTTTCATAATTTCCCGACCCTTCCATTTAAGCCTTCCCCACATCCATACTCTGTGTGCTGTTTCTTTTTTCTTCTCACAAACATCTCCTTTCTTTTCCCCTTTTGTTGTTTATGTCTTTTCATCTACAACGTCCTTTGTATTCATTAATTTAGCTATAAAAAAGGTAAAAACAGTCAAACAGCTAATACCAAGTATTAAGGAGGCACACTTTCTCCTAAGTCCTAATGACTCCTTTCTGCAGAGGGATCCAAATTCCTGTAACACTTGGCCTCTGCTTCATGACTCACTTGCCCCGGAAGGTTGGACTTATCTGGAAAACAAACCTGGCTGGGTTTGTTTCTTCTTAGGAGTGTGCTGCTATCCCAGCCACCTCATTCCTCCCCAGCATGTGCTTTCTGCTGCTCTTCCAGGGCAGAATCTTGCCCATGATCAGTGTTGTAAAAGACTCAGAGGTACCATAGTCTGGGAATCTGAGCTTTCATAATAAGCTCCACTGGGAACATGGATTAATTTTATGATGCTCTGTCTTGCTCCACTTGCCACTCCTTTGTTTCATTTTTAATTATTCAAAACCTAAGTGGGAAGAGGGATTCTATTGAGAGCCCTTCAAAAAACAACAAGCAAACACTTTTCGCCTAATTTTAACTGAACAGTATTTATAGCTCCATATTTGCCTCTTGCTGTGAAATCTAGGGGAGAAATAAGGTAACCAGGGCTCTTGTCTGAGGCTAGGGGATAAGGCGCATTCCTGTGGTCTAGAAGGTTCTTTTGTGCAGTATCAGTCCTGATGAAATCACAAGAAGAGAGTTTAAAATGAGAACATCTGCAGGTGGAGTCCACAGAGGTTGAAGAACTGGTGCTCATCCCACAAGTGCCATCACCGATGTTATGAGGAATGTTTATTATCTTGTATTCTCCAGCATGCACTGCAAGCAGGCACCAGGTGCTCCAGTTCTCTTCCGTTGCACAATTAGTGGCAAACCATGCATGGAGCACAATTGCTTGGCCCCTGAGTGATTCAGCTCTCCTGACTGAAGAGGCCAAGAGCAGGCTGGCACTTTCCCCACCACTCAAATCACAGCTGGCTACTTGAGGCACAGGACTTCATTCCAGCCTCATCTGCGTGTGTCCAGCCTGTCTGGGCTCATAAGGATCTTGGAGGGAACACGGGGAAACATTTTAAGTTAATTGTTTTCAGGCACAATTCACCACACTGATCATTTGTCTATAAAGGGACATGGCAATGGTTTCTAGATTTTATTTTATTTGCAGAGGACTTTTATACCAATAAGGTCAATAGCTCAAAATAATATTGGAAAGATAGATTTACTTATTCCAGACTTTTAATGGTAAGAATTAAACAGGAAAAATTCTTATGTTGAATGAATGAATCAGAACCTAGGGCTCAGAGTGGCTTTGCTCATTCATCCACATGATCTCTGAAAAAATATAAATCGGATTATGTCATTCACTTGCTTAAAATCCCCAGTGGTTTCCTTTGTACCTAGAAGAATCCAAACTGTTTATATGTCATGTTCATTCCTGCCTGAGGGCCATTGCTCTGGCTCTTCCCTCTATGTTGGACTCTTGCTTCCCTCTCCCCCAACCCTGGACTTGATTGACTCATTCTTATTATTTGGTTCTCAACTCAGATGTGACCTCATCAGAGAGAGACTTTCTAACTACTTCATTTAAAGAGGCAAACTTCAACCCTGGTCATTCTTGAGCTTGGTTTGTTTCCTTTTACTGACTGTATTCCTCACTAAAGTATAAACTGTATGTGGCATACTATGTCCCATCATCTTTTTTTGTGTCTCAGTGTGCTTTTTGTTTCTATATGTATTTTTTGTTTTTGTAAATATTGTTTTAATTTTTCAATTACAGTTGGCATACAATATTCTATTAGTTTCAGGTGTACAATAAGGTGATTAGACATTTACATAACTTACCAAGTGATCGCCCCAATAAACCAAGGACCCATCTGACACTATACACGGTTATTACAATGTTATTGATTATATTCCCTATGTTGTACTTTATATCCCCTTGCTATGTCACATCATCTTAAAGTGATGCTATGAAACACTTAGGTAATGGCTATCCAACAAATTATGTTTCCATTTCTTTTTACAATTTCACTGAACTTTTGAATAATCTACTTAAAAAAAATCAGAAAAATAATTTTCATATTTCAGGTTTTTTTGGCTGTCTGAATTTTCCATTTTTTAATTCAATGTTGGTTTGTTTAGATTAAATCTTAAGTGTCATGCATCAGATTTGAGACAGGACCTATATTAAACTCCAAGTGTCTTTTAGCAACTGAATTATATCAGTATGTGTATGTATGCATCACATATAGATATGGGTTATTTTCATGGATCCTTAAAACACCTTTAGTAGACCATAGAAATATTTTTATTTTAGAGTTTCTCAAGTTGTATTAAGGCTCTTTTAGTTGCAAATGATAGAAACCCATGTAAAACTAGATTAACTTCATGCTGAAGGAAATGTATCAGTGCATATAACCAGGTAGTAAATCAAGATACTTCAAGGAATCAGGAAAAGTGCTCCAGGAACAAGAACTTGAGGTTCTGGAATGGAACTTGGAATCACAATGCTGTCAGGTCTTTCCTACTTTCCATCCTTCTACTATTCTCTGCCTTACTGTTTCTTTTTTATATGTTGGCTAAATTGTTTCCTATTACAGAGAAGCCTTCTCCATGTGGCAGTGAATGTTAGCACCCATCAGCTTAAAATTAGCACAGAAAAAGAAGTCTTTTCTTTCTCCCAATGTCCTTATCTCAATTCCAGGGAAAGATTCTAATTGCTTCTCCTTTACTTAAATGCTGACTGTTGTGATCAACGTTGACAGAGTCCATTAGGAAGAAGGGAGATCTCATTGGGCAGCAAAAAAAAAAAAAAAAAAAAAAAGCTATTACAGTAAAATTCAAAGGTTAAAAATCAAAGTTTCTTCCCTTTTTTATCATTTACTGAGTATTAGGCATTTGACCATGCATTGTCAACACAGATACAAGGCATATTCCCTAGCACATTACTTTACATGCATGCTTAATGTCGTTCTTGCATTGAGCTAGAATCTCAAGATACAAAATTAGTTATTATTTTCCCCCAAGTTGACTCACAGGCCAGGCCATAGGCATTAAGTCTACTTGGGAGCCAGGCCATAGATATTAAGAGAGTCATATATGATAGCTTATAAGTACCAAATGAGATGTACAGTTAATTAATGCTATAGAATTTTTTAAGGGAGTCAACATTAATAGGGCTAAAATAATCTGGGATATGTTCATAGAAAAGATAGGACATGAGTTACTGGAAGATCTCAAGGAAAAGACAGAACCCAGATAAGCAGAGCCATCTTCTCTTCTAGAGCTAACCTTTCCATGTTATTTAGATGTGCCAGCTATGGCTGAGGTCTGTGAAGGAGCCAGAATTCTAAGGTCCTTGTATAGAATTTTCCTCTAGAAATTCAGAGTTGGCATTGATCCTCTAATCCAACCACTCACACCTCTGGCTTCAGGGTTCTGGCTAGCAGGAGATGTACATAAAAACAAATTGTGAAATCAGAATCTGAGTATTTGCTTCAATATGGTCCAGGACAGGGCTCTTTCATAACTGCTAGATTGAAATGGGATACAGTTGTTTTTTCCACCTTCACCTGTATACTAGTTTCCTAGGTCTACTATAAGAAATTACTACAAACTTGAGGGCTTAGAACAACATAAAGCGATTCTCTTACAGTTCTGGAGACTATAAGTTCAAAATCAAGATGTTGATAGGACCACACTTCCTTGAAAGGTTCTAGGTAAGAATCTGCTCTTGCCTCCTTCAGCTTCGGGTGACTCCAGGAGTTCTATGGTTTCTGGAAGTAAACTCAATCCCTGCCTCTATATTTACATGGCCTTCTGTTCCATGTCTCATCTCAAATCTCCCCCTGCCTTTCTCTTATAAAAACCCTGTCGCTGGATTTAAGGCCAACCCTAAATCTATACTAGTTCTATTTCAAGATCCTGAACTTTATAACATCTACAAAGAGCTCTTTTCCAAAATAAGGTCACATTCACATGTTCTGGAGGTTATGACTTGGACGTATTGGGGCAGGACACTTTTTAATCCACTATACACTGTACTGAAGATATTTGGCTCCATTTGACTTATCTACCTAGCCTCATAAAAAAAAAACAAACACAGAGATTGTCAGCCCCTACTTCCACCCAAGAGAGCTTAATGCCTGGGAATCAGAAGAAAAGGAGAGAACTAGAGCACAGGTGCACTTCTGGGTCTGAGCAGATTTTAATCCAAAAGATCAAGACAAAGAGACACTTTTATTTATGCATAGTGCTCTCCCTAGAGAAATGTGGCCCACAGGAAGTGGAGTTTTCACCATGCATATTCATGATTCCTGAACATTTGGCAACTAGTCTGAAAGGAAGGCGAGCCTGGATGTTCATTCCAAACTACTCCCCATCTCCTGGGGATGTAAAAAGTCAGTTCTCTTCTCTACAGAAATTTATAGAGAGAGAATATAGGCTCCTGCTCTAACATCTATTCTGGTGTTCAAAAATAGATACATTGGGATGAAGAGCTAACAGTGCAAGTCAGTCTAAATGTTTGAAAAATTGGCTCCAAACTGATACACAGATTTATTCATTTAGTCATTTATTCAACAATGTAGACTGAGCACCACCTAGGTTCTGTAAGTACAGTGGTAAATGAGGCATGGGTGGTCCCTGCCCAAAAGGATGTATAGTGTAGTTAGTGGGAACACATACTATCTTATAGTTGCATCTTCCATTGTCTAAGTGTTGTGATATGAGAGCATGGACCAGGGAGCATGTAACATTGTTGTGAAGGATTAAGGGAAATAGTGGCATTAAGACTTAAAATCAAAGAGAAAGTGTCTGGGTAAAGGGAAGCAAAATAGTGTAGATGACAGGTAAAAGAGAACCTAGAACTGCAGGCAGCTGGTGAGACAAACAGAAATTAGAACAAAGAGGCCTTGTAAACATGCTAGGTGTTTGGACTTGTTCTACAAGCCCTGAGGAGTCACTGAAGAGCTAGTGACATAATCAGATTTGCATGTTGAAATGCTCACTCTGACTGTAGCATGAAGAATTGATTAGTGACTAACAGAGGTGCAGGGGCCAATTGTGATAAAATATGGGTGTTTACTGGCATGCTAGATGCCAAAATAAATCAAAATCTCCTGTGGTCCTCTTATTCAGCTGTCCTCATCTATAATTCCCGAGTCTGTCCATGACAATGGCCAGTTTAGGGTAGAAGGAATTAAAGTATTGTTGCTTGAACTTCACTGAGATACATCTTGGGCTTCAAATCAGAAGTCAAAATAAGACATCGTTGGCCTTTGTAAGTAAAAATTCACTTCAGGGAGAGCTGGATCTAGGGACTCAAAGAATGTCATCAGGACTTGGTCTCTTTCCCTTTCTCCTTCCATTTAATTCTGCTCTCCTTCATGTTGGCATCACCCTTTTGGGCAGATCTTCTCCAAAGTGGTTGTCCCCTACATTAACTCAAGGTATATTATCTTCCTAGTAGGAAGATATTATTATCTGTCATAAGTAGGAAGACTGCATTGGGTTTTTTTTCCAAACGGTTGAGACAAAAGTCTTCTGATTGGTACAAATTGGGTCATACACCCAACTCTGAACCAACTAGTATGATAAGAAAATAGAACAACTCATAAGGTTGGGTCTGGTTAATGGCCCAGCACTATTGTGGATCTCTGAAGGCATGGTGTTTTGGGGTTTTTTTCAGTTTACTGCTGTATAACAAACCATCTCCTAAAACTTAGTGGCTTAAAAAAGAAATCATTTTCTTTGTCCATGATTCAGTGAGTCAGGAGCTCTGTCGGGCACAGTGGGGATGGCTCACATCTGCTTCCCAATGTATGGAGTCATTAGTTGGAAGGCTCAAAT
The DNA here is from genome assembly GCF_054644295.1 of Miniopterus natalensis. NCBI lineage: Eukaryota > Metazoa > Chordata > Mammalia > Chiroptera > Miniopteridae > Miniopterus > Miniopterus natalensis. The sequence continues at coordinate 16,620,804 of NC_142081.1, read as the reverse complement.
GAGGGATGGCTGAACAGGAGCCATGTGTCTGGAACCTTGGTTCCAGCTACTGCTCAGGTTCCTCAGGTCACCCTCAAGGAGCCTCTGTTCATGGCTAGCTTGGGCTTCCTCACAGCATGATAGGCTCAAGATAAAGTTTCTTTTATGGCAACTGGGTTTCAAAGAAGAACATTCCAATAGAACAAGACATTGAATATCCAAGGTGCTGGTACAAGGGCTTATTAATCATCTACTGAATCATGGTTTCTGATATCCTTTCAGCCAAAGCAAGTCACATGGTCAAGCCCAGAGTCTACATGGAAGAAGATACAGCAAAAAGTCATGAATTTACTGGAAAATGAGATTCTCAGTGGGGGGGGGCACTAAAACATCAAGTCTTCTGTAGTCTTGGACGGCGAATTTCTCGCGAAGATAATGAGCCTTCCTCAAGCTGCTCCTTAGAGACTCTAGGAAAGTGGTAATTCATTGATCAGGAAAGAAAAAGCATGGCAGCCATCAAAATGTTGTGGCAGCTAAAAGATTTCCTTGCAGATACTTGGGCACTGTGGGAAATAACTAGAGTTATCACAAAGAATACTAATTTTCTACTTGAGCTTAATGCCATCGTAACTTGGGTGTAATAGAAATGAGACTGCCTTTTCTAGTTAAAATCTGGGGAGTTCTGGGCTTCGGAATTACATAGAATAACAACAGTTATAAATATGTGTGGTATTTTAAAGCTCAGACTATTTTCTTAGCTTTCACCCAATGTCCCCACATGATGAAACCACGTAAAAACTTCATTTTTAAAATATGACCTTTGCTCCTTTCTTTCCTTTCAATTCAATCTGGCCTCATCCAGCACCCTGACTCACCTGCCTCCTCTCCGTTGCTGGACCACTCCCTTAATTATTAAGCCCTCGGGACAATGAGGGTCTGGTCAGCATCAAATAATCTTAGGAACAGAGCCTCAGGTCTGTCGACCAGATACAGAGTTTAGGTCAAACTAGAGATAACATCTAGGCCTAAATTGTGTTTGAGCTCTAGGTCAAAAAAAGCAGAGAAATCAGATGAAATTACACCATGGCTGACACCAGGACCAGATGTACTGACCAACAACCCTCTACCTTAGTGCCAACCAATCAGTAGAGACCATGCCCCTGACCACAATGCTGACCCCCTTAGCCACCATGACTAATAATTTTTCCCCTATATAACCCGTCCCCTGGAAGCCATTGCAGAACCAGGTGTTTGAGCATTAGTGCACCTGAGTCTCTGGGCATGGGTCACTTCCTAAAAATAAACCTTTATTTTTTGCTACAAACTCCTGTTTGTGTCTTACTGGGTTTTGATGCATGCACACAAATGGACCCCTTTAGTCTGGTAACAATAAAATTCATGTCACATACAATCACTGGTCCCTATAATATTTTAGAGCAAACTAACCAATACAGTATGTACTTCTACATGAGAAAAAGAAAATTTGACTTGTGATTTAAAAAATCATAATTACCAAGGGGGCTCAGCTATACTACAGCTTATCAAAGTAAATATCTTTTATCTTTTTTTCTCTTAGTTTAGACCAATGTTGGTTGTATTAGTCAGCATTCTCCAGAGAAACAGAACCAATAGGATATTTATGTAGATATATAGAAAGAGACTTATTATGAGGGATTGGCTCATGTGGTTATAGTTTGGGAAGTCCCACAATCTGTAATCTGCAAGTTGGCAGCCCAGGAAAGCCAGTGGTTCTGTTGTAGGCAGTGGGAACAGCACCAGGTGTTAGACCTGAGGGGTCACACTGGACCTGGGTTTAGCAATCTTGGTACTTTAGTTCTGGCTAGGAAAGAATTTAGAGCAAAGACTCCAACTATAAGAGAACATTTATTTATAAAATCACAGAGGTAGAAGAAGTGATTTCTAGAAGAAATGGGCTTAGGAAACAAGTTATAGAGGCAAATGAAGGGCCCTTGGTGCTTGGGAGTGAGGAAGCTAATGGTAAGGACTCTTAGGGGGGTGGGGGGAGGCACAGGTGTGCTCCCAGGAGGGAGAGGGAGAGAAAGCACACTGGGTCCTCCACCCTAAGGGCTTTAAGAGCGGAGATTTTGGAGGAGGTCCCAGAGGAAGACATCAATAGAATGTTCAGCAGTTTTCCAGGTGTGTCCTTTTAGGGTTGACTAACTGATTGGTCAGCACCAGGGTGGGGGTCATTATCCAATGCAGCTGGTCCTGAGGTCAACCATAGGGTTGCTGGTCTGGTTTTGCTGCTTTCCTGGGCCTGGAACTGAAATACAACTGAGGCCTAGATGTTATCTCTAGGGACAAAAGGTCAGGGGGTTCAAACTGCATGACCAGCAATATGCTAGAGGAGGAAAGGCCACTCTGGTGGTGAAGTGCCACCCTACAACTGTCCTTTGCTAGGCACCTGGGGCTTTCCACCCTGGTGATCTTCTGTATCTGGCCATCGTCCTTGCTCTGCTCCTGTATGTCTAACTGCCTACCACAGTTCCAGTCTAAATTTAAAGGCCCAAGAACCAGGGGAACCAATGTTATAAACCTGGTTCCCAGACCCAGTCTGAAGGCCTGGGAACTGGGAGCACTGATCTTTGAGAGCAGAAGAAGGTGACATCCCAGCTCAAGAAAGGAACAAATTTTCCTTTCTTCTGCCTTTTTGTTTTATTTAGGTACTCAATGGATTAGATCAAACCCACCCACATTGGTGAGGGTGCTCTTACTCAGTCTACCAATTCAAATGCTAATCCCTTTCAGAAATACACCCAGACACACCCAGATATTTACAGAAACACCCAGAAATAATGTCTTACCAGCTATCTGGGCATCCTTTAGCCCAGTCAAGTTTACTTATAAAATTAACTATCTCACTGGTCAATGTTATAAAACCTGCTTTTCTAAGAAGAAATGCTTCCAAATAGCTTTAATTTAAAAGTATAAATGGTATTCTCACCAAAAAAAAAAAAGTGTTGATGTAAGAAACATCTAAACCTGTAGAGAAAGTTTATGAGTTTATTTCAGCCCAAACTGATAACATATGCTGGGAAGCAAGATCTCAAATGCTCTCAAGAATAACAGTTTTGTGGTTTCTTTTATGCATTTGAGATTAAGAAGGGAACATAAAGATTACATGAGGGTGGGAGAAAGCAAGGTGGGTATTGGATTACAGGATGGTTAACAAAATTATTTGCTCTCTTAAGGCTTATTTTGCTTATTGCAAAGGTGTGTTAACCTAGATACACAGAAACAATAGACAGGGCTTCCTTAAGGCAAAGTTAAGCCTTTGATTTTACACAAAGAAGTTTTATGCCTGGGGTGGGACTACCTACCCTGACCTGCCCAGTTAAGAATTTATGATCAGATCACCCTGTCAGATTACTTCCCATAAAACCCCTTTTTTCTTTTTGTCTACAGCATTAAAAAATAGTCTTTGACTTTAGTCATCCCACACATTTCTGTTGCATATCTAGTATGCACTATGTACTAGGATTACAAGTGTGAATTACACAAAGTCCTTGCTTAAGGACTTATGTTTATGTGCGTCAGAGGTAAAACACACAAGCAAATAATAAGATTTTATGTACCAATTAGTGCTATGAACAAAATAAAATGATGATATAATAGCAAGTGACTATGGGGAGGAAGACGAAATGGGATAATAACAAGTGCTGGAGTCAAGGAAGGGAAGGTTGCTTTAGCTAAGAGGATGGGACCCATCACTCTGAGATCACAGAGTTGGTAAATGACTAGTCTGAGGTCACAGGTGGGCAGGCTGGGACTACCACCTAGGTCTCCTGACTCCATGATATTTATAGTGACTATATAACTTATTGTTGCTATGACACTGTTAAATTAGCATTTGTTACGTGGAGCACAGGGGGCCGGTGATGAGTTCCAGTTCAACAACAACAACAAAATCACAAAAGATATTGAAATAGAAAAGTTATTTTTGTCACTCACAGGTCCTGGAGGAAGTAAATGGCACACCTCAAGGAGCTACACAAGGAGGTCAAGGCAGAGTACAGACAGAAAAACAACACGGGCACATGCCTTTATTAAGGTCAGTGGTAGAATGCTCTAGGTTTCCCAGGCTAAGACTAGATTTGTCCATTACAAACCAAAAGGGCAGGGTTTTAGTCAGCTCCACGGGGGTCTTATATAAGGGGCAGATCATGTATTCAGGCACTGGGAGGCAGGGGAGATTGTTCATCACAAGGGCTATTGCAGAAGTCTTATCATGGACTTAAATTTGCTTGTGACTCAGCAGGCTGTTATCTAGGGCCTGAGCTTGCCTGAGGGTGCTAGTGTCAGTTTAAGGTGCCTCCAGGATCCCTGGCCAAACAAAATAGATGCTCAGGGGGCCATACCATGAAGTAGTTTAGCTAAACTCTCAACAATTGTCCAAACTAGTACATTTCTGAGAGTGAATATGTTAGGGGCAGAGATGTTGATTATGCTCTGTTGACTGTGATTGTTAGCTATAGTTATAAGAAATATTAATAATGTTCTCTTAACTGTGCTTATTCTGTTCTAATTAGAAAAAGCACTTTCTAACCAGGCTGGGAGTTGTATGCCCCAGGACATGAGAATTACCCTTGGAATGCGGTCCATTCTCCTTTTCCGAGAACTGCCTATCATCCTGGAAAGATTAACCACTTTGTTCCTGAAACAATGGAATCCTGGAGGTACCTGCCCTCTGCAACCCCCAGCCCACATTGCCTGTAATCTGGTCCTGGAGGCATCCACCCTGGAGTCCCTGGGGCACCAGCCCTTTGAAAGCCCTTTGGGACTCCCAGCCCACCTTGCCTATTTCCCCATGCCTGTAATTCCTACTTTCCCATATAACCTTTGTCCTTCTACCCAATATAAGCAGCTACCTTATGAGGGGTAGCAGAGCAGATTTTATGTGGACAAATCTTGCAGCTCTCCCAATTTGCCAGCAATATCGGAATACATGCTCAAGTATGATTCAGTCCTGTCTCTGCTTAACTCTAGTGGTGACAGGCACCTCAGACCCATTGTTGTCTGGTTTCAAATAGAGGATACTACTAATAATTACTCCAGGACAATAGGCATCATAAAATAGGATCATCTCAGGTTAACCAACACATGTAGTTCATACTAAATTTAGTGGGGAAAAAACACTTCATTGTCATTCGTTATAAAATAATAGTGATAATAGCTTAAAAAGGGCATTTAACTCAGGAGGTATTTGGGTCCTTTCATGTATATTAATTAATTGATTTATTTGAGAATAAAAGGTCTTTTCACAAATAAGAGACCTGTTCTTGTTTGTGAATTATTCACAAAGATTTTAATAAACATCCTTACATTTTACAAATTTGATGTGAAAACTTTAGGGGCCCTGTTTTAATTAGATACAAAGGATTTCAAAGGGAATAAATACGAACATAAAACCAGTAAGTATTTGCTAAGCACATAAAAAACCCTAGGCATAGGGCTGGGTTCTGGAAGACAAAGATGAATGAAAGATCATGGTCCTGGAGAATCCCTGTTCAGCCAGCTAAAGAGTATTGCCTGCAACTAAAATACTTATGTCAAAAATAAGTAAAGACTGCCTGGCTGGTGTTGCTCAGTGGTTGAGCATCAACCTATGAACCAGGAGGTTACAGTCTGATTCCCAGTCAGACCACATGCCTGAGTTTGGGGATTGATGCCCAGTAGGGGGTGTGCAGGAAGCAGCCGATCAATGACTATCTCTCATCATTGATGTTTCTATCTCTCTCTCCCTTTCCCTCTCCTTTCCTCTCTCTGAAATCAATTAAAAAACCCCCACATATTTAATAAATAAATAAATAATAAACACCACGAGTGGTTTCTGCATTTGCTTTCCCTGTTGTTGTATAATCCCAAAGTAGGAGGACTTTGGCTACCTTTGGGTGTGCACTGCTGACTGGCCACTTGTGCTATTGTTCCCACTGTATCCATGTGTTTCTGCAAAAGGAAAAGAATGATTCCCATGACCTCCACCTTTGTAGCAATGTTATGGAGACAAAGGAAACACAGGGATGAACACTATTTTGAGAAATCTATCTGTGGGCAAACCTCGAGGATGACAGCTTCTCTGGGTTCCTCCAGCTTCTGGCTTTCTTCCTTTCTTCCTTGCTGTAGACAGTAACCAGTACCTATTTCTAGATTCCCTATCCACTATGAAACCCTGATTCAGAAATGAATTTGATTTATATCCACTCAAATCAATTGGCTTCTTGTCCCTGGGTATTTGTGTTTCCAAACTTATTACTGCCCTGGCTGGTGTGGCTCAGTTGGTTGGAGCATCCTATACACCAAAATGTTGTGGGTTTGATTCCAGTCAGGGCACATACCCAGGTTGCGGGTTCGATCCCAGGTGGGGGCATATACGGGAGGCAACTGATTGATGTTTCTCTCACACATCAACGTTTCTTTCTCTATCTACCTCTCTTCCTCTCTCTAAGATCAATAAAAAAATAAAAATAAAATAAATTTTTTAAAAAATTTAAACCTTATTACTAATTGCTAAAGAGAGGCTTTGTCTCTGGAATTTCATAAATTTTGACGAGAAGATGAACGAGGAGTTCTGAGAGGCAAGGTGCCTAGTCTGATGAAGTGCCAAGCCTAGAAAAAGGAAAAGTCAAATTTAAGATATTCCAGAGAAAAGAATATTCTAATATCCTAAAAGTGCTGAGAAAAAGTCATGCCTTTTGGGAGATAGGCATGGGAGTGATGGTGGAGAGAAGGTAAAAGGAAATCAAGGTTGACATTGTGAAAAATTTCATTTTCTCCCATTTGTGACCACTGTTAATGCAGTAGCTGGTTCCAAAATTTTTCTAAGTCACTCAGTAAGCTGGCTTGGCTAATAAATGAGGAGTTATAAAGAGCTAGTCTTTATTTTCCAAGAAAGCAATAGAAATCCAAATTTAGGAGACGTTTTACCCAATTCATTCCTTACTGACAAGAGATAATGAACTGAGACCTCCAAGGCAGCTGGGAGAACAGCAGCCTGCCCCAGCCTGTAAACCCAAAGGCTTGTGGTTCAAAAATGATCTGTGTCACTAGCCTGGCCTGACCTCCTGCACATTATATAACTCAGCTCCCTTGCACGTAAGTTGGGGAAACAGTAGAAATCCAATCAGAGGGTGGTTGTAAAGATCTTGTTAAGCCAAGTGCAGCAGTGAACATGCACTGAGAAAAGTCAATATGCATTTGTCAACTGGCTTGAAATGAAAGAGAGTCACAGTGGGAAGACTGTGGTAAGTTGTAACCTGCCCAGTCTTTCATTTCTGTGAAGTAACAGACAGAACAGTGGGAGAGAGTGGTCCAATAAACACCCTGATGATAGCACTTCCTCCTTGTAAATCACTCCAGTGAGACCTCCCAGGTGGATGTAAATGAGAAGAATCTCATTGCCAAAAGAAGGGGGCCAACTTGTGGGATGGAAAAGGAGCTCAAAGCACAGCTCAAACATTACATTTGTGCCTCCATGACACCTACATTATTCATTCATTTTTCATGCATTCATTCATCAAAACAGTAAATATTGAATTTCCACTCTGAGCCAGGCATTGTGTCGGACATGTGAACTCCAGACCGTGTTCCTGACCTCAAGTCTATGATGCAGTAGGGGAAGGCAAACAGTTCAGTGATGTAAGTATCTTGACAAGGAAAATGAAGAGATGCTGTGGGAGCTCAGTAGGCCACCATCCAGCCCAAACATCCAGAGAGGACCAGGTGAGGTTTCCAGAGGAGCTGATGTCTAACCTGAAACTGAAAGCTGAGTATGAGTTATCCTAGAAAAAGGGCCATGAATAACATAGCAGTGATGATGGGAGAGGCTTTCAGAAAGGGGAACAGTGTGCCTGGAGGCTCGGGGACATTCTTCCTAGATTTGTGGATTGGCCCCTACAAGGCAAGCAATATACTAGGTGCAATGTGATACATTAAGATGAGAAAGATGCTACTGCAGTAAACAAGGAACTTAAAACCTAATGAATAGGATGGTTTTGATGACAGTTACAAGGCAAGGTGTAATTTAGATGCAAAAGACTTTTTAGGCTTGGTCAGTTGAGTTGATTCAGTTCTCTAGCCTGCTCTCTCCCAGTATTCCAACCCCAAGAAACTAGTTAGTTGTTGAGATGTGTGTTAGCCAAATAACTATTTGATGATTTTCTTCTTCCAGTTTTCACAATATCATAAGAAGGTTGAAGAATTAAAGTCAGGCTGTTTTTGTACAATTACTTGAAAAACGGCCAATTCTGTGGTTAAAAGAAAGCCCTATCGCACCCCAATGAGTTGATATTAGTTTATTCTCATCAGTACAGTAATCTGAGCTCCTAAAGTTATTACCACCCTATCCTCTTTTTCAGTATTTATTCTCAGCTACCTTATGTTGTAATGGTTAGGGGTAACAACAATGACCTCTACCAACCAGAGTGCACTGAAAAGCCTTTATGAGAAGAGCCTATGGCCCTTAATTTCTGTGTTCCCAGCTCAGTACCTAATACAAGACTTCTAAATTTCAGGAAATATTTACTCCTCCATTAATGGCTTGACCCAGGACATAAAAGTGCCTGAAAATGAAGAAAGAATAAATATTTGAAAGATACAAACACTAATGAGTAAGGGCAAGCCATTGGTAATAATTTAAGAACATAGAAGTCAAGTGGTATAATTGACCCAGGAATTGAGCTCCTGAATGTCTAGTAATGTTTTTAATCCGGTGGGCTGTGACATTTTCTTCCAAGAATTACTGAAACTCTTTCAGGCCCTCTAGATGCTGCCTAGAGAGGAAATCTGAGGGAGTACTGTAGTCTTTCTCTGGCCCCTGGTAAATGAAGCAGCTGACTTGGTTTCATCTTTTCCATCTCAGATTTCAGTATGATTCAATTGGCCTTGAGCTCCAGTGAAAGGCAGTGTGCCCTGAACTTTGGTGTCCTGCCTCATGGCCTGAGGTCTAGCTGCCAAGTTACCAGGGCAGCTCAGATTCCTGACCTTCTGGCTTTTCCTTGTCAGAATCTGGTCATGTAATGAAGTGCAGCCTCTGCTCTCCTGGCAGTTTCCAGTGTCTGTTCCATTTCACTTACATTTACCCCACTGGCTTTTGACAGGTCACTCTCTACGCGAAACCACAGTCAAAACTAGAATCTGAGGAGGCTCTGAAGGGCTCTCTCTGGGAATGAAAGAGAAGCCAAAGAGAAACACACAAACCCTTGAAGTAGAGCAATTAGGAACAGTGGTCCTGGTTGTGATGTTCTCTTTATGCCATGTCATTTTCTTTGCTCTGCTCATCATGACATCTTCCCAAGGGAATGCTAACTAAGCAGTGCAAAGAAATGTTAAGTACAGACATTGAGAGCTTGAGGAATATGCAACCTGGCTTATGGGCTCTGAATACATGGGAGGTGTTTTCATAGCTATATTTGAAAATTGGTATCATCTTGGTTGATCCAAATTCTCCTTTAAAGTGGAGAAACTAGGAGCTTTCAGATTCTCCAACTAGAAATTACAAAGTTATATCTCTGCTTATAACCAGAATGCATAGCCTTTACTTCAAAGTCAGAATGCCAGCAATGCATTCTAGAACACTCCTCAAAAGGGGAAAGTCACTGTCATCTTTACACCCCAGTCTCCCATTATTATTATGATTCTAAACATCACTCACTCTCTCTTGCCACTCCAGCAGTTAAGACAGAAACTAAATAAGAGCAAATCTTGGAAGAACACAGGATATTCTAGACTAGTTCCAATGCATACTGTTGAGATAACAGATTCTACCATTATAAGAGCAAGCTACAAAGGCACTTTCCCCATGATTATAGTTGCCCTAAGCTAAAGTTACACTTTAAAATACAAATATCCAAAATATAAGTGATGATTCTCTTGTGGCCAGGTTGTGAGAAGGGTAGTTAAGTTTGGTATTATTACTCTCTTTGGGGTTGTTGTGTCCTATCACTGGGGATGGCTGAGTTGCTAAGCTCACTTAAGATTAGAAGTGTTTCCAAACTGCCTTTGTGCACACAGGTCAGAATTTGTCCCCATGGGACAGCTGGCTCTTAACTGCAACTCTTAATCAGGCTCCTCTGGGGGCACGGTCGTGTCACAGTTTCAAGAACATCATTATCAAGCCTGATTTTTGCCCTGTGGCTGCAACATTGGACTTTTGACCTACTACATGTTTTAACTTTCAGAACCAAGTCATGTTTTTCCAGGTGAAATTTTTGGAAACATAACATGGACATTTCTCCCAAAATCGTTATGCTAAAACATTGCCTTGACCTTCACCTTTCCTGAGAATATATGCTCTTCTTCTCATGGGGGGGAGGTGACCACCAGGTTCCCTGACATAGAGGAACTTTCTAGGTCAACCCTAGGAGCCTAGGGGTTGGTGCTTACAAATTGCAGGACTGTTCAAATCCAAATCCTAGGAAGGAGTGGGCAGAGGAAAAAGAGCTCCCTCCTCTGCCAAACTTATCCCTTCGACAAATTCTCACTTCTTAACAGCACAACACCTGGTTGAAAGGACAAATCCTGTTTGATCAAGGAAGATAGCCACAATATCTAGTTCTTCCTTGTCTTCTAATAAGAACAACTACCCCATATATTCAGGCATATTTTCAATCTCATCTTTACAAAGATGGGAAGCTAGTGATCGGGCATCAGAGCAATGAGTGGCTGGGCTGGTGTTCAAACCATGACATCTCTGTCCTGAGATGGGAGAGTAAAGAGGTCAAGTTGGGGGCTGGAGCCCAGAGTTTTCAGTGCTCAGAAACTCTTCTCCAGCCATATCCCTGCTTATACACTTACCTGGGGAAAATGATCCAATTCTAGATAGGACAAAGCGTGGGGTGTCATATTGTTGGGAGCTGCTGCAGGTGGAGGAGAGGACAGTGGGGGAGGGAGATGTGGTGCATTGGACCACTCCCATTCTAAGAGCATTTAAGAACATCTGATGGCTAGCGATACCCTCTGCATCCCACCTCAGGAAAATGATCTGGCCGAATCATTGTTAGCAAGACATCTATGTAATGTATAGGAATACAGCCAAAATTGATTTTAAGAAAATTCCTCTTAATTTATAAAAGATACTCCAGGACTTTTGAAGTGGAAAGAAAAAAATAATTAAGCGAAAGTGGCTCTGCTAAGAAAGTCACCAGGTATGGGATAGCGTCTCAGACATGGACAGTTTAGATCATGTTAAAAGAGCTGTCTGTCCTTCCCAGAAGAAGATTAGAACAAAGGTGAAAGCCTGAGAGTCCAAAAGCTGAGGAGGCTGCGAAAAATTATGATATTCCTTTTCTACTAAAGTACATATGGTCACCATGAGACTAACAGGTATTTTTTAATTTTATCACCAAATTTCTTCCTCTCTCTTGTCTTATCCTTATTTGGAAAATATACAGACATACTCTAATAATATCTCCATTTGAAATTAAAATCTCTGTGTGGTTATATTTCTATTTTCTGCTCCCCTCCAAAGGAAAACCAGAAAATTGCCCATGTGCTCTATTTCCTTACTACTTACATTTACCACCTGTTTTCCTCTTAGCTCATAAGTCCAACCTGGCTTTAGTCCCATCATTCCACTGAAACTGCTCTTGTCAAATTCAGCAGTGACCTCCACATTGCCAAATTCAAAGAACACTTTCTCTCTTTCATGAAAATCTCCTTCCTTGACTTCTGTGACAGTACCCTCTTCTGGTTACTGGTCATTTGTTCTAACTTACTGTTGCTTGCTTTCCTTCCATTACCTGAACTTAAATAACAGTATTCCTCAGGGTTTGGTTTTGGACTCCCTTCATCTATCTTCATACAGCTCCTTCTAAGTGACTTTATGCATTTTCATTGCTTTAATTATTATCTCTATGCTCAACACTCCCTCATTTATATTTTTGGCTGATGCCTCTTCTCTGAGCTCCAGACCTCTTCGCCCAGCTGCCTGCTTGACAGCTCTACAGCCTCATGGTCTGAGAATTAATATTCCCAAGGCAGAACTCTTACTTCCTCTCGCATCTCCCTTCTCCAAGTCAGTAAATAACATCATCAGCTATTTAACTGCTAAAGCTAGATATCTAAACGTCATTCCTTACTCCTCTGTGTCCCCCTCACCCTCCACATCCAATGCATCTAAATTCTGATTAGTTGATCTCTAACATGAATCTCAGCATTGTCCATGATTTTACATCTCCACTGCCACTGCCCTGTTCCAACCATCATACTCTCCTGTCCTTATGACCACAGTAGCCTCTTGGCATATCGCCCTGCTTCCTCTGTCATCCATCTCCTACCAATTTTCTTTACAGCAAGTAAAATAATATTTTTAAACTCATAAATCAAATCACATTGCCTAATTCATTCCTTTTTAAGTTCCCAATGCATTTAGAATAAAATCTGGACACTTACAAGGCTCTAAATGATCAAATCTTAGTCTATCTCTTTGTTTTAGCTCATTTCAATCTTTGTCATCATTACCTTCTAGCCATCAAGTACATCCTCACCACTATTTTTCACCATACTTCTCTGTTTATTTCCTTCATAGGGCATGTGGTAAGCCAAAAAACAGCCCTCCAAAGGAGATTCATGTTCTAATCCTGGAACTTCTGAATGTTGCTTTTTATAGCCAAAAAAAAAAAAAAGTTTGCAAATATGATTTAGTTAAAGATCTTGAGATGGAGAGATTATCCTGAGTTCTCCAGATGATCCCTAAATGCCATCACTGGGACTCTTATAAGAGGGAGGCTGAGGAAGATTCTGTCACAGAAGAGGAGGCACTGTGAACATGAGAGCAGAAATTAGAGGGATGCAGCCGCAAACCAAGGAATGCCAGTAGCCATTAGAAGCTGGAAGAGTCAAGAATGGATTCTCCCCTAGAGCCTCTAAAGAGAGTGAGGCCCTCCTGACAACTTGATTTCAGCCCAGGGAAACTGATGGACCTTCAGAAGTATCAGGGAATAAATTTCTGTTTAAGCCACCAAGGTTGTGGTAATCTGTTATGGCAGCCAAAGGGAAATGATTCAGGCTTATCATAATTTGTGATTCCTTTACCTATTTATTTGTTTAGTTATGCTCTCCCTTACTAGTTTGTAAGCACTACGAGAGCAGAGATTACATCTATCTCTATTGTTTGCCATTACATGACCAGTACGTTGCTGCTGGCAAATATATTTTGAATGAATGGATTAGTTTCTTTTTCAAACTACTAGAATCTCTTTCTGCACTAGTGAAAACCCTTTCTAACTGGTTTACCTACTTTCCCTTTTCCCCCTTTCTAACCGGAGCATTACACAGCCATCAACCATTAGAATGACCTTGTAAAATGGATTTTGTCACAAAGGCTTATGTATAAAATCCTTCAGTACCTTCTTTGACCAAATTTCTTAACATGTTCTACAAAGTTCTTTACTATCTGTTCACTGCCACTTCTCCAGCCTATCACTACTACAACATCTACTTCCTACCTCTCTACAGTAGCACAGAGGCTTTTTCAAGTCCTCATTGTTTATCTTTCTCCCTTCTACCACAAAGCCTTGGCACATATTTTTTTCTCTATCTCCATTTTCCTTAGTTTTATGCACTAAATATTGGTGTCTGCCCCAAATCCATATGTTAAAGTCCTAAAAGCCAATGATGATATTTGGAGGCAGAGCTTTTGGGAGGTGATTAAGTTTAGATGATGTCATGAGAGTAGGGCCCCTGTGATAGGTTTAGGGCCCTTATAAAAAGAAGAAACCACAGCATTCAAGTGCTCTCTCTCTCTGACACAGAAGAAGGCAGCCATCTGCAAGCCAGGAAGAGTGCCCTCACCAAATCTGCCAGTGATGTTGGATTTCTCAGCTTCCAGAGCTGTAAGAAATAAATGTCTGTTGTTTTAGCCACCTAGTCTATGGTATTTTGTTATAATAGCCCAAGCTGACTAAGATACTTGGTTCTTATTGATTCTTGTTGCTAGACTGTGAACCCTAAGAGGGCAGGAGGGTAGAAACCATATATATTATTGCTATATTCACAGAATTTTGCAAAGTGTCTAGTACTGCAGTAGACTCCCCCCAAAATGTTAAATGAATGAACTAATGATGATTTAAGTAAATTGTTATGTGACTTCAAATATTTCAAAGTGTTTTTACACACTACTGCATTTAATGCTTTTAGAGGTCCTGTGATAAAGACAGAATAGGCAATCTAAATTTTTTCCATTTTTTAAGATGATGAATTAGACTCAAAGTTTTAAATGACTTAGTCACAACCATATTGCCAGTAAATTTTAAAAGTAAGAAATAACCTGCATTTTATGCCTAAGCATATACATAAAACATCTTGGGTGCAGCATGTCAAGCAGTATGCTAAACATAGCAAATGCATTCATTCATTCAATTCAGAAAACAATTCTAAACGGTAGGTGCCATTGTATTTTCATTTCAAAAATGAAGAAATTGATCTTTGGTTATGTAACTTTCTCAAAAAACACAGTTATTACATAGGAGAACCAAGACTTAAAATTAGGTCTGTATTGGTCCAAAGTTCAGTTTTTAACTACTCACCTGGGAGATGCATTTTTTAATGCTGAGATGTTTCAGATGTACAAAAAAAGTATCAAAATAATGTAACAGAATCCATTGATTCATTCCTCAGCACAAAAATAAAATATCACAGGTACAAGTGATGCCTCAAGTTTCCTGTCATATTCCCTTCTCTCACTGGTAGAGTTAACTATTTACCTAAATGTATTGTATCATTTCCATGTGTGCGTTTATACTTTTACTGCATGTGTATGCATTCCTAAAGAACATGTGGTATTGCTAGCGTGTTATATGAATGTTAACCTACTACCTATCTCCTTCTACAACTTCCTGTTATTGTTCATGACATGTATCCTTAAAGATGTACTTGTCTTATTTATGCCAACAGTAATTTCAGTATAAAATTAGGTTTATACCAAGAAAAACCAATTAACCTTTTGAAGAAGGAAAATTTCTCTATTGGTCTAGTCTCAGCATGACAAAAAAAAAAAAAAAAAATGTGAAGGGAAGAGTAGCTGTAGCTCCCACAGGCCCCCTGCTCATTAGACCAATGCAGCATTTAGGTTGAAAAATCAGGTAACTGCACTGTTCATTGTCAAGCCTCCTCCACTGCTCTTGGTCATGAGAAGGTGCCTTTAAGTAGCCCTTTGGAAAATGCCTTATAATCCAGCTACTTTGCAAGGTCCCTCTGATGTAACACAAAATCCCTCCTGGGAACAGAGTACTGTTTCTGGCATATCTTCATCTCGCAGCAGGTTAACTCAAACTTTGAGATTTGGGATGTGGAATTTTTCAGAATACGTGGAAACTAAACCTTTGAGAGAGTGAAGCTCCTTTGTTGATTAACTGGTTTTGGGAAAGAAGTAATTAGTAGAAATACCACACCACTTTTTTGACAAACTAATGGAAGTTTTAATACAAAGAAGACATGGTTACAGAATTCATTGAACACTATTCGGGCATCGCCCTATTTAACTTGGAGAAAGTTTGCAAAAAAAGAAAGAACAGCCGATGGTTGTTTTCATGACACAAATGTATAAAACATTTGGTCTTAAATGCTTTTTCAACAGCTGGTATTTTGAATCTGAGCTCTGGGTTGTATCATTAATTCAAAAAGCTTGTGATACTATTCAGTGCAGTATCCTGTGGCCATTGGCTATAAAATTATTCCAAGTTCTGCCTGTTGGTGGATGCAACTCTTTCACAGGTTCTTCCATATTCTAAAAAATGTATACTGTTCCTACTAGGCCTATTTAATTGAATGATTATTACATGTCATTTTGTCAGTGAATTGGACTATGGAGTCACTCTGTAACCAGGATAGGTCTCTATATAGTTACACATTTGTAAAAACATAAAGAAAATGGGAATATAAAACAAATAGTGCCCTTGCTGGGTCCCTCAGTTGGTTGGAGCATCATCCCTATGTGCCAAGATTGTGGGTTTGATCTCCAGTCAGGGCACATACAAGAATCAACAAATGAATATAAGTGGAACAACAAATCTATGTCTGTCTCTCTCTCTGTGTCTGTCTCTCTCTCTTTCTCAAATCAATCAATCAATCAATCAATCAATCAATCAATCAATAATAATAAGCAGTTTTTCTTAACTACAGGCTTAAATTGAAAACCCTGTTCGTTTTTTTTTCAAGTTAGTTTTCTACTCCTTTTACATAATAATATTAAGTTTAAGTTGAGGGTTGCTCAAAAGAAAACCAGAGAGAAACAGGAAAAAGGGAAATTTTCATCTATCCTCAGTAAATTAATACCAGTGTAAGAAAAGTCCAGTATGAATATTTCTCTAAGGAAACTTGCAAAAATTGCTTTTTAGTACATGTCTCTGGAAAGGCCTTTTATAAGAAGTTCAGGGCAGACTGACCATGGGAGTGGACAAGCCATTTTGGAAATGTCAAGTGGACCTTACTAAATATCCCCAAACCCAATAATGGGAGTACTTGGTTCCACACAGCTGCAATGAAACTGTGTTCTGACATTGGGCACCAGTGTTTGCTCTTGTCTGGGATGTTTTCACACTTAATTTCCTCCCTCCTTCCTCCCTCCCCTCCCCTATTTCTCTTCTTTTCCTTCCAGGCAAAAAAGATTCATAATGGAATGTTGACTTGGTGATCTCATTCCAAGGCCCTGTCTATTTAGACACAATAATTTGAAGGGGAAATAAAACTAGTCATATTGGGAAAGGAAAACTAATAAAAAGGTTTCAGTCAGTCATTTAAAAAGAAGAAACTGAATTCAATCTCTGTTTCATTCCCAAGCTGGTTTGGGCACGGAGGCCAAGCCTGGGTAATATCTCAAACCCACCGAATTAGGGTTCAGTTCCTGAGAGACGCAATATGCAGCTGAAAGGCCCTCATATCGGGGTCCTTCACTAAGAGCTGATTTTCAGTCATTTCTGGGATGGAATGTGGCAGCTGTCTCACAGCTGGCTAACATCATGGACTGGTGATGACACTAGGAAGTGACAAATAGCCTTTTGAATTTCAACTGTCAGGTTGATGAAGGAAGAAGAATTCAGTCCAAAAATACTTCAGGTTGGAATCTGGCTAAAATTTTGTATTCTACATTCTCAATATTAGTCAAAAGGGGTCAAGGAGAC
This sequence comes from Miniopterus natalensis, assembly GCF_054644295.1. Taxonomy (NCBI): domain Eukaryota; kingdom Metazoa; phylum Chordata; class Mammalia; order Chiroptera; family Miniopteridae; genus Miniopterus; species Miniopterus natalensis. Next base: position 16,603,690 of record NC_142081.1, on the reverse strand, counting down.
CAGTTAACCACAGAAATTCAAAGTTATATATTTACCCCTTCAGGAAACTGGAGTTGCTTCCCCAGTACATAATGTTAAACCAACAACTCGGGCATGATAACTTCTGACAAAGAACATATTTTTAAATGAAATGTAGCTTTCATATATATTTATTGGCAGTTTAAAAAGAGAAACAGAGAGAGGACTAACATTTATTTAACACCCACCCTGTGTCAGGCATGGTACTGGGAGATTTACATACGTAACCCCATTAAGTTGCCACAATAGTCCTATGAGCGCCTGTAAAGAGAAATAAAAGCCCTTAGCAGTGTTCCATTTTGGAGTCAAACACATAGAAAACTAGGTTACTTTCCAGCAGCACTAATTGAGATTAATCTTGGCAATAAAATGTAGTAGGGAATAGGTAGTTTTCTCATCTACCCTAGACAGAAAAGAGCTTTCGAACTTGAGCTGAACTCTAATGGCTTTGCTAGTGGGTGAAATACCAGGCAGCTTTGGAGGGACAAAAGGATTCTCCATAAACGGTAATAAGGAAGAGGTTATTTCCATGGAAATGCTGCATGAATTAAGCAGATGGTCCCTCTAATAGGATCCAAAGAAGTTGATTTGGAATTAAACTAATAGATAATTCTGACTCCTAAAGATATTTGCCCTTTGATTTTCAAATTTGGATGAAAGTTCCATTCAACTAAAATTCATGGAAAACTATTTACCATGTGAGACAGTGGGATCTATAATAATCAAAATGTGGTGCTTTCTTTTGAATAACTTGCTATATAGCCATTTTTTATAGCAATGTGGGGAGGGGTAGAGTAAGAGGAATCTGAGGGAAGAACTCTTGACCACCATAGCAAATGTTAGAGAGTTTCAATCAGCTTCAAAGAAGTAACTTTTAACCATCCCAGTAAGTTTTTCCATTGAACTTTTCTAATCAAACAAGACATCCAGTAATAATCTCAATATTTAATAGATAAGGAAAGTAGGACTCAGAACCCTGAAGTGACTTGCCCGTTTTACATGGCTTGTCAGAACCAAGCTTCTCTTTGTTGCCTCCAATGTGATTTCTCTGATACCACTTGCCTCATTGTGCCAAACTATTTCTCAACCCATTCTGAAACATAATCAATTAGTTAAAACTATGGTTTAACGTGTTTATTTACTTATGGTTTTAGTGGGCTGACCAATTGTTTCAGTGACTGTTCAATGCAGCCCAAATGGTCAATCCTATAGCCTTAGGTAGACCCAAGTCCCAAAAGTTATCTCCTCATGGCATTAGGAATGATGTCAATGTGCAAAGTTGTTTGTCAAAGGTCAGCATGAACTGCCAATCAGCCTGTTTGGAAAGATTCTAGTGACTAAATCTGATGATGGTGTCAGTGTTTTGGCAGCATGGCCATGAAAAGTTACAGGTCAAATCCAGCCCCTTTTGGAGTTATTACCCCATCTAAAGTTCTCTGATGAGAGAGGGCATGTTGTGTTGCCATGCCCATATGAGATTAAGATAGTCATTTTAACAGTAAAAGACCAAAGGCATTGGGAAATATTTATTAGTTAACTATTAAGCAATTTCTACCTTGGATTTTGGCCCGAGTGTTGCATTGTCATTAAAGTATACCTGAATTATATTACTTGGATATTTTGATATTATCAAGACAGTCATGTATCTTGTATATTGTGTTGGGACCACTACCCAAAATCTATATATGTTAATCTCCCCCAAAGTATAGAGTGATATACATTTATAGACTGAGAATTCTGAGAAATGTTCAGGAAAAAAACATTTGGAACTCCACTGAGCGTCTCCCTAATATCCTTGAAACTTTTCATTGACTCATGGTTTTGGAATATAAACCAGGCAATCTTGTTCCAGGAGTTGATGCCTTCTGAATAAGTTGGACAGAAATTGTTTATCTTGGGTAATTATCTCAACAATTAGCAGCCTTTGATATCATTGGGCCTAAAGTCAAACTAAAGTGACTGTGGTTTTTGGAAGAGATGGATAGATTTAATTATAGTGGTTCCTTTTGAATTTCTTGGAGAAAATCTAAAATGAGTAGCTGGGAGATTAGTTATCTACCTAAAAGATCAGTTTATGCCTCTCATAACCATCACAAGCATGAAAATCTTAGGAAAGAGAATGGCACAGTGTCTCACTGAGTAGCAAATACAAAACTGACATTGCTACATAGGACTTCCTACCTTACATTCTGCCCTTCGTCTAATACACCATTTTCCTCCAAGTCTACCATATACAGTCACTTTCTCCAAAGATCACTAGAAATTTCATCTTTTCCATAAAGTCTATAAGTAAAGTGTGATGGTCCTGCTAGGTAGTCTCCTTGGCTAGAAGATGAGTGAGCAATGTCATTTTGATTCTCTCTGAATAATAACTATTAAAGTATATATATTTTAAAAGTATTTAATTAAATATATCTTAATTAGTTATATTTTATTAAATATACTTGCTAAAATATAAAAGTATATTAAAACAAAATATTAAAAATATTTTAAAATATCTTTGTAAAAAATATCCTTAATAAACAGATAATGATTCCCTTGTTTAAAGTGCCTGGTTTCTCAAATTTTCCTGCCCTGAAGTGAACAGAGCTTTAAAAAGCATCTATAAAGCTAAATAAAATGGCAATGTGATTGCAATCCATGGTGGCATTTAAGGAAACACGATGGCCTCCTGAGGTTCCTTTAAGACACTTGTGTCTATGGGTCAATTATATAATCATGTTTGTCATGGATCAATCAGCTATTCAAGTCTCAGTTTTCATACAACTGTGGTTATTGATTTATCACTTGGCTTCCAGAGCCATATTGCCCGGAATTGAGATCTACTCCCTTTTCTTTATAAGCAACTGGTTTTAAGCAAGTCAACTATCATCCCTGTCTAGATTTCCTCTTTTTCAAAATGGGAATAATAGTAGTGTGTACATTGGATTATTATAAATTAGATAATATAAATTATTATAAATACATATAATTGTATTAATACAAGTGACGTGCTTAGAATAGTGTCTGGCCCAAAGTCAAACTCAAAAAACAAGGGTTATTTTTCTCTTGGAACTAGTTCACTTTCACCCATCTCAGTTCAGCGCTTTTACTTTCCATCTACTTCATCTTGTTGCTAAATTCCTCCCTTGATTTACCCATGCCAACACCTCACCCTGACTCATAGTATCACAGAAACTCCTTAAAGCCAGAGACCACATCCTTTACTTCTTTGGGTTTCCATATAGCCTAGCATTGTATTCTGCATATTGTCGGTACAAATTAAGTATTTATTGAAACAATTTGCCCTGGCTGTCCCCTGACAAGAAATTGTCAGCCAGGCCTACTTTCTTCTGTGGTGTCTTAGAGAGATGACTCAAAACCACTCTTGAGAATTATTCAAGAGATGGCCTGTAATTAAGCCATTAAAGTAAGCCCTCCCGTCCTATAGGGTGTGATCTGTGCCATATGCATTACTTTGTACTCATTGAATTATGGGCAAAAGCACAAAGGTCAAGAACACACATGAAGCTGGGTGCCAGCTAATACACTCTGATATTTAGGCTATGAACTATGATGATCAAGTGATTCTTTCTGAAAAGATAGCTATGTTATTAATAAGTGAGAGGCTGAAGAGGAATCAGTTTACAAATTTCACTGACACATCGCCAAGAAACTACCTTACCTACTTAGCTGCAAGACCTGAGACAATAGCCAAAGCTAAACGTTATTAAAACATATGGACAATTCAATCACAGCAAAAAATAAATGAAAAAATAGTGTTGCTCAGCAAAAGTTATGTCACTTTACCATGGTCTAGTTGTTGTCTTTTTTTCCCTTTCTCATTTACACAATGTGGACGACAAAGGGCTCTATAGAAAGTAACCACACAGGGTGATGTGACAGTGGGTCTTCAGGCCCAGGCCTATATAAAAGTTTATCTTTGTCTTAAACAAGGCCTGTCCAATGCTCTGGTACATCTAAGTTAACACACCTATGAAACGCCAGAGTAATCCTCTTTTCCAGGCACCTTGGAGGCATAACCAGCTTTGAGGAAACGCATCACCTTAACCTGTAATCTAATGCCCACCTTGCTTTTCCCCACTTTCATTTAATCTTCCTTATGTTCCCTCCTTAATTCCAAATGCATAAAAGAGACTGCAAACCCTCCTCCTAGGAAGCATTTTTCTCAGTTTGTTGAGGTCTTGCTTCCAGGAATATCCTCTGGCTCAAATTGCATTTTTATAAGAGTTCTCTGCAGATCTGGCCGTTCCCCAATCAACAATAGAAACAAGGAAAGGCAGACCACTATGCCATATAGAGGGTGCTCCTTCCAACTTAAGTGTTCTATGATTTGAAGGGGAGCAGATTATTCACCTCAAAATGTGCACTTGGGTGTGTAGATTATTTTGAGCTGAAGACAATCAAGACCAAGGAGAATCAAGAAAAACTTTTACTCTCCCTTAACTGCTTAAAGAATTTAGATAAGGGGCCTGGCCCAGAAAGGGAGTGATCTCAGAGATAACCTTCTCTGGGAAAGAATTACCTGTAGGGCAGGGCAAACATCTAATTATCAAACGTCTTATTTTCCTGTGAATTGCCCTTTTGAAGCTCCAGGCCCCTACCTATTCCTTAGCTCAGGATGTCTTATAAGCCTCAATTCCCTGACTGCCTTTGGGACTCAACTTTTTATGGGGCTCTCATATCTACATAATTAAATGTTTTCTCCTGTTACTCTGTCTTATGTCAATTAATTGTTAGACCAGCCAAAGAACCTAGAAGGGTAGAAGGAAAAGAGCAGAACCCTGAGTCACACATCTAGTACAGATCTAGCAAATGACTTTAATAACACCGCCAAAAACAAAAATAAAAGAGGAATCCTCTTATTAACCTTACCTCTCTAAAGGTTAGCCAGGTATCTTTATGTTTAGTCCAGTTGACAGACAAATGTGAGAAGCACAAGGTATACAATCTTTAATTTAAAAAGGATAGCTTTTGAAAGTTTCTATCTAAATCCATATCTGATAAACTCAATCTTAGTTAAAATGTGGTAGAAGAGTTTCATGTTTAAAGGAACTTTATAATTTTTCCACATAGCAAATGACTGGTGGCCCGTGTATATGATTGATACATTCACTTTTTTCATTAAGCAGAGTCCATTTCTACCAGAAAATGAATGCCAGGGCTTCTCATCAGGTGTACTCCCACCTTTGTTTTGTGAGCATTCAGCAAGTTGTCGTAAGCAAGTCCCTTCGAACAGAACCTAACAAGTTATAAGCACTCAAGAAACGTCAGCTATTGCTTCTCTTGCCGTTTCTTTTTCTGGTAGCATCTCCATAAATTCCCAACTATTCCCTAGCGGGGTGGGTTCGAGAAACTTTTCTTACTCCTTTCATATAAACCCCCCTCACTAGCAAATTCTCCCCCAAGCAAGTAAAAGCTCTAACTGGAAAAACAGGATTAAGTAAATTCTTTAGAGATTTCACAATTGAACTTAGCTCAACTAATGCATAATTCATCATACAGGGTTCATGTTTTGGCTAAGATAGAAAGTCAGCCATTAGCTGAGGTGATATTAACTTAAGTAGTAAAATCACACTTGGGTTTCCTTTTAACCTTCTCTTGTCAAGTCTAATTGCTTATTTGTTTAAATAAGTTCCTCTGCCTTATCACTTATGAAAATTAGGTGTTTTGTTTATTTTTTTTCATTTTGTTCTAAATTTCACAAATGCTTTTGAATTTTGAAAATTTTACAGCTTAAACCCATCTATATATCTTTACATGCTGCCAGTTCTGAGAAAAGGTACAAAATGAGGATTATAATGTAAAATTAAAAGATGGGTTTTGAAATGAGACAAAATTTAGCTCTTCCTAGTTTTGAGGCACATTACTTATTTTCTTAAAGCTTCAATTTCTTCATTTCAAACATAGAGGCAATCATAGTTTAGAGTTTGTGAAATTATTGTGGGGAATTAAATAATTTAAATGCCAAGGACCTTGTACATAGCAAATTCTCAATGCTTATAATTCTATAAAAATCGCAGAGGTGGGCAGAATCTCAGAGGCCATTAGAGTAGCCTTTAAACAAAAAAATTATTAGCCTCAGCAACTATTCCTTTTAAAAAGCAATAAATAAAAATATAATACATACACTGTTCTTTATGAATAGTTACTTGAATCTTGTCCATTAATATTCAGTGTCATCTAAGCACACACACATATTTAGGTAGCTATGTGTACTTTATATGTGCATTTATATAGACAACATGTATATTTTTGGTCTGTAACTTCTGTTGTACACAATTAAGGATGCATTAACTGAGTCTCTTCTGAACTCAGGATTGGCTTAGTTCTCATTGAATCTCAAATATTTTATGATCTAATGTTTTTCTATAGATTTTAAATACTTATCAATGTATATTCTTAATCCATTATCTGTTTGCAGTTCTTAGTACTTTCTGTTTAAATCTGGACCACCTATCAAAACTTCAGGAAGTGCATCCCCTTCTCATAACCATTTCCAACCCATCAATTTCCAAATACATTAATCATGTTTCAAAGTCACTTCCAAGACCTGCCGTGTTTACTTGGACAGTACCAAAACTCTCTTGCTAAAGATAGATGAAAATCACTCAGGAATAGGAAAGCATCCAATTATTTGCCCATTAATAAACACTGGTGTTTGATCATACAGGGAATAAAATGTTGAGTAACTTACTGAAGTTTAGCAAATAACAATATTTTGTCCTTTGTAACAATGATGCTATCGACTTATTTCACAACACAGGTGTTAGTATTTCCAGTGTAGTGATGGATTATATGAACTGTGGATATTCTTTTTAAGTAAAATTTGCCCTGCCTGCTCCCCACCCCCTGCAACCACCACTCCATTTCATTCATGACCAAACACACCTGGGATAGGAGTAACTAGGGTTGAGAGTACAACATGAATTCTCCAGGAGGCAAAAGTTAACTGGTTCATGTTGAGCTCCTGACCCTGACTTCATTAAGAGATTATACTCATTAATGGAACTAACTGGCCTACATTAATTGATACTAATTAGGTTATTGAATAAGTTGAATTAGCCCTAGTATGGTTTCAATGCCAAGTGAAGTTATATTAGTCACATGCCTCCCTGTTGCTGACACTGAGTTTGGGGGCTGAAATAGACAGTCTCTGAGTCTCCAGGGTCCTATTTTTTCCTCTAATCTTTGTGTTTTTTTACATTTGTGTGTGTGTGTGTGTTAGCTGTCATTGCCTTTAGAATTATTTTAAGCCTAAATCACATTGTTTCTTCTTCCCTTTCTCTCTCGCCCTTCATCACATTATGTTAAATGTTTCTATATAGTATCACATTCCTGGATTTTCTATGAAGTTGGTTGTCTCTCTGTCACTTTTTTTGCCTCTCTCTCCTTTTAAAAAAATACTTTAACTTACCATGTATTTTCCCTTTAAATTTATTTTCCACTTGTTTCTGAACTTTCAGCTAAAGAAAATGCTATTAGGGTGAAATTAAGACAAAGGATGGGAAGATGTCAAAAATAACAATGAAGAAAGGATTTAATGCAGTGTAAGGTATGTATTAGAGAGATCCACAGATAGACTATATCAGGCCAGTTTATAGTCTTTACCTTAAATAATGTGATAACTAATAATAAATTTATATTACTATAATAGCATAAAATAATGTACTTAGAATAATTGAAATCATTGCTATGATAAATAGTATAATAGTTTTATATTATTTATAGTACATATTTTCATACTATTGATTTCCTTATTTATATGATTAATTCCAGGTGCACTGGCTTTTCTGTTATGTTCAGTTCTACTGTGTTACTTGGCAAATCTGAGTAGGCCTGAGCAGATACCCATTCATTCATTAATTTATTTACTCATTCAATTAATAGGCATCGAATACTCTTCTGTGGGCCTCATATCTTGCTAAAAACTGAGGACACCGCTTAGAACAAGGTAGAGGAGCACCTTGCTCTATGCGAATTGCAGTCTCTGCAGTAATTCTTTTCTCCTCTGCAGAGATGGGGGACTTACCTGATTGGTGAGTCTAGGAGCAGGTCCTCAACATGCCTACCTCAAGCCTTGCATTTTCTTTCTTCCTCCTGGCACCAACTATCCTCCGAAAGCCCTCTCCAAACACTACCAGTCTAAATGTGGCGTTAAATACTAGGAAGCTCTTATTAGCGCACATCTAAGTCATTTCCTCCAGTTCAGCATTCAGTGATGAAGCTAAAATGTTGGTCTCCAGGATTCGTTTTGAAGTCTTTGTCTTATCACTTAAGTGGTTTCAAACTCAGTTGGCAAAAAACGTTGCCCTTCATTGGGTTTCCTCAAACACAACTCTGAGATGAGAAGAGACAAGGGGCTGGGTCTAGATGGGGGGGGGGCAGGAGGGAGTGCTCCCCACCCGTGTTTCTAGACCTCCTCTTCTTCCAGACAGGAAAATCAGTCGCACTTCTCGGCCCCTTAATATTTGGCCTGGCCATGTGCTTTAGCCCTGGCCAAAGAGTAGAGGACAAGCGTGTCACTTCCACATGGATGTATTTAGGAGCTGGTGTGCCTGCGGATTCGCCACCTTCACTGTGATTGCAGAAGCACGTGGAGAAACGAGGCAAACACCTGCCTAGGCCCCTGAATGGCTGCGAGGAGCAGAGCTGTCCCCGCAGAGCCACTTGAAGTGTGAATGGAAAACAGACCTTTGTTGTTTTAAGCCACTGAGATTCCGAGGTCATCAGTTATGGCTGCAGATGGTCAGATCAAGGTACACCTTTCTGATTAAGTACAGTGACACTGAGGCTGATGCTAAAGATAAGAAAAAGCTGGCCTCGTGCATAGTAATGGGAAAGATTTTAAATGTAACCTGTAATTTTAAAAGAAACTGAAGAAACAGCCCACACAAGGGACGTGAGGAGGTAAGGAGCCTGGGATACTCAAGGCCCTGATGGAATTCCAGCTTGAACGGGGTCTGAAAGCGGAACACAGTGGCTCAGGTGTTACAGAGGCCACTCACCCTGTTTTCTCTCTCCTGCGAGGGGCACGGAAGAGACCATCAGCCCAGAAAGTCAACATCTGTGATCATTACTGACCTAGGGCACTACTGCTGGCTCCTGATTTCCCTGCTCACTGAGAAGGCAGAGATAAGAGTTTTAGGAGAAAAGTAGAGAAATATAACTTAAAGAAATCATTTTCTCCCTAGAATATCGTCATTATTTGACTCCATTATATGCTGGCCTTCCTACTGAGCATAGATATGGTCAGTCGGGGCAGAGCCAAGCTTTGTGGTGTCTGATGTACACACATTTTCCAGGAGGGGCCTCTTTAGGGCTTGGAAAGTAAAGATCTTAGGAGCTTAAGCTTCATTAACTTCACTGTCAATTCACCTCCACGTGTTTTTATTTTTCTGATTTGAAACCTGTGGTGGCTTCTTGTCGCCTACTACAGCATTTCTCAAGCTTTTAAAAACTTGTTTCTTTTGCGATACGCAGAAATCTCATGCCTCTCCTCCCCTATCACTGTGGTTGCAATAAATCTCTCATCCTTTCCATCACCAGCCGCCCACCTCACAGAGGGCCAAATCACTTACATACAATTCAGACTTTGTTTTTTAAATCCTCACCTGAGAATATTTTTTCCATTGCTTTTCAGAGAGAGAGGAAGGGAGAGAGAGAGAAACTCATTGATTGGTTGCCTCCTGCATGTGCCCCAACCAGGGCCAGGGATTGAGCCTGCAACCAAGCGTCGTGCCCTTGGCCGGAATCGAACCCAGGACCCTTCAGTCTGAGGGCCGATGCTCTAACCACTGAGCAAAACCAGCTAGGGCAACTCAGGCTTTTTTGGAGCAACATTAATGTCCTTTCACAAGTAGACCCCAGTCTTCAATTTCAGGCCGATCACCTGAACACCCACCAGACAACAGAGCAGGTCCTTTGGTCAAAACTCATGGTTTACTGTGTACTTTTAACTCATGCTAAGCTGATTCTTAGGCTGTGAATTTCTAACTCCCTCATTTTAAATGACCGGCAAATTGATCTTTCTTTGAGATTTAGCTCAAATGTCTTCCACTATATTATCTCTAAACTTCCCAGACTTATTTGTTCCATTGATCAAATTCTTTTCTATGCTTCTAAATATTCTACTTAGCACGCACTAAACTACACTATTGTTGTTTGTAGCAGTGTCTCTCTCCACCAATGAAATATAAACTCCTACTGGGAAAGCAGAACTTGCTGGGGGTTCGACAAATGTTCGCAACTGGAAGGCTTGAAGGAAGGAAGGGAGGGAGGGAAGGAGAGCTAAAAAGGAAGTAGAAAGCCCAGCAGTTGGGAAGTGTATGATTTTTAAAATGAAATTTCCATCCTATAACTTGGATTTTGCCTCCTTCTAATAATTTTTTTTCTTCCCATTTCAAAAGTGATACAATTTAACTGTAGAATTTTTTATATAATTTAAAGGGGAAAAAAACAAAAAACCTCCTGCAAGCCCCTTAATATTTCTAATAGTGTTTTCATTTTGGTCTTTTAAATTTCCTATATAACTTGAAAATTCTTTTCTGTGCAAGATGTGAAAAAATTTTTTTTATTGTTGGAGATTTGTTCATTTAAAAAACCAAACAAAAACTGTAGAACATATCCTAAATTTTTACATGATTTGACTTTAAATTGTCACTGTACTTTTTGGTAAGAAAACATAAAAATGATGAACCTATGCTATGTTCTCTCCAAAATTTTATGAATTCGACTAGCTTAGTGAGAAAATAAAGTTTGATGTGTTATGTTATTTTTAGCCATTGCTTTATAATTAATTATAAAATGATAGCATTATGTTTTATAGTGGAATGAAAGTCAAAACTTAGCAAAATTGGCTGAAAACATTCTTTTAAAATGAAAAGCAATTTTTATTTTTTAAGTTAATTTTAAAAGTTAAAAGTTAATTTTATATGCTCATGATTAAAATTCAGTCAGAAAGGTATAATATGGATTGTATTACTCAGGATGTAACTAATATAAACAGCTTATATCCTTTCAGAATATTCTGTTTATAGGCTTTTAAAATCAATTGTATACTATTAAAATTATCTGCAATTTACTTTTCAAGTAACAGAATATTTTAGCCATCTCTACATAGCAGTGCACATACCTATACATCTCTATCTATGTTAGATGTATGGGTGGATGAATAAATGGATGGATAGGCTAGATGATAGATTAGATAGGTAGACAGATGATAGATATCTTCTTTTTAATCCCCGTGGTGTGGATGGACTGAAATATGTTTTACCTTTAAACTAATTGAAATGTATATGTTTTCCTGGGTTTTTATATTCTAACAATATGGATTGTTTGTTTTTTGTCATTTGTTTTAAAACCAAGTTGAAAGTCCTTTTTGCTTTTAAAAGATAATTTTATTTATTACAGCCCTTTGTGATAACAGGCAAGTCGGGTCTTAAAACCATTTATGTGATATGTATTTTAAAAATGTCTTTGTTTTCTATCTAGTGTTATATGGTGCTTCATCTACTTTGTTTTTACTTTTCCTTATAGGTTTTCTTAGAGATTATATTTATAATACAAGCTCTATTTCTTGATTTTTCAACTTTAGGCAGTATTTATGCTGTGCAATATTTCCAGCTATGAAATATGACAAGAGTTCCCCACCTACAGACTCTTCCACTGTCAGAAAGTTATGCACCATATTTTAATTTTATGCTGTTAGGGTTTTTAAAATTTACATTCAGTTTGTCATGGTAATCCCATTGTTGTTCAAACTATGGCCCATATTTAAATTGATTCTGTGATCCTTGGCAATTCATTCAACCTGCAGCCTGTCTTTCCATAGTCATTATTTAATATATCCCTTGAGAGGCTGGGATTTATTCATTAAGGAAGTGTTTTCATTTATGTTTTTGTTTTGTTTTTTCTATTATTCAAGAGGGGTTCATGAGTGCTCTATTTCATGAGTCCTCACTTGCTTGAAATGTCATTTTGTGGCATTTATATAAAAAACAAACATCTTGGCTAGCTGTAGAATTTTCTGTGTGTGTGTGTGTGTGTGTGTGTGTGTGTGTGTGTCCCCACGCGCATTGCATACAATGAGGAAGCTCTAAATCCAGATCACACTTAAAGGTTAACTGCTTTTCTCCACAGGGTTAATCTCCCAACCCCACAATCTAGAAATTCTTGCTTTTTTTTTTTTTTTGATTTGTGAAGATTTCTATTCTATCTTTAAAATATATTTCTATTGCTGTAAGTTTTACACCTCAGATACCTCTTTTATCTTTCAGAGCTAGCAGCTCTCTAATTATATTTTCCTTTTTGACATCCTTGAGCCTAAATATGATGTCACTGACCTGATACTTTTGAGGTTTGAAATGTTTTAATATCCATTCTGTTTTTTGCTGCTGCTCCTAATGTAGTTTCTATTTATGCAACAGTGTTATTTTTTTTAACCCCTTTCCTGAGCTTTGCCAATACTCTTTCTATCTTCTTAATACTGTTTTTCAATATCTTTTAATTTTAAAAACTTAATAAGATAAAGGTGATTAAATGATAAGTCTTACAATCATTTATCTTATTAAATTTTTTTTTTCCAAAATATCTCTGTCTCTAATTCTCTGAGGATGTAAAGAAATATTTGCCTGAAATTTTCAATTTCCTAGGAACTTTATATTTCTTCTAACATGTACTTTTTATCCGCCCTTTACCATAAATTACATTCTTTCACCCTCTTGTTTCTGCAGCAGCTGTGCCAAGATCCTGTTTTGGAGCCCTTCAGCTTATCATTCATCTTTGCACATTAGCAATTCTAACCTGGCCTACTTTTTCCTGAAGAACAGTTTGAACAGGCAGGTGTTTGACCTGTGTCAACTGATTTGTCATATATGAACTCTTTCTCACTGAATTTGCTCTTTTTTCTGTCCTGGGGAGATCTTTCTGCAGCAGGTCACCCAGGCAGGTCCATGGGGCTTGCAAGGAAACATCTTATCACGAAGGTCTTTTATGTGGAGACTGAGTGTTTATCTTTAGTCAGCAGTACATGCCCAGCAATCATGTTCTTCACTTTTCTCATGACCATCCACACCCTGGCTCCTTATTGTTCCAAGTAAAAAACAAATCAGTAGACGAACCCATCAGGACCCTCACTGACTTTGAGAGGAATCTATACTCTGTAAGACTCAGAGAGGCATCCATTGGTTTTCAATGGCTTCCATCCATTTGACCTAAGTCCCACTGTATTTGATGGATGGTTACAATTCATAAACTATGTTTGGGAATTTTAATCATTTCCAACTTTCATTGCAAGTAAGAGTTTACATTTCCAAATGAAAGTTTTGTGTTCATTAGGTTTCTGGCATGGGGCAGAGGTAGGAATTAAAATAAATATGCCTTTACTCTACCATGTTTTTCAGGAAGTCCCTTCCCTTTTAAACTGTGTGACAGCAGGTCTGTTTTAGGGTATTTCTTCTCACACATGTCAATCACAAGGCTGTTACTGAATTTAATTCAAAATGTAATAGTATGAATTACTGATGTCTACTATCTATATTATATATCCTATATATCCATATTTCTGGTTGTGAGGATATTTTAAATATTTCCTACACTTAAAATATCAACTTTTTCTCAGAATTTAAGTAATATATGTCAATTTCTAAAAATTTTTAAAACATGCATATATTATAAGAAAGATAATTTAAACCATGTATAATTTCACTACCCTATAACCAGTATATTTGATTCATTATAAGATGGGCATTTTCTAACATTTTAATATTTCCAAAATGGTGTAATGCCTTATCATTGGTTGCATGTCATAATTTAATTAGAATATTTTATTTCTTAGAGGTATATGAAATTATGATTCATCATACTTCTGATACCATCTGAGATTTAATGAAATATGGTATGTTATATTTTCTTCTAGATATATGTACTATTTTAAACCACGTTTAGGGTCATATTTATATAATTTTTGGCCAACTTTAAATAAAATGCAACAATTTGAGCACCCTGTAGAATAAAATAAAGCAGCATCATGATGTCATGATCTTTTAAAATGTTACACAATTTTATTAGTGGGTGAATCTAAACACTTACGTAACTTAAAGAGGAGAAGGTATGTTTCAAAATCCACAGGTCACTTAACTTCTCTCTAAGTCTGAGTTTTGCTTATCTATGCATTGAACCTACTAATACTTGTGCCTAGAGAAAGAAACTGGGATAATTCAATGAAGTGCTCACCTAAACAGAGCCCAAGTTAAGCACGCAGGAAATATGAGTCATCAGTACTAATGTTACCAGTTGCAGTATCGTTAGTGATGATCCTTCAGCCAATGGCCCCTTTGCATTTGCCTCAAAGGACAGATGGTTGATTTTGTTCTACTCAATTGACCTGCTTACCTCATGCCAACACCCGCTAGGCCCTGGGAAGATGAGGCCAACCACAGCTCTTGCCCAGGACCCGCTATGAGCCAGTTTACTTTCAGCATCTCATTCACTTAATTTGGTTGAATAGATTGATTTTCTCTGAACATTCACTGCTCTTCACTGACCACAGACCAAATCTCTTCCATGCACTCTATGCTCTCATGGAAACTTGCCATTCTCCTCAGACACCCTTTGTCACCCTATCGCTGCAATCCTACTATATATAGTTCCCTCTGTGTCTGTAATCATGCTCTTCCCCTTTCCTCTCTCCAGAGGCCCAAAGACCTCCGAACCCAAAGGATATTTTAGAGTTAATTAATAGGTTCCTTATCATTTACATTCTGGTCAAGTGGAAACAGAGAACCAAGAAGTAGAGAAGAAACCGGCTCACACCGGGTATTGGGCAATGCCGCTCGCATGCAACTTTCCTCGCATCCTTCCACGCCCTGCTACTCTGACATCTTGCTCCTTCCTCCATACTCCCCAGGGCACTATTTGCATGACTTCTTATCACGGTTTGCATCAGAGTGTTTGTGTGCAAGTCTTATGTGGCCTAGATTGTGAGGTCCTTGAGGGAAGTAATGTTATTTGTCTTTGTCTCCATAGCATCTGACACACAGCACATGCTTAATAACTGGTTTTTGAATTGAGTTACTTTAGTCACCTGACTCTTAATTAAGATCATTATGAGTGTTATTTATCTCTTGAAGTAAATCACTCCATTCACTTATTTGAAAAGAATAACAATCGATGTCTGACATTTTCATATATATATATATATATTTTATCACATATATGAAAATGTCAGAGTTTTCCAAGGCTTTCAACAAAAACAACCCTTTGGTGCTTTTTTCCAGGTCTCATCCTCAGAAGTAAACATTTGCAACTCCTTTAGATGTTCCTTCCCACTTTTTTGTTTCTTCATGTCTCACAAAACATGTACAGTGCTTTCTCTTTTTAAAATATGTGGGTTGTTTATTTTTTAATTTTCAGAGGGGGAGGAGGGGAAAGAGAAAGAGAGAAACATCCATGTGAGGGAGAACATCGATCTGTTGCCTCCCTCACACACCCAGACCAGGGACTGAACCTGCAACCTGGCCAGGAATTGAACCGGCAACCTTTCAGTCCATGGGAGAATGCTCAACCAACTGAGCCACACCGGCCAGGGCGACGACAGGGCCTTTTTAATGAATCCTGTGTCATTAAATGAAAGAACAATGATTTTTTTACATGCCTTCCCTTCTCCCTGGCATATTTTGCCTCCTTCCAAACTCCCAATTTAGTGCAATTTAATTCCGCTGTGGGCCCTCCGCTGCCTTGTTCCATCCGGACTGTTAACCTTGAGGTCTGTTTCACCGCTGCTGTGCAGGGATCTTTCTCCACCATCATGTTGGCTAGTCCTTTCAGTCCTCTCCTGTGTTGGTTTCCAAGTTTCCTGGACCCCAGATTCTTGTAGTTTTGTTTATTTCTTACTTTAGTGTATCATATATTCAGCAGTTTTTCAAGAAATCTTTTACCAGCAATAATATTGACTTGTTTGGGGAAAAGTTACTGGAAGCTTGATGTATAATAGAATTCTAGGTTAGAGACGACTGTCCCTCAGAATTTGGAAGGCATCGCCTGCCTGAAGGAATCCTGTTGAAGTGCAGGTAAAGGGTCTCTAGGATTATGTCAAAGGTGAACTATTGCTCGTCTGTGGGATGCAAGACACAAGGTCAGGGAAGGTAATGGCTGAGGCAACATTGGAGTGGGGGCGGGGGAGACGGGGCTGAATCGAAAGCCAGGTAGATTTTCCAAATCATTGTTGATTCAATGACGACAGAACACAATAGAAAGTCTGCTTAGAGTGAAAGGAATGAAAGTAGAGACTATGATTTAGAGCCAGAAAAAAAAAAAATGCCCTGCTACAAAAAAATAAATACGCTATCTCCAGCCACTTTCAACTTGGTGCCATCAGCTGTCTGAGAGGGAGCCTCTCCAGGGCCTGACCCAATTCTTGACACCCGGACACTCTCCTACTGTGATATCATTTTCTTAGATGAGGATTGCTCAGCTCTCGTGAATTCCTATATGACCCTGAAACATAAAATGCAGTCACACCGGGGCGCAAAGCCATTCATGTTTGCTTACAATTGAGGATCTTTTTAGTCCAACTGCTAAGGCCAAGAACAAAACAGCTCGAGAGCTTTTTCCAATCATCCTGCTGAAGAGGGCCCTTTAGTTCTACATCGTTAGGCAGCTGCTATCTCTGAAATGGGGAGGTTGGGGGTGTTGGCCAGGCAGCAGCAACTGGCTGGCTATTGAGAAGCCTGAACAGCCACCAAATGCAGAATTCTATGAGGACACAAAATTCCATCTGAGTCAACACCAGCAAATAAGTGTACAGTGGCTTCATTATGTACTGCTCCACGCTGCTGGTCATTTTCCTCTTCAGCTCTGGTGCTAATGCACTGCCTGGCCTTCTGTGGTAGTAGTGCCAGACCTTCAGGATCGTTCCCTAAATGGTGCCTAAGGGTGCCCTCCCCATGCTCAGTGCAATCAAGTTTGCTTCTCATGGACAGTGGACATCAGATATTAACAGGCGGAGGCTATGACTATTGCTATTAAGTAAGATATGCTTGGATCTCTTGCCTCTTCCAAAGCAGGTGTACTACATATCTACTCTGAGAAAGAAAAATCCTTGTATGCAAATCCCTCACTTAAACCTTTTTGCTTAGAAATAATACTTATTTAACTTTGGATATTTATGATGCTAAAAAAGCATTGGGGAAAGAAATGCATCCCTTTGCATCTCATGGAAGGTAAAGGAAAATCTGGAGGGATGAGAGTACTCTCCTGCCGCCCAACTCCTCCTTGCCTTTTCTGAAAAAGTTACAGGTTTCTCCTTCAGGCCTTGATTTGCAAAGTGTGGTCCACTTGACAGCGGCATCAGCTCATCAGGGATCTCACTAGGAACCCAGACTCTCAGGCCTCATCCCTCCTCAATCAGAATCTGCATGTTTAACAAGATCCCTACGTGATTTCTATAAATGTTAAAATGTCAGAAGCACTGCCTATAGGGACATTGCATAGTATTAAGGGGCACAGTCTGTCAATGAGTTTTATTACTGGTGACGTTACCTTTCATCATTTGGATGAGGTGGTGCCTGCCAGGTTTCTTTACTAGAAAAATACTTAGTTTCCCTTTGCAATTAAAAAGCATTTTATGCTGAGATACTTTGAAACTACATTGAGTATTATATTGCTCTTCATATATTTGCCCACTAATTTTAATATCTATTGACCATACGCAACAATTACTACTATAGTATTTACCAAATGGTGATTTAAAAAAATTTTCAGGCTATTTTTGAACAATTTAAAAATATACATATATCCCACACCTACTTTCCCCTATAACTAACATTTTACATTAATGTTTTTGTTTTAATTCATCAGCCAACATTGATCCATTATTAAGTAAAGTCCATAGTTTACTCAAATTTCTTTAGTTCCATCTACTGTCCTTTTCTGCTGCACAATCCTGCCCAAGATGCCACATTACATTTAGTTGTCGCATCTCCTTAGGCTCCTCTTGGTTTGACAGTTTCTTGGGCATTTGTTTCCCCACCACGCCTTCCTCTTTTCTTCACTGGAATTCAACTTAAAGAGCTGCCCTTTCTCCACCACTTATTTATTTATATCTGTATGGACCCACCGGTATTTATCTTAGGCTATGTATTTTAAGCTATTGTTACCATTACCTTGTTGGACCGCACAGATCGCCTCAGGTGTGTCACTAGGTGCTCCTTCCAGTCGACCCCTTGGCATGCCCCTATCAGCTTTTGAGCACTTCCGTGCGACCTGGCATCATAAAAGGTTCTAGGCCCATCATGGACCTTTCCTGACCCCAGCCCTGGAATCAGACATTTTTCTGAGGCGTCTGTATCCTTTAACTGGTGAATGGTATTAAGAAACCAATATTTGGGGTCTGGGGTTCTTTCTACTGATTGAGTTTTAGAGAGAGAGGAAGGCAGAGAGAGAGGAAGGCAGAGAGAGGCAGAGAGAGAGAGAGAGAGAGAGAGAGAGAGGGAGAGGGAGAGGGAGAGGGAGAGGGAGAGGGAGAGGGAGAGGGAGAGGGAGAGGGAGAGGGAGAGGGAGAGGGAGAGGGAAAGGGGGAGAGGGAGAGGGAAAGGGGGAGAGGGAGAGGGAGAGGGAGAGGGAGAGGGAGAGGGAGAGGGAGAGGGAGAGGGAGAGGGAGAGGGAGAGGGAGAGGGAGAGGGAGAGGGAGAGGGAGAGGGAGAGGGAGAGGGAGAGGGAGAGGGAGAGGGAGAGGGAGAGGGAGAAACATCGATTCTGTTGTTCCACTTGATATGCACTCATTGGTCGATCCTTGTGTGTTCCCTGACGGGATGGAACCGCAACCCTGGTGTATCAGGACAATGCTCCAACCAACTGAGCTACCTGGCAAGGACACAGGTGCACTTTTTGCTTCTGGGATGTCATTACTTCTAGGCTCTCTCAGCGGCAGAGCTAGAAATATGTGGATGTATTCTAACCCATACATACGTATACACCTATGTCTATTTCCATGGATGTTAAAACCCACAGTTCTCGCTGTTACTCTGATTCCAATCCAAAAGCACAGCTTTCTCTCCAGCCTTCCCCTTCACCTATTTGCAAGTGCTTTTTTCTGACAAAAAGAAGCCTGGCTTTCACGATCATACCATTGTATTTACTTATTCAGTCCTCAAATACAGACAAAAAAGTTGCAGAATTGCTCGTCGATATCTCTGTGAACAACAAATTTACTAACTAGAGCACGAGACCCGCGTGCAGCCCTTTCCCTCTTGAGCCTCACAGTTTTCAGCTGCAAGGCTGTTCCCCAGGATTACTTCTTCCCTCCCCCATCTCTTTACTGGGGCTACGTGGTTTGTTTGTAAGACGGCGAGGTTCATTTGTCACTGTTCCTATTCCATCTTGGGTCCTAGGGAAGGGGAATGTTTTAACTATTCAAGTTTCCCATCTTCGACAAAGAGTTCAAAGCAAAACAGAGAATATTCCACTATTCCCTGACCTTATAAGTATTGACTAGGAAACAAGGCACAGTAAACCTCTTTGGTCAGCACATGGTTATCAGTATTTTAAAATCCCTGTTTCAATACAATCCAAAGAAGCAAAGTACGGTCTAGTTCAGGAAAGAGAGATGTTCCTAACTTAGGTTTGCTCTAAAAACAACAGTGTGCCTTCTTTCTGTAATCTAATAAAATTTCTAACCAGAATTCATACGTCCAAATAAAACTTGGGAGGGGGAGGAAGAAACGGCACGTCAATAAACCATTGAAGAGAAAACATATTAGGCACTTATAAAATAAGACAGGAGTCAAAAACAGTGTCATAGAGTCCACAAGGCACTGACTATATAGCAGCCGAGGCACAAATAAGTAATATGTTAATAATTTATAAGAATATAATACTTTCCCTTTGGTCTGGACATCTAAACATCACTTTAACATTCTGCAATTTTTTTAGAAAATTCAAAGCAGAGGTTTAGGGTTCTAAGTCCTATCAAAGTATTAATAGAAGTATCTTCCTTCCCCCTCCAGGAAGGTAGAAAAACAGTCCTTAACTCGGGCCCAAGAGATAAAAAGCCATGTGACCCCCTGGCTCTTACCCAGTGCCTCTCAAAGACCTTTTCTCTTTGTTCTTTCCCACTTGCTTCTAAATCCCAATAATTTTTTCTCCTATGAGTAAAATTTATGGCACTTGATTTGTCCCAGTCTCCCCACCAATTGGGAGAAGACTATTTAATAGCTCTCTAAAAGCAAGTAAACAGACATTGGTAAAGATATTTTAATGCCGGTCTTAGTTGTTTCTGAAGGGGCCCAATTGCCTAACAGCCCTCCCCACAACTTGGTCAGTCCTTTTTTCTTTCTGTTATGTGAGCTACCCCAGTGTATTCAACGATTAATACTATTCCAAAATTTTAGTGGCTTAAAACTATATATATATATATATATATAAAATTTTACTCACACATTCCATACTGGTTGCATCTCTCCATTAGGTGGCTTTTCTTTGAGCAGTGACTCGGAGACTCAGGCACCACTTTTCTCTGTCTTTGGAGCTTTGTCCACTCGGGAATAAAACTGGGGGTGGGGGGATTAGAGTATTGATTACACATGAGTAGGATTCATGAGTCAGGTCGGGAAGTGGTATACATCACCTCCCACATTTAATTGGCAGAGCCCAGTCACATGGGCAGGCCCAGCTGCAGGGAGAATGGGAAATGAGTGCAGCTGAGGGCCCTTAGGAGCAATGCAATAGTTTGTTAACAGCCAGCCTGCCTCTACCACAGCCAGTCAACTCCCGTCTAATAGATTCCTATTTGTGCTAAATGTGCAACACATTTGATTTGATATGTTGTCACTTGACCACCAGGGTACAGACTAATACAAATCTTAGGTATAGAAATATAAGTTCAGACAAGAACAAGTCCTAAATCCCCCAAATGAGCATTCAGGTAATTGCGTTATAAATTTCATTGTTCATTTTTGTTGTAAACAAATAAGAACATAACGTAAGAGATGAAAGAGATGGTAAACACAGAGATCATAAATCTAGGTTAGGGCCTGTATTTATTTAATACCTTAAGGTATAGGAATAGATGTGAATCTTATCTTAGTAACAACTATATATTTCCTATAGTTCCCCAAGGTAGATTTAAAATTTTAAATCATTACAATATTGGGTTATAAGAATCACATGGAAGATATCCAAAAATATCTGTAAGAATAATTTCCATAAAACTGATGGTAGGCACTTTGAATTTAGAGATGTCCCTGGCTGACATGGGCTCTGCAAGCTTCATGGTGCAAAGTTACTTGATCTGAACCCTGGTAGGTAGGTGGACTCTGATGAGAGGAAGATGGGAGAGGCCATTTCAGATAAGTGGAAGCAGAACCAAGTCATAGTTGGGAAAGTACCAGACAGAGTCAAGGGGATAACAGACAGACCCAATGTGGCTGGAGAGGAAACAGCAAAGGAAAAACACAAGGCAGCACAACTAAATGTTAAAGTGTGCACTCAGAGCCGAAAGTGCTATGGAAATTCCAAAAGGAGAGTCATTTGGTTAGAACAGCCAAAAAGACTTCACGAAGAAAGCAGAACTTGAGCTGGGTCATGAAGGACAAGCAGGATTCCGTTAATAGAGAGGGAAGGGGAATCATGGTGAGCAAGGATTTGTTGTCCAAATTCTGCATTTACTAGTTGGGTGGTAAGTCTGCCTATTCTAGACTGTACACTCTCAATGTTGGTCTCCAACTTTGGCCCCTCTAGATGTAATGTTCATTTTCATTCTCAACAGAAATTCAGTCCTTGGCTCTATTTTTACTATTTTTGACCCAGCCAACTCCTGTGGTCTCAGCATTTTTGTTGTCTTGGATGAGGAGCCTTGTCTAGCTTCAACAATTAGGTTGACCCCTTGGCTGGGCCAGCCCAACTATCCCCAAGGTATAAACACACAACACAGGCAACTCTTGCAGGCAGTAAGGACTAGAATAGAACTGATATCAAATGGTAGGGCACAGGGGAGGGCTTGGAAAGCAAAGAGGATTGTCATATACATAATATACATTGATACATACCAAAGACAATACAGGTCCAATATCCTAAGATAACAATATGTTGAGATGGGTTTCAAACCAGATTCTATGAGTAATGTACCATAAGCAAATATAAATGCAAAATCCTCTCCACTTTTGTTTACTTCCTCAAGTTATTAACAAACAAATTATTTTCCAGGACAGGGAGGCACACATTTAAAACCATGCTATCAATTGCCCTGTATAAACAGAACCACATGGAATTCAGCCTCTTATTCCACTACTGCAGTCCTACTTTTACCCCCCAATCCACAGACAAGATCAGGTTTAGGGTATTTTTAATTAAAGTGCTGTCAATAAATAAATAGACTGAGTGGTACTGGATGGTAGCAGGGACAATTAAAACAAAGTTACCTGGTGTCCTATTTATCTGTCATATGGGCTGATTTATAAGCTTCCTGCAAGAAGTAATTTAATGGCTTTTTAATAGAAAAAGGCTTGATAAAATGCCAGCAGATGGTATTGTGGGTAATGACCCAGCTGTAATGATTTTAATAATGACTTGTCTTATCTCTTTACCTGTGCTCAAATAAAGGCTGGAGTTGCATATATGCACATACATGCGCATACATTGTCTTATGGTGACTAGGCTGCCTAAAAGCCTTTATTAGAGAAATGTAAACAGACTTAAATGACTAAAATATACACAATTCAAGAAAAGAACAAACCTAGAGAAAATAACAATAATAGTAATAATAATAGATGATGATAATACAATCTAAGCAAAAACTATTTTGTATCCATTCTGACTTGCCTTGGATTTGCACCAAGAAACATGTGACATCTTCCTAAAGTGCATGCCTTTCATTACTGCCAGCAAGTTTCACAGAAATCTTGAGTTAGCTACTGCTAAAAAGAATGGATGGAAATGGCTTATATCCCTCAAATAGCCCTTTGGCATCCATATACAACACAGGCAACTCTCAAAAGCAGTAAGAATAGCACAGGGCTCAATGCAAATGGCATCTCTTCTACTGATTGTCTCTTGGTCCTGCTGTCTCATGTACAGATCTGGCAGCTATGGCCATATGCTAGATAGCTTTCCCTGAACTTGCAGGAGCAAGGGTATAACTGGGAACTTTCCTTAGAATAAAAGACCAGGTCAAGTGTAATGGCATCCTAGGTACTGTTTTACTTTAAGTATTGATAGTGTATGAGGGACATATGGGTACAAGTCAGAGGGTCAGTCAGGAGCAGACGGTTGGGTCATAAGAGGAAATATCCCCAGGGACTGGCACTGTTGGCCACCCTAGACAATGGCATCAAGGCACTTCCAGGAGTTCTTATGCCTCGAACACAGCTGAGTCAGTTTTGGGCATGGTCTATGACTGGTCTCTATGAGGGAAAAATAGCAGCTCATTATTTCAGGGACATTGAGCTCGCCTCTGACCTCTGCTCCTGGTGCCCCAGACAGCACTACTTGCCTCTGGCCAGGATGAGACGGTCCATGAGCTCATTTCTGGGCAAGGTTTCTATGAAACAGAGACAGGGTCCACTGGGGCTAATATGTGAGGGAAATTTCAGGGCCCTGTTTCCTAAGAGAGCTGGAAAAAACATTATTAAGTACTGAGAAGAATGGCCAGTGGGCTTTTTAAATCAAATTAAAAGGAAAGGCAAAATGAGAATTTTCCCAGGAAAACTTGACTTGAGCATACTTTCTGTGGGTGGAGCAGCAGACACCGGCATTGGCCTTGCTGGCCAGCCTTGGATACAATCAGGATGTAAGCAAAGCTCATCCTCTGAGCTCCTGCTGAGCACCCTGTCTCTGCCCTCTCCTTGCTGCCCCAGGGACCTTTTCCAGGTTTACCCTCCCAGGGAGTAGCCCACCCTGAAAATTAACAAGTCAGTGGTTTTCTAACTTGTCCAGTACAGTAGCCAGTAGACACATATGTCTATTGAGCATTTGAAATGCAGTTAGCCTGAATTGAAATATGCTATAAAGCATAAAATACATAACAGATTTCAAGGATTTAACACAAAATAAGAATGTAAAATATCACCTAAATGTTTTTATATTGATTACATGTTGAAATGACAATATTTTGGATATATTAGGTTAAATAAAATATAGTATTAAAATTACACTGTTTTTCTTTACTTTTTTTTTTAAAAAAATATGGTTACTTTAAATTATAAGATTACATGTGTGTCTCACATTTTATTTCTATTGGATCACACTGCTTTCCATCCTTAGGGCTCTTATTTCTAATATGATAAATTTAACCTTGACAATGACAAGGGTGAGCTTTTTCAAATAGCATATTTGATTTTAACAGGAGTTAGTGGAGAAAGGTACGTGGGGGAACAGGTAATTCGTTCCCTTGTCCTGGAATGTGCTTCCTTTTCTTCATTCTGGAAAACTCTGTTTCACCCACCAAGATCCAATGAAATGTCTCCTCTACCAGGAAGCTTTCCATAACTCTCCCAGGCAGATCGTCTCCTCTGTGCTGTCTTGGCACTCCATGCAAATCTCTATGGAAACACTCTAAATCATGCCCTCATGTGTTTTTTTAATTTACATGTCTCCCCTACATTGTGAACTCCTTAAAAGAACTGCCTTATTAATTTTAATGATAATAATAATGCTTTAATAGTCATAATAAAAGTGTTTCTTGATACCTTAATTTATTCATTTATAAATTTATAAACTAATTTATAAGTTTAATGCATCCTTAAATCAAGCCTTCTGAGCCATTCAACCCACAACAGGGGTCTGCCCACAGCCCTTTCTCTTCACAGAGCCCTTAATTATTGACCTTGTAGTGAGTTTTCCCCTCATGAATTGCCAGCCTAGCTACTTCCATTGAGTTCACCTAGAAAAACAATCTCGGTGATAATTGAACACAGGGTTTCACCATGTCCTTTGACCGCCTATGTAAGGGCCCTAGGTTTATTCCTTGTACATCTTACACATGCTCCAACTGAGGCCAGCTTTATGCCCCGCTCTCTCTGAGCTGAAGGTGCTGCTGTGAGCTGTCTCCTTACCTCACCCCTATGAAAACTCTCCTGCTTCCAAATGCAGTGTTTGTTACATTGCTTGGGTGCTGACTCTTCTCAAAGCCAGTGGAATATGGGATTCATTAGGAAGTGATGAAACTGTGCTCCAAAGACTTAACGATTTAGAAGAAGTATATCCTTTCTTCCACCAGCTGCCAATCTGAGAGCTGACAAAGCTTTCTAACATCCAAACTAGGCTGCTGATTCGGTCCCACCTGTGACTTTGCTATTCCTTGTCATGAAGACAGGTGTCCTGTGTGCAGCAAAAGGAGTCAGAACTTTGCTCAACTGGTTGGAGGTGTTCTCCTTCTGCAAAACCACCGCACGGAACGCCCAGGAATGGGCCTTGCTCCTGTAGGCAGAAGCCCTCTTTCCAAAGGCCACTGCGTGGGCAACCCATCCCACTTGGCTTTCGAAAAAGTAGGCTCCAGCCTTTGTAAAGGGTGGCCTTGAGAGAGGAGGCGGCCACAAGGTTCTTGTGAAAGGGACACAGCCAAAGCTCTATCTTCAATTATCACAGAGATAATTTGCCACTATCATAGAGACATTGCCAAATAATTATCATTAAATTAGTGAAAAAACAAAGGCCATTTGAAAAGTGTCAAACTTTCTTTGCTCTCGAGAAGGCAGTGAGAAGACAGTTAATTTGATTCTTATTAATTTGATCCTTAAAGAAAAAAGGAAATCTAATTGACACATATCTTCATATTGAAACAGGAGATCACACAACTGTGGAAATTCAGTTCTTAGCTTCCTTGACTAATTTCTACTTGTCAGGTCCATTGGGATACTTAGCGATAAAAATGAGATCTGCCTGGAATGCTCCCAGCCCTCCCACTTTGCCTGAATAACATTTACCACTTCTTCCTTCCCTTCTCAGCTGGGACATCACCCCTGCCCTGATCTCCCATGACGGAGAGGGAAGTTCACTACCGTGTGTCCAGTTCTCAGCACAGTGCCCAACCCACAGAGGTCCTAAAGAAATGTTCGCTGAGTGAAGAAATGAATGGTAGCAGGATGCAGGCCGAAAATATTTGACGTGGAGGTCAAGTACTAGCTCTACCATTTACCAAAGTCATTGACCTTTTTTTTGAGATTTCTGTGCTCACATGTAAAAAAAAGAGAAAATAGTATCTACTTCATAGAGCTTCCTGAGAGCAAGTAAGCTTGTGTGTGTGAAAGCAATTTATAAACTGAAATGCTTTATAAGATTTGACACTACAGCTTTTTTCCCCCCTTTCTCTACATATTTGCTATGAGGGTTGAAATATAGTGCAACATTTCAGCACATGAGCCAAAATCATTGAAAAGCAAATGCAATTCCATGGTGGACTGCATTTAACCCGTGGTTGATATGCGGATAATTCCTCCGGGCAACTTCGGCAGCCCCACTCAGAGATTCCTAGAAACCAGAAGAGGAACCGACACAGGACAAAGATGCTTTCATGCCTCTCATCACCTGTGACTGTCCACGGTGAGGGTCGACTGAGTTTGGAGACCTGAGATCAGGGGGAGCACTCTGATGTCTTGTTGAAATGTCCAGTGTTTCAATAGCTGTGCCAAATGATTGATTGGGTTGAATATGAAATTAAGTATAGTATCTTGCCTTCCCAGGGAGCAGTTTCAACCAGTCAGAAGGGTGAAAGAGATGTATACAGAAACTTTGCTCACCGACCTCTTAATTCAGCATAACATTCAGAATAAGCTAAGACCGAGGACAGACTGTAAAGTAGAGGAAAACTTAGGCAGAAAAGACTGAATTTGCACATTGCGCCAAGGGGAGTGTGGATATTTTTGATAAGGTGCTGATCCCATTTCAATTGTCACTATTTATGAAGTAGAACTGAATTGTAGAACAGAGCTTAGTAAGAGGACAGCCAAAGAAAGAAAACCAAGCCAAGGTTTCTCACCCAAATCTACTATCAGTTTTCTAAGTGACCCTGATAAGCTGTTGAACCTCTTGTGCCCCAACATAAGATCTTATATGAGAGATGAAAGGTCAATATGGCCAAATCAAATAGAGTCAACAACTGAAGCTTAAGGATCATGAATTAAGTTCAGTCAAGTGTGGTTGACATATGTGTCTTTGCAATGCTTTGTTACAAGGAATAGATACCTAGCATAGCCTATAGAAAATATTCGCACTGTAAGAAAGCACAAGAAGTTTTATAGGCAGCTGAGAAAAGGAAAAGAAAAGCAGGGCCACATAAGGGCAAGAACTGGAACTGGGAAGGCCAGGAGTGGGGCAACTATTCTGTTTCTCTTGAGCATCATGGGCGTTTGCATCTTGGCCTCTCTCTCCTTTTTATCTTGATTGGCCTCCTCTGGTTGCATATGGTCTGATATGGCATCTTAGGCAATCTATCATTGCTACTTTCTAGTATGTAGGAACATTGGCTCAAGTGCCTTCCCTTTGATCCAATCATCTGTGTTCATTAAATTCAGGGCCATATGATAGAAAAGGGCAGGAGGGCTCTGTGTAGAGGCAGAGTTTTCAAAAAGGGGATGGAGGCAGATATACAAGTCACTTAAGTGGCGAAATATACTCTTTGAGAACAGTTTGGGGCTTACAAATGGTGCTAAGGATATAGAAGGAGGCATAGATTGAGGAGAATCATGAGGAAAATGGTCTTCATTTTTCACAAACCAGGCCAATGAAGCAGAAAGCCAGAGTAGGCCAAAGTGTGATCATCTCCTCTCTTTTCTCAAGTTTGCTCTCAAAAGGAAATGGTGATTTTTTTCGGTCTTCTGTGACTCACAAAGGGAAGGGAAACTCTTCAAGTGGGACTCTAATTTTGTGGTTTAGAAGAAATGCCTTATAAAAAGCCTATGTCTAATTTTCCCCTTACCAGCCAGTATACTCAGCAGATTAGCACCAGTGACCAAAATATTAATAGATTTTAAATGCCCTTTATCTGTCCTGCACATGATCTCTGCTTGCCCTCTGCCAGGTGTATCGAGTGATTCAAGGCAAAAGTACAAATGAAGGCCCCATATTGTGGCCCTCTCACCTTCTTCCCCACATCTGCTTCCACCTTTCATCACAAAGAGCCTTAGCTATCTGGAGTATTCCTCCTCCAAAATAACCCATAGTCCTCCTTCACAGCAGTTGCCCCTTGGCCACCCCAAGTGGGTCAATGGAAACACAACAGCATAGCTCCCTCTTGGGGGCAGAGAGTGGGGAAGAAAAGTGAGTCAGCCCTGAGAACAGCATCTCAGGTTCCCAGAGCTCTACAGGAGTGGGGAGGGGAGGTGTATTGTGGGGGAACACCCTCCCTCCCAGGCTCTGCCAACTTCTCACGCCCTGTGGAAGAGGCTGATCTATGAAGTGCCAAGTCCAATGCAGGGACATTAGTTGCCAAGGTCTAAGAGCAGATCTGGCTGGGAATGATAGCAATCACCTAGGGACTCTTTGACCTAGGTGGGATCTTTGCTAATGGGGATAGAGCTGATTCCAAATTCAAAGCAGGGGCAAAAGCTGGCACTTGTGTGGGTTGTTGGCCATAGGGGGCTGGGAGCCTCTGGGTCTTCTGCCATGTGCTGGCAAAGAAAGGAAGGATCGTTCAATGAGACTATTAAAGCTCCAAAAGAGTATTTCCTACCTGGGGTGCAGCCATTGAAACCCCAAAGCCGTGATGTCTCAGCAGCAACAGAAATTTATCATATTTGAAATCAAATTTGACATCTTTTTTCTATACCGAACTCTTCCTGCTTCCCTCACTATCCTTTCCCTGCTAAGAGCATCAGTGTTCTCCCAATAACTGTGCCTCCGTATTTCTTTGGTTTCTCTCTTTCCCAAACTCTAACATTGAATGCTGTCCCCAAGTCCCCTGGACTGTTCCTCTCTATTACATCAAATGTCTCTCCTCTTTTCTATTTGTGCTACAGCGATGTAGTTCTGACCCTATTACTTCCTGTCTAGACCATTACAATAAATTCCAGTCAAAATTCCACTTGAATCCAATTTAAACAATAACAATTCTTCTGTCTTAATCTTCTCAAAATACAAATCTGTTCATATCACTTCCCTTCTTAAAAAACTTCAGTGATTCCCCATTGACTAAGAATGCATCTAAACACCTTAATCTGCTATTCCAGTCCTCCACAACACAGCCCCAGCCAAGCCCTCAATGGCATTTGTTTGTTTTGTTATAAAAGTAACCCTAGGTAATTGTAGAAAACCTGTGCAAAAAATATGAAAAATTATATGAATCAATCTTAATTTCACTACTCAAAGATATTTTGGTCTATCCACATATGTCCTTATTTACAAAAGTGGAAACATGTTTCAATCATTTGTTAGTATAGCAATAGCACTTTTCCGTACTTGAAAATAATTTTTAATTACTTTAATAGCATTTGCTGCAGTGACTCAAAAATATCAATTATTTGTTCTTATCATGAAATTAATTTGTATTTATTCTAAAATGTGTGTAAAATATAGACAAGCATAAGTAAGTAAACAAGTAAACTTATTTTATACTTAGAATACAGAACTAACAATCGTGGACATTTTAGTATATATAGTTACTGCTTATTTAATTTAATTATTGTATCATGACATTTATCTGAGGTGATCTCTTCTCTAGGGATTTGGAAGGTTTGCATCATGTTTTCTTCCTAGCAATGATAAAAAGGTTACCTTCTATTTTAAAAATATTATAACCTAGTTTCTCTAGTAACTAATATCAACAATGAAACTATCCATGTATTTTTGTGGTGTATGTTAAGATATAATTTTATTTTATCACTCTTTTATTTCTTCATCAATTTGACAGGTTTTGTGTATGTAATCTGAATATTTAGACCAAATTATTATTATCACTTTTCTTATCATGAATACTTTTTCTTAAAGATTATTTTTTATATTCAAAATATTTTATCACCCAAAACGTATTGATATTCAAGTAGTTTTATTGTTCAAAACCAAACTTTGTTTTCTTAACTATGACTTGAGTTTATTATTCTTGAGTTTGTTATTTTGTTTTAACTGTAGATTGTCTTCCCAGGATGTGGGTTCGAGTAATTTTTTTTTTTTTTCAGGAATGTACAGTGATGATATGCTTTCCTAGCCCCTGCAAATCTGAAACATCTTTCCCTCGACCCAAAACATTAATGACAATTTTGCTATGTATAGAACTGTTGCATGACCATCTTTTAGAATCCAATGCTCTTTTGCTCAGTCTCCATTATTATTGTCTTTAGTATTTTATTTTGGAGAAGTTTGATGCCAGCTCCATCTTAGATTTTTGGTTGTGTTGTTTTTTTTTACCCAATCTATTTCAATTAGCTTCTATGCTTTTACGTTTATTTATCTTTATTTTTAAAAATTCAACAAGTTCTATTTAGGTGTTGGTATGTTTCCATTAACCTTACCTGACAGTTGGTGAGACCGCTCGATCCAAGACTTGGATCTTTTTTCAGTTCAGAACAATTTATTTTTTTTGCTTCTTTGCTTACTTTTTCTATTCTTCCTTTCTATTCCTTGCTGATGTCTGTCCTATTATATGTAGATTTTTGTCCTAAATCTGTGTTCAATTTTCTTTTTTTTTCTCTTAAGAATTCCTTTTTTTTAAATCCCACAGGTTCTTGGAGATGTTTTCAAAGTTTTGAACATCGGTTTTCAGTCTTCGGCGTAGGCAACTTTTCACTGCCTTCTTTTAATTAAGCATTTTTTAAAATTCCCATGAACTCTTTCATGCTTTCCGAATATCTCCCTTTCATAACTGCTTGCTCAGTTTTCACAGCTGTGACAACTCCTTTAATCACTTTAATAACAAGAATGAAAACACTCCTAGCTTTGCCTCATCCTCTTGAACACAGCATCATTTATGTGCTTGGTGATATTCCTGTTTCCATGTTCTCAGGTAAGGAAAACAATTCAGTCGTACGTGGCCTTTGCCAGAACAGGAGTGACCCAGTGAGATCTGGCCATCTCTCCATGTGAAACGTCCAGTCCTCTAGTTTTTGTTTCTGTGGCCTCTTACCCAAGGCCTGCCGCTTCGCCGAATTAGAGTCCCATCAGCACAGTTACCAGAGTCTCCTCAATCTCTACTTCCCCAAGCAGAAAGCACTTGCTCTTATAGGAGGAAAAGTTTTAGGTCACTCTTCTATGCTTTTTTAAAACTCCCTTTTAAAATTTTATTTAGCTAAACTTTCTTGACATTTGTAGAAGGTGGATTTCCCAATTTCTTGTTTTCCCACACTTTTTGCATGACCTTGGCCATCTCTGTTAGAATCTGGTGATGGGGGAGTTGAATGCCTCTGCTAACGGCACCATCTAAAACCTCTATGTCCAATATTTTCTCTTTTCTGTTCGCATTATACTTTCCACAAATATGTTTACTATATGTCCTATGCTTTTTGGAAAATATGCTTTTGCTTATACTATTTTCTTCCCCTGCAAGATATTTCCTAGCATCTCTTCCCGATCCACCTCTTCCTACTGAAATGATTGACTCTAGGAGTTTTCAATGAAGAGCATAATAAAAGCATTCACAAAGGAGCTCTTACCTATGCTCTCATGCCCTCTATTAATACACACACATTCGAGTCTACTGTGCGTAATAGCCACATATAGTTATACTATATTTCCCTAATTTGAGCATTCAATCTTTGAGATCAGAAATAATGCTTATTCATATTTATTTTCTTGATAGGGCACAAAAAGAAACTTTTACAGAGGAGGGGTTCCAAAGAAGAGTATGTGAAATTTAGTTTAAGCTTGGCCATTATTTACTATGCTCCATATCAGTACACGTGTTATTTCTATTTCCCACAACAAGCATCACAGGTAAGTCTTATTTTTCCCTTTCTGTGGAAGAGGTATCTGAGGCACAGACAAGGTGAATAACTTTAAGGTCATACAATTAGTGACTGAAATTAGGTTCACACCCAAGTCTCACTCCACTGTCCATGCGATTTTCTGCCACACCGTTCTGATTCAGTTAAATTTTAATTAAGTTTAGATGACGTCACCAGACATAAAACTTGTAGAAGGAATATAATTGGGTTACATATGAAACAGCATTCCTCCCTCACTGAGTTTATGTTATGTCGTCTTTCTTTGCTCAAAAATGGTAAGGTAAGCACACTCCAAGGTTTCTACTAAATTGATGGGTGTAGTACTTCTGAAGCCCCTTGTAGACTTTTCTTCACCCAAATAATATGACAATTCTCTGATTAGGACCCATATGAAATAACTAGCCATATCACACCTTGGAAATCAAGTGAAATTTGACCAACCAAGACATCGTCTTCCCTATGTCATAACTACCGTGTCATCCTGGAACACTAAACCCACACATATTATGATCCAACTCTACTGGACTAGATCTATGGTTTGTGGAGGCAGCATGGAAATAATATGCAGCAGCTGTTGTTCACTGACAAGTAAAGTAGTTATTGAAAATAGTAAGGACAGAAAAAAATCCTTTAAAGCATAAACTGGCAGCCCATGGGCCAAACCCAACCAGCTGTTGTGTTTAGTTTGGATTAAACAGTGTTTTAAAGCTATTGAACTTTGTGGCCGATATTTCAAAGTTTGAAATTTTACATAAAAACCCAGATTTATGGTTCCTTTTTAAAAAATATAAAGGTTTCATCACACCAGACTTGCATTCCTGCATGAAAACTATCTACTTGGGCTGAGTAGCAGCAGGGATGGCCTGTGCCTCCAACTGTGGACCAGTGAATTCGGAAAATGCAACATATATGGAGTATCAAAAATGTAAGAATTTAGAGCTGGAAAGGACCTTAGCAAAATTAAACCAGCCTCTTAATTTAAAATAGGGGAACTGGACCAGGAAAATGATTATTACTCAAGGTCACAAAGCTGGTTACATACAACAAGAAGCCAGGTATTCTGGCCACTCAGGCCACCAGCCTGTTTACAAACTTCATAATGTAATAAGGGCCTCTGATGAAATCACATTATTTGGTACTTAAAAAGTGAGGGCATTTGAAACCACCTGTCTGTTGTTCCCATGTTCCCTTAAACCCTCCCTCTTCTTAATTTGCATTAGCGCATTGCCTTATTGAATGAAAAATAAATCCTTTGAGAAAGGGGTGCCAATTTATTTGAGTAACAATATGTCAACATAGTTCTTGAAAACAGGGTACTGTGCAAGGTCCAGCTTGTATAAACAGAACCTTCGGTCCTGCATTAACCTTAGTATAAATATACATTATTTTGTTCATTTATTCAACAAATATTTATTGAGCATCTACCATGTTCAAGGAACCGCACTGGGCATTCACTGGGGATAAAAAGAGTAAACAAGGCAAATAGGATCTCTGCCTTCATAGTTATAAAGTAGCAGTACCATCTGTAACAGGATCTCCAGCAGTTAATCATCTAGATATGTGATTCTCCAGACCTAAAGGCAGAATTTCTTTATAGTAGTTCATAGAGAGAATAGAGCAAATATAACACACATAATCCATGATTTTTAAAGCTCATTATTCTCAGTGACAAATTAGAATCAGAGACTCAACAAAAGGCAATAAAATAATGGATTGAATGATAAATCGAATTCTCTGGAACTAGGTAAAAACATTCACTTTTAATAGTCCATATTTCTATCCAATAATTTGATTATTTGTTTGAAGCTGAATTTTAAGGCATACCTACAACGCAAGAATATTTATATCGGAAAAAAAGTCTCCAGTCACTCATCAAGTCACAGAGTAATTATCTTCTAAATTAGCGTGTTGAATCAGAGACGTCACTGCAGTTGGTGACAGATGTGGGAGGAATGAACTACTTTTCTGTTTATTTCTCAGGGAACAATCCTCTCTGCAAGATTTAGTCCAATAAACATGTACTGAGCACTAACTATGAATCAGGCATTATATGTATCACTGGGAGGTTGGAAAGATGACTCTATAATATTTACATTCCTATATAAACATTGATTAAAGATGGAGATTAAAGGAAATAGAAAATAGGTGATGTTTAGTTAGCACATATTATTTTATAAAGTTGTTCAAAAAAATAGAAAATGAATGTAATAGGTATCCAAACATTGGAAAAACAAAATGAAATGGAGGATCCCACGCATACTTCATGGGGACAATGAGTCTTGAGGATTAGGTAGTAACTACAGAGTCAAGAAGGAGGGGCGAGTCTCAGGGCCCTGTCAAATCGAAACCTCACTGAGGGTGGATAATCAGGATTCTTTTTATTATAGAAATCAAACCTCAACTAGACCCCTCAAAGGAAAATGAAGGCTGGCTAGAATAAAATGTTAGATTTCTTTTTAAAAAGTGAAAAAGAGGTTAGCAAGAAGCATGTAAAGAAAGATTTTAAAAGGAAGGAGGGGACTTTCTTCACTTATTTAGCTAGACTATATGGCTAGATGTAGGTACTGAAATGATGTCGTCAGTAAACCATCTCTCTCAGCTCTGCTTTTCTTTACGTTGCCTTTGGTGTCATTCCCTAACTCCAGCAAACACTGAAAGCTCTTCTCTCTTGTTCCCACCCATACATGTATTGCTTGATCCAGTCGATCAGGCATTATTACATTTAGTCAAAACTTAATTAAATAGTAATATATGTGAATTTATTTATTTGTTTTTAAATCTTTATTGATTGCAGAAAGAGGAAGGGAGAGGGAGAGAGAGAAACATCAATGATGAGAGAGTCATTGATCGGCTGCCTCCTGCATGCTCCCCACTGGGGATTGAGCCCTCAACCTGGGCATGCGCCCTGACCAGGAATCGAACCGTGATCTCCTGGTTCATAGGTTGATGTTCAACCACTGAGCTATGCCGGCCAGGCAATATATGTGAATTTAGTAGGTAACCCCTTTTATATTAGTTGTTTGAAACCATGACTCTCAAGGAAAAGGCCCAATAATATGTCTTTTGTATCATCTGTGGCAGCTTACACACTACATTTTACAGAGCAGATGATCAATATGTGCTAGATGCATTGAAATGATATCAAATTAATCTTAAGTAAGATGACTAAGGTCATATATTCTAGGTAGGGATTAGAAATGATAACATAATATAGATATTGGGGCAAAAAAGAGAACATGGTGACAGATTGCATACAAATATGAAGGTAAAGTAATTATTTCTAGTATTTTCAAGGTTTATAGTAAAAAAATTAGGAATTATTTTGACTTGTTAAAGTAACAAAATAGAGAGGGAGAAACAAGATGGCGGCGTAGGTCACAGCTGCACCCGCCGCCTCCTGCAACCTCATCAAAACTACAACTAAATACAGAACCACCATCACTCAGAACCTCCTGAGATCTGGCTGAGCAGAAGCCCCACAACCAGGGGACTGAAGAAGCGCTGAGACCGGGAGGAGGGGCGGAGACACGGGTGGATCGGGGCTGAATCACAGAGACGCGGCCTCGGTCGCACACCCGGTGGGAGGGCAGCTCGGCGGTGGGGGTTTCCCCGAGGAGGGAGGGGTCCCAGCCCCACAGCAGGCCCCCAGCCCAGGGCTCCAGGGCCGGGGAGAGACGTCCCCACACCTTCGGGCTGTGAACCCAGCGGGGACTGTCCCTGGGGGTCGCGGAGGCTGCGGGAGCCCCAGCAGCTCCTCTAAAGGGCCCGGCACGGACTCACTCGGACGCTCCCTCTGAGCCCAGCGCCGGGCAGCAGCCTGAAAGGACCCGGGACACTCGGGGGGAACTAACCTGCCTGAGATCCGGGCGAGAGGCGGAGGGCGGCTTCCTCCCAGGCAGAAGGGCTGGCGGAGGCCCTGGCTCCTGTGGCGAGTCCTCCCTGCACACAGCCGGCAGGCAGGTGCCATGTTTGAGTCGCCAGCACCTGACTCACCTTTGGCCCCGCCCCGTGACTCCCGGAGGCCCCGCCCCCCCCACCTGCAGCTCACCCAGGCCATTTCCAGGGGCTTTTCTGTGCAAGTGGCCTCTGGAGCCTCATGCTTAGAACTTTCCTAAAATCTCTCAAACGAGCAGCAGTGGGCCCCATACGGCTTGATAAGCAGCCCCAGGCCTGGCACTAGCGGCAGCTGCATTGGCTCATAGCTTGGCCTCTCCTGGGCACCTCCAAGCCCAGCACAAGCAGCAGCCAACTACAGTTTGCTGTGTAGCTCATGCTGAGTGGCCCTGGGCAAGGCACTGGCACAGGCTAACTTTGCACCTCCCTGGAGGCCCCAGAGACAGTGCACCTGGTGGGCAGACTCGACCACACTGGATTACAACCCTACCACATCCACGAGTGACACACTCAAGGGGCACAATTGGTGGACACCAAAGCCCCGCTGAAGTAAATCCTGCTCCATAGGGGTGTCTCCAGCACAGCAGCTTTGTCCTCACTGCTGGTTGGCCGGGGGATCAGCTCCTCCCAGTGATGCCAACAGCAATCAAGGCTCAACTACACCAGGACAGTGCACACAGCCCACACAGGGGAGCACCTGGAAGGCCCAGCTCAGGTGACAGGGGAGGCTGAGCCACTGGACTCTACAGGACACCTACTACAGAAAGCCACTCTATAAATTCCAGGAGACATAGCCACTCTACCTAATACATAGAAACAAACTCCTGGAAGCAGCCAAAATGTGGAGGGAAAGAAACATGTCACAAAGGAAAGAACAGAAGAAATCTCTAGAAGAGGAACTAAATTAAATAGATCCAAGCAAGCTAACAGATACAGAGTTCAGAATTTTGTTTATAAGGATGTTTAAGCAGACTATTAGGGAAATAGCTGAGAAAATCGATAACATAATAAAGTACCAATTTGACATGAAGGCTACAGGAACTGAAATGAAGAATAATTTACATGGAATCAAAAGCAGAGTAGAAGACGTTGAGAATCAAATCAGCAATTTGGAACATGAGGAAACAAAAAACACCCAACCAGAAGAGCAAAAAGAAAAAAGAATACAGAAATATGAAGATAGCATAAGGAACCTCTGGGACAACTTCAAGAGGCCCAACATCTGTATTACTGGGATGCCAGAAGGGGAAGAAACAGACCAAGAAATTGAAAACCTATTTGAAAAAATAATTACAGAAAACTTCCCCTACCTGGGGAAAGAAATAGACTTACAAGTCCAGCAAACACAGAGGGTCCCAAACAAGAGGAACCCAAAGAGGCCCACAGCAAGACACATCATAATAAAAATGCCAAAGGCTAAAGACAAAGAGAGAATCTTAAAAGCACCAAGAGAAAAGCAATTAGTTACCTACAAGGGAGCACCCATACGACTGTCAGCTGATTTCTCAACAGAAATTTTGCAGGCCAGAAGGGAGTGGCAAGAAACATTCAAAGTGATGAAAAACATGGAACTACAACCAAGATTGCTCTACTCAGCAAAGCTATCATTTAGAATTGAAGGTCAAATAAAGAGCCTCACAGATAAGAAAAAGCTAAAGGAGTTCATCACCACCAGACCAGCACTACAGGAAAAGTTGAAGGGTCTTCTTTAAGAAGAAGCTAATGAACAAAAGAATCTGATGAACTAAATAGATCCAGAGACATTGACGTATGTAACAGATGATCATATTTCAGACGAAAGAAGGAAGGGGGTGAAGGGTGGGAAGAGATTAACCAAAGAAGTTATATGCATATATGCATAACCCATGGACACAGTCAATAATGAGGTGAAGGCCTGGGGACAGCGTGGGAGAGAAGTAGAGGAGGTCAATTGGGGGGAAAAAATGGGACACCTGTAATACTCTCAACAATAAAGATATAAAATAAAATAATAAAATTAAAATAAAATAAAATAAAAACAAAATAGCAACATTTGATAGGGGAATCAATTTGTGGAAAAAATAAATTTCACTTTGTGGATACCTTGATTTTTAACAGCTGATGAAATATTCAAGTTGCTAGTTCATACTAGCAAATGCCCATGGGAAATAGAAAGCAGACGAGAGTTTAGGTCTGAAGATGTAGATTTGGGAATCACTGTCCTTAGCATAGAATTGATGATAATAATTATTAGAATGGATAACATTCCATAGGAATGAAAAGCAGCAAGTACTGCTTTCAGTAATAGGGTTGGCTATATATTCCAGAAAATACTTTTATGATTATCTCTAATTAATTCTGGATAATATAAGACAAAATAGACTTTAAAATGCATAGATGATCACTTGGCTGGCATGGCTCAGCAGCTGAGCATTGACCTATGATCCAGGAGATGGTGGTTTCGATTTCAGTCAGGGCACATGGCCTGGTTGCAGGCTCGATCCCCAGTAGAGGTTGTACAGGAGGCAGCTGATCAATGACTCATCACTGAAGTTTCTATCTCTCTCTCCCTCTCCTTTTCCCTCTTTGAAATTAATAAAAAAATATGTATTTTAGAAAATAAATAAATAAAATAAAATGCACAGATGATCAACCAAGAAAGTAAGATAAATTCAGATTAAAAAAAAAAATGAAGCAGAAAAGAGCCTGAAACTGAGTATAAGCAAGTACTGAAGTTGCAACTGCCCAGGGGCATGTCCTGACAACAGGTATCTAGATGGTTAGATTTTAATGGTCAAGACCAGGTAAGGTAAGAAATACCTCAGTTTGGGTCACAGTAAGAAATCAAACAAGAAGAGAGTTGGGTAACTGGAAGGGATGTTTCCACAACAAAAATGTAAGGCAGAAAAAAATTTCATGTACTGGGAAAGAGAACAGCAGAGGAACCAGTTTGCCTTAGATTTTGGTAGAAAGGAAAAATAATTCTTCCCTGGAAATGTATAACCAAAAAATTTATATGCATATCTGCATAACCCAAGGATACAAACAATGGTGTGGTGAGGTACTGGGGAGATGGGTGGGGAGGGGTGGAATGGGGAGAAAAAGGGACCTCTGTAATATTTTAAACAATAAAAAAAATAATAATAAAATTTACAAAACAACAAAACAGAAGAAGAAAAAAAACCTGCCTTCACATGGGTTAGGGACTTGAACACTTATCTTTGCATTCTACTAAACTGCAAATAAAATTAATTTTTAAGGACTTTCAGGTTATTAGTTGCCCAGGACACTTGACAGAAGGAAATACTGATCCTATCTAGAGGAACAATCCTCTTAATGTAGATTCCTCAGAATCTCTATAAATTAATGTCAGCCAGAAGGAAGAATATAAAATTATCAAAAATACAATTAAACAAAGCAGTAACAACAAGAGTCATACTAAAGGATATACTTTAGGAAAAGAGAAACTCATCTCACAGGGTACACCTGGTATTTAAGAAGGACTGGTAAGCAAATAAATTGGTCAACATGTAAGTATATAGAAATAAACAATGTGTATAAAATGGTAGTAATTTGAAAAAGACAGAACTAAAATGTTTTACCAAAATAACATGTCAGAATGTGTGAGATATTTATTGAGGAATTACAAAACTGTATTGAAAACCACTAAAGAATATTTAAATAAATGGAAAGATATACCATGTTCATGGCTAG
This sequence comes from Miniopterus natalensis, assembly GCF_054644295.1. NCBI lineage: Eukaryota > Metazoa > Chordata > Mammalia > Chiroptera > Miniopteridae > Miniopterus > Miniopterus natalensis. Next base: position 16,564,220 of record NC_142081.1, on the reverse strand, counting down.
GAAGAGGCAATACCATGTAGATGACAATTATCCCACAAAATAATCTATATTCAGCAAAATTCCTATTAAAGTACTAAAAGATGTTCTTTCTAAGAATTTGGCAAGCTGACTTTGAAATTATATGAAAAAGCAAAGTGCCAAAAAGTAACCAAGATGTTCCCTAAGAAGAAAAGTATGTGTGACAAAAGTAGGAGGAGAAATTTGTAATAACAAAGCTTACTATGAAACCATAGCATTAGTTTCAGATCATATGAAAATAACATTTTTATAGGTCAAAAACAAACATTGGTAACATTTCATGGTTCAACCTAATAAAGATCTAGTATACTATTGGTTTAGAGAAAGACAAATAGAAAATCCAGGAGAGAGAGCATAGGGACAGACCCATGCATGTATGGAAACCTGTCAGAACTGGCACGATAGATCGTTGGGAGAAAAGGAATAAAGGATGCTGCAGTAATTATCTCATAGGAAAGTAAAGTGAACTTAGATTTCTTACCTAATGTCATAAACAAAATTAGCTCCAGTTCAATAAAACGCATACTTATGAAAAGGAAATATTAAAACTGCTAGAAGAAAATATAGGCGAGTATCTTTACAAATATGTTTTCCCTTTGTACTGTGATAGATTTTTCAGATAGGCACATGGGTGTGCAGTGTAAAGACTATACATTTTCTAACCTTTTTTGCAGGTAGGATCTTCTTGTGACAAGATGGGATATAAGTAGAAATGTCCACAAAACAGTTTCTAATACTCTCCTTAAAAGATGGCTGGTAGACACATCTTTTACCCTTTTATTCTGTTCTTTCTTTCTTTCTCTACCCTTCTGCCTGGCGTATGAGTATATAAGGACTGTGAGGCATCATGAGGTTGGCCGGAGCAGAAAGCTGGAAGGAGCCTGGCTTTCTAAGGACTGCACAGAACCAGGCTTCCATACCTGCTGCCAACTGCCTACCTCAGGCCTTTGACATGAGAGAGAAAACCAAGCTTCTTTCTTGTTTAAGGCATTATTCGTTTAGGTCTCTGCTCTTCACAGGCAAACCTAATGCTAACCACAACTAGTGCAATCTGCAATGACATTTCCTCTCTGCTTATTTCAGAAAGTGTACAAGAAAGAAGACAGAATACATAGGAATAATCCTATAGACACAGCTACTTTTAATAGACTAAATGGGATGAGGGAACAGTAAAAGAGAGAGAAGCTGTAAGAGTTAGAAGTGCCAAATGCTGTGAAATATAAAGCGAGGACAGAAAAAATGTACCTCTGGACTTGTCTAGGTTAGAACGTCACCGGTGACTTTAAAGGGCTGTTTCCAAAGAGTGACTAAGAAGCCGGTGAAGCAACACAGCACTCAAGGGATTATCACCACTTGGATGTTTTTTGGAGGCCTCCCAGCTCCACACAAACCAGCATGAAAACATGTTTGGTGTTTCTGGGCTACAGGTGTAACTAGATGTACCTGAATCATTAAGAAACAGAAATAGCCCCTACCCTGAGTAATTTCTTTATGTCTTTTTCATAATCACGGCACACCCAGAAGGAACATGCCTAGTCTCTTCTACCTGGTCACTAGGATGGCGACTGTCAATTCAATTGGGGTTCAACCTATCTCTCCCCTTAATTATATGAAGGGGATTCTCTTTTCTCTAGGGTTTAGAAGGTAACCATTTCATACCATGGAATGAACTACATAGATGACTATTAGTAATATATCTATGGATGGATACATAAATGTTGACCAGTAATATAAAATAACAAATCTCCTAAAGGTATAACTAAAACAAGAACCTGGTATCAATCACCGATCTGTGTGGAAGCCCTGAGCACCAGGACCAGGGATGAAATGGATGCAGGCCAGAACTTTGAATTTTCCAAAATATGAGTCGGCATTCCCTGATGTACCCAAGGGAGGTGCTTTTAACAAACACCAACTGAAAACACATATACCAAAAGAAATTTTTCCATAAGAAATGGTGGTAAAGAATGAATTTAAAGGGTTTCGGTCATTACAACATATAATAGCCTATACTTATACATCCTTAATGCATAATAGGGCACACATTTAAATGGATAGTCAGTAGTGGAATAATTAGTGTTGGGTTTGGTGAAGGAAAGCGCAGCTATTACAAAAGCAAGGGAAGTTTGTCTCCATAGAATGATGACAGTTGTAAATGGGGGACTTGGTTCTCCTGGTGCCTTCAGGGAATGGAAATTACTAGAATTTCCCTTTGGATTTTATTCACTTTAAAGAAACTTTACTCTGTCAAACATTTACAATGTACTCCTTGCCCCATTAGAATTGGTGGAGCACCTAAACCTGAAACAGTTAAAAAAAGCAAAGGTAACCTAGGAGGCATAGGTGAGCAGAAACACAAGAGGCAATGAAAACTTGGTGGCTACAGCAGATAAATAACCTGCAACACTAAGTGGAGATGCCACTGCCTGTGGGAGTGGACTATGAGGATTCCTAGGGCTGTGGTCTGCACACATTCTCATAAATTACCTAAATTGCCTCATAGGTGTTGTCTAAAATGTATAAATCGAGATTTTTTGCCAGAACTACACAGACTTTATTAACTATACAATCTGCTCCACCCTATCTCATTTCCATGCTCACTGCATTCAGGTTAAAGTTCTTACTTTTTTTGAAGAGAGTTGGAAAATATGAAAGGGATGACAAAGGCAAGAGAGGAAACAGAAGTTCAAGTCCCTTTTCAGAAGCAGGAATGGGAATGAGTGGGCTCCTGGACTTCTAGCATTCCTTGGTCTGGGCCAGTTAAAATGAACACAAGAGATACCTGGGATCTCTGTCACTACTCTAGAAAACCTAGGCAGCTGCAGGGCCCAGAATTGCTCCCCCTGGATATTAAAGCTACAAGTTGAGCCAAACTGTAGCAGAGCTATAGCCCGCCTTGGTTCTGGAAGGTAGGCCCCTTGAATTCCCAATGTCTAGATGTGCAAGCTCACCCAGGACATCTTACTAACTTCACAATAACAGGTCTTGCATTTTCCTTATCACAAGTTTTTGCCCTAGTGTACATTGGGGATTTATTCTATGCCTCTTACACTAGCATATCTTCCTTTCGGCTATTGCACAAACCTAGGACATAGCAGCTAAGATGACTAAGCCACAGTGAACCTTAACCCATGTGGGAATTGGAAAAGGATTCTGAATGCCTTTGCAAAGTGCCCCAGTACAGTGCATTATCCTTAGGAATTTTATGGCAAATTTTCCTGGAAAATCTTTAAGGGCTCAATGCTCCCTGGAAGATTACCTTATTTTTAAAATACCCTTTTCTACATCCCCCCCCCCCCTCCAGTTTCTTCTATAGGTCCATCTAGACGAAGTTAAATGGAAAAACTTCAAGGTTCTAAGGCTCAGTACGTTTGGAGATTATATCTGGTACATTAGATATTATCATGTTTAAGTGTTTCACTTACCAACTAGACTGTAAACACAGTATGGGAAACCTTCTCTTATACAATCTGTATGTACACCCACTGAATATAGTGTTCAGGTGGCTAGTACTTTATTTATGACTTAATAGGTGCTCAAAACATTCATTAGTGATTGAACTTTAGTGATTTAAATCTCTGCTCACCCAAGAGAGGGAGAAACATAAAGAAATATAAAGCATAGCTCCTATCCTCAGTTCTCTCAACTTTTACTGAACTGAATTGAATTATCCTATCTAAGGATGATGGATATATTTAGTGTCTTATTTTTTGACTGATTTGGCCTCTTTAATCACAACTCATGGGCACTTAGTAAATACATACTGACTTCCAAAGTGGAAAACAGGCCATCTTCTTCCCTATCTAAATCCTGCCCATCCTCCTAGTTCAAGTTTGTTTGAACTCTACAAATCCCTCCTGACAGCTCTATCTATACGGCCCCTTCTTTTCTGAACTTGTTCTTTTTATTTTTTAATTCTCACCTGAGGATATTTTTTCCATTGCTTTTCAGAGAGAGTGGAAGGGAGAGAGAGAAAAAGAGTGGGAAAGAGAGAGAGAGAGAGAAACATCAAAGTGAGAGAGACACATCGATTGGTTGCCTACCGCACGTGCCCCAACCAGGGCCAGGGATCAAACCTGCAACCGAGGTATGTGCACTGAGCAATACTGGCTGCGACTGACCTTGTTCTTATTTGTTGTCATATCACTTATTGAGGTGCCCTTGTATCTTTATTTAAGTTTTATTATCAGGAAAATTTAAAATACTGCTCACTCAGAGGCTCTGAACAGGCATTTTTCCAAGGAAGACATACAGATGGCCAACAGGCGTATGAAAGATGTTAAACACCACTAATGATTAGGAAAACGCAAATCAAAACCACAGTGAAATATCACCTCACATCTGTTAGGATGGCTATTATCAAAAAGACAAGAAGTAACCAGTGTTGGAGAGGAAGTGAAGAAGAGGAGCCCTCATACACTGTTGGTGGGATTGTAAATTGGTGCAGCCACTTTGGAAAACAGTATGGAGTTTCATTAAGAAATTAAGAACAAAACTACCACATGATCTAGCAATTCCTCTTCTGGGTATTTACTTAAAGAATATGAAAACACTAATTAAAAAAGATATATATATATATATAGAGAGAGAGAGAGAGAGAAACACTACTTAGCAATAAAAAAGATAAAGTTAGGGAATACTGTTAATAATATTGTAGTAACTATATGTGGCATCAGGTGGGAACTAGACTTATTGGGGGATCATTTTGTAAGTTTTACAAAAGTCTAACCACTGTGCTATGTGGATAGATCTTGACGGTACTTTGCCAAGTAAAATAGGTCAGATGGAAAAGTACAAAAAAATACCTTCCACTTATATGTAGAATATAAAACAAAAAAGTAACAAATGAACTAAAAACACACACACAAACTTAGAGATTCGGACAACAGAATGGTGGTCAGCAGAGGGAAAAAGGGGTGGGGGAGGGTGAACGGGTAAAAGGGGTCAAATGTATGTTAATGAAAGGCAATCAGACTTTTGGTGACAAGCGTGCAGTAGAGTACACAGATATTGAATGATAATGTTATACACCTAAAATGTATATGATGTTATTAACTAACATCACCCCAGTAAAACAAAAATAATAATGGTCACGGAGTTAACTTCTGATATCTTTGTATTTTCTCAGCACCTCTTGCTCTCCTTCTGGTAACAGACCCTCCTCCCATGGCAACAGAGTGGGCGTGTAACACAAGTTAGTCCAATTCAGGTCCTTCGCTGCAGGTAGGGCCAAACTCTATCTGAGCCATCTTAGAGTTAGAATGCAAGTGAGACGCTTTGCCCAAACAGGTCAGCCAACATAAGTCAAAACCAGTCTGAACAAAAAAGCTGACACCCCAAAAAGAGACGAGACGAAAGACCTAGAAAGTACTGAGTGTTTCTAAGTCCCCGGATCCAGTTGTCCCTGAGGGAAGTTTCATCCCAGTCATTCCCAGGGTTTGGTTACATCGGCCACTAAATTTGCCATTTTGTTTTGTTTTGTTTTGTTTTGTTGTTTTGTTGTAGACTCATTTGAGTTTGTCACTTGCAGTCTTGATGAATGGGTAACAGGTTCCTCGAGGAAGTCATATCTTTATGAGTTTAGTTTTATTGCTTTTGCTCACCCAATTGCACCTAGCACAAGGCGCACCCTACAAAGACTAGAAACTAAAGCAATAGTTGTCAAAGTCATGGTTCTTTAAATTTCCATTAAAATTCAGGAAAAGACACTGCAAATATTAATGAAATTAGTATGTGAGGGAATCATGAGCAAGAGTCTCAACACATACTAATACTTTGTTTAAGTCACCTGTTTTCAGGAACAAAAGGCACATATTTAACCATGTTGCAAATATATCCTTGTCATTAACAGACCATTACCTCTGTAAACCATTCATATGCTTTATACCTTCTCACAGTGGAAAGTGCTTAATATAAATGTGTTCAGATGATGGTTTTTTCTTTCCACATTAATGTACTGACAATTATATAATAGATTATATGTGTGTATATATATACATACATACATATATACTTAACACACACACACACATGCATACACACACTATGTGTGTGTGTGTGTTTTGTGTGTGTGTATTGCTTTAACCAACTTCCTGGAAAGTTTCTTTATTACACTTAGAGAACCTGGGGTGTAAATATAACCACGTAGAAGTTTGCTGCACAGTCTCTTTAACAGGAGCCTTTCCATGAATTCTGTGTGCAACTTGTTCATGAATATGGAAAATATCTGAAGATTTTCTTTTAACTTGTCTTGATTTCCTTGAAGACTCTGGCACACAGCATGAGATTAAAATAACCTGGCCTTGCTGGCAACTTTGCCCACAAATACCAAGGAATAAATATTAGAATGATGGATTCTCTTTCCCTTGTCAACCATGAATGTGTTCCAGCCAAGGACAAGGTCTAGAGGGTAACTCAAAAATAAATAAATAGAACCAAAGAGTAACTTTATTCTTTTATTCAAAGTTTATTAAAATACAAGAACAAATTGTAAAAGCACACATACCACTCAGCACCAATATAATTACACTCTTTCTACTGATAGTCTCCAAAGCATTTCTGTTTCTGCAACCAAGGAGCAGATACACTCATGCGTTCTCACCACATTTACCCAGTACTCCAGGCATCGTGCCCCGAATATTCTCCTTGCTGGGAAGACAAAGATGGGCAGAGGCAAACGAATGTGACTACATCCAACCACTAACTGAGTCGATGACTCTTTCGTCAGCAGTTATCATTCGCACACTGGCAGCCTCCGCACATCCCAATCTCCCGCTTCGGGGGCCCGATTACTTGGGCAAGTGATGGAGTCTGGTGATAATGTGATGCAAAACTAAACAAAACTGGCCAGCATTCCCTACCCAATATCTTTTCATTGCTTTGGTTGTAAAGTACTGGACACTTCTGCATTCACATTGCCCAATTCTCACACACGTGAAAACCACACCCACCAGTGACGTGGCCTGTAGAAGCCTTGAGAGAATTTTACTCATTTACCAACCCCTTCTGTGGGCTTCTTTCATTTCTGTGTTTACCTGTTTGTTTTTTGGGGGGAGGGGAGTTTTGAGCCAAAATAATGAGTTCATTAAACATCGCCTGGGTCTTCGAAGTCTCCTCAATAAATATTAAATAAACTCCCTGGAGCTCTGGTGCTGCTGCCCAAGACAGGCAGCGAGCCCCAACTTGCATGAGCAGTCTTGTTTGGATGTCTGCACATGTTTGCTTTCTGTTGGTTCAGACTCACTGTGGAACAGAGCTGGGTCTCTTAAGTCTGAGGCCTCGCTTCTGGTGCTATCCAGAATGTAAGGCCTTAGGAAGTGGCCCTTTGGCTCATCCTAGTCACTCAGTGACACACAGCCCTCCTCCAAAGGTGCGAAGCTTCTTTTAGAATCTTCCCAAATCAGCAGACCAGGCCCTCGGAGCCCAGGTCTTCCCAGTTAACAGCTTCCCGAGTCCCCCAGGCCCCGCCCCTTCTTTCCTAGAGGACCTCAGGACACTGCAAGAGTGCTAATGGCCAAGCAGGGGTCGGTCCTTGTGCCCCATTCTAGACTGGCACATCAAGACTGGGTTTAGCTTCTATTTTTAAGATAAAGGAGGAAGCAGGGAGGAGGTTTGAATATAACAAAAAACCACTTTAGCTCTGATTTTTGGCAATATCTTTTTTTAAAAAAACAAAAAAGCTCCTAGATTAAAAAGCTCATTGTTAATCTCCACTGCTGGGAGATACCACACTGGGCATGTTCTGAAAAGCTTTAAATGCTGGTAGAGGTTTTCATTAATTCTTCAATGGGACAGAAGTCGATGTCTGTGTTTTCCTCTTTGCAATGGCCACGTAATTCTAATTGAGCTTATTTTTCCAAACCATCTGTCAGAGGTCAAGTGGAATAAATGTCCAGGTTGGCCCTCTTAGGATTTACAGAATGGGGAGTCCTGTACATCAGTGCATTCCCCTTGCTATGGGCATAGCCCATAGGACATGCCGAGGCTACCTTGTATCCAGCTGGGAGTTTTCCCGAAGGCCTAGGTACTGCCTTTCACCTGCCTCTCTGGGATTTTAGGCAGCCGGGCAGTACTCAAGCATGACCTCACAAAATTTCCTAATTTTTATTCAAGAGCCCAGCTGGTGAAATATACTCAAGCGAAATGAAAGGCAGCCGTCTTTTCTTTTCTCCTTGATCACAGAATAGGCATTTCCTGGTTAATGGCAGAATTTAACTAAATCAATACGCCATTTAGAAGTTGATATTGCCAAAAATCAGGGGTACATTCTATAAACAAGGTGAAGACATAGGGCCGGAGATCCAAAATATAAATATAAAAAGTCAGATAAGTTAAATGACTGTCACTTTAGCTATACAAAGCAAGAACGGAGGTTCTAATCTGTTTCTAAAGAGGTCAGTTACATTTGAATGCCTGTATCAAATACGTCTACATTACTGTGCAGGCATTTCATTCATGCCCGTTTAAAAAAGTCGTTGTTGATTCCACTACTATTTTCAAATAAAATAAAATAAAAATAAAATAAAGTAAGTTTTGAATAGTTCCAAGACATAAGTCTTTCAAACACTACATGTTTGAGAGAATCCAGATGCTATGAGAATACCTAAAATAGCTTGGAAACTATTTCAATAACAGACGAGCTAATTCAGTTTAAAAGGCTAAACTGATAGCTCCATGTAAACACAGGGGGAAAAGATGCTTAGGTACTAAAAACAACTCAAAGCTTTCCATATAAAAATTTTAAATATATACATATATGTAACATTTTGCCTTGTGAGACTAAGAACTACAATTTTCCAAAGGAACATTCTTCATAAAAGACAGGATTGGTTGGGTGGGTACTGACAATCGAATAATTTCTCTGAGCATATCAGCTAAGCATCGATTCCCCTCTATCTCAAATAATGAGTTCTTGTTAAGTTCATAAAAGATACATCACAGGAAATCATGAAAGTTCCTATTGAGATAAATAGGTTACACAATTACAGGCTTATCAGTCTGATAACACCAAGCCATGCTATATATTGCAGGATTCCTGAGCTTTGTCAATTCACGTTCTCCTTGGCCCCCCAACAGTCCTTCTTCCAGTGACTCTTCTATGTTCTATCGAACATATCGTTTTCCCTGATATTCAGCCTATGCCTTTGTATGTCTACTTCCACTGCCTCATTTCTCCATTGGATTATCCTCAGAGAGAGGAACTGCATGCATGCAACTTTCTCTTTCTTTAAAAAGGGATCACAACTGGGTGATTGTTTATTTGTCCTTTCCCCAGACGACCAGCACTAACTGCCTTCGCCAAATCTCATCCCCCCACCAGCTTCTCTAACATCCTGTTCCATTATTGCACATGTAGAACAAAGGGGGAGTTTAAGGACAACACGGTGGTGGGTTGCAACCAATTGTGCTTTTATGTACCACAGAAATCTCATCACCATTTTGAAGATAAAAATCAATGGGGCCCATGGATAAGCTTTGAGTTATAGAGTTGAACTATTTAACTCCAAAATAATCTATTATCAATGTGACTTTCCAGAAACTTGTTAGATAGAGACCCATTTTCAAAATCTGCTTTGTTTCTTTGTGGGTATGTTTTGTAGAGTTTAAACTACTGAGAAGCTTCAATGTTGCTGTCAGTTAAAATGGTCCTTTAATACCTACACAATAAACTGACTAGTAATAGGATTACTATGTTATTCCAATTTAAAAAAAAATAGACTTCTGGTTTTTGCAAACTCAGTTCCAACATCTTTTTCATTTAGGGCAACTAGTTCAGAAAGATATTTTCAACTTTAGATAGCTTTTTCTACTAGTTTTATTTTATGATTCAATTACTAACGGAATGGTCATAAGAACCTTTGTACATATAAACACAACCATACACCGTGACTTGATAGCATCCTTAAATTTATGATACAAAATCTGTAGGCCTATTCTTTTGGAGGTTATGATATTTAAATATTACTTATGTTACTTATAGGTAAAACTATCATGTCTTCATTTTAAAGAGAAATATGGTATAGATATATTAAAATAACTTTATATTAATGTACTATAAAGGCCTTAGATTACAAGACCTCAGCTAATAGCAAAAAAGGAAGACCCAAGTCCAAATTCAAATGTCAATGGGAATTCCATTTAACCAAATTCCATGCTACTGAGGATTGCCTCATATCAAAACCTCCAAAATTACTGATGGGAATTATTTCAAATTAATTTTCTCTTCCTCTATTTTGCAACTGAAGAAACTGTGTTTGTTTGTACCGATCTTTCATTATAGTTCACCTACTTCGAAAGGAAAACAGTATTTCAGCCAAATGGGGAGGGCACATACCTCCCACAGCATCTGAGAGTGACTGTATACACATATTTTGAGCTGAAGAGCTCAGCATTGAGAATACACTTCTACAGAGACTGAGATCATGAGTGACTAGGGCCACACCATAATTGTAGGGATGGAGAGGGACAGACCAGCACTACTGGACCCACTGGTTTTACCTTTAATCAGTATCGTGGGGTGTAATTCACCCACTGAGAATATACACATCATAAACATGTTTGAAAAACTAATTATTTCTCAAAAAAACTCTCAGAAATATAAATATTAGAGTGTGGTTTTTTCTCTCCCAATCCCCCTTTTCCCCCTCAATGTAGGACTATATGATAAATACATAAATTTCCTATGTATATTCTCTATGCTACTTTTCATTGAGCTTCTTTTTTTTCTGGCTTTGTGTATGTTTCCATGTTTCTGTGGGTATGAAATAAGCCCCACTCTCAAGGTGACATTCTATGAAGCTTCCTAATCCTTCTGCCTCTTTTTCCTAGCTAGTCAACTTGGTTTTCTTCTAGTGCTTTCCTTGCCTGCCTCAAAAGTAACTCTCAGATTTCAGATGATCATTCAAACCCTCCAGGTAGGAATCATTCTTGATACCTACAAATGCACCTGTGAGTTCTGGGATGTTTAGACTGGCAAAGAGCACTACATGGTAGAAACTAGGACATCAGAAACTAACATATTAAACACCAAGGTCCTAACCACATGGCCTGGGTTCAAGGCCTCATTCTAAGTAGATATTTAAGGATTTTCTAGTTGAACTCTGTTCATGCTGAATAAAGCCTAGGCCATACCCCTCATATTAATAAGAACACTAGCTTCCCTAACATGGTAGTTATTCAGATATGTCTTTCCTTCAGGCCCCAAAACATGCATCAGCTGTAGCAAGCAGGGTTTCTTCCTCTCCATCTTGGGATCCTTTCCATCAGAAATTTTTTACAGGGTTTTTTTGTTTTGTTTTTTCTAGAAAGAGAAATGATGGGGCTACTGCTTAGCCAAATGCCATTTGAGTGGTGAAAGAAGCATTGAGATGTTAGAGGTTTATGTTCTTCTGACATATAAGTTCCTATCTTTCAGAGAGGCAATGAGATTCAGTTGAAATAGTGGATTCAGTTCTTAGTTTCCTTCCCTTTCCATATATATATTTAAAAAAAAAAAAAAGCTCTATTGCAATCATACCTTTAACCAGCTAATCTAGATTTCATCTCTTGTTGAAATTCTTCTCCAGCCATCGCCGGACTTCTTGAAGGTTGTAGAAGAAAGGGCCCTTTCCTCCCAGATAAGCAATTTTCTGTCTCTGCACAATGCACACGCGTTCAAAGCCTACCCCATAAGCTACGTTGGCATTGTTGTCCATGAGGTCGGCCACCACTCGGCACTGGGGCGGCAAGGAGAACCGCTCCAGGAGCTGGTGGGCTGCCGCGCATCGGTCTTCCTGGCTCCGGTGCTTCCTCACCTCGAACGACAAAGAAGAACCCCCGGGCACCGCCCAGCCATCTGAGGGATGGGCCTCATCGATGTAGACCAGCAGGAAGTCGGCCACGGGTGAGAACTCCTCCACCAGTTTCCTGAAGGCCGGCAGCTGCTTAGTGAAGGGCGGTCAAGTGGCCGAGCCGAAGTTGACCACCAGCGGGCGCTCGGGGCTGGCGAAGTCCAGGAGGTGGCACTCGGCGCCATCCACTGTCTTCTCCTGGGCACCATTTTCACCGTTGTCGCCTCCTTCGGGATTGGAGACATGCACCACGCTGGAATTGGGGGCATCTTCACCCAGTTTCACCTGGTTGCGAATGAAAGAAAGAAGAGAAGACCGCCTTTAGCGCATTGTCACTTCAGTTCACGCTGTATAAAAACAAGTGGCTCTACTAAAGCGTGGTGAACATACATTGATCGGAGCAAGGAGGCATCACGGCAGGCAAGGTAAAGAATGGCCCCACGGAGCAAAAACGTCTTTTTCACTCTGGGTGATCGCTGAAGGTAATTATTTTTATCATTGAAGGCACCGCAGTTAACTCTCCATAATGAAGTTGACCCTTACTTTGCTGTCAGTGCTTAGCACACGTTACGTAACGAATGATTAACTGACTTCATTTAAAAAGCTAAATGGTCTACTTTAAGACAAATTATCAGAGTACCTCTTTCTGAATTCCCACTTCTAAATTCTAAAGTACTAAGAAAAAACCTTTACTTTCTTGCATGACGCTAAGTCATTTAATCTCCCTCAATGGACAGTGATACCAATGGGCTCTGTTCCTGGCCAGAGCTAGAAAATGTGGGGCCCATCCTTTATAAAAAAGAGCTAGTCCCACTTAACCTCTTCAGCACCTCAACCTTCCCATCTGTAAAACGGTGACAATAATGCCCGTCTTCCTCATATGGTTATAGAAGGATACCATAAAGAAAATAGCTCTTTCTACATGATCGCTCACCGCGTAGGTGTAGGCTGTCATAATTAGATGCCACCCAAACAGAATTGCCACCTTTCCCTGGGCAATCGTATGTTTAAAAATATGCCCATAGAAATCATCTGAGCTCTCATCAGTATGACACCCTTCCTGGAGGTTTCTATACCTACTGCCTACTTTGGGTTCACATGACTAGAACCTCACAATTTTCATTAAACAAACAAATGAACAAATGAAAGCATAAAACTATTCCAGAATTCTATTTTTAATTTCGCATTTTTCATGGGGTTTTTTCGTCTGTATACTTCCCTCTTTTTATCTAGGAAGTCACAAACCATTTACTTTTCTCTCATGCATTTTATCAATAAGCTCCTCCGAGTTATAAAATTCTCAGGCAGAAAAGCTACAGAAGAAAATTGCTCCATGTGTCCCCTTTGCACATGGTTTAAATAGTTGAACACAGACTGAAAGAAAGTTTGCTGGCCTTTGGGTCTGTACGTTGATAATAAAAAACAGGCAACATAAAAGAGCCAATTACTTCAGTTTGAATGAACACAACTGGATCTTCCCTTAGAATGGTTTAATCAAAGCCAATAACATCAGGGGCAATTTATGGAAGTACAATTGATTTTTCTACACTATTCTTAATATTACAAAACACTTCCAACTGGATTGACTTAGTCTCCTCATATAAATACAGCCACATATAAAACTGCTGTTAATTGCAGTCACTTAAAAGTGAATTGTTAAAGATTCAACAATCCAAACTGAAATAAAACACTCAAGGGCTTTTATTCAGAAGTTTCTATCTAATGTGAATGCATAACTCATTTTAACTGTAGAGGAAGAATTAAAGAAGTCCTGTCTCCCCCTTCTGAAAAATCTTAGCAGGCCAGGTTTAAAACAAGCACTATTAGCTTTTTAAAAGAAATCTTAGAGTAACACTTTTCTTTCTTAGAAAAACAAGCTGTCGGTGTGATTTAAATAGGTACATTTGTTTTCAGTCACTATCAGGGAAAAGGTTATTTTATTTATATTAATTTTCTTGGTTAATCTTCAAGTGACACCAGATAAAGAAAAAATAATCCCTTGAGATGGGTTATTTTATTTTATTTATTTTTAACTTTTATTGAATTTACTGGGGGAAAATTGGTTAATAAAATTATATAGGTTTCAGGTGTACAGTTCTACAATACATCATCTGTATGTTGTATTGTGTGTTTACCATCCCAGGTCAAGTCTCCTTCTATGACCATGTATCCCCCTTCACCGTCTTCTACCTCGCCCCACCCCCCTTTTCCTCTGGTAATCACCACGCTGTTTGTCTGTGTCTATGAGGTTTTTTTGTTTGTTTGTTTGCTTAATCCCTTCCCCTTCTTCACCCAACTCCAAACCACCCTCCCTGATGACAGCTGTCAGTCTGTTTTCTATCTATCAGTCTCTTCCTATATTATTTGTTAGTTTATTTGGTTCATTAGATTCCATGTATGAGTGAAATTATATGGTTCTTGTCTTTCTCTGGCTGGCTTACTATTTTATATAAGCCACACTTGTCTCTGAGGCATTAAACTGGACTTAAAATTTAAAAATACACATTTTAAAGATATTATAAACCTATAATCTATAGGTGCCTTTTGTACTTTGTAGCTTTAAGTAACAGGTATCATTACCATCACCTCACCATTAGATCTTTTCCACCTAAAAGAGCAGTAACAATTCTAGCACAGCGGCTTCTAACCACAGTGTTGTGCCGAGTTCCTCAACATACTTATAGCATCAAGATCTCAATGCATTCGATCAGCCTGAATCCATTAGCTGCTGCCCTTTATGTTAAGTGAGTAATCCATACACAGGAAAAAATTCATGTCTGGACTGTACACCTGTAGGTTCTTGGTAGATGAAAATATCCATCTGCCTTTAAGAGTCATTTTTAAGACCAACCAACAGTTGCGTGGTGTTGTGAAGCGGGCCTCTGGTGTCCTTGGCTCGCACCCAAGCAGCACTGCTGCTCCCTGCCTTATTCCTGCTTGTTCGACCGAATAATCTAATGTGACGCTTCAGCCACAGGTGACTCTTATTACCTGTAGTTAATTTTCTTGGAAAGTTAAAGCACTGTCTCTTTCTTCTTAGTGACAAGGTATAATTCCTTCCAAAATACAGGCACACTTAGTTTACCTTAGAAAATTTAGAACGAGTACAATACCTTCACTCTAAAATTAAAAATTAAGAAAGTTACCAAATACATAATGTTCTTGTGTATGGGGGGGCATTTTGTTAAGCAGGGAGATCATATATTTATATATATATATATAATATATATATATACGTATATATATATATGAATGAATTATTGAATGAATGATAGTTGTTATAATCCTAGGTAGGGCCCAGTGACACATTTTACACTTAGTAATAACCATGACCTGCAATGAACGTGACCGTATTTGGGTGTTGAACAAGCTCACTGAGGTAGGTAGTTTAGAAATGTAAATCCGGGCACCCCACCGTAGAGTTCTGCCATAATCAACACCCGTTGCTGTTGATCTGTTCTGGATTATCTCAACTGGTTACTGTATAAAATGAAAGTAGTTAATCCTCTTGATTTTGTTGGGCACCTATAGGGACCCTACGGCAGATTAGAATGTCATAAACAGACATCCTGTTCGTGAGAATGACCAGGTAAGAGAAACGCATCGGTAAGATCAATGCTATTAATCATACGACGCGGGGGAAACACACACCCAGGATTCAGGATTTTTCAGTAGACCGGTAGCCTGCTTTTATAAGTATCATATACTAATCGCAAAATTTGTCCATCTTGGCTAAAGACCTGCTAATGGGGGATAATTTAGCAATAATAAAGAAAAAAATTAGAAATTTAAAATATTCAAGTTTGCTTTAAACTACAAAGAAAATCTTTTAAAAGGGCATTATTGTTCATTTCTCATTTTCCCATTTGGTCACCATGAAAATTAAATTGCTATTACGACCAGAGTTTCAAATGGAGAATTTCTTGCTTTGCTTGGTCAGGCGCCCTGCTGAGATGGAGCAAGAGCATCTCCATTGTCTTTGGGGATGGGGAGTCTTTGCTTTCCCCAGGAGCAAAGCATTCCTTGACAAAGAGCCAAAAAGATGAGGAAAATAAAGTTGGTCGCGTAATAATAACATTTAGGCAGCAGGGAAGAAGCTCAACAAAAGCAGGTTATCCCCTGATGCTCCCAAACTTTGTTTTCATTTCCCACAGTGACACAGAAAGTCTCCTGGCCACAAGTTACCTATCATCTTCATTTCTCCTTCTTAGAGGGTTTGCGTTTGGTTTTGTCCTTAATGAGACACATTTGCCAAAGGGGCATTCAAAAGGCATTTTTCACTCTTGCGTGAGAGTAATTAGGTCGGTACCTCTTTCCCTGCCAGCGTCAGCCGCTCTAAAGAGAACCCTGCCCAGTATTTAATGCCCAAACACAAGAAGCATCGTTTCCACTAATTGGTCTTGAAGTTCCGATGTTCCCAAAGGGTCCCTTTATTTTGCGACGATCAGAAAGGACATACGTAAAATGCAATATCGTCATCACTGACTTTTATCTCTCTCATCTACACTATCACAATGGCCCTTTCTCATGTTTTTTTTGTAATCAACGTCAACACAGCAGCAACAAGGGAGGTAAGGGGTTTGCATTTTTACAACAGGGAACATCTCTGGGCCAAGCTCAAATGTCCTGAGAGCCACGTTTGTAAATACGAGCAAGAGTGCAGCTACACGGCATGTTTATAAATTGGATTCCCTTGATGACGGGCTCCTTTCAAGGACTGTGTCCAGCACGCGGGGAAAGGGGAAAGCTGCTTGGGCATGAGGACTGTGAAATGCAGGCGAGAGGAACAAAGAAAGGACCGCTCGTCAAGTAGAAGCTGGACACGGGGCATATGCCACTAACCTTTTCGTTGTTGTCTTTTCCACAGCCTGGGAAAGGCTTCTGGACAGAATATCACCTCACCTCATGATAGAAAGTAAAGCAAATGATAAAAATAAGGGGAGGGTGTGTGGCAGAGTAGTTTTTACACATCCCTCTTCTTTCAGAGCCCTGGGATGGCTTTATTGACTATCTGGAAATTTCCAATTCTTTGACATAACGACCAGGCTGCACCAACGTCCTTACAAACAGGGTAAGTAATTATTAAGCAGCGGTTTAACCGTTTATATTCAAACTGGCCAAATAAATCAGTCAGAGAATAAGCTGCCTACTCTCTCCTCTGAATTCAATTCCCTCATGGCCATTCTCTCTTTGATCCCTACCTTGGAGAGGTAGCTCTGAGCTCTATCATTTCCCACCGTTTTAACCAAGTGATGGGCAAGCTCTGGCTGTGGCCTCCTTTGTGTTCTTTTGAGAACTGTCGCTGTCTTAAAAGAGCCATTTTCCATTGTGGAAACGGGTGTCAAAAGCCTCGAGGTGAACGAGGAGGAGGAGGGGAATGTTAAAGAGACCCTTTCAAAACCAAAATGACATGTTCAGATGAGTCTGTTTTCTGTAGCACTGCCTGTTAACCATGAGGAGGCTAAGCTGCTCCTCAGCGGCTGTGTTGTGTGTTTATTTTTGCACTTCAATTAGGTAGGAGCTAGGCTCCCAGACAGGGCAGTGTGCTCACCGGTTGCATTTTAGTCTTTGAGCAGAAGGATGCATGTTAGATGCAAGGACGCTGACTAGAGAAACTTAAATGACAAATACCTATTAGTCACCTTAATCTCTCACAAGTTAATGTAGACTCACTTTTTCATCAAAACAGTGCATGGAACTCCCTCTAACCAAAGCCAAATTATCTTTAAAAGCTTCCCTACAAAGTTCATTTTGAAATCCCATTCAACATGTCATTTTACTTTGTTCTGATTTCATTTCTTGGTTTCCTCTTGTCACAGCCAAACCCAGGGATAATAACACTTTTACTGCACTTTCTCTTAAAATCTTCCCGAGTGTCTGAGATTCCACAACGAGAATTAGAAATGACCTGCCTCATCGGATCACATGTGCACACACTCATCCTGGAAAACTCTGCTTCTGGGGCGGCAGCCTCAAAATAGTGCAAGTCAGGATTGTGAAACACTGTGATGCCATTTCAAACAGAACCAGCGTGTCCCTAGAAATGGCTACACCCTGGGACAGTGGCACAGGTGACAACAGCCTTCAGGAAAGGGATTCAACCTGCTTCAGGGATTCTGAGTGACCCTCAAATGCCACCCCAGCCACCACCACCTTTGCCATACTGGGAAACAGAAAGAGGCCTAAATTCAGTGCCAGCTGTGTTTGCCACGTTTCCATTCATTACACACCCAGTCCAGTCATGTCTCTGGACATGTGGGTTCTTGGGTTGTTTTTTTCTCATGGGGGTAGCTATTATATAAATCATTAAAAGCAAACTTAATAACATCAGTCATGAACTTGGTCACTAATCAAATCAGTAGGCAGAAACAATACAGGGGAGGAATGCACAAACTACACACACACGCACGCAAAGAAAACAAACCACTCATCCTTCTCAATTTCCTGGAATAGGAACAACAAAATATTGCAACACAATGGAACACTATACATTAATGAAAAGATAAATAGTAAAGTCTATTACAGAGGCATTTGTTTGTTTTTCCCTTTTAATTCCAATAAGTTGCTTAATAGGAAAAACAGCCTCACTTATTATTTGTGGGCAACATCATAACCCTTACGTTTTATGTGACAGATAGTCCCATAAGTATACATGCATATAAGTAAAATTCTCCCAGGAGGAGACTTTTCTTTTATAGGCAAAGTCAATTCATTTTTTAAAAAGTAAGTTTAATAGGCTGAGATAAAACCACCGACATTGCCATGTCATCTCCTAAGACCTACAAATACAAAAACATAAACATTTCACATGCTATGTGTACACTTACGGAAATGAAATGATCCCCTCAATATCTTCTTACCACATCTCCCAATGGCCCCACATACACAATATACATGAGTTTTACTGTTAGAACTTTGAGCATCATTTCAGATTATTATAAAAGAGTTTTTCTTCATTGGCAAGAGTTCTAACTATTCTCTTGTCTTTAGAAAAAAAATGCAAACCTTCTGCAAGTTACTCTCAATAACAAAGACACGTGTTATAGTAAAGCTTCCCTATTTCACAGTGGATGTTTTCCTCTTGAACACTTTGATTTTCAGTGGAACAACCCTACTCTGGATTCTTCATGAGTACAAGTTACTTCCTTTCCTTTCCCGGTGCGCAGGTTTAGTTTTCTAGTGTTCAGTTATGGAGCTCTCATTTCTCCCCCCTCTTATTCTGAGCTTCATCCCCGGCTCTGAGGTGCTGCGTGCCTACGGTGGACCACTTCCTGGGCTTCCACAGTCCTCACAAACGCCTGCCTGGCAACTGGGACAAGGTCCCCAATACTATTAGGCAAAACCAAGACTTCTGCACTGATAGCAACTTTTGCCAAATGAGTCCATTCTTCTTGCTCAGGGACCTTCAGAAGTTATATGGGCACAGGGGGAGGGGACAAATTGACTAAGGGCCAATGTGAGCATGTTGTGCTTCGCTCCTTCAGATGAGCTGAGGATGCTCCAAGCAGCAAAACGCCAGCATCTTCCACTTAGAAACAAATCTCCAGACTCTGGCTTTGCGAGAGCAGCCCTGGGCCGTGACTTCTGCAGGTAAGTGAGGTCGCTGCTCCGGTGCTCGAGGAATGGGTTACAACAGCTTTGAAATTTAACGAACCACAGACCTATCTGCTCCTCCCAAGACAACTCATTTTACGTCTGAGAACCAAAGCAAGTGCGGTTCCCCTCACAAAGCCTGTGGTTCTGACAGTCGGTGCTGAGATCTTCCTTTTGCAAACTGGTCCCTAGTAAACTGGGGACACGGGGCCTGGTGACCCCTTCAAAGGGGTTCAAATCGGAATCAGTGTCGAGGGTGACGCTGACCGCGGGCTTGCTGACATTAACTCTGACCTCTCCCAGAAACGGCGCAGAGAGCACGGCGACCGCACCTGCTGTGGCCAGTTCGCGCAGCTTGTCCTCTCCCTGAGAGCTTAGTAGCAGTTCCTTTCCTTCCCTCGCTTTGGCAGTGCCACCCACTGCGCTGTCCTTCCCAGCCCGGCTCACCCAGCGTCTCACCAGGCAGACCGTCCAAATCCCAGTGCACAACAAGAGCAGCTGAAACGCAGCAGTCTCCCCACGCCCTGCATCCCCAGGCTTGCCCCAAAGTCCTCTGCCGGCACAGACACCCTCTCCTCCGAAAGCGCAGCAAGCCATCCAGCGCCCCTTCTCAGAAAGACTCCTTATTGGGTCACACAGGGTCAGGAGGGCTTACCACCTGTCACCCCCCAAATCTAACTTGTGTGACAGGCGCAGAAAGTCAAGGCAGGAGCTCCCATGAGCAGAACCACCGGTCCCCCAGCTGGGGCTCCTGCAACCTGACCCCGGTGCTCCCCGGGGCGGCCAGCCCCAGAGCTTGCGCCCCCCTGCCCGCTGAGCCAAGAAGCCCCTGGGCGAGCTCACCTGCTTGTAGGCGTCCAGGAGGAAGCTCTTCCAGATGCAGCGCATCCCCTCTGAGGTCAGCATGCGCCTCCACTGGCCGCGGGCGGCCTTGGAGCGGCTCAGGAGCAGCACCACGTGCCTGAGCAGCACCACCGAGTCGTAGAGCGCCAGGAACAAGCAGTTGGAGAAGAACACGGGCAGGATCTGCAGCGCGATCAGCAGGTCCACGCTGAGGATGCCCATCTTCTCGGCCTCCCAGCCGGTCCCGTGTGCGCTGGCTTCCCCGTCACCCTCTTGTTTAAAAGGGGGTGGTCATGGGGGGGGGGGGAGGCGAAGGGGAAGGGGGGAGAAGGAGAGAACTAAATTAAAAGGAAGCCCAAGACCTCTCCTCTTTCAAAGCAGCAGAAATGGCAAGACCAAGTCCAGCCTCTCCAGCCCAGCAGTTGGAGTGTGCCCATCAATCCATTCAATTCCGAGCTGCTGCCTTTTTTTTTTTTTTTTTTCAGGATTTAAGATGTTAAAAAAAAACACACAAACACACACACACACACACACACATACAAAAAAAAAAAAAAAAAACTGGCGTACCGGTCCCTAATCCAGTTCCCCTCTGGTCTCAGAGTCGGTTAAAGTTAAAGCAGCTTCACTTTCATTTCCAGGCACCTATGAGCCTGTGGCAGAGACTGCAGGATTTTCTTTAGCTTTTCATTGTCTCTATGTTCAGATACGTAGCCTGTTTCTTTCTTGAATTGCCAGAGTTTTAAAAATGTGCTTTAAGGGTAGTTGGTTCCCCCCCCCTTCTTTACTCCGTTTTTACACACACTTTCTGTGCTCCTTCCCCCAGCCTGTCGCACTCTTTCCCTTCTCCTGGAGCGACTGGCTCCTCTCCTCTCCTCACTCCCTCTGCCTTGCTTCTTGCTATCTGTGGTGCAAAGTGCTCTCTCTGCAGCCCAGTGAGTCTCCCTGAAGCCTTTTATACATTCCCTGGCTAATTGCTGCAATAGAGAAATGAAAGCCTAATCTTGGTAAAGATCTTGACGTCATTGAGAAAGAGGGCTTTACTTTGGCCAGGACTGCAGTGAATAGAAAAGTAAAACTCGACAACTTTTTTTTTTTTTTAGACGTGGGGGGGTGGGGGGAGGGACAGTGGAATTTTGCTTTGTGATTTAAAGAGAGAGACAGAAAAAAAAATTTAATACCTCTGACAGTTTTCAGGAAATGCTTTCATGCTTTGGGAAAAGTAATTGACTATAATGTGCAGATTTGATAAGTTAACACTCTCTCCTCTGATTATTGTTGTGACTGCTATTATTACTCATTTATGAGAGGGGCTAGAAAGAAGGGATGCTGGAAGACAGGTAGAGAAGAGGAAGAATAGATGATCTTTGCTCTATTTATTGGAAGATGGGAATGCTTAAATTTGGTCTTTATACCTATATGCTATGGCTGTCTCTCATTAGATCTGTGACCTAGGTTCCTTAAATATTCTTCAATCAGGATTTTATTTAACAAAATTCAGAGTGAGTTATCAGACAGAAAACTTTTCAACTCTCTGAGTACCATTTCTCTAAAGTTTCTTGCTGAAAATTTATACAAGTATTCTTTTCAGTTTTACAGAAGCTTCCAATGCAAAAAAATGAAAGAAAAAAATTAAAAAAAAATCTTCCAGACATGAAAGCAAGCTAGGTGTGACCAGATCTCCTTTTAGTTCCATTTTGACTATATGCAGATTAAATTAAAACTTTCCATCAAATGGCATTAAGATGCCATGTGGCTGAGAAATAAATTCTTTATAAGAAAGCTCTTTGCGTTCTGCACTTCCCCTGCTTCTGTTAGCACAAATCCTAAGAGACCTGACACTTTAAGGGAATCTACCTTTTTGCTTGAAAAAAAAATTAATTAAATTCGTAGGCAGTTAGGAGCAGACTTTAAATTGGTTCAAGAGCCACACTGACCACTGCTCAGTGGCCTGCTCTTCCATTGGTCTCCAGGACCCACAGGTATTCAGGCGGACAATGCTTTGGCAGAATGTCATGACCGCATCTCATGACATTCTGGTTTTCCTTCCTCACTTACCTCACAGATCACCTCTAGGAATTGTGTTTTCTTGGAAGAAAGAGTGGCAAGCATACACTCTGGAGTGGGGATATAGAATTGTAATTAAAAATGAATTAGCTGACTTGTCTATGTATGCAGAGCCCTCATTAAATGTGAGCTAAGTAGTGGGTGCTAACCTTCAGTTAGTACATTTCTGGGTTTTGTCCCTGCGTCTAAAATCTGCAAGATCACAGAAATGATTTAAAAGACTAGATAGAGCAGGGTCATGAATTGGTGGACCAAATTCTGCGTGCAGATGCATTTTATTTGGTTTGTGTGGTGCTTTTAGCCTTTTAAAAAATAACTGAATGAGAATGCTTTAGGTTCTTTGAGACCAGGTATTCCTGTTTGTTTTGTCCATTGCTGCTGCCCAGCAGTTAAAACCATGCCTGGCACACAGCAAGTTCAAGGAAGATGTACTGAATGGATGAATGGGTAGGGCATGCACTGCTCCACACTAGAGGGCACCATTCGCATACAATATGACATGACTGGGGTGCCCCAGAATTATGTATACCATGGTGGACTTGAGTGTGGCCCTCACCAGTGACACAGTCCTCACCACTCCCCAGTGTCTGAAAAATCTGATTCTTTCATTTTTTATCATCAGTTTAGCCCATGATGAGTTTTGGATTTGCATCCCATGGACTAAATTTTTAGAGAAGACTTTCAGAACTTAGAAAAATGAACATATACCCTATCGAAAAATATTTTCCCTATGGCTAGCATACATTGTTAGCAAAAGAATAGTATTCTTATGCATAATATATGTTTACTCCACCCATCCTCTAATTTTCCAATGTCTTTATGGAAGAAAACAAAGGATGGTGACAGCATGGCACTTTAACTACTGGTGATGGGAAAGCTACAGTGCCAGGCAAAGTCCCAGCCAACAATGACAGAAGAAGGTGTGGACCAGGAAATGATGCTTCCACTTAGTGCCCAAGCCTTAAAATCTCACTCCTTCTCAGGCACTCATTTTGTCCTGTTTGAATTAAACCAGTGTCGTTTTGAGGGAGAGACTTCAGCATCTATAAACCAATTCTTCCTCACTTATTATTTGCTTTCAAGGAGAGAGGTATTTTTGGAAGTGGTGAGCTAAGGACGGGGATTGGTAGAAAATCAGAAACACGCTTTCTTTTTAAATGCAAAGTTCAAGGCACACCCAGACTACAAATGGTTATAAATCAGAATGACATTTTTCTTCTTTTTTACTTTCCCTTTGTTGCATTTTTTTTTGAAGTCAGAAGTGTCTGAGGATTTTTTTAAAAATGGAAGAATAGGCACATAGCCATCCTGATTATGTCATTTCTCAGATTTCTTCGATCATTTTTTTCTAAATGAATAAATAAGTGAATCGTAACACTGAGAGTCTTTCTTTACCTGTTAGACAATCTGTCCATTATAAAAATTACACTTCTCCAAAGCTACTTCTCCTTTTACATTTGGTTTGAAGTTGCTTATTTTAATTAGTAATAATATTTAGCACTTTGATCTTCAAGTAACCTTATATGCATTAAGTAACAGAAATAACCCATAAGGTGGTGACAGAGTATGATTTGTCCCATCACATACATGAGAGAAAGTGGATCGTCAAGGTTGTAGAGTCAGAGCTGGTACTGGGATATTTTCCCCAACTCTAAACCTCACTTTTTTCCTACATGACTGTTTTGTGGGTCCTGGTCACTACTCTGAGATTCAAAACCCTTGCCCAACGTGGTTGTGCTAAGTAATTTTACCTTCTAAATTGCAAAGGGTATCTGGGATTTCACATCTGTTTAATATTGACCCAATTCAAGCTCCTCATTTAGATTTCATATGATCATTTGAAATATTTTGTTGGTCATGTTAAGTGTTCTTAGTAGTCAACACTGCAATGAGTTAAATGCAAACTGATGTGTGGTGTATTAGCTGAATTTCTCCAACAGTGTAGTACACAGGTTTTAAATTCCAAAGAGAGGCAGCCTAGGGCAAAATGCTCTGGGCTTCTTAATAAGTGCTGAACCACTGTAAAATTGTTTAAATTTTTTCTCTTTCCAATAGTAGAAGAGCTTCATGTTCTATCATTGCCTCCTTCTGGTTGGAAAAAGAATGCGTATTATGAATGATAAGTCTTCCTTTAGTCCACTTTTTGACTCTTAAATTGAAACTGAGAAAATGAAGTTGGATAACTCGAAAGCAGTCTTGGACATTTCAAGGATGGAAGCAGCCACTACTATTTCCTTATCGTTTTCTGAAGGACCAAAGAGCATTACAAGAATTTGAAGTTAATAATCCATTCCGCATCCCCAGCCAGTATGGCTGAGTTGGTCGGGGGTCCTCCCCTGCAGGGAGGTTTCCAGTTATATTCCCAGCCAGGGCACATGTCCCAGTTTCAGGCTCAATTCCCAGTAGGGGGCGTGCATGAGGCAGCCAATTGATGGTTCTCTCTCATTGATGTTTCCCTCTCTCTCTCTCCCTCTCCTTTCCTTTCCCTCTAAAGTCAATAAAAACATATTTTTAAAAATAATAAAAATATCCATGCCACAGATTTTCAAGCACTCTTAGTGTTGTACCATTTTACTCGTTCTAATTCAAGTGATTTTTTCAATTTAATTAAAAATGGAGTTTTATTTCTATTTTATTAAAAACTTGTGAGATAGATTTTAAACCCCCAAAATGCTTGGTCAAGATAGGTGTGTTGATTTGGGGTTTGGGAAGATGACTGCCGTACATATCCACCCCCCGAAATGTCACAGGAGGGAATCTCAAACTGTACAACCTCCTGTCTCCAGCAACTCCTGGTAGTGCCCGAGAGGGAGTTATAATGAAGGGTTTATACCACAACTACTGAATCACTTAAATTCCCCTCGGGCCCATCCATTGTACAAACACAGCCATGTTCCCTGCCTCGTGATGAAAGGAGAAGCTCAATGGATAAAATAGACAACCCCAGAGTAAACTCTGACACACCCTGAGCAGAGCAACTGAGGGCTGGGGCGGCGCAGGCGAGGGCGCGCTGTGGGAGGTGAGAGTGTCCCATCCCAGGAGCCTTGGGCTGAGGTCCCTCTGCGAGCCCTGGCACAGAGCCCGGCCGAGGTGTTAGCACATTCTTCCCTCTGGAGCCGCTGCTGCTCTTTCTTTCTCCGGGCCACCTACTGGCGGAGGAAAGGGAAAGGGAAAAGACCAGAGGAGGAAAGCAGAAAGGAGCTGCCAGCAGGAGGGCCTATTAATGCCAATTGTGGCAGTGATTTCTGCGAGGAAGACAGCTGTCCAGAAACTGGATGGAAGCCACCACCTCCTTTCAGAGGCCACTGAGCAGCTGTTAGGAGACAACAGCCTTCGCCTGTTAGTGACCTGGTCTAGATCTAAATGGATGGCCGATCCCCCCCAGCCATCTGCCCACACCTCTTCGGGTGCCCTGAGACTCTCCGGGTGTTACTCAGTTTTGGGAATAGTTTATTAGCCTCCAGAGATGCCTGAGGTTGGGGGAGGGAGGGGCACAGAGGAGAAAAACACTGTAAAGTTATATGCGGTGAGTTCCTTCAGGACAAAGACCCTTCAGAATAAACAAGTTGAACTCAACCTCATTTTTCCTATAATTTGACCCAATGTCTTCATTCTCCCAAACTCTTCGGCCCAATGCGGTAGACCAAAAGAAACAGAGAACCCTGGCCCAAAACAGTCATCCTCTTTGGAAAAACTTTTCCTCTATTTTATTCCACAGCTTGGAGGAAACCATCAGGTGATACTAAGTTTTAAAAATAAAATAGGTCATTCTTTAGAAATTGTTTTACAGGCACTTTTTTTAAAAAAACCACTTACATATCGCCTCACTCATATGCTGAGTACATGAACATAGAGCATGACAAAATATATTAAGATACATGCTGGTTCATGCCACCCAGAGGTAACAGTACAGTTTGTTCCCACTGAGAGCAAAGGATGTCATACCTCCTCTCTCAAGAATCCGTAGATACTAATGCACAGAGAAAGTAAGCTAGATATTCTATTCCAAACTCAGTGGAGATGGTGAAGCTAATAGAATTAACTGTAGGATAAAAAATCCATATTTGATACAGGGATAAAATACCTGCAATGAGGATGATTGTGCAATGAGATAAGTTACCAAGGGAGGTTATGAAAGTGTTATTAGCGGTGCTGTTTTCAAGGTAGGGAAGAAGGTTAATAAGATAATCTCTCCAAACCTTTCAAAGCCTGTGGTGCTATTAAAATAAGAGTTTAGAGTAAGTTAATATATAACACATACATAAAAACATCCAACTGAGCTAATGGCAGAATACCATAATCACAAATTATTGCTCTGTTTCCATTTCAATTCTGAAGACTAATTTTTTGTGCGATTAAGTAAATCGTTATGTGTTCCCAACAGGCAGTGGACAGGAAAGGATTAGCATGTGCTCCAGGGACAAAATATAATGCATGAAATTCAAATCTATTTTTAAAACAGAGCCTCATCCAGTAGATGGACACTGGTAGTCTTCTACCAACACACAACCACTTAGCCAAATGATTATTTTAAAAGTAGATGTATACATTTTATATACATGGATCACATTTTCTTTATCTAATCATCTATGGAAGGACACATCAGTTGTTTCCATGTCTTGGCCACAGCAAATAATGCTGCAATGAACATAAGGATACATATATCTTTATGAATAAATGTTTTCAATTTTCGGGAGGGTAGATACCCAGAAAAGGGATTGCTGGGTATGGTACCTCTATTCTTAATTTTTTAAGGAAGCTCCATACTATTTTCCACAGTGGCACTACCGGTTGACATTCTGACTGTATACAACGGAATGCTACTCAGCCGTAAGAAAAGATGAAATACTGCCATTTGGGCCAACATGGATGGATCTTGAGAATATCATGCTAAGCAAAATAAGTCAGGTGGAAACCTCAAGAACCATATAATTTTACTCATGTGAGATATAAAACAGAAAGCAACAAATGAACAAGCCAGACAAATTTTAAAAACCTCATAGACACAGACAAGAGTATGGTGGTTACCAGAGGGAAGGGGGGTGGAGGGGGAAAAGAGGATAAAAGGGGTGAAATACCTGGTGACGGAAGGAGACTTGACTTTGGGTAGTGAGTATACAATGCAATATACAGATGATGCATTTTAGAATTGTACATTTGAAACATATATCATCTTATTAATCAATGTCACCCCAATAAATACAATAAAATTGAAAAATAAAATAAAAATAAAACAACAGAATAAATAAATAAAACAGATGTATATAAATTTATAAATAGTCTTATTTTATTTTCTCACGGGGATTTTCTGTCATGTTTTAAAGACTTAAAATCCACCTTCCCAAAATAATGATTTTTGTATCAGTAATGAGCTAAAATTATACACAAATCTAAGACCTCAAAATCCTCAGAGCAAATATATCTATTGCTTGCTGATAAATGTTAAATAATACCAGCTCACTCAGCAAGCTGGCATTCATTTTTTTATCAAGAGATGTCTTGTTCTGACAGACTTTAGTTATCAGACACGGAATCTATTTCTGGGGCCATACAGGCCCATATGACCAGAAGCAAACCTCTGACTTGATTTTTCTACCTGGAAAATGGAGCTAAAAATGTCTTCCCATATTTATCTACTGTTAATGGCTAATGTATTCATGTTTTTAAGGAACGTGGTCTTGATATAACACTACTAAAAATAAAAAGTAATCTTGGCTAATTAGTTTATTTGGACCTGTCTAAGTCAATACATTTCCTATAATAAAACATTCTTTGGGGAAAAATGTTCCTGGCAGGCCAGAAATGATAATAGTACGAATTATCAACCTGCTCCACATGACTTTAAGAAAACTTTGATTACTTAGTGGAAAACAGGCAAGATTACCAGTAATTGGGAATAGTAGGGATGGGCAAATTTTGCCTAAAGAAAAATAATGATCAGTCTGAATCTTTGTCCAAACTCAACCCTAACTGAGCCTGTTTGAGAGCCCGCTAGAAAGGCATGTTTCTTAATTGTAAATTATTCACCATGTAACACTTCTGAATCTTCCATGATTCTAGGGAGACTATAAAGAAAAGCTACCCAAATATCCCTGATCCTAGAAAACAATTGTTTTAATTTTTCTGTGACAGAATGACTCTTCTAGAGAAGTTAGCAGACAATGGGGCAAAAAAAGCAAAGAGAAAAGCAAAAAGATGGAAGATGGGCTGGATTTAGAAGAATGAAGATAATAAGGATTTGGAGGGGCAGTGCAAGATCAATAGCATTTGATGGTTTTGATCACAAGATGTGTTAAATAATGGGAAGGCTGGGAAATACAAAGACTGTACAGGTTGGTTCAATGAATGGATATGGAATGGGAAGTCAGTAGGTAAAACACTTTCATTTTCTGTATGTGGCCCCAGTGAAAGGATATGGGAAATGTAAGAAAGAGGGTTGGTAAAGCCAAAGACATCTGCTTACATTATAAAATTAGTTGGAAATTACTCAAAGGATTAGCCATTAGAAGGCATTTATTGAGTTAGCCATCCACTTACAACAAACATTTATTGAAACCTACAAAGAGCTAGTCACTGCTGGGCATTGAAAAGGATCTCTGGTCTAAAAAAATGTAGAGTCCAGTAGGGGGAGACAGACATGTAAACTAAAGAGGGTGTTATAGGAGCTATAATAGAATTGCAGTGTACCCTGTAGTATAAAGGAAGGATTAGCCAAGTCTATGTGTAATAAGAGTCAAGAAAGAGTTAATAGAGAAAATACACAGATCCCATTAATTATAGCACTGCAAAATCAAATTTAGAAATGTGGTACTTTATAAAGGAACAAGTTTAAAACAATGGTTTTATATACATCCATTTCTGTCTGTTCGTAATATTTTATCATTAATCTCTGTTAGAGGAACTTAAATAGTATTTTTTGACCTTGGGACATAAATTACTTAGGAAAATATAACCTTCCTTCAATAAACAAAGTTGTTATAGTTATACAAAATGAAAAATAAATTGCTTAAAGCTTTGTTTTGACAGATGTTGTCAGTAGCAGCAAAGGGACAGGGACCTGGATATATATATAACTATATATATACATATAGATAGATATATAGATATATATTTCTTCTCTCTCCTTTTCAATTGACAGAAAGTAGTAGGTACAAGTTCAATCCTAGCATCTTCATGTTATAGATAAACCATGAAAGCAAGGAAGCACTTTTTGGCAATGCTGTTCACTTCTAGTCAAAGAATACATCACTGGCAGGGACAGCAGTGGCCAGGTTAATTCTAGCTCTTCCAAACCACATTTGTATGATTTTGGGCCATTCATTTCACTTTGGGCTCTCCAGATGCCTCACCAAGGTAAGCTTATAAAACACATGGAGATTACAAACGAGTAACTAATACAGAGTGGGGCAAAAGTAGGCTTACAGTTGTTCATATGGAAAAGAATACAATAATTAATAAGTAATAACAAGAATAAACTCTGTTTCTCATGCTCACAACTGGAAACCGACTTTTGCCCAGCCCTGTATCGTACACCTGTACACTGCCACGGGAAAAAACACGGGTCTAGTAATTCAGCAGGACTTGAATCCACATTTCCATTCTTCCTGTTCTCTTCTGTCTACACCTTAGGGCATCTCTCTTGCTCCTTTATTTGTGATTTTTGTTACCTTTGTCTCTCATGACAAATCACCTGACAGTAAAGGGAGCAGGGTTAGAGACGTGGAGGATGTTTGCTTGTTAGGCAATTTTATGAGTTTGCTCAAGAAAAATGTGTGAACCAAAATTTTATGGAAATAGTATATATTTATGAAATACAGAGCCTGTTGTGTAAGTGCACAATGAACATTCTTGTTTTCCTATTTAGAGTATTAACTCCTGCTGGGAAATAGTCAAATCTTACAATTTTAAAAAACTGTTTATTATGGAAAAATTCAAACATTTGCAAAAGTAGAGCAATGAGTAAAAGCAGAGCAATGAGGTATATTTGTTGGCCAGCTTCAACAAATATAAACTCGAGACCACTCTTTTTTATCTCTACCACTCCCATCCACTTCCCTGCTTCCCATGTAATTTTGAAGGAAGTTCTGGTCAAGTTTTTTGATTCTCCAAAACATCTACATTGTCTTTTGCCTACAGAAACCATCATATAAATTAGCTAGCTAATTTATTTATTCTCTTATATCTCCCTTTTTACTCACTCTTTGACTTATTTGTCAAGCCACGAAGAAAGAAAGAAAAAAAATACACATTTCTCCCCATCACTTCTGAGCTTGAATCCAATCTTTCATCTAAGTACCTTATGCTATGGCAAAGGTGTTTTAAAAAAATGCATGGATAGATCATAAAACTGTAACATTTTCCATAAATTACTGCACCAGAGTCATTTCCTTACTCTCATTTGTTTTTACCGGTATATAGTGCACATGCTGACTCAGAGTGAGATTGCTTTTTAAATTATGAGGTGGTCTCAGTTTACTCATTTACATCCATCCCCAGATGCAATGTACTACAAGATGTGACATGAAATAGCCAACTAGGTCATAAGAATCTGACAATTCTGACAGAACAAACACTCATAAGAATTCATGAAGGTGATCAATGACAAGCTAACGTGTTTCTTCATGTAAAATTTCTCATAGGGAAACTTCATGGATACAAGAAAATCATAAAATTTACCATAAAAACAGATATCATATAAATATAAAACTTAACTTCTTAGTGAAACCTATAATAATAGGTCTCTATGCTTATTCCCTGAAGTCATTCCCTTTCCTTGAGTCATCAAACATTTCCCCAAAGGTAATAATCCCTCCATTAGAGTTCTGGCATCTTCTTAACTACTTACCACTCCAGAAAAACCCCGAGCCTAAGAATTGATAAATGGATGTTTGGGAGGGTTTATGGAAAATATGATACCTTTCCCAATATCACTGATCACTAAGGCAGAGAGGGTGGGGAGTGGAATGGGAGCAGTAGCTGCAGCTATTTAGTTCTCTGCATTTTCCACAAAAGAAAGTATAAAACCTTACCCGATGCTACTTCAGAACAGTGTACTTGAATATGCGTGTACATTAAATTTTGTAGGTGTGCTTTGCGATATTGGAAAACATATTCCAATAATAAATCTCAATACATGAAAATGACTTTCTTTTCCTACAGTACATAAAAACGCCAGGGCAATCTGCTTTCCCTGTTCAGACACCAAAGAGCTAAACATTGAGCGATATCCAACTTTATGAGTCACATAAAAATGAAATAAAAATGGGTAAGAAGATAAGCATTTAAAGAGATAAACATTGTCAAACAGAAATGATTACAAAGTTTGTAACAATCTCCATTTTTCATTGTTTTCTGTTTACCTAGCTTTTCCCACTATGAATTTCTCGCACTCATTTCCCTTCTTTTAATAATGTACGTTCCCATGATCACTGACATTAAAGGATGTGAACCATGACTCAGTTTATATTTACTGGAATAAATATACGTAACTTGAAAATGCAAAATTTCCTTACATGCTTAAATGTTTCATCTAGCTATTTTCATTTAATAGCTCTGGAAAACTGAGCTCCTTTGTCACAGGGTGCTGTTTACCTTGTACCATGTGAAACCACCACATTCAACCTTTCTTGACCTACAAGAACAGCGATTTTAGACTGTTTAACCTAATAGTATTTTAAGTAGAAGAAGGTCTACAGATTGTCATTGCAGTTGGGCTACATATGGTTATTTTTTGGTGAAATGTACAGAGACAAATGAAAGTACTATTTCCATTAGTGCACCCATGACATGATTACTTGAAATTTCATTGTTTTAAAATCACATCATGTTGAAAATAAAAAACAAATTACTATTATCTTTCCATTTGGCCTGTCAACAACTCTGTCACTGGCCTAATGTAGCCCCTGGAAGAAATCACTTGCCCTACCAATTAGTGTGTACAATAGGCAGAGTAGTTGCTTCTTCAAAATGATGACACCTAAAAATGTACATTACAACATAGAATGTCAATATTTATAAAACCTTGTAAGACCTTTGAGTAAAAAAGGTTTTGCAGACATTATATTGATTTGTTACTAACAAACATGTTTGTGCTACAGTAAAGATGGGCAGGAGGAAATTTAATGTTTAAGAAGTAGAAAGGCTAACCTGAGTAGGAGACATGAAAGAAGTCAAGTTCTGTAAGGATAGTACTCAGTTTAGTAGAAGAGGACTTCTGTTAAATCTAAAAGTTTGAGATTTTACTTATGTTCATAAAAAGTTGAAAAGGTGACTAAGACATTTTTAGAACATAAAGGGAATAGTATGTCTCCGCTACTCCTGAGGCTATTATTCTTAATGGGAATTTTTATAAAACTTGGTTTTTTAGTTGCCTACTCAATTTTGGGGTTAGTTTAGTCTGTCCCTGTTGTAGACAAAGTTAAATAAACTCCACAAAGCAAATCAAATACATTCTTTGGACATCAAGTCACTACCTCAACTCTGTGACCCACCTTCATTAAATTTGTCAAAACAAAGTAAAGTAACAGTAAAGAAATGTAGATTATATCTTAGACCATTAAGCAAGTGCCAATTATCTTTTCACATAATCTTTCTTTTATATACATGATAATATCAACACAAACAGCACCAAGTAATGGTAGCTGACACATGTTGAAAATTTATGTACCAGCCACACCTCTAAATGTCTTAAATCATTTAATCTCCATAACAATCTTATGGCATAAATGCCATTATTAGACTTATTTTGTAAGTGAGAAAACAAAGGTTTAGGGAGGAGTAAAGCAAATTGCCAAAGGTCACAATCTTTGAATCACAAAATCCCAACATATCCACGAAGACCTCAACCAGTTTATCCCTCAATTTGTGTGCTAAACTAAAAATAATCCCCTCTTCCCCTAAAAGATAGTAAATCCTAATCCCTGGAGCCCATAAGTGTTACCTTATTTGGAAAAACAGTCTTTGTAGGTGTGATGATATTAATGATATTGAGATGG
This sequence comes from Miniopterus natalensis, assembly GCF_054644295.1. Lineage (NCBI taxonomy): Eukaryota > Metazoa > Chordata > Mammalia > Chiroptera > Miniopteridae > Miniopterus > Miniopterus natalensis. Next base: position 16,530,880 of record NC_142081.1, on the reverse strand, counting down.
GAAAATTATCCTGGGTTATTTCGGTGGGTCTTAAATGCCATCTCTTATAACCTTCTAAAAGGGAGGCAGAGGAAGATTTCACACACACATACACACACACACACAAATAACAACAAGGAGAAGGCAGAGCAAAAGGCAGGTGATTTGTAGATGCTGGCCTTAAACACTGGAGTGACATGGTCACAAGCTAAGGAACGTCAGCTAGAAAAGGCAAGGAAAGGATTCTTACATAGAGACTCCAGAGGGAGCAGGATCCTACCAACACCTTGATTTTGTCTCTGTGATACTAATTTCAGACTTCTGGCCTCCGGAACTGGGGGAGAAAAAAATTTCCATTGGCTAAAGCCAACCAATTTGTGGTAAACCATTACAGCAGCCACAGGAAACTAATACAGGCTGCAATTCAAAATGTATTTAAACTGTTGAACATAATTTAAATGGCTTTTGTATTTATTTATTTATTTATTTATTTATTTATTTATTTATTTATTTATTTATTTATTTTTAGAAAGAGAGGAGGGGAGAGAGAGAGAGACATCAATGTGAGAGAAAAACATCAATTGGTTGCCTCCCCAATCAGGGAACCAATCTGCAACCTGGGTATGTGCTCTGACTGGGAATCAAACCAGTGACCTTTTAGTGCATGGGATGGCACTCAACCTATTGAGCCACACCAGCCAGGGCAAGCATTTTTTTGTTTTTAAAAACTCCAAAGAAGAGACTTTAAATTTTTCCTTCTGTAAACACTACATTAAACCATCTCACTCTCAGGAAATAATCCCTTCTAATTTATAAATCTTTTACTTCTTTTTGCTCCATCTTCTAGAACAGGGGTAGGGGGCAGCTTTCTCCAAGACAGAAGTACTGGCAGAGACCACTGTTCCTTTGATGAGCCTTTCCCCCACAGAGTCAGCAGAGGGGAGCCATATATGAGACCATCAACCTGGCTATCACGGTTTGCCCCACCCTGGTGATTCCCTGAGACTCTGCCCCACCCAACTTTTGGGCACATGCAAGCTGTTTCGATGGTTTTACTATAGGAATGGCCTGTCTCAGCTTATGCTTCAAATTTTTAAAAAAAATCTCTCAAACAAGCAGCATCTGGCCTCAGTGAGCCCCATACCTCTCACTAAGTGCCACAGGCCCAGTACTAGCAGCAGCCACTGGCTGACCTTGGCATGAACTTCCCAGGAGGCCCCAGAACCAGCACACCCAGCGGATAGCTTCAGACCATGGTCAAAGCACCACCACCCAACTACCTTCAGAAGTAACACATTCAAGGGATGGACTCAGTGGGTGCCAGAGCCCTGCTGAAGTAAGTCCTGCTCTGAGTGGTGGATCCCTGCACAGCTGATCCTCAAAGGTGGTCAGTGGTCACAGCCCATTCTTGCAGCTGATCAGCCTTGGTAAATCTCTCCCATTGATATGCCAACAGTAATCAAGACTCAATTACAGCAGAAGCATGTATAGCCCACATGGGAAGCATACCTCGAGTGCCCCGCTGGGGTGATCAGGGAGGCTGTATCATTGGACCCTACAGGGCACCTGCTACATTCAGCCACACTACCAAGCCTAGAAGATGTAGCAGCTCTGCCTAATACATAGAAACAAATACAGAAAGGTGGCCAAAATTAAGAGACAAAGAAACATGGCCCAAATGAAAGAACAGAACAAAACTCCAGAAGAAGAACTAGATGCAGAGTTCAAAACACTGTTTATGAGGATACTTAAGGAACTTAGTGAGAACCTCAACAGCATAAAAAAGAACCAGTCAGAAATGAAGGATACATTAATTGAAATAAAGAATAATTGACAGGGAATCAATAGTAGAGTAGGTGAAGCTGAGAATCAAACCATCAATTTGGAACATAAAGAAACAAAAAACACCCAATCAGAACAGCAAAAAGGAAAAAGAATCCAAGAAAATGAGGATAGTGGTAGGAGCCTCTGGGACAACTTCAAGTCTACCAACATTTGCATCATGAGGTACCAGAATGAGAAGAGAGAAAGAGCAAGAAATTGAAAACCTATTTGAAAAATTAATGACAAAAACTTCCCTAACTTGGTGAAGGAAACAGACATACAACTCCAGGAAGTTCCGAGAATCCCAAACAAGATGAACCCAGAGAGGCTCACACCAAGACACATGATAATTAAAATGCCAAAGGTTAAAGACAAACAGAGAATCTTAAAAGCAGCAAGAGAAAAGCAATTAGTTACCTACAAGGGAGCACCCATAAGACTTTCAGCTGATTTCTCAAAATAAACTTTGCAGGCCAGAGGGATTGGCAAGAAATATTCAAAGTGATGAAAAGCAAAGACCTACAACCAATATTATTCTGTCCTGAAAAGCTATCATTTAGAATCCATGGACGTTATAAAGAGCTTCCCAAACAAGGAAAGCTAAAGGAGCTCATCACCAAACCAGTATTATAGGAAATGTTAAAGGATCTTCTTTAAAAAGAAGATAAAAAATATGAACAATAAAATGGCAATAAATACACATCTATCAATATTTGAATCTACAAATAAAATGAACAAGTAGAACATGGGGGAGGGTTGGGGGATGGGTGAAAAAGGTGAAGGGATTAAGAAGTACAAATTGGTTGTTACAGCAGAGTCATGGAGATGTAAAGTACAGCATAGGGAATATAGTCAATAATATTTTAATAACTAAGAATGGTGCTGGATGAGTACAGAATTGATTGGGGTGATCATTTATTATGTTAAGTCTAATCACTTAAACTAATATAATGATGTATGTCAACTGTAACTGAAAATAAAAAAAATGATTAAAAAATGAATAAAATAAAATGGCCTTGCTTTAAAGGAAATCTTATAAAGTTTTAAGCAGTCCAACAAAGACCTTCCCTTAACAATAAAGATAGACTTCTTTAAAAGAGCGGCTAAGAGTTTATTTTTAATCAGGCCAAAGGACAGCTGGTTCATGTTCCATATCTCTTCAACTGTTTTTACTTTAGGTTTCTGGGAATGAGGATTTTAAAGTCAATGCTTGATTACATGGATTACAGACACTCAGGGCAGGTGTGCATTCGCAGCAACTCTATTCATATATGTATCTGGAGCACACGGAGGTGATGTTCCTGCATTAGACATTACCAGTTTCATTAATTTAAGTGGCCAACAGGCATAATTTTAATTCCCTGGGAGATTTAGGAGTAGAGGTAAGGAAGAAATCTTATGAAAAGGTCAACTGAGATGCCATCCCCATTTTGCTCAAAAAATAGTTTCCTGTTCTTTCCATAGCAGATAAAAATAAAAATAAGTGACATTGGTCATGAGGTTCCCAATAGTGATAACATGACTTTTAAGGGAATTAGAAACTCCTGAAACAATTTAAAGCCACTTATTTTCAAAATAAATATATAAGGACACAATTTTAAAAATTCTTCAATAGAATATATTTTTGTGAATATTTGTAGGAGTGACACCATCTGAGCTGTTAGAACTCTTAGAAGCTTCTACTTGCACTGTGATTTCTCTTCAAATCATGTAGATACTTGATATTTTTAATAATACGGGTTACATGATATTCCTTAGATATCTATCCCATTTGCTTTTGGGTGAAAACATCCCAACTCAGCTTTCAGATCTAAATAATCCTCACAACCCGAAAAGATAGTTCATTACTCTCCCTCCTGTTACCAAGTGAGGGCAAAGCTTAATGGCTGGCTTTCATCTCTAATATCTTCAGCCAGCAGTCCATTTCTGCCCATCCCACAAAGGTAATGCATGTACAAACAAATATTGGCATGCATTGTTATTCTTTTTAACCAGACACCACTTGTGAGAATACACAGGCAAAGTTGTTTTAACCTTCTTGCTCTTGGCACCACAACCACTCCCTATGAAGGCAAGGATGCAAGCCCTACCCCAACTCTTGTACCAGCAAGCCAAGGGCTTCTGCTGAGGATCTCTTTCACAGTCATGCAGAAATGAGTACAAGAAGCTCTGTAGACTGAAAGTAAATGGGGCAAGTTCTTGTCAGAGATGCATTCCTGCCCCTCCTTCTGATAAAGTGTTTTGCTCTTTTGACTGAGGGAGTTTTAGTGGGTGAGGAAAGCTACCCTTGAATTGTCATCTCTCACGAGGAAGCTGACAGTGTTAATAGTTCAAGCACGGGTTGATTGATGAGACTGTCCCAGCCTGAGAGGCTGGCAATCTCTGTCATTGTCAGGATCAGGTAAGCAGTTTCACCTGCCAAAATTCTGGTCTCCCCACCACTCCCCCTGTCCTGCCCCCAAAGAGAGAGGAGGACAACTGTTCCTGAAAATAGAAGTCTCATGTGATTTGAGTTTGTTGACTTTGCAGATCCAAGGACTTTGGCTTACAAATTAGGACAGTCCTCCACCAGCAATTCTTAGTAAATAATGCAACGTAAGGGAGAACACAGGGGTAAATCCAGGTTTTATAAAAATCTCAAGTTTCTAAAATTTGGGAAAGCCTTCTTTACAAATAAGAATACGTAGTTATATGGGAATGAGGTACAAAAGTGAACTGCTATTCAGAATGCTGAAAAAAACAACACAATAAATTAAAATTTTTAGATTAACTATCTGATACATTTCTTACATTTTGTGACTATATTTTCTTTGATCACCTTTTCATAATACAATAATATTGTCATTTAATTTTCTGTGAGAGGATAAAAAGGTTAGTCTTTTCTATAAGTCTGCTAACAGGAATACAATTTCTATGATTATTGATTATTTAGAAGATTTTATTTCAGCTTTGCAACACATTTAGGTCAATGTAAAATTTTAGGAGGGATGTCAATTTTTTCTTCATATGAGAATTTAAGACTGCATTTTCCAGCAATGAACTTCTGATTTTATATATTTCCAAATTTATTTTTCCTCCACAACCACATTTCTCAGGCCTCTGGTCCTGCACCTTGCTGTCACAATACCAGTTGATTTGTCATGGAGGGCAGTATTCCTAAAAGCAATCCCGCAGCAGGACAGCTAGCAATAGCTTAACTGTGCACAGATGACTGCAAATAACATAAATACATCCCATTAAACCTGAACCAAATGCATTTCTACTGAAAAAAATAACTGCTGCTCTCCAAAAAATAAAAAACAGGATGTAAAGAGACTGGTTTTAACCAATTGTGGTTAAAACACTTCATTTGTATAAATTTTGCAAAAATGTATATGGCCATGTGAAGACATTGCAAGTGAAGGGACTGTAGGTGAGTGTCATGAGCATCCCACAAATCTGCCGTGGGGAAAACTATAAAGCCTGTACCCTCAGCCTACACATTCCTATTCCTCCCTTATTTTCCCCTACATATTTCACAACCCCTTATGCCACAAAGTGATTGGCAAGAAAGTTAGTTATATAGCTTCCATCAGGGTAATGTCAAATACTAGAATGACTATATTAATTGTTAAAAAAAGATATCATGAAAATTAAGATTTTTTCCTTCATTCTTCCATTTCTGTTTCTAATGAGGGTCCTGGCAGCCACCTCAGACCCTGTGACAAACTTGACAATGGAAACCATATGCAAAGTCTGATAGAACATAAACATAAAAATATCCTGGGTCCCAAATGACCAGGGATGTGCCAAGTAAACACTGGGTGAATAATTTCTGGACTTCTTTCATGTGAGAGAGATACATACTTCTCTCTTGTTTAAGCCACTGGTTTGAGTTTGCTGCTCTAAGCATCCAAATTTAAACTTTGCTAACACAATACTTATTTAAAAATTGCGAATCTAATGAACAAAATAAACTGATGAACAAAATGGATACAGAGATAAAGAACAGTGGAGCAGTCGGAAAAATTTCAGAGGGAAGGAGGAGTGGGGAGTGGGGGGTGGGCTGGAGGAGAGATTAATTAAAAACCTTAGATGCATATATGCATGACCTATGGACACAGACAATAGTGTGGAGAAGGCCTGGGGGTGGGTGGATGCCAGGTGGAGGGGATCAGTGGGGGAAAAAAGGGGACATCTATAATATTTTCAACAATAAAGATAAATTTTTAAAATTGTGTCTGGTGATATTGTCAAAAAAGGTATAGATGCCTTTGACTTATGATAGGATTATATCGTAATAAGCCCATTGTAAATTGAAAATATTGTTAAGTTGAAAATTCATTTAATACAACTAACCTACTGAACATCATAGTTTAGCCTAGCTTAGCCTACCCTAGATGTGCTGGGAACACATACTTAGCCTAAAGTGGGGCAAAATCATTCAACACAATGAATACACTGTAGAGTATTAGTTGTTTACCCTCATGATTGTCTAGCAGACTGGTAGCTGTGGCTCGCGGCTGCTGCCCAGCACCACGAGTGAGTATCCTACCACATGTTGCTAGCCTAGAAAATAGAGCAAATTTCAAAGTACAGTTTCTACTGACTGTGTACCTCTATCATACCACTGAACGCGCAAAAAAATCTTAAGTCGAAGTCAGGGAAAATCAGAAAGTGAAAACCATCATAAATCAGGGACCAGCTGTAATTCAAGCAAATCCTCCCACTGAAAATAGAAAAGTTAGACAAAGTATTTTTAAAACATTTATTAAAGATATGAGACCTGGCCCCGGTGGCTGTAATCTCTGGCCGTCAAAATTCAGGAGGTGGGAATTTTGTTGGTGTCCTGTTGGGGTTTTTGTTGTTTTGTTGGGGTTTTTGTTGTTCTCTTCTGTCAGTACTGACAAGCTAATGTTAAAATGAAGTAAATATTCAAAGGGTAAAAGTTGGCCAAGGCAATCTTAAAGAACAGAATTAAAGGACCCTAACAGATGCTGAGACTTATTTTAAAGTCCCAGTAATGAGGAGAGTACGGTGTCGCTAATGGAACAGATGCCTCGATGAACAGAACATAATAGTGGATTAACACCCTTCCCTATTCATGGGATCGGTTCATGACAAAGGTGACATTGCAAAGCAGCCCAGAAAGGACAGGCACTCCAATCAGTTATTCTGGGTCATATACAGAGGCACACCGAAACAGAAAATCAATGCAGAGAATAACAAAGGGCAAGGGGCAGGTTTTGGCAAAAAGAAACACCTGCAGGTAGCTTAGCCTTGTGGAGGGTGGGATATTAGAGGGGAGTCAGTCGCAGATGGGAACGAAGCCGAGGCTGAAGGTATAGATCTCGGTCTTCCCAGCACAGAGCTGACAGTCACTGAGAGAACGGGGAAATGTGGAAAAGAAAATGGTACGGAAATGTGGATCGTAAATGAACGTGCCAACTTTAATCAAACATAAAAAATGTTGATATTAAGTAGATCATCTGCTTTGAGAGAAGCCTTTACTTTCGGATGTCGTCATTTTAATGTTTTCATTAACTACTGCAGAGGATGTACATCGCCCAGCACTCTGTTGCATACACGGTGGCTTTTAAGCAAATGTTTGATTAATCAAATAAGCTCTTACCAAAGTTTCCCATCGTACAAATCTAGGAAATAAAATAAATACATAAATGTGAGAGTCAGGACTGAAAAGATCTTAACAGGCTGGAGCGATGTAACTGAATCCTAAGATGAAACGTGAAGTTCCAAATGCCATTTCAAAACAATTAAGCTCGCACATTTAGGATGAGAAAATCCTATGACGTAGGCCTTTCTGTGAAAAAGACTTGGAAGTTAAAAATGATGAGGAGCCCAATATAAATGAATGAGGTGTTCCAGGCTACGGAATCCCAGGTCAGCTCTAGGCTACGTCAATAGATGCAGTGTCTCGAAGAAGCGAGCGAGTGGCCTCATCAGACGTTTCACCCGCCAGGACAAGCTCGAGTGTCGCGCTCGCTCCTGGCCGCATGTCCAGGGGCAGGGGGCCAAAGTGGTGAGGTGTCTGGAAGCCTGAGTTAAGGATGGTTGGTTTTTGGAAGCGAAGAAATCTAAAGGGAGACAAGACAACTGTCTTGGAGTACTTAGAGAGCTGTCATTTTTCTCTGAAACTTTATAGACCAAATCAAGAAGTGCTGAATACTTTGGCTTAATGTAGATTATGAAGCAGACATGTCCAAAGTTAGAATGGGTCATTCGTGAGAATGCTTTGTCACTGAATTTTTTTTTTATTATTATGTTAAAACATTTGATAAAGTGGTACATTAAACAAATCTTAACACTTTGAACAATAATAATATAAAATTCCGTGTATTTAGGGCTAAGGTTAGGGCTACTGTATGTCAGAAGGGTTTTAGAAGCCACTTTGTCTTATAGTTTTACCACCCAGGCAGGTGGCCCTAAATAATGTATTGTTGGTATTGTGCTTTGTAGGAATTAATCATGCTGTGTATATTATTCTGCCTCATGGTTTTTTCCCCTCGGTTTGAAGTTTTGCTGTTTATTGGTGCTGATGCCAATGCTCAGGGAGGTTCACTTATTGTTACTACTGCATAGTACTCCATTTATGTGGATATATCCCAATGTATCCATTGAGGCACATTTCAGTTGTTTCCAGTGGCTCTTATGCACAACCCTACTAAGTGCATGCTTGTTTTGTATGTTTCCCAGTGCACAGTGAGGGGTTTCTTGGGGTTCTAGAGCAAGGAGAATACACATGAGTTCCATAGGTAACGTCAAACAGTTCCACTGTAGTTGAGCCAATTTACCTTCCCATCAGCATTGGATGTGAGTTGCCATTGCTTCAAGAATTTTCAGACTTTTAAAGTTGCCCATCAGGTATATGTGAAATGTATCTAATTGTGGTTTTAATCCCTTACTCCCTTATTACAAATGAGGTGGTGTGGCTTTCAGATGTTTATGAACCTTGTGTTTAATTTTCTGTGTAAGACCTATTTATTTATTTTTTACTTATTTATTTATTGTCTATTTCTCTATGGACTTATTTTTTTCTTTATACGCAGATATTAATCCTTTTTTATTTTATCTTGGTTGTTTTGTCTGTAGTCATCTCCTGAAATATGCCTTGCTTGTTTACATTCTTTATAGAATTGTTAATGATCATTTAACACCTTTAAATGTTAATTTAGTACCACTCATCAGTCCTTTTTTGTGGTTTACCTTAATGTGATTTTTTTAAAAGTTCATTTTCTGCCAGGCTGGCATGGCTCAGTGGTTGAGCGTCGACCTAGGATCCAGGCGATTGGGGTTCGATTCCCGGTCAGGGCACATGCCTGGGTTGCGGGCTCCATCAATGACTCTCTCGTCATTGATGTTTCTCTCTCTCTCCCTCTCCTTTCCTCTCTCTGAAATCAATAAAGATATATAAAAAAAAAGTTCATTTTCTGCCCAGCTGGCGTGGCTCAGTGGTTGAACATCAACCTCTGAGTCAGGAGGTCACGGTTCAATTCCGGGTCAGGGGGCATACCCTGGGGGCTCAATCCTCAGTAGGGGGCGTGCAGGAGGCAGCAGATGGAGGACCCTCTCTCATCATTGATGTTTCTATCTTTTCTTCTCCCTTTCTCTCTCTGAAATCAATAAAAAAAAATATTTGAAAAAAATTATTTTCTACCTAAAGTTTAAGAATATATTCTTCTTGTCTCCTAAAGTTTTCCCTAGTTTGGGCTTTGACATTTAAGTCTTTATTCAACCTTGAATTGATATTTGTTTATGGTTTATGATAGTGATTCAATTTATTTTATCATTTTTATGTAACAATCACTGATGTAAAAGATTATCATTTAATAAATTGTTTCCATATATGCATGGGAGATGTGAGTACTCTCTTTTCTGTTCCATTTGCCAGTGAGTCTACCCCTGCATGTGTATCATATTTTCTTAATTGTTAATGGCTTTTTTACTCTTAACATGTAGCAGGGCAAGACGACCTCATACACACACACACACTCTCTCTCTGGCTTTCTCTTCAGAAGTGTGGGGTTGTAGTTTCTTGGACATTTATTCTACCACATCCATTTTTGGACCAACTTATTAAATTCCATAAAAACAAAACAATATAAGAAATCTCACTGAGGTTTTGTAGAGGATGCCTTTTAACCTATAAATCAACTTGGAGAGAACTCATAACTTTATACCACTGAGTCTTCCTGTCCAAGAACAATATTTAGGATTTTTTATTATACCTAACAATAAGCTTATTGACTTTTGTATTTAGCAATATTGCTAAATTCACATTAATTATAATAAAATTTCTATAGAATTCTTAAAATTTTCTATGCAAACAATTTTTTACTTCATCCTGATCTAAAAGGGGATGCTTTCAAGATTTCAGTTAAATATGATGCTTACTATAGAATTTTTATAGATCTTTACATTAGATTAAGAAGTTGTTATTATTAAATTTATTTATTTTTATTATTGATTTCAGAGAGAGGAAGGGAAAGGGAGAGACAGAAACATCAATGATGAGAGAGAATCATCAATCAGCTGCCTCCTACACACTGTCTACTGGAGACTGAGCCCACAACCCCAGCATGTTTGCTGACCTTCTGGTTCATGGGTCAACACTCAACCACTGAGCCACACCAGCCGGGCAAGAGATTTCATTTTAAATGGATATTCAATTCCACCAAATGCTTTTTAAAGCCTGTTTAGTAATTTGACATTTGATTTTCTCTATTAATGTAGTAATTATTTAATTGGTATTAGACTATCAATAGGATAAGCCCACCTTGGTCATGATTATTTCCTTTATGCATCACTTGATTTAAATTGCTATTATTTTGTGTCCATGTTTAATGATGAGATTGGCCTGGTGCTTTTTAATAGTCTTGCCTAGTACTCAGTATCAAGGTAATAGTAGCCTTATTAGATGAACTAGAGAATGATCTTTTGTCCTCTTGAGAGTTTGTGTAAGTTTACAATTATCTTTTCATTGAAAATTTAGTGTAACTTGTCCACCTGTAAAGATAAGAGCTTGGTGCTTCCTTTGTGGAAAGATTTTTATGCTCTAACTCAACTTTCTTAATGATTATATAATTAGTCATATAGTGTATTTCTTTTTTAGTCAGTTTTACAAGTTGTATTTTTTTAGAATTTATTTACTTCACCCGGGGTTTCAAATACTTTGGCATAGCTTATTGATAGTATGCTGTTAATTTGCATAACATCTGTCCCCTTTTTCATTTCTAATACTAAAGCAGGACTGCATTTGAACATCAAGATGACAAAAATCATGACTACAAAAGAAATATAAAAGTTAGACATAAACAATAAAGATATTAAAATTGTTAAAGATTTTGCTTGCCTTAATTCTGTCATCAATACAAGCTGCAGCCAAGAAATCAAGAGAAGGCTGAGACTTGGGAGGGCAGCAATGGAAGAATTAGGAAAGATCACCAAGAACAAAGATGTGCCATCAGAGACCAGGGCTATGATTATCCACACCCTCATGTTCCTAATTACTATGTACGGATGTGAAAGCCGGAGAGTGAGGAAGGCTGATAGGAAAAAATTGACTCATTTGAGATATGGTGTTGCAGGAGCGCTCTACAGATATACTGGACCCCCAGAAAAACAAACAAGTGGGTCCTAAGGCAAATTAAACCTGAAATATCACTGGAGGAAAAAATAAAAATAAAAAATGGCAGAACTGAAGTTGTCCCACTTTGGGCACATCAGGAGGCAGGGTTCTATGGAAAAGGCAATAATGCTGGGAAAATAGAAGGCAGCAGGGAAAGAGGAAGAGCACATAGGAGATGGACTGACTCCAGAAAGAAGCCATAGGCACGAGTCCACAGGAGCTGAGCAGGGCTGTTGAGGACAGGACCTTGTGGACATCAGTCATAGGGTCTCCAAGGAGGCAGAGCTGACTCAGGGGCACGTCACACACATTGCTTATTGGTGATTTCCACCAAATGTTTAAGGATTAACCTTCTCAGAGTTTCATCTAATTAATCAGTATTTTTCAAAGAATCACCTTCTAGTTTTGTTGATTTTCACTATCTTTCCTTATTTTTTATTTTATTACTTTCTGTCCTTCTCGTTTTCTTTCTTCTACTTTTCAGCATGATTTTGCTGTTCAAACTTTTACAATGGAATGTTTAAGATGTTTATCTCATTCATTTTGAGCCTTTCCTTTTTAAGGCTAATAACTTTGTCTAACTAGTTTGGCTACATAACAAAGTTTTGACAGTAGAATTTTCATTATTATTACATTTTAAGTATTTTATAAATTTATGATTTATTCTTTGATTCATGAGTATATTTAGTGACATATATTTTAATTGTCAATGTTTTATTTCTTTTTTAGGGTGTTAATGATGTGTAACTTAATGGCATTGTAATCAGATAACGTGGTATTTATATTATTAATCTTTTGAAATTTACTGAGGCTAGCTTGTGGTTCGTTTTCAGCACATGGCCAACATGTGATCAGTTTTTATACAGTTTGCGCTTGAAAAGAATTTTGGTATCCAATTGTTGGATGCAATGTTTCATATAGGTAAATTATACCAAGATTTTGGGGTTCAAATCTTCTATGCACATAGATATAAAAGTGTCTTAGCTAGCTTGTATTGTGAGATAAGAAATATATCTCCAGCAGTAATGGTGTTTAGTACATATTTCTCCTTGCATTTATGTAAAATTTTCATTCAAAATTTTGAGGTAATTATGTAATTATAAATTGAGAATGCTTTACCTTCTTGATGAATTTAGCCTTTTATCATTTTCAATGTTTCTTGAAACATTGAATCTCAAGTAATTCTTTTTTGTCCTTGCATTTATTTTCCATGATAATGATATTGCTGTGACAGCTCTCTTTTGGTTTGTATTTCACTTGAAGTCCAGGGTGACTGAACGACAGGCCCGAGTTTCCTCAGAGAGTTCACAGAAGTACACTAGGACCCAGACTTCCTCACTCCCAGTCCAGTACTCTTGCCAAGTGTCCTAATAGAATGAGATTGATGAGGAGTAGAGAGCAGAAGAGAGCCAGATGGAACGGATGACATGAGCAGAGGCACAATGGGAACTAGCAGGTACTTCTATGGAGGAACACTGGCGGACAAGCAAAGCCAGGTACAGAGTTTGAGTTTTATGACAAGGTGCCATGACAAAATGGAGTGAAGGGAGCTTATAATTTTAGTAATATTCAGGAGAGAGAATGAGGAGAGGGAAACAAGACTCTTTAGGAGAAAACAAGACTCGTGCTCCAAATCCCATATAATGTACTGAGTGCCTGAATCATTCATGGGAATGAAGAGGAAAAGGTAGAGTCAAGAGCCATTTTATGGAGCAAATGACACCAAAATAACCTAATGGATTTTGGAGATGAAGAAAACTGCAGAGTCAAAAATACTACCCCATTTATGTCTGTGGTACCTGACAGTGCCATTATTTCTTAGGTTTCCCAACAGAGTTGGGAAATAGTAGTTGGCCTAGAGGAGAAGAGAAAATAATGAGTTTTCTCTTCATGCAGTGAGTCTCGTATTTCTAGTAGACAAGTGGAAATATAGGACTAAGAACAGACACAGATATGAAGACATTTTTATGCTGATAATGATGGAGGCGACTTGCATAAGTATGATAGCTGAATCTCTGGATTAGGCTCTGTGATTCTTAAACATATCTGTTTCTTAAACACCAAGAACCATTTTTTTGCCTGAATTTTTAAATTAAAAATTATCAAAATTTATTACTGTCATCTTTTAAAAATCGATATCAGGGATAACAGCTTCATGAATAAACCTCTGGACAACCCAGAGAGCCTTCTTGGACACCCAGTGTACTCCAGGTCACTCTTGAGCTCCACTGTATGAAAAAGTAAGATTGATTGCTGCAGACCTTTCAAATTCCTTGTACCTTCCCCTTAAAGTATCGACAAGGCTCAACCCTATTAATTCACAACCGTTAAGATCAAAGCACGAAGTGGTCATCTGCTTGTGTCATTACCAGCCACGCCAGAAAGCAACTTTGTGAATTTGGTCACGATGAACTCTGAGGGAGTGTCTGGAAAGGCTTAAAGTGCTTTCTCCCCAGAAGTTTCAAAACCTATACTCAACCCAGTGAAGCTTTTTTCAGTGAGCTGGGCTTTGTTTTTTGTTTTTCCAACTGGATATAATAAAAATGTCTGAGATTTTGCTACATAATACGATCTTTTTGGAAAGGTCAACACTAATGTTTTAGGCCAGTTCAGCAGGCTTGAGTTCAACTCTGGAAGTGTATAAGTTCCAACAGGATTCTAACAAATCCACCCCAAAAAGCCAGCACTTGTCCATAGATTATTTATGTTGAGCCCCTCCGCTAGTAGGACAGGGAAGCCCTGGGGGAATCTCTGAGTTGTCTGAGCATCATGGTAAAATACTTAGAGGCTCTGAAATCACACATTCAAATACCCCAAGGCCCACTCAGCCTTCATTATAAGGTACATTCATGGAGTATAATGCTGTCTTCTCTGAGGGGGCCTTAGGCAGAGCACAGAGAACATTGGTTTTAAAGATTCCATGTCATTTTTGATATCAGGAGAGGCTTGTCTTAATGTTCTTAGCCAAAATTTCTGGCCTCGGCTGAAATTTTGGAGCCATTGAGTACTTGGCTATATATAGGTAATCTCAGATTAATAATAAAAGACATATTTCTTTATTTAAAATCTCAAAATGTAATTATATCTAGAGTAAACAAAGTGCTTCAGAAATGTCTCCCTCAAGTACAACTAGAAGCATCTATAATGGCCAAATTTTCACCTCCGAACTTTATAAAAAACCATGAAGAGTTTCCAAAAATGTCTGTAAATATAAAGTTCTTTAAAGCTGTTTGGGAAAAGAGATCTTCTTGTGTTTGTTTCACCATGAAACCTGCTACCTGTCTATGTTCCTCTTAAAACACCATCTCTCGTCCTACTTTCATTCACTTTTCATTGGAGAATGAATGAGGTGTGAATGAGATCATCCGCAGTGCTCTAATGTCAACCTCTCTCCCTGCCTTCCTCTGTCTTTCTCTCTCTCTCTCTCTCTCTCTCTCTATCTCTCTCTCTCTCTCTCTCTCCGCATTTTCATGTTGTCATGAGCAAGGGACAATCCCTGAAAGGAGTCACTCACACATGTGTCTTTCCACAGTGCCAGGTTTATTACGGGAGACTCACCCAAAAAACTGGCAGGTTACACAGAGAGAGAGGGAGCTTGTGCGATAGAAGCCAGTAGGACGAGACTCTAGCACAAAGTCCCTGTCACTGGAGGCACCAGCAGGTGGAGAGACAGAGGTAGGTCTCAAGTCAGGAGGCTACAGTAGCAGCACACACCCGGGGGAGTGGAAGTCTGACAGGGCTCTGAGAGTGGCCCGTGGGAAAGCCAAGCTCGAGCACTGGGTGGTGGGAGCTCTGGGTGGTGGGAGCTCTGGGTGGTGGGAACCCTGGGCGGTGGGAGCTCTGAGTGGTGGGAGCACTGGGTGGTGGGAGCTCTGAGTTCTTATAGCCCCCAGGGATGGCCATCCCACTCACACCGGTGTCCAGGTGGAGTCCTTAACCAACTTAACCAAGTCAGACTTGTGGTTTTGCGCATTTTGGGCCCCTCCTAAGGGCGTTCCTGTTACTTCCCATTATCTTAGCCTTGACATAGCACTTGACATAACCCTCATGGCTGACAGTGACTCCATATCAGATCATCAAGGGTGTCCAAAATGTCCACTCTGCTCTTGCTCTATACACATGTGTAGCTCCTCCTGCATAGGTTGACCTTTTCTACACTGTTTTAGATCCGAAGGATCCTTTAGCACTCAGCAAGCTATCACTTCTTCCAGGAGTCTAGAAATTCGAACTGTCTTTTCCCACTTTAATCTCCTCTCCTTTGACTAGATTGGGAACCTTCCCCTGACTTCCACGGTCAGGGTGCTCCTTTTTGTCATAACACTTACCTATCTATCTTTCCTTCCAGTGAGAATCCTTCAAGTACAGACTGCCTAATTGGTACCTTTAATCCCAGGACCTAGTTTAAATTTAATAAATATTTATTAACAAGTGCATAATGGAGCTCTGATAAACTACTTTTTCATGCACTTGGCAGAGATACAAAACTAATGTGGATCTTTCCATTTAAAGATGTTAACAAACTACCTTTATTTATTAATCCATTAAAGATATTTATTGAGAAACTGTTAGGTATCTGGCACTTTGGGTACAGAAAAGAGAGTGATAAACAAGCTAAAAATGGTTCCTCTTCTCTGAGCTTATATTCTAGAGGGAGACATACAACCAAGCAAAGCAACGCAAACAAGCTAGAAGTAGATCTGCAATATGATGCCAATTAGTGTTATGTGCTATGAAGAAAAATCACTCAGTCAGGGACAGAAAGTAAATAGGTAGGGAGCAAGTGGGGGGCTCAAGGAAGCCCTTTCTGACCTGAATAAATGTGAGAGCAAGCCATGAAGGGAAAAGCATTTGAGTTGGGGGAACAGTAAGTGCAAAGAATTTACTGTGCAAGAACGTCAGATATGCATGGAGACGTGCAAGGAGCCAGTGTGGCTGGAGCAGGGGAGTGAGGCAGAGAAGGCAGAGATGGGTCTAAAGGTGGGCAGAGTGTGGACCATCCAGAGGCCTGCAGGGACTCTACATGGGTTACACATCATGCAAGTGTGAGGGGGGCTCATTGGGAGGCTCTGACAAGGGATATAACATGGTCTGATTTATGTTTTAGAGGGAATACTCTGTCTGCTTGGTAGAAATGGAACATAGGAGGACATGGAATATTCTTAGGAAGTTCTCAGAGTTATCTGGGCAAGAGATGGTGGTGGTAACAGTGCAGGTGGTGGGTAGTGTCATATTTCAGATTACATTTGAAAGCAGAGCCTTCAAAATTGGGACTTAGCAATGCGAAGTGACATTTTAAGTACACTACAAAGTAAGTTAGGATCAGGCTAATCCTATTATTGATCACAACACCAAATATACACAAACACACACACACCAAGCAGGTATAGCTAATTACACAAAACACCTAAAGCCCTTGGTTCGGTCGGGTCTGAGGCTGAAGACACTATTGTTAGATGCTATGGGCGATTCAGGATTCACCTCACAACTGCTGAACAATTGCCCTCAACGAGCCTCCTCTGGCTGCCTCTCCGCAGCTCACTAGCCTACAACGAGGGT
Source organism: Miniopterus natalensis (assembly GCF_054644295.1). Lineage (NCBI taxonomy): Eukaryota > Metazoa > Chordata > Mammalia > Chiroptera > Miniopteridae > Miniopterus > Miniopterus natalensis. The sequence continues at coordinate 16,513,896 of NC_142081.1, read as the reverse complement.
GCGTCAGCACCCACTCTGCAAACGTGTTTCCCGATCGAGCCTGAACGATAGGGCGCCCATGAGGAACTACTCCTCTGCTGTAACAGAACGCTTAGGTGGTGCCTGCCCAGAAACACTGGGCTTCCCCAAGCTCGGTTCCAGAGAGTCATACAGTGGGAAGAGTTTGAATCTTGACCCTGCCTCTTACTGGCGGGGTCATCTTGGATGGCTTGCTTAACCTCTCCGAACTCATTCGTCAGAAACAAATTTAGCAAACTTGAAGACAGGCAACAGCTCTTCCTTACCCTTCCTCCTGTGCTTCTGGGCCTTGTTCAGAATCTTATCTGGACAAGTATGACATCAAGGCTGCAGCGGTAAAACCACCAACAGGGACGCCCATGGCACGTTCAGTGTCGCAGCTGAGTGCAAGGTCAGAGTCTGCTTCTGCTCCAACGGCCTTTGTTGGGATCCATTCCCATCTACAGTAGCACCGCTGGGGCTGCTTGCGGTCTCTGTAACAGAATCCAAAGACAGCTTCCAGTCTCGAGTTCCCATTAAAATCCCTGGCACTCTTGAGGGTAATAATACTGTCGGCACGGCAACCTACAAATACAGATGATCATGATATCTCGGAAAGGAGGCGTCACACCGAGATGTTTTTCAAGATTTGGCAACTCTCTCTCTCTATGCCGCGCCTTTGGTCACTGAAGAGCTGAGGCTGCCTTCATTTCATTCATGTGAAAGTCCTGTTTTAGAATAAAAGCTAAAATTGCTTCAGTGGGAGGGAAGGAAAGAGAGGGCAGACAGGAGCCAAGGGTTGAGAGTGGAGCAACGTGTCAATACAAACAATGGAAATCGTCGGCAGACACTGAGGGCAAATTACTTTCATATATAGAAATTATACTGCAATAAAGGAGACTGATAGATGCTTACACAGCTGTGGTTATTAGGGTAACATAATAGTGTTTGTTCAAAGCAAAGAATGGAGTAGCAGCAGGTTCATTAGGACAGGTTTTCAGGCCTTCCCAGCAATAGAGATGGGACAAGTAGCAGATAAGGCCATAAAATAATCAGGGGGAAAAATAATAAAGATGGAGCCCTGGGTTGATGTGACGAAGCGGGAGTGATGCGAGGAGGGTGTCAACAGGCCTACTTCTCTGGTATATAAGGTTAATTTTAAATATCTAACAGGTTAACAGACACTTTTCAGACAATTTTACAACCTGCGCATAATCAGGCTGGTCCTGGTGAATTGCTCAGTTTCTTTCTAATTGAAATTTTGACTGTGTGATAATGGCTGTCAGAAGGGAGATGGAACATGCAAAGAGGTGGCAATTTTTCCTCTAGAAGGAGATGTCTGTGGGCCTCGGTCATGGATAATGTACAGTAACCTAAAAAATGATTTCTGCTTGAGAATATGTAATGTGGATAAAAAGTATTATTGGAAATGGTGGTAAAGAATGAACTAAAATAAGTGTGTCTCTTGTTAACATCATCTCTTAATCCAGTGTCTCAACTAAAACTTGGATATCTGTCCTCAAGAAATAATATGCTTTCTTCCCTTCCTCGGACAAATTTCACCTGCGCAATAGCACTTGGGTTTGATAAATATACCCCTTGATGTCATCACTACCTTTATTTTCTTCTTGTCTCAACCTGAACTGCAGCTCTGGAATACTACTTGTCGAAGGTGCCAAGAAGAGGGACAACTTTAGCTGTTACAGAAAACTGAACATTATCATAGAATGATTATTATATAGTCATTTTTACAAATGCGAAGCAAAAGGCAGAATCTGTAGTTACTGTTAAGAAAGAATTGGTGTTATCAGCCAACCAACTCTAACGCAAGGAATGCTGTAGCCCACTGATCAGAATCTCCTTGTTATTGCTTTTGCAAACTATGTGTCAGGCCCTACGACACACTTAGAAATGTCTTCTTTTTTTGAGCCTGAGCCCACTGGTCATGGAGGAGTTAATCATGTTTGTAAAGCTTAAAACTTCACAGTCTCATTTGTTTCTTTTTGTTCAACAGAAAAAAGCCTTGAGAAAGTTTGACTGACACTTATGATAATTACATTCTGAGATTAAAATAATTTAGGGCTGCGAAAGGTTGAAAATTTATCCACCGTATTGGACCTCACGTGATTATGACTTCCTTCATATCATTTTAGTCGTGGGTTGAAATCCATTTGATGTGAATGTAATAGTCATTTTAATGGATATTGTTAATTCCTTGTTTTCAGCACTGGAGATAAAGGGGAATTTAATTAAATTCATTGTGTGAGCACTTATCGGGGTACAAAGGTTCACAGAATTATTTTTCTGGCATGACATGTAAGGAACTCAGCAAAAAGCAGGGAAGAGCAGTGTCAGAGCGTAGCTGGCGTTAGAAGTCGGGCCAGTTTCATCTCCCCTGTAGATGACACAAAGGTCTCAAACCAACATTAAAACGGGGTGCCATGAAGCTATAGTTTTCATAAGGGACCAGCAAGATGTAGCAGCACTGTTTTCTTTCTTCTTCAAACCTGTCGGGGCTCTTTAAGGTCAGAGTTTAAGTTTCCCCAAAAGCCTCAATGGAGATTCAAAGCTTAGGTCCCATAACAGTCAACTAGAAATATGGTAAGAAATGGCAAGAGCTTTTGTCCCACGAGTTTCACCTCCTGTGCCAGTTCTGAAGACCAGAAGAACAGCTCTCCCTGGGGTTTTTAGGACACTCTGGGTTACAATCCCATCCAAAGGCCATCATTGGCCTGGATACAAAGCAGCTATGACATCATGGAGGGTAGCATTCAGGGAATCAAAGGCCCACCAAGAAATGCTGAGATGGCGAGTTTATTTTGGTAGAAAAAAAAAGCCTGAATTATTTATTCTGTAAAATTTTTACAAAGTATTATTGATTGACCATCTCTTTTGGGGTCATTAAGCCAAGAACCTCTGCCCTCAACTTGCTCTTCAGAAACATTTGTCATAAATGTCTCAGTGTTGTTAGACTACATTCAAACAGCATAATCATTAAACATAGAAATATGTTGGGAGCTTCCACTGGGAAAAAATAGTTCTAAGCATTTCTAACCAGTTTAATAGCAAATGAACTCTACAATAAATGAACCCACTACACTCTTACCTAATCTCTAAAGCTTTGAGTTAGGATGCTAAAATTAAATTATGCAATAGGCATATTTATTCACATATGCACACATAATGTGGATTTTCTAATCATTTTCTCTGGAATTACATGTGATTTTCTTTTCTTTTCATATTATAATGATATACAAAGGAATTACATGTGATTTTCTTTTATTTTCGTATGACTATATTATAATGATAATGACTGTGCATTACTTTAAAAATCTGCAAACGCCTTGAAAAATTGAAAAAGTAACTAAGTAACATATATTAAGGTCTCTCTTTGTGTGGACCTGTGTGCCTGTGTGTGTATTACTTTTCCCCAACCAAACCCAGGTGGATGAAAAAGGGTCACATACTAAATCCGAGAAGCTCAGGGAGGCCTGCATGGCGGCCTTACAAACCCAGAGCCTGAAAGTAACCCCATGGGGTGGTCTGAACATAAACATTCCTAACTAAAAGAAGACATGGAAGGTAGTCATGCCCTAGGCCTATACTTTCTTGACACAGGCCAACCTTTACCTTTGCAATTGTCTATTGTCTTTGTGCACCTAGGGTAACATACCTTTGAAATGGTAGGGTGCTTTCTTTTCCAGACCCCTCAGTGCACAGCCGAGGCACCAGAGCACAGGGCCACACTGTGGCCTTTTTGCCCACACGCCATCTCCGTGTACCGTAAATGTTTACTATCCTGTACCCACCAATGCAAAAGATACGTGTGTTTTACTTTTTATCCAATCTCAGAGGTTCCCCCACTTTGCTTTTTTTGCCTGCCTCCCTAATCTATCACCAATGGATTTCATATAACGCCCCTAACATCATTTCCTTTGATTCTAAAAATAAAAATAAAAACAAATTAATAAATGAACGAATGAAGCTGCAAAACTGCCATTCTCAGGAGCATTTTCTCAATCCGTTGAGATTTTGTTTCCTGGCAGTTGTCATCAGTTTGGCTCAAATAAACTCTTGAAAGATTTTTTCTTAGGCTGGCCCTTGTTTTGTCAACACCCAGTTCCTTCCACACCCGACATTTATCTTAATCTCTCCAAGATGCAGGAGTAGCTGGTGTGGGAAGAAATGTGCAAATGGTAACTACACCACCACACTCCCTACCCTTCCCAAAGTAAGTGGAAGGGGTAGCAGTTTTAAGACGCACTCTTCGGGGAATCAAGGGGCACCATTCCCCTCTCCTCTGCCCTCCAGCCGCTCACGTGAACTCCGTGACACTCTCCCTTTCGTGGTTAAACTCCCAAGGGGACTTCTTGCCTCAGCCTGCTGGCCACACATTTCTGTGTTTGTCATGTGGCTTCCACCTCCTGACCACTAATTTCTTAAAACTCTTCCCCCAAAAGTTACTACTGACTTCCTAATGGCCCAGTTAAAGAATCGTTTCTCTCTCGCCTCCTCCCCCGTGATTCTTCTGCTTTATCTGAGTTCCTTCTGCTCTTTGAAAACCAAAAGCAAACCGGTTTTATCCCTCGGCGCCCTTGTCGTTTCCCCCCCTTAATTCCAGTGTCTGCTACTGTCGCCTCCAACTTGAACAGCCACCCTTTCTTCCTTTCTTTCCATCACCAGGGCTCATCCCTTCCCTGGCTCTGCCTTTCCCTCCCACTCCCCATGTGCAAACCATTTCCAAGTCTGTTTCTAATCTTCGTCCCACTTTATTTTGGCAAACATTAATTACAAACCTGTTACATATTTGACACTGCGGGAGGCACTGGGTGTGGACCGAAAACAGAGTAATGCACAGAGGAGAAAGTGGCAGATTCTGCTTGAGCATCGTAAGGGGGAAGAGGGACGAGGCAAGGGCGAGATTTTGCATGTCCTCGTAGGCCACGTGCAAGAGTTTCGATTTTACTCACCCAGCAATTAGAAGAGAGTGGGGATTTTAAGCAGCAGAGTTGCATAAGACTAACATTTAAAACAAATTAGAAAACCTAAATAAATAAAGTCACCCAGTTAATAATAAATGGTAGAGCAAAAGATTAAATGCTGGGTCTGATGCCTGCCATTTGCAGAAAGTTTACAATCTCAGTCCAAGTCTGTTAGCATAATCTGAAAGGCATGGTCACCCCAGCTGGATTTTGGGTGTTCTCAGTTCAAATTCTCCTGCTTTTTGTTCAAACTCAGAGACTTAGCTGAGCATCCTGAGTGGCATAACTTTCTCTTTGCCATACGGAACCGTAGGGCTGACTGTCCAGTGAGGGGTGCCTTCTACATGAGCCTTTAGCAAAGGCAGGCTTGTCTGCCTTTCAACTCAGTGTCATCCCCCCGAATGACAACTGTGGTTTAACAAGGTGTTTGGGATGGTGCGGCTACTGTTAACATCAGGCCCATCGGTATTGCAGCTTACTAGAAACACATCTTAGCTAACCAAAGTCCGGCTAGGGAGGTGGAGCCCGATTGCCTACGTTCCAAATCCGACTTCACCATTTATTCGCTGTGTAACCCTGGGCTAAGAACTCTGAGCCTATTTTCTCATCTGTAAAATGGGGATGGTGATAATAATAACAGTTCCTAACTCATACACTTGTGAGGATTAAATGAACTATTAAATATAAAGTCCTTGCAACAGTACCTAGCACAGAATAAGTGCTGTATAAATGGTATCTGTTTACAATAGTTATGAAGGCATTCATAACGGGGGTGTTTCTTAGGAAAAAATGCATATATCTATTTGTAATCATTGTTTATAAAAACACTGGCCTTTGAAGGAAAAGTATCCAAAGCAGACAGACATGTTTTTTCATATGTCTGATGCAAGATGTACAGCTCGGGCTTGCCAGATGCTTCATGACCACTTGGGCGCCTCTGTCCCTACCTGAGAAGTAGAAAAGCCCAAGCGGGTGGAGTCTGTTGCCATCCAGAGCCTGTCGGAAGGTTCACCTCAAAGCGCCACCTCTGAAAACACAGTGCTGGCAGCATTTGAAAGCCACCCAGGTACCTTCTAAGTCTCTTTCTCGTGATGATCAACAGCCACCACTAAGGAACAGAGACAAACCCTAGAGACCATGTGGGATTGAACGCTGCCCTAAGGCAGTAAGTCCTCAGGCTTCTGGACTAGCTACTAGACAAGGCACCTGAATATTGACAGCTGGTCTCCACGCCTGATCCCTGCAACAGGGAATGCAGAGCTGATAGGAGAGGGCCCCCCGATCCTGTCGCGACATTGAAGGATGAAAGGCTCTGAATCCACTGCTTATATAAGTAGAAGGGGTTCCCCCGGTTTATCGCTGCCCTGTTTTGCCAGATGTTGAGATCTAGCCCAGGTGTCCTGGGTAATCTTCGTTGGGGTTGGGGAAGGGGTCGTCCTGAGGAAGGGAGGGAAAAGAATGCATAACTAAATACAAACACACAATTTTTACATATTACAGTTAAAAAAATTATCTAAAGAACAAGGAGGGAAAGATGCTGAGGTAAAAGAGACAGGCGATTCCCTTCCCAGGCTCACCCACGGCCTGGGCGAGGAAGGGGGAGATTAGAGACTGGCTGATAAGTCAAGTGCGAGACTCTGCTTCCTGCTTCGGGAGTCCAACCTCCAGCCCCCAATTTCAACTTCCTGCTTGGAATGTGGACATGAAATCTAGCATTACAGCTGCCTTGGGATTATACATATATTTCTGGCATAGGAATAGAGTAGATGGCAAGTACAGATTTTTGCACATTTAAAATATTTTCTAATTAAAAAAAAAAGTGTTTGGGAGGGGACTGAAGTACCATTACATGAAATATACCCATCAATTACAAGATGTTTCACAATCCCAAGAATAGTAACACAAGGGGGGGGAAGTCTGAAGTACAAGCAAGAAACACAGTGTTTGTGGGCTGCCTCAAGCACTGTAACAGTGAGCACAGCAACACCTAGAATTGTGTATCTTTTTAAATTAGTGTTTGGGTTTTTTTAGAGAAAGAGGCCTCGGCTCATTCCTCTTATTGCCTTTATGTCAGGCAGCTTCTTTCAAACATAGTTAAGTGGTGAATGAGTTTTCCTCATGGTTAATTTGGAAATCTGATACAAGTTACGGACAAAACATTGAGCTAAAAAAATCAGAACACGTATATTACAACATCTAGTCCAAACTAGAAACAGGTTGGAAAAGATGAGCTGGAAAATGCCGGAGGATTCAATTCCTTGTGTGATTTGTTGATTTTAAATTGGAAAACATGTTTTAAAAATTGCAGTCTTAATATTTTTAATTACTTATTTAGACCACAAAGCAACATATGTTTATTATATAAACTTTGGCACTCCAGACAAAGTTGAGGAAAAAATTAAAATCTTCCATAACATGTCAACCCAGATAATCATTGTTAACCTTTTGACACGTATGCTTCTATTTTTCATAGATTTATGTAAACTTAAATAAAATTGGAATTATACTTTATACATTGTTTTGTAAAATAACCTTTCATTTCAAAGTCTTAAACACTTACCTAAATTATTACTTTTCTAAATAATGATCTTTAATGGCTGCATGTAATCTGCTCTATGACTATATTCTAAATTACTCATTCAGTAACTCATTGTTGGTAATTTCAATTGTTTACAATTATAATAATGTTGCAATAAACGTCTTTGACATAATTTGGAAATATATCAGATTATTTCTTTAGACTAAGTACAAGGAAGGTGAGTTATTAGATCGAAGGGTATAAACATTTTTAAGATGAGATATATATTGCTAACTTGTGCCCATTAAGGTTGTACCAATTTGTCTTGCCACTAATGTCTAAATTGACTAAAAAACAAAATATAAATCTTTAAGTCAAAGCTAAATAGGAATTTCTGCTTCTAGCTAAAACCAAACAAGAAGAGGGCAAGAACAATAAAATTATAATAATTAAAAGAAGGAATCCTACCTTTTCTTAAATTAGTGAGTATATAAAATTTACATATTTATTCACAGGTTCATTCTAATGCTCTCTACACCTTTTCTAAAATCTCACGTAGCCCTTTAATAACATTATAGAGAATAACTCAGACACCCTTTAGAGTGAGAGAGAAGTGAGTTCAAGTCCTAGCTCCCTATTTGAAAATTGTGGGTGATTTACTTGAATTTTGTGAGATTAAATTCATTCATGTGTAAAATGAACATAACCAGGCACCTCAAGACTACTGGGAAGACCACCTGAGATAATGAATGGAAGTTGCCTAGCACAGTGCTTGGTTCTTAGTAGGTCTTCACTCCTAGAGAACCTTTCATCTTCTTTAAACATGTTCTATTCATGGCATTTTTTTTTAAACATGTAATGGGAATATGCTGGTAAGTTGTTGAATGAATCTAAAAAGTGTTATGCCCTTTTTTGTTGTTGTTAATTTGGTTCCTTTCAGCAGAAAATATTAAGAGATAGGCCATAAATCCTGACATGAATACTTAAAAGAAAGCTTTATTTGTTCACTGTTTTAAAATTTTTAAATGACCAAACTGGGGAAAAGCAGGATCTGTCCAGCAAATGCAAACTGCGCAGGCTAAATCTATTTAGGTTCCTCTTTCTCCACAGCATCTGGGTGCTTATAAAGGCTTTTTCCTCAAGGGACCCACCCACTAAAACAGACATTTTTGTCTCTTTGTTCTCATTTCTTTCACATGTTTTTCAGATCTTCTCTGATGAACAATCTTTCCCATAAAGCCCAGGCATCCTGATTTCTTCCTTTCTGCTCCATTTTGTGATTTAAATTCCATCAGGCAGTAGAGGTGGGGGGCCAAAGAGCTTATAATGAGAGACACTAAAGAATAAAGTGGTAGAGACTTGTCTGATACACTGATGAATAGCTGACATAATTGACTCAAGCATATAACAAAAGAAAGGCAGGGGAACTAAAAATGTGTGGGCACTGAAATGTGTCATAAAGGGGGGGATCAGCCCAGGGAGCCACAGAACCACCCTGTCTGAATATTAGAACATGGGTCAAGAAAGGAAAATAAGTGAATTTCCACCTTTTGCTCTGGAAGTTTCCTTTTCTTCCATTGTAAATAAATGAAGCTCTCACATTTTTGGAATCCTGATACAGAGAGTGAGTGTACATGTTGACTCATGTCATCTTGTCCGCATTCAGTGTTCACTGCAAAGTTACCCTCGTGGGTCAGCACCACTGAGGAAAGCCATGAAGTCACCAAATGTTCAGATTGGCCTCTGTAATGGCACAGGGTCGAATGTATATCGAGGGAGGATGCTGAGCTCTTCTATCCTTTAGATTTATAGGAAATTAAGGGATTTTTTTAAATAGAAAATTATTAGTTGTTGCTAGAGATGGAATGTTTGTTCTCCAGCCCCCCCCCCCCCAATTTGTACGTTGAATTCTAATCCCCAGTGTGATGGATAGTATGGGGAAATGGGGCCTTTGGGTGATAATGTGGTTTGGATAAGGTCCTGTGGGTGGAGCCTCAAGGATAGGATTAGTGCCCTTATAAATTCATGAAGTCCAGAGGAAGAAGAGAGCTGATTGTGAACAGGAGGCAGGACTTAGATTCTTCCCTGTAATATACAGGGTGCCTGTCGGTTTGTCTTCCACTAGCCTTAACTCCTTACAATTAAGGGCTGTACTTTGTTTCATCTCTCTTTCCTCAGTACCTAGAACATTGTCTACTTGGTTAATTACACTGTTGGAAAGAGGGAGTTATGACTCTAGAACACATCCCCATTATTAACACAGCTTCATGGCTCTTACATTTAAATACCCTGATACCAACAGTTTGGACTATTCACTATTTCCTCTCCAATGTCCTTTTAATTTAAATACAAAATGAATCACTTATATTTTTTAAGTAAATGAAATCATCTGTACAGTAGTCCAATATTTTAGACTACTGCCATTAGAGTATCTGCCATGAAAAGAAAAATCTCAAACTTATTTGGATAAAAATCTATGTATTTATAATGAGATATACAGAAAATTGTTGGTCCACTTTTTGAGCAGGTTTGTGAGAAGAGAAATTGAGTAAAGAAGACACTGTGAGCATTGTTTAAAAATAATAACAAGAAAGGGACATCTGTAATATTTTGAACAAAACAAAAAGCAAAAAATATCATACTATTAAAAAAATAATAACAATAGTAATAATAACAAGAGCTTCATTTCAGTAAAGTCTAGTTTGAGAAGGTGCCAGATATTTTGGAAGCAGAATTCACAAAAATTCATGACTAATCGGAAATAGGTAGAGAAAGGCATAAGGAGAATACATAAAGATGCATTAGGGTTCTCCAAAGGGATGGATGGATGGATGGATGGATGGATGGATGGATGGATGGATGGATGGATGGATGGAAAGATGGATATTATACAGAACTAGCTCATGCAATTATGAAAGCTGAGAAGTCCCAAGCTCTGGAGTTGGCAAGCTAGAAATCCAGGAGAGCCAATGTGCAATTCCAGTCCAAATGTTGGCGGGCTTGAGACTCAAGAAGAGCTGATTTTGGGGCCAGAAAAGACCAATGTGCAGGTCAAGCAGTTGGCCAGGAGAAGTTCCCTCTTACTCAGCTTTTTTGTTCTCTTCAGGTCTCCAATTGATTGGATGAAGTCCACCCACATTAGGGATGGCAATCTGCTTTACTCGGTCTACCAAATCAAATGTTCATCTCATCCAGAAACATTCTCACAGACACACTCAGAATAATGTTTGGCCAAATGTCTGGGCACCCCTGTGGCCCAGTCAAGTAGACACATAAAATTACCCATTACACAGGATTCCTTCATTTAACAAATATGCAGTCAGTGTGTTAAATGTCTAGTCCGTGTTTGGAATAAATCTTTCTGTCAACATCCCTGTAATAACTGAGTTTTCATCTTTCATCAAAGTATTTTAAAAATAAAGTGATCTTAGAAATTATGTTGTCCAGTGGAATCATTTATACAGGTAAGAAAAACAAGGTCCAGAGATACTAAGTGCTTCGCTCTAAGCAACATAATTTTACTGGAAAAGGCAGAAGTAAGACTAGAGCCAAAGTCAAGAGCAAAGCTCTTTCCATTATACTGCGCAGTTCTCCATTTCCTTCTCAGTATTTGAATGTGAATCTCAATCCCAGAAGGGAAAAGAAATGAAGAGATACACATATAGCCTTGTGGGGTGTTTATCTTGTTACAGACACATACACACAAGCATTTATGAACACAGGGAGAGATAAAAGCTTTATTATAGCTTCCAAGCAATAGTAAAACACTTTTTAGATATAAGAGACAGGATTCCCTTAGATAAAAATGTATCCTTTCTAGTTTTTTATCCATTAGAGAAAAGTATAATAAAACACCCAATTTCTATTCCTGAATCAAGCATTTCAGGAGTTTAATTTTTCTTGCTAGCATCCAAGTAACCCAATGATGTTCACCTAAAAATAGGGGCAAAAGGTATTAAATTCATCAGCATATAAATGACTTTCCTAGATGTAAAGATGGATCATAGCAAAAGATATCCATGATTTCAAATGTTATTACTTGCCAAGGAAAAATAAATAAAGTCAAGTTTTTCACACTATCACTTACAATCTATTTCACAGAACTGTTCTTGATGTTATCATTTTCTGTTTTATGATTTCCCCCCAGAGAAACTAACTTTAAAATGATGTGTGTAACTCAATATTCTTCAGATTCTTAACACATTTCTTTTCTCATTGTTGCTTTAAACAATGCTGTTAGCAACAACAACAACAAAAATCATTGGTAATTGACCCACACCAACTGAGTCAAAGTGGCACCAGCTCCGAGTGAATTTAACAAATCTGTCATCTACTTTCCATTTCACAGGAAATGTGATGGAATCACGAAGACAGATTATAGTAGGAATAAATGCCAGCAAATGCTTGCATACTCTAGCTGCTTTAATTTTAGTGCACAGATAGTTCTGGACTATTATTTTATGATCTCTCATGAACTGTTAATGAAAAGCATGTGAGCAATTAAAAATCCCTCATAAATTGAGCAAAATTTAATTGCTTATTTACTCATTCAACCATTTACTCTACAAACATCTATTGTTAGTCTAACAAGGGCCTGATGCTAAGCCTGGTACTATATTTTGGAAGCTGAATTCATAAAACTTAATAACCAATTGGATATGAGCAGAGAAAGATAAATTGTATGCATAATATATGCTCCTACCTTTAAGAAAGGCACAGTGTATGGGGAGGCCTAAGCAAATAACAGAGTCCAGGGTTATTACAATAACCTATAAAAGCAAGGTGAGAGAGTAACTACGTGCCTGACAAAAGTCAAAGCGGCTACTCAAAGGAGATGACACCTGAGGCCTATCTTTTTCCAGCAGTGAAGAGGGATGAGGTTATTACTGAGAGTGTGACAAATAGGACAAGGCCTGGAGGTATAAAATAACAATATAGTTTTTGTTGAACACTAAGAAAGTTTGTTCAAAAAGAAAATAGTGTGTGTGGTGAAGGAGACTGAAGTTTCGCCTCCCCAAAATGTGGCTTTCGGGATTTTGATTTTTAAGCTGGTTGTTAAGAAACAAAAGGCTCAGAAAGAACCTCGGACCCTCCCCATTTCCTGTCTAAGAGATTAGGGTGGAAAAGCCTGCTGCAGGAAGGGAATTTTAGGATGTTCATCTTAGCATTAGAGAGGAAGAGTAGCAAGGATCCTGGCAGGGGCCTATTAGATTCCCCACTCTGTCCCATTGTTTCTGGTTGCCTAGAAAGAATTGGTTTGCCACATGTTCAGCTCTGAAAATTGCCTATTTCCCCTTCAAATCTCAGACCCCTGCCTCCCTCTTTTCACCTTCGTTCAAAATGGCATATAAACCTCAACTGTCCATTGCCCTTTTGGGTTTTCATATTCTATGGACCCCAAAATATTTTTTTGTATAATATCTTGGACATTTTTTCCTGTTAATCTGTCTGTGCAAATTTGATTTTTAAACCAGGTATAAGAACGTAGAAGGGAGGAGAAAATTTCTTTTTTTTTTTAGGTCCACATTTCGGAATGAAGGATGGGACTGGAAAGGTAGGTTGGGGCTAATCTATATGTTGTGCTGATTCATTTAAATATATTTCTTCACCAGTGAAGTCAACACTGAAAGGTTTTATACTGCAATGCGAATAGATCAATGATGGCTTCTTGAAAACAGTAGAAGGCGGAATTAAAGAGAGATGTGAGTCAATGATAATAGTTAGGCAGATACTATAACAACTCAGGAAAAAATTATGAGCATCTGAAATAAACAATGGAGCTGAAGGAATGAGAGTTAGATGTACAGTTGATCCTACTTCCAGTGTCTGCATTCGCAAGCGTGCCAACTCACTAAGAATTTTTGGTAAACCCCAAATATATACATGTGTCACTTGTAGTCATATGCAGACATGCACAGAATGGTGAAAAATCTGAGTTGCTCAACGTGCATATTCCCAGCTGAGGTCAGGCAAGGCAATGTTCTGCTTTCCTGTCTGTTTTCATACTGAAACCAAGTGTCCTTGCCACGGTCTCTTTAGTGCCATGTTTTTCACATCTCTGTCATTTTTTTGGTGATTTCACTGTTTAAAATGGCCCCCAAATAGTGCTCCTAAGTGTATGAAGGCTGCGATGTGCCTTATGGAGAAAATACGTGTGTCAGATTACTTTATTCAGGCATGAATTATACTGCTATTTGTTGGCTATGATTCTAATGGTAATGGATCAACAATATATTTTGATTAAGGTGTCTGTAAACCAAACACCCAAAACAAGGTTATGCATTAATCACTCGATAAAAATGTCATCATGACCAGAGGCTCATGGGAACCTAACCCTATATTTCCCCTGGGAGCAATGATTCACTATTCACCAATTTATTGCTCCAAGTGACTTTGCGGAACATAACTACTGTGAATAATAAACTTGACTTTATTTTAGAATTTATAGGATTCGGTGGCTGGCTGGATGTGGGGGAGAAAGAAGAAGTCAAGAATAAACATTCATCTTCTCATTTGAGTATCTAAGAAGATGGTAATGCTTTTACCTAAAATAGGGAAAATGGGAGATGGCATTCAAAGAATTGACATTGACTTACATTTTGAATAGGCTGAATCTGAATATGTTCAGTCCTAAGAATATAAAGGTAAAAATATTTGGAAAGCTTTTGGGCATAAAGGTGTGGGACTTGAGGGTGAGGTTTGAATTGGTGATGTAGACTAGAGTCAGTAATATGGAGACTATTATAGTCAAGAGAATGAATGAGTCACAGGAGGAAAGATATGTAGTAAGAAGAGAAGTGGGGTTGAGGAAGACCAGTTCTCCCTGCAAGAGTAAGCAGAAAGAGGTCAGAAGAGGATCCCATAAATAAGTAATAATTTAAAGGAGAATCAGGGAAAAGGGAGAAACAGAAGCCAAGGAAAGGGTTGCTCAAAAAGGAGCAGACTGAGGGCTCTAGGAGATGAGAGAGAGAGGGAGTGAGGAGAGAGAGGGGGAGGAAACCATTGGATCTTCTAAGTAGGAGGCCTTTGGTGACATTAGGGGGAGGAACTCCAGGAAAATTGGCAGGTTAGATGCCAGACTGCAATGGTAGGAGGAGGTAAGGAGGCTGATCCATCAGCAAAAAAGTAGAGGCAATTTGTTCTTTCAAAGAATTTGTCAGTAAAGGAAATAAGAAAAGTAAGTGCTCAGCTTGAGGATTAGGTACAAAAAGAAGAGAGGAGTTCATAGGGTTTGCCTCCTGTGATTATCTGGAAGTTTTAAGTAAAATAAATGTATCCCTCTATCAAAGATATCTAAAAAACTGGATTTAAATTACTATTGTTTAAAATTTATCTTTAGCGTTGAAAGAAATACAGATGTCCCCTTTTTCCCCCCATTGACCCCTTCTATGCCTTACCCACCCACCACCCCAGGCCATTAATTTTATTTTTTAATTATAACAATTACCAGAAGCTTAAATTGACATTTATTGTTCATTCAGTCAGTCATTCAACAAATTTTACTGGCACCTTACTGTGTCCGGCATTAATCTAGACTCTGGGGATATAGCAGTGAACAAAACAGAAAAGTCCCTGTCCCTGGGAAGATGACATTCTAGCATACCATGGCTGCCAGAAAGAGACATGGCACTACCCAGGTCTAATGTAAGCCTGGAGATGATCTATGGAACTCAGAAAATTAACATGGAATGAAATAAAAAATAGAGTGTCTTCTAGAATCATATTAGGAATAGGAATGGAGTTTCTCAAAAATCACAGTAAGGAATAACAAGAATGGCCTTAACTATAACAAATAAAAATAGCAACTGATGAGCACTGTGGCAGGTTTTTGGTGAATGGAATGGCAGGGAATGTTGACTCACTATCTGCTCAATTGAAAACTATAAAGTATAATTTTCAACTGGTACACGGTCTTTTGAAATATCAACTATGTATTATATTATTTTGGTAAACACCCATCTAGTTAAAGACCTAAAGGGCATCCTTTTATGCCCTACAAGGATACCTAAATAATAAGAAACGATGGTTCTTGTTTCAAAATAAGAGAGATTTACCCATCCTACCATGGCATGGCTCTGGGCTTGAATTCTAGTGTAAACATGAAAATGTATCCTCAATCTCTAAATTGCTTGTCCCTAAAGTGACAGCTGAGACACAAGACTGACAGACCTGCTAATGGATTTTGTAACACGGTTAAGTATCTAAAAACACATTACTAATAGTGTAATGCTGTTTGGCAGTTATAGCAATGCATAATGATGCTTAATTGATTTGTAGAAACTTAAATCGATTTGCACATGTTATCAACCTATATAAATAAGTTGATAGGCAAATAATTGTTTTGTTTAGAATCAGGTAGTTTTAATCCTAGGAATCTCTGAAGATTAAAGTGTTACCAAACATTTTCTTAATTAATTCATTAGCTACTCATTTTGAATTTGTGATAGATGAGAGACTTAAACAAAGGGGAGATGGTACATTAAGTCACTAATATGCACGGTGCTGTAAATTTTATGTTTGGCTAGAAAAAAATAAGTTTTGATTTTTTTTATCAATCCTTAAACAATTAATGTATTATGAATTGTTCTTATCCATTCACTTTTTTAGAAATTTAGCAAATTCCTACATGACCTCTGACAAATACTTTAGTGACCAATTGTGTAGTATATACTCAGAAGATATAAAATTAAAATTTTAATACTAATAATTTAACCTTATATGACTCTCTCAATAAATCTGAATTAGTAAGATTTAACATGATTTTTATCTAGCTGCTAGTTAATAGGCCCTATTTTTCTATACATCCTGGAATCTACTAGATACATAGTTAACTTTTATTAGTTAATATCAGTAATTTTACTCATTTGAGATCTCAAACTATTTTGACTTTCCATTTTCAAAGAAGCAGACTGTCCAAATCACTTATATTAGTAAGGCAGTTTTCAAAATAACTCAAAATCATTAAGCTAGATTTTTAACTCTGCAGAGACAATCATTAATTTTTTAATACCAGGACATGGGAATCTTGATGCTTACCGGAGCTTTTGAAGTGTTTGCCAGGAAAACAAAAGTGGAACCCGGACAAAAAATCTACTATTTTATTTATGGATAAAAATGTAAATGAAGAATTTTGATGTAAGGTAAAAGAATAAAGAGAATTGTGTGTTGTTGTTTTTTAACATGAGCATCAACCTACCCAAAGGCAACGACATCTAGACACACATGGCAGAGGCCACTGAGAAACCATTTAAAAAATGATACGAATTGATATGGCTACACTTACTACCAGGACAGGTAAAATGAAAAGACAGAAAAATAACAAAATTGGTGAGGCTAATGAAGATGCAGAGCGATCAGAACTCACACGCACAACTAGTGGTGTGGAAATTGGTACAACTATTTTGGAAAACTGCTTGACAGTATCTACTAAATCTGAATAGATGCTTACCCCACGGCTAAGCAGTTCTTCTCCCAGGTATAAACTCAACAGAAAGGTATCCATATGTTCACACACAAAAATGCACTATAATATCCACAGAAGCACACTTCATAACTGCTCCAAATGGGATACTCCTCAAATGCCCATCAGTTGTGAAATGGGTAAATAAATTACAGGATACTCACACAATAAAATACTACATGACAATGAGAAGGAACTACCTACAACTACAGGCAATATGGGTGACTCTTACAGAACAAAAAACAAACGAAATAAGCTAGTGAAAAAAGCCAGAGACCAAAGAGAATATATTGTATTATTCTATTTGTATCCAATAAAAAGGAACAACAGGAAAATCTAACCTATGTTCTTAGAAGCCAGGATAGTGGTTAGGCACGCAGCTGGGTACTGGTTGCAAAGAGTTACATGGAGGGGGCTGGTTTCTGGTATGGGGGTCAGGTTCTACTGCGTAATCTGGGTGATGGTTATGCAAATGAGCTCAAGTTGATGAGAATTCATCAAGCTATATAATTAATATAATTATGATCCGTGAGAGTTTTTAAAATGGGAATTTTTAGAGCAGTTTTAGGTTCACAGAGAAACTGAGGGGAAGGTAGAGAGATTTCTCATATAGCTCCTGATCCCACATATGCATAGCCCCCCCCCATTAGCAACATCCCCCACCCATGCGTGTGGTACTTTTTCACAACTGATGAGCACGCATGGACACATCATTGCCACCCAAAGCTCACAGTTTACATTAGGGTTCACTCTTGGCACATTCTGTGGGTTGTGACAAATGCAGAATGACAAGTATCTATCATTGCAATATCATATAAAATAGTGTCACTGCCTGAAACATCCTGTGCTCAGCTTATCCATCCCTCCCTTTTCCCAGCCCCTGGCAACCACAGGTCTCTTTACTGTCCCCACAGTTTTGCCTCTTCTAGGACGCCATATAGTTAGAGTCGTACAGTATGCAGCCTTTTCAGATGCGCTTCTTTCACTTAGCAACATGCATTTAAGGTTCCTCCCCGTCTTTTCATGGAATGAGAGCTCGTTTCTTCTCAGTGCTGAACGATACTCTGTTGTCTGGATGCTTTGCAGTTGATCCATTTACATACTGAAGGACGTCTCGATTGCTTCCGAGTTTTGGCAATTATGAAAAAAGCTGCTATAAACACCCTTGTGCAGGTTTTTCTGTGGAAATACGTTTCAGTTCTTTGGGATAAATACCGAGGTGTATGATTGCTGGATTATGTGGTTAAGAGTATACTTAGTTTTGTAAGAAATGGTCAAATTGTCTTCCATAGTGACCATACCATTTTGAATACCTCCCAGCAATGAATGAGAGTTCTTGTTGCTTCATCTCCTTACCAGCATTTGGGGTCAGAGCTCTGGATTTTTACCCTTATACTTATTTGTTTTTAAATATATCTTTATTGATTTCAGAAAGAGGAAAGGAGGGGGAGAGAGAGATACAAACATCAATGATGAGAGAGTCACTGATCGGCTGCCTAGCCCGCAACCCGGGCATGTGCCCTGACCCGGAATCGAACCCGGATCTCCTGGATCCTAGGTCGATGCTCAACCACTGAGCCACACCCGGCCGGGCTACCCTTATACTTAAATTGGTGCATAGTGATATCTTACTTTTGTTTCAATTTGCATGTCACTGATGATATATAATGTGGAGCATCTTTTTATATGGCATTTGTCATCTGTCTTTTTCTTCATTTTGTTTTATTTTATTATTTTATTTTATATTTTTTCCATCACCTTTTATCCCTACTATGCATATTTTATTTGGTGAAATGTCTTGTAAGGTCTTTCACAGGTTTTTAAATCAAGTTATTAATTTTCTTATTGTTGAGTTTTAAGAGTTCTCTGTATATTTGGGAAATCTTTATCAAATATATCTTTTGCAAATATTTTCTCCCAGACTTATCTTCTCTTGCTCGGGAATCTCCGTATTTTTCAGTGCTCACATTATGTCATTTATTTTATATTTAGCAGTTTACCATAGTTATTGTGACACATAGTCGTATACATGACACAAAATTTAACATTTAACCTTTTTTAACGGTACAGTTTGGTGGCAGTAAGCACATTCAGACTGTTATACAACCATCTCCACCACCCATCTTCAGAAATGTTCCATCATCCCAAACTGAAACTCTGTGCCCATTATAGAATTACTCCCCACCCCCTTTGCCTTCCAGTCCCTGGCAACCACTATTCTACTCTCTGTCTCTAAGAATTTGACCAGTCTAAGTATCTTATATAAGTGGAATCATAATATATTTGTCCTTTTGTGTCTGATTAATTTCACTTAGCATAATGTTTTCCAGGTTCATCCATGTAATAACATGTGTCTTAATTTTATTTCTTTTGAAGGCTGAGTAATATTTCATGGCATGTCATCATTTTTAACTGTCATCTAAATGATCATTACATCAAAGCCATCAGGCCAAAATCCTTGGCCAACCAGCTGATAGCTTGTAAAATACCATGAGCAAGTTGGCCCAAATCCTGTCTAGATGATGTACATGGTCACCTCCATGATATTATTTAAGGGAACTTAGAGTGTTTCCTGTGCCTGCAAATGTCTCCCTTTCACACTTCTGACATGTTATTTAAAATTCTACACAGGCTATTTCTAAATTCAAAAATTCCTGAAAAGGAATAACTTAAGATGATAACATCTTAGGGTGGTTTAAATGTATTGCTTTCTTTTATGGCAGGAAAGACCTTAAGAGGAAAGGAAAGGAAACATATTTCTGTTTCTAGTACGTTATTACATTGTGTCATTGCATGCTCATATCAGCTCCATAAAGTAGGACTGATAACCCTCCTCCCGAATGTGAGGAAATAGAGACTCAGACAGGTTCAGCAACTGGGACCAGACAAACAACTTCAGTGTGGGAAACTGGATTTCATTTTCAGGTCTGTGCTTTCTTAGTAAACCATGCTGCCTACCAGGAAGAGAGAGAATTCATGAGAGAAGAAAAAAAGAAAGAGCATACCAAAGAAAAACCCTATCAACTTTCTAATTTTGTCCAAAGTTGGCCTCGGTTGTCAACCCCAACTGATATATTTCACTTGAAGTTATTCTTAATCATGAAATGACTGATGTGAAACACATCAAATTAACTCTATTATTTAGACTATACTGTGGTTCATTTAGGGAAGTCCTCTGTCTCTGGCTATTATGCCCACAGTGACTCACTCCACAGATTGCTTTTTCCCCCTAAGGATAAGAGAACACACCAGGCTTACATTTGGTAAGTCATTTCAGTGTTCGAAATCCTTGCTCTCAGGAATCCTCAAACAGCAAAAAAATTATTCTTGCTGGTCTTTAGAGGTACTTCTCAGAGTAGATGGAGACTATGCTACAAATACTAGAAGATTCTCAATAAGCTTTCTTTCTCCAGGTGAAATAATTCTAAACTCTTTCACCCTATCTCCTAAATTAGTCTAAATTTTCTTGTACTTTAATAAGTAATGTCAAGACTGAGAAAGCAACAATTCATCTGAGTCTATTCAGTATCAGCTATGATCCATAATTGCCAAGTGTGTCTGTTAATATTGAGTGTAAACATGAAAGTGGTTTTATTGGCTTAGTGTACATTAAACTGAAATAACCTAAACCAATATTTAATAAAACAGGGGAAGAGCTAACTATGTTCCCCAGATTTTAAGACATATCTTACTATTGTGTTTTAATTGTATAGACTGAATTATACAGATATACATACGAATAGAGACAGAGTTAGGAAGTGGTAGATGTAAAAATAGATGTAGAAACAGAGATGGAAATCACAAAATTAGATATATTCAGACAATTTCTGAAGAAAGTATGAAGCACAGATGCTAAAGATCATTATAAATACAATCATGAGAAATACTCAAATGCCACTTCGTTTATTGCATTTTGGAGATGACCTCATTTTTAACAGCTTTATTGATATATAATTTACATACCGCAAAGTTCACTTGCTTAGAATATATAATTTAAAGGATTTAGTATATTAATAGAATTGTACAATCACCACTGTTATCTTATTTTAGAACATTTTCATCACTCCATAAAGAAACTCCACACCCACTAGCAGTCACTCCCCATTCCTTACGCCTTACCTCTTCTCCCATCCCTAGGCAACTGCAGGAGTCCTTTCTGACTGCGCAGATTAGCTCATTCTGAGCATTTCTTATTAGTGGAACCATACGATATGTGATCTTTTATCCCTAGCTTCTTTAGCTTAGTGTACTGTCTTTGAGGTTCATTCATGTCATGGCATGTAGCAGTACTTCATTTCTTTTTAGGAATTATATTACAATCATGTGCCATTGTATGGCTAGACTACCCTTGGTTTTCCACTCATCCATTGGTGGGTATTTGGGTTGTTGCTACTTTTCTGTGATTATGAATAATGCTTCTGTGAACATTTGCATGCACATTTCTGTCTGAAGATATGTTTTCATCTCTCGGGTTGATACCGAAGAGTGGGATTGCTATGTCATGTGTGATACTTGACACATGAGGAACTGCTTAACTTTTTGAGGAACTGCTAAACTGCTTCTCAGAGTGGATATAATTTTGACAACCCCATCAGCGATGTATGAGAGCTCCAATTTCTCACAGCATCACTAACAATTATTATTGTCTTTCTTTTTTATTATAGCCGTTCGATGGGTATAAAGTGGTATCACACTGTGGTTTGGATTTGGAATTCCTTAATGACTAATAATGTTGAGCACTTTTTTCATGTACTTACTAGACACTCCTATATCATTTTTGGAGAACTGCCTGTTCAAATCCTTTGCCCATTTTCTAATTAGGTTGCTTGTCTCATTGAGCTGTAAGAGTGTTTCATGTATTCTAGATTCAACTACCTTATCAGATATGATTTGCAAGTATTTTCTCCTATTCTGTGAGATGTTTTTCACTTTCTTGATGATGTCCTTTAAAGCACAAAAGTCTTTAATTTTCATGAAGCACAAATTACCAATTTTCTTTTTTATTACCTGTGCTTTTTTGTTATTTCTAAGAAATCACTGCCTAAGCCAAAGTCACAGAGATTTAGTCCTGTTTTCTTCTAAGAGCTATTTAGTTTTAAATCTTACATTAAGTCTACAATCTACTTTTAGTTCATTTTTGTGTATGAAGTTAGATAGCAGTCTAAATTATTATGCATATGGATATCCAGGTGTGCCAATACCATTTGTTGGAAATCCTTTTTTCCTCTATTGAATTAAATCAGCCCCTTTGTCAAAAATTAATTGACCAAAAATGCTAGGGTTTATTTCTTGATTCTTAATTCTATCCATTGATCTACACGTTTATCCTGTGCCAGTATTATGTTGCATTGATTACTATAGTTTTGTAGTATGTTTTGAAATTGGAAAGTGTGAGTCTTCCAACTTTGTTCTTCTTTTTCAAGATTGTTTTCACTAGTCTGGTCCCCTTGCATTTCCATATGAATTTTAAGAACAGCCATCAATTTCCCCCAAAAAAAGCAGCTGGAATTTTGATAGGGACTGCATTGAATCTGTAGGAGGTTACTCTTTAGTACCTTTCATTAGGTACAAACTATCATGATTAATTATGCAATAAATGAGTAATTATTGCAAATTTGATGAAAAGTTAAAATTATGGTTACTCATTATAAGCACTTATCAGCAATAACAGTCACACGTTAGAGAGAAAACAATCAATTGTGAAACATGGGAGAGATAGAAGGAAATAACCTTGGATTTTTTAAAATGTATTTATCTATTGGTATAAGACTTGGGGACTACAAAAATGTTAAGGATAGCCTGGCCGGGCGTGGCTCAGCGGTTGAGCGTTGACCTAGGATCCAGGTAATCAGGGTTCGATTCCCGGTCAGGGCACATGCTCAGGTTGTGGGCTTGATCAACGACTCTCTCATCATTGATGTTTCTATCTCTCTCTCCCTCTCCTTTCCTCTCTCTGAAATCAATAAAGATATATTTTTTAAAAAAATGTTAAGGATATAACAAAAAATCTATTGGCTCCAATATATGAAAAGAAAGCTGAAAATTTTAAATGTATAAATGTTCCATTTAATATCCAAAAATGTAATTTTATGTTGAAGGGGTTCAGAACAAGCGTTCCCAAAATGCACCTCTTTGACATGTGGATTATTTTGAGCTGAAGGCAATCAAGACCCAGCAAACTCAAGAAAAACTTTTACCTCTCCCTTAATTATCTAAGAGAATTGAGATAGGGGGCCTGGCCCAGAAAGAGAGAGAACTTTTATGTAAATGATCTATCAGTATAGCAGGACAAACACTTAATTACTAAACACCTTCTATTCTTACCATTCTGTAAGTTACCCTCCTCCTCTTTGAAGGCCCAAGCCCCTATTCCATTCCTGTGCTCAGAATGGCATATAAGTCTCAACTGCCCAACTTGTTTTTGGCTTTCATTGTCTTTGTGAGACCTCATATGTATGAAATTGAACTTATTTTTTTCTTGTTAATCTGTCTTAGATAAATTTGATTATTAGACTAGCCAACAAAACCTAGAAGGGTAGAAGAAAAAATTTTCCTCCCCTACAATGACGACTAGTCAGTTGCAGCTTGATTCTTGAAATGGTTATCTATCAACATAGCAACATTGTCATAATAATATGAGTTTATACATGACAAACCAAAATTATAAAAAATGTAAAATTTGACAGTGTTTGTGATAATTCTAATTTTAATACATTAAATATTACTTGAGGCAAGACCTGAAAAAAATCAGAAAACTCATTGTCATTAAATGTCCTAAAACACCCTTGGAGTCAACTGTAAAGGAATCAAATGATTTCTAATTCTGCAGAATGAAATAAAGTATCTTATGTGTCTCTTTGAAATATAAACAAGTCACATGATATCTTTGTTGTATTCTGTTACTCTACAATATAGAAGCCAAGCAACACTAGATCATACAATATTCTAAGAAAACATACTTTTCCCTTGGACCTAGTTTCAACAGCATTTTCCCATGGTTTTGAAAATGACTAAATATGCTTGTAAAAGTGCTGGATCAGGTCGTCTACTCTTAGTAATGGATTTTATTAATTACCATCTTGTCCCTGTTAAAGTAATTTTTAAATTCTACTTGGACAAAAATGCTTTATTGTATAAGCCTTCTAATTTCTCTTTGACTTACTAAATGATTGTATATTGGCTGTTCAGGGAGGTCTCTAGTTATGTTCAGCTTTTGATTACGCCTTTTAATAGGAACAGAAACTTTAAAGCTATTCCCACAGCTGAACATGTATCATGAATTAAGAAATTTGTAATTTAACTTTCCTTGTGACACCCTTAGTTATTCCAAAAATATTTAAATCCTGGAACAACCATTTTCTTTAATAAAGACTATGTTTGTTATGCAAGCAAGATTTACAGAAGGTAAATTTTTGGCCAGCAACAGCTGAATGAAAAATGTTAGCCATAATCCTTAGTTCTATTAAGACAGAAAATATTGGCAGAGAGATGGTGATTATTTCCTTTTTAAATTGGTTGGCATTTCCAAGCTCCAGATGCACTAGAAATATGAAGCAGACCAGGGAGAAGAAATAATTTCATGTTCTTTATCTAATAAAAGGTTCAGTAGTCCTCCTCTTAGAACTTAAACTATACCTTAAGTTGATGGGCTAATTGAATAATAAAAATCTTAGGCATACATTTGCAAATATAGTATATTGCTATTGCTATTGCTATTTCGTGTTGTATATATTTGATGTTGGAAATGCTAAATTTACCAATATCTAAAAGATTATACTGAAAGAAACTGGTAAGTTGTTTATCCTCTTGGTAGTTTAATAATAATAATTTTTAAAAATTGACTTTCGTACATAGGCAGTCAATAGAAACTATTGGTATGAATATCTGAATCTTATGGAAACTTATCAGATTATTCGCAATTAAAATAAAAATTAGAATATCCACACACTTCATTGATTATTACGAGTATTTCTTATGAAAGAATAAACAAATGTACTTTTATCAAAGCATCTTCCTTTTGGTATATTGTAGAGCTAACCATGTTCTGTAAAATATTAAGCCAGGAGAAATATTACTTCATTAAAATCAAGAAAAATATTAGCTTTAATAGGCAGTGCTGATTTCTACCGGACCCTCTCACCCTGTTTCTCTCTCACCTCTTTCACCTGTCTCTGTGGGTCTTTCACGATTCCCCAGGGAAAGGGTTTAAGGCGAGAGCACCTAAGTTTCAGGGAAGTTATAAAGTTCACTGAACTCACAGTGCAAACAATGACAGAACCTTGACTCAAGTTCAAGTGGCTCTAACTCAGAAATTTTATGGACCTCCCCACTGTACCATGATCTCCTCCATAGCCAGTAGCAATTACTGTCGCTGCCTTTACCACCATCCCTGTGACTTTGCCTCCTTCTTGAAATGATAGATTGAAACCCTCACACCAAAGTACTGTGCATGCCCTTGGGCAATTTAAAGTAGAATTCGGGGTTCTGGGGGTCAAAGCTTAACTTAAAGGTGACTTCAAAGCTACGGATGAGGACGCATCTGACAACAATGGATGTCAGAGTATAAGGGACGAGGAAAGCCAGAGCATGGCCTAGATGTTCCCAGACGCACCAGCTCTGGGCTAGCTCTGTGTCAGTGGTCCCTCTCTACCCCATAGCTCTAAAGACTTCCTCTATACCAACACATTCATGAACTGCACATCCCTCCAAAAACCTTTGAAGGCTTCCATTAGACATTTTTTTTTTTTTCCAAATCGCTACCAGGATTTCCCTTCCTCTCCTCCTTCACTGCATGTTGCCCAAACTTGTCGACTCTCCTATTCCTTCCCTAGTTTTCTCTGGATCTTCAAATGCCCCTCTCCTTTAGAATGCTGAAAATTTCAGCTCTGCCTCAGGTATTGCCCTCAGATTGCACCCCAAGCCCATGATGCTCAGAAAAATAAAGGCCTTCTCATTTATATCACCCACCTTCCACAGGAACCAATGAGAAATTATAGTATTTTTGTTTGTTTGTTTTTTCTTTATTGTTGAAAGTATTATAGATGTTCTCCCCCCCCCCCTTTTTTGGCTATCCAAAATCAGTCTATGGAAATTATATAGACTGATGTTACTGTCTATATGTACTGTGCCTGTTCCCACGTTAATTCTGGCTGCCCTCACCTCAATCCGACTCTCACCCTCACTTTCTGTAAATCTTGAACCTCAGGTGTGACTATTACCAAAATCAGAATGGGCCCTACTTCCAAAGACATTCTCAATAACAATCTAGCACAGTCCCATTTAATTATCATTCCCTATGCACTTGGCAGTGTGGTGAATACTTTACAAATAATTGCATCTAAACCTCCCAACAAGTCTATCAAGTGGATGTAACTTTTTACACTTGCCCCTTGGCCTTTCCTTTGTCATGAAATAAAACTTTATCTTGTTGGGAAAGACACTGTGCTCACTAAGCATCCAGGAACGTGTTGCTGAACAGCTGGGGACAGGGAGGGAAGAATTATTCAGTATTGACCTTGATCTCACATCAAAATGATTTAATGAGACAAAGAAAGCATACCATATTTAAATTTAATTCACTGAAGTTATGTAGTGGTTAATAACTTCTCGAGTGGTGTCACCTGCATAATCTTCCCTAATTTTCATAACAACCCTGAGAGGCAAATATTGTTATGACCCCATTTCCACAGATGAGGAAAGGAGACTCATATGATTGAGAAACCGACACAAAACTTGCTAGCAAATGGCAGATGCAACAGCTGCCTTAATGTCCTTATCATTTCCCTCCAGACATTATGTACATTATGAACAGTATCATGACTATATGTAAAAATATATGAATATATATCCATACACACAAACAGTAGTGTGCATATCACAGTATGTGTGTGGATGTGTGTGTGTGATTGTGTATTTCTTAAAGAAATAGCAAGTGGCTTCCATGGTTGAATTATTGAATGCAGAGACTAACACCTGCTCAACGGTTGCCCCTCTAAATAAATAAGAAGTTCAGGGACAGTGAATTAATTCATAAATTTATAATCATAAAAAATTTTTAAAAAACTAATTTAATTTCAGCACTTAAAGCTCAA
Organism: Miniopterus natalensis; assembly: GCF_054644295.1. Lineage (NCBI taxonomy): Eukaryota > Metazoa > Chordata > Mammalia > Chiroptera > Miniopteridae > Miniopterus > Miniopterus natalensis. The sequence continues at coordinate 16,486,848 of NC_142081.1, read as the reverse complement.
CTTTCTCAGCTGTAAACGAGAGGTAATTATTACAGGATTCGGGGTCATTTCAAAATATACTATGTTGTTTTGATTTGAGTAGGGGCTGGTGTTGGGGATGATGGTACCAGTCTTTTCAGAGCTGAGGGCTTCTAAAATTCTGAACCTAGACCTGATAATATGGACTATTCCTTCAAGTTACTTGGCAATAAAAGGAGGAAAACAGACTGGAAGCTGGAACAGGACAGTGTCAGTGAACAGTCGAGTGGGTGGGAGCACTGAGACCGGGACAGTGTAACACACATGACAAGACTAGGACAGTGTAAGACACATGACATACATTCCCAAGCAGACAGGAGCTACGAGGCGCAGACTGTGTTTCAAACACAAGAGAGGTGAGAAGGGAAGTGGTGACAATCATAACAACGGGCCACATGTCTTTAGCACACACAACATGCCTAGAACTTGACAAGCATCGTCTTGTTGAATCCTCACGCTGACTCCATGAGGTGTTACGGTCATCATCTGCGGTCCGCAGATAAGAAATGAAGATTTAGAGAAGCTCCGCAAGGGTCCAGAGTCACCAGCTTGCGAGTGGCTTTAGCCGAGGTTTCCAAACTGGGGCCCCCGCAGCGTCTTCTCAGGCACGAAGGGCAGGTGGCGAGCGAGAGGAAGGGTAGGTTCTGGAGCCGCCAACCCATGGGATTTTACAAAACCAAGGAATTAGGGTCGTTTCCAAGTAAAATGTTGAAAAAATTAATTTATGGCAGCTCATACATTAAAGATTGAGGAAGTTCTGTAGCAACATGGGCGGAATAAAAAGAATGAAATTGACTTCATGAAGTAGATAAAATGTATAATTTAGCAAAGGTGTTCAAGCTGGTTCTTCCTGAGTCGCAGCTATGTGATGGGGGGACAGGAAGAGAGGGGGAGGGGAGGGGAGGGGAGGGGAGGGGAGGGGAGGGGAGGGGAGGGGAGGGGAGGGGAGGGGAGGGGAGGGGAGGGGAGGGGAGGGGAGGGGAGGGGAGGGGAGGGGAGGGGAGGGGAGGGGAGGGGGGTAATGGCAGAGAAGAAAGGAAAGGCACTGACTCATCCTGAGAGTAATGCCAGGGAAAGGGGTTCTCCCTGAAAGCTGTGACAAGAACACAGGCAAAGCTTAAATGTCACGAAAATCTACAACATTCGGGCAAGCATCGGACTTAATCGCTTACGGTAAACTATGGAAAATGATTCCTTAGCTCATCCCTTCTTAGAAAAAACAGAGCAACATTAAGGCAGTGGGGCACAATCATCACAAGAGAGGTTTACACAAAATCCCGTTTCTCAGAGCCCCACTGTCCCTCTTGCAATTTACGTTACCAGGGCTGAGCCAGAGCACAGAAGCCAAGAGCGGTGCAGAGGTGAATAAACGGTAAACACGCGTGCTGGCTTTCTTCCCCTCACCCAGGGCTTTCCGAGGGTGTTCACGATGGGAGTCGCGGCACACAGTCAGTGCATTGCCCGTGGGCCGACTATGCGCCGCCCTCCCAGGAAAGCGCCCCTCCCCGGCACGCTCACCTCTATTTCCCAACCCTGAGACCCATGAAAGATTCATGAGGACGATGCCAGTGGAGAGGTGTGACGTGTGAAATCCCCAGGAGAAGATGAAATTATTTTCATTCATTGCTCAATCACGGTGTGTTTTCTATAATCCAGGGTGGCAAGCTGCATACATGATCAAAGCTCTATCTTTACAGACGATGGCACCTCACACTGTACTTTTCATCTCTACAGAGACGCGAGTAATAGCTCACCCGGGCCGAATGCTGATGAGAGGCAGAGGCGGTCAGGCTCTGAATAGTTCCCACTCCATTATCCCCGGGCTCAGACCACAGGCTCCCACATTTCATTCCGAGAGGAGTTTGTTAGACTCTCACTCAGAACATTTGTACCTTTATTTTACACACAATTCTAAGAAATCTGGTACAGTACAGGATTAATCTAAATCTAAACTTCAGGCTCTTCCATATCGGAGCTCCCATGCATTAGCTGATAAGGGATTGAATTTTTCAAAGCCTCTCTTTTCTCACTTGTAAAATGGGCCTATTTTATAGGATAGGCATGAAGATGTAATCACATTCACGTAAAGTATAAACACAAAGCAAGTGCCCCAGAGTTTAAATACAGATTGTTTTTTTAATAGAACCTGGTACTGCATTGTAAAACCAACTCCCTTCTCTGAGTCTCAAAGAATGAACAATTCTTTCCAGTAAAAAAAGGAAAGTGGGCTATTCTGGAATTGCTAGAGAGAGGGATTATACACTCATCTCCATAGTGGTAGCTTCCTAGGGGGCTTAAAGGGTGACTTTAATTTATCTCATTGTCTTTTGTTGCTACATTAATATCTTCCTAAGAATTCAAAATGCGAAGCTCTCGGAACCTCCCTCGCACAGGGATAAACAGCCCTTCCCAACCTCAGTGCACCACATTCTAGCAACGTGCAATAATCGATGTTCCTAATGATGAACTGGGTCACCAAGAAAGGATTGTATGTATGTTCTCAAGTGCTCTGACAAAAAAGACTAAGTAAACACAAATGTTTGGAAAGATCACATATTCAAAACTAGAATTTTTAAACAAAATTTTTTCTGGAAACATAGGCATGGCCACTCAGCCAGTCAAGGAAACTCATTTATTCAAAAGAGAGCTAATCACAATGCTCCAATACAAGACCACAGTCTTCCGATTCACATGTAATACTTTCAGCACTTGGACTCAAGAATACCAAAGCGAGCATTCAAGTGAAAAGAGTGAGCCACCTTTCATGACCTTTGCTTATTGTACTAAGTCGTTTATCTTTCCTTATTGATTTGTAGAAGCTCTTTACAAAGCTACATAAGGATATTAAGGACATTAGCCTTTGTTTCTGAATTGTAAATAAATTTCTACAGTTTACCCTTTGTTTTATGGTTACAATTTGGGGGGGCTGTATTTGCTTGCTTGTTTGTTTGTTTGTTTGTCAAATTGAGGTCTTAAATTTTAGTATAATCAAATGTGACATTTTTCTTTTATGACCCCCTTGAGCTGTTACCATAGGAAGAAAGCCTTTTCCCAATCCCAGATCATTAAAATACCCCTCCATACTTTCTCTGACCCCCTCTGTGGCTTTCGTTTCACACTTAAGTCATTAACCCAATTGTAGCTTATGTTTGTACATTATGCAAGGCAAGCAAATTTCCAATAAAACACCATTTTTAAAAATATAACTCCTGGCCTCTTGATTCATGTCAATAAAAGTATGGATTTTTATACTACTCCTAGGTAAAATAAATGTAAGAGATATTCCATGTTACTCTAAATGATCAAACATTCACACCTGTTGAAATGAGTAAACATTGTGGTGGTATGAGAAGGAAAGGAAACTAACAAAACTTACCTAACGTGGGCTAAGCCCTCTTCTGGACGCGCTATGTGTGCATTCTGCCCAATCCTCATGAAGATGAGGCGCAGAGAGGGCAATGACATACCCCGCAGTCACACAGCTGACGTGGAGCAATGCTTCAACCCGCTTTGTTCTAACTTCTAAGTGCATAGGATTTCTGCAGAGAGACACTGAAGTCCTACCACATGTCTAAGGGATGCATGATTATAATATTTAGGGGTTAATGTTATTTTTCCCCAAATGCTAAGTAGCCCATTTAATGCTTTGCACAACAGTTATTATCATTATGTTGTATCTGAGGATAGAAACTGAGGGAAAGTGGTAATATAAATGGACCTTAAGTACTGGGTAGATGAGGGCTAGAAAATGCACTGTATTATCTTTTTTTTTCTAATTTTGCTTTCTGAATTTCTAGACTAGAACTTAGTAAAGATTGACATGATAATCCACTCAAGTTCTAGGCAGATGGAGAATTTTGTACTTCTCAGTATAGCTCCCAACCTGCTACACTCATCTAGAATGATTAGGGACCTAGATATAAACAGAATTGTGAAATAAAATCAGGGAATAAGTCAATCCTGCTCATTGCTTTCAAGTAGAGCCCAATAGAAAATTTTATGTTAATGTTATGCACACTAATTTTCCTGTTATTACCATATCAATACATAAAGCTTATAGCAATATATCGCATTAAAAACATCACCACATGTATCATCACAACTGGTTCCCACAGTCACCACATGAGGAAAGCAGCACAGGCGTTATTTCCCATTATTTACTACAAGGTGACAGGGCTGCACTACTTACCTAGCTCTGAAGGCAGGGAAATGAATGAAGGAATGAATGAATGAATTAGCAGGGGCTACAGCTCAGCTCTTGGCATTCCTAATTCAGTTTTTCCCACCATGCTGTTTTCCTTTAAAAAAGAAAAGAAAAACCTGCCTTTAATTTTAAAATGCAATGAAAGCCTAATAAAATAGTTTTAAAATGATTTAGTTTATGAACAGCTGCTCTTAGACCTACCCTGTTGTAAAAAGAGATGTTGTAATCTCTTCCCCTAGTGCTATTTAAGTTAATAGGACAAGTATCTGTCCTTGAGGATTGAAAAAAATAACAGGTAGACCAGAAAGTCTGCTGGACTCTATTCTAAAACAGTAATTAATATTTCTAAAAGATTTACAACCACTTTCTTGTCTTCTTGGAAAGGTTCGATTTCTCAAATGTGGAGCATGACTACTCTGTGCAGGGCATTCTGAAGGGTACTAAGGAAATACAATGGAAAGAAAGATGCTTATAAAAACCAATACTTATTATGGCTATCTCTAAGAATGTGAGATTTTTCATATCTCTATTTCCAAATTTTATGTAATTAGCATGCATTTGTTTGGGAATGATAAATAAATAATAGAATGCATGGAAAAGGAGATAGTGCAGTGTTTTATTTTCTCCATGTCGATCTCCTTTGAAAATGCTATGCTGCCATCCTGAAAGATAGGGGAGGCCCACATTGATTGAGCAATTACCTATTCGGGTCTTTATTAGATGGTTAGAAACATGAATCTTATTTACATCTCAACACAACTTTTCTAAGAAAATATTATGATGATTTTATAGATTTGAAAACTGAGTCTTAAAGTGAGGCTATATGACTTTCCTATGGCCACACAATAATGTGTCAGACCCCAAGTACAGCATTCTTTTCACATTGACATAATACCTTTCTTTTCAATCCTGCAGACATTAGGCTTATCCCTTGCTGAGAATCCCAGTCTGATTTATGACAAAAATAGAAAAAATTTATGTGAAGTCCCCAATAGCTCCATATTTATTTTTATTTTAGCTCCCTAATATACCAAATCTCAATTCCTGTTGGCTTATCCCTAGGTCCAATAAACTTCTGCTTCAAATTCATTATATCCAATCAATTGGTTTGCTTGTTGACCAAGTTTTCACAATGTATAAAATGGAAAAAAATTGTCAAGTACTTGTTTTAAGCTAATGTAACTCAAACAATTGCCCTGAGTGTTTCATAATTGATATTGACTACTTAATACCATCCTGAAATTTTAATTTGTACATTTCAGATTAGAAGCAAACACAGAGTACACAGAAATGATTCAAGTTGAACCTAAAGAATTTCACTCAATAAAAGAAAAATTCTAGAATTATAAATTAGCAAAAGGAAAGTGTCTTTTAAAGGTCAACAATTAGTCAGGAAAGTTCAAATTGAATAAATATTGATCATCAACATGCTAAAGATTCCAATATATACAGAAAGACTAATGTTTACAGAAAATAAGTAAAGTGAGTAGATATTTATTAGAAATAAAATGAATTCTAGACATTAGCTAATTATTTTCTCCTTTGAAAGGTTTAGTGACTGGAATTAGAAAAAAGAGGGACTTCTCGGGTATCAGTGATCTCAGTATTGGTTACATGATGACGCTCAGTTTGTGTATTTTCTGTTTGTCTATTACAGTTCAGTAAATATTTCTAAGAAATGACATTGAACAGTGAGGGCTAAAACCACCCTGAATGGTTTTTAAACGATGATTTCTGCATCTTTGCATTATAGCTTTTTTTAAATGACAATGGTCATGAGAAGAGCTTAGGCAGAGTAGGTATCTATTCTTTTTCAAAAGAAAAAGACAAAGGAAAATTTCTTAAAACCATTTCACTAATGAAAAAAGAAAGACAAAGTCTTTTCAGTCCTCGTATTCCAGAAGTACTTGACCTGGGATACGAAGGGGTGATCTAAAATCCACGTACACAACAGGCCCCCAGTTAAGTCTCCTTTATTCTATACACATGTGCATGTAGACACAAACACACACACAGCCATTCCAAACCATGTAAACCATCTCTGAAAATAAGTCTCTGTCCTACAAAGAGTCACTATTGCGGACTCATAGACATATTTCTAAGGGTTAACTGTAGGATAATATCAGTAGCATCATAGCTGAGAAGCCAAAAGTGGGTTGTAAGATTATTGCTGATTCATAAAATCCTTATCTTTAAAATTGGCTATTTGAATCCCCTATTCTATTTAATGCCTATGAAAAATAATTTAAGAATTGCACACTTAACTTCCACAGAAGCTAATAGTTCTCAAACTTTAGAATTCATAAGGGTCACCTGGAACATTTGCTAAAATCATGTACTCTTAAACTTTATGCCGGAGACTCTGATTCAGTAGATTTTTAGGGACAGCCCCAGGAACCTACGCTTTCCACCAGCCTGCCAGGCGCTTCCGAGACAGAGAGTCAGCACACCGCCCCTTGAGAAACACGGCGACTATGAGAGCCTCCGCTGTTCACAAGTTCCAGGCCAGCTCGGCAGGACGTTCCAAGAGATCACAATCCAGGCCGTGCGCACGGGCCTGAATAACCAGTCGGTGTTCATCCTGGAAACCTAAGGATCGGTGAATTAAGGCCGTGCTAGAATACAGCAGGGGGAAGGGCACCGCGGGACAGGTGACTTCACCGTGGACGCCGGTGAGCTCTCACAGGTGTGCCCTGGCTGGCGTTTTACACATTGGTAAACCTCGGCCAGTGCTTTCGCAGACCTTCATCTTGTGAGACGCAAAGGCTGATGTGAGGACGAGGGCACAAGTCGCCCCGACCCACAGTTGGCTAAGGCCTAACAAAGACGCTGGCTAACTCACAGGCAAACCTTCTATTCTGAGACCAGCGCCATCCATGGAAGTTGTGACTCAACCTGTGACAATGAGCGTACAAACATTACATCTGGACTGTCATGGGCTGTCACTCACAGGGTGGCTTACTAATTTTTCCAAAACCCAGAACCTCATGGTGCCAGAAGCAGCAGCTACCTTGTTTACCCTCTTCGTTGGGCAATCTTTCTCTGCATTATCGTTTTGATCATTAATGTGCTTGCGTTGACAAGAGCCAAAGAAAATTCAAATGCAACCCAGAAACAACAGGAATGTGTCATCCTGAAACAGACGTGTGAGCCGCTCAACCAGGCACCTGCTTCTCGTGATGACTAATGCCAGATGTGTCAGGGAAGCGTACAGCCTCTCTTGCACATCTGCTTCGAGCAATTGTGCAATGATCCATCACGAGGGACTTTTCTTTCTCTGACCCTGAGTTAGCCATCAGTTGTTAGTCATCAGTTGTAGCCTAATATTGCAAGACACCAGCCCTTGAACTCATTACTCTTTCATCCTTTCCTGCACTCTCTCTTCAAAAACACAACATAAAGAAATTAGTATTTGTCCAGTATGTTCCCTTGTCAACTCTGGACCAAAGCAATTATACTTGTAGACAACTGTATCTACTTTCCATTAAGAAGATGGCTGGATATTTGACATGAGGGCAATATTTGTTGGTTACAGTAGGTAAATGAGAAATAGCTCACATCTGCAAATAGCTTGGAAACAAAAATCACTACACTAGTGATGCTGAAAGTTGGCATTAGGAGGCTTTCAGAATCTGTATGGCTAACTGAACATAATTCAGGTAAAACTACAAATAACTAGCAGTAATTACAAGGATTATAAATACTAACAATTTCTCCTTAATTATATACACCTGAAAAAATTCAATAAGCAAGAAGCGTAACTATGTTTACTCAATTGCTCAACAGATATTTATAGAGTATCTTCTCAGTGCCATTCACTGTTAAGTACTAGGGAAAGTCAAGGGTTTTACCCTTACACAGTCCAAGAGGGGAAATGGACAATGGTTAGGATACAAATAGATAATATAACAACAGATTGAAATATAAGTTCTGAAGGAAATTAGCATGGTTATGATAGAGAAAAACTGGAGGAACCTACTTAGAGTGGTCAGGTTTATTTTCTCCTAGAAGTGACCTTTAAACTGAGACAAAGGTTAAGAAAACTAAGATCATGCCCTGAGTAGAGGAAATAATGAGGCAAGTCTTACTGGTGTGTTTTAGGAACGGAAAGGAAATCAGGTGCCTGGGAACAGGTGAGAATCAGATCTTGGAGGACATTGTATGTTATTGTAAAGAGTTTGGGTTTTATTTTAAGTGAGATGGAAGCCACTAAAGCACTTAGAGTGAAAAAATGATATGAGCATACATTTTTAAAAAACTTTTGAAAAGTAAACTTTTTATTTTAGATAGTTTAGATTTATAACAGACAGTTCAGGAAGTTCTCCTATACCCCACACCCAGCTCCTCCTATTATTAATATCTTACGTTAACATGGTACATTTGTCACAATGAACCAATACTGATACTTTGATTAGCTAAAGTCCATACTTTATTCAGATTTGCTCAGTTTTTACCTAAAGTCCTTATTCTGTTCCTGAATCCCATCCAGGATATACATTACACTTAGTTATCATGTCTTCTTAGGGCAACTCTTGGTTGTTTCTCAGGCTTTCTTTGTTTTTTGTTTTGTTTTTTGTTTTTTAATTTATCTTTATTGTTGAAAGTATTACAGATGTCCCCCTTTCCCTCCCATTGACCCCCTCCACTCCCCCACCCCACCCCCAGGCCTTCACCACACTATTGTCTGTGTTCATGGATTATGCATTTGTAAAAAATCACACTGAATGTAAAGGGAGAATGCAGTGAAGGAGGCAAAGAAAGTGTGGGAGCTCTGTCATCACAGGGATCTTCTACTTTAAAGTGCACACAAATATCTGGGGATCTTGTTAAAATGCGGATTCTAATTCTCCAAGTCCAGGGCAGGGGAGAGATTCTGCATTTCTAGCAAGCTCCCCGGTGATGCCGATGCTGTGGTCCCCGGACCACACTGGGGATAGCAATATATGAGAATACTCTTACAGTGGTCCAGGCTTTTGCCTGTTGCAAGATGGTGCCTTGAGCTAGGATGAAAAAGGTGCTGATAAGGGAAATTCAGGTTCAAAATATATTTGGGACTTAGAACAAACAGATTCTCTGTAGTATGCCTCTTAACATTACAGCAGAGGGAATATGAAGAAAACCTCTAAAACCAACATTTCTGAAAGTAAGGGGATCCTGAAGTTCGTGCTCCAGCACTGGGTATGGATGAAAGTAACAGCCGGGGAATTAAAGGCAGAGGTAGACACTCTCAATGAGTCGGCCAGAATTTAGCTCGGGGGATGAGAGAGGGTTCAAGGTGGTAGTGGGTGGAACAGAAACATTGCCTGTTGGACAGCCAGGGAGTTAGCAGCAGTGTGTGAGTAAGAACAGAAGACTATACAGATGCTCGGGAAATTACCTTGAACCTCAGAGTCAGGAGCTTCAAGTCTTAGTTCTACAACATTCTGTGTCTCTGAAAAATAACAACAACACTAGTCTCTTATAGCTTTTTCCTCATTTAATAAACATGATGTGATGAGGTCGTGCACATGGAAACACTGAGCTGGTGCCCATTATAAGAAGGTATCAATAAAGACCAATCGACTTACACTTAGGCATCTTAGTGGGGGACCACTTTCTGCTTCTTCTAAAGATATAAAAGGAAAATCTTTGATGTAGTCACAGGAAGCAGTGATTTCATATCATGCAGTGTGCCCCTATGCAAGCCATGTAACTTCTGCTCCACTAAAGATGTTTACTGACAATAAAGTTGGAAAGCCTTTTCTTACTTAGAGACAATAAAATCACACTTATATTCAATATGGCCTAAGCTTCTGCAAATGCCACAAAGGTAATTTCCAATTAAATGTAACAGCAGGTTAAATACAGAACTTAAAGAGCTCATCCAGTTCCTCAGCCACACCTGAAGGGATCCCTACACGGTAGTAGACTTATTGAAACTCTTAGGAGAAAAAAGAGTTTGGCAAAACCAAGGTGGGCTTGTTCAAGTCTCACCACAGTAGCCACCAAGATTGTTTCTTGATGATCTGATATCAGTCTTCTACTGTTTGCCTGTTTGTTATATTATTTGTACCACGAAAGAGGCTCCCTTGCTTTATCTTTCCTGGTTCCATTTAAAGTCATTCCTCTTTCCCACACTCACAGAGGGAATGGAAAACAGCTGGTCATACTTTATAACTCAGGTCTGGTGTGAAGTTAGGCTGACTTCAATTACGCCTCTTTTGTAATTAACAGGAAATATTTGCATACAAGCAAAGTTCCAGAAGGCCCCCAAAGCTGTTTGATCTCTAAGTAGGTGAAACATGGCCCCTGTAAATGTAGTCTGCATCATTAATTCATAGTGATTATAGACTTCCCAGCGACACAAAGGCATTCTCAGCCTTTCAAATGATAAATTCAAAACAATGAGCTTCTTTACTCTATAATCTTAAAAGTCATCATGGGCTTTATAGCTTTCTCACAAAAGGGAAGAATTTATAGAGTACATCTCGTATAGCCCTGTGGGTTTGTTTTCTTGTTGAATCCTATGCCTGAAATGATCAACCAGCACCTTCACCCTAGCCTACTGTATTTACCCCAGGCAAAGTTATGCAGTCTCAAGTCTGTCTGTTTGTCTGTCTGTCTCTCTTCCCAGGAGAGTAATTCTCAAATCCCTGAACAAGGTCTCTAACACTTCCCTTGGCAATCCGCTCTGGTAGAAATGAAACAATAATTTTGGTCGTCATCACTGTGCACACACTGTTAGGCAACATTTAGGATCATGCCCAAAATGTCATATGCAGCTCTAGCCCTCTGTGAGAATGTCTCACAAAACATTCCCGAGTAAGCAATTTCTCAACTGCACCGAATCCCCCAAACTCAGAGGAAGCGCCCAGGTATTCCCACCCCTGCCCCATGACCCTGTCTTCTTCCACTCACAGCAGGACACACCATCCGGGAACCACACAGGCCATTCCGGCCACACAGGCTATTCAAATCCTGCAAACCAGCCACTCCCTCCACCTGGTATCATGAGAAATAATGCCAAGTGTTTGGGTTTCACAGAAGAAAAACCAAACCCTTCGAAGGACTTAGGTATTTATCTCTTACCTGCACTTCTGCAATGGCCTTGCTCAGGCTCTTCCTGCTTCTAGTCCAACCCACTTAAATCCATTCTACACACTGTCCCCAGAGGGAGACATCCAAGATGCAAATGTGATCATGGCACTTGGGCCATGGGAGAGCTTGAATTTAATACATCAGGCCCATTGATATTCTTGTCTGACTCCCTCACTAACCTATAAAACCCTTAAGGCAGGGAACAAATCATACTCAACCCGTTACTCCCACAAACCAGCACCAGGCATGGTATTTAATAGATGCTCCATAAATGCTTGTTGAACTAGTAAGTACTGGTTTTTTCAAAATCACAGATTCCCAAAAATGGAGATCAAGGAAGAAAGTGGCAAAAACATAGGACATGACAAAGATGCCAAACTACAGAACTTCTGTCACATCTTCTTGTTCCCCAGAGTAGTTACATTAATATGTGAAATAAACACTTTATGTCACAACCACCTGCCTCATCCAGAGCCTCTAGATCACCATCACATCCCAAATGAGATGCAGGGAAATTATACTTCACACCAACACATTATTACTGAAACCGAGCAGAGCTGTGCTCTAGGTTTTATGTAAATGGAACAGAATGATGTTTCTAAACACAGTTTCACTGAAATGGATTTGAGTACGTATCTTCCAGCAATAACATCTCAATACCCACATCTGTCTCCCTGTGCCCACCACACGCGCACAGATGCATACAGAAACACATAAGGTTTGTGACACTGCGAATCTCACTGATATACAGGGGGTAAAACTTACCCTTAACTGCCATTCCTCCTCGCCCCCCCAAACTGCATTATAATCACAGTCATTACTGCCATAATAATAGTAATAATGTTTTGTGCTTCTACAGCACTTCTCAGATGATCTCAAAGCATGACTGCATCATGGCTGTAAAAATTAAGAATGTTCACCTCCTCTGGAGATGTTTATAATAAGGGCGGTAGCTCAGACTTGCCTGACACTCACAAGTCAAAATTATGAGGAGGCCTGCACAGATTTGTTTCTTTTATTTAGCTACAAAAGGGTGATTTTATGGACACAGGTCAAGACAAGTCTCCAGAGGGGCCCATTGAAGAAAGACCTATTTCCTATCCAACACTCGCGGACCTTATCAAATACTTTTTATACTGATAAGGAGGAAGAAAAATTGTAGTGATTCCATGGTTTAAATATGCAAAGTGCATTTCAAGCCATAACAAAAAATTAACCAGCTGCCCCATCTAGTCTTGTTCTCCAGCCTCAAGCCAAATTTTCTGTATGACTCAAACTTTTCCTTGTCCCCATTTCATGTGATTTTTAACAGCTTCCCCAATATATCCCTGAATGTACTTTATGATCATTATTGTAATTATCTTCCCACGATCCCAGAGAATCACCCAGGAGGCTAGAAAATAGAAGGAACTCATTTCACACTTCATGGGAAAAGACCCACCTGTAAGACGTGTCCTATGTCATGTGAGGCTGAGGTATTTCTGTCCCAGTCTAAATTAGAAATTTCCCTTCCCCACCCTTCCAGAATATGTTCAATATCTACCAAGTAGCTATGACAGACCAGGATAAGGCAAAGCCCTGGGAACTATATGTAGAGATGGTTTCTCTGCCCTTGAGGAGCTCATATTTGTTGTAGGCTAGAGATTATGAGAGGGAAGAGATAATTAGTCTTGCTTGTGCACTGTGGCTGACCCAAGAAATTTAGTCTCTGCATGGCAGTAGAAAAATGAATTGAAAATACAAAGCAATCAGATTGCTCACCTGCTCAAAGCCTTTTTATAGCTTCTCATCACATTTAGGATGATACCTAAATTCTAACCATGATGATCTCCAAGGGGAGGGCAGGGGGAAGGGGTCCCTGGTTCTCTTGCAGCCTGTTTCTCCAGTTTCATTCTCTTCCCTGTGATCCTTCCACATAAGGTACAGGGATTTCCTTCCTGCTTCTTTAAGAACCTAAAGTTTGATCCCACCTCAAGGTTTCTGTACTTCCTATTCCATCTTCTAACACTGTCTCCCATACCATCATCTGATTTGCTTTCTCATTTCATTCAGGCTTCTCCTCCAATGTCAGCTTCTCAGAGAAGCCTTCCTTTATCACTTCTAAAATGGCCATTCCAATCTGTGATAGTTTATGTCTATCTTTATAGCCTACTATACATTGTTTTACCATACTTATCCATATCTGACATTATAATGTATGTTTATCTGGTTGGTTGATCACCATTGGTCTCCACCAGAATGTAAGTCTCACACAGACAGTGATTTTTGTTGTGTTCATCACTGTAATCCAAGCACCTAGAATAATATATGTTGATAAATGAACAAGTAGTGGAGAGGTTCTCTATACCCACACTTCACCTAATAATACCATAGGATTACATATTTGCTCCCAAATACCCCAGGAATTCTTTCAGTTCTTCAAGATGAGAAAAGAGAAGGGAACGGGTTTTTACCTGTTAAGCTCAAACACACCAATGTGGGCTTCAAGTATTATCCACGTGCCTGAAGCCATCCTCTACTGCCCGTAATCTCAGGTTTCTCTCTCCTTAACACAGTAGGTATTATAATTATGATTTTATGACTGGCGACTGGCTGTCCAGTCATCAGGAAGCATCCTTCGTTGCTGTGTGTTAACCCATGGACATAGATAAGCCCAATAACTCTGCTTCTTTGTCTACAACTGCTCTTATTTCTCTTGTTACATTTGCATATCCCAAGAAAGTTTCCCCACGGAAGCAATAACAGGAACTAGACTGTTTTCATAGAGCTTCATGTCAATCTTTTTAGCCTCTAGAGGCCAAATTTTAGTGTCTTGCTTCCCTATTGGGTATTTCAAACTATCAAAACAAGCTTGTGCAACCAAAGAGCTAGTCGGCTGAATTCACCAATAGTTTGGATGCTTATCTATAAACACAAACAATTCTCTGTGCAAAATGTTAATGAGCAAAATGTAAGGGCACAAAAGTTCAAGTCTACCAAAATGAGCACACAAATCATGAGATATGCCAAATTGATGCTTTTAAAATTCTGACAGGTTCAAATAAGTCTTTGAACTTGGTGTCAATGTCTCATTCATAATTGCCCCTAATTCTGTATGAAGCTGCCTCCCCAACAAAGATTACTCATTCCATTCTTCCTAATACCCCCCAAATGCCTAATAAGAACATTGATTCCCACTGCCAGTAGGCACCACAAGTGCTCACTCTACAACATCTGAGAAAACAGGCTGATGGCACAGTCTTTAGACCTTTTTTCTGCTTTAACAATCATTTAACAGTTGGCTCAGTCTCACCCGGCTGACTATAATACTAATTTAGAAAATGTGGTTTCCAATCACACAAAACAAGCCTTGTTGTCTCAGCAAGTATTTCATGCCATCATCTGTCTTTCTAGAAAATGAGGCAAAACACTGCATGTTTTACCAAAATGTTTAATAAAAGTCATTATGTTGTGTGTATGTGTGTGTGTTTTTAAATGTACTGGGCTGAGCGAAAGAGAATATCAAAAACTGCTTTTCCAGCCCTGGCTGGTGTGGCTCAGTTGGTTGAGCGTCATCCTATACACCAAAAGGTAACGGGTTCAATTCCTGGTAAGAGCACATGCCCAGGTAGCAGGTTCAGTCCCTGGTCTGGGTGTGAACAGGAGGCAACCATTCGATATTTCTCTCTCACATCGATGTTTCTCTCTTCCCCCCCCCTTCCTCTCTTTAAAATCAATAATAATAAATAAATAAACATATATTAAAGAAAACCCTGCTTTTCCATTTCTGAACCTAAAAATTCATCCACAGCTATAAAGCTACACATCCGTATGTTCATTCATCTGTCCCCTTGAACATACACTGGGCAGATAATCTACTCTAGGGCAGACTCCTCTAGAACTGGAGCTGTCAGTGCTAACAGGACATGATCCTTGCCCTGACTCAATTATCTAAGTTAAACCAAAGTTTTTATTTTCAACATAACACTAGCTTGTAGGTCCAAACCTATGTAGTCTAATGTTTCCCCAATTAATTTCTCCTTCATGACTCTCTACCAAACCTTTCATTAAATCCTATTTCCTTGATTGATTACTCATAGCCTATAATTTACAAAGGACTTTCACACATAGCCTTTTGCTAATCCTCACAACAATCTGTGCGGTAGATGTCATAAACCCCATTTTATTGAAGCAGCAGCTGAACCTCAGGGATGCTATGTCACTTTCCCAAGATCGTCCATGGTCTTATTAGCAGAA
Organism: Miniopterus natalensis; assembly: GCF_054644295.1. Classification (NCBI taxonomy): domain Eukaryota; kingdom Metazoa; phylum Chordata; class Mammalia; order Chiroptera; family Miniopteridae; genus Miniopterus; species Miniopterus natalensis. Next base: position 16,471,313 of record NC_142081.1, on the reverse strand, counting down.
ATGACATTTCTGACTCTGCATCCCTGCACTGTGGTTTTCAGTTGTAAAATCTAACATCTCCTTCTAGTCTTTGGTCAGACACTCTAGTCTTTGGTCAGCAAATATTTATTGAGCATCAAGTCACGTATTCTATCCTTGCCAGTTTGGTCAATTTCTTCAGTTCTGAAATTGATCAAAAGAAGTTGTTCCTCTCTGTGTTCCCTGAATTTAGAACTAGTCTCCTCCACAATTTATAAACAAATGTTGAAAACTATCTCATGGAGTCTAACTTCTCAAGTACATGCTCATCTTAGCCCCATATAAAAAATCAAAGATTTCTCCATAACTAATATCAATTTTTAAATTCTTATTTCGAATAGTAGTTCTTATCCCCAGCACCTTTCCACCATGCCCCACATAGAGAGAAAGATGAGTAGATTAAAAGAGAAAGGGATAAGTAATATGGTATTTCTTGTGTGGTATTTGAAATGCACAGGTGGCTGAGCAGCTAGATGCACTGGGGCCCACGGCACATGCAGATGGAAATCCATCAATTCAAATGACTCCACCAAAGCCCAGGTTACCTAGATAGTTCTGTAATTTCTGTCACTTTTTAACCAAAGTCACTGCCCTCATTAGCTTCATCTCCCATTTGCTAGTTGTTGAGCTACTTTAAACCCTAGTTCAGAGAGAGATGGCCCTTAGGATAGAAAAAAAATGTGAAATTAAAAGCAGATGCTTCAATGTACTGGGGTCATGTCTGGGTCTGGAAGTGGAAAGAGAGACAGCAGGTTTTTATATTCTCTTGATCAAGTCCAGGACATTCTTTAAAATGAAACAGTCAAAAAAAATATAAATATTTCCATTAGTCAAAGGACACCAAACCAAGGTTCATCAAATCAGTAACTGTGAGAACGTCTCTAAATGGAAATATTTACAAGAAGACTGAGGCAATCATTGTTACCAAGAACTTTTGTGAGACATACACACCCTTCTTTCTCAGATTCCAAGCAGACAATATCAGGGCATGAAAAGATAAAGAAAACGAGAAAAGAATTAAAGGGCACAGGAGCTGAGCAGAAAAGGATAGAAAACATGAAAAGAAATGATAGAGGGTGGCTGGTGTAAAAGAGAACAGGTTTTGAAATCAGATGAGTGTCGATTTAAATTCTGACTTTGCCATGTGTCTTTGCCCAAGTTGTCTTATCCCTAAAGGGCAAATGATTATACTTACTTTGTAGAATAAATGTGAACATTAAATGAGTTATTGAATGAAAAGATCCAAATGGTGTTTGACAGAGCATCCTCTCAATAAAGAGAGGCAGTAGTGATAGCTATTGTTTATTTTAGAGTAAAAGATTGAAGAGAGAAAAAGTGATATTTTCACGAATAACATTTCATTCTCAAACCAGATTTTTTTAAGTTTTTTTTTAAAAAACACAGATTTTTAAGAAATTTCTATTTTAAAAAGTCTATCTGGATATGCCAGAATTTTTAAATTGACTACTAATTGGACTATTCTGATAATTCTATAACATATGGATAGAAAGGTAAAGCTGCCCAAAATAAAAATTGAAATTTTATTTTGAGTGCACTGTGATTCTCAATCCTGGATGCTTATCAGAATCACTTGTGCAGCTTTTTAAAAAATTCAACTCCCCAGGCCTCACCTCCACAAATCTGTTTTCAGTAGGTCTTAGATAGGGCTCAGACACCTGTATGGTTTTTAAGTTCCACAGATCTTCTGATGCCCAAACAAGGTTGAAAGTCACTGTCATAAAAAACTACATAAGGGTGGGCATTCTGGAAATGTAAGGCTCCGTCTCACCACTGTGCTGAATCAGTGAAAAACAGCAGGGAAATGAATACACATTCAACATAGTAGCATTCTTTATCAAATTAAAACCTGCGGTTACAAGGTCTTTTATTTTCTGCAGCTATTTACCGAAACTTCCTCTGCATTCATATCCACCTGTACAACCAAGACGTGCCCTATAAGAAAGACAGTGGAAACACAATAAATGCTCCTCTAATATGGCCTCCCGGTTTTAACCCATCCTGCACGGGTCTATACCATGACGTTGATAATTCAGTGACGTCTACTTCACATGTGTGAAGGAAGGGGTGGTAAGAACGTCATGTTCTCTACAGCGATGGGGATAATGTTATGTAATTTGACATTTTGCTTCCATTTGCTTGGTCACCTTCCTCTGCACAAGCATTGATGGGTATAGGGAGATGAGTTACTTCATTTCAGTTAGGTCTACAGGGAATTAAAACAATCAAGTGAGAACTTATTTGTGAATCAAGGCTACAACGTACCAAGTTCCAACAGAAGACCAGTCATTGTCCACCAGTGCTTTTGAGGTGCACTTTCCATTCAAGATTACAGCTTTGATAGTTTAAAATACCATCACTCCCACCGTTTCAAAAGGAAAATAGTTAGAAAAATACAAAGCTTTTGTTCTTCTATCACAAAGTTAACCACTTTGTAAAGCTTTGTTTGCAAAACCTAAAAGAGCGCACGATGCCTTTGTTTTTAAATATTCAACAAAAAATTTGTTCCAAATAAATTTTTAAATGAAATGCCAGAAACTTGGGAAAATGCACGCAGTGGGCCAAGAAAACAAAAACAGTGGATGGTGATGAGAGTCTCCCTTCTCTTTCATCAGGTTTCACTTAGCTAAGGTCAGTCATGCAATTGCAGATAAACAAACAAAGGAACTTACATTTAAACATGGTACATTCCTAACAGGACTTCTCAGCATGGGGGACATAGGCCATCTCAGGGCCTCCCTAGCTCATGGAAGCACCAGCTGCTCCTCATTGCTTGGGAAGCAAGTGTGAAGAACACCAGTGACTTATAATTAAAGAGAAGAAATTCCATTCAGATGTCATCATAAAGGGAAATGACAGAGACACCAAAGAAACGAAGACATTAAAAAAATATTAAACCCACTAAACACTTGAAGGCCTGAAGTGACCTCCAGTTATAAGGAAAACAGATTTCCCTTAAAAGAATTATCTTTTTGATAGGAAAGTCACATAAAGCGAAGTGAATTCTGGGGGGGAAAAAGACCTTGTTGGTTAGAAAATAACAGATAGTCATTTTAAAAGCTTACCAGTGTAGATGAGCTGGTGAAAGAGGAAGGGGAGCTCTCAAATCCTCTAACTACTTACCTCCTTTAGAACACTGGGGCTTTTATAGGAGTTTCCGACACCGAGTTTCCCAGTCTTAGTCTTATCAAATAAGTTTAGATAAAATCACTCTGAGGTGCCCTGGATATTTTCTCTTTCTTATAAACATTTAGATATGATGAAAGTTCCTATTGGTTCACTTATTTTTATTCTTTTTCTCTTTCTTCCCTCCTTTCCCCTCTCTCCCTTTCCTTCTCCCCCCCATCTCTCTTTCTCTCTTTGCATAAAGAGAAAAGGTCCAATGTCTTTTTCACTATGTTCCCAAGACATCTAAACAGAAACATGCCCCCTGAAAAAGATTAATCATTCATTGAAATAGTCCTTTATAGATTTTTGAACCTGAAAGGAAATTACAGAAAACAGTCCAGCTCCCATGGGCATTGTGATTCAAACAGGGTGCCATCCCAAATATTTGCCTGGGCTCTGAGTTGAATTTGAGTTGAATTGGTACAGTGTGGGCACATGGCAAAAGAGTAGCCTGCAGTGGAAAAGCAGAGGAAAAAATCATGTATCAAAGATATGTGTACCATTTGCTTGCCAAGTTACCAAAGTATTGGCCTCTTATAGGCAGCAGAGACATCTGAGACTCTTCAGCTTCAGCTTTTATATCCCCAGACCTAAGTCACTGCTCCTAAATTGACTCTTATCACAGAGGGGTAACTTTACATAATAAACAGCTAGTTCTATAGTTTGAATACTTGGAACCTATATCAATGCATTCAATGTATATATGTTACTGAAAGACTATTAAGAATTTTTTCTTTTTACCAGATTCTATCAGCTTATTCTTAAAACAGCATGTTCATTAGCCTCACTCTTTAGAAGCAGCATAAAATAGTGGAAAGCACATGAATTGAAGGACTACAGAGGTCCCATTTTAGACTATGCTCCACCACCGGCCATGAGACTTTGGAAATGACAATTACTAACATTTACTGAGAATTTAGTATTTCCAAGGCACTGTTCTGAGCACCTGACATGTATCAAGCCATGCAGTCTATGAAATAGTTCTATGAATTAGATATTATTGTTATTATTATTAATCTTAAAACAAATACAGAGTGGTCAGATGGCTAATTAGTGAAGAAGCCAGTATTTGAACCCATGGTGCCAGCTCTTTGGCCATGCTCTTGACCTCTACACTATACCTTTATTCAGCATTATTTAATTTCTCTGTCTGAGCCTTAGTTTACTCATCTGTGAGAATGAAAAAATTGTGATAAAGATTAAATAATACATGAAATGACCTTAACTTTTAAATAGTACTATCTTTAAGTGGGTAACTTCTAATACCAGTCATGATGAGGTAATGCAGACCAAATGTCTCTTCCACCTTAAACAACAATAAAACTTGATGGTGTTGGGGGGGAGAGGATGTGAAATAATGATATTCAAATATTTGACAACTGGCACCACAGGCCAGTGATTCCTGAGAGAAGAGAAACAAAGTGAGCTCTATAATTGCCCCAGATTACTTCCTGGAGAGTGTCCAGGCTGCAGTGCAGAAAAAGGAAACCCAAATAGAACCAGAGCTCTTTCTGAATGAAGGAGACAGAACTTGGAATTTCAGGCTGAATTAAGGAGACAGAGTTTGGAATTTGAGAAGGCAAAAGCAGCTAGAGTTAGTGAGGCAGAGTACAGTCGAGGAAGGAGTTCCACAAAGGAATATCCCCCAGAGGCCTGAAGAGAAAGAGTCTTTGAGTTTTGGGCTGAGTACTAATGTGCATGCGAGTGAGAAGAAACTACCCAAGGCCAAGGAAAGAAGAAGATGAACAATTCCTGAAGCTCTCACAGGGCTGAGAATAGTTCTGTTTCAAACAGACTGAGTGAAAAGACCTCCAAATACATGGGAAATAGGTAGAGTCTTCAGTATGGCATTGCCTAAGAAGTGGGGCTAAATTAGTCTTTGGCTAAAGAGAGAGTCTAGGTCTGCCCTAAAGAAACTTAAAAGCAAGCCTCAAAAGGATCAGATTGATTCCAAGTAATTTAACTGCAACCCAGAACAAAGTCAAATAATACTTAAAGGATAAAATAAAAGTCAGCACCCAAGCACATAAAAGTTACAATGTTGTCATCCAGTCAAAAGTTATGAGGCAAAATTAATCAGTAGAAAAAGATCCAGAAATAAAAAGATGACAGGATTAGTAGACAAGGATATTACAACAGCTACCTTAAATATGCTTTGTATGTTCAAGAAAAAAGAGGAAAAAGCATGAGCATGATGGAAAGAAAATAGAATATGCAAAAAAGAACCAGTCTCTAATATGGAAAAGTCACTGGATGGGATTGACAACATGTTAGATAATGACAAAGGAAAAAACTAGTGAACTCGAACACATAGTGAAGGAAAATATTTAAAATAAAACAGAGTGGAAAAGAGTACAATATGAACAAAGCCTAAGAGACAGTGGGACAATACTAAGTGATAAAACATGCACAAAAGGGGAGGAGAAATGCTTGAAAAAATAATGGCAAACATTTTCCAAATTTAATTAAAATTTTAAACACATAGATCCCAGAAGCTCAACACATCCCAAGAAAAATAGACACGAAAAAAATCAGTCTAATTCACATCATATTAAAGTGGCTAAAAACTAGTAATAAAGAGAATCTCTTAAAAACATTCAATGAAAAATACATCACATATAGAAGACTGAGGTAATGAGTATCGCAGACTTCCTTTGAGAAATTATGAAAACAAGAAGACAATGAAGTGACATCTTTAAAGTACTGAAACAAAAACACTTTCCATCAATTATTCTACACCCAACAAAGATATATATCAAAAATACAGGTATTGTCTCAGCACTCAATATATATCAAATTATTTCACCCTCTCAACAGTCCTATGCAATAGGTACCATTTTTAATCCTCATTTTTATAGATGAGGAAACAGAGACCCTTTAAGGTTACATGACTTTCCCAACATCACACAAGATTTAAAACTACACCTTGTGATCTGGGGTCTCAACTCTTCACCACCACACTACATGGCCTTTTACCCCCAAATTTAGGAAGCAGAGCTCAGGAAACCACAGGATGTCAGCAGGCAACAAGCACATCTAGGACCTTTCAACTCCTGCTTTTCATGTTCCCAGAGCTAAATTGCTGCCTCTGTACTAACTAATATCACAGGCAGGGAACCACATCAACAGCTGGTCCCACTGCCTAAATATCCAGGAATACAAAAGAAAACTCAGTTGACTTATGGTTACATAGGCTCTTCATTGGCAGAAAGAGACACACAACACACACACAGATCCTTGGAGTGCTCGTGAGAGTTCATTCCACTTGTCAAGAGAGATTTGTATGGAAAGCGAGAACACTTGGATCACTCAGGCTTGTGCCCCTTCTTCTCATTCTGTCTTTGCAGTCACGGGGCCCCTGAAAGCATGCCACTTTGGAAAATGGTCTCTCTGTTGAAAGCTTGATGAGTACATCTTATTTTTAACGCTAACTAATTCCTGCTTGCAGATAATCCTCTCTGAGTGATGTTTACATAAGATACAGAGAAATGACAGGGTAAAAATAGTTACTATGAAATTCTCTTTAGGCTACACACATTTTAACTTTTGGCAAAAGGACTTTATTATTTACATACTCGGACAAATATACATCACATTCTCCTCGAATTATTAACGTTGCTCTGCAAATAACTGACATACAGAGTGTGTAAATATACCAACTGAACCCCTTCCTGGGTCTTAATTAATTCTAGCCATCTTGCTCAGAGTCTTGTGTTTTTTGGTTTATCTTAGGATCATCATTAATATATGTTGATAATACTGCAGTCAAAGATCTTTCCTTGCCGTCTTAAAAAACAAACAAATACAGTCAGAGTGATTTATTTCCAATGATAGATAATGTCTAACTCCAAAGTCTCAAGATTCCAATCCCCCACTGTCAAAATATCCATAAACTTCAAATATATAACATCGACTTGAACACCATAATCCTAGTGGAGGGCACAGTGGCAGATTCTAACTGAAGTGAGGAGCATACTGGTTTACATTAAAACAGTTCTTTCTCTGTCAAATCCTCACAGCAAGAACGGAATCTCAGTTCAACTTTCTTAGGCCAAATGAAGCATCATGTTTATAAATAAAGCCTTCAGCCCTTTTCCTCGCTAAGCAGTAAATTCTTTGCAACCTCTGGCATTTGCAGCACGAACATTTGTCTGATTTAGTCGCAGGACAAAGGCACTCTGTTATGGAAAAAGGAGCATTTTGGCTCTCACCCATATTCCAAAACATTCCTAAAATATAGGTGCCCTATGGGGTCTGTGGTCGGTGGAATAATGACACCCAAATGTGCCCAAGTCCTCACCCCTTGAACCTGTGACAATGCAACCTTATGTGGCAAAGGGGACTTTGCAGATGTGATTAAGGTTAAGGGCTTTCAGATGGTGAAATTACCCCAGATTATGAGGTGGGTCCAATCTAAGCATATGGGTATTTAAAGCAGGAGAAACCTTCTGGACTGGGTGTAGAATCAGAAAGAGAAATGCAAATCCAGAAGAATGTTCAGGGAGATACAGTGTTGCTGGCTTTGAAGAAAGAAGAAGGGTAAGGAACAGGAACATCCTCTAAAAGCTGAAAAAGGCAAGAAAACAGATGTCCCGTAGAGCCTCCAGAAAGGAATGCAGTCCTGCCAACACCTTGATTTTGGCCCAATGATACCTGTGTCACACTCCCAACTTACAGAACTGTATGATAATAAATGTGTGCATTTTAAACCACTGAGTTTGTAGTACTTTGTTACAGCAGCAACAGGAAAATATTTTCAACACAATCAACTTCACAAGGAAAATGATTTCACCTTCAGAACAGGTACCTCTAGCATTTGTTCATACCATAGGAAATGCCCTGTGATGGTTAATTTTATGTGTCAAACTGACCAGCCAGGGGTACCCAGATTAAACCTTATTTCGGGGGGGGGGGGGTTGAGGGTGTTTCTGGATGAGATTAGCATTTGAATCAGTGGACTCAGTAAAGCAGATTGCCCTCCCTAGTGTGGGTGAGCCTTACCCATCCCATTGAGGGCCTGAATAGAACAAAAGGTGAAAGAGAAGAGAATTGGCCTTTATTGCTTCCTGCTTGCCTGCTTGAGTTAGGACATCTCATCTCATCTTCTCTGGTCCTCAGGCTGAGATCTTTACTATTAGTTTCCCTGGTTCTCAGGCCTTTAGACTCTGAATCAATTGAGTCATGGACTTTCCTCTGTCTCCATTTCATAGATGGAACATCCTAGGACTTCTCAGCCTCCATAACCTTGTGAGCCAGGCCAGTTCCTCATAACATATACATATACTGGTTCTGTTTGTCTGGAGAGCCCTAGTACATGAACTTTCTTCCCTTTACACAGAACCATGTATGCTATTAGGACACAAGAACTTCATTAATCTTCTATTTTCCAGAAATAAACTAAAAGATTGTTCTTAGGTACTAAAACCAAAACCACTGAACTGCTGACCTCAAACTTCAGCAATTTCTCATGTCTCTAAGGTTCAAGATCCCCAGAATTTCCTAACAATCAGCAACCTCTGATTTTTCTGAAATTTTGGGTTCTCCATCTTCAGTTAGTCTTCAATTGGTTATTCAAGATGATTGTTCTATAGTTTTGTTGTAATTCCAGTTTGGTCCTGGGAGGAGGTGAGTGTAGCTTCCACCTACTCCTCTGCCATCTTGGGTTCTCTCATCTCAATTCAGTCTTTCAATAAATGTTGTCTTCCTAAAACAGGGTTTCTGATTAAATGTGCACAATGATCTCTTAGTCCTTTTGGATACACTATCAAAAAAGTATTTCTGTAGCCAAAACTATTGGGAAAACACAGCAAATTATATATATATATTTTTTTGGCTTTACAATACAATACATATTAGCATATTAAGAGTTATTTGAGCCCAGCCGTGGCTCAGCGGTTGAGTGTTGACCTAGGATCCAGGCAATAGGGGTTCTATTCCTGGTCAGGGCACATGCTGGGTTGCGGGTTCAATCCCCAGTCAGGGGCGTGCAGGCGGCAGCCGATCAATGACTCTCTCATCATGGATGTTTCTATCTCTCTCTTTCCCTCTCCTTTCCTCTATCTGAAATCAATAAAGATATGTATATATAAAAAAGAGTTATTTGAATTATTGCAGTAAAAAAAATAAATAAATAAAACCTATTTAACTTTGTTTAACCTAGCTTGTCCCAAAGCGTTTAGCTTTACAATACTTATTGGTATATTGAGTTATGTGAATTATTGCAATAAGACAAAACAAAAACCTGTTTAACTTTGCTTAACCTAGCATGTTCCATATTTGTTTGAAAATTAAGCTGTTGGTGCCATTTTTCTTATATAATACCTACCAATACTCTAAGAATAAGTGTTTAAAGAATGTTTTTTAGTAAATGCTCCCCTAAATCACAATATAACTTTACTTTTCCTCTCCTTCAAAAAATTGATGGTTCAGATCTCTGGATTCAATCTTTGTTTTGAGCCTGTGTTTCTTGCACTCCTCACCCCCAATCCACCAAACCCTCATGACTCAGCCACTGTGGACTAGTGTCCTTGACTCAGAAATACACTTACCTCCTCCCCTCCTTGCTCTTCCCCTCATGCTTACTTAATTCCACCTATCTTCCATATCCAACCCAATACAGCATCATCCATGATGAGGTACCATTCATTTCTTTCAGAAAACATCAATTAAATATCTACTAGTGCTAGGCCCTGGCATCTATTCCAAGAAAGGTCCAGTTGGAAATAATCTCTCTTTTCACAATATTCAAATAGCAAGCTTGGCCTGTTATTTTTTGCCGACGCTATGTTTTATGTCTACTAAAGCATTCACGTCAAAAGCTAATCCACAGATAGATGGGGCCCTCCTGCCTGAAGTTCACATTTGTTCCTCCCTTTCCCGGACTATCTGTATGACTGCTCCCTTTTGATTTAAATAGGGGCTTCTCAATGAGGCCTCCTCTCACTGGTCTTTAATATTGCAGCTCCCTTCTCCCTCTTTTCATCTTATTTTCCTTCGTAATATTTACCATATGGTGCAATGTAAATTTTACATCAGTCTTGTTCACTGTAATATGTTCAGTGCCCAGAAGAAGGCCCACCTCTTAGTGGGTGCAATGGATACTTTCATGTGCCAACTTGTCTAGGCTGTGGTAACCAGAAATGCGGTCAAACACCCACCTCGATGTCACTATGAAGGTATTTTTTAGAGGAGATTAACGTTTAAATCAGTAGACTTTGAGTAAAGCAGATGATCTTCTATAGTGTGGGTAGGCCTTGTTCAATCAGTTGAAGATATTAAGAGTAAAAACCTGAGATTCCCCAAAGAAGAGGGAATTCTGCTTTCAAATGACACTCAAGCTGCAGCATCAACTCTCCTCTGGGTTTCCAGCCTGCTGACCCGCCCTGCCAGTTCCATACTTGCGATCTTATAAGCAAATTCCTTACATTAAATCTCTCTATACCTATCTATCTAGATAGCTAGATATTTTCTGCTATATATGGATATAGATGTAGGTATAAATATTTATACCCATCTATGTCTATATCTCTATCTATTTATTTATCTCTCTATCTTTCTATCTAGAAAGAAAAAGAAATATATCCTACTGGTTCCCTTTTTTCTGGAGAACCCTGACTAATACAATAGGCACTCAGTAAATACTTGTTGAATGAATTTAATGAATAATAATGATTTATTAATAATTATTTAAAGATCCATTTCCCTTACCAGACTCTGAGCTCACTGAAGGGGCTATAACTTTAACACTTATCTTTTGTTATACTTGGCTTTCTATTTGTTCGGTGCCTAACACCATCATTCACTCATTCATTCAACATATATTAGTTGATTGCCTAACTAGTATGAGGCATTGGGCCCATGCCACAAACATGCCCATACTTCCTACCCTCCTGGCTTTAGAACCCCCACCCCTTTCCATTCACATATTTAATTCCAACTACACTTCAAAATCCAGCTCAAGTATAACATTTTCCATAAATAAGAAGCCATTCATCTCTTCAGCGAACATCAATTAAATACCTACTATGTATAAGTACTGGGTCATGTTTTGTCGAACAAACATATGAGCTTTTAAAAAGAAAGTTATATGAAGAGAAATCTGGCATCATTAGGAGGCATATACCCATTAAAACTGAACTTGTTAATGAGTCTATACATTAATAGCATCACAGACATCAAATATAAATTGATCAATTAATTGTAATCACTTTGGTCATCTCTGAAATACAGTCCCCAATCAGCCAAAAGACCACAGTGCTAGAGCATTTAGTACAGAAAAGTAGCACAGTCCTATGAAATCAAAAGGTCATGTAAATGCAGGCACTGGGGAGTAGACAAGTTGAGACCGAGCACAGCATGCTGGGGGTAATAAGAAGGAAGTGGCGAAGGGTTTTCAAAGGAACATCATTTTCGCACCTCATCCATATTTCCATCACCCACCCAAGGTGATTAGTTCAGGTTGAGTGTCAGCACCAGCAAGTTAAAGCTTTATGTATGAGGTGAAAATAGTCTTCTTGGCTCCTGCCTTGCACTGAAATGATTTATGAGTATAACAGAGATTGACACATTAAAAAGGTCACTTGTCCAGTCAGCTCGCCACACCTCATCTTGTTTCCATGTCATAATAAACTTTCCTTGCAGATCCTGTCTGAGAGCACATCCATATGCCTCGGATGCTCCAGGCGCTCAAAGGTCATTTTGGAACTGAATGCCTCTCAGTCACTGTGGGTGCTCCTGGTCTCCCCTCACTTGCATATTTTTGTGTTTGAAGCCACAGGCAGGTAAGTCTCAGTCTCTCGCTCAGCCTGTCAGTCTGGGTCTTCACAATAAATTACATTTTTCCATTTTACAGTCAGAAAAATCTCCTCTTCGATGATAATAAAATCAACAGACCAGATTCTGCCCTTCGTTACTAATGTGCAAATCCTGCTGAAGTCAGCAGAATTTCAGGGCGTGCAACTTGGAGCAGAGTGTATCCCAAGTTTTTTTTTTTTTCCTTGCTGGATTTTTATTACCTGACATCTTTCTGATTCCTCTGGATTGCACAATAAGGGAAGGGTGGCCCAGTTTGGGTAAAATAAAAAATGACCCAAACCACTGACCTAAATCCTGCCTTTGAAATTTAAAATTACATTTACTAGGAAGGAAAATAGTTTTTTTGAGTGTGTGTGGTTTTCTTTTTCAAAACCCATTTTCAAATGTTGACCTCGTGAATGTTATCATACCAGTTTGGATTGGAAAACACAAGGGTAGGTAAACATTTTTTTTAAACCTTGGTGGGGGAGGTCATACTGTCTGAATTCATTATCTGCAAAGAAGCAAGAAATACCAGGAAAATCCCCCCTCCCCAAAAAAAAGATCTCCTAGTCACATTACCAGATTTGACTCCAAAAGAAAACTGTCCCATTTTGTCAACTATAGAGACTTTCTGTTTTCAGTTCCTTCAAAGGTGAACTCAGCTGGGGAAGGAGCACAGGTAGGGCAGCTTTGCTTGGGACAGGGATGAATGGAGGTCAGGAAGGTTCATCCTTTGTGCAAATAAAGGGGCGATATGCACAGTGGCCACAAAGATGCCAGCCCATGTGATTTAATGTAATAACTCAAAGACTATCCCACCCTCAACCTCTCGGCTCTTTTCCTTGTACCTGAGATGCCTACAGAAGTCAGTCTTTTCAGATAAGATGCCACCTCCAGAAGCACTCTGTAAAATTACCTGGATATAGAACTCCAGCACATTGTAACCATACATCTAATTATTTACCCATCCCTGTCTGAGATTAGAGCCCTGACCACAAGGAACTTGACACCGACCAATTTTAATGAGGGAGGAAGGATAGACTTGATAATGGAAGGAAAGATTTGCAGTAAAGCTCTCAGTGCACTACATTAACAGTTATCCTACTATGCTATCATTCTTTGCATACATAACTATGCTTGACCTAAATTCATCTCCTTGAAATTGGGGCCTTTTGCCTCATTTATTTTTGTTTCCCCACTTCTTGGCACAGGGCCTGATAACGTGGAAACAGTCTAACATAGCGCTTTGACTTGATAGTCCTTGACTTGAGTTCAAATTCTGCCAATCACAAGCTAAGTGACTTGGGGTAAGATATTGCAACTCATGAAGCCTGATCTCTAAATGGACATAATTCCTTCCTCCAAATAGTCTTCTGAGGATTAGATATACTTCTAAGTGCTTTTCACAGTACTTGGCACAGAGTTTGCAATTAGTAAAAAACCATTATTATTATTATACATTCAAAAAGTTTGTTGAGAAATGAATCAATCTACCGACTAATGAAGAATTAACAAGGGAGCAGCAGGGAGGGGTGTATGAGTGCTTGGTCACATGAAGATACGTAAAGGGTGGGGGTGGGCAGTGTCTGAAGAAAGCATGAAGCTTTAACCTCAGATTTTCTTTGTTCTCAGCACATTTTTTAAAACTCATCACATTTGGTGGGACATGTGAATAGAAAATCTCAGAACAGCAGTGTAGCAATAATTTAGAATAACACTGTCCCACAATGTCAACAGCCTACACTGGCCACCTTTGTAGTTGTTTCTGTATGGCTGTGTGCTTGCTCTTTTAAATTCTCATAGAGCAAAATCACCACATGTTTCAGCAAACACCTACTCTTTTCCAGGCTGACATGAGGTTAATTGGACCTCTGGCCTCATTTTGATCATGTTACACCTCATGCTACATCGTAAAAAGTAACGGTTATTGAGAGCTTGCTATGTACTCAGCACATTTCTAAGTACTTTACACGAGTCAATTTATTTAATCCTCACAAGTCCACGATGTAAGTACTATCTATGTGGAAATTAGCATTACCTTCTTCATTTTACAGATAAGGAAACTGAGGCACATGGACTCAAATAACTTGCCAAAGGCCATAACGGTAGTAAGAGCTGCAGTGGATATTTGAACCCAGACAGGGAGACTCCAGAGCTCCTAACCACTATATCATATGCGCCACAAGACACACTAGCTCCAGCTGCCTATTACAGGCATCATCACAGCAGTGTTTGTAAATGACATTCTATCTAAATAAATTTTCACATTTCAGATATATGGCTGTATACCTGGGGATGCTCTGCACACAGTATGGGACCTGCTGGCAGAGGTACTGTGTCCTACAGACATATTATGTTTAACTCACAAATATGCCAGGGGCCTGCATGCCAAGCTGAGGAAGTGGGAAGCATGGACCACCTTCCCCAGTATGGAATTCCCAAAGGAAACACAGCCCATCCTGTGCTCTCAGCAATGACTCCTGTTTCCACACTTTCTAAGTTTTCTGTCAATGGGCCAGACCTACAGATGGCATCTGGGCAATTGTGAGGCATAGCCTGAGCTCCCTAAAGCCTCCCAGCTAAAACCACAATTCACCAGCAATTCCTTTCTCATGGTAATCTCTGCTTAATAATAAACTTGAGCGTGACAACCACTGCAAGGAAGGGTAACGATTATTGAAGCTGGTCACCAACATGGGGAACATAGAATCTTCCTTCCTTTAGCCTGTCTTCTGGGCACCTATATACCTGTAGGTCCTCTCAATCCTGTTCTATAGCAAGTTACTGCCCTCGGGAATTTTGCTCACACATATTTTTATATCTGTGCATGAACTGGTTAATTGAACTCCCTACTTTGATTTGTTGCCCTCGGATTGATTGTATCTAGGTGTTAAGATTCAGCAGGGACATCCATGTTCCATTTTCTGGACAATAGCAAGATTCAGTAACTCCCGTTGAACTGAAATTTTTAAACCGTTGCAATTGTACACTGTATTGCATCCAAATAAAATGTTAGTTCTGTCCTAGAACAGGAGGATTGGATTACATATTTATTAAAATTTGGAAAACAGGCCAAGGACTTGGGGGAACTCAACTTTGTCACCCCCGGGATCGTTAACTGTCACAAGCTACCTCTCTCCTCAGCTGGAACAGTCTCAGCCAGTAATGGAGAACCCGGAGGCTCCTCTGAGAGCTTCCAATGAAATGTTCTTAAATAGTCCTTAGAGAGCTTTCCATTCTGCGTATCACCTTTCATCTCTAGAGCTGTCCCTGCTGGCTCACTCATCCTCTCCTCTGTCTCTAACCCAGAAGAGGCTGTGGCCTGGGAAACGAGAGCGCCCCCACTTGGCAGGTGAAGAAAATGGGCATCTGATTGGTTCGTCGCCTGCCTGCAGAAGCAGTGATCCAGAAAATTATGCAGCGCAGACAGGACCCATGCGATGAACGGGGAGTGCCACTCACAAACGACCCTCACCCTCAGGTCCCACTAAGGTTATCAGCTAGACTAGGAATAGTATTTCTGGTAAAATAAATACTGTAGGGCTCTACGATTGTTACTAAGCTTCAAATATCCTCACACTGCAGCCCAGGAGTGGTGGCTGGTGGAGAGAAATGTCCTTGGACTGCCACCCCTCTTACAGCTATGTGCCCTTAACAGTAATCTGCTAGGTAGTCAGCGGCGGGTAAATAAAGTCAGGAGAGGACATCAGTCCCAGTTACCATCAGCTCTTACCTGGGCATTTATAACACCTTCCCCGCCATCATGCTTGTGCACCCCAATTCTTTCTCTTCCTATAGACCAGGGTTCTTTTTTAGAAATACTATATCAGATCACACCCCTGCCCTACTAAAGGCCTTCGATGGAGTCCCACTGTCCAAAGGGGAAAAAAAGCAAAGCCCTTAGCACGGTCTCCAAGGCACTTCATAAGTGGCCCTGCCCACCTGCACGACCTCCGCTTCAGCCCTCTTCCGCTCCCATATGTTCCAACCGCGCTCGCCTCCCTTGCCCTCCTGCACCACGTCGAACTCTTTCCCAAATCAGAACACACACTTCTCCCCCTTCCCCGACCACATCCCTCCCCTCCTCCTGCCCCCACAGGTGACTGCCCTCATGCCGATTCTCCCCACAGTGTCTTATTTTTATGGTCTACATCTTATTGTTCATCCCGAGACAGGCCTTTTTTATTAACCTAGGCCAGCAATTTTCAACCTTTTTCATTTCATCGCATGGTCACAAAAAGTAACTACTAAAATTGTGGCGCACTAAAAAATACATTCTTTTTGCCAATTTGACAAAAAAAAGAGCTATAATTTTGATTCATTCACGCCAGACAGCTATTGTTGTGTTGGCTGTTGTCATTTTTTAATTTGATGATCTAATTAAATGAGCTTAGAAGCGGAATCTTCTCCAGAGACTGCAGATACCCACCCTCTTGAGGCCCTATGCAGAGCGCGCAGTCGAGCCCACCTGGACTCTGGCCTAGAGCTGTGAGATGCAAACAGCTTTGTTTCAAGCCACTAAGTGCACAGTCATATTATACACAGCAGCAGAAAACTAGCATAATATTACATTATGGTGAGAAAGGGCAGGAGAGACTGGGAAGAAAGACAAGTGAGAATGGAATGGAGAAAGCAGCCAGGTGAAAGCCAGGTAGGAGAGAGAGCTACCCAAGGAGGAGCGAGGAGAGACGTGTGAAGCTCTCCTTAACCCTGTCTCCTGGGCAGAGCTCCGACAAGCTGACATCTCTTCAACTGTTCCGTTTGCCCAGAGTGATGACAGTGGACTTGACTACAAAGTGCACAACACTTTATACAATTGAGTGGAAATCATGATCCAGATACCTAGGAAAAGACAACCTAATGAAAAGGGGAGGGTGGGAAGGGAAAGGAGAGAAGGGACGGAAGCTGTAAAGGAAAATGGGTTTTGGAGGAATATAAAATTATTTATTGGAAACTGGACCCGTGTGCGTCAGAGACAGTGGGGTATCAAACTTCTCTTGAAACTACAGAAGCAGGAGAGAAAGTGCCGTTTCCATGCTGCCTCTTTGGCCGTTTTGAGCCTCACGAGTCGCCTGGCTGCTTACCCGGCCTCCGGTGCCACCAGAGGAAGCAAGAGCTCCACAGCCATGACATTAAAAAAAAAAAAAATGCCTTTACCTCATGTAGGTATTTCTGAGTCCAGCAACTATGAAAATACAAAATCACATCTGTTTCAAAGAGATGGGTAAGCCAATAGCAATGTTAGACATTTCCAATAAAATTCAGTAATTGAAAATAAGTTTTATTAGGAAAACATCACTTTCTGGACATTCCCTCAGCAAGGCAGAGAAATTACTCTGACATGGGCAAATCCCAAGCAGTTTTTTTCCCAGTGTCCTTCATGGCTCTATGGCTCTTTTATAGGACATGGAGACAGTTCACCCCACTTTCAGTGCCCAGTGACCCAGACCAACATCAGTGTGTTGAAATCAAACACAAAGACCAACGTGGTGTAGAGTTTATTGTAAAAAGGACTAGTAAGGGAGCTGGAGGGGCCAGGCAATGAAACAAGCACACACACACTGTACACACACGAGCAAAAGCTGTGCGTGGAGTTCCACGGCTAGTTTCATATAGGAATTCCTTTATTTTTCAGTGGAGCTATTAAACACTAAAAAACAAAGAATTGAATACCTAGGACAAAGTTAAGCTATACAAGCTGACATCCAAATAACGTATTAGAAGAAGGCAGATATTCATCTAGCAACTTATGGTCTGGGTTCCAAGGAAATATCAGCTCTATTTTCCTGGGCTGTGACTACCAATACTATTTACAACACATTCCCCACAAGTTGGTTAAGTGAGATCTCTTCCAGCGGGAAGACAGACCTCTAATGGAAGTATGCCGTCGGTAGCTCCTCCGGCTACACTCAGGAAATTCTGCATGATTATCACCATTATTTCCTCCATAGATGACTGTTATATAATTGTCTATTCTCTGTCTTGTGGCCTTGGGAGGACTTCTGATGTGATGGTTGATGACTAGCCAAACCCCGAGACTGTCAAATGACCCAAAGAGTTGTTTATGCCAATCTCAGGGAGGAAAAGTACTACATAATTACAAAATAGCATATTTAGACAAGGGGCGAGCAAACATTTTCTGTAGAGGGCCACAGAGTAAATATTTTAGGATTTATGGACCATATGGTCTTTGTCACAGCTACACAAATCTGGAGTAGTGTGAAACAGCCAAAGAGGATACATAAATGAATGAGTGTGGCTATGTTCCAATCAAACTTTATTTGTGGGCAAAAATTTGAACTTCTTACAGTTTTCTTGTCATAAAATATTATTCTTATTTAGGTCTCCTTCAACCACTTAAGAATGTAAAATCATTCTCAGATCACATCTATTCAAAACAGGTGGTGGGCTAGGGTTGCCAGGATGGTCATAGTTGCCACTCCATATGTATATGATTTTATGTGTTTCCAGAATATATCACATGATTATACTTTTAGATTAAATATCTGATTTAAAAAACATAATAAAAGTTGATGATTAAAGTTATATACAATCGGCACCAGATGCACATTACTGAATTTTGTAAAATATTAATAGAAGCTAACCTTTTCTAACATACTATAGTTCTAAATACTTGACACTTTTAGAGCTTCTAGTCCATGAATAAAATACAATGCAGAACATCGGAAAGTCCCCAATAATTTGAATACCTACCAGTAACTATTATTTTGACACTGAAATACTGTGTAATGTCATAAAACCCCAAGATTTGTTGTCCAGAAGACAGAAGTTATCTCAGAATTATTTGGCTGAGAACCAATGACTTATCATGCGCAATAACACAATTACCAACAACCTATAGGCAACATCTGCCTCGCCCTTCGTCCCCTGATATTAGTGATCAAATTCAATGACTAAACGCAAAGAATCAAGCTAAGGTTGACTCTAATCGCAGGCCGTTGGGGGTGACTCCAGTGGGAGCTTTACTGTAATTATCACTACTGTCCACACAGTGTGATTCAGAGCCCAAGGCAACACTAGCCAGTGTCGCTACGGCACTATCACACATGTGTAGGCTCTTCACGGTGTATGGCCGCACATTCTTCGTATTAATGCTGAAGAGCTTTCTTTCTCAATCCTATTAATTCATTAATCAGCAAGTATCTGCCAACTCTGTGATTTATCCAGAGCTTCACGAATTCCCTTTATGTCTGCTTTCCTGTAACTTATCACTGAAGTTATCTAGACTTCTGTTCAGTGGATCTGACAATTACTTTTTCCAAAGCATCACTTTCCCTTACAACATAACTGAATTTAAGTTTTAAGAATGTGGTTAGGCTCCAGTACCACACGAACATGAGTGAAGTGTTTCAAAAAGAAGACAAACCCTAACTCAAGGCCTTCGTTCTCAATAGGAGCACAGACATTCTCCTTGGCTACTGAGAAGAAGTGCCATCATCTTTTGTCTTTAATTTCTCTCATTTATTTTCCTCTTCCCTTCTTAACTGTCATTTACTTCCTTCCTCTATTTTCCTCCCTTCTTGTGCAGTTCCCAGTTTTTTTCTTTCCTTTCATATTTCCCAGTCTTTCTTCCTTTCTTCTTATAGTCACAAGTTGGCCATGAGGTCCTGCGTTCGGCACCAGAAATACACTGCTAAACAAGACACAGACTCACGAGATAGATGGGGGCTCCAGATGCACAAGGAACAAGGTGTGGCATGGGGCTCAAAGCCCGCACCCCTCTCCAACCCTGAGACCCTATAAGCCACATTTTCAAGAGGCTCCTGCTTTATCCCCAGTCTCTTGAGAGCCTTTAAGCTCTCCCTCTGTTTAAGCACCCTCTAACCTCAAATACAATTAGGCCTCCTCAAATTGAAAAACAGTCTTTACTTTCACTTCTATGCTTTAATAAAATATTCTAAACTTATATAAAACAGTAAAATAACCATCCACCACCTAAGTGAACACGTTAGTGTTTTGTCTTATTGGACTCAGACTTAAAAAAAAATAGAGCATTCCAAGCACAGCTGAAGTTTCCCATTCTGACCAACATCTCTTCCAACCCTCCCCACACTGTGTAACCACCATCCTAAAGCCTTCCCAGTTTTCATGTACTTTTGCTACAGATGTGTGGGCCCATGTAGTTTTACTACATGTTTATGTAGTTTTTTTAAAATAGTGTTCTCTTGAATGTTTTTTTAAAGCACATTATATCACACTATCCTATTCTAAACTTTGGGCATTAAAAATATTCTATATATTATTTATATCCTTGAGGTGTATCCATATTGATGCATATGGTTTCATTTAGCTTACCCAATGAGTACTATTCACCATATAAATAGGACACAAATTATTCATCTTTCCCTCACTGATGGACATTCACATTATTTCTAATGCTCACTACCAAATATAATGATGTCTAAATGGACATTTTATTAGGGTGCATCTCTTTGTGGACATGGGAAAATTTCTCCAAGGTACTTAGCCAGATGTGAAGTTTCTTAGGTCAGGTGCCTTCTCACTCCGCTAGAAACTGTAAATAGCACCCACTGCCTCTCCACAACAGCTGTCTCAATGCGCTCTCTTGCCATGAGTGGATGAAGGCTCCCCACATCCTTGCAGCAATTGGCGTGTGGGATTTTTGCATTTCGTACTGCCCGATGGGTTTCAACATATTTTATCATTGCTTTCCAATCTGGTTTCCATCCTTGTTTAGATGTAAAACTGTTCTATGAACATCTAATAATCACCTTCTTGCCAAATCACAAAGACTTGACTTGCACTCATAGTTCTGTTTGACCGCAATTGCATTGGAGTACTGATAAGGTCCAAACCCAAACTTTCCCCTCCCTTTGCTTCCACTGAACAGTATCCTGAGAAAGAAGAGGCAGAAAATAAGCTGTCCCCTTAGCAGCTCAGACTTGAATCTGGTAGATAACTCGAGGAAGGTACTCTTCAGAGAAATACATTTAATAATAGAACTTCAAACTTGGAAAATTAAGAAAAAATACTGGTAGCTTTCACAATATGAAATATATGAAATTAATATCAAAACAAATACTCTTAGGTTTGGGGGTTGTGCAAGAAACAGCATCAGAACACATTCATAATAAGCACCACATTTAATGTAACATATAATAATTATTTCTTAATTATGTTCAATGTAGTTTATGTGTGTGATGTATTTTATATTGATAAATGTACTGCCTATTAAAATATTACAAATGTTGTGTGTTTTAAAAATAAACATAATATTTGAATCTACTAAAATGTCAAAAATGGGACTATGGGTCTAATGAAAGCTGTTAAGGATGCATTTTCCATTTCCTTTCCCATAGTTCATTTGACTATGCAAGCTACAATGCAGATTAAAAACAAGACCATTTGGCTCTGACCCTAGGAAGTTTTTAGTGGGTCTAAATGGGTAGCTATGGCCAGAAAATTATCTAAAACATTGCTGATTGCAGCTCAAGCATAACAGAAGTGGTCAACCCCACTATTCATTGCCCACCATTGAAGTCACTGATGATGTTAAACAAATATTCATTGAAGAAATTCACCCAACAAATATTTTCTGAGAATTGACTCATTGATTCTTCTAGGTGAAAGGATTGAGCAATGAATAAGAAAGTCTCATCGCTCACACAAGTTAGATTCTAGAGCTCTGTGATGGTAATGCCAGGCTCTGGTCAGCAGCTCCTGCTTCTATGTTTTTTGACAGATGAAGAATGGGGTGTTTTTTTGGGGGGGGAAAGAATAGGGTAGCTGTCAATGTTGGCAAAAATAAAATTTCAAAATGTGACAAGGCCGATGCCAAGTAAAGGGTCACAAATATTGTAAAAAGATGATGTCCAGACTTCTCAGTATCACCCAAGTCTAAAAATACAAAATAATGGCACTCTTGAATGACATTTAAGTAAAAGAATTTAAATAAAAAGCATACAAATCTTTTTTTTTAAAGGCTGTTCTCTGCCTCACAATTTAGTTGGAAATTACTAAAACCTATAACCAAGATTCTTCAAAGCCTGTAAACATTTTCTGTGAAATAGCCCCTTTAATTGCAAAAAGTAAAACCTTACTTCCTTTGGTGACTCTCATTAAACCTTGTATGTTCCCAAAACTTGTATTAAAGAAACCCTATGTTTCTTTACGGAAGAAGTCATGTTCTTCATTAAATAACTTTATGGTGTTTCCTTGTGTAATTTATGCAGTTAATCCTCAGGCAGATAGCTCAGCAGAGGATAACATATCTGAAATTTGGCCAAAAAAAAAAAAAAAAAAATCAATCATTATCTTTGATTTTCTTTGGCTGACTTGGGATGGCTCTACCAATGGAAGAGTCTATTCAACTATTCGTTTATTCTGAAATTTTAGCTAAATATTTTATGGACTAAAAATGTTCTATTTCCAAGCCTTGGAAATTACCAAAAGGATGAATTATCTTTATGATTCTGTCAAAGCTTTTCTAAACAAAAGAGCAGAATTAGGAGGAGGAGGATTGTAATATAAGCTATTGCTGTTCTTGAGATATTGGGTTGGTGACCGAGATTGCTAGCAAAAAATCGGGAGAGAAAGAAAAATCATCAGATGTCCTGTGCCATTTGTTTCCAAGCCATGATTTTTCAAATGCTGCCAAGTTCTCCTAGAGAAGCATTCACCTCACTTATGACATAATCAATGATGAGACTAACAGTATACAAAACACTAGATTTTTTTTCTTTGCTTTGTGGGGATATGTATGTGGATCAAAACATGCTTGTGTTCCATGGTGAGGTTCTTTGGTTCTCAAAAGGAAATGTGCTGGGCTAAATTTATGAGCTGAAAGGCCAAGTGACCTATTTTTGGCATACCAGAGAAAAGACCAACTGTGTCAAACTTGAAAAAATTATAACTGTCAGTGGGTCTTGGCTGTTTGGCAGATCTACTTTAGGCATTGCATATACTGAATCTGAAATTTCAAGAGAGAATTTCCAGCCTCATTTCTCATTATATTAAATTGTAAGCATTTATAGCCACAACCCAGATATGGGTACAGCACAATAATGCTAGAAAAAGTAATTGTCTCAACTTGGTGAAGATTTCAAGGACGATAATCTTAAACATTATTTAAGTGGAAAATACTGAGTCTCATCCACTCCAACTGCAAGAAAAATATGGATGGCATCTTTCTTATTTGACATTGTGGCAAACATCCCTTTTGGAAACTCACAAGAAATATCGTCTAGGCTTGGACTGTACACAACTGCTCAGAATAGAGATTTTTAAAATTACGTTTCACTCAGCTTCCAAAATTAATTTTTATATTATGGTGAGTGGAGTAAAATATCACCCCAGAGGAAGTCAACTGGCTTTACTTGTCACTATTCAATGTTCATCAGCATACACATGACACACATTTCCTTCGCTTTTGGCAAACAACGAAAATAACTGTACAGTAGATTTGCTACTTAGGCACTAGTATGCCTTTAATTTTCCTCATAGCCTATCATATAAACGTTTATAGCAACCAAGTGTACTCAACTCTCAGATAATCAAATTTTCAAAACTGATTATTTGAGGATTCAAGAAGCCTTTTTTCTTCTAGAACTACCACTGAAATGTTATTTTCACTGACCATTTTAAAACTGTAGAAAGCGTATGCATCAGAGCTACTACCTTTCTGATCTGTGCCATTTCATTTTGGGTTCCTGATCTTATTCCAATTCCTCACTAGATGTTCCAAGACTTGGCTCTTGGTCATTTTCCTTCTTCCTTTCTTTGTGTGTGTGTCACTTATTTAAAAAAAACAACAAACAAAAAACACACAAAAACATAATTTCCACAATTTGAACTATGACCTCTGGGCAGAGACCTTCCAAATCTGTGTTCCCGACATTTAAACCAAATTTTTTCTTCCAACTCTCCAACATATATTTTCCAGAACAGCCAGACCACTCTCCTCACTGGTCACAAAACATACTGAAGCCTCCCCACTGCTGTATTCCACACCTCCTGGAACCTTCCCCCACTAGTCGCCCCCATTTCTTCTCTAACTGGCCAGGCTTCACCCAATTGAATGCCAACCTGCAGTACCACCTCCTCCTGAATTTTTCTTTAACTCTTCCAGCCAACATTTAGACCTCTCAGAAAGCATCATGGCACTTATCATGTTTCCATCAAATGAGAATATTTTATCTCATTTAGCTTTTTAAAAAATGAGTGTATTTTAGCCCTGAAACTAAGTTCAATTTCTTTAAAGCTGGGCCCCTGATTTTTTACCTTTTCTCTTACAGCTCCTGACATGATTGTGTCTGTCTGAAGGTTAACATTTTAGAATGACGTGGTCTTGGACAGATTTAGATGTGCCACAGTCTAATCGCATCCTCCGAAAGCCATGCACAAGTGAAGCATCATGGGAGATGAACCTTTTATGAAAAGCACAGTTGCATCCCCTTAAAGCAATGTTTTAATGGGATTCCCCGCATGACTGCATTCCTTCTGTCTGTATCAGTTCTCAAATCAAAGAATAACTTGGGGCCTCCATACATACCATTTACAGTGATTTAATCAGTAGGGCTTCCCTGTCAATTGTAAAAAATTAGAAATTATTTCCCATCTTTTAGTGACTGCAAAGCAAATGCCAAGAATTACATCTTGATTTGATGTTCTCTTTGTAAGCGACACTTTGGCATTTGGATCTATTAACTGAATTATTATGTAAAAAACCTTTGGAAAGATTGGCGATCCAGACAAGTTTATAAACATCATTTGCTTTCTGCACAAAGGAGCAATGGGGAGAGTTATAGATTAGGAAAAAAACATCAGATGCATTTGCTGTGACTAACAGCACTAACACGGCCCGGTTCTTGCTCCATTACTGTTTATTATCTGCTTTCAACAGTGCTCTGCATTTTTTCCAAAGATTCTGTTTTAGAGACGAGCAAGCAAGGACGTGCTCAATGTGCAGTACGTCGATAGCAAAGTGCTGATGGACATTATTCAAGAATTTCCATACGTCAGGAACTGGACCCCCGTGGCTCATAAACGGGAATCAATGCAGCTATTGGATTGATTCGCCGAGTCCACACTTCACTTTCTCATCCGGATGACAGTGCCAGAAAAGACAGAGGTCCTCAGCCAGTGCCTGCCAATTAATGTGTTTACAGTCCCTGTCATTCTGCTAAGCAACTTGTGCCTGCAAGTCATAGATAATTCTGTGGTCAGAGAAGCCCCACCTCCCCCTGCACCATCTTTCCAAGGAAAATAGGTGTCCAGTTGGCCAGTAATGCTTCTGAATAGACTCCCAAGGATTTTTGAAAAGACCATGGTGTTAAGATCAGCACGATCTAAAAGCAGAGAAATCTGGGCTGGACCAGAGCAAAGACAATCCCTAAGATACAGGTTTTCAAGAATTTTACATTAAGGAAAAACAGGAAGCTTTATTAGAAGTTTTTTTTTTTTTCAACAGCTTTATTGAAGTATAATTTATATAGCATAAATTCACCCATTGCAAGTGTACAATTTGATACTTTTTAGAAAATTTATAGACTTTTGCACTCATCACCACAACACAGTTTTAGGACATTTTCATCACCTCCAAATGAGGGGCACCGTCCCTTTGTGCCCCTAATTTGCAGTTAATCCACTGCCTAAGAACCACTGATCCGATTTGTGTCTCTATGCATTTGTCTTTTCTCAATGTTTTATATACATGAAATTATATAATGCATAGTCTTATGCACTTGGATTCTTTCACTAAGGAAAATGTTTTGCAGTTCAGCTATGTTGTAGCATTTATCGGTAGCACACTCCATTTTATTGCTAAGTAGTATTCTACTATATGTCTATCCATTCACCAAGTGATGGTCATGGATTATTTCCAGTTTGGGGGCTATGTTATTACGAATATTCATACGTATGACTTTGTATGGATATAAGTTTTCACTAAAATTTAAAATAATCTTTCTCCCTCAAAATTAGTTTTTTTCCAAAGTGCCATAATTCTAAACTCTACTGGAATAGTCAATAATCATAGAAAATAGCAACCCCAGCAAGATTTTAAAAGAATGAAAAGCTGGACCTGATTCGTTTCACTCGGCTAAATTCTTTACCTGACTGTTTCTCAGCTAGATTCTGTGTCCAGCTACATGTATACAGAGAAATGACACAAGATCAGCGCAAAATGCTAGAAAAGGTGGCCTTTATCAAAGGTTACGAACTTTTTTCTTCCAGATGTACAATAGTCTAAAGAACACAATAAAGACTTCTCTGATATCAAGTCTTTCAATGCCATAGATCTTGATATAAACAGAACAGCATATCTATTAAGACTTGATTCCCAGTTTACATAATGTATATTCTAAGAAGTACTCACCAAATACTCTTTCACTTAAAATAGAAAAATTTTCTACCCACTTATAGATATGCAGAGAATTTTCCTGGCAGGTAGACGATCCCTCTTACAGATTAAATGCTGTGTCTCCCCCAAATTCATATGTTGACATCCTAACTCCCAGTGTGATAATATTAGGAGTGAAGCTTAGGAAAGTAATCAGGCTTAGATGAGGTATGACGGGGATTAGTGCTCTGATAAGAGGAGACCAGAAAGCTTGCTCTGGCTCTCTCTCTGCCATGTGAGGACACAGCAGGAGGGAGCTATCTGCACGTTTGGAAGAGGGTCCTCACTAGAACCTGACCATGAAGGCACCCTGCTCTCAGACTATGAGCCTCCAGAGCTATAAGAAATAAATGTCTATTGTTTGAGTCACCCAATCTATGGTATTTTGTTATGGCAGCTGGAGAAGAGTGAGATGATCCCTTTCAATGAGCCTCACCCCACCCTAAACTCTTCCTTTCCTAAAATAAAACAATACAAGCCCTGGCTGGCTTTGCTCAGTGGTTAGAGCGTCAGCCTGCAGACTGAAGGGTCGTGGGCTTGATTCCAGTCAAGGGCATGTACCTCGGTTGTGGGTTCATTCCCCGGTGCGGGAGGCAACCAATCAACGTGTCTCTCTCACATCGATGTTTCTCTCTCTCCCCCTCCCTCCCTCCCTTCCATTCTCTCTAAAAAAGATCATGGAAAAGATTCCTCGGGTAAGGATTAACAACAACCAAAAAGCAATACAAATAAAACTGCAGAAATTAAGATGAACATTAGCTTGTTGTTTGATTCTATTGTATCTTATCCTGAAACATGATGAAATTTTAAAAAGATTCCACAAGGTATTTTACTTATTCCTGGTATCTTGTGGGTAATTTTTCAGAGGCCCTTCTTTCATAATAAATATGTTATTGCAGAGGTTTTCACATTAAAGAATGATTTTAATTTGCTTTAGTGCCAACATTTTTAATGAGGGCACACATCTCTGAAATGATCAGGTTAATCACTAAGAAAATGTGATTTTCTTTACAAAATGTACTCAGAATGATCCCTGAGATGCATAACCCTTGGTAAACTGAAGTTCACCCACAATGCACGAAATCGCTCTGATGTGTGTAGCTTGAACTGAGGTCTCTGATAAATGTCCCTTGCTTAGTTGCCAAAAGATGCATAAGGAAAAAAATATATCATCATCATATGCCTCTTGGGACATTCTGCTTCATGA
Organism: Miniopterus natalensis; assembly: GCF_054644295.1. NCBI lineage: Eukaryota > Metazoa > Chordata > Mammalia > Chiroptera > Miniopteridae > Miniopterus > Miniopterus natalensis. Next base: position 16,443,726 of record NC_142081.1, on the reverse strand, counting down.
TCCTCAATTATGACAAGCATTGAAAACACGGTGGCCATAGCAATGATTTTGTATGTGATAAAATAGAGAAAAAGCATATAGAATATTTTCCACATGACATATCTTTGGGACAATCAATAATAAATAACTCGAGATGGTAGGAATACCTCTTATGAAGACATATGGTCAGACAAAAGGGTACTGGACTTCAGTCATAATGAGCAGATTTACCTTTCAAAAACTATTCCTTATAATTACAAAAGGCTACCATGTGTCTGCAACCAGAGAACATTTATCTGAGGAATAGAAGTTGAACAAGGAGATACATCTGGCTACCAATGCCATCTTCTTCATTGTCAGAAAAACAAATGGCATCCTTTTTGTTTTGCTGGTAGAGAAGCAATGGGGGTTCAGGTCTTATTGAATCTGAGGGGACCGTAGGGTATCAGGTTTGGTATCAAGATAGTTGGAGATACCAGTATGGAGTTCGAAAGAAAAATCTGGCTGGAGAGTTGAAACTTTAATTCATCCACATCAGGATGCCAACTGAAGCATGGCAATGCATGAGCCAGTGAAGGAATGACCTGCTGACTGAGTAGAAAGCCAGGAGAACCTAAGTGCCCATGTACCATATAAAGATCATGCAGAGGATGGAAGGTCTGCAAAGCGCATAGGCTGTCTCAGAAGCCAAAGGAAATGAGCATATAGGATGCACAGATGAAGAGGGTATTCCTGTGGTGCTATATGCCACAGAAAAGTCAGGGATGAAAAATCCTGAAAAGTATCTTTTGTTATTTTTAAATATGTCTTTATTGATTTCAGAGAGAGGAAGAGAGAGGGAGAGAGAGACAGAAACATCAATGATGAGAGAGTCATTGATCGGGTGCCTCCTGCACACACTCTCACTGGGGATCGAGCCCACAACCTGGGCATGTGTCCCAACAGGGAACTGAACCTCGATCTCCTGGATCTTAGGCCGATGCTCAACCCTTGAGCCATGCCAGCTGGGCCTAAAAAATATCCTTTTGATTTAGTAGTTAAGAGGTCATTAGTCATCTTAACCAGATCACAGTAGATGGAGACGTGGAGAAGCCAAAGAGACACAACCAGTGGGGATTATTTTTTCAAGATATTTGACCCTAAGAAGAAGGAAAGAGACATGTCACTAATGAAGGAACAAAGGACATGAGGTTCAAGAAACTTATTTAGTTATTTATTTAGGTACCTCAATAAACTAAATGAGCTTTGGGTACTAATGAGAAAGAAGTAGAGGAAAAAATAGAAGACTCAAGAAGAAGAGGGATTCTGATGAATTTTAGATACTCTGCCAGTAATGAGCTTAAGAATGAGTGATCCAGATTGGCACCGCTCCATTTCAGATGCAAGGATCCTAGAATTAATAGACATTATTTCATTTGACTAGTTATGCTTCTAATAAGCAGCAAAAGCAAGGCTCGATGATGGACCTACCATTTTACAGCCTTTGCATTTCCCACTGCAGTCGATTTAATCCTAAAGATCTACCTGGTGTATCTTCCTGTTGTGATATGGTGGATTCAGAAATGTCAGTAAGATCTGAGGAGGACACAGCCCAAAGAACCAAAATTCCTGGTTCCTGATACAACCAGGAGATCTAACAGCTCACCCTTTCTGAGACAGGTGTCTCCTAATTTTCAAGGTCTTCTTACCCCAATTCATTGTGTCAGTTTCTACTTGCTCCTCAATGTGTCTGCCTTGGTTGGACCCATGGCTCTGCCTTCACAACTGTCCTTGTCATATTCCCAGGGTAAGGTTGTTAGATAAAATGCAGGACAACCAATTAAATTTGAATTTCCAATAACCAGTAAGTTTTTATCTAGCATAGATACGTCCCATTCAATCTTTGGAAGATACTTATGCTAAAAAGTTGCTCATGTTTATCTGATATTCAAATTTGACCTGGCATCCTGTTTTTATTGTTTGTTTTTGTTGGTGGTAGTGGTTTTGTTCTGTTTTTTTTTGTGTGTGTGTGTGGGTGTGTTTTTTCTTTTCTAAATCTGGTAACCCTACCAGATAGCAGTCCTTCTTCCCATCATTCCTACTCTCCCTTTTACAGTAGTCGGCCCTAATCCTGTTCCACAAAACTGTGACCTGAGGCCCTGACTGAGCAGTATTCACATGCTCTGCTGATCTAGGAGTCTCCAGATGCCTGACAAACCCTAAATTAGATATTTGTCTTAAAATGCAGTGTAGGGCTGTTTTTCTTAAATTTGCTTCTTTCATCATGTGTAGTCCCAATAAATATCAAAACTGCCTAGTATTCCATGAGCAAACACTAATTAATGACAGATAAAGCCAGTAGAAATTGGAGGGAGGAGAGAAAATTGCTTCATATTTTTATTTTTCCTTGGATTATCTACAAAGCAAATAAGGAGCGATGGTCACATTTAATTTCTCCTAATTGGTGGATACATAAGGTGCAGTTTAGGCAAGAAAATCTGGGTTGTATCCACCTCATCTTGTCTCAGATGACTGCCTGGAGGTCAGCAGCTGTGAGTTGCTGACCCAACATGATGGCTTAAATAATAGATTCAATGAAATAAGGGCTCAGTTAATTTGTGCAACCCTGCCCTGATCTGCTAACCCAAGTGTATACTAAGTGCATATGGGAAAGAGTGGTAGCCCATGGTATTTACTCTTCAAAAAAACCAAAAGCACATTTTTCCCCAAGTGCTTTTCCCCTTCATTTAAAAGTTAAATGGTGTTTTCAAAGATAAATCTAAGCCATGTGTCTCACGTTTTTCCTTTAACAGCTAACTGTTCTGAAAAAAGCTCCCTGTCATATCAAGGACTTCCAGGTCATTTTCATTCCAAATGAGAAAACCACATTTTCCCTAAACCACACAACATTTAATCTCAAAAGTAATACATATGGTTCCAGTTCACATCTCGTGAAATATAATAATAATCTATCTCCAGCTGATCAATTTATACCCTTTCTGAAGATACTTGCCATCTGATCAATACCATAAGGAGTTTAACATTTATGAAGAGCCTATCCTGTGCCAGGCACTAGGCTATGTCCTTTGCAGTCTAACCTCAATGACCCTGGTAGGGACATATTACTAACTCATTTAATAGATGTAGATATTAAAGGAGGTCATGGAATGTGTGAAGCCAATAAAAGGCTAACACAGGTTCCGCCTAAGACAGAAGACCATGGTCTTTTCATTTTCCCGAATAGTAATATGTTCCCATATAGGTAAGAAAAGCTAAATCAACCCTATTTTCTACAAGTCAGTGGTCTTAAAAGACAAAAGAAAAGCATATTGACTGACCCGTATTTAACTCAGTGGAGGACAATGCACTAAAATGGTACATGAGTGGGTCTAAAAAAAATCCATCTTTTACCAAAAATTAGATCGTAAAATTCACAAAAACAAAATACCCAGATTCTCTTCATGAAGAGGCATATAATAAATCCTGTCTCCAGTGCTCTCAGCTTTTTTGGAGGGCTGGAAGTTAAACATAGATTCTAGTATTTGCCACTATGGTGCACATGATACAGGGAGCCAACAGGGAGGAGGCCCTGCAAATACGGGTTCTGGATTCCGGCGCTCCTGGGTTCCAGACCAAGTTCCACGGCTCACTTTTGGTCATTCAATTACCGGGCCTTTGCTTAACTCCTCTGCACCTCAGTGTCCTCACTTACAAACTGGACATAGTAACACCTATTTATAGGAATGTAAGAACAATTAAGTGAGATTATATTTGGAAAATAGTTGGCCTGGAGCCTGGCTCATAATAAGCATGCTGGAAATGGTGGTTATGGGATCAAGCAGAAAACTTTGGCAGCCGTAGCAGAGCCGTGGAGGCCAAATGAGGCGACATTTTCAAACAATTATAGGCCAGGGTAGGAAAAGGGGAAACCTAACTAAGGGCTTGGCAGCGTGGGCAGGGAGCGGGGGGGGGGGGGGGAGGCGACTGTCAGAACTGGCACGGGGAAGACACCAAAGGGCTTGATGATAAACCTGCTATGTATAACAAAGAAAGGCAGGCTACTACATTTTTTTTTTTACCATAAATAAACTCTGTCTAAATGTTTCATACAAGGAAAAATTAAAGAATAAAACACTAACGAGATTATTTTTATTGGATTAGGAGAAATAAAAATTAGGGGATTCAGAATTGATGTGGCTTAGCCGTAGAAATTAGCATTAGCCCCTGTGCCTCTTGACTAAAAATAACTATATTATTACTAACGGGAATCTTTTAAAAAGTGGAAACAACAATTAATTGTCACAATATTGTGTTTGTTTAGTGATAATGGGAATCTGCCTTAGAGGACAAAGTCTAAATAAATCCACTTTAAGTGATTTTTGCGTTTTCTTAAAGTAAGGGCCTGCAAACTACAGCCTATGACAAAGATGGCCCTTGGTCTGTTTTTTTTTTAAATAAAGTTTTTTGGGGGACGGGACCTCATTCACTTTTTTACAGACTCCCATAGCTGCTTTTGTGCAAAAGACTGCATGCACTCCACAGCCTAACATATTTACTACACGGCCCTTCGCAGCAGAAGGGTACCGACACCTGTCTTACAGCAGCGAGGTAAGTATTCTGTCTTAGTCAGCTTGGGCTGCCTACAAAACATCGCAGACTGAGTGCCTTGAAAAATAGACATTTATTTTCTCACAGTCTGGAGGCTGGAAGTCTGGGTGCCAGCATGGCTGGTTCCTGGTGAGGGCTTCCCTCCTGGCTTCTAAGAGGCTGCCATCTCCCCGTGTGCTTACATGTGGGGCTTTTGGGGGACAGGGAATGGGCGGGAGGGGGAAGAGTGGGCACGGCTCTCCCCGAATCTTCCTTAGGACACTAATCCTGTTCTATCGGGGCCCTGCCTTGCTGCAGGCGTGCCTCGTTTTATCGGGCTTTGCTTTATTACGCTTCGCAGACATTGCATATTTTACAGATTGGAGGCAAGGACCCCCACCAGCAAAAAGGCTACCGCTCACTTTGAGATGCTCGCTTCGTGGTAGGAGCCTGGAACTGACCTTGGCCAGGCTATGCCTGTAGCGCGTTTAACCTTCTCACAGGCCCTGTCTCCAAACGCAGTCACACTGGGGGTGAGGGCTTCAGAATAAGGGTTTGGGGGGGGGGTACATTTGGTCTATAGCATATTTCAAACCTACAAAATATGACTTAGTCTATGATATCCAGGGCATTTTATCCCCGATGCACCTCCAATGTGCCTTTCCACGCACGTCTGGAAACAAGGTTGGAAACAAAGTACAGTGGAAGCCTTCCCCTCTGACTATGAATAAAGAGGCCATCTCGAAACCCTCCCTCAGTGTTGCCCTTAGCAAAGCATTTGAGCCTGGAGGAAAATAGAGATGAAATGACTTTTGGAGGGCGGAACAAACTCTGCCATTGAGAAACTGCGAGGCACCTATTAATCCATTCCCCAAATGGTAGTTTTCATCACGCGGATGCCTTTTCTCTTGCTGAGGAAAACAGCAGCGAAAGTACTTGGGAAGGATCGGTGACCAAGTGGGTTTACAAGATCCAAATAAGCACTGATGGGTCAAAGTCAAGTTGTACTGTTTGCAAAGAGAATATAACTCTATTTCTCCAACCACCACGGAGTATTTTAAGAGACACTACCTCATTCATCTCCTGAGTGCCCTTTGAAGTAAGTGTCCCATATTTTATTTCTGTTTTATAAATGGAAAAACTAGGGCAGGGAGCAGTTATATGCCTCTCCCCAGAGTGAATCAATCACTAGGGGAACTAAAATAGAACCATTTTAAATCCCCTGTTCTCCATGCATTCAACCACGAGCTGGTGTCATAAAGGCCTCTCCATAAATACAGCGCCCTCCGCTCACCGGGTAAGGTATCACCTCGCCGTGTGGACGCGGTGTGTCTTTCCTGCTATGCCAATATGGTGCGTGACGCTCCAACTTTGGCACTTTTAAGGATCCCCTTTCCCAATTATAAGGAATATGAACATCAATAGGAAATAAGTGTTAAACCAAAATAGGTTATGGTCAAAGCGCCAAAAGTACTACTGGATTGAGGTCCTGGCACCATAGTGGGTCATGACATAGCAACAGGCTCTAGCACCATCTAGTGGGAGGCCAAAGTAACTCACGGGTTATTAAGAGGGTTGTTTGTCAGGCGTGGGGTTCCCTGCATTGAGAGGTTGGGATTATTTCTGGATTAAAATTTCCTGGGGCTTACTCTTGTATAGGCAAGTATATCTTTTGTTGAAGTCAACGTGGAAGTACACCGAGGGTCGGACTTGGGTTACCTGTCGTAGTTTTGTTCCCAATGACACAGAATAAACAAGATGAAGACTAGACGTGAAAGAGATGAGTTTAAATCTATTCCACCAGCAGCTCTTTGGTTTTATACAAATTACCAGATCTCTACAAATTCCTATTAAACTCATCAATATGATGAAATTAAGGGTAGTTGTGATGATTAAGTGAGATCGTTAGTTTATTTATATCTTTACACAGTGACTCTCAACAAATATTAGTCTTCTCTTCCCCCTCAAAGATTTCTGTAGGATTTCCATAAAGCACTGTATTAGTTTATTAGGGCTGTTCTAACAAAGTATCACAGATTGGCTTAAACAATAGGAATTTATTCTCTCACAGTTCTGGAGGCTGGGAAGTCTGAGATCAAGGTGTCAGTTGGGTTGGTTCCTCCTGAGGACAAGAGGAAGATCTGTCCCAGGCTCTCTTGGCTTGTAGATGAAGATCTCCCCATGTCTCTTCATACTCTCCCACCTCTGTATGTGCCTTTGTCCAACTGTCTCTTCTTATCAGAATGCCAGTCTTATTGGATGAGAGCCCATCCTAATGGCCTCATTTTAATTTAAGTACCTCCTCAAAGACCCTATCTCCAAACACAGTCCCATTCTGAGGCACCAGGGGTGAGAGCTTCAACATACGAATTTGTGGAAGAAGCGCAAGGTAGCCCAGAGCCAGCACCACAGGCAGGCGACCATGCGGCAAGCAATTAGTGGAGACGGGGTAAGTGCCCAGCACTCGCCCCGTGCAGCCCAGCCATGCTGCCTCCAGACAGTGGTAAGTAGGGAAATATACTTTTCTAGATCAAGTGAAAGATCCCATTTATTTTTGTTTAAGGCAAACTATGAGGTCTTTCCCCTCTGGGTTCATAGGTTCCTGAGATAAAAGGGACTCTACAGATACAACAATGTAGAGTTAATACAGCGGGCCCCTCGGGTACCCTCCACAAATAAAGAGGTGCAGTCAAAACATTGATTCTATCCCCTGAATGGATTGAACCAACAATTCCTGAGTTATTATGTGACCTACCAGTGCTATTCAGCTGACTCAGGAAGGGCTTTTTGTAACTTCCAGCTAATCTATAGTTCAATTCAAAACCTTCAGCTGCTAAAAAACTGCTCTCTCCAGTTTTTATTCTGAAAAAAAAGTGTCTGCCAGCATTTTCAAAAAATGTATTTTGTGAGGTGCACATATGTTAATGCAAGTATAGCGAAGATTGTCTACCTCGCTCTCCTATTAAGCAGATTTCCCTCTGCAATCTCCCAAACAGCCAGCCCTGCCCTTCAGGGGGAGCGGGACTGGAATTGCAATGCCTTCGCTGCTTGCTCTACCGTGACTCTCACACTGTTTTCCCCTCCAATTTCTCCACCGCAGCTATTTGCATGCCTGAGATCCAGTCCCTCTCTGCCTGGGACAAAATAAAAAGTCATAATAATAAAACACAAGCAGGAGCTTCAGAGTCCCAGACAATCGCGCTCTCTGGTTATCATTATGGTCATTACCTCCGCCCTCAGTGACTATCTGGGTTTGCTTTGTAAAAAGAAAACTCGGTGCAGAGAGAGCAACATCGCGCACTGTGCGGTTCGGGGAATCTAAAGGAAGCTGGGTCTGAATCAGCTGTGGACTTTTCTAGTGAGATTGCAGATCACGCTCAGTGTCAAAGGTGGCGTGTTATATACGTATCTCAGGGTTTCATCGTCAATTTAAAATGCCGCTGTTGAGTCGCGGTGCATAGTCACGTAGAGAGCTTCACATGGGTGACCCAGTGGGCGCCGTGGTGAACTCCAGCTTCAACACATTTAACCCTGAGCCATCATCTGTCCCAGTCCCTTGGTTCCTTTCTCCTTTCTTCCACTTGGCAGATCACCCCTTAGTTTCCCTCAAGCTGACACATTCCTGCTGTATCAACATTACTGCTTTCACATCCAGCACCTAGATCTTGGTTTCTAACGCCATTCTCAAAAAACAAATAAACCAACAAACAAAATCTGGGGCAGATTCTGTCCTGGCACAGGGGGTGCACAAGAGGAGTCTGGAGCATTTTGTAGTGCCAAAAAGTAAGAAAGTGCTCAATAAAAACGTTTTCAGCAGTAAAAAACGATGGAGCATGTCAAAGGAACAAAAAGACCAAGCTTACAAGAGCTCCAGGGGCCAAAGCTGGGACAATGAAATGACATAGAATTGGGGTATAACACAAATATGAAATAAATGTCCATGAGTCCATACGGATATCAATGAATGATTGATTGAATAAATATGTGTAAGAGAAGAGGCAAATACAAAAAAGTTACAAATAATATCTATAGATGCTCTCCCCTCATTGGGGACTGAATGTGTCCCCCCAAAAGTCATATGTTAACATTTTAGCCGCCAATGTGATGGTCTTAGGAGGTGGGGCTTTGCAAGGACTTGATGGAGCCTTCATGGATGGGATAAGGCCCTTACAGAAGACACTCCAGAGATCTCCCTGCTCTCCACCACGTGAGGACACAAAAAGAAAACAGCCGTCTATGGCCCAGGAAGCGAGCTCTCACTAGACAATCATCCAGTGTTTTGATCCGGGGCTTCCCAGTCTCCAGAACTGTGAGAAATAAGCATCCACCGGCCCCTCCCACGCGGGCCCCAGCCCGGTGCTGAATCGGCAGCCTGGGTGCGTGCCCTGACTGGGAATCGAACCAGCCACCTTTTGGTGAACGGGACGACGCTCCAACCACTGAGCCAGCCGGCCAGGGCTCCACCAATACTTCAGATTATCTTTTTATGATAAGCATCCTAATGGGCATAAAGTAGTATCTCACTGTGGTTTCCCTTCCTTTCCCTGCTGGTGAATGTTCTTGAGCATCTTTTCATGTGCTTAGTAGCCGTTTCCATATCTTCTTTGGAGAAATGTCTATTCAAATCCTTTCCCCATTTTTAATCAAGTTATTTTTCATTTTATGGTTGGGACATACGTTATTTTATATATATTCTGGATACTAGACCCTTATCAGATGTATGACCCTCCCATTCTGTAGGTCACCTTTTCACTTTCTCGATTGTGTCCTTTGATGCACAAAAGATTTTAATTTTGAAGAAGTCTGTTTCACTTATTTACTTTTTGGTTGCCTATCTTTTGGTGTCATATCTAAAAAAAAGTATTGCCACCTGTGAGAATGGCTCCATCAACAAATCAACAAATGACATGTGCTGGGGAGGGTGTGGAGAAAGGGGAGCCCTGGTACACTGCTGGGGGGAGTGCAGACTGGGGCAGCCACTATGGAAAACAGGATGGAGGTTCCTCAAAAGATTAAAAATGGAGCTGCCTTTTGACCCAGTGATCCCACTTCTAGGAATATACCCTAAGAATCTCAAAAAACTAATCAGAAAGAATATATGCACCCCTATGTTCATAGCAGCACAATTTACAATAGCTAAGATCTGGAAACAGCCCAAATGCCCATCAGTAGCTGAGTGGGTAAAAAGCTGTGGGACATTCACACCATGGAATACTACGCAGCTGTAAAGAAGAAGAATCTTGTACCCTTTGGGACAGTATGGAAGGACCTGGAAAGTATTATGCTGAGTGAAAATAAGCCAGGCAGAGAAAGACAAACTCACATTATCTCACTTATATCTGGAATCTAAAGAACTGAATAAACTGATGAACAGAAATGATTCAATGACACGGAAGCAAGGATCAGACTGACAAATGTCAGAGGGATGGAGGAGGAAGGGTGGGTGGAGGGGGAGAGAGTAACCAAAGAATTTATATGCATATATGCACAACCCGAGGATGCAGACAATGATGGAGAGAGGGACTGGGAAGGGGGATGGGACAGGGTGGAATGGGTCATTGGGGAGAAAAAGGGACATTTGTAATATTTTGAACAAAAATTTAAAAAATTAAAAAATAAATAAAATTTAAAAAGTATTGTCTTATAAAGACAATTACTCCAAGGTGATTACCTCATTCTCAGCTGGAGTCCTGTTGGTGCCAAGCTTCCAATAAGCCAGGGACTGTTGGGCTGGGGGCACTAAGTAAAGCTCTAGCTTTACTCACAGTATAGTCACTTTTTCACGAAGCACTCATGACCACAGAATAAACCAAAATAACTGCGAGACAGGGGAAGAGTGAGAAGGGAAACTACCACATCCTATTTGAGGTTTTGTTAGTTTTATTAATTAAAATATTCATGGGCTCAGATGCATTGTAGTAAGTTTTAATTTTATTTAACTGAAAATTAATAAAAATGCTAGTAATATACAAAAGACAAAACTCAGCAGCACAGATCATTCATTTATAAGATCCAATGTCCTGGAATTATTTGCATTGGAAACCTTCATAATACGACAGGGTTGACTTCATAAAAGTTTTGAGGAAAACAAACAGAATATTTTCCAAATCAAAGAATAACAAAAGAAATGGAATTTTTTGAGTACAAGTAAAGAAAATGCTGAACCTCACTTTTGCCCAATTTATGAATCTTACCTTCACCTTGTTTGGGAAAAGGGTCTTAAATTTATCGAATGGGTGAAGACACTAACTTGCTATTGGTCTAGGGCCCACTAGGAGGCTGAAGTAAAGGATATGACACTCACATCCTCCAGGCGATACTTTTAAATACAGGATTCTTCCTGCCTTAATTTTTCCAGCCCATTGAAGGCTGGAGTCATGCTGACTGAATCCCCATCAGCCCTATACCTACTGCCAAGACCCCGCCTTGCTGGACCACTTTGACACTGACTGGCAGCCGAATTGTCGTGTTCTACAAAAATCACGTTTCCCTGCTTGGCTGGACATCTTCCCCATCTGTTTAGAAAAATTCTAAAATGCCAGCTCCCTGCCCATCCACCCATACACCTGGGTGGGCAGATCAAGCAGTAGGAACTTTGGAGCTAAGTCTATTTTCCTGGTGCCTAACCCTCCTGGCTATCAGGCTGCCTCCTGAGCTCAAAATTTCCTTTTCAAATGTAACCCACACCTACAGGCACAGGCAGAAACCCAAATGGGATTACCACTCCAAACTCAAGAATCCCCTACATAAGCTCAGTTACTGATTCTTTTCCAAAGTTTATAACTTTCTATCTGGTAAATTTAGCATTATCTAAGTAAATGGGTCTTAGAACTTTTCACTATGGTGACATAAAAGTAATGGCTATATTCCAATTATGTCATTGAAGTAAATTTGAACATGTGAACATGCAAAAAGTATTTTATTCAATTAGTCATGTAGTATTCAGAAGAGAGGTTATTCCTGAATTCTGGATGATGTTAAGAACAAATGTCAGAGTAATAATCCAATAGCTGTGGCCTTGTCAACTGAAGACAGGTTCTTGGAGGTCAGGGTTGAGGTATTTTGGCAGCCAACGCCCATGGGCCCAGAGATCACAATCTCCCTGCCCAGGCTTGAGTCACTCTGGATAGAATATTAAAAGAGTAGGGGATGACGACAGGTATCTAAACATGAGTCTAGAATGAGCCAGTTAATGATTGTGTCTTTTCAGTAAACAAGAACAATTTATTCATCTTCTGAAAGACAGTAAGATGGGACACTTCTTCAGAATCCAAATGTTTGTCAAAAAATAAAAACATTTGTCTTTCAATTACCCTCCCATATCCACACTCCTCTCCCCCTTCCCAGTTTTGCAGGCACAGCAAGAAGTTTCCCTTGACTCATACTTTGGTAACCAATGTAACGTTGCCAGAGAGAGAGCAAGGGGAAACCAGAAGGCTAACTGGACCAGTGTTTGTCAACATAACCACTTCAGAATCCAGTTTGTGAAATCGTTCCCAAACTCCATCTGAGACCAACTCAGTCCATCAGAATTTCTCGGGGTGGGTTTGAGGAGGCTATATTTGGGGGGGGATGGGCTTCAGGAAGCAAACCTTGCTGACTCTAATAGTACTATTATTAGAGTGCTAATAATTAGTAATAGATACTTTAGAAAAGACAGACGGAAGCCCCAGAGGTGGAGCTGGAGTTGGCAGAAGGTAACTAACCTTGGCAGATAGAAAGGTTCAAGAAGAATTTAATGTTTGAACTGAGAAGAAATCATAATACATCATCTTCTTCAGCCATGAAAAGGGGCCTTTTCCTCATATGTGCTTCGGAGCCTGAGGAAGTCATGTACACAGTCCCAGAAGCCTCGCCCTTGGTTTAGAGCAAGGCTCCTCAAAGTCAAGGTCACCAGAGAAGGCCTGTGCTGGGAGAGGGCAGGAGGGGGCACAAGGAATGGCGTCAGGGAAAGAGGGATGATCTAATAGAATATAAGATGTATTTCCTTTGTGGCCATAAAGTGACTACCTAAGGAATAGACAAATATTGGGTTTATGTGGCATCAATGCACAAGCTACACGGGAAGAACGCGAAATGAGAAGAGCAAGCAGAGAAAGGGGATGTGTCCTGGGCGAGGCAATAAGCCCGCCGAATGCTGTTCCGAGTGGTCACGGGCACCAAAGTCAGGGGCCTCCTCTTGGTGTTGGCAGCAGGGACGGGCTTCCACAGTGATGTGACAACGCTATTGTCTATTGTGCAGGCAAGGTGACATGCATGGGGGGGGGGATTTTTCAGTGTGTGTTAATAATTAACCCGCTCATTAGGTTTATTAGGCAGCATGAGTCCTTAATTGGGACAGAGCAGCCGCGAGGCAAATTATTAAAATAACAGATAGAACTTTCTTGCATAAAGAGTTTGGCAGCTGCTGATGTTTCTCTGTCTAGTCGGAGAAAAGGGTGGAGAGTTTGGGGTCTTGAACTTAGGAAGTGAGGCTGCTTCGATGCACTCGAGCAAAGCCAGGATTCTCTGAGGACTGGAGCGGGTTTAGCGCAGGCACCGTGGAGAGAGGATATTTTTATATTCTATATCAATATTTTATATCAATAGATATGTTTCTCTGGTGGGAGATGTTAATGATAGCATGGCTGTGACATGGGGGCAGGGGGGCAGGAGTATATGAGAAGTCTCTATTTTCCTCTCAATTTGGCTGTGAACCTAAAACTGCTCTAAAAAGAAAAAAAAATGTCTTAAAAATCAGGTGTGTTTCTGCATTTTCACATAAGAAATCCTCTACCCGGCACATGGGGACACCATGTGGCTCGTCACTACTGATGCCACATTTGTTAAGAAGGCCGCAGCTGTGTGTATGGACATGAATACATTTATGCAAGTGAACTTTTTAAAACTACATTTGACATGGCTTTGGTGTCTTGAGGTCCTACAGATTTAATAACTAAACGCTATCTTTCAAAAAAATCCATATTTGAAATTTTAAGCTAGGAAATGGAGGAAGAAAAAAAATTGCCAAATATACAAAGAAGTGATTTTAAAGATGATTGCATCTAATATTTTACCTTACCTTGTCACGCCCATCCCAAATATTAACAAATACCCTTAAAGCATTATGAACTATAGCCCAGCACGTTTTTAGATTCTGGGATAGCTTTGCTGATTTACATCCTAGAATATTACAGGGAGGAAAAAAACCCAAATAACTCTTTGAAAAATGCCTAGCTCCATTGATTTTGTGGAGAGGCTCTTGCTTGGCTGAATTTAATTTAAATGTAGTTCTTTGTTATTGCTTCAAGAGGACGACAGTCATTTCTAACAAGCACAAATTATTCAGAGCATGACCCTAAATGCTGTATTTCAAATAGCAAAAGAAAACAAGCTATCCTCTAACCTACTTCGCTTCTCAGGAAGAGGAGCTGTGTGAAAAGAGCTGAGAAAGGACAACCTGACCCAGAGAGATTAGCCCTCACCAGGGCCCCCTCCCACTTCCAGTGAGTCTCTCTGGATGGGCCAGTTGCACAAATACAAGAAGATCAGGCCAGCATCCTGGAAGGGGGCGGGTGGGGGGGTTGGTATCACCCTTCTTGGAGAACTGTGTGCCAAGTTCTAGTTAACCCAGTTACAGTAAAGCCATTGTGGACTCTTTAGTAGAGCAAGCCTCAAATCGACATGGCATTCACGATTTTTCGATGGCCATAGCCACAGCCAGTAACTGCAATTTAGTGGCTCATGCATTCTCATGGAAGGGGGCGGGCAGAGGCTCAAGAGTGTATTTCATGGCAATAGGAAACGGGACACATTTTGTGCAGTCGCCAACTCCTTTGCATTTCTGAGGATGAAATGCCCCCTAGATCAAAGTGACAAAGTGGTTAGGATATTCACGGGACAGGAGACAAAGGGAGTTCATTCACTGCCAAGAAACAGCCTTCTGTTAAGTATTTAGAAGTTTAATAACAGTACTTACATGAGAAGCAGAATGCAGGAGAGTAGCTGGAAAGTGTGCACAGCTGAGCAGAAACTGGTCATTCTTCTGCACAGAGGCGGGCAATCGCGATGAGGCTTACCCCCATTCATTCATTCACTCACTCATTCATCACACAAGCACTGAGTGTCTGCTGTAGCCACTAGTGACCTCCTACTACCCAGCACCGAGCTCGGTATCATCAGGAATATACTATGCTTAACAAAAGCCTCTACCTTTAAGGAGTTTGCAGGCTAATTAATATACTATAATATACAAAATATGCACAAATAGAGGTGTCAGGCCACCTCTACAGCAATTGCAGAGGAGATAGGTGTATGTAGAGCCTCATCAGAGTTAATTTTGTTCTCTGCGGGGTTCCCATCCCACTAGGGTGAATGGGTCCATGTCTTTCTAGGAGCCAGTTCTAGATGAGAGTCAAGTTCAGCCTAGGCCTCACTCTGCCATGTTCCAACCCCACACCGGTGCCTGCAGGCCTCAGCAGAGGGGCCTTCCTCTGAAAGCAGGAAGCTGAACAGAACTGCTGCTAAAAGAATCTCCTCCACTTGGCGACACATTCCTTTATTTGATCATGGAGATAAAACCAAGTAGCTCCAATGAAACACCTACCTGGTTACCCCCTGCCAACTGTGCTTTCAATGGCAAAAAAGCAATTTTTTCCATATCATAAATAATAAAAAAAATGTACTAATGAGATTTATACAATATTGGAAAGAAGGATTATGAATATGTAGTTACCCTTTTAGGAAATTTACAGATTTCAACCAGTTAAGCCCCTGAGTATGATTATCTCATTAGTCCTGTGCATCAGAATAAATATAGAATCGATTGTGACTAGTGAAAACCATGCTTTGCCAAAAACTAGTGAAGACCAGGCTGTGGATGCAGAAGGGTATGTACCAAGTGTTAACCTAAGTGGAATTCACACTTATGAAAGGCAAGCAGCACCTGGCAGAGCCAGCTCCTCGTGTCCAGAGCCATTCACATAGCTGCCGCGTTGCCAGGCTCCCAAACAAACCATGTTGTCTTATCGCCATCCTGGGCCTCCACTTCTCAGAGTACTCCGTGTTCTTTCTATACCTCATTGAGACTGCTGAGCTCCTCACCCTCAGGCCTCCTCCGTGGCCTGCTTCTCTAGCTGTCCCTGGAAATGGATTTACTCCCATCCACTCTGACTCCTGGCAGGCATGCGAGCAATGTGGAACTCAGACCTGCTGTTCCAATTTGACCCTGTTCTTAAAAAGTGCTCGTCAAGATTGAGAGCTAGGCAGGGCAAGGGGTTCTGCTTGAGAGAAACACTCACTGAGCAAAAAGAGTGAAAAAAGAAGCAGCAGTTGGTCAGAACATTGCCTTTATCAGTAATGACTAAAGTCAGCCTTGGCGGGTGTGGCTCAGTTGATTGAGCATGTACCAGGAGGTCTCCAGTTCCATTCCCAACCGGGGGGCACATACCGAGGTTGCGAGCTGGATCCTCAGAAGGGGGCGTGCAGGAGGCAGCCAATTGATGTTTCTTTCTCTCCCTCTCCCTTCCTCTCTCTTTAAAATCAATAAAAACATTTTTTTAAAATATATCTTTGCTGATTTCAGAGAGAGGAAAGGAGAGGGAGAGAGAGAGAGAAACATCAATGATGAGAGAGTCATCGATCGAGCCCACAACCCGGGCATGTGCCCTGACCGGGAATCGAACCCCGATCGCCTGGACCCTAGGTCGACGCTCAACCACTGAGCCACGCCCGGCCGGGCAATAAAAACATATTTAAAAAAAATAATAATAATGACTAACATCAAATGATGTTAAATAGCACAGGCACTGTTCTAAGAGCTTTACCTGTATCAACTCATCTAACCCTCTCAACATTCTCATGACACAGATGTGCCTAGACACTCCACGTACACATAGGCAATGGAAGCACAGAGAAATAAGGCCAACCATTCAAGATTAGAACGTTGGAGCCAGACATCCTGCTCAATAATCATAATAAAATTAATTGAATGCTCAGTTGGGTCCATTCGTGTTAGTTCTGAGCCAGGCGCTGTGCTACATGAGTTACATGTATTGTCTTATTTAATCCCTACAACAACCCCTTGAAGAAGGTAGTATCCTGATGTTTCTTTATACATCATCCTATTTTCCATCCAAAGTGCAGAAATGTTAAACAATGGAGCCAGGGTCTAAACCACAGTTAGAAAAAAGAAACATCTGTTTTTCCTCCTCACTATTGCCTCTATAAAGTTATCTACAGCTGGTGCCTACAGGGAGTGGGTGGGACGCTTAAGAAGACTTGAAGCGCCCCACCTTTGGAAGTATTCAAACAGGGGCCATTTACTCGAATGGGGCAGCCTGTTAAAGTCGTTTCTGTATTTCCATATACCTGGAGATATATGTTTCTATCCATTCACATTTTTTCCCGTCTTTCTTGTCTTCTTTTCCTACCAGGTGTCTATGTATTCACCTTGAGTTTGCAAACTACTTTTCCCTTTTCATTTTTAGTTTCTCACAATATCTGGTGCCATATTCAATAATTCTTACCATTGCTGCTGCTGCTGCAGCGGAGGAGTTCAGGATTATGAAAGGCTCTGAAAAACAAGCCTGAATTGTCTTCTTACAAAACAGACATTTCCTTGCTGCATGTTTTCTGCCCAGAGCGAGGCTCACACTGTTCAGACTTGCAATGGACTGGGTGCTCCTAAGACGGCAGCACCACCACGCCCATGTGTTACCTCGGGGATGTTTTCTTTCTCTTCAGATCTGGATCTGCAGGGTTCTGGCATTCTTGGAACTTCGTGATCAGTCACAGATTAAGACAAAAAGGGTTCCATGGTGATGGAAAGTCATCGGATTCTGAATCCATTAGTGCAACGGATTCAGTTTCTCCGAAAGGGAGCACATCAGATAAAGTATAATAACAATTACCTGATGTTTACTAAGCATTGACTAGGTGCCACTTTACCAAGCACTTCACATTTATTACTCTGTGTAAGCCTCATACACAAAAGAAAATTGGAACATGAGATCCATCAACCAGGTTATAAATAGGAAACTGAGGCTGCAGAGTCACACAGTTGTGAGAAGTGGAGATAGTATTTTAAAACCACCACTGGACTGTGGGAACCACAATCCAGCATGGCCTCCAACTATCCAATATGATGGATTGACACAGTGTCTCAATGTTGTGCCAACACAAGAGCATTTAAGGATGCTGCTTCCTAGAGCTTTTATGAGGACTTTCCATGTGGAGGTAAGATCTTGCCTGAGCTACATTCCTACCACACTGATGGCTTGTTCAAGATGGCCTTGACCCAACTCGACATTTACTGGATGAACTCCTACTATACTTCCAAATGCCATCAAGTCCATACACTGTAGATTTAAATGCACAGTGTGTGTCTTGAAGCTCACCTTCCATAAGAACTTCCTCTCTCCGTATGTGTTTATTGATTTATGTCTAGGATCCTCTGAATTATAGTTTGAAGAACTGGAGGTAGGATCTTACATATATTCAACCAGGGTCTTGCTTTAGAATACACTGATCTTTGTTGTTGTTGTTGTTGTTTGTGGGGAGAGGGCTAATTTTATTCTATGCCATTGAGGCTTATCTTTTTAAGGTATTTAGCTTCAGAAACATAACAAAATCAGTGTGCGTGTGTTTTTAAATTTTGGCCACTTGCTTTTTATAAAAACATTTAGGGTACATTTTGTGGCACTGACACCCTAAAACCATGGAAGTGAGAAAAAACTTTAAATTATATATAAAAACACAAGAACCAATTAGATAGAGGTTTACACATATAAAACACTAAGGCTATTGAGGCAGATCCAGGCACTAAAGGTATAAGGAATTGAGACTCTACATTGGCTTGAAATGACTATATTATGGAATTTTGATGCCAAAACTCCCCTAGATCTGAATGACCCCATTACGCACACTTCCCCATGAGTGTGTGGGGATATGTTGTTTGAGATCATGTGGGTTGTCAGGACTAGGAGCAAGGCCACATTTGGTAACCCTTTCTCAGGCTTGTCACTTAGCCTTACCACTTGCATTTGGTGTTTCCTATTTAGTTTCACCCCTGATCTTCTTTCTTTCCTCATTTACCAAGTGATATTTTTCCTTCACATGCACTGTGGCCTATTTGGCAAAAGATCCACACTCAAGGTCCACCCCTGCTGCTAAGTCACCTTGAGCCAAACCATTCTCCCTGGTGCGAACCCCTTGCTATAACTTCTCTCACCTGCTTCTCTCTCTGTCTCCCCCATCGAACCCAGAACAGTGGCAATGACTGCACCCCTGATGGGGGCACCCTGGCGCACAGGCTGTGTCAACATGGACTACTGACTCGCTCTGAGTTTTACAGTTTGGGAAGCCCACGTATCTTGGCCAGTTACTTTCTTAAGCACCTGGAAGTCCTAGGAAAGTGATGTAACATGTTCTGCTGATAGCATGCCAGAGATAAGATTAAATACTGGTCTTTCTCATGGACATCCAGCCAGAAGTCAAATACTGCCTTCTTCCTTTACTATGGTGAAGTGAAATATTTGGGTTGGATGGTTCCAGTGTGTTTCATCACCCCGTTTTTGTGTTGTGTTTTTTTCCATAGGAACTCTTCTGTCAGAACAGATCAATGGTGCTCATCAGCTGATGTCAGGGTTCTAAGTAGCCAGTTTGAGATATTTCCCTCAATGCTCCTCTTGCCTCCACTCACTGGGGGCCCAGAGGGGGACTGCTTTGCACGTGCCAGTGAGGAGGGAAGTTTTTGCACCCTCTGCAGACATCAGAAGTCTTCTCATACTGTTTCACACAATGTCCTTAACTGCCACTAGAGATGGCACAGGGAGGGGTGCCAGCTGGCAACCTACTTGCTGGCTGGCTCTCTGAAACAGGTTTAACTAGTTAAATCAAAATTAATCACCAAGCCAAGATCATCCTAACCCCATATCAGAGAAAGAGTGAAACCCTGCCACTGAAAGGAGTTGCCAGGGAACACGAGGAAGTGCTTCTGGGCACAAAGATTCTGGGTGAGCCCATGTGTCTTTCATCCTATAGAGGTGTCCATTCAAGACTCATCGATTGAAACCCTAACCCCCAGCACCTCAAAAAGTGACCTTATTTGGAAATAGGGTTACTGTAGATGCAATTAGTTCAGATGAGGTCATACTGGGGAAGAGTGGGCCCCCATCCAATATGTCTGGTGTCCTATAAGATGCAATTACACAGGGAAACACCACGTGAACATGAAGGCAGAGAGTGGGGTGATGTTTCTACAAGCCCAGTGATACCAAAGATTGCCAGGAATCACCAGAGAGAGGCATGGAAGAGACTTCTCCCTCATAGTCCTCTGAAGGAACCAACGCTGTGGACACCTTGATCTTGTACTTCTAGGCTCCAGAGCTGAGAGACAATAAATGGCTGTTGTTTAAGTCACCCCATTTGTGGTACTTTATTATGGCAGCCCTGGCAAAACTAATACCATAAAAACATAATATAAAACTCTAGCAACCTGTAGATCACAGTAATAAGTTTCTAGACTAGAAGAAGGTTTATACAATTCATCATAGTTAATATTTCTCCTTATTGGGTGATACATAGTCTATTTCCACCCAACAAATACCATCACTTGAGTGTCTCAAAATAAACTAAAACAAACAAAAAACCAAACTCATTAATAAAACTTAGGTCTTTCTGCACCATCCTTCCCAAAGCAGAGTTCCATTTCCAATACGTAGTTGAGACCAGCTAAGGCCTGTGTGTGAATCAACTGGTACACTGGAGATGTACACTCTTTCCTTCCATACAACAAATAGTACTATGTAGCTGCTGGTACCAGACACTCTGACAGGCATTTAGAGACCCAACAGTGGGCAAACAGGTAGCCATGATCTTCACCGTGGCCTGTGTTCAGTGAGAAGACAAATACTGACCAGACAATTACTCGAATGTATACAGCTCTTAACTGTGAGGAGCGCAACACAATGCAGAAGTATCACCACTCTTCATAGGTAGCTATTCTCACTGAAGACCTGTGGGCAGGCAGAGCTGGGCTTACTCTGTATTTCATATAGAGGCTGCAATGTATGAGTTTTCTCCCATCAAAAGAAAACACCAAATATTGCATTCAGGGAACCAACCTACTGCCAAAAATAATCATCTTAATATAACATAGGACCCTAAAGAAGGAGGGGATCAGAGCTGAAAGTGGTAAAGAAGAGAAACAAGAGGCAAATGGGACATGGTGAGAGTTAAAGAAACAGGAAGCTCAGGTCAAGATGCTGACATCAAGTATCCCTAGCCCCTTTCAGGATTCAAGAAGAAGAGAGTGAAGACACATGCCCAGCGCCACGAGTGTGGCAGTGGTGAATGGCATGTGGCCGGGCATGAGATTTTGTGCAGTTGAAAGGATAGTACCCAAAATAAACGCCTACCTTTGTTCGCAGCTCTGTCCCTTTAAACTGGAACATCACTGTTGAGAATGCTCCTTGCTGTGTGCAGTGGTGAGCGCTGGAGCCTGCTGCCAAACGACATAGCTAGTCGCCAAAGAAGCTGCTGGACGCTGCTGAAGATGGGAGAAAATCCACTGAATTAGTCCCGAGCCTTGCAAAGGCAGCCGCCTCTCTCAATGACTTTCTCAAGTCCATTATACTTGTAGCTCTGATCACATGCAAGGATTTCCCACCTCTAGGGATAGAGGCAAGATCGTCAAAGTGCTGGCATGTATCCCCCAGGCCACTATGGGCAGATCTGCAGCTGCTGTGTCACTTGCCCTTGATGGAATTTAACAAGATAAACTGCTTCCTTGGCATTTATACCACACTTAGCATGGGTTATATTTACACCTCTTGCCTGTTGGTGATGACCAACTTGATGATCTACTTTGAGATCTCCCAAACAACGGAGGCATAACTGATTTGAAACGACTTTGGAGACAATAACTGCCTCACTGTATGAAAATAGGAACCCTGCTGTTTTCCCAAAACAAATGTTCAGGGAACACCTCTACTGATAGCTGGAGGCTGGGTTGCTGAGCAAATGACACCATTGGGGTGAAACACTCCGTAGTGGAACAGAAATAAGCTTGGTCCCCAGAACAGAATTCTACCATGACCATGGACTTGTCCTTGTCTGTTTGAGCTTACATAATTCACAACTGGCTGTCATCGTTGGAGATGACAAACCATTCTGAGGAAACCAGTTGCATCATTACAATGCCCAGGTGAGAATATGAGAGGAAAGCTATGTATTTTGAAAGTAATTAAGTTACATGGTAGGCTTACGCATGTTTGGCGCATTTAGCACCATATTTAAAAATGAGAGGGGAGCCCAGCAGGCGTGGCTCAGCGGTTGAACATCGACTTATGATCCAGGAGATCATGGTTCAATTCCCAGTCAGGGCACATGCCCGGGTTGAAGGCTCAGTCCCCAGTAGGGGGTGTGCAGGAGGCAGCTGATCAGTGACAACTCTCTCAGCATTGATGTTTCTATCTCTCTCTCTCATTCTTCCTTCCTCTCTCTGAAATCAATAAAAACCTAAAATAAAAAAAATTAAATGAGTGGGGAGAGATGATCTCAATAGAGGAAAAGAGACTAGAAAAATATTGTCTTCAAACAAAAGAAAAATGGAATGTTCTGGAATGGGTGGGTGACGGTAGTTGGTTAGAGCAGTAATTCTCAAAATGTGGTCCTGAGACCTGCCACATCAGCCACACCCAGGAACTGCTTAGAAACACAAATCTCAGGCCCTGCCCCTGACCTACTGAATCAGAAATGCTGTTGGAGGGGCGGGGAGCCCAGCAAGCCATCGTTTCCCACGCCTTTCAGTGATTCTGAGCCGTGCTCACATTTCTGAGCCACTGAGTCAGGGCATGAAGACCAACACACAAGCAAGTAATCCTGCTTCCCCTCAGCAGGGTTATCAGAGCAGAATTTCAGTGTCTCCAGGAAAGAAACTCTGCTCCCAAATCTGTAAATTATTAGAGGGTCTAACAAGTAACCAACGATGATAAAGAGATAAATAATTTACTAAAGTAGACTGACTGTTAAATGGTTCTTCAGCTGAGTAAGTGACAGACAATGATCCCTGTCCTTGTGATGTTTGCAGACTTTCTACGAGTTCACTACAAACAGCATTTTCATCCCCAAGCCCTTAAGCAACTGAAGTCACCCTTAAAAGCCCAGGCAGCTGAAGTTTTTGTGGTCTGGCAAGTATTTGCTATGACTCCCTTCACCTGAATCTGAGCATTTTCCTTCTGAATCATTCACTGAGTGAGGAGCATTTGAAAGGGAATTAACAAAGCACATTCTTTGAGGTTGGAAAATTACAATCTCCCATGATCATAGAACAAGCAAAGGACACACAGATAAATACAGAATGCTTCTACATTGTGCACTCTTCCTAACTGCTATATATACCTAGGGAAATTCCTACAAGGTCACTGGTCAAGGGAAATGTTGAAAGGATTGAAAATCTGGGAAAGGGAAAATGCACTATCATAAAAGTATAGAGTTAATGTGGTTTGTGCAACCTAAAGCTAAATGCCAGAAACATTTCTCCACTCTCCTCACCTCCCCAACACTTAACTCTGGGATATTAACGAAAAAGAGTTTTATGTGAAAGGAAGTGGGTTTTGTGTGTTTTTCCCTTTAAACTCTTTCATGTAGCATACACCAAAAAAGACAATTGTGTGCTTATTTTTAAAGTGACATCCATTTGCTAGTTCAGTTCCCTCAGGCTAAGAAAGCAAATGGATGTTTTGGCAAAAAGTCCTAACTAGCACTCAGGCTGGGTATCCCAGCCATGCCTAAGGAACATTTTATTTATTCAGTGTTCCACCATAATGGAAAAATGGTGCGATATTAATTTGGAAAATACTAGGAATATTCTAATGAAATTTCTCTTTTGATATGCCTAACATTTTTTCAAATATTATTTTGAACCTCATATCTCTACCATAAATAAACATTTCAAAGGATCCTTTTAAAAGGATACCCAAAGGTATTAGCCTCAGAGCCATCAAATCAATTTAATTCCAACTTATAGAAATTATTTCACTGAAAAACTAACATTTGCTCTGCCAGACCTGACTCTATAAGTCCAGATACTGAATTCAATTTTCTCCTTTAAATACTCTCTCACTCTCTCTTTTTTCTACAGCAAGGGCGGCAGCTTCTATTCATATCTCTGCCAAAACTTTTGAGGGCATTAGGAAGAAAATTACAAAAATAGTAATTTAATATTTTCCACCTGTAGCTATAACTCTCCTTTAAGACTCATTGGTCTCATACAAAACTCATAATGCTTTGACGTGCTTGAATTTTGGAACTTTCGCAATCTCTTTTTACTCACCACCAAGAATAGACTAGATGGTGCATCTCCTGTTTTAAGACAATGCAGTTTTAGTCTGGGAAACCATATCAGTTCTACAGATCATCCACCCAAGGTTAGTCTAGCTCACCCACCAGTAGTTTTCAAAGCTAAGATGTAAAGGAAACTAGTTCGCCTACTCCAGACCTCATGACTGCTACTGATGGGAAGAACCCCTCTAAGAAGCACCAGCCCAGAAGGTGTACAAAAGAGTTCAAGCGTTTGGCTGAGGCTCCATTTCCTTGGGCTTTAAAAGCCAACCAGTTATTTGAGCTGATGCAGCCAGCTTTGCTCTGACCTGTTCCTTAGACTCAGTAGGCAAGTAGCTTTGCTTGACGTTAAGGAAGTCAAACACCTCAAGCAAAGACTCAGGTAGCCAATGAATCAAGGTTCTGCACACACACACACACACACACACACACACACACACACACACACACAGAGAGAGAGCCTAGGAACCCAGATTCCTATGGTGGGGTGTTTCACAAAGGCAAAGGCATGGAGCCCTTCAGTTTTGTATCCCCTTCTTTCCACAATCAACTAAACAGGCTTTGACAGTAATTGGAGTCATGTGGATTTTATGCTTCAGGTTTTGTCAACTGTATAAAATCTATTTTCCACTCCTCACCTCCATCTAATTTTTCACGTATACCATGTACAAGATAGATGTCAAACCTCAGTATAGCCTTAGCCAGTGTGGCTCAGTTGGGTGAGTGTCATCCTGTGCACCAAAAGGTCACTGGTTCGATTCCTGGTCAGGGCACAGGCCTGGGCTGTGGGCTCGATCCCCAGCAGGGGGGTGCAGGAGGCAGCCAGTTGAAGTTTCTTCCTCACACCGATGTTTCTCTCCCTCTCCCGTCCTCTCTCTCTAAAAATCAACAAAAACATATTTTTAAAAACTCATTATAATAGAAATCTTTGAAAGACAGACATTTCCAAAGCTCTTAACCATGATTAACATCTTTT
Source organism: Miniopterus natalensis (assembly GCF_054644295.1). Taxonomy (NCBI): domain Eukaryota; kingdom Metazoa; phylum Chordata; class Mammalia; order Chiroptera; family Miniopteridae; genus Miniopterus; species Miniopterus natalensis. Next base: position 16,418,882 of record NC_142081.1, on the reverse strand, counting down.
TTTTCTCAGATAGCACATAATGCAATTGGTTTTTCTTATAACAAAATTATCTGGACAGTCCTTGGGAGTTAGTCTGAATGAAATTGATAACTACAAGTAAACACAAATAATTTAAGATACCAAGTCTTGTCATTGTACTCATTTTCTTAATATCATTCCATAAATTCTGATTATTATATACTGATTTACTTGGAAATAGAACATACAGGAATGGTTTCATGTACACTGCATGTTGCCCTCCAAACAGTCTCCCGGTTCCAACACTAGTTTATATACATTGTTCAGTCTGCCTGGTGTAAAATGAGGTGGTTTGGCCTATGTAGTCACTAACCTCCTTTCTAAGCCTTAAAAGTCTCTGAGTCTCCTCTCAGAGGCCAAAGATTCAGATTCTTCAGGATATTTCAAGGACTTCCCCTACCAAGCCCAAATTACTCTACTTAATTTGGTTTAAGTCGGTTCATTCATTTAGTCATTTAACAAATATATACTGAGCACCTACTGTGTTCCAGGCAGTCTGCTAGACACTGTCCTTAAGAGGCTCATAGTCTAGAATTTTACATGTCAACATATAAAATTTGATATTTGATACATACTTATTTTTTAAAGGGCTACATATACTCTTATGCAGCACATATTCCATATTTTCCTGTGTGTCAGTGTAGATATGCCCAGCTTGGTCTAGCACCCTTGAAATTAGAAACAGCTTCAAGTCTGGGAGAATACTTGATCAATTTTGACGCCTTTAAACAAAGAGGTTAAGAGACAACCTATGTAATTAGTGTAAAAACAAAACGATAACAAATAGTTTATTCGAACAAATTAAGGAAATACTATAGATATTTTTCTTGAAATTTCCAGATAAAGTAGAGATCAACAAATCAAATCCCTGGTTGTGAAAACAACTGGAATGAGACTCAAGTGAGATTTGAGGAGTGTTTTTACCAGCAAGCTATTTCTCACTAGTCCTTAACTATTACCAATTATTACTTAAACCTGTATAGAAAGCTAGTATAAGGTTCGATCGATTCAGCAAGTAAATTTAGACTTCTTTCTGATAACACCTTTATTAAATTCTATAGGCCTCAAAGTACACTACTTAGATTTAGAATTCTATTTTGATAGCTATAAACCCTGTACAGTGAGCCTGTGAGTTAACTGATCAGCACTCCTAAGTTTGCCAGAATTTTATTTTTTCCTTGACCTCTGTGCTGTATCTTAGGAAACATAGAGCTGTTCATAGGTATAGAAATTTTAACTACACCAGATTTAGGAAGCACTAGACAAATTGCCACACCTTGGAATATCTCCCCAACTGATGTAAAATCATCTGAATTTCTCCATTAGATGTGCCTTCTTTTGGGTTCAGACACTGCATCACCAAGAGTGGCCTGATTGCAATAATGATGTCCATTCATTGAGTCCCTAGTCGATTTGAGACACTGTAATAGGTGCTTTACATAGTTATTCCCCAAACATCCCTGTGAAATAGAATTATCTCTTTTCCTCCCCGAATGAAGGAGTAAAGTTAGGGTGGTGACAGAGCTGGTAACCAGGAGCAGCATTTCATCCCTGTGCTCTTCCACTCTGCCACTGTGGGCACTGTGTGGAGCCATCATCACTTTTGGTGGTCCATCATAAAAACTGATTATATTACTCTCCCAGATGGCTGAAAATTGTCAAGCCAATATTTGTAATAGCAGAAAAAAATCAAATAACCCATCTGGGGAATGGTACATTTCTCAGGGTGATAATAGAACAAGCTATACACACAAGGCTGCAAGATTTAAAGAAAATTAATATAACAATAATTATTATGGCTAGCATTCACTGAGGACTTAACAATGCACATTCACTATATTAAGTGCTGCACATATATTAACTGATTTTAACCCCCAAGATCAGATTTGGAGAAATCACAGGGAAACATGGTGATAGGAAAAACAAGATTTGCCAAAAACAAACAAACAACCTTTGTCTCAAGGACATTCCTTTGCATAGATGGCTACCTTGAAAAGCTACCTAGTGATGATCTGGACACATCACACTCTTCTAACCTAGGACCTAGAATCTTAAAATAAAAAGTACTTATGTGATGAACAGGGACAGATCCAGTTTTGTTAGGCCTAAAGATTATGCAATTTACAGGTCCTTCTTTAAAAGAAAGAATACAAAATTGATTGCAAAAGTACACAGTGATTATAACTAACTGTTGTTAGATTATCTTATATTTTCAAATATTACAAAAAAACACGTGATCGTGTGAACACATTACAAGAGCTCTTGCCAGAGAGTTGGAAGAGGCTTGTGCAAGTGAGAGGCCTAAGGGCTTGAATTTCATTTGATTCACAGTACACCTGCCTCTGACAGTGAGCAAGAGCAAAGCGGACACATTTATCAGGATGTGGGAAAAGAAATCCTCGATGAAGCTGAGAATTGAGGATATCTTTCACATTAACCACCAACAGCCCAACTATCAAACTACAGAAACTTTATAACGTGGAAACAACCAAGGCGCCACGGGTAGCTGACTGAATTCAGAAGGTGTGGCACATGTATGCAATGGAGCACCAGTCAGCCGTAAGAAAAGAGCGCATGCAGTGAAACGAGTCGGACGGGAGCAGTCAAGAGCCATGTGATTTCATTCGTAGGTGGAAATCAAACTGAAAGCAATAAATGAGCAAAGCAAAGAAACAAAAAACACTCATAGACATGTCAGTAGTATGGTGGTTACCAGACGGAAAAGGGGGCATTGGGGGTGGTAAAGGGTAAAGGGGGTCAAATATATGGTGACAGAAGGAGATCTGACTTTGGGTGGTGAACACACAATACAATATACATAGGATGTATCTTAGAACTGTACGCTTGAAACCTATATAACTTTATTAACCAATGTCACTCCAATAAATTTACTTTTTTTAAAAAAAAAAGAAAGTTCATAACTGCTAGATCTCAGGAATTGAAATAAATCTCCCAACTGATCATCCAACAGGAGACTGAGATATATGTCATTAGGTTCAATAGCGAGGCTAAAGGTCCTTGCCTGGCAGAAGGACAGAGTGGCATATTGTTACACTCCCTAAACCCCTTCTGGGAAGCAGCAACCACCTCTCCCTCCTGGATGTGTCAAAACACATCAGAGCGTTAGACAAACAACTCAGACATGCACTGCATTTCCATTCTTGTCTATTGACCCAAGGGACCGGGAGGGGCAAGGCCTGGGAGGCAGTGAGCATCCTGTTACACATAATCCGCCCAATGGTACAGAATTCATTTCTTGAATTGCTATCACACCCTGGGCCCCTTTGTTGCTCAATAATAGACGGTCTCATTTTACTTTCCACCTTGTAAAATCCACTTAGAAGGAATTTGATGCAGAGAGCATTAAAAAATTCCTGAGTGGGACCACCCATTAAGAATGTTACCCTAGAAGAGATAAAGAAAAATAAAGCGAAGATAGAGAATCAGAGCGATCAGGTGAGCAGGAGCCTAATGGTTTTCACAGAGAATGAGCTAATGAAATGAACTGGCATGGTTTTCCTTTCAAAAGCAATCTTGAAATGAAAGGAAAATATCTTATGTGGGATAACACATACATTTTTAAATGATAGACACAGACTGGCTTCCTTATTTGCACCCTTAGATTTTTCAGAAGGCTGGAAAGATTGAACCCTTCGCCGATGTTTGTTTGATTTGGTCTGAGTTGAAGCCAAGAGATGTGGTGATGGAAGCTTGGAAAAACAATTTAAAAGAAGTGTATGCAGTGTTTTTTCCCTGGGATCCTAATTAACTGACCCACTTCAGGCTAACATTAGGGAAGTTGTGGGCAGAGATTATTATCTCTTTAAAGTCCTAATTAAAATGTCAAACTGTAAGGTAGAATGTCTTCAAAGCTGCGTGTAATTTGATTGTGTTGGCTTATTGGAAAAATGGCCTTGGAAATACAAATAAACCAGCCACTAAAAAGATCCCAGAAGTCCAGGCTTTATTCCAGAAGTATAATCTGTGGGACCAGTAGTATTTCATAACTAACCGCTCACCAAATGGTAGACATCCAAATGTCAAAGCCCGTTTCATAACATGGTAACAGAGCATGCTGCACAGGAACGCCTCGCCATGGCACCCTCGGGCTCCAGGGGGTTCAGGCTCAGTTTCCTTACACGCGCTGATCGCCAACTTACAGTGTTCTCGTTGGATGAGTTTCAGCAAGAGCCGGCACCCTACCCACTCTCTAAATTCGTCCGCTAGAACTTGGGAGCTCTGAAAGAATCCCCGCACGCGATGGCCGACTTCTGCGACCCTCGGCTATCACGATCCCGGTGGGACGAAATGCCTGTCACATCTGCGCGCGGGCACTGGTCAGGCTGCCCTTTGCTGGAGAACGTGACACGGGTATGATACTTTCAGATGCAAGTAACAAAAGCAAAAGCCAACCAAAACATGACTTCAGACAGACATCTGCTGTATAACAAATACACTGGTAGATTAATACAACCTCTCGATGACATCAGCAATGACCCCCTTTCTCTCCATTTCTCCATGCTGTCGCTCTCGGTGCGCCAGCTGCTGCGCGAGCTCCGGCATCGTCTCCTCACCTCACCACATCGAAAGAGAGAAGCAGGGCTATTGCTGTCCGTGCATCGTCTACTTTTATCTCCTCCTAGACACCCCTCAGCAGACCTGCCTCTGCCTTTCATTGACCATAATTGGTCACATACCTAAACCATCACTGAAGAGGATTACCAAGGCCGGATTAGCTTTAATCAAGGCTCACCTCCCACCCCACAGCTAAGGGGAGACCCAGTCTCCCCTGATGTACGTGCCATGCTGTAAAAGAAACCATACTTCTATTTGCAAGGAAAGAATGAAAGGATGGTTGCTGAACAGGCAACCGACAGTGGCCACCCAAGTAGATGACTGTCTACTGCACCACTGTTGGTAGGTCCTCTACGCTGAGTTGCTTTTCCGATGGTGAGCAGATCTGTAATGAAACCTTTCTACACATTCTCTCTTCTCTCTCCACTTACAGTAGCATTTATGTAAAATACCTGCCAAGACCCCTGGCTATGAATAAGACGAAAGACTGTTTCCACCTTGGAATTCATACATTTCTTTGAGACGCCACTGCGTGCCGTGGATTACTAGTAACTAATTTCAGCATTGTGTTCAAGTCCAAGAACATGCCTAAACCAGTCCTCAGATTCGCATTTGGAGTGTCCGTTTCCTGGGATCACTTGTGGGACCAATTTTTGGATCAGTCAGTGTCCAAGCAGGAGAAAGAAACCATATCCATTATTTGAACAGAGAATCTAACATAAAATTTTTTAGTTCCATGAAAACTTGTTAACTAAAAATGCAAGAATAGAGCACTATGACAGGGTTCAGGAAACTGTATGTACCTGTAGCCAGAGAGTAAATATTTTCAGCTTTTTGGGCATATGGTTTCTACCATCACCTCTTCCCTTATAGAATAAGTAGCCATAGACAATAGGGACACAAATTTGCCTACTACTGCATGGAGCTATTATGGAGGTATCGATTGCAGAAGGCAGCCACACTCCTTGGCCAGGGAGAACAAAGGGTAGAGGGTGATATGTTTAAAACTTAGAGGTCTGGAGGAAAGACCCAGCGGAGCTGAAACGCGAACTTCTCAGAAGGGTGTGCTAGCTGGTGCCGATCCCTCTGAAGTGGTGCCATAACCCAACTCCGCAAGTGTTGGAAAAGCTGCAAAATAAATTCTGCTGTTGTTAGAGGAAAATACTGCTGATGCTAAGGTGAAAAGGTAATGCACAGTCAGAAGAAACAGGCAAGAAACAAACAGGAAGGAGAAAATCCATTCTCCCTCCTTCAGCCTTGTGATCTCCATTGGCATAGCTCAGCAGGGAGCCAGGTGGCCATGCTGAAATGGGGTTTGCAAAGTCTTTGCCTCAGCATGACAAACTGGATTTTAGAGGAGTGAGCTTGGAGTTAAGAAACAATAGCTTTCTAACTGGCACGGAGGTTGGTTTATTCGTTTCACCAGAATACTGAAGGATATGCTGTACATAAAAACAAGTTAAGAAAGAACTGGCTCCATTTTCATTTTTTTGAGGACCCTTCACACCAGTGATTCCACTTCTGGGGATTTATCTGAAGAAACCCAAAACACTAACTCGAAAAAATACATGCATCCCTATGTTCATTGCAGTATTTATGATAGCCAAGCTATGGAAGCAACTCAAGTGCCCATCAATAGACAAGTGGATAAAACGCTATGGCACATATATACAATGGACTATTACTCAGCCATAAAAAAGGAACAAAATCATATCATTTACAATAGCATGAATGGACCTAGAGGGTATTGTGCTAACTGGAATAAGCTAGTCAGAGAAACACAAATACCATACGATTTCACTTATATGTGGAATTTAAAGAACAAAATAAACAAAAAAATTGAAACAGACTCATAGACAGAGACCAGACTGGTGGATTGGCAGATGGGAGGGGCTTGGGGGACTGAGTGAAAGAGGTGAAGGGATTGAGACTACAGATCGGTAGTTACAGAATAGTCATGGGGATGTGAAGTACAGCACAGGAAATATAGTCAGTGATATTGTGATAACCATATATGGGATCAGGTGGGTACTGGAAATATCAGGGGGAACACTTTGTAAAGTAAATGATTCTCTAATCACTATTCTGTATACTTGAAATCAATATAAAATAATCTGAAAGTAGGCTGTAATTAAAAAATTAAAAAATAAATTTTTAAAAAAGGAAAGAACTAGCCCAACTTTTCATGAACTCGAATTACTACATAAACCCATTAAGTAGTCTACATAAACTCTTTAGTAAAAATTCCTTTTTCACCACATTCTAAAAAAGGATTGAGAAGTATCATCTTCCTTGTTTTCAGTTAGTTTGAAAGAAGATAAAGAACTGTAACTAATCAGTAAAGACAAGGACCCCACCCACTCAGGTCATTTCTGAAACAGTCTCCAAAACCGAGGCAGGTTCTCCTGCTCTTACTATTACTGCTTGTGGGCATGCACAGATGGTTCCATAATCTCTTCAAAACCTACTGGGAAATTAAAAAGAATACGAAACCAATTTAGCGTTTTTAATAAAATAGTAATGTTTTTTAATGGAGTCCTTCATTGCTATGGGTGGCAGGAATGGACTGGAGACAGAAGAGATGATAATTAGTAAGCTATTTTAATTTTGGAAACTAGTCCCTGGTCAAAAGGACCACACATTCTTTGCCCTTGGATCATCTCCACTATTAATAAGAACAGGGATTCTGAGGCATCAAAGAAAACAAAGCACCCTCCAGGTCGACCTGCCATAATTGGAGGGCCCAGCAAATATTCCAGGTTCCATTTTCCCAAGGGGGTTCGTACCAAACAGCACAGTGGACCAGGTAATATTTGGAATTTTTCTTTCCTATTCCTTCCTTTCATTCTAAGTCTTTGAAGAAAGAAGACACAGAAACCTCTGCAAAATTATATTAACCTTCTTTGGAAACGATCTCTGACAAGTGCCATGCGACCTTTGATCGCTTCCCTGTACTTTGCACCCTTGTAACATTTCATCTCACTCAGCGCCACCTCCTCGGTCACGAGCACAGCAAGAGCTGCGCGGTGACTGCCCGGTGCCCAGGCGGCCCCGGGGGCTGTAGGATTCTCAGAATGGTTTCCATCATCGAAATGCTTGCTCTGTGGTCAGGGACACAGAATGGAAATCTGAGACTACTGCACTCAACAGAATGGTAAATGAGGCCATGTCTTCCTCAGCATCTTAGTTCATAGACTTACACCTCAGCAAAGAGAAAACAAAGAAATACCCGTGAGCTGAGGTATGTAGCCTAAGGTTTCCAGTTAAACATAGGAATTAGGTTGGGCCTGGAAGGACGAGCAGAACCTCAACCACTGAGGGAAGGGGGCTGAGAAAACCGCTGAGCAAAAGCACAGAAGCAAAGATGGAAATTCTGAGCGAGGTGAGGCAAGGGCAAAAGATTTGAGAAACCAACTGTGTGAAATGAAGCTCCTAAGTGTTTGTGAAATAATTAGCAAAGCGGGAACTTGAAGCAGGAACTCCCAGCGGGCAGAATCAGACAGGCTGAAAGTGGGGGCTTGAAAAGATTGATCATCAGAATAAAGGGTGGCTAAGCAAAAGCGGGGAGAAGGCCTTGTAAGGGAGGCCAAGCAGGGGTGACACAGTGGCCCAGGAGTAGGTAGGTCGTAACCCTGCTAGACAGGAAGCCATGATAAAGAGGAAGGCTCTCGGAGACCAGAAGCTGACATCAAAGTGGAAGATGCACAGCGGTACCTGATCACTTGGACAGGGTCTTTCTCGGTCCCCCGGGTCCCTTCTAGCCCATCAGTCTTTGCTATGTCCCTTCCCCGCCTTTTGTGGGGACTGCAGCAGGATCCAAAGCCAGCACCATGCTCCTGGAGGAGAATGCCCTCTTTTGGGGGTCATGCTGATCCACAGCTTTCAGGCCTTTTATTTATTGCATTTCTCCCCCTACCCCCCTGGCCCAAATACAGTGTTTATAAAATCTTCCTTTTCCCCCCCTAAATGGAGGGACAAATATGCTTCCTGCTTTATCACGTGAGGGGGAATAAAGGGGCACTGGAGACGCTATCTGACCACTTCCAACTTTCTCCTCAAGCCCCCATCTCATCCAGAACATTTGGCTCTTTGCCCAACAGGATACATTCTCGTTTCAGCTGACTTCCCCAGCCACTGCCCGGGTAGCTCCTCTGCAGGATCTCCACCTCTTACACAGGTTCTCGATGTTCAGGTTTGGCCCAGATCAGACATACAAAGCTGTACAGTAGACTTTTATCCTGCCTGACAGTGAGCTTGTGCTATTTTATTTTTATCTCAGGACTTGGAATCTAACATCTCCAGTCCACACAGCATTGCCATCCGCATCTCAGGAAATAGTAGTCAAATGAGCAAATCTTCTGCAGGTTTGCATTCCTTGCTAAGAAGCTGGGGACGCAGATGGAGATGTCTTGATAAGAAACTCCAGAATTTCTAAACTTGAACAGGCATGGGCTTTGCCAGGTGAGTAAAATTTCACGAAAGCATCTTTCCCTTTTAATGCATGAGAAAAATCATATACAGACATGAAACTCAGGCTTTGAAATGTCACAGTGTGAAACAGCTCTTAGAGCATTCCTTGGAAAACAACTTTGAAATAAAACAGAGCCCAGTATGAGGACGATCTCTCTCTCTCTTTTTAAACAAAATGTCATTTATTCTTTAGCACAGTGATCCCCAAACAGTAATTTATAGTAAACTAATAGCATGAAAGCTCAGACTATTCACAGTTAATAGCCATTATCTTTTCCTGTTTGATTCAGCAGGCACAGGTTTTCATATATTTTCTTTGGCCCCTTTCCCATTCTCGCAAATGGCTCTTTCCCTCCCATTCTGTAACTTAAGTTGTTCCGCATGGTCTCCTACCTCTCTACGCTGCCTACTAAACACACCTAATTCCTCAATCAACTGGTGTGTATCTAGTTGCAACATTTTATTGTTATTACATGTGATGATTGTTTAGACAAGTTAAAGATACTCATTCGATCCAGCTATAAGCTTAAACTAAACTTTTTACTCACTATTTACTCACCAACCCTGCACTGTTTAAACACTGTATTCTGAAGGGCCAAGTTCCTAATACCCCTTCTCTGCCTGGAGTAGAAAGAGATGGGGGAAGAAAAAAAAAGATCTGAACTATCTTTGATAATTAGACGCTAAAGTAGTGAAAAGTGAAAAATAAACTTGGATAAAGAGAACACAAAAATAATTTCATGTTATCAAAAGGTGTGTGTGTGGTATTTTATATAATAAAAAGCATCTGAAAGGAAAACAATGAAAACATCTTAGATACAATGGGGAAGTTTAAGGGTAAATGATTTGTTGCAAAGAGATAGCCAGTCATTTAAATATTTTCCCTAAGCATCTTCAGGTGAACAGTACATTTTAGGTCCTATGGAAGATACCCAGAAGTAAAAGCTGAGCTCTGCTCTAGAAGGAGCTGACAATTAGTTGGAGAGAAAACGTAAGTATAATACATATTCAATTGAACTGGAAAAATCAATGACAGGCCCATGCCTTTTGACCCAGATATATACTTCTATTTTAGCTTGAATGAACAATCATGGATATAACAACATGCATTTATAGAATAATTTTTAGAATAACTAACCTCAGAGAAACGACAAGAGAATCGGGGTTGAAGATGGCCACATGCAGGAGAATGGGGTGCGGTCATTACAGTGGCATGCAGAGACTGTGTAAGGACGTGGAGAAATGTTTGTTATATATCAGGTGCTAAATCTGGCTAAAAATTAGCAAGCCTGGCGTGATCGCCTTGGTGTTAAGAATATATACCAAAAGGTCACCTACATGAAACTCACAACTAACATCTATTTGATGGTGAAGATCAGAAATAGACAAGGATGTCCATTCTTGGCACTTCTACGCAACACTGTAACCGAGGTCAGGAGAGAGATTAAAAGCTTCTGAAAATTTACCTAGTTGAATTTTCATTGCACCACCAATCCAGAGGACTGGGGTGATAGGCACAACAAAAATATTGTAGAATAGGCTAAATATTATAAATGGGTTGCATTATTTGTCCAATAAAACAAATCCCTCAGTCACTAATTCAGGGGGAATTCTCTAATTGGGAATTTATTTTTTTTCTAATAATAATTTACTTGCCATTAAGGTTGTTGCTCTCCAGCAAGGGAATGCCTCAACCCGAACAAATCATAACTAACACATATTTATATCTTTGCAACGGTGGCATTTGGATACGATCTGATGGCCATCCCACAAATGGATTGAAAGGAGGAGGGAAACGTCCTTGGGACCCGTGGAATGATTTTCCAGGGTTTTATTCTGAACACACAGAACATTTGCTATATACTTTACGAGCTACACTAGCAGTAATATTGTTTACTTCATGAAATCATCTTTTTTAGGACCCCACTGTGTTAGCTCATGTACATGTTAAAGCACAGGCAATTGAGTGCCTAGAAGTAAGACTGGTTTCTGATTGGGACCATATCCTTTTTGGTTGTCACATCTTCTCTTCTGCACTTGCCTGTTGGAACTATAAGAGTCTTTTATTGATTTAATAGAAAACAAGGAGCATTCCTGGGTCTGGATAATTTGGCTGTTTAATGTTGCCTGTCTAGATGCACCATCAGCTAAATAATTCCCTTTTGCTTCCATGGTGGCAGCTTTAGAATATCCTGGAATTTTAATAGTTGCCAATTGTTTCCATTTTTGTATGGCATCTAATATAATTCTGCAACCTATTTTCCATTCTTTATGGGCTTCCCTGAGAACGGTAAGGAGCCTCCTGCTTCCACAACATTCCAGAGTTCTGAACTACACCAAGGGCATAGCTACCACCAGTGTAAATATTGGCTACTTGATCTTTGGCCAGTTGACAAGCCTGAGTTAGAATGATGAATTCAGCCTGTTGGGCAGCTCTTATTCAGGTAAATAAGAACCTTCAACTATGTCCACCATGGAAGTTACTGCATATCCAGTTCAGCAACATCCCTGTCCATCTTTCAAGGATCCATTTGTAAACCAAATTAAGTCAGTATTATCAGTAGGAGTTTCCTGCAAACTATTTCTAGGAAAAAGAAGGTGGTCAGTAAGCAAAACGTAATCATGGATAGTTTCATCCTGCAAAGAAAGTAGCCAAGTTGCTGGGTTAAGACTGTTACAACGAGTTCAAGCAATAGTAGGTGCAGAAGGCAAGAGCCAATCGACTGACAGAAGTGCTGAATGTGATGAGAATTCAGTGGAGACCCAATGGAATGAGGAACATAAACAAAGGAGAGCCCACAACTATATTTTCTGTTTGTTTGCATAGCGTGCCTAAAGCAGAGATGGCTGTCATGCAGGGAAGGGGCCTCCTGGACACTGAGTTTAGTGCTGACCATAATCTAGCCTATCGTCTATGATGATCTTTGTTTTTGAGTTAAAACTTCTAAAAATATTTCCTTTATTTTTATGTATAAAAAGCTAGAAAGTTTATAATGAAGGTGTCTCAGAGCAGGAGCTTTAGATACTTCTTTAGAGATTTTATGGCTTGTTTCCCTTCTGGGTTCCACTGAATTGGATCAGGTCAACTTGATTTTAAGATGACACTGAGAGGCTAGGCCATTAATAAAAATTTAGAATGCAATTGTGACAATATTCAGTGAAACCCATGTTTTTTTGTTGTTCATTTTTAGAAGAAAGGATACAATTTTTATGAGGTTAATTAGGGTTAACTAGTAGCCCATCTTTAGATATTAGATAACCAAAGTATTTTGCCTGGTGTGAACAGAATCAGAGCTGGTCCTTTGATATCCTATGTCCCTTTATGGCTAGCTATTGTAATAGGTAAATTGTGTCCTCTTGGGAGCCTAATTTGTCCTACAGCATAAAGGTAAAGCACCTACATATTAAATTAGAGTGAAATCTCTAGAAAATTCAATACCATTCAAATCAGCTTTTAGTATCTAAGACAATAGGTGGGAGTCTCCATATATCCCAGGGGAATTACTGTCCAAGTAAACTTGTAATTTTCCCAGGTAAAAGCAAAGAAGTATTTCTCTTTTATTTATCTATTTTTTTTACAGAAATGCTGAAAAAGGGACTACATAATTCTAGCACTGAAAAACATTGGCAGTCCACAGGAATAGCTGATAGGCTGTATGGATTTGGAACCACAGGATGTCTGGAAATAACTATTTTACTTATAGCTAGGAGATTACATACAAATCCCTATCCTTTCCCATTGAGTTTCTTTACTGGAAGGATATGAGACTTGCAGGGGCTTGTACATGGAATTACAACAGCCTTTTTATAGTAACCTTATATAATGGGCTTAAATCCAGCTGGTTCATAAAGGATATTGGTGACTGGAAAAGGCCTAGAGTTGCAATGGGACAACCTGTAACAAACGTTCAGTCAGTTCTTTTTGTGGACGTTACTTTAAAATCATTATTTTCCCAATTGGCTCAGTATTGGATTTCTTTACTTCAAAATGCATTCCACCCTTCTGGAAAAAGAATATGTGGGAGTCATTAGTTTCAAGAAAATCTCACCCTATCAGGTGAATTGGAGCAGATTTGATTAGCAAAAATATATATTGCCCTGTAACATTCCAGTTGTAAGGGAACAGGCGATGATTTAAAAACAGTCACTGGTTGATTAGATAGCCCTACTGTTTGCACAGAAGCTTTACTGTGAGGGAGAAGGCAACTTAGTTGGATGTGATTTAAGAACAGGTAAGGCTGCCCCAGTATCTACAAGGGCCTTAGTGATTTCTCTTTTTTATGGTAATTTTAATTTCTCCTAAACTATTAGTAAAAAGAAGGGGAAGTGCCCTCTGATATTCCTGGAGCAAACATATGCTTGCCTCTGTTTCTTTTCTCTTTCTAAATCCCACTTGTTTCCCATAATCCTTCTCAAGATGAAGTCTCCTCTAAAGGAGTTTCTCTGCAAACCCTACCTAGTAATTCTGTTACTTTTGCTCCCAGAAGCCAGTAGGTCTATTAATTGGAATAGTCAGAATACCCAAGATCACATGTTCTAAGAGTTAAATTAAATTCCTTTGCAAACCCATCAGGGTCCCGGAGGAAATTGGGGAAGTCTTCATTCTGTTTTAGACCAAAGAACGTATACAACTGCTGGTTCCCCTGTGCTGGAGACCAGCTTTTCTCCAGAGGGAGCTGCTAGAATTCCTGGACTATCTTTGTCTGATTTCCTGTTTTCATTTTCACCTAGGTCAGTAGGGAGTGGTAGTAAAGGAGATATAGAGGCAAGAGAAGGGGAAAGAAGAAGGGAGGAAGAGGGTAAGTCCAGACAAGGAAGCTCAGAGAGCAAAAGATGCAGCGGAGGAGCAGCAGGAGGGGAAGAAATGGGGTGTTGCCATTTATTAGCTTCAGAAGTCTTAAGTTCAGAAACAGTCTATAAAATTTCTTAACTTCTTTTAAAAATAGAATTTATCTGTGCTCCTCCTAGAAGCTTCTCATTTCCATCACAATATGCTTCCCATTCATTCAGTTTAATTTTAGAGTCGGCATTTTCTAATTTTGCATGTAAAAAATTAATCTAGATGCCAAAAGAAACTCCATTTGGGGCATCTTAAGTTGATATCATTTCTAGTTAATCTTTCCATTTCTGAAAGTAGTTAAAAGTAAAAGCTTCTTATTTATTGTGTACTATCTGCAGGGGTATTAATGGGGGCAGGGGCTGGGAGTTTTGAATCTTGGAGGCATGATTTCCCATGTTAATTTTAGTTTTCTTTGGATATCTGCAGAGTCTGAACAATTTCTTGGGATACTGTGTGGTGAGTTGAAGTGTGCTGCTTATGAGTTGAGCTCCAAGGGGCCGTCACCTCCCGAGTCACATTCAACCATCTTAGATGTCTTGGTTTCTCTCCCGGGCTGTCTAACACTGTCGTGAGGATGCAGAGTGCTAGGTAACCAACATTTATGTGCAAATCCCAAACAAGTCAATTAATTAATTACAGTTGAGTTGGAATTCCCTATGGGGCTCCTACACTTCATAGGGTATGCCCCCTGACACCTCCACAAAGATTCTTAGTCACCTAAGAAGACCCGAGATTCAGGCTGGAGGAAGTGCCTCTTATCTTCAGAGCCGAATGAGCTTAGGCTCTCATTTATGCAATAAAGGGTTTTTGTTCAGACCCTCAGAAAGAAATTCCAATTGAAAAGCCATACTTAAAAACCAGCCACCCATTTTTCCTCCTGCCTCATCTTAGCCTGGATTTTCTCAACCCTTAACTCAGTTAAATCAAAGATTGACCTTTGTTAGGGAAAAATAAATTACTTTGATATTTCAAAGATATGTCATCAGGTATATAATCATAGGTGCAAAAAAAGGCAATAGACAGGCTCAGTTAAGGCAAAGATTGACCTTTGTTCGGGAAAAATACCAGCCTAGGATACGACTACCCACCATGAACTGCTTTTAGTTAGTACGTTTCAATTTCAGACGATCCCATGTGGTTACTGTAGGTCTCTGAGTTTGTAAGGCTGCCATGTAGGCTCCCCCTGAGCTTGTTAGGTTTAGAATGTGGCCCCTTTTTTGTCCACACTATAAATATACCAGCTAATTCCTTTGCAGAAATAAACTGCTCCTAAACTCATATGGAAATGCAAGAGATGCAGAGTAGCCAAAACAATCTTGAAAACGAAAAACAAATTTGAAAGACTCCCATTTCCCAATTTCAAAACCTACTATAAAGCTACAATGGTCAAGAGACTGTGGTGCTAGTATAAGCATAAACGTATAGACAAGTGGAATAAAATTATGAATTTTGAAATAAACACATATTTTTGGTCAATTTATTTTCAACAAGAGTGCCAATGGTGACTATCTAGCATCAAATACAAAAATTAAATCAAAATGGATCAAAGATCTAAATGTAAAATCTTAAGCTATAAAACTCTTAGAAAAGAACATAAGTGTAGCTGAGTGGAGGGAGGGAAAGGAGAGGAAAATGGGGGACATCTGTAACACTGTCAACAATTGATTAAAAAAAAAAAAGAATCACACCAAAAAAAGAAAGAAAACGTAAGTGTAAATATTTATGAACTTAGATTAGGCAATAATTTCATAGTTATTAAACCAGTAACAGAAGCAAAGATGACAAAATATATAAATGGAACATGTCATTTTTTAAAAATTCTGTTTATTCTATTTTTTGTTTCTGTTTTCTTTTCTTTGTCTTGTGATTTTTTGTAACCATTTTTAGAATTCCATTTTAATTTACCTACAGCATTTTTAAGTTTCATTGTTCAGCTTTCTTAGGTCACTCTGGGTATCACATTGTATGTACATAACTTATCACAGCCTACTTGGGATGATCATTCTACCAGTTTAAGTGATGTGTAGAAACATTACCTGCTTTCATGTTGCTTTACCCTCCCCCACTTATAATTGTAATAAATATTTCCTCCACATATATTTAGAGTTATATCAGACAGTGCTATCATTTTGTTTCAACCACCAAACACAGTTTCTGCTTAGAAAAACTTCCTTTAGTCATTCATTCAAGGTAGGTCTGCTGCCAACAAACTCTCTTCATTTCCCTTCATTTGAAAAACCTTTTGATTTCCCCTTTGTTCTTGAAGTATATTTTCTGCAGGTGTGCGATGTGGGGCTGACAATGCAGAGTCCTAGGCCCTGAGAGTTGCACAGGAAAGAGCAACAACACCCCAGGACTTTCAAGCAGCGATTTTCAACCCCTGTGCTGCGAGAATTTTTAAAACACACAACACCTGACCTCTTGTCCCTTAGGTCGTCAAATAAAAAAAAATGACAATGACTAACACGACGTTCATTCAGTGTGAATGAATGGAAATTATACCTTTTTTTTTGGTCAGATCAGCAAAAACTATTTTTTTGGTTGTGCTGCAGAATTTTAGTAATTAGTTTATGTGCGCCATGAGATGACAAAGGTTGAAGATCACTACTTTAAAGATCATGGACTTTTAAGTGGTCACCAGAGTGAAGCCCTGAAAAACCTACTTGGCCAAAGATTTTTTGGCATGATGCTCATAAATAGGGAGGGAGCCCCAATAATAACCCAGAGGGAATTTACCGTTATCTCTGTGGAGTTGAAGCTTGGGGTCAAATTTAATTTGATTTAAGAGAAATACCACACGCCTTGCACACTTAGCTTTGTAAAATAGAATGTCAGCCCCTGACTCTGCACGGTTTTCATTTTGACCTCACTCTGGCAGGGAGCCGGACTCTTGACCCCAGAACAATTACACTTGCCCCTTCCTTTCGTATTTTTTCTAATTTGCCATTTCATTTCCACGTCGCTGCAGCCCTCTAACATAACTGTGTGCTCTTGGGTTTTGCTTTTGTTTTAAACACCTACGATAAGCCAGCTCTTCGCATGAAGCTAGCAGCACACACTGAAGAACTCCTTCAGCCCCAGGGCTCAGGAAAATTTATCAAAGAAAACAAGGGGTGCTTCCCTCACCTTGCACTGGGATGTCACCTGTCACTTTACAGGTAAAAATTCCTCTTTTTGTGCTCTCTCTTCCATCTGTGGCCTGGGAAATGCAGACGGTTTTTAGACAATGCGGGTCTATCTTTGTCGTTTCACAGACACAGTGGACTTTATTGGTTCGACTGGGGGTTTCGGGTGCACCGTGTCCCCTCGCGGCTGCATCTTCTACTGCTTTCTGCCGGGTCCTCCTGAGACCTCCATTTTCCTCTCCCACTTCGAATCCTTTTAAGCTATTTTTTTGCTCTCATTTTTTTCCAATTATTTTCTCAATTATTAATTTTAAAAATGTGGGGCACCCAAAAGATGCTAGAGTTGTTAATACGCTCTTGACTATCAGATATTTATCTCAAGGCTATGTCTGTCTCTGCCTCCCCAATGTCAGACCGTCGAGCCTCTCCTACCACATGTAGGAATCTCCCTGGGGAGGTAGCAAAAATATCTCCAACTCAATATATACAAAACTGAGCTCCAACTTGCCCATTAAAATCAGCAGCTCTTCCTGTGGTCCCATCTCAGGAAATGGCTGCATTGCTCATCCAGCCAGGTACCCAAGCTGTCTTCCCACCCCCTCCTAAATCTAACTGTAACCAAGACTTAAGACCTAATATCATCCCCCTCTCCTTCCCCACTGCTCCCTCCTTAGTTCAGCTTCCAATCATTTCTCATCTAAACATGATACAACCTGCTACTTCTACTGCTAAGGCTGATAAGACAATAATAATAACCAACGTGTACTGAGCACTTTCTATGAGCCAGGCACTAATCTAAGTGCTTAACGTTATTCGATTGGTTTAACCTCCCTTATACAACCTTAAAGGGAAGTTAATT
This sequence comes from Miniopterus natalensis, assembly GCF_054644295.1. NCBI lineage: Eukaryota > Metazoa > Chordata > Mammalia > Chiroptera > Miniopteridae > Miniopterus > Miniopterus natalensis. The sequence continues at coordinate 16,400,995 of NC_142081.1, read as the reverse complement.
CTACTTTTATCCCCATTGTACAGGCAAGGAAACTGAGGACACTGAGAAAATCATAGATTTTACCCAAAGCATTACAACTAGCAAAAGGAAGATCAGGGATTCAACCCCACGACATCCCACAGAGCCAGGACAGTGGACTACTGCTCCATTGTCTCCAGAAGAATCTTCGCTCCTGCCCATCTCCAATCCCTCCTCAGGCCACAGTGATGATTTTTAAAATGGAAATTGGATCATGCCACTCATCCATTTAAAATCCCTAGAGCCTAAACGTGGCATTAAATGGCTTCCCGTGTTACTGAAAAATGTTCATCACCTGCAACACTCAGGCTCACATCCCAGAGCAAACACCTCCCCAGGGTGCCCCAGTCACGTTAGTCACTCGAGGGATCCTTTGCAGATTCCTCTGATGTCGCCGCTCCTCCCATTCCCCTCCGCTGCCTGTAGTCTGTTCTTAACTCCAAGGAGCAAGCGGGTAGGTGGTAGCCTCTCAGCCGTCCCCAGAGCAGGTGGCTTCCATCAGCCGAAGTCCGGTCGCCAACAGGGGTGACAGGTATAGGGCACGAGCTCAGCACTGGCCGCGGAGAGGGCACGCTGGCCGGGGGGGGGGCCACCTGCAGCCTCTGTCACGTTTATTGCTCTGCCTTTGAACTGTCTGTTGTCTTCACTGCCACACAGGGACTTTCCTGAGGACAAGGATTATAGTTTTTACTCTGGATCTCATTTGCAAGCACACTGTCTGGTAAACTGATTGAATGAGTGAGTGAGTGAGTGAGTGAGTGAGTGAGTGAGTGAGTGAATGAATGAATGAATGAATGAATGAATGACATACAATTCCACAAGGAAATTCCGCCCTAAGTGGAGAGATAGACTCGAATGTATAAAACAAAGTGAGTAGTGCAATAGACATACAATGGAGTGACTCGCTCAGTCTTGGGTTCCAGGAGAACTCAAGAGAGCAGGATTTCTGTCAGCCTTCCTCTAGTGTCTCCCCTGAGCCTAGCAGAAAGAACTCAATAAATACTTGTGACTAGATAAAATAATTTGTGTGGACTGAATTTCTGAAATCAAGAGTTGATAAAAATTAGTGGCAATTTCTACTAGCTTATACACATCAGAAAGCAGCAACTTCAAAACAGTTCTCAAAGTGAGGTCCCAGCATAAGCATCACCTGAAGATTTGTTTAAAATTCAGATTCTGGAGCCCCATCCCAGACCCAGAGTTAGAAACTCTGGTGGCGGTGCCCATCAATACGTTCACTAGGAAGTTCTCCAAATAGTTCTGATGTACACTAAGGGTTGTAAAGGCTGAGAGCAACTGTCCTAAAGCATTGGTTCTCAGACTCGGCTGCACATCAGAACCAACCGGGCGGGGGGCTGTATTATGGACCGAATGTCTGTGTCTCCCAAAAATTCCTATGTTGAAGCCTGAACCTCCAATGTGATGATATTTGGAGGTGAGGTCATTGGAGATAATTCAGTTTAGATGAGTCCATGAGGGTGAAACCCATCTTCAAGAGGAGTATTAGTATCTTTAGAAGAAGAGAAAGAAATATCTGGGTGACTATTTTTACAACTGGCAATTTTAACCTCTTAATTCCTTTCACTTTTTTACCCATTCTCCCAAATCCCATAGGGGCTATAGTTAATAATATTGTAATAATTATGTATAGTGTCAGATGGGTACAGAACTTATCAGGGTGATCACTTTGTAAGTATGGAAATGTTTAATTACGTGTGCACTTGAAACTAGTATGATATCATGTGTCAGCTGCAACTGAAAAATAAATTTTAAAAAAGAAGAGGGAGAGATACCTCTGCCTTGTGAGGACAGAGAGGGAAGGTGGCCCGTCTGGCAGCCAGGCTGAGGGTTCTCAGCAGAACCCAACCATGCCAGTACCCTTATCTCTGACTTCCAACCTCCAGGCCCTGTGAAAACGAAATGTCTGCCTGTTAGGCCACCCAGTCCATGGAATTTTGCTATAGCAGCCTGAGCAGACTAACACAGTGTATGTGTACCTACATACACAGATACATACATACATGCACATGTACCAGTCCTCGGTCTAGCCTCAGAGAGCCTGATTTAATTTGTGCTACACAAACACTGGTATTTCCCGGTACTTAGAAGGCTTGGGGCGAAGTCTCAGGACTTCTAGGTTTTCTCAGCCCTAGAAGGTTTTCTAGAGCAGGTCTGTGTTCTGAAGCTCACAGGTCTTTTCTTTAGAGGATGTTTTCCTCAACGACACAACACACAGAATATCTGCAGATTCATTAATAAATAGTATTAATCTTGACACTCCAATTATTAAAATATCAAGTGAAAACAAAACCTAATATAATATTTTTAATAAAGGGTTTTAATAAAGAGTCTGAGACATGTTCCAAAGACACACAAAAAAATATGCTTTAAGACAGTCTTACTTCCTTGGTGAATTGAACACATGAAATTACATTTTATGGTTATATTCCCCTGAGCTAAGGGAAATTTTGAGAGTTTAATTTTCTTCCCTTTTGTCTTCTCACTTTGCTTCCTCAGAAAGGGACCAGAGGCATTAGGCTACGTTCCTAGTGAAAGGGTAAATTACTCTCGCTTTCATGAGACAATTTAGCTTTCTTTTGCAAATTTTTTTAAACCTGCTTTGTAAGGTATAATTCGTCTAAAATAACTTTCACCAGTCTTAAATGAGCAATTTCATGACATTATCTAATCAAGTGCCCAGCTGTATAAATGCCACACAGCCATGATACCAAATGTTGTCATCGCATCAGAAAGTTCTCTCTCCTTCTACGGTGAATCCTCCCCCAGAAACTCTGGGCCTCCAAACCCGCTGGCCCACTTTCTACCACTGTAGTTTTGACTTTTCCAGAATTTCACATAAATGGAACCAGTCTTTTGTATTGGGCTTCTTTTATTTAGCATAATACTTCTGATGGCATTTGATTTGTTTCTGGTTCTTGCCTCTTACGGACAAAGTTCCTGTGAATGTTTCTGTACAATTTATCGTGTGGATGTGAACATGTTTCATTACTCTGGATCTTAGGACTGGGATGCTGGGTCACGGGCTGGGTTTATGTTTAACGTTTAAGGCAAATCTGTGCCAGGTGTCTGTACCATTTTATATTTTCACAGCAAATTGTGAGTGTTTGTGTCATTTTGCGTCCTCACTAATACTTGGTATTGTCAGTATTGTTTTTTAGTCATTAAATTATACCTGTATCGTGTCCATTTGTGGTTTATTTTATATTCCCTGATAACTAATAATTTTTCATGAAGCATGATATTTCATATTAAATAATGTAATTATTTAATATTTTAATGTTAATATTTATATTATATTAATTTAATATATTTAACATGCTAAATTAATTTAATGATGAAATTAATTTAGCAATAATATTATATTTAATCTTTTCCAGCAAATATTAGTCTCCATTGTCTTACAATTTGAAATATGTCTTACACATATTTTACAAATTTATTCCTAGAGAGTTTCCTACTTTTATTGCTATTATAAATGCTATTTTTTACATATCAATTTCTAATTGTTTATTGCTCATATATGAAAATACAATTGATTTTTGTGCCTTGATCAGGCACCTGCAACTTTGCTAAGTTCATTTTAGTCAACAATTTTGTAGCATTTTCCTTAAGATTTCAAGATAAACGTATTTGTGGTCCGAAAATAAGGCAGCTTCACCTCCTTCCAGGAGTCACACTTAGCTCTCCAGGAAGTCTTACCTCATACACTCAACACTCATTACAATTCTTCCCCAGTACAGCTCTTGGAAAGTTAAACCTTATTTCCCCCAGAGTAACATTTTTAACCAAAAATACACCAAATAAACACACAATAACAGGTAATATTTTGAAATTATAGACTCACTAATTTTCTTGACACAAGAGTTTATAGTCAGGGAATATCATACGGAAACAGATATAAATCGTGGGCCCATATGGATGAACCCAGAATGTTCTTCTTGCAAACAGATGCACACAAGTGAGAGGAATGCAAAGGTACATCTACCACTCTTCTGTCTGTATTAGAGGTCTGCTACTTTCCCTTGTTTTTAAGAACTTATTCTTTGTCTTATCAGTGATTTTCTATGCTATAACATTTTTTATTGATGAGAGCGAGAGAGAGAGACATGGATTTGTTGTTCCACTTATCTATACATTCATTGGTTGATTCTTACATGTGCCCTGAAGGAGAATCGAACCCGCAACCTTGGTGTATCAGGACAACGCTCTAACCAACTGAACTACCCGGCCAGGGCACTGTAACATTTTTAAGTGTAGCTTGATTGCAAGATAAGAGGGAGCCCCAGAGTATTGCACTGGTTTGCTGTAGGATCCCTGTTTGCTTCCTAGCTGTGCTTGCTCCCCTGAGCACCCCCGAGCAATGCTGCTCGCCTTGGTAGCCTCGGTCCCTTCCAGGAACAGCAGCTGAATCTAGTTTTTCATTTTTCCAATACTGGTAGAATCATCCTCATTGCCCAGCCCCCACACACAAGCTAAGCAGAGCTACTTCCTCAGAAGTCTGACTTTCAGCACCAAAGCACTTTTCCCAGCTCCAGGGTTGAAAATCTCCAGCCCCTCCCCTCCCCCAGCCCCAAGAGTAGAAACAGCTTCCTGCAGTCCCTACCTCTGTGACACCTTAGTGTTCTCTCTCTCTCTCCTTCTCTCTCTCCGCTTTGTCTGTAACATAAATAACTTCAGACATAGTTAACAATTCATTAAATTAAATGATTTCCGTTTAAAAAACTGACATGCTTTGCTTTTGATGCCCCTGGCTGATAATTTATTGGCAGTAGGCACAGTGCCATGAAACAGACCATGAGCACAGGACATTACCGTTCCCGTGGTCACTCCGTGGCTGGCCTGAGCGTAGAGCTCCTTATCGACGGGCAACGGGCTGCCAGTGATCCATGCCACCCACTGGCATGTGATTAATCAGGGCATCTCTCGTGACTGATTGTGGAGAAATGCGACTGAAGCAGGGCCTTGGGAAGCCGAATGGCTACTGTCCTTCATACTGTGGCAGTAAAGGAGACAAGGGCTGTCGTGTGGGATGGATTCTCTGAGTGCGCTGGAACACTGACAGAGAGAACATGGGAGTGCTGCGAGTGCATCCGAAGGGTGTTAGACCAAGAGGGACGGAGGACAGTTCTGGAAAGGACCCAAATTATTGCTGTTGATGCATTTACGAGTGTTTCTGGATCGACCGTGTGAATCGGAAGTGGTTCTAATAGTTTATTTTGGTTGAATGATACTTGACTCTGATAGTCTGCATTTAATGTGATCGAGATGCCAGAACATTCCTGGCAAAATGTGACCATACTGTCTCTGTGCCTCAGTTTCCTCTGTATAAAATAAAAATAACTAACAGCATCAATCTCATTGGAGTAGTGCCTGACATTTTGGTAGTGCCTAGTTTTTCATACTGGTTAAATAGACTTTTGTAAAATAAATATCATAAAATAACAGTAACAGCCCTCAAGGTTGTTATGTGGCTTAGATGATACAATGCACAGGAAGCGCTTAGAGGGGTACCTGGTACACAGTGAGAAATAAACGGTCACTGTAACATTTATTACCATTATCATTACTAATATGACCAAGCAGTGATACTTTCGACTGTTATTGCCCTGAGTCAATTACTTGAAAGTAAAATATTTTCCAATCCCCTAATCCAAATGAGCTTGTGTCACTTGTAAATATTGGACATTTAAGAAGCCTGGGAGATTAATATTAATTAAAATGCATTCTGATTTCCCACCAAAAGTGTTGATTTATATCCGGCCATTAAGTACGTTTTCTTACAACATTTTAAGACAACTCATTTTCTTTAAAACACCTACAGAGAGAAACACACCTAATATTTTAGCCCAGTGACAAATGTGTTCACCACATGGGTATTATCTGAGAGTTCATTCGACTCCTTGATCAGCAATCCCTGCTTTACTCATTCAGTTCAGCCAACTCCCATTTCTTTTACTTTTTTCAGCACATAATGTGATAAATGTTTCCACTGCCATGTGCCTCCCAGGGTAAGTGTGAGGTTGCCAAGGCACACACCTATAAAAGTCTCACCAGGAGGAGATGGGGGGGTACAGCAAGGCTGCCGTGGCGTTCTGGAATTCCTCACGGCTAGAGAGGCTTGAAGGCTTGCTATTGAGCACGGTCAGCCTCATGGTCACTTCTAGTTAAGTGCTTTCTTCCCCATACATCTGATCACAACCAGTGATCATGGGCTCTGAGCTTAGACAAGGTGGGGACCACCAGCTGGGCACATGCCTTTGCATTTCACATGACAATTTAAAATTAGCCTCGCGAGTGGCATCTTCCCCATTCCAGCTCAGATTCAGTGCAATGACCTCTTCTAATGGGATGGCACACACTCCTACCTGGAGTCTTATTCTGAATTGTCGCTCCCAGTCCTACGACTGAAAGAAAATCCTGTGGGCTGCTAGCACCAGGCAGCCAGAGAAGGAAGCTAAGGTAGGAATTCTTGGCTACAAAGCTACCCTTGGCTCTTTCTTTATAACAGAACAGAGCTGGAAACACTGTCTGGCTTTGTGGGAAAATGAAGATGAGCCTTTGGCGAGCTGTCACTTGTAGCCATCAAGTCCTTCTCAAATACCTACATGGAATACGGTTTTCCTCATTTCAGCCTCTCCTTGGAAACAAGAAGGAGTTAGAAGGGACCTTAGTCTAGATCCACCAGCTCTTCATTTTAGGTTGACTGCCCCCAGTGATCTACACTGAGGGTCCCTCGCATTGCACCTGCTCTGGGCACACGAACACAGAGCCCTCGATGCCATCCAGCAACGCCGTGAGGTCTCCTTTGTTGACTCACCCGTCCCTTTGTCATACGTACTATGACCCACTCTCTCCGCTCCTGAAATCAGTAGCCTCTCAGGCCTGTCAGCCAGTGACCTTGTCCTCCAGCTTCACAGAGAAAACCAAAGCCTCCACACACAGCAAACCTAAAAGGTACACGCCTCAACACATGTTGTGTCCTTCCGCCGTGATGAATGGGTGACCTCTTTAATTAAGAGGGTAACCCACCCGTCTGACTATGAATCCTGACAGTCCTGCCTTCTTCACAACCTACTCCCACGGGTGGCCCCAGCTCATTAATTCACCGTCACCCTTTTCCTCTCTGTGGCCTCTTTGCCATCAACATTGAGCCATTCTCAAGTTTCTCACCTCTTGGCCCTGGCCAAGTAGCTCAGTGGGTTAGAGCACCGTCCTGATAAGTCAAGGCTGTGGGTCTGATCCCCAGTAGGGGCACCTACAAGAATCACCCAGTGAATGCACAACTAAGTGGAACAACAAATCCATGTTTCTCTTTCTCCCTCTCCTTTTCTCTGTCTCTAAAATTAATTTTTTTGAAAAAATTTCTCTTCTCTTAAAAATAAAAATAAAAAATGTCCTTCAACTGTATTTCCCCCACCAGCTACCTTTCTTTCTCTGATTTTATTCACAGTCATTACTTCTATTTTAGTTCCTTTCTATGTTTTATTAGCTTCTCAGAATTTTGTGTTCCACCTTACCACAAATCCCCTAAAACAGCCCCTGCCAAGGTCAACAATGACCTCAATGTCACCAAATTTGGTCTAGCTCTGTTTACCTTTCCTCTCCAGGGTATTCGACACACTCCCTCCTGCTTGAAACATTCCCCTCTGTTGATTTCAGGACGATCCAATCACCTATTTCCTCCTATCGCCACCTCTTCTCAGTGTCCCCAACTCCTCCTGCTCTGCCTCACAGTAATCGACGGCATTTTCTCAAACTTAGTTCTAGGCTCCCTTCTCCGGTAAAACTATCAACTCTCTCCCTAGATGATTCCAACTTCTCTGCACATTTTTATTTACTGTTAATATGTGAATTAAGCCAAATTAACTTTGTCGCTAGCTTTCTATGATGTCCGTATCTACAGATATAACTACCTATTGGTCCTTGTTCATACATTTCCAAGGCACCTTCAATGTAACTTCTCCAAAACCAATCTCAATCTATTCTCCCAAAAGTGGTTCCCCTGAATGTCCCCCATCTGATAATACTATTATTTGGACCCTGTCTCCTCTCCAATCAACCATCAGGTTCTCTCTAGTAGACAGAATCCTTGTTTTCCTTTGGTCATGTTGCCTTAAAGGAACTTCTGGTCCTGGGAGATAATTGTATTGAATGAACACTTCTAGTTATCTTTCCATCTCTCCTCTCCCCACCCTCGTCAGAGGAGAAATGAATTGTCTTTTTGGTAAGCTTAGGAGAAGGAGCCCGGTCATTCTGTATTTCCCTCTTTGGCTGTTTATGCTGTAATAGAGGGTGCATTCTAAACCACATAGAAATAAACTTAACCAAAAATACATGAGACAGATTTGTAAATATGCAAACTACAAAACATTGAGAGAAATTAAAGATCTAATTCAACAGAAAACATCCCATGTTCATGGACTCAAATATTTAATATTGTTAAGATTTGCCTGAAAATGACCTACAGGTTCCCTATAAACCATATCAAAACCCCGGCTGATTTCTTCCCAGAAACTGACAAGCTGATTCTAAAATTTATATGAAAATGCAAAGGAGACAGAAGAGTCCAAACAACCTTGAGAAAAAATGAAGTTGGGAGATTCATACTTCCCAATTTCAAAATTACTAAAAAACTATAGTAGTGGCACAAGGATAAAAATAAAGCAATGGAATTACTCATTCAAATTAAGAATCCAGAAATAAACCCTCACATTTATGGTTGATTGATTTTCAGCAAAGGCACCAAAACAAGTCAATAGAGGAAAGAATCGTTTTTCTGATAAATGATTTTGGGACAACTGGATATCTTCATGCAAAAGAATGAAACTGAACACCTACCTCATATTATGTATAAAAATGAACTCAAAGTGGGTTAGAGACCTAAATGTAACTGATAGTTTAAAATGAGTTTAATAAACTATAAAACTCTTAGAAAAATGCAAAGGCATAAATCTGTACGATCTTGGGTTAGCAATGATTTATTAGGTATTATTCCAAAAGCACAAGCAGAAAAAGAAAGGCTGGATAAGTTGGACTTCATCACTATCAAAACTTTCACAATTCAAAGGGCACCATCAAGAAAATGAAAAAGACATCTGACAAGATGGGAGAAAATACTTGCGAATTATATATATTATAAAGGCTTTTACCTAGAATATATAAAACAATCTCTTACAACTCAGCAATAAAAAGATAAGTAACTCAATTTAAAAACAGGCTAAGAGCCCGGTCGGCGTGGCTCAGGGGTTGAGCATCGACCTGGGATCCAGGAGATGGAGGTTCGATTCCCCATCAGGGCACATGCCCGGGTTGCGGGCTCGATCCCCAGTCAGGGGCGTGCAGGAGGCAGCCGATCAATGACTCTCTCATCACTGATGCTTCTATCTCTCCCTCCCTCTCCCTTCCTCTCTTTGAAATAAATACAGATATATTTAAAAAAAAAAAAATAGGCTAAGAATTGGAATAGTTCTCCAAATAAACTACACAAATAGCCAACAAGCACATGGAAAGATGTTCAACATCATTAGTCAGAGAAACGCAAATTAAAATCACAGTAAGATACTACTTCACACTAGGATGAATTTAGTAAAAAGAAAAAGAAAGACAAGTGTGGGTGAGAATGCAGAGAAATTGGACCCCAAATACATTGCTAGTAGGAATATAAACTAGTGCAGCCACTTCAGAAAACCACCTGGCAGCTCCCAAAACGTTAAACAGAGTTACGCATGATCCAGAAGTTCTACTCCCGGTTATGTCTAAGAGAAATGAAAACTTATGTCCACACAAAAACTTGTAAACAAATCTCATAGCTTAAGAGGGGAAAAAAACCAAATGCTCATCAACTGATGAACAGATAAGCAAAACATGGTACACCTATACAGTGCATAATATTCAGCAACAAAAAGGAATTAAGTGCTAACACGTGCTACAATATGGATGACCCTGAAAAACATTGGATTATGTGAAAGAAGCCAGTCACAAAAGACCACATATTGTATGATTTCAGTTATATCGAATGTCCAGAACAGGCAAATCTGCAGAGACACAATTATAGCATGTGTAATTACACCAAAACCCACTAAATTTCCCACTTTAAGCAGGTAGATTTTATGGTATGTGTATTACTTTTCCTCCCCATCTTCAAAGTTAGCAAGGTCATATCTCTCCGCCCCTTAGCACACTGTCAAATCTTTCCTTCTAACCCAACCAGAAAAGGTTTCCACTTTTCAGAACTCAGGTCATGAGATTGACCTCTCCTGATATCATCCCCATCTCAAGGTCCCTGACCTTAATCACATCTGCAAAGTTTCTTTTACCAAGAAGAGGAACATATTCATATAGGTTCCAGGGTTAAGTTATGGTCATCTTTGGGAGGCCATTATTTTGCCTACCGACACTAAATAAATTATATCTCAACAAATATGTTTTTCTTTCAAAAGAGTGGATGGCCCTGGCCTGTGTGGCTCAGCTGGCTGGAGCATGGTCCTCCCGTGCACTGAAGGATCGCAGGTTCGATTCCCAGGCAGGGCGCCTGCCTCCATTGCAGGTTTGGTCCCGGTTGGGGTGCGCGCAGGAGGTAGCTGGTGGGTGTTTCTCTCTCCCATCCGTGTTTCCCTCTCTCTAAAGTCAATGAACGTGTCCTTGGGTACGGTTTGAAAAGTAAATAAATTAATTTAATTAAATACAAAGGAGTGGCCTCCTTCGCTCTTCTGCCTCCAGGAGGGCGCGCAGCGGGGTCGGGCCCAGGCGCACGGCGCTGAGACAGCCGTCCTGGGAAAGCGGGGCTCCGGGCGACAGCGCTCCCTTGGCGGGTCGTTTCACGTTCCAGGCTTGGACAGAAAGCCTCAGGAAAAAACTGCTCACACACCTAAGCTTCCCTTGAATGATGTCATTGTCTCACGGGGTCCACTTTCTTCAATTTATTCCAAACTCAGAGGCTAGAGAAGGAAGATGAATCCCTGTCCCCAGAAGCTCAAGCGTTAATTTTGTCTTCTGGATGATGCTCACAAGCATCAATTTTACTCCATATTTACTGTCACCACCTTACTTTAAGCCTCCATCATGGCTCAGTGAGATTATTCAAATGACTGTGTTGCATATTTTTTCTCCTTCAAATCCATTCTCCCAGACGCAGGCAGAGTGACCTTATTAAAATGCAAATCTTACCATGTCACTGCTGATTAAGCCTTCACTTTGCTTCTCATTACTGTGGGGATAACAATTTTAAATGTCCCACATTCTCTGGCTGCCAGCCACAGTGCCAGTCTCCGCGGGGCCATTCTTCCCCGGGTCAGGGGTCTCAGGGCCCCGTGTGCTGCTGTGTCCTAGGCGCCCCGTCCCCGCTGCCCCCAGCCCTCACCTGGCTGACGCCAGCGCCAGCGGCCCACAGCCTCAGGTTAACTCCCTTCCCAGGCCGCGCTCAGGAAGCAGCCGAAACATTACGCACCTGTCTTCAGCACCCTGCCCTCCCCCTCTGAGGCACTTATTACAACTTTAATACTAATTAATAGTGTCCGTCACTTCCAACCCCAGCTGGTATATTAACCCTCCATGACAGTGCAGGGGAGAAAGTAACGGAGGGTCCCACTGTCCCAGGCAGCCCTGTGTCCACCGCAGTGACTATATGATGAATGACAGAGAAATCACCCTGAGAAACACGGCATAACCCAAATGACCTCTTGATCTAACAATTTCCTGTCACTTGACAGGTGGTAGAATAAGTAGAATCATGAAAAAAAAAGCCCTATCATAAAAATTAATATATAATGACATTTTATATTTGTTTTTCTGCTACTTTCATAACAGAATGATAAACAATCCATTTTTTTAAAATTAGTGAAATCACAGGGTTGGAAAAGACTGTTACTAATAATTAATAAGTATTACTAATACTTTTAAGTAATTTATGTGGGTAGACAGTAAAAAAGTCTTTACATTTTAAGTCTTTATGCCACCTACTAGCTCTGTGATTTCAGGTAAATTATTTAACCTCTCCTAGTCTGCATTTCTTTATCTGTAAATAAAAAGAGATATCAATACCTAACTCAAATGACCAGAAAAAGTAAATTATGATATTTTTGAAGCAAATAGCACAGATTGTTAATATTAAGTGCAGTAATCCTAGACTTGTAGATTTCATGGATATTTTATATATATATGAAAGATATGCACATTATATAAAACTATATTTGTATAAATATAATATATAAAATATAAAAGTAATATATATTAAAATATACATATTTTGGTTTAAGTAAGACCCACATGATGTGATGTTATTTTGTCAAACATCATTGTGAAAAAAAGAAAAATCAGAGATATTGTGGAACACAGCTTGTAAAACATTTTGGAAAGCAAGCTAGTAATAGCATCAGGAAAATCTTTAAATATTTTATACCTTCCAACTTGCATAATAATCCATAATAAAAGTTGGGTATGTTTTTTTCCCTCACCTGAGGACATGTTTATTGATTTTAGAGAAGGGAGGGGGGAAGAAAGAGAGGGAGAGAGAAACATCAATGTGAGAAATATCAATCAGGGTGCCTCCCATAGGCCCCTACAACCCAAGTATGTGCCCTTACTGGGGATCAAACCCACAACCTTTGGTATACAGGACAACGCCTCAACCAACTGAGCTACCCAGCCAGGGACATAATAAAAGTTTTTATGAACAAAAATGTTCATCTTAATTTTAATGATCAAAACTTGGAAAAATCTTAATCCAAAAATAAAGCCAGCATACACACTATACACATACACAATGGAATATTATAGAATTACTCAAGTGTCCATAAAGAGTTTTTAGTTACATGATAGTATAAACATTTTCTCATTTACAATAGTCCCCCCTCATCTTCGGGGGATACGTTCCAGGGCCCCCAAGGGATGCCTGCAACCACAGATAGTACTGAGACCTATAAATACTGTTTTTTCCTATATATACATACCTATGATAAAACTTAATTTATAAATTAGAAGCAGTAAGAGATTAATAAAATAGAACAATTAAAATAATATGCCACAATAATATTTATATAAATGTGGTCTCCCTCCCTTCCTCTCTCTCTCTCTTTCTCTCTCTCTCTCCAGTAATTTATTTTCTATTTTTTTAGTGAAAACTTTTTTCTGGATCTGTGTAACCATCCTTTCTTGCAGTAAATGGCTTGGTGTCACTCATTTTAGGAGAGCCCTTGCTGAACTCTATGGGCCCAATGCTTTCTAGAGCAACACACTGACATCAATTGGAACACGTTTCCTGTTCATGTCTTCCATTCACAAATTTAATGTTTTTCAAAAATCTTAACTAAGCACTTATCATGCACTGTGGCCATAACTTTTGTACTTTGAGGTGCGACAGCAAAACTAGCAAGAATTTTTTTTTCTTTTTTATTGACTGATTAATTGGTTGAGAGAGAAAAGGGGAGAGGGGGAAGAGAGAGAGAGAAAGAGAAAAAGAAAGGGGGGGGAACACACTGATTTGTTGTTCCACTTATTTATGTATTCATTGGTTGATTCCTGTATGTGCCCTGACTGGGGACTGAACCCACAACCTTAGCATATTGGGATGACACTCTAACCACTGAGCTACACAACTAGGACTTCTTTGTCACAATTTCGTGAGTAGAAAATCTGTTCTTACTGTAGATTTGAGCAATCTCAGCATACAGGTGTTTTTTTTTCTTTCCTCATTAAGTCAAGAACTTTCACCTTTTCACTTAAAAGCACTTTCCAGCTTCTTTTTGGGGTATCTAAATTACCTGCAGCACTCCTCTCTCGCTTTGGGGCCATTAGTTAGTAAAATACAGGTGACTTGAAGACAAGCACTGCTATGCCATGACAGTCAATCTGGTAACCGAGATGGCTATGCAGTGGCGAATGAGCTGGTAGTGGACAGAGCTTAGATCCCGTGGACAAAAGCATGATTCGTGTCCCGGGCAGGATGGAGCACGACCGTGAGATTTCACCACACTACTCAGATGGCACATAACTTAACACTTATGAATTGTTTATTTCTGGAATTTTCCATTTAATATTTTTCAGACCAAAGCTGACCAAGGGTAACTGAAATTGCATACAGCAAAACCATGTGTAAGTGGGGACTTCAGCATTATGTTTTATCTAGGTCAGAAGTCAGCAAACCATGATAGCTCTTGGGCCAAACATATTCTACCATCTATCTTTGTATGGCCCATGAGCTAAGAAATAATTTTTCCATGTTTTTTATGATTAAAAAAAAAATCAAAAGAAAAGTAATATTCTGCGAACCAAAAAATATATATACAAAATTTAAATCCCAGTGTCTATAAATAAAGTTTTATTGGAACACAGCCAAGCTCATATGGTTATGCATTGTCTATGGTTAATTTGGCACTACAACTGCGGAGCTGAATACTGTGACAGAAATTATACGGCTCACAGAACCTAAAAAGATTTATTATGTGACCCTTTACAATAAAAAATTTGCTAAGCCCTGTTCTGGGAAACGGTGCTATTTGAGGTTGGTCTGATTCCAAAGGTCCTTCCTCTATGCCATGCTATCCCCATGTGCACAGGGGGTGGAGGTGAGAGGCAGCCCAGCAAACTGTTAACAGTGGAAAATCATCTCTGAGCGAACGGCATCTGGCCCGTGATGGACACTCCATATTTTCTGAGCGAGCCAATGCGCAGATGAATACAAATGCAGAGGGATTTATGTGGAATCAGTGCTCTTAAAAAGCCCCATATCATTCTGTCCCTTGCCATTCTCTACAAAGAAGAAGCCAATCATTGCTTGAAGGGGCTTTTGGGGTCCATACTATAGGGGGATGCCTGGATTTAAGAATTTCTAGAGTCGTAGAATAATGGGGAAAGAATCTTTTCCCCCTGAAGTCTGGTTTCCGAGAGGCCTTTCCTGACCCTTTGAGTTCGCATGACAAGCCAGCAGGACCGCTGGAATTAACCGTGCTCAGAGCAGGGACCAGGAAATAGCAACTTCTGCTGTATTAACTTGTCTCTAGACTTGTGCCGCTAGCCACATGTGGCTACTTAAATTTATTTATTTTTATTTATTTTTTGGTTAATCCTCACCTGAGGATATTTTTTCCATTGATTTCTTTTAGAGTGGGAGGGAGGGAGGGGGGAAGGGGGACAGAGAGAGAGAAAGAGAGATGTGAGAGAGACACATGGATTGGTTCTCACTATTTAAATTTATATTCCAATTATTTAAAATTAAATAAGATTAGTGTTTCAGTTCCTCGGTCACACTAGCCACGTTTCAAGTGCTCACTAAGAGCAAACGGCTGGTGGCTTCTGTTTTGGAGGCTCAGACAGATCATTGCCATCATCAGAGAACATTCTATTGAACAGTACTGCTCCAGACAGTGGGACAACTCTTATGCAACTGATGCATGGAATTGGGCCTTTTTGCCCTACATCATCTGTGCGATTTGTCAAGCTAAGCTTCTGGTCCCAGTATTTTCTATGACAACATATCTCTAAGTATAGAAATCACTGGGAGAAAATTGTCTTCCAAAATTCTGTTTTCTACATTTCAAGACTCTGTGGGTATCTCTCTCACCTTATGCTTGAGATCCAAAAATTAGGTGTGGCTCCTCCTATCACATGAGAAACTCAAAGGCTGGTTTTTCACAGAGTGTAATTCTTACTATGCAATTACAACATATTAAGGCCTGTGGATACGCACTGGCAATCATTTATCTCCCTTCCCTACTTCTCTGAGATGTGTTTAGAGCCCTGTGCGCTATCAGTCAGGTCATGGTTGTGTGTAGACTGGCTTGCTGCTTTCCTCATATCCTTGCTCTCTACACCCAGGGCCTTCTTTCCAAGCCTCTGAAAGTACTTTGAATCTCTGTACTCATTAGAATGTCTCATACTCTTGGATGGGTGCCGGGGTTTAAATCTGCTCACAGATGGAGAGACCAAGGGAAAGGGAATTACAGGGTCGCTGAGTGACATTGATCAGTCTACAAACTGAGCCCACTAACCCAGCAATAACTGACCCAGGGCTCGTGGTGATGATCTGAACTTTGAAGAACATTCCAGATCCAGAACTTCTTTACTTTACAGGCATTTCTTATTCCTGGAACCATTTTCGGCATCTGTGGAAAA
Organism: Miniopterus natalensis; assembly: GCF_054644295.1. Taxonomy (NCBI): domain Eukaryota; kingdom Metazoa; phylum Chordata; class Mammalia; order Chiroptera; family Miniopteridae; genus Miniopterus; species Miniopterus natalensis. The sequence goes on along the minus strand of NC_142081.1, from coordinate 16,384,849 downwards.
GAGCAACTTTTTCCTTTCTATTTTTCTTCCTTTAGTAACTGTAAAGGTAATGAATCTCCTTTTGTTTGTTGTTTTTTAATTTAGCAAGTGTAAAGTGTAAAGGAAGGGGGGAGAATCCAGCAGCCAGTTGCTAGCTAATTCTAGTTCATTCTTTTTTTTCCATTCAAGAAATAATTTAGGAAATGCTTACTACTACATGCCACACACTATTTGCCTTGAAGACAGCTTTCCACTTGTCCTCTTGGTGATTTTTCCCTTTTATATGAATCTGGGAGATAGCATAACACATGGGAAAAGCCTGATCTTCTGCATCAGACTGGCCTGTGTCCGAATCCTGGCTCTGACCCTTCCTGCGTGAAGTTGGGTAAGTCACTTAAACTCGCTGAGTTCCATTTCCTTATATGTAAATCAGTATGTTAACAGCAGCTCTGTAAGATTCAAATAATCTTCACTCTGTTGGGCACTATCTCAGCTCTTTGAGACACAAGCCCATGAGTCCCATCCAGGTCTTTGCTCTGCACCAACCTGGAGCAGCACAGATGAGGGGAGTCTTTTTTTAATCATAAAAGGAAGGTTGGAACAGGGAACTAGGGAATATGGGCCACTGGGAATAGTGGCCAAGTTTTTCCAAGATTCAGGGAGGGAAGGCGGATTTTTTTTTCCTGGACCAAGCTTGCAAAAATCCTCAAGTATGTCACCAACCACAAAGCACTCCATGTTAGCACGCCATTCAGAGCGCTGGCTTTAGATGCTCAAGTAAAGTTGTAGACTCAACACAGAAGAGGGTGTATGCAGGGCAAGTAGGGCTGTGTAATCTTAAATTAGAGGCAGTAAATGGGAGCCTTTGAGAAATGATTAGGTTGATCCATAGTATTTAGAGGGCTCTCCTGCCAGCTCACATACTGCCGCCACCATGGGAATGAAGGAATCCTGGAACCTTCTATACAGCCTTGCCAATTCTCTTTTTTTCAGTAGGAAGCTGATTATTCAGTTTGGAAATTAACCCAGATTCCTTGTTCCTCTTTCTGCTCACTTTCCTCCACTGTTTTCTGATCAGCTCACTTATTAGAAGCTCTGCCAGAGGGTAGAAAGGAACATGTTCAGGAAGCATTGAGTCAATGTTCCATTGTTTTCTGGTAACACAGATAAAAGTTACTTGGAAGACTCTACTTGAAGACTGTCCTTTACTCCTGATTATGCAAATGACAGATCAATCAAAGCCCTGGTCGAATTATCTTTTCTACACCAATACTCCATTCTTTAGAACTGGACATTCAGGGGCTACCATCTCCTTTTTCCCCTCATTAGCATGGACAAATTGAAATCTCTCTGAGTATACCAAAATTCTCCCAGAAGTTTTTTTTAATTCTCATTTTAAGATATGTCTGGGGAGAGAAAGAGAGAGAGAGGGAGAGAGAGACATCAATTGATTGCCTCCTGTACAGGCCCCAACGGGGGATTGAACCCACAATCTCCTGGTGTTCACGACAATGCTCCAACCAACTGAGCCACCCAGCCAGGGCTCCCAGAGATTTTATATTTATTTTCAACTCTACATGTTGATCCAAAACTAGTTTAGAAAAAAGAAATAAAGTAAATTTTATCTTTGAGCTAGTAAGAAGTTTATAACATTGAATAACTTAGAGAGTTTCCATTATATAATAAAGTCAACAATTGATATAGTTTAGTCTCCTGCCTTATAACATGATTTTATGAAAAGTATAGTTGTTCAGAAAATGTTGAAGAATATTATTTTCTAACCACCTCGCTACCATGCAATATTTATTGTTACTACAGAGGTATTTTTCCCCCTTAACCCCAGCTTGAGATCATTTTATGTCCTGAAGCCCATCACCGTATGCCCTGGAGCATATCTTGGGAATCAGAGTGAATCTTTAAATCACCTAATTTTACATCTCAGCAGCTATGGTTTGGTCAATATCTGCACAGAATACACACTGAGGCAGAGGTTAAAAACATGAAGACAAAAGCCCAAACTGAGCAGAATAAATAACTGGCCTTCAGGCAGAAAGAGTATTTATGTTCAGTTTCTCTTTCACAATACTTCTTTCCAAAAAGATCGGCACCCTCAACATCCACAAACCAACACCCTCCTCCCACCAAAGTATTTTTAAAATAATTAGTCACTGCGCTTATTACATGCGAGCTGTCAAATCGAAGAGATATGCCTGTGGAATCTGCTTCTAGCTCATGTATCACTTCTGATCTTTATTTGTTCAATTTGAAGATTATTGCTTTTCATACTGCCTGTGAGCCCTTGGAAGCTAAAAATGAGATCCACTTATTAAGATATAGGCAAGCTACCTATTCAGAATTTTTTTAAAGACTTAAGTATACAGATCCAACTATGACCATAAAAATACTTTTTAGTCTTAAAATTATAGAAGAAGGTACATGGACTTTGGAGAATGGCAAAAATTGCTGTGTGACAGTCATCAAATTAATTAGGTTCAGCTTTTTGCTCTGCAAAATGGATTTAGAAACACACTTCATAAGATGATTGTAGTCTATCGCAGGTCTCAGTGTAAACCTCCCAGAGTGTTACCTGTCCTATAAGAGACATTCAAATACTCACTCTTTTTATAAGCAAACTTGAAAAGTTAATTGAATATTATCTTGTGCCCGGCCAGGCGTGACTCAGCGGTTGAGAATTGGCCTAGGATCCAGGACATCAAGGTTCGATTCCCGGTCAGGGCACATGCCCAGGTTGTGGGCTCAATCCCCAGTTGGGGGCGTGCAGGAGGCACCCGATCAATGACTCTCTCATCATTGATGTTTTTATCTCTCTCTCTCTCCCTTCCTGTCTCTGAAATCAATAAAGATATATTTAAATATATATATATATATTATCTTGTTATGTTATAGCAGAGAAGACCTTATTTGGAAGCAGAAATGCCTCCAGGGGACATCGGTTTTTCTGAAGTGTCCAAAGAAGGAGAGTTGTTCTGTTTGTTTGGCTTTGGTTTGGAGTTAGTTGTGTTTGAGGTCCTATGTACACCACATACTATGCTAGGCATTGGGCATTTGTTTCCCACTGGACTATAGCAGTAGGGCTGACTCCATTCATTGGTCCAAGTAAATACTGACAATTCCATATCTTCTGCCAGTGATGGGTTCGAAAGTAACCATTTCTGGTCAATGAGGCATGGGCCAAATTTAGAAGAGAAGACACTTGCTAAGTACTGCCATGTGATGTAATAATTTCTCTCCTACCTCCAGACTGGGTCATTTTAGGACATAATACTCAGAGCTGTGGCAGCTATCTTGCGACTAGCAAGAAGATGAGACAACATCCAGGGATGGCAGAGGTCACTCCTTGACAATATCATTAAGGGTTTGGTGAAAGAACAAACCTTGGAGTCCGCCCTGCTACTGGACTTCCTATACGTGAAATAAAACATGTCCTTGAGTGAGGCAGTCTGGGTCACTTGGACTCAACCAATCAAAACACCATCCTTACTAGAGAGAGTAGCCTCCACCTGGTCCCCTGGCTTCTACTCTTTCCCTACACGGTCTATTCTGGACAGAAGCCAAAGTGATCTTTTATACTCATATCTTCTCATTCGCTTGCTGAAAACCATCTGGTGGCTTCCTGTCATCCTCAGAATAAAATCCCAAATCAGGACCAAGGCTTGCAGCCTTCTACAAACAATATTATAGGGGCTTCCAGTAGGAGGGACAATAGCATCCAATGTGACCCGGCCCTTTCCCACTCTTCCAGCGTCACCTCCTCTCCTCCTCACCCTCCCTGGCCCTGCTGGAGCCACAGTGCCCTTCTTTGTTCCTTCAACAGCTCATTTTCACCCCACCCCATCCTTCCCTCTGCCTGGAATGCTCTTCTCCAAGTTCTTATTTTATGGTATCCTCAGCCCAAAGTTGCCTTCTCAGAGAGACCGTAATCAACTCATTAAAAAAAAAATAGCTTGCATACTCACCTAAACCCAACTCTCTACTTCATTATGTTGTATTACTTTCTTCGTAACATATGAAATTATATTATTTGTTTCCATGATTTGTCTGTCTTCTAACTAATATGAAAACTTGATGAGAGCAGAGAGCCTGTCTGCCTCGTTCGCCTTTGCATCTCCGATGCCTCGCATGTGCCCAGCATGTAATACCCTTTGGATGAAGGACAGAACTGCTAGGGGGCCGGGGTGACTCAGCCTGAGACGGAGAGACAAAGCAGGGAGAAAATCAAAGGGTCGGAAGGAAATATTCAAAAGAAGAGTCTTGAGAGAGTAACTAAAATGGACAAAGGACAAATACAAGCATGTAATATAAAACAAATGGACCTAAATATCAATGGCTAGATGTCTAGCTCCGAGAAAAAGAAATAAATGGCTGTTGCTTAAGTACAACAACAATCTGGAAATGAAGAGGAAGACATGGTGCCCAGGTCCCAAGAGGAAGTCACCCCACCAGCCCACGAAGTCAAAAGAACCCGAGAGCTAATTGGAATAGCCCACAGCTATCGATTTAATTGTAGTTGCTCAAAAACAAAAAGTTTTGAAACACATAATTTCTCCCTTCTTTCTGGTTAAAATAAATAAATTAATTTAATTAAATATATATATATAGATATATATATATCTATATATATATATGAAAGATTTCAAAGAGATAAGAGCTCTCTCTAGGAAATCACTGAAAATTTAGAGGAATATGAAAACAAAGGAGGGGCACAACCTTTTAAAAGCACCTCTTCAAATAGGATTGGGATAAAATGCTCTGTGGAATTAACATAAAAAATGCGTGAATCAGGAAAATTAACAGGATCTACAAGGAAAGCGGTATGAAGCCATATGAAATGTAAAGAGCTATCTTTTCTGTTCACACAATTGTCTTCCAAAGCTGAGAAACTTGACGGCTATGCCAGAGTGGAATAAAGGCGCCAGCGGGACAGGAGGCAGGGAACACATGCCTGAGGGGCGCAAATGCGGGGTTTGTAAGGCGCTGAAGGGCGCGGGAGAAGGGGGCGCAGAGCACGGAGCCACCCCATCCACATAGGCAGTTGGAAAGAGAGAAGAAAAGTAAAATTCAGACTTCGAGCAATATGGAAAGACTAAAGTTGGTTTAAAGAAATTTACAATGTTTCTCAGAACAGTTGGGCCCCAACCAGAGCTCACGACCTGTGGCTCTATTATTACATAAAAGTTTACCAGTAAGCCAAGGATGGCAGCGATTACAAACGAATCAAGGAAAAAAATTATGAGTAACAGTAGCCTTCAAAAACAGACAAGCAAAAACCTTAGAAAAATGGACTTACCTGCCAGAAACAAGAAGAGAGGAAAATAGTGAAGCCACCGGGGCTGACCAAGGCTCCTGCCTCAGCCACCCGGGGCAGGCTGAGCTGTGAGCGGGATGAGGGGCCTGCCAAAGGCTGTGCAACTTGCAAATTCTAATCTGTTTCTATCACCTAAAGCACTTGAGGTTATTTTGGCTAAAATAATAGTAACAGCTAACATTTGTTAGTACTTACTGGCTGCTAGACACCCTCCTAAACATTTTATATATAGTATCTTATCTCTCATAACAACACTACAAAGTAGTTCTCTTCTTTTATGAGAGGAAAAAAGAGCTCAATTCAGACTTCACAGTCTGGGAATCAGTAGACTTCAAAATTACATTATTTGGGGATAAATTAGGAATGAGTGGAAAAGATTCAGAAGGAAGTAAGGAAAGAAGGAAGGAGAGATGAGATAAGATAGAGAGGGAAGGAAGGAAGAGGGGGCGAGAAGGAGGGAGGGATGATCCTGGAATAGTTGGTAATGACACAGATAAAACAAAATTAAGGCAAATTAGAAAACCACAAACAGAAGAGGAAGAGGAAGTTCTGAGAATCTCATTGGGACCCTTCAGAAAAACAAGAAAATGACAACAGGAATAACTGCATCAAATTCACCAGGAATCTCAAGTGGCTGTAACAATGTTTAACATGTCGGGCAGGATGCAAAAATACACGAGTCTAAGCATTTGAGGATGCTGGTGCACCTTGGGCATAGCTTAGACAAACAGGAGAAGATGGAATTCCTACCAGAGAAGATGGAATTCTTTCTTCCAAGGTAAATAAACTACAAAAGGAAAAAGAGAGAAAGAGAAAGAAAAGGGGGAAGGAAGTAAAGGAGGGATTGCAGAAGGGGCAAATTAAGGAAAGAAACGAGGGAGAGAGAGAGGGAGGGGGAGGGAATGAGGGAGGGAGGGAGGGAGGAAGGAAAATTAACGTCATTATATTTACATTGACTCCTGAGACCTGGCCATATTCCACAGTATACAATTATGCTCTGAAGGAAGCGTCAAGAATAAAGGTAAAACTAAACACACCGAAGCACACCTTTTTCTACTGTAGAAATTTGTATGGAAATTAACAAGAAATATAGCCAATATCATGGATGTTTGTTCTGGAAGAAAGGACCGCCATTCTTATTAGGATTTTGGCCTATTGAAATAGCTCCTCACGGCAAGAGCTGGGAAGGCTGAGATACCTCCCAGTGTTGTACAGAAAGACAACAAACAGGGAGACGAAGCTTCCAAACTATGCTAAAAGGGTACAGAAGAGTAGCCAGAGAGAGATAAGAGGATCACACCTCTGAGAACCTGGTAATGTGTTGAAAAGACCGGTTTTAAGACATGATGAAAGGAAATATTTAGAATAGCACAAAGACTGAGAGAGACGCCCAGAAGGTTGTTAGAGAATGACACAGTGATGCCCACCTCTCCGTGCCCAGGCTCGATCCACCCAAAATCAGAACTGCACTGAGTGTCTGATGTGGGGTAGTGGAAAAGACTATCTCACATTCAAGATGTCCGTTGACTAGTACCATTTCTATGAACAACTAGTTATGCAACCTTGAGCAACTTCTATCACCTGTCTGAAATTCAGTTTTCTCATCTGTATGAGGCAGGAATTATACTAACTGACCAGAGAGATTGCTTCCAGTTCAGAAACCAATTCTATAGGGGCCTTTAGTAAGAACTGGAACAGTAACTTCTGCAAGGAAGAGCATGAAACAGCAAATAGGACAAGTTCCAGTGAAAAAAGTCAACTGCTGTGAAGATGAACAACTTCAACATAAAAATCTCTGCGTTCCATGGTGGTCCCTTCACAAAAGTGACTAGTGATGAATTTCAGAAATATCTAAATTATTATGAGATAAACACCATGGCCATTATTTTGAGTGCCTGTGAATTTTAAGTTTTTGCCAATTTTAAGAATTATCCTCCAACCCCTTCAATAGTTTTCCCTCAACCTTAAATTACAACAATGATATAGTGACTTAAGATAGGATTTCTTTTTGCAGCAATAACACCATCTAGCCTAGTTTTAACTGTTTCCACACAAACTATGATATTGACCTTGAGTTGTGGGGAGAGACATGAGATAAAGCCCATCAGCTCCAATCGGCTACATGGTTGAAAAGCAGCATTATTATTAAGAAGAATGCTTTTCTGAGCAGACACTGTTTTTGTTTCCCCAGCATCCCTTCTTTGGAGAGTCACTTATCCCTCATGACATGAGGTCCTGCAGTGGCAGGACGCTGATCCCTTTACTTCAGAAAGATTGTTTTCCTTCTCCGGGGAATATGAACCTTGATCAGAAACAATCACATAAGCAATATAAAAGAAGTAATCCAAAGATGTACCTGGAAGGAATATCTACATATTGATTCTTTGGTTTTTCCAGCTCTTCCTCGTCTGTGAGCTACTCTGTAACCTAAGCTAACCAGGGTCAGTTTCGGTTGCTTACAACCAAGAAATCCTGATGCCAAAATGCAACAGGGAAACGTCAGGGTGATGTCGCATTCCCCAATCATTTGCTAAAGGAAAGAAAAGAGTGGCTCAGAACTAGAAGAGCAGAAACTCTCTGGCTTAACTTATTTTACTGAGAAAACTGAATTCCAAAGAGCAGAAACTGATCTGAGATCACACAATTAGTCACTGATGGACCTGAATTCAAAACACCTGATGCTTTTGTCTAACACTTTTCTCCAAACAACAACAATTTTCACCAATAATCCACAAATGAGTAATTATCTAGCAACTAAATGCAGGTTCTATTTCTAATGAAAAAACAGCGGCGCCTAAAAGTGATCATTTTGTTTTTAAATATTTTAATAGGAAATACATTAACACAGCTCAAAAATCTATTTTAAAAATATGCAGTGTAAGATCTTTCTCCCACACCTGCCTCACTACCCTTTCCATCCTCGGGTAACCACATTTATTCACTTCATGTGTGTGCAAACACAAATGCATTTTTTCTCCTTTCTCACACAAAAGGGATCATACTCTACAAACTTTTTTATATGTTGCTTTTTATCCTTAATAAGATATCTTATAGATTTTCCACACCATTAAATAAAAAACTGTATTGTTTTTATTTTTACAGGTGTATAATATCCCATTTTGTGGTTATACCATAATTTATTTAAACCCTTTCCAAATGACGAACATTTAGGCTGTTTCCAATCTTTTGCTGTTCAAAAAAAAAAAAAAAATACCCTTTTAAATAACATCAGTTGGTAGCTAAGCCATATTTTGGGAGGATAAGTTTCCAGAAATATGCCTGTTGAGTCAAAGGGGATACATGCATTTGAGAAGGTGGCAAAGATCAATAAATTGCCCTTCCCAGGGGTTCATGCTGGTTTGTATGATATAGCCGGGAATCATCATGCCCGTTTCCCCCCAGTTTCTCTAACAGCTTGTTACAAAAAAATCACTGTCACTTTAGCTGTTTGAGAGACAATAAATCAGAGTATTTTTTTAAGTACTGAAAACATGTTTTGTAGCCATGTTACCTGTAGGTTTCCTACCTTGAACATGCAACAAAGAGTGAGATAGACATACCTAATTCGTGGTTTTAAAGAGTCACACACTCAAAGTTTTCCTCCAGAATCATTTCTGTTGCATGAGAATCCTTTCTTTCCACCAGCCATCGCTGTAATTCTTTAAGCCAGTGCATCTCCAAGGAGCCAGACCCCAACTGATTTTCATCACAACTTCACCTACCTGGCAACCAGACTGCTGGTGGCCCGGCCACCCCACCTGAACGTGGCACAGGCTTACAGCGAATAGCTGTTCCCAAACCAGGCTACTTTCATCTCTGTAGACATATCCTCAGGGCAAAGTGGGGGCCTCGGATGCTGGGATGCCGGTTTCATTCACCTTACAAGCTCAGTTATCTGACTCCCCAGAATGCTCAGCGGTAACACCAGCATCCAGGGGAATCTGGTTAAAGCTACAGGTCAGCTGTGTAACCTTAAGCAAATCCCCAACCTCTTTTCTCTTCTCTTCGATATAGAAAACGAGCTTTTTGAACAGGGACTTTTTTGGTGTGAAATTCTCTTTCTCAGACCGTTTCTCTGCTTCCACCCATCCTTTGACTCTTCAAAAGTGTTCATCCCTAGCACTCAACTCTTCTCCGTACACTGTCTGTCTGAGAGTTCACCCATCCTTCCAGCTTCAACTATCAGCTCCAGGCAGATGAAAGTCATCATTACAGACCTTGCCTCTCCCTCTCTCCTGGCACATTGCGTAGCGAGCCTAGAGTGCTGGCTCTGAGTTGCTGGCCAGAGGGAAACCGTAGCCACCCTACCACCTCTTAGCCATACCACAGCCAAGTGAGAAAAGACCTTCTCTTGATGACTGGAGGGTGCCTGTACAAAGAGGAGGCGAGGGTTCTTATTCCCTGTTTGGATGGCTGCCTAGGTAGCTAACTTATTGGTCTCTATTATGCTTTCTTAAATAAAAGAATTGGTGAGAGAGATTATATTGGAGAAAGTAGGTGGCAGTGGAGCTCCTGGAACCCTACTTTATGGTGTGGCAAGGATGCTGAGTTTCCTCTGGGGCGTCTAGCTGGGCTGGAGCTATTCTTGGAGGTATTAACTTGGGCTAAAGCTTTTCTTGCTGGCACCCCAGCCAAGGGGGCCCAGGATCAAGAAGTTATAATGTATAACGTTGAGGGTGGGGGCTGGGTGGGTAAGGTAGAGCCAGAGCTGGAACTCCTAACTCAGGTATAAGATAGTGCAGAGAGTCCTATTCCCAGGATACTTATAAAGAACTTATTATACATGTGACATTCTATAGAATCAGCATTTGGACACCTGCTATACAGACAGCATGGCAGGCCAGCTTGTGTTGGCCAGAGAAGCAAAGTCAGTCAACAGAAAGGGAACCACAACCTGGGCAACTGACTCAAGAGCCAACTGCCATTCCTCTATTGTTTTCTCCAATCATCCCTCCACAGCAGAGGTCATGGACCTTGAAAAATGAGTAAAAGAGCCAGATCATGATCCCAATCCCCACTCTAAATACGCTCACTAATGCCCCACTTTGCCAGGTACAGGAGTGGGAAGGGAGTGAGAGGAAACCAGCACCCTTTTCCTTCAGTTCCCTTGAGCCCTAGGTCAAGCTGTTGAACAAAAGGGAAAGATTTGAGGCAGAGTTGAGATTGAAGTTTTAAAATGGATAGTCTTTTAATACCTAAAAGTGACTGGGAAGTTATAAACCTGGCTAAGATGTGGCAAAGAGATTTTCTACCAGGAGAGGAAGGAGGAGTTGAGATAGGACAGCTGGGGAAAGTGTTTACACAAAAATAATCCCTGTCTCCCATTTGAGCTGACCTAGTGAACACTGTTCAATGAACTGCAGTTGTCAATCGTGGCTCTTCAACTCGCAGCTGTTGACTTGGGCAAGTTACTTAACTTACTTTTGCCTTACCTATGAAATGGGGACTCATGAGACAAGACAACTTGGACACTTAGAAGAATCCCTGAACCCAAAATAAATGTTCCGTTCATACTGGCTATCATCATTATAATTCACATATCTCATTTTCACCTTACAATCTATGTACCTGGGGATAAGTAGAGATGGGATAATGAGGGGACAGAAACTCAAATGCATTCAAAGGTATGGAGTGTGAAAAAGAAGAGGTCAGGAAAGTTAAGAACTTGAGAGTATTTGACTTACCTAATACATTCAAATTCAATTTTTTTTTAGAAAACAAAAATCTATACTGGCCAAACAAAACGATTCTGCACACCAATTCTGCCTTGGAGATTGCAATCTCCAAAATAATTTCAAAATCTCATTCAGCTTTAACATTCCATGGCTACGGAACTAGTCCATCCTGACTTCTCTATTTTAGCCCATGGTGCTAGCATCCAACCTGGACTTGACCACTCAGTCAGCTTTGACCCCTTCCCCTTAGCCTCTTTATCCTGCCAGCCACCACATCCGGTTCATGCCTCCATTCAGTAACTCCTTAGCCTCTTCTCCAACATAGCTTCTGAATACTCTTTGTCTTTGCCTACTTTCACATATGTGCTCATCAGCTCTTGCTGCAAATCTAGGGTCTTATAATAGAGTATATTTTTCTTGCTCACTGGTTTCAGGGTTAGCTTCATTCTGTAATTGGCTGGGCTCCAAGTTTTGGGTCAGGAACAAATGACATTCCATATCTTTCATCATTTTGGACCAGCAACTATTTGGGGACAAGTTCTTTTTAAATTTTTTAAAATTTAGTTTATTGGTGTAATGTTAATAATTCTTTAATGATGTTATATGTATTATATTGTTTAATAACATTACATATAAATTTCAGGCGCACAACCTTATAATACCACATCTGTATACTGTATCGTGTGCCCAACACCCAAAGCCTAGTCTCCTTCCATCACCATGTATTTGGGCGCAAAGGGCAGAAGCACAAGAGGGTGAACAGAAAATCACAATGTCTCTTGAGTTTTTAGCCTAAAACTGGCACTCTGTGACTTCTTCCCACATTTCATTAGCCAAAGGAAACCACATGGCCAATCCCAACATCAAGGAGGCTGGAAAATATACACCATTTACTCTAGTGGGAGGTATTGTAACATAATATGGTATACATGGGTAATTCTAACATGGATAATTGTGAACAACAAATAAATCAATAACCAAAGCCCATCACAATTATTCATGTCCCTCTCACACCTAAGTTACACTTATCCCCTACCTAAGACAACACAGGCATGGAGACAACTGGAGCATACCTGAACCCAACCACATTCTGGAGCCAACCCAAACTCAAGTGACCTGTAGCCTAACACAGAGCTATTCAGCCAACCCAGCCTAAACCAGTGCACCTACAAGTGTAAATTCAAATTTTTCTTGTTATAAGACACTGAGTTTAGAGTGGTTTATTTGGTAGCATTTACGTGGCACAAGTTGATTAATGCAATGCATTTTCTCATATTTTTTCTTATAGCTTTGATATGACTTCCACATTTTCTTGATCTTATTATTTTTTAGTTAAATTTATTGGGTTGACATTGGTTAATAAAATTATGTAGGTTTTAAGTGTATAATTCTATAATACATCATCTGTATATTGCATTGCGTGTTGACCACCCAAACTTAAATCCTTATTTAAAAAGATGTTTCAGATTGACACAAATTCTCCTTTTGGTACCTGTATCTTTATCTCATCTCCAAAAGTATCTGTAGAGTTTATACCACTAACTTTAAATACAGTCACTCTGTGCATTTTTTAAAACATTTTATGCATTCATTTTCAACAAAGATTTTTGAACACCTGCTATGTGAACAATGACAGGACCTGGGGAGACAATAATGAAAACAGACTTTGTAGTCTAACAGGACCAAAATATTAACAATGAAAAGGAGACATGAATGCTCTAATTTCCAAAATACCAGTCTTAGGTGCTTAAAAAAAGTTTAAGCTAGGACAAAGGATTAGGGGCAAGGATTATTTTACTGCTTCTTGACCACTTGTAGTACCAAGTAACAGAAGTCTTTTAGAGTAAGTGTTCAATAAACAGTTGACTGCTTTGTTGTTAAATGGCCACTGCACCACAACTGCCTTTGTGTGATGTCTAGTAACTGAGTCTTTAGTTCACTGTTCCCAACCAAACATTTGCTGAGTTATTATGTGCCAGGCATTGTGCAAGGCCCAGGTGGTCCTGGCTATCAAGGAGAGCATAGTCAGGGTAAGATGGGCATGTAAACACATCATTATGATAGCAGTTAAGATACACAAGAGTACTATGGCAGCAAAGAAGGGTGATCAACTTCATTTGAGGAAGTAATTTTATAATTACAATTGGATCTTTCAAGTATAGAACATTTTCAGGCATAAAGACATGGGAAAGGCTACTCTAGGTCACAAGAACATCATGTACAAAAGTACAGAGGCATGAAAAAGCAGTTGGGTTTGGAGATTAGCAAAGCATGAAGTATGGCTAGAATTTAGGTTGGGTGGGAGCTGAGCGATGAGAGATGAAGCCACAGCTGAACTGAGAAGAGCTTTGTATGCCAAAGTAGTGAACTGAGATATTATTCTATAGAGATCAAAGAACAAATGGAATGTTTAAAGGATGGAAGAATTATGATTAGATGATTTTATTTATTTGGGGGTGACCATCTGTTGACAATGTGGAGATTTGGATAAGTAAGGATAACTTGATTATGGAAAGACCCACTAGGAAACAGTTCCAGGCCCCAAATGATAAAGACCCAGCTTGGCTAGACAGAGAATTGGAGAGATGTTTCTGCAATAGAGTTGACAGGATATGCAGAGTCAGTAGATGAGAAATTTAGAGACAAGGGGGGTAAACCAAGTCTGCACTATGTTAAGTTAGGAGCCCAAGGGAAATACTAACTTCATAAAATAGAAGGGAAAGCAAGTTATGAGTAGAAAGTTTTGTAGTATACAAAAACTACAAACTACTTTCATATCTTCTCATTAAAAACAAAGCCAGTTATACAGCTCAATCTTTGTGTAGAGTATAGGCGATCTGCATAACTTTTATCCCAAAGAAGCAGTACATAGACTGAAAAAACCTGAGAACCATTATTTTCAAACAACCCAAATACTACCAGCATTAACTCTTTTAATCATTCGAATGCCTTTGAGGATGCATTATTCCTGCTTGAATGAATGCATTTTACTTTGTATACTGTGGCTGTGAAAGACACTGCTAGATGTTCTCCAGTATTCCTTCTTCTCCACTTTGTTAATAATTGAACCTGGCCCTTTACCCTCCAACATTCCTCCTCCACTCCATTTTATAGGAACATGGCCTCCCAGCAATGGACTACATTTCTCAGCATCCCTTAAAGCTAAGTAAATTCATGTGCTAAAGTTCCAGTCAATGGGAGAGGTTTGGAATTGATATCTGTCATTTCTTTTTCTTTTTTTTAAGTTAAATCATTTTTTATTTTTCAATTACAGTTGGCATACAATATTATATTAGTCTCAGGTGTACACCCCAGAGAAAAGCAGTTAGTTACATACAAGGGAGCTCCCATAAGACTGTCAGCTGATTTCTCAACAGAAACTTTGCAGGCCAGCAGGGATTGACAAGAAATATTGAAAGTGATGAAAAGCAAGGACCTATAACCAAGATTACTCTACCCAGCAAAGCTATCATTTAGAATCAAAGGACATATAAAAAGCTTCCCAGACAAGATATCTGTCATTTCTGAGTCATTCCCTTAAAGATATTTGAACTCTTTTCTATCCCTTCTTCCATGAACTATAGCACAGACCCTACTTTGGTAACACTGAGCATGGCATCAGGGAATGGTAATGCAGCAGAAAGGAAGAAACTTCCTCCTTTGATGACCTAAAGAAGTCAACCTACTGTGCCACCTGGACCTATGGAAATGTAATGTGGAAAATACATTTCTATCTATATAAGCCACTACATTTGGGTTTTTTGTTTTGTTTCGTTTTTGTTTTTATAACAGCTTAATCTCTACTCCATGGAATACAGGAGTTTTACCTTGTTTTTCAAGAAAAAGACATTGTTTCAATTGTGAAAACTGACTTTAGGATATTATGGGACAAACAGATTTTTAATTACAAAACTCTAGTGTGTCAGGCTGAACTTTCTGAATACTCATTGTCACACCAAGGGTATTACCAAGGGCTTTTCCATTGCTGCTGCTTTGGTAAAAGTATTTTGAGTTCAAATGGATAATACTGTACTTAATTGTCAACATGGTTGGTTTTGATTATGATTATACTGTTGTTTGTAATGAAGTAGCAGTTTTCCATTTCTTTTACTAGCCCTGCCAGTGAGCACTGGTTGAATAAACTGAAGAACTTTCAATCTGCCTTATCTCTGTTATTAGACATAACCGCAAATTATATAAATGGAGGTCTCAAAAGGGAATGTCTAAACGAAATGGTTCACCACATTTTAACCTTGAAATGAGTGTAAATTTGTATATTATGAATACCAACTTCCATTAAAATTTATTTGACTAAAGGGAAGTATTGGAAATGGAATGTTATTTTATTGCCACTCTTTTGGTAATTGGGTAAAATATGATTAAAGATTCTAGTTTTGTATTTTCAGTTTTAGGGTAACTGGCATCAGCATTTTTATTACTAGTGTAATGGTTTAGTTGTCAAAAAGGGCAATTAAAGAGACAGGTAACAAAAGAATTAAAGCACCAGGTGATGGTGGAAGATAGCATAACATAGAACATATCAAAGTTATCACCCATGGCCACTTACACAACTTGACTCAATCACACATGGGACTGTCTTCGATCAACTGACTTGGAAAATAACAGCACTGCTGATCTTTCTGTCACTATCAATAATTCTTGACTTTAGAGAAGCTAAATCAGCTTCTTCCCCTTGCCTTCCCAGTAACCAGTGACAGCTGTTGTAGTGGAAAGAACGCTTGGCTAGGAATCAGGAAACTTCATTGCCAGTGCTGGCTTTCCCACTCACTAAGTGTGAATCTGGGCAGGTCATTTAACCTTCTACAGGGCGATTACAAAGTTCAGAATAAGATCATCTATGGGAAATATTTTGGAAAAGACAAAGCTTTATACAAATATACAACAGTATGTATATGTGTGTGTGTTATGCAAGAAAATATAACATTATTAATAATATAAAGCCACCTATGGCTGCTTCTAAAAGAGTCAAGGCAGTTATAGATTAACACACAATGCAATGGTGCAATGAGAAGCTTTGAAACAAAATAAAGTCCTTGTAGTTGACATTTAAGAAGTATTTTTAGGGGAGGCTTCCTGCTCTTCATTGATGGCTGAAAGCAGAACAGATAAGGAGATTTTTTAATAATAATAATGGGTTACTCATAATTTATTGAACACTTGTGAATTACCTCCCTCCAAATAAAAGTTAGAATCTTGACAATGACGTACGTCTAACTATAGGGTTTCACCCCATCCCATCATCTGTCTACCCCTCGCTGGGTGATAAAGTTAACAGGTCAGCTCTACCAGTGCTTTCAGGAAGTAACATCTGGGAGGTGTCAAGTTCTCTTAGTGGAATAGAGGCACACGTTAGGCTTGTACTCTGAAGTAGGGACTGTGATTGTACCATTTGTTTGAGCTTTTTTCTTAGTGATCACCTTTAATCATGGGATCAAGCAATAAAATGACTATTGTGAGAATAACTAATCTTTCCTTTACCTAGTCCCATACCAACTAATAGTTGAGGCCCCAATAATCTTCTCTCCTAAAACAATTTTAAGTTAGCTACATCCAATCTACTTGTAAATAAATTAGGGATTAATTTTATTGTGAGGTGAAGAATAATACAAATACCTTGGATCATAAGCTCAGACAATACATTGCATTTTGAAACCATCCATCATAAAGGTTCCATCTTTATTTTACAACAACCCAAAGGTAAGCATTGCATTTTATGGTCTCAGCCCTCAACCTGAACAACAATTACATTAGACTCTATTTTTATTGCATAGATTCATATTGATGGTCATCTATCTCAAACTGAACTTCACAGAGTAAGCACTAGATTAACATTGGGACTAGCAAAGATTGGCACTTGAGATTCTCTACCCCAAACCCTGTCTTTAAAAAAAAAAAAAAAAATGATAACATGTAAAATAGGTTAGAAATCTCTGCACAGATGACATGGAAACAAAGAGTCAGAGCTAACCATTGGATTCCATTGCCATACTTTGCTGCTGTGGTTGACCTCATCACTTAACCAAAACATCACTCTAGGAGCGTCTCCAGGCATTAAACTATGCTCACAACTGAGACACAGGTCTTCCAGAAGTTGGAATATCTTCTCTAGGCTAATATTTCTATTTTCTGATATTCACAAGAAAGCAGTTTCTAGAGAAACATTCTGCAGCAACGTATTCAAAGTTCAATACCTCTCTTCCAAAGGAGATCTTCCAAAAGCAGACTCGTTTAGTATCACAGTGTACTTACCAAAAGGCTGCAGAGAGCACGGCCCATTTTACAAATGGAGGCTTGAATGTCTCCCCGGCCTCTCCCAAGCAGAGAGAATGAGAGGAAGCAATGGCAGTCACATATTCCACTCATTTCTTGAATGTGCATTTGTGAGCTCACATGTCAATGGCAGACTCCTTAAGCAGGTGCAGAGTAAACAAGTAAGAATACATTGGGAACGCTGGTCCTTTTGACTAGAATTTAACCAGTCTCACAGGGCAACTGCAAAATGTATGAAAGTAAACATGGTCTGGTTCACCCTGGACTCACCTGATCCTTCTTGTCTTCTTGGAGTGGTAAATACCTGCCCTCAGAAGTCTGCCAGAACAGAGACAGGAGAGAGAGAGAGACAGAGAGAGACAGAGAGAAGCTCCAAACCCTTAGTCTTTATATGCCGGCCCCTCTCTCTCTGTTCAAACATCCTCTCACTCTGATTGGCTTTTGATTCTCTCACTGACCTTGCCTTTGAAATGTTTTCCACTCAGCAGCACTCAGAGCAATGTCTCCAGCTTCCCCAAAGCACCTACGCACGTCCTGGACATGTATGTGTATTTCCAATGACCTACAGTGTCAGGAGGGGGTAGCTTCTTGTAACTTCTTTTTCTAGAGGCTTGTCTCTCACTTGATTGGCTTGTCTTGGCTCTTCCAAAGGCTAAGGAAGGTTATCTACTCTCTTCACCTGAGAGTTATAAACCACAATGCGGTTCTGTTTCAGAAGGATGGTCTGCATGACTGGCGTGTCACTGCCAGAAGGTAAATTCAGCTTCCATATTTGAGCCCCTACCTCAGCCTCCAAATCAAGCACCTCCAAAAAATTATGAGCACATTTTTCCCTTTCTCTCTGTCATCTTTCTACCCAGAGCAGCAATATTTTTCACTCTTAATGTGACTTTTTTCCCATTTTCTTTTTCATAAAGTTCTCATTATAAAGTTTCTTCTGATACAGTTGAAGCTATGGATTGTTTTTGTTGGAGGGGGGAGAAAAATTCATGATTCCTAGCTTCCCACACCATAATGTAGAATGAACACGTGACTTCCAAGGAGTAACAGGTTACTGTATGAATTTGTTTGTCATTTCATCGTCGTTTCTTGACTGCACAAATGAATGTTCAGGTCAAATTCTGTCATAATAGGACAAGGACACTGTTTGCAAGTTCCTTGTTGGAGGTCACACTTTATTGTACCCATTATTGAGAGAAAACAGAAGAGCTTAGGAGTCATTCAGCTGTGTGGAGACTTTGCTATTATACTGGGTTTTGCTGAGATGGCAGATACTCCAATATCCCATTCTTGACTTTCACCACGACCATTTCTGATAACCAGAATGTGACAGCATGAATGCCTAACTGTAACAAAGACTGCAAAACCATCCTTTTAAAATCATGCTTAATTGCATTAAATTGGTTTTGTTTGACAAAAAGATGAATATTAGCATTTCCTGAAGTCTTTATTTTGGTCAAATCTAGTTAGTAATGAGATTTAAATTTTCAACAAATAATTGATATCATATCAAACATAATCTCTTGAAATCTTGACACAAACTAACAAATCCCTCCTTCCCAATTTCTCTGGATGCAGATGTACTGAATGTCCTCTCAGAATTCTCAAACGTTGAGTTATTTTTGATTCAGAACATTTCCACTGGTTGCCCTTGAGTAGACACGCCATATTATCACATTACCTTTGGAATCTGTTTAAACTGTGACCCACATTCTCAGCAAGGCAACTAGATATGACACCTTCTCCATCGACTTTTTTTTAATGACCTCTCCTCACAAGGTCCCAATCTGTTGAGCTGAGTACACGTGCTACATATTATTATGAATTGTAAGCATTTTTTATTTGCTCACTTTAGAAGTATCAAGAACTTTATATCTTCCCGTATTTGAGTTGTGAAATTCACAATATTGCCATAGAGAATTACATTCCTCAATATTTCTTGTAGTTTCTTTCTTCCCATCCTGCACCTCAATTATACGTGTGTGTGTGTCTGTGCAAGTACATGCTCATACAACTACAGTTTTTAAAAGTTCTAGGGTAAGTCCCATCTATGTAAATCACAATTCAGATTTTGATAAAAGAAAAAAATTTTAAGGGGGTCAAATGGTGCAAACTTCTAGTTATAAAGTAAATATGTCATGGGAATGTAATATACAGGACGGTGTCTAGAGTTAATAATACAACATTGTGTATTTGACAGTTGCTAAGAGAATAGATCTTAAAAGTCCTCATCATAGGGCAAAAAAATATGTAACTATGTATGGGAATGAATGGTAACTAGACTTATTGTGTTGATCATTTTGCAATACATACAAATACTGAATTATGCTGTACACCTGAAACTAATAGTAATGTTATATGTCAATAAAAATTATTTTCCAAGCCAAGAAAGAAAAAATTATTAAGCTCTTAATACTCATTATTGTTCCCTGTGAATACAAATCAGGGATGCTGTCTTTCACAATAATCTTTTTCACGTGGTCTATCTAAAAAATCTTGTGAAGTCCCTGTTTCCTTGTCTTCACCTCCCCTCTCCGGTGCCCAAATGAGTCTTTGGTAGTGTCTGGCTAACAACGTCTTCAAATGTCTTCTGTGCTCCCAATATATCTTCATCTTAATCAATAATGAACCTTAATGAATTTCTCAATGGCAGGTTTCCAGATATCCTTGATGGGGATAGGAAATATTACAGTGGAGACATGGCTAGTGATCTGAAAGGAAGGAAGGAAGGAAGGAAGGAAGGAAGGAAGGAAGGAAGGAAGGAAGGAAGGAAGGAAGGAAGGAAGGAAGGAAGGAAGGAAGGAAGGAAGGGAGGGAGGGAGGGAGGGAGGGAGGGAGGGAGGGAGGGAGGGAGGGAGGGAGGGAGGGAACGAGAGAGCCGAGAGAGAGACAGAGAGAGAGACAGAGAGAGAGAGAGAGAGAGGAAGGAAGGAAGGAAGGAAGGAAGGAAGGAAGGAAGGAAGGAAGGAAGGAAGGAAGGAAGGAAGGAAGGAAGGAAGGAAGGAAGGAAGGGAGGGAGGGAGGGAGGGAAGAAAAGGCAAAATGCACAGCTTGCAATTTTAATGAGCAAAATTGTACCAACCAATAACACTATCTTCATACATTATTTCAAATCTTTACCCTGCAGAGTGGGCATTATCATTAGCCCCATGTTTACAAATAAGGAAGCTGAAGCTCCTAGTTATGTCACTTGCTCAGGATCCGAGAGCAGCAAAGTGGCAGAGCTAGGATCCAAACCAGGTCTACGGACACCCATGCCCGCCCACCTGTGCCTGCGTATTTTACTAAACTCTGTCAGAAGACTTCAGGGAAGGATAAGTGACGGCTCAAAACCTCTAAGTATCAGTTCCAGGTAATTTGGAATTTATAGAGGAAAGGAGGTTGGACCAGAAGATATATATGAAGCACCTAAAAATGCCCCTCTGTCCATCATTTTAAAACCCAAGGAAGGTATAAGAGTAAAATAAAGAGAATATGGGCTTAGAAGTCAGAAAGCATTGGGTTAAATTCTGTTTCTGCCAGTTATGATACTGGCTCTTGCCTTGGGTAAAATTTTGGAGCCAAGTTCCCCCATGCAAAAACTGAATGTAGCAACGTCTACTTAATAGGGCTACTGCGAGGATTAAAGGAAATAACTCACAGTTTGCCTTCAATCAATGGCCTTTCCTAGTCCTTTCACCCATTGTTAGTTTATTTACAGTCTTTAAATAGCTGCAGAGGAAGACGCTTTTCGAGTCTGGAACAACATATTCTTAAGTGAGCCCTGGACAGCAGCTGCACCGTCGTGGCCAAGAGCGTGAATTCTAAATCCTCACTGCTGCTTCGAACCCGGGCTCTACCCTTTAAAAGTTGTGTAACCTCAGCATATTTGCTCAACACTTCGGTGCCTCAGTTTTCTCATCTGTAAAATAGGGATAATAATGGCACTTCTATTGTGATATTTTGAAAGATTCAAATTTATTAACACAAGTGAAGTATATGCCCACTTAGTGACTGGCACTGTTAAGTGCTCTGTAAGCGCTAGCTGCTATTATTCACTAAGCCAATAATAGAGCCAGAACAGAGCTTCTCGATCGGGGATGATCTTACCCTCTCGGGGGACATTTGGCAATGTCTGGAGACATTTTTGGTTGTTACAACTTGGCAAGAGGTTGGCACCTAGAGGGAGGAGGACAGGAGTGCCGCTAAATGTTCTAATATACACAAGACAGCCCCCAACACAGGATCATCTACTCAAAATGTCAATAGTGCCCAGGCTGAGAAATACTGAGCTGAGCTAAGCCACTCCTGGTCAACAGAGATTCTGAGAAAATTTCCAAACCAAATATCCTTATAGAAACATCATCCTATTTAATGTCAAGTAAGCTAATGTGGAAAAGTCAATGTGGTTATTGGATATATGGGATTATAACAACACAGTATGTCTTAGAATAAGGTTAAAAATGCTCTTTTAAACGAGTAATGTTTATTTCTCATTAGAACCACTATTCTAAAACTCACTGAATAAGAATTCTGAGAATAGGTTTTGCAAGGATGTATAAGGGCTTCGGAGAATGCAGGTCCTGGAAAAAGTAATGCTGAAAAATTTAACTGGATTCCTTTCCCCAAAGGGCCTAGCAAGAGAAAATTGTATGCCTATGGTCAATACTGGGTAGGAAAAAAAGTGGCATGAATTTTCATGTTCTTTTATGTTTTCACCCCCCTCATCCTCGCCCAGATACTTTGTGGGTGATGGGATTGTGTGAAGAAAGCTAAATGGGAAGGGCTCGAAGCGTCTCTTTCCTCGAAGTCTCAATGTCTCCGGTGAATTTAGCAGGATCTCTAGCTGGGAGGACTCCTTATCAATCCTCTCTTTGGGATTCTCTATATCTCCTCAGTTTGAGTTGAAGAGGGTGTGTTGACAACTTGAACTAGAACTTACAAGATCAGGGGAAGGCCTTTCCTTACTTAAAAATAAGCTTCAAAATCTGAGGAGGAAAATAGGGAGCTCTCCATGAGGCACACACTCTTGGTCCTGACTGTCATTATTTGGGACTTGATGGTTAGTAGCCATGGAACTAAAAAGTTAAAATGAGGTCCCTTTCGACACATGAAGAGGTATGACTCCTTTTTCATGCTTTTCAGTGAGATCCACCACAGAGGCTCACAAGTGTTTAGTATAAACTCAGTGTTGCCTGCTATGTGTCAAGGAAGGACTCTGTATTATTCTAACTGCAGTGGGCTGAATAATGGTGCCCAGCTATTCTAGTCCTAATCCCTGGAACTTGTAAATGTTACTTTATTTGGAAAAACAGTCTTTGCAGATTTTATTAAGTTAAGGCTCTTGTGATGGAGAGATTATCTTGGGTTATCTGAGTGGCCTTAAAAGTAATCATGAGTTCCCTTAAAAGAGGGACACACTGAGAAGGCCACATGACCTTGGTGGCAGAGATTGAGAAAAGGGGTGTGGCCTTAAGCTAAGGAATGCTGGCAGCTACCAGAACTTGGAAGGGTCAAGGAATGGATTTTACCCTGGAGTCTCCAAAGTAAGCACAGCCCTTGATTTCTGGGCAGTAAGAGTGAGTTTGGACTTCTGGCCTCCAGAACGGTGAGAGAAGACATTTCTTTTACTTAAATTATCAGTTTGTGGTCATTTGTTTCAGCAACCACAGGAAACTAATACACTGGTCATGACCGTGGACTCTCTTCTCACAGGCCTCCAGGAGTCTAAGAGGGAAAGAGAAAGTGAAGGAAGGGGGAAAAGAATGAAGAGACAGAAGGCAAGCAAGAGATAAGAGGAGAAAGAGAAGACAGGAGAACTAGGAAAATGTGGAGGAAAATAACTCACTGAGTGGTGAAGGTCACGTGGGAATCATATTGGAGAACAGTGACCACAGCCACTAAATTCCACTTTGATCTTCAGGGTGGACATGATGGCTCTGCCTAAGTCTTTAAAACATCTTCATGATTCACCCAGTGATTATAATGTAGCTTATTGTATTCTTATCAAGGTTACCAATGATCTTTTGGTCAAAAAATAGTAACTCCTTAGTCATCAAGCTCTTTGACCTGATGTGCCAACACTAAACATCCCTCAAGACCCTGCTCACCCACTTCCTATAGAAATCGCCCTTAACCTCTTCTGAATTTCCTGTTACACTCACAGGAAGCATGCCTGTTATTTCTGCTCTGCCCCCACCCCCCAGGAGGCCAGAAATGCTAATCATCCTAAAATGCATAAGACCAACTCTACAACAAAGAATTATGGTATCTTTATACTCCATCCAGCAATTGGCACAGGGCTAGTCTCTACTAGAGTCCCATGGTGACTCACTACCTACTTCAGTGAGCACAATAATACAGATGGACTCATCGCCTTCGCCTTCTACCTACTTTTCATATTGTACAATGATGATTGATATTGAGAATTATGTCCCTGAGGCAAGCTAGGTCTAAATCATGAAAAAGAATAGATTGACATAATTCATTGTTTTTCTGGTTAAGAAAATCTACTCATATATTTTAGAAAAATTTCCAACTGGGAGAGTTGAGGCCAGAAAGCATTTCTCATTCATCTTAATTTAACCCCCAAGTGCAATAAACGGCAACCCCTCAAGTCCCAGATATTCACAGCATCTAAGGATTTACTTTATTACCAGGTGTTACAAGTTTGTCGTAAAATATACTGAAGGTACCTGCTTTCTGGCATTTATTTCTAAATATGTGGCAAGTCTTAGTGTACATCTAAACTGATCTGTTTAATTGATTATGTGTTCCTGGCTTAAAATTTCCCAAAGGAAGGTCTGCATTTGGAAGCATGTTTATATTTTTCATATTGCTCATTTGCATCCAGTGTAACTGAAATTTAAGTTCGGTTCAGCAAATTACCCTCCAGTAAGTAGTCAGATAACTGCCCACGTGTAGACCATTATGTACACACACAGCTAAAGAGCCTAGTCAACAACATACACTGTTTGCGAGCAAGCATCCCTCATGGTTTCACATTTTAACGTTTAGTTTGTATTTTTGAGCATTAAAAAGTCCAAAGGCACGTTGTGGCATTTCCATCATGTAAAAGCAGTGAATATAAACCACATCATACAATTAAGAATCACAAACATACAGAGAATAGAAATAAATTAAATAAAACAAGTAAACTAATTAACACTTCCAAAACAGAAAACCAAGACTTAAAGTATTATACACCTTCGTGAAATAACAGCTGCTCTTATTAAAAACCATATGTTCCATTAGTACGGTATTTTGTAATTTATTGCTTTTCCCACCTTGGAAAAATTGTTACAGTTATGTGGCCCATATTAACATTTCATTGGCCTTTTATAAGTAACAGCTTTTAAAACTGGACATTTAGCTACCCATTAAGTCAGTTGCCTGAGGAAAGCTTTAATTTTTTTTTTTTTTTCTGGCTCTTTTAGATAGCTCCAAAAGAATGATTCCAAAAATCATAAAAGAATTAATTTATAATGATGAAATTCATAAAATGTAGATGCACTCCCCCAACCAGTGTGTTATCTATGCGTCCACGGCATGGTGCAGTCACCTCACTCATGGGTGCACAGATTTCTATTTTGATGATCTTAATTAGTCCAGATTAATGACTCGGATCAAAAGGCCCACAAGCCATGAAAAGTTTAGAAAGGTTTTAAGTGGGAAAAGGGTCCCTGACCAGGCTGACATTACCAGGTTCCCTTTTCCCTCTTTCCACAGAGAATATGCTATAGGTTAGGGCCACATTCAGGTTTGGTAATGATAAATATTCTTCTAGCACTTTCTGAAGCCCTGAAACTTCACTGTCGTCCTGAGAGAACTCTGCCCCTGAAGGGGAAAATGGTTTTCTTCACCCAGGGCCTTTTTCCTTGTATTAATATTAATATCCCCTGAGAATATTAGCTCTGGAGGAAAGAATTTGGTGGCAAAATTCCATATTTACTCATGAAATCCACCCCCAACTTCCACTCACACATTTTAATAGGACGGTCAGAAAAAAAGCTCCCGTCCCAACGGTTCTTTCCTCACGCTTCCCCTCAGCTCTCCTGACGCCCACTCTGGTTTTTGTTTTGTTTTGTTTTTCCTGCTGAACCAAAAGTCACTTTTGCTAGCAGAGGCTCTTCTTCAGGGGGAGCAGACCTCGTATTTACTTAGGGCAGAAAAGTATTTGTTAGAAAAAGAAACAACTTACTTGGCACTGGCTAGAGCTGGAGCGGGAGCGGAGCTCGGTCGCCGGGCTCCCCTGCACCTGGCCGCCCGCCGCAGGCCCGTCCCCGGGGCTCGCCCGAGGCATCGCCCGGCCTCGGGAAGCCTGGCAGCCCGCGGGGTGGACAGCAGTCGCCTCTCCTTCCCTTCCTGTTTAAAGGACTTGCTGAAAGGAAAGAAACTCCTTCATGCCAATGATTCTTTAACATGATTTTTAAACGGCTGTTTGCACATGTGGCCAAGTGACAAAGCCCGTGAGCTCGGAAGCCGCTCTCCGCAGTCAGCTGTGGGCTCCGCGCTCGCTGATGTGCTCTTCCGCCGCTCGGTCCCTCTGTGCCTCGGTTTCCTCATTTGAGATTTATTCTCCAATGAAAGTGATAAATAATACCAGCCTCGGAGGGTTGTTGCGAGGATTAAATGAGTTTAAATATGCAAAGTACCTTAGGATAGTGTTGGCACATAGTACACAGTATGTGTTAGGCATAAAGTATCTACATCTCTTTCCCAGGCGCATATGACTTGAAGATAACATCTGAAAATATAAAAATATGTTGTAGCAATATAGTCTGTCTACCTATTTATCATCATCTATCATCTATCTATCTATCTATCTATCTATCTATCTATCTATCTATCTGTCTATCATCTATCTATCTATCATCTCTCTCTCTCTCTCTCTCTCTCTCTATCATCTATCTATCTATCATCTATCTATCACCTGTCTATCTTTCTATTTAATGAACTGGCACTCGGTAAATATTTGGTGAATTAATACCATCTAACAGAAAAAAAATAGGTTAATTCTAGAGTCTGCTTAGCTCTGCCACTGACTGTTGCACATTTTGGGTGATTTGTTGCTGTTTAGTAAATGAAGACAAGAACCCCAGAGTTCATGGAGATTTTGTGGAAAAGACCCAGACGGTAGAGAAAAGGAAGGAACATTTATGGAGAATCGCGTGTGCCACGTCCTGAGCTTAGCAATTTTCACGTGCCATCGTCAACAAGCTTCCTGACGGTTCTCTTACGGTAGACACAGCAAGTTCCATTGTGCAGATGCGATAAATGAGCTCAGTGATAAGTAAATTTTGTGCAGCTGGAAACTAGTGGTGGAGGTCGAATTCTAAACCTACACCGTTCTTTAATTAAAACATCACACAGGGGAAGGAGAAAGGTGGGCTGTGTAAGCTAATTGATTTGAAAAAAGGGTCGGTAATGAGTAAATCATTGCCAATCAAGGCTTATAATTCAAAGATGGTTTGGTATTTCTTAGATTAGCTTTGGGGTAGAAATTTAGACTACATGCTGTCCACTTTTAATCCAGTGAAGAATGCCGTTGCACATCCCCTTTGCAGACTTACAGACTATCAGAGCTGGAAAGCCACCCAGAAGCCCACAGAGTCCACCTTCCTCAGTTAACGGCTAAGAGACATCAGAGGTGAAGTGACAGGCTCGGGGTCATACGGGCAATTAGCAACAGAAGCAGCCAGGGTTCCTCTGGCCCCGACACTCCTTCCCTGTGAGCACACAGGAGAGCCAGCTGGGATGCCAGGGTTTTAAATCCACCCCTATAGATGCATGGACATCTGAGTCCACTTTAAATACCCTACTACATCCTATTTTAGCGTCTAAACCTAAAAAGAATTTTTAAGGTGACTCTTAAAATTCTTTGGGAAAATATAATAAATAATAAGAATATTCTCTAGGGGAAAGCAGGTAGAGTTTATATTCAGGAGCCTCTATTTTTAAAATCTGACCAAAATTCTGATACGTAACCTGCCAAAGAACAGAAATGAAGTATCACCTGGGAGGGAAACCAGCCTTTTAAAGGGAAAGCGCTGCTTTTCTTCATGCAGACGGTGAATTCAGGGAATCTGAACTACTTGTGCTAGATTGCGTTCACTCACCAAGTGTTTAGAGCCCCGAACAGCAGCAGCAGGGCCCCCGCTCGGTGCAGCGCTGGGGTTCGGGCAGTCACGGATGGCTTGGTGGCGCCTCCTCCTAGTTCATCTATTAGATGGCTTCAGGACAGGAGTCACTGAGGGTGTGCCAGCCACTACCGATGTCCTCGAGGGAGGCTGAAGGAGGAGATGGCCCGGCTGTTCCGGGGCGCTTGGTACTGACCGGGCGGCACAGCGCGCACTGGGTCCCGGGCGGCGGCGATGCCCAGCGCCAGGCTCGCCTGCCCTCGCCGTGCTGGGCCCTCGCTGAGGGTGGCATCACGGCGTCGCCCCTCGCCGGCTGACAGGCATCAGGCCGCGCGGTGGCACCCGCAGTAAAGCCCGGGCCGCTCGCTACATCACGGCCGTCACTGCACCCGGGCCCGGGTGCTTCGTCACTGCGAGTCATGAACCACCACCCGCATGGCCACGGGTGGAACAGAGCAGCTGGGGACCCGCGCCCTGGAAAGCTCGAACCCGCGCCCTGGGAAGCTCGAGCCTCCCCAGCCTCCCGTGGCAGGCAGGGCTCGGGGCTGGAATAACACCCGGGGGAGAGGAAACGCGAAAGGCGAAGGCGAAGCAGGCGGGGCCCGCCGTCCTAAGTGGTGTTTACAGCAGCCGCTCAGCCCCGACGGACAAGAAGCTGCCATGGGAACTAAGCAAGCTCCTCAGGCCAAACGCCCTGAGCTGCGGGGATGCCAGCGGACAGGCAGGGAAACCACGATCGGCCCCAGGCTCGCTGGATGCCGCCAGGCCCGCGAGGCCCAGAAGGACCTCCCGCCGCGTGATCTCCCCGCACAGGTTCCTGAAGGTGAGCGTGGAGGGACCGAAGCTGCCTCACCGCACGGGCCCTGCCCTTCCTTCGAGGCCGGAGTGCAAAGCCTACTTGGGATCGGAGGGACCGGCATTACAATTTCAGGTGTTCTGTTCCACGTTTACCATCCAGCGCCAAAGTCCTGGAGGACCCTGTGGTGATGACAGGAGCCTCTACAAAACCCGACAAGTCCGACGGCCCGCACACGCTCAGGCCCAGCCGGTGCTTACAGAG
Organism: Miniopterus natalensis; assembly: GCF_054644295.1. NCBI lineage: Eukaryota > Metazoa > Chordata > Mammalia > Chiroptera > Miniopteridae > Miniopterus > Miniopterus natalensis. The sequence goes on along the minus strand of NC_142081.1, from coordinate 16,356,400 downwards.
ACACAGGGGCAGGCGCGGGCCGTGACGCCACAGGTACTCTGCCCACGCCCGTTACGGGAAAATCGGCACATTTCACGCTCAGTAAATTAGCCATTAATATGGGTGACACAGGAATGTTACCTGATCAGTGTGATTTTCACGCCATTCTTGGTTTAAACCCTCAGGCAGGAATTCCAAGAACAACACTGTGATTTGAATTTTCATGAATATAGCCAGGCGACCCGTTCGTGCTAAAAGACACTGAAAATTTGGCTATAAGATCAGTTAATAAGCACCTTTTGCTCACGACAGTATGGAAAAGTGGCTGAGTGTAGCTGTGGCTAGTTCAGATAGTAAATGCATTTTGAACACTTAAAATACTCCAGCCACTGAGCTAGGAAAAATGCAGCACCTTCCTACAAAGAGCTTACTGTCTAGCAAAATATCTTGAAATTTGAGAGTATGATCATCATATTTAGAGAATCTTTAAATAATGCATCAAATAAAGATGCTTTCTAGAGACCAGTGGTTGCTTTCGGCAATTTTCTATACAGCTTTCAAAGTTTCTGATTCTGGATCCAATACTAGTTGAAAGACTATTCAAGCTATGATGTTCGATCTATGATGAAATAAATAAATTTTAAAAACTAAATCTTGGTTCCTATGACACACATTTCCCTATATTTTGAATTTTTGGCTAATAATTAGAAAAGCGCACTGCAAATATTAAAGTGGCGCTGATTCATTTTGGCCTGACCTTCCCAAGTCCTTCCTGGATTCCACACATAACCAAGTGGCTCTCCACGCAGGTTATGGGTAACCGGGACAGGAGCTCCCATGATGTTACCAGTAAAAGGTAAGTCATTAATCTGTCAGTAAAAGACAGTGCTGCTTTTGTAAAATTAACCAAACGCTTGTATAAAGTTGTATAACCGTTTGTATAAAGTTGAAGTCAGTACCACAATAAGCACGGAGCTCACTCTGGTGGGTGCCACTTTGATGAGCATCAGTTACCGCATCGGGAAAGCGGGGAGGTGTCAAAGGTGTTGTCTGCACACGTGTAAGGACAAAAGATCCCTTTCCCACTCCTGCTTTCCACATATTTCAAACACCTGGGTTACAGACCCCAGAAAGTTTTAACTTAATCTCTTTCCTATTTTGTTTCCAGTCACTTGTTATCACTCTGAGAAGAGCAATAAATACTAAGCGCTTCAGGGGAATGAAAATCTAGCCTGAACATCTACTTGCATGAACACCGCATGGGAAAGTGTTTCTTCAGCTGCTCTCTGGTACCAGTGTCGGAGGCTGCATATCCCACTGAGAGGCGTAAAGAGTCCCAAAGGGCAACATTTAGGGTAGAGAACATCTGACCTCAATCATGGGCGTCAGGATAAGAAATGCATAACACATGGTCCCAAGTCAAAAGCAGTGATCTCAAGGTTACTGCCGAGGATGGCAGCTGTTCAGTGGGACATCTGGATCTCCGTGGCTCCAGAACTGGATTGTTCTCACATGAGATCTGTCCACGAGAAGCTCAGCCCATCTTCGGTAATGGTTCTGAGAATCTGAATATCCTCCTCATGTAGTGCCCGACAGTAAATTTTCATATATACACAAGATCCTTGTTTCTGGAAAGTAAAGGTTGCCCCAAAGCAAAATATTAAAATGTGAAGAATCATTTTGGGGTTGTACAAACTGTTCCTTCATCTTTAGGGTTATATTCAAAAGAGACCAAGATTATGCAAGGGTCTTGGCTGTCTTCCTGTATTATTTGATATTATCTAAATATATAAAACTTTTAATCTACTTTTTAAAAGCTCAGTTTCAATCCCTTTTCTGAGAAGAGCAATAAGAAGCAAGGCGTTGATGGGTAATGGAAGTCTAGCATATGCAAGTCTAGTTGTATCAATTTCCACTAGTGTATTATGTAATTATTATAATTTTTAACTAAGTATTATGAAGTATATATCTATTTAAACATATATGTGTTCAGCTAATCAACTTTACCTGTGCACCAAATGAAGGAATTATATTTAAGTTCTTAAAAATTACAAGGTTGAGATTGGTACTATATACAGAAGGCTTTTGCAGCCAATTAAGCAAGACATAATAGGCCTACATTAATTGATTGATGAATGAATAAATGGGTAGACAACTGAATAATGGAAATAATGCTTTCTTGGGTGGATGGCTGCTACTGCTAAGTAACTTAGGAATGTAAGTATGTTGTTGGCAGAGTCCCTGTTCAGTGGTAGGAAATTTTTCCAAAGCAGATAGCAGCATGTGTAATAACATGCATTTGTATATCCATGCAGGCTGTTGTTGCTTTTAGTGGTCTATATAACCACTTGGAACAAATCCCAAGGCATAAAATAATTGAAGACATTTTAAACACAGTTTGAGGGGTTGTGCTGCTTGCTAGAGTCTCTTGGTATTGTACTTGCGTAAGAGCTGTACTTTTATCGCTGGAATTGGCTGGAGGAAGGGGGTGTCCTGTGCAAAGACGCTGAATGAAACCTATCACACTGTAGTTGCACAATAAATAAGCACTCTTCCAGAAAAAAAAAACAAAAAACACTTCCTTTAATGTATAATATCATGTAATATTTAAATCAAGTGTTCAGAAATTGAGAGTTCCTGGAAAGATTTAGGTAAGATACTTTAGGATGGGAGAATTCTGTGTAGATTCTGATTTAGTTCATTCCCATGCAAATAAGGCTAAGGGGAAACAACCTGATTTGAAACAAATATTTAAAATTATTAATTGTATAAAATGGGTGGTACAAAACATAAGATAAAAGGCCAAAACAATGAATTACCAGTCTTTCACGGACAAAGAGATGGAATGATGCAATAAATCCCAGATCTCAGTTGCAGACAGAGAGGAAAAGCTGGATGAGATTTGAAATGTGCAGCGGTCATCAAATCGAAATCTTCCTTGAGATGACAATGTCAGAGTCTGGAAGTGTTACTCTGTGGATGAGTGTGAATGGCTGGCATAGACAGGAAAAAACAAAATTGTACGTGAAATGGAAACAGAACTAAGGCCCTAAATAGGGTTGCCCCCAATTCCCTGGGAGGGAGGAAAATAGGCTAAGAACTTAGCCCTCAAGAGGTTCACGTTTTTTTTGATAATCAAATACTCTTGAAACCAGAGAGGAGTTACACCCATAGGTCCTGATTTAATTGAATGCCTGATGATAATGCTGGTGGAGTCTGGCTAATGGAAGCCAGCTGGGCGGAGCAGGTGGGACGCGGCCTCTGGTAGGAACTCGACCATCTGCAGAAGCTGCTTTAAGTTCTTTACCTGGGTCACCCTTGGGACTGGGGTCATGACATTGGACGCCACATTCTAAAAGGGTACCCTTGTACCCCACCTGAAAAAGAACTCATGTTCTTGGTTTTCGTTTTGTGATAGCCTAGAACTCACAGGAGGCTACAGTCAAATGAAGGCATCACCCTTGAACTTGAGCGTTGATCAGAATCACCCGAGAACCTGTCACGCCGCCCACTGCGGGCCCCACCCGCAGGGTTTCTGAATCGCTAGGTCTGGGGATGCTCAACGAATCTGTAAGTTAACCGGCTGCAGGGTGCTGCCACTGCTGCTTTGGGGCCACTCTTTCGAGAACCGGTGCTTTAAATACACGATAAAGGGACACGCATCTTCCTCAGAGAAAACTGTGATTTGCTCTCAGCGGAATCTAATCAGTAGGTTTACGTGCTGTTAAAATTGAAAGCTGAGCACTGACCGTCGCTGTTAATTTGGAAGCCAAACCTCACAAAAGGCTTCTCCAATGGAAAAGATAGGAGCGTCACCCACGGACACGTTGCCTTTACTGGCTGCGGGCTTAGTGAAAGCCCAGAGTGAACCCCGGCCTGCAGCTGTTGGGGGGACGCCGCTGCGCCAGGGACTCTGGGCAGGAAGTGCCTCGTTTGAACCGATGCAGCGATTTTATTCAGCTCAGAGAAAGGAAAAAACGGCAACAATTCCTAGGTTTCTCCCAATGTGTTTTAACCGTCCAACCTCCCACAAGCCACCAAGGTAGATGGCTCTGCTCAGCGGGATGGGCCGTTTCCCACACGCTGAGCCCGGAATCCAGCCTGAGTCTCGCTCGCAGGGGGCTCGGCGATCGCAGGAGAGACGAAAACCCAGGACGGCAGCAGCACGTGGCTCAGCCTGACAACGGCTGAAAGGCGGCGCTCGCACCAGGTCGCTGCCGCCACAAGCGGCCCACGAGGACCGAGGCTTAGTGCCGCTTGCACCAGGGAGAGGCCTTCACAGCGCACACCGAGCGCAACGGGCGCCCCACCACGCTGCTCCCAGGCCCGGGGGCCCGCAAGGACGGGGCGCGGCCGCAGGGTCGCCTCTCAAGTAAAGCGTTCCCAAGGGGAGCTGCTGAAGGCAGCCCAGCTCCCTGTGTCCCTGTCCCTTTACAGAGCTCCGGCCACCCTTCCCTCCGCATCCAGCTAGTGCGCGGCAGCAAGGGGCAAACGAATCTAAACTGGCGCTACCACTGCCCCGGGGATAACGCCCCAGAGCCACGCAGTGGAAGCAGACAGCCGGTGTGCAGGGAAGCAGACAGCCGGTGTGCAGGGAAGCAGACAGCCGGTGTGCAGGGAAGCAGACAGCCGGTGTGCAGGGAAGCAGACAGCCGGTTGCAGTGAAGCAGACAGCCGGTGTGCAGGGAAGCAGACAGCCGGTGTGCAGGGAAGCAGACAGCCGGTGTGCAGGGAAGCAGACAGCCGGTTGCAGTGAAGCAGACAGCCGGTTGCAGTGAAGCAGACAGCCGGTGTGCAGGGAAGCAGACAGCCGGTGTGCAGGGAAGCAGACAGCCGGTGTGCAGGGAAGCAGACAGCCGGTTGCAGTGAAGCAGACAGCCGGTGTGCAGGGAAGCAGACAGCCGGTGTGCAGGGAAGCAGACAGCCGGTGTGCAGGGAAGCAGACAGCCGGTTGCAGTGAAGCAGACAGCCGGTGTGCAGGGAAGCAGACAGCCGGTCGCAGTGGAAGCAGACAGCCGGTCGCAGTGGAAGCAGACAGCCGGTGTGCAGGGAAGCAGACAGCCGGTTGCAGTGGAAGCAGACAGCCGGTCGCAGTGAAGCAGACAGCCGGTTGCAGTGGAAGCAGACAGCCGGTCGCAGTGGAAGCAGACAGCCGGTTGCAGTGGAAGCAGACAGCCGGTTGCAGTGAAGCAGACAGCCGGTTGCAGTGGAAGCAGACAGCCGGTCGCAGTGGAAGCAGACAGCCGGTTGCAGTGGAAGCAGACAGCCGGCTGCAGTGGAAGCAGACAGCCGGTTGCAGTGGAAGCAGACAGCCGGTCGCAGTGGAAGCAGACAGCCGGTGTGCAGTTAAGCAGACAGCCGGTTGCAGTGGAAGCAGACAGCCGGTTGCAGTGAAGCAGACAGCCGGTTGCAGTGGAAGCAGATAGCCGGTTTGCAGTTAAGCAGACAGCCGGTTGCAATCTAAGCAGACAGCCGGTGTGCAGTGAAGCAGACAGCCGGTTGCAGTGGAAGCAGACAGCCGGTTGCAGTGGAAGCAGACAGCCGGTCGCAGTGGAAGCAGACAGCCGGTTGCAGTGGAAGCAGACAGCCGGCTGCAGTGGAAGCAGACAGCCGGTTGCAGTGGAAGCAGACAGCCGGTCGCAGTGGAAGCAGACAGCCGGTGTGCAGTTAAGCAGACAGCCGGTTGCAGTGGAAGCAGACAGCCGGTTGCAGTGAAGCAGACAGCCGGTTGCAGTGGAAGCAGATAGCCGGTTTGCAGTTAAGCAGACAGCCGGTTGCAATCTAAGCAGACAGCCGGTGTGCAGGGAAGCAGACAGCCGGTTGCAGTGGAAGCAGACAGCCGGTTTGCAGTTAAGCAGACAGCCGGTTGCAGTGAAGCAGACAGCCGGTTGCAGTGGAAGCAGACAGTCGGTTTGCAGGGCTGAAGGGAAGGGCGCAGACACCTTGAAAGGGGGTGGAGGCGCGGGCTGAGCATCCCAGGGGCAGGTGCCACGCGTTTCGGAGCGAGGGGGAGCAGGCGCTCCGATGGGCGCTCCCGTGGATGAAGGACGCGCCACTGTTCGGAGGGACAGCTGGCATGAGCATAAGGGACGGACAGAAACAGTCTTGCTTTACCCAGGGCGGCCCTTCACGCCCGGCCAACACACCAGCCCCCGCACCACGAGAGAAAACGCGTATTTCGTGCACTCGTCTCTCAGCCCTCAACGGCTCGGGTGTTCCCAAGGCCTCCAGGCCGCAGGCTGGCCCAGAAAGGACACGGCGTCGCTTCCAAAGACCCGAGCACATGACTGTGGGGCCCAGAGAAAGAAATGAGAGAGACACTTGGAGGAAATATTTCCGACTGCAATTCAGTATTTCAAGGACAGACATGCACTATCTCGAATTGCCAGTTTGCACATCGATGGCCGAGTGTCTGGGGCTTTTAAGAGCCATTTGAATTCCTGGTGGCCTCGAGGACTCAAAAATACACCTGACTCTGAATTTAAAATTTTTTTAAGGAAACTGCAATTTCATGGAAAACCTGATACTATAAAAATCAGACTTGTCCTTTTTTAAAAAAAACAAGTATGATTTTAAGGAGACTGTCAATTAGTGACTAACTAATGAGAATATAATATTATCTTCCTTTCCCTCAGAATAAGATATTTTCAGACTTTTAAATTATAACATCTGAACTGTTGGTAGTTTAACATCCACTAATTTTGTTTTAAAAAAATATTGCTCTGAGCCAGTTTTCTGATCTTTTATTTCCAGTGAAGTATACAGCTAAGACGACAGAGAGTGCCAATGTTTAAGGCTAAACTGTCACTTCTGTTTTTATTTAAATACTGTCAGTCAAAACGTTTTACTAACGCATAAAAAATGAGAGGGTGTCAAGTTGTGGGAATGTACTGAGAGATGATAGAAGGCAGTCTGGGCATGAAAGTCGTGCATCTGCTAGTTTGAGAAAAACAGGGAACAGTCATTGTGCAACTTTAACTTTTTGAAACATAGCACATTGTTAGAATTGCTCTTCCATTGTAATCAAGGCTCCATGGCTTTACTTTGACTATAGAGGCATTTTTCCCCCCTTGTTCTCACTTCCACGCTCAAAGGCATGAGAGTCTACAGTTTGAAAGGTAGAGACCATCGGATTGTATGTTGTTAAAAGCATCCTCCTGAAAGAGAACTGATGTGACACTATGTTTAGAAATGCAGGATATTCCTACAGCGAGCAAGGCAGCGAGTTGACATCACAGTTGTCACATGGCTTTGTACCCATAGGAGTGAAGCTGTTATGGAAGAAAAGATACCCAGCCACAAAAGTATTGTTTCAACCATGAGAGTAGTCAAAGGCATGTGACATTTAATTCCTTTTCTAACTGGCTGGTCCTGGAAGATATGCAGATGCTACAAGCCTTGGCCTGTGCCTGTGGGCTGCAGAGTTGCTAGACTCCAGAGGTCAACAGCAGGGTTGGCCTGGGACAGCACTGAGCTGGGCTGGGTTCTGATCTCGGTAGGAAGTGAGCTTAGGCGTGGACAGACCTGGAGAGACTCAGATGGGGGCAGACGAGGTTAGAACTTGGAAGGTCGGCAGAGCAGATCGGTTTACTCCGTTACTAATCAAAATCAAGGGCGACTTCTCTGAAATTGGTTGGGGGCTTGGAACCTAAAGTTCTGCTTCTAGACGTAAGCATTTTTCCTAGCCTTTAAATTAGATGGGTCCTGTTTTGTACGGAAGTGAAACTGAATGGAATCTTTCATGGCTTAAATTTATTTTCTCAAATAGGGATAAACTGATATGTTTTTATTGCTAAATATTTGAGAACTTAAAAGTTGAAAGATGTAGCTATTTTTATATTGAACTTGAGTGCGTGAAATGTCTTTATATACAAACTTTCCCCAATTTACTTTCCAGCTTAAGGTTCATGGTTTAGTTTTGATCCAAGAACACCAGATGCTTTTGTGAGAACAGCTTCCTCATTTTAAGGCCATGAAAATCACAAATTTTGTTTTGTTTTGAATGGAGACAAAATACTGGGACAGTTTGAGCGTAAGAAGCTTGGAAAAGGAGTCACTTACTCAGTGACCATTCATGTTCTTGGCCACCTTCTCATGCGTAATTGGGTTTATAGTACAAATCCTGAGTAAAACAACTTGAGATTATTTGCTCCTTCCTAAAAAAGGGGCTTGCTAATTAAATATACCATTTAACTCTATGTAAGAATTTGTTGCCATTTAAAACAGTATTTGTTATTTAACTGTAAGATTCAAGACTCTAAATACACTTCACACATCACTGACCCGAACCTCAGAATGGAAGATGCACTTACCGTAGTTGAAGGAGAAAAATGAAGGAAAATAGGCTTAATTGTTTTCTTAGCTAAGTAGGTGGGTGGATTTTATCCGTGTAACCTTTAAATCCAAATGCCTGCTGCACACCATTTTGTTATGCTACAGGTTTTATCTCTTTATTAGAACTGTGTAAACTATAACAGTAAGAAAAGTCGTCGGTTCTGGGAAACTGGGTGCATAAGATGTGATAAAACCAACTGGTTTCCAACCTTCAAGTCAGACACTGCTAAGCAAGGACATAACAATGGCCTGAGCCAACGGGAACAACACCCAGCCAGGTTTCTCCCAGCTCGCTCCCCATGGCGGCCTCAGTACCGTCACTGGAAGCTTAGTGTGTTCAGGGAGATTCAAAATTATTAAACCAAAAAAGTTAGTCTTCAAATGAAGTCTCAGATCGGGCTCATGGCCAAGAAGAAGGTTTCTCCCTGCCAGTGCCCCAGCGCTGGGCAACACGCTGACCAGCCACAATGCTTCGGGCCGCTGCGCTGTCCCGCCAGAGGGGTGAGAAAGGAGAAACACTTGCTGGCTCTGAAACGTACAAATGAAGCTATTACTGTTTTCTTAACATTCCTTTTGATTTCAACTCCAGCTTGACTCCAAGAGATAGGAAAAATCTTCAGGGGAGACAGATCCTTGGATTTAATTCCATATAAATGGAGGGCCAAGGAATTTCGACAAAACTGTTGCTCACAAAAAGTTTACTTTGCCTTTGAAGTTCTTGTGTGTCCATATTTAAAGTCAGACACCTCCATCCATCCAACAGGAGCCCAGGGCCTATAATATGACATAGTAGCTTTATTTATCTTCTTTTTTTTCAGATTTTCAAAGGCCTTCCATAAGATCTCTCCATTCTGCTATAAAACTGACAGCTAATGTTGTCAAGGATTTGCCAAGTAACCAATCTGAGTTACCTTAAACTTTCAGATCTAACTGCCTTGATGTAATGTTTTTAATGACCCCAGATGTGCTGATCATGGTTTAAATCAGTTCCTGTTAAACAGAATGGACTGCACAAAGTGCCTGCTAATACATTACCGGGGAAGCTATTTAACCCTTGTCTGCAGAATTTAAATAAAACCTGTTCATTTCCCCTCTTATTTTCTTCCCAAACCCAAGGAGATGAACTTCAGATCCAAGGAGTTAAAATATCATGGTGCTGGTCAAAATAGCATTGCAAATACTGACATAGTTTCTTAAAACCCCAGATATTACTATAGAGTGAGAGCACCGGGACCGTGAACTGCTCCTTCCAGAAGGGCTGTTCCCACTAATGCCTCACCGTGCTCACCAGCACACTAAGGTTAGACCAAGCCAAACCAAGCCTGCCGAATGTTGTCCAACCCAGAATTTCTCCAGCTAGCCTCAACACATCGCCTTTCTTCATGTAATTCCTAAAGTCAAACAAACTGGGACATGGGCACCTGCCTCCACGTTCCTGTTTTCCTTCCTAGCACAAGACTGGCCATAGGAGGAGCTCAACAAGAGGTTTGGGGACTGAATAGAAGATAAAATGCACGCTGTACTCCCGGAGGTTCTGAGGTTATATCATGTAATTTGGGATATGAAACATCTTCATCTTCTTAGTAACCGTAGCATGTATGTTCATGTCTTCTGCACATTCAGATATGGTACGTTAGAAAAACGTATCTTGAGTAGAAATGGAAGCATCTTTATGAAACATGGGAAATCTAACAAACACAGGAGGTGATGCGCATTAGGAAGGTATCACTTTATTGTCCTTGTCTCTGTGTAGAATTTTCCCATCGTGACCCAGTGGGGATTTAGTTCCTGGATGTTCACCAATATTTGGCGCTTAATAGAAATCTTTCTCCACTGGTAGATCAGCATGTAGAAAACAAGTTCTTAAAAACATGTTGATGTGGGAAAAAGATGAGGTGCTGAAAGTAGATAGATAGCGCCCGAGTATATGAGAACTTCTGCTGAGCAAACCTCACCGGCATAGGAGCTGGGTACTGTGATTTGGTCAGAGTAAACCAAAGACGGTGCAGGGTACAACTGGTGATCGCAGTGGGATATTTGGCCACAAAAAGACAAATAAATAAATTGTGCAATGAATTCTTTACAGGGCTCTGCAATTCAGATAGCACTGTAAATTCTTTATTGCTATTTAATATAGATGATTGGCAATAATGTTAAGATACTGCGTGTAGCAATAGACTGCTGGATGGATTTAACAATCCTGAGCATTTATAAAGTGAACAAATATTGTATTTGCATATCTCCATGACATGTTATAACACATGATAATTTATTAGGGAGAAAGCATTTTTTTAAAAATCAATTGTATATAAATGCTCCCTGAATCTAAAGCACTGGCAACCTCTGCCTCAAGGGGAGCTCATTTTCTAGCCAGTCATTTTTGAAAGACCTCAATTATAAATTCAAATTTTGGTTGGAAAAATGAGGCTGACCACACCTGAGAAAGAAAATGCGAAGTGAAGAATATCACTTTCTCTGCTGGTCTAAGTTGCCAGTAAGTTAGCTGTGAGTCGTTCAGGAGCTGACAGTGTTTGGAGTGGTTTCACATGCATCATCCACAAGGACCGGCCGTATTGTCACTGCAGTCGGTGTCTGGCAATGCTGGAAAGCACACACTCCCGCTATGCCTGCTGGGTAACGCAGGCCAAACTGCAGCCAGCGTGGATATGCTATTATTTGCAATACATGCATGGAAAGCAACAAACTACATTTTGCTGTTTTTGCTTTCGGGTTCCTCCCTTTTGGATTGTGCACTTGTTCCATCCATTGGGAAACCTCTGGCGTCTTCCTTGATTGAAGTCGTATCGGGAGCAAACGGTCTTCTGGTAAATGCTGGCAAAGTACAAGAAAAGAGGAAAATCAACCTAGATGAGCATAACACCTGGACAGAAAAATTGTAAGTAATCATTGTATTTCATCTAGTTCTCTGTAAACTTTACACAGCTTAACAGACCTTCAATGTAGAATAAATTCAATCAGTTTACTATATTTTCAAAAACCATTCATGTGATTTAGCTTGGGGGAGGTGGACTGGAAGTATCTGAGAGTGGGAGGTGGGTGTGTGGTCAGTATATAATGAAACAAGGCACACAGACTTTCCGAGGGAGAAATCTTAAGGGCCTCCTATTACAGAATATTCTTTGTTACACAAAAGGAAATTAAAACTAGATTTGAAATCTATGTTTAATGGTTTTTTACTACGTCTTAACACCTACTGTGAGCTCCAGTCACCCATATCCAACTATGTGAAACCTTCGGGCCTGATTTCTCACCTCCAGTGCCTGCCCATCCTTTCCAATGCTTCCCCATCTTAGAAAATGATACGCTCAACCGCCTAGTTTCTCAGACTTTGGTTGCTTCCTTCCTTTGCCCTGCCCGGGTCCCCCATCCAAATTAAGAGTAAAGTTCTGATGGTTTTGCCTCCAAATTCACCTGAGTTCTTCTGCTTTACACTATTTCTATCACTATCCTCTCCACCCAAGCTACCATGTTCTCTTTCCTGTCTTCGTCTTGCCCCTCTCTCCACACCACAACTAGAGTTACCCCTTTTTTTTAAATCCTCACCAGAGGATATGTTTTTATTGATTTTAAAAAGGGGAAGGGAGAGAGAGAAACATTGATGTAACAGAAACATCGATCGGTTGCCTCCCATACACGCCCCAACCGGGGATTGAACCCGCAGCCTGGGTCTGTGCCCTGACAGGGAATCAAACCAGAGACCTTTTGGTGTGCAGGATGACACTCAACCAACTGAGCCACACTGGCCATGGCACAACCAGAGTTATCTTTTAAAAGGTAAAGCAGATTAGGTCGCTTCTCCTGCATAGTCGTCCCCCCCAACCCCACCCAACACACACACACACAATGGCCTCCCAGTGAACTTGGAATGAAATCCAAAGATCGGATTTTGGTTCCACTGGGGCCTCATCTCTCCATCTCTCTCCCTCTCTCTCTGTCTCTCTCTCTGTCTCGCTCTCATACTTGCTCCATCCCTCCCTGTCTCACTCACTCACTGGCTCTCACTCACTCAGTGCTCCGTCTCTCTAGAAGACCTGCCCTTCTTCTCTGGGTCTTTTGTGCTTTTACTGCTCCCTCTCACAGGAAAATTCTCCCCACTCAAGTTTAACTCAGTGGCCTCTTCTGCCATCCAGGTCTCAGCTCAGTTGTAGCCTCCTGGTCAATAACGTAAAGTTGCAGTGCCGTTCCAGGTGCCCTCCGTCATCTCTCCTTTATGCCACCAGTCAGCACTCTACCCTATTCATTGTTTACTACCTATGTCCTCCATGAGATGAGGTGGCTTTTCTGTCTTGTTCACCACTGTGTCCCCAGAGCCGAACAGAGGGCCTCGTGCACAGCCTCTTAGCAAACGTTGTTTGCACAACTGAATATACTTAAGGGATTTTATTTTATTTTATTTATTTTATTTTATTTATTTATTTTTTAAAACATATCTTTATTGATTTCAGAGAGAGGAAAGGAGGGGGAGAGAGAGAGAGAAACATCAATGACGAGAGAGTCATTGATCAGCTGCAGCCCGCAACCCGGGCATGTGCCCTGACCGGGAATCGAACCCCGATCGCCTGGATCCTAGGTTGATGCTCAACCACTGAGCCACGCCCGGCCGGGCTACTTAAGGGATTTTAAAGAGCCAATTTCGGATTTTCCAGTTGCTTTCTAGAAAGCACCTAGAGAGTACCTTGTCAAATTGCAATAATCAGAAAGTATCTTGCCCTGGCTGGTTTGGCTCAGTAGATAGAGCATCACCTGTGAACTGAGGGGGTCCCGGGTTCGATTCTGACCCAGGGCATGTACCTCGGTTGCAGGCTCAATCCTGGCCCTGGTCAGGGTGTGTGTGGGAGGCAACCAGTTGATGTGTCTCTCTCACATCAATGTTACTCTCTCTGTCTCTCTCCTTTCCACTCTCTCTGAAAAGCAATGGAAAAATATCGTCAGGCAAGGATTAAAAAAAAAGAAAATACCTGGCCCCTAACTGGCCAGTGAAAAGATAGTCACAAACACACAAAAATCCCTCTCATGTAAAATGAACCTATGAAATGGAGAGACAGAAAGGCTGGTGCTTTCCTAACATACAAAAAAATACAAAAATCCTTTCAAAACCAAAAAACTTTTTTTTTTTTTACCTTATCAGTACTGCAATATTTTTACTGTCATAAATCCTTGGCATTTTACCTGCAGGTTGGAGGACAGACTACATATGAGGCATCTATTCAGTTAACCAGTGGATCCTGAGCACACCCAGAAGTTAAGTGTGCTCTCTGGCTGTACAGAAACTGTTTTCCACCCGAGGGACTTAAGCTCCGCTACAGGCACCTCAGCGCAAATTGAGAATACTTAACTTTTCCTTTTATAGCAACACAAACCGAGGTAAGGAAGTGAAAGAGGATTCTTTCTAGCAACTTCCATTGATTTGCTTTTCTAAGACTATCAAGTTAAATTAACATGCATGATTCACTTCCAACGCCTTTCATAATCCTCAGATAACATTCTTCCCTGTGAAAAACCAGTCGATTCTTTTATTTATTTAAATAAACATGATTTACAGCAGTTTTAGAACTTCAGAAAATTTGCAATCCGCATGTATTTTTAAAACTTAATTTAGAGATAACAGCTCCACAGATATCAAGCATTTTAATCTCAGAGGAATTGAGATTTCGAGAAGTCATCTGATTTCTACAGAACTCACTCAAATCTGGCCTGGTCCCGGCCCAGGAGTTAAGGCCTGTCCTGGAGTGTGCTCCTTTAGCCTAAAAGGAGCTATACATGGAGACTAGTGGTCAGTCACTCCTTATAAAAAGTAAAAATGACAGTTTCAAAAGCTGGCATTATGAGTCTCACTTACTCACTAAGCCCCACTGTCTACGGACTGAAGGTAATGGAATCCAAGTCTTCTAAAAGAGTGTCCTGAATCGAGGCCATAGCTCCGAGCCAGCCAGGATAAATTTGGTCGTAATCATGGCTCTAAATAATGGATTTCTGTGTTCCCATTTCCAATGGTAATATAAACTTACAATTTATACATTTCTCTCCTTCTTCCTGGCAGAAGGAATCTACCTTTTCTTGAATTGACCTGAACTACACAAAGCTGACATAAATTACTACTGAAAACAAACTTTCATTAATGCTGGATCATTTCAGAGACCACAAATTATGCAGCATTTTCCCATTTCCTTTGTTTTTTCCACGGTCAGTGGTTCTTCGCTGTAGTTTGGTCACAGTTTGACAGGGCACCTAAGTCAGCAGAATGAACGTCTTAGCATCTACAGCACAGAGGGCCTCATCCAGTACAGATCCCCACTCCACTCAGAAGGAGCCTGTGCTGTGGGCTTAGAAACCCAAGTCCTCCTCTGCACCTATTCACGGCCCATACAGGTCCAAACTGCTCTGAACTCCAACCTCCAGCTTTCATGTTCCACTCAGAAGTTAAATGAACACTTGATAGTCAGACATAAAAGCTGGGGGTTTCTTTCTTTCTTTTTTTAAATATGTTTTTACTGATTTGAGAGAGACAAGGAGGGAGGGGGGGAGAGCGTGAAACATCAACGAGAGAGAGAAACATTGATGGGCTGCCTCCTGCATGCTCCCTACTGGAGATCTAGCCCAAAACTGGGGCACGTACTCTGACCAGGAATCGAACCCGTGACCTCTCAGTGCATGGGGCAACACTCAATCAACTGAGCCACACCAGCCGGGGCTGGGGTTTTCTTAGTAACATTTTATTTGTGTAAGATTCCTCTTTAGCCTAAGTGTACATACACATATCATACAGCATCAAAGGGCTACACAGAAAGACTGCCATCTCTTGCCCCATCCCTCCTAATCCCACAATCCTGCTCCCTAGGGTCAACCACAATCAACTCTTTCAGCTTTATTTTCTGTATTTACTTCAAGTTTTGTAAATAAAAGCAGCTTATATTGCTATTTTCTGATTTATCATTTTTAGACTTATCCACACCCACCCACTTCTCCCTACATAGTTACATCTGAACTTCAAGTTATGTCAATAGTGAGTATTTATATTACTATGGCTATGCAAATATGGTTCACGTAACCTAACAGGTGTACTACGAAAATGTTTCTTTTCCTGCTCATTTTTCCCTCCTGGAATTATTAATTGACCTATGTTTTTATTTTTGTTTTTTATTTGCTCTTTTTCTTAATTGTCTCTAATAGCTCAGTTAGATCAGCCATATTCTATTAGTTTTTTTCTGAGGTGCTCAACTGAAGCAAATCATGTGCCAATTCTTTTGTTTGTTTATTTCCTAAAGATTTTCCTGATGGAATCTTCCTTTCTTCCTTCAATAGGAGAGGACTGAAGAACACGAGTGTCCAGATGAAAGGGGCCCACCCAGCAAGTGGCTTGTAAAGTAAGACAAGACCCCAGGGAGGCTTAACATCATGAAACTCAGTGGGGGGTTAAAGAGAAGATCCTACAAGCTCTGAGTGGGGCTGAGTGGGGAGTTAGAGGTGAGGGAAAAGATCACTTCAAAGGCACAGGAGTTAAAACAATAAAGACATAAAGTTTTCAACAGCAACACTGGATTTGGGAAGATAATTGTGCAATGACTTCAGAAGGAGTCATTTTCAACCTAAAATTTTATACCCAGCCAAAGTTTCAGCCAAGTATGAGGGGGAAAAATCCATTTTCAGAAACACAAAGACAAAACATTCACCTCCCTTTTTTTTAAACGAGCAGAGAACGGCCTGGGATCTGAGACCTACGGACATCAACTCAGGAGGAGGGCAAAGGGAAGTCTCCAGAAGACAGCAGTGCACCAGGTACTGGTGGGAGGGCCCGGTCACCCGCCCACTTCTGGCCTTTCTTCTGTTTCCTTTGTTCTCTCATCCCAAGACTCTCTCTAATCAGGTATTGTCCCTCAAGGATGAATTTTCTAAATACCTTTTCTTTCCTATCATCACTATTTTCCCTTCTACTTTCTTTGTGATTTTCTCACCTTCCTTTTCCACCTTTCTAGTTTAATATACTTCCAATTTATGAGATCTCTTACCCTGGGTTCTTTTTTCTTAGCATCTTGCTCTTATTTTTAATGGATGCAATGTTTTTCTCTCATATATCTGAGGGCATTAATGATACTTTTAAAGGCACCTTCAGTTCCCTGGATTATGAATTTACTGTAGGCACTGTTTTTCTCTTTGTTGGTGTTGACATCTCTCCTTTGTAATTTTAGAAGTTTAAAAGGAGGTTATAGAAAAATCACAGAACAATTTCCATAATTAAGCTGAAATGCTTTTGTGCTACAAAAATGGAAAAATGTTCAGGGTGATCCTAATCCACTTCTAAAATATCACATTATGAAAAACAGAAAATTCAAGGTTCATTAGAAAAGCAAATAATAATAAATGTGATTTCTAGGAATAAGTTTAATTCATTAACATAAAATGTTTAACAATAAGGCTCCTATGATTACATTTTTAAAAGTATCCTTCAAAATATTTAGTGTGGGGGGAAAAATCATAAAACAAACTTGTCTAAAAGAAGAGCAAAACATAAGGCTATGAATTAATAAAATAATTACATAATTTATCAATAAGTTAAATAAAGAACTTTATTTCTGTAAAATTTTTTTTATTGATTTTTAGAGAGAGAGAGAGATGTGGATCGCCTACCTCGGGCACACCCCCTACTGGGGATCAAGCTGGCAAGCTGGGCATGTGTCCTGAATGAGAATTGAAGTGGCAACCTTTCTGTGCATAGGATGACACTCAAACAACTGAGACACACCGGCTGGGGCAAGAGGTTTACTTCTGAAGCTAAATTTTTCAGTCAGGTTTTACAATATAGTCAATAGTAAGTATTTTTAATCCTAATTATGTTCTCAGTGATCTTTTGTTCCTATTCTTATTTAACTGTATTTCCTTTTAAGCCAGATCACTTATATAGAAATAAATGACTGCCTGTGGAAAATATAACATATCTTGGAGAAATGACCATGGCTGGTCATGAAATGCTATTGAGTGGAAAGCTGAATATAGTTTCTCTCACTGCCTATCATAATATTAAATAAAATTCTAAAAGTCTTGACATTTTCCCCCCTATGTCTTCTAAGCACTTCCTTCTAGCGCCTGTCCGGGGAGCCTGATGAGAGTTATATGGCAGAATTAAGAAGCGGCAGAGCAGTGACCTGCAATCATGTCACAAAGCTGTTTATCTGTGGCCAGGTGTATGAGTGCCTTAATGGATGGGACAGTATGTGTGACGGTGCTTTGACCCACCCTCCTCCATGTTTATATACATCACATATACCTGAGGAAAATATTCAGTTGCTTAATATGAAAAATAAAAAATGTGGCCTATGTACATCTGATCCTGAGGTACCATAACTAACTTGAGATATCACCCATATTAAAGGTGACTGTCAGATTAGAATAGCAGACGGTTTACGCAGATACATCAAATCACTTGGTAAAATGGTTAAGACAGGAAAGAGAAAATGCTTAGCTCTTGGAATAAAATAATGATGACATAATGGAAACCAAAACATTATCAGAAACTGATAATTATTCAATGGATTCATAAATATAAATCAGCAAAAATGAGAAGAATTATCACTTTTGGATTTGACCTACTTCCTACTTCCTTGTGGTTTATTTTGGCATTTTATTTCATAGCAACCTAGATTTTTTAAAATAAAAGGGTTGTCAGATTTAATGTACAAACTCTATGCCCATGATAAATTGAAGAGCTAAATGATTATTTAAATAAGAATCCATTAAATAACACTTGAGTCTCAATGGTTTGGATGAAAGTGAGCTTAAAGGTAACAACTTATATATGCAGGATGCTGAAGGAGCGGTGGAGAACAGAGCAGGCATGGCACCTGGCACCATGGTTCCCTCTCTGGTGAACAGAGGACTCAGAAAAAAAATAAGTCATTCAAATAACAAATAACTCCATAATTATTCTGAAAAGGGTTTTGAAGAAAAATTATGATGCACCCTGGGCACTCATAACAGAAACCCTACTTAAAACTGTAAGTTCCGAAGGCTTCTTTAAGGACTTTACATATGAGCTGACACTTGAAGAAGGGGAGAGGTGGGTGGTAGGAGATGGTATCCTGGGTCAGCAGACTCACACCTTGTTGGTGTGGATGACACTTTAGCAACATTTACAGTGTAGTCACAGAATGAAAACTAGCCTGTAATATCCTTAATCTTTGCAAAATAGTATATGCTTCTGAAAAGTTCTATGCAAAGATTTTCCATTTTTGATTATCTGAATTTTAGTATAATACCCTCTAACTTCCTTTACCCGCTTATCCGCATTCATCAGTGATCTCCACACACAAAAATTTGTTTAAGATTATTACCTTAAAATTATTTTTAAAAGATTATTACCTTGGGTGATTTAAGTTTTTCTGATAAGGGCAAGGTCTATGAAAGAGGGATCCCATATATATTTATAATAAATTGGGTAATATTGCAAATGTACTTGGGGGGCATTATTTGTGTGATTCATAATGAAATTTTTTTCAAACACATATCCTGAATATTACTATCATGTACTGGTCTTGCATTTTAATCCTTCCCTCAGTTGCATTTTCTTAAATCCAATTGAAAAACTGGTACAAGACTTCATTACTTACAGGTCAAGTGTGAAAACCGTGGGCTAGCCAGGAAGCGACTGTGATCCTGCCAAGGGGATGAGAGATCTAAGCCATGAGCATAGGAACTTTCGGCAAAGGCTCGATCATCCTGAAAAAGACAGCGCAGCATTTCCGTTCACTGATGACAAAATGCAAGAACCTCGATTCATTTAAATGTACTAAACATGAAACTGAGCCTCAATATAAAACTTATGTTATACATATGATTTTAACCCTTGTAAAAAATAAAATCTGTGCACGTACAACAAAATATGAAAAAAAGAGAGAGAAGGCAATCACCCATAGCCATTAACAGCATGACATATTGCTTTCCAGTCTTTCTTTCTGTGGGCAGGATTTGTAAACATTGTTATAAAACTCTGTGTTCATTTATTTACATTCCTACTGTAATCATTTCTGAAGTCATTCTATTATCCTAACCTTTAGCATGTGGGTTACTCAGATACTATCTAGTGGATAGACTATACTTAGCATAGCGTGCTTTGCTGAGCATGTGGGTGGCTTCCAGTGTTTTACTCCTATAAATAACACTGTGAGAAACATCTTTAAACATACGACCTTTCCCATATTTATGCTACTCCTTATGACACATTCTTAGGTGGAAATCTGGGTCAATAAAAACAATTTGATGCTTTAAATACATTGAGCTAGACTGCTTTCCATAATGATTATATTAAACCTCTTACTCATTCAATAAATATTTAATACCCAAACAAAATGGGCACAGAAGAGTCCCTTTCCTCATGAATTATATGAATGTGGCCTTTTCCCCAAATCTTAGCTGAAAACGGGATCATAACTTCAAGTAATTTTACTAATCAGATTAAAAATAGATGCTTTCATACTTTTCTGTGATAGTCAAATTGCAACTTTTTTCTCTTAAACATTTTCTAATTATTTACACAATTCATTTTTTTCTTTCACTCATTCCTTCATTCAACAATAATGCGCACCTACTATGTGCTGGTTAAATAATAAACGAAATCTCGAGGTATGTGGTCATGCAACCTTCCAGCTTGCAGAGGAAAACAGCATTAAACAAATAAACTAAACAAATGATGATAAAATGAAAAACTGCAAGTGCTACAAGAAGAAGAATAGGAGGTAACAGGAAGAACTAAATTCAGATTTGTGGACCAGAAGGCCCCTCTGGGAGGCGGTATTTAAAGCAATATTTGAACGCTGGGCATAAGTCAATACATCAGCCAGATGAAAACTTATGGGAGGAAGGCGGGAAAGTGGAAGTAAGGGGAGCAGAAGACAAGGTCCGGGCATGATGTTCCAGACACGTGGGAAGGTGCTGAGGTGAGAAAGAGCTTGGTGTGTTTGAAGAACTGAAGGAAGGCCCCGTGGCTCAGGAACACTGAACCTGGGGGAAGTGGTTACAATGAGGTCCAGAGATGGGGTTTGACTTCGGGATTTTTTTTTCATATATAAATCAGAAAGTCAGTCAAGGGTTTTCAGGACAGGAATGACATACTTTGATGTATATTTCTCAAAGATTACTTTGGTCTCTTTATGGAGAACAGATTGGAGTGGCTCAAGTGTCGATATGGGAAAACAGCTGAAGGACTGTAATTGAGGACAACTGTGGGGTCAAGGGAGAGGAAGGGATCAAGAATGTTGCCAAAGATTCTAGATTAAGCAACTGTGGGTTAGGGGCCCAAACAGAATCCTCAAAACTTGTCCAGCACATAGAGCAGGGCCTCCTGTGAAATGACAATCTGATGAATTAGGTGTTATCCTCTCCACCAAGGACCAAGTTTATATTTTATTTCTTTGTCACATATGTATTATGCAAGGGCAAAAGAAAGGCCAAAAAGAATGTATTTATATACATTTGTAAAAGGCCCATTTACTCTGAGCTAAAACCATGGACATAATCCTCAGATAGGTCAAGATCATTAGCCTTCGAGTACCAAAAAGGAGTTCAAGTCTATTTAAGACGAAGGCCCTGAGGTTTTCAACCAAGTGATTTATAGTTTTGACTAGTTATGGGGATTTCATAAGAAACTGGAAGTCATTCACTACAGGTTTTGGAAAGGAAAGGACATATATTGTGTCCCAAACGTATTTCAACAGCTACTGTAGAATGAGCTGATACTGGGCAGCTAGAGGCTGGGCAATGGACTTGGCTCTTACGGTTCAGATGTGAAGTACTAACGGCCTGGGAGGAGCTGGGAGATGCACAAACGGAAAAGAGACTTACATTCTCAGCCAGTGTAGAAATCTCCAGTCAATCATGGTCTTTACATGAAGCCTGGAAAAGCGCAAGAAATGGTTTCCTGGTAAAAGATGCTTTAACGACTATGAGCCAGTAAGAGAAAGAAAAACTTCAGGGGACACGAACACACTGGCACTTTCCCCATTGACACTAGACTGAGAAAGACAGAGAGGGGACAGAAGTGGAGACGCAGGTTTGGGCTGAACGAGACAGGCGCTGCAAAGACAGCCTCCGAGCGCGCCCAGCGGAGCAGGATGAGTTCACAGGGATATTCAGAGCCCACTCACTCTTCCCCAAAGGCCTGGTTTTAAATTTCTAAGGCAAAATCAACTGGAATCAAAGCACAGGTTTTATCTTCTCTGTTCACAGAAAAACAACAATTTATATTTTTAAATTATAAAATTTAAAATGGCATATGACAGTTAAAATATGGCACTGACATTTCCTTTTTAGCAAATTTGGAAAATACAGAAAAAAATTAAGAAGAAAGTAAATAATCTAACAAGTCATGTAAGGGTAAATTTTTTTTTCCAGTTCTCACTTATAAATATCTTTATAAATTGAGATCACCATTTGTTGACAATTTTGCTTTCTACTTTTTCATGTAACATATATGGAAATTTTCTCTGTCATCATCATCATCATTATGGTTAACCAGTTTATTTTACTAATCTATTTTTGGAAATTTAAGGTTGATTTCAGTTTTCTTCTATTATAAATAACCATTTGATAAACATATTTGTGCATAAAGCTTTGTCCATATTTTAAATTTATTAACTTAGCATAGAGTCCTGGAAGTAGAATTACTTGGTGACACATTTTTAGGCTGTTTACTTGTATGCATTTCATCTGTTATCAAAGTTATTGGCAGAACTGTTCATATATATTTCCTAAATATCCCTTTAAAGGTCGATAGAAATTCTGGTAATATCCTTTCATCCCTAATATTGAAAATGTGTACCTTCTCTCTTTTTTCCTAATCAATCTGGATAGAGGTTTTTAAATTTTATTGCTCTTTTCAAAAATCCTGGTTTTGATTTCACTTATTTCCTTATTTTTATAATTTCCATTTCACTGATCTCTGCTCTTTATTGTTTCCTTCCTTTTACTTAATTTAGGTTTAAATTGCTCTCCATTTTCTAGTTTCTTAAGGTGAAAACTTGGATTATCTATTTGAGACTTTTCTTCTTTTGTAATATACACATTTAATGTTATAAATTTCCCTCTGAGCACTGTTTATCTGACTCTCACAAGTTTTAATAAACTGCCCTTTCATTTTCATATAGTTAAAATATTTTCTAATTTTCCTTTGGAGTTCTGCCTCGACCCACCCATGGGTTATTTAGAAGTATGTTACTTAGTTTCTAAATATTTGAGGCTTTTCCAGATATCTTTCTGTTATTGATTTCTAGTTTCATTCCACTGTGGTTAGGCAACAGGCTTTGTACAATTTCAAGCATCTTAAATTTATTGAGATCTGCTTTATCGCCCAGAATGTGGTGTTTTGGAGAGCGGGCGCCGCGCGCGCGTCAGCTGCTGCTGGGTGCGGTCTCGGGACCGCGCCGTCCCCGCGCCCTCGCTGGCTGGCTGCCTGCTGCTCCCTGGGCAGGTGAGGGGCGCTGCAGTCCTGGGTGCCATCTCCTCCGAGTCCCAGCAGCTCTGCTTCAGACGGCGTGGCGCTTGGTTAATGGGTGCATGACATTTAGGGCTGTTGTCCCTTCCCTTTAAAATTATTGACTTATTTACCTCCTCGCTTTCCCCCCCCCCCCCCCCCCGTATAGAAAATGAGGAAGCTTACCTCTGATACACCTTTAAGTTGCAACATTTTATAAGCTTCGAAAGACAGTTGGAATCCCCCATATTACCCCGAAATACAACTAATGAAATGGAGCCTGAAGGAACACCCTGAAAGAAGGTTTCACAGCCTTTTGAGCAGTCGGCAAAGTAGAAGATGAAAAGATACCTTCCCGTCCTCCAAGTACACCCGGGTGTCTCATTTGTGGAGTTGCGACATAAGTGCATTTTACCAGGTGACCGTAAGATGAGTTTTTTGTAATTCCTATCTACCCTTTAGTCAAAATACTTAAATATTAAAAAGAAAGTATTTGTCAAAAAGCAAGGTTTTTTTTTTTGCAATTTTAGTAATCCTAGCTTTTGCTTTTTGCCAATTCTTATATCCTTAGCACAAGGACCTATTTTTATTGCTCTCTTAAGTCTCAACAAGTTAGTTAGCCAGAATTCCCTGCAAAAATTCCACTGTGTGAAGGGACTTGCATTTTCTAATATTTTCCCTGGGTTTCTTCCACTTCTCTTTCATAACCCACATTGTAATTGGTTTCTTAAAAGCTGTTCCAACCTGACTAAAATGTCTTTGCTAAACTGATCTCTAATGATTAATATTTAATGACGCCCACCAAGTATTTTTCTCTCAGGAATATTGTAAGTTCAAAGTTTATAAGACAAATGATACATTTAATTTTTTTTAAAAATTTTAATTTATCCAACCCTTCCCCTGGAGAGAAGGAAAAACACTCATGTGTTTCTGAGTCTGAGGCAGGAATGTTTTCCAGAACTTGTCTCCACACTAACAATGCACTGTCCCTCCGTCTCGGTCCCACTCGTGCCTCCCAGGTCCCCATCAGTGCTCGAAAATGCCTAACGTCTTCCTCAGGAAATGCTGCTCCCGTCTGAAAGGTAAACTGGGGGAGACACTTTGCTTCCAGCCGGCCCTGCACATCCCAATTTGATGGCTGCTATTTTCGCTTTAACCTCTGTGAGGGGGAGGCTTTGTCTTTTCACTCCCCCATCCCAATAGCTCACCATTTAGCACAGTGCTATTTGCATTAAGGAACTGAAAAATGGTCCCATATGATCATTTCTTGACCAAAGTACAGAATGAAAGTTTGCTATGGTGGGAGTTGGGCCAAAGGAGGCTGCCACTCTCACAGCGTCCCTGCGTGTGAGGAAGCGAGGGTGTGGGGCCAGATCGCCTCCAAGTCCCCTCAGCACTACCACTTTATGATTCGAGCCATCTGAACAGAACCACTAAACAGCCAGAACGTCTAACGGGGCAAACTACCTCTGTCGCAGGAAACCAAATGTACACCACAGCCTGCAGACCCAAAGCCACACGCATCCGCAGGTGAACAGGCCCGCGGCGATACTGGGCTGGACCAGGCCATCTGACAAATGCACCTCTATCCAGTTGATATTTCATTGCATAAAATTCAGTATTCCTAGCAACTCACTAATGAAAAGGATCTACTCAGTTTTTTATTTATTTTTCCTGCTTCAGACTTGGCTCCGCATGACTTTAATCCATTTTCAGGAACCAGATCTACTCACAGTGGATATGAATTTGCCACAAATGAGGATACTCGAAAGAATGTGACGCTGACTTAACCAACAAAGGGAAAGGTGCAAAGATGTTTTAATGATGGTGCCTCATTGGACTCAGTGCTTATTCTCCTAAAGTGACTATCTTAAAGAAAACAGTGACTGTTTGCATGAACATTATGACGTGTTTAATAAAACTAGTAAGACATTTACTTGGTACTCTTTATGGTTTTAGTACCTAGAATTTTTAATTTGAGATGATTAAAAATGACATCTTTATAAATGAATTTCTTCACAATCTTTCTTAATGCTATTGAGTAAATTACTGGGATGGGTGAAAACATGTGGCTTCTTAAGGGAACTGAGTTTGGTAGAGGGACCAAGCAGGTTAAAAAATTAATATGCTCATCTAAGAACCCGTATCGATTCCTAAATAAGCACTTGTGATCCATTGCTATTTTCAGATTTTACAATAAAGAAAAATCCCAACTCACTTGGCAACCTTCTGTTTAACTTTTAAAAGAGCAAAATGAAATCAACTCGTTAAATATTATGGCTGGCAAGCTAGCCTTGGTCACTTCAAAGAATCAAAATCTCTTCAGGTTTCAGCATGATTTCACTGCCTGCCAGGTTTCATATGTGTGAAATTAAATTTCTGTTAGAATTCTAGAAAGGCTGAAGCGAGAAAAACATGTTTGTCCCCCAATTTCACATGCGCGTGTTTTCTGTGTGCTCTGGAGTCAAAGATGAGGCAGGCAGTGTCTACCCTTGAAAGTCATACAATCTAGTAGAACAGCATTGCCCAAATTTCAGTATTACCTGTAGTTACACTTACTATTTTCTTCCATGTTAACCTATAGATTAATTAGCCCTGCACCCTACGTCTCTGTAAGACAGGCTTAATGGATGGCAAGTTGGTTGAGGTTGGGGGATGCATAGAGCCATATCTGCAGAGCAGTTTATATATGATTTCTTATCAAAGCATGAAGAGAGGTGGTTATAAATGAGATAGTCGGGTATTGTGTGGTCAACTCCCCCTTAAATCCCCCCATGGCTGCCACTATTATTCCTGAGCAATTTTTATAAATTACCTGAATAATATACTAGTGATATATTTTAATAGTCATTAAATAAACACCACCTAGAATCTTGATTTGCACCTGGAGTTACACATAGTATTCTTTAGAAGCTACTATTGTAAAAGATTCAAGGTGTGCCAGAAATAGCTGACCTAAGAGAGAAAGTCTAAGAGCCATTCATTGCTATGAGCAAAGTATAAACAAATCAGGAAGAGACTGGAGGAGGGGGAAAGGGCTCCAGGAGCAGAGCCCAGCTGAATACCATAGACGCGCCTGTGCCGAGCAAATATGACAAAGGGCTTCGGCCAACTCTGCTCTCATAAACTGCTGAAAGCCATTATCAGCACTTCCTCACCCAGCTCCTCTTATCCCATAAAACATCTGCTTCCTTAAAAAGAAGTTCCACACCAACTCTTCAACTAACAATTGGAAATCGAGAGTTTCCTTTCAGGAGGAGGAGGGATGGGAACAAAGCCTGCCTTCTGTGATTTTACTGAAAAACCCACTGCTAATTGAAACCATATATTTAGTATGGGTAGAGAGCAAAGAATGCAGGTAGCAGAAGGGGATTTCTTGAAGAAAACCATGCTCCTCCGTGAGTTCAGATTCGCAGTGCTATGCTGTTGGCTGACTTTTGGACATTCGGTTCTATTTGAAACAGCTGGGGCAGCAAGGAAGCGTGTCTGACAGAAACCCAGTTAGGCCCGATGAAAGAGAGGCCATGAAATGCTTCTGTTGTCTCCACAAAGACAGAGAAAATGTGTCAGATTCAGCTTTGATTAAATTCTAAATATAAACTTTTAGATCAGACTTTGTCCAGTTACTTGGTCTGCTTGGTACAATGTGACATTATGCTTTCAGCAACTGTGGATGTTGGTCCTGCTGAAAATCTCAGTGGATTTCTAGAAATCTGGATTGTTTTTGTTCCGGTGATTGCCATGAGAGCAAATCGCAGGAGATGGCTCTAGCCTGGCTTGAAAGAGAGCCTGACGTATTTCCTGCTAACCCTTCCCTCCACCAGCAGTGTGGTCACAGTGGACGTCTCACTGCCTTCCTGTAACAACAACGACATGAGAAGCCAGCTGCCAACACGGTTCTCCTATTCCAACAGTTATTGGTCTGTCAACAGCAATATGGTCAAAGCTGTACAACTGTAATGCTGCTAGCTGCTCTCTCCAAAGAGATGAGATGGGGATAGAACACTTGCTTGTACTTTGTCATCACAAACCTTTTTCAAAAGACCTTGGACTCCCACTGCAGTCTACTGAGGTCTCTGGAATAGCATTCATCCCTTCCTCCTTTGCACAACAGTTGTTTGTGTGGAGGCTTTGGATTTCTATGGATTGGTAATGATTTTTCTTATTATACCATTCTCTTTAGCCCTAGCAGAGTGCCTATACACAGTAGAAACTCAATAAATGTTTGTTGAATTTTGTATTTAAAACAATAACAACAAACATGAATATTTTACAATTAGAATGGAAGCTCCAAGGAGGCAGAGATCTTTGTTTATTTTGTTTAATGACATGAGTTCCATGCATCTAGTAAGTTCCTGGCACACAGCTGACACTCAATGAATATCCGTTGAATAAACAGATAAATATTATGGTTTTCCAAAGAGCTTGAGCAGTATTTATTTGATTGGTAAATAAAGAAAAGGAAATATTTTATATATGTGCAAAGGAAGAAAGACCAAATTGGTAATTTCTCCTTTCTTAGACAAGGAGTTGGCAAACTTTCTATAGAGGGCCAGAGGGTAAATATATTAGACTTTTTGAGCCATGCAGTTTCTGTTGCAACTACTCCAACTCTACTGTTGAATGTGAAAGTAGCCAGAGACAATATGTGAATAAGTGGGTGTGACTGTATTTCAATAAAACTTTATTTACAAAAGCAGTCAGCAGGCCAAGATTTGTCCAAGTTTGCTGACTCCTGCTCTAATCTGTAAGGATGAAGGCAAATTGACAGTCATTCCCTCCTGTAAGACTGTGCCTCCTGCCTCTTTATACATCCTGCATCACCACCTGGAACAAGTAGCACAGCAATTTGCAATATGGTAGCTGCACAGTATGTTTGTTGAAATCAACTAAATCCTTCAGTAACTAATTTTCTAGAACCAGTTTTCAGTAGAACCAACAAATTCAGTCCCTGCAACGTGCCCTTTTCTTTGAACTCTGTCCTAGCAAAACACAGAGGAAGTTAATAGCTGCTGAAATAATGTCTTATGAGAGTGGGGCACATACTCTCTTGATAGAAAGAGTCCCAATGCCTCTTACATGAAGCGTTTTCTTCAAGATGTCAGTGACTCATTAGAGGTAGCTTCTCTGATTATTTATGAAGCCCAGAAATAATTAACAACTTTCTCATAGCCCATACGAGCTCATGCTTCTTTTGAAACTGCCTCTCCTCTCAGTCTTTTTAAATAAATGATTTTCATAAAAAGCATATGAGCAAATGATCACTGGTATCTACAACTGGCAAGAATGTTCTCCCACAGTTCCATCTCTAATGACTACAAAAAAATGTGATATTTGCATGAGTTTTGTTAGATTACCTCACTACTTCAGGCCAAACATGTGTTACATATGGTGACAGTCTACACATTTGTCACTGAAATTAATCAATGTTTTGCAACGTTTAAGTAGTGCTGATGTAGAACAAGTCACCATATCATGTGCTCTCTGGCCCTTCCTGGACTCGTACTACCTATCTGCAAAACTTCTTCCTCATTTGGCTAAGTGTTGGCCTCACAAACCAGGCCTGATTTCCCCTTCAGCTGCAAATGTAAGCCAGGCAGATTTGGGTTTAAATTCTGATTCAACCATTTAATTGCTCTAAAACCTTGCTGTCTTCAGTGGCAAAAAAGAAAAAAAACATGGTGCCAACCCGGCAGGTTGCTGTGAAAATTAAATGAAATAATGCATATAAAGTGTGGGACACCTACAAAAAGAGCAATTTCAGGTGATTGGCTCAATAATGAGTAGTTATTATTATTAGCTATTATTGTCTAAACCTTGTATTTCTGTTTAAGGCTGGCAGCACCCCTGCTTGAGCGTATGAGCCTGATGGGATTGCTGGGAGATGATTTAGTGATCTTCAAATTTGCTATATGAAACAAGGTCCCTACGACAGCCCCTAACACCAGCTTACAAAAACAAAGGTAAATGGTGGGAAGTCACAGGATTCCCTCTTCCCAATAAGGTATCAATAATACGGCAGGACAGCGTTACGTTTCTGGAGGTGGGGCAGTGGAGTGCTCATTTTAGCACGCTAGGGAGGACCACAGAAAGGAACAGTGTCTTTACACCCACGGAGTGCTCTGGCCAGTTACAGTCGGAGGTCGCATCTGCCCGTAATAAGTAAATATATACAGTGCGATGAATATTCATACATACCACAGTTTATAAAACTATAAAAAAGCCTGAGGAGCCTTTAGATTTTTTTTCCCCCCTAAATTGACTTGGAGTGCACATTAGAATACAGATGGATTCCCTCCAGGTCAGTGTTCTCAATGGGGGTCAGTTTTGACCTCAAGGGACAGCTGGCAGTGTCTGGAGACACTTCTGGATGCTGCAGTTTGGGATGGGAGATGCTAATGGCATCTAGCAAGCAGACATTAGGGATGCTGCTAAATACCGTACAATGCATGGGGCAGCCTCTACAGTAAGGAGTTATCGGACCCAAGTGGTAACAATACCAAAGTTGAGAAGCCTGCTCTAGCTAATACCTGCCAAGAGTCCAGTGGGTTTGAAATCACCCACAGCCCAGGTAGATCCTGAGGCGAATCTAAAGAATGGTGGACCTTTGGTCAATATGATCAAATCTTTCCAGTGCCCTATGTTGGTTCCGCCTTAACGAACCAGAAGCTTCAGTAGTAGCAGCGAGTTCATATCCTCAGGGAAAGAATGCTGATGACTGTAAAGGCCAAGATTACAGTTCACAAAGTTCTCTATATGTTACTTTACCTACTGGGGACTTCAGCTCTGAGAGTAGCAACCAACACCCAAACTTAGCCTTTAACCAACCAAGAGGCCAGGGTTTCCCGGCTCAGGATTTCTCAAGCAACATCAACTCCGATGGACAAACAACGCAGTAAGCCACAGCAGCATATCCGTGAAGATTAGTTCCCAAGTAACATTATAGGCACTATTTTTTTATTCTCTGCCCCTACAAAATTAAACACCTATTTCGTGCATCGAAGGATATCTCCTCTTTCACAAGTGCTCTTACACAAGCCCTGCAGGAGCTGCTGAGAAAGCTGTAGCCACAGACATGGGAAAGGCTCAAAGACCGAAAGTGTAAATAAAGGACATTACTTTGAAGCTTCTGATTCTGTACTTGGGGTCGTCTCGGCACTGCTGGAAAGACTCCCGGGGAACCCTGTGTCTGGAGTATATCCCATCGATTCTCTCGGATGAACTGTGGGAATCCTGGAAAAACGACAAAACGTCTAAATTGGTGGACAAAAGGAAAATCAGTACTTGAAATCAGAATAAGCAAGTACTGACATGTAGAAAACATAATTACATGAGTTATGTAATTGTATCATAATTATAAAAGTTTAAAGAGATGCTTAGGGGAATCATATGTCCCTAAGGACAGAGAAGAAAGACGTCACTTTCGAATGACACAGTAAAAATAAAACCAGGGTCGCACGTTGGTTATTTGCATTCTTTTTACAGCTAGTCCATGTGCCAATCTCAAATAACTGACACCGTTTAGTTAAAAGGAAAAAGTTTCAAGTAATATAAGTGGTCTGAAGATGGTCGTTAATGACATCGTGCCACTTTTGGATGTGTGTATTGTCCCTTGTAGTATCGGTAAAACGAGAGTTACCTTTAAAGCTAGAGCCCATTTGCTTCAGCAGTTCTTAAATAACATTCTACTTTGTAACTATTGTAGCACATAGTTTTTATTTATTTATTTATTTTATTTTTTAAAAATATATCTTTATTGATTTCAGAGAGAGGAAGGGAGAGGGCGAGAGAGATAGAAACATGAGAAAGTCATTGATCGAGCCCTCAATCGGGCATGTGCCCTGACCGGGAATTGAACCCTGATAGCCTGGATCCTAGGTCGATGCTCAACCGCTGAGCCACGCCCGGCCGGGCTGGCACATAGTTTTTAAATGTAAGGACATCTGGCGTGGCTCAGCAGTTGAGCATCGACCTAGGATCCAGGAGATTGGGGTTTGATTCCGGGTCAGGGCCCAGGCCCGGGTTGCGGGCTCGATCCCCAGGTGGGGGCCTGCAGGAGGCAGCCGATCAATGACTCTCTCATCACTGATGTTTCTCTCTCCCTTCCTCTCTCTCGCCCCCCCTTCCTCTCTCTGAAATCAATAAAGACATATTTTTTTAAAAAAGGAATATCTCATCTGATCTCAAAAGCATAAAAAGATTCAGGTAATAAAGAAATTCTAAAAGCAAACATTTCCACAGCTGGGGTCGCCCCCTCTGCTTTTCCCTCACCTCGGGTTTGGGGGAAAGGGTAAAACACGGCAGTCACTGTGGCCAGCGACTTAGACGCTAATATTATGGATTAGAGAGAAACTAGAACACTCGTGTGTGGGAAAAAACATCTATGGGATTTAGTTCCCCAAACACTCCCAAACTAGAAGGAGAATTAAAATTCCAAAGCTCTCATTTTTAGGTGAAAAAAGCTGTAGCGCCCGGGCAGCCGAGAATGGCTCGCCCAAGGCCAGGCAACTTGCGGCGGGCGGGGCTCCGAACCAAGGCGACTCCCTTTCACCGCAACAAACGCGTGGTGTGTAAATGTGGGATTACAGCGCCATCCGCTTCTTTCAAAATGGGGTTAAAACAGGCGAGAGAGCATGACACACTTAAAGGACAGTGAAGTCAAGACTCAACGGGACGAGCTCCTGTTCACACTTAGAGACTACAGCGTTATCAAGATGACCGCTAGTGACAGGAGCAAGCTCCTCATTTTATGGATGACAAAATGTCCCCTGAGATGTTAAGTGATTTGTGTGGTGCAGGACCTTGGACCAGAACCTAGGTCTGCAGACTCTTGTCCACAGCACACTGATTTTTAGAAAAGTTTGGGAGTTTGAGAACTATAATCTGCAATAATCTATGTCTAATGACCAGAAGGCTTATGCATTTTTATTGAAGGCTATGTCTAGTTGTTTCCACTAAATTGATTACAAGCTCGTTTTAATCATATAGAGGGGTTTACAGTATATATAGAATGGGTTTCAAGCTAGAGGCGGTGGGGCAAGCAGATGGGTCTTGCTGTTAATAAAGAGAATTAGACCCCAGTTCCAACTAATGCACACACTCCAAGCTTCAGTGTCCTCAGCTGTGCGATGGGGGAAATAATGCCTGAGGGTTTCAGAATATGTAGTGTTTAGTGCTTGGCCACTGCCCGCCACAAGCCGCGCACAGTCCTTGCTAATGGATTCCTTCCCATTTTAAAGCTAAAGGTTTCCCTTTTAATGACCAATACTGGAGAGTAGGATTCTAAACTTTGAAAAGTATTCTCCCTACACATTTCACTATATAGCATCTTCATGTGTGAGTGTGTGTGTATATATGAGCTAGACGTGTATACAATCACTAGCCTATATGACAAAAATAATTTTAAAACTCTGGTAGTAGTAGAGAGCAGAACTTTTAAATTGTACTAATGAATATTCTGTTCAAAGTAGACCACTGGGGAAAAGGCGAACTGTCACTAAGATTAATCTTTGTATTTTGATGCTGGTATAAGGCAGGCGTTTGTTTCTCAGTGACAAATGCCACCTGTTTCCAACACCTTGTCAAATGCCACCTGTTTCCAACACCTTGTCTTATCTGCCCTCCTTTCCCATAGAGGACTTCTGTTAGCCACAGAAAAAGGTGGGAAGGATATGGGTGGCACATGTTGCCTGCTATCCACACTGGGTAACATAAGAGTGAGTAAAAATCACATCTTCTTGGACACTGGTTTCATAATTCTTTGATAGGGATTTAGACCGCAAATGTACAAAATCATAAAAAAGAATAAAAACTTTAGTAAAATATCTAGAAGCACCGGGTTTTGTTTTGTTTGCGATAGTCTAGATTTCTGGATGTCTCAGCTCAACCCTGGATGCCACCCCAAAATGCTGAGTAACTGAAATACCAAAACATGCTCAATGAGAGGTGATCTTAGGTAGTGCAGACCTTGAAAGCCTCATCATATGAGAGCCTGCAATGAATCAATATGGCAGGATCGAATGCTATTTCCTACTCATTATATCCTCAAATAGTACAGTAGATTTTAAAAGAACTTAAATATAATATGTTATATTTTAAAGCCAACGTGAAATAAGAGGTCGATTGCTTTTCAAGAGAACTCTCGCCATTGTTAGCCTCGGCCACACAGGGCCGAGGTACCACAGATCACGAACACTGCCCGCTGCACCGCATCCCTGCGAGGACGTGTGGGGGCGCTCTCGGCCTGGGCCTCGTCTGGCAGAACTAGGTGACAGGGTTTACTTGCTTTGCCTCTCTCTGTGAGGAACTTTATTTTTTATTATTATTTCTTATTATTTTTAATGCGCACCCGAGGATATGTTTTTATTAGTTTTAGAGAGGAAGGGAGGGGGAGGGAGAGAGAGAGAGAAACATCAACTGGTTGCCTCCCATGTGAGCCCCAACCAGGGATCGAACCCGCAACCTAGGTATGTGCCCTGACCAGGAATCACACCTACAACCTTCTGGTGCCCAGGACGATGTTCCAACCAACTGAGCCACCCAGGCAGGGCTCTGTGAAGAACTTTAAATCCATAAAGGAAATTAACTGGATTGTTAATAAAGTGATTTATGGTTAGAGTTCTATCAATAAGTGGCATGGGATATAAAATCTAAAACTCTATGTGAGTTCTAATTCATATATCATAGTATAGTGATAACCAATGCATTATTGCTTCTCTAAAACAAACAGTACTCTGGAAATTTGAAATTCAAAGGAGATAATTCATAAATTAAAATTGTTTATCAATGATGTTATCTATTGTCAATATAATGTATAACCTCTTTTAATTCTTAAGCATTTCTAAATCATAATTAAAGCTTTAGAGGGCCAAATGAGCCTCTAGGAGTACAGTGAACGTCTCTCTCTATTTCCCTATATTGTGCTAATATATAAGTTCCATTATTTTCAACCCTGACATCACAAATATGCGTAAACTCTGATAAGATGGACCGTTAAGCGTCCCCACTGTTTTTCAGTCTTTCCTCTCTCCCTACAATTTTCTTTGCACATCAGTGAGATGCCAAGTGTTCTCACTCAGATAAAAATACTGAAAGGAACAAGCCAACTCTTTCTCACTCTGAAGTCTTTGAAACCTTCTAGTAGGCTCAGTTTCTCAGGCACAGACTCCAGATGGTCCAAGGCCACTCGAGTACTCTGGAAAAGAAAACAGACGGAAACCAAACATTATAAAAAGTTTATTAATACCCTCAGAACCCAACTACGAAAATTCAGTTGTACCACTGGCATAAGCAGCTCAAGCTGTAGATTTAGAGAAGCAAATAAGAACAGAAAGAATAGTATTTCTAGGGTAAATATATCTATTTAAATCAGAAGAGTGATTTCCTTTTACAAAGTATATGAGATTCATTTGCAAGACTGACTCAGAAAAGAAAACTCTTCCTGGACAATTGCTTTCAACCGATAGTCTATGAAACTTTCTATGGAGCATTTCATATTGATATTAATTTGCAAATCTGTTTCAGTGAATACCAGAAATAAACCACAAGGTAATACCAAGAAAAAGATGGGCTTGCAGTTACTTATCTATGAAGCACGTTAGAGATTCTCGCATGTTGCCATTATAAAGAACAGTTCGCAATGATTATTTTAGTTAAAAAGGAAAAGAGCCATTTTCAAGACTTGGGAGAAATATCTGAAATTAAATATTTGAGACAGGAACACAAGATACTGTTAATGATATAAATCAATTACTCACACAGTCTTTTCATTAGCTGGTCACCGATTTACACCTACCAATATAAACACTAAGAGGAAATGATCTAGAAGTTATTTTGAAGCCAGTGTAAACTAAGAGCTTAAATGGTAGAGTAACCCTGAGACTGGAGGCTGTATCATATGCATTGCTATATTCTCAGCGTTCTCACGGGGCCAGCACCTAGTAGGTGGGCAACAGATATTTTTAATTGAAAAAGAATTATAACTATTCAGTGAAATAAATAAGCCCCATGGCTGGCGCATGAGAAGAAAAGTGAAGGGTCTTACAAGAACCTGGACATGAGTTTGCACAGTGTTGTCGAGAAGCTAGTGGCCACTCAATATTCCATGCGCTCCCACACATCTCCCATGTGAACGGTTCTGAACACTACACCGGGGCTGCAAATGGCATGTGTCACCTCCGGGATGAGACGGTGAAGAGCCTGTGTGCTGGGCTCTTCCACCTGAGTCTCTGCCACGAGGGCCTCGGCGGCCACCTGCGGCAGATGGCACAGCCGCAAGGCAGAGGAGAGCCGCCGACCACGCTGGGCTGGAGGTGAGTGAGACATCACCCTCGGCTGCATTCAGCAGTGAGGTTTCAGGGGCTGATAGACACCAGTGCGGAGCAGCGCATTAATTGTTGCAAATAATACCTGAGAGCTACACAACTAAATTGTAGGCTAATAGGTGGTTACTGGCTTTTTTTGGGTGGGGTGAGGTGGAGGCTCCCTTCCTTAGGGGAAGTTCAGTGTTTCGGGAACGGTGCTGTGGTCACTGGTATACTCCCTTGCACCTAAACTTCCTATTTTAAATCCCCTATTTCACCCCAGTGCCTTCACCTTATCCAACGTTTCCCCAGAGAGTGCCCCCGTCTCCGCAGGCTGTGCGCGGGGCCAGGCTGGAGGCCCTCTGCAGGGACCGGCACCCGCACTGCGCAGCCTTGCGGCGTCCTGCGCGGTGAACGGCACTCGCTCTGCACCGCTGTCCCCTCGGCGGGCGGGAGCTTGGGCTGCGCCTTCCGGCCGAGTCATTCCCATCTTCCTTTCAATGTCCTGCGACTCCGAGTTACAGGAGGCCTCTAGCTATCCGTGTAAGGCGGGTTTCTGTGGCTTCAGATTCTAATCTTTGAGAGAAGAGGGAACCAGCCTGACTTCACCGGTTCGAAACTGGAGTCCTGCGTGCTGCTCTGTGAAGTTCCTAGGATCCTCGATTGGATGTTCCGTTGAAAGTGTTGAGGCCTTTGCTGCTCCTGCTTAACATTACATGACTGTGACTCCCTCCCCCACGTGCCCTGGTCCTAAGGCGTCGCCCAGCTTCTCGCAGGACGGGTTCCAAAGGGCACGTGTCAACACGGCCCCGCCCCAGAGGCTTAGGCGGGCAAGGAGCTCCGCCGCCAGCTTCGCCACATGCACTTAAACGGGAAAACTCCGCATTTCCTCAAGAATTACCTTGGCCCTTGAACAATATTATACAAGTCAATGCCATGGTGATTTTAGAGCAAACCTTATGCCTTGAGTAAAATTTTCATAAACAATAATTCTAATAGGCTTGTCATTTAAAAACTTTATTTCCCCTTTTTATCCCATAATTTTTCAAATTTGGGAGTGACCCTCTGAGCCTGGGTTAAATATGTTAATCTCGTTTTTTAAAAAATGTTTTTATTGATTTGAGAGAGGAAGGAGCCAGGAGAGAGAGAGAGAGAGACACCGACTGGCTGCCTCCCGTATGCACCGGGCTCCTGCCCTGATGGGAACTGAACCGGCGACCTTTCGGTGCACAGGGCGACGCGCAACCAACTGAGCCACGCCAGCCAGGGCCACTTTGTTATTAAAATAAGTAAATGACCTCTTTCCCTACTGTAGCATAATGAAAACTAAGCCATAGAACTGAAATTCGATTTTGCACATATTCATTAATCCTCCCGCTGCCCTTGGTGTAGACCCTGTTGCTATCCCCTCATACAGGCGAGGCAACTGAACAGCCTCCTCGCAGCCACGTGCTAGCAAAACTCTGATGAGGGTCCACAGTTTTCTGATGGAGATGTGACAGTTTCCTTATCATATAATATTTTTTGTGGTAAGTCACGGGCTAAACAGGACAGCAACCCAGAAGCTGTAACAGTGAGTGCTTTGGGTAACTCCCGATCCCTCTCCGGGTCTTAACTCCCAGCACCTAGAGTGCTCGAGATCCGTCCTTCATGGACGTATTTCCAGGAGAGAAGTTTTAAGATGAATCCAGAAGAATTTCAAGTTGCCAGTGCTAAGGAATCTGTGCTCAAGACCGTCAGTCACCCAGGAATATACACGCACATTCTTTCTATTAGAGGAAACAGCATGAGATTGAGTTTTATGATACTAACACCGTCTTTTCTTTCCTCTTTTGTAATATTTAGCATTAGTATAGCGCACTACCTGGCCACAGGGGCTTCGATAAATTTTGGCTGAATAAAGACAAAGGCAGAGTTACCACGTTCTGAACCACCGACTGAATCTTGGCCTCTTTATTAAAAACCCAAAAGCAAACGTTTGCTGTTGCATTTATTTTCTCTAGACTGAGGGCAAGATCAAGTGCTGGAAAGAGCAGTGAAGCTCAGAAATCCTGTCGATTAGCCCCGTGGCCCTTACACCTCCACGTGTGTTTAGGTATCTATTGAAAAGGCAAAGAACAAGCTGGCACTATCCCAAAATCTTCCACACACACGCGTGGACTCGGGCCGTCTGCACTGGTCCACAGTGTATTTTTCGCCAGTTGTCCCTTTGTTTCAGACTGCAGGGACACTGCATGACACAGCATGGCAACACAAGTGGCAGCAACTGGGAACGAGAATGGGGTTTCACCGCAATTCTTAGATTCTTGTTTCTTGTAGAGAAAGCCTAAGAAATGGATTTAGCCATAGGAATATTTTAGTTAAATACACTTCTTTTTGTAAAAATGCATGTGTTTATTTTCTTATGAACATGTAACAACTGCTATTTTCTTATAGTGCTATTGGAATCATATGTTTTGAGGTTTAGACGATAAAGAAGATGCTGTCTCTATTTTTATTTTAAAGTGTGTGCATTTTTGGCACTACACAGATATTAAGTAAACAAGGCTATGGAGCAGTTTATTTGGGTTCAAAAATGCAATTCTATTTCATTTGGAAGGAGATCCACTGCAAAACTTTCTTGACAAATGGCTGAAAGATGGTAAAAGGACCTGAGTAAACAAGTTTCAAGGAGAGGAAGGGTGAGATCATGAACAGGACAGACTGTCTGACTTTTCGCTGGTGGTGACTGTATCCAGCACAGCTGTACTGGCTGCACAGGGCGATCTTTTCATCCAAACTGTGTAAGACACTCACTGGGACCAAACTGAACAGTAGCAAGAACAGGATGGCAAAGACACTTTGCTGATGCGCATCCTTCAGACAGCCCCAGGGCTCGAGGTGTGTGGGTTCCCTGGGGAATCAGCAAAATCTTCTATTTCTAGACTGTGCACTTTAAGAGAGTTCTAAAGATCAGACACGCACTTAGAAGTGTTTACATGCATCTTGGGCTAAGAGATGCATAAGGCTTATTAAATAAAACACCAGTTAATGTAGCAACATGGTATCAGTAACTATATTTGAGCTAAAACACAGAAGAATTTTTGTCAACAAATTCTATTTGTCTTCATACGACATAATTCTAGTCAAATGTGGTATATAAATCTCTTTTAAAAAGCAAACATTTATAAAATTTGTGGGCAGCTTATCTTCATTGGAAAACTTAGATAAAGGTTTTCAAGGCATTTTATCTCATTCATAATAACTTCTTAAAGTGATAAACTACATGAACTATACAGAGCTGGCCATTCCAGATGATTGCTTTCTAATTTTTACACATAACCAAATTATAAGTTATAGACAATTCATGGCCTTATTGTTAGCTTAATTTGGGGAATTTTTTGAATGAATGAGTTGAAGGAGAAAGGAGCACAGAAGGAATAAAGATACATATCTCTTCCCCATGAGACATCTGAGATTCCCTCTTGAAACATTTTTCTTGCCACTCCCTAACATAAAGGAAAAACAATGTCTCAAGAAAAATGAGGCCTAGTTTAGTGCTCTCCGCCTACTGACCAATGGGTTAGGCGCTTACAATTGGTCTACAGAGAGGAGCGTCGTGAGAGCCACAATCTAATTTCTGTGGAATCACTCACAGAAATTTCTTCAAAAGGAAAATAAAACATGCTCACAAAGGAAAGATATTTAAAAACATTTGCTCCCAAAATATGACTGCCTGTTAATAATGGCAAACAGTATACGCAAGGGTTTCCTGGAGGAGACCGAGTTTAGCAAGTTCTGCTAAGGTGGCAGGTAGGGAAACGATGCTTCTGAACGTACTGGTCCCAGACATGAGTTCTGGGGTGGAATCGGCACGCCTGCCTGTGGACAGGCACAGTCCCAGAAATGCTACTTACTTACATTTTGTGGTTTGGGGAATATCACTTTTCCCTTCCCTGCTAAGCTTCAGCCTCATTCATTCATTCATTCATTCACTCATTCATTCGCAAAATGAGAAGTCACGATGGTCTTTATTAGTCCATGCCCACAGGATAGTTGTCATTATCAAGCAAGAGCGTGAATGTGAAAGTGTACTGAAAATTGGCACGTACTTTCCAAACAGCAGGTATTAAAAGAACGCTGGTTCCGTGAGGTACTATCAACTCTAGTAACTCTCAAATACAGAGGGGAGGTCAGTGATGATCTAAAATTATAGCTAATAAAAATTAGTTAACAGAGTATAAAGTAGAAACATGGCAAACTTAACACTGTAACCAATATTTAGAAACTTACTTGCTGTTCTACAGATGTCATCCAAAACATAAAATAACAAGTGTAATGGAACATAAATTACTTTTTAGTCTCCTTATCTGGTTAAAACTCCTTAACCTCAACATGAGCATTTTCAAGTACACAGGAAATCTGAAAGAAATTTACAGAGAACACCCATATACCTAGCACCTAGATTCCACTATTAACATTTTGTTATATTTACTTTATCACACATTAATCCGTCCATCTATCCCTACATCTATCCATTAACTGAACTATTTTTTGGATACATTAGTACACTTTTTCCTAAAGATTTCAGCATGCATATCATTAACTCCACTTGAATATTTATTTTTAAATGTAAGATTTACATCTAATGAAATGTATAAATCTTAAGTGACTGGTTAACTTTTACTATCTTTCCTCACTTCTTCAGCGAAGGCAGAAGTCAAGCAAGCCCTCGCGCTGCAGCATGAGGCTTTCCTTTGTAACACCTTCCAGAGTACTGATGCCACATTTATGTGTGTGATTATTTGATTAGTGTCGGTTGGCACTGGCGGTAAGCATCAGGAGGGCGGGAATGTCTGTCTCGCTCACACAGTGCCTCCCTAAAGGAGAGCCTACTGCTTCCTGAATGAACGAATGAGTTACTCCACGCAGGAGAGGTTTCATCCGTTCATGCAGCCTGCAAACACTGACGAAACGCCTGCTCTGCGCGGACACTGCTCCGGGCACGGTCTGGGTCAGCTCGCGGACGCTGCCCGCGCGAGGCCTGGCTTGGCACACCTCCTCCAGCATGTCAGCGAGCAGCACGGGCTCTCAGCAGGAGGCCGGCGGAGAAATCCTAGTTTAGTCACCCACTGGCTACGTGTCCCTCGAGAGGCTCCTGGACACCCGTGCGGCGGGGCTCCGCTGCCTCGTCTGTAGGCAGGAGTTCCAATGCCACCCACGGCGCAGCGGCCCTAAGGACCAAACACACGGGCACACCAGCGCGGGGCGGGTGGGGCGCGGGGAGCCCCGAGCACGGCTGGGAGCGCCGAGCTGACCCGGGCGCCTGCTCTGCCCAGCTCCCCCGTCGGGAGGCATCCTCAGCGCTTCCTGGGCTCCAGCGGGTCGCCCGCCCGCGCCTGGCCGTCCCCCAGCTGCGCGCTTACTTGTCCCCTTCAGGAGACAGCGACGTCCTCAGGGGCAGGGCTGTATTTCCCCGGTATTCCCAGCGCCGAGGACTTCCTATCACACCCAACAGGTTCCAGTTTCAGGCACAAAACCTTCTCAACACAACGATCAATACAGACACACTCAGAGGGTAGACATGTGAGAAGAAAAATATAGCACAAATTATTTTTTAAAGGTAGAACTTAAAAACTGTTTCGAGGGACAGAGGGTGTTTCCAAATAGACTCAGGATTGAATAATAATAGCAATAAGAAATAACTGGAAGAAGTGTGAGGGAACGTAAGGTTGCCTCGAATGGTTGGGGGGGGGGACGGGAGGGGAATCTCTGCAGGCGCCGGGACAGGGACCGGCCTCAGGCGGACACTGGAAATGCGAGTTGCCTCCCAAACACTGCAAAGCCCTGGCCCCAAGGCGTCAAGACACCCACAGGGAGGCCACCGCCCTCGCCTCGCGTCACATGCGTCCCAGGCCCGAGGGGGCACTGAGAGGAGGCCCCGTCCTGGCCGAGGCGGGTCCGGGCCGGCTTACTGGACAGCACCTCGCTGGGGCGGCCTAGTTAACCTTCCAGTCCTGGAAACTAAACGAGGGGCTGTTCCTTTTCCCGAGATGCCCGTGCCCTGGAGAGTGACAGGACAAATTAACCGGTTCCTTCCCCACACACGGCCCCTGGAGCCGAGCGAGTGTGAGCAGTGAATCCCCCCCGGGATGTGTTTCTGGCGACCGGCACATCACATCTAAATGGGAATCGGGCAGGGATTTTATTCTTATCAGTGCGGCTTTGAGGTTTCATTCAAAAGTGACTGAGATGCAGTCTGCCTGTACTCACAGTCTGCTTCATAATCAATCCTCTTTTGAACGCTTAGAAACACTCCTCTGGATCTTCTACAAAGAATCTTCCTGGCCGGCCGCTGCCAAGCAGTGACTATGGAGAATGTTTCAATGCCGTCGAAAATTCGACTGAACTACCTGCTAAGGGTCCCAGCCGCCAGGCCACACTCGTTCAAAGAACCAATAATCTGAAGCTGCAGCAACACATTTTGGTAGACGGCTCACTAAAATTGAATTTAAGTATGTGAGTTGCTCTGTGAAGGTACGTCCCGAACGGCTGAACAGAAGGGCAAGGGGACGGGGGAGCACATGCAGTATATCTGAGTAAAGTGAGCCAGTTTCTGAACTTTTAGCCATGGCTGAGAAGGGTGGGCCATGAAAGCCAGTGGGGAAAGCCAGCTGACAGTACTATTTGGTGAGCAGATTCACCGGACATTTGCCACAACCAACTGTTTTTCTGAAACTTCGATTGCTAGAAAGCTTTCTCTTCTTTTTTCTAAACGAAAGCCAAGCATTCATTCAGCTGGACAACAATGAAGCTTTGTGCCCTGGTGGTTAGTAAAAAAGGAGCTGGTCTTGCCAAAACAATTTGAAATTTTGAACTGAGGCTCCCCACTCCCTGCCCTACTTCATTTTAACAACTAAAATGAGCCAGTTCTGTAGCCTTTATTAGAAACATAAAGAAAAAGATAGACAAAACCATATGACTTTGGATATTTAAAGTACGTTACGAGAACTAGAAAACATGCAATACTCCAGAAATTAGGCAGGACTACTCCTCACTTACACAGAAACTGGACAGGATGTTCCGTCTGTCTTTCCCTTATTCAACAAGCAGTGACTAAGCACCTGCTGTGTGCAAATCAAACTATAATATCACTCCCTCAGACTTCATCGTGCTAAAGCTGACCAGGTTTAGATCAAGCATATTCTTTTGGTTCCTGAATGAAAATAAATTATTAAGGCAACAGCACGATATATAGATATTACACTGTAATTTTTCATTAACTGCCTTTCCCCCATTTAACTAGGACATTTTAAGTAGAGGGATTATGCCTTACTGCTCTTTGTATCTGTGGAACTAACACATAAGAACTACTCAATAAATACTGAATATATTTGATACTGCAATTGCTTCTCAGTCACCCAGTAACTTCATACATGCACTGCTACTTTAAAAATTTGCTAATGTGAAAGATCGGATCACTTACATGTGATCTGGGAATGATCCCACATGCTGCCGAGTGAATCTGGGTGTGTGGGGTGGGATACATTCTGAGATAATGAACTGGCGACAATAAGACTGAATTACATGAGGACTCCTGCTCCCCACATTTCTTGGGATAGTCTAGGACAAAACTTCATTAGAAGTACCAATTAGAAAGACTAAAATTGAAGTCTTTTATACTGTTTTCCCTACCATTTTCCCCCATCCCCCCATCACCAAACTTCAGCTGGAGGCCAAAGGTGAGAGCTTTGCTCTGTATTATGTTTCTTTCTTTTTTAAAAATATATCTTTATTGAGTTCAGAGAGACGAAGGGAGAGAGAGAGAAACATCAATGATGAGAGGGTCATTGATCGACTGCCTCCTGCACGCCCCCGACTGGGGATCGAGCCTGCA
Organism: Miniopterus natalensis; assembly: GCF_054644295.1. Classification (NCBI taxonomy): domain Eukaryota; kingdom Metazoa; phylum Chordata; class Mammalia; order Chiroptera; family Miniopteridae; genus Miniopterus; species Miniopterus natalensis. The sequence continues at coordinate 16,313,430 of NC_142081.1, read as the reverse complement.
GCCCAGGCATGTGCCCTGACTGGTAATAAAATCGCGATCGCCTGGGTCCTAGGTCGATGCTCATCCGCTGAGCCACAGCAGGCCGGGCTGCTCTGTATTATTTCTAAGAAGATGCAGACATAGGTACGTATCTCAAAGTCATGCAGAGGCCCACCTGCAGTAAATATGCTCTCTCCCTCAGACTCAGGCAATCCAGCGCTTTAAAGAGCTTCCTGGGGATGCAAACAAGATGTCTGTTGATAGTGAAAACTGGGCCTATCAAATTTATGGTACTATCACCTGAAGTTAACTGTAACTTGCAAACTGTGGGAACCACAGGAGATTCATTTGTAACAAAAACAAACAGCATAACACAAACAAAAAGTGGGGATACAGAATGACAGTTTGCTCCCAGATCTTGGAACACAACAGTGTGCTTTTGCTTAATTTGTAATATATTGGGATGATTAGTCAGCATTTATTATTCTGGTCCAATGGATGGAGTTTAAAAAAATATTTGTGCTGCTGATAAATAATTTAGAGAAAAATAGAGACTAAAAAATAACTTTATTAGAAATCTTAGTGAGAATTTAAGCATATTATATATCCTCCTGGTTTGGAAAGTATGAATGCTGAGTAACTGTCATTCACAATTCCGGAAAATACCCGTCTTGTCTTGTAAATACTGATTCCAGGCTTCAAATATGTTTCTAATGATTTCTAGTTTATTATCACTTCTGGTTCGTACTTCTTGCACTTGCATTTTCAAAACACAGTATTTCTAAAACTGTGACAGCTCCTAATATTTTTAAATTGGTAAGGCCATCTTCTTTACTGCATGACTGCAAATTTTTCACTTTTTAGATTTATAAGCATAATTGATCTAATGGAAATTATCACTGCTATATCTTTTCTTTCCAATCACATTTTTATACAATCTGATTTAGATATCTGCCCACTTAGAAACCCTATGAAGTTAATTTTGGTGTGCAAACATAACAAAGGATGAAAGAATGCTGTCCCACATTCTGTTAGCCAAATGGGCCGGTTCAGGTTCTTATTGCAAAATACTGCATGATGAAGTCCTTGTTGTTGAATAGCTAACTGGGTGAGAGTTCCCAATTTCCCCTTTGTTCTCAGAAATATAGTTCATTCACTGATTCTTGAGTTTGCAAAAATTCATCTAGGACATTATCATCTGAAGACTCACAATCTGACTTTTTGCTTGTATGACCAATTTCACCATCATCATTAGTATCTAGGGTACCACTGCCTGTCTCTTTATATTCATCTTCTGATTCGTCTAATAACTGTGAAATGTCTTTCTCTGTCAGTTTCCTTTTCTTTGTCATTATGGGAGAAAATGAGAAATTCTGAATTCTCAATCTGAGTTCAATAAAAGTAATAATGATGAAAAAGATTTTAAAACTTCTTCTTGCAAGATAATACAATATTTTGTTGGAAGGTACTACTCCATTGCTAGATGTCTTGCGATAGCTTTTGTCCCAGAATAGCTGCTCAGGATGTTTGTACAGCAAACGGACTTGGAAAACAGAGATAGTGACTCTGCCTGGAGCAAAGGTTGGGTAGGGTTTTCTGCAGCTCCCTTTATAAAATCAGGGGTTGCATAAACTCAGGACTCTTCACATACAACACAAATCCACTGTGTGTGCAACACCATCTGGACTCATCCCCACATTGGCCCTACAGGACTTGGGGAGCAAAGGGAACCAATGCAAACATGTAGCTCACGGGGCAAGCTGTCCTATGAACAATGAAGTCTTTGTCTTGTGTCTTCGCCAGCACCCACAAAAGTGTGGCCAGCAAACTTGGTAACTTGCAAGTAGGGTAAAATCTGACTCTTGATATACACTGGACTACACGGTAAGAAAACTGAAATATTATATAATAGTTCATTTGCCGTAAGGACCTTCTATGTGATTCCATTATGCCTTCATTTTCATATTATTTTATTCTTATCTAGCATAGTTCAAAACAATTGATGGATAACAATGAAATAATTTCTAGGGTGACAAAATAAGAAAATGTTTCAAGAAAAGAAGATCATCAAGATCCATTATTTACCTCAAGTTTGTAACAGGGTTCAATAGACCCATATGGATTTTGCAAGACAGAATGAGTTTTTTCCTATTTTAAAAAAGGAAAAATTCTCTTTGTTCTTTGAGAGATCTTAAAGAAAAAGAATAAAGTTAAAATAAAAGTGACCCTTACCAAAAGAAATTAAAAAACCAAGACTGTGTCCAGTTGACCTTAGGGTATACTGAAGATTAAACCACCCTTAAAAGCTCTTTCTTTGCCTTTTCCATCGCCTCTAAAACCCTCTTCATCTTTGTAGCATCAAATTTCTCCTCTGTGAGCCCTCCTAAACCACTTTTGGGGGTGTGAGATGAAGTCTGAGAGTTTACGGCATACTTGTCCAACACGGCCTTGCTAGAGGAGCTATGCTCCGTACTTTGTCCTTTGCACAGAGTAGCTGGTCGTCACATGTTGAGTGGAGAAATGAATAAAGTGTAGGAGTGCTGGTACAGAGCGGGTTAACACAGAAGTAGCAGAGGAGAGATGAGAAAGGAGAGCTGAGGGAGTCGGGTAGTTTGCATAATCTTAGTCAACACACCAAAAGCAAATCGACTAAACAGCCAATTTATCCAATATATGACTGATTTACAAAACAACTTATTTGTTTTTGTAACTATTCACATAGTATCCAAAGACACTGTTTTTGTAAATTGGTCAATTTATTAAAATCAGAGGATTAGTGATGTGGTGAATTCATGACTGGGCAAATGTGCCTTTAAAGTTAGGTATAAGAAATTTTAAGTTTTAATAAGATGCTAAAATTAAGCACCCTAGATTCTTGAAATATTAAGGAAAATGTTTGAGGAAGAATCTTACAACTGTTGTTTTGATAGATTAGAAGAAAAAAAATACTGGGGACAGAATACACAATGGTATCAGCCGAAATGTCAAGAAATTAATTCACTGGAAATAAACACCACTAAATTCAACAGACATGAAGGAGTAACAGGCTCTAGGGGATGGTCCTTCCTAAAAGGCAGAGAGAAGATGACCGAGCTCAGTGATTCTCAACCATGACTTCTCATTTCAATGATCTGAGAAGCTTTAAAAAATACTGGGACTTAGCCCAGGTCAACTGAACCTGGAGTGGGAGTGTGGTGAACTGAAATTATTAGGATTGCTAAATAAGGACTGCAAGTCTAAATTTCTCAGAGCCTCAACTTGAAACATGTGAATTGACTTTTGGAGGTAAAAGCTGTGAAACAGAGAGTGCCAAGACACATAACCATTGTGGCAAAATTAGGGTGAAAATTCAACACGTCCGGAGTAATGAGGCAAAACCTTCCAGTGAAGGTGATGCACACCTAAGGGGGAGAATTTTTAATTTTTAAAAATTAGAAGATGACTTTCCCATCCACTATCTCAAGTACTGGGCCCATTTCAGAGATAACAGAAATGAGGCTCAGAGAGGTGAGTGAGTTGCCCATGTTGCAGTGTCAGGACTCACAACCAGGTCTTCTAACTCCCAGGCCGCCAAGTCCAGATCATTCTCTAGGAACTAGGGCGTTCACTAATCCCCCCACTCGACCCCCACATGTCTGGGAACAAATGCCCTCTTCTTCAAGGACAAAGGATGTCTCAGGAGGAGCTCTGAGGTATTACCAAGCAAAGCGAGTTCCGAGAACTAAGGAGTAAAGACGAAACCAGGCAGCTCTCCGAGAAGACGTAAAGGGAGCGCTTCCCAGGACCCAAGGGTTTTAAGTCAGAGTCGGGACTAATGTGCGCATATGCTTAATGTCTGAGGACAATGAAGCGCGCCAGCCAAGGATGCTCCCCTGGCCTCCGCTGTGGATGCGGGAGAGAGTGAGATGCGAGGAGAGGAAAGCACTGAAGCAGCTCTAGAAAATCATTTATGGAACACCAGCTGCGCGAAACAATTAAGAACAGAGCCTGAAGAGAACAGTGGGAAGGGAAGGGCTATTTTGATGGTTTGGCCTTTTACTCTTTGATGTTTAAATACACTGTAATTGGGGGCAATGATAGGCTAAATCATTTACTAATGTTAATATTAACACAAGACTACTTGGGATATTTATATTAATAGTGCTATAGTGACAATTTATATTCTCCCTAGCCTTTCATCTGAGATCAAAGTTTATTGAAAGCCCTTAAACTTTATAAACACTGTGTAAGTGGAATTAGAGCAGGTATGCAGATGAATTAAAAAAAAAAAAGATCAACTGAGGCATTTAATATCACTGAGCAAGCTCAAGACAGAGCTAGTAGTGCAACCTAGGGGCACGCCAACTCTTCACATCAACATGCAGGAGCCAGATCAAAGTGGCTTTATGGTCTCCACGAGCCATTACGTTGAGGGGACGTTCCAACAGTTCTAAATAGGGTCCAAGAATGTCAGTATGTCAGTGTCCTTCATGCGTCTACTTTTTGTCCTGCTCGAGGTAAATACGGAATCTGGTTGCTAATTACCTTCCTCTTCCCTTGGTATCATTCACTAGACACTTGTAAAGTGTTCCTTGCTTATGTCTCCATTACTCTCACCAGTCACAAGCGGAATGTGTAGAGTGAAAGGAACACTGTGTCCCTAATGAGGACACTCGAATTCTAGCCCAAGTTTTGCCACACTTGGCAATTCAAGAACTACTCTGGCCTCCAGACTTGTCACCTATAGGGCGAGGGCTTTTCACAAGAATCTCTAAGAATCCTTCAAACTGTAACATTACCTGAAATGTGAGATCCATGGCAGCAGGGACCTAAACTGCCATGCCCTAGGACACTATTGAGACATGGTAGGGATGCAACAAGTATCTGTTATATAATATTATATGATTAAAGCAGCTGAGAGCAACCATTGGCAGAGTGGAAATTCTGTGAAGATCAGATGTTCCTCCTAGATTAGACGATAGCCTATTAGGGAGAGGGCCTTTTAAATATCACCTAGCCCAGCCCAATCATTAAAAAAAAAAAAAGAAAAGAAAATGTAGAGAGTTTAAGCAACTCCCCAGGTCATGTGCCTGGCTATGGTAGAGATATGACCAGAACCTGGCTTTTCTAACTCACAATCAAGTACTATTTTTACCATATCACCATCTTTTTAAACTAGGCATATAATAATAATTTTCAACTGAAATTTATATGTAATTCATTAAAATAAGATGCACACATTGAAAATTCCCCAAATCAGCTTTTCATTTAAAGGCTACCTCAAAACTGTGTAACATACACTCTTCCCACCAACTATATGCATATTGAGGGTGTAATACTGATATTTTGTTTTATAGTTAAGTTAGGATCTTAAAAAACAACTTAATACACAATTACTTAGATTTCACTCAGGTATTCTCCCTTAAAGAGAACAGAAAACATTTCTTACATATATAATATTTTTCAGAAAGATACTTTCATTGTTTTATAATATACACTTATATTATCTTCACAATACAAAGTAAGAGCTTTTCACCCAGAGAATGCATCACGTTACTGATAGTGTTTAGAGCAGAAATATTAAAATACATTATCAAGCAAGGCAGTTAGACAGGCAGTAGGACTACTTATCAGCATCAAATATGAAGCTGTCAGTCTGACCTCCAAACATGAACAATTCAATAATACTAAATCCATCTGCTAGGGAAGCCACATTCATTATGTAATTTCTCAGTGATACCTTCCCTGTGTCACCGTGTTTATGAAAGATTGGACAGGGCTGTCAGAAACCAGTTTTGCAGGCTGAAGTAAGTCTTACATTTTTTCATTGGTCATCACCCTTTGCCACAAGGTTGCAACTCTGAATAAAGAGCCTACTTGTTTTAGTAAAATTTTCTTCCTATGACTGTAAGCACGGTCCTGGTGTAGAAATTTAACCCTTTGAAGATGACACCATTATTGGAAAACATACACATTTTAATACTGACTAACACAGAATACAGGCTCTGTGCTTCGGGACAAGGTGGCGAAGGAGAATGTCCAGCTTGTTGCAACCAAGGTCCCTCATGAGAGATTCATGAGGATACCCCGCTCGCCCTCGCTGCGCATATACAGAAGGTAGGCTAACACTGGAGCAGTGGGAAACTTGGCAGGGCGGGCAGGACAGGGTTTGTGCAAAACCCTTTTCCGGTTTCAGTTTGAATGGGTTCCCAGGAAGTGTCAAGTTCGAACGAATCCAAAATTTTACAATGTAGCCCAGCCAAGACTGCTGAGATTCACCTGATTCTGGGTCAAAACTGTACAGAGCACACTGCGTTTTATTTGGTGGCAAGCCAACCTGACCGAACCGCTCAGGAACCTCAATGAGAAGCAAGCAGCCTTGGCAAAGTCAAAATGAACCTAACTTGATCTCTGGTTTTGAAACAGTAGGTTCTGGCTTTATAAAGAGATAAAGGCAAGTTTTACTTAGCTTCAAGATTTGTACAAATACGTCGAAGAGGCAGTGCAAATAATTAACGGTTATTGGGCCAGATTTACATACTCAAGCCAGTTATTTCCTGAGCTTAATGGGGACACTGCAGCAAGTACATTAACTCTATTGGGTCCATGTACCCGTAAGTGCCCCAGAGCAGTACTTAGTGTCCTAACAGAGAATAATGGCCCTTCAATAACTCCTGTCCCCACAGAGCACACTGCACGTGTACTAGGATGAGGCGCAACTGGTAGCTAGATCCAGGGTGGGAAGGAAAGCAAACTAAAAATAAAAACTCCAACAGCCACTGTCTGTTCTAAGGGCAGCTACTTAGTAACCTCCACAGAGGCCCGGCACACTCCCGCCTCCCGAGATCCTGCAGGCAGCTGGCGTGCACAGGCCAAACCTGCTCCCGCTGACATTAGCCGAAGGAGTCCTTTAGAGATGTGCAAAGACTCTAATGGGTTTTCTAAAATAAAAATCATAGTTCTAAAAGTTTTCCAGTGCTTTGTAATTTTTCTCAACGCAGGCAAATTTATGCATGCTTTTCTCCATATAGCTACAGGTTAGCATTTATCCCATAAGTAATATTATCTCTGTAAGTATACACTGAAAATGCAGAACATCAGATTGTTTTAAGTAACTTTGTTCTGAGGAGCTGATTAAGCACTGACAAATTACAAATATATAATTACACATTTGCTCTAAGTCAATGGTTTTCAAATATTGGAATAGATATTACCTAGTTTTTCAAACTGCATCTCCCTTGTTCCTCCCCAGCTGCCCCCCCCCCCCCCATTTTTAAGTTGTCTAAATGTTTTCATCATAAGTTCAGGTAGTTGCAAAGGATGGCATTTCCGTAATGCTGTAAATATTGATATTTTCAAGTAAAACTCTCATATTACTCATATGAACTTCCTCGGTGCATTTTAAATAGTTCAGTAATATGTTATTACCATTTATCCACTTAGAAAATAACTAAGACCCTCTTTTAAAGACAGAAATTTTATCTTGTCCCTTTTCCCTTTGAATTTATTTCCAATCTTTTCCTCTTATAGACTTTTATTCTAATATAAAATATATTTATGCTTGCAAGACTTTTTATTGGCTATCTTATTATGCCACATTCTCCTCTGTAAAAAAAAAAAAAAAAAAAAAAGGTATATACACAGAGAAAAACTGATTTTTAAAACTCCCTATGGCAATAATGCTCTAAGTGCTGTACAATTTTTATGGATTAATTTATCATTAAAATTAATGCTAGGTAATAAATGTTGAGAAAAATTATTAAATGTAAATGTTAAAACACACACCCAAATTTCCCAGAAGTATACCCTAACGGAATGGATGCGGCTTCCTGCTCTCCTGCACGGAATTAGCCCATGTACCCACAGTAAATGCTAATTTTTGCTTAAAGACGACAGTTCCCTTTCACATACATTTTTTGTTTCTATAGATTTAATCACTGAGAATCTTATTCACATAAAACGTACATGAGAATAAAAATAGATCTGTTATAACAATGTCACTCAATTTCTTGAATGCCTTCCTAGCTTTATGCAAAGATTACATAGTGATCTGTCATCAAAAATTAATTTTAATGATCTATTAGCTCATTTAGGTCCTCCCTTCAATTTTGTTGAAAGCAAAGAATTAGAAACCACTAGGCCTGCCAAAGGACTGTAATGTAGTTATTAAAGTCATTCACTTTCTGTTTCTGGAAAGTGTATCAAAAAGACTTTATTTACCAAGACCTGTCAAACGACAATAACTGTTCTTTCACCTCCAGGCACCTCATAAGAACACATCTGCAGAGCCCAAGGACACAGGCAACAATGTGGGGAGGGAAAGGGGGGGCTGCGTGGAGGTGGGCAAAGGAGGGGAAATGGGGGACATGTGCAACAGAGTCGGCAATAAGAAAATTTTTAAAAAGAACAGAGGAAAATATAAATCTTGGTAATTTTAATACCATTTTATCAACATAAACATTTTAATACATTTATTTGATATTACATTAAATATATTTTCTTTCTTATTCTTTTAATCCTCACCTGAGGATATGTTTTTGAGTTTAGAGAGAGACAAAGGGAAAAAGGGAGAGAAACATCAATGTGAGAGAGAAACATCTATCAGTTGCCTCCCACGTGGCCACGGCCTTTTTGGTGTACGGGACAACGCTCCAACCAGCTGAGCCACCCAGCCAGGGCAAATAAACATATTTTCATCCAAACCTTAGAACTGCAGATTGACAAAGCCAGTCCTCACTGGCAAACCAACCAGCCAAATCAGACTACTTTCCGGCAGAAAGTAGTCTAACTTCATTTTCTGGTTTGATAAAGCGTGTTGATGTGCCCCTGTGACCATGGTCTCACTTGTGGATTATACTTCTAAGACAGATAGATAGATAAGGCATAGGGCCAGGTCAGAATTTGTCACCTGGATGAAATAAAACACTGCTGCTTTCAATGACGTCTTCCCAACACTTCTTAGTTTTGTTTTCTGGAGCTATATATTCTCTGACTATAATAGGGGGGTAGAAGGTTAGCTAATTAAATAAAAATTGTCATTACTCCCTTTCAACACCAATTAACAACATATGTCAATTTTAGAGCATCCCCATATGTCTAACACAACTCTTTGTTCTTATAAGAAATATATGTATTCCCCCTGGCCGGTGTGACTCGGTTGCACCAAAGGGTCACCAGTTCTATTCCCAGTCAGGGCACATGCCCAGGTTGTGGGTTCAACACCCAGTCAGTGTGCATGTGGGAGGCAACTGAGTGTTTCTCACATCGATGTCTGTCTCTGTCTGTCTCTCTCTCTCCCCTTCCCTTCCTCTCTCTCTCAAATCAATACAAACATTACACATATATGCCCGAGGACAAGAAGCTTTACCTTAGTGGCTTGGTTAAAGGAGGGCCGGAAGGCACCAAAATCTTAAAGCGCCTCCTGTCTGGCACCCGAGGTAGAAGTGTAGGGGAATTTGCCATCCTGGGCCCTGGAGAGGTGAGAAGGCCTTTCTTTTGTGAAGCGGGAACAGATTATGAAATGTAACAAGGCCCCTCACAGCAGAGATATTTTCGGAGAAAGTGCATGTGGACGCTAAGGATGTAAAAAGCAATTCTCTTAAAGCGATCTGCTTCTGAATACCCCTTGGAAGGCCCTGGCACCGCCTGGGGACATGCTACCCTGGTCCGAAGGCCGAGCCCTAATCACTAGGGACAGCATCAATCATCTTGCTGTAAAATTTTTTTTAAAGTTGTGTTACATATTTCAAATTCCTTCCATTTGTTTTTTAGTGAAATGGGTCATAGATATAAAAGAGTACACAAGCTACAATCATATAGTTTAAGGAAATGACAATTCTCTGCGGTGTTAATTAGCGTTTCCCGATCACTGATGAAGCTGAATGTTTTCACGTTTTTTCTTTAACTGAAATTCTTGCCTATTTATTTCTCCTCTCCTCTCCTCTCCTCTCCTCTCCTCTCCTCTCCTCTCCTCTCCTCTCCTCTCCTCTCCTCTCCTCTCCTCTCCTCTCCTCTCCTCTCCTCTCCTCTCCTCTCCTCTCCTCCCCTCCCCTCCCCTCCCCTCCCCTCCCCTCCCCTCCCCTCCCCTCCCCTCCCCTCCCCTCCCCTCCCCTCCCCTCCCCTCCCTCCTCTCTCTTCTCTTTTTCCTATCTGTCTCTCCCCCTCCCTCCCTCCCTTCCTCTCAGAAATGTGGGTTAACTGTTTCTAATGACTTTGTTGGCAGTAAGATTTAAATACAAATTGACTTGGATACAAACTGCTAGTCAGTTATACCTTCCAAAACATATTTTAAGGGTAGCTTTCCTTTTCATTTTTTTATGCTATCTTTTGATTTATAGAAATTCTTAATATTACATTAATATGGTACTAAATCAGTCCTTTCCTTTATGACCTATGTTTTCAGTGCCTTTCCGACTCTCATCCTCCCAAATCCTTCAAAGTCCCGAGGTCGTGAAGATATTAAACTATACTTTGTTTCCAAGTTTTACGGTTCTGCCATTCACATTTAGGCTTTTGTTCATTTTCGCACCTGAGAGGGGGGCTCAGTGACATTTTTTAATACCACCTTTCCTCCGATAGGTGGTGCAGGCTGTATCAGCCTCCAGGCTCCACGCACAGGCTTCTGTCCCGGGTTCGCTGCTGACCTGCTGACGCCCCCTGGGCCTAGGCCACGCTGCCTCCGCTTCCGCGGCTTCGGCGGGGCTGGGAGTCCGCCAGGGGGCCCCCACCTCTTTCCTCTTCAAAACTCCCCTGGCTATTCGAGAGGATTTTCTCTATCAAGGGCTCGCATCCTTTCGGTTGTTGGGAGATTTTTTTCCTAGGTACTCTGCATTTTTTGTCACTTTTGTAGTCATATACCTGAATTACAGTTTCTCAGTGCTGGTGCTGGAGTGAGAAGTAAAATGGACTTTCACATACTGGTTTTTATCAAACATGCAGTTCAGTATTTACTATTTCATTCTGCAAACGTTTATTGATTGTCCGCTTTGTATCAGGAATTTTTGACAGGCCCTGGGGATGCATTTGCAGGTAGAAGCTTCTAACCCAAGAAGCTCCCCTGCTAAGGAAGGGGAAAGGGGCACACTGAGGAGGCGGGGGAAACGGACACGGCTGTGGCCTAAGCACACAGGCAACTGGGGACAAGACAAATCAAGGTGCTCGTTATGATAAAAAGACGATCTTATCTTTTATAAGGTCTTATAGCTACTGAACTTTTAAAAATCAATCTACTGGAAATACTCCCAGCGGAACGACGGGATTCCAGGCCTTTCCGTGGAGCGCCCTGTGCACCCTAACCGCCGCCCACCCCCGTGCACACCGCCCGCACTGTTCCGCGGGTTAAGTGCTGAGCAGCGAGAATAATAAATGACCTTCTGGGCGTTTTCGGCGTCTGATTTTATGAACTATAAAATACTTCACCAGCTGAACAGTCCACCAAGTGCATTAAATCTGCTCCTTATAATGCCGTGAAGTCAAAGGACTTCATAATATTTGAGCGTTAACGTTATTACTGAGCGTTTTCATTTTTACGGTTTTGCTTAATTACTTCAAATTAAATCCATCTTGAGAAAGCTGCCACTGTAAAAAACCTACTTCCTTTAATTAATTTTATTTTTCTCGTGATGACTTTTCATTTTTACCTTTATTCCTAAAGGACTCCTTAGGATAAAGCGTTTATAATTCTACTCCATAGTACTTTTAGTAAAGAGATTGTATAAATAAAAAAGACTGACAAATACTAATAAAAGTGACAGGCCTTTGTTATTACTGATGTAAATTTCAGCTTCGTGTGACACGTTGGTATAACTGAAATGTCTCAATAAGAAACAGCAATCACATAATGACAGCAATAACCTGACATTTGTTTGGTTCTAGGTATTTTCACAAATACTTTTAGTTCTCATGATCTGATATAATAAGTTTACTTAGAATCATATCTCCAGATGAAGGCATCGAAAAGCAAGTGACTTGCTAAGTTGCATAAGTGGCATTTCTGTACGCTGAACTCAAGTCCACAAACTCAAAATTTCTGTTTTTGTTCATACTTTCAAACAGCGCATTTAGTTCATAAGCCAAATCCTGTTGGCAAGACACCCCCTTAAGGTTAAGTAAAATATATGTGGAGGAACACTAAACATTTTATTCACCTACAATGTCATCATACTGAAACTGAGAAGGTCAGTGTACTTTCCAAATGGCCCAGTTAAATCTAAGGGATAGATTATTTACCCACGAGGGTCTGGACACTGTCAATCAAAATCACTTGTTTACATAGGACTAAAATGTGCTCCATTAGCATCTCTCCATTCCTCACGCTCACAAAATAACTATTTTATTCTTCATTGGCCTCATTGTTTAAAGGTTTCTTAATTTTTTCCTGTTCGTTGAAAACATAAAAAAGATAAAATAAAAATCACCACTAGTCCCAAGTCACTCTTAATATTTTGTGTGTTTCCTTAAAGTTTTTTTTAACACAAAATAGAAATATTCAATACTTGCAGGCCAGTCTCCCTTACAACTCAATATACTGCTATTTCCCCACATGGCAGGGTGGCAACATTTACTTTTAAACGTGACTTTCTATGGTGAATTACATTTCGTCGCCTTCAAGAAGCCTTTAAGCAATAAGGCCAATTAATTGCAAGCATGTACTCTTTACATTCATGTGCTTTAAAAAAATTATTTCTTAATACTAGATTCCTGCAGGTAAGACTCTGAGAAAAAGGCTTACCAGCTTTTCTCAGTATCTGGATATTGTTGAAAATGATGTAAAATACGTTAAATTGAATATCTGGACTTCAAAGTACAAATCGCATTCTGCCCTCAGCTTTTTATCCATCGGTCCTTTTCGTGACTGAGAAATACAGACACAAATACACAGGGTTCTGATGACATTTCAGCTAGTTACGTTTTCCATAAATCAGCACATCTTGGCACCATCGGACTAGAGACCAGTGGCCACTTAAATAGGCACATCTTTGTTTTTTCTATTTTTCATTTTAAAAGTCTATATCCACATACCTTTCACGTACAGTTTAGCTTATTTCCCCCTGTGAATCTTAGGCACAGTTTGAGAGTGTTGTCTGGAACTGCTTCCTTTGGGGAATGCTCTGAAATCCCGGGACGGGCAGAAATTCTGACAGGAGAAAGAAAATGCCCCAACTTACCGTTTCTAACACATTTACACGGTCCTGCAAATAAAGCATAATATACAATTATAAAAACAAAGCTACTAAAATCATTTCAAGTTCACTTAATTGTCAGATTTCCTTTTTATTCTTTAGTGGAATCATTTATTTTTTAAATGTAAAAAATGAAAATTCAGGATGACTTCAATAGAGTTCATCACAAAAGGATCACTATGCCTTTTCTCATCTCAGCAGGAGTTAAGGCTACGGGGTTTAATTTAACAGTAAATACCATATATTCGGGTATAATTAATAAGTGGAATAGATTTTACCTCTTTTGCATTGATAAAATTATTTATATACTTAAGGGTATATACTATTACATACATTTGAATATATGAACCATGACTAGATAATACTAGTGATATAAAAAGCAATTTAGCAATAAATATATCAGCTGTCAGATGTACAGCACAGTTTGATCTCACAGGAAGGTAAAGTTCAGACATAAAAATACTTAAATAAAATTAATAAGCACATTATTCATTCAAACAAAGCAGGAAATAAATGAGAAATGTATGTCACCTGCAACCAATCCTGAACCCAGATGAGCCTTCATTGCTTAGAGCATCTTAGAAGGTTTCATATAAATAGTGGTTTTAAAAAGGGTTATTAACAATAATGCTTAAAAAGTTAAAGGACTGAGAAAATGGCTCCTTTCTGCCATGTAAGGACATAATGAGAAGGTGGCCTTCTCCAAGAACCGAGGCTGCCAGAACCTTGATCTTGGACTTCCCAGCCTCCAGAACTGTAAGAAGGAAATGTCTGTTGTTTACACCCCCAGCCTATGGTAATTTGTCTTTCTCTGAGCTTAGAAGACATGTGCCTAGTTTATAACACTGTGATCACAAATGATCCAGAAAACTGCATTTGGTTAAAGAATAAAGATCAATAATGATATATTTTGATTCAATTTACTTACGTCTGTTTGTCTATAACCTGCTTTATTCCAAATCAATGAATAATTATTTTGAAGCAATTTATTTATATCTATAACCTGCTTCATTCCACATGGTACTAAGACAGCTTTCCATTAAAAAAAAAAGTACATGTTCAGAAAAAGAAAATTCAGGAAATAGAAAAATTCTGTTTATTAACCTAAATTTAAATCATTCAAATTGCTAATCAACGACAATAGGATACCAGCATTGCAGCCAATTAGTGAGCTTTGTGTAAAATTGTAGGTTTTTTGGTCTTAATTTCTGTAAGACTATAAGTAAAAAGAAACTATTCCTAGTCTTTATAAACGTATTAACTTGCTTTTAAAATTTTTTAAATGTATTTTGAAATTTTAAGTAGTTGTAGTTGACTTCTTTTTTTGGCAGGCAGTATTGGTTATTATAATTCTATATAGAAAAGAATTAGGCTACTGCACATACTTATTCTCAAACAAAATATCTGCAAACTTCCTCTCATGTTATTATTAAAATAGAAGTAACTTAAGCCGATACAGTGTCATTAACATAATCTATACAAAATGCCAGAATGTGTCCTAGAATGAACATATAATTATACCAAAATAAATTATATTCTTCTTACCCTTTCCTACTCTTACTAGAACTGCAGTTGAATCTCCATTTCAACAGATTTTACCTTCAAGCTCAACTCAGCCTTCAGGTTCAACACTCTCCCAACTCCCCCATCACAAATACCCACCAGCCCAAGCTTGGATTCTAAAAAGTACCATTAGGACACTGAAAGGGGGCTAGGAGGTGGGAGGAGTAAGACAGCCTGCGGAACTAATAAAGCCATTCTCACTATAATCGTGGTGTTTCAGGTGGTTGCAGTAAGTTAATGCTTCTTATTTTTGTAGTCATGGACTTTGAGAGTCTGATGAAACTTGATCTTCTCTCCAGGACTGTACATTACCCACAACACACAAATAATTCTTCATATACTTTTAGGGAACTGCAGACTCTCTGAAGCCTACCCAGGGGCATTCAAGTCCTTTTACTCTACATAAAAACATCTGAAATAAGGTGTAAGAATATTATGTAAATAAATTATTAAATCAAATCTATTTATTTCTCCTGTATGAAATATTTCTATATAAATAACACCAAAAAGAAAGGGGAAAAAACACACACATTTGAGAGTGAAAGGTCAAACAACAATCAAAGGAAAAATTTCCTTCAAGTATTTTTTTTGGGGGGAAAAAAAAGTTCTTGGGGAAAATAACCTGCTTTTTGCTATTGTTTTGTGTGTGTGTGTTTGGATAGTCTCTTTTCCACTGTTCTTTAGTTCAAAGGAGGGAAAGTCTATGAAACACCTAAAAGGGCAACCGTTATTTTAATGTTTCCTTGTAAAGATAATTCGTGTAGTCACTGCATAGTCATTGAGTTGCAGTGGAGAGTGCCAGCTGCTCTCACCAATGCAAATACGAGGTACGCTTGAATTTCTAAAGGAAAATGCTGCTGCTAGACATAACATTTTATGTCCACTTGACAGATCAAAGAGCTGTATTTTGGGGGAGGCCTATAGCATATGTACTGTAAAAGTATGTATTTTATTTAAAAATAGTCAAAAGAATGTAAAGTACAGCACAGGGAATACAGTCAATTACACTGTAGTAAGTACACATGGTGTCAAATGGGTACTAGACTTACGGGGAATCCCCTCATAAGGTATATAAATGTCTGAACACTATGCTGTGCACTGAAATTAATATAGTGTTGTATATAAGCTAAAACAGGAAATTTTTTAAAGTTTTAAAAAATATGTATTTTAATGTTTTGTGATGAGGTGAGTAACTTGCCTCGAGCTATACATATTCCTTCGCTACCTGGTCATGAACGGGTATACACTGGAATTCATAAATGAACCAAGGCAAATTCATTAGTCTCACTGGAGATGGGCAAACTTAGGAAATGAGCACTAAATGGATCTTTGGCATCTGAATCTCTGATCATTACCAGTTTATTTGATTCAGCTGAGCCAATCACACATTGATTCATCCATTCCATCTAGGTGATGAACTAGAGGCCTCATAGGTCTAAACAGTCAGAGCTCTTCTGCCTTTGGGAAATATAGTTGAACAGGCCTAACGACTTCATTTTATCAACATAATGCACCATTTTCCAAGAATGCTTTACTATATTCATCAGTATATAGGAAAGCACAATACTGGCATAAAAATGTAACAGGAATTTCTATCCCTTTCAAGTCTAAGAAGAAGCTTTACGAGTACAGAGTAATGGTGGAACTTCTCTGGGACTACAGGTCTATGACAGACATATAATTGTAACTCCCTGCCATCACAGTTGGGAAAGCACAAAGCCTCTGTCCTGGAAGAAAAATCCGCCTGGCTTCACCCAGGACAACCCCTGCTCGGCATTCTTTCTTCCTGTCCGTGCTCACCCTGTCTCATCAACGCTCACACTTCACCTGCTGCTGCCTACATGAACCATATAACATGAAATGCAAATATGTACCTTTCTCCTCGATGCATTTCCAATAGCAATCCATTGCACTTAACAAACTGTCAAACATTTTTTAATAATTAAAAGAGCTAGTAGTTATTTCAAATGTATTCCTTTCCAAGCTTCACGCTATTAAGTGAAAGGAAAGGCCTTTATTAACCACCACACACAAAAAAGGATCAGTTTGGTGATTTAAAATAAATGAAAACAAAATAAAGAGATAAAAATCACAACCTCAAAGTTGCAAAACCAAAAACGCTATAGAATGCAGCATAAGTTGGCTTTGAATACACCAAATGAATCAGCAATCTATACATAAGATTGTATTTTATCTAGGAGAAGTCAGACAAAATTACTCTAGACTTTAGGATGGGTGGCATTAGGCAGCCTGCAGTGGATTCCCCATCATCCAGTGTTTGATTAGGCCATCATCAAATACTTGCAGTCAATCTTTGTAAACTCCTTTCACTGGCTGCTTATGAGCCCTTTCCAAATAATCTACTTCAGGGTCCAAAATTCTATTGAAAAGAATACCACAGCAAAGCATCAAGATTTTGTCTAAAATTTCAACATTTTATAAAAAAAAAAAAAAAAAAAAAAAGCCAGTTTTAAAAGGTGCATCATTTCTTTGCATGGAAGGAATATCCAGTAACGCTCCTTGTTATCTGCTTTTCACCCAGAAAGCAAAAAACGGAAGCAGAAAAACGGAAGCAGAAAGGATCACAAGATTTACCAAGAGAGTCAGTGTTTTCTCTACATTCCTGACCTGTTCTCTCATCCACTCCTACTGCCGTGACAGAGCCCAGAGGCACCCAGCTGTTCTTCAGCTTCCTTCTGCTATATTCCCAGGTGGGCATTTTTGGTTTGTGACCTTGCTTGTTATGAGGCCATGACTGACCACTATACTTCAGCTTGACACCGTTCAGGAAAGGCTGAGTTTGCACTTACACTGAAGTGGGATATGTGATGGGTTCCTGGGTGGGGAATGCAAGTTGGGTGGAAGAGAAAGATGAAGATAAAGACACGCAAATGTGTCTCTGGGGTCATTTCATAGGGTTTCCTGCTGGAAAATGCAGCCAGAAGTTAGGTAAGGATTTTGCTTGAAATCCCTACAAACACTTCCAGTCAACTGTATGAAACTAATACCAAAAAATCGCAGATTTACCCTCTGTATTTCAAACCACAAAGCAATGAAGGAGGTTTTTTGTTGTTTTTCCTTGAAAACGAAGAATCGCTTTAAGATTCTTCTTTAAAGCACGGATGTAATGTGATGCGTAGAGGTGGGCCTATAGGGTAGGACTGCAACCAAATGAAGGGCAAAAGACACAGAATTATCTTACTCTTGCTCAGTTCCACAGTGAAATTGCTGGTACCAGGCAACAGGAGTTCAGTCAACAACATTTGGACTGGGGAACAACTAAAAATTATTTGCAGGTAATATAAAGGCTATGATGGTGGTTAGGGGCAATGCAAATGACAGCCAATGTAATTTCAAAGATTGACTGTCCCCCAAGAGAGATGCAGGAACTGGAATTGAGTAGTGGGGGGAGAAAGCCAACAGCCCAGAAGCCAACACACCATATTATTTTTTCAAGGATTTACATTCTGAGAAATAAAGTGCATGTCTCTAGTTGTGAGGTGAGTCATATATCAGGTGAACAGGCTCTGAACTCTTATGCAAATCACAGTGCAGCGGTGATTATGGCTTAATTTATGAGTAGGTTGTGTCATGCACAACTTGGGGAAACAATAGGGTGTGCTGTTTTTCAGGGTGTGTATCTCACTGCCACCAAAAACAGCTCATCAAATGAGACTCCCTGAGGCTGACATCTCCTTCGTGTCCCTCAAGGGCAAATATCTCCTGGGTTTCTAGGTGAAGCATGTTCACAAGGAAACCCATGTAACCACAGAACCCTTTGTCCCAAGCTCCTTCCTCCTGAATATCTGAATCTCAGCACATGATGGCTGGCTAGCAGGCATGTCACAGAACTGAGTCATTAAATGGTACAGGCACTCAGTCCACCTCGGGAATTAAACTGCTTACCTTTGAGCAATTTCAATAATTCACATCCTAATTTACACGCAGAGCCGTTTCTTTTCGGGAATTAAAGCACAAGGAACATTATATTAGGGACTCTCTTACTCCCACTCCCACTCCCATATTCCTCTGTGGGCTTCTGGGTACAGGTAACTCTCACCAGCTATTCCAGAGAGAGCGATTCGTAAGGGTAATCAAGGCACAAGCAGCTGGATTTAAATAACGGATTTGGCTGACATGAGTTAGGTTTTTCTTGCTTCCTAATTCAGTTTGACTATGATTAAACCTATTATCAACCTCTATTTCCTAACATACAAGCACAGGTAGGAAGGTGGTTAAGGATTTAAAATTAACCTTAGATTATCTGTACTCTGAAAATCAGTGGTGCATTATTCTTAGTGGCTAAGAAAGGGGAAAAAACCAACAAACTTAGTTTTTAGTGGCACTTCTCGAAGGCATACCTGAAGACTGGCTTATCCTCTATATCCTAAAGTACAGTAAATGTATTTTCACTATTCAGTCTTAAATATCCTAAATACTTCTACCTATGAAATACTTAACTGCTTTTTCTTCCAATTGAGCTTCCTTCTGATTTCTCACTGCAGTCTGACTAGCATCTTCCCAGGGTAGAATTTTAAACTGTAGCTTTGGCTGTTTGAGAGAGATGTGAGCAAAGAAAAAGAGTTGGAAAGCTCTACTGTCTTAAACTCATTGAAAGCACTATACATAGTAAGAGCTATAAAAACACCACCAATAGGACTATAATAATTTCAATAAGCTTTTAATATCCGCATGTGAAGAAAATGTCACGTTGTACTTTTTAAATGTTCCCCAAAATAATTCCTTACCCAACATAAAGTCACAAATTTTAGGAAAATCATTCCTTGAAATTTAAACCTTTTTACTCCTTCAGAGTCGTGATTGAGTTCAAAGTAACCACAGTTTAGTCTTGCTTTCAAAATCATTCCTGGAAGGAATCGATCCTCAATTCCAGAGTCCACGAAATGAAGGGGTAAATGAGACGAGAGCTCATTAGACACACCCGGGCAGTTTCAGTGGGCGATGAAACCACCCCTAACACTTACAGCCTTACCTGTGGATAACAAAGCACTGGTGCGTGCGATTTTAGGAGTTCAGAAACGTCTGGTGACTCAAAATCATACGTTCCTACCATTTGCAGAATTATTTAAAATTCTACCAGTGGAAATTTATTCTTTGAGGGAGAACTCAGAAATGTATTCTCTGACTGCCCCCCTCCCTTCCAGTTAACCTTTAAAAAGGCAAACATCCTTGAGCTAGATAACCACTGAACTAGTTCAGTCCAAGGCAGGGTCAGCAAAGGGGGACAGTGGGTCAAATCCCGCCCACTGATGGTTTTCATGGGTCCATGAGCTAGGAAGGGTTTTTACATATTTATTTGGCTGAAAAAATATCAAAGTAAGAACACTATTTCGTGACGTGAAAATTTCATAAAATTTAAATTTCAGTTTCCATAAATAAAGTTTATTGGCGCACAGCCCGTCCATCTCTTTATACGTGGCCTCGGGCTGCTTTCATTCCATGATGGCAGAGTTGAGTGAGTTGTTGTGAGATAGCACATGGCCTGTAAAACTGAAAATATTTAGACTTTGGCCCCGCACAGGAGGTACGGCGACCCTCTGTTCTCAGGTATTGGTGTCCTGTAAAAACTGCACCCCGCCTCACAGAGGCCACCCTGCGGCAGACCTGAAAGATTCGGGAAGGAGAAGATAAGCTGAAACACACTGACCAGGGAGAAGAAAAGAGAACAGGGGCCAGAAAAGTTTTATCCAACTTGTAGACTTTGAAACAACATTTACAAGTTGTGTACGCATAAATACATACACCCAGAACATAAACATTCCTCAGGCCAGGTAAGTTTCTTCCTTTGGTCATCACTTTTTCTTTCATTCCAGTGTCCTTCCTTCCTTCCTTCCTTCCTTCCTTCCTTCCTTCCTTCCTTCCTTCCTTCCTTCCTTCCTTCCTTCCTTCCTTCCTTCCTTCCTTCCTTCCTTCCTTCTTTCCTTCCTTCCTTCCCTCCCTCCCTCCCTCCCACCCTGTCTCCCACTCACTGACTCATTTAATTAATTCGTCCCCTTGGCCCTGCACACACCGGGTCGGAGGCTGGGCACAGTTACTGACAAGGAAGATACAATCTCTGCCATCACAGAGCTCAGGCTGCAGGGAAGACAGAGGCGGAAACAAGCTCAGCCCGGGCCTGGGGTGCGCGGGGCAGAGGCCTACTTCAGCAGGGGGTCAGGTCAAGTTCCCACAAAGAGATGCCATTTGCGCTGCAACAAGACGGTGAAACGAGCCATCAACTGAGAGACCTACAGAAACGCGGGGACAGAGCGCAGCCAGGCACAGCCCCTGGGACACAAAAGGGTCTAAGTCCAGGAACAAAAGGACCGGGACTGCAGTGTACTGGCGGCTGCTGGCGAAAACATCCCTTTAAATTACCAGGATCATAAAGAGCAGCATTATTTATTAAAAGCTGATTTTTTGCCCCAAATTGTACCAGGTGCTCTCACATATGTTCTCATTTAATGCTCACACAAACTCTCAGTAGGTGAACATTATTAATGTTGTTCCTTTAAAGTCTAAGGAACAGACTCAAAGGGATTAAATGTACTGAATCCCACACTTGGCTTAATGTCAGCGCTTAGAGTATAATCCAGGTCCACCTGACTCAAAGGCGTCTCTGCTAACTCTCAAGAACAATTTAAAGGTCACATTTAAATACATATATTTAATAGCTCTGCGAAATGAAGCTAATGGAAAGACCATATGCTAACAGTGCCATTTTATGAGCAAATAGACAATAAATGCCTTTTTATTACCACCAGGGCTACTTTGTGTGTGTGTGGAGGAGGTGAGGGGATACACTGGGAAACTGTTCTGGAGCCTCTCTCCCAAAATCGCACACGCCAGGACAGCATTCCAGGCTTATTTCTAACAGATGTCAGGTGTCCGCATAGCAAAGCACAATAAAATTTAATGTGCAAATAAAATCCATTATTGGTACACATTTTTATATTTATTTACTCTACAGTAAAAGGGGTTATATTTGTGCCACATGCCTTCCCTAAGGAAGCTGCAACTCCCCTGCCTTCTGGGTCTGGCTTGGGCAGCGGAAGCAGGCGGTCAGCACCACCAGGGCGCTATCAGGACAAAGGAAAGCGAGGGCCTCAGCTTCACCAGCGGTGCAGCTGCAGGTAAATGGCAGTGCCACTGTGCTGCTCTCCCAGCTCTTTCGGGGCTGGGCTGCAGGAGCTCAGATCCATCATCTGCCTCAGAAATGCAGCCCCCCCCTCCCCCCGCCTGTCTCATTCGTGACAAACTTGTTAGTTCTTTTACAACAGTGAAATGAGAGCTTGGAATTTCAATTACACCAGAATGTGGCGAAGACATGGTCTCTCGTACGTGATATTTTTCTATTTCATTTCATGAGCAAATACAGAAATATTGTTAGTAGACATTAAATGTTATTTATTAGCTTGCTAATAAGCCTCCGCACTTCTAACAGCAAACATTAAACTCCAAACAGATTACATTTAGGGCAGTAAGTGGAATGCAGATGCTCTAGAAAATGAATGCACTTCAGAATCAATCTTTTGAAACCAAAATAATCACTGATTATGATAAAAAGACAAAGATGCAAGAGATGCTTGTTAGCCATTCTTGTAGCTCATTTTAGTTTTATCACTTTTTGCACAATTTAAAATTCATGCAAACATTTTCAGTGTTGCCTTTAATTTTTGCCAGAGTATCCTGAACCTGGTTTAAAACTGAAATTGAAGACGCCCGAGGAGGGCTTTAACAACAACTTTCTTCAGTCTGTTTATTTAAAACATGATGAGTGAGCAGAAAGAAAAGGTGCCGAATGGAAAGAGGAAAATGATCCCTCTCTTTCCTAGAAGTGCTCGAGATTACTGCGTCGCCCCTCATCTTGCCCCAGGAATTAAAATCGTCCTCACATGCCAAGGGCCAAATGTATACATTTATATGACACTGTCCCAGTTGCCACGGGTACGTAAGCTTATAGCCTAGGGCTTTATAAGGAGCTTTAAAGTTATAGAAAGGCAGTGAGGAGTGTCACTAATTTTAAGTCCCTGGTAGTGCCTTATTCAAGGCACTTTCTTAAAATTATTTAGTTTCTTACAGTCTCTTTTTTGAGGAGGTAGAGGGTCAGTGAGTATTTTACCAGACTTAATATGTTGGCTAATGAATCATTCTCGTAGGAAAAAAACAAAAGGAAGAAATTAAAAGAAAGAAAGGCCAGGAACCTAAACAAACAAAGTGTAGAAGTTCAGTTCCCCATAAGCCCGTGAGGCAGTAAGTACATGCAGTTAGTGGTCCGGAAGCCGGGCAGATCCTTATACAAATCCTAGCCGGGCCACTTACTGGAGGTGCCAGCTACAAGCCTTCGTAGATTCTTTATCTGCACAAAGAGAATAACAGTATCTGCCCTACAGAATTGTTGTAAGGAACACACGACCTATACTGAGAAATCTGAGCACAGTGCGTGACACAAAAAATCGCTCATTAGCTATTAGTATCATTCATTAGCAAGTCAGAGGGTGTTTATTTCCTCTCCTTTGACGCACAGACCGTCACCCTTTGGGGCCGATCTAGCGCAATCTTGACAGGAATTAAGAAGTGCTAAGTAAGTATTTGTTAATAGAGAGAAACATAATCTTAGTGAATTTTCAAGACTCCAGCTTGGGGAAATCTTCGGCAGTATTCCTTTATATTCTGGAAAACCAGCCAGAGATGGGGCTGGGTGACAGTCCTGAAGTGAGAACTATAATTTCTTTCAATGATGTTCTACTGATGTTTCAAACCTCAAAGATTTGTCTTATGAGTCAATGGAAACTGTTTCAACCAGAAGTATATTATTGATGAGCACCTGCTTCCGAATTTGTTGCACACTACTGTTTCATTACTTAAATACTGCTTTTCACAACTGTAAATGTTATCAGGAAATAGAAGACAAAAGGGAGAACCTGGTGTTATGGCCTAAGGTTTGTATGTCCCCAAAATTCACAGGTTGAAATCCTAACCCCTGATGGGATGATATTAAGAGACAGGAACTTTGGGGGTGATTAGGTCATAAGGGTGGAGCCCTCATAAAAGAGACAGAGTGCTCTCTCTGCTCTCTGCCATGTGAGGACAGGGTGAGAGGAGGGCTATCTATGAATCAGGAAAGTGGGCCCTCACCACCTACCAAATCCATCAATGTGAGTACTGAATACAGGCACTGCATCTGCCTTGACCTTGGACTTCTCAGCCTCTAGAACTGTGAGAAGTGCCTAGTTTAAGCTGCCCAGTCGAAGGTATTTTTGTTACAGCAGCCTGAATGAACTAAGACGCGTGGTTATCTGTACAAAGCTGCAGGCCTGTCTGGGAAGGTGGAGTGAGAGCAGGCGGGTCCGCGCTATGGAGAACAGTCTTCACGTAATCTCTCACTCTGCAACGCCACCGAAGCTGCCCAGGCATGGCCAAGCTCGCAGACAAGCTCTGCACAGCAAACCACCCTAAGGCACTGACATCCTTCTCACTTCCCGCAGGTCAACGCAAGCTGCTCTTTATGTCAGCCCCGCCGCCCCGGGGACCCAGAACTCGGACCCTGACAAAGGCACCGAGGGATGTTTTATGGAAGTGCTGCTTTTCATGGAGTCAACTGCAAAGGGCATGGTGTATGGAGATAGATAAAATAATTTCCCACTTTGTGGGAGCAGTTTACGAAAACTGTAACACAAACTTGGTTCATTTCCACTACCAACTTTTTGAAACTTTCTGTCACAGAGTAAAATTTGGGCTTTTGAGCTCAAAGGCTACACTTTGTCTTTGCATTTTTCAGTGTTTCCAAATGGAGTCTATTTTTTTAGAGGTTTTTTAATAAGCTTGACTCAAGGAGACTGCTGACTGCTGAATGCTGAAGACCTGTGTTTCTCTTCCCTCTGAATAAACAGAACTAGCCACGTTTTTATATTTTTTTACCCTCCAAAGAAAATGATCTAGTCAATCAGTTCCAATACATTCAGACACAAGACTAGTTCACTCTCAGGGCTTTCTACTTTCCAGTTTAATTCTGTCATAAATTTAAAATTAAAATTAATTTGCAAATTTCAGGTAAAAGAGGGTGATAAAATTTAATGACCATTAACATTTCAAGTGGAATCTATTTCACTGAGCTTGGTTCCCTGCTCTCCTGAGGCCTCTGGACGTAGTAAACTGAAGTGTGCAGATCTAATTGGTGGAGACCCTGCTTGACCCTGATACAAACTTCTAAAGTTTCATCTCTGTTGAGACCTCACGTGGAATGTGAGTCTTGGGAAGCCTCCTCACTTTTGAGAAAAGAGATTCTAACGAGCCATTAACTCACTTCTCCCTGAAAGTGGCAAAGTGTTGCCAACCCTCCCATCGCCCATTATCACCCATTTTCTTATCGATGTCATTGTTTAGGACAGTTTTTTAACTGGACAAAGAAATAGGTCCATAGTGACTTGCCCGTGCTTGCGGGAATGCAGTTTGGGGAGCGTAAGTAGGTGTGTATTACGTTTTGGTTTCCACAGTTACGTAAGTTCCACTATAACTCCTGGGAATCATCCTGGGGATGCTGCTGCCTTTTAGTTTAACGAAGCTTTAAACTGTCAATTTCATATTATCAATTTATTTAAATTAGGACTTCTGAAAATATACTTTAGTATCTCCCAAGCAAGTCAGAATTTCTGCAGAAACTTAAGGACTGCTTTAACTAATCCTTTAATTCTCCTGGAGACCTGTTGTTAGAGCCCAGCGCCCCCTTCACCCTCACTCTGCCTTCCGAGTAACTCAGGGACTCTTAGCTGCCCCGACCTGGCATTTCTCCCACAACATCTATACTCTCCAAACCACTATGTGGTCTGAAAGGACAGGTTATGGGCATTCCACAGTCAGGCAGATACGACTGACAGCAAAACCACGGAAATTGCCCATTTGGCCTGTCACTGGTCCAGTTTATCATATGGTTGGTTACCAGGAGGACCTGCCATCCGCTGGGACTATTGAGATGTTAATGTACTATACTGTCAGCCTCTGCCAGGGCAATTTCTTTGCCCATGTCAGTTTTTCTTCTTTGGTGGTTTTTCTTGCCCAGTTAATCTCCAAAGACACGTCTGCCAACTCTACAGTAGAACGCTTTTCCATATTATAATACCCCTATATTAATATTTATTAGACTTGTTCCAAGAGAACTGAGAAGTTCGAGTTCTATTTTTTCCTTAAAAACACCATGCTGCCATATGCTGGCAACTCCATAAGTAGCTGACGTGAAGTCAGGGCTGAGGAAAAGGTTATCTTCTCCCTCCTGCTCTTCCGAATGTTTCGGCCTAAGCACCATTTAGGTAACAAAAACAAAATGAAACACCTGCCCCTCCACACCCAAAATATTTCCCCAAAATAATGAAATCCTTCTAATGGAAGATTCCAGGCTATTTTAAAAGCTACCTGGGGGAGACATTAAATATAATTATGGGTCGTCTGAAAAACAACATGTCTATAATGCCATGTGATATCCTTCATGGGGACAGATTCCAGAATGTCTTAGAGAAAGATGTGTTACTTTTTTAAAAACCATAAAACCATTCTTTAATTAAAAAAATAATTTCATTCGTTTCTACTTAAAATTCTAATACTGAAGAAAGTGTCCATAAATATTTGTAACATTTAGATTGTAGATCTTAAAGCTAAAATGTTTCCTTTTTCCTCTTAAAATAAGTGATGTATACCCATATGTAGCCCATATTGACCCAAATCTGAATTTAAAATCATGGTTGCCCATGAAAGAGAGGAGGGTAAAACAGAGGGAGAGGGTGAAAAAAGAGAAAGGCAGGGAAGGAGGGAAGACAGGGCTCCAATAGGGCAGGGAATCAGTATCTACGGAGGCCCTGCCAGGAGCCAAGATGTACACCCTTCTGTCCAAGCTAATCCCCCGCTATGAAGTCAGGATTATTACTGTCACCAGTTTATAGACCTGGATATTGTTTCTAGTGAAGAGGAATATGGGTAAGAAAAATCACATTCATAATAATCTAGTTTTATCTCATTTAAAATAAAATGAAGAGTGAGATGACTGTAGTGTACATGGGAGAAGGGCCATGTGCGTTCTCCAGGTATCTACTGTTTAGTGACTGTCTCAAGTAGCTCTTTAAAGCTTTTCTCCTCTAACCATGATACTCTTTTTGTATGATTTGCATTTCAGGAATCACAAACCAATGCTGAGAAAAGCAATAAATCAATGAGAGGTAGTTTGGTAATTTTAAAATGAAAACAAAAGCAACAGCAGCACCTGCCACTACAGGCCGTCACTGGTAAAATGTCAGCCCCTGGATACTTCTCAGCTAAACAGGAAAAACGGATTGCCCTCTTACGTCTCTGTAAAATGCTTCAGCTGATCTCCGGCGGGCTGAAGAAGGGATCTGCTTGTTCAATGTACCTCAAACCCATATGCAAATAGGACACATGCTGCACCACACATTTATAGTCAAAGCCAATACTCTGTTTTTAAGAGCAGCACACACAATGTAACTAAGAGCAAATGAACTTCACACAACACACACAAAATAACCAGAGCCAGACAATGTTAAGCTCCAGTGAAGAATCTGAGGAATTACCAACTGCATGGTGAAAATCACTGTCAAATACGTTTGACTCCATTGTTTGTGGTTCTCAGAAGACTGAAAACACTCCCCTCCCTGCTGCCTGTCGCCCCCATTTACCCTCTTTCATTCCCCTAACTTCTAGCACTCGCTGCTCGACCCTTTGTTTCCACACCACGTTCAGAGAGGCAGGGAAAAGGGACAGCAGGGCAGAGAGCACGGGGACTGGGGTGCGTGTGTGCCCAGGAACGACAGAATCTGCACGTAGCCCCCGAATTTTTTAAACAAAAACTGAACTCTGGGGCAGAGATGGTTGTTTTCTAATAGGCAGATCTTCGAGAGAAGCAGGAATAGGTGCCATGTAAATAAGGCCTTGGCATGGGGGCATTTATTTGTTTATTAAGTCAACAAAAACTTACAGCGTACCTACTAAGGTGAGGCACTGAGCTCAGCAGTGGATCTTTGCGAAAAGAAAGGCATGCGAGTTGCCTCACAGGAAATCACAATTCATCACCTGGTAAACTTTTATTCTAAAGCCTAGACCCCTTAGCCAAGTGAATTCAGGGATTTAACAAAAATGTATTCAATTGTATTGATTGTTTTCCTATTGAAATATTCTTGGCTAAGCTTCATGGCTCCATGCTCTCCTGAAATTATTTTCTTTCCATCTTAGGCTTCGGGGCAGGACTTTCATCCTTGGCCTGTCCTTTGTGTGTCCGGATCCTGAGGGCCCTGGCTTGCCCTTTCACCTCTTCATTCTGCGTATTTCCCTGGGAGTTCCCCTTGCTCCTATGGCTTTCAGTGTCATCTACATGGTGTGAAAACCAGATCTGATGACACCAAATTCTGCTTGTCCAGTTCAAACTCCTCTGAGCTCACACACGAACCCCATTCTTGACCCTGCCATCTGACATTTCAAGGCACCAAACTCAGACTATCAAAAACTGAATAATCAATTTTCCCTTATCTCGTCGCGTAACAACCACCCATGAACTGCCCAAAAAACCCCTAAAAGTTATTCTTAACTCCTTCCTTTTTACGTCCTAAGAGCCAATCTCCAAGTTCCAAAGATTTTTACATCGTAAGATACGACATGGAGCCGCCCCCTCATCTTCAAGCTCTCCACCTCTACTCCATCCAGGTAACCCCATTGCCTGCCACATTCTCACAAATACCTGTTCACTTGGTCTTCCCGATTTCAATCTTCCCTGCCCCCAGTGATTTTACAGCCAGTTATATATTAAAGATGCAAATTTGATCATACTGTTCTTATTTCAAACCCTTTTCCGTTCCCCCACATACTAAAGGTAAAATCCTAACTCCTTTAGAAGATCATTTAGACCTCTGTTTACCTCGCAAGTTCCTATCTCACCTCTGCTCTCGGTCACTACTTTCCACCATACAAAACTTCTTTCAGTCCCTTAAATATGACACTGATGTTCTCTTACCCTGGGCCTTCCTGCATCCTTCACATGGCCTAAAACTTTTCTTATCTTCATTCCAAACTTGCCAGTGCTAACTCTTGGTTATTTAAATATTGTCCTCCTCTGGGAAGCCTACATGGATTGCCACTCCATCCCAGCTCATCCTTCTCACCTTCGCCCCCTACATTTACACCCAGACTACCATTATCTCCACCAAACAAACACAGATCATCTTGTTATATGCTCCCACGGTGACTTATGCGTTCCCTCTAGTAGCATTTTTCAACATTTTATTATAAACGCCTATTTACGATTCTTTTTCACTAATCCAGGTGTAAGGGGCAAGAAGCTATCCAATGTAAGCAGCTTACCTTTGTGTCCTGAGAACCTAGCACAGGGCCTGGCACAGAACTGGTGCTCAATAAAGATTTGTTCAAGGAGCAAGTGGAGCACCTTTTGGTTACAGGAAATTGGAAAGGGTTTAGAGATAAATGCCCACTACCCTTAAGGAGGAAACCATGAAATACAGTAACACTGACTCCTATTTGGATACATGGGGATTTGCAAACACTGTAAACTGGAATCGCATATTTAGCTCTCCCTTCTGGGATAATCTAATCCGCATTAAGCACTTCTGGAAGACAGTTTTGTGATTTTATATCTCAGATGAGAAAATAGGCCCAGCAAAGTTAATTGAGTTACTCAAGGTTACCCAGTGAGTCAGAAGCAGACCAGACTTAAAGCTCAAAGTTGTCAACCTCTAGTCCTTAGTGTTATCATTTTTTTTTTAAATTACTTTGTCTTTTTCCCCCCAAATTCTATTGTGTGACTGTAGGACTTCAACCTACATTAATAGTCTTCTCAAATTATCACCTGTGATACTGACATTTGAACATGGAGACTTGGGACTGAGGCCCCTTTGACAGGTCTCCTCTGGTCTGGGACACGGAAGTCTCTGTGGGGTGTCTGCTCCTGTGCTCTCTGAGTGCCAGCTCCCCTCAGATCTGAATACAGTATTAGTATTAGGCAGCAGTTACCTCTACAAAGTGCCAACACTGAACTTGTCTGCTGCTGGACATCATACTGGATGATAACCTACATTTAAAAATGCCCATAGTTAGTTGGCTGACACATTCTAGTGCAGTCGGTGGACGTTTTGGTAGAAAATCTGCCAGTGCTTAATAAATATTTGAGAAGCATCATAGGCTATTAAATTTAACAGGATTACTGGTTCCAATATTCATATTGTGAGAGAAATAAACTCAAAAAGGTTTGTGCTTCCATTTCAAAAGGCCAGATACGTACTATATACTCAACAAATATGTTTATATGTGGTATTCCAGGGCAAAGATGGTGCCTAGCCAAAATGCCTCAAAAAGTCTTTATTACCTTTCCAATATACACATTTAGTGCACACAGAAGCTTTGCTGTTTATAACAACAGCACTGCAGATAATTATTTCTCAGAGATATGCAGGGCGAGTATGCTCTTGAGATTTTTCCCATCCCCAGACTAGATCAACCAGGGCTCTTTCTTTTTATACCTGAATGTAGCTCAAGATATTAAAGAACTTAATCTGTACAAAATTGTGGCTAACATAAGCCATTTCTGTTAGATACACAGAACTATACTACTCCTGATCATTTTCAGACCAGTTATACAATTTTCTCCAAACAGATTTTGTACCAAATAGAAGAATCCCCAATTATAGAACATTTCCCTTGCTCTTTGGGCTTTGCTTAACCCATCCTTCATTCGCCAGAAGCAAACATCTCTACCTCTACGACACTCAAGCCAGCTCATTACATCACTCTCTAGCCCTGCCTTGCATCTCCAGGCCCAAGAAGAACTTTAAATGTCCAAAGTATTTACTGTTCTTAATCCACAACGTTGACATTAAGTGGACTGGTTCTGTCATATGAATATAACTGATTATGTTTCCCCTAGTAAAGACAGACATTTGAGTTACCCATTTCTAAGCCAGCCCAAAGCAAAAGGAGAACTTTTGTCAGACGCCAAGTTAACATCAATTGCTCATTCCATGGAAATGTCAATTAAAATTCTAGTGCAAACTGTCAAACAGAATTTTCCAATCCAAGCTATGTGTATAAATCCATCGTGAACTGAGAGGCATATGAGGTAAGTCTTAAGGGCCATATATGTGTTCATATTCTTGGTTGGTCATTGCTAGATGACATTCATGGAGTCAGGAAATTTTTGACTTTCACATGAGAATGCAGGTTCCACAAATTCGTCCTTATTTATCAACCCTGTGGGGGAAAGGACTTCGCAGAGATGTTCCTTTCATTTCCTAATGCCGCAGTTCCTATTAAGTAGACGGAGGAATCAAGGCTCCGTTTAAGAGCAGCATAGAGGCAGAGTTGGCTTTTTATTTTTGAACTGATTTTGGGAGAGAAAGAGAGAGGAAGATCAATGGGTTGCCTCCTGCACGCACCCCAGCTGGGAATCAAACCCGCTACTTTCTGGAATACGGGATGATGCTCCAGCCAACTGAGCCACACTGGCCAGGACCTGAGTTGGTTTCCTGCTTTAGGAGATTGTAAACACTCTCAAACACTTTTGAAGGAAGCAAATTCCAATGTGGGTTTTAAAGCTCTGCCTTTTGTTTTTTACTCCACAGTGGTCTGAATGGGATAATATTAAAGGCTAACAGAGAAAAAAAAAACCAACAAAATAAAAACACACAAATGTTTTTATCCCCAGGACAACTGTGCTCCTGGAGAATCTACTTTACCTGCAGAGATTCCATTTCTTCATCTTTTCTGTAGGTCTCCTCCAGCAGATCTACAACAAGAAAGTAAAATACCCATCAAACTGCAATGTAAAATTTGGTTGCCTCTTATTATCAAACACAATTCAGTCACTGGCTTGTATAAACTGTTGCCTGGAAACAGAATTTGATGCTTAAATGTGAGAAGCAATGTAAAAGAAATGCCGTCTCATCCCAGCGGATGAGATGTGGCAGAGCTCAGGGCCCTGCCAAACCCAAGCTCACTGAGAAACCCTGGGAGGTCCCACTCTGGTGGAGATACCAGAGCGTGAGACCAACTCGATACAAACCCAAAATCACACCAGGATTTAGAAATCTGGTCCAGTTCATACAACTCAAATTTTAACACAAAATTTTCCTTAAAAAACAAAACATACACTTTTTTTCTTTAGAAATAAAAATGAGAAACAAACCATTTGCTCTTAAACTTCCAAGCCAGTAAAATTTTATAAGCAAATTAAAATACCGTGGAATAATGGGTTAGTTATTAATGGAAGTAGAACACCACCTTAACCGTACAGTCACATTAATTATCATTTCACACTGAAAGGGTGGGACGCATTGAAGCTGCATCTGACCAAGAGCTTGGCACCATCTCAGAGAAATCAGTGGCTGGAAGGGGGGAGTCACTGAAGAGAGTTCTGTCTGAATGCCTGCGCACAGGCACAGAGTCTCGGTGCCCGGCATTAATTTATGAACCTGCTGTAAAAATATATATGCATATATTTGGCAAGTAGAATGTTCTGCCTGCAGCTATACCACCCTGTGCTGTGATCTTATTAGATCTCACAAACCCAGAGAGGGCTGGGCTGAGTCAGAACTTGGATGAAAACTGGCAATAAACACCTACAGCGGTGCACATTAATATTAGCATTTGCCTTACGCTGTGATTGATAGAACTTACCAAGAGGCTGTGCCGCATAAAAGGAAAATGTAACCTCCAGAAATTCAATATAGATCCCAGGAAGGCATATGCAAATGTTTTTAGCAAGTGCTATGCTAGATGCAGCAGGAAGCAATAGCACAGTGGGAAGCCAAGTCACGCTGGTATACAGCATAGCTGGGTGGGCAATACACTGAAACTTCAGGAGAGCTGGTAGGTGCTATCATTGACGGTGATGGCCCTTTGAGACTGGAGGTGGGAGAGATATAGAGGAGTGGCAAGCAGTCCTCTCAAGACACAATGCACTGGGATGAAGGATGAGGTAGTTTTTGCTTTGTATCCCACAGGGGAGCTGACTTTGGCTCCCAGATCTCTCATAATCAGAGTTACGTCAGTAAGTTAGAGGAGCAGGGAAATGTATTAAGGTGGGTTTCTAAAGGGTTTTTGGTTGGCATGTCAAGTTCTTTAGCTATCTGGTGCAGAAACCAACGTGGGGTGCGGCAGACTGAGTGCCCTCAATCACTCCTCTTCTTCTGTCCTTACTCTTTGCATTGTGACACTGTAGCTACTTCCATCAAGGGGTCACAAGCACAACTTTCCCCATCGGGCATCTAGGCTGCATCCTGACTGATTTGGTGAAGAGCAAAAGCAACTCTGTGCCAATCTGCGTTGAGGGTTCAAGAGGCCTTACACATTTTCACTTTTCCACTTGAAACCCTGTCACTATCATCTGAACAAGCCCAGTCCAGCTTGCTGAGATGACAAGAGACATAGTCCAAGACTCTTCCCACCCCTGAAACTCTGCAGGTTGCTCCCACCAGCAGCCAGCAAGTGCCCAGAAGCTGAGCTGCCCAGCTGAACTGAAGATGACCACAGATGACACAGGCGGGAGCCCAGTGCCAACTCCAACTCACAGAATTGTGACCTTAAACGGAATTTGGAGATTGTTTGGTGCCTTGTGCCTGCTCATAGATAGCAACCAGCTGCTAACTGAACAACAAGCATTTAGAGTTTATTGGAAAGCTGGAGGAGTAACAGAGATATGGGGAAAAAGGATCCAGACTCCGGGGAGAATAACCATTGGCCTGGGTGGGTAGGCATGCAGGGAGCTGAGCTAACGGGCATTTTATCCTGGGTGCCTCTCATCTTTGTGTCCTTCCCCTCAAAATGAAATTCCATAAGGAGAAGAGCCAGCGAGCCTAGCTTAGCTCTCTTGCCTACTGCTCAGCCGGGGGAAAGCATCAAGTGCTTTCACTGACAACCTCAGCAGGAGGGGATGAAGAACAGAAAGGAGTTTCCAAGTGCAAACTCAGCGTTCTGCTACCAGAAGCAAGCAGGGTGGACAGGCAAAAACAAGATGCCTACTCACTGGTTTCAGTAAACTCTTCCTTCAACACAACTCTCTTCAATGTCTGTGAGATGTAAGATCACTACTCTGCTCCTATGTGATGGAGCCATTGCGTTGCACTACTTACAGATATTAGGGGTTTCTCAAAGCTGGGCCCTGTAATGAACTGCACTGTGTAATGGTACTGGAGTGATGGACAGAGGGGCCCAGCACCCATTAAAGGAAACTGATCTTATTTGTCGTTCAACGTGATAAGGCAAACATCACACGCGTTAGCTAAGACGTACTAGACAGATAACGGATACTGACTCACAGCGCCAAACTCAACCCACACATCTGATAAAATATAGGTGGGAGTTCAGTTCACCCTCAGAGCTTCATAGAATAACCGCAATTAAAAAACTACGTTCCCAGTTTTCTCCAAATACATAAAGGTCATGCTGCTCTTCCAACAAAGCTGACACCAATAGCAGTGCTTGATTTTGGATGGCTGACCAATAACAACCTCAAAAGAATCCTTACGGCTGGCATTTAAAATACAGAACCCCCTTCTGCTCACCCCCACCCACCTCCATCCTAGCTTTCACCAAGAGTAGAAGTGGGCATCTGCTTCTGTTTTTTCTCTTTGCCACATCCCTTCCCTGTGAGAACGTCCTGTTCCTGTTCCTCATGTGATTTCTGTGAAAGGTTCAGTCAAGGGCCCAGCTGAGCTCTTCTGCCACAGAAGCAGGTCAGGATCCCGGCTGGCCAGTCAGAGCACCTGACCTCCCGGGGCACATACACTAAGAACGGCAGCAGGACTCCCGTTTCAGGTACTAACCTGGATACTGAGAGAGAATCCCTCCCCTGCAGAAGCTGCAAGCTTTATCAGCCTGTATTTCCTACGATGTAAAAGAAACCAGTACAATAATGAAGCTGGCGAAGAAGTAGCAGAGCCCAGAGACAGAGAGAGCTGGCTGAGGACAAGATCACCCCTGTCGAGCACACTTAACTCTTAGACTTTATTTTCTTTTACTTAAATTAGCTTTAGTAGGATTGCTGTCATTTTTAAAAGTCTATGGGGATGGGTATTATTGAAGCTTTTTATCTCTATTCAGAAACTTAGACAACTTAAGGGTAGGCAAGGACTTTCTATTCTACAGTGAAATGTTTCATTCTACAACAAATAGATAAAGACATGAGGCGCAAAGAAGGCAGATGGTTTGCCTGAGATACCTAGCTGGTGCTAGAGCCACAGCCAGAGCTTTGCTCCCCTATCTTCCTGCCCTTTTTTATCACATCATGCTCTCATTTGTGCCACTCAGTACCTAATTGTACCTCTTCCATACTGTTTTTCTAAAAAATGCACGTTTATATTCCTCTCGCTTCCTTTAGTTCTCTGATGTCAACAACCGGCTTCAAGGTCTTTATATCCATACCCTCCTCAACTACTATTTCTCTACCTTTTCTACTTAACTTACTTTCCCCAAATTGCCTTCTCTGTCTATATCACTACTCTGTGCAATTGCTCACTAGAGTTAGGGCACTGTTCAAGCACACGCGTTTGGAATGATGAACAGTTAGTAACCTGTGCAGATGAAATACGGCTACTGGGCATTGCTGGGAAGCAACTGCTCTACTGCAGGCAGACGGAAGATGAGAGAACACAGATGAAACCTCTGGACAACTGAAGTGACATGATGCTTTGACAACCGAGTGTGATCGGTGCCCCTTGCTATAATGAGCAATCTTGTTGTTTGTTGCTGACCGACTTTAGAACAAATGATCAGCATGGAGAAGCTAAAGGGCCGCTCTGCTCCCTTGCTCACCACTGGCATGTCCATGTTTTGCTTTATTACTCTCTGGTTTGCTGTTCAATACAAACAGCAATTCAACTGCCATGCAGATTGCTCTAGCTAAATGTGCTTCCATCAATGTTAGTTAATGAAAGATTTTTTTTTTGGTGAAATAGGCTGCAGTCCTGTGTATTTTCTTCAAACTGGCTCTAATTCTTTAGAGCCGATGCTCACTATTATATATGGTCTTTAAGAGGTGAGGGGAAATCTCATTTAAAAAAAGGACACCAGCCCTGGCCAGTGTGGCTCAGTAGTTAAGAGAGTTGGCCCGCCCACCAAAGGGTCACAGGTTCGATTCCCTGTGAAGAGCATGTACCTTGTTGTGGGTTCGCTTCAGGCCCCTGCTCAAAGGGGTGTGGGAAGCAATCAGTCGATGTGTCCCTCTCACATCCATATTTCTCTGTTTCTTTCTCACTCTCTCACATCAATGTGTTTCTCTCTCTCTCACTCCCTCCCCCTCTTCCCCTCCCACCCACTCTCTCTGAAAAGCGATGGAAAAAATATCCTCAGGTGAGGAGTAACAACAACAAAAGGACACCACGAATGGGAATTGGAGAATCAATTTGTTTCATTTTTTCCACTTTGCATTTCTCTGGAATATACTCGAGGTAATAGATCATGACCATGTTTTTGGCTAAGAAAGTCTTGCACCGCTTTTCTGCAGTCTTTACAGCTGGTGGTCTGGTTGTTCAAAGGAGGCTTGACACTTTTTTAGGTTGATTCTGATTCCTGGTAGCCAAGGAAGCAGGCAGGTTGTTGGTTAGTTTATTTGCTTTTGAAATGAGAAGCATGTCAGGTGTGCAGGAGCAACGTGCTCACCTAGCAATCTGACCCTTCACGGAGAGGCTGGAGATCACGTTTAGAAATTAGTAGGTTTTTTCCCTTTAACCTTTACTATAAAACATCTCCTCCATACTACAAGTCGGCCCTTCTGGTAACAGAGAGAAAGTTACAGAAACAGGGCATCAACCACAGCAGCATTCATCACAACAGCACTGGGCAGAGTAGCACTGGCAGCCGACTACAGTGAATTAATGATCACAATTTAGAGAAAAGCACTTAGTTACCTCACTTAATAATTCAGTACTCCTGTTCAGTGTTACTCTGTGCGTCCTGACATTTACCGAAAACAATAGATAATGTAAATCCTCCAAAGAATTCAATACTTGCTAAAAAGTAAATGTGAGCCATCCTTCTGTGGACGGCAGCTGCAGTATAATGAGATTGATTAAATTAACCAGTGCTCCACAACCCTGAGGAGGTCACGAGTGATGGGCCCGGCCTCCCACAGCTGTGCACTGGATGCTGAGGACGCTGGCTACATGCAGAACACAATGACAAGTCCCCTTTTTCTTCCTTGGCTCCCCAGTTACTAGAAACATTGACATTTTAGGGACAGAAGGGACTGCTGGGACCAGGGTTTTTTCTTTTTTTAAAAAGAAGTAGAGTTTTGTCTTATGAATAAAATCATGCGCTTTCAAATGCATATTATAAATACACAATTTAGAAAGCTGAGAGGTAGCTGCTTTGGTGGAAGCAAAAGTGGAGGGTGTGGGGCCCTGCCTGATGGACTTCCTTCCTATGCTGGGTAGGCCCTGTGGTGCATGGTGGAGCTACAAGGCAACAAATTATGCTGACTGAAAGCCACTGATCTCATCCAACCTCACATTTTACAGATGAGGACTGAGTTCTGACAGATAAAAGCCACTGTCAATGTCACACGGCTAGTTAAAAGACGTGCATGACCCTGAGCCCAGGGCTTCTGAATTGAACAGGTGCCAGTACTTTTTACAAAATAGTGATCACCCTCCTTTGCCTTCCAAAATTTGTATTTAAATTTTTTAAAATAGGTTTTTATTGATTCAAAGAGAGGAAGGGAGAGGGAGAGAGGGGTAGAAACAGCAATGATGAGAGAGTAATCAATTGGCTGCCTCCTGCACGCCCCCTACCGGGGATGGAGCCCACAAGCCGGGCATGTCCCTGACCGGGAATCGAACCATGACCATGAGCTTCGTGGGTCTAAGCTCAACCACTGAACCACACCAGCTGGGCTGAGGTTTGTATTTAAATGACATAGTATTCCAGCCTCTACCAAAAATGCCTATACACTGCTGCTACCTTCCCAAACCTAAAGGAAACTTTGCTGAAGCACTTGTGTAACATCAACAATATGTGAGAAGTTAATAGCGGCCATAAAGGAATTCCTCAACTTTGGGAGATAACATAAAAAAATGTGGCTCTGACCCTGGCCGGCTGGATCAGTTGGTTGGAACGTCGTCCCATACACCAAAAGGTGGTGGGCTCAATTCCTGGTCAGGACACATACCTAGGCTGAGGGTTCAATCCCCAGTTGGGGCACATACTGGAGGCAACCAACTGATGCTTCTTTCTCACATCAATGTTTCTCTCTCTCTTTCTCTCCATCTCCCTCTAAAATCCATAAACATATCCTCAGGTGAGAACAAAAAAAGAATATGTGGCTTTGATGAAAAGCAAATACCTAGACAGTTGAAAAGGCAGTAAGTTTTTGGCAAGGTGTGTTCAACATACAACATACAGAATTTCTCACAAAATAAAACAACATAGATTTTGTTTAAATGAATGAGTGACAGTTGAACAGTTTCTCATCTTAAAATAACATTTGTCAGTAAATGTTCTTCCTATTCTATTACATTAGTTAAGGTAATTAGGATAAATGAATAACAATATGACTCTACATTAGCCAAAATACCTCAAAAACAATAAAATGTATTGGTTTTAAATTAATACATGTAAAACACTTAAAAAAGCATCTGGTACATAGTAAAAATTATATATGTGGGCTCCTATTATTATTTTTCAAAAATTACCCTTCAGTATGACTTAAAATCAGGAAAATGTTTGAAAAATAAACAGATACATTTTAAAACAAGCAGGAAAGTCCTCAAGTATACTGCTTTTAGACTCCATCTATGATTGGTAGCTACATTTTTAGAACTCTGCCATATCTACTGCCACCCACTGGTACATATCTAGACATACCACAGTGAGTTAAGAGTCTTCCCATCAGGCCTGACCACAGAAAACACACAGGTTCAAATGAAGAACAACATTAAAAAGTATGGCTACCCTCTGTGGTTTGTCTCAGACGCTGAAACAACA
This sequence comes from Miniopterus natalensis, assembly GCF_054644295.1. NCBI lineage: Eukaryota > Metazoa > Chordata > Mammalia > Chiroptera > Miniopteridae > Miniopterus > Miniopterus natalensis. The sequence goes on along the minus strand of NC_142081.1, from coordinate 16,274,746 downwards.
TGCTGGTCTACAGATGGAGCCCAATGGCCCAATAAATGAGAGGTTTCTAATCCACTGTCTGTCTCTTGGGAATGCGGTAAAATACCCAAGTACAGGTACTTGTATTTTATTTGATGTCAACTCATTTCTGGTAAAACTTTCCATCTTGACAGCTTGAGAGATTTAAAACCTCATCTCCACAAAACTGCTACACAACAGAAAACGACACAATAATCTACCCCATTCCACCGCATCTTTGGCTCTGTCATGGAGAAACACCAAGATATAGAACAAAGGGTCTGACTCCATCAACTATTAAGAGTTTTGTCATTTCTATTAGCAAAACAGTAGAGAAAGTAAGAACAGATTCATTAGGAAACAAGTCACTGTCCTAAGCTGGTTTAAGGGCTGTCCTGGTCAAAGGACTACAAGTGGCCATCAGCAAAATGAACACGTTTATGATCTATCGTAAACACCACATAAAGAGTAAGTTTCAAATGCTCAACCCCAGGAATGAACTCATGTTTTTTCCTACATACACTATCTCTAAATTGTGCTCATCTAATAGAAAGTTGTATTTAAGTTCCTTAGGTTGGAAGGCAGTTTATCATGAACTTTGTTTTGGTTCGAGATTCATATGGTACAGTTTTTATGAAATCCAAAATGGATATTGTGAGGGAAAACGTTGTTTACTAAAACTTTAGAAAAGCAATGACAGCTTCCAGTTCTCTACATTCTAACTTAAAAAGGTGTCCTGAAATTCTCACCTGTATTACTACAGTAGCATTCTGCCTGTGTTCCTTCCCTGCCCCCCCCCCCCCCCGTCTCTCTTATCACTCACTCATTCCCCTGCAAGAACTGAGTCTGAATCTAAATTAGATACACTCCTGTCATTCTTTGAACTGCTTATAGAATGGGGTGCTGCCATAAGTGACTGACTGATGACAGCTTCCTGGAGTGTGTATGGTCAATACGCCAGGGATATGCCTGAACTAAGTGGAAAGAAGTTCTTAAATTCACTTTTTTTTTTATAACTATATCTTTATTTATTTCAGATAGAGGAAAGGAGAAGGAGAGAGAGACAGAAACATCAATGATGAGAGAGTCACTGATCAAGCTCACAACCCGGGCATGTGCCCTGACCGGGAATCGAACCCCGATCGCCTGGATCAAGCCCACAACCCAGGCATGTGCCCTGACCGGGAATCGAACCCCGATCGCCTGGATCCTAGGTCAATGCTCAACCGCTGAGCCACACCCAGCCGGGCTAAATTCACTTTTGATGTCCTCCATGGATACAGGGGCAGGAGAGAACAATGAAATGTGACTAGTACTTCCCATGCTGAGATAGATAAAGTCCAAACGCTTTAGCATGTCATTTATAAAGAATCTGTCTACAGATTTACTTCCGACACCATTCTCTTCCATCATCACTGCAATATCTCCCCACACTATCTGTAACATCTTTCCTGGGCCTCACTAACTAGAAAATATCTAGTTATCATTCTTCAAGTCCTAGCTTAAAACAAATACCCTCTGTTGACTTTCACAAACCATCCCATGCCCAAATACCATTCCCGGAGACGCTGCTTCTGCTTCTGGATTCCCAAAGTACTTTGTAATTTTATTATACTGTTTATTCTATTATAGTTAATTGTTATATATTTGGGTCTGCTACTAGATTCAAACTCTTTGATGCCCTGGCCAATGTGGCGCAGTGGTGAGAGCGTCAGCCGGTGCACCGAAGGGTCTTGAGTTAGATTCTTGGTCAAGGGCATGTACCTGGGTTGCGGGTTCAATCCCCGGTCCTGGTCTGGGTGTGTGAGGGAGGCAACCAGTTGATGTCTCTCTCTCACATGGATGTTTCTCTCTTTCTTTCTCTCCTCCTCCCTCCTCCTTTCTACTCTCTCTAAAAATATCAATGGAAAAAATATCCTCTGATAAGGATTAGCAACAACAACAAAAAAACCTCTTTGAAAAGTACCAATTTCAGGAGCTTTAGCTCAGAATATTGTACATGCTAAAGACACATTTACTGTGAAAATAAATTTTTAAAAGAACAAAAAAAGCTAGATTTCTTACTGATGTTCACATAGTACTTGGAGAAGTGTGGAAAGGAAACATTTACTCCTACTTTGCTCTTCTCTGGTGTCTACACTATACCTGGTATCTGGAAAGCTGGAAAGGTCAAGTGCTCGCCATCCTAAGCTGATAAGAAACATCTCAGACTTCAAGATAAGAGCATTAGACAATGAACCAGATGATAAAAAATAGGTAGACACTACAAGCATTCCAAAATGATTACTCTGAGTTATAACTACAGTTTATTATACTTCCTCCTACTCTTTCTATATTGTACCATCCTAATCTTCCTGAAACGGCTGGGCTGGGACTCCCATCCCACAAGGAGTTCTCTGGCAAGAGTCCGAACAATCTAGTCAGATTTGAAAACTGACGATTAGGGCAATAATGGCAAAGCCTATAACACCACAGGCCAACGGTGATGCTCAAGTCAACGGCCAAGTTTCTGCTACAGCGCATTTACTCAGCACGGTGGAAAAACAAGAATGGGCGTCAGGAGGCCTGGGTCTAGTTCTCCCTCTGCTATTAGTTAGCTAACTAAATTTGTAAGCACCGTCCAGTAATCATCCTTTCACTTATTTGTTTTTAATCTTCACCCAAGGACATGATTTGTTTTGTTTTTTTAATTGACTCTTAGAGTGAGAGGAAGGGAGAGAGAAACATCGATGTGAGAAGCATCAACCGGTTGCCTCCCATTTGTGCCCAGACCAGGGATTGAACCTGCAACCTAAGTATGTACCGTGACCAGAAATCCAACCCACAGCCTTCTGATGTACGGACGATGCTCTAATCAACTGAGCCTCCTGGCCAGGGCACTTAATCATTGTTGACTGCAGAGATCCTATCAGCAAAATAATGGGAGTGGAATAGGTTATTGTGACGGTCCCTCTAGCGCTGATATTTTAAGTACTGTTCTTTGGAAGGTTGCTTGATGCATGGTCTCTAAATATTAGTTATAGTGTGTTAGTTGAGTGACTCAATCTGTGCTAGTAATTATTCAGAATTAATATGGATGACAATCATCTCCCCAAAACTTTTTAGAAACCCAAACAAATTCTCACTTAGTTTAAATAATTATTCTTATTGTTAGGACTCTTTATAGATAATAAAGACATGTGAAAAATTCATTCTCATTCACCTCTAATATCTATCTGTGTGGTGTGTTTTTTGCACCCAGGGTAAATGCACTTCAGATAATTATAGATCTTCCCTTTTTGTTCTTCAAATCCTCACAATTACAATAATTTTTCTATTTCTTCTTATACGGAGTCCTTTTTAAATTCAAATAAACAAATCAACTGTTTCATCTGGATGTAGAAACAGCACAAATGGATTTTCACAAAAGTGGCTTATATAACACAAATATTCTCATTTGTCATATCGGTTTCTTTTCTTGTCAGTTGCAAGGCAAAAAAAAAAAAAAAAAAAGACCAAGAATGGCCTCAAAAGACAGCTTTCCCCCAACCAGGCATCAGACGGAAAGGGCTGCTCATGACAGGTAAGACTGGGATTCTGGTGGCTTTAGTCTCTTACTATTAATGAGAATTAAAAATGTGTCTCGTTTAAACAGAAGGGATTCAAAAATTACCCAATTAACTAGTAATGGAAAACTAAAAGTAAACCACACAGTTTCCGATATAAGATTACAGCACGAAAAGAAACATTTTAATGAGTGTTTTCTTTGGTGTTATGTTCAGATGGCAAATGGTTTTCATGGATAATCTCGCAGGTCATTGCTTCCTTTAATTAGTAACTTTTGCTAAACATAAAAAAAGCCTCAAGTAATTTTTAATAGTGATTACAACTGCCTAGTCCATTAACAAATTGTCATATTAACATCGGCCACATTGCACTGCCTATCTTTAAAGGTTACTCATTTCATTTTCATAGATTTTAATTAACTTTTCCTTTCCCACTAGACTGATCGTTAAACAGCAACAGAGGCCTCTTGCCTTTTTTGTGTCTGGATTTGCAGTTTTGACTGAAAAAGAGGTCCAGAAAATGCAAAAAATGTAGATCCCAAATTAGATGGTGGTGGTGACTTGTAGATATATTATTTTAAAAGGTGGGGGGTCAGTGGGGGGGTCAAAAGGGACACCTGTAATACTTTCAATAATAAAGATAAATTTAAAAAATAAAAAATAAATTAAAAAGCCAGGTTCTGTGAACAACATTGGTACACTGATTGGATCAATTTCATGTTACCACAGCACTTCTGGAGTCTCTTTCAAATTCCTCTTTGCATCAGCAGCTTCTCTTATTGGCATTAGCTGGAAACTATATACAATCGTAACTGACAGGCTGAGGGAGTTTAGGCTTATAAAACAGGGGGAGAAAAGAAGATGCTCCCTGTTTAGATTCCCTAAAGTAGAAAGTGTTATCTTTGTTTGGGACACAGAATGTGCTGTACGCGTAGTCTTGTCCCAAGGCTTAGGCAGGTCTACAAGTTTACAGCAGATCTCCAGGGTTCTATTCTCAAAAAGTGACCTCTCATCCCAGCCCTCTCACACACAGTGGACCCTGCAACCCAGGGCGTGGGCACCGACGCCCAGTGCAGTCAAAATTCACATGTAACTTTCCATTCCCTAAAAATTTAACTAGTAATAGCTGAATGCTGACCAGAAGCCTTACTGACAACATGAACAGCTGACTAACAAACATATAGCATATATTTTATGTATCATATACTGTATTCTCACAATAAAGTAAGCTAGAGAAAAGAAAATGTTATTAAGAAAATCATAAGAGAAAATACATTTAATTATTGAAAAAAATCCAAGTATGAGTGGACCTGCGAGTTCAAACCTGTGTTGTTCCAGGGCCAACTGTATAAACGAACATGTAGAGAGCAAAAGAGCTGGCTCTTCAACACATGTTATTACATACATATGATCTCGGTTCAGATATTACTTATCAGAGAGGACTTCCCTGATCTTAAAAAATCTAAAACAGTACACGTGCTCTTCTCTGCCATCATTATGCTCCACATTCTTACCCTCTTTGATAGTGATGTATATGTTATATATAAAATAGATACATTTTATTTTATTATTATTATTTTAAAATATACCTTTATTGATTTCAGAGAGAGGAAAGGAGATGGAGAGAGAGACAGAAACATCAATGATGAGAGTGATCGATTGGCTGCAGCCCACAACCCGGGCATGTGCCCTGACTGGGAATCGAACCCCGATCGTCTGGATCCCAGGTCGACGCTCAACCGCTGAGCCACGCCCGGCCGGGCAAAATAGATACATTTTATATAGGTATTGATCAATAATATCAAAGACTGTATCTAAAGGCAAACGCAGGCGCCTCATTTTCAAAATAAATACATATTTTAAAGAAAAGAATATACTAAGCAAATACTGAAGCTGCGTAATACATGTGACCAATTACAGGGTGACCAAAACAACAGTCATTAGAGAACAAGGAGGGAAAGGAGGGAGGTGGGAACAAAAGCCAACCCCACAGGGGAGGGGCGGAGGCTGGCCCAGCGGCTCCCCTGTCCCTCTGTAAGTTCTGTCCTGCACGCGCTGGCTCTCTCTGCTCTCATCTGCGGCAGCCCTGCCCCTCGCAGGCTCCGCTCCAGCCCTAAGGCTGCGCTGCTCCTCTGGGAATCTGCCATGAGCCCCCCCAGGGTGTCTGCCATGCCTGACTCCTCTGCCTGGGACACTCACTCCATTCATTCCTTCACTTCATTTAGGTTTCTGCTCAGATGCCACCATATCAGAAAGAACTACCCAGACCTAAAAAGGTCTAAGGTGGTGGAGGCCTGGGGCCGGGAGTGGGTGCAGGTGGAAAGGGTCAATGGGGAAGAGAGGGGACAGCTGTAATATTTTGAACAATAAAGAAAAATAAAAAATAAAAATAAAGAATAAAAATATCTAAGACAGTACACATTTAATCTCCACCCCTTCAAACTTACCCTGCTTTGATTTTTTCATAGAACTTTCTGACATGTGAAACATTGTCCGCATACTATTTGTTTTACTGTTTATTGTCTTTTCCGCTGCACCAGAATGTAAACACCATAAAAATACTGATTTTGTTTGTTCAGGTAGCTCAGTATCTCAGGCACTTAGAGAAGTGCCAAGCACATACATAGCAGGTGCTCAATAAATACTCGCTGAATAAATGAATCTAATTCTAGCCTTCCTACTAATGTAAAATTGAACATTTTACACCATAAATTAAATCTCATTTCACATCTTCATTTTCTCTAACACCAGCCTCGCTTAAAACACTGTAATCGCTTCCCACTGCTTTTTAATATACTCTGTGTTCCCTGTACACGCTGGGCTGTTTAACTTCCAGCCTTATCTTCCATTACCCCTTTCCACACTCTCAGTTCTGGTCCCCTCAACCTCTAAATCCACGCCTATGTCTTCTGTGCCCTGTCTACCCCGTTTGCCCTGGCTAATTCTTACCTGTCCGTCAGGAACCAGCAAAGCTTTCACTTGGGGTTAAACACTTTAATAACGCTCTCACAGTCACTGCCCCGTGCTTTGCTTTAACACAGCACTTTGACACTATTTTTTAAAAATAACAAATTTTTAGAAATGTATCCTTATTTATCCTCCCCGCCTCCCTCATTACATGAGGGCTGTTTGGAGACCACAAAGGGTCTCTTTGCACTTATTCAACACAGTGCCTGGAACCCAGTAAACATTTAATGAATATTGACTAAATGACTGACAAACGTATTCTAGTTTCTGAGAGTTGAGAGATTTCTGAACCCGATGGAGAATACTGCAACATAACTATGATACTGCAAGGACTAAGATCATGAAATTCTGCATGAAAGCCTTCATTTTCAATAACTTACATAATCAAATATTTGTTATATGTAATTTCAAATATAAGACTGAGATATTTTAAACTTGGTAAAGCATTTGGATAAGTAAATATTATGTAATTGGGAAGGGCTAGGCATGACTCATTTTTTTTAAAGTAACTTTGGTTAATATTTTAAGATTTGCCTATAAACTGAACCTCCTTGCATGTAACTGACTTTGAACCTTTTAAAACCAAAACATTAAGTCACATATCTTGAACTCTACAGCATAAGTGATATGAATTTAGAGATTGCATTAGGAGAGTCTCCCTCCCGCACACTCCCCTCCCCCACTGGCTGGGTGGGCATCTGGGTGTCCATGCTCCCACATGCAGATGGATTTGCACTTTGCTTCATCAGGTCTCCCTTGGGCCAAAAACACATTTGAGACATAATTATGGGAGCAGCCTGTGGCAGTGGAAAACCAAGTTAACTGAACCACATGGAAATAAAACCCATGTCTTTGGTGTCATTACCAGTAGACTCTAACCAGCAGAGCTAACCTCAATGTCAACAGCAGGCAAAAATAGCACAACAGTCCGTCCTCTGAAGAAATCAGTCCTTCTGGAAAGAATGCAATAAGAAGAAAACACCTGGACTCATATTTTTCTGGGCCAAAAGAGGACACAAGTATTAATTTTTTTAAATTATACATGTAGGTGGGTTAAAAAAATGTAAAATACGTTTGTTGAAAAACAATTTACGTGAAAAATAAGCTTAAACAATCTACACACAAAAAGGAAGAGCACTGAGGAAGGAATAAGTGAAAGTAAAATAAAAACTTTCATTTTTCTCATCCTAGGTGGCGTAACATTGGTTCAAAGTAATAATAGCAACGATGACTTCAACTGCATATGTCTGTGTACATATCTTGCGTATGTGTGTGTGTACTTATGCTTATGTGTAAGTGAAGTGAATGACAATGACAATATAAGGGACAAGGGGAGAAAAATTAGGTTATTTTGTTATTATAAGGTACTTACACTATCTGTGAAGTGGTACAGTGTTATTTAAAAGTGGACCTGTATTAGTCATCATGTATATTACAATCTCTAGGGCAAACACTAACAATAAAATTTATAAAAGGTATAACTGATATTCTAAGAAAGAGAGAAAATAGAATCAGGGTAAAATAATAAATTAGAATCACAAAAGGCAGAAAAAGAGCGAAAAACAAAAGAGGAACAAAGAACAGGAGGAACTAAAAGAAAACAATAACAAAAATGGTAGGTATTCGTCCAACTATATCAACAATCATTTTGAATGTCAATGGTCCAAATGCACATAGTTAACTGATCTTTGACAAAGAAGCAAAGGCAATACAATGAAGCACATAGAGACTTTAACAAATGATGCTGGAACAATTGAACATCCACATGCAAAAAAAAGAATCTAGACAGATATTACACCCTTCACTAAATTTAACTCAAAATGGATCGCTGCCCTGGCCAGTGGGCTCCATGGTTAGAGCATGGGCCTGCACACCAAAGGATAGTGGGTTGGATTCCTGGTCAAGGGCAAGTTCTCTGGTTAACACCCAGAGCCTCTGCAGATCAGGCTCCAGGACAGAGCTTGCCTAATTTCAGCTTTCCTGACCCGCCCCTAACCACACAGAGCCCTGTCCCTCTAGGTGCGCTGCTTCATGAGATCTTGTTCTCACAATGTTCTTTCTTTTCTGAGTGTCTTTCTTTGCCTGAATAACTTCCATCTCACCTTTAAAACTCAGGCACTGTGTCTTCTCCTCTAAGAATTTCCTCACAAATTCCTCATATAACATGACTTTTATTTGTGCTTCTGCAGAAATCTGCTCATGTAATAGGTGTTAATCACTGCTTAAAAATAATAATTCACCGTCTGCTTTCCTACTAGACAATACCACATCTTTTTTTAAAAAAATTTTTGTGCTAAGAAGTATCAGATGTACACAGAAAAGGCTACCAAATGCACAGTTCAATGAATTATCACCAAGCGCACACCTGTGTAACTACTCTCATGAAGATCATACCTTATATGAATGTGCATCCTCAGTAATTTGTCTATAATAAATAGTAACAAATGACATTAGTCAGGTTTGGAGTATATTAATCATTGCCAGAAATCATCCCAGTGCCATGATCCAAAAATGAGATTTTAGATACAAAGATCAATTATCATTTATAACGGGGACACTCTATAGTCACGTAAACTAGGGACAGCAAATAACTGAAACCCAACAATTATGATGTTAAACAACAACCTTGCCAGAAAACCAAAAATATAGAGAGTTTGGCATCAAAACCCAGGGAAAAATCAGGTTCTATCAAATATTGCTTTTGATCTTCTGGGCTAGCCAGTTCCATGGGATAGCCACAAATGATCTCTAACAGTAAAATCCAGAGATGGGCAATTTACCAGCAGCTAAGCAACTTGGCTTCTTAGCACAGAAGACGTCAAGAGGATTGATGAAAAGGGAACAGCTACCCACCTGCCCCGTGGCGAATGGATGTTAGAGACTGCAAGCAAGGTGGCCACGGGAAAGGCTACAGGGACGTGGAGAGCACAACTGTAAGAGTCAATTGCTTAGAAGTGACAGCAGCAGACAGGCCCACTGGGGTACAGAACTGAGAGATGGATTGTCTCAATTTATGTAAGAACAGTCTGCAGTTGGGGAGGCTAAACAGCAGAAGCTTAAATACAGAAAGGCTAGACAAGCAAGAGCGGCAGGGGCTAACCAGTGGGACTAGGTACAGACGTGCTTCACTGAGAAAGGCTGAGGCCTCCTGTGGCCTGTTCAGTTTCAATCTTGCTGATGGGAGCAGCATCCTACCAGACTCAAATATTTAACAAAATTTAAAAATTTGCATTCAATTTCAGTACTACATTTTTACTTCCCTGGTGGTTCATTCAGTAAGAGCTATAATATTAAGCAAAGATGCTTAATAGGAACAGTCACAGTGATGATAGTAGTAGCTGAAGCTTACGAGTGCTCACTGTGCAGTCAGCATGCTAAGTGTCCATGCAGTTTCTCCTTTAATCCTCTCCCTGTTATGCAGAGGCTATTATTGTGCCCATTTTACAGAGGAGGAAACAGGCTGAGGGAGAAACTTACCTTCGTGACTAGGAATTAGCAAAGCTGGGCAGCTAATCCAGGATGGATTTAAAACCTGCACTTTTCTCTGTTATGCTAAATTACCCAAATTCAAATGATTTCTTTCTGTGATATAAGTATTTTAAAAATCAAGTGTTCAGCCCGGCCAGGCATGGCTCAGCAGTTGAGCATCGACCTAGGATCCAGGCGATCGGGGTTCGGTTCCCAGGTTGGGGCACATGCCCGGGTTGCGGGCTAGGCGGCAGATCAGTGACTCTCTCATCACTGATGTTTCTGTCTCTCTCTCTCCTCCTTTCCTCTCTCTGAAATCAATAAAGATATATTTAAAAAAAAAAAAATCAAGTGTTCACACTGCTAGTCATGATGACGGATGCTAATGGGATCCTTAAGAAGCAAATAGCTGGAGGGTCATGTAAGATGTCCAAATTTACTTCAGTTCACCTGACATCAGTTATGAATGTTTCAGATTCACATTGCTGCGCATCATAAAGTACTACATGGAGTCCCACTGAGGAAAAAATGGTTGAATTATGAAGACCTGTCTATAGATTTTAAAACTAAATTATTATGACTACTGATGTTGAGTTAAAATGTCAGAGCTGTAAGAACGGTCAGAGATGATGTAGTTTAAAAACAAAAAAGAGAAAACTGAAACCCAAGGAGAATCAGTGACATGTGACATATGAATGGCCCCACTGCCTAGTCAGTTACAGAACAAAGACCACAGGCTTCTTAGACCACAGTCCAATGCTTCTTTCTATTAATCACAGGGTCCCAGAGAATGAAATTACTCAGTCCCCTGAACAAAAAACTTCCAGTAGTTGGGCTGGCAATTTGCAAACAATTAACCATATTATAACCACAGAGGAACAAATTTCAAACTAAGTAAGCCAGCTCAGTTACCATATGGAAGACACTTTGGCAGTAAACAGACTTGGGTTAAAATTCAACTCTCTGTTTCACTGGGGCAAAATTCTTAACCTATGTGAGTATTGTCTCTAAACAAAGCATCAAAGGGTGAAGTGATTGGTATAACTATTCAAAGGATGTTGTAAACATTAAGCAGGAAATGGTTGAAAGCACCTAGTATGACACACAAAACATGCTTTTCATTGTGAAGCTGGAATCCTCTCTAAGGCCATTCTTCTCTCAAACTTTAGCATCCATAAGAATCACCTGGATGGCTTATTACCCTGATTCCTCAATCCACCCTCTGAGATTCTGACTCAGCAGGTCTGGGAATCTGCACCTCCACCAGTTCGCAGGCAATGCTGATGCTGCTGGTCCAAAGACAGCATAGCACTGCTCTAAGGGCCACATCATTAATGAAAAGGATCCTGAAAATGATCTACCCTGACCCAGGGAGATGACAATAAAGCCTGCCTCTAACTTGGGCTTCTATGCGATGTCCTAGTTTGGAGTAAAGAGGTAAACTGCCTCCATTGTTTATGAGTGCTATGCCTAAGGAATTCACATTTAAAAAGTGGTCCTGACTGGCTGGGAGTGGCTCAGCGATTGAGCATCGACCTAGGATCCAGGAGATCACGGTTCAATCACGGGCAGGGCACATGCCCAGGTTGCAGGCTCTATCCCTAGTCGGGGGCGTGCAGGAGGCAGCTGATCAATGAGGACTCTCTTATCATTGATGTTTCTATCTCTCTCTCTCCCTCTCCCTTCCTCTCTTTGGAATCAATAAAAATATATTTAAAAAATAATAATAAATAAAAATTTTAAAAAATTAAAAATAAAAAGTTGTCCTGAGTTAGAAATTCCTCAGAGGAATATGAAAGAAAATTACTCCCTAGGGAAATTTTCACACACCAGATTATGTAAAATTCCCACTTAGATTACTCATAACCAATAATTATGAAACACACAAGTGCATATTTACCATGAGCAAGAGCCTACAAAAATAATAAACGAGAAGATTGGCACCCCTAAAATTTAAGAGAATATTTGAAAGAACCTATAAAATAAGTTTTTGTTTATTTAAAGACACACACACACAGAGGAATAAAAAACAAAACAAAAAAGAATTTCTAGAAATGAAAAATAATAGTCATTGCTAATACAATTTCAACTGATACATTTTAGATTAGACACTGGTGAAGAAAGAACTGGTAAACTAGAAGAGTTGTCTCAAGAAATTACACATAATGCAGCACAGGCAATAAAAGATACTAAATAGTAGTGAAGGTACATTAAGGATAGAATGAGAAATTCCAACATGTGACTGATGGGAGTTGGAGCTGCCTAAAAATAGAATATGGTTAAGAATCTTGTAGAACTAAAGAGAATTAAAGACTGAGAGAGAGAACCAAGCAGAATACATAAATAAATATAAGTCTACACAAAATACATAAAATAATAAAAACTGCAAAACACCATGGGCAAAAGAGATCTTAGAGGGATGAAAAAAATAGGATAGTTTATTTGTGAAGAAATTACACCTGGGCTGACAGGTGGTAACAGCAGCAAAGCAAAGACTGGAAGATAAATATATTTCAAGCGTTGAGAGAACAAAACTGTCAGCCTACAATTCTCCACTCAGGTAAACAAAAATTTAATAATGAAGGCATATAAAAGATATTTCCAAGATAAAGAATTTACCATTCATTGAAAGAACTACTAAATTATACGTTTTCAGTAGGAAGGTAACTGAGCCCAGAAGAAAGGACTGGAATCTTAGGGACAATGATGAGCAATGAAAAGGGTAACTGTGGGTAAAACTAAATAAGCACTGTGATTAACAACTAATCTGAGAAGGTTTAAAAGTAATATAGAACTAAAATTACATAATTCTAACATTGAAAATGAAGTCAGCGAAGAGAGTGAAAGGATTTGTTTTTAAGTTTGAGGCTAGACACACTGAGACACTGTAAACTTTAAGTCAAGTAGACATGTTATAGTTTCAAAGGTGTGTATTAAAATAATAGAAATAGGATAATACTTCCAAACACGTCCGGATGAAAAATGTCAAGAAATTCAAAAAAGCTATGAATACATACATAAATAATAAAGTATAAATATATACATAAGAATAATATATACCAAGTTCAGGATAATGGACACAACTAAAGGCTGAGAGAAAGGAAAAGGGATGTGCTTCAGATCCTAACATCATACGACAAAGTTTTCACACTAACATGGCAAAATGTTACCATCTGCTAAACCTGAGTCCTGGGAACATGAACTTCCATCATTCTGAAATGTGTATACTATGTTTGAAATATTTCACGATGAATTTTTTTTAAGTTAACATGGCAAGGTAGTTAATAGCTAAACTGACATAATAAGAAAGACTTACAAAGACACGGACAATGGTAGGGAGAAGGACTGGGGAGAGGGAAGGGACGGGGTGGAACGGGTCATTGGGGAGAAAAAGGGGCATCTGTAATATTTTAAACAAAAATAAAATAAATAAAATAAATAAAATAATAAAATAAAATAATAAAATAAAATAAAATAAATAAAATAAAAAAATAAAATAAAATAAAATAAAAAAATAAAATAAAATAAAATAAAATAAATAAAATAATAAAATAAAATAAAATAAAATAATAAAATAAAATAAAATAATAAAATAAAATAAAATAGTAAAATAAAATAAAACCTTATTTATATGTTTGTGTACAGCATAAAAAAAAAAAAAAAGAAAGACTTAGCTGGAAAACAAGTAACTTACCAATCAATGTATTTATTATCTAAGAGAAGTCAAAGTGGGTTAAACTAATCAGACAGCAGGCCCAATAAAAACCAGGTTAAAAATGTTTAATATATATTGTTTTCTCTTGAATTCCTACCTATTTGGTTTGTCTAAGATTCTTTGATTGTGGAGGAACTTATAATGAAAATTTATATACCAAAAAGTTGAGCACTCATTCTAATGATGGTTGCTTTCATGGTCAGAATGAGTAAGAGATGATGCTGGGTGAGATTTAAAGCAAATTCTACAGATCAAGCAAAAATACTGTGAAACTATTTCAAGGGTGATAGTAATATACTTACCAGCTTGAAACACACACAGAAGAAAATCAGAAAGACTAAAAATAGGATGCATTCTAGATTAGTCTTTGAAATCCATCAGTTTCAAATTTCTCAAATGTCAGGCTCCAAATCTACTGTGAGATATATATATGTATATATACTTTTTTTTAATCGGCTTCAAAGGATCTCTAACAGCAGCATTTTTCACTGATAACTTAATCTCTCTAGTATCCGTACGCGGTTTCTTTTTCCATTCAACGTCATATAAAAATCATGCTTCTTTTTTTTAATGACTCATACCTTACAGTAAGTATGCTGTTTATTAATCCCAAACAATTCCTGTCAGTGCTGCGGTGGCACCCCCAGGAGAGTGAGAGGTAAAATTAGACCTTTGGGCTTCCATCTCATACACGGGCAGGTATGCGAGGCCTCGGCCTCACGCCCTCCAGCCACTCGTTTCTTATGAGGCAGCACCGTGGGGGCAGAAGTCAGAGAAATGAAATTGCCTGCCTAGCTTTCCAAATTAAAGCTGACAGGTACAATGGGGCAAAAGAAAAACATGTGCACACAGATGGGGTGATAGACTTTGGGGAGCTCTTTATGGTATTATCTACACAGCTAAAAATAGGTATATGTATTGGAGTGTGTTTGTTTTTGTCTCTTTGTTTTTGCCTTTAGACAAAGATAGCATCTTCAAAATATTCATTTTTCACTGAAAGGGACCACACCCCTCCAAGCTGTCCTATTCCTTGCCAATCTCATTTATTAAGGTTTAAAGTATTGTCTGTTTGTTTCAGGTCTCATCAGCTCTGGTTATAATATAAAATGTTACAACTTACATTTGTATTTTGTATAACAAAAACAAGATATATTTCCATTGTCATGAAGCAGAACAGGAAACTAGAATGCCACATGACTCTTAGCACATAGGAGGCACTCAATAAACTTGTGGTCAATTCAACGATTAACCACAGCAGAGGTCAACAAACTTTTTCTATAAATGACCAGATAACAAATACTTAAGGTTTGCAGGCCATCTGGTCTCATTTTCAAACCCTCAACTCTGCCATCGTAGTGGGAAAGCATCCTTAATACATAAACAAATGTAGCTATAAACTCTATATTCCAGGAAAACTTTATTTATGGACACTGAAATTTGAATTTTATATCATTTTCAGGTACCATAAAATATTCTTCTTCCTTTGACTATTTTTTTTTTTTTTTGACCTTTAAAAATGTAAAAACGACTTTTACTTACAGTCCACACAAAAATGCAGAGAAGCCAGAATTGGCCTGTGGGTTTTAGGTTGCCGACCCCTAAAATAAAGTTTAATGATTTTCATGGGCCATCGGATCTTATCTTCAAAATTACATGTAGAATATAAAGAATTAAACTGTACAGCATAAATGAATAACAACTGAAAGCAAAACACTTAAGCCCATTAATTCATTTAAAGAGTAAACGCAATTACACATGTATTTTTCTTTTTTAGTAGCTTCACAAGAGACCCGTAACTTTGGATTCACGTACCTGCAGGTAAAAAACAACACTCATTTTGAAACTATAGATACACTGATTTGAGCTGAATTTTACAACAGTACAAACCAAAGGACATATCTAAGGCAGGAATTCTTAATCTGGGAACTAAACATCTACTCCTAGAATCAATGGCTATCTTCAGGGGTTCCTTAAATTCTTGATTTTTGAAGTTTTAAATATTTGTTCTATGTGCATTTTTCTGTAGAGTTAATAGAAAAACATCCAATTTTCAAGGGGTCAGTGGGTTCAAACACCAGTGACCCAGCAGACTGGAACTGATTACCTAATAGGTCCAATTACTACTATTCCTTTTAATTTTCAATACCCAAAAGCAATATATTTTTTGAATAAAAGCAAATATCTAAAAGCTTGATATTCTAATTAGCATTAAATGAAGTACATTTTTTAAAAAAGCATTTCCTTCTAGAGTGATTTTAATGTATAGTAGTCCCTCTTTTCTGTGAGGGATACGTTCCGAGATCCCGAGTGGATGCCTGAAACCACCGATAGGACTGAACCCTATACATGGTTTTTCCTACACATACATAATTATGACAAAGTTTAATTTACAATTGAGGCACAATAAGAAATTAATAACAATAATGACTAATAATAAAATAGAACAATTATAACATATACTGTAATAAAAGTCACGAGTGGCTTTGGGGCCCATTATTTAGTAAAATAAGGGTTACTTATTTTGTGACTTTTGTGCTATTGCAACAGGGGATCTTATAACCACGATGGCTAGTAAGTGACCGACAGGCAGGGAGTATATACAGCATGGGTACGTTGGACAAAGGGATGATTCAAGTCCCGGCCGGACTGAGCAGGATGGTATAAGATTTCATCACACTATTCAGAACAGTACAATTTAAAACTTATAAATTGTTACTGCTGGAATTTTCCACTTAATATTTTCAGACCACATTTGACCACGGGTAACTAAAGCGTAGGAAGGGAAACTGCAGATAAGAGGGACTACTGTGTCAGATTAGTTTTCTCATTTACACCAAAATCAAGTGGGCCTGCATTACTCTTAAAAATCACAAAATACTGTACTAAATAGGAACCATGCTTTCTAGGCTGAAAATAACCCATAAAGATGCTTCCTAGAACCTATGAATATGTTACTTTACAAGGTAAAAAGATTTTATGGACTTTGAGATGAAGATGTTATCTGGATTACCCAGGTGGACCTGAAATGTGATCACAATTGTCCCTGTTAAGGAGGCAGCAGGGGGAGATTTGACTACAGGAGAGGAAAGGCAATGAGAAGACGGAAGCAGAGATCAGGATGATGCACTTTGAAGATATGAAGGAACTAAAAGCCAAGGAACAGAGACGACTAGAAGCTGAAAAGCGCAAGGAAATGGATTCTCCCTCAGAGCTTCTGAAAGGGACTAGCCCAGTGGATACCTTAACTTTAACCCAGCAAAACTGATTTTGGATTTCTGATGTCTAGAACTATAAGAGAATAAATTTGCATTGTTTTAAGCTACCAAATTTGTGGTAACTTGTTATAACAGCAATAAGAAACTAATACAGAAACTATTTATTTCTGCTTCTCCAGTAGGTACTAACTGGTCCTGCACCTTTCACTTTAATTCTTATTGACTTTAATTTTTGGCTTCTAAGAAATCAAGATATGGACAATCTGATTTTGCATTTTATGTTTATATGTTTCACAACTAGAGAAATAAACAAACAAAAATAAAGAACAGGTAATAAGCGTCTAAATCCAGCCAACTATTCTTTCCCTAAAGCGAGTCCTATAGATGTATTTGCTGAATAACTATCAAGAACTTTCATATGTCTTGATTTTTATACTAAAAATATTCATCTAAAAAGGAAATTTTAAAAAATCAATAAAATGCACCTAAGCCAATAAAATAAAATAAAAAAGGAAATAATTTTAAAAATTATCACAATACCATGAGCCCTGTCTAAGTATCTAGTGGTCTCAAATTCTAGAGTGCAGTCATGAAAAGACAGCAATATCCTCTCTCCAAAGACATCCCATTTTACCTTTTCCCCACCATATATACATGAGTGGGTTTGAGGGACAGGGGGGATGATATGAGTGGTCAAAATAGATGCCCCAAAGTCTATGCATCCAAAATAAAATCATACATTTTAATCACAGGTAAATTCATGAATGAATAATACCTAAATGAATCATTTCTTACAGATAACTGATATAAGTACAATAAATGATATGTTTATTTAGATTATATTTAAGAGAAATATTTAGGAAGTATCTAGTTCAAGAGAAATTTTAGAAAAAGGAGAAAATTAGAGGAATGAAAACACTTAGAAAAATAATTTGAAGTCCATTTCAAAAAAGCTTTAATCAAGTCAACAATAGTGTCTGCTCACTCATGTTTTTGGTGTTGGAGATAATAGAACTAGAGCAATAACTGCACAAGGCAATAAAATGAAAGTCCTATATCAGAGATTGGCTTCTATTTCCCTTAAGAGTTTTTCAAGTAACCTAACACATTTACGTTGTTCAGGCTGTGTGTGTGTTTAAGCCATGTTCAAAATCTCCTCGGCAAAGTGCTATTGAAGGCAGTTTGGCTCTCAGGAGTAAGCAGACTACTGAAAAAGCTTAGATTGCAATGGCAGAAAAATCAGAGAACTTTACACTGTTTTAGATCCATATGGTGGCTTGACAGATCACACTAACCTCCACAGGAAACTTTCCATTTGAATTGTAAGTAGATGATCACGGACATATGCTTCAGGTTTTATTTGGAAACACAGAATAATGCATCTGTTCACCTAAACAGTGAGTGCTCACAATAAAGGTTTCCTCTGCCACATTGGGGAGCACTGTAGACACCTGTTTATCAGTAGCCTCGTGTCTTTTTCAACATAATGTGCATTTTCTTTAGCGTGACTGCATGTCTTTAGACATAGCATCAAGAACCAAATTGGGAAAAGCACTTGGCAGAAATGATTACATACAGTAGAAGCAAAAGAGAAGAGACTGCCTTTCAACATATTTAAACCAATTTCAAAATACTAACTGACACAGCTTCATGTAACAGGGTCCGTGACCAACACAAAATAAGGCTACAATGGAAGCCTATTATTTTTGCCTGTCCAGCATCTATTTTCCTCTTTCCCTAAAGAAAGTGCCCACAATTTGCTCTGGCCACCACCCTTCCCCAAACTCATTCTATGGAGCTCTACTAGGGGTAGCCTCCTGTCTGGCTTTCGCTTTGGACAAGTGACTGAAGCCTGCTCAATGGGAGTGCCACACCTGGGAACGGCCTAAGAGGAGCAGAGCTGACCAGGTAGATTAAGGTCAAGGAGCATCAGGACTTTTACTGAGGTTCCTGGGAAGAGAGCTTTTGCTTGCTCAGGCTGCAGGATGTGGGCCTGAAGCGGCTGATGCCATACTGCGGCTACTCAGAGCCTGCATGAGAATGAAGTTAACATAGAGAGAAACTTTAAATATGAAAGGGCGATAGGTTTAAGATTTTCTTGGATGCCGCAGATGAATTTTCTTTTGCCATAGTTAGATGACACTTGAATTTTTAGTTCGTAAATTAATAACACCCCAGTCACCCACTTTTTTTGCATGAGACAGTTTTTTACCAGGTTTAACGTCACTTCAGCCAATATTCTTGACTGATACAATTCACTACTTTCTTTCCAAACTACTTTGCCATTTTAAAATTTAACAACAGTAGAAAGAATTGGGCTTTTAATTCTCAATAAAGCCTGAGTTCTAATCCCCATTGTCTAAAGAATCTAATTTCTACCTATAGATTCATTATCACTTCCAGTGAGAATCTGATGAACACTAAGGATTCTTCACCCTAGAAATATACATATTTGCTTTACTTCTATAACACACACACACAAACACACCACACACAGAGAGAGAACATGATATAAAACTGCACTGCCATCTAACTTTGAAAACTATTAAAGTTGTCAATAACAACTTTATAATGTACAGGAATAACATCTAGGATTATGGAAAGAAGCAAATGCCAAATTCAGTACACTTAATACTGAAATTAAAATGGTCTAAAAACTTAGAGGTAGCAGATAAAATTTACAAATTAAAGACTGCAAAGATGCTTATATACTTACTATTAACAATGTTTGTCCACATCTATTCTTCATGTTCAAAAACATTACTACCAACATCAGATTCTCTCAGGTTCAGTGACTGCTAAGATCAATGAGTGAAACTCTGGAAGGCTGCTCTAATTTCAGGTTGTAGCTGATTGACAAAGCCTGGAGCAACTGTATTTCTCTTGTTCCAAAGAAGTACAAAGCACAATGTTCATTTATTCATGCAATTCAATGCAATCACATAAACATTCTCATCAACTCTACTTCATACGCATTCCTACTATGTGCCAGATTGACGTGCCAGGTATACCAAAATGCCTAAAACACAGAACCTGTATTCCAGGGAGCTCACCATGTTAAAAAGAATTTGTAAAAATTTCTTTCCACCAGAGAGAATGAAACCTGCATGAGAACAAGGATTGTTGCCTATTTTGCTTAGTGATATATCCCAAGTGCCTATAACAATCACAGTTAGTTATTTTAAAAAAAAGAGGCAAAATTTGAACGAAGGTTTCTCTGACTCCATAGTCCATATTCTTAGCCAGCATGTTATTGACCTCTCCTCAGAGGCGGATATGGCTTCTTCTATAATGTATAGAGTTACACATCTGAAACACAGCAGCATGCACATTACATAATATGAACCCAGAAAAGTCAAAAAAATAACCAGAAAAGATGCTATAATCACTACCATTTAGAAATGTCCTTTATAGTTTTCCACATAGTACATATCTCTAACTAGTATATTGTTTCATTTTCTTGTTTTTTAGCATTACATAAATATAATTATACTATATGTGTTCTTTTGTGACTTGCTGTTCTCACTCAACTTTATACTTTTGAGACTACTATGCTGGTGAGTTAATATGTATAATGCATTCATTTTAACTGTTTTTTGAATTCCAATTATACGAATATACTAGTTTTTCTATTCTTCTATGGGTAAGCATGTCAGTTGTTTTAGATTTTTTTGCAATTACAAATGGTGAATATTTATGTAGGTAATCTCATGGTTAGGTGCACTGGAGTTTCTCTTGGATGTACACCCAGGGGTGACCCTGCTGAGTCATGTAGCAAGCATACATTCAACTTTATAAAACAACACTGAGTTATTTTCCAATGTTCTTATACCAGTTTATTAAATATGCCCTAAGAATGAATAAAAGTTCCATTGCGCTAGTCCTCACCATGTTATTACACATTAAAAATTTTCTAAAAATGTTTCCTAATCTAAGCCCCCCCCAAAATGGCTTCCTTTATGACTTACCTCTAGAGGGATGATCTATATTGGCACAAGAGGTCTGCTATGTCAATAGTAATACTTTTCATTGTAAAAGTTTTACTGTAAAGTCTTGTATCAGTATTAAGATACAAGTCTACTCATATTACTCTCCTGCTTTAAGTATAAAAGGTGTCCCAGGCGGGGGCTATTCCGGTCAGGACCTCTTGTTTGGCTCACAAGCTCTCCTGGCTCTGTGACTATCCCCTGCCTGCTTCTCAAGCCTCTTCTGACACCATTCTTTCTCTCCCTCCCAGAAATGCTAGTGACAGGGTGAACGTCTTCCAATTCCTCCAGTGAAACTTCCAAGGCTAACAACCAGTCAAGCCTCTCTGCCTCCTGCCTCCTGATTGCTCACCTAGGAACAGGCAGGACTTGCGGCTCTATGCGCCCACCCCCAGGCCCACTCTAGGTTTTACAAAGTTAAATCAGCTCCACCTCACTCACCCCTGCATCCTCTTTGCCCAGCTCACTGTCTGATTCAAATTAAGTCCTCAATAAATATTTACATGAATGATTCTATGTTCCTAGTTAAAATAAATCTATTCCTTATGAGAGGCACCCATCCACGCTTGGTGTGAAAAAATAATCTGGATCCATAAGTTTGAGTATCAGACCCAAGATGATGGTGAATTTATTAAGGTCAAAGGCTACCTGTGGAGCTCTCTTGGGTCAAAGAGTCTTTCCTGGGTGTGCATGTTTAGAACAGGAATGTCCAGCCACATGACTTCTTTAATATTTAAAATATTACTAACTTCCCATGGCTGGAGAGCTGCATATGAAGAGGGCAGGAGATGAAGCTAGAAATGTGAGTCACTAAGGGTCCTGCATGATGCACTGCCGAGCTCAGATTTTGTCCTACAGAAAATGGCAACCACTGCAAAATGTAAGCTTAGGTTAATTATAATTTAGTGTTTCAGACAAACTTCTTAGGACTGTTTATGGAAAAATACAGTTAGAAACAAGGTTCCTTGTTGGAAACTCATGATGCCAGCTTTTACTTCATACTGACTCTATTCTCCAAGTGAGTGAGTCCTTAATTTTTTCCTCTTGGGGACACGTTTTGGACTTTGATGCCACAGGTTCTCGAAAGACATTTCTGGGTAGGAATTTTTAAAGCAATGAAAATGTTCTCCAAGGGCATTTATGACTACTTTAGAAGATTTGAAAGTGGCATCAGCATCAATACGGAAGTTCCATGGAGACACGAATAGAAAAGAAAAGCAGAGACTTTCTCAGTTGGTGAGTTAGGCTGGGTAGGTGCTTTCTCCAGACTGCAGAGACTAGAAAACAGAATTCGCGTGGTTACTCTCCTTTCTCCTGGCCGCCCCTTCTTCCTCACGTCAGGTTCAGAGAAGCCAACCTCATGGTCTTAGTCACCTTTATTTCTCTCCCTCGTCCCTACCTTTCCATCTTCTCCTACAAAGTCACTCACATCTTTTTTTTCCCCATTTCACAGTTTCAACCTTGGTCCACCTCCCAATTCTCGGATTATAACAAAAGCCTTCAGTGTCTTTATCTACATGTTCTCTCTACTCCAGTATACCTCCAGCACAGTCAACATGAAAATCTCCTTCACACAACTTTCATAACGTTTTTCCTCTTAGGTAAGACCACTGGTGAGTGGCTTCCCGCAGCGTAGTTTATCAGTCTGCACACACCATTAATGTATGGCTCTGTTCCCAAGCCTCTAGCCTTTTATGTTCATAACTCTGTATTTTCTAAATTGCCTCTTTTCCTAGAAGCTGATTCCCTCTGATCAATTCGTTTTTCGGGCCTGCTCATCCTAGATACCTACAATGCCTACCCCTCAACGGCCTTAAAGAAAATGTTCCTGGCCTTGCTTCAATGTACCTCTGATCACTCACTTAGCCTATCAATGGCAGTTCATTACAATGTTCTCCTTGGAGCCCATACTCAATTACAACAAGACACTTACTAATTGAATTTCCCCTTGATTTAGACCTAGAATAGATATGACATGTTGAATCCAATGCCTAGTACGATATAGGGAGATGTGACATCGTCAAATCTTCTGTGCATCCTCTCCTCGCTCCCCAGATTTCAACTAACATCAGAAAAAAAACTAGGCCTTTGCACTGTCACCCACAACACCCAAACATGACTATTATACATAGTTTTTAAAGTTGTTAGTCCCTGAGACTAAAATTTAAGAGTTTGAAAGCAAGAACAGTGCCTGATCATTGTATTCAGGTAATAGAATGCTATACAACACCACTGACTGATATTAGTATTTTCAATAAATTAATCAACCTACCCACTTATTGAGTTCTCATTATGTGGCAGGCATTGTTTTAGGTAATGCAGATTTGTCAGTGAGCAAAGGGACTTAATTCTAGGATCTTCAGAGTAAATAAAAATGCATCTTCATGTTCCTGCTACTTATCACCACTTGTCCTCATTTCCTGAAATATTTGATGGCTGTGACTGGGTCGTTCACCTTTATCGTGTTACACTCTCAGAAAGGGAGCTGTGTGCATGTGTGGTAGTCAGTGACTGCTTGCTAGATGAGTGTATAGAACATCGGAAAATTACTGACTTACCAATACTTAATTCAGAATGCTACCTCCCAGCTGAACAATCATTCCCACCCCCAACATCATGGTTCTCCAAGAACATGGTTCTCCAGGTTTCGTTTTATAGCATAAAGATATAGTCCCTTGCCCAGTTGGCGTGGCTCAGTGGTTGAGTCAGCCCTTGAATCAGGAGGTCAGAGTTTAATTCCCGGTCAGGGTATATGCCCAGGTTGCAGGCTCGATCCCTACCTACTAAGGGAGTGTGTAGGAGGCAGCTGATCAATGACTTTCTCATCACTGATGTTTTTATCTCTCCCTTCCTCTTTAAGAAACCAATACAACGTATTTTTTTAAAAAAACATATAGTCCCTCCCTTCCTATTTCTCATATGTAGTTGCCAACTAGTGCCAATCCTTACTCCAAAATGTCTCTTCTTTTCAAGCTTTTTTCCTTCTACTATTGTTACCTCCAGGCATTACACAAACACAACATTATTCTTTCCCAAAAACCTGCTCTTCTTCTAAGTGTTTCCTCTGACAGTGAATAGCACTAGACAGTTTTTTGGTTTTGCATGCCAGAAAAGCACCCCTTATCTCTAATCTCTTGTAAGGTTCCTCTGATTTAAACTCTCTCTCTCAAATCCAGCTGAATCTCACCACTTCCATTTCCACTACTCCAAGCTAATATTATGTTTTCTTTGGGACTGGAATAGCCTCTTAAGTGGCCTCCCCACTTGAATTTTTGCTCTTCTCCAAATTTAGACAGAATTATCCTTTCAAAACACAATTCTCACCATCCAGTTCCTGCCTGCTTAAAACCCAGCAATGGACTGTCGGTGCTGTTAGAATAAAACTAAGATGCTTAGCATGGTCTATCCTACCTGTGCTAGGCTGGAGTGTCGGTGCTGTTAGAATAAAACTAAGATGCTTAGCATGGTCTATCCTACCTGTGCTAGGCAGAACAGGCAGCCCTCCAAGGATGCCCAGATCCTTATCTGAGGAACCTATGAATATGTTATGCTATGTTGCATGGCAAGGGGGAATTAAGGTCACAGATGCAATTAAGGTTGTTAATCAGCTGACCTTAAAATAAGGAGACTATCCTAGATAACCCGATGAACCCGTCATAATTGGAAAAGTCCTTAAAATAGAAGAGGGAAGCAGAAAAGTGACAGAAGGAAATGTGAGGACAGAAGCCAGGTTGTCAATGTCATATAACATGAGGGGGACTCAATCTTCTCTGGGGGCCATGAGCCAAGTATTGTGGGAAGCATCTAGAAACTGGAAAAGCCTAGAGCCTCCAGAAAGAAATGAAGCCCTGTCAACACCTTGATTTTAGCCCATTTTGGACTTCTGACCTACAGAACTGAAATTTACAGAAATACATTTGTACTGCCTAAGCAACTAAGTTTGTGGTAATTTGGGACAGCATCAGTAGCAAACTAATACGTTACCCAACACTACCCCTCTCCTTTCTCAGAGGTGTCATGCTTCCGCTGCCACAAGCCTGAGAGTATCTGTTACACCTACTTGTGTATCTTTTGATTAACAATACCATGTCCCACCCAGCTGGGCGTGGCTCAGCGGTTGAGCGTCGACCTAGGATCCAGGAGATCGGGGTTCGATTACCGGTCAGGGAACATGCCCGGGTTGCGGGCTAGGCAGCCAATGAATGACTCTCTCATCATTGATGTTTCTATCTCTGTCTCTTCCTCTCCCTTCCTCTCTCTGAAATCAATAAAGATATATTAAAAAAAAAAAAAAAAGTTAAAAAAAAACCAATACCATGTCCCTAACTAGATGGTACTGGAAAAAATGGCACCAAAAGACTTGCTTGATTCAGACTTGCCACAAACCTTCAATTTGTTAAAAAGAAAAAAAGAAAAAGAATACACAGTAGCCTCAGAGCACAGTGCCCTGGAGCACGATAAAACGAGAAGTGCCTATACCCAGAAGAGGGGACAGCGGACAAGCCAGGCCTGCAGACACCAGGAGCTGGAAGAGGCAGGGAGCGAATCCTCCCCAGAGCCCCCTGCACCCCCAAGAGAACGAGGCCCTGTTAACGCCTTGATCTGGGCTCAGTAAAACTGATTCTAAATTTCTGACCTCCAAAACTGTGAAAGAATAAATTACTGTTGTTTTAAACCAACGTATTTGTGGTCATTTGTTACACAAGCCACAGGAACTAATAATATGCTCCTCTTTGGATTTCTGATCCTATAGCCTTAGGTCCTAAAATGCCTATCTTCCTTCTCTTCATGTGTCAGTAGATGTTCAGTAAATAAACAACAACAAATAGCCAAATCCTTTAGTTCTTTCAAGGGTTACTTTTCCACAAAGCATTCTCTGAGTATTTCAGGCAGTGTAAATCTCTCCCATCTGTGTATAGAGATAATAAAGTCTATAGAATTTTGCATTCTGGGACTTGTACTCCCACTGGAATATTTTTAAAATTATCCCACAGAAGCAATTCAGTGTTTACTTTCTCCTGGTATCCCTCAGACAGTACACAAAGCCCAATTTATGGGCACAAAGGGCCTGGAATGCCTTCCTCCCAAAAGTCCACAGGGCTCCATTCCTCCCTTCTCTGGAATTTTCTCCATTGTCACCTTAACAGAGAACGTCTCTAACCACCCCTCCCCCATTCTTCTACTTCCTTACCCTACTTTATTCCCTCTACAAGACTTTTCAGACCAACTGATATATTTTTTGTTTATAATGTCTCTTCCCTTTCCACAATGAGACAGTGAGCCCCAAGAGTGTAGGGATAATGACTAGCACATAGTAGGAACTCAATAAATATTTATTAAATGAAAAACTGAATGCAAGAAAATCCCTAATATTCATCATTTTAGTACCTTTAGGAGACTAAGTGGTCTGAACACAGGTGATTTGTAATATTATCTCTGAATTCCACCAAGGCCTGGAATTTCAACTCCAACAGCCCTTTCATTCAGTTCCTTCTAACGTCAGTGACCAATTGCAAAACCATTGAGAGGTTAAAAATATACATAGTCCTTCTTTTCTCTTCTCATTCCATTATGTGGCAGCTCTGAAAGTTGAGGTATAAAGAAAAAATTATGGAAATGTAGTCCCCCCAACTTTCTGATGCATGGCTGGCTGATTATATTCCATGTAAAGGTCCAGCAATGACAAACTGACCATTTTTCAGTGGAGTGAACTGTGCCAGAAAATGGTATTAAACCAAAGAACCAAATATATATGAAAGTTATACCCATTTATCTATTTCACAAATAAGATTTAAACTCATTTTACCTTCAAATAACCAAAATGTTTCTGATTATGAAGTGAACTGTATAAAAATAATTTAAACAATCTTCATCGTGGAAGATATATACAAGATATGGTTCAGAAGCTGAGTTCAGACAAAACAGTTTTATGCAAAAGCTAACAAACATATGGGATGTTACCAAAGAGAACTGCTGAAGCAAAAAACACCAATATGTTCCACTGAGAGCAAGAAGGGTATTTACATAAAATTCAAATGAAAAATGAGGGGAAGAACAAAATACAAGTTTAAAAACTGGAATTCTCTCCAGCAATGTGTGCCTGAAATAAACTCATTGTTTTCATTATAACTAAAATACAATAAAGTATTATATGCCCTTCTTAAATATGTTTATTGTTGACATGCTAGATCCCTTATAAAGAAAATCTGTGGACCACCCAAATCTTTATTCTAATACAACTGTCTAAAATTAACACATTACTAGGAATAATATTCTTAGTTTGTACGCCTTAGATCACCATCTTTCAATATTAATTAGTCTTATCTAGTGGGATAAAAAAAGAGTTGTGGAGATTATGCAAACTTCCCCATCCCTTTGAGTAGGATTATAATCTTACGCGGAGCCACAGTTTGTTTTGATGGAGGGTGGTGGCCTCAGACTAAAATAGGTAAGAAGAGCTGACAGTAATTATCACATGCTGTCAGAACCCAAGAACAAAAAAACAAAATTTACCTCGGTCTATCCGACTACAAAAGCAAATAACACATAATGAAATTCTTTCTTATAGAAAGTCGCTTTCCATGGACAGAGACCAGTGA
This sequence comes from Miniopterus natalensis, assembly GCF_054644295.1. Taxonomy (NCBI): domain Eukaryota; kingdom Metazoa; phylum Chordata; class Mammalia; order Chiroptera; family Miniopteridae; genus Miniopterus; species Miniopterus natalensis. The sequence continues at coordinate 16,247,254 of NC_142081.1, read as the reverse complement.
AAGCACTTGTTTAATGAAATTTATAGTAACCTCAATAACAAAGCATTGCTTCTAACCACTGTCTTTAGGAATATAGAAACATCTTTGTTATTTTACTTTGGAGGGGTATTTATAATAACAGATTTGTATTCAAATGTGATAGATCTCTCTGTGATTAGTCAGTTCAGCTAGCCAGATCACAGTACAAATAAGTCCAGGTATCATTCAGGTGTGCAGGAGGATGCCCATCTTTCTTTTCTAGATTATCAAATATGTCATTAGTGACAGAAAGGATCAAACCAGAGACTGAAGATACTTTTTTTTTATTCCACCATCACTATTGGTAAAAAACAAATTTCATGACCTACTAGTAGTAGGTGAAGATCACTATACTCACACATGGAGGACTCATATCATTTCTACCATCTCATCTATTAACTCCTCAAGCTACTGAAAAGGGGCTCTCAACCCTTCTTCACACTACTACCAATTCTCTGCCAAAGCTGAGTCTAATAGACATATTAAAGGACTTACCTATTTTGACCCATAAGATGTGCTGGATACTATGGACAAATTTCCTCAGTTTTTTTCTATCCCCACCCCCCCCACACACATTCTCTCCTTTTCTTTCTCAGAATCCTCACCTCTCTGCATGCTTCCCAGGTTCTGCTTCTTTTACCACTCCCTCAAGTGTTGACGCTCTCCAGGATTCTCCATCTAAAACTCTCCTCTATTCTCACTCTAGACTTGGCTCCTGGATGATTACAAATATGAATGTGGCTTTGACAAGTGCCCGTGTGTAAACAACTCCCAAACTGGAGAGTGCTTTCTGGGTGATCTAACATGAATGACTGGTAAAAGATCAAAAAAGAATATTTTCTCTCTACTTAACTATTAATCTCAACAATAAATAAAAAATATATTTTTTAAAAAAGCTCTACTGCTATACTATAAATAATGAAAATAGCCATGTCAGAACAACTTAGCAATATAATTCAATTCAATTTAGTACTACATGTGTGGGGCAGGGGAAATACAAAGAAATAGGTAGCTAGCCCTACTTTGAATGCTAGCTGCAAACTACTGATGTTCATGTCAACCGAGAGATATCTGAGCAGTAGGTAGACAGGGGCCTGCCAGTTACCAGTTTGCTTGAAAAATGAGAGTCTCTTGGAAAGACCGAACCTAAGAAAAGAGGGGGTCAGCTTTGTCCTGTAATAAAGCTATAGCATTAGTGAAAACACTAAGTAATTCTTATACAACATGGGATGTGTAACTAGGATTTAGTATTATAAAACTGAGATGAACACCCACGTACATAAATCTTTCATTTATTTATTTTTTTTCCTAAGAGCAATTTCTTAGAAGTAGAATGCTGGGTCAAAAAGTACTTTCATTTATAAGGCCATACACACACACACAGACATATATATACACACACATATACATATATGTATACAGGGTGGGGCAAAAGTAGGTTTACAGTTGTTCATATGGAAAATAATACAATAATTAATAATACAAGAATAAACTGTTTCAAGTACTCTCAACACACACACACACAGATTGCATTCTAGAAAGACTATATAAAATGTTTAAAAATGCTTACGTCACTACCTCTTGCCAACACTATGTAAAATTAGCTTTAAAAAAAAATCTGCCAAATTTTCCATGCAATTTGCTTCGCTCTTTCTGATATCTTTTCACTCCATTTTGCTGTTTCTTTCTCTCAGCATGTCTTGCTTATCCCATTTTCCAACCCCCTTCATTTGAGGGCCTTGCATTCTGTTGAGTACATCAAATAGCCTAAGACTTATTTTCCTCCCTGAACTTGAAGTACATCACTTTCAAAGTTGTGCTTTTCCTCTGAGCCTTCAGGTAATATTTTCTTTCCCTTGAACTATAGTATTTTAAAAATAGACTCTATATTGATTTCTTCTCCTTTACTGATCCTTAAATGAGGCAGTAGCTATCAGGACTCAATCATCTATCCCCCTTTTCAGATCTGCTATTGCAATTTTGCCCACAGGGGACACTTGAAATGTCTGAAGACATTTTTGATGGTTGCAATTGGGGAAAGGAGCTGTGCTACTGGCTTCTAGTGAGTAAAGGTCAGAGATGTGGCTAAATGCACAGCCTACAATGCACAGCACAGCCCCCAAAACAAAGAATATATAGTCCAAAATATCAGTGGTGCCAAGATTGAGAAACCTTGTGTTAAAAGCCCAGTTGATAGTCACTTCTTCGTGTCTAATTCACAGTATGATGTTACAGCCATTCATTAACATAATGCAGTTCTTCTGAGGTGGATACTGCTCCTCATCCTATTGTTTGGTTCTCAGCCTCTCTAAGCTAGCAGAGCATATGATAAATTATATTTCCCCATTTCACAACTTTCATTTTTACAGGCTAAACTATTGAGAACATAGATCAAAATATGCTTGTTGTCACAACCAGTCCACCAGTCCACCCCTTATGTCCCGATGAAATATTTTCTGGAAGTTTTGCTTCTAAATAGATATAGAAATATGGCTACCTCAAAAATCATCAGCAGTAACTTTTTGGAGTGAGAGTCGACTGGTTTATGGTTGCTACAGAACTTAGGTCTCTGAGTCAGAGAAAAGTGGGGGAACGCCCAAAAGTGTTTTTCTGCCTCTTTTCAGGGAGTTTGTGATTAAGGAAGTAAAGCTGATTCAATTTCCTCAATTCCGATTCACCTTTTATGTTGATGGAGTTTAATTCTAGATGTTGGCCTTAGGTTACACATTACTCTTGGTTCTTAGCATTACTGCTATTTTTGGCCTTGGTGAGCTGCATGATAGACACTTTGATGGGATTTTTGGAAGAGTCTTCAATAGAGGCTACAATACATGATTATGAATCAAAGCCTAATCTATGCTTTTCAGTTATCAACAATAACAGAGACACTAAAATAAAAGACTATTACTAACCCTTCTTTGCCATTCTTCACTTACTTTATTAAGCTAACTTCTATTTCAACTTCTCCCTAAAAGAGATCACAAGATGGGTATATAAAAGTAAATGTGTATTAATGAAAATAACCATTAGTAAAGAGAGTCTGTAGAAGAGTATCTACATATTGTAAACTTTTACAAAAGTGAATGACATCGATTTTAAGAGTTCATCTGCTTACTCTTTCAGCCAGCAATATATTAATCATTAGTTTAACTAGAAAACTGTATTAAACACTAATTAATCAAAGGAAAATGGACAGCATATTACTTGTCTCTGGGACCTTAGGGTTTCTGCAAGGAGAAATGTAAGCTCTGATTCAGCTAACAGAGAACAGTGATAAAGCTGACTGAGCTGGTCACAGTGAAGAACAGGTGGCATCACGTGGGTTCCACCAGCACATAATTTCTATGAGAGTTTCAAAGTGTGTTTGGGTCAAAGGAGCCTCAGCGAATCTAGCGGATGTAAGGACCTGTAAAATGCTGACATGAAGCACAAAGAAGCAGGAAAGCTTAACTCTAAGGTTAATATGAGCTTGTGGAAGAAGAGGCCTGGCAAGCAGGTGAGATGCTGCAGTTGTTTCCAGAAAATGTACAGGGTTGGGGAGATGGAAACGGGCTGGATGGGTGAGGAAGGTGGGCTCCAAAGGCAAACATAAATGACCGGGGTTCAGGTTGCACTCCCCAATTTCCTTTCCTCCTCCTCAGCCCCCTCCCCTGCAACTGACAGGTACACAAGGGAGTGGCAGGTGCTACTTCTGAAGCCACCCATCATCTTACTAGTTCCACTTGGTACTAATCTCCCTGGTGGAGGTAAAAAGTGAAAGAAAAAAAAGGTTGAAAGAGCATGTTTCTAATTTCTTGCTCAAGACATAGGATGTCATATCTAAAGAGCATAAAAAAGTTAAATAACAAAGCAATGAAACTCAAAAGCAATAAAGATGCTAATGCAGTAGAGATAATGCCAGCCCAGTGAAAAAAATGAAGTGCAGGTGGGTGACAGGAAGGGACGAAGCTGAAGAAGCAGGGCCTGTGTGTCTGCAACGTCAGGAGGGAGGGGGGTTGGGGGCTGAGTGAAGGGATTAAAAAATATATATATTTAAAAACATAGAGATATATATGGACATCTACAAATCATTACAGAGAATATGGGTGATAAGTCATGTGAACATAAGAGTTTAATAGATGGAGATAAATTCATCATTTTATGTTTCATCAGTAAGGCTCACTTGCTCAACAGGCACTCACTAAGTCTCTTCTCTTGTTTAGGGAAGAAACGGGCTTCACTCTGGAGAAAGTTCTACTTTAGGAAAAGAGGTACCTAACACATAAAATCATGTTAATAGAACATGGTTGATTTTAAAAAGATGCAGATAAATTGCAGTGGGAGTTTAGAGGAAAGACAAAAGACTTGGTAGAGAAATCAGGGAAAGCTTTCCGTAAGAGGCAGCTTATTTTGAAATAAGTCTTATAAAAGGAGTTGGACTCAAAAAGCATGTCTGGCATGAGATAATGGAATGGTATAAACTGTGAGAAACCCAATCCAATGAAGCGATCAGGGACTAGCAATATCTTCAAATACATTTATATACTTATTTGTATATTTCATATATGTGTATTCTTTGATCATAAATATGTATACAAATGTATAAATAAAAATTAGGAAGTGCAGTGAACACCTTTTTCATGAATAAAGGAAAGAGAAATAAATTGATATTTCTGAGGAGGATACTATATCCTGCTTATTAAACATATAACATGAAAGATGCCTTCCCAAAACTATCCTAAAGCCAGAACACAGAGCAAGATCTAGTAGCGCAGGAAGAACACAAGTATTAACACAAGGTCTCACCTTCTCAGCAACTGTCTCACTCATCTCTGCATTTCTTATATACGCCACCCATCCATTTATTCCCTTCCCCCTACCTTGAATCACGCACAGTAAAAATTTAAGTATTTGCTGACAAGTAACTAAAAGAATTAAAATATAAATATGAAAAAAATAATAAATGAATGAAAGTTTCTAAAAAGAGAGCACTTGACATATTGTCTACTAGCTGAACTGGGAGAACAGAGGACATGGTCAGGAAACAGCATGACTTCCAATTTGGCTGGAATACTGGGAGCCTGTAGAAGAACACAATGTTCACCCAGGGGATTGGTGAGAAATTAACATGTGAAAGTTAGGTTGGCTCTGGTTGATGACTTGAATCCAGGCGTCACCACTTGGACTTTGTACATTTACTAATGGGAAGCCACTGAGGATTCTCCAGAAAGGATGTGATCTATGAAAACTGTGAGAAAATTAATGTGGTGATAGGGAATAGGCTGGATTTGGAGAAATCTGGGCTAGTGTGAAGGATTTGAAAAATCACCATGGTGGTTGAAATTCCAAGGTCCCTTGGGAGAAGTAAGTGGCAGAGCTTTGGAGATCTCCTCTCATCAGGAAACTTCCAAGAGTAGACAGCACTAGATGTCTCCATTTTCTTAACACCTATTCAACTTTTGTACTTTGGCTTGAAATGGTGTCTTGAATATGAATAATTACCTAATAGCCAAATGCAACGTCCTTTCCTTTTCCTCAATCTTCATCTTTAACTTTCTTGAGGTATTTATATGAGTCTCTCCTTCCTTCTTAAAACACTTTCTTTGGGTTTTGTCACTCTCCTGGTTCAGCCACCTCTCAGATCAATCTTTTCCTGCCTCTTTTGGCTCTTCTTTCTACTTCTCCCCACATCTGCATGTTGGTATTTTTCAAGGTCTTCTTCTTAACTCTTTACTCTTTGTAAGCTTTTTTTCCCCTTTCATCCACTCTGATGTTGTGAACTAAATCTCTATATGCATGATCTAAATCTCCATGGGCTTTAACACACCCACTACAAGCTGCAACTGCTCTTCTCAAATGTGGATTTACCGTTTTAACTTGTGTTCTAATTGTTCTGAGAATATAATCTGTAAGTAAAATCTTTTTTTCCTACATGTCAACACAATTCTCAGTCACAGAGACTAAATAAATGTGCCTTTGCTCTTTCACCCTTTTAAATGAGTTGGCAATTCCTGTTGATTCTTTGTGCACATTCACTCACATCCAATCCCTTAACCAATCTGTATTGTTTCTACCTGTTAAGCCCTTATTGTTCCGTATTTCATATCAGGACCCTGATTGTCAAATACAGGCTAGGGGAAGGGGGGGTATACAAGATTATATTTTGGAATTCAAAAATAAATTATAACTTCCATCTATCTATCTATCTATCTATCTATCTATCTATCTATCTATCTATCTATCTAATCTATCTATCTATATCTATCTTCTTCATATTGCTACCAAAGTGATCTTAATAAATATAAATCAAGTAATGTCATACCTACCCCTTGTACATCCTTCAATTAAAACTTTTAAAATAACGTCCAAAATCCACAGCTAACATGAAAGACTGGCCGTGATGTGGCTACTGTTTCCACTCCTAGACTAGTCGCTCACCACATGCCCTTGCTATAATCACTTGTATCCTTTGTAATTCTCCTATTCTCTCCTTCCCTGTCCCCCTTCTTTGTCTGCCTGGCATCCTCTGAAGGTGCTCCAGGGGTAAATACATAACCCAGGCCTGGCCATTCAGAGAACAACTTCCTCCTGGCCACAGCGATTGGCTTCCAGGAAGACATTGATTAAAGCTGAGATAAGGAGGAATCTCTAGGGGACCTTTGTTACAATATTCAGGAAAGAGGCACCTTACCCCTGGGTTGTTTGGCTGGTAGACAGACAGATGGGGGATGCTGATGGTTATCTTTACCACCACCTGGAAGAAATCTGCCTGAGAAACAGAAGAAAGTGGGAAAGTGACAAAGGCAGATGCCTGACAACAGATCCATGCTGGGCTTTGGGCTACACAAGCCAATGGAAATCCTTCTGTTTAAGACGGTGGAGTCTATCTTCCTTTGGTCAGCTGAAAGTATCCTGTTGTGAGACCTAGTTTAAGGGGTCCCTGCTGCCCTCTGGTTTGTTCTCTTCATCCTTCTGTGTCACACGTTGCTCTTTCTGAGCCCCAACTATCATGCTCCTGGCAGCAGAGTTAGATAAACACTGAAGCCTTTCAAAACCTAAGGAGAAATTTTACATCTTTGGCAAAATTCAAAGTTAATTTTCTATAATAAAGCTCTGCACTGAGATTTAATGAGTAAGGGGGGAAAAGGTCAATATAAATGTGAAGAATCCTCAAGTATTTCTTGAAAAATCCAAGTTTAGAAAAGGAAGCTCACTCAGCACAGCAGCTCCCCTGCTTTCATATTCTTCTTCCGATAGCTGAGTTTCAGGTGGCACTTAGTCAACTTCACTGAAAGCGAGGATGGACTATCGGAGCACTGGGTAGAAACAAAGAGCACTGAAGAGATGGAACTCCTTTCCCAAGCTAAGAAGTGCTTACCCTTCTTAATCATGGAATTATTCAGAAAATAAATGTGCCTCTGGGGAATATTATTTAGCTCTATTCTGCCTAAATCTTATGGGAAACCCGTAATAAGTATTTTTAAAACAAGAGTCAAAAGAAAATCCAATCCAAATTTGACTTTTGGTAACTAAGAAAAAGACCAGAATTAACATTTAGAGGAGGTAACTAAATTCCCCTCCTCCGGCCCTCACCTAATATCTAGGTTCCCATTTCTTTTTACTGGCCCTGGGTCCTCCTACGCTCACTCATACAGCTCTTTCCTGTTCTGAGCTATCCTGGCCTAACCTTAATGTGGTATAAACAGAACCGAACCAGGTATATGAATAGAACACCCAGCCAGGTTTGACTAGTTAGAAATCTATCCATTCATTCTCTAAAAATAAATTGAATTTTTTTTATTTTTTATTTTTGGCTTTTAATGGTGGGATCTCATTTTACTCAAAAGGAAAAAAATCAACTTTGGCCTTATATCTGGTGACCATTACATAGAGATTAAGACTCTTTCAGGGAAATGACATAAAGAAGTAGCTACACTTAATGTGTGAAATATACACGTAATTGCCATTAACATTAGAAAGCAAACATATAAAAGCTTTATGGAAGGAAGGGAGGGAAACAGGGAAGTCTGAAACTATTTTTAGTAAGGCAGCCAAGGGTCAGTTTTGAGCAAGAACAAGAAATCTTTTGTAACCAAAAGACTAACAGGTGACACATACTGATGTTAGGCAGGACGATAGAATGTACCTTTAAAAACTCTTTTTGAGGACAAAGACTCTTGAGCAAACCAAGTTTAAGTTGAAAGTCCCACTGAACATTCTGTCTCCTGTTATTGTGCATACTTTCAGTTTTCAAAAGCTATCACCAAAGCCGAGTACTTCAGATTGATAATTTAGATCTTCCAAGAACATAGAGAAAAAATTAAAAGTTAATTGGTTTTTAATTCACCTAGTACAAGTTTAAAAAAGGTAATTTGTCATTTTTGATCTGACATTGCTTATGGGCATGGCAACTATAGAAGAATTATGGCAAGGGATACAGAAAATGATAGGGAGAGGAAATTGGTTTTGAGTCTTCTTAGGCTTTTGCATCGGCACGCTTTTGTTGTTGTTGTTTGCAAGCTTTATTGCCCTATTCATATTTATGCTTGTCAGCAAATTTCCCTTGGCCACATTCAAAAGGCAGCTGTTCATCCGTAGTCCCCAATGAATAACAAATATATCAAAGCCAATTCTTGGCCCAGCGACATGATCTGATTTCTAGAAGAGGTGCCAGCTTCCTCCTTTTAAGAGACTCACATTGTGTCACTTGGATTCAAGCAGCTTACATACTTATTTATTTTTCAATTAACTATTACTGTATTCCAAAGGCAATACTGAAAAAGGATAATCATTGCAGAGATTTGAAGGCTCAAAGCAACTAGTAATGCAATTATTTACACATTTCTATAGATATAGGTTGCCCATAACACCTTGAAATCGGTATGATGCAGATTCTTCCCTAAAAGCTTATATTATGTACAACAGATGTGGTACCCTTGTGAGCAAAAGAGGTAGCGTGGTCAAGAATTTAAAACAGGCACAAGCAACTGATAGAACCTGGTTTGTACAGTATATCAAGAGCTATTTCAATAAGGGAACACCATGGGCAAAATCATATTAGCTATAAAGATTCTCTATGACCCAAGATGAGGATTCAGCTCCCAAAGTAATGCTTAAAGTTACATGCTGAGACAGCTGACAGAGAGCAGGGAGCAACCAGACTGCACAACAAGACTTTTGTTTCCATGTTAACTGACCCACGTGAACATAAAGTGTAAACATGGCCTGTGAATATTTGAGGAAATGAATTTGGAGACATTTTTAGAAAGACAGTAAACAGAATATTGCAACAAGTGTTAAAATGATTTCAAAGGACAAAGTTATTGAAAACCTGTTCCCTTCAAGGAAATGGCAGATCTTTTCATTGAAAATAAGCTTTGCTAAGTAAGACAAAAGTCATAAAGTACAAATATGTTGCAGTTTTGTTGGAGAAGACTTTCTAGAGAGAAAAGTGGCAAGATTTGGTAATAATTTTGCCCCATAGCAGGAAAGGATTTAAGAAAAATATACAGATTCCAAAATGCACCTCTCTGCATCAAAATAATTTATCTTAACATGCATTACAATTTATTGTTACCTGAGAAGGGTCAATCTTCTCCTTGGCCCGTACGCTTCCCGAGGGCATGGGGCTGGCCCCCAAGTGCACCCTAAGCGTGTAAATGGGTGAGCATATGCGTGCATGGGTGTGCATGTGGAAATCACAGCACAGCTGCCACCACTTAGGTCTCTCCTTCATGGAACACGCTTAGTGGAGTCTCCAGTTCCCCAGTTTACCCAGTTGAGAGCTCTACCACTTTAAAATTTTGAAATTATTATACTAAGTGTAGTGAAAAGTACTTGCTGTTCTAAATAGTTATGGCATTACTACTGGAACAATACGGTGATATTTATATTTTCACTAATACAACAGGTCAGGATCCATCTGTTACACTGGAAACTACTGAGTCAGGTATGTATTTCATTAGCAACATTTGCTTTTTACAGGTTCCTGTAGAACTACTCTGAATAATGATGACACCCATTTTCCAACTCAGATGTACAATTATGTGACAAATCAGCAGTACTTATGATTCCTTAATTATTCTGATGGATTCTGACTTCCCAGGTCCCTTATCAGGTGGCATGAGAGGTCTTTCACTGAAGTACAACCTTGAACTTTCCTGGAATCCAGCCCTTTCAACTTCAATGTTCCCAGAGCCAGACAGTGTACACTAAAGATTGAGTTTATCGGAAATCGCAGATTTGAGGCATGTGGCAAATGCTTACAAATGGATGGGGAGGTCTTTTATGCACACTAAAGATACCGTGAATTATCAAGATTATAACATTTTCAATCTCTCAGTAGCTTATTTTCCCATCTTTGCCCATCTACCCTAAATCCCTCAATGATAGAACAGAACCTGGCTTTGAGATACGAAGATTAAATGACAGCGCTTCAAATACTTCATCTACAGTTTTTCTTTGTAAAATCAAGTCTTCAGTTTGTACATATTACCTGAATGAACGTGCCAACTTATTATCTGTTAAACAGTCTTTGCTTATTGTACCATATTAATTGGTTGTGAGATACAAATGCAATAACTGACACCCACATAATAATGGTTAACCTTGAGTGAGTTATGTGCCATTTTCTACATTAGACAGACTTGCCAATTATACAGAATATAAAATTAGTTCTATCAGATCTCTTGACTGCAGTGAAAACCTGGAAGAGTCCATCACTGACATAAACTTGGCCCACACTGAATTGAGATATAGATAGACACACACTAAACAGCAGTTGAAAAGCATTCACGGAGCTTCGCCATGTTAAACTGGAGTCCTTCAATACTAACATTGACTGAATTTGTTATTTTAGGTACCATGTTAAATATGGTTAATCTTCACAACAATCTTATGAGGTATACAGTATTATTTTTATCATGATTTATGTATAAAATGAAACTGAGGGTCAGAATGTTATATGACATTCCCAAAAGCCATACTGGAAACAGTAAAGCTGAGCCCGCTTTTTTTTAGCCATTTGGCTATTCTGTGTCCCTAGCACATTCTCCTTAGTCTTGTACCCAAAAACATACAGAGACATTTTATCTAAATTATCCATTCTACCTGGGGGAACAAAAAGTTCTACCCAACATACGTAGCTGAGTTTTTTCTTTGCTTGGGAAAAATAAAATCCATATTCTTATCCACTGTACTTGTGACCCTCTTCAGAAAACATGAGTACCAGGAATCCCATCAATCCCCCCATCCCTCCCCACACTGATAAGAGCAGCCAAGCTTCCTAAGCCATTCGTCTCCCCAGTGGTCTCTGGAATCCCTTTGTATTAGGGTCTTGATTTGAGGGGATTTATTTCTTTGGGCAGCCCATTAGGAAATGTGAGCCCAGGAATGTCTCTTGGATAGTGCCACAGTGTCAAGTGGCACTTGGCTGATAAAATAGACTTGTTGTCATCATTAATCATTTTGTATTTTGCTATGGCTGTCGAATGAGCCTCTCGGACCCTTCTTGTAAAAAAAGAAAAAAATAGCACTGTTGAAAATGGAGCAGAAAAAGAGGAAAGACTGATGCTACTGCTTCGATGGATGAGAGTACGCCTTTTATTTAATTCTAGGTGTATTACACTTACTAGTTCCATTTCACGACTATGGGAAATGAGTGTCTCCATTATTCAGTTTAAGAACCGAATTAAAAACTGGACTCAGGTAAAAATGAATTAGTCTGGGGTCAAGCTGATGACAAATTCAGTATCAGGGGTAGAGAAACTGTTTACCAAGTTAAGAATTTTGCATACCACATCTGAGAGAGATGGTATTGATTTGAAATCTGAAGCTATGGAGGGAGAGTCACACATTTAAAACATTTTGATATGAAAATGGCCAGGAATCCCATAAGACACTAAGCAAGGTTCAATGTAGCTTAATTGCTGATTGAAAATTCATTTGCCTGAACTTAGGCTCAGTCACCCACTGAAATCAAAATATGGGGTTAAGAACTAGAACTAGTAGTAATTTTCCCCCCAAAAGTATTAAGTAGAAAGTGCTTCCACATCAGACAAACATTGCAATAGCATCTGTCTTCCCTCTTCTGCTCCATTTTCAACAGTGTTATTGCATTATTTCCATCTGTTTCAAACTGAAGTCTCCTGGTTTGTGGTGCCAATACGTGTTATTGGTAGGACCACTCTGAGATCTCAGAGCCACCTTCAGTTACTTCAAATATACAAGAGGTTTGGACAACCAGAGGAAGTAGGAAGTTGGTCTGCCTAAATGTCTGGGGCCGTAAATCTTTTTTTAATTGGAGATATATTTCTGCTTGTGATAGGGGCTAAACTGAAGTCTAACTCATAAGATTAACAACAACAACAAAACAGTGCAAATTGTTTCCCAGGGGAATATTTATATAATTGAAAGACCACACTGTTTGCAAGAACTTCAGATGTGCTTGTTACCTAGATACATATAAATAAACTGTAAATATTGTCCCTTAAAAAGCTACCGTGAAGTTAAAATTCTTATCTTTTCGTTACAGAAATTTTTGCCTGGGCAGTTTGACTTCAAATAACTATATGTATTAAGCAATATAAGTACATTTCTCCAGAACGCTTAATGCTTTTTCATTCAAATTTTTCACTAATGCTGCCTCTCAACTCCAATTAACTAGATTTAAAAAATGATCAGCATAACCAACAAAACATGAATTCAAAGTAGTGCTGGGGAGGGTGAATGAAATTGCTTAATGGACTGGAGAACATCAATTGCTTAATTATACAGAATACATTGGGCTGAAACAATATCACTCAGTTTCTATCAAATCTCCCATCAGCAGAAATAGAGGCTTTCTGGCTGCTTAGAAAAAAGCTTTTTCCAGATTTGGTAGAACCACAAGATGTTTAGATATGAGCAATTTGATCTGAGCTGAATGCATAAGAACAGCAGTGACGGCATTTGGAATGACCCCAGTATCAAAGGGTAAATTTCTTGAAACATTCAACAACTAATTAATGAAAAATGAGTACGCACATCATCCGTGGGCACTGAAATATTTAGGGAAGTTAGTCTAAATAGTTGATGCCATGGAAGGTGGCTGATTTGTATGTTTTATAGTGGTAACTCTGATTGTTTCTGTTTACAATAGAAAAAATTAAGCATACTTTCAAACATTACATTTTAAAGTCTAAAATTAACTTTATACCTAAACAATAAGTAATATTGCATTCTACAGAGATGGTTCTTTTACTAACTTTAATTAATGACCTATTATAACTTTAAAAAAATAAACGATCTTTAAAGAATTATTATTCATTCTGACCTTAGTCTTTGCAAGCTCAAGATGGACTATCAAAGTCACTCTCCTCCATGTCTACTCAACAATATAAAGGCATGTGTCCAGCCTTTAATTTGACAGCACACAGTTAAACAGAGGATTTGCAATATGGCAAAGAAAGAAAAATGGGGGGGAAAGTGGTAGCCTATGTAATATAGCCTATTATTTTCCCATATATATAATAATTACATGACAGATGATAGGGCAATATTTTTTTAAACCACTGAGAGAGAAAAATAAAACATTAGACATGTTCCTCTAGCTAATCTCAGATAGGTCTTAGGGACCGCACCGATATGTATGCCACCACTGTCCAACAGAACTTTCTCTGGTGATAGTAATGTTCTAGAACTATAAAAGCCAAGAGCCACCTGTGCCTATTGAGCAGTGAAAATTTGGTCAGTATAACTGAAGAGTTGAAAGTTAATTTTATTGAATTTTATATGACCACATGTGCCTAGTTGCTTTTTTATGGAACAGTTCTAGACTTCTCTTTTTACTATTCTAGACAATGACATTCTTGAGTGTCTGAAATACACAGTATGAGAATTCTGTCACTATGTTAGGGTTTGTTGCATAAACAAATAATCCCAACACCGTGAGTGACTAAGGATTACTTTTTTATCATGCACCATGCTATCTTCACATATGCTCCAGGCTGAGGGGCAGCCTCTCTTTAGGACACTAGCAGCCTCATGACAGAAAGGAAGAAAAGAGAAACTGGTGACTGTAATCTGGCTTTTAAAGTTTCTATTTCAAAGTAATTCATGTCCCTTCCACCCAAAATTAGCATGGCGTCTCTTGGTTTCAACAGCATCACATGGTCAACCTGATGTCCATGGGATAGGGCAATGCAATCCTCCTCCAGGGTGCAGTGGGAATTTTTCCACACTACTGTATTACAATCTAGCACAAGAATAAAAAGTTTGATTTTGGTCAGTGGGCTCTATAGGTTGTAGGACATTTTGCTTTACACTGTTCACCAGACAGTCGGGGTTAAAATGTCATAAATCTTATAAACAGCTCTTTCCTAGCCACCTTCCAATAATAATCATAACAACAACAAAAGTCATTAAAAAACCAACCCCAGCAGCAGCAGAAATAAGAGCAGCACTAACACCAGCACTATCTGAGCCCCTCCCTCCTCTGTGCCAGGCACTCTGCTGGCATACATGGCTTCACCGAATTCTCCACCAGCTCCAGGAGGTTGATGTCATTTCCCTGAGCCCCCTTAGAAGAGAGAATGCTGAGGCTCAGGCCTGAAGTCAGAGGTCTACGAGGCTGCAGCACTCAATCCATCGTAGGTCAGACAGGACTGACTTCAAATCTCATCCTGGCTCCCCATTGAAGCCCTGGTAGCCCTGTGCCTGGCATCAAGGTTGCTCTTCATTAACTGTAATGTGAGTATTTAGAGGTAGCTCCAGAGCAAAATTTACCTGGTAACCCCTACCCTGCACTCCCCCCCCATGCCCAATATTCTAAACAGTTAAGCAAGAAGAAAACGTGATAGGATATAAGCAATTCCCATCTTCCAAATGACCAGAGTTACTGTCTAAGTGATTGTTGTTTGTTCCCTAATCTCTCCTCAGAGAAAATCAACAGACACAGGCACCTTATGTTATGTAGAAATAGAAAGGTCCTTATCTTAGAGAAAGGGGAAAGTAGGAGAATTAAATCAGATGGCTGACTGGGAAAGTACACCTTTCCACTCCAGGCCCCAGTCAGGAAGTGACAGTCAGGACGTAAAATAATTTAAAAGGATGAGCTACACCAGCACTAGAAACCAGAAAGTAATGCACAGACTAAGTACAAAATAATAAAAAAATATTGAAACGTGTGAAGTAGATGGAATTGGGGTAATGAAGATGAGAGGAGCAAGTATCGCCTAAAAGAGGAAGAGAAAATCCCCTTGGAGGCTGAGCAATTTTTAGGGCCTCCCACAGCCGAGTAAAGCAACTGCTGACACTCAGACAGGGACAACCGCCAGCGCAATTAAGTTTACAGCTCCACTCAGCTGGTTCAATCAAATTGCCTACAATGAGCAGCAGAGGAGAGTGATATGTGGCCCCGGGATAAACCCCCAAGTAATTCTTTTAAATAAAACAATAGTACAGTACAACAAGGAAGAAGGGCAAGCACAGATTAAACTTTCAAGTTCTGCTGACACTGCTGAAGAAGCAAGAGTACCTGACTCTGGCCTATGGGCCAAGGACAAGGCACAGAGTTCCCCATTGGGACTGGAGTGCTGACACCTGAGTCTGACATATTTGATTCTGGGGCAGGACAAATAAGGCAGTGATAATATATAAAAACAAGAAACCAGAAAGCCATTTCCAGGACTCACAATAAGGCAACCATCTCCATGATCATGAAGCCCCAAAGCCTCCAATGATGAGCATCGCTGAAGCTCCATGATCATGAAGCCCCACAGCCTCCAATGATGAGCATCGCTGAAGCTCCATGATCATGAAGCCCCACAGCCTCCAATGATGAGCATCGCTGAAGCTCCATGATCATGAAGCCCCACAGCCTCCAATGATGAGCATCGCTGAAGCTCCATGATCATGAAGTCTCACAGCCCTCCAATGATGAGCACGGCTGAAGCTCCATGATCATGAAGTCTCACAGCCTCCAATGATGAGCACTGCTGAAGCTCCATGATCATGAAGTCTCACAGCCCTCCAATGATGAGCATGGCTGAAGCTCCTGATCATGAAGTCTCACAGCCTCCAATGATGAGCATGGCGGAAGCTCCATGATCATGAAGCCCCACAGCCTCCAATCATGAGCATGGCTGAAGCTCCATGATCATGAAGCCCCACAGCCTCCAATGATGAGCACTGCTGAAGCTCCATGATCATGAAGCCCCACAGACTCCAATGATGAGCATAGCTGAAGCTCCATGATCATGAAGCCCCACAGCCTCCAATGATGAGCGTGGCTGAAGCCACACACCTGTTTTGCTCCAGATCATGAGTCAGGTGGTAGACACGGAGTTCACTTCCCACAGGATAAAGGGGACATGAAGTACTCATTCAAGATACGGATTTGGGCCCAAGATCTTTGTTTGAAGTCAGAATTTTAGGCTACTGCTACAGGCATTAGAAAGGAAGCTGAAGAAAAAAGCTGTCTAATGCTACCTGAGACTATTTTGCCTACTGAAGTCCAAGGACAGACACACATTACAAATGGGGGGGGGGGGGGGGAGACAAAACACAGAGTAAAAGAGGGGCTTAATAACTGGATACAGTTTTAGCCATTATCTTCCCAGGGCAAGAACCCAGAATCAATTATCAGACAGGATATGAAGTAGAGGTAACTAAAAACTGTTAGATAGGGAGTGGGAAATCTAGAGGGAGAAAGTGAGAAAACAAAAGCAATAATCAACCAATCAAAACTCTAAAACACGTGAAAAAAAATTTAGTGCTATAAAACTGGCAAACAAAATCAATATTCGGAACACTAATTTCCTTGTGATTAAGTGATTTTATAGAGCACCATGACCAAGACTTTAAAGTAACAACATTTTTTATGTACAAAGAAATGATACTCATCATGATAAAGATGATGGCGGTGCTCAGGATGCTGTCACTATTGATAATGATAGTTAACAGTCATTGAAAACTTACTATGTGCTAGACATTGTTCTAAACATGTTATATGAAGTAACTCACATATTCCATGCACAACCTTGAAAACAATCTACATGGTAAATATTTATGTTACCCTGATTCTATGCATGAGTAAACTGAGGCATGGTCAAGTTAAGTAACCTTCCTAAAGGAAAACAGCTGTTATATGAAGAGCTGGAATCCAAACCCATGCAGTCTGCTTCCACAGCCTATAAATTTAACTATGCCATACTGTCTTTCCAAAGGAAGGATTAAAAAGCATTGGAAATCCTTTTAGAAAGAACAAGAAATTGTGAAACACAGTGAGGCAGAATGCCAAAATTTTCTCTTGAGAATGGAAAAATAATAATAAAATAAACAAGCTGATAAAAAATATTATAAAGGTAAAAAGTATATAAAGAAAAGAATTGGGGAAAAAATTGAGGGTTCCAGTTAGAAATGCAGTTAAGGTTCTTAAACTATCAAGAGAATACTATAACCAAGTTTATGATAATTAATTTTTAAAAAGTATAAAGCCTCAATAAATGCATAATCATTGAAAGAAATAAGTGAGCAACCAAAGTTTTCTTCCCCACTCCCCAAACAAAATACACCAGGTCCAAACAAATATATAGGTACATATAGACAAACATTCAAGAAATAGGCAATCCCTAATTTATAGAAATTATTTCAGAGAATAGAAAGAATGAAAACTACTTAACTACAAAAGTAGATAAAGGACATTATAAACCAATTTTACTTATGAATCACAAATAAAGTATTAGCAAATAAATTCAGTAGCAGCATATGAAAAGATAACTTATCAATGCCAGATGGTACAACAATCTAAAACCACCTGTATCACATTAAGAAATTCATAAAATAGATATATATGTATGTTTGTATATACATAATAAATATCAAATATAAAGCCAACTATAGCACATGTGCGTACATAAATATAAAATAAAAAGCAACTAGAGCAAACACCCTCAATGGTGAAATTTTAGAAATAATGGACTTCTCTTAGTCCAAAACAAAAGCATTTATACACCACACTGCACTATATAACTGATCAATGTAATAAGAGAATGGCCTATTGTCAAAGGATAGATAAAAAGAGCAACAAAATAGAACATCTACGAAACAGACTCATTAATGCAAACACTACAAATGAGTAGGGCAAAGATGAGCTATTCAATAAATGGTAACCCATTACATATCATTTTACTCACAGATGTATATGTAGCAAGAATACTAAACCATGCAAAGAGCTAAGAAATGCCAAAGTCATAAAGGTTACCTCCAGAGAGAGAGAATAAAAATGGAATTAAGGTGAGATAATAACAGGTTTCTTTGACTTTTGTAAAAAGACTGCTACAGTAATCCATAAAACTCAATTGTTGTTTTTTTAAGACTAATTAAAATGGAAAATTATTTGGCAAATGTTTACTTCCAAACACACATACATAAAATCCAGGAGAAATAAATATAATAATGGGAGAAGCAAAAAATTTCACCTTTTATTAGAAAATACAGAAGATTATTATGACCCCAGAGCAAAATAAATTACAAAAAAAATACTGTTACGTAACTGAAGCCATAGCAAAATTAAAAAACAAGTCATGGAATAACAGAAGACTTATAGTGCATATAACCAAAATAAAATTAAACAAAATATGTGTGTGTGCCTGTGTTCCAATAGTCAACTAAAAAGACGATTTTTAAAAATGGGCAAAGACATGATCAGTTCATTCACAGAGGAGAAAAGAAAAATGGCCAATACACATGAAAATGCTGTTTCACTAGAGATCAGTAAAATGCAAGGTAAGGCAACAATGAGATGCCATTGCCCACCCACCCCATCAGACTTCCTGAAAGTAAAACGTTTGCAAATGCCAAGTATTGTATTAAAATGTAAACCAAGAGAGTGATAAAATATATATCAAACAACTTCTCTGCACAGCAATTTGACAAGGAGTTGGATTATCAACAACTTGGCTACGACCCAAGAATTTCAGGGCTAGGAACCTATCTTAAAGCAATTATCTCACACACGCACAGGGAGACATAAGCAAGGGTGTTCAGTACAGAAATTGCTTTAAAAGAAAAAATCTGGAAGCAACTTCAGTGTTCATCAACAAACACTGGAAAAATGAGTTATGGTATAATTGCAGTTAAAATGAATAAACTGCATGTATGGCCAACTACGTATGGCCAACAGAGTAAAAATCTTAAATTAGTTTACAGTGTGAAAACTGTCATCTGTATAAAGCTTAAAAACCCAAATCAATAACATATGTACTTTGTGGGTACATTACAGGTAGTAATAAAAGTATATACTATGTTTAGGAGGGACAAACCCCAAATTCAAGATAGTGGTTACCTCTGGTTCTCTTCTCAGAAAGAGTAAAGGCAATAACTAAATTTAATCATATTTGGCGAAAGAGGCATCAGCTGCCTTCTTTAAAAGTAACAGCATGGTAAATCAGTAAAACACACAACTGTTTTTATTTTAAACACCAACAAGTAGAAAGTATTTGTCAAATCTGATTAAGAAAAAAGGAAAGCAGATGAATTTAACAACATTAAAAGACAGGAGACCTAAATATTTGCCTACGTCCCAAGGGCTGTATTGTTTTCCCCAAACTGACAGGATGAAGTCCTAACCCCCAGTCCCTCGAATATGACAGCATGTATTTGGGTAGGGCCCTTAAAGAGGGAATTAAGGTAAAAGGAGGTCCCGAGAGTGGGCCCTTATCCAATAGGACTGTGTTCTTAGAAGAAGAGAACAGGACACAGAGAGGTGAAAGGCTTGTGAGGGCAAACGGAGAACGTGACGTCTGCTCGCCGCAAACAGTCCTCAGAATGTTCCAGGCCTGTCCAACCTTGACCTTGGACTGCTGGACTCCAGAATTACGGTAAAATAAATTTCTGTTGTTTACGCCCCCAGTCCACGGTGCTTTGTTATGGGAGCCCCAGCAAAAGAATACAGATGGGCAAAGGAAGTCCCCTTATTAATTAAGACACGAGTTAGCTCTTCTGTCATTTTGCAACACTCATGAGTCCTAGTATATTCAATCATTTTATTCTGGCAGATTTTTTTTAATTCTTGAAAGGGCATTTAATTTACTACAAAAGCACTTCAAATTATTTGCAAAATTTATAGTATGTGAGAAAAGTACTAGAAAAACTTTCTCAGAGGTTCAAGTATTATTCATAATTGAAGAAAATACAGAAAGTATGTGTAAGTTTATTTCAAGCCTCTGCTTCCCTGAAGAACTGCAACCCTGGATTGACCAACATCGTTGGTGGGATAACATTTATTGATAATGTAAAGTCTAGTGTTTATTTAGGATTTCTTTTGGGAAGACTGAGATGATCAATTCAATTCAATTATTGATTATCTTCCAACTTTATTATAATACGAATCTAGAAATTAAAGTTTTATTAGCTTCAACACAAAAACATACAAATCCAGAAAAAAAAATTGGCTGCACATTGTACCTTAAATATAATGAAAACAAATTACTACAACAAATTATTATTATCTCTGAGTACCCCAAGCTGCAAACACCTTAAAGGGGGAAAACCCCACATATCTTCAGAATGGCAAATGGCAGTTTAAGGGTAGATAAACATGCATTTTCTAGACATCTCTTCAAAGTCTGTGGGACTGAGAAAATTTTTAAAGGCAGAAACTTGGAAAGAATCAACTAAAAATGAATATAAATCTAATTAATGAGGTCAATGCTATTATATTTATACAAAGTCTCACTCCATCAAATTGGAAATTATATCCTGCTAGGCTGTGCTACAATATTTTTATTATATTTTATTGTGAAAGGCATTGTTTTGTATGGAAAAAAAAATCACCCTGGTGCTGCTCTTAAATAAAGGAATGTAACTGGTCTGCTCTCTCCAAGGTTCTCCCTGCTTTGATTGCTTCCTAGTACTCTGATTTCTACCAATACAAAGTACTTTAAAGTAGACAGAAAATTTGGAAGAACATAGTTACGGCACATAATTATCCATTTTCACTGTGAGGTTAAGGGAAGGGCACAGGACTAAATGCTTCAGTGTGTCTAACCTACAGATGGATAAGAAACTAAAGTCCCAGATAGGCAGTGGTATTAAAACAGATCAATATGTCAAAACCCAAATCCGTCACACTTCATTTATCAGCCACTGGTGCAAACACTCACCTTCAACTTTCAGTTCATTTTTATAAAGACCCATCACCATTAAAAAAAACAAAAACCTTAAAATTGTTATTTAAAAATATTTTTATCAATGATAAAAATTCTATGCTTTTTAAATAAATTTGATTCATTGATAGTTATTTTGAGTAGTAAGAGAACTATCACATTCAGTTGCTTTTTACCTTCTTACTTTTAACCTCTACTAAATTAGAGAATCCTTACTTAAACCAGTGGATCATCAGAGAAATGACTCCAAACATTTGGTAGCTCTTTAGAATGTTGGAGATAATCAGATCAAGGACAGACCCAGAAAGGGTGTAGGAGTTTGTCACAGACAACGACTTCCAGCATTTTATTAGATGGTAAGTTACCAAATATAAATATTTCCGTTAGGGAGATAAAAGCAAATACATTTATAAAAGGTAGTCTATTAAATGGATTAAGTCTTTTTGAATGAAAAATAAAGAATGAGAACTACCAGCCACTGACTGCTCTATAGTTAAATGACCTGGGACTGTAGGGAAGGAAGGCACAGCTGGTGTCAGACGATCCTTAACAAATAGCAAGTTCTTGGACAGACTTGGCCATCAGTTAGTTACATATGGCTCATCATTAATGAAAATATCACAAGACAGACTCCTAAGATCAGTTCAGTCATTCTCAAACCTTGTCTCCAGTCAACCAGCACACAACAATCACAGCCTCTACAATGAAAATAAGGCCCATAGATCTTTTCTGTATCTTGTAAATAATTAAAAGATAAAATCTCTTTTCTGTGCCAAGATAAGCTATGGGGAATGGATACAACAAAGCAGGCAACTGACTGATAACAAACCAAAATGAGTTTGGATATGTGAAAAGTTGGAACTGAAATTCACCATTCTCTTTGCAAGCTGGGCAAATTGGATGCTTTACTTTAATGAGCCATGGAGAAGGACTGATTGATTATAGGGGACATTGCTTTATGGTTTACTGTTTGCAAATCACTGATCTCCTGATTGTATTGTCTATATATGGTAATCTGTTTTCTCCTTGCTTTTGGGGGAAAGAGCAGGGAGGACAGGTTGGGGAGAATTTTACATCTTCGAAATTACCCTCACATATCAAAACTGATAGGCCCTTGAAGTTTTAAAAGCACCTCTCACAATTCCAATTTAGTAAAAGCAAAAACAGAGATTTACACCAAAGAGATGACACATATTAACTGACCTTGAAGCCCAGTGGCCTGCCAATTATAAATTACAGTTTTATAGGCCTATCTTTCTGTCACTATCAATAGGACATATAAGTGATTTACTGGCTGTAAAATAAAAAAGCCTATACAATTTATTACAAATAAAGAAATTCAAACTAGGGAGAAATATTGTTTAAAATAATCTTTACAAGAAGCACAGAATTCTTTTGTTCTCTGATATTAACTTCACATTATCATTAAACAACTTTTGAGATACTTATTAAGCAACAAAAGAAAGTACAATGAAAATGAATAGGAAAGTGTTTTTAAAACAAATAAGATCACAATTACTAATACTGTAGTCATATATTAAGATACTTGTTCAAATTGGTTTCTATAAAAAGGAACTACAAAAATAACAATCAAATAAACAAATCTAACAGTTTTTTCAGGTAAAATATTCAGCTACAAAGTGTAGGTGGGGGTGGGGGTGAGGGTGGGGGGAGTCATAACAATTTTGAACCAAATTCCAATGTTTTTAACACTTTTTTTGGTCCTCTGTTTTTTATTGCCAATTATAGATATGTATTTGTGCCCATTAAAGGCACACCTGTATAGTTTACTTCCCCATTTCTTCTGAAATTTCTTTGACAGTTAAATCAATTGATTAGTTTCATTTCCCAAGAACAGTCCTATGCTTTCTAATTCAAATGTTTATTTTTTAATTGAGAAGTACTATGGCGTCAGGGGAAAATATAATATATCACATGAAAACTAAGTAAAATTGAAAGATAATACTTCTCTGAGTAATTATGCCACTAAAGTTTGTGAAATGAAGTAAAAATCATCAGTGGCAATTTAATTCTTGTGTTTACCCTCTCAAAATAATTTGTTTAGAGAGGTTGTGAACTTTTGTCTCTAAGATATTTGGGGTAAAAAAAAAAAAAAGTGATGGTTAGAAATCTTAGAAAAGAGGGGTAAACATTTATGTATACTGACCTGTATAATGGCATTGTCATATTCAGAGTATTTTTCTCCCCCTGAAATCTATTTTAGGACCATACTTAACAATAACAGTGAAATTTACAGTTGTAGCAAAAATCAAAAATTACCACTTTATGAGAAGATTTACATAATTATAAGCCATTTTAAAACAACCCCACTGTAGCCCTGGCTGGTGGCTCAGTTGGTTGGAGTGTTGTCCCTTACACCAAAAGGCTGCAGGTTTGATCCCAGGTCAGGGAGCATAAAGGAGGCAATGGGTCTAAGTTTCTCTCTCACACTGATATTTCTCTCTCTCTGCCCCTTTCTCTGCCTCTTAAAAAAAATCAATAAAAACATATCCTTGGGTGAGGATTAAAAAACAACAACTCCGCTTTTAAATCATAAAGGAATCTTTTGAGGTATTTATTTGCACAATTAAAGACAGAATATTCATTAAAAGAAAAATATTGTCATTTCTTGCCTCATTCAAACTATCATTTCATAAATGAGCTGATAAGCATTTTTAAAATAAGTGAAAGCAAATGAATATCATATGCAGAAATGTAAACTGCTTAAACCTATAACCCTGGCCTACCTTTGGTTCTCCTCGAGGAGGTAGGTATGCCTTTTCTTTCTTACTTTTTTAAGCATCAAACTCTATAAAGGCTTTCATAAACTCCCAGAAGTTCATTAATAAACCCAACAATATGCTATCTTCACAGTAAAAAAAATAAAGGAAGGATTCTGAATCATTGGTCTTTTAAAGTTATTCAGTGGAGAAAATAAATAATTCTATAAATAGGATTATGAAAAAGAAGCCGATTTCCCTTTTTTTTCCCCTCAGAGAAAATAATTTTTTAAATGTTTCTTGAATACTCATTCTTTCTTTTTTCCACTTTGGAAAATGTTCACATTTTTGCTAGAGAAATGATGAGGGGTAAGATTTTAATCAGAAAACCTGGGTTCCAGCGTGAGCTCTGACACATCTGTTGTGTGATCTCTGAATCTAAAAGGATAGAAACATCTAAATCAAAGGACAACTGAAAACATGACTAAGAAAACACTATGCTCAAGTGCACAGGAAGCAGTCCATGGATCTAGCCATTCCTCCCTACCACTGTCATCCTGCTCCTCACAGACATTTGGAGATCACATGATTATAAAGACTTCCCACTGCTCCGCAACAAGTGACCCTACAGTACTCAGAGTCTGTGGCATGCCCATGGTTTCCAAAAAATGGACTTGAGGTTCTGAAAATATTAAAAGTCAAACTCAAAACATATTTTAAAATAGACTAAAGAAAATGTCTAAGGGCTTAATTCTCTTTTTATAAGAAAATTTCTTCACTGAGCTCTAGAAAAACTCTATAGTTTTTAGTTTGTTTGTTTTTTAATCTTCACCTGAGGACATGTTTATTGATTTGAGAGAGAGGAAAAGAGAGAGAGAGAGACATCGATGTGATAGAGAAACATCAGTTAGTTGCCTTTTGTACTTGCCCCAACCAGGGACCGAACCTGCAACCTCGGTGTTTGCCCCGACCGGAACTGAACCCGTGATGTTTCAGCGAACGGGACCACGCTCCAACCACTGAGCCACACCAGCCAGGGCTCTACAGTTTTAACTGAAGAAAAAAATGTCTCAAATATGTATGTGTGTATATAAGTGCATATACGTATGTAAACCAGTGTATGTGTGAATGAGATAGAATAAAGGGCTATATTTCATACCAACTTGCTTTATTTTATTTCCATAAATACTGCCAATGAGCTACCTCTATTACAGAGAAGACACTGAGCTAAAACAGTCACAACTGGTTTAACCACCAGAGAATTAATTTCACATTCTGCCCTATAAAGTGACCCAATACGCTGCTCCATTCCATGAAATATACAGACACAATTCTCCATTAACCCACTTCCCTTCCAACAGTTCATGTTGTTAGATTTAAATGTACGCTAAATGAGTGACAAACGGGATTCTACTGAATTAGTAACTTCAAGTTATCTCATTATTTCTTCATGTTTGTTGGATCTGCATGTCTTTCTTTTAGTAAATGTTTATTAATGTATTGATTGAGTTGTTGCCTTTTACTTACTGATTTGTAGTTCATTTATTCTTGATATTAACCCTTGGTTAAGTTTTAGAACTAATATCTACATCTTAATCTGTAGTATGTTTCTTTGTCTTCTCTGTTTTATAAATATCTTTTGATAAACAGAAGTATTTAATTTTAAGGTAGTCAAAACTGTCAGTAAGACGTGATGCTTTTTAATTTTTCCCATATGTATTAACCATTTTTCCTTACTACATTTACTAAAATAGTCCTCCATTTCCCCCCAAAATGCCATGTAAACTGTCATACTACAAAGTTTTATATTTCTGTTGCTGGGGTGGCTACTGATTTGTTTAACCCTGAAGCAATATCACACTAGTCTTGATTACTAAAGCTTCACAATAAAGTCCGACATCTATTAGGATAAGGCTCCACCCTTGTTTGCTTCAGAAGTTCTCTAGGCTACATTTGTTCATTTACATGCCCCTAAACGTTTTAGAATCAGCTTGTCATGTTATATTAAAAAGATTTGGGTATTTTTATTAGAATTAGTATCATTAAATCTATGGATTAATTTGGAACAAACTGAACATCTTTATGATAAAAAATTTTCCTATTCAGAAACATGAGATATTTCATCATTTATATATTATTTAAAGTATCTCAATAAAGTTTTATAATGTATGTGTGTACAAATTACACACCTTTTCATAGGTATATTTGAAAGTACATTATCATTGTGTTGTTTTTATAAATGAAATCTTAAAAACTATGTTTTTAATTGCTCACTGCTAGTAGAGAGAAATGTAATTGATTTTACATCCAGATACTTATTTCTTCTATCATTTCTAATAATTTGTCTGTAGATTATTATCCTTTTAATAATCATTACCTACAAATCATGGCAGTTTTTATTTCTTTTCCCATCCTTATATCATAAATTTCTTTTTCTTATTTTATTGCATTGGCTAACAATTCACACTAGTATAAGGTTGAATAAAAGTGGTGATAACGAGTATCAATCTTTGTACTTGTGTGGTTTTTTTAATTATTATGTTCCTATTTCAAATGGTGTCTTTAAGGGAACTGTTGGTAGATATCCTTTAATTTACTAAAAAATTTTTATAATATGAATTTGTGGAGAAATTAATCAAATATTTTTGCCTATGACTACTTATATAACTGTGGCTTTTCTCAATTAATACTAATTTTAATATGGTAAGTGACATTTATAACTTTTCTAATATTAAATTAAATCTTTGCAGTTCTCAAAGACAACTTGACCATTATAAAATATCTTTTTCACACACTATTAAATATTTGCATTTATATTTGTAAGTAAAATGAGTCTAAAATACTCTTTTCTTATACTCCTTTTGTAGCTTTAGTTTCAAAATTATAGTAGCCTCATTTTTGAGGACTTTGGGAGCCAATAGGAAAAGCACCAAGTCTAAAATAAGGCTTTTATATATAAAGTAGTTCTGTCATTAAATTGCCTAAAAAAAAAAAAATGTTTACTTCAACATTTCTTCAAACTTGCAGTGTGTGTTCATGAGTGTATATTTCTGTCTGCTTCTTGTATGTTGATAATTAGTTCCTTATATATACATGTGTTAGCCTTAAAAAGACCTAGAATGCAATTTTCCCACCCAGGTAGTTTTCGTCCAAAGAAAGTA
Source organism: Miniopterus natalensis (assembly GCF_054644295.1). Classification (NCBI taxonomy): domain Eukaryota; kingdom Metazoa; phylum Chordata; class Mammalia; order Chiroptera; family Miniopteridae; genus Miniopterus; species Miniopterus natalensis. The sequence goes on along the minus strand of NC_142081.1, from coordinate 16,220,230 downwards.
AATGTAACCAAAAATATGCAAAAAAGAGTAAAAGAAAGCAAGTGTTATTTGGTTTAAGAAAAACTTAAATAGCAATGCAAGAAAGTAGCTGTAGTTTTACAAAAACTAGAATCCTTTGTATATTTAACAAAAAAAAGTATTCTTTCTCAAGTAACAATCTAGAGCTGATGAAATGCATAACTTGTCGAAGTGTGATTGAGCCCAATGAAAAGAAAAAGTGAAAGTTTTAAATAGATATCAAAAGAAAAACAGAGCAATATTATTTATCTTATATTAAAATCACAAAACCATTGTAATCGAGTACTAGATTGGCAATAAAACAAACAATTTAGGAGCTTTAGCAAGAAAAATGGATGCTCAAAAACATGTAAGAGACATCTTTCATATGTTTTAGAATTATATAGTGGAGTCCCTAATACAGAAAGCTAGCATGAACTAATCTATATTTTTCAGATTTTCTTGGCTTAAGAAAAGGCTATTTGTCAATTGTTATCCACCCTCTATTTTCAACATGGACAGTTACTCTTTAAGAGATATATATGCTCAAGGGAAAATTACAGAGCAGCTGAAGTCAAGAAGAACGGCCCATCAGTTAAGCACGGATTCCCACAGGTGACCTGAGAGCCCCAATTCAATTAAAATGAAATGGAACAGCATGTATACAGTAGATCCAGACTTTCTATCACTTTTTTTCTTGGGTACAATCATTGGGGATAATCTGTAATCCTGCTGTGAAAGAAAATAAACTCAAATGCTACTTTCACATAAAAGATGATCTATCAAAAATATAAAAAACACTTTTATATTGCTCAATCCAAACTGTTCTAACTCCATTCCTAAATTAAAAAATAAAATAAAAAAGAGGAGTCTATGTATGAGGTTATTAACTAGTTAGAAGCTGAAAAGGTTAAGTGTAAACTCTCCCCAGATATGAGATTCTACTCATGCTTGAAAATAAAACAATTCAGCTCTGGCAGGGTGGCTCAGCTGGTTGGAGCATTGCCCCATAACACCAAAAGGATGCAGGTTTGATTCCCAGTCAGGGCACATACCTATGTTTCCGGTTCAATCCCTGGTTGGGAGACAATGGATCAATGTCTCTCTTTTACATCTGTTTCTCTCTCTCTTCTTTTCTCTCTCTCTAAAAATCAGTAAGAATATACCCTTGGGTGAGGATTACAAAATAACAACAATAAAAAACAAAACACAAAAATAAACAATAGACCACCGAATGCCTGCTATTACCTGATGATATGTCCTATTTTTTAAAGAACATAAATACATATGTTTTTCCCATATGACAGATATAAAATATATAGTCTAGCAATTAATACGATTTTTTTATCCCTCTATAAAAAGCCTTAAATCATTTATTTATCTCTTCCCCTCTTTCTGATAGGTACTTTACCTTATTCTGGCTTGACTTTAAAAGACTTAAGTCTCTATCTGATTATGTATGTCTAGTTCTCCCTCAATTCTTTTATAAAATACAGACTTGCCAGTATTTAAATTTAACTACATCATTAAATATTAACCCTCTTCCAAAGTGCAAGCTTCTCTACACTCTGTGCTGGTTAGAACAAGTATTAAATATTATGTTAATTTTACTTTAAAAAAAAAAAAAAGTTTCTAGATCATCAGTAACCCCTTCATGAGGTCTTTATTTTCTTCCAATCCTTAGGCTACTGGCTTCACTTGTCTGGTCTGTAATCCATGCTGACCTTAATTGTCAGCTCTCTGCTATCTGTTCTCACTGTAAAAACAGCCTTGCCAACAAGTATGCATAAACCACTTATTCACTAGCCTATTCTATATCCATGTAATTTTTAACAAGTGAAATCAACATTCTTTACTCTGACTTAAAAAATAGCATTAGCCTTGACTGGTGTGGCTCAGTTGGTTGGAGCACCATCCCCTACACCAAAAGGCTGTGGGGTTTGATTCCCAGTCAGGGCACATACCCAGGTTGCAGGTTCCATCCTTGGTCGGGTGCATACGGGAGGCAACCAACTGATGTTTCTCTCACATTGATGGTTCTCTCTCTGTTGCTCTCTCTCTCTCCAAACATCAATAAGCATGTCCTCAGGTGAGGATAAATAAAAAATAGCATCAGTTTTAGCAAGAAGCTCTTTGCAATAGTTCTCAAACCTGGATAAGGAATGGTTTCCTACTAAACAAGCTTTTATGTTTGTTTCCTATTGTTTCCCAGTAGTTAGATAAGATTAAGGCATCACAGGGGAAGCTCACCAGAGCCTCCCATTCACCTTCCTATTAGATGATGACAGTAAATAGAAGGGTATTAAAATACTGGAGACATTCCCCAAAGGTGGTACAGAAATAACAGAATTACCATTCTGTCTCTATTTTTAGAGGAAAATGAGAGGAGTTCATGTTTGTTTCATAAAATTTTGGTACAACTAAATCAGATAACTTTAGTAAAAGTATTAATTATCTAAAACGTTACTTTTTTATACTTCCACCTATATACTGTTTCATTTTATTTAATTTTTATTTATTGATTTTTTTTAGAAAGAGGGAGGGAGGGAGGGGGTAGGGAGGAGCAGTGATGTGTTGTTCCACTTATTTGTGCATTCATTAGCTGATTCTTGTATGTGCCCTGACCAGGGATCGAACCTGCAATCTTGGCTTACCAGGACAATGCCCTAACCAACTAAGCTACCTGGCAGGGCCACCTACACTGTTTCTTACCATCAATTCTGAATTATATCAACTCCCTGAGGGCAGCCAACAGATGGGTACAAGAAAAAAGACCAAGAGTAAAAGATGAACAAATAATACGGTAGAGTTTTTCTCAGCAAAATAATTATCCCAAAACATCCATCAAGAAACTGTTATGATACTTCACAATACACCAAGCACTTGAGATACAGGGATAGGAAAGAAATGCTTCTTGCCCTCAGACTGCTCAGAATCTAAGCAGGAGGAGATCAAGGTACGATTTGGAAGCATCAATAATATGAAATAAGCAAGCAAATTCAGAGAGACCTTAAGTAGAAGACAGAGCTGGAGTTAAAGAGGGCAAGAAGAGTGACAGGAATTCTTGGTGGCTCAAGTTGCTACATTTTTAAGCATTATTTCCAAACTCAGCTATACAGGAGATACAACTGTACTTAAATAACAAAACTGCTAAGAAATGTGTTAAATATGTTAAACTCTTAGAATACATACATTAAAAAGACATTACACTTTGAGAAGCTTAAACAACACTTGGGTCCTATTGTGAGTTTCGTGTGCGCATACATATATGTACATATACACACATACATATGTTATGCATAATATAAAAGGCTTATTATGTTAAAAGCCAAGAAAGTTCTTTTATAAAATGGATAATATGTAAAAATATTTTAAAGGGAAGTATTTTTAACTTATGTATCCATGGTTTAAAATTTATACATATAATCATCAAAAGAGTAAAAAAATTATAGGTTAATTTTAGTGATTTCCTAAACTATATCCCTTTTCAAAAACTCATCTTATAAACTGAGGAAAAGAACAAGAAGACAGAGAAAATGTCAAAACAGCAGAGAAGAATCCTGACGCTGACTACCAGCACAACCACCTGCCTCTGCTATTCCTCCATCACTCTAACAGTAGAGTATTAAATAACCCCAGGAAATGTTGTATGTTCAACTAGAACATGTATCACCACCTACAAGTACATGTAGTATTATTTCATTTTGAAACCAAAATTAATACAGAAATTTTATATTAAAATACAGAGACCAATAAATTTAGATACAATTCCTTCTTAAACTCCTGGCCTTCCCAATACATTAAGAATAGCTTTGCCCAGCCGGGCATGGCTCAGCGGTGGAGCATCGACCTATGAAGCAGGAGACCGCAGTTCGATTCCCGGTCAGGGCTCGATCCCCAGTGTGGGGCGTGCAGGGGGCGGCCCATCAGTGACTCATCATTCATGTTTCTCTCTCTCCCTCTCTCTGTCTCCCTTACTCTCTCTAAAATCAATAAAGAGATATTAAAAAAAAAAAAAAAAAAAAAAAGCTTTATTTTTCTTCCCTAAATGGGGCAAAATTTATTTTAAAACTTACAAGCTAACAAAGAAATTAATGAGATATATCAATTTTCTGTTTAGTGAGAATCATCATCCTGCAGGTATCTGGGGAAAGAGAATGTCATGCATCACATAATCCCAAGTCAGTTAAACCGCAATCTCCTCCCTTCTCCGGGTCACGCTCCTGGGGCGGGTAACCATGGGCGAAGGGCAGAGACCCGTGTAGGACACGCTCACCTTACTCAGAGGCTTCAGCAAATAACAGCTGACTGGGGTTAACTGCCTGGCAAGGAGAGAAAAGGAGAGCAAGCTGTTCTCTCAAATAGTCTACACTTTCTTAGGTTTACAAAATTCCAAGTTAAAAAATATTATCCAAAGCAAGGGGGAAAAGTAAATTACTCTCTAAATCTTCATAAACAAAGGCTAATGGACTAACTGCGCACCTCTAGCGTTGGATCAAATGAAACAGCAGTTTTGTGGGTCAAAGCAGCTCAGCCTACATTCCAAGAAGATTAAAAATTAAAATATGATTGTTAAAACCAAATAAGGTTTTTTAATATCTTGCATTTATTGCTAAGATATAATAATTTTAAAATATTCTAAGCCCAGAAGAATTTAATACATTTTTGTAAGTGTTGAATCAAGGTGAGTCATCAAAAATTATACAGAATCTGACAAGACAAAAGGTAAAGAAAATATGCAATACAAATAAAGTAAGTAGGACATTCTTCATGGAAATATACATGGTGGCTGCAAAAGTCCCCCAAAAGACAAAGTGCTATAACTAATAGCCCACTTGGGTTTTTAGACAAAAGGTAGCAATTAGATTTGGGGACTTGACAGTTTGTCGAAACAGAAATTGTGGCTAGTTCTCAGGGGTGGGCAGGATGTAAGGTCCAGCGAGGTGGAGGATCAGCATGTTATGAAATAGAAAGGACACTGCAATGCCTATGAGGGTTGGTAGAGTGTGCAAAGCAGTAGATGGAGAAACTTGGTTGGGTAAGAAAGGTTGAAAGTGCTGAAGATGGTGGTTCTGAATCATATCCAGGAATCAACTTTCATCAGGCATTCCTACACTGGCAAATTAAAAAAACACACAGAGAAAAACTCTGCCTAAAAAGTAAAATTAACCTACTAAGTTCAATTATCCATACAAGTGGCCATTGTGATGATGCCTAAGATAGAATGTGGACTCTAAATATTAAAAAGTATAAACAAGCATAATTTACATAAAACTGTCATTAAGATAACAGGTATAGGAGAATGTCCCCATGACTTTCTGATAATGAACTTTGGAAATAGGAAAAATCTCCACAGGTAAAGTTAAAAGCATAAGCACAGAATGTCCTCCTATATATCTCATTAAGTGGTATTAATTATTCTAGGCTATGCTATAGACACAGTAAACAGACTGCGATCTCAGGCAACAACAGATTTTACTCAATAAATATTTAACTTTACCTTTGGGGGACTTAGATTTCTAATTATGAAAAGATAGGGCTGAACTAAATAACCTTTAAGGATCACTCCAGATTTAAAGTGACATTCTTGGATGGACCTCCACAGTCTTCTGCAAACCAGCTCATTCATACCCTGGTTTTCCATGAGATAAGGGAAGTTGGCTCCGTGTGGTGCTATAAAACTAGCCCTGAGCCCTTTCTACAAGGAGGCTCCAGTATTGCTCCAATTAGGGAACATAAGATCCCACTAGTCTAAGTCAGTGCTTCTCATGTTTTCATGTACCCTTGAATTACGTGGAGATCTTGTTAACATGCAGATTCTCATGCAGGAGCTCTAGGATGGGGCATGAGATCCTACATTTCAAACAGACTCTCAGGTAATGCAAATGCTGCTGGTGGTCCATGGACCATACTCTGAGTAGCAAAGGTATCAGTATCTGGTATCTGGAGGTATCTGGAGGTATCAGTAGCTTTGAAAGAGCAGCAGCAGCCTAAACTAAATTCCTTGACTCTGTAGAGCAAGAGTTCAATGAAATATTCATATTTTAGATGAAATCTAGGGCCTATTTACCAGTTTCAACTTGCTTTCAAGTCCCCTGTAACAAAGGTACAATTTCTTTTCCACTGCTAATATTTCAATTTAGGGCCATAATTTAATGCTGTCAGAAAGAAAACCACATCTACATGTCATTTGTGCAGTAGTTCTCAGAAAAACAAAACAAAACAAAAACACAGGATTTAACAGCTATGATCTATTTCAGAAGCAACAGAACTGACTTTGGGGATTTATTCACAAAAATTTGACTTTATCCTATAATGAGACACAAAGTAGTCTTTCAACACTCAAATGAAATCCAATTGTTTCTATGTGAAATTTATTTTTGGTTATTAGAAATAAACTGGTATATTACTTGTCTGGAAAAAAACACAGAATCATCAAATACTTTAAAGGTGCTTTACAAAACAAGATTAGAGGACATACTTCTTTTTAGTAGAGGACATTTAGACCATGATTTACCACTTAAAAATGGTTTTGTCCATAAGATAGGTCACAATGCATACTCAAATTAGTAATTGGGTTGAAATATTGTTTGTATTGTCAAAATAACATACATCTGAAAAACTTAGTAATATATTTTTAAATACAACTGAATAAGAAATCATTTCAATTTACATTAGTAGCTCATGTTGCAAAAGGGACATTTAATTTAAGAATAAGAAGGGATATAGTGAGCACATCCGAGTTTTCTCCACATGTGATTTGGATTCTTCCAGATACATGACTTTAATTTCAAGTCACTTTCCCTTATGACAGATTTCTCTTAGTTATTTGCATCACTTCTGCACATTAACTATACCTAAGGGTTGTTTGCTGCTTAAACTATTAAGCTGATCGTGTTATTAATAGTTTATGAAAGGGGAGGTAAACAAAGGAAAGGGAGATGTTTCTGAGAGCAAAACTTGAACTAGAAAGAGAACGTTTGTTGCAGGGGTTGTGTTTGTGCCTGTAAGAAAGAGGTGCTGCCCCAGCTGGATGGCTGAGTGGGCTGGAGCATCATCCCATACACCGAAGAGGTTGCAGGTTGGATTCCCCAGCTGGTCAATGTTTCTCTCTCACATCGATGCCTTTCTCTCTCCCTTCCTCTCTCTGTAAAATTAATAAACATATCTTTACAAAAAAGAAAAGAAAGGGGTTGTCTACAGTGGAAAAAAGTGGAATGTAAGACAGAAGAAGCTGAAAGCATAGAAATACATGACCTCATAAAGAGAAGATATGGTTTAAGAAACATTTGGTCAGAAATGTCTTCACTGGTCCAGAGAGAGTTGGGGGAAAGGGCAGGCAATATTTCAGAGAGTAGGTAACACCTAATGTTGAGCTTTGAGAAATAATTAGTTCACTAGCAGTTGAAGATGAAATTTAAAACATAGAAAAGCATTTCCTAAGGGTCGAGTTGTGAAATGGCAGGATGTGTTCAAATAATGTCAAGTAGTTGGCATTGCTAGAGGGCAAAGTGCCTAGGAGAGTAAGAGTATTAAAAGGTCTTCAAATCGTCCATAAAAACAATTTAATGTCCATATAATATACCCCTTGTGCAATAAAATACTATAGAAAGGTTTTAAGCAAGTATAAACATCTTCAGATTTCTTTATGAATCAAACACTCTGGCATTATAGAGAATAGATTGGACAGTGCAAAGATTTAGGGACAGGGAATGTGCTATGCATAGAATATGAAAATTTTGAACCATAGTTCAGTAGTACCTGGAAAAAAAACAAAAAGCAGTGGTGAAGCAGGGAAGGGGTATGGATTTTTCAAGCTATGAAGAAGATAGTGAAAACCACTTTGTGATAGCTTGGTTATTGGGGTAGGAGGGTATTGGGAGAAGACTGGAAAGACCGGGAAGTTTCTAGATTGGCTGAGTGGGTAAAGAGGGAATCAAGGAAGACAAGTAGTACGTGAAAGAACATCATTCCTTAAAATACTCAAGTAACACTCGGGTTAACACTCAGACACAATGCAGCTGAGCTACTTGTATGATATCCAAGCAATCATATTTGAGAGACAGTAACATACCCAAATCTGAATCCTACGGGAGAGGTTTCAACTAGAGATCATGAGCATTTGGATATTTAAATCATGAGATGGGATTAAATCTCCCAGGGAGCACAGGACGCATGAACAGATAAGAGGGTCTAGAGTCAATGTTTAGGAAACACCAAAATGTAAGAAATGGATAGAGTGTTGTCAAGAGAGTTCACTGAGATGAGAACAGCCTTCAACGTCAAGTGCTACAGACAGCTGAAGTCAGTTCACTGAAAACTGGCCTTTGGGTTTTACAATTAGGATATCACCACTGATTGCAGTGAGAGTGGTTTCCTAAAAGCGGGATGATGGCAAATCAGATGTTGGCAGGTTGAAGAAGGCATGGTAGAGGTGAAAAAGCTATGAGCAGAACAGGATGGTTCTTCAAAGGCCTGTGAGTAAGAATGAAATAAAGTTGTACCGAGATGGAGCATATAATTCAGAGACGGCTGTCTGGACAGGACAGACTTGAGCACATTAATGGAGTGACAGTAAGGAAGCATCACAGAGCACGAGTGTGAAGACGGAGGAGAGTGAGGGTAACTGAGATAGGAGATGAGGATTCAGGGCAGAGAGGGGAGGCTGGTTTCAAGTGGAATCTTCTCTGTGGGCTGTGTACATTATCTGCACTAAATAGGACTCCTTGATATCAGCAGTTTCTTTGAATTTAGGTCACATCAAATTACCAAATGCCAGCAACTGAAATTTGAGAAATGAGAAAGTTTTCTAAACATTGAAAGGAAGAAACTCTATAAATCAATGTGACCTTCCAGAGATACAAGGTTTCCATCTCTTATTTAGCTCTACTCTAAAACATATCTTATCGATGAACTAGAAGTATAACGGTTATTTTCCTTACACAATAAAAGGAATTTAGAGGTACTAAGAAGCAGGTAATGGATTTTCTATTTTCATGCCATAATTATATTTCCCAGTCATTCAACTGAAAGTCTTTAAACACACCTTTTAAAATATCTGAGATTAGGGATTTTTAATGAAATACTTTCTAAGTTGCCTATTTTTTCCTCTCTAAATTTAATACTATTAGAATCACATTTGAGAAATCTTATTTAATTTATCTTATTCTTAAAATAAGAAGGCACGGCCACTTTCTGTTTTGCCTGTTCTTGCATTCTGTTTGTAATAACTCTGGCTAACTTGGAAAATGCAAAATAGAAAGTAGGCTAACATTCTAAAATAGAAATGAAGAGGAAGTCACACTGTAACATCTGTTCTACCCACTCACTTCAAAATGTGGATACGTTAACCAGGTTCTGAATGTGCTTTGTTTTATTTTATTAAATAAGAGTTTACTGAAGATTATAAAAAGATTCACTGAACAAAGGGGTTGTTAAGGCAAAAGCTAAAAATCCAACACACTTCAACATTTTGGGGATAACATTACGGCATCAAACACGACCAAAGGATTTCACAGGCCTGTGCACTCGCGTTTACCAAAACAAAACAAAACGAAGGCCATGATATTTCAGAGACTATAGGTACATGTTACAGTTACAGAGTTTTAAATTGTTTTTCCTTTTGTCTTGCTTAGTATGTAGGCTTTGTCCTAGTCATTCCAAAGTACCTAGCTGACTGAGTGAAGGTTAAAGTTGGTAGCTAAAGGTTTTGTTTTGCATTAGTAACTTGGGATTTTGTGACATAAGGGATTTACCAGGAAATAACAATGTAATATTCGGCTTCTTTCATGCAAAGGAGGACTTATGGGGCCAGATAGCTTGTTAGCCAGAACACCAACTTGAGAGAAAAGACTGTTTGTTTCCCACTTTAGCAAACCAAGGGCCAAGCTGGTCTAGCTGACCCTATTTAATACAAGGGCTACCCAGGCAGGAACAGGGTATGATACATGAGAGAGTCTGCCCTTTGGAGTCTCCAAGGAGGGCAGGAAGAGAGGAAGCCAAACCAGACAGTCTCACATGTGAACAGATTTTCCCTTCTCTGTTCTCTGCCTAGAGAGGAAGAAGCTCATTAGACTAGAAAAAATGAGGGCAGGCAGGGCTCTAGCCTCCAAGTCCTTGTTCAGGACTCTGGGAAATGAGAGCCTTTCGGGCTGCTCCAGGCAGCAGAGCCACATCACCTTGGCAGGAGAGTACTGTCAGGTAGAAGGAGGGCCCAAGGCTGAGCTGCTGGTTGACCTCTGGTTCCTGTGGCGTCTAAAAGGGAAGCAGAAGCAGCTGAGAGTCTGGCTAGGGCACCTACCTGAAAAGCTGCCATAATGTAGGGAGGCTGCAAAGCAGAAGGTCCTGTGGAATCAAACTGCTTTCAGAGGAGCTGAGGGGAGTGAAGGTGAGGTCAAGCTGGCCAATGCTGCGGGGGACTCTGCCCAAGAGGAAGGCAGCAGGTGACAGGCTCCAGCCATGAAATCAATGCCAGCAGAGAAGCAACAACCACATGGACAAGAACTTCACTCAGCGACAGAGCCAGGGGAGCTGAGCCTTCTGCCGAAGATGCATAAACTCACCTCTCCCGGGATGTCATGGAAGTGATCTAGAGACTAAGCTTTCTTCCCCTAAGACAGACGGAAAGGGACTGTTTTAAATTTTAAACTAGATCTCACATTTAGTTCACTCTTTCCCACTAACTTTCTTTCCTGCTCTACCATCAGTCTTCCCACCTCAGGCATAAAGAATCCGTTGTTTCAGCTATTCAGGCTAAAAAACTCTATCGTCTTTGACTCCTCTCTTTTCTCAAGCTCCACTACTACACTCCCCTTGGCTCACTCTGCACCAGCCGCACTGGCTCCTTTGTGGTTCCGCAAATATGCTGGGCCCAGTGCTGCCACAGGGCCTTTGCACTGGTGCTTCTCTCTGCCTTCAATACTCTTCTCCAAGATATGCACAAAAACTGTTCTCTTTCACTCCTTGTTCCAATGGTACATTTTCACTGGAGTTAACCTGTTCTCTTTCATTCCTTGTTCCAATGGTACATTTTTACTGAAAACCTTCTTTAAAATTAAACTTTGCCTTTCCCTGGCATTCCTCAACTCTCTAAGCCTCCTCTTTTGCTTTTTCCGCATAGCAATTATTATCCTCTAAAATACTCTAGAATTCACTTATCTGTTTCTATGGTCCATCTCTTGCCAAAAGAATGTAAGCAACACAGCTGTGGGGATTTTCGTGTATTTTATTCACTGCTGTATCCCCAGTTCCAAGAACAGAAACAGCATTATAGGAGGCTTTCGACAATTATTTGTCAAATGGGTATTTAATCAAAGTGTCAACAGTCAAGAGTAAAACCAGATTAGCTATATGCCCAATTGAGGAAGTCACATTTCCGTGTACATCCATTTGCCCTCGAAATTACAGGGGCTCAAAGACGATTCATTAAATCCTTACAGATGCCCCTCACCATATTCCAGTCATCACCCTTGCCCGTTCCCCACTGCAGCCCCTGGGTGAGAGATGCCTAATAAGACTAAAGCCAGAACTATGAGCCCTGTTAAAAGAGCAGTTAACATTTATCGAGTGATTCCTAACTACTCTTGCAAGTAATTTGTGTGTGTGTGCACGTGTGCACACATTAATGCAATTACTCTACCAGGTAAACAATATATTAACACCACTTAACTAGGGAGAGAGGGTGAGAAAGTTTCCCAAGGTCGCAATACGAGAGAAGGATTCGAACCCAGACAGTGGGCCTTCAGAGCCCATGCTCTCAACAACTGCACTCCACAGCGCCTGCACTTCCATAGGCTGCTTGAATGCCGTGCAGCAACTGCCTACTTATTTTGTGTACCAAGCTATATTAAGAGCTACTTTCGTAAAATCAGCAAAAAAAAATTTCTAAAAGAGGTACAGTAACACAATGCTAAACACTGACCAAAATATCCATACACAACAGGGTTTTTTAATCATATAAATGCCACCACCTAAAAATGTATGTTCTAAAAAGATTGTCTATTTTACTATTCTTATGGTAACTTGGAGAGAACTGAAGGGAAAGTCCTGAAAATACACAGTGGAAGTTGACAAACTGACAGAGGAAGCAGGAAAAAGAATGGAGATAAAAGGCAGGCAACATCCATCACCAGAACCTTGGAAAAGTCAGCCTTTGAGGATCCGTCCTTTCCTTGGTAATAGAGACAGTTATAAACAAATAAGGTATAAAGGGATGCTCCCAGTTCTCGAGACAATTACTGTCTCTTTCTCCAAATTAAGTTGTGTACGTTTGTTCTCCGCCATCTACCCTAAAACTTACTCTCTCTACTCTCCCAACCGGTTAACATGCCTCAGCCATTGAAGACTTGCGTAGACTTCCATGTTTGTCAAGGTACATTTAAAAACCTCTTTGCTAAACAGTGTCAGTTTTTAAAAATTTACTCAGGTCCTATTCTAATTTAAGATTTTAATCATTCCAAAGCTAAAATGAAAGAAATCAGAAAAAAGTGTGTTTACTATTTTAACTAGATTTGATATCTGATTTTAGTAATTTCCAACTTAAACATATTAATGTAATGTATATTTTTTCCAGCTTTTTGAAAGGTGTGAGGTAATTATAGATTCACATGCAGTTGTAAGAAATGACAGTGACGACTCCACCCTTCTCCCAGCTTCCCCTGATGGGACCCTGAGTAAGTGTCTTCAATACGTCACCCAGAGAGCTGCCAGACACAACCACAGACTGTATCCAGACGCCATGAGCACTTACCTGCACTCGTGCGCACGCCGTGTGTGTTTAGTTTCATGCCATCTTATTAACTCATCACATGTGCAGATGCATGGGAATGCCAACAAGGTCCAAACACAGAACAGCTCCTGCATGAGAAGCCCTCATCCACCCTTTTTAGACACAGCTACCACCCTCCCTCCCTATGTGCTTTGAAAATAAAACCAGAGAAATTGTCTGCGCAATAGTGTCTTAGTTTAAATTCAACCCACAAAATGATTACTGATAAAATTTTAAACTACTAGAATTAAGAAACTATTTAGGCTACCAAGACATATGCTCATGTAATGGGGAAAGCACTAAAAATAATTCATTTGTTCCTTACAACACAATTAAATTTAGAATGGCAGTTAATATCTCTGGGAAATAATATCTATAGGTAGCCCTAGATCATTAGAAGATTTTATTAAGATTAAATTGTGATTCAGGCAGCCTGTATTCATTTGGAGAATGAAGAATATCAGAAAATTTCACCTAGACTGATCTGTCTTTTCCTCTCTCAACATTTTCCTCCGTGTCCATCTCCCCTCCCTTGCCTCGCTTTAATCCTTCTTAAACATTTTTACTATGGGAAATGTCAAACCTATTCAAAAGCAGAAGGACAGGTCATTATAGGGAGCTGACACGCACATTACCAGTTTCAACTTTACCAATACATGACCAATCTTTTTCATATATACCCAAAGCTACTTCTATCACCCCATTCCAATTATTCTGAGGCAAATATCCAACTATATCACGTCATCTGTAAATATTTAGTTAGAGGCTGCTTTGGCTAAAATAAAATGGTTGTTACCTTTTAAACATAACTGCAACACCTATATCACACCTAAAAACTTAATTATTCTTCAATAGCATATCACCAAATGCTATTGTGCAGTCAGTGTTCTTATTTCCACACCTTTTTAAATTATGTTTGTAGGAAGGGATCATGCGATGCAATGTCACAAGTGCACTTACTGATAGGCCTCTTAAATCTCTCTTAATCCACAGATTCTCTCCCCAGCTTTTTAATTCTCCTTGTAATATTTGTTGAAGAAAGCAGACCTTTTGCCCTGTAAAATTTCCCACGGTCTGAATTCTGCTGAGTGAAATGATTCCTAGATATTGACTACGAATTGATAATTAGAGCCTTGGCAGGGTGGCTCAGTTGGTCGGAGCATCGCCTTGTGCACCAAAAGGCTGCAGGTTCAATTCCTAGTCAGGGCACATACCTTGGCATTGGGTCTGATCACTGGTCAGGGCACGTATGGGAGGCAACCAATCAATGTTTCTCACATCGACGTCTCTCTCTCTCTCTCTCTCTCTTCCTCTCTCTAAAAAGTCAATAAAAAAAATATCCTCCAGTGAGGATTAAAAAAGAAAAGAAAGAGGCTATATCTATTCTCATCTACTTTGGAGTTGACTGGATTCATACACATCTCTGCACCACCTACCAAAATAATAGTAATTTTTAAAATGTTGTAAAATATAACAATCGCTGTTATAAAACCTAATGTCTTGTACTTTTCCATGTTATTTTGGAATGTTATAAATACTACAGGAATATTTTTATTTACATACTTTCATTAAGTACTGTACAACTGAATATAAAATAAAGCAAGTCACGTGTCATGTAAAGGTCTCCTAAAAAGATGATTTACATCAACCTGCCCAAATATGGCCCATAACTAGTTGGGAATTTTACAACATGCACATTCCATTGACTTTAATTGGATATATTCTTGAACAGAATAAAAAAATCAAAAGTGATTTAGAATAACCAGAACTGACAATGTACAAACTCTAAGAAAACATTTACACAGGACAATTTTAAGACAATAATCTGATTTTGGAAATAAACCATCTGATATACAAATTGTCCAATAGTTTTCTTTAAAGTGACACAAAAAATGATAGGGTAAAATCATTAATTTTCACACTCTAGAACATTAAAGTAAATCTTGATAATTCACTAAATAAATAAACATTCATCCTCTTGAGAAAACAAAATTGGCAACTAAAAATAAAACAGCTCTTCTGACATACATGGGAAGCTATCTAATTTTGTTTGTTTTTCTGATCTCGAGAAATAGATTTCATTGTTTCTGTAGATTGTGTTAAATGCCAGACTGAGGCAACATAAATCCAAAGAATCCACTTAGGACATTTTCCTGTAACTTCTCTAAATCAGTCCTTTATTACTGGTTCTTCTTTCTAATGAAAAAAAAGAAAGGACACTCCCTTTAAAGTACCAGATAATGCCCTGACCTATCTGGAAACAATACAAAAGTGTGTGTGTGTTAATACCACACTAATATGATGCTTACAAAGCATCAAATAACACATGAAAACAATCAATTTCCCTTCAAACAAACATAAGCAAGAAGCTAGCACAAGAGAAAACATATATCATCTTAATTTCTATCATAAAGACAACCTAATTATAAAAAAAAAAAAGAGAAAACATATGAAATTGCAGTAGTAATATATTTATTTTCTTCCTAAACTGGAGTAAAAATAATTCCACAGGCTACCGGTATTTACTTATTTAACTACTTGCATTCCAATTCACTTTGGATTACCTTATCCTACTACAAACATGAGTACATAAAATTAGTTTGTTCCTTCTAGTCTAATTCTAATAACTATACACGGCCATCCTAGGGAATTAGTGCATAATAGCATAATTCAATAATCCTCTTTAGAAAGAAACTTTTTAATTTGCAACTTTCTTCAAAAAACTGAACATAAGAGAGTAGAAAAGTTTCACTAGCAATAAGATCTGCCTCCTAGCCTGACCAATGTGGCTCAGTGGTTGAGAGTCGACCTATGAACTAGGAGGTCATAGTTTGATTTCAGTCAGGGCACATGCCCAGGTTTCAGGCTCAATCCCCAGTAGGGGGCATGCAGGAGGCAGCTGATCAATGACTCTCTCTCATCTCCCTTCTAGCTCTCTCTCCCTCTCCCTTCCTCTCTCTGAAAACAATAAAAACATATTAAATTTTTTTTTTTAAAAAAAAAGATCTGCCTCCTACACAATAAGGGATTTGAGACAAAAAATCGCAAGAACTTCTCCAAGCAGGCTCTGGCAATTGGATCAGGGAATTCTGGGGCTTGGGTACCCAGAACATGGTGTAGAAAAGAGAGATACTGTGGCTATGGGGGGTAGCCATGTATCCAGGGCCCTATATGCTCCTCATCCCAGAGAAGGGTACTCAAAAGTATGTGGCCCAAGGCAGGCACTGGGATGTACTCTCAAAAGGTAGCTTAAGATCACAATAATCATCAGGATCCCCATCCTTGTTCAACCAGGACCTTTCTTAAAGTCTGCCAATCAACCTATCTCTATCAGGAACACATCGGTGATCTCGTTAATATTGTGAAATGACAAATAACCAAGTCAGAAGCCAGGGTGCTCTTTCCTGGAGCCTTGAATTCCCCCTTAGATCCAGCTCTGGCTGGACCAGCATTCTACTTCCAAGTGCCATATACCTACAAACTCCGATCTGTTACATATACAGGTGAACTAACTCCATCTTTTGCCAGGTAATGTCCTGACCTACCTGGAAAAAATACAAAAGCTGCATTTAATATTATTATAGGGCAATCAAAATAAACCCAGGCAGGTTACCAAGTTGAACAACAGTGTAGTTCTTTGTTACTACTACTAATAAAATAGCGATCAAGAAAAGCACTTTGAGCATTTAGTATTACAAGTAAAAGCAGTTTTCCCACCGCTGCTAGCATTATCCTATAACCAGGTCAAATGAGTCATCACACACACTCACTAGAAAACATCGGGTAGTTGATATAAAACACTCCTCATAATCTGATATCAAACCACATTTCCAGGTTCATCATATTTCGTTCTTCCTCTCCTGCTTCCCATCTAAGGAAAACGTTTTCTCTTCTTGCCCTGCTGAATTTCCTTCTATTTCCGGAACAAGCAGGGCTGTTCAGAATTCCATGACTATGGCGAGGTTGTTTCCTTTGCCTACTTCTCACCTGGAAAACTCCTATTTACTTCAGAGTCCAACTGAAATATTGCTCAGACCCCAGGCCCATGCAGGCAGAGCTGGCGCCTTCATTATGTGTGTATATAGGGTTTATTAATATCTATAACAATATATACAAAGGTACATTGAAGAGAATATCTAGACTGCAGGACTATAACCTCCTCTATGGGTGATGGTCTTATTAGGGACATGGTCTTTTTATTCTTCAAATCTCCCCAGTTTTGCACATAGTAGGTTTCTTTTTGTATGTATTGAAAGCATGAAATGTTTTTAAATATAGTATCTTCTGTTTACCAATACTTACAAGTATTAAGTAAAAGAGGTTGACAATAATTAGGGTGATTTTGTTCCTAATTTTATGTAGATAGTATTCATCATCCTACAACTGGCCTGTTTGCACAGAGAATCTAGTCAGCTGCATGGAAAATCTTGGTTATTAAAACTATGTAAAAGTAAGTGGATCCCAGCCATTCCATGCTGCAGTTTCCTATTTTATTTTTCAGCACCCAGTGTTTATCTCTCCCGCTCTGCTTAGTAGTAAAAAGTTAGAGAATTCAACTCTATGAATATTATTCATGCGCACAGGATCCAATTTTAATATTCTGAAAAATAAAGCTACTTATAAGAATATACTGAATATTGCATTCTTTCTCAAAGTAGCCGAGGCCTGCAAAATATCAAAACGTAGATCTCAGACACCTAGTTGTACAATATACTTCTCCCTAAACAAGCCCATGTTTTCTTTAGGATGTGTGTATACAATTAGAATTTTAAAACTTCCTCTTGAGAGTACTTGGGTTGCACCACCCATTTAAGGAGTAACACACACACACACTCAAAACTATTTCTCTCATCAGGAATATAACACTATCATTCTGAGCTGGGAAAGAGGAGAGAAGTAACAGAAAGGGGACTATTTCTGGAAGGCCATTATCTAAATTAAGGTATGTTTCTGTGCATGTGCATCTGTGTATGCACACATGAGCACATATATATGTGTTTGTCCAACTAAAGGATGGAAGGCATAACTGATACAGCTGGGTTCCTCAGCGCTACCATAGAATCCACTAATAGCAGCCAAGAACAGACCTAGAAAATTACCCAAGCTCTCTAATATTTTCTCCATGCTGAACAAAGCCAGAACTGCTCCCCGGACCCTTCACACTCTCTACCCACGCCCCACACTTGAGAATAATAAAAACACATTGTATTAGATCAAAACTTTTTAATAAATTGAATATTTTAAGAGCAATACTGTCTAATCACTCATATCATCTAATCAAAGGTCAGTCGTCCCACCTTAAACCAATTGAAGGCCAATGGCATTTGGAAAAATGTATAGATTACATAGGATTATTTTATCTTTAAAAAAGTAATTATAATAACATGTGAAAAATATTCTTACAAGAAGTTATGAGGGCATGAAAACAGTCTTCCCCTGACTGCTCACAGAGAGGCTGGCTGTCCGCCTCCTGCCACCCCCGCTCTGCTCTCTGCTGTCCCTTCAGCTGCCGCTGCTGCTGCTCTCTGACCTCAGCTCATGGAATAGGCCCAGCTGATCCCCACTTCCTTCTCATGCCTCACAATCTGCCTGTTTTAGAGGCACTAAAACAAGGTGGTAAAGAATGTGGCCTTTGGAGTTCATGAGCCCTGGGTTCGAATTTCCTAACTGCGTGACTTCGGGAATTCTGCCTCTCCTTTTAGGCTGTCTCCTCGTGCGGAGAATGCTGCCTTAGAGAGCTTGTCTCATGGGGTCTTTGTAAAGGTGAAAAGTGGTAAGTACTGAAAGTGCTCAGGAAGAGTAAGTAAATAAATAAACGTCACCTATATTTTATCCTCACCTGAAGGTATATTTGTTGATTTTAAAGAGAGGGGAAGGGAGAGGCAGAGGGAGAAGGAAAGGGAAAGAGACTGAGAAACATCAATCGGGGGCCTCCCACAGCTGCCCTGACCAGGAGCCAACCTGCCGCCTTTTGGTGTACTGGGTGACAGCCAACCAACTGAGCCACCCGGCAGGGCAAATATCAACTGTTTTTTAAAAAGTCTTCCCACGTGCACTTTATTCTCTGAAAATTGGCCTCAACTATAATTTGAAAAATATATAAAATCCTATCTTCCCACAAATCAGTAAGCCGGTAAGCAAATATTTTTTGAGCTCCTGGTCTTTGTCAAATATTGTTCTACTGGGCAGGGGCAAAGCATATACAATTAACAATAAGAATTTCAAACACTGATCAAAGCAATAAAGAAAACATGAAAATGTGAGAGCAAGTTGGGATTACTGAAGACAGACTCTGTGAAGGTGAAGTCAAGGGCGATGGAAAGAAATCATAGTCTAGGAGAAGAGCATCCCCAAAAAAGAAACAAGGACAATGCAATAATGAGCCTGGCAGACTAGAAATTAGTAAAAAGCAGGAACAAAGCTAAGGGGTGTCTTTATATAATGGCCATTTACTTGCTATATGACCTCAGGCAAATTACTTAACCTCTCCTTACCTGTGTTTCTCCATCTATAAAATGGGGGCAGTTATAGCACCTACTACATAGAGTTGTGGTAAGGATTAAATGAGCAAACATTTTATTAGCACTTAGCGCAGTGCTTGACACAGTAAATTATGAAATGAGTTAACCACTATTTCATTAGCTTTAATATTACATATATCATCATCAGTTAAAAAGCTATCACTCTGGCTAGTATGAAAAAAATAACTGCATAAGTGCAAGAGTGGAGACAGGTAAACCAGCTAGCAGGTCATTACAATAATGTCCAGGCAAGAGCTGATTCTGAATCAATATTATAGAATGGAACCAATTTGGAATATAGTTTAAAAGTAGAGCTGATAGGACTGCTTGGTGTATCAATAACATCTTGCCATCCTCAGTCTAAGAGAAAAATAAGTTACTTGAAGCATTTAAATAGAATTTCCATATATAAGCAAATAACTTCTTTAAAAGTTGTTTCCTACTTACAAATACTTTTGTTACTGAGCAGGAATACCAATCTTGGTATTCTTATCTGATTCCTAACTGACAAGCAGAGAGGGAGACAGATTTTAAAAAGAACAAAATGCCCTTCTGTCATTTGTTAATAGGGAGGTCACTCTTCATTCCCTTTAACCACTGGAAAGGATACTGCCATTCTAGAATGGCATGGTGAGCAAAAGATAGTCACCACTCAACACAAAATGCCAGAATCTTTAAAGGAGCAGTGAGTCTAACTACCATAAATAGATATGAAGGCTATGAAATCCTTAAAAATGTCATATCATACTTCAGTGTCAAACCTCTGCATCTCTCCCACCCAAATCAAAGAAAGATCCTTTGAAGAACTCACATTCTAGAATTGTATTTGGGCTTGAGGCAGGGGTGCTTTACTTCATGCTTATATCTAAGGTAGCAAAGCTACTTGCCTCAAATATAAGGGTGTAGTACTCTTTCAGAATGCCTTACTACCTAACTCAATTATCTCTGTAAGAAGTAAAAAACTGAGAACCCTAAATTATGGAGGAAAATCTAGCATAATGGTGGAACAGTGTCCAAAAACTGATACCCTTTTTGCATTAAAATATTCAGGGCTAATTGTGATTTTAGCACTGGTTTTTATCCTTGCTTTGTTCATTGGCCAAACTTAAACAATTCTCATCTCCTTCAATGAAAAGGAGCGCTATTATGTTCCTGGAAGCATGAGCGGGGTTCCTCAAAGCCTAATTTTAAGGTCTTAATTGGCTGAGGCAATGGGAGACCATACAAAGCCCACTTCACAGAAAAGGGCAAGATTGCCAGGTCACTTGAGAACAGATGAAGAGCTAACTGGAAGCAATTGCTGAAATCTTACAGTGTTCTGGGAAGTTTTACCAAATAGCAATTTACACAGAATGGAACACAATCATCCATCATAACACAGAACCCAGAGGAGTTGAAGTTAGCTTGTAGAAACAGAACAATAAACCAGAAAGTCATCTTCACTTAATAATTGAATTTTATAACAAACCAGGCAAGCTTTATGGAGACTGGACACTGTGATTGGTTCTGTGGTGTATCGTTGATATCAAATATTTCGTTATACGCCCCCACAACCTAAGACCCAGGAACCATATGCTTACAATTCAAGGTTACCACGTACTAACACATTTGTTCATTTAATACTACTGGGCCTGTCATCTACATCTAACTTTGCAAAGATGAGTTAGTTATTCATCCAGCTATCCATTACTCACCCAGCATTTGTTGTATGTTATGCAACAAAAGACACTTAAGATAGTGAATAAAATTATCTTGGCCCTGAAGCAGTTCATTATTATTTAACTAATAATAATTAATAATTCATCAACATACACACATTATAAGAACATACAATTTGGAATAATTTTAAGTTAATTAATTCCTTTATCATCAACTCGAACCACTGATGACAGGTTCCCAAAACAAACAAAACCAGAGAAAACCATTTTTACTTACGAAATTCAAGACTATATGGAAAAAGAAAAGTTAAAGGTCTGAAATTAATTTATAAAAAACTTTTAAATTACTTTATGTTCAGATTAATAATAAAGACACATAATTTAAAAAAATCAAATGACATTTTACACTTTTGGCATTGATAACAGTGAGGATGTACTAACGATTTCCATATACCATCAGACAGTCCTTTTGAAATTTCAATAAAGATGCTTATAAATTTGTTTTACTTTGCTGTTACAAAGAAATACAATGAGAGTCTCTTAATTGTCTTAGAACATCACCCTATACAATTAATACTTTTTACTCTAGACTACTTACCCTAGTTGTTTGCCCCTTAGTTCATTCACTCGTTAGTTTATTCAACAACTATTTATTGAGTTCCTACTATATGTTACTGCAAAGAACGAGAAAAACCAAGGTGCCTGTGGTCATGAAGTTCTACCTCCACCTGCCCTAATTACAAACCAAAGGTGTTTTGTTAATTTGTCTGATTTTACTCTCTCCCAGACACTGCAGTTCCATTCTTCTGTGCAGGTAAACTCCACCTCACACTTACTTTCCTAAGACCACTTACTGTAGAAAACTGACCCTTTCTTTATTCAGTGTCTATTCAAGAACACTAGTTCCCTCTTTTTCAAATCGTGTCAAACAGGAATGACTGACAATGGATGAAAATTGCATATATAAGCAAAAAAAGTTCTATAACTCCAAGAATTATAATATGCTAGAATTTCATACAAGAGAAAGTGCACACTGATCAGAGGTACTGTAATTCACTATCAAAATTAAAGTATAGCCTGGCCAGGCGTAGCTCAGCCGTTGAGCATCAGCCTATGATCCAGGAGATTGCTGTTTGATTCCCGGTCAGGGCACATGCCCGGGTTGCGGGCTCAATCCCCAGTTGGGGGCGTGCAGGAGGCAGCTGATCAATGACTCTCGTCATTGATGTTTCAACTCTCTCTCTCCTTCTCCCTTCCTCTCTCTGAAATCAATAAAGATATATTCTTTTTTTAAAAAATTAAAGTCTAAGATAAAAAACCCATTTTGCAGAAAATATACAGCACTAAAAAAACTAAAAATCTTAAATAATATTATTCCAATTAATAAACTTACATAATCAGGTACTGGTATTTTTCAGCTACATTTGCAGATCTTTAGAAATTATAAATGAGGCAAGAGAGATCTGAAAAACACTACTGCCCTCCCCCAAGTAAATCTTCCCTAATAAGGACTCTAACCATTCACTTATTCTGTCCCTTCACCTAGAATAAGAAAAAGGAAGAAGTAGTGTAAGAGAACATACATTAAAATAAATAAGAACCCTGGAAGATCCGTTCTGTGCACAATTAGCACCTCCCCCCTTTTCCTTCCCAATCTCTAAACCCCTCCAAGGTGCTTCCTTCATTCCCTGTAGCTAGAAACCCACAGACAGCGCTCTCCTGTTACCACGACAGCTATGATGTTTCTGATTTAGCCAAAGCAACAGGTGCTAATAACATCTGACTAGTAGGGAAACTTCCCAGTAATCAGAGTCACACAGAAAATGCCTCTTTATGAGTGCTACCATAATCTACAATTCATATTCCCTCAGGGCATTTATAGCATTTGATAGTCATAGAAGGCAAAAAATAAAATAAAGATCCCTTCAGTGGCTGCCTCTTTGGAGCACCAAACCCACATGAGAAAAGGAAGTCTAGAAGCAACCAGAGCCTCCCCATCAACACTTCCCGTCTGTAAATACACACACAAGGACTTAATCCTTGTTGCAGCTTTCTACGTAAACTTTTCTACGAATCCTTATCTGGATTAGATTTACTAATTATTTTACTAAAAGTAAAAGGATGTCTCTTTCACATATGGAACCCAAAGAAACTAACAGGCAGTCACTGCAGATAAGCTGACGTTCGACTGAGCAACACCAGTTCTTTCATCAGCACAAACTGAACTGAAGGAGAGAAAAGTAAACCAGGCACCCGAGTGTGCATCATCCAGCCACAGGTCCCTTTAACGTTTCTACCCAGGCAGTAATAAAAATAAATGGATATTTCAAATAGAGGGTTTTTTAAAAAAGTGAGCACAGTCAATGACTCCATAACAATTTCTTACAAAATGACCTTTGGGGTTGAGATGCTGAAAGGTGAATAAAATACTTGAGAACTAGAAATTTAAAGGAGTGACACATCTCCAGGTACTCTTGGAGGGAAAGTGAACTGAAGAAAGACAGCAAAAAACCCCTGCAGATGAAAAACAAAATGGAGCTGTAGAAAAGTAATAGGGTGCTCAGTCACCTGGACATGGTTACGGAGGTGTGGACATCGAAGGACCAACACAATCCCACAATCCCAGAGTTCAGATTGGCTCACATGGAGACGTGCACCCAAGGCCAAACACTCACATCTTGTCTAACGTGACCTCACAGCAAGACATGAGGTACATTAGTTTAAGATGAGATAAAGACCAATTTACAGTCAAGTTTTAAAAATCAATCAGTAAAAGAGCTTTTCATAGCGAAGCTCAGGAGGAAGTATGGCTCTCCACCCAAGCTTATTCCAGATGCCAAGGGCAGCTACACAAAGGCAGAGAGCAAATCCTAAAGCAACCCTCCGCCAGAAAGGACATTTTAAGAGTTTGCCCCACAGATTCCATAAGGAAAGGAAACGGGTGCACTTCTACGGGAGCTGTGCAAAAGTGTTAGTATTGCATTCGAACCCAAAAAGCAGATATTCCAAATTCTTATTAACTTATTCTTACTGTATTTACATCAGAGCATCTTTATTCCCTTTTAATAGTTAGTTAATTAGGTTATTTCTCTGCCTGAATAAAGAGCAGGACAAAAAGGTGAGTTAAGTGCATTTAGGTAGAAAATCAGCATAAACAACATGCAGACATCAGAACTGCAGGCAGTGTGAGTGTGTTAGACCAGTCTTGCATTTACTTAGGTTTCCAACTGGAATATAACCACATATGAACTAGCGATATTATCCCTCCTTTAACAGTTAATGTTTCAGAATGACTTTTACATGAAGAACGTTTGCTTGGAAACAAGGTATTTCACTGAAATTGCATTTGCCTCTCCTCTCCTCCCTGAATGAACACCACTATGATAAACATATTTAAAGAAATACTGTTAGAACTGGTGTGTTTAGAGAGCATCTCTGAAGACGTATTATACACACAGCAGCCATTTTCTCTCCCCTGTACTGTCTTAGATAGCATTTTAACCTTCCCACAACAAAGGTGTAAATATTAAAGAGAACCTCAGAGGCCTTGCTGATATGGAGGAACGAGGCTGTGTTACTGAGATGCATGCGTCTGTGGAGTGATCACATTAAACAGCCCCAGCCACAAAGTGCCTGGAAACCAAGATCAGTCCCTTATTTAAACAAGTTCACAAGTTCAGCTACAGAAATTAACTTCTATATTTGTTCATAATCACTAGCATTTCACTGCAACTAAATCATACTACAAAGGTGTCTCCACTTCAGAAGATCTTGGAAGAAAGGACTCCTTCCAACTGCCACAGACATTTCAGTTTCTAGCAACCCCATAGCTTCAAAGTATTCTTCCATCTTAGCTAAATCTTACACCTCCTTCCTCAAAATGAACGTGCTATGTACTACTGGCAGGCTCAGCTGCGGTTCTAGTGGGAGATATGGCTGTGTTAAGGGGGAAAGGAGGAAGAAGCTGTGGGTCATCAATTGGATATTGACCTGTCCTGACCCTAGTGAACTTTGAAAGCTCTGTGAGAGCCGAATTCTCATGACCACAGAAGTGAGTCAGACAGAATAGTTCCTGGAAACAGTTGTCCCATGGGATGTATGTAGATGGATATGAAAACTAACTGGTTGTCCTAAGGGTCTAACTGGTTGTCCTGGGGTACAGGGAGGATAAGTGGTAATGGAAAAAATAAAACAAAATAAAGAAAAAAAATTAAAATTAACTGATTAATAACATAAGGAGGCGTGGTCTCGGGTGACGGATTAGGAGGTAGATATCACTTTCATGGGGAGGCACACATAAGAAAACCTTTGATCTTTGTTTCCTATTTATGGGAGAATTTGTATATAATATTAAAATTAGCTTCATTAATTGGGCCTGAGTTTGAAGTTCCTGTGAGCTACTCATGAAATTACAGGCTATCACGTACTAAGATAATGTGAAAGAAAATCTTAGAAATATTACAGCTCTCACGAGTAAAGAGTTTATATCTAAACAGCTAAGCTGACCATTTTTTTCTGTATAGCATTTCTAGTGGTTCAGTTGTTACAGTAGCCAAAAAGACTGAGATTTTGACAGGGCAATTTTCTTTCTCAGAATTTTAACAAAAACTTGATTTCTTTATAACTTCAGGGAATGGATCTCAACAAAATGAGAAAGACAGGTTGTTTCCAATTTGTGAGGTCTACTGAAGTTGATTGAGTGGTATTGGTTCATTCTGATATTCAATATGGTAGCAAGAACACAGCATGACTTTCATGAGTCCTCTCCCATCTGTAATTCACTCTCTAAATTTATGAGAAACAACCTATCCCCACTTGCCTCCCAGACTCAGTTGCCTGACTGTAAAATTGGATGAACACCTCAAGTGGGTGTTTTAAGGATTAAATGAGATATTACACATAAAATTAGCAAGCTCTTGAGAAATGTTAGTTCCTTCATTCTCGTAAGGCCACCTCAATGACAGTGAGGGTGAACAGTTGAGCATATAAGTCTACCATAGCCTGTAGGGGACTGTGGTGAGGAATCTTTTCAAAATGTGACATGATTAAGAAGTGAATTTTAAATACTAGAGTACAAGGTCAATAGTCTCAATAGGAAATAAAGCAAATCTGTAATCTCTCATGGTTGACATGATGATCAACTATGATGAATGATCAAATGATTCATCTAACCTAGAAAGGGGAACGTGTGTATCAACTGTCTTTCCAAATACGCTTAGGAAGAACTTGAAGGACTTTACTCTTGAAAGATATATAGGGGAAGGATTCTCTTATTGCCAAGTATCCTAGTTTCAAAACAAACAGTGAAAACAGCTTAGCTAATAAAGGGCATCATCAGAAAGTTTGCTGAGGTAATACTTTATATTTGTTCCTATGTCTTGAAGAAGCAGAAAAATATTAATCAATCAATGTTGATGCTTTTTGTTTTCTTTTTTATTGCTAGAGCAAACCTAAATGTCTAGTGTAGATAAGGTAAGGAGATGTGGCTTCTGATGAAGACACAATAATAAATGGGATTAAAGGGGCAGGAGGCTAATTTGTGCTATCCATGTATGTATGTATCTATCCATCCATCCATCCATCCATCCATCCATCCACCCACCACCCACCTGTCCACCTATCTAAACATACAACGAGTATGTTTATTTCTTGTTTAAATATAGAACAAGATGCAATGGAAAAATAATAATCTATAAAACAAGAGATTAAAATATAAAAAGATATATATGCAGATACCCAGAGGAAAAGGCAGTAAGTGGCAAATGTCATGTAATTATATCCTAAAGTTTTAGTAGTAATGGAGTGGTAAATGGAACAATTTCGCTAGCAAGGGTGATGATAAGGGTAGTTTTCACAGAAGGAGAGAGGGAAAAAATGGTGAAGTTCCTAGAAAAATTTGAACTTGATTTGTTCAGCAGTGAGAAAACCACTGAAGGTTTCTGAGCTGAGGAGTCATGGGCTCAGCTCATGGCTGTATCTGGCGGAACTAATTAGAACAGCAGTTATGTGTGCACACATATGTGTGAGTTCTCTAATGAAATGCTACTGGATAGAGATCAACTTCAGGGGGTGCTGCAAGTAATTGATTATAAAAAATAAAAAAACAAAGTTTAAGAATGATTTACTTTCTTGTATTAATCTTAGCATATTCAAGGTTATTTCTAAAAGATAACACCTTTACCAAATGCATTATCAAATAGTAGAGAAATGCATAGAGGATAGCTGGGGCACAGGAAATGGTGGGAACTTGGACAACCAACCATAGTGTTCCTGCTTGGAAAAGTCATCTGTCTCAGGGTCTCTGACAGGCTCAGAGTTAAAGATCAGTCAAGTGGAAAGTAGAAACAAGAGGTCAAGAAGATATTCAAATAAGAAGCTTCTGCAATCCTTTAAGATATGAAGTAATAAAGAACTAAATTAAACAGAGATAGTCTAACTGGAGAGGGAGGAGTCGATATGCGAGAAGTGACCAAGGAAAACTGTAAAGTCACCATTTGTAGGGGACAAAGGAGTGCAAGAAAGTAAGCTTTCCTTCAAGTCATAAGGGTAAGGATAGGTTTTAAGTGCTCTCTTAAGTTATAGATGAATAGGTGAGTGGCAGGAAAACTAAATCAATCAATCAATAATGTACACACAGAACATAAACAACGCAACACCACATCTAGCCCAAGGTTAGGAAAAATGTCTACAGTTCCCAAGTCCCTTCCTGGACTCTGTCCTACAAATAAATTCTAAGAAAGTATTCTCTGTTCAGCCACCCACCAACTGCGGAAGTGGTACAGAGATTCAAAGAAAGCAAGGAAAACAGAAAAATCAGCTGAAAGGAGTTTCTCGGAACACTACCAAAGGAAAACCCTTGAAAAGTTGAGATCACCATTGTAGAAACCAATCAGGTACATGAGAACCTTTTGAAATGCACAGTATATTTTTCAGAGTCAGTGCCTTGAACAGCACAGCAACTTGATAGCACTGAAAAAAAACCATGGGTCAAAGAAGAAATTCTAAGAGAAATATTTTCCACTTCAAACTAAATAATAATGAAAATACAACTTAGCAAAATTTATGGAATGTACTTAAAGTATTGCTAAAATGAAAATTTATGACTTTAAATGCTCATATTTGGAAATATAGGCATTAAAATAAAGCTTCTAACTTAAGAAGCCAGATAAGGAGCAAATAATACACTAAATAGAAGAAAATAAAAATAAGAGTGGAGAGCAGTAAACTATTAAAAAAAAAGTAAAGAGTAAAAAGTTGTTTCTTTAAAATAGCAATAAACACTCAGCAAGACTTATAAAGAACAAAAAATAGAAAACAAATGACTATAATCAGGAATATAATAGGAGGCATCAATATAGATCTTACAGAAATAAAAAGGATAAAAAATATATTATAAAAAATTATGCCAATAAATTTGACAACTTAGATGAAATAGACAAATATCATGAAAAGCAAAAATTAATAAAACTGACTCAAGAAGAAACAAAAATTCTGAATAGCCAACTATCTATTAAAGAGTTTGAGTTCAAAATTAAAACCTTCCCCAAATGAAAATTACAGGCACAGAGGATTCACTGATGAATTCTAGCATACATTTAAAAAACTGTAATATAAACTTGACAAAATAACAACAAAAACAAGCTAGAACTTATAAATGGGCTTAAGGTTGCAGAATACAAGGTTAATATAAAAAAAAAAAAAAAATCAGTCGTACTTCTATATACTAAAAAAGAATATGGAAAATTCAAATTTTAAAATGTCTTTTAATATAACATTATAAATGAGAAAAAATAGGAATAAATCTTTAAAAGATGTGCAAGATCTTCATTAAAAACTGCAAAACATCCGTGAGAAAAGTTAAAGAAGACCTAAATAAATGGATCAACAGACCATGTTCGTGAATTGAAAGACTCAATATTAAGATGTCCATTCTCCTCAAATTAACCTAAACATTCAACATAATCCTATCAAAACACTAGTAGATCCTTTTTAATAATATGACAAGCTGATTGTAAGATGCATAAAGAAATTCAAATGCTCTATAGATAAAAAGCAAGCAATAAATTTTCATTAAATTCAAAAAGTAGAAATAAAAGCAATTACCTTGAGAGACTACAAACTTGATAGGCATACCTTCTGAAGCTTTTATGAAAAGTTGAGCATTTGAATATAATTATCTAAATGCACAAATATTCGGTTCTTTTGGATTTCTCCCCACTTACAGTTTTATGTATTCTTATTATTATTATTGATTTCAGAGAGAGGAAGAGAGAGGGAGGGAGAGATAGAAACATCAATGATGAGAGTCATAGATTGGCTGCCTCCTGCACGCCCCCTACTGGGGCTCGAGCCTACAACCCAGGGCATGTGCCCTGACAGGGAATCAAACCGTGACCTCCAGGTTCAAAGGTCAGTGCTCAAACACTGAGACACACCAGCCGGGCACCGTTTTATGTATTTATAATACACTATGCATTAATCCATATCCAAAGAAAGAAATCATTTACAGGGTGACAACATTAATAATGTTTACTAAAAGAAAAACTGGGTTGCAATCTAGTGCTAATTAGTGAATATTCCTTAACATGCATAGAGAATATATAACATTTAACTATAAGTTTCATAATTAGATACCACTGTACTGCCCTTAAGAAAAATCACAAGGGCATCATGTGCCTTTAAATACTGGCACGTTTTACATCTTTCAATTACACTAGAGCATCAATGCTCAAAGAGTGGTTTGGGGACTGCCCAAGACTCTTAATAATCCCACTAACACATAATTTGCCTATTTTACCCTCAAATTCTCATAAAGTACCGTTTTCCCAGAGGTTACATGACATATAACAACAGATTAAACGCAGAAGCAAAAATGAGAATCCAGCTGTCTTCTAAGACAGCACTTAAAGAGATTTAAAAAGTACAAAACAATGCCACTTTTCAATATTTTTGTCCTGGAAAAGAATCAAATTCCATTAATTTTTATGTCACATGTAATGGCTTTATAATTATTATCCTAAAGGAATATTTTTAGATTCTATTTTAATTTTTAATATGGTAAGTATTGATAAACATAATGCACAATAAAATGTTTGAGAACTCGAAGAGCTTCTATGAATATAAAGTGGTCCTGATACCAGAAAAATTGAGAATCACTACAGTACAGTAATAAACAGTACACGGAAATACCCTGATCACTAAAATGAAGAAGAAAAAAAATTATTGTATAAAGGATTACCATATGTCAATGCTTAGTTTTTCTTAGTGGGACCCTATATTAAGTCTCTTTTGGGACCTTGAATTAATAAAGTTCACTAATAAAAGGCTTAAGGCCAACACAACATGAGATACACTTAGGATCCCCATGTATAACTTCTGTTTTTCTTCTTCCCACCATGATGCATCTCTACTATAACCAAACAGAAAAGTAGTTTTCCAAGTCTCTTGTCTAACTTTTAAAGTTAAGTATTGCCTACATATTAAACACATTAAACTCTACCCCTGCTCTCCCAAACTCTCCTCCCCTTATTCTGTTGGTTTCACCGCTGTGCCCATAGCCTTCTAGCATATAATTTACCTATCTGCACTTATTTTCTGTCACCCCACTCAATATAAGGTAAACAAGAGTGGGATGTTTTCTGATTTATTCATGAATGTATCCTCAGCACCTGT
Organism: Miniopterus natalensis; assembly: GCF_054644295.1. Classification (NCBI taxonomy): domain Eukaryota; kingdom Metazoa; phylum Chordata; class Mammalia; order Chiroptera; family Miniopteridae; genus Miniopterus; species Miniopterus natalensis. The sequence goes on along the minus strand of NC_142081.1, from coordinate 16,189,616 downwards.
AACAGTACCTAAGACAAAATAGGAACAAAATAAATATTTGTTGAATGAATTAGTAGATATCTTACTAAAGTAAAATATAAATTTTGGCATTTTACCAGAAGAACAAACATGTCTTACGAAATTAACACTTTCAAATGGCCAGTAGACACAAGAGCTATGCAGACAGGAGGGATGTGGTAGCTGATGGAAAGACTCTCAGGGCGGAACAGGTTTCCCTTCTGGACCCAGAAATGGAGGAGAGAGAAAGGAAAGCGAAGACTATGGAAATAATCTGAACTAGAGGTAAGAAAGAAGCTTCTTTCCACTCCTAGATTCCAGGAACACAAGCAAAGAAAAATAAGAGTGAGAGCAGCTAACACACCTCTCTTCTCCCGGTGTATTTCCTCCAGAAGCTGTTCCTGCCTTTCGATCTGTTCAAAGAGGCACTGGAGCTCAGATTCCTTGTTCTCAGTCATGTTCCTGAGCTGCTGTCTGCACAGCATCAGCTCGTGCCGCAGGCTTTTCTCCCTGTTTTCTCTCTCTTTCAGTTCCTCGCAGAGCCACTGAAGTTTAGTCTAAAAAATGACATTTATAGCTAATTAAAAAAACAAACAAGATAAAAATCTAGAAAACAGAAGCATTTCAAAACAGTAGGAAAAATAATATCATGATAATATGAACAAATATAGACAACAACGAACAAATATAAGCGAAATAAAAAATACACAATGGTTCATATCAGTTAAAACTTGGTGTGAAATTAAGCCATGATTTTCTTGGATTCTTATAAAAATTTGGTATAACCTATCATCTTTGGATAGGAAGTACTACAGAAAAATTTGGCCTACTAAACTTCTAATAATAACACAATTAGCCCACTAAAAGAAATTTAGTAAAGCATTTAAAAATCAGAACCACCCTGGAATAGAACTAGAGATTTGTTATAAAAGGGGGTTTTACTTCAGAGATTTAAAACAAAAAAAATCTAGTTTTTCTTCCTAAAAGTGCATATCTCCAGGCAGCTAATCAGGTAGAGAGATTCTCTATAGGCTTAGGGAGAGAAAGCCCACCTTTCCCCACCTGGAAGAGCTGAGGAAATTTGGTCAAAGCAACTCTCTTTTCCACAGACCAACCTCACCACCTTTAATATTTAATCTGTTCACACCCAGTGACTTAACTACAAATTTAGAAAACAACTTCACATTTCCCTTTTCTCAGTGCTTTCCTACCTCCTTCATCCCAGTCTTTGGCCTGTGTTAAATACCATTGCTAAGAGGTAATAATGGAGAAATAACAAATCTGTTTTGTCATAGCAATAATCCCATTGGTTGTGGTAAGAACAAAACAATACTCCCCCAAAAAAACACCCTCTGGGACAAAGCACTAATCAGGTTATTTATGAACTGAATTGTGTCCCCTCAAAATTCACATGTTGAAGCACTAAACCTCCATGTGACAGCATTTGGAGATAGGGCTCTTAGTAAGATAATTAAGGTTAAATGAGGTCATAAGGGTGGGACCCTTAATCCAACAGGGGAAGTCAAAGAAACTTAAGGGCTTATAGCAAGTTTGCACTCCCTCACCTTTCTCTCTGATTTCCAAGCGCCACCCCCAACTTCCCTGAACAGCCCCATCCCACCCCGCCGACACATGCACGAAAAGGTAGCATTCCACAAGCCACCTTCATCTTGGGCTTCTAACTTTTAGAACTGTGAGAAAATAAATGTCTGTTGTTTAAGCCACCAAGCAGTCTGTGGTATTTTGTTATGGCAGCCTCAGCAGACTAATACACTACAACCTCTGGCTTTAGTTTATTTGTATGAAGCTTTTATTCCACTGCCACACAAAATTTAAAAACAGGTTATAGTTAGATGCTTTTTATGAACTGAATATGTATTCAGAAAATATTATTAATCCTACAAAACAAAATACCAAGTTATGGAAATTTAATCAGCCTATAATCAATTATGAGAATCAGTATTTGTTAGAGAAACACCCAGCATCTTCATTAAGTATGTGGAGAAACAGCTTGAAGCACAGTATAGGAATAACTTTAACAATTCCAAATAACAATTAGCTGACAAGGCTATTAATCACAGTGCAAACACCATTCTATTAACCACTCACAAGAGCATTTTACAGATTACATAATAGGCTCATTCATTTAACTACATCAACAAGTATTGTTAAATAAACCAAAACAGAGAAAGAATTTCCCAATAAGGCAGTTTTTACCTTCAAAGCTGACAGCTTGCAATTAGGTGGGAATATTTATAATTATCTAGTAAAACAATCAAAATGGTATTTTTAATCTATAAGAATATCCTACTGAGATTTCGTGTAATAATATACTAAAATCATAAAGGACTCAAAGCTTAAAGCCAAGGGAAAGAGAAAATTTGAATAAAAATACTATAGTTGATAAAGTTAGCAACATTAGGACCCTTAATTATGGTTGGCTAGCTTCAAAATTCCTCCGAGGCAACAGCCTCCATGGCAGCTTCTGTATACCTCTACATCAGCTCTTAAATAAAATATTGAAATTATTTACGTAAGTGTCAGCTTTTCTAGACAAAATATGATCCTCAAGAGAATCATTTCTTGATTCATTTTTATGTCCACAGCATACAGCATAGTACCTAGGACACAGTAGTTTCACAGTAAAATCTGTTAAACTGAATAAAATCTGGTCTCTACATCCCATCAAGATTTATGACAAAAACAAATCCCTAATCCCTGGGAGCCCCTTGCCTGGCATTCCTTAACATCCATCTCAAGCCTCTTCCACCCCACAATGTCTTATTCTTAACATTCACTGGTTATTTTATCCGTGAGCCTGGCCCAACTCTAAGTTGGACTTCGTGTGTATATTATGCCAACAAAGCAAAAGTGACAAAATCCCCACTCAGTCCTCTAGTTCTTTTAGGATTAACACTAACAGAAGGAATTCATGTGGTGGATTTACGAAAACAATTACCAAAGGCCCTCAGAGGTCCTTCTAATACCGCAAGATGTCAGCACAGACAAGCTGAATAGCAATTCTACTTTCCATAGTTTTTGTCCTTTGATTTCAGATCTTATCTTCAAAACTTATAGAGCTGTCCCCTCATCGTTCATGGGAATTACAGTATTGTGGCCCATCAATAACCTAAGCCATCTCTCCAGTAAATAGATTCAATTCCTCCTTAGTCAGTTGGTCAGTGTGGGGCTGCTTATCAGAGCCCTTTTACCCGGTAGAGGAGCAGTTGTCTCATGCAGTATTAAAACTCGTCTGATCAGAAGTTCAATCCCATTAAATGATAAGGGAAAACTGCTCACTAGCTCCCAAATTAAAGAGCTTTGATTAAGAGTCATCTCTGGCTCTCATAATTTAGCTGAACAACAGCAGTGAAAGCTTTCTGTTCAGAAATGATAAAGATTTCAACTTGAAAGAAAATTCCAAGTACATTGCTCTTGTCAAAACTGTGGAGTTGTGGAAAAGAAAAAGAGAGAGAGAGAGAGAGAAATGCTTTATTAATGCACAACAGAAGTTTCTAGTCAAAAAATTCTGGGACAGCAAAGCATATGTATTCTAAATTTCCTGTGCAGGTGGCATAATGCAAATTTGCATTTAGTTCTATCAAAAATGGTTAGGAATGCATAGGGTCACTCTTCTTAAAGCAAGACAGAAAATTTTAGAAGGTTGGGTAAATTTCTATGTGTAATCATAATACTCTTAGTTTCTTATTAAGAATTATTTTGGCCCGGCCGGGCGTGGCTCAGTGGTTGAGCGTTGACCTAGGATCCAGGCAATCGGGGTTCAATTCCCGGTCGGGGCACATGCCCGGGTTGCGGGCTCGATCAATGACTCTCTCATCATTGATGTTTCTCTCTCTCTCTCTCCCCTTCTCCTTTCCTCTCTCTGAAATCAATAAAGATATATTTTTTTTAAAAAAAGAATTTTTTTGAGGGGGCTTCTCTAATGCATACCTGGCCTTCAAAGGTGAACCTTGTCTTTCCACCACCTCCAGTCTGTACCTTATGCACCCATCTCGGGCATTATCTGTATTTTCTCAAATATTCTCATTTTCTTACCATTGATATACCTATAATTAACCAACTGCAGAGCTTGGGCATATTTTTTGTATGACCAAGTTTAAGTACTGCATTTTTGCAGAAGCCTTCTGACATGTGGGCAGCATCACAGCTTCCCACCCTCCCAGCACAAACATCATAGTTAGTGCTTCCTCCATCTGTGTTCTTCTGTCAATGTTGACATATTTCTACAACTATATAACACGCCTTAAGGAGATTTAAAATTTGTTTACTTCATCATTGCCCCCATTAAATTCCATGGCTTGCCAACACTTATATGCCCAGTGTCTATAAACAAAAAAGTACACAATCAATACATTTTGGCTGCAAGAAGACGTGAGATGGCAATGCACTTGATGGTAAGAACATTAACTGTGAGTGGACATAGCATGTAACCCATTTTCCCATTCTGGAAAAGGCACACCCTTCTCTGAATACTCGCTTTTCTCATATTTTTAAATAAGGACACTACAAACTCAAAGGTTCCTTCTTGTAATAAAATCCTAACTTGGTCCACAACTGATCAAGTTTACAGTACACTCGGTCTTCTTAGAGAATTTAAATGGGATGGAAGGCTTTGCACATTATTTTAAAGCTGAAAAAACTAGTCTAAAAAGGAATGCAAGTGCTTATGTACTAATACTTGATTAAAGAGATATCTACATCTTACGTGGTCATAATTTTCTATATATTTTAATTTCTATATACCTAAATTTCTATATATCTGAATTTCCAAGTTGATCTATGAAGATAGCTGATAATTATACAAAGTGTAGAATATTAGCAAATTGCTCAATTTTACTTACATTTGCTTACCTTCCATTAAATTTGAATCATAATGCTAAAAAACCAGGAAGCATGAAAGTTTATCTTCAGAACTTAAAGTCAATCCCTCCAATTTTGTAAATGAGGAAACAAGACACCCAGAGAGGTGAAGGGATTTGCTGAGGCCACACAGAGACTTGGCAGCCTTGGAGCTTACCCTCAGAAACCAACATATAATAAGTATATATGTGTAATGAAAGGCGGTAACAGCTGCCTTGACTTTTGTACCCCTCAGGGACATCGCCTACCCCAAGGAAAAGGCACAAGAATCTGTCTCTCTGACAGTCTGTTTTTAGTATTTCAACAGTTTACCTTCCTTTTTTTCTCATCCTATCCCTATACATTTAAGCTAACTTTTTAACGTTAAGCTAAAGGAACATGGAGGATTCCTAAATGCGTTACAACAATATCTTTCCCAGCAGCAAAGTACTATAGCTTCTCATGCTCAGTTATGTGACAAAAATATGTGGCTGGCTCAAATAGAACACCTTGAAGCCCATAAATACTATGATAACTTTAGGATTCAAAGATTATTTACCTTGCTTTCTGCTAGCCAGCGATGTGGGTCATAATTAATGTCAGGGCCAGATGAAAAAAACTAAAAAATGAAAAGAGAGAGAGAGACAGAAAATAGTCAATTAGAAGTAGATTTTTCTCTGAAATGAATTTACCTAAATGAACATTTTCACCAGAACATACAAAAGTTTAGTGCCTAAGCTAAGGGATTTAGAAAGAAGACAGTTCCTACCAAGTACTCAACCAATTCCAAAGCACCATTTATTTAGCATGTCTACTTATGTAAGCTTACACATGTATATGTAATGTATGTCTTGACAGTAAATGTTTAGCTCAAATACAGAGACGTGTATCAACGCTCAAGTACCATCGCTGTTAGAATCTCTGGGGGCTGATCCCAAGCGGCCTTGATTAAACCAGTTTACTTCATTTTGGGGCTTCTTTCTTTTCCTCAGTCCTGCTCCACGTAATGCACTGCACAGTGGGCTAGGTGTAATTACACGGAAACTTAATTCTTTGTCTCATTCATCCTTCTTTAATTTTATACTCTGAGGGCCATTTTGTCTCATTAATGGTTGTGTAAAAATGACAGAAACGATCATACAGTCGTTCCTTTATATCGCATGATGGTAACCAAATCCCACAATAAAAGGCTGTCTATGCCAGCTGCCCTGATTTCCTTCACACCCATTCATAAAACCACCGTCATCTGGTTCTGCACTATTACTGATAAACTGTACTAAAGGTTGTCAGTGATTTTACAATTGTAAATAGAAACTTTTTTCTCAATTCCTACTCTTGTTGAACCTGATATTTTTGCAGGACTTCTAGAAATGTTCTCTTAAAACTCTCCTGTCCTTCTGCAAAAGACATCTATTCCTATTCAATTCTTACACACTTCCTGATGTGCGTGCCCATCTCTCCCTTAGGGAATGTCATTAGGAAATTCACTGAGACGTGAAAAATGCGGAATGAGTGCGGCCACATCCACATACAGGAATGTTGTATTCTCATACCCAACCTTTCTCTCATCCACTTTTTCACTACCTGAATCTCATCCAACTCTCATGCCCTCTCTCCCTACCTTTTCAAAGAAATTTTCCCGAATCGCTCTAGTTCATAGCAAACAAAATGTGTCTTGATCCAATGCCTGTCCTCTTTATGCTCTACAAATAAACGAATGCTCAGACCAAGTGTTACGGGAAAAGCTCTTGAATTATCAAAGACTGGTCTGGGAAAATGATGTATCTTTAATTCAGACATTTCCCTAATTGTTTTATAATGGTGGTGGTGATTCATTAAGTGTCTATCCTTAAGTTTTCAAACACTACAAACATTTACTAAGTACAACAATAAATATGGTGGCTGGAAAAAGATAATAGTAAGTAGAAATAATACCAATATCTCCAAGGACTTTTCCCAGACTTGTTTGTTACGTATCTGTTACTCAGTTCGTCCCACAGCACAGTCACTCTCTATATAAAATGGCTGAAAATTTCAGCAGGAATATTTTAAAAAGTCAACAAATGACAGGGAATAATGGGAATTCATCCATTTTAAAAAACACTTGACAAGGACCACCACTCTCCCACAGCTCTCTGAACTCTAAAGCAAAGAATTGATTTTAAGAAACGCCCAAGGGTGGTTTCTTTGAGGTGGGAACAAATGTTTTATTCTTGGGTGTGTTTTTTTAAGTTTATAGAAATAAAACAATAGAAGTTATGCACAGAAAGACACCCACAATGAAAAAATATGTACTCCTAAAAAAAACTGAATAAAATTTCCATTCTTCTAAATGTATTTCTACCCATCACTTGGACTGAATTAGTTTCTCTCTAGGGGAAAAAGTGTAAAGACCCATTACTATGATCACCCCATTCCTAGAAGCCTATTAAAAAAATAAGGTGCTTTTCAGAATAGATTTGATGGAAGAATAATTTAAGCAATCTGCTATGTGCACACTATGTTTTAGCCTATAATTACCCATAATGAGGTATATATACCTTATAGGATAATCCAAATGTTTCCATTTTTACATCTCTACTTGATCGAAAACAAATTGTCCTGACATACATACTTACGTATAGAATAAATATTGCATTAATATGTGATTCTTTTCGATGAAATTAGGATTTCAAGGCCACACATCCTTTAAATATACGTAAACATGAATCGTAAATAAATACAGCAGCATTAGACAGAAAAAATAAATAAACCAGCATTATAACAGACCCTATAACAGGACTAAAAGGGTCAGTTTTTCCCTGTGGCCAGTTACTTCTTATATTTGTCCTCTTAAACTGACACCTGATTGGTTTTAAAATTGTACAGAGAAATACATATTTTAGAAATTCCATGAACTCCACCAAATTCTATCAGTTGAAATATTTTCATTAAGGTCAAAATCCTAAGATACCTTCCACTTCATGAGTAGAACTATAGTTTTATTTTCTTTAAAACACCACTTAAGAAAGAGAAAAGCCCAGGGGGGCGTGGCCCAGCGGTTGAGCATCAACCTAGGATCCAGGAGATCGCGGTTCAATTCCCGGTCAGGGCACATGCCTGAGTTGCGGGCTCCATCCCCAGCAGGGGAGTGTGCAGGAGGCAGCCAATCTATGACTGTCTCATCACTGATGTTTCTCTCTCTCCCTCTCCCTTCCTCTCTGAAATCAATAAAGACATGTTTTTTAAAAAGAGAGAAGAAAACAATGGTAAGGAAGAGCAGGAAAACTGGAAAGGAGTGTGAAACGCAGTGGTTACTTTCTGAGGAACAGGATGAATGGCAGAATGAAAAGAAATACCTGAAGCGCATTTTAAAAGCCTTATGCATGATACTATAATTTAAGCACTGTCGCATCATCAAGGGAAACAAACACAGGGGCAAATGAGAGCTGTGTCAGGTTATACCATATCAAAGCAATCCAATGCTCTCTCTCTGTGACACAGCGGTACTAGAACCTAGAGTTAATAGAGGCGATTACCTTCAAGAAAGTAACAACACCCATGATTACTTCTGTTTTTATTTACCATTTCACTAGGACTATAAATTGAGTAGCAATCAATATCTCATTTTAAAGATAGAAAAGCTAAATTAAATATTCTTTGTTTAAATAGGGAAGGCAAATATCACAGTGGTTACTTGATTAGGCTCTAGAGTTAGACTCTCAAGACCTGAAGTCCTAGTTGTAGCATTTAACTAGAGAGATGGTCAGGGGCAAGTTACTTAACCCCTCCAAGCCTTGCCTTCTCTTGCCAAAGATGGATTTAATCAGAGTACCTATAGGATAGGGTAGTTTTAGGGGTTAAGGGAGAGACTGCATGTACCATACTTACCACAGTACCTGTAATATAACTAGTACTCAATTGATGTTAGCCAGTAATATGCCAACAATAACAAAAATGGCCTATGATTGTTCAAAACCCAGGTCTCTTGACTCCAAGGATGTATTTTAGCCAGAGCTGGTGCCTCCCTTGTAGGACATTTTCTTTTACAGAGTGAGACACAGGCAATCCAGTGGAATCCCAGCACGTGTTCCCTCACCCTGACTGTGCAATAGATATAGCACCTCATTCTAAAAATGCAAGATGTTATTTTCTTTCCTAAAATTTTCTGAAATACCATGTAACCATGCATTAAAATCTTACTATAATTATATATTAGGAAACAAAGTGAAAGGTACAATGAGAACTCATAATTACTTTGAATTTCTCCATCGAGTCCCTGGAGAAGGTCTTACAAGCTGTGTCAATTTCCTTCCCTATCATACCAAGAATGGACTCCTGCTCGGTCTCCAGAGAAAGAAGTTGGTCCTTGAGCTGCAGCCTGGCCTCTTCCATTCTCCTTAAGTGCTCCTCTTCATTGCTTATATGTTTCTCCTGCAGCAGGCATGAGAAATAAAACAATTATTAAATGGCAGCAAGAACCACCTGCAATATCTGAACAACCAGCTCAAAGAAGTGTACCAAAGACAGATCTGACTCTGTCAGTCCCTTTACTGAAATAAAACATTCTGCCTACTCACTAACTGAGGTCAAATCATAGAGAATTCAGAAGGAGGGCACTGAGGGAATTGGTGAATGGACACTTGACAAATAAAATTATAGTTGATCTGTAACCAAAAGAAAAAGTTGAAACATATCCTTTACCATTTTAATCATTTAACATCATTAATGGATCAAAGAGTAAAAGCTGATACTACAAACTGACTTTGAGCTTTCAACAATTAGTAAAACACTACAAAATTCAAACTGCCAAATAAGATAGTGTTGGCTTCATTTCAGAAAAAAATAAGTGTTACTACTTTAATGTCATCAAAACATCGTTTTTAAAAAGTCTAAGTTTTCAAATACAGTCACACTGCATAAATGCTTCCAGCCACAAAAATTTGATAAAAGCAAGATGGAGGCTCTTTTCAAGTAAGCAAGTAGTATATTTAACAAAAGGGGATTCTAAGGAACCCTCTAAGAGATTACAAGGACTTGGGGGCCCCCTGTAGGCAAAACAATCTTCAATCATGACTACACAATTTCATTCCTAGAGAAATTCAAGTCGTACTGCATAAGGCTTGGAGGAAAAAAACAGAATCACTAAAATTATAAGCGCAAACAGTGGACCAAAAGTCATGATGGCTGGCTAGTTTCGCCCCTAGGCTTTCCAGAGTTGCCTAATCATCTTTACCTACCCTAGTAAATGCAACACAAGCAGGAAGATTATGTAGTCAACAAACCCAGCTTGAATTTAAAATAACAAAGAGATCTGCTCAATGAAAAATAATCAGAAAAGGTAGAACAGTATTTTAGCAAAATAATCACACATATTTCCTTTAAATACAACTTACTCTTAAAAACCAATGAAACACCCTCTGCGCAAAAGAAGTCCTTTCACACCTGTCTACTGCCCTCCCTCCACCCTCCTTTCCACTCTCTCATACTTGAACCTCTTGCAGCTTCTCAAATATGCCTACATGCATATTGGTCTCTTCTGACCAATCTGACGTGTTTAACTCAACTTCAAGTTGCACTGTTTCACATGGAGCTGGTAGCCAAGAGACAGCATATATCTTCATGAGTATATCAACCTGGTCTGGACCTCAGCTTTGTAACTTAGGCACTGGGTTTTCTTTTCTTTTTTCTTTTCTTTTTCTTTTTTGTACTATAAGTGGAATCATCTTTTAGCAGTAGAGTAACATTAAGATCACGAGAGACTAATGTACAAACTAGAATGCCACTCAATTAACGACATTAGTTTACGATGAGAACCATAACTGCCATATGGATCAGAATGCTCCTATCAGCATAACTAGTACATTTTCTCCCTGTAGACCAATCTAGATGAGAAGGCAAATTATAATCAGAATGTTGCTTAATGAATGAGAAATCAGAGCAGGGGGTGGCAGCCTGCCGTGTCCACCTGCACATCAGGACAAGCAAACCATGATAACAAGAGTGCTCCATTCTCCCGGGCAGTGTTTGGATGGAGACTGCCCAAGTACATCTCCCTAATTTTCTGCTTTGTCCACATTCGGGTTCTGACACATTCTCCCTCCTGATTAATATAGCATTTCTTTAGCTGTACAGATATCTTCGCTGAGTCATAACCTCATCTAGGAACCTTTATGAAAAATTAACATCCTGGCTCTTAACAATATTTGATGATTTTTATAGTTTACTTAGTGGAAAGCAACCTTACTGTCCAGTCTCATGGCTACCAGCTCCTTTGAAAGAGTTGTATGGGAGGAGCCACATGCAGACATACCTGCCATCTATACTTTTTAGCCTTCAAAGTTCATCCTCAAGACTCCTTTCTTTCTTAATCGCCCAAGATAGAATATTTCCACAGCTCATTATTTATATTATAGTTTTAAAAAAATGTATCAAGCTGTAATGTAATTGTTTTTGCACCCATCTCCTTCAATAAACTGCTTATTTCAGAAACCCACAAAATATATTTAGAATTATCTTTAACTTTGCTACGTAAGTTATTTAAACTTTTTTTTGAAGACTCAAATTCAACACTGTTAAGATCATTTCATCAATTACCATGCAGATCTATATACTCCGAGGTTACACAGGTGTGTGAGGAGGTTTTCTCTACACGTACACAGGCTCCCCCCAGACTGCTGCTCTCGCGCTGGGGTGATGTCAGTAAAGAAAATACTCTATCACGGGTTACTGATGTAGTTCGAGGACAACTGCTCATAATCTAAATCCAGGCAATTCACAGTAGTGTTCTAATGGATCTTTCTGTTCTCATTTCCCTCACAGCCATCTTTCTTTTACCAACTATCACTTTTCTGTTATTTGACTCTTGTTAATAAGAAGACAAAACTACTTCTATATTTTTATATTCTTAAAATGTTGATAATGTCAGAAAAAGCTCGATAAATTCAATCTCTTTAGCAAAGACTGAAAATTTCATTATCCAACTCGCTGTCCCATGTGAGACAGTTAGCATGCCATGTCTAATCTCCCTTTGAAGTGAAACTCAGAATGATGAACTCACCTGGACCTTAGAGATCAGCCAGTTCAACCACCTGCTGTTTCAGAAACTTCTTCTTTTACATTTCTGATAGAAGGCGATCCAACCCCTACATGACCAGCTCAAGTTTCAAGGAACAGAACACTTGACAAAACTGTAAAATCTCATTAGTCTAAGTGCTATAGTCAAGAGTTAAAGTAATTAATTGAATCCTCCACCCCTGCTAAATTTTCTAACACTCCAGGTAAAGGTCCCTGTTCTTTTATTTAACTAGGTTTCAGATACGGAACCATCCTCTGCATGTGATGCAAGACCCTAAACCCTAAGAGTTAAGTAAGCTTTTCCATTCTGGACTTACAGAATTGCAATTTCATTTATTCACTCACTCAACAAATTTCTATGGCAGACTACCATGGTAAGACATTCTTCTGGGCAAAGGGACAGAATGAATGAGACAGATGAAGCCCCTGCCCTCACAGAGCCAAAAGATATCTCCATTAAATTGGATTTGTTTTATTTGTGGCTTGAGAATATTCATTGGTATACTAATTGTGACACCCAATAAATTAGCTCTTTCTCTCCCAGCTTCATGTTTCAGAAACAGCTCTAGCCATGAAACTGGCTGATATTAACCCAACCATCCTGGCTGACTGGAGGCATATAGATTAACAAGGGCAGATGAGAATTTTTAGGTACTATCCTGGCTACTCCCTGGGCTTCCAGTGAATTCGAAGGGAGCAATAATTCTGCAACAAAATCTACCACATTTCTAGAGAACCAGAGGTAAGACAAGGTATTCTGGAGACTGCTTAGAAATGTGGAAGATACAGATAGTCTGACTTCAATGTTTCAGGGTGAATGGACACAGATACCTGGGTCTTGGGGATATAAGGACCTTCTTTGTGGGGATAGACACAGAAGCTGACCAAACCGGTTTGTACAATCCAAGAAGAGAGAGATCCTAGACCGAGGCCGAAATTGAATTAGAGAATAAACCGAACACTTAATCTTACAAATGAGAAAACCAAAGTTCAGTCAGACTAAGTAACTTGACTAAATTCAAAGAGCCCACAACCTATAACCTGAGTCCTCTGACTCCCTGGCTAGTAAAATGCTAGAAAGGTATTTTAAAACTGGGGTTTAGAAAGCCAGTGTGAAAAACTCAGAAAAGCTATCAGCAGGTGCAGCGGGAACCAGCGCAGGGCTAAGGCAGGAGGAATAGCGCAGAAATATTTCTGAATGAGCCTCAGCATTAGGGAAAATATGGCATGTCAGCGAACTCAAAATAAGCCACAAGAGGAGGAAAAACCCCGCCTGGCCCCTGTGGCTAGTGGATTCACCATCGTCCCAGGCACCAAGAGGGCGCTGTTTTGATACCAGTCAGGGCACAGGCCTGGGTTGCAGGCTCAGTGCCCAGCAGGGGGCGTGCAGGAGGCAGCTGATCAGTGTTTCTCTCTCTGTCCCTCTCCATTCCTCTCTCTAAAAATCAATTTAAAAAAAATATTTTTTTAAAAAAAAGAGGGAAAAAACCCAAGCATGCACAGTCTCCTAAACTTTTGGGGGCTATCCGTCTACACGGGAGACCTACCCTATGTACACATAAAACCTGTTCTTGGCAAATTTTAATTAGTAAGTATTCTAATTATGTAAGTATCCTAAGTATACAAGCACATGCAGTTCCACTGTCAAGACGGGAAAGGTTTTATGGGGCCTCCATTTCGGGACAGGAAAGGCTTTTATTATTGACATTTTTTTCTAAAGGAAATAAAAAATTATACTGCTCAGAATCTCATCTCACACACACACGCACACACACACACACTGCTGACTGGCTTGATCATGAACCTGTAACTCAAAGGATAAGAAATACTCCCCTAATTCTATATTTGTGTTTCAGCTCACTCTTCATTAACTCAGAACATTCACTTTCCCAAAGGCTGTGAAGATTATAAGGAGACATGATCTTAATGGAAACAGAGTAAGTTCAATAAGACTAGAGCATGTCCACAATGTTATCTCTTTCGTAAAAGCTTATGAGATTCTTTCAATGTCTTAAGAGTTCCAGAAAAGCGGCTTTATTCCCACTATGGTTATTACATGAAATGAAAACAATTCTTCACACACCTTAACAGAAACATAAAGCACACTCACCCAACTAAATAAATCATTCATTTACAAAGTTAATGTTTTTCCTGTACAGAAAACTACCTTGAATAACTGAGTGTGGCAATACTGCAGCCCCAAGGCCATCTTTAATAAGAGGTAGAGAGAGATCAAATAATACGGGGCGGGGCAAAAGGAGGTCTGCAGTTGTTCTTATGGAAAAAATGCAATAATTAATAAATAACATAACAATAGACGCTGTGCTTCAAGTACTCACAACTGTAAGCCGACTTTTACCCCACCCTGTATTAGGGGCTGAAATAAAAACCAGCACAGCGTAATCCAGTTATTGGAAGCATGGCTTGCTGAAACTCCAGGCCTACACACACCACCTAAAAAGTTCTGAGAAAGAGTATCTCTGTAACAGAATATAACTGTGTGCCTAAGCCTTAAATCCAGGACACTAGCATTACAAGGCAAATAATGAAACTATCCCGAACAAAAATTGAATCTGTCTGGAAGCCATTTATCTGGCTCTCTAAAGAAGGGTCACATTACTTATGCCAACAGAGTTGACGCGGCTGTAAGGAAGTAAAGATACAATATGAAACACCAACAAAAGCAGAAACAGCAGCACTACTCAACGAGAAGGATCTGCTATGAGTGTTATAGGAGATTTAAAAAGAGTTTAATCTGGAAAATTACCACACTGCAGTTCAAACTGTCTTGCAAAACAGCCAAAATAAATAAATAACACCTTAAGTGCTGGTCACATTATAACTACTTTTTTCAAACTTATTTCTTAAAATTAGATGATTTTATATGATGATACATTTCTGAAATTGAAAGTACCGCTACCTACTAAACACTTACATTGGTATCAAAAATAAACAAAAAAACAAAAGTAACAACAATCTAAAATCTACAGTTCTGACCAATCTGAAAAAGTCTCCGTGGATTTGACCGATGCACATCCCTTACCCTCCGTGAACCCAACACTACTCAGGAATCAAGAGGACCAGGAAAGTCATGAGACTGAATTTGTTACAAAAGCCCAATAATACACACCTCCTTTCTCACCCACATGGACGCTGTAACAAGATGAATACCTGGGCTCTTAGGGGGGCTGGGCGCCCCTCTGTGCCCGGCTGGCGCTCTATATGAGCTTCTGCTACACCATTTACTACTTACTATGTGTGCCTTTCATATAGGCCCCCTAACCAGACTGAGTTCCTCTAGGTTAAAAATCTTATCCTTCATTTAAACATCTCAGCACCTAGTAGAGTGTCTTACACATAGCAGGCAGTCAATACATTTTCTGGAAAATAGATATTCTTTTATGTTCCTTTCATTCCACAAATATTTTTTGAGTGGATTCTCTATGTGCCAAGCATAATAGATCTCAACTATAAAAAAATTTAAAAACACACACACATACACAAAAAAAACAGAATCTCTGAACTCAAATATCTTTCTGCATTTCAATAAGTTGGTTGTTGCAATAAATCAATTAGCAAACTCATTGAGGGCAATCATCCTTTCAGAAGCAGATTGCTGTGACTGTCAAGGCAGGCGGATGTCACAAAAGTGAGAGTGTTGCCAGGGGTGAGGGGTAATCAGGTGCAGGAGAGATGCTGAGGCTAAAACCAAGCAGACCTGCTGATGAACTGAGTACTGGTCCGGGTGGGAGAGAATGAGGTTGTTCTTTACAGGTATTTAGTGAGCGAAGGACATTGTAAGTACTAAGAGAAGGTTGGTTTCCTAAAATAAAACTGCTACTGCTTTGTGGGTTAGATACACTCTTCGTCTTCTGAAAGCAGATGCTTTGCACTGTTTCCTTTGCAGAAGAGAACAATGTTACCATCAATAGAATGTGAAGAGTAGGGCTGAGAGCACGAGTAAAATCGCAGAGCTAACAGACCGTAAAGACAGAGTGAGAACACCGCGTATGACTGTGACGCATGTTAAAGCTTTGATGTGAAAGGCTTTCCAATCTATAACCTACCTGGTATTAGGCAGGCGTAGAAAAGTTATCCATTAGACAGAAACAAAAAGTGGAAATTCAAATTTAAACTTCTAACCCCATTTAAATAAGTTATTTTTGCATCAGGCTTTTTAGTATCATTTTCTAAGAGAATATTGAGCAATACAGAGATCATTGGCAGCACAATCAAAAAGGTGTTAGGATAGGTATTGGATACATTCCTAAAAATTAATATTTAAAGTTGGAAACAAAAATATCTCTAAAGGTTACTTTATGCATTTATTAAGTTTTAGGACCGTTTTATAATTATTACATATTTCTATCAAGTCAAATGCCTGGAAACAGAAATAACATTATTTCAAATCAGCCACATTTGATGCATTTCTATTTCTGAAACAAAATATGGACAAGGAAACAAACAATGAGAGTTTCAAATTATGCATTTGGAACGAACATTGTTTAATTTTCAAAAGAAAAAGGACTGTATCATTCATCTTCAGAGAAAGGTTGATAAGCAGATGCATCTTTAAAAACCTTCAGCATTTCTCCACCCCTCTTTTACCTTAAGCGTGCATTTACTCTTATGAAACATGATGGAAACGTTTAAAAACAAAGCTCCAAATAATGCAACTCATGCAGCTATCAACCAGGCACTTGGTGAGGTAAGGGCTCTCAATCAATGGCAGGCCTCTCAATCAAGTTCAAGCTGGAGACATAAAGACCCAACTTGAAGTTCACTCCTTAAATTCACATAAAATCAACCTCTTTGGTTGTCAGTGGTTGGTAGAGAAGTCATTGCCAAAGGAACAGAGTCTGAAAATGGCTTTTTCACAACTGTTTCATTTTAGAAAACAGAGACCAAATGTCCTTCTGTACACCTTTACTTCTTGCCCCGCCCGCGGCCGCAGCTGCGTGTGTAACCGCCCAGGCCCCCGCTCCCCCCACCCTGCAGCCCCTTGACCTTCGCATTCTAAACGTGTTTCTCACTGTCTGCCACAGCGTTGCATACACGGTAAGCACTCCGACGGTTCAGTCAATTCTCTGTAAAAGTCAAGGACTACTCTGGACTTAATGACTACAAGTGGTTCAATTAAAAATGCTTTGTAAATGACAAACACAAAATTTATAAGTTTACCTTTAATTGGAACATTTTACTATTTTCACTATTGTTTTTTAAGATGACAGAAATCTGACAGGAAATTACTTATAACATCCTAATTAGTGTTTATTTAGAGTATTCAACTTAAATTTCCCTCCTAATTAATCTGTGATAGCTATAACTTTATTCTACTCACACAATTTAAAATATTCAAAGCACCAAAGAAACAGTACAGTCTGTCTAAAAAATGGCCTAAAGTGTAAATATAAAAGTAAATGTTAGAAATCAGCAGCTCATTTGCTTTCTTCTTTCTTTTTCTTACGAAATGAATTTGAAATCAGAATTCTGCCTTCTACTATCAAAGAGTTTTTAGAAAAAGTGTGGAACTGTGATTTTGCAAAGTAGTAAACATATTACAGAATAGACATATGACAATCATATATAGTTTTCCACATCATGAAAAATGGGAGTTCTAAACAGAGGGTCAAATTAGAACTGAAACACAGAATTAAGCAACACTGATTCATTTTTTCCTGTCACAGATATCTTTTATGTGGCAATATCAGGTTTTAATTAGAATTTTCTAACAAAATCATTGATGACTCCTTTTCCATAATTTGTGTCAAGCTAAAAAAAAATCAAAGAGTATACGGTAATCTGTTGAATATAATAACCCTAAATTTAAATTCAACATTAAGAGGGCAATGAAAAGACACAAATGTGAGTCATTTTACTGGCAGCAAATAAAGGGCAAAAATAAAAAGAATTTGTGTTCACATCCTGTTTCCACCACAAGCTATGCAATGTCCTGCAAGTTACAATATACTCTCAACCTCAGTCTCCACCTTCTGTAAAAATGGGAATTATAATTACACTTGCAAATAGAGAATTACAATGATCACTTTTCAAAGATCCACATTTTGTACAAGAAAACTATTTCCTAAGTGTTTTTATCCAACATAGCCATAGCCTTAAAATATGATGCTAGGTACCACTTCTCAAATGATTTTAAACAAAGAATTCCATGGGAAGGAACCAAAGTACATTTCTATGAATCCTAATGAATTCAGCACCTAAGTTCTTATGAACTGCTATAGCTTGGATGTCACAATTTATGGTGTTAAGGTATCTCCTAATTGTTTCATGGTAGTTACTGTCATATCCTGAAAGCACTGATAACAGAAAATAAGGTCCTCTAAACAGAATTAAGTATAACTATGGAAAAAAAGGAAGTATTACATGAGATAGCTAAGCATCACAGATAACCTTCATCATCTATACACTGGTCAGAAATGGTTCTTAATAGACTCTGATACAATGAAAAAAATAAAATTGGTAAACTGGAGTCCCTTTTCCATTTCTACCAACGGACAAGTGGGAGGAAGTTGGGCAAGTCAATTAACTCTTGGGGCCAAAATTAACTCATCTATAAACGAAGATGTTGAGAGTAGGAATTGTTTAAAGTCCTTCTACACTTTAGAAGTACACCAATGACAAATGTTTTGGGAAATAAAACCTTTGTACAACAGTTCAGTGCAACCCCATAAACTTTGAGACAATGCTTGTTAAAAATAAAAGCTAACAAATAGATTTGGGGAGAGGGTGGACAAAAAACAGAAAGTACTGAATAATCTTTCTACATTGCCATGGCTAGCTGTAACTACAAGGTATGTGTGCCCACGTAACAGCATCTCCTGTAGCAGAGGAAGTTCTACATGCATATGGTTGTGACTACTGGTGGACTGAAGGAGAAAAGTGAAGTGAGCAGAGCAGATATCCAGCCTCTGGCTTCCTCCAGAGTTGGGTCTCTAGTGACAAGGAGCTTATGCTCATAATTCTGCTTAGAATTAAAACAGTAAAAATACAAATGAGAGTTCCAAATATGGAAAGTACGGACTCATATAGAATAAAAATTACATAAGCCCAGCCAGAGTGGTTCAGTTGGCTGAGTGCTGTCCTTGCACCAAAGGGTTGCCGGTTCGATGCCCAGCCGGGCGCACACCTGGACTGTGGGCTCAGTCCCCAGACCGGGAGCGTCGGGGGCAACCAGTCGATGCTTCTCTCTCACATGGGTGTCTCTCTCTTCCTCTCCTCTCCTCTCTCCCTCTCTCTAAGCAGGTCTTCGGGTGAGGATTAAAAAAATTACTTGATCTATAACTTTAAAGTAGAAAAAAACACAAATAATGTCGTCAACAACAAAAATGCAGCAGCATTTACCAGATAAAATACTGGGGGGCAAATAAACTTGATTTTGAAAAATGTTCAATGACATGTAAATTCAGAGCACACTGCTGTGCACAGGGCATGTTCCCGAGTGGGCTCTGTGTACCTGCGTGTGTAGAAATGAACCTCGAAAAGAATTTCACCAGAGTGTAAATTTTTTAAAAGTTAGGCGGTGATGTTACATGTGAGTTTCTATATCTTCCTAAAAAATATCCTGCATTTTTCACAATGAAATTCTACTGTTTTGTCATTTTTAAGTGTTCCATTTTAAAGACAAAAATCTTCTTAAACCTATCATTTCAGAATTTATACAAATGAACATTCAATAAAATGATATTGTTTCATTAATATTTGAAAATAAATGTGTTATTATGTTTGCATTGGACTTAGGAAAACAATTTCATGTCTATCATTTTCTTTATACCATGTTTCTCATTAATTATAAATATATCTGCCCAAAATGCTGTATATATTTTTCATAAAACATCCATACTTATAAAAAGTAAGAACCAAGAAAATATAGAGAGTATAAACAGAATACTTTACTGAATAATGTTTTCTTAATTTTAGCACCAGCTTTGTCTAAAATATTATGTAAACATGTTCAAAATTAAATCAATCTTTCAATACTTATATGATAAAATCACTTGGAAAGCTCTAGAAAGATGGCTAGTATCATTAATAAGCTGATACCTGTGTTAATGAAGTTTTTTAATTATATCACATGTGGGTCTGTATAGATAAGACATTTAAAACCTTTACCATGTAAATCTCGATGACTTGCTGAGCAAAAATGATTTCATTATACACTAACTCTTTCAATGATTCACAGATTCCAGTAAAACCAATAAAAATATATTTCTCATATAATAAAGAGCATTATGAGTTTTGAGGTAAATGCCAGAAGAATAAAAAGTTTAATATTAATACGATCCTTTTAGAACAAAAGAAGAAACCAACTATTTTCCTTTAAAATTTTAAGCAAAAGGTATAATAAATTTTAATGATACTATAAATGGGATAAAATTCTATCTGTATCGTTTCACAAGAGCTTTTCCCTGCTAAGAAGCTCATAATAAAGTCTTAACTGCATATGTAAAAAGTCTGTGGGTTGCATAATACTTGTTCCCTTTGTCATGTAAAATTGAAAAATAAAACATTTGATGCTAAAGTGAAATCAGATGTTGGAAAAAATGTATTTTATTACCACATATCACCACTGAATACATGAGGAAAATATGCTAAAGTTAGTTATTCTGTGCATATATTTGAACAGCATCTTCTACTACTGATTAAGGTTGCTGGTACTAATGCTGCATATGAATTCTGATGCAGTTTTAACACTTCTTAGCTTACCAAATAAAAGCACAACAAGAAACAAAGACCTAAACCAAAGTACAGAGTCAAAATAGTAGCAAGATTAAAAAACGGGACGTGTGTGTTAGTGGCATAAGTAGCATCCTGTGTTAGGGATGGGCCTGCAAGACTATGGCTTTGTTAAGTAAACAAGAAAGGCTTCCCTTTTGACTACAGAGACATCCCATTACAAATCCCTTCAATCCATAAGGCCTCACTTGTCAAGTACATTGCACTGCTTAAATAGTAATCTTTGGGCTACAAGTCATATGGCCTTTTTTCACTGAAAATGTATTTTTATCTTGCGTTCTTATTTTTATTTCTCAGTCACACACACACGCACACACACACACAAGGGGTGTGTGTGTGTGTGTGTGTGTGTGCGTGTGTGTGTATCACTGTTGATATATATACAATGGAGACATATCTCCTTATCTACTTATATACATTTATATGTATGTGTGTATATACACAGAGACCTCTTTATCCACAATTTACTTATAAATTACTTACTGTGTATCTGGCTCTATATCTGATGTCTCAGGTGTAGATAAACAACCAACATTTGGTTCCTGTCCTCAAAAGCAAATGTAAAACTGCCCACTTGCTTGGTTTAACATATGTGGCTTTAGTATCACTTGCTGACAGAACTCTTTTCAGATGATTACCTCCTTTGTAGACCATCTGTCTCAAGTGATTCAACAAGGTCTGACTTACCTTCCAATAAGCATAGTTCTGCAGTAATTCTGACTCCAGTTCTCTGGCTCTTAACACATTATTACCTAACACATTATTAGAGGGACCAAAGGCAGTCAATCAATACTTACTGATTGGCTGATCGCTTGGTTGAGCCATTAATTGGCATATATTTGGAAACAATAACAAAATAATGCAGCTAATAGTTGATAGCTTACTAGATATCAGATACTCTGCCAAGCACTTCATACACATTTTCACCTTTAATTCTATAATAGATATATTATTATTCCTGTTTTATGGGTGGTAAAAGTAAGACGTTAATTTTTAAGCAACTTGCCTACAGCCACACAGCTAGAAAATGATTTACACTCACAATTCTGCCCATAGCCACTATTGCTATACTACCTCTCAAAGAGAAAGGCCCTATCTATAAACGGCTTGACTCAATATTTGATGCCTAGCTAACTATACTAAGTAACGGGTGAACACAAACAGCTAAGTAAATCATAAGTACAAAACAATCATGTATACAAAAAGTAAATATTAAAGGTAAGTAAGCATATAAACTATATATATTTATGTGTGTATGTGTATCTTTAAGATTATTCAGCATTACAGACTTCAGAGACATCTTTTCTCTACACTCACACCTATCATTGGAACTCAACTATATAGTTTTCACAACTGAAAGGGATTTTGTTTTTAATGATCCCACGCTAAGTGTTCAATCGCACATCTTTATCTTATCTGTATCCTAGCCTCAGCATTCAGCAAAATGCCTGCCACATACTAGATGCTCAATACACAGCAACAGAATACAATCATTAACTCTTGGAACTCTATGGGGAACGTTCCATTTATATGTTATAATGCATATATGCCTGAAACATAACAAACAGAGCCAGTGAAGAAACATTTATTTTAAGCAGAATAAGGTAAACTTTACATTTTCAACATATCAAAATTTTCACCACTATTTCTTAAACGCAAAAAAAAAAAGTAAGTATAAAACTTGTTAATATACCTTCTGGCTAAAATTTTAATTATGAAAAAGTTGGAAAATTTTGCATTATCTCCACAGCAACTACACCCTGGCAACAGATACATTAAGTATGTGTGAACATGAGACATAATCAAAACAAAGCATGACTTAAGTAAATTGCAGTGGTTGTCAAGATTGTAGGCCTAAATTTAGCAACTGAGCTCATTTAATCATAAATCACAAACTAATTGATACTTGATTTTAAGTTACTAGAAAGCTAATACACATAGCATATGATGAGCAATTAGCTATTATATATTTTATTTGGAGCCTCAGTTTCCTCATAGGTTAGAGGATTGATAAAATCTAAGCCAAAGAGTTGTGAGAATTAAGTACACATATTAAACCAGTTGACATATGGGGGGCGATAAGGGAATATCTGTAATACTTTCAACAATAAAGATAAATTTTTTAAAAAATCAGTTGACATAAATGCCTCACATATAATAGGTCCTCAACAAACTGTAATTCTTTTCTCTGCTACCTTGCCTCTAAACTCCTGCTTTAAGATCCAGAAGAAATTCAAAATCCAATGTATTAGAAGATTACTGGTTGACTGAAAGAATAAAAATCTCAGCATTCTAATAAACTTCTATCATTTTTTTCAGGCACCAGTACAACTTTCTTATGAAAGGCTGCAATGCGCATTTATCAATACATAAAATATGTTCTAGAAGAAGTTCAAATAAGTCTTTTAAATTAGAATTCATTCACATTTTTACCTTTTCTTCTAGATGGTCCTTCAAACTCTGATATTTTAGCTTCAGTTTTTGGTTCTCGTTTTCATTCTGGGCTAATTCCTCTGTGAGCCTGTCACACTGCAACCTCAGCTTCTCCAGCTGACAAAGATGGGCTCTCACCATATTCTTATCTTCTAAGCTCTCTGCCTGGGAAAGAGAAGGAGAAAAGAGAAAGTCCACTGGCCACAGCCAAACTGCACACCAAGCAGATTACACATCCCATCAGCGGCTGTCTCCAGGGCCCGTCCCCACACAGGACACGGGCAAGGCCCTTTGCATGCGTCCAGTTACTGCTCAGCACTCCCTGGGCTCTGCTACGGGAGAGGTACTGTGCTGAGTGCTGATAGCGACAGGCGAGAACAGAGAAAAAGAGACGGATGCCACAATCAGTTTCTACAGCGATGAATGAGAGGTGCTTAATAAAGGTGTAGGTGGGGTACTGCGACAGCCCAAAGGGCACCAGCTCCACTGGGAGGGGGAGGAGTGATTAGACAAGTGTCCCGAAAGGAAAGTACTGTGAGCTATTACTGACTGACGGGTTTTCTCACTTATAAGAGGAGCTGGACAGCATTAGTATTCAACCTGAACCTCCTGATTTCGGTGAAAGAACTGTGCGCTTTTCGTACAATGTAATTACTGCTACCACTCCTGTGGGGCTAAAATGATCATAAATTGTAGCAGCCAAAAAACTACAAATAACTGAATATGAAAAAGAATTTACCAGTGATTATTTCATTATGAACCCTGTAATAATGTACCTAGTTTTTCATCTTTAATTGAAATATAACCAGAATCAGCTTTTAAAAATTAGGAATAATATATTCCAGGTATGGAACTCAATAATCATGTGCCATGGATGTGAACTTAGAGACTTTAAAATAACAAGGTAACCACTGTATGTCATGCACTTGCTTTAAGACCTTTGGTGTAGTTTTTCCTCATTTCGCCCTCACAGCAACCTGACCAGGACATACTATCAGTGCCTCCTTTTTGGATATTAAAGCACAGAGATGCCAATATCTTGCCCATGGGCAGTAGTGATTAAATGCAGAGCCAGGATTTGAACCCAAGAATTCTCTCCAATATCCATGCTTTCAACTACTCTGCCACACTGCTTTTCAACAGGTACATACACCACAAGGTTTTAAAAACCAGCTGGGCGCAACTTGCAAAGTTAACTGGCCACACCTACCAGTTAATAGCCTGTAAGCAACTACATATAATCTGTTTATATGTTTTAGTGCCTAAAATATATGTTTCTTTTCTTTTTATAAGTTTATTATATGTTTTAATCAGGTATATAGGAACACAATTACTGAAAGCAATTGCCTAAAAGAAAGAAGTTTTGTGAGTTTTATACAAAATCTGTATTTTAATCATCCCACAAATTCACCTAAAACTTGATGCCACTTAGAATTAACAAAGGAATTCATTTTTTATGAAGAATCGTGTATTCATAACCCAAAAATAAACTTACAAAATAAAATCTCTCATCAGAAAAAGGTGGTCAATTATGACTTTAAGTTGCAGTAGAATGCTTCTGCATTTCTTTATGTCTTATCAAAAGTGTCCATATAGCCCCGCCGGCATAGCTCAGCAGTTGAGCATCAACCTATGAACCAGGAGGTAATGGTTCGATTCCTGGCCAGGGCACATGCACAGGTTGAGGGCTCAATCCCCAGTAGGGGGATTGCAAGAGGCAGCCAATCAATGACTCTCTCTCATCACTGATGTTTCCAGCCCTCTCCTCTCCATTCCTCTCTCCGAAATCATCAAAAACATATTAAAAAAATATTTTTTTAAAGCATCCATATAGAAGGTTCCCCTAAAGCCAGGGTGTGCTAGAGCTGGCTCATAGAGACCCTCAAGAACCAACTGTGCTCATCTCTTTCCAACTCTGTCCCTCTCCTGTGATGTCTTGTGTGATAACTTGAAATCAGCCAACAGGGGTATTTACACCACTGAACTTGGAAAATGCTACAAATCAGGGTTCCTCCCCACCATCAGAGAGCCTATCTTAAAACATTTACCAGCACACCGATGCCTACATTTGACTAAGAACTAGCTTCTTGTTGTGGTTTTATTATTACATTTACATTTCATTTTATGGTTTGTAAACTGATGTCACATTCACAAAAACCCTGTGATAAAGACATTACTGTTCTCATTTTATTGATTAAGTGCAAAAAGTTTAAGTATCTTGACCAAGATCATATGGCCAGCAAATGAAAAAAGTATAGACTTCCAATCCTTGGTCTTTTAATTCCAATAAAGAGCTCTACAAAATTATTTTTGTTGAAATCATAATGAATCGATAGCCCAATATCTTTCAAATATTAATAGCAGCTATAGTATTTCATTAAAATATTGTATATTTAATTTTAAAATAAGCATGAGAAGGATAGTTCTAGATGGAGAAAAACTGTAATTTGTGCAGTGGGAAAATATGGATAACATATCAGAACTTATTAGACTCAGGAAAGTAATAAATTAAGGTGAAGCTGAAAGATAACGAAACATAACATTTATAGAGCTACTGTCCAAAGCACTCTTGTTCATAATTCAGTATATTAAATATTCTGTGATGTCCATTGTTATCAACTCCTTTTAATTAATATAAGTAAGTAAAAAATGTAAGATTATATTAATGAAATAGCATGAGGTGAAGGTTGTTCCTTACGGGTAACTTACTCAGTTTAAAAGCAAAATGCTAGGCTCTCACAATCTCTGGTTCTTCTTTTAAGCTTTTGTGTTCCTTTTGTACCATGTTAAAGAGTAGCTGCAGAACCCCTCCTAAATCTCAGTCTTCCAAATTAAAAAAAAAAAAAAATGTCTAACAGTTTCAGGAGACCTACAGAATACTTCTAAATTATATATTCTTTTCATACAGTTAATTCCAAAGCTTATTGTCGTCTCACTACATGAACACAGAGTACTTCCTAAAGGAAAGATGAGGAAATCAATTTTCCCACATTACAGGGAGAAATGCAAGCCAGAAAGACCACAGAGCAATTCAGGAACTAATCTTCTGACTTCCAGCTTTTTAAATATTCGACCCAACATCAACTGAATATCTTCAGTATGTCTCAAACATTGTTAGACACTGTAAGGAGACACAAAAATGGCTAAGACACACTGCCTGCCCCTCTGGAGACTTATGAACACACAGCAAACCATAATATGAGGCAGCCTAAATATGCTTGCTATTCTAAAAGGACCAACAAAGAGCTATGGAAACACAGAGGATCGGGAGATTCATCCCAACTTCAGTGAAAGAAAATTAATTGGCCCTTGAGGAATCCCTTGACGCAGCATTGGGGGAAAGGACAATCCTGGAAAGAACCATTTCTCAAGCCATAACCTACCAAATCACTACATACTTGTCCTCAAGCAAAAACCCCGCCTTCCTTGAGATTCACACTATTTCTCATCAACTCTCCTTTTCTTGCTCTTAACAGCTGACTGACCAGTCATCCTTTTTGGCATGTGATTAATGCCTTCACAATAGCATCATAAATACCCAAATATCTATCCAACAAACTAACATCAAAGTTATCTGACATGTTGTATTCCAACCACCTTCACTGACATTCCACAACAGCAACCAATTAATTGCATTATCACACCTTGGCAATGAGCTCTGAAAATCTAAACTCTAACATAAGAATTCCTGACCAGGTTAAGCAAGGGATGGTGGTAGATTCTTAACCTGCCACTCTCATTGCTTTGCCCACCATACTTCTTCAATGTTAGCCACATGGGCACATTAAACTCTCCCTGCTGGCCTCAGGCAGCTTCTCCCAGCCTTCACAGCAGTTTAGGTCTTCACCACTCACAAATTACTCACTGCCCTGCTGCTCTGCTCTGCTTCAGGGGAGGAAAGCAACTGGTCAAGATTCACATCAATAACCCCAGGCTCTCTCTTGGCTTCCTCAGGCTTACTGGTTTCTTTCAAAACCTTCATAGGAACATATACCCTGCCTCCTGTTGAATGTATCTACTCTGTTTCTGATCCAACCTCCTCTTGTATCTTCACGGACCTCCTCTGCCAACCCCTGACAAACAGAATGAGCAGTCTTTCAGTTCTTCTTTCAGCCTGTCTGCCACACTTGACACTCTTGACTACACCCTTCTTAAAATGTCCCGCCTGGTTTCCAAGACACCATTCTCTTCCGGTTCTCTTCCTGCCTCACACGGCCCTGCACTTTTATCTGCCAAGCCTCTTCCTCACTGCTTCCCTTAAACCTGATGCCCAGGGTCTGCACCCTCCTCTTTCTCCCTGCTTGACCTTATTCAAGTCCCGTGATTTCAACGGCCACCAGTGGGTTACTGGCTGCAAATATTTAACTTGAATTTCAACTTCCTCCTCAACATCTGACCCATTATGCACTAAACTGTTCTACCTGGACTTTTATGGTTAGGCTTAAGTTTCCTTCATCCTAACTCAACATACCAAACAACTGGATTTGGCATTTCTCTCCAAATCTGCTGTTATGTCCATATTATCTATCATGACAAACAGCCTTGTTATCCAAGCCTATACCTAGTCATCCTTTAATAAACTTTTTCCAGTACAGCAGTGTAGTTAAGAAAAAGGCACTTGACTACCTGGGTTCAGATCCAGACTCAAGTACTTTCCAGCTGTAAGACCTTAGGCAAGTTACTTACTCATGTCTCAATTTACTCAACAGAGATAAAATAATATCATGTAAGCTGCAGGGATAATGTTAGCATTAAATGATTAACACATGTAAAGTTCTTACAGTAACGACTGTGACAAACTAAGAGCTAAAAATTGTCTTCTACTACTACGATTGTCACAGCCAATCAACCAACATAGAATCCATCCTGTGTTTCTTTAGGGTCAGCTCTTCTTCATATCGGATTCTACTTTCGGTCATGTCCTCATCTACTCTGAAGGACTATTATGCCATATTTAACCAACACTAACATACTTTTTAACATTTTACCACTTCTGACTTGGGATGTTGTCTTACAGTTAATAGCATGTCATGTTTTCAGAGGCAGTATATATTTTTTTAGTAGCATCTTACAACTAATGGTATTTTTGGCTCAATGAAATATAGTAAAGGCCTCTTACCTGTTCTCCCAGACTCCATTCCACTCTGCCCACCCCAGTGCACGGCCCCAAGTCCACTACTGCCAGTAGGCTATATAGGACTGGGGAAGAATTCACAAAATAACAGAAAGCGTTCCACAAGTAACTGTGTCAGTATCATTTCATCTTTCATCATAAGCATTTTTATGGTTGTTGCATTTCAAGGAATTTGGAAAAAAATTATAATTAACTTTTTGAAGGTTTATCCATTTATTCACTTATTCAAGATATTAACAATGTTCCAGGAACTCTTCTAGGTACTTGGGATATAGCTGTAAACTAAACAGACTTGAATCCCAGTCCTCATGGAGGGCTCATTCTAATAAAGATTGAT
Organism: Miniopterus natalensis; assembly: GCF_054644295.1. Lineage (NCBI taxonomy): Eukaryota > Metazoa > Chordata > Mammalia > Chiroptera > Miniopteridae > Miniopterus > Miniopterus natalensis. The sequence goes on along the minus strand of NC_142081.1, from coordinate 16,161,045 downwards.
TAAAAAATAAATAATATGGAGTCTGTATGATGGTAAGCACCATGGAGGGGGAAAATGAAGCAGAGAGAAGGGGTAGATTTATCATACTCCTGACAATCATGTTATGAAACTATTCCCCTGCATGGTGATAATGCTAATACCATTAGACTTGGAAACATTTCCCCAAATGCAAGATCTCAACTATGCATTTACCCAGGCAACTTGGATTTGGAAAAGAAAGGGTAAATCTCAAAAGCATTGGGTTTACACAGCCCATAAGCTGATCCACTTTAGTTACCAAACTAATAAGGGCTGTGGTTATAGCTTCTATGGCCTTGATAAGTCTTTGCCTTTTATATTTTAGGAGGTCGTAAATGTTGAATGAGGGCACATTTCAGGCCCACAACTTACTGCCACCTCTGCCTCTCCTGAACTCCCAAAATAGCTAACAGTTCTTTTTAAAAGGCTTCAGTGCTCTGAAATAGGGGCTCCCAGGTGGCTGCTATAACTCATTTCAACCTGGCTGAACAGGCATGAATAAGCCTCTTTACTGTGAGTTTTAGCCTCCCTCCAGTGCTTGGGAATACAGGATGATCTCTAAAAGTTTACGCTGTATTAACTTCATGAGCCACCAGAAGAATTCCTTCAGTATCATCAGGATAATTCAGCGCAGGTACCTTCAGTGTCCTAATATGATTCTCGGCTTCACTCTTTTCTTTCTTGAAGTGCTTCATCAGCTCCTGGATATTTTGTTCGTGTTTGGTTTTCACACTCTGCAGTGATGATGTGAGATCTTCCAGCTCCCTCTGGTGAACATCTCGTTCTAGTTTTAACTGTGTAATGACTGTAGCTGTTTCTTCATCTCTAGAGTCCGCCTGTGTCTTGAGGTCAGAAAAGTTCTTAAGCGCCTCCTTCCTGGCTCTCTGTTCCTCGGCCAACTTATTAGCTAGATCTGCCCGGATGGCACTCAAGTTCTTGATGGCCTCTTGCATCTCCAGGAGTTGAGCTTTGTCCCTGGCCTGGCTCTTCTTCAGCTCTGTAATTTCTTCCTCTAGGCGAGCTTTCTCAACTTTCAGCTGGCTTTGAAACTTACTCTGCTTTTGCAGTTCAGTTTCTAGTCTATGGATGGTGTCCAGGGAATCCTTGACTTCTAGCTCGAGGTCAGCTTGATGCGCCCTAACATCACTTAGTTTCTGCTCCTTACAGTGAAGCTGCTCCTCCTGAAGGGCACGCTTGGTGACAACATCGTTCAGCTCCTTTCCAAGATTCTCTACTTGTTGTAATGCTGCGCCCAGCTGGCTTTTCAATTCACCCTTTTCTTTTAGGATCTATCAGGTTACAAATAAAAAAAAAATTTTAAATTATTACAAAATTTACCATAGACACTGCCAGAAAACAAAATAAAATTTCATCTACAAAGAGAAAAAAAAAGTCTTTGAATATTTTTGATTTTTTAAGGAACAATATTTTTAGCCTAGAAAAGGAAACATACAATTACCCTGAAGTAGCACCACACTGGAATAGGTTTCAGATTGTCATCACCAAAACGCATCAATCCTTGATCACACAAAATTATTTAAATCTAAAATAAAACTGATCAAAAGAATGGGGAAAGAAAAAGACTCCTATTATAATTTGCCAGAGGTTGAAATAACATGTACAGTTTACTGAAAATAACAATGTTTTGCATTTCCATGCCATGTTTTTAAAAAGGAGAAACCTCAAAACAGGTATGGAAGATAATACAAGGAAGCACAGAGACACAATCTAAGGAAGGTGATGGTATACTCAGCCAGTATTAATAAAATAATGTCAGCAGTGACAAGAAACAAAACAGTATGTAACTGGAAGTCTTGAAGCTCCATAAAAGTAGAAATGAGATGAATTTAAGATTAGGAGAGGTGGGAAGGGACTCAAGGGAAAAGTCAAGGGACCAGACAGCCATCACCATCTGCCAGGCTCTTCAGGGGGTTAGGGTTTACAAGTGAGGGACAGAGACCAAGAACTAACCCCCTAATACTCACCAGTCATCAATGCAAATAAAAAAGCCAGCAGCTAAGGAAGCAGAAATGCCACAAACACCCCCCAACACCGGCACCAGGTACAATCTCTTACCTGCTTACGGGTGCCCACCAGGGCTTAAACCAAGAAAAAAGTTAAGATTCTCATTTCGAATTTGAAATATGAGTTAAAAATGAAAATACTATTACTGGAAAGGGGACCTGGCCCTGAGTGGGCCAGCCTCGGGCCCACTGGTAGTGTGTGAGTTCTTGATCTTGTGCAGAAAAAATTTCACAGCACGAGTCCAGGTGAATTTTAGAGGACGTTTATTAAAGCTGGGGACAGTGAAACAAGGAAGGGCCTCGGATAACAGGAGAGGGACTAGGTGGAATGAGCCTAGGCTGGGCTGCTTTGGCTTGCTCGGAAGTCAGAGGAAAGGGGTCCTTGGGTATCAGTTCAGGGGGTTTGCCCTGGACTAACTGCTGCTGCCCCTTGCTGCCCTGGTTGCAAGCCTCTGTGGGGTTTCTTAAGTTTAGGGGATGCAAGCCTGTGGGGAAAGAGGAGGGAGATGCGGAGGGGAAAGGTGAGGATGTGCTCAGGGGAGGGAGAGCAATAGCAAGGACCTTAGTTTTGAGGGGTTTTAAAGGCTGGGCATTTAGGGGAGGTCTTAGGCGAGGACCTCAATAGAACATTCATCAGTTTTACACTTATGTGCCAAGTGAAATTCATTCCCTTAACTTCATCTGTCCTTGGGTGTGGCTGGCAAATGGCACTAATTAGACTTCCGCTATCTGTCTCCTGAGTAGGGTGATTTAAGCTATTTACCTGGAGAAACGTCCTTGGTTTAGGGAAGATAGGATTTACTCGATGGCTGCCAACTGCTTGGCATCTGGATTTACTGGATGGCTGTGAACTGCTGTTTAACTACTTGTCTCGGTTTCCCTACCCACTTGCCAAGGAATTTTCCCGGCTTCTTACTCTCCTGCCTCAATACTTGCAGGACATTTCCACACTTCACATTTAACTCAACAGTATGAAACAGTTCATGATAAAATGTAATGAGTCAATTGCTCAAAAAAAAAGTTTCCACAAATCCCTCTCAGTTCAAACAGGGAGAAACAGCAGGAAGCTGACACTAGAAACAATGAAAGGAGGTGGGTGGGTGATCATGCAGCTGTGCTCTGAACAGAGAGAACTGAATTTGCTTCTCAGTCCAGTAATAAGCAGTTCTACGGCCTTAAGGAAATTATTTATCTTTATAAAGATAACAGTAGTTATATAATAGGGAAAGGAGAAACAAAAAGTGGGGGTGGGATTTAAGTTTAAGGAGAAACCAGGATTTCAGAGAGATATAAATGCAAGAGTGTGATCAAAACTGTGAAGAGAGGGGATAACTGATAAATCAGTGTCCCAGGATTGCAAAGAATGGAACACAGATAAATGATTTCACTTTGGAAAGATTGTAAGGCAGGAAAAATGGCTAGAAATACAGATAAGCCTAAGGGTAGAAGTATTATTCTTCTATTGCAGTGTAAAAAATTCCAACAAATTTAGTGGCAGAAAACAATATCCATTTATTACCTCACTGTTTCCATAGGTCAGAATTCCAGGCAAGGTATTCTGCTGGGAATCTCCTGAGGCTAAAATCAGGGTGTCAGCTGACCTAGCCCCTATCTGGAGGCTTTGGGGAAGAATCCACTTCCCAGTTCATTTGTGTTGTTGGCAAATTTTAGTTCTGTGAACTTGAGTCCCTGTTGCCTTCCTAGCTTTGGGCCAAGGGTTGTTCTGACCTCTAAAGGACACCTGCACTCCTTGGCTCATGGTCTCTTCTGTCTCTGACGCCAGCAACACCACAATAAATCTTTCTCATAGTTTTGCATCCTTCTAACTTCCCCTTCTCCCAACAGATAGAAAATTGTATCTGCTTTTAATGGCTCCTGTGATTAGATTAGGCCCATCCAGATAATCTCCTTATCTCAAGGACAACTGTGCCATCTAACATAACATAATCATGGGAGTGATATGTCACAGGTTCCAGGAATTAGAGTGAGACATATTTGGGAGGTCACCATACTTACCACCCTAGAGAAGACAAGAACTGTTAGAATCAAGTCTTTTTTTTTTTTTTAATTAAAGTCTAAAGTTTTATTTTCTGTTTGGTTTTTTTTAAAATACAGTTTCTATTGATTTCAGAGGGAGGAAGGGAGAGGGAGAGAGATAGAAACATCAATGATGAGAAAGGGTCATTGATCGGCTGCCTCCTGCACACCCCCTGCTGGGGAGAGAGCCCGAAACCCAGGCATGTGCCCTGACTGGGAATCAAAACATGATCTCCTGGATCATAGGTTGATGCTCAACCACTGAGCCACACTGGTCAGGCTAGAATTAAGTCTTGGCTGCAAGGATACTAATGCCCAGCAGAGAAAACGGGGAGAAGGCTTAAAAATAGTGATTAATTTTTAGAACAAGTAACATAGCTCCCTGGCCATGAGTTAAGAGACTTCCATGCAACCCTGAAGGTAAAAACCATATTTTCAAGATGATGCTCAAACGGGTTAAATGTCTTTGACTTAAAATACTATCATGTCTTCCTAAAGTTGGTTTAAACAGCAAGGACATTTATTTTTCCCACATAGCAGGAAAATCAGAACTTGGGTGGCTCAGGAAGAGTCCTTCAGAGTGCAGGCTCTGCTACTCTACAGTTCTGCAATTCTGTAGGTTTTACCCACTCACATCACATCAACTCATGACAAAGGCGACAGTCACAGACTATGTTGGTCAAGTTTGGAATGTCTTTGGCAACACAGATACTAAAAACTTAGTAAGTTCTGTCCATTTGTTTTTGGTGAATTACTTGCCTAGTAGCCACAACCCAAGATTTTGTCTAGACATTGTCTCTGAGTCTGAAAATGTCAGTATCTTAACCACTACCTCAATATCCTAGACACTCCCAGGAGCCCTCAGTGGAACAGCCTTTATCTTGAGGGAACTCAAAACAAAGAACTTGGGGCTCCTTTGTGTGGCCAGGAATGCTTAAGTAGAAGTACTTGAAAAGGGCCTGAGATCTCTGTCTTGTTTTTTTTACCTCCCTCTCTTGCTTGGACTGACTTCAGCATGGGTAGATACTTTGACTTTTCCAACCCTAAAAGACTCCAAATTATCATACTAAGAAAATTTGGATTACACATTGCAGATTTTCAGTTTCCCCACACCAAAAACTCTTCTTGCTCTCTGCTTTTAGACAGACTGGCTTCAACCCATACTTGTCTTTCTCTTACAGGACCTTTCTGAAGGCTGCAATAAGTACATAACACACTCTAATATCCTAAAGTTTTCCTACTGGGCACTTTGCATACTCTGAGGAGCAGCATCAATGCCACATGGTATGCTTTCTGATGGTTTAACCGACTACTTCCCATAGCACAGTAAGGTTTGCCAACTTTCCCTTTAGAAAATGTATGATCCTCCCTGTTGCCACCCCACTTCTCCACTTAGCCAATCTTATATTTAGGTTCTTTTACTAATAGCTCCTTACTCCTAGAATTGATGTTTCACATCAGCTACTGAGAATAAGAGAAAACTACAATCCAAGCTGGCTTAAATCAGCAGGTAATTTACTATCACCCCAGGCAGAGCTGCTGCGGACACAGTATGTCAAGCTCCAGGTCCACCTCTCTGCATTTCTCCCAGCGATACCCCCTCTGTATGAGGCTTCATTCTCAGGACTATAGCAAGGCAGCTTCGTTCATTCCAGGCATCCCAGCCAAAACCAACAATATCCAGAGAAGGAAAAAAGCTCTCTTCTCGTACATCTTTTTGAGGAGAAAATGTTTACCGGAAGCTCCCCAACAGACTTCACAGCTCCTTCTTTATTGATCAGAACAGGGTTGTGTGCCTCGTAACTGGTCCACATTAATTTTTAAATGGAATGAAATGGAATGGACTGGAGGTGGGGGGTAACCAAACCACTACAGGAGCCACCTTTCATCTCTAAGTTTTGCTGGTATACTACTACTCAGGTGCAGGAATGGAAAAAGTGGACAGCTGGGCTGATTATAGACTGAAGGCCAGTATAATGTGTGAGGTGCAAGAAGAAACCGCGGATGCCAGCGAGCACGTCATCAGAGCAGTGTGACAGGAAAACGTGATTGCGGGAGATGGCTGACCAGCCAGAGGAATGTGGGAAGATGGAAATCAGATGGCAATGGTTCAAAAGAAAAGGGATATAAAGGAAGCGTGTAAGATCAGAGACTGAAGTTTTGGAACTAAAGATTGAACATACAGAAATTACAAATGACAGTCAATTTTAGCACAGAACTTAGCTGCTGAGTGGGTTGAAGGTAAAACAGGAAATTAGTGAAGTATGAAGATACAGAATTCAATGCATTGCTGACTTGAACTTTGAGGTCACCAAAGATAATGGCAAAAATTACACATAATGAAACAGGCTGAGGGAAAGCCAGGTGTGAATATCAAGGCGAAATGTGGAGACAGATGGAAACAGGAACAGCCGTCAGGGAGAGAGGGGAGAGAGTGTTCTAACCAAGCAGGCCCAGCTTCTAGGGAAGAACAGCTCTCAGGAAAGACTATGAAAGGGTTGAAAAGGGCTGGGTAAAGCCAGACGAATAATACTGCCTAAAACCACGGCAGACATAGGAGTCGCAACCACCTCCCCAACGGCCTGGCAACGAAGTATACACAGGGTTTTCAGAATTCGCTGAAAGGCAGACAAGGAGGTTAGAAAATAGTAAGTCATTTCTTGGCATCTGAGGGACCATGCAGACAGATTGCTAAATTATACTAATATAGGATGGGGCAAAAGTAGGCTTACTGTTGTGAGTACTCGAAACACAGAGTTTGTTCTTGTACTATTTATTATTGTATTATCTTCCATATACACAACTGTAAGGCTACTTTTGCCCTACCCTGTACATCAGCAATCGAGCCTTTCTGCCAGTTCAGAAAAAACGCACACACACCCTGATGGGCATTCCCATTATCCATGTCAAAAAGAAATACGCATTTGGAAACATTCAGAAAAGCATACACTATGAGTAGAATCCATTGTTTACCCTTCAAAGCATATATAAAAGCAATGACTTCAAATAGTACTCTAAAAGAAAAACAAAGTTTCTTCCTTATTTTTGGCTGAGTAATATCCCATTGTTTATGTTGTATACCTGAATCTAATCTAATATTTTTTGTCCGCTATAATTTTAAAATAAATTATTAAAAAATTAAAACTTATGAGTAGATTATTTGTATCTATAGAATTTTAGGTCTTCCAATATGCACTCAACTACATATCCTTAAAGAACATCATGATTCCCTGATGTATACATCATGACACTGTCTTTTAAGGAAACAGTATAATCTGATTTCTGGGGGAAGGGGTTCTGCAATGATATGCTATTTGTTTGATATTCCAGATCCTTCAGTAATTAAGTAGCTTTTTAATATGATATATATCTGGTAATCTACCAAGATTCCAAAAATGTAAACAGCAAAAAAGTAAATAAATCAGAGCAATTTGTAAAAAAGTAAAAACCTTTAGCCTTCTAATGTATTTTTTTTATAACAGTTTTTTTTTTTTTTAATCCTCACCAGAGGATATGTTTAGAGAGAGAAGAAGGGAGAAAGAGAGAGTGAAGCATCGATTGGCTGCCTCTTGTACACGCCCCAACTGGGATCCAATCCGAAAGGTTGTGGGAATCAAACCCTAACCTTCTGGTGTACAGGATGATGCTCCAACCAACTGAGCCACGTGGCCAGGGCCCCTGTAATGTATTTTTAACTGGAAAATCTTAAAGCAGAAAATAAGTTATTCTGGAAAAAGACAGATGGAAGTATGCACAGAACTATTTTTAAAATGCAAAGATAATGTCTTTTGACCATATAAAATGGCTCAACAATGCTACTTATTAAACAATTATTTTTTTCTTTAAACCATACTGTGTCTTACTTGTCAACCAGTATCATTTTTATTTTAATATATACTTCCAAATATACCCTGGAGGCACTTTTTGAAAATAATTAGTCCTAAAAACCAAAAAAGAGTAGGCTGTATTACTAATGCCTTACAGTGGCTTTGGGATTTTACTAAGAATCAAATACTCATTAGAGGTATTATTCAGTGAGATGTAAAAAACAACACTTTTTCCCCAAATTATTTACAATGTATTTCCACATGGCAGATTTCCTGGACTCTTGCATTTGCAGTGAAATACCTGTTACCCTTTCTTCCCTGATTAACCATTGCTCTAACTGCAACGCGCTGCATTAATTTTAAGGCTTTTAAAGTGGAAATTACAATGCCTGCTGTGATAATTGTGATACTATCCTAACTATGGCAATCACTTAAAACTACTTCTTTGCTTATCATTAGCAATGCTAAGTGATAAAAATAATTATATCAGGAGTATTCTGGGAAATGATTGTTTAATAATTTTTAATATTCTGAAAAGCTCAATCTAGAAAACTCTCAGCACCGTGGATTCGGATACCGTCTGATAGCATGGACACTTCTAAATTTCCTCTAATTAAGTAAAATCCCCAGATGGCTCTCAATCAATCAGTCCCCCTAACCACTCTTCTCCCTAGCAACCTCCCTTATAGGCAGGCTCACTGAACCAGTTGCCAGACCCAGCTAACAACAGAATAATCAAGGTTGAGCAATTTCCTGGGATCAAATCAATTCAGATTCAAGTCTGAAGGCTTTAGAGCTGCTTTACTTCTGGAGAAACTCACACATAAAAGGTAAAGCATCTACTCCGTGACAGCTCATATCAAATAAGGACCTGTCACTCTTATGGGCTAACAATTGATTTTATAAATGTAACTGCCCTATATTTTTTCTTTTGAAAGTCAACTTATTGAAATGACTATTCTTCTGGAATGTTCAGAGTTCTTGACAAGTGACAAATAGCAAAGCAGAAATGATAAACCAAGACTAAACACAAATAAAAATCAATCATGACTTTCCTGCTTATTATCTTATAAACATCTGGGTTTAATTCAACCCAAAGATATAGTGGAGAATCAACACAGGAGCATAAAATCCATTTAAAGTAACTGATTATACAAGAGAAAAGATGATGTGAAATGCATACATAGATCGGTGAAATGCTTTTTGTTGCTATCAAAAGGGCACAAAAGCAGAGTCTTAAAGAGGCTTGTGATCTGATAATACTGTTCATTCCGGGTCAATGTTATTCATTTAACTAAACCCATTATAGTGGGTGCCAGAAAATGGTCCCATTAGTAACTACTGCATTTTTAAATGCTTCTTTCTAACAAATACTTAAGTTGAAATATATCAATAAATGAGACTCTAAAATGCATGCCTTGGGTGAAAAGTCACATAATTGTTAAGAAAGATTTCATGATTTTCTTACACATGACTACAACAGAATAATTTCAATTTAAGGAACTAAAAACTAAACTGGGGCAGGGGGTAGATCTATTTTAAGGGACAACTCTGAAAAGTCATGGAATGAAAAAGGCTTTAAAAAGGTTTATAAAAAACAACACTAAATCACTCTTTACTTTGAAAGAGTCAAAACATAGACACTCTTCTATCAAGGACGTCTAGCTTATATGCACAGCACGGCACACAAGTGTTTGCTCATAGGACAGATGAATGCATGGCTGGTCACAGCAAAAATCATTCCTTAGCAATCTGGCTTTTATACCTGATTATTCTTGTCTGTCAGTTGATCCAGAGTTTCAGATTGTTTCTCCAATGCTCGCTCTAACTTCTTATGCTTGAGCTTCCACTGCCTAATGGACTCCTGAGCCTTCAGTTTCAGCTCCTCTCTCCTCTTCTCTGCCTCCTGTCTCAGTGCCTCTGACTGCTGCAACTCCAGGAGGTACTGCTCGGCCTGCTTGGTTGCATCCTCAGCGTGGTGCGTGAGCTCAGAGATCTGGAGGTCAGTTTGCTTACGCTTGGCATCACATGTCTCAAAGTGAGTCTGGATCTCCTTCAGTTGATCCAACATCTGTAGCTGCTGCTTTTCCTTCTTGTCCAATTCCTGTGTTAAATTCTAGGAATAAAGCAGGTGAAACATTTAGAACCTATTCTTGTCAAAAATGGATGCATAATACATCAAACAAGAGTCTCTAATGTCACTGAAATGGGAATCATCTGTATTAAATTTCACTAGCAATCAATCTAGAAAATATGAGCCCTTTTCTGTGTATTTTATAATCTCATTATCCGGAAGTAATTTTTATAAAAATGTTTTTTCAGAATACTTCATTATCCAGAAAGGAAAATATGTATTTTCCAAGTGACCATCAATAAAACAGATAGAAAGCCTTGTTGATGAGAACAACAATGTGAATTATTTAATAAGACTTAGCATTTTGTCCAAATAAATATCAGTGTTTTAAAATGTGTCAGATTGTCATAGCAATCATGCAATATTTCACTTCCTAAAATTTTGTTAAAATAAAAATTTGTAACAAAAAAATGAGCACTGACAACAGAAACACCAGTATAAATAATACTATATTTCAAAGTCCACTTAAAAAGCTCTCAATAAAGGGTTTTCCAGCTAAATCGATATAATGTTATAAGTTGATGATTTTTCCTCAAGCTTACATGAATCAGGACAGATTTTTAAATAAACTGAAATTTATTTGAAATACTTATCTAATCCAGAAAATAACTCAAACTCTTAAAATCTAGCTTTCCTAATGCAGAGTTGGTCGATAATACATTTGGAAATTGCACTAAATCATCATGGTTCATATATATTTTTAATTTGAGTGGAACGGGTGAAGATCTACTTTTTTTAAATTGATTTGAGAGAGAGGTGGGGGGTAGACAGAAACATCCATCGGTTGCCTCCCACATGCACCCTGACCAAGGGCAACCTGGGTATGTGCCCTGACCAACTGAGCCATACAGATCTACTTTTAACTTCAAAAATGAGAGGACACTGCTTTTATATAACATTTTATACAAATAAAATAATATTATAATCATTAACATTAAGCCACTATTGTAAAGCTTTGGAAGGGAGTGACGAATTCAGAAATAAGGGCTTATACTGGGGCCCAAAGGCTACCCTTCCTGCACCTTAGTTTCCAAAAACCTGGGGTGACAAAGTTAACATGAAAAGGTCATGTGTCCAAACAGTATTTGGTTTGGGAGGCTAAGATGATGCTTCAAGCTGAACAAACAATAAATATCATCTACACTGTACTAAGGCACCTACTAATGGAGACTGGAAGCATGTACCAACTCCCTCGGGCTCTAACAGCAGATTGTTCAGTTCCAGATCCCATTATTCCTGAACTATGGCTTAAATAGTTAAATACAATTTCTCTCTTGATTAATGTTATGATTTGACATTATGGCAAAAATACAAAAATAATGCCTCGAAAACAAGCTTCATTTTCTTAGTAACAGGTCTGCATTTGCTCAGTGTGCTAAATTCAACGCAGCCTGGAGAGATGAGTCAGTAACTCCTTTATCCATGCAAACACAACAATAAATTGAGAACTGTGCACTTATTTATGTGGAAAATTCTAACATGAGATCAGAAAACCCTTGTGATGATGGTTTACCCTTTTACCCTTATTTAAAAGTTTTACCACTATATTATAAATCAACCTTATTAACAAGCAGTAACCAAAAGAAGTATCCATTTTTTTTCCCAACAAACCCTTGGAGAGTGGTTATATTTCCTCTCTGTTGGGCATGTAGTTTACAGAAAGGTTAATAAGACCTGGCTTCAACACCAAAGAAGCTGATAACCTAAATGGGGAGGTATTCACACTAACAGCTAAATTACAACATGGATAGTGCTAGGTGCTGAAGTGTGATGACAGTTACCTGAAAGGATCTATATTCTACAGCGTGGCTGGGGAGGATTTCTCTTATGAGGTGACGTATGAGCTGAGATTTAAATGAAAAGGAACTAATAATAATAATAAAATTACGACTACTACTGAAGTCTACTGGGTACTTGAGTTGTGCAAGGAGTTTTGTAAATGCTTTATAATAATTATCTCATTCAATCCCACCACAAAACTGAAGGAAGGCAGGATAGCATGAACAAGAGCCCCAAGTGGCCCATCGGCGGCTGCACATGAAGCCGGAGGTGAAGAGGGCTATGGACACTGGAAAGCAAGGTCAGGAGTCAGGAGGGGCTGCTGAAACCCAGCGCCGGCTGTCAGAGGTTTTTCAGCACGGGAATAACATGACCAGATCCGTGCTTGAGAAAGAATAATCACCAAAGGACGTTATGCTAACACTCGGATATTAAAATATTATGGCAACACTAAAAATAATTGAAAATCATCCTTTTAAAGCAGGAATGGACTTTAGAACCAATTCTTCTCTTATCTGAATTCAATTTCAGAAATCAAATTCAATGAAACTGGCTTATAACAGATAAGAACCAACTGCAGCATTTAAGAGACTAGAAAAGAAAAGAAAAAATCCTCGTCAGTCTTTCTGAAGAAAATACAGGAATGTTTCCATTCAGTCCAATAAACATTTACTGCACTGAGCCACCTCCAAGCTGCTGAGACCCGAAGGTGAGCAAGACTGACGGTTCTGCATTCTCCTGCTCCAGAGAACCATACGGCCCGCTTATGGAGACGGGCACGTAACAGTTATTTTTAATAACGTGAGACATATGAGCAATTCTTTCTTCTCTATCTCAAATTTTGCCTCTCTTCCCAATGTATACAGACTAATCTATACTTACATTTCTTTCGTCAGTGTTTTTATCTGATTTTATAATGTTTTCTAAGAATGATTCTTTGTCCAAAAAAAACAGAGCCCAGAGCTAACACCATTAGGTCATGGCTAAGGGAAAAAGAATTCAATAGTTTCTACTGAAAGTGAGAGAGAGAGAGAGAGAGAGAGGAGGGACAGCGAAGAGAGACACAACAGAGATAAAAAATGAACACCCATGCCAGCCAATCCCAGGACTCACACAACAATCCACACCACCCGACGCAAGTGCGGCTAGCGCCCGCCCTCTGATGCCCTTTAATGCCTTCTTTCTTAATTAAAGTGCCCCTAACATTGGTGTTGGGAGGAAAAGGGGGTAGAGAATGGGGAAGACAGAAAAAATTAACAAGAAAATCTCTTGTTAATAGACAAGACACCTCTCCCAAACATTCATAAATAAAGTCTTTGGTAAAAATTCAAAATAACCTGATTCTGCAATGTTTGAAAAAAATAATCCAAAATTAGGGCAAAGCCAAATGGAAAAACAATCATTTGTGGAGCCTCTATTTACTAACGAAAAATTGGTGAAAAGTCACTTGTTCAATTTTCCCAAGTAGTTTAATAATATCTAAGAAAGCCCCCGCTTCTAAATTCTAAGGAAAAAAATATGAACTTTCAATTTCTATTTTAATGTTTTAATAGCTAACCTTCATTTTTAGATACATTGAATGTAATGATACAATAGATGTAAAGACACACACATACATACATTTTTTAGTATACTAGAGTAAACGTGCACTGTAAAATTACGTGGGTGATTGTATTATACTCATTTTACTGAAAATAAAGAATTTCAAAGTGAAATTCTCCTTGGTTGGAAACCAATTTCAAGTGAAAACTCCTTGGTTGGAAACATAATTCTTAATTACAATATTTCTCATATAAAAACATACAAACCACAACAGAATGATCTGGTTTACCACACAGTTTCTAGAAACACAGTACAGTGAAAAGCAGCAACTGTCTGAATGTACCAAAATGATACACAGATAAAAATGATGCTCAAAGCATAGGCATATAAAACTGGGTTCTTTACAAGAACAAAAACAGTGATATAAACAACAAAAGTTAATAAATAGCAAACAAGCCTCAAGTAGAACACCATTTGAAATAGAATTAAATTAATCATCCTTAATACTCACTCTGTGAACCAAGATTAGACCAATTCTAGCCTAAAATATGAGTTCCTTAAAACAGGGACAAGATGACAATACTGACTGAATAGGAACATTATATCCAAAATGAGATGCAAATATCCCAGTGAGGAAGATGACGGACTCTTGTACAGGACAAAACATTAACATTTTGTTTGTATTATTTGTATTTATTGAAATTAAACTTTTTCATCATGTTGGAGCATTTTAGTTCCCATGTGGCCAATTAATTGCATTTATAGATGATTTAGTTTTAACTAAACTATAATGGGCAGAAAACTTTTTTTAAAAAATCCCAGCAAAAAGAACTACGAAATGAATATAATGTTACTAATGGATGGACATGTATTTATAAATGTGATAACAGGATTAGCATGAATTCAACCAGCATTCATTGAGTGTCAACTACAGACACAGGCCAGGTTCAAGGGCTATGAAAAATACAAGGCAAGGTCGTTTCTCAACTGAAAGGAAACTTGATTACTGGCACTGCTGTGTGTGACCCAGGACATGACCCAATAGCCATCAGCCGGTCCCTACCCCCACCTCCTTCTAATATGCTCTCCTATGTCTTGGAGGCTGCAGAACCAAATGCTCAGCACTCCCTTGAGCTGGGTTTTGAGGCCAAATTAGACTCAGGGTAGAGAGATTTAGCATGTGGAAGTGAGGCTGGGACCATATACTTGCTAACTGAGCCTTTTGCTGCTGGCCAGCGAGGTCAAAGGAGATATAATTTATTTTGTCCTGGAGTGAATCTCCCCCTTTGTGCTATCCTTTCTTGGAAGCCTAGGCAGGCTTAGCTCTGCCAATAATATAAACAACTATTGCATGAAATACCTAGAACAGTCCTATTTCACACACTAAAAGCTAAACATAAAGTTTTGCTTTTACTGAGTAAACAAAAGAACTAACAGATTTAATACAATTTCACCTGAAATTCTCAGGTTCTTAATTAAGCCATGCCCCACTCACTCTACTGGGAAATGAGCCTGGTACAGTCTTGAATGTTTTGATGAACTCATTCATTTAGGTGTTTTATGAACTGATACTGAGAGGGTAACTAATCAGTTTCCCACAGTCAAGAGAACTATGGCAGGTCTCTTTGAACAAAAGAACTCAAATCAATCGAAGCGTGGTAGTCCCAAAATACTCTGACCTGTAGCTGAACTAGGCCACCATTCATTGAGCTCATTCTATTTAAAACTTTTTTTAAAGTCACTATTGGTTAAATGTAGAATATATGCTAAAAATCTGTGAGTCAATTCTTTTTTAACCCATGCAAAACACATATTAATAATCTTTAAAAACTGATTCAAACCCTTAATAAGTTAGGAATCAGTCACATAAAACACTGCAGTAACCACATCGCAAATATTCTTCCTTTAAAAATATAGACTTCTGTCCTTTCGATCATACCAATTTTGACTACATATATTATAATCACTTGTTTGCCAAATGTGAAGATACACAAAGAATATTAATTTCAAATAACAGATTCTCAGTCTTCCTCGGTGATTAAAAATAATTATTTCTCCACAAATCCTATGAGAACATATCTGCTTCATACAACTACAGTTTCCTTGTACTTTTTAATGAAACATAATATTAAGCTTAAGCAAAGTACAGAAAATAATGTTCAATTAATTAGATCCATTCATCTCTTTGTGAAGAAATGAAATATTAACTTCTGTTTCATTAGCCATAATGTTCACTATCAGAAACATTCTAAATACACTTTTCTTCAGAGAGTTTAACTTAAAACACAAGGGGGCATGTAATTAACATCTAGGCCCCAGCAACACACTAGGGAAACTGTGACCCTGGCACACATATCCCAAAGTACATTTTTGTTTTCTTAATTTTTCTCACACTCTATTAGACTGTTAATCTTAATTCTGCAACTCCAATGTTTAACTAAAGTAGGCACTTTAAGAGGAGAAAATTTGAATATAAATAGGGCAAAACTGCTCTACTTTAAGCAAACTGGTATTTGGGACTGCTTTTCATAGAGGTGGAACATTTTGCAGTTATACATTTGCTATGAAATGCGATAGGCCAAAGCAGGTATCAGTGAAAGATATATGCCTGTGTCTTACCAATTTTGATGTGGTAGTTGACAGGACTAAGATAAATTATGTGGTTCAACTAAAGAATATTATTTTATTTCTAATTACATGACATAGAGTGAGGACAAGAGGCTAAATATCACATATCATGGCTTTATATCATTATAGAACAGCAATTTTCAACCTTTTTCATCTCATGGCACACATAAACTAATTACTAAAGTTTTGTGACACACAAAAAATATATTTTTGGCCGATCTGACCAAGAAAAAAGTAGGTATAATTTTGCTTCATTCACACCAGACAGCTATTGTTGTGTCAGCTGTTGTCATTTTTTTTATTTGGCAATCAAGGGAAAAGGGGTCAGTGCCCCTGACTAGAGTCAGATATCACATGTTTAAAAATTCTTGGGGCACACCAGTGTGCCTGCCATGGCACACCAGTTGAAAACGGCTGTTATAGAACATCAGTTTATTTGAAACAGATCAGATACATTATCTTAGATAGAATAATCTTGGAAGAAATCAATTTTTCTACTTTAGACAGGAGGAGAAAAGTGAAACTAAAGAAGGCTAAATGAGATAAAAGAGCCCTATTTTTTAAAAGTAAGGATTGTTTCAAACAGAAATAACGATCCCTTGAAACACAACCTCACACCTATTGGATGGCTACTATTAAAATACCAAAAAAGTGTGCAATATACTACAACACAGATGAACCTTAAAGACATTAGGCTAAATGAAATAAGCCAATCACAAAAGATAAATACTGTACGACTGCACTTATCTGAGATAGTTAGAGCAGTCAAAGTCATAAAGACCCAAAGTAGAGTGGTGGCTGGCAGGGGATGAGGGAGGAAAATGGGGAGTTACTGCTTAGTCGGTACAGAGTTTCAGTGGGGATGAGTGGTGGGGATGGCTGTACAACACTGTGAGTGTATTTAACACCACTGAACTATGCACTTAAAAATGGTTACGATGGTGAATTTCATGTTATGTGTATTTTACCACAATAAAATAAAAAAAGAATAATCCAGTTTTGGACTCCAGTAGCTATACAAAAAGGATAGCTTTGAGGGATGTTTCTTTAATCAGTCACTCAGTAAAGCCTAAGAACACCAACCCCCACAACACAGCTATGCCATATTCAGACAAAATAAAATCATGTGCTCTCTATACTAATGAGAATTCAAGACACGGCTCCGACCCAATTTCACACCATCCAATCACATTGCCATTGTCGAGTTCTACATTATGTTAAAATTAAAATTAAGCCCGGCTGGGCATCACTCAATGGTTGAGCATCCAACCTATGATCCAGGAGATCACAGTTTGATTCCGACTCAGGGCACATGCCCAGGTTGTAGGCTCGATCCATAGTGGGAGGGGTGCAGGAGGCAGCCGATCAATGACCCTTTCTCATCACTGATGTTTCTATCTCTCCCTCTCCCTCTCCTTTCCTCTCTCTGAGATCAATAAAGATATATTTAAAGTAATTAATTTAATTTAATTAAGTAAAATTTACAATTAAAATGAAAAATTCAGTCACACTGATGTCATTTCAAGTGTTCAGCAGATACAGATGGCTAACTTATATTGGACAACAGTGATGTAAAACATCATCATTGCTGAAAGTGCTACTAGACAATGCTAATCTGGAGCAACCACTAATTAATATCAACATATTGACTTGATTTCTTTATAATTTTTCTTCTCCTTTGTATCTACACATAGAGCTCCTTCTTGTTCCTAATGTTGATTATGTATATTTTCTTTTTTCAATTTAAAAGTAAATTGCATAAATTTTACTTGAGTACAAAAAAACCCTTTTTGTTCTCAATAAAAATAAATACTTAGGACCATATGGTTTTTAGGAGCAATTTAACTAAATATGACTCATTGGTTACTTTGTTTTTTTCTTTTGTTCTTTCAAATAAATATATCTTTATTGAGTTCAGAGAGAGGAAGGGAGAGGGGGAGAGAGAGATAGAAAAGCCAATGATAATAAAGTCATCATTGATTGGCAGCCTTCTGCATGTCCCCGACTGGGGACCAAGCCCACAGCCCAGGCATGTGCCCTGACCGAGAATACAACCGCAATCTCCTGGATTCTAGGTGAACATTCAATCACGGAGCCACGCCCAGCTGGACGGTTACTTTAGTTTAGCTTTCAAGGAAGGTCTGATAAAGTTCATTTTATTTTGATTTTTGGTTTTAATTGTTGTCTCAGCTGAAATACATACCTTACTTTTTAATAATTTATCTGTAGAGAATGTTGGATTTTTTTTAAAATATCAATTAAAAATAAAGACAGCGTTATTAATTCCTTTCCAAACTGATTCCTTCCTTTTTCCTTTCATTATTTCCTGGACTAGGACCCAATACATTGTTGAACAGAAGAAAAGCGCTTATTTCATTTACAATCAATATTTCGCTATTAAGTATAATGTTTGTCACAGGTTTTTAGTAGATATTCTTCAGTATCAGGAATTTTCCCTCCCTTCCTTTTTACTGCTTCCCTATTTGTTGGATGTTGAATTTTCATAATGTTTATATCTACTGAGATAATAATACGATTTTTCTCTTACACTAATTATTTTACAAGCGTTAAACCAACCAGGCACTAATATATGAATAATATATAAAGTTGATGCCAGTCCTTTGTTAGAAATATGTATTGACCCGGCCGGGCGTGGCTCAGCGGTTGAGCATCGACCTAGGATCCAGGCGATCAGGGTTCGATTCCCGGTCAGGGCACATGCCCAGGTTGCGGGCTCAATCCCCAATGACTCTCTCATCATTGGTGTTTCTATCTCTCTCTCCCTCTGCTGCCCTCTCTCTGAAATCAATAAAGATATATAAAAAAAAGAAAAAAGAAACATGCATTGAATATTTTCTCCCAGTGTGGCTGATTTTTTTTTTTTTTTCCTAATGATGCCAAGTGTAAAGCACAAATTTCTAACTTTGTTAAAGTCCAATTTACAATTTTTTTTGGTTTATGATTCATTCATGATTTTGGTGTCCTGTTGAAAAATCTTTGTTTATCCAATATTATAAAAATTTTCTCTTATGTTTTTTAGAAGTAATATTTTAAATTGTTTCAGTTTTTTACCCAATATTAGTTATATAGTCATTACTCTTCTTTTAGTGGTTACCCCAGAGATTACTACTTGAAACATTGATTTATTAACATATAAAATAGATTAGTAAAATAATAACTTCCTTCATCTTAGAACCAAGGACTTTAAAAACACTTTGACTCAATATACAACCTCCCAAATTAAGTAATATTCATGGAATTTTAATTTTATAAATAATTTAAATAAGACATTTATACTGTGTTAGTCAATATTTATTTAGACTTTTCCCAAATTTTACCCTACATATTGGCCTTCATTCCTTCTTGATCTTTGTTCTATATTTCTTCCAAAAAAAATTACCTTTAGCTTTTTCCTTAGTTGCTGTTCTGTTGAAATTGAATTCATCAGTTTTTGTTGTATAGCAATATCTTTACTTCACCTTCCCTTTTTACTGGGTATGGATCTAGATTGGCAATTATTTCCTTTTAGCACTTTGAAGATACCTTTCTTTTCATGTTTCTATTTTGATCTTTTAAGGTAAAGTGTCTTCTTTCCCTTCTAGCTGCATTTGAGGTTTTTATCTTTCTCTTAGGTTTTACTAATTTCACTGTGGCATGTCTAGTTGTGATTTTCATTGCATTTGTCCTGCTTAGGACAAAGTCCTCAGAACTTCTTAATTATGTGAATTGATGCCTGTTCTCTTCAAATATTGCTTCTGCTCCATTCTCTCTTCAGCTTTTAGGACTCCAATTACATACATGTTAGAACTTCAGACCTTTTTACTATGTCCCATATAGTTCTTACAAACTTCTCTGTACAACGAGCCCTCAAATACCATCATTTTTTTCAACATGTTTTGTTATAATATTGATGAGATGCTATGGGAACTTAACTCCTATTTATATCAATTAGCCTATGGTAAAACTGATTTCATTACATGTTGTTTCACTTAAAGTCACAAAACCTACCGACAACATTAAGTGAAGGGAGGTCTTTCTGTACTTTCCATCTTTTTGTCTTTCTGTGATTCAGAGTAGATATTTTCTTCTAACCAGTACACTATTTCTTCGCCCGAGCAAGACTTCCAGAATGGCAGTATAAGGAGTTCAAAAGATCCTATTTCTAGCAAAACAACCATTTAACTGGTAAAAATTATTTAAATAATAAAAATCATGTAATGCATCTGGAAATTGTCCTAAAGGCACAGAACAAATGGAGAAACAATTATTTAAGAAAATCTATTAAATCTTGGGAAGAATGAGAGTCCTTGGCATCTGAGCTATAACCTGTTCCCATATCCCCCTCCCCAGAGCAGTGTGACTGAAACCACTCCAGGCTGGTATATAGCCAAGGAGACAGGGCTTACTCTGTCCAGCTCCCAGTCTAAGGCTACAGATTCACTGTAGAGGAGCAGAGCCCCAGATCACTGTTGCATAAGTTCTGTTCCAAGCAAGCACAGCCAAAGGACTGAGGTTCCCTTCCTCTAACCAGCCCCACTTGTAGGGCAAAAGGCACAGATTGCCCTGCCCCAGTTCACTCATACAGTGAAGGTTCCATAAGAAAAAAGGCAAGCTGAGCAGGTCAGAGACTACCATCCGCACCCAGCACCACATCTGAAGAGCCGCAGTGTCTCCAGAGGGAAGCAGGCTACTGTCCCTGAACTCAGCTGCAGTGCAGTGATGCAGAGGCTCTGCTGAGGAAGAGAGGTAGTCATACAAACTGAGAAGAGCTCAACAGCTATGCCTAAAGGGACTGACTGTCTTTGTAACAGAGGATGAAGAAATTCATGCCTAAGGCTGATATCAAAAACAATGGAGATCTTGGGGTTGAACAGTTAAGAGGCTGGTAATTTCCACAGTACTAGTAGCAACAAGTGAAATGACAGATCAACTATAATTTTAATAGAGAAAATCCAGGAAAGAGACAGCTAAGAAGAGCCCTTTTAGGATCAGAGAACACAGTCCAAAACTGGTAATACCCTACTCCAGAAAAGAAACCCAAGTTTAATTGAATCAGACTGCAGAGCAATTTATACCCCCAGGGCATTGTCAAAAATAAAAAAGAGCAATAAGCAAGCAATTAGCAGAGAGGCTAAAAACTAGATGAGAAATCAACAGACTCAGACTAGCCAGAGGCTTAATTGGGAGATCAGTAAACCAGACAGTCAAAGAGAATCCAGCTAATACCACAATGGTCCCTCGTGGCCATGGAGACTGTGCACACACCCAAGGCTGCTCCCTCCGAGGGGTGACTGCAAACTGCAGGAGAAAACAGGTTTTCACTGAGCTACTCTAGGCAATTCACCAAACTAATAGAAAAGCAAACAGGCCCCAGAAAATGGGGAGTGAATCAGTATCCAGACTTAATACACTACATTGCGTTAGCACGAAAATCTCTTCTCCACTAGGTTTGACAATTTTAGCCTGTCTATAAAGTTGTGCTGCCAATATTTGTTTTCTTTATAATTTAATCTGCTTAAAATCTGATGAAAATTACTTAATACCTCATTTTACAACATGCACCTGGATAAGGAAAAGATTATTAAGAAAAAAATAAGTACAATAGGAAATTGCAGACAGGGCAATTAAAATCAGTAAGGCCAGAGGTCTTTTAGAAGGGCTTAAAAAGTATTGAAGGGGGCACTACTGCATAGTAAAGTGGCCAGCTTTATATAAGAAATGCAAGAATCAGAAGATTTAACCTAAAAACATGGTAAAAGGAACTTTCCTTCAGTTCTGCTATACTAATCATCAAAAAAACCCACAGAAAGTTATTATCGATTACCATTTCTGTTTTCCACTCCCCTTTCTCCTTTTAAAAGTAAATTCTGGCATTAAGTCCCAAGCTTATGCTAATGAATAATCATGTCAGTTGTCACTCAATTATCACTTTCGACAATTAATCTAAATTATGTACAGCACCTTGTCTTTTTTTCTTTCTCTGAAGTTCTTCATTGAATTTAAAAGTCAAATTTTTTTTCCAAGAAGAATAAATTGATGGAAGATGGAGGCTGAGATTAAATCAGGGGGAATCATTGATCAAGGATGCTTGAAATTCTTATGAATACAAATAGCCTATCAAGGTTAATGAGGTTCAACTCAAGTTTAGAAGAAAAAAAAAATGCACTTAGTATTTTCTATGCACATACATATTTAAAATCTTAGGTACAATTTGAAAGGTAAATTATGCAAACACAAATGTAGTTTCATTTGGGTATTTTACCAGGCATTTTCACTGTTTTTCCCCTAGTGTAAAATAACTACTTAAAATATATATTCTGGATCAACAAAAACTAATGCAATTAGTGAGAAAGAGCAAAGGTCCCCTTGAATACTGACAACTCTTCAAGAAATTCATGTGCTTTTAAGGAATGACTGGTAACAATGTTAGCTTTAAAATATAATGTAAAAATGTTCTACAGTACTTTATTTCAGTCAACAATCATTAATTCAGTGCCTAATATGGATAAGACACTGAAGGGGGACACAAAGGGATACAGAGGTAAGATCTGGTTCTTAACCCACACTCACCTATGATCTGAAAAGAGATATGTCTTTAATTCGTAAGTGGCTCCCAGAACGCCACAAATTTGAATTGTAATATCAATCATACTGGTAAATGCCCAAAGCAAAATCTGTGCACAGCAACATATCAAAAGAAAATGTAAACAGAAGACTGAGCATCAGAGTGAAAAGCAGGGAAGGCTGTAAGAAAGACCAAAAGAAAAAGTCGGTTCACCACGTTCCAGAAATGAAGACAGAGTCTGGAGAAGTAAATAGGATTTCCACTTACAGGAACTCTTGTTGAAGAAAGATGGAGGGTAGAGAAGCCTTACCATAATCATGAACAAACAGTCCTTTAGACATCATTATTCTCTGATTCTGTGTTTATCAAGCAATTTTCTTGGTTTCTAATTCAGCTTTCCAAAACCTAGGAATATAAAACTGGAAGGCTGATGCTTTGCATAGGAGAATAGAGTTTAAATGTCAGTATAGGTGTCCCACAGGTATATAGATGAACTGGCACTCATATACTGCTCTCGCAAGTTTAACTGTTAATACAAACCAGACTCCCAGGTCACACTAATTCTAGGACACAGAAAACTCAAGTTTCCAGGTGTGAGGACAAGACCTTAATACATGATGTCTTCACTAAGGTAAGAACATTAGAGTTGACTCTGTCTTGACAGGGCAGTCTTCTTCTGCAGCCCCCTTTCTCCTTTATTTCAACCCATTTTGAAATCTTAAAGAAATATACCCAGGTTACTTTAAGACAGTGTGAGAAAGGCCCCATAAGAACACTAGTAATGTGGGCAAAAGGATGGTTCAGAAGGAAGGATTAGGACTTGAAAGTGATATAATCCAGGAAGGCTTCAGAAAGAATAAGTTTAGGACTTGCACAAAAAAAGGACATTATAGAAACTGAACAACTTGAACAAAGAAAAACAGATGGGATTAGGAAAGATTAAAGGGAAAAAAAATGAGCTGACCAGACTGTATATGAGGTTCTGTAGGAGAGGTGTTAGAAAGTCTAGATAAGGAGAAAGACAATCATCAAACAAACTGTAAGAAATGTGACTATAGCCTGGTCGGCTTGGCTCAGTGGTTGAGCATTGACCTAGGATCCAGGAGATCTTGGTTGGATTCCTGATCAGGGCACATGCTCTGGAGCCAGGCTTGATCTCCAGCAGGGGGTGTGCAGGAGGCAGCAGATCAATGACTTTCTCTTATCATTGATGTTTCTCTCCCTCTCCCTTCCTCTCTCTGAAATCAATAAAGATATATATTAAAAAAAAGAAAGAAAGAAAGAAATGTGACTATATAAATGTTCTTGGGCCTGACCAATAATCTCATTTTGCACATCTTATTTATATTTGGTCTCTACAAAACAACTAAAGAAGATTAATTTCCATTTTTTAAAGCAACACCCCATATGACCTAAAACTTCCTAAAAATAAAGCAGAGGCTAAATGTTTTTCAATTAAATGGCAATAAAATTCCCAACTGTTGGAGGTTAAATTGAGTGATCCATGATTTATATCTTTCACAAAATCTACACTAGATTTCACTTTGATAAAAATACTCACTGGGCCTCCACAAGGTACGAAATAGAAACAAGCCATAATCACAAGTGTCACTAAATCCAAAATAACTAATGTACATTTAATTAATTATTTTATTTTTGAAAATAAGAAAACCAGAAAAAAATAAAACTGGTTAATGGTAATTTCTTCTGGGATGAATGATGTCTTTCTGTGACTACCTTTTTCAATGGCAACTGGGAAAAAACTCTTTCATCATCCAAAAGGAATTTGAATTACACTTGAGACAAAGTCAAAGAATTTTCTGCATCAGTTTTAGAATGTCACCTGCATAGGGTCAAAGAAATCTGCTGGGCTTTTGTTCACTATGTCACCAGCACCTAGAAAAGTGCCTGGCACATAATAGGCAGTCATTAAGCATTTGATTTGTAAGTAATGTCCAACCTCTCTCTCCAATTGGCTTTCACATTCAAAGATCTCTTTTCAATTTATTCCACAAGTGGTAAATAAAAAAAATTAAAAAACAATGAAAAGAAGGAGGGAGGGAGGGAAGGAGGGAGGGAGGGAGGGAGGGAGGGAGGGAGGGAGGGAGGAGGACAGACCAACAGGTGGTTATCAAAAGCTTAGCAAAGGGATTTTTCTACCTTTGATATTTATTTCCATCATTTTTTTTAAAAAAAATTTAATTTTGGCAAAATCATATTTTATCACCTTTGTCAGCAGGATCAAAGGCTAAAATGATATCCATGAAGCAAACTTTAAAAGCCCTACAATTACAACTGCTCTGAGAATATTTCTGATAAGTAATTATTAAACATGTAGAGGGCTTTGTAAAGAGCATGTCAATATTCCATGATCTTTACAAGCTGAATCTTGAACCAAATCTCAAATACATTTTCTACTGACGCACTGAGAAGATGAAAGAGAAAGTCAGACTAGAGTCACATTAAATATTTCCTTTGGATGATATAAAGTTAGATACTTTTAACACCAATTTTCTAACTTTTATGATAATTTAGGAACTTCTTCAAATGTGGCAAGTTATTACAAGGAAAACAGCTTCACTAATAAAAACACACAGAAGAGGAACGATGCATATCTATCTCCAAGTGTGTCATCCATGCTTTATCTAATTTGCATAATGATAACTGAAATTAAGCCATTTCTTTTTTATGAAGTTCTTTCCTTTGATTTTAATATTTTCTGATAACTACCCCATCTGTGCTAGAAAAAAGGTGAGCAGGAAATGGTAGCTGCCCAGTTACACTGCATCCATGGTTACGTTACTCATAGTTACTACACACACTAAGTTAACACAGGCATCACAGTTCTACCTCATGCAGAACAGCTCGAGATTTGAAAACCTGTACGGTTCCAAAGAAGAAATGTCAGCAATACCTTTCACTGCACCTTCAGCCAGTTTCACCCCCCAAATAAATGATAATTCACTGTTCCCTCAGAGAAGAATGGTCCCTTCCGATTGTAGGAAGGGCTCGACTGTTATTAGGACAAAAGTATTTTCAAGTTTAATAGTTTCCTGGCTTTGGGGTCTGAATGAAAGAGAAATGAATCCACAGAAATTCCTATATTTAATCAGTCATCTACATAACTTTACATTATCTATACCCGAACTAGAGTTCATAAAATATATCTTCATATTAAAATTTCATTAAGCAATTCTATGAAATAAAACTAAAGTCCTTTGCCCGGTCGGTGTGGCTCAGTGGTTGAGCATCAACCTAGGATCCAGGAGATCGAGGTTCGATTCCTGATCAGGACACAAGCCCGGGCTGCAGGCTCCATCCCCAGTCGGGGGTGTGCAGGAGGCAGCTGGTCATTGACTCTCTCATCATTGATGTTTCTCTCTCTCTCTCCCTCTCCCTTCCTCCCTCTGAAATCAATAATGATATATTATGAAACAAACAAACAAAAAACTAAATTCCTTTGAATATGGCTTAAAACTAGCAGAGTCACCTCCACTTGTGCTGCCAAGCGTGCTTTCTCCCTGTCTTTCCGCTCCACGCACCGCTTTGCTTCCTCTAGCTCGGAGGCCATGGCACTGAAGTTCAGCTGCACTCTCAAGTTTGACATCTGCTTCTCCAGGTCGTCTTTCTCCCGCTCAACGCCTTTAAAGAGAAAATGCAAAGCTTGATGGCTGTTCTTTATTCACAGAAGAATGTATTTTCAGATGGTACAAAGCCTTGATGTTTTAATATTCCAGCTAACACAATCCACTTATTAACACTGTCACTCAACAGACTTCAGAATTTCCCAGTCTATTGTTTCAAATCTCCTTCAGTTTTCTACAATATTAATCCAATTTGATACTAAAACTTAAAATGGTATCTGATTTCTAGTACAATTTACTGCAGGAAAATCCTGCACATTTTTTTCCTTTTAACTTTCCTTACATCCCCTCATTACCTTCAAAGTCTAACAAGAATTCTGAAAAGAATTTTCAACTAAGCTACCCCCAAGTGAAGTTACTGAAGTTCACACAACAAAATGCTTCTCTTGCAACATAAGCACATGATTTAACGACAGTTAAATCTCTGGCTGTGCATGACCACTAACTTACTAATTCTGGAGACTACTACCTGAAATTATGTCACTGAACAATAAAATTGACTTAGTATTTAACTCAACATGAGATACTTGGTCTATGATGTACGGCACACTTTAATACTATCTTCCTCAGAGATAAATGACACAAAAACCCTTTCTCAATGAGCTTGCACTCCAAGAATAGAAACAAGACATAAATAAAGTACTTCCTTGAATCTAAGATGTCAAAAATTGGAACATATAAATTTAAACTTACTGTTTTTCCAGTAGTTTCCTTTCCAGAAAAGGAAAAACTGAAAGAAACACTACCAAATCAAATTTATAGATCATTTATAAGACACACTCCAATTTTGGAAATATCGAAGTGTTTCAAATAGAAATACCAAAGTGCTTAAAATATCACATGTACCTTGGATAGAAGGTACATAGGCATTTTAATAGCTTGATAAGAACACCGACAAATACTAAATAGATATTCCTGTAGAGCATAATGCTTAATATGCAGAAATAGTCCAAAGAATAGAGTGATTAACTCTACCTTGGTGAGAAACTGAGGTAGGAAGAATTGGGAACTAAGTTAGATTTAAAGAATCGATACAAAATTCCACTACACAGAGGAAATGCAGTTGGGGTGATATTTCAGGGAAAGGAAACAGCATAAAGCACTGAGATACAAAATTAGATTTAATATTCAGGTAACTACACACATAGTAGTTTTATATAGCTGACACATATGAGGGAGGGAAAAGGGGAGTCGGCAAGGAGTTTATGCATTGCTAGAGAGCTCAGAAATAATGCTCTAGACCAGGAATTGGCAAACATTTTCTGTAAAGGGTCAGATAGTAAATATTTGCCATAGACCTCTGTCATAATTACTCAGCTCTGCCATTGTATTGCAAAAGTAATCTATACAGTGCATAAATGATTGGGAGTAGCTGTGTTCCAATAAAGTTTATTTACAAAAGTCTGGATTTGGCCCATGAGCTGTACTTGGCCTACCCCTGCTAGGTCTACAACCTAAAATTATTCATATTTGTTTAAGTGTAAATGTATTTATTCATTTTATAAATATATGCATTCATTCATTTTATAAATGTCTAATCTTAATATATATGTATATGTGTGTGCACATAACATATATATCTCCACAATATATAGAGATATATTTCATAATATATATAACATTCATATATATATAACATTAGTATGAATATATATTATATAAAATATGGAAATAATACATATGAATGCATATCTAAATATATATACATATATGTATATGTTATGAAGTGTATATATATATTTGGTGTGGAGACATAATATTTTGCTATGTTTCATAATATATACATATAAAATATCAGCATGGCTATATATATATATAATACATAGATATATACATATACCTACATATATAATGAAGCATTAACAAAATTAAAATACTTAAAACATAAGGTATAAAATATAAATAATGTCGCAAACACTCTCCTCCCACATCCAGAGGATTTTCTCACACATTCAATTTTGAAACACTTGCTACAAACAGTAATGGGTTAGTCAAGGATAGTAGTTAAAAACTCAAGTTTGGGGAGAAAAAGATTTAGGTCTGCTACTTCCCACAAATGTGATCTTAGACAAGGTACTCAACCTCTTTGTTCTTCAGTCTTTTTTTAAAAAAATGATTAAAACAGAAACAAAAATAGTACTTTTCTCAGAGAATAGTTGTAAGAACTAAAGGAGACAATGTAAAATGAGCAGCATAATGCCTTATATGTAGTTAGAACTCAATAAATTATAGTGAGAGGTTTTAATCAAGAGGGTAAATTGAATGGTTTGTGTCTTAGACTGGTCCCTGTGGTAGCAGTATAGAAGATAGACTACAGAGGAACTAGAAGAAGACAAGAAGGTAATTTAGATGACATGAAGCATGCCTACACTGGGGTAGTGGGAACAAAAAAGAGGGTAGGGAAAATTCAAGAGATATCAAGATCTATAAATAGACGAGGTATCAGGATGAATTAGATGGAGCGGAGAAGAAATAATTTTGAATTTTCTTTGTATTTTAGGCTTGGATATCTGGATAAAGGATGATGACATCAATTGATATAGGAAATAAAACAGGTTTCGAGGAAAGAATGAATTCAGATTTAAATCTGTTGACTGAGCAACTGTGGAACAGCATAGAGAGATGTCCAATGAGCAACTCCAACTGGAGGGCTGAAGGGTAGGACAGCGAGTGGAGCTAGATTTAGGAATCATCTATAGGCGACAGTAAAGCATAAGATTAAGTAACAACCCCTACAGAGAAGTAGTAAGAAAAGCTATAAATGGAGTTCTACACAACACCAGCATTTAAAGGACAAACTGAAGAAAGGAGTGGGAAGGAACGGAAGGAAGGGAAACCAAGACAGAGGGCGCAGGAAGGAGGAGCTCTGCAGGCAGCGGGAGGCCCGAACAGGAAGGCGACTAAACGGGTGGGTGAAAGGGAACGGCAGGCGCCTTTCCGCTGGCTGCCGAGGACCCTGTGAGTAAGCGGAGTCCACTTCGGAAGAAGGCAGGAAATCACTGTGGACTGGGTGGGTGGAGGACAACCAGCAGCCAGAGTGCGACACTGAGCGTCACTTCTTACATACAATTTTTAAAAATAACAACACAAGTGTTTTATAAAGATGAAAACTCTAGAAATGTTAAAAGAAGGCAAAGAAGTCCATTATCATATTAACACATTGTTTGCAGGTAGTTTTTATCGCTCGCTCTACTACCAGTCAACGTAAAACGTATAAATACGTTTCCCGCATACAATGTTTAATAAAAGAACTTTTCAATTCTTTTAAACCTCATAAATAGTTCAGAAAAATGAGATTCTTCTAGTTTTCAAAGGCACCAAAAATAACTAGATTTTATGAGGAAGCAAAACCTATAACAAATGTACCACAGAGTCTTTTTCCAAACAAAATGAGAGTTCCTATGTGCATCATTATGAAAATTTGGTGAATAATCTCATACCTTAGGATTTTACTTTTAAAAATAAATTTTAATATATTTGGCATTTTATATATTTTTAAAATTTATATAATTTAAACATTTAAATTACAACATCACATGAAACTTAAGTGAACTTAATGGCATGAAAATATATTAAGATAGCCCTGGCCCATGTGGCTCAGATGGTTGGAGTGTCATCCCATACACAGAAAGGTTGCAGGTTCCTTTCCCAGTCAGGGCACATACCCAGGTTGCAGGTTCAGTCCCTGGTTGGGGCCCATACAGGAGGCAACCTTTCAATGTTTCTCTCTGACATCAATGCTTCTCCCTCTCTCTCCCATCCTCCTTCTCTAACATCAACAAAAACATATCTTCAGGTAAGGATTAAAAAAAGAAAATGTATTAAGATAGGTATGTTACAATTTGCTATCCAGCGAAGACATTCTGGCAATGTGTAAATTCTAACTCAGGCAACATATTGAGTTATGTGCGGGAAACATGGGAAAATATTTACCTTCCCTGACTTTAATGTACTACAAATGCTTACAAAAATTTATCCAGTAAATTAGGCATTGGAGTAGGAAGCCTCATTATTAATGTAACTTATAAGCTGAACAATAAGGACTAGAGTATTAGAAATCATTATAAAATCTCAATATCACTATTTCTGTTAACCTGAAAGTAAAAAACATAGAGGTATTTTAAACTTAAGTATAAGAACAAGTACACACTCACACACACACACATTTAGGCACAGAAATAGGAAGCTGGAAAAATTCCACTACTGGCTTTGCTGGCTCTTTCTAAGAGAAAGCTCCATGACATAAACAGGTCTGACAACTGAAATGTGTTTAAAAATCAAACACAGAAGACACTGAAATCGGATACTAAATACAGCCGACCAGGTAGCTCAGTTGGTTAAGGTGTCATCCCAATAAGCCAAGGTTGTGGGTTTGATTCCAGTCAGGACACATAAAAGAACCAATGAATGCATAAATAAGTGGAACAAGTCAATGTTTCTCTTTTTCAAATCAATTAAAAATAATAATAAAAAGAAATAGATAAGATGACAAAAGCACAATGTAAGAAATGCAATTCTGAAAATGGAAAGTATTTAAGAAAGATTTTTTAAAAACCTACATTCACAAATCAAAATTATACCTCTCCTAAACCTCCAGTCATCTCCTTGTTCATCCTGATGGTTTGCCTGTGGCTTGGAAATCTGAGATACTTGATGTTGTAAACCCTTTCGATCGCCCTCTGCTTTCATAAGTTGTGCACGGAGTTCTTCTACCTGAATACATACAGTCAAAATTAAACTTACATAAGTTTTAAAAGTAAAGAAAAAAGTAACTGAACTCACAAATTATTACAAATTATTTTCCTAGGGGAAAAATGTACTTCTACTGGGCTACTGCAAGCACAAGTTGAAGCCAAGTTACTCTCCTTGTCATGCCAAACACAGTGGAACAGTCAGTCTCCTGCTCGTTTCTTTATCCCTCCCATTCCCTCCACAAAGAATGAATGTCTTTTCCCCTCTTCTGTGTCTACTTGGCAAAAATTTGACCACATTAAAAAAAATCCTTTATTTGGACCTTACTACTATTAACCCAAACTACCTCCAATTAAGTACGAGATGTTCTCATATTTTTCACTTAGTTCTTTCATGTAAACATGGTCTACTGATTGGTAAGCTGAAGAAAAATGATCACGAGTTAGCATATTTTGATATCAAAATACTGCTTCAAATAAATAAGCAATAAACACTATTGAATAAACTATAAACTCCTTGAGGTCAAGGACTATTCTATTCATCTCTGTATTTCTAGGGACTAGCAAATTGCCTACCACATACCAGGTATGTCCCCAGTGGGCATTAAACAAGTAGGCAGTGGCAAAAAAACTCAGGTGAAGTCACAATAACTGCATAGCAGCCAAACACAGAAACCTCTTACTTCAAAAGGTGACATTGTAAAGTACAAGTCAGAGTTCCAAAAAAATCAGAGTGGAATTAAATACAAATATAAACTTCCAAAAAAGAAAGTCTGAACTCTGCCAACATTAATTCCAGTGGACCACTGGCTGTAGAACAAAGCCAAGGAACATTTTTAAAGGTTTTGTAAAACAGGTGCGACGGGGTATTTTCAGCACTAATTGTCAAAATGTAATACTCCTTCTAAACATCTATATGATTTCTGACATCTTTGCCTACCTAGCATATTATGTAATGAGTTATGCAACCCACATCTCAAAACAGAGGAAGGTACAATTGCATTTTATATTAAATACAGGCAGAAAGGCAGTTAGTTGGAAAACCATAAGCCCCTATCCAACATATGTAAGATGGCTATTTCAAGTTATCGAATTTTAAACACCAGAAGCACCAAACTCCCACTATGGTCTAATGGGCTACAAAATGTTATGCTTTAAAAGTAAGCCTTTGGTTTGGTTAAAAAGGGGCAGGTAGCATCTTGAAAATGTGAATACAAGGCAATAATGCATTCAAAGTCACCTGAAAGTGCAAAAGTCTGTTTTATGCATTTTGCTTCCTCCTTCACCCTCCAATGCCTCCTTGAGGAAAATTAAGCCCCTGGGAAAATTTTATCTTACACATCCAGTCTCACTTTTACACTGGTTATGCTAAGAGAGGGAAGTCCTAAGCTGGAGCAGCCATCAGCATCCACACTGTCACAGTGGAAACCTCGGCTGGTGTTTTTACTAGCTTTCTCTGAATCTTCCTGAAAGGATTTCATCTTTTACTTATGGATGCTGATACACATTCCTTGGGAAAAAATTATTCTAGACCTAGGTTTTTCCTTTCAAAAGACAGTTAATAGAGAAGGAGACTCAACCCTGATTTAATTTAAAAGCAGCTTATCATAGCTTTCATAGACTTACCTGATGCAAAAGTGTTTCTCGGCTGCCCTCCGACTGATTCAATAACCTTCGAGATAGCTCCAATTCCTGTTCAAGCTAGAGTTTCAACAAAGGATAGAGAAATATCCAATGGGACACAAGTTCACTAAATTATATGGGCACAGCTTAAGAGGAGAAAATTGGAAAAGTTTTCAGAAGATAGTGTGGAAGGATAAATGTCTTGCTATAAACACATTAATGCTTCCATTAAGATAATGTTAACTGCATAACAAAAAGTGACCCACGGGCTCGATCCTCAGTCAGGGGCGTGTGGGAGGCGGCCGATCAATGACTCTGGTCATTGATGTTTCTGTCTCTCTCCCTCTCCCTTCCTCTCTGAAATCAATAAAAATATTCAAAAAAAAAAAGAAGTGACGCAGACCAGACTTCAAGAGGGCTGGGTTCTAGTCACTTCCATCTCAGCTATGGCCTCCTTAGACCTCCTTTCTGTTATCTCTAAAATAAGTTTTTTATATTAAACAACCTCTGAGATTCCTTCCAGTTCTAAACCATTTTAATCCAAATTCTAGAGCAATTCTGTCTTTAAATTAGTACACGTAGTATCATATGAACTGAACTAGAATAAAAACTTCAGAAACCCAATGACTCAAAATATATTTCATCCAACTGATGATTTTATATATTCTTATATCCCTAATATTGCTAACATCCATAATATTCCTAAAATTTTTAAATACTTAGGTTCAGCCCTGACCAGGTGGATCAGTTGGTTGGACTGTCATCCCATACACCAAAAGGATAGGTGTTTGATTCCCAGTCAGAGCACACACCTGGGTTGCGGGTTTGGTCCCCAGCAGGAGCACATACGGGAGGCAATGCATTGACGATTCTCTCTCACATCAATGTTTCTCTCTCTCTCCCCTCTCTCTAAACCAATAAAAAACATACCCTTGGGTAAGGATTAAAATAACAAAATAAGTAGTAATAAAATATCGAAGTTCAGAATAAGACATTTAAAGTTTCCTGAATAATACAGCTATTAGATAACTAACTGTGAAAAATGTGCCCGTTGGGTGACTGAACACCCTGCAAAGAGTAAACATGCTGAGATTACTTCGAGTAGAGAAAACACCAGGATGCGAAGGGAGCAGAGCATGCCGCCACCAAACACACTTTTCTGGCACAAGGATTATTCTGAGCTGATGGCGGTCAAGACCCAGCAGACTCAGAAAGTTTTTACCTTCCCCTTAACTGGGTAAAAGAACTTAGAAAGGGGGTCTATACCAGAAAGAAAGCTTTTTATTACCACAGATAACTTTCTGAAAAACTGAAGTGTACAGCAGGGGAAACATTTGTTCTTCTACCATCTATATCAGTCCTTCACCAATTGCACGTGTGGTGGGTGTTGCTACCAGGAGTAGCAGGAGGGAGCACTGTGGTCACAAACAGGTCTGACCTTGACCATGGGGCAGGAACATGAATCAACCTGAGATTAAACTGTATAGAACTACACACACACACACACACACACACACACACACACACACGAGTGAGTGCACATAAAGCTGCATAAACTGTGAATTGAACAAATGGCAATTTCCTGACTTGAATACTGAATGACAATTGTGCAGAATTTTACCAATGAGGGAAACTGAGGGAAAGGTACATGTGACCTATCTGTAGATTTTGTTTTGCAACACCCTATGAATCTATTTCAGTCCAGTTATGTAAGTTATTTTTAAATTATACATGTGGCTCATAAAATAAATGTCATATTTTTTAGAAAGTAAAGTATATGTGAAATTATAGAATCTACACAAAATATTTTCTGACCTGTTTTCTTGTTTCTATGGAGACATAAAGAAGGAAAGAATCACACTTCAGTTAAAATGGTTTCAAAATCTACCAAGGCCCATTTCTCATGATCCCTGGGTAATATCAACTGTCTTAATTCCCAAAAGGCAAACCTGACAACCTGACATACCGTGTTTACAGTGAAGAAAGCATGGACGCATCATTTAACTTGACATTGGTCCGCAAAATAAAATAATGGAGGTAACTTTAGATATAAAAAGCAATAATGAAGAAAAGAACATTACATTAGAGGCAAATTTTCACTTTATCATTCATTACTTTGTGCTCATCCTTAAATCTACCCATTTGCAAACTGAAAAGTGTCTGTGGCCTCTGAATTCCTTGCTAATTCTAAAATGCCAGGCTCCACAGGGTCACAGACATGAATGTATGTCAAAAGTCCTTAGTGTTAATGAGAACAGAGGATTTTTTCCTCTAGGCTAACTGTGACTAACTCCTGTCATGAAAACGAATATCTAGAAAACGCCCAGCTTTTAAACAGGTCTTTCCTAACCCTGCAGCAAAGGCCAGCTCTTTAAGTGTTCCCCAGATGATAGGTAGCAAACAACCTGTCCATGTTTCTAAGAGCAAGAAGCAAAGAGGCAGAGCCTTCAAGCCAAGTGACGCCACATCAATCCATAAAGCCTTCACTGAGCTCTAACAAATGATCTCAAGGCACTCAACAAACATCACCGGTCCCAAACAACACTGCTCTTTCAAAGATAACTTTCAAAATCTTACTTGGCTCTTCTCAGTTTCAGTTTGTCTTAGCTTGTTTTTCATTACTCCCTCGTCGTCTGCTTTAGCTTCTTGTTTCTTCAATGCCTAGAATGAAAGAGATGGGAAAATACGTCAGAAGTCCTGCACATGTTTCTAAGAGCAAGTACCAAAATACATCCAGCATTGAAAGACACTACTAGGACTTAACCAAGAAAAGGCTGAGGAACATGAATATGAGTTGTACAAAGTATTTGAAGGGACTACAACCTGCTCATTCACTGAAGTCCTAACATTTCAGATGGAATCAAACATAAGCAACTTTGATCTTCCTAATCAATTTCCACTTAGTTTCACTCTTTTCCCATCTTTGGGTATTTTGTTACACAATTAGAAAGTATGGGCAGCTAACAGTTTTCTTAGAAACAAGCAAAGCTTACTGCCTGTTGAAATGATGGTACTTAAAAGTTATATTATCTGCTCAACTATTTAGATATAATACTAAAAACTAGCTCACTAGTTTTCCAAATTCTGAAAAAAATCTCATCAAAGTAGAAACATGCTTGTTGCATCATTATTACATATATGACATTTTATCACAACATGTAACTGGCTTTTCAAACCATACTTCACACAGAGGGAGGGAAAAGCATTCTTTTCTACATTTTTCTCTCATTAATAAAATGGAAAAAAACTTTAAAAAATACAAATTTCAAAAGTCAACCACAAAAGTGTGTGTTTGGGTTTGTTTCTATGCTAAACTTAAGGAAAAATTTATATTTGGAACAATCTTTCATGACATCTAAAAGACATTCCATTTGTTCAAAAAAATGTTTTGACAATCTTAGCTTTTAGACTTAGAAGGTGTATGTGTAGAGGCCATCCAAACTGAGAAAAGCCAAACTGTCAGAGTCTTTTCCAACAGGATCTATGGTGCTCAATAGAAAGCGATTTTTAAAAGAACACCAGGACATGTTAAATACTGCTTAGATGTAAGTATAATCAATCGTATTCAAGTTCATTTACTTACATATCCAACAAATAACTTCTATGTGCATTTATAAAATGCCAGGCACCATGCTAGGTGTTACTAATATACATGTATATAAAATAACCATGGCCCCCCATCCATGAGATTACAGCTCCCTCTGCCATGGCTCCTACTCCCACTAATAAAAAGCAACTGAGGAAAGAGACATAACCAGAATAAAAAATAATTTTGGTTTGGTATAGTAATAAAAAAACACTTTTAGAGTGCTTACCAGGCGTTCTGCTTCTTACATATATTCAAAAAATACATTACATATGTTGAATACAACATTTAATCTTTATGATAATTCGATGCATTACTAAGCCCATTTTATTAAGGGGGAAGCTGGGGTACAAGTAGTAGAATAACTTGCCCATTCTAACTAGGTCATTCACCTAGTTACTGACAGAGATAGGACATAGACTCAGGCTGTCTGCCCCTCCATGTGGAAATAATAATGTCAACCTTACAGGGTGGATATGAAGACTAAATAATTTGAAACTTGTAAAGCATTGAAAGGTACAATAAAAGACAACTATAACAATTACTGAATTGTTAACATTAATGAAGTATTACAATCATAATACTTTCAGGTCGTTATCAGGTGATCCTGATGTTTGCTTTTGTTCTTTATTGCTGGGTAAAATTTGTAATAATATTTAATTCTATATGCATAATCTATTCATAATCTATTTGACTTGTTGGAAAATTCTCCAGTGAGAAAATTTTTCCATTTTACTAACTGGAATTAATCCATTTCTGTCCCTTTCTTATGATTTCCCAAACTCACATTTTTAAAATCCTATAACACTTTACATTAAAAAAAAAACAAGGACGTGCCCGGCCAGGCGTGGCTCAGCGGTTGAGCAACAACCTAGGATCCAGGAGATCACGGTTTGATTCCAGGTCAGGGCACAGGCCCGGGTTGCGGGCTTGGTCTCCAGTCAGGGGCGTGCAGGAGGCAGCTGATCAATGACTCTCATCATTGATGTTTCTTTCTCTCTCTCTCTCTCTCCTCCCCTTCCTCTCTCTAAAATCAATAAAGATATTTTTTTAAAAAAAAACAAACAAGAAAATTACATTAACATTTCCCAAGTGTTCGCTGACTTTATTTTGATTAAATGCATTAAGAATATGTTTAACTCACATTTATATGCTTAATTTTACTTACTTAGATAGACATTCAAGAGAATCCTTGTTTATCCAGAGGCTCACATTTCCAAAGAGTAATACAAAATATGGTGCAAGCTTCAGATGGCCAGAAACCTCAGCTGTCATGATCATATTTTACTTCTAACACAGTTCTTGGCACATTTTAGGTGGCAAACATGTTATTGAATAAATATGCCTTTATAATCTCTGAATAAAAATTTCACTATGCAGTTGGCCAATGCTGTTCATCACATACATGTAAGTTTTCCAGAATTCTCCCACCTTTCTTAATTGCCATATTTTCTCAAGCACCAAGTTGTCTTTTTTTTCTGGGGAAATAATTATCATGGTGGAGTGATACTGGAAAATAAATATTTATTTTGGGGCTTAAGTCAAAGAGTTTTAACCTTTTGCTGTTTTCACAAGTCATCATTTTAGTCTTTTCTTTAGAAATCTCACAAATGGGTTTAATTTTTTGTATTAATGAAATAATTTAGGTTTACAAAACAGTTGTAAAAATAGCTCAAAGTTACCATATACCCTTCACCTAGTGTTCCCTAAAATTAACATCTTACATGACATGGTATGTTTATCAAAACTAAGACATTAACATTGTTACAAAACCATTAAGCTACAGCCTTTATTCAACTATCAAATGTTCTTTTTTTGTGCCAAAATTCAATTCAAGGTACTATGGAGCAGCTTCGGAATGGTGAAAGTTTCTCTCAGTCTTTTATTGTTTTTATGACCTCAACAGTTTTGAAGAGATACTCCAGGTAACTTCAGGTCAGGTATTTTATAGAATGTCCCTCAGTTTGGGTTTGTCTGATGTCTTCTCATGATTAGACAGGGCTCATAAATTTGAAAGGGGTACAGGGGATACAACAGGGCTAAGTGCCCTTCTCACTGCATCACATTGCAGGGTGCACAGTATCACCAGGACTCAGGAACGGGGATGTTAACATTGAGCGCTCAATTAAGGTAAGGTGGTGCCTGCCAAATTTCCTTACCATAAAGTTAGTATTCTTTCCTTCCCATACGCTATGTGTTAAAAAGAGTCACTAAGCCCAGCCCATACTCAAAGAAAAAAAATTAAGCTCCACCTCCCAGAGGGAGATTTTCAAAGAATGTGTGGAAATATGTTAAAATCACTAAAGTAACTAACAAATATTTTACTAGATTATTTCGAGGCTATGCAAGTATCATTAAAGTTTCACCCACCAATTTTAGCTCAAAGCCAGACCAACTATAACACTATTAGTTCTTTTTGGCCTACAAAATTTTCCCCCATCAAACCTTAGAGTCTAATGTAACCCAGATTCCTAGTAAGTTAGCTCCACGCCAGTGCTCACCAGTAAGCAGAATGCTGAACCTCTTTGTATTCACCCCAAGATGACCTGCTCACACTAAAAGCACTGAGTGATCTAGAATTTACATAAGACTCCTTAGGTGTACTCACACTCATCAAAGCTTCATCAAACACTGGTATTCTCTAAATTCTCCTGGGCAACTCCACCAACCAGGAATTACCCTTCTTCCCTGGTCCCTACATCCTGCCCAGCCTCATTAGTTATTTTTTTGCAGCTTCTGGACCTTCCCCACATGCTTCTGAATCTCCCTGTCCAAGTTATGCAGAACAATTTGCCTCTATTCCAGTTCTCAATTTTGAATCCTATACTCAAAACCATGCCCAACACTCCCACTTGCCCCACCCTGTAAAGAAAGGATCTGGCAGTTACCAGGATCCATTCCCCTTAAAGGGTAATATGGGAAATAATTACTCCCATTCTCACACCAACAGATATTTAATCTTCATTTCCTAAAATTAATATAAATGTTAATAATTTTACTTGATGTTAAAGGAATAAAAATCAATAAGCTGAACTTTAATTAATCGAATTGTGTTTTTTTCTATTTCCAGTCCATGAAACTATACCCTATAAAAACAAAATTCTTCTGGAAGTCGACTGGCTGCTTTTTAAAAAATCCAAATTTCCATATATGACCTTGTTGAATAAGAGAACCTCTAATTCTCTTGGATACCTAGGAATCTGCAATAAAATTTCCTTTTCTCCTCACTTTCCATCTTCAACACCTGACCAGCTAACACTTTTCCAAAATAATATATTTTTCTATTGTAGCTCTACTTGGTGCCTAAAATATTGTTTAGTACTCTTTTATTTCTCCTTTTACTCTAAGGATATGGATGCAAGTCCTAGAAAATTCAGTCAATGAGAACTTAAATTCTATTGTTTTCAGCAAAGGAGCAAAAGTGAGGTATTAAGGATCAGCCTGAAGCGAATTACTGCATTTCCAAGATATCATCTAGAAATGCCATTAAGCTTGAACGTTATTTCTGCTGCTTCTACACCATGAGTGAGTAAACAAGCAAACACACAAGCAATATTCTAGCCCAGGATACTGGCCCTGCTTTCTACATTATCTAGTTTAAAATGAAAGACGAAAGAGAATCTAACTCTTAAGACCTGGT
Organism: Miniopterus natalensis; assembly: GCF_054644295.1. Taxonomy (NCBI): domain Eukaryota; kingdom Metazoa; phylum Chordata; class Mammalia; order Chiroptera; family Miniopteridae; genus Miniopterus; species Miniopterus natalensis. Next base: position 16,121,307 of record NC_142081.1, on the reverse strand, counting down.
AAATGTATATTAATGGACTTTACAGTTCTGCAAACCCAGAAAATACTCAACGAGAAACATTTTTAAAACTAACTGAATCGAAATTAGAAGCCATTTCTTTAAACCTTAATAATAAACTAACTCATTTGCCACCTTTTTAAAATGTATAAGCCTGCAATGGATTTCTTTTCTATTTGACTTAGATCAAGCAGCTTAGAATTATATTAAAACTGACCCAGTAAAAGCAGTTATAAAAAGAGAAAAAAAATCACATGCCAATGAATTTCTATTACCGTTATTTTGCCCTTTAAAGCTTGTGTGTGTGTGTGTGTGTTTCATAAAAGCAGTTTAGCTATAAAGCTATAGTGCACACTGCTCTAGGATTCAGACTGTCGTCTTTTACATGTTTAAGATCACAGCAACAACACTTGAGCCTTAATAGAGGGTCCCTGGGGCACATTTAAATCTTTAATAACAACAGTTTTTCTTCTTTTTCTTAAGTGTGCCTATTTCCATTAAAAAGACTAACACTGAGTATTATCCTACTGTAGTTCTTTAGAGGTACATGATTCTGAATTCTCAGTTAATTTTTTATTTATTTAAAAAAATGCAACCTTTCCTCCTAGAGAGGGGGGGAAAAGAGAAAAGGGAAATATTTGTAGATGTCTCATCTGACCATAAAACTCCCACAACTTTGACAATACCCATGTTTATCAAGAGACTCTAAAAATAAAACATGCAAAAATGTAGAACAAACAGGGAATTAAAGGCCCTTTGTCTATTTTAAATGGACCAGCAAGCCTGGGTAAGAATGATGGAGTTGGAATGAAATAAAGGTCACATCTTAACTCCCACACGGGCCACTGAAATTATGAAAAGAAAAAAAAAAAATGAACATACGCTCCCCTGTCTCATCCCAATCACTCAGCATGCTACAGCTGCTGCCTTTGGTCACAAGGGTAAGAGCATGTAGATGATTCACTGGTAAACCAACAAGGTTACAGACAAACAAGTCTGTGCTCATATCCAACAAAAGGCCAGTAACATTATACTAAAAGGTATAAACTTTCAAGTCAGATTTTTTCTCCAGTAATAAAAAAAAAATGAAGAAACCATGTCACTGATAATTAGAAAAATAGTTACTCTTACTATATACACTTTTAAAGGCCTTTGGGGAGAGCAGTTTTAGGTTCCCAGCAAAACTAAGAGGCAGGTACAGAGTCCTCATATACACCCCAGCCTCATACACGCACAGCCTCCCCCATTAGCAATATCCTCCTTTGGATATTGATGTACAACATAGTACATTTGTTACACATGATGAACCTACACTGACGCATCATCATCACCCAAAGTCCATAGTTCACATTAGGGTTCACTCTTGGTGTCGCACATTCTATGGGTTTGGGTAAGTATGTAATAGCCTATATCCATCATTATAGTATCATACTATAATGTGTCTTCACTGCCCTAGAAATCCTCTGTGCTCCACCTATTCATTCCTCGCCTCCCTACCCCATCTCCTGGTAAACTGATCTTTTTACTGACTCCACAGTTTGTATTTTCCAGAATGTCATATAGTCAAAATCATGCAATATGTTGTCCTTTCAGATTATCTTTTTTTACTCAGTAATATGCCTTTAAAGTTCCTCTATGTCTTCTTATGGCTTCATTGCTCATTTGACTATATTTTTAAAACTAAATTCTTCATGTAGGTACAAAATAAAAGTCAGCAAAAATAAAATTTTAAGCATCAAAATATAATATTTTGACCCAAATCAGACCCCATGAGCTATAAAGGGAAGATACTAGTTGTTAGTATTTATGTATATTAAACATTTTAAATATCCTTAAAGATATTTGTTATATTTTAAATCAAGATAAAATATTAATTACTTAGTATGTATAAAACCTTAAAATGAGAACCTTATTTAATTGGAATTTTTTCAAAAGATGGAAATCTGGTGTCTATTTCCAAAATTCTCTTTTGGAAACCTAAATCACAGCTCTAAATCCATCAAATATCAATAGAATATTTTGAAAAGGAATATATATACATAATACAGCAGGATTTTATTGCCCATAACCTGTACTGCTCATTTAAATTAACATCGATTTTATTTCTGTCAAGTTCTAAATTTCTAAATTTTGTTTTTTCCTAAAGCATGTTAGAAATTCCTCCTGCATGAGAACTAGCTAAAGTCATGGAAAATTTTAGCCTTTAAGTTCATCCAGTTGGGGATTATCTGTGCCAATGAAAACCAAAACAACAAAAAAACGTTTCTTTTCAAGGCAGAAAACAATGCATTCATATTCTAAATCCCTTATCCAATATCTAATTCAAAAATAGCTAGATGGATTTTACTTAAATTGTTCAAAGAAATTTATTTTTCAGCCATAACCAAGGAACAAAAATTTCATACCAACATTTACAATTTAAAAAACACAAAACAAAAAACTTTAATAAATGAAAGTAGAATTGCATGATAGAGGTCCGAAGAGGATCCAATAGTGATCATCACTATTATGACACCATACAGATTTTCAGGATATCAAAGTAAGGGAGAAATTCTAAAAACTTGCTGCCCGTTGCACTATGTGTATTTTCCAGTTGGAAGTGGTAAGCGCAGTGAGTTCAGTCACAAGATCCAACCATTTTCAAAGGCTAGAGTAGTTATCCAGTATCATGTACTTAATAAGTTATCAAGCATCTTGTAGTTAACTAAGATTTATCAGTCGTTAAGGACATTGGTATTATTTTTTATGATAATTGTAATCCTTAATAATGTTCTTTAAAGATATCTGAGGTTTTTGAAACATAAAACTCAAAAGCTTCTCTTTGAGAATGGCCTACATGTCCTTTTTTTTTTCAGTCTTCATATGTATGATAAGGTGTTTATTATTTTAGGAATCCAAAGAGCTTTTATAGGAATTGTTATGGTAGTGGACACGTGGGCACTCATTACTGACCTATTTTCCCCAATGAAGGCTAAGCAAATTTATTGGTTTCACTGTATCTATATTTATGGAGGCTGACTGGTTAAGGCACCCTGTGCCAATAAAGCCAACCAAGGTCATGGGTTCAATCACCATAAGAGCCAATTCCCTTTGCTCTGTTCCCATGGTCACAGTCTTTACCCTAAAGCCTTAGCCAAAGGCTACATGGAAGATTAACTAGGCCAGAGACTATGGGTGAATCAGCAAAACCCACTACCATGACTATAAAAATAGCTCAAAAGCAAAACCCCTACTGAATAGTGTCAGGAATTCATTCTTCAAATGTTATTAAATTTGCTAATCTGCGAAACAAAACCTTAATTACTGCCTATAAAGTTGGTATGCTAAAAAGACATCCAATTCTTTGACTTGTTTAATTCAAAAGCAACAATGGTAATGAGTATTATTCCCTAAAATGCCATTGCTTTTACTGGAAAGGATTTTATTTTTATGCAATCTTTGACTTAATAAAAATCTTGCAAGTAAAGTTAAATGTGAGCCCAACAAGAGCACTTTCCAGGATTTCCTTCAAAATCAAAAGGCAAATGCTCTTGTGGAGGGTCTGTTTTTATCTGAGTTGTTTCCTCTCAAAAAAGAGACTCACAGTTTTATTAGAAATCCCAGAGCAAAATGATACTTCATTTGACTTTCTAAACACAAGACCACTGGGTTAGAATTGTTGACAAACAGAAGATGATAGATAATTATGGAAACTGAATTTAGAATTTCTCAAGTTTTATACGTATTTGAGCAGAATGCCCCATAGATATACAACATCTTTCATTGTTCAGAGTTAGAGGATGTTATTTTATGCCTTTGGATTTGGGTGTTGTTGTGTTTTTTACTGTTTTCTAATCAAAATAAAACAGTGCCAAGTCAATGAATAAGTCTATCTGTAGCAGAGTGGTCTTTGTTTGCACAATATTACTATGCATTCAGTAGCTGCCCAATAAATATTAATTGATAATGATGGAAAAGGGCTTTATAAACAGATGGTGTAGGATAAATTCACTGAAAATGTAGACAGAAACATTCCACTCTTTAAGAAAAGCATAAAGTAGAAACTAAACAAGTTCTGCACTCAGAAACTCCCCGCCTATTGCCAGGCAGCTGTTCAGTCAACAAGAACACAGACACTTTCCATCATCATCATAGCATTAACAACATTAAATGTTTATTTGCATATGGTGCCGCACAAGGGGACTAACACAGATTTATGCTAGCCTTGTTAGTTATAATTTACAATGACAATATTGGCAAGAACAAGTAAGTACGCACAGTAAAATAAATGTGATTAAATAATACTTTGAGATCTAGTCATAAGGTACGTACATAAAAGATATGTCAGATTTAAATGCAACTCACAGGAGCAATAAGAGTATTTGTAAAGTAAACCTCAACAATTTTCAAACAGAATTTGATGTGCTTTACAAGAACACCTATACATATGCTTAAGAATAAGTGAAATAGCCCGGCCGGGCGTGGCTCAGTGGTTAAGCATCGACCTAGGATCCAGGAGATCAGGGTTCGATTCTCAGTCAGGGCACATGCCAGGGTTGTGGGCTGCAGCCGATCAATGACTCTCTCATCACTGATGTTTCTATCTCTCTCTCTCCCTCTCCCTTCCTCTCTCTGAAATCAATAAAGATATATTTTAAAAAAAAGAATAAGTGAAATAAAAGAGTCACAGGTCCTAATAGAGAGGCCTCTTCAGCAGCCTAAAGAGCAAACCACCAGAACAAAATGGTGTGGTGTGGGGGCAAAAAAATTGTACAAGGACTAACTTCAATGAGACTAGGAAAGAGGAAGCTACAAGACAAAGGACTAACCCAGGAAAACATCTTGAAAGACACACAATATTCAAAAACATTGAGTAATAATAAAATATAAGTTAGTATATATAAGAGAATTTTGGAGAAAGATAGTTGAAATGGGGAGGTGAAAGGGGAATAGTAAGTATATTGCGAGCATTTAATAATTAATGGCCTTAGGTAAAGTTTTCTTTAAATAAAGTCAAAAGCCTGAGGAGACATGACATAAGTGCTAATTATTTATAAATGAGGTTATAAGGTTTCAGGACAACTTACATCTACACATCATCTCATAAAACTGTACCCTTCAAAGGAATCCAAAGGCCTTAACTTGAGAGCTAACGGTTTACATGTTATTTCTTCTACCACGTAGAATACATGTATAAACTTTCAACTTAGTTCTATTAATATGAAATAGTAGGATCCTGAAATATATTATCAATATGGAATATTCTTTAATCCAGCCAGCTATTACTCTCAATGTTTCTCAATAAAAGAAAGATACTGTGTCTATGATATCCATGAACCCTATAGGGAGTTTGCTCTGTGAATGGAAATTCAAGTATTGAGTGAGTACAAGGTTAAAACAGACAAAATCCAAAATCTCTTCTGCCCTGGCCAGTTTGGCTCCGTAGTTAGAGCATCGGCCCGGTCGGACTGAAGGGTCCCAGGTTCAATACTGGCCAAGGGCACGTACCTGGGTTGCAGGCTCGATCCCCCATCCTGGTCAGGGCTTATGCAGGAGGCAACCAATCACTGTGTCTCTCTCACATCATGTCGATGTTTCTCTCTCTTTCTCTCCCTTCCACTCTCTCTGAAAAGAAATGGAAAAAATATCCTCATGTGAGGATTTAAAAACAAAAAAAATAGAAGGTCTCTTCCAAATTCTCTACCATAAGAAGTTTGGCAAAAAATTATTTTCCACATAAAAAATATTACAAGTGTTTTAGTGTCACCTGAAATGATCAATGCCTAATAAAATAGACTATGAGTTAAATACAGGGGGAGGGGCAGGCACAGGAGGCAAGAAGGGAAATCAAGATGACAACTAAAGAAGAAAACGGAAGAACATGGTGAGTCAGTGAACTACACATTTCAAGCTGTGCCCAATAGTGCTCAACCGGCTTGAAAGACAAAGCCCATGGTAGCCAATCATTCTTTTCCATCTATTTCCTTTCCATTGGCATGCTGACATTAATGGTTCTTTCATAACCTTAGAGAACACAGTGTTTATTTTACCCTTGCAAAAATAAAATAACTTATCCACAGGTAACAGACATAAAAAAGAGAAGGAAATAATTAGTATGATATAAAATGATAAGACAAAGAGCAGTGCTGTGAATTAAAAGCATTGTGAGTCAGAATTTACATAAGCATTTCAGCCACAGACTGATAGAGTGCTTCTCATCATGTAGCAATAAGCAATGGGGTAGAAAAACTCATTCATAAAAGAATTGCCTAAAATGATTTAAAAACCTAAAGTCTCAGCAAAAATGCCACCCCTTCCACCCAAGTTTTCCCAAAGGACCAAAAACGGGTAACTCTCTCCCCCTGGGGCTACTCTAGACCTATGCAAAGCTGAAATAACATCCTTACTGAATTACAGTGAATGTTAACATTTCTATTTCCTCAACTCAACTGGGAGCCTCTAAAGGACAAGACAGCATTTTAAGTATCTTTAAACTCCTAGTCCCCAACACAGTACCTGGCACACAGCAGGCACATGAGAACTGGCTGAATGGTATTTTACTGCACATAGTGCTGACTATAGTACGCAACACATTCATTCCTTCAAGAAACACTCACTGCGACCTTATGCCAGGCCGACCACTGCTCTAGGTGCTGGAGACACAGCAATGAGCACAACAGACTGAGTGCCTGCCTTCATAAAGCCCGCACCCGGGAGACAGACGGATGACAGGCAATGAAAAGCATTATACAGAGAAGCTACAGCAGTGGAGGGGGCTCAGGCATGCAGAAGGGGTACTTTATCTCGGGGAGCTGTCAAGGCCTGTCTGAAGTAGAGCTCTGAATGACATGAGGGCATAAGCAATGCAACTGTTTTCAGAATTGAAAATCCCGGGCTCTGGAAATGGAACACGCAAATGTCCAGAAGCAGGAGGCTGCCTGACATGTCCAGGAAAAAGCAAGAAGGCCATGCAGTTGGCCTAGAGTGGGCAAGAGGGAGAAAGACAGAAAATCTGGGTGATGGTGCCTGTAGGAACCAGATCGAAGGGGTCTTGTAGGATGAGGACTTTAGATTTCATTCTGAATGTGATGATTTTTTTTAATTTTTAAGGGTTTTGAAGAAAGATGTAGCATTATCTGATTCTGTGGGGAAAAGTCTGTAGGGAGGTAGGAATAGAAGCAAGGAGGCTAATGTACTAGCCCAGACAGGAGACGATAGTGGCAAGATGATAAAGGAGAGCAGTCCTGGTAGAGGGGAAGAATAGCTACCAATTTACAAAGTATTTTAAAAACAGAGCTGACAGAATTTAATGATGGACTCGATGTGAAATATGGGAGAAATGGAGAAGGCAAGGACATAAAAGAAACATAAATCTTCAAAACAAAATTAAAGTTATTTTATCAAGATGAGTATCCATCTTTTTAAGAAGAAATAAATCGTACAAGCTACTTGTTAGGGTGAAACACACACACACAGAGCTTCAGCACCTGTACAAGTTCACAGGTGAGAAGGGGAAGGAACAGGAAATGGAGCCCCAGAGACCCAAGTCTGCCCAGGCTTTGTGGCTCTGAATCATGGCATCACTCTAGCTTATTCCCACCCAAGACTGATACTGGCCAGCAATGCTTCAGGATCTCAAGCTCAGATAATAAACAGGATACTATGTAACTTTTTCTCACTGCCCTATAAAGGCCCATTAAATAACTACATAATAAAGCTGCAGCTGTAACTTGACCATAATATCGAAAAAGATGTTAGGAAAACCTAGGTTTCCCATGCCTTGAGAAATAATTAAAGCCAAACAGTATTTAAATTTTTTAAAAAAAGGATCCAGTGTGCAGACTAGAAATGAAAATTAACTAGAAATGCAATGAGTCATAGCAGAACTTTTATATTAAGTAAAGAAAAACAAACAAACAAAATTAGCCGAAGGAAGAACACAGCACATTAGGAACATCAGTAGGAAACAATCATAAGTGGGGTGGGTGGACAACAGGGTACAAAGACAGTTCAAGAAAAAGGAAATAAGGAGAAAAGTTTGTATGTATATATGATACAAGTTTAGAGGAATTATCTCTGGGACACTTCTGTATAGCTTAGAAATATAAAATGTGGGAAAGGACATGGAACAGGATTCCAGTGAAATAAACTCTCATATCACATTACAGATGCTAATTATTTTATTATACTGTATGTAAAAAGATTCTTCCATGGGGGGGGGAGGCGGAGAGGGAGGAAGGAACTGTAACCCTGAATAGAAAGCATGAAAGAAACTCTAACAACAAGGCATAGAAATGACAGTTTTACTGTTAAATATAACAGATGTCTTAATATGTAATAAGTGTGTCATAATTTATTTTTTAATAGTGGAGAGGAACACTGTTTCAAACTTAAAATTTCAAATAGCTATAATTAAATAATTAGATTTTTTTCACTTGCAGTGTTTGTGCCAAGTACACTTTCAGGAAGCCCTAAGAGTTGAGGTATATGTATTATAAAGAATCATTTTTCAACGAAGTTTAGCAACTTGAATAAAACATCCCTGCTGGGTCACAACCGATGGTTCAATACTGACGACTAGTGGTTGAAAACCTGTAGTAATTCCCTATTAAGTAGCCTAAGATTTTTATTATCTGAATTTGAAACAGGTAACGGAAATTCTGTAAAAAACTAAGTTAAAAGGCTTCTTCCCTTGCCAACATTCTGAAAATTACAGTAGAAAAAAATTGTATCTGCAGTCTTTTAAAGAGTCTTTTCTGTCCATTATTTGCAGTGTCCCCAAACCAACGTCAATCAGCATTTGCTGTTGAGCCATAAGAAGTAAAATTCCATGAAGAGTCAATTTATTCACATATGCGTGGCTGAATTACCATTCTTTCCAAAATCCGTAATTAATATTTCAATGAGTCATACTTTTAGAATTCATGTGTCTGGGCTGTTCTGTTCTAATTTTTTTTCCTAACTTTGTCTAAAGACACTAATATATAAGAAATCTAGCTTTCTTAAATTTTTGATATAATTTGAAAAACAATAACCTACTATGTCAAAATGTTCCTTTTATAAAGTTGAAATATTTAAAATTAAATTGTGATTGTCTGACTTCTTGAAGAATGTGGGATTTTGGATAATTTCTAAGAAGTTAAAATTAGTTACACTCAATTTCTCCTCTGCATGAATAAGATCAGAATAGAGCAAAATAATACAATAATGTGTACAAACCTTTGAGAGAAAAACATTTTTTTAACCAAAAATGTTATATGCAGCTAAATGGTCATCGACACGTGAAGGAGCACCCATTCCTGAACAGTTGCTCGCAGAATGTCGCTGTATGGTAAACAACGCACGACACGCCCCAGGAACAGGCGCGGTGGACAAAGTTCCTGCCAGCCGAGCTCACTCTCCAGCGGGGAAGACGCACAGCGACGTAAGTGAACAAACAAGCCCCAGTTATAGACGGCGCTGAGTGCTGTGGAAAAGCTAATACGGTACAGAGAGAGCAGAGGGGCAGAAAGGGGCCACTGCAGCAAAGGGGGGCAAGGAAGTTGTCTCTGAAGAGGTGGCAACTCAGACTGAAGGATGCGAACCAAAAAGTTATGCTGTGATCAGAAGAAAAATTTCCCAGTAAGACACTGAGAGAAATCACTGAGGCTAGAGCACAGAATTCTTAGTATAATCTGTAGTTAAATATGTAATGTTTACATTTTAGAATAGCCATCTAAAGAACGGAAATATAATCTACAACTTCAAGGCCAGCAATAAGAATAAAAGTAAATATACAACACATTTCAATACAATATTAAGACAGAGAGGGTAGGGAAAAAAACAAATTAAAAGAGATCTTAAAAAATAAAATGATAAAAATATTTCCAAATGTATCAATAATCATAATAAGTGTAAACTCACTAACCCAGCCACTAAAAGACAATTCATCAAGTGAGATTTTTTTTAAGTCCAACTATAAGATGTTTATAGGAAACACACAAAATTAAAACTACAGAAGGATTAAAAAACAGAGGGAAAATCATATGCCATGAAAATAGCAATTCAAAGAATGCTAATATCCAGATAAACACTAGTTAATAATTTAAAAACTAATGGACAAAGAAGTAATTATATCCATGAAACCACAATCAAAAGATAGATACAGCAAAACTGACAAAAATCACTGGGATAAACTGACAATCCTTACCATGATGGGAGGCTTAGACCGACGTATTCAGTAAGAGTACAGAGGAACGAACAAAGTTTACAAAGGTGAGCGCTAAACTCACATGCTTGTGCTATGTAGGTGTATCGGGCATACATAAAACTTTGTAGCCAAAACCAGAAAATATATTTAATTTTTTTTACTTGGTGAATACTTACAAAAAAATTGATGATGAGACTAGGTCAAAATGGAAGTTTCAACAAATTTCAAAGGGATTAAATTTAAAATAAATAATGAAGTTTAAAATAAGTAAATACACATAATTGAAAATTCCAAAAGGAATCCATAAGTTTTAAGTTATAGAGAAAATCGTGAGAAATCGTAAACATTTAGATATAAACTAACATAAAAGAACAGCACATGAAACATATAGTAATTTGGTGATAAATTTGTAGTATTAAGTTGAAGAAACAGAAAAATCAGTGCTCCAACTTGTAAGTCTAAAAAATAAAAGCAATCCTAAAAATTAAAAAAATAATAAAGTTAAGAGCAGAAGTTGATGAAGAAATAAACAAAGATAGTCAAAACAAAAACTAATAAAATAATCATACGTTTAGCAAGACAAATAAAAAAGGGGAAAATTATAACTAAATAATACTCAAGGAAAAGACTGAAAAATGATAAAGCAGGTCTATGACTGCTTCTTTAAATTCATTTTAAAACACAGACAAAATAGTTAATAGAATCACAAATAATTGTCAATCTAGATTAAAAAATAAAAAGGCTATATAACCAAAAAAGATTGAAGAAACTGAAAATTTCAACCACCAAAAAGATAACAGGTACAAATGATTTTATGTGTGAGTTTTAACAAACATTCATGTAATAGACAATCCCTCTCTTAAAAAGTGCCAGAGAACAAAAAAGAAGGAAACTACCTAATTGACTTTATGAGATTAATGTTACTTTGCTTACAAAAGCAGAAAGAACAACTGATCTCAATCATAAACATGAATATAAAAATCCTGACAGAAACACTGGCAAATTAATTCAAAAACGTATAAAAAAACACATCTAACTAAAGTTCTCAGGAATGCAAGGAGAGCTCAGCATCTATTGATAGTGTCAACCACATTTAAATATCAAAAGACAGCTTTAAGAATATTTGATACATTTCATAACCCATTCATAATTTAAAACACACACAAACACATTAAAAAAAAAAAAATCTCTCTTGGCAACCAAGAAATAGAAGGCAATGTTGTTAATCTGATTTTTTTAAAAATAACACTTAAAACCAGGAGAAATACCACACAACAGAGTTAACACTTTCAAAGCATCCCTATAAATACAGAAATGACAAGGATTCATGTCATCTTTTTTTTTATTCAACATTGCACTTGAGTTTCTAGCCAGTGCAATAAAACAACAAAAAGAATTATAAAGGGACTAAGTTTCCTTTGATTTCAAATTATATGATTATCTATACAGTAGATATGTCAGTAAAGCTACTAACAAATTATAAGAATAGAATCATTAAACCAAATTGTTGTATACAAGAGCCATATATAAAACCAGTTACACTCCTATTACACTACAAATAATGAGAGATGCAATAAAAGAAAATATCCCATTTACAAAACAAAGAAAAACCATAAGGTACCTAAGAATAAGTCCAGAAAAAGAAGTATAAGACCTTAATATGGACAGTTATAAAACATTATTGAAAAACATGTTCTCTTCAAATTAATCTATATTTAGTACAATTACAACCAAAATGCCAGCAGGATTTTTCATGAAACATGACAGGAGATTTTCATTATCATTTATCAGAATGTAATAAAAGCTGTAATAATTGAGACAAAATGATAACAGTTCAGAAATAGACAAACACATCAATGCAATGCATACAGAACCCAGGCAGAACTCACAGTGGCATTTGAATCAGAGGAAAAAGAACAAATTATTCAAAAATGAAAACAACAAAAAACAAAAACATGATGCTGAGGTAACTGAATTGTCATATAAAAACCAACGATTCCTTTCTACTACCATTAAAAAAATTAAATTCCTGGGGGATTTGAACAGATAACCAGGTGATCTGTATAGGCACAAAGGAAAACTGCGACAAACATGGGAAAAGATGCTCAAATTCACCAAAAGAGAAATGCAAATGAACATTAAAAATGAGTTAACACTTTATACCTATCATCCCAGCAAAAATAAAAAGAATTATAATGATTACTACTGGTAGAAATGTGAGGGAAAGGGCCATTCTCAACTATTTTGCCAACAGAAATGTGATGAGCTAGAACCTTTTGGAAAAGTAACCTGGTAACCTCTATTATAATAAAGGATCCATCCATGATAATAAATGAATAAGAACCATATCAGCCAGTTGAAGAAATTTCCAGAAAGTACAGGTCAGAGAAAAAAGCAAGATGCATATATATATATATATATATATATATATGTTATGTGATCCTATTTTATTAAAATAAAAGCATACCAAAAAAACAACAACCCTGTATGTCCTGGCCAGGTAGCTCAGTTGGTTAGAGGATAGTCCTGATATATCAAGGTTTCGGGTTCAATTGCCAATGGTCAGGGCACATACAATAATCAACCAATGAATATATAAATAAGTGGAACAAATTGATGTTTCTTTTTCTTTCTCTCTCTCTATCCCTCCCTCTCTCTTTCTCTCCCTCTCTCCCTTTCTCTCTCCCTCTCTCTAAAAAACAAACAAAAAAACACCCCTATGTATGCAAAGGTGTATATAGTTTCTATATATGTCTGCCCAAGATAATTAGAAGCACAATTAAAAATAGAAATGAGTATATCCCAGGCTATTTACACTGTTTTATTTTTTAGGGAGTAGGGGAAAGGTTTAATGATGAGAGAACACAGGAAAAGAGATGGGGGAAAATGAGCCAAGTAAATAATAAAGCTACATTAAAAAAGAAAATGTTTGTATGATCATTTGTGATATGATCACATGTAGTTCCACATTTATTTAATTAAATGTGAATACTTTTTATAATAAATATTTAATAAAAATATTAGGAGTATGGGAAATAAAACTAAACATTGGGTCAAAACAAAGTATTAATATGGTTACTACTTAATGCATTAAGCAAATGACTCACTTAATTTGCACTTAAACGCTAAAAATGCAAAATGCTAGAAATGCAAAATACTCAAAACTAGCACAATTAAAAGAGACAACATGTCAAGAAATGGTAATTAACAGTAATAATCTAGGACAAAAAAAACTTCATATAATTATCACTTTCTAGAAACTGGACAGTCAGGAGGAAAAAAGCCATCTTTGCAAAAGGAGGAGAGAGAAAAATAGTCAATGGGATTAGGGTTTATTAAAAGAATAAAAGGTGTAGCTCAAAATAAGGCCCAGACTTATCCTACACACACAGCTTCACTCATGAAGAATAAACACTAGAGCAGTTTTCAAATGTTCCCATGCAGCACACATTTTCCTTCAGAGCAGTATCTGTGTGGCTGTCCCACTGTGATACTCGGTGCCTTCACCACCTTGGTAGTCAGGACCCTGTGTGTGTCACCCTGCCTGTGTTCCTCTCTGCCCACTACACACCTGATCACGGGGACTAGCAAAGAGTTGAATTCTAGAGCTCATATCCCAAGGAGTGGGAAAATAATGAGCATTGCTGTGCTTTCCACAGAACGCTTTTTTTGTTAATCCTCCCCCAAGGATATTTTCTCCAATGATTTTTAGAGAGAGTAGGAGGGAGGGAAGGGGAGAGGGAGAGAGAAACATCGAGGTCTTCGGTTGCCTCCCGCAGACCAGACCGGGTGGGGATCTTGCAACCCAGGTAAGTGCCCGTGACCGGGAGTCAAACCCTAGATCCCTTGGTCTGAGGGCTGACACTCTAACCACTGAGTCAAGCAGGCCAGGACAGAACTTCTATTTATTTTTAAACTTCCATTTTCTTGTAAATGCCATCTGTCTTTTCTCAAAGCCCAAGGAGGCTATTGGGATGGTCAATGGGAGGGTAATTTAATGGGCATTTATATAAAAGATATCTAATCAATCAATGGGGTAAGGGAGGCTTGTGCCATTAAAAAAATAAGTGAAAATGTGGGAGATAACTACCAAAAAGAGGGCACTGACTATGGGACCAAGAAGAGGGTAAAGGGAATGGCCAAGCAAAAGTTCCAGCTCAGCCCTGGAAAGGTGAGCACAACATCTGTGTCTCCAAATCAAGTAGGGTAATCACCAAAGGAAGTGCAGGAGAAGGGGCTGATGCGGCCACCTCAGAACATTGGTCTTACTAGGCTCCCCTCTGATTTGACACAGAAATCTCAAGGGCGATGCTAATGCCATTAAGGGGGCATTAGGAAAACACTCTGGCATCCTTGGAAACTTCTCCCTTAATGAGTCCAAACTAAATACATTAATAATAGTACCCAAGGCTTTTCTTACATGAAGTGTTCATTTTACTCAGTGTCTCTGGAGCCACAGTTACATTTCGGGGAAGGAATGAATAGCTACTCCTTTATTACGTTTTTCATAATTATCACAGTTGCCAAAAGATGAAGAAAAATACTAAAAAAAGCCAATATTAATTAACTTTTCTGCAAATGGCATTATTTTATTGATGAAGCTCACATAATCTGATTTTCCAGGTTGAGAAACCACTGAGCTGAGCTCCCACCCTGCACTTAATTCCTCACTTTAATCTTCACCGTCCTCTACTAAGACCCCATGCCTCACAGACTTTTCCATGAAGCACCTTTAACCTTTAAGGCACTTCAATCACCCTAGGTCATATGCAATATTCCTGATGGGGGTGGATGAGGAAACTAGCATTTTAACATGCTCTGAAATGCTCTGAAAAGCATATACAAACACACCCAGCATTTACCTCCTGCTTTTCATTTTACGTAATTCAACTGAAGATGAAGGAATAACATTCAATTTATAAGAAACAGCTAGTAAAAACCAAGTCAGAAATTTCCAAAATGCCACAGTCAAGAGTTAGAAATTTTATCTAGGATTTTATGTAAAGTTTGAACCTGTAAAAAAGTTTTGACTTGAGATTACAGTCAAAATACTTCTTCCGTGACCCTAGCACCCACCACTCCTCCCCACTCCACTAAACTTAACTAAATCGAGGGTACCTTACTATTAAGCATCTGATCAACAGGACTCTGCTTATATGATAAATCTACCTAATGTTAAACAGACACTGTAGTGTTTGCACAATGGCTCCACAAGGAAAGGCTGATGGCGGTTACGAGCTTAAGGATACTTGAATCTGATCAGTAAAAGTTCGGAGTATTAAAACCACCACTCAGAACTGAAAGATACATGAAAAGGACACTATTGCAAAACTAATACAAAACATTCCTCCCTCTAAAGAGACCTCTGTTGAGATACCAAAACAACGCTGTTTAACCTGCCATCCCTGAGGTCTGAAGGGCAGTGAAGATCCTCAGGTATGAAAACCTGACGTGCATGTGACAGCCCATCCCTGAGGTCTGAAGGGCAGTGAAGATCCTCAGGTATGAAAACCTGACGTGCATGTGACAGCAGCAGCAAGTAAGCAGCAGAGGCTCAGAAAGGGAAGCAGCCTCCAGAGGACGCACAGCCCTCTGGCTTAGACCAACAGGAGAAAAGAAACGAAAAACAGAGGAGTCAACAATTCCTGAAAAACTCTAAACAAGAAAAGGAGAGTGGCTTTCCCTCAACTGATTTCCAATGATTAATAAATACTGCTTTTAATTAAATGGGAACAGATAAAGCTCAGAGGACCTAAGGACCTCACTAGGTCACTAAAAAGAAGGAGGTTTTTAGCCCAAGCCACAGATTGCCTCCTGTAATACGACATTACGCCTAGAAATCTCTGATATATACAATTCTTAATCAATGCCTTAATCTCTTAACAACTTTTAAATGTCATAATTTTCACTAACATTGAATTATACATGTTAGGGAAGTAGAATGGCTAACAATGCAGGTTCAGTTTCTCTCCATAGCCAGAAACAAAATATACCAATTACTTTTATCAAACAGTGTATTTCCACAAGTATTTTTTAATATCGAAAAGAAAGCAAAGTGTTTCCTCTCCTTAAACATGACCTTTCCAGAAGAGTCTAAGCCACTTAACCTGGCATAGGAAATGCATCAACCTGAATTAATCCTTCCCAGTTTCCTCTGCACTATTTAATCCAAAAACACCTTTTAAAAGCATATAGGTCACCGCTTACATTAAAGTGACAAAATATGAAATTAAACATTTCTTATCAATAGTGATCCTCTATTGTATTGTCAGAGATGGAATTCCAAATCACAGCTCAAGCTTTTAGTCAAACTGACAATTACAATGCAAATATTCAGGCTCTGGTTTCTCAAAGGGGGTGGGAAGCAATCTTCCTCTCCCTCTCTCTTTGTAATTTTGTGCATTCTGCAAAGAGAGAAGAAAATAAGTACGGAAAATTCCTCTAATTTTCTCTTGCAAAAAAGAACAATTGTCTCTTCAGTACTATTCTTATGCTCACCAGATGCAATTTGCTTTGAGAACAAATGTATAAAAATCAAGGTTTTAAAAAAAGGCTACCTACATGCTGTATCTAATTATTCAACAAAGTATCATTTTCAAAGTAACTACCAACTAACAAGGGTATGCCTCCTTTTGTGAAATGAAGGAATATGGAATTTTAGAAAACAAAAGCAGCTTTTCCTATCAACTTGCATTATAATTTCAGGGTTGCAATTTTTGTTCCTAATTTTCAACTGGCTGTGTATTTACTTAAATTTTTTTAAATCTGTCAATTAATAAGGGTTAATGATCTCCAAGCACACATGAGTGGATTTGTAGAATGTCACTTTTGGAGAAAACTGTTTGGTAAAAGAAAAAAATTCCTTTTGTTTTTAATCCTTTTGTTTTCTTGTTGTTTCTAATTTTATACCTTATGTACAGATCTAAGAAACATTTTAAGGGAATTTTAACAAATTTATCTTCTATAATAATAATAAAACATAACCAATACAATGAGAATTCACAAATCTATACCAATAAAAATGAATGAACAGATGAAGAAAAAGGCAAAACCCTTCCTTACAGTAGGATTTCAACTAATAAATTTGGACAAAATGATGGAATTTTTTAAAAATCGCCATTTAGCATCACTTATAGTAATAAGCGTTTCACACTAGAATCAACAATAGATGCTAAAATTCATGGGTATGATAAGAAATAGGTTATTTTCAAATCTCAAAGCATCTCACCATAAAACTAATAATTAAAAACATATAACAGCAACTTTATGGTGAAAAAACTTGGCAGGCAACACCTTAACCAAAGGTTGTTTTCATCAGTAACGAGACAAATTGACATTACACACCTCCTGACATGATATCTGGGGAGGCCTCAATACCAATACTCTGGGTTTCCTGCCAAAAGTCCATAACTTGAATCTAGTTGTGAGAAAACATCAACAAATCCAAAATGAAAGACATTCTACAAAATAACTGGCTAGTACTCTACAAAGCTGTTAAGGTATGAATGACAAAGAAAGACTGAAAAACTGTTCCAGATTAAAGGAGACTAAAGAGACACGACAGCCAAATGCTATATGTGACCCTGAACTGTATCCTGGTCCAGAAAAGAACATTAGTGGCACAATCTGAATAAAAAGCTATAGGCTAAATCATAGTATTGCTCCAATGTTAATTTCCTGTGATTAAGGAAGAGATCACACACACCATATTATTCAGGTGTAAATATATTGACATAATGTGCACAACTAACACACACACAAAGTGTGTGTGTGTGTGTGTGTGTGTGTGTAGGCTTTGTGGGCCATGCAGTCTCTTCCATAACTACTCTTCTCAGTCGCTGCATCACAAAAGCACCCCCAAACAAATTGGGAATGAATGGGAATGGCTGTGTTCCAATAAAATTTTATTTACAAAAATGGGCAATGGGCCAGATTCAGTCCATTTGGCCATCGTTCGCTGACCCCTGTCATGTCAAGGAAAATTAATCAGAGGAATTATACTTTCAGTTAACATTTTTTGAGCTCATGCCAGACACTATGTTAAGTGCTTTGCTGGCATTAACTCATTTATCTTCGCACCAATCTGACTAGGTTAAAACTATGATTATTTCCACTTTCCGCAGAGGAAATGGGTCAGGGGAGTTAAGGAACTAGTCCATGGTCACACAGCCAGCAAGCAGCAGACTCTGGGTTTGACGCAGGGAGGGTTGACTTCACCCACTAAACCACAACCAATCTGCTATACTTCTCATGTGGACTGAATTACACTGTCACTTGCAACAACTAAGGAACTAGAACCATTTTAACCACAGCTAAACAGGTATCCAAGCTCAAGATGAACATTCTGGAAGGCGTTTGTCACAAACCTCTTGTAGCTGCATAGAAATAAGTCCCAGTTGGTCCTGGCGTCTTTCCACCAGCTCTCTTTCTGTGCGCATCTCCTTTTCTATTTCCTGAAGCCGCCGCTCCACCCGATCTGAAACCTTAACACAACAAACAGAAGAAGTGACATTACAGAGCTGTTAGGCAAACAAAAAAAAATTTTAAAGGCTAAATTGAGGAGATATTTTATACCTGAAACATTACTACCTAAAGCATTTAAGACTGGCTTGTTTGTAGAGACCCTTTTCATGGCACAATTAAAAAACTGATCACACACACAAAAAAATGAATAAAAGTTATAAAAGAAAACAATCATTAGTCTCCAAATGATCCAAACCTGGATCCCAATAAAGGACTTACAATTTTCAAAGTATAAAATATTAATTGGATAGATCAGAGTTAAAAGTTATAAACTAGAAAAGAGTGCCCTCTGGTGAAACAGACGGAAAACAGCATGCTTGCAAAGCCACTGCATTTATTACTCTGATGATACACTGTTCCATCTATTAGTTCTTTATCATTTTAATATCTATAAGCATGACCTGCCTAGGAAGGTTTTGATGTTTATGTGCAGTAAATAATTGAAAGGGCTTTTTATTAGCTTGTCAATCTTGTCTACTGTGATCTGCTAAAAATAAACCAGCTGAAAAGATCAAAAACTAAAGTCAAACTGAAAAATACTTAATTGGGACTCTCTAAAATAAACATGAAAGAATTTTTCTCTCTGATGCAAGATTTTCCTTGCTAAAAGTTTGGAAAATTCAAAAACACTTTATGCATTCTCATCACATAGTCCCCTAAATAAAATTTACACTATTTGGTGATATGTATATTTGGTGCGGGTGAATGGAACATATTTGCTTTCCTTTAAGAGAAGCAATAAATACAGCCCTGTTGTAAGAAATCTTTTGCCACCAACTCTATGCAGCCAAGAAAGGTCCTGGTGACCAGGGATCTTACTCGATGATGACAATGCTCCAAACTGAATGATGGTGATGGTTTCACTACTTAGTACATCTGCTAAAAATCGTTGAACCGTACACTTAAAGCATATTAATTTTACAGTAAATCATACCTCAGAGCAAGCTGTTTTTTAAAAAACATATTGGTAAACATAAGCTTAAATACTCTCAAAAAAATCAGCAGTTACTATTTACTTAGACTGATAAGTCTGGTGTTTCCACATCTAGTGCGTAGAAACAGGATATTTACTAAAATAGTCACAGTTCTTCAATAAAAAAATCAAAATACCCCTCAGCATCAAGCTTCTCATTTATCCTAAAAATCAGCCCTAATATCCCAACAAACAATTTACTACTGCATCAGAAATAAATGCAGTGCCTACTATAAGAGAAAAAATATTGAATAAATACTAAACAGCAAAAGTTGTTAATTCATTCAATTGTTACAAAATAGAAACAACTTTATTGTTAACTATAAACATAAAAAGTAATTAACAGCAACACACCAAAAAATAAATAATTCAGAACAACTTCAAAATCATTAGCATGGCTACTACCAAAAAAATAAAAGTGGGGGGAAAAAAGTGGAGAAAGTAGAACTCATGCGCAGCACCATTGGTGGGAATGTAAAATGGTACAGCCGCAATGGAAAACAGTGTGGTGGTTCCTTAAAAATTAAAAATAGAATTGCCTTATGGTCCACCAATTCCGTATCTAGGTATATGCCCAAAAGAACTGAAAGCAGATATTTGCACCCCCATCCTCATAGCAGCATTATTCGTAATAGCCAAAGGATGGAGGCAACCCAAGTGCCACTGACAGGTAAGTACAAAACCAAACGTGCCTCCCACATACAGTGGAATAGGGCTGGGCTTTAGGAGGGAGAGGATTCTTACACGTGCTGTAACGTGGAGGGACCTGAAGTCATTATGCTAAGTAGCGGGGCGCCAAGGGCAGTCCATACACAGACAGAGGCAAAGCGGAACGGCGGCTGGCGGGGGCAGCATGGCTAGGAAGGTTCTGATGCTTTGAATGGGGACTTGCTGCTTCACGGGCATCGTTTCGATTTTGCAAGATGAAAAGAGTTCTGGATTTGGTCATACAACAGTGTGAATGTCCTTGAACTGAACACTTAAAAATGGCTAAGACGGTAAATTTTATGTTATATATATTTACCACAATTAAAAATAAACAATACAGAATTATAAAAAGAAATAAAAATACCATCCACCAAGAGGAAAACATTGTTAGGTATCTTGCAGTATACTTCCAGAATTTTTTCCATGCATATGTGCATGACTAGTCAAACACATATCCACTTCATTTCTTTTTTTGAACAAAAGTTGGGTATTTCACATAGTATTGTATAAATTTTTTTCTGTTACATATCATGGACAACTTTCCATGACAACAAATAATTTACATACTCATTCTTAGCAAATGCATAGTTTTCCATAATTGATTAAAATAATTCCCTACTGATAATGGGATAACATTTATTTTTACTAGTACATGTAACAAACATTCCTAAATAAGATTATTTTTGTAAACTAAAGATACAATCTTTAAGTGAAATTGTTGAATCAAAAGACATGAATCTCTGATGAAGTTATTAATTCAGGATCACGCAACTAATTAGTGAGAAAAATAAGCCCAGCACTGCTCCCCATTTCCAGCAGTACCTTGTAACCCCCAGGTCCATTTTCACTCATTCACCCAGTAAGCATACACAAGCACTAATTCATTCCAGTTATTATGCCAGGTAGAGATTCAGGATATAGCAATACACAAACTGTATCCACAGACCCTGCCCTCTAATAGCTTGCTACCTATTGAGGGCTGACATTGAGTAAGTAGGTAGGATTTCTCTAATTAAATTCAGTGAGTTGGATGACTTGTATATTTCAGGAAAGAAGATCATGCTTATTAGCATCCTATCAAAATTAAACCAGTTCAAATAACCAAATACTGAAATCAAAATCTAAAATTACTTAGACATGATCTACTTCACTACCATTACCAGGACATGTGATGATTTGGAGTCACTATATTTGATGATTGTCTCCCAGTTTTGAAATGATGTTTGTGTTAGGCAGTCTCTGACAAGGTTTCAATGGTCCCTGCTTCTTGGTACTCATGCACTTGTGTAACCCCCTCCTCTTGAGTGTGGAGTGGCCCTAGTGACTTCCTTCTAATAAACAGGATACAGAACAAGCGATGAGATGTCACTTCCATAATTAGGTTACAAAAATTGTGCTTCCATCTTACTAACATGTTCTCTCTTGCTGGCCCTCTCTCCTACCTTCTTGCTGGCTCGCTCTAATGAAACAAGCTGCCACATTGTGAGATGCTCTATGGAAAGGCCATGTGTCAAGGAAACAAAAGAGCCCTCTGACCAACAGGTCATGACAAACTGATACCTCAGTACAATAATCTACAAGGAACTAAATGAGCTAGGAAGTAAAGCCACTGGAGGAAAGATGTGAGATGACTGTAGCCTGTGAGAGACCCAGAGCCACAGGAGCCAGCTAAGCCAGGCCTGGACCCCTAACCTACAGAAACTGTCAGTCAATAAATGGTTTAAGTCAGTAAAATTAAATTTAGTACTCAGATATCAAAAAGTCCAAAGTCTCTATATTTAGGTATAAAAATACTACAATAAGAATAAAAATTAGAATAGCTTTTAAAGCTAGCCGTTAAGGAATGGAGGTGAAACAAAAGCAAAGGCCTTCTATTTATGGGGTTGTACACTGACTTTCAATATGTTGATTCCTCAGATCTTTCACAGCATATGCTGTTGTAAAATACATTTCAATAAATATTTGTTGTGCATCCTGCTTTTGCAATCTATACAGTAACTGTGTTGTTCTAAATCCAGGGTTGAGAATTCTTACTTCAATTCATGACCAACTCATCCAGAAACAGCTGGATCCATGGTCACATTTTTAATTAAAATAGTGACACTTCTATAGAAAACTACAATAAAATGGACCTTTTCCTCTATGAATAATCAAACTTTAATATGCACTCATATCAGACCAAACTGGGTAAATTCTAGACAACGGATGTCCTCTGTGGTATAAGGTTCATGCAATATTAATTGTTTATTACCACAGTTAAGTGTTAACAGAAAATATTTTCCATAACATCATGCTATAAGTAATAACTATTCCCTTCCAACGGGCAGCTTGAAAAACAAACAAAAATCTATGATTCACAAAGGATTAACAAATCAGATCTTGGCAGGTATGATAGAAACCAGTACCTTTTGCCTCTCAAAGAAAAATGTGTTCTATAAACTTTCAAGATATATTTTAGTTACTGAGAAAACACACGATAAACAACTGCAGCCTCAGAATAATGCACAATAAATGAGATTAACAGCGTTTACCAACAGAAAATGAAATTGGTGGGAGATAGGGGCAGTCGTTCATTTTTCTTTGTATATTTGTACAATATTTAAAAGTTTTCCACCATGAACATGCATCATTTTGGAAATTTTATTCTCAACTTAAATCTGGAGGGGGAAACAGCTGCAGCTCTGAGAAGTTTAACGCTCAAATAACAAAACCACATCTTTTCTGACAGTTTGCGATCATGAATTCACAAATACAACACAATATGTCAAATAGTTATAAAATGTAAATGCTGACTTCAGTTGGAATAAGTGACTCACAAAATCTATATTAAGCCTTGTACAAACTGGAAGTAAACATCATGTGGCCTTCAGAAGACCTTCTGAAATTCAACAATATCACTTTTAAGTTTTTGCCTCAGACAAGTGTTTCTTAATCAGGTCAACACACCCACCCACATGAGGTCTGAGAAGCCCTTTACACAGCTAAGAACAATCCTACTTGAAAGCACATTTACAGAAAGCACCAAATGAGCTGTAACATCACAACTTGATGTGAGGAACTGGCAATGAGCAATTCAATCGAGTGCACAGTTAGGTGTGTTTAATTTTCCAGGTTTAGACAATCTAGAAGAATGTGTCCTGATGAGCTAAGCACACTGGGCAGCTGATACACACTAGCACAGTGTATACACCAATTACACCTAGTGAGGTGTGACATCCAGGTGTGCAACCATAGCTTTATCTGATGTGGAGTAATTCCAATCAACGGTAATGATGATATGAAAGGATTCAGGCTTTCTTTAAATTTAGCTAGTTATTAACTTTTGGCTCAGTAGTTACACTTTAGACCCACATCAACACTCTATAGTATGTAGACAGTACTTTTTAGCTTTATTTGCTATCTGAAAGAAAAAAAATGAAATGACTGTTCATTATGGGTTCTCTTTAACATGGTTAAAGATGAAGCTTAACAAATGTAACGTGCACAATGCAATGAGTATTTTCAAAAAACTCAAACCACTCCAAATATCTAACAATGTCAAAAACAGGACAGTTCAACTGGATATACCCATGGCTTCTCAGGTCTACAAGGATCTCAGCAGAGCACTGAGGATATTCAAGTCTGGATCAAAGTCCTAGTTACAAGCATGCTCACAGGTTGTATACCTACATAGCAAGTAAAAGGAGCATCACACAACAGCTGAAAAACTCTAAAATCTTACGCATTAGAAATAGCAAACCTAGTAATTAAATCTGATATAAACAAAAAGATTGAAGGAGTTTCATTTCCAAAAAGGACAGGCTAAATAATCCAGACCAACCCTTCCAATGAAAATAACTAAAAAACCAGAAATAATATTTTAAATAAAAGTCTGGAAAACTAAAATGACATAAAGACATATAAGACCAAATGCAGAAGAAACTCATAGAGGTCAGTCCATATTTTCAGGCTACTTTCTCCCTGAAATATCAGCCCATTTCAGAAAAGGCAGCTGAGACACTGAGAAGCTGAATAGTGTTTAACAGATATGTGGGGGGAAAATGAAGTTCAGAGCCTTTCCAAGGAAGGGGGACCTGGTTAAACCCCCTACCAATCCCCTAGCCTTCGGGTTGGAATCTGAAGGACGATACACTAACAGTAAGGGTGGACCAGAAACGGTTAAAGCCTGGCACTGAAGTTTCATATTGAAATATCTCAACAAACAATAAGGTGATCCATGACTGCTATGGCCCCTAGTCTATAACACAAAGCAAATATGTCCTCTCATACATAATAATTATCTAAGCAACTTTTCTTTGCAGAGAATGAAATATATTTTCTGTCATCAACAGAAGGTCCCATTAAGAGAGTTTTAAAAATGAGAAGAAACAGTTGTAGAATGGGAGACAATATTTGCAATACATATAACTGACAAAGTGATCATACACAAGATATATAAAGACCTCCCACAAATCAATAACAAAAAGACAAGCAACTAAATAAAAGAGTGGGCAAAAAAGCAAACTGCCGTTTCAAAAACGAAAATAGCCAGTAGCGAACAAACACATAAAAAAAGGTGCTCATCAGCATTAGTAATCATGAAAATGCAAATTAAAACCACGATGAGATGCCATAAACACCCAACATAAATAATGGCTATTACCGAAAGACTCAATAGTATCAGTGTTGGAAAGGATGAGGGGCAACACGAATTCTCACACTGACAATAAGAGTATAAATTAGTGCCGCCACTTTGAAAACCTACTTTTCAGGACCAACTGAATTGGAAGGCACCTAGCAATTGCATTGAATGTACCTACAGAAATGCAAGCGCAAGTGCACTTAAATAATAAAATCAGTCACCACAGCATTACTCATAACAGCCCAAAATTTGAAATAATTCAAATATCCATCATGAAATGTTACAATATATTACAGTATATTCATACAATGGAATACTAAAGAGCAATAAAAATGAACTAACTGCAAGTACATGACACAACACCCAGAAATATCGCAATCATAATGTCTAGCAAAAGAAGTCAGACACAAAAACATGTCCTGAATGATTGCATTTATATAAAGTCCAAAACAGGCAGAATTAATCTACAGGGTGAAAGTCAAAAAAACAGTCATCTTTAAAAAAGAAAGAGTTAGTGATTGGGAGGGCAAACAAGGAGGCTCCTGTGTGCTGGTGATGTCCTAGTTCTAGATCCGGTAGCAGTCACATGGGCACGTTCACCTTGCAATAATTAATCGAGTGCATTATACCCCCAAATTTTAAAAATTATAAAGAAGAACAAAGACAGAAAGCTTCAGCAGCTTTCGCTGTCAAGTGGCAGGCTCTGGTCTAGAGAAGAGCCAGAAGGCCAGTTAGTACGGTATGGAGGGCCTTAGAGCTACATTCTTGAAAGTGCACATTCGGCTCCTGTGGAGAAAGGGTGTACAGCAGAGACTGGCATAAATTTCTTTCTGTGTGAACAACTGCAAAGAAGACAGGCAGCAATCTGTTCATCTCAAAAAAATACCTTTTTGAAGTAGATATTGTAAATATTTTAGACAGCTACAGTGTAAATTAAAGGTGCCCTTGGTATGCCTGGGAAAATCTAGGACTTTATGTAAGAAAATAAGTATCCCATGTCCTGATCACACATTAGATGCCACACCACCATGCACAACCCGAGTTTGAGATAATAAAACTCGACAATTAGGGGTATTTTCAATCAGTACTACCCAAGACAAAACAGACAGCAAGGTCTCTAGCAACTATGTACAGACTTACGTGAGATAACCTGAAATACTTAATAGGAGTGCTACAGAACCACTACCAAAAATTCTGTGTTTCTCAAATATCATTTATATCATTTAACAAAAGCTATAGAAGCATAACTGACTCAATACAATTTAAAATACTCATAATAAAACTCTAACAATTAAAACAAATGATAACTATATCTCTAATATACTACTGCTGTAAATACTCCAAACTTAAATACTTAAAATTCACGAACATTTTATAAGAGCTGTAAAACATATTATTAGACAAAACGACATATACCATCCAAAAAGTTAAAATTTACTAAACTTCATTGCCAGTATAGAGTCCAGCCACCCTCTATACCACAGGTGGGGAAACTTTTTTCTGCCAAGGGCCATTTGGATATTTATAACATTCGCGGGCCATACAAAATTATCAACTTAAAAATTGGCTATGAAAAAAGCTCCTAGATACACTGAATTTTGAGTCCTGCCTATGGTTGCCTTGGCAGGGCCAGACCAAATGATTTCCGGCACCAGGCATCCCTGCCCCTGCTCTGTACCATCTACACAAGAAATAAAACTTTTTATAAACAAACAGTCCTCACCACTTCGTGTTTTTGGGTTTCGCCAAGTTTTTCAGTCAATCTTTCCAAAACCCTTCTTGTTTCAGCATCCGACCTAGGCAACAAAGAAAAATATTTTAAGTTGGCTACTTGAGAAAATATATACCATTAATAAAAATTACAACATAATAATGTTATTACATGATATTCTACCACAGTGGCTTTCAAATGTTAGCAAACATATAAAACACCTGAAGGGCTTGTGAAAAACACAAAGTGTTGAACCCAACCCCCAAAATTTCTGAATCAGTAGCCCTGGGATGGGGCCCAAGTAGCTGCATTTCTACAAATTCCTAGGTGATGTTGACGCTGCTGGTCTGGGGATTACACTTTGAGAGCCACTGCTATACCAGACCATTACCTTCAATAAATAGGCTGCAACATCTTCCATTTTAAATTACGAAGGAAGAGAGGAAAGGAGGGAGAACAAAACTCAGTCTCATATCCTTTCTAGCAATTCATAATCAAATTACATCAAACTGGGTCCTCACTAACTTATCTCCCATTACCTTTTCCCATCAAATCAGTAATGTACAGGATCAATAATAAAATAGTACAGAAAGACTTACAAAGAAAAGCAAGGCCTTCCTCTCTCACACCTCCTCGCCTCTAGCCCACGCCCCACCGGCAACCATGTTCCACCACTTCCATTCTTAATTCTTTGCTGGCTACTTCCATCATTTTCAATTCAACATTTTAGATTGGCTCCCTGTTTTGAAACCTTTAGCTCACTCACACTCCTCTCCAATTTTGGATGAATGTATTGCTATTTTCAGTTCTTTATTAGTTATCTGTGTGACTTGCATAGTATACTTATACCTCTCATCAAAATTCCATCATACAGAATCGATGCTTTTTGGTTACCTTCTGTCATGCTTACATTTTAGTCACCTTCTTACTTGGATCATTCATTTTCTTGTGCTTTGTTTTTTTGCAAGTTTCTCACCTTCTGGCCTTCTATGGGCTTTATCACATTATTGATATTTCTCTCCCACGTGTTACTGAATCATTTATTAGAATCAACTCCATTCAACTCCATTACTCTCAGGGACACGTCCTTCCTGCTCTAATTCAGAGATAATGGTTCCTAAGCCAGCTATGTGGCTCTCATTCTGGGGATTATTTTCACTGAATTTCTGAGTTAGTTTTACTACTGTATTTTTTATAACCTGTATCTTCCTCTTTCTTGGTAGCATCTATTTTACTTATATATTCTTGTGTAATTTCCTTAGAAAGAAGTTACCTTAAAAGGTAAATTTTCTAAGTCTTTATATCTCTGAAAATGTCCTTATTTGTACCTCTTTTTTAGCTTTTGTGGTCCCGTGTGCTCTTGGATTTCCCACTTCTCACTAGCTGATGCTTCTGGGTCCAGTTCCTCTTTGTGCATAGCTTCTGAGTATTTCAGTGTCTTAGCATTCCACCCTGTCTTCGATGCTCTCACTATCGTTTCCCTCTAAATATCCTCCATTTCCACAGTTCCAAATGCCACTTCTACATACTGACCACTCTTAATATCTCTAAAAGAGACTTCTCCTTTGAGCTCCAAAGTAAATACCTAGCTGAGTATTTTACATTTCTATTTGATGTCTCACAGACATCTTAAACCTAACATATCCAAGGTCAAACCCTAATTCCTACACCCCCACCTACTTCCACCAGTCTTCCATATTTCAGAAGTGGAATTACCATCTACCCAGTTACTCAAGTCAGAAATCTGGGAGTCATCTTGGGCTTATTCTCCCTTATCCCCTCCATGTCCAGCACACTGCTAAATCCCACCTCTTCAATATGCAAAAAAGTACCTTGAAACACACTCCTGTCCAGCTGCCCCTTGCCATAGTCTGATCAAGCCATGACCATGCATCATCTATTAATGCAAAAAACTTCTAACTCGCCCTCCTCGAATCAATTCTACATATGGCATCCAAGTTAGGTGAATTATGGATGAAACTTTATTTAATCCTTTCTAAAAGCTTGCTTTCCAGTGTACTTTTTACAATAAAAGAAAAAATTTTTAAATTAATAATTGAATGAGCATATCAACCTTTCTAAATCAGACAGAAAAATAAACCTAGCAACTTACTACCCAAGATAGTTTTATAAACATTAATTAAAAATTTGTGGTAAAAATAAAGCAGAACTGGATCCTAAAGTCTTCCTCATCCACAAAGTTAAGCCACCAAGTTTCAGAAGAAATATGACTCCTGTTTTGGGTTAAATAAAGTTTCTCTTCCTCACACATACCTCCAGGTCACACAAACTATTACTAAATGGTACCAGCCCATGGACCAGTAGATTTCCAGTCCACCACTGCACATCCAAATGTTCATTTAAACTAACCAAATAAGTCATCCCTGCAACCTCCCCTGCATCTTCTTAAAGGACAACTACTTCTAAACTCACATTCCAGGGCTTAATTTATACCCCTCCTTCGAGTGGGTAAAAGCTCCATCATAGAGCCACTCCAGGAACATACTCTGTTAGAATGTTGGTGCCGTTCTGTTGACTTTATCAACTTGTCAAAAAAAAAATCTAAGTATTAAATTAACTAACCCTTATCAGTTTAAAAGATTAATGATATAGCTCCATAATATAGCTCAAAATTCAGGAATTTAAATGCCTCATTCCTATCAGCTAAATATGAAAATGACCTTGAACCACAGTGGGCCTTACTGCCTGGATTTGAATTCTGACTCCATCACATCCCCATCTGATCTCCAGCAAACTGAGTTATCCCACCTCTGTGCCCATTTCCACATCCAAAAAATGGAGGAAATAATGACTACCTCATTAGGATTTTGCAAGAATGAAACCTAAAACTACCTGGCATGATATATATGTTCAATAATGTTAACTAGTAGTATTAGTAATAATAGTATTAGTGAGGTCTTTAATTATTACTAAACTTCCTGCTTTCTTCATATAAAAGCAGGTAAGTTATACAAAATATAGTTGATATTCATAGATTTAACAGTTATAGTTTTGACTCTTTTTGCTATAGCAACACCAAATTGGTGTGTGAAATGATTTCATTAGCTGGAGTGGGAGTTAGCAAGTGAACTTGGTAAACAAATTTTAATTCAGCTCTGCTGTTCCCTAATCATTGCTGCACAGATTGTGACCCTTGAGAAGGGATACAAAATCTTTGTTTCTTGTAAAAACTTGGCCTCCAAATGAAAGCCAGCTGTCACAGCTGATGAGGAAAATGAAGAGACAATGAAGAAATTTTAAATAAAGTAACACTTCTTGGGGACTACCAAAAACTGACAAAACTGCACAGACTGGGCAGATATAAACCACTGGCTTTTGAAGATTTCAACTGAAAGCTGAAATATCAGATTCTACAATGGGCCACGTTCATCAATCAACAAATTCCACATTATGCTTTTTATTTTATAGCTCCATTGTTAGTCAGGTGGTCTCTGTGTCTGTCTGTCTGTCTCCATCTCTCTCTCCTCAACGTATTTGTAAATCTACCTCTTTGCTAACATTCTACAATGTATGTCTCTGCAGTGTCAGCATTTCATTATAATAAGTTAAAATGTTTTGAAAAGTATGAAATTAACTTCTCTAACATTGAGTCATCATGATACATTCTAAATTCAAAGGTCTTGAATGTCTTACTATAAAAACGCGGCATAGCTTTTTAAATTCATGTGAACATGTCAATTATAGACCCTACTTTCTTCTTCTAATAACTTGTGCCTCCAGTGAAAACCATACTCTGCTTTTACCTGCTTCTCCTGGCCAGCTCCCGGTTGAAATCATCTCCAAGGCGAACTTGCTCACTGCTGAGGTCTCGGAGGGACTGATGAAAAGCATGTAGCTAGAAAAGGCAAAACATAGTTATCCACTTAGGATTCTGCTGAATTCTTCCATGAAAATTCACTGAGGGTAAGAATAAGAATTTGTTCTTTATAATAAGGCCCAAATTTTATAATGTTATTAAAAATGAGAAAAAAATTAATATCTACTCTGAAAGAAATAAAATATTATTTCCAAACAAAAGCAATTTTTAAAAAGTAATATTTAATATTAACCATCACATCTCTATAGTACAATAATTCCACTCCTTATAGATAGCCTAGAAAAGGGGTCAGCAAACTGGTACAACAGCAAATATTTCAGGCTTTCGAGTTATCTGGTCTCTGACAGTTATTCAACTCTTCTATCATAGCACCAAAGTAGCCATAAACAAATGAACATGACTGTGTTACAACAGAGCCTTATTCAAGCAGACCACCCCCTGCAGCCTGCCAACCCAGACTGCAGAGAAACTCTCCCCACGTGTACCAAGAACCACGTACAAGAATGTTTGGAGCAGCCTGTTCATAATAAGAACACTGAAAACAAACCAGAAATCCACTAAAAATAGAATGGAAATAAATAAATTGTAATATATTGCTCCAGTTGTGCATCCTATAGCAGTAAAAGTGAAATGATCAAACCTACCTACACATTAGTAAGACTGAATGTCAAAAACATAACATTAAATGGAAAAATCAAGTTATAAAAGGTCTACAGTATTATTCCATTTATAGTTTAAAAGCAAGCAATCCTAAACATGATTTAAGTAGTAAAAATGATTTTTTTTAAATAAAAAGCAAGATGATTAACATAAGCATCAAGACAAGTGATAGCACTTGGGGAAAGAAGGAATATAAGAGGCTTTGAGAGTATAATAATGATCTATTTCTTGGCCTGGGTGGTGGTTACATGGATTTTCATTCATATTGTCGTATTTTTAATTGTAAATATTTATATATGTATGCATATGCTATAATTTATAATAAAAAATTTTAAGCTATACAGACTTGCAGAAACAACAAATTGATTTGTTTCAACAAATGTACATTGAGCAACTAATCAGTGCCAACAATTGTGCTGGGAAACAAGTAGCTAACAATTCAACATGGGAGACAGATAAGTAAACAAAACCACAAATGTCTCACCGGGGCATTAAGGAGTACACAGTCACGTGGAGCTAGAGGGGATCTTTAAAAAATGGACTTAAAATGAGGAAGAACAATTAAAGAGAAAGGAGTGGAGGTGATACAGTGGATGAACAACAGACCACTCACTTAAGTGTCACCATCGTAATTTTCCCATTTTGCAAACCAGAATCCTAGGACTCACCTTTGACAGCCCCATTTCACTCATTCCCACCCTCCTCAAATGGTCATCTGATCTTCAAGACCTTGCATTTTTTTCCACCAAGTAGCTTTTAAGTCTATCCCCTTCTTTCCAACTCCATTTCTCCTAATCCAAGTGGCCATTATCTCACACCCGGAATACAGCAATCTTTTCCTAATTTTCAATACTAGAGCCAGAGTGATCTTTTCACAATAGTTCTCACTCCCTTACAAGGCAGTGCTCCATATTTCTTTAGCCCCATGGCCTTCTTTAATTTACGCATACATGCTACCCTCCTTCCTGCCAAGGTATTTGTTCTACCTTGAATGACTCTTAGGGAACCTTTGGATCTCAGCTCAGCAGCCATGCGTTCTTGGAGAAGCCTTCCCTGACTGGGGCAGGTCCCTCTCCTATATATTCCCATAGCCTTGTGCTTCTTTCTGTTAGAGCATGCATCTCTGCACATAATTATGGATGCATTTATGCACTTATTTGACTAATATCTAGCTCCCACTCTAGATTATAAGTTTCACGAAAGGCAAGGATTTTGTTCATCACTGTTTCCAAGCACAAGCACTTTCCCAGGACAGAGGAACTAAACAAATGGAATGAAAGGGTAAGTGAGTAATGTTAGGATCTTGTTCTCTGCTCCAGGTTTAATCCTATCATTCATGCTAGCAAGTTATAACTACCAAAAAAATAACACAGTCAAGGAAAAGTTTCTACAAGGTGTCTTGCAATGCACTCGGTCCTGTTACCTCTTGATCTTACGCTGCAACAAGCGAGAGCTGCAGACGAGTATCCTAACAAACTCGGAACCCTCAGTCCTCAAGCTACCAAAACAAAGATGTCAAAGCCCCAGCCCTTATCCAATTAATTTAGCTGACCAAGGCAACAACATCTGTTCAGCTCTTGAGGGAAACTGTAAAGAAGCAGAAAAAGAAGTATGTCCATAGAACTAAAACTTCTGAAATCTTTAGTGAATACATAGAAAAATATGGAATTTCTTGCTTAATAGAAAGAAATTCAACAATCAGAAAGACACTAATGGGAAAATCAATAGGTTAACCACACAAGGACTAACTTAGCAAAACAGAAAGTGGCTGACTTGACAAGGCTTACGGAAGAGTGAGCCGCCGGAACAAGGAAACAAAACATGTCCAAATAAACTCACTTAAATCATTCTACAAAATACTATCCTTGATAACAAAATTCAAAATAAATATATGATGATAATTAGTACATTGAAAATAAAATAGTTTACTTGGTTTTTAACAACTTAGTACAAAGTTACTGACGATGAAACTCTTGGTTAAAATACAGCCATAAAATTCAAGTGTTAGTCATTTATACAGGAATGTAAGGCATACAGGGTACAGAATGGCACCAAGTACCTGGCCCACGTCATCGGTCTCCTGAACAAATCGAATGCCAGCTCTGGATCTAACTCGTTTACTACCCTGTTGATCCCCATAGTCCTTGAGAGGCGAGGTAGGTGGAAAACGGTGGCTTTCTTTACAAATGAAAGAAAAGGGAGAGAGTAAAACACCGCATGAGAGGAAACAACCTGAAGTTCTGCTCAGTAAATACACAGCAGACGTGAGTATACACGTGTGCCCTCAGCCTGGACTATTTCCCACGTACATTACTGTGGCCATAAAATTCCACAACATTGGCACTACTCTTGCTCTTAAAGCTGATAAAATGAATAGAAATAAGATGGAAATAAAACACATCAAAAATTCTAATTTGCTGTACTTTTCACAGAAGCAATACATTCTCTCTCACATAAAAATAACTGCTAAATAAAAATAACTTTCATGACTCCTAAAATAATACTAATATAACAGAAGTTTTCAAATAATAAATTAATCTAAAATATCAATGGCATTTAAAAATCAATACAAACTAACTCTATAAAGAAGAGTAGCTGATTTGCTCAACTTGTAATCTTTATTATCATGATCAATAGCAATGTTAACAATGCGAGCTACTCAAGCTCGCTCTATCTAAATCACCTCTCCTCACTGTAGGCTCTTCTATTCTTTTCTATTCTAAAGTCTTTCTTATTCAAACATAAACCTCAGTGCTGTAGGAAAGTACAAGATTAATTACAGGCAAACTACGTGTTTTCACTTTTAATCTAACCATTGAATTCTAGCTGCACACCAAGGATGAAGTTCACCTGTTCTTAAGTGTCATAGGATATTTCACTCATAATCAGATTTTTTTTAAACT
Source organism: Miniopterus natalensis (assembly GCF_054644295.1). NCBI lineage: Eukaryota > Metazoa > Chordata > Mammalia > Chiroptera > Miniopteridae > Miniopterus > Miniopterus natalensis. The sequence continues at coordinate 16,087,205 of NC_142081.1, read as the reverse complement.
ACAAAACTAGTACTCCTAATCCAGAAACTATATCACACAGTAAACCCTATTTTTGTGTTTATTTTGCTTGATGGCAGATGCTTAAATCCAAGTTTTGTCAGGTAAAGCTCTGTGTGGTCTATAGAGTCCAAGAACAACAAAGTAACACACTCGTAAGAACAGAGAACTGTTAAATATATTTTTAAATATTCACTATGAAACCCTTGACTGCATCTTTAACACCTTATTTGTATGATTTTATCTATGGACTGTAATTATCCAAAGATTAAATAGATTCACTATGCACTTCGGGACTATTTTTAAAACAAAAAAGGGTTTTCAGAACATCTGTAGCATTTACCTGTCACAGTGCCACCATCAAGGTCACTTGCACTCAGACTTGTAACAGAAATACTTCTCCCTCCTGAGTGTCTCAATAAACGTTGACTCCGCAGTTGGCCTATTGATTGTTCCAAGCTTTCTTTTAACTAAATTAAAGAATATAATGAAGGGAGATTTATTCTCTTTCAACAACTTCCAAATACAAATAGACTAGACATTTTAAAAGCTCTTTTTAAAATATCTGGGTTCCCAAAGAGAATTTATATCAGAGAAAATTCTTAACTCAGTTATGTTAGAAAATATAAAAACAGTAAACATAAATATTTTAAGAAGCAATTTTAACATCTGGTTTTAAACAGCATCTGTCACTACCTATTCCATCTTTTTATTACCAGAATGTAAAAGTGATGTCTACTATCTAAGGGTTTACAAAACCAGACTGCAATGTCTAATTGACGTCCCACCATGCTTAGAAACATAACAAAGCCCACACACCTGAAAAGAGAGAAAGCCGTCCTCCCTTCCTTCAGAAACCCCAGATCTGTAACAAACAGGAAACTCAACAGCTGTCCCAGTGACGCTGCTCCTGAAACAACGTGTACTGCCCAACTTCATACCAGACCATCTTTCACTCATCCAGAGTCTCAAACCCCAGGAAACTGCATGCTCTGATGTTGGATTGTTAGTACATACTAAAGATTACAGTTGTCCAAATGCTCCCCTCAGATTATTAGGGAGTCAACCAGCAGGAGAGAAAAGAAGAGATCTTTTGAGACCTAAAGAGCTACATTAAATAAAAACACGCTAAGTGCTACGGTATTACCCACACTTGTACACAGCTATATACTTACAGAGAGGATTAAACTAAAACCCCAGGGAACAAAATACAGGAGGAATAACAGATGTTGGAAATTAATCATTTCAGAAATCAGATAAAGAGTTAGTCAAACTATTTGGCAACTTCATTTTAAAACTTTATAAAGGTATATCATAAGCCACTAAACAGATGAACACGCTGATAAAGACCAAAAAATGAAATGTGAAAAGTAAGTAGCGTAAAGATATTTTTTATAAATATCATGGCAAAAACAGGTCCTCCACCTAAAATACAAACTAAAAATGCAACAGAATTAAAATCTACACTTAAAGTAGCAATAACACAACAGACACTGCACAAAATCACAATGTCTGAAACCAATCTGATCACTCCTAAAATACAAAAACAGAGAAACAAAGAGATGAGGTATAAAATAATGCAAGTTTTGTGAAACGTTCTAGGATTATAACTCCTAACTAGGTGCAAAAGCAAACCACACTTGAAATTAAATGAAAATGAAACACTAATCAAGCTCAATTTAATATGAATTTAGTGTGCTATTTCGCTGAAACTAAATCGATGTTCCACACAAGACTATGGTACTGATTCCAAAGTGCAGACTCTTGGAGGCTAGCCTGACAGCATCACCAAGGACCAAGGGATGACTCCATTCTTCCCTTTCCCACATCTGAAACCCTGTAAACCAGCTTCACAGAACATGCAATGAGATATTTTCACAACTTAACATAAATGCATCACTTACATATTAGATCTGTTCTTTCACCTCTGCTCATTTGACATGAGACTAAAACAGCTGAAGCATTACTACTATGTACCAGTACGAGTACAAATAAAACACAGGGACTGAAACTGAATGGCAGTACTTGTTTATAAGATAGTTATCCAAATTGCTAAGACAGGCTTTTAAACTTAGAAGTCAAGTTGAGTAGGCTCCCTCTATCCAAAGATGAAATAATTTGCACATCAATAAAAATATTAACTACAATGGGTTAAAACACTTCAAATATGCACAACCTTGTGAGTTAATAATCCTCAAAGAGAAAAAAGTCATTGGTTATCACTAGAAAATGCTAGGAAACCAACTCAATTTTAGAAAGTAGTAAATAAATGAATTTTTATAAACTGTATAAGCTTTCAGGTTAATATTAAAATAAAAATACCAAATTTTAAAATTCTCATAGGGATCTCTGAAAGCCCTGTGCTGTCTCTATTTGAAAAAGTCTTATTAGAGACAAAATATAAGTCAAGCTCAATGAATTTTTTCTTAAATTTATAACTCCAAAAGACAGACTACCTTGCTAACCAAATCCGTAAAAGGAGCTCAGCCACGCAGCAATGGGTACTTCAAATAAGAGACGTGATCAGTGAAAGCATATGCTGCCTTCCCTGCTCCTGGCCACATCTTTCACACTGAATCAGAGAATAACTACCGCACATTTTATTTTGAGGATAAAATAGAACAAGGTAGGTAAAATAATTAGAACAATGCCTAGTGAAGATTAGAATATTCAGGAAAATGGTAGTTTTTATTGTTATGAATACAGAGAATGAATATAAGAGCAAAAAAATAAATGGAATAAAGAAATGAGATGTTTTAATTTGGAGAAGCTCTTGAGAAAAGTTTGTCATCCCCTAAAAATGACTTCACTGAATTCCTTGGCTGCTCATATAAAGACTCTTGATCGGAGGCTGTGTCAACACTCCCACAACCAGCTATTGCTTCTGTAACCCCACACATCACTCCTCCATAATGTGATTCAAATTTCACTTCCAGCACTACCATTCTCATTTCCTCACTGAACTTCCATCTTTGCAAACCAATTCCTTTTTTTCACTTTTTATTTCTGTAATGCAGCATGCGGAATCATCACTGGGACAAGGAGGTATCACAACTATCCATGTTCACCGTCTGTGACCAACCAGCAACAGACTTCAAAAGCAGCGATCTGTGATTCACAGAGTAATGCGTGGACGCAAGAGCTAGCAGCGAAGTTAGTGCTTCACGTAGTTACTCACAGTCACTTACTGTGCTAACTGAAACTTGAATTGTATTGTTTGGAGACTGGTGCTGACTGACCATATGGGGGAATGAACGTCATGCACACTGGAGGCAGGCCACAGGACTGCTGTGCTTACTTTAGAGTCCTCGAAGTGCTGCCCCGTGCATTCACAAGAGGTTTTACAGCCACACTCAGTGGAAGGGGATGCTAACTCCACCCCGCCTGAGATCAGAACTCCATTTTTTGTTTGTTTAAGTAAAAACCATAATACCAAATTTCATAAACTGCAAGTTTCTTGACCACTCCCTGGAAAGCAAGGTTTCCAAGCAGTAGTAAACAGCTAGGAAACTAGGCACTAGCTCCACGGTGTCAGGAATGCTAAAGAAATAAATCATTCAATAAAATTTGGCTTCAATAAGACAAGATGAAAAATGGCAAAAAAAAAAAACAAAAAAACCATGCATAAACTTCCTTGGTCAATATATAACATAAGCAACTATTTCATTAATAACCAGTGTATCTCACAAATTCACAATCTCAACAAAACTAATCCCATCCTTGACTAAGCTCATTGTGAGAGGAAGAAAAAAAATTACACTAAAAAAACCACCAAGAAATTCTTAAAAGATATCTACCAATATTCCACAAAGAGACAATGATAGAAATAGTGACTATGTGTGCATAAATACAGTAGCTACCACATATTCATCAAATAATTAGCTTCCTTACAAATGAAAACCATAACTTAAAAATATATATATACACACAAAAACTCAGCAACAACCTTGGGAAAATTCTAAATGGTACAATTTAAAGTAGTCTTAAATTTTGGAAACCATTTAAAGATCCCATTTAGTTTCTTCAAATACTTTCCTACTCCAAATTGTCCCCGGTTTTTTAAAATCCCCTAGCACATATTTTACAGAAATGCATGCACATTTGGACATGATTAGATAACTGTACTTAGCTGCACAGTTGTGCAGAAATTGGGAACATCTAAAAATTTTGTCTAGTCATTTGGTCTTGTTTCACCTGACACTAAAGAGTCAGTATTTAGCAAACATTCACAATGTATATACATCACTGGAAACCATGGAGACAGTTTTGTAAGTTTAGATATATCTATATGTTGACCAAAAAAATCCCAAGTACTTCGATTTATAAATGTTAAGGATCAGCTTGGCAAAATCCATGGCAAGGAGGCAGAAAAGAAGTCACTTTAAATATTCTGTAGGGGATAATACTGTCTGTCATCCACAGGTGCTTTGATTGTTAAGTGCCTTAGGCTCGGCTTCCCTTCACTGCCTGCTTCTCTACAGAATGCCAAGGCCGACCTAACAGGGACTGCAAGACAGATTGGCTGTAGAGCTAATTTATCAGCTCTATTTTGGCTCCTTACGATCTATTTATTTTCTACTATAAAACAAAAAGGGAGAGGAAGAAGAGGGGGGAGGAGGGGGAGGAGCTTTATAAAATTAAACAAGGGTGCAAATTTATGGTATGCACACTTTTCTGGTCCCACCATCTGTTACTAAAATGTATTTTTTTAAATGGTTGCTACTATTTTTATTTACCAAAAAGTCATTAGCTCTGGCCTAACCTCTTCATATGCTGATTTATGGCAACATAGGCCCATAATAATATTCCTGAAATTTGAAAGTTCCCTTTCAAATAGTATCATTTTTATTTATATCACTATTTTATTTTTAAATGAAAACCCAAATATTCAAAGCCATGTGTCACATTCTAACCACAATTTTAAAATAATTTTTAAAATATTTCCACATAATATTTTGAATGTGAACAAATGAGCAGTCGTGGGAAATGGAAGGCACTCTTAATAGTACGTTAGTGTATTTTGGGTGGGCGAATCATTTACTCATGAGGAAAAAGCAATACTGCGTATGCTATCTAATTTAGCATATACTTTTATATCAGAATAATCAGATACACATATCACTGTGAATGGTGCAACAGACTATGTTGTTTATAGTCACAGTGATACCCTCAAGAAACTGAAGTTAAACCCAGTGAATTCAAGGAAAGAAAAGCAACATGTACTGAATGCCTATAACATGCCAAGTACAGTATTAACAGAGCAAATGCTGAAGGTAGAGGAATTATTGGATGGGTTGAAGAAATAGTAAGAACATAATTGTTTAACAAGTATCTGAAACAGTGTGACCACTTCAATAAATGTTATAAGGAGGGTTATATGATTACGCCCATTTTTCAGATGATGAAACTCAAGTTCAGAAAGATTTAGGAGCTTACCCAAAGCAACGGAATGGTTTCTAGCAGAAAAATCAGGACTCAACTTGAAGTCTGATTCCAAAATCTGCATTTTTCCACTAGAACCAAAGCAAAATTCTGTAAAAATTATTCTCCTGTCCAGGAGTTTCATGAGAGACTTGGTAATAAAATTTTAAACACAGAACTCTAAGAACCTAACTCCTAAGATCTGAAAAGAAGCCAGCAGAATTTAATTGTATGATTACAAATTCTTACTCTTAGACTCTTACTACTTTAAAGTTATTAAAAGACTATGACCAGTTCTCACCTTCAAGACAATTAGTAAAACTCAGCCAGAGAGAAAGGGGCAGATACCTTCAGCTTTGAGATATTACAGGTGGCTTGTGCCTGGCTCTAAATCATTAACATTATCCTTCTGGGGTGTCACTAAGTATGTTAGACAACTGAAACCCACTGAATAGAAGAAAAACCTGGAGTTTATTATTCAACATTTAAATTCTTCCAAAGTTCATGTGCCAGATGGTAACATCCTATTACTCCCAAAGGGAAATTTTAAACAGAGCATTTAATTAGGAGAAAAATTACCTATTAATGGAAGCCTCTAAGGCCTAATTTGATATTACTATATTTTAACCAATCTTTACCTTAAAAATGAATAAATCAGCTAATTTGAATCAAGGGAACTGTATTTTGCTTTTATACCCAATATTAACTACTTTAGCCTCATCAGCTGCAGTCCACATTTCCACTGCAGAAGGCATTAACTTTTTATGTTGAATATTCTTTCTTGAGGGCATTCCATTTTTATAGCATTAACTCAAAAACAGACCCTGTTGTCTCATGAATAGGAACACAGAGTTCTAGAAATATTCTAAACACTAAGTTAATAAACTGCACTATTTAACACTGGAGTATAATATGTTCCAAATGTTCAAAACAAGCTTTCAAATAAAACCTTCCCCACAGGTCCTCTTTGGCCCAAATGTTCTTAGACCTCCCAAGAAATTTACAAAATGAGAAATAATGACACTTCCTTAAGGTTATGAAATTCAAGGAGCCCAAAGACCCTAAGTCATACTATCCAACTAAATATGGCTCATTGGCTGGCAGGCTCCAAGAAAGGCAAGTGGAGAATCAATGGGTGTTCCTTAGGAAGAAGGGGAAACGGATGCTGGAGAAGGCAAGCTGCAGAACCCGCCACACTGCCCAAGCGGCAGCCAAAGCTGCCAACCCTGACAATTGTCAATGACAATCCTAGCTCAGCACCAGATTTCTTCCCAATTCTGTTTCTGTATTTGTTCCATCTAACTCTAATTCCTGACATAGTATCAGCTATAATACCAATGACTTGTGTGACAATGGGCTTCTGTTTTTCAATCAGTTAAGACAATCTCCAAAATCTAGTTTATCAATGTAAATTATATAACCCTTCAAACTTTGAATGAAAAGTCCCAATTTTCAGAAATATAGATTCACATCACAAAAATGTGAGCAACCGTGAGGTAAATGAGGTAAATGAATTACGATGCTGGATTTTAGGATAACACCTTATCGTTGGCTCTGTTCCTGACTAACTGGGAGCCTGTGGACCATTCTGTGCCTCAGTTTTTTGTCTTGTAAATGAGGATTATAATAGTATCTACCTAATAGCATTGTCGAGAGAATTAAATGAGTTGATATTAAAAAAGCACCTGGGATATACTAAGCATATGGGGAAATTCCCAGAGAGACTGTGAAAAGGCAAGTGTTGTTTCTCCACAAAATACCACAGGACCCCCTGCTGATCCTCTCACACAGCTCAACTCCTCACAGAGAGGGCTTCAGATATCATCAGCAAAGAATTAAATTTAGGGTTGGAGGTTATAGAGATTCAAGGGAACAATAGTGAAATTATATACATTGCAAGGAAAAGTAGTCAAAAGGGTGACCCAGCATGACTATTGACCCTTAGGCCTTATAAAACCAACAGCAATGATTCTCATAGTTCTCTTGTTGGGGGAGATCTCAGGAGGAAAACACTGTACTGATTATTTATATTCCCCCTCACCAACTGGCAAATTATGTTCACAAAATTAAACCCCAATAAAATAAATATTTAAATGCATATATAAAACATACATTTCCTGAGGTTTAGCAATAGAATCATTTATAAAATCTGTTAATAATAAAAGTTCTTGTCTTCCCTAGAGCAAAAGAGTTGATCTCATTTTCTAGGAAATCTCTTATATTTTAAATAAAAAATGCTAATTTCAATGAGGCAAAAGCTATTTAGCAGGGAGAAAAGTTTTAACAGTTGAACACTGGTTAAAATGGATTAAGCTGTTACAGGATTTTTTTTTAAAATAGCAGGTTTCACAGTAAGAGGACTTGTATAAATTGAAGCATAGTCTCAAAAATAAAAAACATCAATCTCCAGGGTTCCTCCCTAAATAGCACACACACTGATTTAAAGAAAATAAAAAATGGGTAATACTACCATGTACTTAAAGGACATCAAGAATATAAATAGAAAGCCTGGCGGTGTGGCTTAGTGGTTGAGTGTCGTTCCATGAGCCAGAAAGTCACATCAAGGCTCAATTCCTGGTCAGGGCACATGCCCAGGCTTTGGGCTCAGTCCCCAGTAGGGGGCGTGCAGGAGGTAGTGGATCAATGACTCTCTCTCATCAATGACGTTTCTATCTCTCCTTCTTCCTTTCTCTGGAATCAATAAAATCTTTTTTTAAAAAAAGAATATAAGTAGAAAGATTCATACAAACCACATATCCTTGGCACATTAAATATACTCATTTTCAGGTATAATATACTCCATCGTAGTAAATATTTTAATGCTAAGAAAGCAATTTTCATTGAGGAGCCCACCAGAAGCACTTGATGAGAGAAAGGCTCTTGCTGAGTTGCACATCTCCCCACAGATGGCAGGCGCTGCCCCAGGGAACTTACGGGGCGGGATGATCACTGCTCTACCAAGTGAGTATGACGCAAGGCAGTGAGTGATACTATTCTTCCGGTGTGCTGGTGGGGAAAATCACTGACAGTCAACTGTTTTAACAGGACAAGAATTTCAGGAAATTAAGAAGGAGACTCTAGACCAGACTAAGGAAGTCTGAAGCCAAAGAAAGAAACAGTGGCTCTCTTGTGTCTTATTTTTTATACAAGTGGCTTTGCATCCTATGTACTCACAGCTCATATGGAAATGAAGTACCTGCTGAATGCATTTACTTTGCATATACAAAAGCACTCTGAGAGTTCAGCATTACTCAACTCAAGGCCTACCACAAAGGCTTACTGCCATAGTAGAACACAGTTTGTGTTTTAAACGCTTATCTGCACAGAATTTTCTCTAATACATAATTTCATTTCCCAATTGCAAATTCAAAGAAAATTTGCTACCGTAAGCAAGTATCTAATATTCAACATGACAAAGTAGGATGTTCTCTGCTATTAGCTAGTGTTTTTAACTTTTCACTAATAAATTAAAAGGGAAAGTATTCATCCCATTATTAATAAGGTAGTTTAATCTACAGCATTTCATGAGCTATCCAAATATACAAAACCTATAGCTCCATCTATCAAATACATCATAAATCATAAAAATATTTTAGCTGCAAGCAAGTCCAAGTTTCTTTTCTAAATGAAAGTAGTAGAAAACCTTATGAAGAAGCTACGTTTCCCTGTGTACAAGCAAATAATGATAACTGCACTTCTGTTTTGTATAAAGAAAACCACAATCGTCAATTATAACTTGGAAGTTCTGTGACAATTCAGTATAGCAGAGATATATATAAATCATTATAGTACAAATATAATACTAGTCTTATTAAAACATACACTCATAATTAGAAACATGAAGAAATAAATTTAACTGGGTTTCCAAGAGTTTGCAGACGAATTAACAAATTTCTAAGGAAGGAAATAATAGAAATTAAATTAATAAAATATTAATAAACAATACTCCTTTTATCCCAGAATTCTTGAGTATGCTTCCTTCTTACATCCCCATGTGAAGTAAGTACAAATTGGCACATCCATGAGAGGGCAATTTTGAAATATCTAGCAAACTGTAAGTGTACATATCCTTTAACCCAGCAACTCTGCTCTCAGGAATCACACATGATTATAGGAAAACATGTGAACCACAACGGTCATTGGTGCATTATTTACAACACTACCAAAAAAAATACACACACACACACACACACACACACACACACACTGTATACACCCATACTACAGAGTATTATGTAACTGTTCAAAAGAATGAGGTATGCATCATATGGAAAATAATACAAACATATATATTACTAAATGAAAAAAGCTGCATAACATTACATATATTTCCAGTTTATAAAGCAATCACATGTATGCTTATACATGCATAGAAAATGTTTGGGAAGATATACAATAAACTATCAAAACTGTTACCTCTTTGGAATAGGATTTAGAAGGGCTATGAGATAGGAGATTTAGTATTTATTTAAACAATGAGCATGTATTATTTTAAAATAAACCGCCCTTAAAATTCTTAACTCCCCATGAGAGTTATCTGTAGCCCAAATTTAGTAAGTCTCAGTGTAATTCATGTCCTGAATTCTTCCCTCTCTGACTTAACACCTTCAAATTCTATGGAATCTAATCGATATAAGCTAGTTGGCAATCCATCTGACGAGCTAACTGAAATTTAAACTACACAACAGTGAAGCAGTCTAAAAGTTAAAGCTGTTGACAGTGATCACCTCCTTTAGCTCACATCCCTGATCCTCAGTTCTGCATTTCCAAAAAGGTAAGAGAAAATACAAACATGCAAACATTCTTACGTGTTCTATAGCACCTGCCTGTCCATTACTATAGTCTCGATACTGTCCAAGCAAATGGTCTACTTGTCGCAGGTTCCGACTGGTGTCCTTGAGAAAGAAAACAGAGTTTATTAATTGTTCCAAACAACATTTTCCCAATCAGTCTTAGTAGTATGTCAAACAGCTAAGTCAACCATTTGTAAAGATACAATTTGTATCAGAGTTAAGTCAGATATCGATATACTTCATAAATATCAAATAAATCTTAACTGAGAAACTAAAATCCATCTGCAATTTACTTGTGTGAAATCTGAGGCACATAATTTAAATCCTTACCCAAGGTACCATAAGTCGGCAACAAAACCATAAGCTGAAAAAATGCTCATTATCAATTTGTGCACCTCAACTAATTCACACCCTCTTCATGAAAAGAATGCTAAAAGAACTAATCTAGTAGGTTGTCTACAAGAGAAGCAAGCCATTGGGATTGGGATCCATGTTATTTCAATTATTACTTTACCTCAGAACTTAATTAGGAGGGGAAAAAAGTATCCTTTAACCTTTAGCTATAAACAAAAAATTTAGTGCCAATCATAACAAAAATGGTTTCTACCTAAATATGCCAGGTTTCACCTGAGAGATTAATGGAGGTATTACTCTCTGTGCTAACCCTCCCCCTACCTCTTTTCCCAAGCCCATTTTATGAAAGGATAGAAACCACCCCAACTCACACTTTCAAACAGTTAAGGTTAGCCTGTAAATCAACACTGCATCTCACTATTATTCATCCATGAATCTACCAAGCCACAATATGACCAAATTCTCTGAAAGCACATGTTCACAAGAAGCTAAATAATGGTAATCCCTAATGGTTTCACTCCTAATATATATATATTGAGACATATAGATTGGTTGCGTCCCACATGCACCCCAATCAGGGCCGGGGAGCGAAGCCGCAACCCAGGTATGTGCCCTTGACTGGGAATCAAACCTGAGACCCTTTGGTGTGCGGGCTGATGCTCTAACTGCTGAGCCACACTGGCTAGGGCTACATTATCTGATTTGGAAATACTACCTCATCCCAGAACACTTTCCACACCTAGCATATATTTAAAATATCCTTCCTGACTATGGTAGGCAGAATAGTGGCCCCCAAAGATGTTCAAGCCCTAATCCCCGGAACCTTACATGGCAATGGGATTGTGCAGATGTGATTAAGGACCTGGAGATGAGGGATTATCCCAGATTACTGGGTGCACTCAATGTAATTACAATGGTCCTTAAAAGTGGAAGAGGGAAGCAAAGGAGGTAGTCAGTGACATGATATGAGAAGGATTCAACCACCCCTGCTAGCTGTGGAGGTGCGGGGACCCACCAGACAGGAAATGTGGGCAGCCTCTAGAGACTGGAAAAAGGCAAGGGTTCAGATATTTCCCTAGGGCCTCCAGAAAGGAGTGCAGCCCTACCAACACCCTAATTTTTGCCCAATGAAACTAGTGTCAGATTCTGACCTGCAGAGCTGTAAGAAAATGAGTTCCTGTTAAGACATTAGTTTTGTGGTAATTTGTTATGGTAGCAAAAAGCTAATACACTGACCAAAACTATTACTCAGCTTGAAGTATTTAAAACAGATTTAATGCAACCATTGTTAAACTAACCTGTAAAGTACTTGTTATAGTGTTGACCTTCTCGGTGACATCTACTGTAGGACGATTGTGAATATCCCTGTGTATTGACCTCGCAGCCCATCGACTCAATCGGTCTCGAGAGCGGAAGTGGTCTGAATCGCTGGAGGATTCTGCCATTGATGTACAGGAATCCTTAAAAATAAATCCAGGTCATGGTCAAGCAAATGGTCAAGGGCATGGGAATATAGATTAATTTAACTATTCACTTTTTGATCTTTTGAAGTTTATTACATTAGTCCTTTGGCTTATCATAATATCAACACACAGTCTGAAAATGTAAGTCACTTCCCCATGTAATTCTCCCTCCTTTAAAAGAGCAGTTCTTAAATATTACTTTATTCATGTTTATAACTCCAAGTAAGAAAAATCTCATGGTTTTGCACAATGTTCCTAAATTTTTTTCTTTTGAATATATCTTTATTGATTTCAGAGAGAGGAAGGGAGAGGGAGAGAGATAGAAACATCAATGATGAGAGAGTCACTGATCGGCTGCCTCCTGCACGCCCCCTACTGGGGACTGAGCCAACGACCCGGGCATGTCCCTGACGGGGAATCAAATCTCAATCTCCTAGATCCTAGGTCCATGTTCAACCACTGGGCTACGCCCAGCTGGCAATGTTCCTAAATTTTAAAAGCACTTTCACATACGGCACTTCACTTAATACTACTAGCAGGTAAGTAGGACAGATAGATTGGTATCTTTGCAATAAAATAAAATAAAAACCCAGATTCTCTAGGGCCTGTAGGTCTCACTATTAGTCTGATGTCCATCCTACTGAGCTATAAGAACAGATGTATCTTTAAACAAAAATGCAATGTACACAGAATGCACACAGAGTGACCTAAAATAAGAGAATCCTAGTATACAGGGAATACTCTCATGCACTAAATTTACAATATAGTAGAATTAAGCAAATGCTATAACAAAGGTACAAATCCTATAACAACAAATATGAGGGAAGATGGCATCATCAACATCTCCATCAAAATAGAAAAGCAAACATCCTGAGTATAATTTCATCAGTGAATAATTCTCTAAATATGTTTTTTCCCATCCTTACCTCAATTTTCTATTTAATGCAAAAGAAAATCAGCCCAGCCGGGCATGGCTCAGCGGTTGAGCATCGACCTAGGATCCAGGCGATCGGGGTTCGATTCCCGGTCAGGGCACATGCCCGGGTTGCGGGCTCGATCAATGACTCTCTCATCATTGATGTTTCTATCTCTCTCTCTCCCTGTCCTTTCCTCTCTCTGAAATCAATAAAGATATATTTAAAAAAAAAAAAGAAAGAAAGAAAATCAGTTCATGCAAGACAATCTCAAAAGTTTCAGAAAACCTTTAATAGAGGTTGAAGAAACAAAATTTATTTGGGACAAAGAATATCAGAGAAAACTCAATTATCAAAATTGGAAGTTTATTGATTATTCTAATAATTCTATTTTCTGCTAATGGAGGGTTAACGTAACTTTTCACATTAATTGTTATACTCTTCCTAAAAGCTATATGGCCATTTTTTTCTGGCTTATTAAGTCCAGTGTGATGAAACCTTTACTTAATGATCTAGAATATTCTGGACTTTTTTATCTTTATTCTGAATGCATCTGGGAAGTATGTGACCATACATCTAAAGAGAAGATAAAGGGGGTTTGCTAAGTGTGTATAGATCCTAGAGCATTAAATGAAAGCAGTCAAAATTTTATTTTTATTATTTTGTTTTAATTTATCTTTATTGTTTAAAGTATTACAAACGTCCCCTTTTTTCCAGTGATCCCCTCCCCCCTGCACCCTCCCAGGCCTTCACCACACCACTGTCTATGTCCATGGGTTATGCACATATGCATATAAGTTCTTAGGTTAATCTCTCCCCTCTCCCACCCACTCCTGCCTTCCCTCTGAGAAAGCAGTCATGTTTTTAAAATACTAGATAAAATAAAACTAAATATACAAGCAAAGAACCTTTCTGTGAGTTTAGGTTTTTCCAAGTGAAAGAGTCTGACCTTGAAGCATCAGAAAAAGAATCAGTGGAAGGTCCAACCTCTTCATACCAGCTGAGACAGGGCTAGAGGACAACACCCTGTCAGGCTCATCCTCTCCTCTGCCCAAGACTTTCAACTCCCTACCACACCTGTCTTCTCTGGTTCTTGCCTCACTTCTACCTACAAGTACAAAGGTATAGTGCCCACGATGTGGCTCCCTCCCACATCAAGAAACACCAGCAAACAATTTGATTTCAACTTGACTACAAATAATTACAACTAATAATTTTATGGTTCTTTTTAATGGTTTAGAGAAATGTTTAAAATAAAATAGTAGAGACAGATATAAGAAGCATGTATGCATCTACCACCTATAATAAATATTATTTTTCTTTTTCCTATTTCTATTATTCTTATTCTATTACCATTTATTTCTATTATTTTGAGAACATATTCTTAATATTATTTTTATTATTCCCCATTCTGACATGAGTGCTTCTAATATTTTCAATAAAATATTCAGAATACTATAAATGAAGTCTTAGTACCTTCCTACCCTACCCTTCACCCAATGCTATTCCTGCCCCACCTCCCCAGAGATAATATTAACATGATTTTGCAAATAGCTCTCCATGTTTGCATACTTCTATAAGTATATGTACTGCACAGTCTTTCTCTTTTTTTAATTTATTTATTGATTTTAGAGAGAGGAAGGGGGCAGGGAAAGAGAAAGAAACATCAATTTGTTGTTCTACTTATCTATGCATTCATTGGTTGATTCTTGTATGTGCCCTGACCAAACCTGAAACCTTGGTATATCAGGACAATGCTCTAACCAACTGCGCTACCCAGCCAGGAATGACACAGTCTTTCTTAATGGAACAAATGTTACAATCGATTAATAAATAGTAACAAGTAGAGATATGGGTTATTTTAAAATAGAGATATGCTTATTTTAAAACAGAAAATCTTAGCAGCATTAAATAAAGAACATTAAATTATGTCTGTCACATAATGCCAAAAAAAAGACCTATCACTTACACCAACTAAAGATTACATAATTTTAATAAAATAGAATCACACTTTCCAGCACGAATTTCACTAATATACACATAGTCTCCAGCTATTAATTTCAATTACTTTGAGCAATAAGAGATGTTCTAACTCCTGCATCTGATGGATCACTTGTAGAAACATCAAGATTTAAGGTGAGATGTAGATAAGAATTTTGTATGACTGTTTTTTAATAGCATATGAAACATTAGCAACCATCTAAGGATTTTACTTTATTTTATTCATTTATTTATTTTTACACATAAGGATTTTAATTACAGAAGTGTAAAAAATGTTGAACTAAGGGAAATTAAAGACTCTGATTATAATACAAAATAGAAATTAGATTTTTATTGTTGATAAAAATTTAGCACTTCCTTCAACTATTCCTGACAATTCCAAAGGTCAAACATGACTCTCGCAGCTGGCTGAAAGAATGCCTAACCTTCCGTGTCACGGCGCGGAAGACAGCTATGGCAGCAGAGGTCCAGCCTTACCAAAAGATGCCAGTCCATCATCAGCCAGCACTGCCACTGTGCAGACACAGAGTGGAAGGAGGGAGAAGGAGACGAATGAGAAAGAAGTGACCACTGGAGATGTCAAGAGGTTCCATACAGTAAAATGTAGGGAGGGCAATGACAATTGTTCCTGAGGGCCCCTTAATATAACTGACTAAAGAAAAGCAAAGAGCAGTAAATGCCAATTATACACCTTGTTCAACATTAAGAGTGTATCATACTACAAGTAAAAATTTGTAAAAAAAGTACTGTATATCCTAATATCAGTGGCATTAATGAAATTGACCAGGCCTCTGAAAATCTCCCTAAAGAAATTGTACCCATAGTAGTACATTCACTCCAAGTTGATAAAAGCTTACTGAGAATGGTCACAAAGAAAACAAATATGCATGGCCACTGAAAAAAACATTCTTCCTAATAACCTAAGAAATATAAATTAAATAATAAGGTACTTTTCTACCCTCTTAAGTTGTTTTCCTTTCAATAATAATCTTTATGGTTAGCCAAGCTGTAGGGGAAAGAGCACTCGTATGTTGTCCTAATGGGAATGTACAAGTTGATATAACTTGTCTGAATGTCAGCAAGCCATATATATATATACCAAGATCAATTTGTACCTTTGACCAAGTAATTACACTTCCAAATCTTTTACCTAATAAAATCATACACTGGAACATTCATGTACTGGAACAGTACACAGACATTAAACACCGTTTCTGAAGACATTTAACAGCAATGTAAGGGATAAAAGTATGAATCCCAACTTTTTAATAAGCATTATATGTTGTCTGTATGTGACTATAAATTACCAGTATACAAATGAGAGGAGCAGGAAATGGCAACGATAAAACAGGGAAGAAAATATACCCAAAGTATACTTACCATCCATAGTTTACAGCAAATT
This sequence comes from Miniopterus natalensis, assembly GCF_054644295.1. Taxonomy (NCBI): domain Eukaryota; kingdom Metazoa; phylum Chordata; class Mammalia; order Chiroptera; family Miniopteridae; genus Miniopterus; species Miniopterus natalensis. Next base: position 16,070,860 of record NC_142081.1, on the reverse strand, counting down.
TCTATTTTTTTAAACATTCCTATCTCTCCTAAAATTCCTACAATGAATGTATTATCAGAAAGAAAAACTTAATGTATACTTAAAAGAAAAACAAATATAAAAATGACCTTTAGGGATAATAGATTAATAAAAGGCTGACCACCTGGAAAATGTGTTTAAATAAAAGTTATACATGAGAACTCGCTTCTCTTGGTAGCTGTTTCCTTTTCCTCCCTGACAACTTCTTGACTATACTTCCTAGTCTCCAGACATTTGCTTAAGGAGAGTCATGCCACTAGTTCTCACCAACTGATGAGCTGAAGAAAGGGGATCACAATGCCAATCTCTGTTTCATAATGAAGAGTATTAACTGGCCAAAGGAATCATTTATCATGAGTTTATGAGCTAAAAGAACATATTTTTAAATTATGTATAATTCTCACTTTGCAATTTTGCCAAAGGACAGGAGTTACTAGATTCAAAAACAGACTCAAAAAAACATTCTTTTTTTTAAAAAATATGTGTTTTTATTGATTTTTTTAGGGGGGGAGAGGGAGAGAGAAACATCAATGAGAGAGAAACATTGATCAGTTGCCTCCTGCACACCCCCTACTGGGGATCCAGCCCACAGCCCGGGCAGGTGCTCTGGCCGGAACAGAACCCACCCCTTTCAGTGTATGGGTGATGCTCAACCAACTGAGCCACACTGGCCAGGGTTCCAGCAACATTCTTAACACTGGAATGAACTTAAAAGTTGAAGGACTGTGTGAAATATATTAATGTGTACTGACATAACTTATGCAATCAAATTCTGCTTTGGAAAACAAATTAAAAATGGTTCGTGAATGATATTAACCATAATTACAATTTGAAGCCCAAAGAAGAATTAACTGGTAGGAAAACATCTATGTATACTCATGGAAAATCTTCATCATTATTTTTAAAGATTTAAAAGGAAAACGTTCAGTTGGATTAGAAATCCAATCTCATTATCATGAGAAGTTTCAGCATGACATTTGTTAGAGAGAAAAAAGAGTTGCTAAATTTGAAGAATGATTGAAGAACTCTTAAGGAACAATTTTAAAGAGCTGAATTACCTAAATTCTGGTTAAAGGCGAGAAAGGCATTTTCTTCTGGGGAAAAAGCAGAAAATATTCTCTTACTACCACCTACTGGTACAACAAAACCTCTCATTTATGAGAAAGCAGTAACGTTGATGCTGTCTGCTTTTCAGATGCTGAACCTTCTCCAAGACTAGAGACCACAGGTGACCTTCGGTGAAAGTCACCAGAGTCTTAGAGGAAGCTCTGGGTCTGAAAACAGACAGTACATTTCTTAAAATAGTTTATTTAGCTGTTTCCAATACATCAGTATTTAAAGGCGTAAGTATTGTTGCTTCTGCTTTAATGAACCTTATAAAGAAGACATACCGCCACCAGAGCGAGTAATGAACCCTCAATTCGCTCCCACTGAGGATCCATCCATCAAAAACAAACGCCCATACGCAAACCTGAACACTGTGACCAGAAGGAGGAAAACTGCACTTGGCTCTGTAGTAAGAGGACTGGCGGTGAGTCTCTACAAACTCAAGTCCACCTCTTTGTTATCTGACCTAAAAAGCCATCAGATTGTCTTCATTATAATGATGCACATTTGTATGTATGAGAGCTGTAATTTATTGATTCTCAAGTCTCTTTTCCTCAGAGCAAGTTTAAAACAATTAGGATTTGCAAGCTGTTCCATAAAAGATAAGCACCCAGCACCAGGGGTGACATTTCACAAAACCTGACGCGTGCATGTTAAGTAGGTGATTGCTCCTGCGGCCTCCGAGTGTCCCAGCCGTCCCCGTCCAAGGCAACCGTCCTCAAAGAACACGTTCAAGGTAATGATGTTGATATTTAAGGGGGTCGCAGGGGGTGGGGAGTGTGCTTTAAGCTTAATCATTATCCAAGTTCAAATTTTAGGAGGCATTTCTCGCTGCTTCAACAGCTGTGGGGCTTGAGAGCTCTGCCTCATGCTTCGAGAGAAAGGTTATCACGGACAGTTTTCAGTTGGCCTCACTTCTTGATATCAGTGCTCCTCTGTAACTTAATCTCCTCAAGCCCTCTTGCTAAATTCATATAAGATCAAAATCAACAGCCAATTCTCTGTTAAGTCAGTAGATAATGTAAGACACAGGAAACAGAATCAAACAGAAACGTAAGACCAGGCTGGGTGGCTGAGATGGTTGGAGCATTGTCCCGTGCAGGTTACGGGTTCAATTCCCAGTCAGGGCACATACCTAGGCTGAGGGTTTGATCCCTGGTGGGGCACATGTGGGAGGCAACTGATTGCTGTTTCTCTCTTTCTCCCTTCCTCTCTCTCTAAAATCAATAAAAAACATATCCTCAGATGAGGATTTAAAAAAGAGAGTGAGAAACAAATTCGTACATTCATCACTTAATGAATTACACCTACATTAGAAATGAAAGCTGAAAGTAAGTGATAGTCCTTGCCGGGAGAGAAAGAGCTGTAAAAGAGCTGTCTACAGGGAGCTAAGTAATACGACAAAATGCCAGGGGAGTGGGGTCTGGATCCTTCCATTCATCTGGAAGGATGAGCAGAAGTTTGACAGCTGGATAAGACAAGGATCCAGGGTCCAGTTAAAAACCCTCTGCCTCAGGAGAACCTGAGAAGGTACAAACAAGCAGAGCGCTGGCATCCTTCCACCAAGGGATGGGTTTAAAACGGCCACCAGTACCGCTAAATGTTCTCCGGGGCAGGGGGTAAAACCATCCCAGTTTAAGACTTCTAGTATACACTAGAGTTGATTTTTTTTATTGTGTTGCACTTATTCCTATTGCTGTCATCCATTTCCTCTCTCCCTCTCCCCCACAACCTCATACACACACACCCCTTGATCGCATGGGCGAAGCGATCCCGTGGGCGAAGCCAGTCAGTCTCAGCCCCCAGCTGCATTTTGCTCCTCTTGTTCCAGCTCCTCAAAGTACAAGAGCAGAGTGACATGAGCCACTACCCACCATGCAGGGAGCAGGGGCATTTCTGGAGAAGGCCGTGTGGTATACAAAATGACTGTTTATTCAGACATGGAGAAAAAATTAGCTGCTGCTCAGATAATTATATATGTGCCACTTGTTAAAGATCAGTGCAGTTTTAAAAGAAAGTTACTTAATAACCCCCTCCTTGTCTCACAAGCAGAATGACAGAGATATTTTAGACTCATGCACCCACACACACTTCTAAAATAAATGAGGCCATTTACAAAATTAAATAAAAAGTAAAAAAAAAAAAGTAAAGATTAAAAGCAACAAATAAAGACTCAAGAACATAAAAGAAAACTTACAGAGAAATGGATGCTAAGAAACCCGAGATAGATTTATTATTTGTAGTTATGCCCTGGAATTGCACTCTTGCACTTGCTGACAGATTAAAAACTAAATATATAATACAACATTCCTAAAATAGTAGACAAGAATGAAGTCATCTGGGTGTACAGACAACCTCTACTGACTGTCCAAACTGCCCTAGGTTGGACAAGAGATCAGCCTGGACAAAGAGGGAGGTAGAATCCCCGTTTCTGACGTCATTTTGTTTAAACCAGAGGATGAAAGCTGGAGGACTGACTATAGACCAAATCCAGTCAACTAACATGTATTTGAAAATAACCCTCACTGTTATTTTAAAATGTTAATTTGAAAACAAATAAATTTCACATAAAATTCTAATTTGCAGCTTCTTTTGAGAAACCCAAGGATCTGGCAACGCTGGGGATGAATTTTCCCCATGGCAACCTGGACGTAAACAATGGCTGCCAGAGGGTCCTGGCATGCACCTTCCTGGCGGTCCAAATCCCCACCCGCCTGCTTCACCAAGTGTGTTACCTGACTGGCCCCACTTACTAGTTGAGTTCGTAACTCTATTTTGGATAAAGAACCAAGACAAAGGAAGTTTACCTTTTTAAAGGAAGCGTTCCCTGTTAAAAATGAGCAATTTGATTGGGAAGAATGAATCAAGGTTAAATGCTTGTGAGATAATGTTTTCCTCTACAGACCACAAGGGAAACTGGGAGATATAGCTTTGATATTCGCCCTGCCTACAGACTCCACAACCAGAACAAGATACTACTACAAACAAAAGGGCTTGATTTTAATCCAACTATTCAGAACGTTTTCCCACTATTGTGCATCAGAAACGAAATTCGGAACAAAAGTGTAGTACCTTGTATGATCTGGCTCCAATTCTTCACCTCTCCCTATATGCACTAGCTGAGTTTCCTGCCCAGACCCCTTCCTTTGGGTCCAGCTATGTGACCTGCTTTGGCCAATAGGAGTGTAGCTAACATGGCACAAGCAGAGTCTTGAAAAGGGACTACACACTGGAACATGCTTCCCTGCACCTCTCCCATCACCAAGAGAGCATGCCCAGGCTATCCTGTCAGAAGGGGCGGGATACACAGTTGCACCAGAGGCTTCTGGCTTACATCGGCAGAGGAGGTGACCAGCCAGCTGAACCCAGATAAATGAGTGAGTCTAGTCATAGCAAGCAGATAGTTTAGCTGACCCACTGTACAAACAACACACATTTATTGTTGTATGCCTTGTACGTTTTATTTGTTATGCAGCAAAAGCTAAGTGGTATATGTATACTATGAACCCTGAGAAAGAAGATACCTACTAAGAAGGGCTCCTGGTGGCTAACTATTGCCACCTACTTAAACTCCACTCATCTTTCCAGGCACAGCTCAAATAATACAGTCTCAGAGAAGCCTTCCATCTCCAGCCAGACTTGATCTTTCCTTCCTTTGCATTTGTATCGCTCTATAATTACAGCAAGACACTTATTAAACATCTTCATGAAATAGGATTATTTGTGCCACAGAATTTTTTTTAAATGTTTTAATCCTCAGCCAATGATATGTTTTATTGATCTGAGAGTGAGAAACAAGAGGGGTAGAGAGAGAAACATTGATGTGAGAGAGAAACATCGATCAGTTGCCTCCTGCACGAGCCCAGACCAGGGAGGGAACCCGAAACCTAGGTATGTGCCCTCTGATCAGGAACAGAACCTACAACCTTTCGGGTATAGGAGACGATGCTCTGATCAACAGAGCCACCCGGCCAGGGCTGCCTCAGAATACGTCATGCTCATCTTGCCATCAAACCGACGCTGGATTCACCACCTGGAGCATCCTTTCCACTCCTTTCTCCTGGCTAACTTCTACTTTCCTTCCATCTCAGCTCAAAGGAAATTTCCCTTCCTTCACTGCCCCCACCTTCACTCTAGGCCAAGTATCCACAGTAGATACCAACTCACCACAGCCCAGAGATTGCTAACTGGCTATTTACTTGTCTGTCTCCCCACTAAATTGGAAATTTTACCAGAGACTCCATTTATTTTATCCATGGTTGTATTTCAACACCTGGCATAGTACCAGGCATGTAGCTAGAATATTTTTTAAGGAATTTACAATTAAATTTTCTTATTATCCTATCTGATTAATCCAGAAACTAATTTCAAAGTACAGGACTTTTTAATTAGAAAGTACTAATTAAATAATTGTTGGGTAAAAGGATTCTTGTGGGAAATGGTCTAGATTAATTATCTTCCATCTTCAAACAATATGGATTAAACTGCAAAACAGTAGAAATATGAACACCTCATAATATGTCTTTTATAGAGAAAAGAAGGATAAACATTTCAAATCCATTTGAATAAATGTGTTAAAACAACGGAATCAAACCTAGAAGGCTTGTTTAAACTATTGCAAATCATTTTAATTCATTATTGTGATCTGCAGCTACCTGCATTCCTCAACTATTATTCATCTGTGTTATAAAGTGCTACACTCCAAATTACCTAGGTTCTTTATTGTCTGGGTCCACTCTCAGTACTCTTTCAATGTACCAACTGCCGCTCATAAGCAAACTTATTTTTGCCAATTTAAAGCCTTCACTCTCTCACCATCAGCTTTTTCCTTCTTTCTACAATCTATAAAACTGCTTATCTAACCTAGAGTGTATTATGCTAAGAGAAATAAGTCAGTCAGAGGAAGACAAATACCACATGATTTCACTTACATGTGGAATCTAAAGAACAATATAAACAAGCAAACAAAACAGAAACAGACTCATAGACACAGAGAACAGACTAATGGTTGCCAGATGGAGGTGGGGAGGTGGGGGACTGGCTGAAAAAGGTGAAGGGGCTGAGAATTACAGATTGGTAGTTACAAAACAGTCATGGGGATGTAAAGTACAGCTTAGGAAATATAGTCAATGATACTATAATAACTACGTATGGTGACGGGTACTGGAAATATCAGGGGAAATACTCTGTAAAGTATATGATTGTCTAGCCACTAGGCTGTACACCTGAAACTCATACAAAGTAATACTGAATGTAAACTGTACTCAAAAATAAAAATAAAAATTGTTTAATTGTGTATCTCTTCTTCCTTTAAAATAATCATCATAGCTCACTTCTTCCACAATGTCTCTCTTCCTTCAGAAAAGCCTAGTTCAGGCTTAGCTTTAATTCACTTATCCATTCATCCATGAGCTCATTCATTCCTGAACACTCATTCATTCGTGAGCACCTGCTTCATGGCAAACCCTGTGCACATTGTAGATTCTAAATGTTCATCAGTTAAATGGATTCATGTAACCACAAATATTCCCATCTCCCAAACACCCCAAGCACCAGCATTGTACTGATCAATGTTAAGGGTTATATGAATTTCAAGGAGGAGTGAATATCTGATAGGGGCCTGGTAAGCCTCTTAGGATCATTCATAATAATTGATAAAAAGATACTAGAAACAAGATTAGGGAAAAAAAAAGACAAACTCAGAAAAATATTTGCATTATATTGAAACTAAAGAGTTCATCATCTCTCTAAAAAAATTTTTAAAATAACAGTCCAGTAGTAAAAAATGCAAAGGATATATAAACAGGCACTTCACAGAATACAAATGGCCCTAACAAATATATTAAGTACTTTACTTTCCTAATTAAAGAATTGCAAATTAAAATAATAATATGATAATGTGATATTCTTGTTTATCTGTTTTATCTGTTATGAAAAAAAGAAAGCTCTCACCTCCAGGGTCGACAAGGGCATACCTTGCTGTAAGAATATTAACTAAAATAGATAGCTTCTGGGAACAATCTGGTAAGACAAGTAAAACAAAAGTAATATGCATATGTTTTGACTCAGTCTACTTTCTATGGACAGGGTGGGGCAAAAGTAGGTTTAGAGTTGTTCATATAGAAAATAATACAATAATTAATAAATAATATTACAGGGGAGATTAAAGATACCAGCGGACTGAGTGGAAATTACACTGACACTCTCCTGGGATCAAACTGGAATTACAACTATAATATAGAAAAAACCATCCTGAATAATCAACTGCAACTGAAGATGAGCTAGAGAGCACCCTCATAACAAAGAAGGAAAAATGGAGACCGCATAGAGTCTGGTAGGAAGTGCAGAGGTGCAAGAGGGCTGGCTGGGCTCCCACAGGCAGCAGCTGAAGGTCCGGAGGGACATCTCAGCTGTGGAGGGTTCCCACTGAGAACTCTGGGGCCTAAACCCCAGGCTGGGCTTCCCAGCCAAGAGCAGCAGAACTGACAAAGGTGCCCACATAACACCTGGCTGTGAAAAGCAGCAGGGTTTCTGCCTGCCAGGAAGAGATGGCTGGAAATGCAGGCACCCTCTTAAAGAGCCAATGCACAAAGTTTCATAGGCAGCCACTCCCCTTGGGCTCCAGCAGAGGGAGAGAAGAGTGGACTAGAGCTGTGTGAGGAGAATCTAGGGTTGTGGCTCTGGAGACAGAGCTCAGAAGGCACCCCTCTGGATTCCTGTGCTGAGTCATTCCCCCATACTGCAGAGGACATCTTTCATAGGAAGACATTTACCTTCCAAGCAGCTTTTGTCTGACTGGGAAGCAACTGCCCTACCCAGCTGGAAAACCTCTCACCCTACCCTGTGGCGTTTCTATAGCTTGAGGCTCATTAAGAGAATCAGATTAATCAGCCTGCAGGAAGAGGCAGACCTCAGAATGCTTTGAGTCTTTACCTGATCTGCTTCTGGGCCCAGGCTTTGGAAAAGCAGACTTTGGTGTGCATCTTGGTTCTGTCAAAACGCACCCAACCCCAACAGAGGGGACGTCAAGCCATGAGTTGTTGATAGCTCCAAACAGGGTACTCAAGGTCAGCCACAAACAGCATCTGACACTGGCCTGCACCAGAGACCTTCCGAAAAGACTGAGAGTCCTAGCAGGCCTACCTAAAACATAGAAACAAACCCAAATAGGCAGCCAAAATGGGAAGACCAAAAAAACAAGCCCCAAATGAAAGAACAAGAGAAGTCTCCAGAAAAAGAGCTAAATGAAATGGAGATAAGAAATCTATTAGATATAGAGTTCAGAATACTGATTATAAGGATGCTCAACAGCATGAAAAAAACATATGGAATCTATAAAGAATGACCACTCAGAAATGAAGAATGACAGAGCAGAAATAAAGAACACATTGAAGGAATAAACAACAGATCAGAGGAAGCCAAGGATCGGATCAGTGATTTAGAAGACAGGGTAGAAAAAAATCACTCAATCAGAGATCCAAAAAGAAAAAACAATTAAAAAACAGGAGTAAAGTTTAAGGGAGCTGTGGCGCAACATGAAATGTAACAATATTCACATCATAGGAATGCCAGAAGAGGCTGAAAGTAAACAAGGGTTAGAGAACCCTTCAAACCCTGTTTGAAGAAATAATGGCAGAAAACTTCCCTAACCTGGTCAAGGAAAAAGTCACACAAGTTCAGGAGGCACAGAGAGTTCCAACCAAGAAGAATCCAAAGAGGCCCATGCCCAGACACATCATAATCAAAATGCCAAAAATTCAAGACAAAGAGAGAATATTAAAGGAAGCTAGAGAAAAATCAACCTGTTACCTACAAAGGAGCTCCCATAAGGTTGTTGGCTGACTTCTCATCAGAAACTCTACAGGCCAGAAGGGAATGGCATTCAAGGTAATGCAAAACAAGGATTTGAAATCAAGACTACTCTATCCAGCAAGGCTATCATTCAAAATAGATGGTGAAATAAAGAGCTTTCCAGATTGAAAAGGGCTAAAGGAGTTTATCAACACCAAACCAGCACTGCAGGAAATGTTAGAGACTCCTATAAAAACAAGAAGAGAGAGACGCCTAGGCATAAAGAATTACAATGGTGCCTGGCCAGGCGTGGCTCAGTGGTTGAGCACAGACCTAGGATCTAGGATAACACGGTTCGATTCCCAGGCAGGGAATATGCCCAGGTTGCGGGCTCTATCCCCACTCAGGGGATCAGTCAGAAGGCAGCCAATCAATGACGACTCTCTCATCATTGATGTTTCTATCTCCCTCTCTCCCTCTCCCTTCCTCTCTCTGAAATCAATAAAGATATATTTAAAAAAAAAAAAAAAAGAATTTAAATGGCAATAAATAAGGACCTATCAATAATAACCTTAAGGACTTTAAGGGAGAAATCAACAGCAATGCAGTCATAGTCATGGACTTTAACACCTCACTGACGTCACTGGATAGATCTTACAGGAAAAAAGTCAACACAGAAACAGTTACTCTATTGGCACCCTAGATCAGATGGATTTAACTGATATTTACAGAACATTTCACACCAAAGCTGCAGAATATACGTTCCTCTCAAGTGCACATGGGTCATACTCAAAGACAGACCACATGTTAGAACACAAAATCAGTCTCTACAAGTTCAAGATTGGTGGGACAGAGCGAAAGTAGTCCTAAAAGGAAAGTTCATAGCACTACAGCACCTAAAAAGCAAGAAAAATTTTTAGTAAACTATCTAACCCTACAATTTAAAGAATTAGAAAGCTCCCCTGTAAAGCCGCCTGGACCAGGGCTTTTGTTTGCTGGGAGTTTTTTTATTATTGCTTTGATTTCATTAGTTGTTACTGACCTATTCTAGTTTTCTGATTTTTCCTGATTCAGTTTTATATGATCTCAGTCATATGTGGAATCTAATAAACAAAATAGACTGAGGAACAAAATAGATACAGAGACATAGAACCACGGAACAGACTGACGAATCTCAGTGGGAAGGCGGGGGTGGGGGAGTGGTTGAGATTAATCTTATATGCATATATGCATAACCCATGGACACAGACAACAGTGTGGTGAAGGTCTGGATTGGGGACCGATGCAGGTTGGAGGAGGTCAATGGGGGGAAAAAGGGGAGACATCTGTAATACTTTCAACAATAAAGATAAATTTAAAAAATAAATAATATAAGAATAAACTGTGTTTTATGTACTCACAACTGTAACTATACTTTTGCACCACCCTATATATTATCCTAGGCAAACAAAAGGAGATGTATGCATAAGATATATGTACACATCTCACATGTATATGTATGTATAGAGTTTTATTGCAGAATTACAACAGTAAAAAAAAATAGGAACTACAAATCTACTGGTAAGGTTTACATTAAATATAGTCATTTGGGATATTATGTAGCATTAAAAGAGACACTGTAGAATTTTAGGTGCTGACATGTAATACTACATTATTACAAGAAATAAAAACATACTATAGAATAATATGAATATATTGAACACTTCATATTAGAACCAACCATTGAATCTACTCTAGATTATTTTTATATTATTCCCAAATGTGTCAAGATTGAGTTGAGAATTTGTTGTTATATGATCCTATCAGGCTCCTCCAGCTCTAAAATTCTTTAATTCTAAGAACTCTGTACAGCATAGGTTTTGGACAGTGTTATTATAAGGCCCAAATAGGTCTACCCTATATGTTTAAGTGTTCTCTATCAAAATGCAACATGAAAATGTTCAAAAATGCCCAGAATTTTAAATCTGCATTGCAAAATTTGTTTTTAACACTACATCCTTGATCATCAATGACAATTCATGTTGAATATGTTCATTTCACAGAAATCACAAATTATAACACATTTCTTACCTCAATAATAATGTAAGAACCATTATATCTTGAAAAAACTAAGAAAGATAATAGAACCCTTTGAACATTTAAAGAGATAAATAACAGTAAACTTTGCTTATATGGAACTCTTAATCTAAAAATGCTGTCAATCAAATCCCAATAGAAGGCAATCACAGACAGCAACAGAGTCTCTTTGCATTGGGCAGGACTGAGATTTGTAGTGAGAACACCTAGGGATGAAAAACATTCTTTGGGCTCCAGAATCCTAAACAAATCACATAAGCTATCTGAGCTTCAACTGCCTCATTTGTATAATGAATAGCATAATAAAAATATATTTATATTTATATACATATATATATATAAAACACTAAAAAGTTCCTATTACTGTGCCTGGGAAAAAATATGTTCTCAAATACTTGTCTAATAGAAACAGTTGCATCACTGTTGCTTTTGTTAAGGTACCTAGTTTGTTCCCCTTAATTTTTATAACATTCCATGTGTAACCATTCTATTTAATTTTTACACTACATGTTAGAAAGGGGTTTCTTGCCCTCAAAAACCTGTGTGTTGACATATTCCTTTCCACTATAAATATGCAAAAATTTGTTATCTCAGAAACACAGGGAGAAAGCATACTTACAGAGCACTCCCCCAAATCTCCGTGTTGCTCTCCACTGAGCTCAGTGCTCCTCTTAGGCACATATGTCTGCCTCCTATCATTTCTTCATGAGGTTCAGGGCAAAAGGCCTAGGCAAGCAGATGATCTTTGGTTGCCCCTACACTTTTCCCAAACCACCTACAGATAAATGAAACAAGGGGTAAAACACGCCTACAGCCTTAAATTTTTTAAATAATAAAAGATGAAAATAAACTCATCCTCACTGTGTACAGTTTATGGCATATCAGAAAACAGAGAAAAACTGCTCCTTGGATCATGCAAAAGCCCCTGAAGTCAAAGGGATTCTTCATATCTCAGCACCCAAGCAGCATTCTCCTCCCTGGTTACTTCCACCCATGCTTGGTAATCCCCTGGGCTGGCCAGATCACGCAACTGCAGCCCACATCTAGCTGGAAGTACTCTCTCTCAGCATGTCCATCAGTGTAAACTAAGTCGAGTAATGATTTTAACATGTTACTTCTGGATTTAATGACCCAATTGAACTTCTAAGCCAGTTAATGAACTATATGCTAGTACACCTAAAGGAAATACTTTATAAGCTGCTCAGTTCTTCCCACATTTAGTATTGCAATTGAGTGAATAAAAGCAAAAAGTGTTTGGTTGTAAGAAAGACTGAGGACAGAAATATTTTCAATTCTTTGTGGCTGCTTTTAAAGCAGTCTGTAGGAATCCACAGAAAGTTATCCAGAGAACTGGTAGTTGTCCACATATAAAGATCTGGGACTTACGTATATAAACCACTTCAAGAAAAAGTGTTCTGGAAAAGTTAATCAACATAAACATGGAGCCCAGCCAGTGTGGCTCAGTGGCTGAGCATCCACCCAGGAACCAGGAGGTCACCGGTTTGATTCCTGGTCAGGGCCCGTGCCGGGGTTTCGGACTCGATCCTCAGCAGGGGGCATGCAGGAGGCAGCCGATCAATAATTCTCTCTCATCACTAATGTTTCTCTCTCTCTCCCTCTCCCTTCCTTTCTCTGAAATCAATAAAGACATTTTAAAAATAAAATAAAAATTTTTTAAAAATAAAAAGTTTAAAAATAAAAAAAAACTGTGGAGAGTTCAGAGTGACACAGGCCCTGCAACGGCAGCGAGGACACGCTGGGAGCGCACAGGTTTTACGCTCACTTCACTCTTCTAACAAGACAGTAACTTTCACCCCCTGAGTTGAGTCGCCAACACCCTCCAGTTTCTCTGCGTCGATAGGAAGCTGCCTACGTTTTAATCTTGACTCTATACTGCACAACAGGGTGGTCGCGAGCCATATGCGGCTACCGAGCTCTTGAAATCTGGCCAGTCCAAATTCACATGTGCGGTAAATGTAAAATACAAGATATTGAAGACTTAGAACCATTTAAAAAAAACAAAACAAACAAAAACAAAAAAACAAAAAAAACCTTTAAGGTTGTAAAACGCCTCAATAAGTTTCCATATGGATGTCGAAATTAAAACGTTTTGGACCTATCGTGCTAAATAAGTTATTAAAATTAATTTCCCCAGTTTCTTTTTACTGGTCTAATGTGGGTACTAGAAAATTTAAACCTGGGTGTGTGGCTCACATGACATTTCTATTCGTCAGCGCTGTTCTGCACAATTAATAAAAACAAGTAAATAACGAGCCCTGAGCACGCCGAGGCGCCAGCCCTGCGCTGGGTGCTCGGCTCAGTACTTGGAACAAAGTTGCGACGCGGTCCCGCGAGAAGCCGCGGAAGTGACTGAGCCGTCGGGCTGCGGCTGGAAATGCAGCGCCGGGAGTCCCCACGAAAGAGCCCAGCTGGGCGGCTGCTCACGTCGGGGCACCTCCCAGGCTGGCACAGGGAAGGCTGGTACAGAGCTGCCCGGGGAGCAAGCTCCTGAGACTGGGGAACAGGCACAAACGGCAAGTCGCAGCCCGGGCCGGCCAGGAGCGCCCGCAGGCGGCCGGCCGCCCTGACAGCCCAGGCGTCCCGGCCGCTCGCCGGGGGCGCCGAGCCTCCAGTTCCCGGGGCGCCTGGCGAGGACCGGATCCCGCGCCGACGGAGGGGGTACGTGGGGCCGGGCACGCCGTCCCTCCCCACCCGGCACACGCTCTCCCACGCCGCGGCCCCACCCCACCCTTCCGCGCGGCCACTGTCCCCTCCCCTGGGACGAGGAGAAGTGGGACTTAAAACGTCTACAAGACAGGGAAGTGGTCAAGAAAGGGCCAGGGGCGGTTGGGGGCAAGTACCTGAGACAGAGGAGAGCCCCAGGCCCTTAATGCCGGATCATCACCGAGGCCCCACCCGGCTCCCACGGCCACCTGCGACCGAGAAGGTGCAACTGCCCCGACGCTGCGGCGCAACCGACTGTGCTCTGCCCAGACTCGCAGCTATGGCAACTTGAACTAGCCGCCGAGCCGCGGTGAGCATACAGGACCCCACCGGGGCCGCTTGGCCCTCTGGGAGTTGTAGTCCGTATCCTCCTCTAAGCAAAGAGTTACTAAGGGACGCGGCCCTAAGAGAAACTGCAAATCCCAGGATGCCATACGACTGTCTTTGGGTGACTTTCCCGGAAGAAGCGGCATTCGTTGGCACCTGAGGCCCTAGGACGCGCCCTCTTGCCTTGTTCTTTTTTTTTTTTTAAAGGGCCAGAAGCTTATATAGAAGACAAACATCAGACAGTAAATTAGAGAGCTGCCTTGGCCCAGACTGTAATTTAATCAGAAAACTCTAAAATATTATTTTACTTAAAAAAAAAGAAAAGGAGTTGCAGTACTAACATAGACTATCTTTCTGTTATTCCTTAGGGAACAGGCAGGTGTAGTTTCCTGCAGTGAAATGTAAAAGTCCCCTTAATACCGGAGCCCAGTGTCTTCTGGTTCGCAGATTCTTAGAACTGGAAGGGAACACAGAAGACCCTCTAGTCGGGTCTTTCAGGCCTGGAAAAAAGGGTGTGTCTCGGCTGAGATCTCCCCGCTCATCAGTGACAAACCTGAAGCAGAATCTGAGGTCACTTCACAGCTGCTGCCGGGGGGTCATCTCCTCCCTTATTTGGGGACGGGACAGAGACGAGGTCAGTGTCAGTCACAAAAAGGTAATTTTAAAAACCTTACATTAGACTCTCCGCCTTTCAAACAGGACCTAACCTTTTAAAATTCCCTTCATATCTGCCCCTTTCTCCCTCCCCCTCCCTCCCGCTCACACACGCACGTGAATAATAATGATCTATTATAATTTGATATAGTAGAAGCATTCAGGTATTTCCTCTGGCCGGCCAGCGCTGTGAGGTGGGTGCTATTTTATAAGCAGTTTGAACATAATTATTCTGAGGGCCTCCCTGTGCCCGCGCCCGCCGTAGGCCGCTCACCCGCGGCGGGGTCAAGGTCACGCTCCTGACACGAGGTCCGCAGCTGGGTCAAGGTCACGCTCCTGACACGAGGTCCGCAGCGGGGTCAAGGTCACGCTCCTGACACGAGGTCCGCAGCTGGGTCAAGGTCACGCTCCTGACACGAGGTCCGCAGCTGGGTCAAGGTCACGCTCCTGACACGAGGTCCGCAGCGGGGTCAAGGTCACGCTCTTGACACGAGGTCCGCAGCGGGGTCAAGGTCACGCTCCTGACACGAGGTCCGCAGCGGGGTCAAGGTCACGCTCGCCCTGACACCAGGTCCACTGACAGGAGCAGCCGCTGGCTGCCTCGCGCGTGCGGAAGCATTAGAGCAACGTCATTTATTTGTTAGCATTTTAATTTCTCGAAACAGCTGTTCTCATTCATTTAAGTCAGCCAAGGGACGCTGAGTGTGCCTAGGGCCCAGGCGCTGCCTTAGACACTGGAAATGCAGCGGAAACGCGGAGACAAGCAACATAGTTTCAGCCCGCGCCTTGCTCAGCATCAAGAAAACCTGAAGAAGAGCGGTGCCCAAGAGGAACGGGGATTCTGGCTGGGAATGTGATGAGAAACAGAGAGGAGGGTCCCCGAGTGGGGAGATGGGGGGTCTGGGGGGGGTGGGAGGGGTGCAGGCCTGAAGGTGCTGGAGGAAAGCCCATGTGGGCAGAATGCTCAGCCTCGACTCAAGCACCTAGGAGTCATCGCCTGGACCTAGCTGCCCTCCTGTTGGCACGAAGGGGGCAGCCTGTGTTTCGCCTGGCGATCGTCCAGCAGAGTAATAACCAGGTGTGCCATTCGGCATTGCTCGGTTCCATCCAGACACCACAGGTGATCAAGCCTCCCTGAAGAATCACTGGACAGCTGGAAGTGACAAGAAGGACAGCAGAGCATCCACGTGGGACATAGCAGGCAGGGCTACAGAGAAACCGCCAACATCCTGATGGGAACTGCTCAAAGTGCTCTCTGAACCGAGGCAGTGGTGAAAGCCACTCTGTTTACACCAGCGCAAAACGATCATAAATGCCTGCTAAGTCTTCCTGCACCCACTCTTCCAGCTAACTGCAAAATCTATGAGAGGCCAAATAAAAGACAAGATGTTGCAAAGATGGAATTGCCCGCTGTTCAAGGAATCATCGTCGGCGACTCACTGTGTGCCAGGGATCCCTTAATATTCTTCCAGCCACATACGTACTAATTATAGGTATTTGGGACTGTCAAGAGCATCCCAGATGTAAGGCACAGCAGTTTGTTTAGGTCAAAATGAACAGCTAGAAATACACAAATCCAAAGCCATAAAATATTTTTACTGTAGCTAAGTCACATAGCCTATGCTCCACTTAAATAGGTATACCACTGGAAAAAATAATAATAATAAAATACAAAGGAATTCACTGCTAAACGGTGCTTTCTGATATCTGAACCGTGCTAATGATACTTCTACCAGAAGAAAAATGTAATATTCGTAGCCATTCTCATTCATCTGCTATATTTAAAAGCATTTTTTGTGTTTAATGGATCTGAGTGTGAACACTTTTCTCTTTATTTAAACTGATTGATCTCATCTCATGCATTTATTTGCCCCACTTTCAAAGTTATGGCTAAGGAAAGAAAATTGCCTTATTGATCACCATAGCCATTTGTTAAGCAGGTTATGAGAACACGGTTATCCTGAAGACTTGTTCCACTTCCCTGAACTGAAGCTGGCTGGCATAGAAGATTTTACCTACATTATGGTCGCTACTAAGCCAATTTCATGCTGTCTGAATCTTGATTAAAATGTTACAGATTTTGGCTTACCACTTATGTTCCCAGCAAAGATGGAGTCACATAGAAGCAGAGAGCAGACTTTCTTCCCACCGGAATTTTTTTTAAAAGAAAAAAAAACAGACAAAATATATGAAGCAATGCTTTTCAAGACAATAGACATCAGATAAAGGACAGCGATTCCCTCAGAGACAGGAAACGAACGAGGTACGCCTATGATTCGCACAACTTCCTGCCGTGAGAGAATTTCCAGGCCTTGGCTCAAGGAGAAGGGACCCAGGCAGAGCTCCGTGGATGCTTTGAATTGAGAAGACAGGGATGAGAGTTTGGGAAGATCAGTGTAGCTGGACAAAATAATAGAGAAAAGAGAGCTCCAGACAGAGAAGACTCTGAAGAACTATAGAGGGTCTCCTTGGAGCGTTCGGCAAAGTATGTGTAGAAACTGAGGCTGGAGAAAGGAACATCTAACGAGATGGGAGGGGAGCATGCCTGTCACTCACACAGGACCAGGAATAATGATTATTTCCCCCAGCCAGACTGAAGCACTTCATAATTCACGGAGTGTTGTGGAGAGTGCTCAGACGAGTCCTGCCTCAGGAGTGCGGAATAATTAGTCCTAGATTAAATGCTGCTCTCGTCCCACCTCACAGGCCTTGAAAGCAAGATCCAACAATATCAAACTGTTCCCAAGTCATTTAACCGCATCTGATAACAAGTCTCAAGAATATTTCTATGACAACAAATAATCCAGTACCAAAAGAGGTGAAATGTACAGTGTCTGCAGTCCAAATAAAGATTATCAGGCATGCAAAGAAGAAAAATGCAGCTCATTTTAAGGAAAAAAAAATCAACCAATTGAAACTTACCCAGAACTGATAAAGATGTTAGAATTATCAAACAAGGACATTGTTAGAGGTTGAATTGTGTCTCCTTTCAAAAAGATATCTTGAAGTTTTAATACTTGGTACTTGTGAATGTGACCTTATTTGGAAACACCAGAAAGGATAACTAAGTGAAAAATACGAGTCTTTTTTTATGATTTATATTTCTTTAGATAACAATGTATCACAGAGTTTGTAATTTATATTTGGATAAAATATATAGCAATAGAAGCATAAAGGCGAGGAAAAATGGAGGTAATACTATGGTAGTGTTCTTAAACTATACATAAAGTAGTGTAATATCAACTGAAAATAGACTCTGACAACTTAAATATGTAAACTATAAACCCTGAAACAACCACTATAATAACCAAAGGTTTATAGCTAAGAGTCCACAAAAAAGATAAAATGGAATCATAAAAATTCCTGAGTTAACCCAACGTTTAAATAACAGAAAAAAGGCATCAAAAAAATAGGTGGGACAAATAGAAAGCTAATAGCTCCAACCACCTGAGCAGTACTGGCCAGAGCTATTTCTTTTTTTATTGTGGAATAGTATTGCACTGTATGGATGTATCACTTTGTTTACCCATCGCCTAGTCAAGGAACACTTGGGTTGTTTCCAGTTTGGGGTAAATACAAGTAAAGCCACTAAACACATTGAAATACACATATTTTAAGCATACAGTTCAATGAATTTTGAGAAGAAGTATGCATTCCCTTATCTGCAGTCTAATTAAGACATCGAGCATTTCCATAACCCCAGTGAGCTTTCTCTGCTTCCTAATCAGTCTCCCCTAAACATTATTCTGATTTCCATCACGATAGTGTCCCTCTTCTGCCCCAGAAAGTCATATAAATGGAATCACACGGCATGTGAAGAAATTGATGTCCTTTTTACCCCAAGAAGAATTAGTAAGCAATTGAAAGTTCTTAAGAAGGAAATTGGGCCCTGCCCGGTTGGCCCAGTGGTTAGACGGTCGGCTGCCAACCGAACGGTCCAAGTTCGAATCAGGCCAAGGGGGGGCGCTTGCTGGAGGCGACCCATCGATGTGAGGTGCTTCTCCCTCCGCCCCCCATCCAGTCTCTCAGAAAAGCAATGGATTAAACATCTCCTCGGGTTAGGATTAAAAGAAAGAAGGATATGGGCACCATCTGATTTATATTTTATTTATTTATTTTTTTATAGTTTTTAAATGTTTTTTGGCCTCTGTGTGGAGAATGGTGAATAGGTGAGTTACCGCTTAAGAATTCTTTTCCTTCCCATCTTTTGTGGGGAAAGGGGAGCTCTATGGCTCAATAAAACTCCCGGGCATGCAGAATTTGCCCGCAGGCTTCAAACCCGCGTCGCCCTGCGGGTAGAGGTGCCCCAGGCGCGCTGCCCCTGCCGTGCCCCGTCGTCCCAGCAGGTGGCGGCAGAGCCCCGCCGTGCGCCCCGCCGCCCGCCGCGATGGGAGCCCCGCGCCGCCAGGCGGCTCCGCGCCCCGATTTCTGCGCACAGCGGTCCGGGTTCGCGCTGAAGTTGGGGGTGTTGCGCCCCGTCTTTGGCCCCACCTCAGGCTGGCATCCGCAGAGGCGCCTTAGGCCAGAAGGAGCTTGACCCCCGTCTGCCCGGGACGGTTCATTCCGCGGGCACTTTCTCTGGATACAGAGTGCGGGGGGTGGGGAGGTGCTGGCAGGCAGCGCTTTCAGGGGGCTACCACCGGGAAAGGGGGCCCACTGAGTTTCGAGACAAGGAAAGGAGGGGGCTTTGGAGAGAGCTAAGGGCGGAAGGCGCGGGTTGGTTGGAAAGCAGGGCGGGGACGGCCGGGACGGGTGTTAATCGCCAGGGAACAGACGGAGCGGGCTGCGGGGCTCGGGCTGGGAAAGTAAAGCCGACCGGCTTGTTTGCGCGCAGAGTTGCCCAGGGAAACGGAACACTCGAGAGCCTCTTCTCTCCCCTCCAGCCTCCCCTGTGGTGCTGAAGTCACAGCCCCAAGGAGTCCTCTTTCCGCCACCCCCTCGCTCCTCCAGCCCCGGGAGCGCGGCGCGCAGACGGCGGGGGATGAGCCGGTAGCGGGGTGAGGAAATGGCCCTGGGCCCGTGCAGGGCGAGGCCCGTGCCCCTGCTGCAGCTGGCGCTGCTGCTCGGCCTGCCCGGGAGCCCGGGGGGCAGAGGGTGTCTCTCTCCGCCCTGCCAGTGCCACCAGGAGGACGACTTCAGAGTCACCTGCAAGGACATCCACCGCATCCCCAGCCTACCGCCCGGCACGCAGACCCTGTGAGTACCTGGGAGGCCAGAGGGCGGCCCGGGGGCGCAGGGAGCTGGCAAGGTGCACAACCGGAGCTGGAGAGTGGACATGTGTGCGCGTGTGTGTGCGCGTGTGTGTGTGCGTGTGTGCGCGTGTGTGTGCGCGTGTGTGCATGCGTGTGTGCGCGTGTGTGTGCGCGTGTGTGTGCGCGTGTGCGTGCGTGTGTGTGCGCGCGCAATGAATAATTGGGATTGCTGACCCCATGGTCATTAATAACGCAGGACAAGGTAACAGAACTTCGGTACAATATGAAAGTGAGCGCGGTTCTTTCTGAAAAGCTGTTCTGCATTTTCCCCACTCCTTGCCCAGGCTGCATCTCAGTTTACCTCCGAGATGGATAAGACCCCTAGCAACTCAAGAAGTGACTCTTTGATCTTATGCTGGGCAATAAAAAATTGCAAAAATGTATTTCTCCTTTTAGTCTTTCTAGATGGGAAATTATCTTAGCTTGGTCTGCAGATTCACCAAATAGTTGACAAAAATTTAATCAGGGGCTCTATAGTTTCCACAGAGGTAGGTGTGTAGGAAGTGTCTGAGTTACTTTCTCAAACGTCAGCTGCCCACTGACATAGTGGATCCAGACATTTCCTTTGAGACAGGCATGGTAGAGGGATAAAGAGGTGACATTTCATAAGTGACATTTTATCTGCATATTAAATGTTACCAAAAATTGTCAGATGGTTACTAGCCTCATCGGGGGGTGATCGCTTCATAAGTTATATAAATGTCTAATCACGATGCTGTCCACCTGAAAATAACATAGTATTGTATGTCAACTGTAACTGGAAAAAAATAAAGTGTTTTAAAAAGTTACCAAATTAGAAAAAAAATGTTAAATACGTTTTATGTATATTTGTTATTTAACAGACATTTCAATCAATGACCATTGAAAAGATAACTGCAGGCAAAAGCCAGGGGGGGAAAGAGTGGTTAAAAAGAGAACACAAAGGAAACATGGTAAAACAACCTGGGCTGGCTAAACCCAGTGCAGGTGAGAAAGTGCAGGTTATTAACGTAGGTCGGGGAAAGCAATGGTGAAGTTGTACTTCAGGATTCTCTCAAGAACCAGCTCGTAGGGACATCACACAGTGATGAACGTTTGCTGGGTGGTGAGTGTTCCGGTGCAGGCATGTTTCTGTGCCCTGGACACCTCAGTTCCTTATCTCCGCCTGGTTAATTAGTGCAGTAACCTCCAAATGCTGCATCATTCTCCACGCTCCCAACACGGAATAAAACGAGTCCGTTACTCTTGATTCAACCCCTGCATTGACTCTCCATGGCCTCCGGGGTGAAGCTCTTTTGTACAACCTACGAGATCCTTGAAGACCTAGTCCAACCTTTCTCTCGTGCCTGTGGCTCCTAATCTCTCTGCCTTCACTCCTGCTGATCAGGCCCTCAGAGCTCTTTGCCCTCACCTGTCTTTGCCTTCCCTCCCACACGCCATCCCTCCTGCTTAAAGCAACTATTGCCCTGTCTTCATCTGGCTAACGCCTACTTCAGCATCCAGATTAGGGAGGGGTCAGTTCTTTCCAGAAGCCTCTCTTGACCCAGGACCCCTAGACTGGGTGAGCCCCCTCCCCCAACATTCTCTGCAGAGCCCCTATCCTAGCCCTTACCGTGGCGTGCTTTTCTGTAACTTATTCTTTTGCACACCTACCCAAGGAGGGCATGAGCTCTGCGAACGCAGAAACCCTGTCATTCAACCCTGGAACTACTTTGTTGTTCAAAAAATAAAAAGCGTAAGTGAATGAACATAAAAATATGCTAATCTCCTTATGCATGTGGGAATCAAGAAGGCCAGAGATGTCACTTCTTCAGAGTCTTCTTTAAAGGTGGCAGAATTTCAGGTCACTGAAGAGAAATGAGGCTCTGACCGTGGGAGGGACATTGGATTCCTCCTGTTATTTCCACCAAATGATGAAGAGAAAGGGTAACATCAAAGAGCAATGGAGCAGGAGGCAGGAAACTTGCAGGCTTTTCCGCCCCCTCTCACTAACTGTGAAATTAGGTGAGATAATTGATTTAGGAGGACCCAAGCTTCCTTCTGGGTAGAACAGAGGGTTTAGGTAGGTGCTTTCTGATGTCTGTGATGCTAGAGGGAATCCACTGAGTCACAAAGGCTAAGACCCGGAGAAAGACAAGAGCAAGGAGAATCTGACCTTGAAAACAATGGGGGAGGGGGCTATTCTGAAGAATAAAATTATTCTGAGATAGGGAAGAGATTTAAAAGTACGGGTTGAATGGAATGCTAACTTAAACAATGAGCACAACCACCTGCAACAGTAGCAAAGTGATTTTTCAGAACTTTGGCAGGCAGTAGAACTCTTTTGTTAAAGGAAACTGAGATGAATCAAATATATAAAGCTATACTTTACACTGTGCCTGTTACTGCTCTCAGCCCTTTACATAAACTCAACCCACTGAACCCTCACAAAACCCAAATGAGTAGATGGTTTTATTATTCTCATCTGATAAAGGAGAAAACTGAGGAATAACAAAAATGATGCAATTTGCTCAGTGTCTCACAATTTGTAAGCGGTGGTGCCAGGTCTGAGGTTCCAGGGGGCTGCACCCTTACAGCACTGCTCTCCCGTGACGGTGGGCCTCACCCTGGGAGCTTCCCCCCAGGGCTGTCACGGGGGTTAGAGAAAGAAGGTTGAAAATGAGTTATGTTCAGTAATTCACAAACGACTTCAGGGGCTGTTGGCCCAAGAAACATGCAGGAACTCGGGGAATAGGAGGTCAGGGGAAAAGCAAAGAAGGGGAGAAGGGAGAGAGAGAGGAGGGGAGGGAAGGAGGCAAAGAAACAGGATGTCTGTGTTAGAGGCAGACGGCAGTCCCTGCCGGAACGAATCAGGTCTTGGTCATTAAAAACCTGTTCTGGGTGGGAACTGCTTTTCTGAATCTAGGTGCTGTGTAACCACTGCCTAGCCGACTGGCAAGTGGTGCTGAGGCTGAGGGCAGTTTTTCCTAAGCCTTGTGCTCGGCCCATGTATTATGGTCCTGAAAGGTAAACGGATCGCCTCTCTCTGCACCACCTGGACACCTGCCACACGGCCTGGGGGCGGGGGCTGTGCTGTGTGTGGCTCTCACTGACACTGAGGTTCTGAGTCATTTTCTCGACTCCCCCCTTCCGACGGGCATGATGCACTCATTGTAACAGTGGTTCCGACTAGGTGGTAGGGGAGGGGGAGCTGGCGTCCCTACCCCGCCGCCCTAGGCCCGTGGAATATTCTACAGTCTTCGATATACAGAAAATTTAAAAAAAAAAAATCTCTCCTTTAATTGATATTTACTGATTTAAGGGAAATTAAATGAAGCATATAGAATAAAATTTAACCGTTTGCGGTCATATTAAATTTGGACGTGGGTGTCGTACTGGTCGGAATTAAGAGCTTTCAGAGAAATTATGAACTGATACATGAATGAAGAGAGTTAAGATTCGTACGGTTCCTTGCTGTGGTGGCCGAGAGCAGACATACGACAGGAACGGTAAAAAAGCTGTGGTGGCTGAGAGTAGACAAACGACTGCAAAGGGTTAAATTTGAGTATGTCATTATAATCCTAACACCTCAAAACCAAGGACAGCAAGACTGGCCCAGCCCTCTCATTCAGAGCGTTGCCATTGCAGCCTGTGAGCAGGACTGGACCTTCCCTTCTCTGAGTGGAAAGGTGGATGGGGCTTGACAGCCACTCTGGGTTTGTGTGGATTCCTCCTCAAAGTGCTGGGTTATGGTGCCTGCCCTTTCGACCTACGTGCTTTCAGTTTCACGATGGCGACAATCTATAATTGCCACCTCCCTAGCCCCCTCCAGCCCCCTGCTGCCTGGGGTCTAGGGCTTCCGTGGAGCAGGGTTTGTTCATCACACGCCTGTGCGACTCAGAAACGTTTCTGACGGAGGCGCTGTGGCTGTTGTTTTGGGGCTCTGGTTTTTACTTCAGTTTTTAGTCATTTGCATTCTGCATCCCTGGCTCTAACTGATGGACCGTCCCAGTGTTTTCTAAGATAAAAACAGTCACTCGCCATCATCAGGACTTTTGCCCTGTTCCACCTGTGCTGTTATTTGCTCAGTATCTTCAAGCCGACTCACTTCTTTTACTGAAATTTATTTAGAAAGTAATATGACGATAAATGGAAAATTAGCGTGACTTGCTATAAATAGGAGGTAACCAGAAAACTAAATACAATGAAAACACAAATGTGGTTCGATTCTAGCTCGAGATTATTAACGGGAGAATGCTCTGAGTAACAAGTGTTCAGGAAACATTGAAGAGATACCAACCCAACACCGTGTCCCTGGTGGTATCAGAAGGACTGAAAGGCAATGGGGAAAAGGGACTCACTTTCTCACTGTGGGATTCAATGTATTTAATGCCATCGTGGGCTTGCCACCTAGAATGGTCTTGTATATCTCCAAGTCATACCTGTTCCACATTTCCCAGTCGCTTTAGTCACAAGCAGTGGTCATAACCTGGGTAACATTTGGTTTTCAACTCAAGAGAAGCCCCCTACCTTAGCACCTTCATGCTGCCCAAACACTTTGTGTCTGATAAAGGCGGCTTCACTTCACGCTTCCAGGCTCCATGGTTTCTACTTTATTCTGTGTGTGTGTGTGGGGGGGGGGGGGGGGGGGGGATTCAAGTTTTTCATAAGTAACAGAAAACCCACTTTGTCTAGCTTAAGAAGGAAAGAAATATTTTCGAAGAATAACATGTAATTTACAGAATCATTGCAGAACCAGGCTTTGAATATAAGCCAGGGCCCAGGGCAGGCAGGAAGTTGGCGCCACAGCCAACCATCTGGTTGGAACAACTCCATGGACAACACCTCAGCCACAGCCACGGCCACTGGACATCTGTGGCACTGGGGTCCCAGTTCCGTAGCTGCTGAACAGTCTATGTGCTGCCACCAATAATTTCTCAGCTATCCCTGCCTCTCTGAGCCACTAGCCAAAGGGTAATATCCTACAGGAGAGCGCAATTGTCTGGCATGTCACCTGCTGTGTCCTAGCTACTGGGGGGAGAGAGAGGGAGGAGGTCCCCCTGTCCCACATTTGGTGTCTGCAGCGGGAGATGCAGAACTGGGCCCTTCTTACGTTCCACACAGTGGGGAATTTCCCCAAAGAGGGGCCCTATGCCCTCAACATTGCTTATCACTTTCTTCACTCTGCAGATGTTCATTAAGCACTGGCTATATGCCGGACACGGTGCTAAGCTCTGGATTTGGTGAGGACACCAACATGTCCCTGTCCTCAGGGATCTTACAGTCTAGCGTGGAGGCTGGATGTGAATCACATAATCAGGCCAACATAATTATAATGGTGTAAGTGTGCCGAGCGCGTCCTTGGTGGTGATGGGGGCGGGGGGACTGACTTAAACTGGGGCTCAGGGAAGGCTTGAGCCACATCCCGAACCAGTGGGAGTTGGGCATAAGGAGCCTCATGGGGTGGGGGGCGTGGGGAGAGGGGTTGCTCAGGAGATGGAACTGCTCTTTGAAGGGCTTTGAAGAATTCCAGCCTGAACAGCGAAGGGGTCTGATTCACTCACTTGAGACGGAGATATTGATGGGCAACGAAGTTTGTTACTACCTTCCTAACACACTGCAGGTCAAGGGCAGTTCTGATGTCCATGGGGGCAGCTCTTGTGCCCAACGAGACTAACTGGGGTTAACCTCTTTTAACGCATACGACGGCAGGCACTGGAGGGGGCCATGAGGAAGGGGGCAGTAGGAGGCAGCCTGTGTGTCCCTAAGAGCCCAGCGCCACCAGCCAGGCCCGCCCTGCAGAGGCCATGCCCCTTCAGTCCTGCACTCAGACCCCTGGGTCCAGAACGTCCAGTTACGTCACCTGTGCGAACAGGCCCTGGCTATCCCGGAGTCGACTGTCCTGCATCAGCTCTGATAAAGCGGTGCACACAGCAACACTCAGAATACTTAAAACGTATTGTGCAAGGAGCGAATTTTATCTGGCTTTACCAACCCACTGAAAGAGGTTTCTGCACACACCCCCCCACACACCCCCCCGGGAATCTGGAATGAAGTGAAATTTTGAATACAAATACCTCAGGGCACTGCTGAGGGGATCTATAACCTTCCTCAGAGTTTCAGAGGTGTCTTTGGCCCCCACAAAAAGTCAAGAAATTGTGTTTTGAAATAATTTGGCTTTTTTGTTTGATAAGTGTATATTTGGTATTAACTAAACACAATCTTTTTATTTTATTACAAAGAATGCTAAAATATATTTTAAAAATAAATAAAAATGTCCTGACCTTCAAATGTGATATTTTTTTCTCTGGAACATATTATTGCTTCATTATGCTTTATACTTAGCCTTTGAATAGGCTCTTTACTCAGAAATTCACTCATGTATTGGAAAGCAGTTCAAAAACAGGTTTTACAAGTGTCTGATGCCTCCTATCTGACATTAAATCCTTTATACTGACCCTGTTTCCATTTTCACGATGGTTGGGTGGGATGTTCAATTACTATGTTGCTAATTCATTACTGCAATTAAAACATAATTGAAGGAAATGTTAAGTATGGGCAAAATGGTCCTATTTGTTCAAGCTACAAATTGGATTTTTAAAGGGTTCGGCCTAGATATCAGACTCTACTTGCTTGACTTCTGCTGGATCCTTAAGAACATTCAGGGTGTTCCAAAAATTTTCAAAACCAATTTTTTTCTTCTTAAAATGACAGAGCAGGCATTTGTGATTTTTAAACCATATTATAAATGCTGTCCTCTTACATGTAGTGACATGTAAATATGTCTTGGATTTTCCTGCTCCAGCTCTATTTAAAATATTTTACCATCGGGATATTCCCAGAAACTTGAATATTTCATCATCTTAACTAGGCTTTCCACACCCCTTGCACCTGGAAAGAGCTCCCCATGCCCCAGTTTTTCTTTGAAAAACACAATCTCTGTATTTACATGATACACGAAGCCTCTGGCTTACACCCTGTAGGCATTAGCTTAATTTTACCCACACCCGAGTGTTATACCAATCACTCAACTCCAGAGAGGGGTTGAAACAGTCTCTTCTTACTTCCAGCTACTGTCACTCCCTGTTTTGTTATTTCAGTCTTTTGTGAACTGGAACTGAGAAGGCAAACTTTGGGGAAAGGATCTGTACGTGACAATGAACAGGACCTAAAAGCAGGGCGTCAATGAGGGGCTCTCCTGTGACAGTGTTCAGTGGGCCTTGTGACTGTTCTGTGACCTTCTCAACCCCCTTCTCAGTTATTTCTGGGTACATGGCCACAGTCCAAAGATCTGAGATGACCAGAAATCTTACCTCTAGGTAGGTGGCATTTTGTTGTAGTTTTTCATCCCACCATTCTTCTTTCTTTTTTACAATAAATATTTATTGATCACCTATATATGCAGGTACTATTCTAGGCATTGGAAATATATGATACATGACCTCATTGATCCTACATTCTAGCAGGGGGAAATAGCCAAAAATAAAAGTAGCCCTGGCTGGTGTAGCTCAGTGGTAGAGCATCATCGGCCTGCGCACCAAAGGGCCATGGCTTGGATTCCCAGTCAAGGACATGCACCCGGGTGACAGGCCGATCCCAGGCCCTGGTCAGGGCAAGTATGGGAGGCAACCAACAGAAGTCTCTCTCACATCGATGTTTCTCTCTCTCTCTCACCTCTCTCTCCCCCTCCCTTCCACCATCTCTAAAAATCAATGGAGAAATTACCCTCAGGCAAGGATTAACAACAAACAAACAAAACAGAGTAAAATACATAGAACGTCAGATGGTGATAATAATGAGAAAAACTAAGGAAGGGAGAGGAAGAAGGAATTCTGGAAGTTGCATTTTAAATGGTCAGAGAAGGCCTCCCTAAGAAGGTGACATTTGAATATCAATCTTGGGAGAGAAAATTCTGAATAAATGCAAGGACACTGAAGTAGGAGTGCATGGGAGGAACATTCATAGTACGTTTAAGAAGTAACAAGGAGAGCCTGGCCAGTGTGGCTCAGTTGGTTGGGTGTCATCCCGTGTGCCAAAAGGTTCCTGGTTTGATTCCCGTCAGGGCACATGCCAGGCTTGCAGGCTCGATCCCCAGGAGGGGGCGTGCAGGAGGCAGCCAATCGATGTTTCAATCTCACATCGATGTTTCTCTCTCTCCCGCTCCCTTCCTTTGTCTCTAAAAATCAATAAAAATATTATTGTTTTTTATTTTTTCTTTCTTAAAGTAGTAACAAGGAGAGAAATGTAGCTGAAGCAGAGAGGGTTGTGGGAAATGAGATCAGAGAAGTTACAGGACAGATCATGTTGTACTTTGTAGATCATTATAAGGCATTAAATATGTACACATTCTAAATGAGATAAGAAGCTATTAAGGATTTTGAGATACACCCCCCCTCCCCAATTGCATGAACTGATTTACACGGGATCATCCTGGTGACCGTGTGTGTTAACCGGGTAAGAGATGCTGATGGCTTGGACCTGCATAATAGCAGGGAATGGTGAGAAATGATTGAATCCTGGATTTATGTTGAAGGCAGAGCCAACAGGATTTCCTACAGATTGTGTGGAGTGAGAGTCAACAGTGTCTTAGTCTGGATTCTCCAGAAAGCAGAGCCTGTGTGAGAATTCTTGTGGTGTGTGATTCCTGGGAACAGGAGGGCGGGATGGGGAATGAAGCTGGCAGGGAGGGAGGGTTTGCTGCTGCTAGAAGCAAGTGGTTGCTGATCCCATGGGACCCCTATGCATTCTCATGTTATGCATAGCAGGACCCTCGCTAGAGGAGAGAGGGAAGGGGAATTACACCATCAGCTTTTATTCCCCCAGGGTCAGGGCGCTAATTGCACCAACCTCCCACGTTTCCTGTGTATGGATGATGAAAGAACTCCCAGGTAGAAACAGAAAAGCTCCAGAGTGGAAGGAGAGACCCTGAACAGACTCACCAGTCCCTCCCCCTCCCTGGTCCCATTCCCCTGGCAACCACTAATCTGTTCCTGTCTATGGATTTACCTATTCTGGGCACTTTATATAAATGGGATCACAGGGCATGTGAGCTTTGTGCCCAGCTTCTTTGACTTAGCACAGTGTTTTCATGTGTCATCCACATCGTAGGGATGGAAAGAGCTTGGGCAGTCAGGCAAGTGGCCCAAAGGGAAGACAGGTCAACAGGCCAAACTTTAGGTTCATTCCTAACACGCTGGTGTAAGAGCAGCCCCACCCGGGTCTGAAAGCCTTACACCTTAGATCTAATCATCTGAACACCAAGAATGTCCATGCATATTCTGAAGCTTAGAGCCATGAAATTACTCTCCCATGTCAATGGTTTTAAGAGCCCACGGCCTGTGAAGAAGAGTGTTTCTAGCCAGCTGGCTGGGGAACGCTGTGCTCCTATCCCTTCTGGATCCCATGGCAATCTCGGTCAACACTTCTAGAAAGCGGAGACTTGTGCAAAGGGCTTGTCTCTGTTATAGGAAAGCTGCGGAACTCAAACAATATCCTATTTGTAGTGGTGTTTCTTATAACAATATTGGCTTCTATATCTTATTTCTCCATTAAAAAATTTAACCAACATGCCAATAAGGAAAATTTGCTAAGAGTTTTTTAAAAGGGTTAAATGAGATGCCCGGCCGGCATGGCTCAGTGGTTGAGCATTGACTGAGGATCCAGGAGATCGCAGTTCGATTCCCGGTCAGGGCACATGCCCGGGTTGCGGGCTCAATCCCCAGCAGGGGGGCGTGTAGGAGGCAGCCGATCTATGACTCTCTCATCATGATGTTTCTCTCTCTCTCCCTCTCCCTTCCTCTCTCTGAAATCAATAAAGATATATTTTTAAAAAAGCTTACATGGAAGAAGTAGATTATTCTTCCCCTATGTTTACTGTAGCTTACTACTCAGCCATTCTTTCCAACCCACTCACGACTTGGGCTTTGAGGCAGATGTGTGGTTAAATTCGAGCTCCACACCAGCGTGCTGTGTGGGAGACTATACGCTCAGCTCCCAGGATGAACAGACTAGTGAGATCTGCTAGTGGGATCATGTGAGACACCCACATATGGTATGAGCCAGAAGAAAGGCTTGATCACAGGTGGCCTATCATCACTAACGCAGGAGCTGCTGTGAGCCCTGTGAGATCGGCCTGCTTTAACCCTCAGCGTGGGCGCTGCATCTGTTTGGACAGGGCGAGCCTCCAGCCAGCAACCATTCGGCAGCTGTTAGGCTTGAGGCTCTGCAGCCTTCCTAAGAATAGCCAACGCTTGTCTATTATGCAAAAGGGACATTTGAAAGATTTACATGACTTCCTATCGTCTTCCAGAGACACTCATCCCTGGGGAGTCACTGTTTGTAGGGTAAAGTGGCCGAAATTCTGACTGCGGCATCTCTGTCCCAACAGGGCCCACAAATCTGTAAGAAGGATTTATCTGTTCAGTGTCAGACTTTGGCTGAAAAGCCCGTTAGTGTTTCCAAACTCTCCAGATGCCCCTATTTAATGCTTGGCTGGCCTTCTTAGGTAGCATAACCGAGTTGCCCTTTCACAACCACCCTCGACCCCCGGGATCTAACACAACAAATCCAGAAGCTCCAAAATGTGCGCTATGAAGCATGAAAGGATCTGTTAGGTTCTGTCGGATTCAGTTCTGTGCGACAATAGACGATCTAACGTGCTTAGGAATTTTCTTAACTCATAAGAAACTTGGCACTTCACAGAGAGTGTGTCTCTCATGACCAAGAAAAGTAGGGTGACCTGGGGGCGCTGTGCTTTCTTTTTATAGTGTACCCAGCATCTTCATTTTCAATAGCAGCAGAGTAGGGTGGGGGAGTGTCTTGGATAACGCCATGTGAGCTAAAAGCCGTGGTGAGGAAAAGCGGGTGGAGGTTCCCACACAGTAAGGAAATGCTGTGTGACCACACGAAAGGACTATTTATATCGTGAGAGTGGCCGATAGCAGTGGAGAGCCGAAGTCAGGAGCCTTCAGCAAGTCATGAGCGTCTTGGCAAGGCACTTCGTCTTTCTGTGTCTCATCTTCTGTACCTGTCCAGTGAAAACCATAGGATGGCTCTGCCCTACTTCCAAAAACGACCGGGAAGACCAGGGAAGTAATTGTTCAAGTGTACAAGGCGGTCTTCATTATTCAGGGACATGCTTTCTCATTCAGCAGAGTAAGAGTAGGGGGGTATGATTTTATCAAATATTTTGGGGAACAGAGATTTATAATATAGGGATTTTGAGGGAATTAGACTCTAAAAAACAAAAACAAAAAAAGCAAAAAAGAAAAAACCTAAATTCTTAATTTAAACACATCTGGGGATGGGGAGAGGTGGAGGAGGGTATCAGGGGTGTAAATTATAATAGAAGGAGACTTGGCGTGGGGTGGGAACATACAATACAGATGATGTATTGTGGATTTGTGCACCTGAAACCAGTGTCACTCAACAAATTAAATAAAATGGGGTCGGGGGGAAGCATCTACACCCATCCTTTGCCCCTCTGAGTTCCTCCTGCATCCATGCTCTCTGGTCTCCCAAACTTGACTTTCTCCCTCTCTTTCCTTCTTTCCCAGATCCTTTTCAGTGTTATCTAAACATACTCAAGTCTCTTTCTGCTAAAAAAAACAAACAAAAAAACCCTCCTGCCATAGTTCTCACACCTTAGTCCATCTTCCCTACCTGTTTCCTTCCTTCACATAAACATTCATAGAATTTTCTCAAGTTGCTCTCTGGATGTGCTTACTTCCCACTCATTCTTTTTTCCCCCCACATTGAAAATATGTGAGTTTTATCGTATGTAGGTTATATCTCATAAAAACAAACTCATCTAATATCCCACTCACCCTCTAGCTTAGTGCAATCTGGCTCCTTACCCCCATTACTCAATTGAAGCTCTTGCCAAAGTCACTAATGACTTTGGACAAAATCCAGTGGAAATTTTTAGATCTTTTCCTAGATTGAACCTTTGGTAGACTGTGTCAGTGATGACCACTTCCCTCTGTCTCCTCCACATCACACTCTGTGATTGCCGGGTGCCTCAAACCGGGTCCCTGGTCAGCACAGGAGGTAGGGCTGCTGTTGCACAGCGAGGGCAGACACTGAGACACTGAGCCGGTTAGGCGCTCTCCTCCACAACTGCTGCGGCCCAGCCCTTGCTCTGGGTAGATCTCCTTCTCCATACACATTTGGAGAATAGGTCATCCAGATTTCAGTGGGTCTATCTTCCTGAGGGGAAGTTTAGAAGAGAGGTCAGGGGGATGGACTCCAGCCCCTGTTGCTGCACTTGGTCTCAGGACCACAATTAGTACCTATCACCTCTGTCCGATGCCCAGTCTAAATTCCCCTCATACTCAGTTTTCACCACTGCTGGCCTTGATGACTTATCCGGTATGACCCAAGATCTCATTCCTGAGGGCTCTAAGCCTGTGGTAACCATACTCTTCTCAGGCCAGAGTTGCTGGACTTTTAGTCCTAATTGAGCAAGTACTATGACATGGCCAAGTGGACTCCTGAATTCCACACATATTCCTCCTTACCATCATTGTATAATGACTGGCCTACCTCTTCTTACTGATCGGGATCAGTTACTCCTGTCGGGTACTCCTATCCTTATGTCCCTGGACATAAGGAGTCCAAAACATCCAGGTAACAGTCATAGTTTGTAGTTCCCTGCAGAGCCTAGAACTGTAGGGAGGGGAAGCACAAAATCCCTCACTGGGTCTTTGGCTATTAAGGCAACTGGGGCCACTCTTGCTTCTACCCCTTGGTTCTCAGACCCATATATTCGTCCTAACAGGACACAACATCCAAATAGTTTGCGATTCACTGTGTAACCTACATGATGGTACCCTATCATGGCAGAAGTATTGTCTATAAGTTGGCACTCCAGTTGTGCCTTTGGCAGGCTGTTTTATTGCTCTGGATTGTGTGGTACTTGATATGACTAGTGGATCCCATGACCACCTCCCTATCTCCTTCTCTGTGAAGCAAATCTCATGGTCAGATGCTATGTTATATGAGATTATAAGCCTAGATCAGACACTTTGAAATCTCCTAGACATTGGTGCTGGCTGAGGCTCTAGAGGCAGGAAAGGTAGGCCGTTGCCAAGAATAAGTGTCTAACTACTATGACAATAAACCACTGGCCCTTCCTGGAAGAAAGGGCTTGAAGTGGTCATCTTGCCACCACCAAGTGGCCGCATGGTCCCCTCAAGTAACAGTGTTACATTGATCTCTCTTGCAAGCTGGTTGGACTTTCAATGGTGGTAGCAGCCAGATCAGCCTTAATAAGTGGGGGTCCATGCTATTGACATGTAATGTTCGCTCTGTTAATGTGCCAGTCATGCTAATTCTGGGGTGGCCAGTGACAGAGTAGCTACTGTCAATTGATCAAGTCATTTTGTCTTGGCTGTTCGATGCTGCTTCTATGGTGGCTACTTTCTGGTGGTCATTAATATATGATCCAAAAATCTTCGCACTTCATACACACTCTCACCTATTCATCCACATGCATCTAGCTCAGACATTTTTCTCTGCAAAATTCGTCTTTCTCTTCCCAGACCCCTGACCTTCTGGGCAATCCATTTGCTTACAATTCCCACAGATATTCTTATCTCAGGCTACTTTTCCATGAAATCCCCCGATTGTAAAGATTTTTCCTTGCTGCTGTCTTTCAAGGCCAGTTCCACATGCAGCTGATGTCTGTTTTAGGTGGACATACTGAACCAACATCTACATACCAAACCAAATGATCCTTTAACCAAGTTACGGCTTTTTCTTTTCCTTAGGCTGCTCATAGGGGATGCCTCACACAGCCATAGGTGTGAGCCAAGGAAGGAATGGTGCTGCAGTCTTGGTGACTTAGGCTTCTGTGTTACCTGCTCATACAGTTTACTCACGCTTGGTAATCCTGCCTGGTTTGATCTGTATGTACCACTTCCCATCTGATTAATTGCTGCTGAGTCTGCTTGGTCTTATGACTTAGTCAATCCTACAGATCCCAGCTGATGACGGGCAGTTTAGGAAGCACGGTTACTTGGTTTCCATGGTCAAATGTTTAGTCTCATTTGACCCAGTAGCATACCAAGAACTGTTTTTCTGCACTGCAAGTGGTGTGGCCTTGCTCCAGAACTCCATGGGACTGCATTATGATTCTCCTGTGAGGGCTTACCTTAAACTCCACATCATGCTACCTCTTTTCCACTATGGACACCTCCAACACAGCAGGGTCTACCAGATCATATGGCCCAAGTGCTTGTTCCACAATCTGGTGTGCAGACTCCTGCTCAGTTCCTACTCTAAGCTGGTAGACTTCTATGTCAGTGGATACAGGGGCAGAGCAATCCTTGTACAGTTGTCCATGGAATGAATAAACCACAGTTTGTCTGTCCATTCTCCTGCTGAGGGATAAATGAAAGCATAACTCTTAACTATAAGTCCTGAGTTTGGTCTCCAACTTTTTCTGGTTTTCCCTTGGACTAGATTAGGGCCTTTACAGATAGTTTTGAATTGTCTGTTCACTGCTCTCCATGTTACATTGTCTCTAGTAGCTTTAATACAACTTAACCAAAGCCAGCTAATTCCTTGGATACTCTGCTTTCTTTCACTTCCCTCACTCCCACCCCAACTCAACTCGGATGCATGTACTTTCTTGAGCATGAATCACTGCACAAGCCAGGGCCGTTCCCTCTGCAGGCCATTTTTCGAAGCCATCACTGGGAGGAGTGTTAGGAATTAGGCTGCCTTCTTGTGCAGGGCCTGTTTCCCAGGTATGACCCAGTATGGGATCCTCATTACCAGCTGACAGAAAGTGGTTCATGTTACCCCCTGCTTTCTCAGACCTCTTTGGTACCAACTGTATCGGTTCGGTTATTCTGGGACAAATGCTGAGACAGAGTTGGTAATGCTTGTGTTTTTTGGGGGGGGTAACATCTGCGAGAGATAAAGGGAGAGGAAGCAGGATTTGGTAGGGACAGCCTCATACTCTATTGTACATCTGACCGTCTTGGCCGACCCAGTGGGGAGCTCTTAGCGAAGACTGCCTGTGAGAGGGGCCCCACATTGGGCATAACAGCCAGGCTCTAGTGCCCCTGCCATGCCCAGCCATTGGCCATGGGCTTACCAGGAAGGTCAGGACCTTGGTTCAAACATGTGACAGATCCCAAATATGCTACTGATGGATGCTGGCAGCAAATGTCCCGTTGTCAGCTAAACAGAAAGCTGTTTCTTAGAGGGAGACCAGGGTGGCACATCTCCAGGGCTGCCACACACTTTTTTTTTTTTTTCCCCATCTTTTCAGTTTGCACTTCCTTGGCTTGTTCTTTGCAAGCTTCTTTTCCTCTATTAATACTTGCTTGATGTTGTTTCTTAGGTTCTCTTCATGTCACACTTCACCAGCGACCTTGTCTGCTCCCATTCACACATCAAATGAGATTCTCATGAATTTCTCTTCCAGATCTTTAGGCTAGGTCTCTTCTGAGCACTAGGCCTGTATCATCCAACTGCCAAATTAGATATCCTACTGACTCCTAACATTTAGCATTTCACTATCTGCGTAGCCAAAACTCTTTCTGCATACTCATCTCGGTGACTAGATCCCCATTTACCCAGATCCTCAAAACAGACAGCATAGAGTTATCCTTGGAAGGCTTCTCTCCCATTCTTAATATCAAATCCATAGTCACTACCAGTCTAAGAATGCCTTCAATCTCTCTCCTTTGCACTCTTATTATTCCCATCCAAGTTCACAGCACCACCGCTTCCCACCTGAGCCACTATAAATGGAGATTCTTCTGTCCTTATTAAGCACAGAAGTCAGAGAGACAAGTATAAAGTGTACTGTGGAGGGGGCCTCAGTGCCCTGTTTCACACAGGTCACTGGCTGCCGTTGCTCTCAGGAGAGCCTCGCTGTACTGGATTCCTTAACAGAGCAACGCTGCCTTGGCAGTGGCTTTAGCTTCTCTTCTAGGCTTTTGGCACCTGACGTTGGAGACTGAGTTTGACTCACCTTGGCTTCCCTTATAAACCCTAACCCAGCACCTTGCACATAACAGGGCCATCCAATCATCCGGGACTGAAATGAGCCTGCAGCGTGCTGCCCAGCACATATTTTTAACCAGTTGCCATCTCCTCCTGGGCTCCCTGGAACACGCAGTTTGAGGCAGAGGTTACTTGCTAATGTGAGTGAGGAACAAGGGCAGTAAGGCAGAGGGGGCCGCTGCTTCCTTCCCGACGAGCAGTGAGAAACCCAGCAGGCGTGGGGCAAGTGCACCCGCAGAGCCCCACAGGCGTCTGCGGACAGGCTCAGCGGGAGCCACCTGCTAGGGTGCACAGGAAGGAGCTCACCGGGCCCTCCCGCCTCATTTCTCAGGGACCGCAGTCACTCCCCGCACTCCTTTGTGTCCTCCGACACCCCCCCCAATGGCTCCCTGAGAAGCTCGCCCCCAGGCCCTACATGGGGAGGCTTCTCCTTTGAGTCCAGAGTGAACTCGGAGGCCTGTGAGTTGTGGGCAGCAAACTCGCCCTGAGCCTCAGCCTGTTGGGACTGTCACTGTGCCGGGCTTTGAAACATACTGATGCTAGAAACACAGCACAGGTGGCGGTTTTCTTTACGAGGGAGGCCCAAAACAGGAATAACTGTTAAATGCTTCATACAAGAAAATGGTGACAGTCATGAATAAGAAGATGAAACACAGATTGAACAAGTCCTGATTTTTCCCTCTCTCTTAATCAAGAACAATTTGCACACCCATACATGGCTTTTTAAAAAGCTGTATTTTCTCATCTGATGTTATGATTCACAATTAAAAGACCTATAAACCCCTCTTCCCATTAAGTTACTCACTATGGTACAAGAGTCCATCTTTTAACCTGTCACTCTTTCTCCCCATTAGTAACTCCTACAAAGTTGCTCACCAGTGCACATGACAAAAAATGCTGGAGTTGGGGGAAGAATTCTTTTTTCAAACAAGTGGTTTTACCTACTTACAAAAGAGACTTGAGAACTTGGACCTGCCTCAAGAGCCTCTGAATGTTTTTGTTCAGCAGAAATTCCAGCCCAGATGTTCAATAACCCAGGTTTGTTTTCAAAGAGGAAATAAAGAAACAAATTTCGTAAAGACAGGCCGGGATTTGAAAGCAATTGATGATGACAGGTCCAAGGATTCTGCTTCATTTTGTTATTAACCCTACCACTCATTCCAGATTTTAGTGTCAGGGAGTGGAGAAGGGGAAGTAAAAAAAAAAAAAAAATCTGGGGTCCTAGCCAGCTGGGCTCAGTGGTTAGAGCATCAGGCCAAGGACTGAAGGGTGCCGGGTTCGATTCCGGCCAAGGGCACATACATACCTCAGTTGCAGGTTCAATCCCTGCTCTGGTTGGGGTGTGTGCAGGAGGCAACCGATAGACCTGCCTCTCTCACACCGACGTTTCTCTCTCTCTCCCTTCTAACTCTCTCTGAAAAGCAATGGAAAAAATATCCTTGGGTAAGGATTTAAAAATTTTTTTTTTTTAAGTCTGGGAATTAAAGATAAAATTCAACATCAAGGGGACATTTTGAAGTTGTGTTCAGAGTAGAGGAAGAGTAATTGAAGGATCAGCCAACTGCTAGGGGACACTGTGAAGTTCACAGATGACAACAGGTGACAAATAGAAGCCTAAGGAAGGTCTATTCATAGACTTCAAATTTTGAAAGAAGCATTGCAGCCCAAGATCAGCTAACATAGTGGAGGAGAAGCTGCTTTATATCAATTCACACCAACAAGCCCATAGGGTGCTGGAGCGATCCACTCATAAATCTCAGAAGTCACTATGTAGAATTTCTGGGGAATCTTGGAAAGTAAACGTGGGGCCAAAAAGGGACTTCTTATTTGCTGGGCCATTTAACTGCTCTGAACCTCTGATTCTTCTGTAAATTGAGGATTATCCATCAGAATTGTTTTGAGAATTAAATAAAATATGCACACTAATCATAAATTCCAAATCAATATAAAAATTTAGCAATTACTTAAATCCTTTTCTTCTTTTCACGTTCATTGCCCTTTACCCCTGTTACGGACTTGAACATGTTGCGTGATGGGAAAGTTTAAGGCCAGTTTCCTGACTAGAATGTGAAGCACTCGAGAATAGAGGCTATGACATTCTTTCATACGACCCCACAACCCCAAACACTGGCAAGCACTTAATGGGTGCTTAATAAATACTTGTTGAATGAGGCGGGATTAAAAAATAATCTCAGAAGACTGTGCTATAAATCAAAATGTGTGGGATATTTAATTTAGATAAATGTAAACCCTACATTTAGTTCTAAATAATAAATTGCACAATTACAGTGGTAACTGTGAAAGTAAATTGGTAAAGTCCTAGCCCAGAGTTCATGGTAAAAACCTCTGGGAGCTGTAACTCACTATCAAAAGAGCCAAGAAACATGCAAAATTTCTAAAAACGTTAATTTTATTCATAGTAGATGGTATCAAATCAAGAGAAATGATTGTCTCACGCATTCGGCGCAAGTTGAATCACATTTTAAAAGGGAATTGACTAACTAGAGTAAATTCACATGCTATCCAAGAAGTAAACAGTACCCCATGATACAGTGAAAAGAGATGAAATAGCCCAAGTAGGGCTCTGAGGAAGAAAAAAAAAAAAATGAGCTTGAGCTGTTATTAGATATTCAGACTATAT
This sequence comes from Miniopterus natalensis, assembly GCF_054644295.1. NCBI lineage: Eukaryota > Metazoa > Chordata > Mammalia > Chiroptera > Miniopteridae > Miniopterus > Miniopterus natalensis. The sequence continues at coordinate 16,032,292 of NC_142081.1, read as the reverse complement.
CCAGAGTTGCCCCTGGAGGTGAAACTTAGACCAATAAGGCTGCACTTCCAAATTCTCTTGTCACATGTCAGACGTAGATTCAGTATAGAAAGGAATGCTCTAAAGATTACAGCCGTTCAACAATGGAATGGACTCTTCTGGAAGGTGGAGAGACTGTCATGGGAGGCATTTGGGCGCAGGCTAAATGCCTGTGGCTTACACATTTCTTGTGGTCCCATCTGTGCCACCAGGGCACTGAGCTCACAACTCATATTCCTTACATATTTTTCACAGAGCGAGGCCAAGGGAAATAATCATATTTAACTATGACTATATGCCTGCTGTGCCCAGTAGAGTTTGGAATGGGCCAGTCTTTCAGAGAAGTGATCTTCAATTTAATTTATTGTGTATGCCTACAGTAAAGATTTTTGCACATATATTCCTAATATACACATTTATTTATAAATTCAATACTAGACTAATGTGCTCGTTACCACATCTTTTACATGTTTGTAAAACACACATGAAGGTGAAAGGTGGGAGATAAAGAAATGTTAATGTGTTTCCTTTCTGTACCCAAGGATCATTATGAGTGCTTAAGAAATACTTGCTGAACCAGGCAAGATTAAGGAGCTTAACCTACTTCCATCTCCTGATATTTCAAACCCTTCCTGGTCTGAATTACCTACATATCAATCTTAATTTTTTCTATTTCCCTTTTCCCATGTAGATAAAACTAGTTAGGATTTTCTTTTTTTAAGAAGACAAAGATTAAATGATTTTTTGGAATTTCTGTATATGTTCTTAGTAAGCCTTTTATTTAAAATATTCTTAAGTCAGTTTCCTGTTGATCCTGTATAATTTTGATCCAACTTTTCTATCTTGTGTCTCAAAAACAGGTGTATTCCCTTATAAATACAATAAATTTTACAGAATTGCAATTGCACGGTGTTCTGTTGAGAAACTGAAATGAATGCATCAGCAGGAACTGAACCAATCATTCTTACTCCCTTCTGTCAAGCTTTCAGTTAAATCCCTGTGTCCCAACATACACCCAGCTGTCGTTTGACTATTTAAGATGCTCTTTGCTTCCCCAATATCTTCTCCATTCCCTGGAAGATTTAAACTATTTTTAAATGAATTATTATGCAATGCAATGCCATACATGACCATAAGTCTTCTTTATTCTTGGAAACTTTCTTCTAAGACCTAGGAAGTGACTACGGTCTGTTCATTGCAGAATTTTCTGAGTCATGTTGCTCTGTCGTAGTCAACTTTCAGCCAACCAGCAGAGGAAACACCAAGAGACAGCAGATTTCATCCCGGAGGTTTACTTCCAGTTGCCTAAGGGGCCAGAAAACGCCCACCATTCAGATTTGGACCTCAGCAGGGGGAAAGTGTTGTCCTGGTCATTGGGGAAACCTGGGCTTTAAGCAATGGCACCACTGAAAATCCAATCTCTGGCCTAAGTTTCTTGGGATTCTTACAGCAGTAAAGGAGGGAAGTCTCTTTTTGTACTGGTTTCTCCTTGGGCCTCCGGTGGCTCCTGTTCTCTCAAATCCTAAAGTAGACCCTGTGGGCTGAGGTGGATGGGGCAGGTGGGATGGAGAGAAAAAGAAAAAACTTCCTTCTCGTGCAGCTTCCACTCACTAAATCTGTTCTTCCAGAGCATGCAAATACAAGACTTCACACTGGTTTACCGAGCCTCTGCTCTGCTCTCTGGGTTCCCTGAAACCAAATCCATAAGCTGCTAAATCTCAGTTTCTTCAACTATAAAGAAAACATTATTATTATTTAAATTATTCTGCTACCACCAGTATCATCCAATTAGTAACTACTATTTTCTGTACTTAATCTTATTTAAACCGCATGTCGGCCCCATGAGGGGGGTTTTATTGTTCCCATTTTAAAGATGAGGAAACTGAGGTTTAGTGAGGTTTAGGCAAAGTTGTGGCTAGAAAGGAGCGGTGCTGGGACTCTCGGACTCCAAAGCCCCATTTTCTTCATCGGCATTTGGGGGTATTAATGTTCTTAGAGTGATACAGCCTCGAGGTTATAGTATACCTTATAAAGTACTTAAACATTTATTTCTCAGAATAATTCCATAAAATGAACAGGACACATATTGACATCTGCCCCTGCCCATCTCGCTTTACCTCTTTAGCCCCCATTCTAAAAATGTTTAAAGAAAACTAAAGCTCAAAAAACGCAAAGGATTTTTGTGAGGTTACATAGATAACAAATGGAGTTGGAATTACACAGGCTTTAGTCCTGTGATTGCTACACCGCACTGCTCTGTCTCCTACAGGTAAGACCCAGCATTGCCTCTAACTAGCCCTTCACCCTAAAGTGCTCGTTTAAACCCTGCAGTTTTTGTAGATGCCAAGTAGATGGGAATAGCAACAGTAGCAATAATACCTACGTCAGCTGCCTCACGGTATTATTACAAAGATCAAATGAAATATTATATGTAGGTGTTTATGGAGTAAGTAGACACTAGACAAACTAAGATAATTTTATTATTAGGACTATCCTGAGGTAGAAACCAGATGGCCTAGCTTCTCGTAAAACGGCAAGGCGGGGCAGGTGAGAGTTTCACGCCGCCGTCTCCGCAGCCCCCAGCCCCCAGCCCCCAGCCCCCAGCTCCGCGTCACACAGGCTCTCCTGCGGCCTCTCAGAGAGAAACGCTGCCCGCGAGGGCGTTCAGAGGTACCCAAGGGGCAGGGACCTTCCATATTTACTTGCATTTTACGATGAGGCTGCTTGTCCCGACTGTCCCATGAGTATGCCTCTTGGGGGGCCACCCACCGCTCCTTCTCCCCTGTGTGGGACTGGAAGCAGCATTGCTGTGCTTTAGAGGGAAACCTGGAAAGCCAGGTGGTTGTCGTTATAACACTATGAGCCGTCTCGGTGCCACTGATATCGCTGACAACAAAGGTGAATAAAGTCGTTTAAAAGGAAGAACCAGAGTCTTTGCACTAGTCCAGGACATGGGACAAGAATGTGCTGCTTTCTATATGCAATTTATGAAACAAAAAGCACACTGTTTCTAGTCTTCTAAGAAACCCTGTGTGTGTGCTGATGTGGAAGGTATAAAGAGCATTGAGGGAGCAGGTCATCGTTTCCTTGCTAGATTTATTCTTTCAATTCGCTATTTTTTAGTGCTAGCACTAAGCTAGCTAATGGAAATGGAGCGCTGAACAGGATAAGCTGTCCATGCTCTCATGGAATTGCATTCCAGACGGACGGCCAACGTTGATCACAAAGTTACACGTGTGGTGGGTTTATAAGGAAGACAAATAGGCTTCCATCATGACTTCAATTCTGAGCACACTGCAGTGTCCTGATGTTATTACTTATAAAGGGCAAGCAGAGGCTACTGCCACAGATTAGAGAACTCCAAATGATCTCCAACAATGAAAACTTCAATTTCTTAAATAAGAATTATTCTAAAAAGAAACTAATCTTGGCTCTCAGTCTCTCTAAAGCCAAAATAAGGGCAATGAGATGTATAAAACATTATCTTGACCTCACTGACCACTAGACAGCGCAAGAAACAGCACATGCAATATGGTAGAAGGAAGGATCAAAGAACGTGTTTTATAAGGATAATGAATTCTGCTGACTTTTCCCCTTCTGGGCTGCAATAATTTCGGCCTCTTTTGTAATCATACCCTGTTGGAAAGCCACATGGCTTGGACGGATTTTTGCCTACTACAGATTTTGGTTTCCAAAAGTACATCTCCATGACTAAGGAAATGGGCAGTCCCAGGTTGGCTGGCTCCATCAAGAACACTTAAAACTTGATTGCGCAATTGTAGGACCAACTGGGGACTTAGCATCACTTGCCTTTTCTCATTGGCATCCAATTTTGAGGCTATCATATTGCTTGGGAAAGAAAGAGGGAGCAGTTATTATGATTTTCACGAACCTATAGAGTTTTAGTATTGGAAGAGGGACTTACAGACCATGTATTTTAACTTTCTACCCAATGACCTGTACTTCATTCATGATATTCATCTTTTGGATACATATGGTAAAGGAACTTACTATCTCATTTTGAAGAAATCTCCCCCCCATTGGTCTTAGATGTGTCCACCTGAACCCCATAGACCAAATCAGGAAGAATGCCACTTCTGTTTAATGACTTTCCTCCTTCCCAGGATAATAAGTCTTTTCTAAGCTAAACATTCTAGTGTTTTCCTCCATTACATACGCAAAACGATCCTCTGAACTGTTACCATTGTGGTTTGGGGAAATCAAGGAGACGGGAGAGAAACAGAATGTCCGTGTCTCTTATTGAACATGTGTGCTTTTCTCTCAGTTTTGTCACATCAGCAGGTTAATCAGCATACCACCTGGGCCCCCGTTCACACCGAGAGTCAAGCTGTGCACAGCTACTTTAATTGTAAAGATAAAAGCACAATGTCTCCATGAATATTGCCAGATGGGGTGGCTTGCCAACTCATTCTCTTTGGTTCTACAAAATGCCCCCCAAAATAATACTGACTCTAAAATTAAGCTCTGGGTTTGAAGATCTGCCATGCTATTCACTTATAAGAATATATAATTTTTTTATTTCTATTATGCTACTAATTTTAGTAAGTTTGGCAAAGGTTTCAAAAACAGGCAGTCCCCAACTTGCAGGGTTATGTTCCAGAAGTCTGTTGTTTGGAATGTATTTTACACACATATTAAACTTTCTGGCAAGCCTACCAAAGACTTTTTAACCCCTAAGATGCCTGGCATCTAGTACCATCCCAAAAATCAGCTGCAAACCAGAATTCAGCCTCACGTTTTGGTTTAGCATGTACCTGAAGCACCACCAGAAATATTCTAGCATCCAACACTACGTTAACAATGTTTTTCTAGATGAATACGTCCAAGCGACTACTGAGAACCTGAGGAATATTTTCATGCTTCCCCTCTCCCACCAGCTGAGTGAAGGACCCCCTGCCCAGTCAAGTGAACTCAGAAACCTGGGGCTCCTTGTGACTTGAGCCTGGCGGTGGTTGGGAAGGTGAGATGTAGCCACAGCTGCTACAGACCTTCTGGGGGAAAGCATACTGCTCCGCTGCTCTTCTCAGCCTTCATCGGGCCTTCTCAGACTCCCACTCTTTTCTCCCATGTCAGCCTGATTCGTAGACTCTTCATTTATGTTCATTCTCAATCTCTCCCCCGCCCCCCCCCCCAGGGGTCACAATAAAATCTTTCAGTTTTGCTTCACTTGTCCCTTTTGCAAGGAGAATATTAACAGGTATACATGATTGCAGACACACTGGGGTGTTTTTTTCTGATGAACACATTCATACAGGGTTCATTAGATAAGAGCCACAGTGAGGAACATTGTGGCTACAAAGATAAACATAACAGGCCCTGTCTCTAGGAGTTTTCGAGCCAATGAACACATACAGCCGCTCTGCGTTGTCTGTTACGAGTCAAGGGCGTCCCACCGGCTTCCTGGGAGAGGAAGTGACGGGCCTGGGCCTCACGGCCGCGGAGCCTGGGCTCCATCATCCAGAGCTCGTTCTTCACACTGGACCACACATATGCCCCAAGGGGCAGCATTTACTCCACCCTTTTAGAGTCTGAGAAAACATCGCTTGGTGGGCTGGCATCATCTATATTTACTTGGCTTCATTTGGGATAGAGTATAATCCTAGTTCTTGATGAAAGGATTTTCTTGCATTAACCTTATGGGTCATGATATTTGTGTGGTTATTTCCACTCCTAGAGTGATTTGTGGAGGGGGGAATGTGTACTAATCTTGTACGTTTTTAATCCTTGCCCGAGGATATGTTTTTATTGATTTTTAGAGAGAGAGGAAAAGGGGGGGAAAGAGAGAGAGGTGAGAGGCATGGATTGGCTGCCTCACAGATGCACCCTGACTGGGAATCGAACCCATACCCTTTTGGTGTACAGGACAATGCTCCATCCAACTGAGCCACTGGCCAGGGTATATACTTTAATTCAGGATTGAAATGAATATACCAATAAGAGATGGGCTGATACAATTCATCTTAATCGGAGAAATGCAATAAACAAACATTTCTGAGCTATCTAGCTGGTTCAATTATTTTAGTCCAAAAGCCGGTAGGAGATCTGTTCTGTATCAAGGCTCCTCCGCAATGAGATGGAGCTGTTTTCATTTGCTTACAGCCTAGAAGAGGAGTGAAAGCAATGTCAGGGTGGTCCTCCTCAGAGCCCTAGAGGGTCTGCCTTTATGGAAGTGTTTGTGTCCCCAGGGGGAAGCCAGATGGCCTGAGCCTAGGGGTCAGGCGAGAGAGAGTGGTTGGATATTAGCAGCCAATCCCTGACTTGAGAGGTCTCCTGGCTGGGCCACATGATGACCAATAATAAATATCTTTCTGTTGGGTGTTAGAGTCTGGAATGGGGCAGGGCTAGTTTGTATCTAGGGGATTTAAAGGACAATAAATGAGATTATGTATATGAAAAGCCAGCCAAAGTGCCTGTTAAAAAGAGCCTTCAGTAGACGCCTTCCCCACTTTCTCCTCCTCTTGATCTCACCCTTCGCCCCTCTCTGGCCTTGTCACTGCAAGCCCCTAAAGGTTTCTTTGAACAATGACACTACACAGTTAATGCCACTAGACTCTTTCACACGCTCTAATTGCCACAGTTTCACTGGAAGGGAGCAGAATTGGCAATCACACTGAGGCCAATGGATTTGATTGTAGAACTCCCACACCAAGTAGGAGGCACAAAATAACTTGGAGACCTGGTCATAGTTCCTGCTGCTATTAGTCACGGTGTGATAGCGGAACACAGTCTCAAAAAGTTATTTCCTAAAAGCTTTCCAGAGAGCTGGTTCTTCACAGAGAGAGGATTGGCCAACTGTGATGACCGGGAGAAACTAGAGTATCAGGGAGAACAGAATTTAAGCCTTAAGTTTCATTTTGTTTTGGATCAGATGTTCCTTAAAAGTAAACTTTCACCTGATCCTAATTTTCATTTCAGTTCCTTAGACTGGTGATTTGAGTGTTGGGGATAGAGTTCTTAGAGTCTGTTTATGTGGTATAATTACAGAAATGGTCTGGTTCTGCGTATTAGGATCATAATCGATGTTTTGATATGAACTTGAAACCTCTCTAAGTCACATGTTATTTTTTGAAGCATAGAAATTGGACCTCGCAAACAACCTAAATCCCTCTGTTTAAAAAACTTTCAATAGCATTGAGTTTTCTTGCCATAAAGTTCTGCACTGCATCTAGGAAGCTTCATTAAAGAGTAGCTCTGGGAGACTCTGATCCCGGAGACTGGCTCATGTCTTGTGTGGGGTGGTCCCTACTCTAAGGTCTCAGAGATGGAATCTCTTTTCTCTGAGATTCACCTGTATAAATTTAATTTTAAAAATTAATTTTAGCCCTGGCTGGTGTGGCTCAGGTGGTTGAGCATTGTCCCATGCACTGAGAGGTCGCAGGTTCGATTCCCGGTCAGGGCACATGCCTGAGTTGCAGGCTCGATCCCCACTGGAGGGTGTGCTGGAGGCAGCCGATCAGTGGTTCTCTCTCATGGATGTTTCTCTCTCTCCCTTGCCCTTCCTCTCTCTCTCTTCAAAATCAATAAAAGCATATTTTTAAAAATAAATAAATATTAATTTTAGAAAGTAGCTCTGAAAACCTGAGGCTGGCAAAGAAGTTGAATAGTTAAAGGCGGGCATGATGGAGAATTCTGCTTTGTGGTAAAGGGGAACAAGAGAAAGGGAATAAGTATTGTCAATTTAAATTTTTATATTAAATTTCTAGCACATAGTTTTCAAGACTCCAAAAATTTCAGTTTCTTATCCAAACACAGTTACAGGGTTAGGCGTGTGTTAGAAATCCAACACATGAAAGTCACCTCCGTAAATTTTAATTGCACAAAAGATGGGAACAGCAGGGGGATATGGAAATAAACAAAACACAGGCCTTGAGAGTCACTGGAAAACTGAGGGCACGTGGGGTCACAGAGGTAAGCGAACAAGGGAACTGCGTTTGGGCAATGCCTCGCTTTCACCCACATTATAAGTTTCAGCTACATGGGCAATCGTGGAGCTTCTAAACATGTGTGAGTAACCCCTGAGTGAGTTTATGTAATGAGCAGAGAAATCAAGAATTGACACTGCTTTACCATGCTGATCGTGATGTTTATCAACCCAACATCCTTGATCTCAGAGTGATGCTCAGAAATGTTAAGAAACATATCCCAAGGTCACAGCCTGTAAGTTAGAAGGCTGTCAGGAAGCCCAGTTTCCTTGATTCCTAACCTGCAGCTCTTTGTCTATACTAGTTGTTCTCAAACATGAACATGCTTCAGAATCACCTAAAGGGCTTGTTTAGATACACATTGGACCCCCAGCCCCAGATAAGGGCCCAAGAATTTGCATTTCTTTCAAGTTCCCAGGTATTGGTGATGCTTCTGGTCCAGGCATCACACCTTGAGAATGACAGGTCTATACAAAACCTACTACTTTTAACGTTTCTTCAGTAATAAATATGGGATACAGTTAATTGCCAATGCACATTGATAACTTACTACATGCATGATTCCTTATTATTTAGCATAGTGAAGTCAACTACAACACCATGGATTCAAGCAATCAAATTAGGACTCCTTTGGGTGCATTTTCAGAAACTTATTGCAAAAAAGATAAAGATGGGAGTTAAAGATATCATAGGCCTACCTGGAGATCACAAGGCCAAACCAGATTTCTATATCAGATAAATGCAGGTGATTGTACCTTACCAGGCGCTGTTCTAGGCATCTTATGTATGTTAATCCCCACGAGACAAGTAGGAAGCGAGTAACTTGCCCAAGGTCATACGACTAATATGTGGCAAAGCCGGACTGCAAGATCGCAGTCTGGCTCCAAAAGCCAGTATCTAATTTACACACTGTAGTCTAACCACAGTACTGCAGGAGTACCCGTGGTGTACAAGTCTACCCTTGGCACGTATCCTGGCGTAATGTCAGAAGACCCAGAGCTTACTGGGAGCTGCTGGTATACAGAGCTAATGAGTGAGAAAGAATTATCCTAGTAACATCACAGCTTCTCCACTGCCAGTAATTCTACAAACAGCCATCATAACCAAACAAGTTTTCAGAATAACAAGGGCTGAGAAAGACCCTGGAAGCTGGAGCGTGAATCCATTCACTCAAAGAGCAAGACCAGGAGGGCAGGAAATGGCCAAGGCTCAAAGTTTGGGTAGTTTGGTTGCAGCCCACAGAAAGCAATTTGAATGCCTTAAGAAAAAACATATTAAAAGACTACAGGCTACTCGTGCCATTTAATTAATAATTGCGTCTGGAATGTGCCTCTTTGCCGATGAGTCTCTGATAGACCTTCGGGCCCAGTTTACCTGCCTCCCCAGCTATAAAATCTGCTGTCGGCATAACTAACCTTTACCGCACCAGAGAGCTCAACCCGTCAGCTTACGAGTTAGTTGTTCCACCTGCTTCTGCATGCCTTCCTTACGAAGACAAGAGCAAAAAGATCCTGTGGTTTTTTGCATCTTTGTTTTCCTCAAATGACACCAGGGAAAGGGAGAGGGGAAAGGAATAGGGAACGGAGAAGAAAGGGCAGGAAGGGAGGGAAGGAGGAGAGAAAAAATGAACGAAATCGTGTTCTCCTGCCTCGAGGGAAATTACGTGAGAGATCAAGTAGCCTGGGTTTTCGATAATCCAAACCCCCAGGCTCCTGGCCATTCACCCTCTAGTCCGTCAGCCCTCGGTTGTCAGGTTGTTTACTCTCGGATTGAAAGCATGACGGCAGAGCTTGTGAGACTTTTTGATGAAACTGAGTCATGACACTAACCATTGAACTACAGAGCGGGACAACCACAGGCGTAGCTGCCAGCGGGGAGCTGTGAGGGTGGCCCCGAGAGCCGAGGGCCTGTACAGCTGCAAACACTGGGTATTCGAGGAAATAACATCTGATATTTATTCTGCCAGGCATCCTAGCTCGGGTGCATTACCCGTGGATGTTGAAGCAAAGGTGAAATCTAATTAAAGCGAAGCTGCTGCAGGTAGAGGCTGAGGCTGAGGGAGAGGAAAGGACGTGGGCAGGGCAGAGGAAGAGGGCGGCCTAGGCGATAATGTCCCTCAAGGTTACGGCTCAGAGTGATACATGATTTGGGATATTTTCTGTACAGGTTTTGTTTGTTTATGTCAGTTTTTAATAAACATAAATGTAGGCCAAAAAAAAAAAAAGCCCACCTCCAAAAACACTGTTGAATGACATTAATAGCTCTACCACTCCGGGGAGAAATGTGTAATTTTAAAATGTTTGAAATCAATTTTTTAAGTTTACTATGTGTTTTGTAGCTTACTGAAACCACTAAGCACAGTTTTAAGTATGTGAAATATACAATCAGACTCATGATAAAGAAGGCATTTTCTAGATCATAACATCAGCGAATGTATGGCTGCACTTTCAATGCTGATCTTTTATTCTGTTCTGAGCTAACAACCTCACTTCTCAAAAACTGATGCTATTCAGTAGCTGGTACATTGTGTTCATTCCTCTGAAAGTGGGCTTTAAAATTGCGGTAATTAGCTCCGCCCGGCTCGCTGGTATCTGCAGGGACTGAGGCTTGCTGTGTTCCCAGATGGCTGAGCATGAGGACAAGGCCACCAAGTATACACCCTGGAAGAGCCCCAGAAGCACAGCCACAGCAAGAGCACCTGGCTGATCCTGCACCACAAGGTGTACAATTTGACCAGATTTTTTGGATGAGCATCCTGGTGGGGAAGATGTCCTAAGGGAACAAGCTGGAGGTGATGCTACTGAAAACTTTGAGGGTGCTGGGCACTCTACGGGTGCTAGAGAACTTTCCAAAACATGCATCACTAGGTAGCTCCATCGAGACAACAGATCAAAGATAACCAAGCCCTCAGGAACTCTTATTACTAGTGTGGATTCTTTTTATTTTTTAATCCTCACCTGAGGATATTTTTTCCATTGCTTTTCAGAGAGAGTGGAAGGGAGGGAGAGAGAGGGCAGGAGAGAGGAACATCCATGTGGGAGAGACACACCGATTGGTTCCTCCTGCATGCGCCCCAACCAGGGCCAGGGATCGAGCCTGCAACCAAAGTATGTGCCCTTGGCCAGAATGAACCCGGGCCCTTTGGTCTGCCTGCTGATGCTCTAGCCACTGAGCAAATCCTGCTAGAGCACCAGTGTTGATTCTAATTCCAGCTGGTGGACCAATTCAGTGATCCCAGCCGTCTCAGCACTGGTTGTAGCCCTGATGTATCACCTCTACACAGTGGAAGACTAAATGCATCCTCAGAAGCCAATGAAAGAAAAGACTCCTTTGTATCAGGGAGAAAGAAGCCAAAGTTATCTGCTTTGACTGACAGACACCTTCACCTGAAAAGTAATTTTAATACACTTCTTCCCCTTTCCTCCTATGTTAGAAACAAGACAAACCCAAAAGAACCGTTCTGTTCTCTCTACTCTTGAACTTTTACAGTGTGCCTTGTTATTCATTGACTTTATTTTGTTGTTCCTTGACTATATAATTTATTTATTGTAGGCAAGATTTCTTAAAAATACATATCTGGCTTTTCAAATATAAAATAATTGTAATTACTAGTATCGGTGTGATGGTTAACTTTATGTGTCAACTTGACTGGTCCATGGAAGGCCCCAATATTTGGTCAAACATTATTCTAGGTATGTCCATGAGAGTGTTTTAGCATGAAATTAACATTTGAGTAAAGCAGATTGCCCTCTCTAATGTGATGGGCCTTGCTCAATCAGTTGAAGGCCTAAATAGAGCTAAAAGGCTGACCCTCTTCCAAGTAAGAGGAAACAACTGCTACCTGACTGATTGAACTGAGATACTGGTCTTGTCCTGTCTTTGGACTTGAACTGAAACATCAGCTTTTCTTGGGTCTTGAGATAGCCTACTTTTGGATTGGAATTTGTAGCATTGCCTTTCCTGGTTCTCAGGCCTTCGGACTCAGACTGTAACTACCATCAGCTCTCCTGAGTCTCCAGCTTGCCAAATGCAGATCTTGATATTTCTCAGCCTGTGCAATCACATGAGCCAATTCCTTATTCTAAATCTTTCTATGTACACACAAACACATCCTGTTGGTTCTGTTTCTCTGGAGAACTCTGACTAATACAATGCGTAAATCAGTAGAAATATGTACTTGTGTTTTTATTGTAAGAAGAGGTAGAAAGTTAGGTTTGGACAAGTTCGAACTTGTTTTTCACTAATCAATCCCTAATATTGATTTTTTACTTAATACTTATATATCTTTCAGATAAAATAAAATATAATGAAAAAGACATCAGAGTCCTCTAGGCTCAACTTCCCTCACTTTAAAAGTGAAAAGATGTAATGTGTAGTTTCAGGAGAGTAAAGATATCTAGAGCTTATATGGCTCTCTGGAAGCCAACCAAAATCAACAAGGAAAATTAGCAACAAATCAAATGGAGCAAAAAAATATTCAAAAATATGTCAAAAAAATCATGAAATAAAAGAAGGCTTGAATCTATAGAATCAAAGGATACACAATATTCCAGCAGGCATCAATATTCAGTAATACCCATGTACCTAGAAAGGGGGGACATAAAGATCTCATCTTAAAAGCAAAAGAATGAAGGTAGCCTCAAACTTTTCCCATTCAGTGCTAGGAAGAATAAAATCATGTCTGAAAAGTTATCAGGGAAATAAAGTGTGACCCCCAAGTCTTATACCCAGATACATTAGGCACCTTTACTAATTGCTCATATACTCAATAACTTTTTCAAATATGCAAGAACTTAGAGCAATACAGATTATGTAAGTTTGAAAAAAATAATTAGCAAACATAAGTCAACCAAGATATAAATGTATTACCTATAATAAAAGGACCAGCTGTGAGCATTGAGTCTTTTATATGTAGAACTAAGGTTAAAATAACTTGGGAGAGTTATAGTTATAGAACAGAATACAAATGTAATAAATTATTACTCTCTAGAGATGATGTAACTAACAAAAATCAGCATCTAGAGGGAAAAGAGGATGGGAGATAGTGCAAGGATACTGATTTCCTCATTTTCAAAGTTTATCATTTAAGGCTGATCTAAAATCAAGTACATAACTAAACAAAATAAATATAGCAGAAAAGAAAAGCAAGGAGGTGAAGGAAACAAAGTATTCCAAACATACAATCATTCAGAGTGGGGAATTACTAGACACTGCTTAAAGAAAAAGAGAACTTACTATATTATATAAAGTTATATTTTAGAATTGACAAGAAAATGACTAGAAGATCTAAAATTGGACCATAAAACTTCCATTTTATGGAAAAGAAATATGCACACATGCAAAATGAACCCAAGAAATCACAGATCGATGGTAAAATATTAAAAACAAATTGTGAAGGACTTCTGCTTCCAGGAATATTTTAAAAATACTTAAAACATGCACATAACATAAACCACTCCTGCTGAGAAAAATTAACAAAGCAGGATAATTTTTTTTTAATCTTGTAGCCACCAAGATAGTAAAGAATTATGAAACAAAGAGGGGAAAAGGAACCCAGAGAGGTGAATCCTAGGAGTGGCTGATGATTCTAGAAGAAATAGTTAAGGGAGAATTTGAGCAGAGGTTTTGGCAGCCCCATAGGGCTAGATGGTTAAAAATAAATAAGTAAATATAAAATCTAGCAAGAAATCCAAGCTCTGTTAAGGAGTGATCTCTGGTAAATTCCCACACATCGAGATGGGATCCCAAAGGGCTCCACCTAAGAGTAAGGAGTAACTGGCAAAAACTTGAGGCTGAAGCACAATTTCAAATCATGCCAGTCCCTATAATTGGATTAAAGTGATCTAAAATTGCTGGGGCCCCTAACTGCCTACCAAAGGCAAATGTAAATTCTCCCTGGAGGAAGATAATTCTAGGCCTCAAATTATTTTAACATTTTTTTCATATACAATGTTCTGCACACAATAAAAAATAACCTGACAAATGAGAAAAGAAGATGTGGTAAAAAAAAAAAATCAAGAGAAATAACAGCAATAGAAATGGATATACAGGAGATTCAGATAACAAATTATCAGATGACAACTTTAAAACGTTTAATAGAGAAGATTTTTTAAAAACCCAAAGTGAATTATTTGAAAAGACTAATAAAATTGGTAAGCCCCTAATGGGGCTCATCAAGAAAAAAGAACCAGAAATGAAAAGGGATATATCACTACAGAGCGTATAGATATTCTTTAAATTATCATAACATCATTTAGTAATATTATTAACAATTTTATGTTCCTAAATTTGAAAATTTAGATAAAATGGACAAGTTTCTAGGAAAAAAATACAACTTACTAAAACTGACATAAAAGGAAATAGAACATCTGAATCATCCGATAAACTTACAGGGATGAAAAACCATAACAAAGGCACATTGTGATTTCCCCAGAGTACTCCATTCACTTTTTCTACATAAAACTTTATTTTCATATTTTTGAAAAGGAATTTCTTTACTTGGCTATTGGGATGTTTTGGGAATTAAAAAATATATCAGTACCTATTTCTCTTCATCTTATTTTACTCAATGTTATCAAACTCTTGTGTGATTTACTTTTGAGTATGATATGTGCTAGCTCCTCAATTACATTTTAAGCCCTAGGAGGGCAGACCATGGGGCATAGAAGGAAGAAAGAGAGGAAGGAGGGAGGCCTGGAAAAAGGAGGGAGACAGAGAACTGCTGTGAGTCGGATTTTTACATTCTCTGCAGTCTGTTGATAGCCTCTGCCATAGACTAGACATAGCTAGTCATGGACAGTACTACATATAAAATGTATTCAGAGAAGCAATATGACAAAAAATGGTTAAGGTTTGAGTGTGTGTGTGTGTGTGTATGTGCATGCTTGTCTTAGGGTTCTTGAGCAAGATCCTTGGACAAATTACTTAATCTCTCTAATTTTCAGTTTCCTAATGGATAAGAAAAGATCACTGTGATACACCTCACATATCAGTGTAAAGGTTAAATGGGAAAATACATGGAACAGTATTAGTGTAGGGCCTAGGACACAGAAGAATTCCATAAACAGCAGTGACCATTTATGATTATGATGGAGAGAAAATAAAATATATATAACTCAATTTTAGTTTTTAATATGTGTTGATGAAGAAAACCCCAACTCAATCAAAGTCTCTTTATGCTCACTTTATTCAAATAAAAATTTTCTGTACTAAGTAGTAGAGATAGGTATGGCCAGGCTGGGAAACTGTTCAAGTTGGGCTACCTGGCAGCCTAGAGTTGAGCAAAACATTTGACATTTTTCCTGAGGAAAGTGAAATAATAACTTGGTTTCTCTTTAAAAAATATACCATCTGTGCCAGTTGTCTGTTCCGTAGTTTGTTGAGACTGTCCAACATTGTCTGGAATTTCCCAAGCTTCGGGACTATAAAAATAATTCACCAGACTGCCTCCAAATAATTTTATATTGTGTAATTACTTAATGCTGCACTTTGGACTACAGCGTGGATGGATGTTCTGGGAATCACGTTGGGTTTAGTGAGCCTCCTGCATAAAGCCTGTTTTGTCACAAAAAGTATCCCCTTGATGTTTAAGGAATGGTGTTGATAGGTTCCAGACACAGTACCTACAATTACTGGAACACATTTATCGAGGCAGAGAGGGCGGTTGGAAATGGCTGATACAAACTCTGAACAAACAAGGTCATTGACATTTCAGTGTGAGCCCTCAAGAGCCCTTGAGGGGGGGAAAAATTACTTTCACAGGGAACTTTCAGTGAGTTGCCTGCTCTCAGATGTCTACAAAGAATAGACCGAGTTCTTTTTTTTTCTTCTCTGACCACAGAAAACTAATCCTTCACTTAATATCCAGAAAAAAATATCGTATTGCTTTTGGTAAAGTTCTTTTTTTCATCTCAAGGATAGAGCTCCGGGTGGTCACATCAAAATACATTTTCTTTAAACATCTGAAATTTTAATTCTGAATTTTATTGAAAGTAAATTCTACTTTAATTATGAGATGGAATGAAATATTTTGCTACTGATCCTTTTTTGGATAAATTAAGATATATAAAAGCACAATTTAAAATCATACTGGAAGATAAGTGGTAATGCAGTTGTTTTTCCCAATGATTTTTCATTTTGGGAAACCAGGTTTTCCATATCCAACACCATGGCTCACAAAAGGGCGTTACTGAAAAGTGCTCCTCCCTGTTCCGAGTGGAACTCCCTGAGTGCGGCCTCCCAGGTGCTGATGCACGTGGCTTTCCCACCCACTTAGGTTATTTCATTCAAAATGGAAGACCATGTGACTACGTTTTTATTGTGTGTGTTTTTTAACTGAGAGGATCGTGGGGAGGAAACGTGTACGTTTATCGTCTGTTTTGTTTTAATCAAGAGGCTTGGAAATAGGAAATGATTTCGGTAGACAATACGCAAGGAACAAATGGACCTTTGTGGTGGTGGCATTCTTCCTTGGTGACACGGGAGGTTTTTCAGGGGCACACACCGCATTCTGCTGCCCTTTTCCTATAAAATTACAGCGCCATGAGACGTGAGGCCTGCCAGGGAAAGCTGAAGTGTCCTGGGAACCAGGAAGCTCTGACTTATTGGCATTTTGAGTAAAACCAAGAGGAAAGCTCTGCCCCCTTCCAGGGTCTGAGCACCCAGGTAGCTCTGGGTGTCACAGGCCCGTCCTCACTCACTCGTGCAGCTGGGGACAGGGGAGACAGAAAGCTGACCTGTCCGTGACATACACAGCATTGCGCGTCCCTCCACCCTGCCACTCTGCTCTTGGCGTCAAATCACCACCTCGTTTGTGTCCCTACCGTCCAACAAAGGAACTCACAGGAAGCAAAGTGGGTGCGGCCTCTGACTGAGTATATTCCTTAACATTTTGATGAATATGTTTATCAAAAGAACCTGTTTTTAGTTGAATAATAATTGGAGTCATGGTAACAATAGCAAATGTGCTGTTCGGGAAAAACATTAAGCTTCGACTTGGAGGAATAAATATATTTTAAGGGCAATTCTTTCTCCATTGCTCCTTATTGCTTAATTGCATTCCAGATACAGTAATAATACTAATAATGGTTGTCCTGAAGGTTGGAGTGACAAGGAAACGGTAAGTCGTTTCATGGGGGCCCTTGAAATGCAGATAACATTAAACAAATGAGCCGGATGCAAAAATCACAAAATAGTCTCAGCCTGATTGCCAAGGGACCAAAAACTGTGACACACGATGGGAAGTTTGGTCTTTCTGGACCACACGAGCAGAGAAGGTCAACCAGGGTCCCAGCTCAGTGACCTCCAGTCCCGCCCAGCCCCTCACGCGCAGGGCTGGGGTGGGAAACAGGCAGCACTGATGCCAGCCCTCGCCCAAGCACACAGTGTGGCCTCCATTCCAGAAGCCCTGTAAGAAACAGGACGTGGGAATGTTGCTCGGATTTACATGTCGATAACATTTCAGTGAAATGAGCCGACGATCGCGCAAGGTTACTGGGGAGAATCTAATTGCACAGACTGCTCTGGCTGGAACAGAGAAGCGTCTGCTCCCTTTCCCTGCACTCACCAGGTTCCCCTCCCCCACAGCTGCTGCAGGAACAAAAACCACGGGACTTAAAACTGGGCCCTATTCTGCAAAACTTTCGAGCCAATCAGTGGCGTTTCACAGGTATTTCTACTTCTGCATCATGTCTTCCAAACTATGACGTTTGAGAAATATGAATCTTGCCCCAGCAAGGCTCAAAGGAAACAGTTGACTCTAAGTCATATTCTCACTGATCATTCTTAGTTAAATAAGTCCTAGAAAAAAAATAAATTGCATCATCAGCTTAAATATTTATTCTCTATTCTCCCTTATAATTTCCATATCCCAACGCCAACTTGTTTAACTATTAAATGCACATACTCTACTTAGGATAAGAAACGTTAGCTGTAAACTGTTTTTTCCTGATGAGCTACATGTGATGCCTTAGTTATTAATAGTAATAGTGTTACTATTTCTTTTTTTTACTGTTGACACTGATACAGATGTCCCCCATTCTCCCCACCTTTGCCCACTTCCACCCAGTCCCCTCCCACTCCCTCTGGCCTTCCCCACACCATTGTCTGTGCCCATGGGCCATGCATATGTTCTTTGGCTAATCTCTTCACCTTATTCCACCCAGTCCCCCCTACCTCCCTCCTCTCTGGCAGCTGTCAGTCTATTCCATGAATCCATCCTTCTGGTTCTATATTGTTCATCAGTTTACTTTGTTCATCAGATATAAATGAGATCATACGGTATTTGTCTTTCTGTGCCTGGCTTATTTCACTTAGCATAATATTCTCCAGGTCCTTCCATACTGTCCCAAAGGGTAAGAGATCCTTCTTTTTTACAGTTGCGTAGTATTCATGGTATAAATGCCCCACAGCTTTTTCATCTGCTCTCCTACTGATGGGCATTTGGGCTGCTTC
Organism: Miniopterus natalensis; assembly: GCF_054644295.1. NCBI lineage: Eukaryota > Metazoa > Chordata > Mammalia > Chiroptera > Miniopteridae > Miniopterus > Miniopterus natalensis. Next base: position 16,013,879 of record NC_142081.1, on the reverse strand, counting down.
CAGATCTTGGCTATTGTAAATAATACTGCTATGAACATAGAAAGAGAAGGGGTGGGAAAATGTGATGGGACTAAGGGAAGTACACTAGGGGAAACTTAGCAAGGCCTGTTAGTTCAAAGTCAAAAGGTGTGAACACTTGGATTAAGTAAAATGTTGGTCATCTAGTTATCTAAGGTGACAATAATATTTTAAAGGCAAATATAGGAGTTACATGGCTGTGAACAGAACCCTTTTGATATTAAGATTAGGTTTTCTCTAACTAAAAGATCTGACAAAGACAACAGAAAGCACAGGAAGTTATTTTGATAAAGCACAGAATCCTAAGTGAATTACTTGAAAGGCCACCTGCACACCCCAGCAGGTAACAATCCAAGCCAAGCTCTCAGGGCACAAAATGAAACAAACACGAAAGCAATAGCTGCCCCTGGGATGGAAAGGATCCAAACCAGTGGGCACTCGAACTAATTTCACAAGGGTCACAATCCAAACAACTAATTCTTGTAAATGTTTTTTTCCTGCTAAACTGAACTTGGAAAGGAATGGGCAAAGAGAAATGTTTACCTTCTTCTCTCGACTAAGCACTAAGACAGAGATTCACAAAACTAGTATGATGAGAGCTCTTACCTTGCACCCGCTTTTTGTCAGGAGACCCAGACTTCAGCTGCAGTCGCCAAGGAGAGTGGAGTATCCCAGCCTTCAGCGTCCCGTCCTCGCCACCAGAAACTGTAGGGGAGGAAAATACATATATATTTCCCTCCTACCCTTGTTTACTAGCTGGAGCTTCATAACAAAAGATAGACTGACAATAGAAAAGCGTATAACTTCATTTCGTATAAGTTTTATGTGACATAGAAGCCTTCGTAGGAAAATGAAGAGCTGAATAAGTGGTTAAACCTGAGAGTTTTTGTGCTAGTTTAATGAAAAGTGGGACATCATGGGAAAATATGATAAGACAAAGGGGTATGAGCTAAGGGTAGGAAGCTGGTGGAAACCTAGCAAGGCTTCTTCATTCAAATTCCTCTAGCGTCTTCAGACATGAGGATGCTCCATTTCTCTGGGTATAGGGAAGACGCCTCTTACATGAGGGTTTTATGACTTGCTCCAGGGCAGGGGGGTCAGAGGGTCCTTTCTGCACCGGCCATTTCTCAAATCCTCCCTGCTTAAAATAGTCAATATGCCCAGGTGCCATATGTGGGGAAAGTGTGTCCTGACCCCATCAACTACAACTAACTCAGTAGTAGGAGAAAGATCTTCTTTCTAATTTAACGTGTGTATGTGTTTATATGTGTGGAAGAGAAATTCAAGAAACACGTATTATATATTTCAGGAATTCATACATTGGGAAAGGAAATAAATAGTATTTTATATAACCCAAAGTCTATTAAATTGCACTTAGATGCTATTTCTGTTCCAAGTCAAACATCTTAGAAACCATTACTCTAATTTTATTTTAAATTAAATGTTATTTAGTTTTGAACATAGAATAAACCCATACATTTTCGGCCAAGGTAAGCTGTAAATTAGGTCCACATTACCTACAAGCACTGTGTGCAATCTTACAATGAGCATGCCCCGAGATCCATGCCCTAGGACATGCTCTTTATAGACTCTCTCTGAGCTTAAGAAACTGAGCTAAACACCTGTTGGGTATCACCCAATCCCTTTGGGTGATACCCAACAGGTGTTTAGCTTATCCTTTGTTTTCCTTTGTCATGGCCCAATTTTTCTTGGAGATTTTAGTACAACAACTTGTTATTCTCATATTTTTGTAGCTTCATAATCTTGGGTCTGGACCAACAGGCTTTTAATCAATCCAATTAAGGGAATGTAAGCGTGAGACCTCTGAGGAAGGGGAGGTAATTTGCAGGACCTGCACTTCTGAAATCATATTAAGGCAACATTGGGCTTCGTGCTGAAACACCAAGGTTTGCAAAGGGCTGACAGCCTCCACTTTTGTCATTCACATCACTCCCTGCCCTCCAAGTTAATAGGTCCTTTTATTTATTTATTTATTTTTATTTAAGTATAGTTGATATACAACATTATATTGGTTATAATAATTTCAGGCGTACAATAAAGTGATTCAACAGTTTTATACCTTACACTGTGATCACCCCACCAATTCTAGTAATCATCTGTCACCGTGCAAACTTATCGCAATATTATTGGCCATATTATTGAATAGGTCCTTTTATTAACTAATTTGGGCCTGCTGAGGCTTTGATTTGGTAAGTTACAGATATAATTCTTAATAAGCAGATATGATATACCAAGTAAAGGAACGGCTATAAGTAGGCCTTTAGTAATGCGGTGGCAAGGTGTCGGGGAGGGGAAGTCTTCTATTGTCCTGTGTTTAGGTCTTAGTCATTTAGCGAGCCTGTGCCTCTAAACTGTGAGCTTCACAAGTGTTTCTCGGTTCCTTCCCCTCCCCTCTGTAGGACGGGATGGCTACACTGGGCTGGAGTTGGGTGTTTCCCTTCCCCAGGTCAGCTAGGCTCGGGTTAACTAGTTTCCCCTGAGGGGCCGGCCTTGCTAAGTAGGAACAGCGTGATCTGCATATTTCCAAATACTTCCTTTTCCCCTCTTTGCCAGAAGCACAAGGGGGATTTTTCTCTGATATTTACTCTTAGAACCTGGTCAAGATAATAGAGGGAAATCTCACAAAATTGTGGAGGTCCGTCTGTGACTGGGTCCCACTGGAGTTTTCAACTCTCAGAATTGGCCTCCAGCAATTCGTAAATCACATTTCAGGTTTTCCTACCCTGGAAACTCAGGGTTTCGCTCATGAGTCTCTGCTCTGAGGAGCCGGACTCCCTGCATCTGGCTGTCTCCCCAGCCATGGGGTCAGCAGTTTGCCCAATGTCTTCCCTCTCTTATGGGTACAAGAAGAGTTGTTGATTTTTCAGTCTGATCAGCTTTTTATGTATTGTTAGGATGGAGGGATGACTTCCAGGGTCCTGACCAGGAAACTGGAAGCTGGAAGTTCTAAATACAGGGGTGGGCAAAAGTAGGTTTACAGCTGTGAGTACACAAAACACGAGCGTTTATTCTGGTATTATTATCAGTTACTGTATTATTTTCCATACATATTTTCCCTGTATATTTTAATCACTGCAAAAATTAGTAGTTCTAAGAATACACAGATCATGGAAACAGACTGTTGAGAAATAACCTTGCAGCCTGGACAGGAAAATACACAATTTCCGTCTAACTCTTCAAATATGGTAATAAATGGACAATGCGCGATTGCCAACATTTAAGTGGCAAAACAGCCCCATGGAGAAGATGGTAGGCGTGATGGGCTGTTCCCTTTTTGCAATATGACTTAGGACGGTAGGTGCACCTTTTCCCACACAGGACTCTATCGAAGCAATTGCTATAGCAAAGAAAGGAAGCAAAAGTGAGCTCCTAGGTGGAGAGACACACTGGAATGCATGAAGGTGTCTCACTGTCTATAAGGAAAACAGTCTCAGACTTCTGAAAAGCATCCAAAAAAGCAAAGCGGAAGAAAAGCCACAGCCTTTAAGTTTCCAATGCAACAAAGATGTCACCGTCCTAAGGAGAATTAGCTCTTGTCAGTCATCTGTTTCCAACCTGCAGCAGGTAGATGATTTAATAAGGTAGAAATAGTTGAAGAGACCAGGGCTCAGGCAAAATTTTTTAATCTTTAAGATATATCAAATACTTTTTTAAATCCCCACCTGAGGGTATGTTTTTTTATTGATTTTAGATAGAAGAAGGGAGAGAGAGAGTATGAGGAACATCGATGTGAGAGAGAAACATAGAAACATTGTTTGGTTCCCTCTCATATGCGCCACCACCAGGGATCAAACCCCCAACCTAGGTATGTGCCCTGACCGGGAATCGAACCCTCAACCTTTTGATGACACTCCAGTTCAACTGAACCACCCAGCCAGGGCTCAAATGCTTTTAATTCCTCTTAATATTCTGGTGGCATTCCAAGACATTTTCACTGACAAGTGCATGGTAGGCGTTCTGTAGTCCCAGTAAACTTATGAATGTACTGTGTTGCCCTTTCGCTAACAGACGGAATATCATGTTAGACATGGCACACCAGTTTACTGCTAATTCAAAGGCAAAGTTTGAAGATTTATTTTCTGCATTCGAATCTCACTCTTAATTCCTTTTTGTTGGAGAAAAAAAGTATGTTTGTTTTTTCATTGAGTATTATTTCTGTGGATTATGTATGATGAAATATATATTGTTAAGGAGTATCATGCTGCTAGTAATGTGTTCTGTAAAATTAAGGTGAATTATTAGAAAATTCCAGTGGTTAAAACTCTAATCCTGTAATTTATTTTTATAGGAAGTTTATAGAGACTCATCTGAAAACCATTCCCAGTCATGCCTTTTCAAATCTGCCCAATATTTCCAGGATGTAAGTTTACAATTGTGACATACTATTTTTTAAATGTGTTCTGTCCAGAAAAATGATCTACATATGCAATGTGTATGAGAATTTTATATACAAAATGCTTATTTGGTTTTGCTACATCTCCATTCCCTAATTCCTAAATGATTTTCTTAAGCTAAAATAAATTTAGCCTGGTCCGTGTGGCTCAGCGGTTGAGCACTGACCTATGATCCAGGCGATCTTGGTTCAGTTCCCAGTCAGGGCACGTGCTCAGGATGTGGGCTTAATACCCAGCAGAGGGCGTGCAGAAGGCAGCCGATCAATGACTTTCTCATCATTGATGTTTCTATCTCTCTCTCCCACTCCCTTCCTCTCTCTGAAGTCAATAAAGAAATATTTTTTTTAAAAAAAAAAGAAAATAAATTTAAATTCATTTGGTCTTGAAATTTTAATAATTCTTGACATATTTTAATATGTATCTTGGGATGTGGCAAAATCTTAGCTGGGAATCTCACCCATAAACAGATTTCTCTCTCCATCTATAATTGATCTATCCTAATTACTGAATTTTTTTTAAAATTTATCTTTATTGTTGAAAGTATTACAGATGTCCCCTTTTCCCCCCCATTCATCCCCTCCATCCTGTATCCACCTCACCCCCAGGCCTTCCTCATATCAATGTCTGTGTCCATGGGTTATGCTTATAAACATATAAGTTCTTTGATCAATCTCCCCCCACCCACTCCCCCCTCCCTCCCTTCCCTCTGAGATCCCTCAGTCTGTTCCTTGCTTCTGTGTCTCTGGATCTGTTTTGTTCATTAGATTCCATATATGAGTGAGATTATGTGATACTTGTCTTTTTCTGCCTGGCTTATTTCGCTTAGCATAATATTCTCCAGTTCCCTCCATGCTGTCCCAAAGGATAAAAGATGTTCTTTTTTATAGCTGCATAGTACTCCATGGTGTGAATGTCCCGCAGTTTTTTTATCTACTCATCTACTGATGGGCACTTGTGCTGTTTCCAGATCTTAGCTATTGTAAATGTTCTAATTACTAAATCTTGAATCATTTTTTACTACTAGTACAAATGCTTACATATTTGTAGCCAATGATTTCAGATTTCACTATTACCTAATGCAACTAATTTCTAAATATCTCTAGCCCTGAACTGTCCTTAACAGTTCAGGCCTGCATTACAAGCTCCTTCAAATATCATCACCTTATATAATCTGGGAAACCCCTGACAAAAATGTTATATCAAAACAGTGTGTTTGGAGTCCGTGACCCTACTAACGTTTTACTTTGTCTTATATTTTTGTGTTCTTCAGCTACTTATCAATAGATACAACTCTGCAGCGGCTGGAATCACATGCCTTCTACAATCTGAGTAAAATGACGCACATGTAAGTACAATGAACAATGTAGCGTAGACCCGAGCCACCGCCACCCTTGATTGCTAATTTGGGGGTTCCAGATGGCAATGACAGTCCAACTATGGCTGACGGGGAGGTCCTTAGATTACATGGCCATGTAGAAGGGCCCACTGAGCCCAGCGTTCTAGCAATCCCCAAGCATAGAACCCTCCAGAATAACCCAGCTGAATACAATCAGTGATCACCATGGACCCCGCATGGAGCAGAAGAATCACAGGGGTTAGCACTGCCTGCAATCTTAATCCACAAAGTTGAGCTGTAATACAATGGTTGTTATTTTAGCCACATTGTTTGGGGTAGTTTGATAGCCAGGAGAGGTGACAATTATATATCCATTAACAATGTGTAAAAGACATTGAGGACTGGCAAGAGAAAACTGCAAGACCGGCAGGTTTCTTTGTCACTTATTAGGGTCCTAGGTGGATACAAATCAGTTCTCCTGGGTTTTAAACTTCAGCTGGGATACTGTTTGGACCCAAAAGTATACATCAGATAAAGATTTATTCCTGTAAAATGAAACACTTCACTTCCATCTTCTATTTCATTTCCTCTATAAAGAAACCAATAACACATAGGTGGTTGCTGTTGTGGCTCCTAATAGCTACCAATTACTGAACGTCTTTTATGGGCAAGCACTCTGCTGAAAGTGCTTCACCGGTACCATCCCACTTAAACTCACTGAGCCTCAGTTTCCCCCATGTAAAATGAAGATGGTAACACAGGGCTGGCAGAGCTCTTGCCCAAGTTTACTCAGCCAAGAGATTACAGTCAGAATTTGAAACCAAGAGTGTCTGCCTCCAAAACCAATGCAAAACCATAACACCTAGGTATCTTCTGGGCAGTTTGAAAAATCACCTTAATAAAGTTCCATTTCCAGTGGAAAATCTGCTGGTAAACTTACATTTTCCTCAATCTGCCTAAAAAATCTGAACATTTACAAACGATTTGAATTAACATCTATTACTTTTAATTCCCCAATAAATTAGAAGATGCATCGAAATCATGAATATCACCTTTGTGGTTACAGATTACTCCCCCCCAGTTACATAATGAAATGTTAGTGGTAAAATACCTCATTGATTATCAAAGTGGAATAACCAAGATTCCTTTCATTGAAAAGCCTTGATAATGTGGGAGATAACGTACTCTGTGAATTTATAGGCTGTTACTGAAACATGAGTGCGAGTTTAAAAATCAGGACTTTAGAAGCTAAGGATCTAGCATATTCCAAGAACTCTGTCAAATGTTATACTTTTTGACCCAGTAATTTCAAGTCTATAAATTTTCCCTAATAATAAACAGAGTGAGAAAAGTTTACATGAAAAGCCATTTGTCTCAGAGTTAATTTATAATAACAAAAAATTGGAAACTACTCAAATGCTTAGCAGGAGAATCGTTTAATATGAAACACTGAGCAGCCATTAGAAATCTGTCGTCATAGACTATTTGGTCCCAGAGGAAATGCTTTTGACATAATGCTATTTAAAATATATATACTTAGGAAAAAACACCTGATTTTCTTTGAATCATGGAATGATGGCTGATTTCACATTTTTTTATTTGAATGTGTTTAAAAGTTTTTACAATGTATATGCATTGTCTTTATAGTCTGTTGAAAGAAACTTTTTTAAAAAATTAAAATTTCCTTCAATATGCATTAATCTTGAGGTTGACACTTGATGTTAAAATACATGGGTGATTTATTGTGTAATAAAAGCCTATCATGAAATGACACTTTAAAATTAATTTACCTAATTCTAGTCCCAGTTTTCATCTTGGTGCTGTCCAGCATTTAAAGTATTTAAAGTAACACAGTGATGGCTTGGCCGATTTATACACATCTTCTTTTTAAAGCCATCAAATGAGGAGTGTCTACTTCCCTATATCTCCCGAGCACTCGGTAAAGTTGCACACAATAGATGTCTAACAATTATTCATTTGATGTTAGTGGCTCTCCCCGCTCTGCTCCCCAGAGCGAGCAGACCTAGTAAAAGTCAGAGTGGCCTGCCTCCCCTTTGTAACCATTGGCACTTACAAAGCAGGCTAGGAAAAAATTGAAAACCAAAATAAAGTAAGAGCTAAAAAGAAACTGGGGACCGGCTGAGAGCTGGGTTGTTGGCTAACGGTCTCCTTCGGTTTCTTGTTTTAAATGCCGCCTGGCCCACTGCTGCATTTGTATTTCTTTAAAGTGCAGCTGTGCCGACGGGGGCGGCCTGTCTTCCCTGCAGACACGGGGTCCCAGCCCGGTCTCCCTGCCCTGAGCAAGCCTGAAGCCTGTGGCCGCCCCTGGCCCCACTGCCGCCCGCTGCAGGGTTGCCCCAATTCCTCTCCCGGCCTGGGCTGTCCAGGGGGTCGGCAACTCTCTCCGCCCGAGCACCGCAGTCAAACGCCCTGATCAGATGCTGTTGGGTTACAGCGGGAAGGGGCCGCAGGACAGTGGGAGGAAACGGGTAGTTGGAAAGTTCCTTCATTAGAAGGGTTTTAAGGCTCCATCTCCCCTCTTTTGCCCCCGTCCCCCCAGCCTGAGAACTCCCTCCTCTCATCGCGCTGGTTTCCCGTGTTCTTTGGGTTTGGGCTGGGCTGCTGTGTCCATCACAGCGCCAGTTGTCTTGAAGAAGCCAGTTTCTCTGTCCTGGGCTCTTGTTGAGACTTAAATGTTTCTCAGAAAAAGAAAACAACAAATGGAATCCAGGCATATGGCCAAGTGAGCCCAACGTGTGCGAAATTATTAACCTGCGGGTTTGTGAAAACACCGCACAGGCCATCAAAGTCACACTTTTTATCTAAATGTCCATTTTATTTGAAATCTAATGAAGGGAAATTCAGCAATAATGAATATTTAAATTTCTTCTTAGTTCTGGTGGGTGATTTCTTTTAGACATTACTTTTTTTTTTTTTTAAGCTGAACTTGGAGTTAGAAGTCCTAGACCAAGGCCCGGGGTTGCCTCTGTTTAACGGGAGACCAGGCACCCACCTCTCTAAACGTGTCTCCACTGTTATTGCCTCCTTTACTCTTCCAAGGCTGGGCTTTTCTAATCAATGAGCTTCGAGACCCTCAAATATCCCCCTGACGCAGCCGAATCGCCCCCCTCCATAGAAGAGCACACTCAAGATGGGAGCGGACGGCCTGCCCCGCGTGTTTAAAAGCAATCTTGATGCAGACTATCTATTGCTTTGCTTTGTTGTTGTTTTTAACTTGAGGATTTTTGCGTACCTTTTATTACATTTGTTTCTTCTTCTGAACAAGGTAAAATAAAACGTGAAAAATCACACACTCCTAGTCTCCAAACCTACCTACCAGAGGTGACCACTATCAACAGCGTGCTCTGTATTTTAAGAATTGTATCAACGCTTATTGTATTGGTTTCGGTAGGCTCATAACTATAAGAAACAGGCAAACGTAAAAACATGGGGCAGCCCCAGGGTAACTGAAGTTTGTTTCTTGCTCGTGGGACAGTACTGGTGGAATGAGAAGGTGGGCGGGGCAGCCACCCAGGGATCCCGACGGCCATCCAGAGGCCCCCCCACCGTCAGCGTCTGTTCACACCTACTGCGGAGGACACCTCCACTCCCGCCCGCTGTGGCCCGGGTACATGAGGCTGTCCTTCCCTCGGTGACCGGGGCCTCCTGGCAGCACAGCTGCCCTCCTGGGCACGTGGGCCACAGTTGCTTACCTCAGGATCGTGTGGTTCCAATTCAGCCTCCCAGGCATGCTTGGAACCCATCAGACGTGGACCCCTCTCCCACCCTCGCCCGTGCCCAGGGGTCCCGTGGTTCCCTGCTCCTCCTTGCTTGCTTTCTTGGAAGCGGTTACACCAGCTGCATCCACCCCTGACACTGTCTCCATTCAGCTAAACTAGACAGTCCACCCCCCCCCTTGCTTCAGAAGAGATTTTATTATAGGTTTAACGTACAAGGTGTCCATTTGATACACTTACATATAACACCTCCCTCCTGTCACATAATTACCATTGCTTTTTTCTGAGAAAATTTAACATCCCTCTTAGCAACTTCCAAGCGCATGATACAGGATCATTAGCTGTAGTCACCACGCTGTACATTAGAGCCCTAGAATTTGTTAACCTTGTAACTGGAAGTTTGCTCCCTTCGATCAATATCTCCCCACCCCCCACCCCAGCCTCTTGTAAGCACCACTCTGCTCTCTATTTCTCTGAGTTCAGCTTTTTTAGATCCACATACAAGTGATATCATACAGAGTTTATCTTTCTCTCAGCATAGATTTTTTTTTAAGTCACTTGTGAGCAAGTGTTGAGCTGATTTGCCTTCTTACCTCAGAGAGCGGCTTCCTCGCCCTGGTGCTGTCCTGTGGTCTCTCTTGTTCCTTTCCTTGAACTCACGTTTCCCCGCAGAAACCACCTTCTCTGGCGTGTCCCCCTCCTCTCCCACCTCCTTCTCCGCTCACGGCAGCCGTGTCCGCTGCAGCCTCGTGTCATCAGCCGTAACCCCGGCAGAGCCTTGCCTGCCCCGCTCGGTACGGTGACGCTGACTCAGGTGGCTGCCGCTCCTGTCACTGTGACATTCCCCTGGGTCACTCGCTCAAGTCTGCTGAATCATTGACGGGGCTTTCAAGAGGTTCCCATAATGAACCATAAAGTTATTTGCCCGGGGAAAAGTTACGGTAATGAAGACAACGGGCCCATAAATTTATATTCATATAGACAGTAAACCGAGGCGGGGGAAGGGGTAGGTGGCTTCTGTTCTCAGAGTTAATTCCATTCTCTCCTCAGCTTCATACTCAAGATCCTTAGTCAAATTCCAAACCCAGTGTTTTGTTCTTTACATTTTGTACAAACATTGCGGCACCTCCAACCCGAGGTCTTGGTGTCTGCTCTGGCTTTCATTCTACGTAAGAAAATAACAATAATAAAATGACGGTTTATAGAGCCCTCAGTGCGTGCCAGGCCACACGACAAATTCCCTCTGGGCATTATTCGGCCCTAACAAGGGTCTGATGAGACAGGGGCTGTTATTGCCCCTGTTTACACAGGAGGAAACATGGCTCACGAAGGTCAGGGAGCCTGCCCCCGGTCGTGCAGCCGGCAGTGGCAGAGCCAAGATTCGCTCTCAGGTCCCTCTGACTGTTCCGCAGTAGAAAGGAGAGAACTACCGACACAGGCCACACGGGGATGAACCTCGCAGACATTAAGCTAAAGGAAAGAAGCCGGGCATAGAAGGCCACATATCTGTGACTCTGCTGATATGAAATGGCCAGAGACAGCAACTGTGTAGAGCTAGAAAGCAGAGCCGTGGATCCCAGGCCCGGCAGAGGGGGTGGGAGTTAACTGCCAGCGGGCTCCTCCACGCTCTTCACGCGAGCTCGGGGAGTGAGCCGTCTCCATACGCTGACCACATTTAAGCCCGCCGGCGAGAGCCTGTTTGCAGCAGCCACTGACCGCACCGACGCTGACTGCCTTGAGTAGCACGCATAGCAACCCGGCCACGCACGGTACAGGCCCCCGCGGTCCCCGCCACACGTGCCCAAGAGCCTTAAGCGACGGCCACAGGAAAACAGGCCCAGGGGCACTGTGGAGACGCCACATCCCCTCCCCCGAAACGGCCGTTGGCAGAGAGCTCGCTGCCCTCTTTCCTTGCTGGCCGGCCGCTCCGCTCGGCCTCCCTCCGGGCCGGACGCCTGCTCCTGCTGGTGACCAGCACTGCCCTCTGCAGCCCCTGGAGGGCTTTTCCTCCTGTTCACACCCACGGGCAGTTAAGAGAAAGGTTGCCCATAAACCCGAATGGGCGGAACTAAGCGGCGGGAGGGGGTTGAGCCCCGATTGTGTCCCTTCATTGAGGAGCCAGGAGCCCTTTGCTGGGACTGAGCCCCGGCAGGGACCGTCCGGGGGTGCCCTTCAATGGTATTCTTCTGATGTTAAACCTGATTTATGTGGTTCTACCTTCGATAAGAACAGAAACGGGCGCGTTACGGCGAATGTGCTCCTTGTCGTTTTTATAGAGAGATTCGGAATACCAGGAGCTTGACCTACGTCGACCCCGGAGCCCTGCGGGAGCTGCCCCTGCTGAAGTTCCTGTACGTATCCACCCCACTCCCATCCCATGTCTAATTTTTTCTATAGAATTATAATGTTATTGTCCACAGGACTCTCCCTAGGGTGATGTGGGCCTGGGCCATTTGAGTGGTGTCGGTCCCGGGGCAAATCGTATCCTGTGACGTATTCCCCACCCGTTCCCATCAGCAAGGCGTCAGGGGAAATGACCCACATTTAGGAAAACCTTTCACAGGTCAGCACGTAGGCTGGGGCCAGAGACCTGCCCCAAGAGACATGACGGAGAAAGTGCCATCAGTTTTATATATAGTCCTTCAGTGGAGTATAACCGAAGGGAAAAACCTCTGAGAGCCCACTGGCCAATTTTATTAGAAAATGGGCATCAAAACAATAGTCAAGTGGCTGCTACACAGCAAAAATTAAAAAGCCATAAAGGGTAAATCCAGTCTCTCGGAGGTCGAGGGGACAAAAATGGAAGGGACAGCACTCACTGTTTGGCTTTGGTCATGTCCCTGTGAGAGCAGGATCCCCGTTTTGGCTGCGGAGCACAGAGCAGGTGCTCAACAACAACGCGTTCCCCGGGCGTGTGTGTGGCCTCAGGTCCTCCAGGCTCCCGCTGGGGGAACCCCCCTCATTTTCCCTCTTCCCTGCTCACAGGCACTGGAAAAAATAATTATGAGAAAAAAGTAAAAATCAACCTTAACCCCAATGCCCATCCCCCCCAAAATAATCACTATTAACATAGCTCGTGTCCACCTAGGGGCTTTAAATAAAAGCATCTAGCCATACATATTTGACGAGTGTAGTCTTTAAGGATAGACGTCGTCCAGATAAAGAAGGGGTTGAGCTAGAAGGGAAATACAGTGGGTGGGAAGGCATGGGGAAGACACAGAGGTGTGGGGCCACAGGGCCTACGGGGGGAACTCAGAACAGCTCAGTACTGACGAGGCGGGAGCGGGAGATGCTGGAAGAATAGCAAAGGGTATTGATGGGTTATGTGGCTGAGGGGCGTCTGAGGAGCGACAGAAACGTATGGGACGAGGCAGTCACCCCTGTAGGGACTTGGTGTTTCCATCAATCAATCACCTTTGATAGGATGACCCCTGGTATGTGCGAGGCTCTGTGGGGCACACAGAGGATGGGAAACGTTGCCCTGGCCTTCAAGGAGCTTACAGTCCAGCTGGGGAAGATACTGTATGTGAAACTGAGAAGTTCCCCCCGCCCAGGAAAATAATGGCAAGCGGGAAATGAGAGGTGCATACGTTATTTGGGGGTACAGGTAATTAGAGGAGACATCAAAAAGGAGATGGGCTTGTCTAGGGTTCTGAAGAATAAAGCGGCCGTGACCCAAGTCCCGGATCTGGCACTTTGGCGCTTTCCTGTGTGTCCCCCGCTCGAACCCTGGGCCCTTTCCCCCTGCTCTTCCACACGAGCCGCTATCGCAGTTGGACCGCTTGTTTGCTGTTCCTCAGATAGGCCTCGTGGAATCTCACGTCTCTCCTCGGCCACCCGCAGTGCCCCATCTGCTCTCCCTGAGACCCCTGGCTCCTGCCTCCTCTTCAAACCCTGCGTCTTCCCCTCTCAGGGGAGTCGGGTCAGAACGCAGCTTAGAAGGCACTGCAGTGGGAGCGGAGTTTCTCCGCTGGAAGACTTTCCTTGAAGCTTCACCGTAGGGTCTAGGCCTCGCCCCGTCTGTTTCCGCTCCCTGCATCCTCGTAGCTGCGACAGATGTGAAATCCGGGAGGCATCCAGAGCCTGCGAGTTTTCGTATCCGTGCTGTTCATGCACATCTTTTAATTTTGACGCTTGGCCCTGATGACACAAACTTCGGAAAGTGCCAACGTCTCCGACTGCCGGATGCAGTTCCTCCCTTGGCTGGATGCAGTTGTCAGATGGCCCTGTGGCCACGGTACTCCCCGCGGCGGCCCTGGGAAACCGTTCTTGGCAGGATAATGAACGCGATGTCGTGTAGGGTTTGACAGAGGCTCGGCTTGGGTATTATATTATCTTCCTGCACCATCCTCACCTTGCTGCATTGCCCCAGAGACGCGCGAGCACACCCACAATGTCCTCTAATTAAAACAAGGCGATCAGCCCAGCCGGCGCGGCTCAGCGCTTGAGCGTCGGCCTGGGATCCAGGAGATCGGGGTTCGAGTCCCGGTCGGGGCACATGCCCGGGCTGCGGGCTGCAGCCGATCAATGACTCTCATCATTGATGTTTCTCTCTCTCTCCCTTCCCCTCTCTGAAATCAATAAAGACATATTTTGAAAAAGTTTTTTAAAAAAAAATAAGTAAAACAAGGAAATCACACTCACACACAGAGAGAAACCTGAATTCCCTTTCCTAAGATTCTTACTTGTTTCAAACAATCCCCGGATTTTTCTAAAAAGAGCACGTTCTGGCGCTGGCGGACTGGATGGGACTCTTGCCCCTTGAGGGAACATCGCCTCGCCCAAGGATCAGAACTTGCCCGCGGCCGCTCAGGTGTTCAGTGGAGGAGCCGGACTTGGCTCCAGTCTCACCTCAGAACCCAGGCTTTCAGCTATTACTTTATTCGGCTTCCTACATGTTCATTTTCTTAGCTAATTTCTGGTTTTTTTCTTCCTTTTCATTACTTTAGTGGCATTTTCAACACTGGGCTTAAAATATTCCCTGACCTGACCACAGTGTACTCCACTGATGTGTTCTTCATACTGTAAGTAAGCGCGGGCAATGCTGGGCACGAGGCCTTTGTCACTGGCGAGGGGTCGAGACAGCCATCGGTGTTGCTCGAGGCCAAGGAGAGCAGTTGTTTCGAGAAGGAAGCAGCGACCAGCTGTGGCAAATGCACTGACGAGGGGTGGGAAGGACTGAGGAGGGCCACTGCGCTCAGGGAGGTGGGGCATGTGATCCTCACAAGGGTGGAGCAGTCTGCTTAGCGTGGGCTAGAGGGAGAATCAGAGAGACTGGTCATAGCAAACTCCTTGGGGAGGTTTTACTGTTAAAAGGGAGCAGAAACTGTCGCAGCAGTTGGTGGGTATTGGGTCGGGAGAAAAGGTTTGTCGTGGTTCTTTTTAATGGAGAAATTATGGCATGTTTGCTGATAGGAATGGTTAAATGGAAGAAAACTTTGATGATGATGATGACACTTTATATTTCACCTAGTGTTTAAATACTTCTTACACACTTTGCAGTACATCCAGGCTTTTCCCCTTACCTGCCTCGTTAAGTCACAAAAGGAAGTTACAGTTTTTCCGTTCTACAAATGAGGAAACTGAGGAACAGAAACCCGAAGTGATTTTGTCTGAGCGGAGTCCCCAGGAGCAGCCACTAATGGTGCTCAAAGTACTGCCTGTGACTCCTGCTCGGCCACATGCTCTTGACCAAAACCTGCAACACGCTCGAGCGTCTTAGCTAGTTGTACAGGAGTGATAGGGCGGGAGCGTGCAGAGAGTTACAGGTGAGTTTGCACTACAGAGGGGGCAAAATGTGGAGCAACGGGATCCAGACTGTCGGAATTTTGCTAGAAAAAAACGACCATGCTTCCTCGCCACGGAAGAGCTCAGTTCAAAATCCAGGCCGCCACTAGGTTGGCACAGACACGCTTTCCGGGGCAGCAGCCTGGCAGCGTATTCCGAGTGAAGAACACGTTAGTAATATTCATGAAATGAACTCCATTGATCCCATTCCACCGACTCTTTTTAGACGTCCCATATACTTAGAAAACTCTAGTTGCTGTGGGCAAAGCACCTGTCACAGCTTCTCATGAAGCCTCTGAGACGCACCAGCTCCCCATGCAGAGAAGGAGCACCCCAGGGCCTCAGCCAAACCCAAAGCTCCCTCACTGACTGTACCTGTGGGGCTCTGAGTGCATGTCTGTCTGTCTGTCTAGGATAGCTCTCGTCATCTCACTCCACCTCTGAGCCACCAGCCGCTCAGTCAATGAAACTTAAAAGAAATAAGAGTAAGCTAAATTGTGTCTGGTTGGTTATTTAACTGCAGATGCGCAGCAAGAGCCTAACTCCAAAAAAGAAAAAGAAAAGCATTGTTTTCACCAAGTGTTTTTGTCCCTCTCTTGCAGGGAAATTACAGACAACCCCTACATGACTTCCATCCCTGCCAATGCTTTCCAGGGACTGTGCAATGAAACCTTGACACTGTGAGTATCGTTATGACTTTTCCGTTCTACAAATGCCAACAACTGAATTTTGATATGAAAGTCATCATAGTTTCACAGCCCCTCTAAGAACCACACTACCTTATAGTAAGTGCTCTATGGTCTACCAAGGGCTTCACATAATTAAATAAAGAGTATTGCCTATGGTATGGTACTCTATAGGCGACAAAAAGGTCTAGGTAACAAGACATCAGTATTCCCTTGTAGAAGTAGCCCACACACTTTAACTGTAAAGGGCCACTTAGGTTTTGGAGTCCACCTGGCCTTAGTGGCAACTGCTAAATGCTGCCATTTGAGCTATGCACAATATATAAACTGTATAAACACAGCCATGCACAATATATAAACTGTATAAACACAGCCATGCACAATATATAAACTGTATAAACACAGCCATGCACAATATATAAACTGTATAAACACAGCCATGCACAATATATAAACTGTATAAACACAGCCATGCACAATATATAAACTAGTGAGCATGGCTATGTTCCAATAAAGTTTTACTTAAAGAACAGGCAGTGGGCCAGGTTTGGCCTGCAGACCTTATAATATTCTGTATTCTGGTATCTTCGAATGTATAATTCTCACATCTTCATAAACTCTAGTTCACACAAAATATTAACCATCAGTGCTTTCTCAGCCTCTATGCCCAGTGTCCCTGTGCGCGGCCGTCTTCACTTAGGACACCTTAGTAGCTGGAATTAAACTCCTTGTGTAATTATTTAAAACAAGCAAAGATTATTCTTAGTTATACGCGTAGGATCAATCCAAGTTTTCAGGGTACTCATTTAACATGGTCGTCTCATAAGTGTTTCTCACTGTATTAAACATGTAACTATTTCATCGTCCGAGCAGCCTTTTGATTGGTACTTTTACAGATAAGGAAAGTAGGGATAATAGAGGTTGAGAAACTCTCAGGGTCACCTACTGTGAAGTCAGAGCGAGATGTAATTCCAAATCTGGAGTCTCTTTTTCTGCTTCCTAATGTGTTCCCAGAGTGTACAGGTGGTGGACCACGATAGTGTCCCAGACCCCCCCAGTCGCCACGAGCTGTGCCTCACTGTGGTCATGGCTGCCTTCTCTTACCTCAAGCCAGTATCCCCAGTCACCCCCAAGCATCCCATTGTGGACCAGAGTTCCCACGGCTGGGGCGCCTTCAGCACAAAAGGTGTGGGTTTGGTGAGTGGGAAGAATTGCTTTTGAGGTCAGGGCTCCTGATTCCTGGCAGCTCTGCAGCAACGTGGCTCCGGCAAGTCACCTCCCTGTTGCAGTAATTTAACTAGGAAATAGAAGTGATAACACTTCAGCCCAGCCTCTGGAATCATTGTACAAATTAACTGGTTTAAAAAACATAGCAATAAATTAAAACATTAAAATTTCCACAAAAGGGCATGGCCTATCTACTTTCTTAAATTTGTCTTTAGATTTCAATTTAGTTCAGCCACAACAATTAAGCACTTAATCTATGATAAGCTCTGAGAATAAAAATATAGGTAAAATATAAAGGTGAAATAGCATTTTAAACAGAAAAATACAAAGCCTGTGCATTCAGATGAATGATGCCTTTAAAAGGGTTGATCTTAAGAAACTGCAGTGGTTCTTCCATTATTGACATTGGGTTAACTATTAACTGAAACCCCTGTTTTTTTTAATATATATGGAACATTTTTTTAAAGTCATTAACGATGGCAAATCTTTGTTCCTCAAAGCTTCTGAGAAATAGCGTCAAGTTATCAGAAGCTAAGTCTAGAGAATGGGAACTCGAACTGAGAAATAGTATTCTACGTCCTAAATGAGATATACTCTAAAGTCCCCTTGTGGGTTCAGATATGACACCTGAGAACCTTCACGCACATTTCTGACACTGAAGTATTGAAGCCCAACCTCAGAAAAGGGCCAGCACCACCTCTAATGGGTCACTAATTTCTCCTCTCTGTTGATTGCAGGAAACTGTACAACAATGGCTTTACTTCAATCCAAAGACATGCTTTCAATGGGACAAAGCTGGATGCTGTGTAAGTCAAGGGTAGCCATGGAAACCACTATCTTCCCCCACACTCCCCCCCCCCCCCGCCCCCGGCACTCGAGCCTCAAGACACAACCAGAAGTTTCAGAGAACAGTCGCATTGAGCACCGGGGCCATTAGTCAGTGAGGACCTGACTCTACCCATGCAGCGAGGCACCAACTCGGCGAGCTCCCAAATAAGGTCCTCCAACCTTGATGAAAAGGTTGGCAAACAGTTGTTACATTCAAAGAACTGGGGCTGAAGTTGGGCCACGTATGCTGACCAGTCTGCTTCAAAACATCTCATGCCTGCTCATAATTGGCTTCAGTCATGTCTAGAGAGCTCCACAAAGACTTCGAGAGATTTCCAGAGTGATCTTCTATAATTAGGGGACTGTTGGGTTAAGTGGATCTCAGTGTAACTCTGGCGGCCTATTATTTTATGGCTTTGGCCAGAAAATCAGCTGCAGAATATGAAAGGCATTTAGAGACATTTTCTATAAGAAAGAGAAAAACTATTAAGGAAATAATAATTTCTGTCCCATATTCTCTTTTTCTGTGGCAAGAGACGAGATGCAGTGGGGGGGAGTGTTCCCAAACTGTTGTTCCTTAAACTTTCTTTCCACGGTAAATTGATGAGTGTTGCTTTTAAAAAGCTATTCATGACCAGGCTGGCCGGGTGGCTCAGTTGGTTGGAGCATCATCCTAAAGACCAAAAATTTATGGGTTCAATTCCTGGTCAGGGCACATACCTAGGTTTCAGGTTCGATCCCCGGTCCAGGTGAGTATGGGGGACAATCAATAAGTGTTTCTCTCTCTCTCCTCCCCACCTTTCTTCTCTCTAAGAAATCAATAAACATGTCCTTGAGTGAGAAAATAAATAATTAAATAGTAAAAAATGAAAAGCCATCCATGTCCTTACAAAGTTAAAGTACCCAGATGGACTACCCTGGTCATTTAATAGAGCGAACTGAATGGCTCGTATTCAAGAGGGGGGCACTGCATGCAGAATTCCCCAGGGAGCTCTTGGTACCAGGAACATTTCTCTGGTCTTATGGGGTAATGCTACTCAAGAAGATTCTTTTCATAGCCACCTTGCTGTGAGGCGGGTACATTTAACAAGGTTTATTCTAGAGGCGGCCTGTGTCGAATCTAAGAGCTCATAAGAGTTTCGGATCACCTGGTGGTCTTCTGAAATTGAACCTATGAAGAGATTATGTAGGGAGGCTCAACATTCCCACCAGCTTTCTCCTCAGGCCATCTCACGGACTCTGTGAGAGGCCTGGCTGATGGCAGAGAGTCATTCTGTTGGAGACGATGGATTTTAATTCATGGGTTCCCTGAATTACAGTCTGTTCTAGTCATTGTAACCAACCCTTGAAACACAGGATGGAAATCAGTGCACCATTTCCACCATACTTTCCTGGCATTTTCATGTAAAGTATTAAAGTTATTTGGAGGAGTTTAATCAATGTGGGAAATATTTCTTATTTAAAAAATTCATGTATTTCTTGATTTCTAAAGGTCTAGATGAAAGACTAGCAAACTTGTGGAGAGGGCCAGAGAACAAATATTTCAGGCTTTCTGAGCCATAGGACCTCAGCTGCAGCATCACCTCTGCCACTGCAGTGTGAAAGCAGCCACAAACAACACATCAAACTGCGTGTGGCTGTGTTCCTGCAAGACTTTATGTACGGAAACAGCCAGCCAGCAGGATTTCACTGGATGGGCGTAGTTTGTGAACCTCTGGTCTAGGTAATGGTGTTCAGGGAGAATGGCCACTGTGTGATGAAATACATAGTCTATTTCTCCCAATTCCCGGTAAAGGTTAATGGGCAAGCATGGGATAAAGATAAGAAGTGTCTGGATAAAAATACTTGGGGGTTTGAAAGTTCAGATCCAATCATAATAGAAAACAAAGATGTTTTTCTTCCAATCACTGTTTTGAATCCAAACTTGAAACTATACTCCTGTTATAAAACAATGTTCCATCGTGTCATTGTTCTACCCTAACTTTCTGATTCCTGGTTGACAGAAACTTATTTTTTTCTTTGCTTTAAGCACGTCAGTGAAAGATATCATGTAAACCCAGGGTAAAATCAAGATGGTCACGACAAGGAGGCCTGGGATTAGAGGCAGATGGGGCTTGACCTGAAGACGGAGGAAACAGAGGTCAAGTTTCCATAGTAGTAATCAAGTAGTATCCACTTTGTCATTTTAACACAGGACTGATGCCTCTGGTCTCAATGCTAATTGTGATCTTAAACTAATATAAACACATCAGTATCCCATAATTATCCTGACAGTGTTTAAAGATCTCACCTAGCACGTTAGCAATTTGTCAGATTCTCCAAAAATGTGTTCAAATATCTTTAGGTTCAAATATCTTTTACACAATATGTCACCCAAAAGAACAACTATTCCCCATCTTCCACCTCATGCCAATTTACAGAAATTAGCAGATTTGGCCTCGCTGAGACCCATTTTTGTTAGTATAACTGAAAACATGCTTGCAGCCAAGTTGGACAAGTTCCACATTGAGAGCAAGCACTGGTTCCTCACCAGCACTTGGGTAATTAGTTAAAAGTTCATGAAAATTATGGCAAATGAGTAAGAGCACATGGTCCTATGATTTCATGTGGAACCGAAATCACAGGACTGTCATCGCTCAGTGCAAAATTAATAAAAACACAAGCATCCCTTGTTCCACAGAAGTTGAATTGCTCTCAGTCGCAAGTTAAAGTCACACATTCATCCTTTGGAACCTCTTTTCCACCCTCCCTTGCCACACAATCTGGTGTGGGAATGTATTGCATATCTCAAAATGTCAAATTCTCTGCATTGTATTTTCTGTTGTCAAACTGTACTAACTAGCTACTATCTGACAGTAACCATCTGGAGGGGAGAAAATACCATTTTGATGTGCAAAGAATGTACCAAATCATTATGAAGAGGGAAGTCAACACAATTTATGTGCTAATTCGTATCAATTATTAGCTAATTAGAAGCAAAACGCTGCAGCTTGGAGCACTGGGAAAAAGATGACCATGACCATAGAGGAGATTACAGGATTAAGCAGGCCATTATTTTTCATTAAGTCTTTTAGCAGATTGTGGGATATGCTCCAAAGCTGGCTTTCTCTGTGAACCTTGTGCATTTTCTCACCTGTGACTGTTTACAGACAAGTATCCTGATTTCTGCTACCAAAGGATTTCCCTAGAGCAATGAGGGCTGGGCAGGGGTTCCCTCTAATTTTCACTATGGCAGGGAGCCACCATTCCCCACAGAAGTGTTCCCAGGAGGCTCTCACAGCATAAACAGGTGCCAGCCAAAGTGTCCCTGAAAGGGATTAAGGGGACACAGGCTGAAATTCCACCTTGGAGCCAAAATGTATCCCAAAACTCCCCAGAGAGCAAAGCTCAGCAGCAACCGCAGCTTTTCTTGCCACAGTGTCATACCCCTCTCTCTGACATAGGTCACTTCCCCATCGAAGCCGTAACACAGAGGGTGCCTCTAGCTAGGAATTACCCGGCCACTGACCTTCTTTATGCATCCAGCATGTTTCCAGTGAATGGCTGCTATGTCCCAAGAGTGAGTCCAAGGGGGAAGGATGTGAGCCATAATATTGTATCCGCAGTACTGAGTTCTTCAGTTGGATATCTTTCCCCAATTATTCCTGACCATCGCCACTTTCCCGATCACAGTGTTCTTCCTTAACTGTGAGCTACACGGCACCTAAATCAGGGCAGAGTTTCTTAACAATCCCCACCCTGAAAAATCTGACAAACCTTTTTTGGAAGAACTTCATTTCTTCCAAGGAATTCCCGAAGAAGCTTACATCCCCCAGAGAATGAAAAGGCATAGAGAACACATGTGGCAGTGTCTGTCTTGTTTATAAAGGAGATTCTAGTTATTTTCTCCCAAGACCTTCCCGGTTTTTGTGTGCAGAAATCCTAAATTTCAGAAAGTCTTTCCTTTCAACTCTGACTCCAAGGCTTTTCTACTCTTTTAAGTTCATTTATGTTCATCTCAGAAGAGTGTTGAAAAATCACACACATCCTTAGAAATAGTCACTATCTGGGGTAGTTGCCCATATAGCCTACCAAGATTTGTGAGTGCCTTGCCCTAGCTGGTTGACAGAATGTGGATTCCAGGGAATCAGGGAAAGTCATAGTCAAGGAATCAGTTTAACTAGACTGACATTCCCAGGAAACACGTGGTAAATGGGGCCCATGGAAGCACTTCCTTCCTGCTATTAAAGCTTCTGTGGATGTTCCCCCATCTCACCCCCTTAGATTCAGATGGAAGGTATATCAGCAATCGGAACCCAAGGTTCAAAGCTAAATAAGGCAGCCCTCCACACTGATGGTTTCGTTTCTAAGCACCTAGTTATCCCTAAGAGGCAACGTGCCTAAACAATGGTGTTGGTGTGAGAGAACACGGCCTCCCCCAGGACTCAGTTCATGTCCGTTCACCAGGCTGCGCCCTCCCTCCATTCCCTCTCTCCCTCCTGGACTCTGGCTGCCTTTCCCGGGCTTCTGCAGCATTTCCGCCAAACTGCAACACTTATCAACCAGCCTCCTCCTTGGGGGCATATTGAATGTCAGACGAAAACACTGCAGAATTGGACCAGCAATTATTTAGCTCTGCAGTCATTTCTAATGATAAGAGCAAGCCGGTGTTTGCTCATGGCCTTGGAGATGATGAAGAGGAACTTGAATGTCATTGCTTGATTTTCAGCAGCCTGGGAACAGAATGTGATCTGTAAGCTGCATGGTCCAAAGAACACAAAAGGAGACACAAGCCAGCCTGGCACTTATGCTGAGCTTAGCTGGCTGTTTACGAAATCATGCTGTTCAAGATCTCCTCTCGGGTTGTCTTCTCCAAGGTGGCTCTTTGCCGGCCCTAACTCACGGAGCAGGGGAACTCTGCGGACACAGCAAGCTGAAGGGTCAAACAATGACCGGACGGAGCCTGTGATGGAGAGCCTTAGGCGACGGCCAGTCACCCAAAGGCACATGTCAGCGGCTACAGCGTCTTAGTTGGGCCCTGTACGTGTATTAGAATAACTGACCCCTCCATTTCAGACTTAGCAATGCCCTAGAAGTTTGGTGTCCAGCCACTGGCTGAAGAGGCCATGTCTGAGCCATCCCCCTGTGGCCTTGGTAAACCAGCTGCCCCGCTTGGCCATCAAGAAAGTCAGTTGGCCACCATACCGCACACTGAGTCTTCCAATCCTTCATGTCCCACAATTTTTCCCTTAAAGCGGTCGTATGTGTCACACTAGGAGTTCAGCAGCACCCACCTCACTATTTTGGAGGACAGATGCATTGACTTTTTTTTATTCACTCATTTACACATCCATTCAACAAACAGTTATGGAGACATTGAACTGGGCGCCCATGACACAGCAATAAATAGGGTAACTTCTACTCTGGTTGGGGAGACCGATGCCGGACAAATAAGGAGTGTGAAGAGAAAAACTGGTGGTAGCCACCTTAGATGAGGGAGCTTACAACCCCAATTTGAGAAGAAATGGGAAGGATCAGGAAATCTACACCAATGTATGAGACCTCGCTGTCCTTGGGCAAATCCTTCACCCTGCCCAGGAGAGGGACACCGCGCCGGGGGTTGGTAAAGCTCTCCTTCCTCCAGCTGCTCTCGCGAAGGCTTACCCCTGGCCCTGAGGCTGCCATCCCTTATTCCAAGTGAGTTCCAGCCCCCGCAGAAGACTGGCGCTGCTGGGCCAGGAGAGGCTGCGGGCGGGAACCACAGGGACACGCGGCTCCTGCCTTTGCCCCCTGAGCGGCATCCGAAGCCGCCTCCCCTCGGGTCACCCTTGGTGCATGGGTCACCCTCCCTCTCCTCAACCCCGACCCAGAGAGAGAGGACAGCCAGTTAGCCAGGCTTCTCCGCGAGGGCTCTGGAAAAGGAATCCTTCTGGCCAAAAGTCCTCATAGCACGCTGTTGTTATTAACCACCGTCCCTGAGAATGTTCCATCATGGACAGCCAGCGCCCTACGCAGAATGATGGGAGCACCGTCCGGTCCGCACCCAAGCAGACCTCCTGCGGGGCTGCGCTACCTTCATTTGGCATCAACCGGGGGCGCTCGCTAGCTCTTCCATGGCCTAGGCTATGGGGTGAGTTATTCTAAATAAATTTAGGTCGCTTATGACAAGGACGCACATGTGCTTTGTTTCTTTTTAGACAGTTCTGTTCTCTAAAAAAACTAGGGGGGAAGCCAGTTTTAAAATCCTTGGAGGCTTTTCTCCATTTGGAGATAACTTTCTGTTTCAGCCTCACTTTGTGACTTAAGTTGCTTCAGAAATATTTTACCTTGTACCCTGGATTGTGTGGCTCAGTTGGCTGGGCATCATGCCATGCACCAAGAGGCTACTGGTTCGATTCCTGGTCAGGGCTCATGCCTGGGTTGCAGGCTCGGCTCAATCCCAGGTGGGGGGCATGCAGGAGGCAGCCAGCCTTTCAGTGTTTCTCTCTCTCAACCTCTCCTTTCCTCTCTCTCTAAAAATCTATTTTTAAAAATTTGTTAAATATATATATTTTTTAACCCTCAAATGACCAATGTGTTTTCAAAATGAAAAAATCAATGTGCTCATCAAACCCTTTCAACAATAGATATATTCTGTAATCTTTACATAATTAAAATAGAATTAAAGAAAAGACAGGTTATACCCAATTAAATTTGAATTTCAGATAAATAAATAACTTTTAATATGACTACTTCAAAAATTGCATGGGGGATGCTTATACTAAGAAAATACTCATTATCTGGGCTGTATTTTTATTTGCTAAGCCTGGCAACCCTGCCCCAAAGAAAAGATCTGAATCCCTGACAGTCCCACCTCACCACCTTCACTCCATTCCTGACTGAAGCCCAGTCTTCAAAAGTAAATGGGAATACTGATCAATGTTGAGAAGAAAATTTAAATCACTTGGTATTGAAAAGGGTGGAAAAATACAGTTGCCACTGGCCAGGTACATAGGGAATTAGGCAACTTGTGTGAAATCTAGACATGCAAATTAGACAACCACCATGCTCATTTTCAAAGACTTCTACCTTGCACAATTGAAACCTAGAATGTTTGAGTGCTTAAGCCATAGAAGGTAAATCTTAAATTTCCAGAATCTTAAAATAGCTACGGGGAACCACGCTCACATTTTATTTTCATATTTCTACTCATTTGCTTAACCTTACCTAATCCATTTTCTCTCTTTCCCTGCAGTTACCTGAACAAGAACAAATACCTGACAGTTATTGACAAAGACGCATTTGGAGGAGCACACAGTGGGCCAACCTTGCTGTGAGTGAGACGAACAAAAGAATATGTCGGTCTAATTTTTCTTTTCTTTCTCTGGAAGGGAGGTGGGTGTTAGGAGGAGCAGCTGATGCTCATGGGTAGGGCACGTGGTTGGCTTGGAAAAAGCCTCCTGCTAGTGCTTTTCTGCCCAGCTGCAGAGGCTGCTGGCTGGAAGGAAGTCCTGGTTCTTTGAGACTCAGAAGGCCCCACCCCACGGGGCCATCCTGGTGCCTCACCAGGCAGCCAGCTTGGTGTGGACCCGCATGGAGGCCCTCTCAAGGGAAAGACAGGCACTTCTGAACAGTTGCTATTTGCAGAATTCTGAGACGTGAGGTCTGCACATAGGTGGAAGGCACTCTAGTCTGCGCGGAAAGCATATGTGAACGATGCCTGGCGCAAAGGAGGAAGATAGTTGTATTCCTGTCTGGAAGAACTTATTGCTGTGGAAGATGGGATGTGGCCATTTTTAAAAACAGCATGGAAAGAAGTGCCCATGTGTGCATTTCCCCTGATGTACACCTCCCGGTGCAGTCGGGGATCAGGGCCTGTCGATCCCACCTCCCTCCAGCCTCTCCTTTGGTTTGGCCTTGGCTTAGAATCTCATCGCTGAGCATCTAGTCAAGTCCTTGCCAACACGGAACACAGCACCCTGGAGAAGCCTGAGCCAATCTGGTAGCGGCAAAAGGAAATAGTAGAGGCTCTAGGTATATTTGTGTTTTTAAAAATAAGAATAAATTAAGTTTCACTGATATTTTATGCACAGATGGCAGCTATCCCTCAAGTGTCAGGGAAGGAATGGATGCATCCCCAGGGAACGGTGGATGATTCAGTCTCAAGGACTTACTCTCACTCTCACTTTTAACGAATCTACTTCACTTTTAGGACAAATTGACCCACTTACTTGGGTTTATGGCCATATTCTCTCGAAACATAGGATCCATGTAAGAGGGCAGAGCGACCCTGAAAATCTACTGAATCACATGGAGACTCGTTGTAAATTCATGGCAAATACTTAAAAAGTATTTTGCATTCTTCTTTCTCCAAAAAGGCAGATGAAAGAAATGTGTGTTGACCTTTTCTGAGATTTTTTTTAACCTGAAAGATATATATTTTTAATCCTCACCTGAGCATATGTTTTTATTGATTTTTAGAGAGAGAGGAAGGGGGAGAGAGAGAGGGCACAGACTAGGTATGTGCCCTGGTCGGGGTGCGTGCGGGAGGCAACCCATCAATGTTTCTCACACTGATGTTTCTCTCCCCCTTCCTCTCTAAAATTAATAAACATATCCTCGGGTGAGGGTAAAAAAATAAAAATAAAAAAATAGGTCCATGCATAATTTTAATAAAAATTAAAATCAAATTTAAAAGGAAAGCCACAAGCATAGGAAGAGAGCACAATGGAGAGGCCGGTAGGAGGAAGGCAGGAAGTGACGGAAGACGAGCCCAGGCCCGTTCTGCAAATTCCAAGCAGTTTCCTTAAAATGCATTTGTTAACTAATTAGGCACTGAAGTAACATCACTTTAATTCTTGTCTTGAACTCTTGTCAGAATCTGTATTACTTTATTTCCTACATACCTCCTCATAACTAGATCCTAAGATCCTAGAGGAAATGGACTATGTCATATGCTTTTTGTGATTCCCCCCCTTCAAAACAGAAGAAAGCAAATGTACAATAGATATTTAATAAGTTGTAACTGAATATCAAACAGCCACGATCAGGTTGTGACTTGACGTAAAAGCCAAACTTGGAAAAGCTTAAACTTCATCTAGAAAGAGAATTGAGTGGCATATGTATTTCTGCCTCCTAAAGGTATTTATGAAAAAATACAGTCATCTCTAATGGTTGGCAAAAAGAAACTTGCCCTCTTAGTTTACCACCTTCAGTCAACATTATTTCTCAGAAAAAGATATAATTTTAAATGGGCATCACATCTAAAGTAAGATTTATTCTCCAATGTTTGCTATTTTTTTTAAAAAGCCTTCTTAATTTTGTTTAATAACATTTTTACTTACTGATTTTTAATCAAGATGTGCAATCTCACTTTCTATTTTTATACTTTCTATTTTTTCTTGTCTTCTTTTCTTTTAATCTTATTTTGAAAGAGAAGCTCTTGGTGTTTATAATCCCAAAGAAGAGAGCACCCTGAAATGCAATGCCTTCCATAAAAATCAGGGCTCTCTAAGGTCTAAATTATGTAACCCACGCTAATAAGTATGAACTTACTGTTAAAAATGACTTTATGATGACAGTCCCCCTTACTATTATAAGTATCTTCTAAGGAGGAGAAATTTCTGATAATATCCTTGAGTTTACATTACATGTATCAATAAAAATAAACTTCAAAATGAACTTGTGTTCTTTGAGCTGATGAATGGAATCATTTGAAAATCTAAGGGTCATGGCACTGCCACCTTGGTTTACAGAAAAAATAAGCCTTTTAGGTTTTTCTTTCTCACTCTTAATGATCATCACAGGATCATACAGTTAGTTAGATGACTGAAAAATTGTGGCTGGGTTCTTTTGGGCATTCCAACATGCACAGGTGTGTTAAACACATGATTTCCTCGGTTGCTCATTTTTTATTGAAGTATAATCTATATACAATAGCATGCGCAGTTTTCAAGCGTACAGTTTGGTGAGTTTTAACAAAACTATGTTACTCTACCTCAATCAAGGCTTAGGAAACTTTTATCACCCAGAAAGTTCCCTCGTGCCCCACTGTTCCATAGACACCTACACATATTATTTTTCTAGTGTGAAAACCTAAGAGTAAAATTGTCAGGTCGCAGGATAAATGTGTGTTTAACTTTATTGGAAATACTGCCAAACTTTTCCAGAATGGCTGTCCCATCATCTGTTCACGCCAGTGAGGTATGTGAGTGGCTGGCTGGCCGACCCATTGCATTGTCCGTCTTTTTTGATTCTAGTCATTGAATGGGTATGAAGTGGTATCTCATTTTTGAGTGGTTTCACTTTGTGTTTCCCTGATTATTAATGACGGTGAGCATCTTTTCCTGTACGTATTAGCCATTTGTATATTTTCTTTTGTCAAGTGTCTGTTCAACTATTTTACCCATTTTTAAAGTTGGGTTGTTTGTCTTTTTATTATTGAGTTGTGATCCTGGGTAAAGTTTCTGGCCTAAATAAAATCAGTTTTCGTCCTAACTACCAGCTCTCCCCATCCCCTCCCCCTTTCCCTTTCTAAGAAGAAATGGCTAATCTGCAACAAACTTGTGCAAGGTGTTCATTTACTCACTTATTCTACAGGCATTCTACTGAGCACCTACTGAACACCAGGAAAGTTAGAAGGATACCACACAACCTCAGTCAAATTCAGGAGAAATGTGAATAACTAACTGCACTACACGTTTAATGTACAAAGAGCCATCAGAGATATTAGAGAATGAAGATACCATTTCTGGTTAGGAGAACCAGCAAAGGCCTCATTTAAGGAGGTGATATTTGAGATGGTCTTTAGGTGAGGGGTAGAGTATCAACAGAGAGAGAGTTAAGAGAGAAAGAACAAAAGGTAAATCTAAGGCAAACATGGGATGTGTTCAAAGAACCACAAAAAAGAGATAGAAAGAGAGAGGGGAAGGGGGAGACAGAGGGAGAGAGAGAGAGGGAACAAAACAAAACGAAAAAGCCTGGAATTTCCAAAACAGTCACAGGGATGTAAAGTACAGCGTAGGGAATACAGTAAATGATATTGTAATAACTATGTATGGTGCCAGTTGGGCACTATATATATCAGGGGAATCACTTCATAAGTTATAGTAATGTCTAACCACTGTGCTGTACACCTGAAACTAATATTATATTGAATGTCAACTATAATTGGAAAAAATAAAAAGGAAAACATAATTTGGGCCAAAGGATATAGTCTAAAAGTGTGTTGTGTTGAAATCATATTTTGAGGAATATGACCTGACTCAGCAGGGGGTTGAGCCATTGAAGGGTTACCATGGAAATATTGGTAATGGTTGCAAAACCCGTTACAGTGCGTGGCTCTCTTCACCTCACCGCCATGCCTTCTTCCCTTCGCCTCTGCCGGCGCTCATCCCTGACTCTGTTAGTTCTGGATACCTCTGTCCCAGCACCGCTCCAGGACTGCTCGTCTGTACCTCCCGGCTACCTGGCAGGCACTGGACCTCCCTCAGGCAGAGGGAACTCAAGCCTGAAGACCTAATACCTGGAGTTCCCTGTCGTCCTTTCTGTGCTTGCTGAGCGAAGCCTTCGGAGCAGCTGTCTTGGAGAGGAAGGGAACCTCCTAGGGATGGAAACCAGAGGAGGTCTCTCTGCCATGCTGCTCTGCTCATGGACTGTGAAATGAATCGCAAAGATAAACAGACTTTTGCAGTTCCCCTTTGGGCACCAAGCCAGACTCATGCCAAGGGGCCAAGTTGCCGAGGAAGCAACCAAAGCAGGTTGTCATCCTGAGTCATGTCTTCAGAGGCACAGCAAAGGAGAGGGCCTACAACCATTTTGTGGAGTCTTGGAGAGCTTCGGGGGCATCACAGAAGAATTTGCATAGAAAGAACAATCATCTTTCCAGCATTGTGTGCATGCTGGCTTCTTGCTGGGAACAAGAAGATGGTCACTCTAGCCCTAGGAAACTTCAGTCCAGAGAAGTTTTGTCAACAGCTGAAGATAATTGATCAGTAATATCATTTACTACCATAGCCAATGTGAGAAAAATGATTAATACTGTTAATGATAAGGTTGCTTTTTATAACTATAGAGAAATTTGCTGAGCATTTCCCAATGAGGGGGCTGGCTCTTGATGGGAGAGAGTTATTGCAAATATCAAAGTCATACAAACCTTTATGATTCTTCAACTGACTCAAAGTGCAATTAGTATCATCCTCAAAAGTTTTTTTACTTTCAAAAACAGAAGTTCTCCAGAGCACTGGTCTTCTTTTTATCTGTATCTCCATTCATTTCCTTGGTGATCTCATCCAGACATATGACTGCATAGTGCCCATGCTACCCAAGTAGAAATCTCCAATCCAGATGCCAGTCCCAAACTCCAGATTTATAACACACTGCCCACCTGACACGGCCATCTGAGCATCTAATGGGCTTCTTACACTTGATCAGTCCGAAACCAAATCCAAGTCATTCCTTCTAAACCTGCCTTGCCTGCAGCCTTCCCCCATCAGGAAATGGAAACTCCATCCTTTTAGTTGTAGATAAGAAATCATGGGGTCATTCTTGACTTCTCTCTTTCTCTTCTACCCTATATCCAAGCCATAAGAAAATCCCATTGGCTCTATATTTTAAAGATGTACAAACTCCAACCATTCTCAGCATCCCACTGCCACCACTCTTGTCCAGGGCGCCATCCTCTCTATTGTTGGTATTCTTGTTTCCACTCTTTGCTCTATTTGGTTTACTTCCAACCCAATAGCCAGACTGATCCTGTTAAAATTAGTCAGTTTATACTGTTCCTCTGAAGGCTTATGATCTCACTCTGGTGAAAAGACAAAGTACTTTCGATGACCTACAAGGTGCATGTGGTACGGCCCCCCATTACCTCTCTGACTTCTCCCACTTTTCCTAACCCCCACCCCCTACCACTGTCTCAGCTCCAGCCACCCTGGCCTCCTTGCATGCTCACACATACCAAGGGACACTCTCACCTCAGGGCCTTTGCACTGGCTGGTGTCTCTGCTCACAGTGCTCTTCCCCAGATATCAGCATGGCTCTCTCTCGCCTCCTTCAGAACTTTGCTCAACTATCTCCTCAGCAAGGCCTTACCTGACAGCCTCCCTCATCTCTAATTGTGCCCGCACTTCTGGGCTCTCCCTTTCTTCATCTCTCTAATTCTTTTCCCCATGGTACTAATACCCATCATCTAACATACTGCAAGTTTGACTTTTTTTTTAATTCTCTCTCCCCTCTAGAACGTACACATGAGAAGAACAGGAATTTCTGCATGTGTAGTTTACTGCTGTAGCCCTAGTATCTACAATTGTACCTAAGATATAGGAAGCAATGAATACTCATTGAATAAATGCATATCGTGTTACTTAAATTCTTTTAAGCAAATAATTAGATAAGCTCACTGTCTTGAACTTACAGCTTTTACGTCCTTAAGCTATTTTTAATTTAGTATTAATACATTAATTAAACTGCCTTATAAGCAGGAAATTAATCTTCTTTCTGCTCTTAGATGCACTTTATCTACCAGTTTACAGATGTGGCTACACATTTATAATGGATCTGCTTCTACACAATAACTTTTAGAAACCCCCCATTCATTACAAGCAAGCAGAAAAGGCATTGCATTGCTGCTGAAACATGGGCAAGCCAATCAGTGCTTATTTCATTTGCAATACAATTCATCAAAGGTTAATCTTAAATAATAATCACAAAATATCTCACAAAACATGGAAATTGTTCCAGTGTTTGGGGATGCTTCTGAGGAGTGATTTGTTCTTCCTGTGACATCAAATATCATTTGGCTCTTTTTTATATCCTAGCATCATAAAATTGGGTGATATTCTTGCCTTGTATGTAACCCGATAGGACTAACTGTCTCCAAATTCAGGGCCCTTTGTTTCATCAGACACTTAACTTGGGACGATTCCCATGACCTAGACAATTAGACTTCAAACTGTCTGCCCAGCTCAGCTCAGCTGTGTTGTTTTGTGAGTAAATACTTGCTAGAGACAGATTCTCATGAAGCTTCATGCCCATCATTTAATGAACTCTGTGGAAAGTGCCAGTCAGTAAGAGAGAGGGAGGCCCTGCAGCTCGTAGGTTTCCATCCACTTGGCTACATTCACGAATTCAAGATCCCTTCACTGCTGATAGCTACTCTCCAGAGTCTTTTCATTCTGAAAACAAAATGTAACTACATTTTGAAGATGTTATTTTATAAAAGAACATTTTGAGAAATTCTGGATTCAAGGTGGTCAAAAAATTTAGATGAATGAAGAAAGAGAACTGCTTCAAATAACTTAAAATGATCCCTGCCCTGTCCAATTTTAGGATTTCTCCAGACTGGGGCTCTTCTTCCATCAATTCCAGAGTTGGGAGACTGTGTAGCATGGCTCAGTTCTCAGCAAGTATTTGTTCTAAGCTCTTGCACAGTTTTGTGTGCTTAATGAAGTAGTGATTAAAAGTTAAAGATGATGACATATAGTCTGGGGCCTGTTTCCTGGAGCAGCTCCCTATTGCCAGAGAAAGAGAAAACTGCCTGGATCCTTTCAGGGTTAATTTATTCAAAAAGAAAATAATAGAAAAATTTTCAACATGCAAAAGTCTTGTGACGAAATTGAGGGAAAACCACAGGAAGTGCAGAGGAGACCGCCCTTCAGAAGAAGGTGGGATCCGGGAAGCAGAGGAAGCCTTAGCGGGGGCTGACTCGGCCTGCCCAGGGATTAAAGAGGCCTCTCCCGCTAGGCTCTTGGGCCCTGGGGAGATGCTAGGAGGAGTCAATGAGCTGGAAAGGCCTAGGGGAGAAACGAGAAGAGTAGGGAACAAGTCTGTGATGATATTCATGCAGCCCTCCTTACTTGTCCCATGTGCTTTAGGTCTTGAGTTCTCGTGTGTGTGTGTCAGAGAGAGAGAGAGAGAGAGAGGGAGAGAGGGAGTAAAATCTGGCCCCTGCTAACTTTCTGTTAGCATTTTCTGATGTAGCTTTGAATTTTGTTTTAGGTAGGTCCTTGTTACCAGCATCTTACTGGATTTTGTATTTTGACCCATTTTCCAGATCTGTTTTTCAATTGGGAAGTTTCACGCAAATGCATAAAAATATGTTCATTCTATATTGGAAAGTAAAACATAACAAATTATAAAGCAGTACATTTAGTAAGAGCTCACATATGTGGGATGAAAATCCCAAACTGTGTGTGTGTGTGTGTACACATGTGTATACACATACACATGTATATGTACATACACCAAAAATTTAACTGTGCTTATTTCTGTGTAGTGTGAGTTTTCTTTTTGCTTGTATATATTTTTAATGAACATGCGTCACATACAGAATTAAAAATAAATTTTAATAAGTGAGAGAATCAAATAATTTGCAACCAGCTTATAAGGGAAATGGAGGCACCTAAACTCTTGATGAAATAACTATTAAAATATAAACCTCAAATCACTTCTGGATCTCCTAGCCAGAAGAATGGAACTGGCAATTATTACAGAAAAAAAAGTTTAAAATGATACGTTAAACATAAGCTTTTATTTCCTCTGCCTCCTGAAATCTCCCTAAAAAGAGAGAAAAGGAATTTTTAATCTACATAAATTCACAAAGACCAAGAGGACAGGCGAGGGCCCATTGATAATGTGGAGAGCTACAGAATTCTCGGGGGGGAAGGCAGAGGACAGGAAGGTGACACTTAGAGCACCCGTGAGAGCAGTCAGAGGCAGCCGCCTGCCCTGCAGAGCCTGAGGGGTGCGGGGTTTAGAGGTGATGGGTGTCGCATGTGGCAAGGGTTAGACGTGGGGCTAAAAGGAAGGATTTGTTGAGGGTCTATAGCTGGAAATGTTAACCCTGTACCCCATTCATACAAAATGCCAGCAGCCAAGTACATCCCCTCTGGGCTGAGATTTGAGGTCTCTCTTCTGAAGAAGTTGAAAAATGCTAAAATGAAAAAGACCTCCACGTTGGCCTTTTAGGTCCAGCAGCACAACGGCCAGCTCCTCACACAACTGTCCTAAAGCCAAGTCTGCCGGTGGACAAGCTCCCAGCTGGCTTTCCAGTGCCTCGCTGGTAAGCGTGAATGTGCCACCGAGGATCAGTAGCCAGTGATTGCTTCTAATGAAAGATTGAAACCAAGATAAACAAGTGTGGGGGGAAGAGGGGTACTCTTCCAAGAAGCTTGAATTTCATTCCGTAGACATTTGAGGAACCTTGGGTTTCAAACTGGGGAACAATAGGATGAGATCCAAGTTTTAGAAAGGACATTTCGTTCTAAGTCGGAAAGTGGGATCAGTAGACTTTCTGGGAGACCAGTCAGGAAGTTTTTGGAAAACTCAGATGAAATGCAAGTCAGACCTAAACTAAGGTGGTAGTAATGAGAACCGTGAGACTGTAGGCATATAAACAGTTGAGCTGACATCTGATCAGGGGATTTAGCCCAATTGCATTTTACTGTAAATATTTATGGCAAGGGCAAGAGAGAACCCATGAGGATACAAGCCCTGGAAGAGGGTGGACAGAATTTAGGAAATAAATAGCAGTAGGCTTGGAGGCAAGAGCCAACCCACTGGGCTATTTTGAGTGGGAGGCCACGCTACATCCATTGGGAAGCATACGGGAGCTCCTAGCTTCCTTTCTGATAATCCAGACTCTCTGATTAAAACTGCAGATCTCTGCAAAGGAGGCTAAATCCAAAAAAAAAGAGGGAAAAGCAATTGTTCCCTTTACTTGACTCAGTCAGTGCCTGAGTGGCAGAAGCAGAGCAGCCCGGGTCAGGAAAGGGCAGCACCTCAGGGGCACTTCCCCAGCAGCAGGCCTAATGGTTACTTAGAGCTACGTCAAGTGGCTCGTGCCAGTGAGAGGAAGACGGCTCCAGAGAGATTCCAACTGGCCTGTAAGTGGCCTTAAGCCCCTACGATGAGGTTGGAGAGAAAGGTAAGGGCCATATCTATGGGCACCGTAGGAAGAGTAGATGTTACTCATGGTACATCAGGAAGTCACTGCCAGGCTTTGAGCAGGAGCGTGACCTTTCTCACCGGATGTGTTAAGCCTGTTCTGGCTGCTGTGTGGAGAATGGACTGGAAGAGATTAAGGGTGGACCAGAAAGCTATTGCAGCAAAAGATGATGTTAGCTTGAGCTGGAGATCTTACATTAGAGATGCAAATAGATGGATTCAAGAGCCTTTTGGAGTTCAAATCCACAGGTCTTTTGCCAGATTAAGTGGGGAAGGAGCAGGATTAGGTGGGGTGAGGAGATTGAAAGTTTGAGATGGGCCTGGTAAATTGGAGATGCCTCTGAGGCATCTAGGTGGAGATGTCAAACAAGCAGCTGGATATACAAGTCAAGATCTTGGCTACGGCTATATTTCCTGGGTCCCTCTGCTTCTCTCTTGAGCTCAACAAACTCCAAATTGAGGCAGTGAGGGAATTGCATTCACTGAACACTACTATATGCCAAGGACCCAGTATGCGACAGATGTTTCTGTCTAAGGCTTATACATATTTTCCATCACCTCCTTTTTCCACGCCTGCCCAGGCACTCTCACTGGGACCCAACTAGAGGCCACCTGGGATACACTCATTGCAGATTCTCAGACAGACCATAGAATTCCAGATTCCAGAATGAGTCCCTGGAGGATTGCTGTGTCTGGATCTGTGTTCAGACTCCAGAGACCTGAAGACAAGAGGTAGAGAAAAGCTTCTAGGACACAGAACCTAAGGACTCTAAACCCAAATGACAGCTATGGCTCTGCCCTTGGACACAACATGCCTTGTTTCTTTGTCTTAACTCTAGTATCCACCTGTTTCATAAAAATGCTGATAACTCAGATGAGATTCTGAATTATCCACGGAGCATTGTAAATAATGCTGATTCCTGGGCCCCGCCATCAGAGACTATCATTCAGTTGCAGGTGATCCTGACAGTGGTCCAGGGTGGAGGCTGAACTGGACACACTGATTTGTAGAGTGGTGAGTTACCAGGTTTCACCAAATATCTGCCTCAAGGAGAGCCCCACCATGTAGATCACTATGGCAGTTTTAAAATCAGTCATCAGATTCTTTGACACTCCTCCCATTGAGAGATGGGTCCTGTGTCCCCTGCCCTTGAATCTACCAGTTCTCTTGAAATGCACTTTCCAGATGCTCCCTCTCAGAACCTGGCTGCCATGACGTGAGAAACCCAAGCCACATGGAGAAGCCACATCCTCAGCCCCAGCTGAGCTCAGCTTTGAATCATCCCAGTGCTGACACCAGACATGCAGGTTAAGGAGCCTGCAGATAACCCAGCCCCCAGCCATGGAGTCGCCGCAGCCTTCAAGCCTTCCCAGCTGAACCCCAGACACCACAGAGCAGAGACAAGTATATCTCTCCATGCCCTGCTCAAATCCCTGACCCTCAAAAACTACCCTTAGAATACAAGGATTGTTGCTTGATGCCACTGAGTTTTGGGATGTTTTGTCACACGAAAACTGGAATGGTTATGAAAATGTTTTCTCAAAAAATATCTATTGCCCTAGCCAGTTTGGCTCAGTGGTTAGAGCATCAGCCCGTGAACTGAAAGGTTCTGGGTTCGATTCCAGCCAAGGGCATGTACCTCGGTTGCAGGCTTGATCCCTGGCCCCAGTCGGGGCAGGTGCAGGAGGCAACTAATTAATCGATGTGTCTCTCTCACATCAGTGTCTCTCTTTCTCTCCGCCCCCCTCCTTCTACTCTCTCTGAAAAGCAATTGAAAAAATATCCTCAGGTGAGGATTAAAAAGAAAAATAAAGAAGGAAATATCTAGTAATACAGAGAACAGACTGACAGTTGTCAGAGGGGAGGGGGGTTCAGGGGCTGAGTGAAAAAGGAAGGGATTAAGGAGTACAAATTGGTAGTTGCGGAACAGTCACAGAAACGTAGGTTATAGCCTGGGGAATACAGTCAACAGCATCGTGATGACTGTGGGGGGGCCCGTGGGTGCTTGAAACATCCGGGGGACCACTCTGTACACCACTCTGCTGTACATCTGCAACTAACACAGAATGACAGTGAATGTAAACTGTAACTGAAACATACAAAATTAAATTAAATTTTAAAAAATCTAATAAAATACAAACACATTACTTGGAAGGGTAAACTCTTTCAAATGGATACACACAGTCAGAGCATCCAACACGGACATAACACACTAGCTGCTTCCAGAAACGGGAGGCAGAATGATGGATGGCCACACCTCGAAGGGGGCTTGACCAAAGGAGCGCGGCACGCCCCAAAAGGAGCGGTGAGGCAGGGCAGCGAAGTCAGCTTCATCTTCGTCCCGGTTGTGAAAGGCCCCTCAGCTCTCTTGCTAACGGCAAAGTTGGTTGTTTACGCTAGTTTTTTCCCTAATGTACTTGCTTAATGTTAAAAATCACCTGGGAATCAGACAGTAACAAGCACCAAGGGCAATTCTTACCATCAAGCAAGTTTGGGAAATACTGATTATAGAATTTTTAAATTAAATGCAAAACAAAACAGCGAGAGTGGAGGCCTTCTCTGAGAACCACCGCTCTGGGGTGAGAATGGGGTGAATACATGAGCTTCGTGTTTATAAAAACTGAGCAGTAAGTTCTTGCAGCCTTGAACCCTGAGAATGTAAGGCCCGGTGCAGTCCAATTGCAATGGTGTGGAGGAAGAGGTGGTACATATTGGAATTCACTCACTAATCAGACACTACAATTATATTAAATAGTTTTAAGTGGAATTGTAAAAAATGATAAAATAGCCTTGGCCGGGTGGCTCAGCTGGTTGGAGCATCATGCTGTGCGCCAAAAGGTTCGATCCCTGGTCGGGGCGTGCGCGGGAGGTAACCGATCGATGCTTCCCTCTCACATTGCTGTTTCTCTCCCTCTCTCTCTCTCTCTCTCTTCCTCTCTCTCTAAAATCAATAAACATATCCTCAAGTGAGGGTAAAATACATAAAAATATAAAGGTTAGCAAATATTTTAATTGGCAAAATATAATATTAAGTTAAATATTCATGGTCTCATTTCAAGCTATTATTCAATGCAATTAAAAACGATGGAGCAAGACGTGTAAGCTGGACCCTCTGGGACTGAGGAAAGGACTAGAAATGTCACACAAGACGCCACATGTTAAGTATACTCTAGTAACTAACACTGATGTCCACACTGTCCCCAGTCTCAGCGCCTTCACCATTCCTTTCAGAGAGACTTGGATCTCATTTCAAATTATTCACTTAAATACTAAAGTTTTCTCCCCAGGAACACATTTACAGCCTTCTCAAGAAACCACGGGCAAGCTGCTCTGAGTCATGAATTCACCATGGAATTGGCATGACTATCAACTTCTGCATCTTTTGGAAATTTTCGCAATACTGGTGTTGATCCATATCACTGAGCAATTTATTAACCCAAACTCTAATCCCCACAGAGACTGAGAGCACTTTTGGCCCCATTGAGCATGTTCAAGCATATTTCTCCTGCCTCTTGAGACCCGTTAGTAATGACAAGTATAGTTTTCCAGAGTAGAACTGATGTCTGTCTCTGATTCCAAGAGTGTGTATGCATTACGATGGATAAAATAAAATGCCTGCTAAACGGTTATTTGTATTGATGGATACTGGAGTTCCAAGCAATAGAAACGGGAGTCCCTTGTAACCTATCATTTAGAGCCTAATATCCTTTCTTAGACCAGTGGCTGTAGATAAAGGACTCAGAGTGCATATTCTATAGCAGAAAGGAGCCTGTGATCTCTCCGTTAATCTCAGGCCTGTTTGACTTTCTGGCCAAGAGCAAGAGGCTCTGGCTGCTCACCACAGCTCTCTGTATTACTCTGTTCTCTCCCCGCAGGGATGTCTCTTATACCAGTGTCACTACCCTGCCATCCAAAGGCCTGGAGCACCTCAGGGAATTGATAGCAAGAAACACATGGACTCTAAAGAAACTTCCAATTTCCTTGAGTTTCCTCCACCTCACACGGGCCGACCTTTCTTATCCAAGCCACTGCTGTGCTTTTAAGAATCAGAAGAAAATCAGAGGGTAAGTGGCAGGTGTCTGGAATAAGAGACAAAAGACCTTGGAAAAAGTTGAATAATTTCTGGGTTTGGGGAAGAAGCTTTGTGGTTTGAAAACCATGTGGAAAGAATTGGAAAATCCATGGGACACAAGGACAGCAGACTCAACATAATTGCAGATGAGACACAAGGCCAAGGTCAATGGATCATAGCCGGGGAGGGGAGGAGACTAGGAGAAGACATAGGAGAGACAGGAATGACCAGGTCATGTAGGATCTTGCAGAATCATGTAGATCATAGTAAGTATTCTGCATATTTTGCTACCTGCCATGGGGACCATCCGTGGGTTTTCAGCAAGCGGCGTCCTG
Organism: Miniopterus natalensis; assembly: GCF_054644295.1. Lineage (NCBI taxonomy): Eukaryota > Metazoa > Chordata > Mammalia > Chiroptera > Miniopteridae > Miniopterus > Miniopterus natalensis. The sequence continues at coordinate 15,974,535 of NC_142081.1, read as the reverse complement.
TTTCTGTTGTCTTGCAGAATCCTTGAGTCTTTGATGTGTAACGAGAGCAGCATTCGGAGCCTGCGCCAGAGAAGATCTGTGAATGCTTTGAATGGTCCCTTCTACCAGGAATATGAAGAGGATCCAGGTGACCACAGCACCGGGTACAAGGAAAACTCCAAGGGCCCGGACACCCACTCTCATTATTACGTCTTCTTTGAGGAACAGGAAGATGAGATCATTGGGTTTGGCCAGAAGCTCAAAAACCCACAGGAAGAGACCCTCCAGGCCTTTGATAACCATTATGACTACACGGTGTGTGGGGGCAATGAGGACATGGTGTGCACCCCCAAGTCAGATGAGTTCAACCCCTGTGAAGACATAATGGGCTACAAGTTCCTGAGGGTGGTGGTGTGGTTTGTGAGCCTGCTGGCCCTCTTGGGCAATGTCTTCGTCCTGGCCATCCTCCTCACCAGCCACTACAAGCTGACCGTCCCGCGCTTTCTCATGTGCAACCTGGCCTTCGCGGACTTCTGCATGGGCATGTACCTACTGCTCATTGCCTCCGTGGACCTCTACACCCATTCGGAGTACTACAACCACGCCATCGACTGGCAGACGGGCCCCGGGTGCAACACGGCTGGATTCTTCACAGTCTTCGCGAGCGAGCTGTCGGTGTACACGCTGACGGTGATCACCCTGGAGCGCTGGTACGCCATCACCTTCGCCATGCGCCTGGACCGGAAAATCCGCCTCAGGCACGCGTGCGCCGTCATGGCCGGGGGCTGGCTCTGCTGCTTCCTGCTCGCCCTGCTCCCCTTGGTGGGCATAAGCAGCTATGCCAAGGTCAGCATCTGCCTGCCCATGGACACCGACACCCCTCTTGCCCTGGCCTATATAATCCTCGTCTTGCTGCTCAACATAGTCGCCTTCATCATCGTCTGCTTCTGTTACGTGAAGATCTACATCACAGTCCGAAACCCCCAGTACAACCCAGGGGACAAAGACACCAAAATTGCCAAGAGGATGGCTGTGCTGATCTTCACTGACTTCATGTGCATGGCCCCCATCTCGTTTTATGCTCTGTCAGCTCTTATGAACAAGCCTCTTATCACTGTTACCAACTCCAAAATCTTGCTGGTTCTTTTCTATCCACTTAACTCCTGCGCCAATCCATTTCTCTATGCCATTTTCACCAAGACCTTCCAGCGGGACGTATTTATCCTGCTCAGCAAGTTTGGCATCTGTAAGCGCCAGGCTCAGGCATACAGGGGCCAGAGGGTTTCTCCAAAGAACAGGACTGATATTCAGGTCCAAAAGGTCACCCCAGACACAAGGCCAAATCTCCCCAACATACAGGAAGACTATGAACTGCTTGAAAACTCCCATCTAACCCCAAATAAGCAGAGCCACATCTCAAAAGAGTATAAGCAAACGGTTTTGTAAGCTGGCCCTACACTACTCACAGTGGGAGGGCGACTTATAAAAGGCTGGTTTCTTGAACATGCATTTCAACCCCTTGACACACAAGCCAGCTTACCTAACTCTTGTGCAGGAGACATTTCATGGGGCAAGAGTTCATCTCCCAAGAGGAACTAGCGTTAAACTAATCATCAGCCCCACCTCCCAAGAAGGAAGAGAGCCTACCAGCATGTCTGAATCCCCGGTGACATCAAAGTCATCTATACTTTCTGGAAGGCTTACTTGATGCTAAGTGCAGAGATGACATTGTGTAAGATGCTCCACAAACATCAGCTCCACAACACTGAGCTTCTCACTTTTACATAGCATTTCATACTGAAGGTTCAGCAAATGGCAAATGGGAAAGGATTAACTTGGTTAGAGGTCACAGAATAAAATCAGCCACATGTTGGCTCAGTCCAACTTCATGTTTCCTGATATAACCAAAGAGAGTTTGAGTTCCTTGAAAGTGAGAAGTCACACAGGACATCACAGAAGGAATGGTTATTGGGAGACATGAAGGAGGGGGAAGGCTTAGCTTTGAGTTGTTTTTTCAGACTCTGAAACTATTAGTCATCTCTTCACAAGGACCTACCTGATGTGACCCAACTGTTATGTGTTGCCCAGAAAAACTGGCAGGGTTTCAGCTTATGTAGCCAAGCAAATTAAGAATTGCGCATCTTGGCTACTCTCATAGCCTAAAAGACGTGAACTCAAGAAATATTTCTAAGTAGCAACAAGTGGGAATTATGAGCAGAGCACACTAAATCACCCATTGCTTAATAAAGCAGGCTGGATACCAGGTAGCTGTTGAACCTTGGGCAAATCCCTGGGCCTCAGAAGTCTGTAGAAATTAAGGAGCTTGATGGCTTTGTCCAGTTTGAAAACTCTATGTACATCTTTTTCCCTTAAAACATATGTTTCTATGACAAAGAGAAAGGCAAGTATTAGAAGACGATTCTGTTTCTACTATCTTGTTGGGCTGCCATCTTTTCTCTTTGGAGCCTAGACATATGACCCAGAAAATGTTTTGTTTCATTTTTGTTTGTGATATCTATACCAAAAAATCTATTGAGTGACCATACTGGGCTGGATCTGAATTGTTCATCTAATTACTAGACCTACACAGCTATAATTATCAGGCCAAGAACAGATTGGCCTTCGTATAATAGAATAAAAGAGAGTTTTGCAAATTTTGGTTATTTAGAGTTACTGTTTCACTGTAGAGATTCACTTGAAAACATTTAACTTGTCTTCAGAGATTGGTTTCTTTACTTAGCTGTTTCCAACCCACGATACAATACTAAAGCTATCAAGAGAGGTTTCTTCTCTCAGAAACTACCAGCTCTCTCCCAACCTTGTTGATCACTGGACATAAAATTCTATTCCCCAACAGTGTTCCCTTACTTAATGTAGTCAGGATCTTCATCTAGAGGTGTACTCTCCAAGTTATCTGTCAACACAGCCCCTTCATTTCTTCCCAAGCAGAGATGGCATTTGGTTCTCCGTGCTCATGAAACACCCATGAATTAAAACCACACCATGAATTAAAAGCTTTTGTTGTTTTAAGTCTGTGGAGTACCATCAGTGGGCCCAGTGGACCCCCAGAGGTGATCCTCTGATTCACCTGGAATCTCTCCAGAGCCATACCCATTTCTGATCACTCCTGAGACTTGGATATTTTAATAGAAATATTACACACACATAAAATCATGACTTACCAGTTCACTTGTAACTAGTGAAATTAGACAAATGTGTTTTTTGGCAAATGGTTTCTCACCTGTGACATTTTGAAATATTATATCCTGATAAACCATATGTTTTATCTTGAGTAGTTGAAATAATGCGTTGATAACAGTCCTAGAAAAGTAACTTCAACAGAATTGTTATTAAAATTTGCGTTCACAACATGAAATAAATTTTCTTCGTAGGAGATGACTGTGTTGGGTCCTAGAGTATTGATTTTCATAATTTGTGAGCTTCTTTCAGGGTCACCTTTTTATGTGTTAAAACTAAAAACAGGAGGCCCTGGCCAGGTGGCTCAGTTGGTTGGTGTGTCATCCCATACACCAAAAGGGTTGGGGGTTTGATTCCTGGTCAGGGCACATACTTAGGTTGCAGTTTTGATTCCCAGTCTGGGCACGTAGAAGAGGCAACCGATTGATGATTCTCTCTCACATCGATGTTTCTCTCTCCCTACCCTTTCCTCTCTCTAAAAATCAATAAAAACATATTCTCAGGTGAGGATTAAAAAACAAACTAAAACCAGGAAGAAGACATTTACTAATAAATCCATATTAATAAATAAATTATTGACTATCAATAACTTCAGTATAACATTGTATTCTCATTATAAATGGTCTTTATACGAAAGCTTATACTGAATTATGATGCATTGACAGGCAGTGATGGCTAAAGGAAAAATAGGATTAGTATCAACACTAGGAATATAAATAGCACCCTAATAAAGATAATAAATCTATAAGACCTAGTCAGAGTTTACTTTATCTCATTGCTTTCAACTATCTAAAAATAGACCCAAATTAGTGAGGACAAAGGACCTCAGTCCTGTCATAACAGATGTCACAAAATCCATGTCCAAAAGTATATATGTTGCTCAAAAGAATGTCTTCTCAAAACACTCTCAAACTTTATTGACTCTTGCTTTATGGATAATCTACTACATATTAGAAGCAGCCAGTCAGAAGGAGAGAATGTATCACAGGGAGTGCCATGAGAGTGGCAATGGGCAAAAGATGAAAACCGTAATCATGAGAATTCCCAACAATAGCAGTCTGAGAACAAATACTCTTAACTGCTTGAAGTCTTTGGGGGAAAATAATGTATTGTAACACAGGAGAGTGATTCTTATTTGTTCTGAATACCTAAAGGTGGGTTGGGGAACCTTTTTTCTACCAAGGGCCATTTGGATATTTATAACATCATTCAAGGGCCATACAAAATTATCAACTTAAAAATTAGCTATGGAAAAAGCTCCTAGATTTATTGAATTTTGAGTACTGCCTGCGGCTGCCTTGGCAGGGCTCCTAGATGTAATGATTTCATGGGCCATATATGGCCCGTGGGCTGGACGTTCCCCACCCCTGACCTAAAAGGATAAGAAAATCTTGTTGGCAGCAATGTATTCTGTTTTAAAAGATATAAAAGTTCCATCTCAAAGTGGTGGACTTAGTCCCGGCAACTACCAACCTTCCTCTTTCAAATTGCACTGAAATGACAGTGAAGAAGTATAAGATGGGATCGAGTCAAAACCACACTGTGAACAGGAGGGACGGCACCAACGACAGACCAAAGTCTCTGATGGCTTCTGAGAGGTGGAAAGTCTATGGTGCTGAGTTGATGGATAACTTAGGGGGGAGAAGGCTGCGCCCGAGAACACAGGCATAAAGCAAGGCTACAGCGATGGAGCGATCCGCTCCTCTCAGCAGATTCCCAGGGAGACCCCACAGGACTGAGGGGCTAGTGAGGGTCATTCATTGCAAGTCTTTCTCACTTGACCCCACCCCCTCTCACTTCACTGAGTTAGAACAACTGACACACCTCAGAGTTGGCCCCAGGCGGAAATCAACAAAGTGATCTTTAAAAAACTGTGACTGGTCGGTGTAGAGAGAGCTAAGTTCCTATCTGGGGCAGAGGGCAAAGGGCAGGAAACCCAGTCCAGTTCCCATTTCCTGCTTTCACGTCATAAAATGAAGCCTGGACATTGGCACAGAGGCATCATCACTGCCCCATCAGGGAACGGTGTGTTGGGGAAGAAAATATGTAACATGTTACTGCTCACACTAACCATTCTCATTCTTCATTCAAAAATATAAATGAACCGAAAGACCTACCAGACATTTGAGGAAAATAAACTGCATGTCAAAAGCACACAAAATAAGACCAAACTGAACAACAGAACATTTTCCCAGAAACAAAACAAAACAGAACAGATAGTTCAGAAACGGAATATTTTTAAAATTCTAATTAGTAACATCAGAGAAACTTGAGAAAATACTGGCCCCAAACAATAGCAAGCTACTATTTTCTAAAAAGAAGTAATAAAAAATGAAACGGAGTTTTGGCAAATTTAAAATTGAATTGCCAAAGCAAGAGCTTTAATAGAAGGACTGATAATTAAAGTAGAAGAAATTGCTTAGAATGCTGAACAACTAAACAAAGATGTGAAATATGGGACAAAAGTTGGAAGATATAGTGGATTATTCTCAAATCCCATCATCTATCCAATAGTTCTAGAGAAAATGTAGAAAACACAATAATCAGGAAAACAGAAGAAAAAAAAACTTGAGTTGACAAAGATTGGTAGTGTCTCCTTCATGCAAAGGGGATAAATGAAAAAGACTCACTTGTAAAACAATTCTTACAAAATATCAGAACCCACAAAGTAAAGGGAGATCTAAAATGCTTGAGAGAGTAGCAAAAGAGAAAGAATACTCAGGTATCAGAAAGGATTAACAATCTGACTGATTTTTAATTTTGTGTTAACAACATTGTGTACTAGAAGATAATGGAGCACATTTTCAATGCCTTGGGGGAAAAATACTTTAAATCCAGGATCCTATACCCAGCCAAATTATCACCCAAGTACATACAAGGGTGAAATAATGACATGTTTATATAAGTATGTAAGTACTTAGGAAGCTTACTTATGTCAGACAAACTATTCAAAACTTGGAAATAAGCAAAAAGGTAACCAGGTGTTTTGTGGGTTTGTTGTTTTTGGTGCAGTGCTGGACTTGACTTCTTATCTCTGAGGTATTTTATAGCTCTATAAGGACAGAGGTTATCTGACAGAGATTCAAATGACTTCTGTGTGGTTTAGGGCCCCATCAGATATTAACTAGTTTGTATTTAACCCAGCAGTCTAATCCTAACACTTGTAAAATGCTTAAGTGTTTTTCAGACCAATTTTGCTGCTTTCATCATTAAATTATAATTTGAATAAAATATTTGATGTGTTTATTTTAAACTTACATGAGAGTCATTTTTTTAAAAGTTAGCAATATGCACCTTTCTTAAAAAATTTCTTGAAATTGTACTTCAGGTATAATTTAATTTCCTTTTCAATGGATCCTAACACACTATTAGTTTTATAGTTAATAATATTTGTATGCCATAATACTGTAAATACTGTTGGTCTTTCATTTTTAAATCAAGTTATATGACTAATACTTATCATGAAGTAATATCATAAACCCTGATGAGTCAAAGTAATGGTATTGCTCATAAAAGCCAGGAGAGAGAGGGGGAAGCAGAGAGATGCAGAGCATGGTAAAGGGGCGAATTTCCTATCTCACACAGTGGGGAGGGAAGGGAAGCTGCCGCAGTTAACAGACTAAGAAATGGAAGTTTTTTTCTAAGGTTACAAAGTCTACCAGTTGAAAAAGTTAAAATTAATAGTGGCCCCCAAAAATGTGAAAGCTGGGAGCTAGGAGGTAATGTTAAGCCAAAGAATTTCCTATCCTCAAAAGATACATTGTCTAAATACCTATAATTCAAAAAACAGGTGCATAAGTGTATAACAGTGTAAAAACCATCAGAAAAACTAAAATCAGAAAATGGCTAAAAATGGTTTTCTCTGGAGATTGGAACTGGGGATTGAGGTGTTATGGACTGAATTGTGTCCCCCTCAAATTCACATGTTGAAGCCCTAATCTCTAATGTGACTCTATTTGGAGAGAGGACCTCTATGGAGGTAATTAGGTTAAATGAGGTTCTAAGAGTGGGGCTCTAATGCCACATGACTAATGTCCTTATAAGAAGAAGAGACACCGGAGACTCTCTCTCCATACATGGCCAGACAGAGAAAAGGTCATGTGAGGACACAGCAAGAAGGACACGTCAGCCAGCCGGGAAGAGTGCCCTCACCAGAACCGAATCTGCCAGCACCTCAGTGTTGGACTTCCAGCCTCCAGAAACGTGAGAGAATCAGTTTCTGTTGTTTAAACCACCCAGTCGGAAGTATTATGCTATGGCAACCCAAGCAGACCAACACAGACGGAAACTTTTCCAAAGGTACTCCTCTGTACTGCTGATTTTTTTTTATCATGCATATACTTCTTGAGGACATTGGAATGGAAATTATTATAATAATATTAGGCTTTAAGATAATTAGCAATAAAAAATGTGGCATTTAAAAAAGGGGGAAGAATGGGTAATTTTACCAGATTGTTGACTTTTATGCCTTTAGAGTGATAAGAGGGGGAGGCAGATGTCACATTGAAGGCGACTTAAACAATAATGTAGCCATTATGAAACTTAGATCCTTAGAGTGTAATAAATCTAAGCCAGTGAGTTTTAAAGTTCTTACTGTGTAGCAACACATCTGGTAAGCTAAGCACAAAGAAAGTAAAACCCCTTTATAATTTATTCTATTGTACAGCCTAATCATATTAAATCAGAATTTTTGTATCCTATATATACATTGCTCTAAGTTGCATAGGGAAAATTAAGCAACTAACTGTTAACCTGTCATACAAATTTAGTAGGTAAAAAGTAAAGCTTTGAACAAAGAAGGGAAACTAAGATTGTATAAACAAATTCAATTCCATCACCCATTTAATATAATTTGGGGAGTTTGGGCATTTGGGAATATTCTGTTTCATTTATTGAAGTATTTTAGATGGAGAGATATTAGGAAGGTGATGGGCAATTGCTATTTGATGGCATACAATAAAAAGTTTAACTGTGTTTCAGTCCTGTGTCTCCCAGTTAAACCACAACATGATTCTTTACAGCTCATTTTGGGGAAATTGCAGTCACAACACATTATAAAAATAGCCCATCATATGGAAACCATGTAATGATGTATTAGTAACTCACCACAATGGGATTTAAACAAAGAGTTCTAATCATTAAGAAATTTACAGTCAAAAACAGCATTATAGATCTGCTCATTAGATGGGAAGTATTTTGACAAAAGCCTATTTATAAGGTATTCCTGTGACTCCATTTTCTTTCATTGTAGCCATTATAATTTAAAAACTAATCCCAAAGGGAGCTGCAAAAAAGGCCAAAAGAGCCTCAATTTTCTAGGGACTTTTCAAGTTTCTCAGCAAGGGCCATATTAAATACATGAGGTAAAAGTTTGAGAAAAACAAGACTACCATAGTGTCATCCCTGTCCTATTAAAAAAAAAGGCATTAAATTTTATTGCATTCCACCTAAGTTCCCCAGACAGTATGCGGAAAAAGCTTCTGGAGTGACAGGGGACAAATTTAGATAATGTCAAACTGGATATTGGCAAGTGATTTGTGGATCTGTGGGAATATGGGACCCCTAGGATTTGTTGTTAGTAACAAAGAGAACCATTTTTCTCTTCGCTCTCAGATATTTCTCTGATTTCTCAAACTGTTCCTTAAGCACTCTGACAGAAGAACTAGGGGAAGTAGTAATAGCTTCAACAAATGTTGGAGAAATGAGATACCCTGACCATCGGATGCCACCGTCCAGATGAAAGAGGAGATGCCTGACATCACGCCTGTTTTCCCCATCTGTAGGCCAGCGTGGAGAGGGGAAAAGTGAGCACCACCTCTGGCACCCATAGGTCTTCCCAGGCATCCAAGTTGCTACTAGATTTTAATTAATTATGCAGCTGAGCCACTAGAGGGAGCACTACCTGAAGGACGTTGGAGTCTTTCCTTCTGCTTCTTTGACTGTTTGACCACCCAGCCTATATGGCACCTGTGAGTTGTCTCCAAACCCTGCAGCCACACTCTGTCTACCATCCGGATGGCCCTCAACCTACACCAACCCTTCCATCCCACCCCAGTCCCAGTACCCTCTCTCTAACCATTCATGCTATTCTATCCCTCTCGGAATCCTAAAAATGACATGTCTATGCCCCCACCCTCATGCCACCATTAATAAAGGGAAGGAGGTCAGTGGTGGTGACGCTGCATCTCGGATATATTCAGAACCTTTTCAAGGATCCTCTTCTTAGACTGGGAATGGAAACAGTGAGAAGGGCAGAGTATAGCAGCAGGAATGGTTGAATAGCTCAGGAGTAGAGCTGGTAATTATATAGGATGAGAAAGAGAAACAAGACTAGCAGAGTGTCATCCCTGTCCTTTAAAAAAAAAAAAAAAGCAAATCCCAGACTTAAATTTCATTGCATCCCACCTAAGTTCCCCAGACAGTATGTGGAAAAGGCTTCTGCAGTGACAGAGGACAAATTTAGATAATGTCAACTGGATATTGGCAAGTGATTTTTGGATCCATGTCCCATTTCTTATCACGTGTCCCAGAGAGCTGAAAAGGAAATGCAGGGGCTAGTAACTTCACACTTATACGGCTGCCTCTTAGAGCAATTAGTATTGGCCACCATACCCAGGGAAAGATTCTTTAACTTTTACTATGTTAATAACAACCACGACAAAATCAATGTTTGGAGGAAATGTCCAGGAGCACCTAACCCACCTACTTGCTTTAAGGTGTGTTGTTGTTGTTTCAATCCTCTCCTGAGGATATGCTTATTGATTTTTAGAGAGAGGGAGGGAGGGAGAAAAAGAAACATCAATGTGAGAGAAACATCAATCCATTGCCTCTCAGACACACCCCAGCTGGGGACCAAGGATCCGCAACCTAGGTATGTTCCCTGATTGGAAACGGAACCCGCGACCTTTTGGTATAAAGACAAAGCTCCAACCCAGCTGAGCCCCACTGGCCAGAACTAAGGTTTTATTGAATGAACCCTCTCAAACATGCCCAAGGCAACCCTCAGCTTTGTCTTGTACAAAGTACTCTTATGCACTAAGAGATGTCCTGATTTAGATGATAATTGATTGAAAGACAAAGCTCAATTTGTTCATTTATTCAAAGACTGCATTTAGGGAGATACCAACAGGCTGGAATATCACATTTTGAATGTTGGTCTTAATTCCACAGAGACGTTTGAAACTTCTTTTTTTCTAATCCTCGCCTGAGGATATTTTTTCCGTTGCTTTTTCAGAGAGAGTGGAAGGGGGGGGGACATCGATGTGAGAGAGACACATAGATCGGTAGCCACACACACTCGCCCCAACCGGGCCAAGCCTGCAACCGAGGTACGTGTCCTTGGCCAGAATTCAACCCAGGGCCCTTCAGTCCAAGGGCTGACACTCTAACCACTGAGCCAAACCGGGGCTGGAAACTTCTCTTGAAAAATCTCAGCTAGAACCTGATACCTGTTCCTATGACTTTGGCTTTCCAATTACAAAGCCCTCTGAGAGCTGGCAACTAAGTGCTCATGGGAACTAGGACATGGGCAGCCACTGATTTGTTTCCCAGCACTGCTCCCTCTGGCTGTGCTTGCTCGGAGTTGGTGAAGGGAGGGGAGGGCAGAGGGGAGAAACTGGTATTGACCTCGACATAGAGAAGTACTGTTCCAGGAAACATCTATCACAACTTTGTGAGATTACTGGTAAGTACGGTTAGTGATGATAGGTCTATGGTCAGTGAAATATTATAAAATGCTTCTATTATAGGAAAATTTAATAAAGAGGAAAACTGGGCATCAGCTCAGCTTCCTTTTTAAAAGAAATTATTTCTTTATTTGTTTATTTATTATTTATTTTAAAGAGAGAGGAAAGGGGGAGAGAGAAACATCAACCTGCTGCTCCACCCATCTACGCACCCATTGGTCGACTCATATATGTGCCCTGACCAGGGATCAAACCAGCAACCCTGGCACGTCCTGGCGATGCTCCAACCAACTAAGCTACCCCTGCCGGGGCGTCAGCTCAGCTTTTTAGAAAGAATTGGGTCATACAATCTATCACAAAAGAAAAAGTTCTTCTAAATTCTAATGTGGCAAATGAAATTGTCAATTAAGCATCAAAAAGTTTTATAGGTAGTTATTCTAACTAAATTAGAGTATTTTTTGTTATCTGTATATTGTAAACCTTGTATAATTATAGACAAGGATGCCAATTTTCTAGTAAATGGAGTATAGATTTTCCTCTTTAAGTTATTGTAAAATAATAAAGTTACCATACTTTGGCTTCTCCTTCTCTACTGGTACCCTGATCAGCACAGAAACATGACATTGTTTTTCCTGTGTTAAAAAAAAAACAAATCTCGCCTGGCTGGGCATCACTCAGTGGTTGAGCATCGACCTAGGATCCAGGAGACTGTGGTTCGATTCCCAGTCAGGGCACATGCCCAGGTTGCGGGCTCAGTCCCCAGTCAGGGGCGTGCAGGAGGCAGCCGATCAGTGACTCTCTCATCACTGATGTCTCTCTCTCTCTCTCTCTCTCTCTCTCTCTCTCTCTCTCTCTCTCTCTCTCTCCTTTCCCTTCCTCTCTCTGAAATCAATAAAGATATATTTTTTAAAAAAAACAAAAACCAAATCTCCTCTGGACTCCACTTCTCCCCCATCATTTCTTTGGTTCCTTTGTCACAAAACTAGAAAAAAAAGAGTTGCCTTTACTCACTGCTGCAAATTGCCTCCCTCCCGTCCTCTGTTAAATCCGCTCTAGCTAGGTTTTCCATCCCACAGCTCCGTGGAGACCGATCTCATTAAGGTCACCCGTGAGTCCATGTTGCTAAACCCAATGGTCGCCTTTCTGTCATCTCGCCTGACCTCTCGGCTGCACCTCATCTCTGTTCACCGCCTCCTCAGTGGTGCTCTGTCTTCCCTTTGCTCCCAGGGACACCCCGCAGTCGCTCAGTGACCGCTGCCTCTCAGTGGCCTTGCTGCTTGCTCGCTTGTCTCAACCTCGGAACGCCGTGACGCCCTGGGGTTCAGTCCTTGGTTCTTCAGTCTTTTCGTCAACACTTGTTCCCTAGGTGATCTCATGCAGGCTTTGAATACTATCTCTTTGTCAGGTTTCCCAAAAGCGTATCCCCAGACCAGACCTTTCTCCAAACTCCAAATCTGTCGACCCATCTGCCTCCTCACCATCTCCACTTTGATGTCTCAAAGTCAGCATGTCCAAAACTAAGCCCTTGGCCCTCAACCCCAAAGCCCACCTCACCACCAGCCTTCTCCATCTCGGGTGATGGCAATACGTACTTCAAAGTGCTCAGATCACAGTTGTGGGGCCTTCCCTGACTCTTCTCTTGCTCTCACACCCCCCCTACAAATCATCAAGTCTTTTTGGCTTAACCTTCAAATTATATTCAGAAAATGGCCGCTTCTTAGACCATTCCTGCTATCATCTTGGTCTGGATTACCACCATCTCTCCTCCCTGGATTACTAAATGGTCTGCACTGTTCTTCTCTTGTCTCTGACAGTCTATTTAGGGGGTTGGCAAACTACTGCCCTCTGGCCAAATTGAGCCCACTGTCAGGTTTTGTACTTCCTAAGAGCTAAATTATTAAAGAAATCAAAAGAAGAAGAGCATTTTAAGGCGCATGTAAACTGTATAAAATTCAGGTGTTGATGTCCATAAAGTTTTAATGGAACACAGCCACACTCATTCATTTACATATTGTCTGTGGCTACTTTTGTGCTACAACAGCAGAGCTAAATCACTGTGAGATAAAATGCACAGCCCATGGAACCTGAAATATTTAGTCTCCAGCCCTTTACAGAACAGTGTGTCATCCTCTGGTGTATTCTCAACAGATCAACTAGAGTGGTCCTTTTAAAACTTAAGTCAGATCAGGTCATTTCTCTGTACACATCTCTTACGTGGCTCCCTGGTCCTCTCAGAGCAAAAGCCAAAGTGCTCACAGTAGCCAACAGGGCCGATTGCTTATTGTTTTCATTTCCTATAACTCTCCTCCTTGCTGACTTTGTTCCAGCTGCTCTGCCTTCCTGCTGTCCCCCGATCACACCGGCAGACTCCCTAACCAGACCCTGGGCATTGGCTCATCACTGTCTGGACTGCTTTTCCCCCATATAGCTCTACAGATAGATCCCTCACCTTTATCAAGCCTTTGCCCAAGTGGCATCTTTTTAGTGAGTCCTGTGTTGACCACCCTACTTAAAATTCTAACTTGTTTCATGTTGTAATGGTGATCCCCTGTATCCTGCTCTATTTTTCTTTTTTCTATTGCAGTTATCACCTGTAAACACACTATGTAATTTACTATTTATCACGTTGTAATAAACATAATAGAACACAAGCTCCACAAGGACAGATATCCCAAGAGTCAAGAACAATTCCTGGCACATTGTAGATGCTCAATAAATATTTGTTGGATTTGAATTGCATTTCCGATATATTACATGATGCTGAGCCCCAAATATAACAGCATATCTGGTATAGCTTAACTATTTGGCAATTATCTGCTTTATAATATAGCATCCTCTGCAGTTAAAAATTAAAAATGGCCTTATATACATTCTTTTTAAAAATATGTATTTCTATTGTTTTCAGAGAGAGGAAGGGAGAAGGAGAGAGACAGAAACATCAATGATGAGAGAGAGTCATTGATCAGCTGCCTCCTGCACACCCCCTACTGGGGATCAAGCCCGCAACAGCGGCATGTGCCCTGACTGGAAATTGAATCTTGACCTCCTGGATCATAGGTCAATGCTAAACTGCCGAGCCATGCCGGCCAGGCCTTATATACATTCTTAATAACCATGAGAAAAGTTTCTACAACACACCCTCTCTTCTGCAAAAAGTCCATTTACTGAGGCATCAGCCTTACAGTAAGGACACACTTGTGGTCACAAATCACTGAGATTCAGGCTAAACTCCCCTTTTAAAAACCGAGCAAACTGCCCATCCACAGCCAATAAGAAGCATTTGAGTGGAATTATTTTTGGCTCAACTCATACAATTATTGAGTACTTACTATATGCAAGATATGTAAGTCAGAGTTTTTTTTTTAAACTACACCCCAGTCTTTAAAACACTTAATATCTAGAGAGGAAGACAGATGTGTTCACAGCAGTATAAAAATTACAGAGAATTTCTGGGTGTTAGCAGAGAACGGTGCTGCCCAAAAGACAAATAATGCAAGTCACTACATCACTGTAAATTTCCTAGTAGCCACATTAGAGGAAGGTGGACAGAGCACACTGTATTTGACCCAACATACACAAAATACAATCATTTTGACATGTAATCAATGTAGAAATTATTGAGATGTTTTATGTGCTTTTTGCTAATCACTAAGTCTTCAAAAGTCAGTGTGTACTCATGGCACTTTGCAATTTAGAAACTAAATTTTCTTCAGAAAAACTCGATCAATATTTGAAGTTCATGCCCAGCCGGGCGTGGCTCAGCGGTTGAGTGTTGACCTAGGATCCAGGCGATCGGGGTTCGATTCCCGGTCAGGGCACATGCCCGGGTTGCGGGCTCGATCAATGACTCTCTCATCATTGATGTTTCCATATCTCTCTCTGCTTCTCCCTTCCTCTATCAATAAAGATGTATTTAAATATATATATATATATTTGAAGTTCATGAAACATACAGCTGGAAAAAAACACATTTGCATACCCAAGCTGTTCTAAATGGACTTAAAGGCTTTCGCATAACCAATGAGTATTGGTTTTTTAACTTGAAATTCAGTTAATTAAAATGTAAAATTTTGGTTTTGAGTCGCACTGGCCACATTTCAAGTGTGCAAGTCGCATGCGGCTCCTGCTCCCACAGTGGACAGCGCAGGTTTGCGGCGGGATTGTCCACTTCCCCTGCAAAGGGCCAGAGAGTACATATTTTAGGCCTTGCTAGACATACGTACCCCCGGCCTAGAGGATTCTGCTTGGGGGACAGAGAAGTCTGTAAGAAGGTCACCTTTAAGCTGGGACTGAAAGAAGGACTACGTAGGATTTCCAACATAAAAATACAGGAGCGTGGTGAGAAGGACACTCCAGACTGAGGCCTAAGCGTAAGCAGCGTCACAGAAGTGTGAGCTACTGTTAAGAAAAGGAGCCCGCCTGCCCTACACGCAGCATCAGAGGGCTGGAGGAGGGGAGGAGGGTGCTAGGTATGCTCCCCCAGGAGTCGCCAATCTTTGCTACCCTGTGGAGGTGACAACCATGGACTGCGTCACCCACGCTCTGTTGCCCTCTGGATTCCAGTTGATCTGGCAACGGGGCCCCTAGCTTGAGATCAGAGAGCAGGAGGAGAGACAGTTGGGGCGCTCATCCCCAGGTCCATTTGGCCTCTTGGCTATTCTGGTAGTTACAGCTCCTGTATGGGATGACTTTCTTCTTTGGCCCCAAGTTCTCTCCGGAGTCTGGTATCACCCATACTTTCCCTGCCCATTCAGCCCCAGGGGTGGTAATCACTTTACTGTGGCTAACTCCTGGGCGCTTCCCTCAGCCTTACCCATCGCTCTGTAAATAGTCCGTTTATTAAGTTCTTGGTTAATCTCTCTGAGTGGGCCATCTATTTCCTGCCAGCATCTTCACTGACCCAGGCAGACTAAAGCCAGATCATGGAGGGTCTTGTGTGTCAGACTGCAGAGGGTGACCTCTGTTCAGTAGACAGTGGAGAACATCAGGGATCTTGACTTAGAGCTGTCTGGGTTGTGCACTGTACGTGGAAGCCCTTCCCCTTAAGAAAGGGGTGATAGGATTAAGGAGGCTACAAGAAGGAGGTTGGCCTGGGAGGTATTTCAAGAAGAGAGTGAACGTGATGATGTCGTCGATAGCCCAGGTGATCACAGGTGCACACCGAGAACACCAGGAAGTTTTAAACAGAGACTGTCGCGGCTACTTAACTCTGAGCTGAACCGTTCATGTCCACTGCGACGTCTCGAGTTCATCCTCTGCAGCAGCACTCCTGGCTCAGAGACCGGCTGTAGCCCACGGTCCCCACTTCTTCATCTTCTGATACTAGTCTGTGGTGGTTCTGGGAACCAGATAACCAAGTATAAGAACAACTAGACATTTCCTTCAAGTTGTCAAATCCAGGTCCTCTGACAAGTGACACCTTACGGCAGGGCTCCGCAAACTTGTTCACACCACGGCACGCTGAGAATATAATTGCATCGCATGCACACTAGGTAATGGGTGAGGCTGCTCTCAGCCAGGGGTGACCAACACAGAGGCTCTGGTGGCCCCAGACCTTGGCCAGCTTCCCTAAGGGTTAAGTGGTTCAACACTGAGGCACACTTGCAACACACTTGAGACATGGTAGGTGTGCGGTTCTGCCTTAGAGCTAGAGCACCAACTCCATCTGAGCAAGAGTCTCTTCCTCTCGGGGCCTCATGCAGGGCCTGGTCCTCTAGCACTGATCTAATTCACGTGTGACTCCTCCCTTGGTCCTCTGAAGCACAGCCAGGGCCACAGCTAGCCCACAGTGGACACTTATACAAATCAGAAAACAGTGCCCTTGCTCTGGATGGACACTGCCCAGCACCAGAATGTGATAGCAGCCAGCCAAGATCAGGAATATTTAAAGAAGGTTTTATGAAAAACTCGTGGGATGGCCCTGGCCAGGTAGCTCAGTTGGTTAGAGCATCATCCCAATAAGCCAAGGCTGAGGGTTTGTTTCTTACAAGAATCACCCAATGAGTTTATAAATAAGTGGAAAAATAAATCGATGTTTCTCTCTCACTCTCTCTCTCTAAAAATCAATAAATAAAATTTTTTTAAAAAAACTTATGGGACTATAGATATAAAGATGTGACTGCACTCAATAATTGGCCTTACAAAGCACTGCTTACTCATGTTTAACTCAACTTGGGCCCCACAAGAGGGCTGCCTCCTTACTTTGCTGGGGACATTTCTAGCTCTCCTGCCAGTCACTCGGTACTTGTGTCCCTTTTAGCTAGGAAATTGACTGTCTGGTCCTGTTGACTGGCTCTTCCGTAGGTAGCATGACCTTCTATGAAAGCCACACTTGCTTATAAAATATTGTACAAGGTAGAGCTTTAGGCTCTATCTTGATGATCCCCAAGTTCTCAGGGAAACTGGGCCAGTTATATGATCTTTCCTGAAGCTTCTACTCCTATTTCTGAATCTGGGCCACCCAATAGCTAGGCTAATCCCATTAATCCAACCATGTAATCCACCAACCATACTGCACATCAACTACCTTATCAAAATCAATCCCTTGCCTTCCAAGGTTGGCAATAGAGGAGACCAGGAGAGAAAGAATAGAAGCTGATGCTTTAAAGTTCAGGTACTCTCTTGCGGAAGGTCTCGCTCCTTGGCCAACTTGAATTTAGGCTTGATTTCACCAAGGAACTGACAGAGAATTTTAGCTTTTACTTTGTATAAAGTAAGCATAAGAGGGTCTCCCCCATGAGTCAAATACTCGTGCTTTCACTCTGGGACCAAAAGGCCCCTGGACTAGTCACGTGCCGTATTTGTGTTGATCCAAGTTCCCACATGTGTCCTACGGTCACCGCAGTTGCTGGACAGAGGGGCTCTTCAATAGTAGCCCCAAATGGATCTGGCAGGCTCAGGCTTGGAGTGAAAACAAGGAAAGGGACAAGCTTTTTTCCAAATGTGGGGAAGGTTAACATGACCGAAAACCAAAGCTCCTCTGTTTCTTGCCAGATACAAATGACCTTTTTGTGAGGAATAAAAGAGAACCTTAATGAAACATGCCTGCGTCACTATACTCAGCCAGTCTGTCAATCAGGTCAGCGCATGACGTCAGGAACTTGCCAAATTGAAGGGTCATTGTCAACCAGCGGAACAAAAAGAGGGGGAGGAGGGAGAAAATGCAGTAGTTTTGAGCTGAGACATGAGGCACAGGCTCTGACCTAGAGCTGCCTGAAAATGTTTTTCCCCTTTCCTCTTGTCAGAGAATCGGGGCCTCTCAGGGCGCTCACAGGTGACTGGTGGGTGTCAGACACCAGACTCTCACCAGGACGGCACTCTCTCCCACTGAAGCACAATGAAGGCACCTCTCCTCAGCTGTCCCCAAGTGGGACTGACAGGTGTCCTGTGCCCCTCACCCTTAGATGTCATTCTCACAACCAGCATATTATGATCACGACTAATGGCTCTGCTGCTGGTTCACAGGCCAGGGAAACAAAACCATGGCCGAACAAGGTGTGGGCCCGAAATTCAGTTCTGTTCTTTACCTTCGGAAGCCCAACTTGTTGACATCTGAAACTCATTAAGGTGCTTCTTAAAGGGCCATCAGTTTTTCCTATTTCCTAGCCCACCCCCAGCACAGCAGAAGCTGTGACCTCAGTCTCTATAGGATCACATTCCTGAAAGCGGCTCCCTTGTGCATCAATGTCTTCATGGCAGCCGCAGTATAAATACTCGCCCATCCCACTGTAGGAACTAGGCCGCCTCCTCCTGCGATCTCCCTCGAAGAACCAAACGAAACGACTGCACTTCACAATTCACACTGTTTCACAGTTTTATATTTAAGCACAAATAAAAATTCCCAGTGGTCATATTGAAGGACCTAATTAAATAGCTAAATTCTGTTTCCTTCCTTACCATGGTTGTGCTCCAGCTGCTTAAACACAGAAATATATAGGGTGTCCCCCCAAAATTGACAGCTCAATTTTGAAAATGAAATGTATTTTAATAAACACTGCCTTTATAACTATTCAAAGTGTGTGTATACATTTTGGGGGGACACCCTATATACTGCCACAGAGTTGGATGCATGAGCTGAGCCCTAAATGAATGTGAATGATTCTGAACCCATGGGAATGTACTACTGAAACAAACAAGTATGGCTATGACCGAGTGTTAGGGTCCAACTGTATAACTGAGAGGTGTCCAGATTAACTTCCATACTGAATGCAATGTTTATATAAAAATATGTATGCTTTTGTTATTGTGGTAAAAACACAATATAACATTTACCATCGTAACCATTTTTAAGCATACAGTTCAGTAGTCTCATCTACATATATTCACGATGTTGTGCAGCTAAGCTCCAGAACTTTTTAATCGTGCAAAAATGAAACTCTCTACCAATTAAACAATAACTCCCCGAGGGGGAAACAAGCTGGCGGCGTAGGTAACAGCTGCACCCGCCGCCTCCCGCAACCACATCAAAATCACAGCTAAAATACAGAACCACCACCACTCAGAGCCTCCAGAAATCTGGCTGAACAGAAGCCCCACAACCAGGGGACTGAAGAAGCACCGAGAGGGTAGGAGGGGCAGAAACGCGGGTGGATCTGGGCTGGATCCCGGAGACGCAGCCTCGGGCCCACACCCGGTGCCGCCAGGTAAACCCAGGAGGGATTCTCGGCGGCGGGGGTTTCCCCAAGGAGTGAGGGGTCCCAGACCCACAGCAGGCACCCAGCCCAGGGCTCCAGGGCCGGGGAGAGACGTCCCCACACCTTCGGGCTGTGAAACCAGCGGGGACTGTCCCTGAGGGTCGCGGAGGCCACGGGAGCCCCAGCAGCTCCTCTCAAAGGGCCTGGCACGGACTCACTCGGACGCTCCCTCTGAGCCCAGCGCCGGGAGCAGCCTGAAAGGACCCGGGACACTCGGGGGGAACTAACCTGCCTGAAGTTGGGGCGAGAGCTGGAGGGGCGGCTTCCTCCAGGCAGAAGGGCTGGCGGAGGCCCTGGCTCCTTTGGCGAGTCCTCCCCGCACACAGCCCGCAGGCAGGCGCCATGTTTGAGTCGCCAGCACCTGACTCACACGGTTGGCCCCGCCCCGTGATCCCCGGAGGCCCCGCCCCCCCCACCTGCAGCTCATCCGGGCCATTTCCAGGGGCTTTTCTGTGCAAGTGGCCTCTCGAGCCTCATGCTTAGGACTTTCCTAAAATCTCTCAAACAAGCAGCAGCTGCCCCATACAGCTTGATAAGCGGCCCCAGGCCTGGCACTAGTGGCAGCTGCATTGGCTCACAGCTTGGCCTCTCCTGGACATCGCCAAGCCCAGCACAAGTAGCAGCCACCTATGGTTTGCTGTGTAGCTCATGCTGGGTGGCCCTGGGCAAGGCACTGGCAGAGGCTGACTTTGCACCTCCCGGGAGGCCCCAGAGACAGTGCACCTGGTGGGCAGACTCGACCAGGCTGGATTACAGCCCTACCATATCCATGGTTGACACTCAAGGGGCGCACTTGGTGAACACCAAAGCTCCACTGAAGTAAATCCTGCTCCATACGGGTGTCTCCAGCACAGCAGCTCTTTGGCTGTAGTTGCAGCTGGTCCTCACAGCCGATTGTTCTGGGGGTCAATTCCTCCCAGGGATGCCAACAGCAACCAAGGCTCAACTACAACAGGACAGTGCACACAGCCCACACAGGGGAGCACCTAGAAGGCCCAGCTCAGGTGACTGGGGAGGCTGAGCCACTGGACCCTACAGGACACCTACTACACAAAGCCACTCTACAAATTCCAGGAGGCATAGCAGCTCTACCTAATACATAGAAACAAACACCTGAAAGCAGCCAAAATGGGGAGGCAAAGAAACTTGTCACAAAGGAAAGAACAGAAGAAATCTCTAGAAGAGGAATTAAATGAAATAGATCCAAGCAAGCTAACAGATACAGAGTTCAGAAGTTTGGTTATAAGGATGTTCAACCATGTTATTATGAAAACAACTGAGAACATCGATGACATAATAAAGTACCAATTTGAAATGAAGGCTACACAAACTGAAATGAAGAATAAATTACAGGGAATCAACAGTAGAGTAGAGGATGCTGAGAATCAAATCAGCAATTTGGAACACATGAGGAAACAAAAAACACCCAACCAGAAGAGCAGAAAGAAAGAAAAAATCCAGAAATATGAAGAGAGCATAAGGAGCCTCTGGGACAACTTCAAGCAGCTCATCATTCATATTATTGGTGTGCCAGAAGGGGAAGAAACAGACCAAGAAATTGAAAACCTATTTGAAAAAATAATTACAGGAAACTTCCCCTACCTGGGGAAAGAAATAGACTTACAAGTCCAGGAAGCACAGAGGGTCCCAAACAAGAGGTACCCAAAGAGGCCCACAGCAGGACACATCATAATTAAAATGCCAAAGGTTAAAGACAAAGAGAGAATCTTAAAAGCAGCAAGAGAAAAGCAATTAGTTACCTACAAGGGAGCACCCATACGACTGTCAGCTGATTTCCCCACAGAAACCTTGCAGGCCAGAAGGGAGTGGCAAGATATATTCAAAATGATGAAACACATAGGACTACAACCAAGATTGCTCTACCCAGCAAAGCTATCATTTAGAACTGAAGGTCAGATAACGAGCTTCACAGATAAGAAAAAGCTAAAGGAGTTCATCACCACCAAACCAGCACTGCAGGAAAAGCTGAAAGGTCTTTAAGAAGAAGCTAATGAACAAAAGAATCTGATGAACTAAATAGATCTAGAGACACTGACACATGCAACAGACGATCATATTTTAGTGGGAAGATGGAAGGTGGGAAGAGATTAACCAAAGAAGTTATATGCATATATGCATAACTCATGGACACAGTTAATAACAGGATGAAGGCCTGGGGAGGGGGTGGGAGTGAGGTGGAGGGGGTCAGTTGGGAGGAAAAACAGGACACCTGTAATACTTTCAACAATAAAGATAAATTAAAAAAACAAAACAAAAACAGAAAACCCAATAACTCCCATTTCCCCCTCCCCCAGCCTCTGGCAACCACCATTCTACTTTCTGTTTCTAAGGATCAGATACCTCCTATCAGTGGAATCATGCAGCCTTTGTATTTTTGTGATTGTCTTATTTCACTTATGTGAAATGTAGAAAATGTACAAATATTTTTTAATAAGATATGTAATATGAGTGAAGCTACCAAATATTATTAAAACTGAACACTAATCGTGGTATTGAGGCCGATTAGGACTTACACCAAATGATATTTCTTGTAAGAAGTGTTTTATCATTGACATTCTTTAGGATTTCCTGGTCCATGGTAAAAATAAAAACACACTGAATTTCATCAGCTTTATTATGGTGTTTAAATGCTCTGCCAACGGTTCTCCCCTTCCTGCCTGCTCTCTAGACTGCGCCTTGGGCATGTCTCTGCTGCAAAATATGCCAAGGAGGGCCGCGTGCGACAGCTCCACCTGGAGACAGGGGCTATTGTGCCCAGGTACTTAAACTGAAAAACAAAAGTGGGGCCCTCCAATGAGCCCAGGCTGTCAGCCTCTGGGTTTCTACTTTCCTGTTGCACCCGATGAGACTCTGAAAAGCCAGGGCCACTCTGATTGCATTAGGGAGCCCTCTTAGGAATAAACTTCCAGAAGAGAAGTGGTGTGAGCTGAGGGTAGACAACCCTCCCTTAGGCAAACAAATATAGATTTTTTTCTGAAAATACTCTTTTCCTTCAACTCATTTAACTTCACACTATTTGTGGAAGGAAAAGCCATAACTGACCACTTTGCTGATCCCCAAGTCAGCACAGAACCACTGTCCAGAGCGACCTCACCATCGTGAATCCAGCGGTGTATTTATTTATATCCCTGTCTTTGCTGAGTGTCCTTTCAGAGTGGTAAAAAGAGGCAGTGAAGAGTCAGGAGTGTTCCCAGAATGCCTCCTCTGAGCGGAAGCAGGAGGCCAGCCTGCTGTAGGGACCACGGCCCCTGGCAACAGGTCTAAGGTGGAACCACTCGCTCCTGCAGTCTGAGGGGATGGGACACCTACCTCATCCTCACTACAGTCCGCATTCTACCACCCGGCCCAAGCTGCACTATTGCTTCACTCTATGATCTTAGGTAAAGTACTTGACCCCATAAAGCTCAGTCGACCATCTGTAAAATGCAGATAAAAATAAACACTCTCAAGGCTGTTGTGAGAATTAGAAGATCAGGCAAAGCATTTGGCACTCAAGAAACACTCACTCCTAGTCTCTTTCCCTTCAACCAAACCTGTATGTCCAGACTTTTTCTTTCTGCCCCACTAAGAGCTGTCTATAAAATCTGCCAGGCACCTTCTCCTTCCGTCTTAAATGACTTCCTTATTTGAGAACAAGAACTCCCCACACAAGGTCTTTTTTTTTAAAATATGTTTTTTATTGATTTCAGAGAGAGGGAGGGAGAGGGAGAGAGAGAAACATTAATGAAGATAGAGAAAGAAACATGGATCAGCCGCCTCCTGCACGCCCAGTAGGGGTACTGGCAATCGAACCATGGCCTCCCGGTTCATAGGTTGAGGCTCAGCCACTGAGCCACACTGGCCAGACCAAGGTCTCTTGATTGTAGGGAGCAGAATTCTATGGGGAGGCTCCAGAATATACGGAACATGTCAAAAAGAGGGTCTGAAGAGCATGAAAATAACTTCGGTATGCATCACACACACAGTCCTTACAATACACATGTAAATTAAGTGCCACCTCAGGATAGGGCACAGGGTCCAGATACATGTTTATACCAAAAAAAAAGAGAAGTTTTGGAGTTGAGGGGCCCAACGCAGGCTGACTGGTGCTAGACAGGCTTGGGGAGATATCGATAGACTGTGAAACCACCATGCTCCTTCAGCTCCTACAGATGGGCCTCCAGTGGCCTCACGCAGGCAGGTCCCAGCCTGGCCAACAGAAAGCAGCTATGCTAGGGATGAGGCACCTTACTTGACTCTGCCAACTCTCCCAACTGGTCACGCTACCAAGGTTGGATTTTGGGTCTAACTCTCATGGTACTCATAGTAGGTACTCAATTTATGAATGCCACTATAAATAAAGAACTAAAATGTAACTGAACCTCTTATACTTAAGGATAATTAGTCATCCAAGCACAAATGTAACTGATGCTGATAAACAATAATATCAATAATAATAACGTAAATGCACTGCTGTTTTGTGTATCTAGTGAAGACTACAGGATATTGAATGCCTAATAAAAAGAAGGGGTCGATATGAAGGTTGAAGACACTTGCAAGGAAAAGAAGGTGATTTTTAAGACATGCCTTATTGTTTCCACAGTTTTGCTGAATCAAACCTTGTTTACAGTGGCTTACCAACAGATAAATGTGGAAGTATTTGAATACTGTGTAGATGTGCAACTGAGCATGAACTCTGCAGTTGAGCCACGCAACAGACTGATTTGCATGATTAATAAAGATTTTCATCTTTATTGCTCAATGCCCAAAGTGGCTTATTATCAGATGAACTGAGCTGTACTATCAGGATTCTTGTTGCAAACAACAAAAACAGACTCTGGTTATTGTCAGCAGAAATTGAATTGATTGAAAGGGTAGAATAGTCTGCCAATGAATGGGAAGCCTAGAAAACCAGGCTCAGGCAGGGATCAAGCAAGGAAAGGAAAGCAAAACCACAGCCCTGTCCCAGCAAAAGGCTGCAACTATTACCCTGACCCAGAGAGTCAGTCACATCACTAGACCTCATCGTGCGTGCGTGTGTGTGTGTGTGTATGACCTCTTATATTGCAACCTCATTTCATTTCCTCAAACTCAAAGTCCTCTGATTTGAAAACTTACTACAAAGCTATAGTAATTAAAACAGTGTGATACTGGAATAAAGACAAACTATAGAACTATGGAACGGAGAGCCCAGAAATAAACCCTCACATATATGGCCAAATTATTTTTGACAGGGGTCACAAGACTATTCAATGGGGAAAGGACAGTCTTTTCAACAAATAGTGCAAAGAAAACTTGACCTCAACATTCAAAAGAATGAAATCATACCCTTACCTAATTCCATATTCAAAAGTTAACTCAAAATGAATCAAATATCTAAATGTTAATACCTAAAACTATGAAACTCTTAGCAGATAACACAGGGCAAAGCTTTACAACATTAAATTTGACAATGATTTCTTGGATATGACACCAAGGACACAGGCAACAAAAGAAAAAATAGACAAAATGGACTTCATGAAAATTTTTTAAATTTATGCATCAAAAGGCAAATATCAACAGAACAAAAAGGCAACTGACAAAATGGGAGAAAATATTTGTAAACCATGTATCTGGTAAGGGATTAATGTCCAGAATATATAGACAACTAAAGCTCAACAACAAAGAACAACCTGACTCAGACATGGGCAAAGGGCTTCAATCGACATTTCTCTAAAGAAGATACACAGATAGCCAATAAGCACATAAAAAGGTGTTCAACATCACTAATCATTAGGGACATGCATATCAAAACTACAATGAGATATCACTTTACACCCATTAGGATGATTACTATTTTTAAAAATCTAGAAAATAACAAGTGTTGGCAAGGTTGTGTAGAAATTGGAACCTTTTGTACTGTCAGTAGGAATGTAAAATGGTACAGCCGCTGTGGAAAACAGCATGGCAGTTCCTCAAAAAATTAAACATACAATTATCATATGATGCAGCAATTACACTTCTGGGCATATACCCAAAATAATTGGAAGCAGGGTCCCAAAAAGCAGCATTACTCACAGTAGCTGAAACATGGAAGCAACCCACTGAGTATCCATCAATGGATAAATGGATAAGCAAACTGTGGTGTATACATCCAATGGAATATTATTCAGCCTTTAAAATGAAGGAAATTCTGACACAGGCTACAACATGGATGAACCGGAGGATATCATGCTAAGCGAAATAAACCAGTCACAAGAGGACAATATTGCATGACTCTACTTAGTCAAAATCATAGAGACAGAAAATAGAATGCTGACGGGGCTGGGTGAAAGAAGAAATTGGAAGTTATTGTTTAATAGGTATAAAGTTTCAGTTTTACAGGATGAAAAGAGTTCTGAAGATGGATGGTGGTGAGGGTAGCACATTATGAATATATTTAATACCATAAACTCTATACTTAAGAATGGTTAAGATGGTAACTTTTATGTTTGTCTATTTTACCTTGAAAAAGATTTTGCCCCCCGTTTCTGATCCAGCTGAGGGAGCCTGTCCCACTGCCCCACGGTTTCTCTCTTCATATGAAAAGTGAAGTTTAACAGAGCAGCTCTGTCAGACTGCTGGATGCCAGTCTGGTTTGGGGTTGACCTACACCAGGTACTAGTGAAAATAAAAAGAAGTTGTCAATGTATTGACAGTAAAACCAGCAAAACTTGCTGGCTGGGTGTGGTAAAAATGAGGGAAAAGAAGGGAATCAGGGATAACTCCTGGATTTTGTTTTGAGCACCTGGTAGACAGTGAAGAATCTTACTAGGACTGGGGAAGACTATGGAAGAAACAGGTTTAGATAACATTAAGCTTCAAATCCCAGTGACTCAAACAGTAGTCACGGATACATAAGGTTTGGAAATGGGGAAGGAAGAATAGGAATGAATTCCAATTCTGTCACATCATGTTTGGGAAAATAGGGTATTCCAGAAGCGCTCGAAGGTAACTAGCATCATTTCAACTCAGCAACCTTCAGAAAGGTGAAGCTTGAAGAAAAAGGTTCAGAACATTCTTGATTCAAGAACACAAAACTCATTTCCAATGTGAAGACCACAACTACAATTAAGCTTCTAGAATTGTCTGTTTCTATTGACAAACTCAGTGATCTCTAGAATTGCTAGTACTGAGTCCTCCGATCCTTCATTTGAATCTGCAGACACTTCATCACAGGCCATGAACCCGTTTCTATTAAGATAGGAAAAAGTAAACTCACATACGTAACCTGGCAAACGTAAGATCTTTCCTGTGACCATTATTTCGTCCTAAAATGCATTTATTGAGCAGTTACCATGTACCAAGGATTTGCTAAATGCAACCTATGTATTACCTCAGGTTTGGTAACATGCCCAAACTCACACTGCCATTAATCCAATCGTCACTGGGATTAGAACTCAGACAATCCAACCTAACTGCTGTTTTTTCACTTATTTTATTCTCACCTGAGTTTATGTTTGATTTCAGAGAGAGGAGGAGAGACAAGAGAGAAACACTGATGTAAGAGAGCAACATGGATTGGTTGCCTCCCATACGCACCGACTGGGGATGGAACCCACCGCCTAGGGATGTGCCCTGGCCAGCAATCGAACCTGCGGCCTTTTGGTGTACGGATGACGCTCCAATCGAGCCCCCGGCCAGGGCCTGCTTTTGAAAGGCAGCCACTGTCTTACTCGTCTCGGGGTATCCAGTGGTACTGATCACAACGCCTGGCCCCGGGAGAGCGCCAGAGCAAGCTCAATGACCGAGTCAGGATGTACTTTGTGCTCAATTTCCTATTTAGCTAAGAAACACTGTGCTTCAAAACAGAAACTGAGGCGTGCGACTACTCATACCTGCCCCTTCCTCCTTGGCTGGGGAGGGGGTTGGCACAAAGGCCACTAGCCTCCAGAAATAGGGCTGCCAACAGTCACTAGGAGAGGGACTCGGGTCTGAGCGAGGTAACCACAGCTTCAGTGCCTTTAAGTAACAATACGGATTTCAGTATCTTTGTTTTTCTCCATAAATAAACTAGGCAGAACCCACTGATATTTGGGAAAATCGTGTAATTATTAAAATGTCCTAGTTCTACTAGTCTTAGCTTTGGGACAATTCAACCTATTTTAGACAAAGTGCCGGAAATGTTTACTGCAGGGAGAGCTGCGAGCCGCCCGGCTTCAAGGCCCTCTCCTGTCCTGCTGCAGCGAGCTGCTCTCCCGGCCCAACTCCCCTCCCAGGCTGCTTGCTTGCTTGCTTGTGACCAAATCTCTCACTGCCTCCTCTTAATCAGACCATGTTCTCTTTTGTTATTTTTGACCACTTAAATTTTTTTTTTCGGTTCCACGAGTCATTTTCAATTATGCAAATAGAATTAAGTGCTTAAGCATAGCAAAAACCATTCTAAGAGCTTCTCATGTACCTCACTTAATCCTCAAAACCATATACATTACTGACAGAAAAACTAAGGCCAAAAAGGTTTAGATCTTCAACGTAGGAGCCTGTATTAAACTGCAAAATTACAAGATTTTCTGGCAATAAAATATCTTTATTATGACTGTTTTAATGGTTAAAATTTGCATGTTTCCTAGATATAGTAGTCTGTAACAGGATAAAAAATTACAAAAAGACAAGCTTCTTAATGTTTCACTTGAATTAACTATAAAATTAAAATGCCTGCTAATTATTTAATACCATCAAATATAACACAAAATATATTCAATATGTAATATAGAGCTCAGAAATCTGATTCTATTATGCAATTATTTACAAACTGAACTAAGAGTAAAAAACTTAGCTAAACAGTGAAATTAAAAACAAGTATGCTCTCAAATAATTTTATCCTAAGTAATCTATTTTCGGAGAAGAAATACTCATTTAATACAGTATGTTAATTACATCATTTTCAAAGTTACACTTTGTTGGTGTGAATTTAGCCCAATTTAAATTCCTGTGTGCCTGGGAAGTATAACTATTCTTTGTTTAAATGATTAAGAATTTGTAACAAAGTTTAATAATTCAGACTGATACCTCACCCTACTTAAATTTAAAGGTATAGAATATGATACCTTTTTTTTGATAAATGGAACTTATTCTCATTAACAATGTAAAGCACTTTCCTTTCTAAACTGTATAATTTTATTCAGTTATCTATATAACAATATTATACACTAGTAAGCAAAGCAAGCAACATTACTTTTTTAAATAACA
This sequence comes from Miniopterus natalensis, assembly GCF_054644295.1. Lineage (NCBI taxonomy): Eukaryota > Metazoa > Chordata > Mammalia > Chiroptera > Miniopteridae > Miniopterus > Miniopterus natalensis. The sequence goes on along the minus strand of NC_142081.1, from coordinate 15,945,773 downwards.
TCTTTAATTAAAGTTTTTGCAAAGGTAAAATATTAAACTTAAAATAGGTCTTAGTACATCAAAATACTAAGTTCTCTAATTGTATTCCAAGATGGTCTTTAAAACATAATATCCCATATATCACAGAAGAGCAACCTTGATCTGCAATTGTACAGATGAATTATACAAACATAATAAATATATTTACGCCCTTACACATAACAGTATGTACAACAGCAGTTGACAATAGTAGCTCAGAACAGCAAAAAGGATTAGTCCCTCCCCCAAATTGTAGCCCTGACGCATACTGGACCGATTTAAGGAACCTCGACAGAAACAGTTACTAACTAGTAACTTACTACTAGTTAGTAGTTACTAACTCAGTGAGTTCTTCCCTTAAAAGAGAAGGGAAAGTTTCTCTTGTTCCTCAAAATAAACAAACATATTAAGTTTGGTGTGTTCTTTCTTAAACTATAAAAAATGACAAAAGATAGACTAAGGCAGGCTTAAAGGGGGAATATAAACTTCAGAATAATTTCCATAGCATAATAGATTAAAATGCAAAACTATTCAACATAAACTCATGAGGAACTATATATAGCAACTATTTTTTAACCAATGAATTCAAAATCTGAAATAGCTGACTCAGACAGGTGGAAGACAGACAAATGAAATAAAATGAAAATGTACAAAGATGGATCAATAAAATATTACATTGCACAAAATCTCAAAAAAGTTCAAGATGAAATAATCTGAAAAAAATAGCAATTTTCTAAGTGGAAGAAAATGTTAAGTTATAAAGAAAACTCCCAAGAGGAAATTATGTCTGTTTTCCTGTACAAGGCATATTTACCTTTGAAAAGAATGGTGGCATTATTGCTATAAGATAATCAAAAATTAGTCTTAGAGGAGACAACCCTTTTCATTCCTCCATAAAAAGCAGAAAAAAGTAAGAAAACCAAATCCTTGATTTTCACTATAGCAAAAGAAAACCTTTATACAAAAGCTATTATATTTTTATGTTCTTGATGTGTAAAACCAGTCTATTAGAATATGCTCTTCAAAAAACACATTTTAATTACTATACACTCCCCTCAAATCCTGATGTATTCCTAGAAGGACAACATCAAGGTAGCTTTGATTTTAAGAGGCAACAATATAAATGTGATATTAAGATGGCATTTAATTAACAGAAAGAAATGTGAACATTAAAAAAAATATAAAAGCCCAATATAAAGATCCCCCTCATATAACAGACATTTTACTCTAGAAACTAATTGCACATTAAAGAGTTGTTTTAGCCAAATGTGGCTCTCCACAGAAATTAAACGTGCTCTCAGGCATTCATGTGGTCTGATTATCCCACTGACCACCAAAAAAAAAAAAAAGAGTACATATAGTGAGAGGCACACATTTCCACACTTTATCAATTAATTTTGTGAAAATTTTCCTTTGCACTGTTGATTAAAGTCAATCTTTTCTTTAAATAAAAGGTGCCATCACCACTGTGCAAATCTAAACAATTCCTCTTCTGAAACCTTTACCTGTTTTCATAAAACCAAGTCTGAACTATTTCCCCTCTTTGAATAAACATTTTCATTTTAAAATTCTGAAGTGGGAATCCTTGCCTTTTCAAAGGAATGACATTTTTATAGAACTTAATGAAATGATTTGTTAAATACAATGTTAAAAGCATGATTAAGAATTCAAGTACAATAAAAGATAAGAAAGTGGCATTCTTATAGTAAGCCACCGTAATAAAACTAAAACATGCTATTCGATTAAAAAGGAACACAATGCAGTAATATATAAGAGCACAATTTGGTATGCAGTGTTGTTTGGACTGGCTTTCAGAATTTTCACAGGTAAATGAAAAGCATTTGCCAAGTACGCCATAATTAATATGCAATACACAGGTGCAAATACAAATAGGTATTAACCCTAGTGAATCACTCTGAAAGCAGTGGTTTCTTTCATGTTTGAAAATAACGTTATAAAAACAGGCCAGAATACAATTCTACTATGAATGCAAATGTTTGTCTACATAGAGGGCCCCAAACATGAGCTGAATATCCTTTAATAATACAAGGTTCAGTAGCGTAAGAACTACTAGACAGTCAAAAGGTTGAATCAACACTGCAGCACTGCTAAACTTCCATAGGTAGTTCAGGTCATCGACTCTTCACTGGGTAAATACCAACCTACCATCAACGATACTGAAGCACAACTGAACAAAAGGACTTCTGTGACTCACTCTCTCCCTTCTCTTCTCCCAGTCTCAATCAAAAACAGAAAAACCTGTGTGTGCTTGAGAGTAGTGGGGTAAACAAATAAATCTCCCCTCCAAAAAACTAAATTAACATAGTAAAAATAAAAACCGTATTACCAGTTATGGCATCTAATAAAATCTAACTACTAGCATGCTAGAAACCACCATTTATACCAATGTTCAGAACATAAGTTAAAGGGACCAAGTTGGTACATGGGGTGGCAAGTAGGCAGAAAAAAATTAGCCTTTTTGAGAATTTTAAAGATTTGTGTTAAAAAAAGAAAAAATATATAATAAGCTCACAGTTTTTCTTTGCAATGTACTTTAAAGTGTTTCTATGTTACTTCTGGAAACACAAAGGCAAATAAGACAAAAATGGAAGACTTTTAAAAAAATCATTATACAAAAGTAACTTAAACACATGTGAATTCTGTCAAGATAAACCATGAAAAGAATTAGCTGTAAGAACCAAGGTGAAGATCAGTGTTCCTACAGCTCTCCCGGGCAACTAGCGCACACTGAACATAGCACTGCCATGTTGTATTTTAGAGCCCCTTATAGAATACAGAGCTATGCATTCTTAATATACATATTAAGTTTCTATTATTTTTAATATAAGTCAAATTTATATGCTTTTTTCCCCGATGTGCAAACTAAAGCCCATGTTTAATATTATCAATGGCCGAGAAGGGCCACCAAATGAAAGAGGTAAATATGTACTTAGTGGCCCACCCCCCTCTATCCCCAAAATTGCCCTTCAAATTACAAAGTTGCATTTTAAAAAATTTGTTCAATTAAAATAATAGTTTTATAATTCTTTACTAGTAAACACAAGAAACTTGTATAATTACTAAATCGTTTAATAAAAATCCAGGTCCTCATCACCTGTGCAACGCTTCAATGAACAGAATGTTATATGAACGTGTGTTTGGCTTAAAGACTAAACACGTATATAAGCATACACTTCAGCCCAACAGGAAAAAAATCTGTATCCATTCATGTGTATATAATTTCAGCTTAATGGTACCTTTGTGAAATAAAACCGTATTTCTAAGGAGCCACTTTAGGGTTTCTTTTAAGGTGTGGGGCTAAAAGAAACAATTACAACTTTTCTGCAAGGAAACTGAAGTTGTCATTTGAATTCTGCTTAGATAAGACCCTAGTTTAATGAGTACGAAAACCTAATTAAAATAAGTATCAATTCCTGGGTCAAATTCTGTCTCCAAACTGTGGTCACTGATTACTCCCTTTAACTTTTAAATAGATGTTTCATAAAGCAGGGAAGGAAGAGGTATATATTACTGAGGGGAACAGCAAGTAAAAACATTTAAGACCTATTATGAGAGTTCTAATTGTTTCCTTACACAAGTGAATTAAAATTCAACACCATAATTCTTGCCCTTTTGTAAAAAGCTCACACGCAATTTTTACCAAATATAACCACATACAGTAAGGAGTTTCATTTCAATCTATGAAAAGGGAAGTTCCTTCAGTTCATTCTAACCAGTATTTTCTGATTGAACCCAAGTTGGAGGAAGGAATATAGACAAAGCTTTACATGCTAATTACCAGTGGCAGGTACCTGTATTTAAAATTGACAATTAGGGTTTTCCTACACAAAATGCCAACCACCCTTTCCCCCAACAACCCCAGGTGCTACAGTTCCATGGCTTGCCAGTTAGAAGTAGTGTCTATGTTGTCAAGATCTCTTTGTTCCAGTAGCTTTGCTTCTACTGCGCTTTTTCTGACATGCAGAAGTTAAGTTTTGGTTGGATTATGTCCCAAGTTTCAAACTGTCCACTTTAATTTTTTTTTTAAGTTTCTTTCGTTTTATTTATAAAAGAAATGAACCAACTCTTCACCATTCTGCATCTCCAATGGCTTTGGAAAATATATAATCTCTTCCATTAAGATTCATAATGCCATCCTTGAGATGAAATTTCCATTTGTTTTTACTTCTGTGTATCTAAGTAAACAAATAAAAAAGAATGTAAGAGATACAATAAAAGAGGAAACAAACACAAAAAACCCCACTCATACACCAAAAATACCTGTCTTGTACATTACTGCATTTGCAAACTTGTTTTTTTTTTAATTGATATGTAATTGACATGTGACATTCTATTAGTTTCAAACATAATGATTCATTATTTTTATATATGGAGAAATAATCACCACAGTAAGTCTAGTTAACATTCATCACCAGTTACAACTTTTTTTTCTTTTGATGAGAACTTTCAAGATTTACTCTCCTAGCAACTTTCAAATATACATCACAGTATTATTAACTACAGTCACCATGCTGTACATTATGATCCCTTGACTTATTTACTTTATAACTGGAGCTTTGCACCTTCTGACCACCTTCGCCCATTTCACCCCTCCCTTCTGGCAATCACCATTCTGTCCTCTGTAGCTATGCGTTGTTTGTTTCAGATTCTGCATATAAATGAGACCCTATGGTATTTGTCTTTCTCTGACTTACTTCAGTTAGCATGATGCCCTCCAGGTCCATTCATGTCACAAATGGCAAGATTTCATTCTCTTTTTCTGGCTGACTGTTATTCCATTTTATGCATCACCATTACATATATATATCACTATTTCTTTATTCATTCCTCCATCGATGGACACTTACGTTGTTTCCATATCTTGCATATTGCAATGAACATGAGGGTTATACATATTTTCCAGTTAGTGTTTTTGTTTCCTTTGAATAAATACCCAGAAGTGGAACAGTGGAACTACATGATAGTTCTATTTTAAATTTTTTGAGGAACATACATACTGTTTACCATAGTGGCTGTACCAATTTACATTCCCACCAACAGTGCACAAGGGTTCTCTTTTCTCCACATCCTTGCCAAAACTTGTTACTTCTTGCGGGGTTTTTGTGTTGGTTTTTGAAAATAGGATTTATTGATTTCAGAGAGAGAAAGGGAGAGGGGGAGAAAGAAACATCAATGATGAGTCGTCCTGGATCAGATGCCTCCTGCACGCCCCAACTAGGGACAGAGTCCACAACCAGGGCATGTGTCCTGACCAGGAACCGAACCACCATCTCCTGGATCCTACGTTGATGCTCAACCTCTGAGCCGTGTCTGTTGGGCTTTTTTTTTTATACATATGTAACAGCCATTCCAACAGGTAATATTAATGAGGTAATAGCTCACTGTGGTTTTGGTTTGTATTTCCCTGGTGATTAGTCATATCAGCATCTTTTCAGGTATGGATTGGCCATTTGCATTTCTTCTTTGGAAAACTATCTATTTAGATCTTCTGCCCATTTTTAAACCAGGCTGTATTTTTCCTATTGAGTTGTTTGAGCTCTTTATATATTTTGGATACCAAACTCCTTATCAGATAAGTGATTTGCAAATACTTCCTCCCATTCAGTAGGCTGCCTTTTCACTTCGTTGATAGTTTCCTTTGCTGTGAAGAAGCTTTTTAGTTTGATGTAGTCCAACTTTCTTAGTTTTGTTTTTGGTATCAAAAATCCAGACCGATGTTAAAGAGCTTACCACCTAGGCAGTTTCAGATCTTTTTTTTTTTTTAAATATAGATTGATTTCAAAGAGAGGAAGGGAGAGGGAGAGAGACAGAAACACCAATGATGAGAGAGTCGTCATTGATAGGCTGCCTCCTGCACGCCCCCGAATGGGGATCAAGCCCACAACCTGGGCATGTGCCCTGACGGGGCACCGAACTGCGATCTCCTGGATCCTAGGTCCATGCTCAACCACTGAGCCACGCCTGGCTCAGCGGCGGTTTCAGGTCTTAACAGCCAAGTCTTTCATTCATTTTTTGAATTGATTTTTGTGTACGGTGTGACAGTGGTCTAGTTTTCCCAGTACCATTTATTGAAGAGATGGTCCTTCACCCATTTTGTATTCTTGGCTATTTTGTCCTAACACATATGCATGGGTTTATTTCTGGGCTCTCTTTTCTGTTCCATTTATCTATGTGTCTGTTTTTATGCAAATACCATATTGTTTTGATTACTATAGCTGTGTAATATAGTTTGACAGGGAGTATGGTGACTGAACTTATGTTGTTCTTTCTCAAGATTGCTTTGGCTGAAGGGTCTTTTGTGGTTCATACAAATTTTAGGTTTCTTTGTTCTGTAGCTGTGAAAACTGTCATTGGAATTTGGGTGGGGACTATACTGAATCTGTAGACTGGTAGGATAGACATTTTAACACTTAATTCTTCTAATCCATGAGCACAAAATATCTTTCCATTTTTTTGTGTCTTCTTCAATTTCTTTCATCATGTCTTTATAGTTTTTGGTGTACAGGTCTTTCACCTCTTTGGTTAAATTTATTCCTGGGTATTTTATTCTTTCTGATGCAATTGTAAGTGGGATTGTTTTTCTTAATTCCTCTTTATGACAGTTCATTATTAATGTATAGAAATGCAACAGATTCTTGCATTTTGATTTTGTATCCTGAAACTTTACTGAGTTTAATAGTTCCAAGTTTTTTGGTGGGGTCTTCAGGATTTTCTATATATATCATGTCATCTGCAATAGTGACAGTTTTACTTCTTCCTTTCAAATTTAAATTTCATTTCTTTTTCTTGCCTAACTGCTCTGGCTAGGGCTTCCAATAGTATGTTAAATAAAAGTGGTGAAAGCAGGTATTCTTGTCTTGTTCCTGATCTTACCAGAAAAGCTTTCAGCTTTTCACCAATGAGTATGATATAAGTGGGGTATATATGTCCGTTATTAAGTTGAGGTTATGTTCCCTCTATACCCACTTCATTGAGTTTTTATCATAAATGGACACTGAATTTTGTCAAATGCTTTTTCTGCCTCTGTTGAGTTTATATGACTTTTCTCCTTCATTTTGTTAACGTGTTGTATTACATTTATTTACTTGAGGATGTTGAACCATCCTTGTATCCCTGGAGTAAATCCCACTTGGTCGTGGCATGTGATCCTTCTGTATTATTGAATTCAGTCTGCCAACATTTTGTTAAGGATCTGTGATCACCAGGGACGTTGGCATGTACTTTTCCTTTCCTGTGGTGTCCTTGTCTGGTTTTGGTAAAATGAGTTTTGAAGTATTCCCTTTTATTTTTTGGAAGACTTTGAGAAAAACTGGTATTAATTCCTTTTTGGATGCTTGGTAGAATTCACCAGTGAAGCTAATACTGGACTTTTGCTTGTTGGGAAGTTTCTAATTACTGATTCAATCTCCTTAAGGAGATCAATCTGTTCAGATTTTCTATTTCTTCATGATTCAGTTTCGAAAGGTTATATATTTCTAGGAATTTAATCTATTTCTTCTAGGTTGCCTAATATATCAGCATTTAATGGTTCAAAGTAGTCTCTTATGATCCTTTGTATTCTGTGGTATGAGTTGTAACATTTCATTTCTGATTTTGAGTCCTCTCTTTTCTTGGTGAGTCCAGCTAAAGGTTAATCAATGTTTTCTTTTTAAAGAACCAGCTCTTAGTTTTACTGATTTTTTCTATTGTCTTTTAATTTACAGTTCATTTACTTCCACTCTGATCTTTATTATTTCCTTCCTTCTAATTTGGGGCTTTGTTTGTTCCTTTTCTAATTCCTGGAGATGTAAAGTTAGGTTGTGTTTGAGATCTTTCTTTTTCTTAAAGAATAGCTTATTGATTTTGAGAGAGAGAGGAAGGAACAGAGAAACATTGATGTGAAAGCACAACATTGATCAGCCGCCTCCTGCATGCCCCCCGCCATGGATCAAGTCTGCAATCCGGGCATGTGCCCCAACCAGGACTCGAACCAGCAACCTTTCAATGCACAGGATGACGCCCAGTCAACTGAGCCACACCAACCAGGGCAAGATGTTTCTTATTTCTTAATGTAGGCACTTATCTTTATGAACTTCTCTCTTAGAACTGCTCTTGCTGCATCCATACATTTTAGCATGCTATACTACAATTTTCATTTGTCTCAAGGTATATATTTTAATTTCTCATTAGACTTCTTCATTGACCCATTGGGTTGTCCAGTAGCATGTTGTTTAATCTACAAATACTTGTGAATTTTCCAGTTTTCTTCTTGTAGCCAATTTCTAGTTTCATGCCATTGTGGTCAGACAAATTGGTTTTTAAATAAAGTTTAATTTAAACAAAACAAACAAACCATTGATTCACTAGATGGATTTTTAAAAAAATAAATCATAATTAGTATTTCTTACAGCTCTTAGTACTTTTCATTAAAGCAGTTAATGATATTTCTCAGCAAAACCTGTATATGCAAAACAGGTTTGCATATACATGTGTCCTTTTTTCACAGGAAATTTTATACTGGCAAACATTTAAACAGGAATAACCCTTCTTCTCCCTGGTACTTCTAGATCACACTTTTGCCTTTGCTCTAATAACTCCTTTTATATCTATACCACTTACTTAACCTTAGGGTTTTCTTCACTCCTCTTATCTACTGACCACCAGGACACTGTCTTTTCTCGATACTAGTATCATGTTTACAACCATTCTTTTCCTTTTCCTCACATGTAGTAACAACTTCCACATTGCTGACCCTTCTAATACTATAACCTTGTGGTATTAATATTCATACTAATATTAGTATATTTAAAAGATTTTTTTTATTGACTTTTAGAGAGAGAAGGGGGAAAGAAAGAAACCAACGTGAGAGCTAAACATTGACTGGCTGCCTCCTGCACACCCCCTACTGGGGATCAAGCCTTTAACCAGAGCATGTTCCCTAAACTAGGACTCGAACTAGCAACCTTTCAGGGCATGGGACGACGCCCAACCAACTGAGCCATACCAACCAGGGCTAATATTAGTAGTTTGAACCTCTATTTACATTATCTCTAATTCTACTTTAGTTGCCTTGAGGACACTTGGCAACTGTTTTCTCCCAGGCCACCAATAATCTTCTAGTTACCACATCAATAGCCTCCTGACATCTGATTTATCACAATAACCTTCTGAATTCCATGCCTTTATTCTCCTCTTCCTTCCAATCATCTTATTAACATTGCCGCCGGAAGCACAATTCTAACCAATCACCTCTACTTAACTATTTCTATTTCTAAATGACCTGACAATAACTCACCTTTCCAAGCTTATTTCTACCTCCACATTACTCAAAGACTTTATTTCAATCAAAGGAATAATCATCCCTTGTTCCTACTTTTACAAATTCAATTCTTATTTCAAGTTCCACCTCAAAACACTATCCTCCACAAAGCTTTCCCTAATCTCATCAGCTAAAAGTACTCCTTTCCTGCTGATTAATTACCAATGGCCCTCTCAAAGACATTTCTAAAGTATATGCAAGCATGGGCTACTTTCTTCTACGAAAATAAAACTTGTTATAGTTTCATTTTCTCAAGACTTAAACACATAGCAGCATTTATCAAATACATTTGAAAGAATGCTAATAATCTAGTCACTCACAGAAGATTTCAAAAACTATGTACAGCCCAGCCAGGGTGGCTCAGCAGTTGAATGTCAATCTATGATCCAAAAGATTGAGGTTTGATTTCCGGTCAGGGCACATGCCTGGGTTGCAGGCTCGATTCCCAATGGGGGATGTGCAGGAGGCAGCTGATCAATGACTCTCTCATCACTGATGTTTCCATCTCTCTCTCCCTTCCTCTCTTTGGGGAAAAAAAAAACTATGTACATCTACAGTTAAGCCAAACAGAGAAGGACAGAGTTCAAATTGGGCCAGGCCCTGGGCACTCCCATCTTTGCCATCATTTATAGTTTTTAGTTATTTGTAACGCCATGGATTTGGGGGGAAAAGGAATTGTAAAACTTAAATCAACTAAAATGACCTTTTTTCCCTCTCCTGCCAAGTCCCACTCATTATTCAATGTTCAGTTCAAGCTCCACATCCTCCTCAAAGGACCCATGGTTCTCCCTCCTCTCTAACCTAAAGGGGCCACAAATCAAGTAGTTCAGAATTTCATTTTCAAAAGAGGAAATTACAGCCTACAGAAGTTATAGGACTTGACTACATTGCTATTAAGTGACAAAGACGATTCTCGAGTCCAGGTCCAGTATACTTTCTACTCAATCAGGCTGTTTCATGTGATAATGCAGAAATGCTCATGATGTATAGATATTTTCTGAGGTCCCATTCCTAAAATTCCAGTCCAACCTCCCAGTGCAAACATCCTCCATGGCATATTCTTGGCAAACTGTTTTCACTGTCTGCATAAATTAATTAAAAGTGAGGGACAACCCGGCCCGGCCGGGCGGTTGAGGGTCGACCTAGGATCCAGGCGATTGGGGTTGGATTCCCGGTCAGGGCACATGCCAGGGTTGCGGGCTCGATCAATGACTCTCTCATCATTGATGTTTCTATCTCTCTCTCTCCCTCTCCTTTCCTCTCTCTGAAATCAATAAAGATATTAAAAAAAAAAAAATTAAAAAAAATAAAATAAAAAATAAAAGTGAGGGACAAAGAATTACAAATTATGTTATTCCTTTTTGAGATGGATCTTTTATAAGTCTTCATAATTTACCCCTTACTGAAATTTGCTTCCTCCAAATGTCTACTTATTAATCTTAGCTCTGCCTTTTGGGACTTAAAATAAAAAAAATCAAAGAACTCTTCATATATTTGAAAAGCACTCTCACGCTCTTCCTCTAGATCACTGACTTAAACTATGTACACATTTAGCATTTATTCAATTTTTCTTACCTATTAAAAACAGAACACAAAAAAGTTAAAACAGTAGTCAGGGCAGAGAGTCTTGCATTAATTGGCCTTCTAGCTCTGGTCTAAATACACTATGTAGATATTTAACTTAACATCTTAAGATGAATCATCTGAACGTCTAACAGACATTCCAAACTTAACATGTCCAAAACTGATCACTCTTGTCTCCTAAACCTTCTCCATCTGCAGACTTTCCCATCTTAGTAGATGGCATTCCCATTCTTCTTTCTGGTTACTCATCTAAAAATCTTGGGAGTCATTCTTGTTTCCTCTTTTTCTTTTCTATCACACATCTAAAAAGAGTCAGGAGCCCTACCCGGTTTTGCTCAGTGGTTAGAGCGTCAGCCCAGGTTCAATTCTGGCCAAGGGCACGTACCTCAGTTGCAAGCTCAGTCAGAGTACGTGGGGAGGCAATCAATCAATATGTCTCTCTCACACTGATGTTTCTCCCCTACCCCCCCCAAAAAGCAATGGAAAAAATATCCTTGAGTGAGGATTTAAAAAAAAGTCAGGAATTACTGTTAAGTCTTCCTTCAAAACATATCCAAGATCCAACTGCTTTTCACCTCTTCCAATACCATCACCCTAGCCTGAGTCAGCACTCTCTCTCACTTGGATCACTACAATATCCTTCTATTAGTCTCCTTGTTTCAACCACTGCTTCCTCCACACACTCTGATCTCAACAAAGAAGGAAAAGTAACACTTTTAAAATTAAAGCATGATATCACATTTATCTCTCTGAAACCTTCCAATAGTTTCCCAATCCAGACAAAATAAGAGCCCCTGTCTTCACAAAGTCTCGCACCCTCTGCCCTCACTTACCTCTGGCTTAATCTACTACTATGCTATACCCCTCCCACCCCCCCACACCCCCCAAGTCCAGCCACAGCGGCCTTCCTGCAGATCCTCACACACAACAGGCAGGCTCTGCCACCAGATGGTGACAGGGCTAACCCTCTTTAAGTCTGTTTAAATGTCATCTTCTCAAAAGATCTAACGTGACTACCCTATTTAAAACTATAACCTGTCCCCTTTCTCTTTATTTTTCCATACCAATTATCAGCTTCTAACATGCCATATTAATTCATTTATTTATGTTTTAGCATCTGTCTCCCTTGACTACAGTGAGCTTCCCAACAGCAGGGATGGTTTTTTGTTCACTAGTGTATCTCAAGCTCCTAGAACAGTGCCCAGGACATTAGAGACATTCAATAATTATTTGTTGTATGAAACTATTGTTTGAAAGGACCTCTGCCTCCTCTTTTCTTTGGCACACTGTAGAGAAAGTATTAACTATCCTAAAAATAGGTATACAAATTTATTTCCAGCATGAACCGAGTGGATGCAACCTGAAAGATAATGACATTATATAAACAAGAAAATGGTAAGGAGCCAGGAAAAAGGAATTCCACAAATAAGTAAAACAATTGATTGCCTTCTGCTGTGAGACAACTTGCAAAAGGCAAATGTAGAAACGTTTCATGGATCAAATTATAGTCTATACACTAAAAATGAAGTCCTATTGGGTAATAAATGGTATTTTTATTTGAATAAAATCACAAAATACAACTTGAAAAACAATTATTGGCCCTAAGCCCTTCATGAAGGAATGTCCTGAATGCAGAAGGGCCTCTTAAATTTCCTAATGACAAACATATTAAGTAAAGTTACCTATAAATAAGGTGGAAGCCTCGACACCTAATACCATCAGTACTCATCTACCAATACTTAAGGGAGAACTCCGCTTCATTATTGGGTTGGCTAGGACTCCGATTTGATTAGCAACACAAACTTCGTTATCCTTTCTATGATTGCTTCCAATACTGGCTCACTATTGAAATTCTGAAGTTTAAGCTTCAAAAATAAACTCCTAAATTTCAAGCTGGCTCAAAACATATCCAACCCCATTTTAATAAGTCATAGAACACCACCATTCCTTATTGTTGACTAAAATAAAAATTAAAAACATTAAAAATAAAGCCCCCAAACCCCAATCTCCAGAACTCATTTAATTCTAAAAATTAGATCTCTGCAAACTTTAAAGTTGTTTATCATTCAGCACACTATTTAAAACTATTTTCAATTTCTTAGTTTGGAACATTAAAATAATGTCCTTGGGAGCAAACCAAACCAATTTTAACATTTAAAATATTATGTGTACAATTTGCAACAAAGGAGATTACAACCATTCTCTTATAATATGACAATAGTCGGAAGCATATTCTTCAGTCAGGTAAGGTAAAGGTCTTCTCTTGCCCAATAAATCTGACATCTTGTTACCATGAAATTGTATTCTGGATAATTTGGTTGCAAGAAGTTCCCTTGAGACTTCCTGACAATAAAAGTTTATTAGTATCTCCTGTATTAACCTAAATACTTTTCTCCTATACATGAATGTAATAAGAAATTACATTTACTGTATTACTGTAATGTGACTGGTACAAGGTATTAAGATGACTCATTCAAAAGTGACAGTCTACAAGAGTGAATGTTCTCATAACTCTGAATGAGTGACCTCATGGACCTTATTCTATAATTTCACTAGTATATAAGTGGCTTCACTTTTTCTTTAGAAAATGACAAGACTCATTGTCTTGACATTTTCCCTATAGATCTGTTTGCAATCAAGCATGATAATTGATAACATTCAGTCCTATAAAAGCAACACAAACTTAAGATTTTTATCATTTATGAAGAAAATTCATGCAGGGCACAAACTTTGTATGATCATGACTACTGCTCCAGAGCCTGGCAACTTCAGATACTTAATAAATATTCATTTACTAAATGAGTAGTGCTTGCAAATAAAACCCAACTATTTCTGTTAGAGAATCCAGTATTTGGTAAAGACCTCTGCTTAAATTAAATTATAAGTGCAATATAATTTGTAGACTTATAAATTTAATTATAGTCAGAAAAAAAATTTATTCTAAATTAAATGTTTCAATAAATAACAAATATCTCAACAATAATGCCAATAACTATAACAAAAATACTTGGAAAGTAGCACTTTTTTTAAGAATTAAGAAAACAAGTCAAGAGCCAATTCTCATAGAACTTAGTTTAAAAATCCCTTAATATCAAAATACAGCAAAGCTAGTAATTTTTAAAATAATTTTCAGTAAAAATGTGTCTGTTTGTTAGTTATCAGTCTAATTACCTTAGTTCTCTTCTTAGTAATAAAAGTTGCAGAGATTCAATTAAAGCCTTTCAGTTTTGAGGTAACTGAGGCTAAAGAAAAGGTAGGGATTATCTCACTGAGTTATTACTGATGTTAGAGGACAACTCAAAAGTAGTTCTGTTTACTTTGTTAACAAGTTAGGACTTAACAACTCTCCTCATGACTTCATCATAACTTATTTTTAAAATGTAAAGATACACAAATTAATTTCTCATTCTATTAAAATAATCTACTAAACTGTAACGATGTTTTCATTCACACTGTTTATATTGAATATAAAAGACATCAATCAGCTGCCCAAATATTTGAACAAGGCAAAAAGGATGGTTTAGGGAAGAAATTACAACAGAAAAGATGTCGGAAATGTGATGATAAAACCTTACCTTATCATATTGGCATACAACAACATTTTCTGTATCAAAGAGTTCCTGTCCTTCCTCATCACTCACATCATCTTCACTATTGAGGGGCTCCTACAAATAGAAAGGGAGAGTTTATTTTTTTCATACTTCATGCATTATTGGAAAAGGGCAGTTGGCATTTTACTGGAAAGTTGAAGACGTGCACGCCTTAGGACCCAGCAATTCAGTGTTTAGATATAACACCTAGATAAACCCCTGCGTATGTGCCCCCAGATGACACACACTAGAATATTTTATAACTGTAATAGTAAACAGGTAGACACAACCCTAATGCCATCACATCAGAAAAATAAATAGATTATGGTACATTCAACAATGAAAATAATTACAGGTATATGAACCTCGGGAAAAACCCAAAAACTTCCTGACTAATAATCCTTCTTCCATTTATAAGTATGCAAAACTAAACAATATGCTCTTCAGGAATATAAAAGCATATGGTAAAATGTAAGGGAAGTTAATGATAAACGCACGGTTCATGGGCATGGTTATTACTCTGATGACAAAAGGAAGAGGACTGGGGAGAGGGGACTTTAAGTAATGGGATTTTTTTAACTGGATGTGGACACTGGGTGTTTATATTTTAAAATATTTTTAACTCATTTGTATCTATTCAATATTTAATAAAAATAGTATTTTAAAAAATATATTACTTAGTTTAGAAGAACTTTGTACTGAGATAAGCAAGAAGATTACATCTGAGGCTGAAAAAGGCAATTAACAATTAAAATTGTGCTAAGACAAATACCTTGAACACAAGTAAATAAGCTGGAACACTGAGAAAAACAAAGATTTATATGCTTCTAATGTATAACTAAAGACAAATAAGAGCCCTAGCTGTTTTTGCTCAGTGGTTAGAGCGTGCTGGCCCTCGAACTGAAGGGCCCCGGGTTCAATTGTGGCCAAGGGCACATACGTCGGTTGCAGGCTCGATCCCTGGCCCTGGTTGGGGCGCGTGCAAGAGACAACCAATCATGTGCCTCCCCCACCCTCCACTCTCAGAAAAGCAATGGAAAAAATACCCTCAGGTGAGGATTAAAAAAAAAAAGATAAAGAAGAAAGAATGTTCAACTGAGGACAGACACTAAGAGTAGATTAGGTTATCAATGGAAATGGTATGGCATATGGACCAAAAGGAGATTCTGAAAAATATCTGTCACATTTAGCTTTTTTCTCAAGTTTCATCTCTTCCCAAATGTTGCTGCCCCTTTAATTACTGAAGCAAAAGGTTAACCACATCTATCTGTTCTACCAATGTCTTATGTTTAAGCCTAATCATGACTGCATAAGCCAAAGAATTAGAATTACTTGCACTGTCTCCACCATCTTTATAAATACAACTTAATTTGGTATATACATTCATTTTTATTAACAGCTTTATGCACAATATTTTATGAAAATAAATGCAACCAGAACAATCGAATAACCTTATTAAGTTAGAACAATCTAACTCTATATTTAAAATCCTACATTGTATGGCACCCTGACAGCCTCTGAAAAAATAGGATATAATTCAAGTTTGGCACCAAGTAAAAAAAGAAATGACTAAGTAGCTTCTCATTTCAAGTCTTTTACTAGAAACTTACCTCTTCTACCTGCCCATCTTCAGCTCCATCTTTCTCTTTGTCTTCCTCCTCATCATCATCATAGTCTTCTTCTTCTTCTTCATCTTCTTCAGATGATGTATCCCCAGTTCCATCAACTTGTAACACCAACGGAGCCTGCTGCTGAGTAGGCTGGGCCTGTGGTTGCTGTTGGCCAGTTGCAGTTATCTGTGCTTGTGCTGGTGTAGGTGCCGCCACTGTTGTAGGTATAACTTGAGTCTTATTTCCTGTAAATAAGATTTGCTGAGGCTGGATAATGACACCTGTCTGTGGTGAAATCCCTCCAGGAAGAGGAGCTAGTACCTAAGGAAAAGAACGCCAAACATTAGGAGCTAGCTAAAAGGATTAAGGAGTTGTTTCATTACTTGATACACAAAAGTAGTCCCAAATGCTGAAGAAACACCCAAAATGGCCATATCCCATACACAGTTAAAACTAGAAAGCACAAAGAAATGTTTTAACTAGTGTACTGATCCACTAAATTTCCATTTTACGATTCAAATTTCTAAGAAAAGAAGATTTTTCTGAAGATAACTGCTTCACTTGTTAAGCACTTGCTATGAATATGCCAGATTCCAGACCAAAAGTTACACAAGTTAATATTTATTTTCTTGGTGAATGGAGAGGTTTAGTAACTTTCTAAGCTTATAGTCACCAAAAGACAAAATGTGAACCTAGGCTTTCTACTTCTGCTCTTATTATGATGCTACACTGCCTCTCTATGAAGAACCCTGCATGAAAATCTGAACTTCTGAGTACTTATAACTATAGTTAATAAATAAAAAGCAGCCAAGCCAGTGTGGCTCAGTGGTTGAGCATCGACCCCATGCACCAAGAGGTCACCGGGCCTGATTCCAGGTCAGAACACATGCCCAGGTTGCAGGCTCGATCCCCAGTAGGGGGCATGCAGGAGGCAGCTGATCGATGTTGATGTTTCTCTCTCTCCCTCTCCCTTCCTCTCTGAATTTAATAAAAACATATTTTTAAAAAAATAAAATAAAAAGCAGGTAACTCCTAGTGATAAATAAAAAAGCACTGAATGGCAACTACTTGCTATTAGGTTCAAAGAATGCAAAAGTAATGAGATAGTATTTCCCTTAAGAAATGTACAGATTAGTGGTGCAATAGACAAAAAATAACTAAAAAAGATAGAAGACATAACAGAAGTATGATACGGTGTTATGAGAACACCAGACAGGTTACTAAATTCAGCTTGGGGATCAAGGCATGGTCGGAGAAGCCTTCTTACTCGGTAATTCCTGAGTGTCTATTTGTGCTTTGGGAGATTAGCCAGGCTTGTCTGTTTGGTTTGTTTGGTGGGGGTAGAGGGCATTGCTAGAAGGCCAAAGGCAGCATTCTAAATAAAAGAACAACATCAAGTGAAACCCAAAAGGAACAGCAGGACAAAATTTGGAAAGCTGTAAATAGGCTGGATTAATGCTCCTCCTCTGATCTTACTGCTATCATTGTACTATTATGTTGATATTGTCTGTTTATTGTCTGTCTCTATTTTCAAAGTACCTAAATTCCTCAAGAAAATAACCACTTCTCTTTCATCTTTGTCCTCACAGTAATAACAGCAAACAAGTAGGTGATTTGTTAACTAATCTAAGCAGCAGCTGAAGCAGATAATAACTGGAAGTATGGCAAAAAATAAACCTGAAGACATCAAAAAAACAAGAGCCCCAAGAAATCTAATGAACCATGCTGAGGAGTGTGGACTTTTTCTAACAGGCAATGTTATTAAAAGATTCTCAGATTTTTTTAGAACAATGACTATAAATATAAAGTGGCATAGTCAGGTTAAGAGGACACAAAATTGGAAGCAGAGAAATTAAGAGGATATACAGTATTTTAAGTGAGAAATTATAAGAGCCTGAACTAAGAAAATAACAAGAGTCTGAGAAAATTAGTTTTAAGCATATTAAGGAACTGTAAATATGTTAAAATTGCAGTCTGAAAAGAAGGAAGTATAAAGAATTGGTAAAACTTCATGGTACTTTGGACATTGGAGGTAAGGGAAAGGGAGGATTCCACACACTTCCTTCCAGAAAATACCTAAGTATCATGAAACTAGACTCATGCCTGTCTTGTTCACCCCTAACTCTTCAGTCCCGTGCAGAAATCCTCCTATACAGCCACACAGTAAAGGCTGGTTGAATGAATGCTGAGTAACGAGCTTAGGGGCTGGACGGAGAGGGGTGAGTAGGGATTAACATCAATTTAGTCTTAAACACACCGAACATAAATTAAGCTGTGAGCTAGACAAGAATTTAGAATAACAAGGTGTATAGTACTCAAGAAGAATCTAACAATTTGTGTAAATAAAGCCATAAAAAAGGGAAGAAAACCACCCAGGGAATTCATACAGAAGAAGGAAAAAGAGTCCCACACTGATGACAACTTCAAACTCTTTTACCTGCTGAATAACAGGAGCCTGTACTCCACCAGGCTGCATCTGTGGTATCACCTGTTGCTGCAGAACCACGGACTGCTGAGGCTGAAAGATGTACTGAGCACCGTTGGCTGCTCTGACCACTTGAAGAAGCTGGCCTAAAGCAAAAAGTATATATTCCAAGTTACCATCTCAAATGAATGAATTCATAGTGAATGTCTAACCACCAAAGGCCCTAGAAATGGTCAAGTCAAAAGTCTAACAGTTTTAAGGGCTGTCATCTATACAGAGTAAACTGCAATCCTTAACTACTCTTGACTTCCATCCGTGTTCAAATACACTGCCTAAAATGTTTTATTTTCCTTATTTATCATTCTTACAAAGCTGTCTTACAACAAAGTTTTAACAACAGATTATGGGAGTTGATTAAAAGCTTACATTGTCTTTGCTAACATGTTAAGAATCATGAGAGAGCAATACGTCAGATCATACATTTCAGGGGCTGTTCATTTTTAAAGCTTTAAAAAAATAAAAGTATAATAATTGATTAATATTTTTAATCAAAGTACCATAGTACTTAGCGTCCAAATTTTTTAAAACAATAAAGGTTTGCTGAACCAATTATCACTGACACATAACATTAATTGTATGACCGGCTTATACATATAGAACTGTGTCGCGCTTATATGTTGTTTTAAACAACCCAGAATCTTGAATTAATTAAAAAGTGAACAATTATATTTTATTAAAATATGTACCAAGGTAAGCCCCTAGTTTGTTCTTCACAAATTTAGAAATTAGCAAAACAATGAGAAATTATATAATTAAAATTACAGAGAAAATACTTAAAATCCATGTAAATTTATCAAACATTAAAATGCCAAAATCCCAGTAAATTGTGTCAGTCTATACAGAGATACGATGTAAAACAGTACACAATAAACTTAATCTTAAGATACTATGAGGATTGTTGTTTGATATCACAAACTAGTTCTAATGACTCAAGTTTAACTTATTTGGCAGGTTAAATGTTTTTATCAAAAAATTAAGTATAGAAGCATTTCTAAACAATTATACTTCATTCAATAATAGAATTCTCATTCATAGATCAAAAGCTCAAGTGCAATTCTCATCTCTACTGAGTCTTCAGCAATAATTACAATTTATGTGCTATAGATAGCCCTTGAATAATCTTATTTTAATAACCTAAGCCAAATGGTAAAAGAAATATAAAGATTTTCTGTCTTCCAATGAAGACAAAACAAAGGCTAGATGGTACAATTTTCTTAGTTAGACATATACGATGGTTCCATTTTTTCTAATTACCTGAATTTGTTAATATCTGTTGAACAGGAGTCACACCTGCAGGGAGTGCCAAGGTAGCAGCTGTAGCAGCAGCACTCTGAAAAAACAAAGGGGGAAAAAATCAAAACCACCTATATGCATAACAGGACCTCAGTTTACCTCTCGTGTATTTTAACAGTATTTAAAATTTATCATTTAGTATTTATTAAAATGAAAAGTTCTAACAGTAAAACTAAATCCCATTTTATAAAATGGTACAATAAAGACAACCTAACCTAAATGCCCTACCTAATTATTTCAAGCAATTAAGTAAAATAATATAATGGTTTGTTTTTCCCCGAAAAATGTGCTCTAAAAAAATCTCATCCACACTAATAATGCCGTACAATATATGAAATATCCATTCCATTATTTCCTTTCCTACTGATTCCTTACCCCCAAAACCTTATTGCAATTTAACATACTTGAGGCAAAACAGTAAATATCTTTATTTTAGAAATTTTAATATTTTTAACTTGTACTAGAATCAACAGGTCTGCATAGAAAACCTTGTCAGAAGACTGCACTTTTGAGTATAGCTGGTAATTCTAAGATGCCATAAGGTGACAACGCCAGCATTGTATCTAGGTAAAACAAACTAATAGTTTTTATTCATATAAAAATACCTTACAATCTTAAAAAACTCACAAACCTTTTAACTTATACATTTTAAAACAGAGTTAGTATCTGACATTTAAGTTACAAAAATATACATGGGCCCTGTCCGGGTGGCTCAGTTGGTTTGGAGCGTTGTCCTATACACCAAAAGACTGCAGGTTCAATTCTTGGCCAGGGCTATACCTAGATTGCAGGTTCAGTCCCCAATTGGGGCACGTGTGCGAGGCAACCAATCAATGTTTCTCTCACATTGATGTTTCTCTCTTTCTCTCTCCGTCTTTCTCTCTTTAAAAAAAAAAAAATCCATAAAAACATATACTCTGAGTTTCCAGGATAAATCCTTGATTTACTTGCTCCTGGAGACATCTTCCCTTCCTTCAAAAGAATCACACCACAGTCTTACTGTTTTTTAATTCTATGCTCAAAGCATTTCTATGTATCTCACTATATACATAGGTAGTTTTCCCCTCCTCCCTCAATCTTTTTTAAGGTATCAAGCCTTTATATAACTCAATCTAATCTATACATTTTTCAGGAACACTTCTATTTGAATAAGCTTCAAGAAATAAACAGAACTGTGCTGAGGAGATGCTAACACGGAAGTCAACAAAATTTGGAAAATTACACTCAAATAGGTTAATGATACAACTACTATCTAGTCTAGGCTCTAGGTATAGTTTTCCAAGAAAATATGCTTGTTGTTGCCACTTGACAGGCCTAGGTAATTTTGACATCTTTTTCTTTAAATATATCTTTATTGATTTCAGAGAGAGGAAAGGAGAGGGAAAGAGAGAGACAGAAACATCAATGATGAGAGAGTCACTGATCGGCTGCCTCCTGCACGCCCCTGACTGGGGATCGAGCCCGCAACCTGGGCATGTGCCTTGACCAGGAATCGAACCCCAATCACCTGGATCCTGGAACCTCAACCGCTGAGCCATGCGCGGCTGGGCAATTTTGACATCTTAAACCTGAAATTCCCACTGGTTCCCCAGAATCCAGCAATAGCCCTCCAGGCTCTGTTTATGAAATACAGGACACCCAATTTCAAATAAATCTGGCCTGTAAAGGCAAACAAAAGGTAATCTACGTTTCAGGAGCTTAACCACTTGAGAAATATTACTTAGAAATATTAATTTCCTATAATTAATATTTTATAAGGATAATATATCTCCCTTTATGGGCAAACTGACATAGTGGTTTCTATATAGGACATGACAGAATCACCATCTGCACACACCTCTGCACATTCAAGTTGCTACTAATAAGTATCTGCTGAGTGAGGTACCATACAGATACTATCTTTTATCGATGTCTGCCAAAAATTTCTTCTTGCATTTTATGAAATAGCCCTACTACAATTAATGCATTAGAGTAATCATTTCATTAAGAAACTTACAAAACTGATTTGATATAAAGTACTATTTTCTAGTTCCTTGAAATTGGCCTCTACCTAATATCACTATCCTATATAATTATAAAAGTACATGATTTTTATTTATGTTCATTTTCAAAGCATAGAGAGCTATTAAAAAATCAAAACTGTTTTAATGGATATCTCTAAATCAGAAATAATAATGTATATAAAAACACATATGTTTTAGAACATGTGAAATACATGGAGCAAACTATGAAAACATCAAGTAAAATGCGGAAATACACATGAATACTAATACATTTTACTGATTGAAGTTTCTGACCTCTGATCTGTTAAATAAATATGCTCTTTAGAATCAAGGAGATGTAACAAATAAGTAAGAGATAGGCTACTGACTTTGCCTAGGTCTCTCTAAACACATTCTCTCCCACAACACTTAAAATTCTTCAAAACTGGATGGGCCTATACTATACTACAAGTGATTTTACCAAACTTGTTTTAAAATGACACAAGTTATTCTCTAGGAAACAGTCCCAACAGTACCAACTGCAATATGAATCCTACAGTGAGACATTTATTTTTAAGAGTGAAGGTTAAAAAGGAATGAGGAGCCTTAGATTCGAAATAAAAATTTTTGAATAATAAAACTTCTTGTGAGAAATACTAGGCATGGGTATTTGTGATTTTCATACAAAAGAACTGATTCCAGCAACTTGAACTGAAAACACAAATAGAGATCCCTGATTTTTTTGAGAATTTTAAAATTTCAATTTCTACTTCCATGTAAAATTTGCACTTCTGCCCAACTATGAATTTGTAAGGCTGGTATACATAAAGAAGTCATTTGTCTAGTAGGTGAGCCCTGCTTCTTGTCTGGCTATAAATCATGAATGAGTTCTGAGATTCACTGTTCATCACTCACCAAATATAAGTGATTTTTTAAAATATTGCTTTTTTTCTTTAAAAAACAAACTGTACCTGAAAAAAACCCTCATTGCTGGCACTAGGTTAAGAGATCTTTTTAAAAATAATGATTCTTACCTTTAAATAAAAGATTTGGCTGAAATGAAGAATAAAATGTCAGAGCTGATATACCACTAACAGTCTATAAATTTAAAATAGAACAAAGAAAAGCTATTTATGAGAAAGTGCTAGAACAAATATTATATACCCTAAGTAAAATTTGAAGACTTGACTATCTTTGAAGTTCAGTGGATATCCCTTAGAAATATCTAAAGTCTAATGTATAATAAATACAACTGGTTAAAATGCGTTTTAAATATATTTTTATTTATCTCAGGTAGAGAGGAAGGGAGAGGAAGAGAGAGATAGAAACATCAATGATTAGGGAGTCACTGATCAGCTGCCTCCTGCGCACCCCCTGCTGGGGATCGAGCCCACAATCCAGGCATGTGCCTTGACTGGGAATTGAACCTCGATCTCCTGGATCATAGGTCAATGCTCAACTGCTGAGCCGTGCCGGCTGGGCTAAAATGCATTTTAAAGTAGCAATTTATGTATTTTAATAAAACTTATTAGGCTATGCTATCATTAAATCTTGGCAAATTTTTTTAAGTGTTTGATCTTAAAAACAGTTAAACTGAAGTACTTGCACATTTTTTCAAAGTTGTTAATCCTTAGCATTCCTGACCTCTTGCAATTAATAGATCTTTTGCAAATGAACTATGCTTGGCAAAATATGTTTGGTAGGTCCCCTAAACCTCTTTTCCAAAAATAGCAGGGACTGAAATAGCTTCCACAAAGTGTCATTCTTTTTGGTATTTTCAACAGAAAATTGCATGATTTTTATGAACCTCAATGTCTTAGTATCAAGCTAAACTTTAGATTTGCTTCTAAATCCAACATTTAGGAAATCAAATAAAACAGTCATTTTGCTTAAGCCCTGAATAAACTTTGCTAATACACAATCTACCTAGCTATAATCACAATTTCAGTTAGAATAAATTGAGCCAAACACAGTGCTATGTTCTGAATCTTACCATGTTTGATGCATTCATATGCTGTATCAGCTTAGAATCAGGAACAATAACTTGGGGTGCTGCAGCTATTAAAAACAGAAGCACACATGCAAACAAGGAACCATGAGGCCAATTCATGATCGTAAAAATGCCAGACAAGGCTGAAAACTTTTTTCATGCTTGCCACACTTTCTTCATTCAATTATACTCAACCATCTGATCTTAGAATGTTATAAATTTCTATGGTGAAAAACAGCTATGAAAATACACACCTTCTACTGGGAAACATCAATTAAAAAAAAGATTTGAGTAACTATACCTAAGGACTCAAGGAAACCTGGGAACAAGAAGCAGTGAGATAGATACCTATTACCTAAACATTATATACATTTCTGTGCATTCTTAAACTGGAAATTGTCTTGCTAACTTAACATTAATAATTTTGTTGACATAATATTACTGTTGGCGTGAGTTATTAACCCATTAAAAGTGAGCTCAAAAAGTTAAAACTAGGTGTGTTTTTTAAATCTACACAGCCCTTTTCTCTCAATTTGACAGTGGCCAGACTCTTGCTTCCATCAACTTCTGAAAAATACAAATCAAAAATAATGGCAACATTACTTAAATGTAAAAGGAATTAAGTGTTTGATTCCGCAAATTTCAGAGAATAAACAGATAATCCCATTATCCTAATATTCTCTGAGTGAAGAAAATCAAATTTTAATTTATGATGACCTAAAATCCTAGTGCCAGGCCTGAAGGCAATAGGAGGAACAGTCATCAAAACAGATTAAAAGGATAACATTATTTGATGCAAGGTATAAAATAAAAACAAATATTAGAAGCCTTATTTGATATAAACAGCAAAATAACCAAAATAGACATTTCTACTGTGCATCACCAGCTATATACTCTCAAATGAGGCAAATAGGTAACTAAACAGCTACCCTTAAAATAATCTTTTCATCTACCTTCATTGCCCTCTCCAATAAGATTTACAAAACTCGAATGCCCAGGAAGTTCTGTAACTGAATACAGTAGTCCGCCCATATTTGCAGGGAGATACGATCTGGTAACCGAGAGGGCTACTACATATACAGATATACGACATGGATCACTGGACTAGGAATGATTCATGTCCAGACAGGCTGAAGCAGGACAGCTCGAGATTTCGTCATGCTTCTCAGATCGGCACACAATTTAAGACTTGTGAGCTATTTACTTCTGGAATTTTCCATTTAATATTTTCAAACCACAGCTGACCAGAGGTAACTGAAACTGCGAAAAGCAGCACTGCTTATAACGGAGGACTACTCTAGGTGTTTTGTCATGACATAAATACTTACTATATGTAACAAATCAAACTTCTTAGCCTTTTCAGGGCCCAGATATTCCTCAGCTTTGAAATGTTGTAGGAGCTACTTCATAAAGCCTTTGTAAGGCTTCAATGAAACAAAATCTATAAAACGACTTGCCGAGTACAAAGCAGTATGGACACTCTTTAAATACTTGTAATACAAATACAAGTAATGTAAATTAAGATGTGTTATATATCCACTCTTCACTTAAAAGAAATCTAATTCAATTTAGACTTACATAAATTACTAGGGAACTGCAATTTCAGATTGCCAAAGAATAGTTACAAAAATCCTCCAATGTTTAAGATATATTCATAAAGACTAAACTCAAATATGTCTTTGAAGGAACAAATCAATGTCATAAAGAAAGCAGACAGTGATTTTACTATATAAAACAATGAAACACTTACTAAATAAATCTTTATAGATCTGACTTATTTTAGGAAATCCACCATTATGTAGCCTTTTCAAAAGAAAGTATCAATACACTTATCTGAATATGTTAGGCTGTCAACTAGTGACTTACTTATTTATCATTACTATACAAACAGGATCCACATTTTATACAAATTTGTATGTTAATACAAACACATATACTCACCTTAACCAATAGAAAAAAGAAACCCAGAGTATTTCTCTTCTTTGAAAATGACAAATTTCATTTTGAAGTTGTAAGAAAACATATCCAGCCTCACCTTGCTGAGACGCAGGAATAAGGACCTGCTGAGTCTGCGCTTGCTGAGGTACCGTAGGCTGCGGCTGAGCTTGCTGGTGGTGGTGGTGATGGTGATGCTGCTGCTGCTGGGTTTGATGCTGCTGCTGAACTTGCAATAAAAGCTGCTGCTCTTCTGAATGAAATCCATCTACTGCCCTAGACTGCATTAGTTTATTCTCCCATAGCTAAGACAAAGAACATTAAAGATTTCTAAGTGAAAGTCAGGGAAGATAACTCCAGACATATGGACATAACATGATTTGTTTATTTATTAGTTTGTTTATAAAATCATTCCATCTTCAAAACTGATATAACCACAACAAGCAACCAATCTCTAATTCTTACCCAAGTGTATGCAATAATAAAAACTAATTTTTTAAGTATCTAACTTCATTTTGTTACGTTAGAGTACTAAAGAATTTTTTGTTTCATTTTGTATCTTCAATAAACTTTTACAGTAATTCCTTAGTTATTTACTATAGGCAGATTTTCATATAAGCAAATTTTTAGTAATCAAAGAAAACCCTTTTTTATACAAAATCTATTATTAACTATTTTTATGGAAATCTTTCCTTAATACAATGTTTTCTAACTTTTAAATAACATACAAAACATATACACATCCTCTCTTGATCTGATCAATGAAAAACATTACAGAGGCAATCCTCAAATTAGAAAAGCCCAAGTTTCCATCTGTCCAATCCTACGTAAGGGAAAAAACCCCAAAAATGCCTAATGCTTTTAGAGGTATTCTCAACCCTCCACACTTCAACTTCCCTCCCCCTTCCATTATGACAAGGACTGACAATCCTTTTCTGCTTAGCCACTTCTGTTTTTCTCATTGCACCCTAAGAGAATTTCTGTGACAAGGGGGAAAAATCAGAAGTGGGCAAAAGGAAGAAGGAGAAGAAAATATTTACAACTATTTCAACCTTCTCCCTAACACGTTCCTTCTCCACCAATGGGTGCTCAATCTAGGGCCTTAACCCTTATAAGAAATTGCCAAAGAAAGCCACAAACTAGCCCTGGCCAGGTAGCTCAGTTGGTCAGAGCACCGTACCAATATCCCAAGGTTGTGGGTTCAATCTCTGGTCAGGACACATACAAGAATTGACTAATGAATGCATAAATAAGTGGAACAACAAATCAATGTTTCTCTCTCTCAAATCAATAAATAAAAAAAGTCACAAACTGTTCCTTAAACATAAATAAAACTTAATTCATTTCTGTACACAAGGATCTATATATACTTTGTTTTCTCCCTCAGAATCTAATCTTGAGATTTACCTAAATCACCTGAGGCTTCTCTCAGGCCCTTCAAAAAGCTCCCTTTGCCATACTTACGGGGATGTTTATAATCTCTTGACACCTCCACCTGGTTCTAGATTTGTATCTACCTGCTACTAACAATTCCAGTATATCTCTAATGACTTAATAAAAAAGTAAACTAAAGGTCAATTTCCCAGAGCAACCATTCCCCTAGCAGGTTCAGTATTTAGCCTTGCCTGAAGACTAAATACATGAGAGGATAACACTATCTCATGAGTTGTTGTGAGGCCTAAATAAGATACCTATGTAAAACATTTATCACAGTCTAGCATAAAGTCAGTGATTAATAAATGTTAATTATTATAATTACAGTTATGGTAATATTATAGCATTACACCAGAAGTCGGGAACCCAGTTAGTTCTGGTTTGGCCACTAATTGGCTTTGTGGACAAATAATTGATCTTTCTTGGGCATTTTCCTCATCAAAAAGAGAACAAGTTGACTTAGATTATACTTCTAAACTCATTTCCAGCTAATAAATCTAAGTCTCTGCAAATCCCAGACTAAAAACAGCAAGGGTTGTTCCTAGGGTTATAAAGGACTACTTTTTGAGAGCCCATGTTGTGCCTGGTTCATCTCTGTAAAGCACACAGTACCAAACAGGCACTTAATGAGTTCCATAAAACCTAGGTTTTGTCCCACTGGTGTAGCTCAGTTGGTTCAATGTCGTCCTATGCACGGAAATGTTGCCAGTTTGATTCCTAGTCAAGGCACATGCCTCAATTGCAGGTTCAATACCTGGTCGGAGCACATACAGAAGGCAACCGATCAATGTTTCTCTCTTACACATCGATGTTTGTTTTCCTCCCCCCCGCCCCTGCTCCCCAAGCATGTCCTCAAGTGAGGATTAAAAAAAAACAACCCAAAAACAAAAAACCTGGCCTCTTGTGAGCCAAAAATTAAGGTGAAAAAAAATGTACTATTAATTGCTTTAAGAAACATTTTCTAAATTTAATGCTCAATTTTATCACCTCCAATTGGTCTACCACTGTAATATGACCCATCTCATGAAGCATCCATGGTAACGGCAAATTCTAAATGAATTACATATTATGTACTGCTAAGTGCTGGATACCACCACTCACCTGACCTTCCAAGTCAATGACCCATGAGTCAGAATCCACCCCAAACCCCCATGATTACTGTCAATTTCTCTTCCGAAGCACTGTTCCACTCTACCCCTGTAATTATGGCCCTGGTTCAAGTCCTTTCCTCCCGTGGCACTACTGCAAAGTAATGACTGAGCTCACTGAGCGCCCCACATCAAGTAACACATTCTAAAAGTTATTATTGAGTATGTCCTATATGCTAGACACTGTTAGTGGCATTGAGAACAGAGTGTGAACAAGTCTAACAAAAATCCTTGTTCTCGTGGAAATCTGTCCTTCCAATCAATCTTCTACAAATCAGTGGCCCTCAAATGCAATCCTGGGGCCAACAGCATCAGCATCACCTAAGAACTTGTTAGACATGCTAATTCTCAGGTATCACAGAGACCTACTGAATCAGCAACTCTAGGGGTGGAGTCAGTAATCTCTTTTAATAACCAGTCCAGGTTATTCTGATGCAAGCTAAAGTGAGAATCGCTGCTTTAAAATCTAAACCAATGCTTTCCAAACTGCAGATTACAACCCTTTAATGGATTATTAAAAGCGAATTTGGATATTTTTTTGCAAATGCAATCAAATAAAAATATCAGACTGTACGCTTATCAAGTCAGACTCTCTGGAACAGTAGTCCAAAAATCTGCCTATTAACTAGCACCCCAGATAATCCTTCTCGCTCTAAAGACCAAGCTTCACATGGTATATATCACCTGTCCAACGGCTACTATAACTTGCACTCTAATTCCTAATGGTGGCAAACTACTAGCAGTTCCCTGAATACAGCATACATATCACCTGTCTAAACCTTGGAAAACTACTCCTTATGATAGGCAGTCTTTCCTCATCATTCACAAAACAATGCAAATGTCAAAGCTACATAGTCTCAAAGAAATCTCTCACTGCCTCTATACCTTAGAAATATCTAATTTTTAAAAATACTGTTATACTTTTCAAGTTCTGGGCTGAGTAGCTCAGTTGGTTAGAGTGTTATCCCAATACTCCAAGGTTTCGGGTTTGATCCCCGGTGAGGGCACATACAACAATCAACCAATGAATGCATAAATAAGTGAAACAACAAATCAATGTTTCTCTCTCTCTAAAATCAATTTACAAAAAACTTCAAAAATAAAAATATTGTTATACTTTTCACACAAACTCTACCATCTCTATTAAAGAACTCCTTCAAGGCAGAGACTATGTCTTATTCAGGAGCAAAGAAAACGACCAAGAATTTACCAGACATTTAATATTAATTCAAAGTAGATAAAAGAAAATAAACTAATGTTTTCTAGAATAGTGTTTCTCTGTAAGATTCTACTGGCATTTGGGGCAGAACAATTCTTTATTGTACAGGGTGCTATCGCTGGGAAGTGTACAGAAAATGTAACATTCCTGGCTCTAACCTACTAAATGTCAAAGGTGTCCACTAGTCATTACGACAAGCAAACATGACCCCACCCACTTTCAACTGCTTTAAGGGGAGGTAACGGAAAGGGGTGTTGGAGCAGTCCACTGAGAATCGATATTTACTAAGTACCAAATACTGTTCTAAGTAATGTACAAAATACAAAAGTAGCACCATACAAATATTTAGCATTAAGCTTGTATTATCAAATAATGTAAAGTTCAAATTAGTTGAATGTTCAATTTCATTTTTTACATCATTTTATCAAAATATTCTATTCTTTAAATATTAGCTATTTAAAATAACAATGTAATACTATTTGGGTAATAGTAATCACATTAAAACTACTAAAGGCCACCAAGAATACGGAATTGTTATTTTGCTTAGAAAATAGGAAAAACCCCTTTTCCTCCTCATTTTTATAGTATTCCTTTCCCCAACACAGTAGCTATTGTTTTGGGCAGCCCTACTTCAGCAACTTTGTCAGTTCTCTGAAATTAGACATGGAGAAAATTCATTTTCCTTTACCCAAATGATTCAGATGTGCATCTGTATACCATAGTAACTAGACTAATACTAAAGTCTTACTTTGTAAATACTTTTACATACAGACTCATTTTTCAAAAAAAATCCTGTTAGATTATATTTTTACAGAAAAAAAGAACCTAAGGAACATGAAGTTATGTAACTTATCCAACATCGCCAATAGCACGCAAAACTGGAACACAATCCAGGCAGTCTGACTCCAGTGACGGCAGTCAGGGCTAGACCCTGAGAGTGAAGAAGGAAGGTCCTTTAAATTTCATATCCTGTGCATCTCACCTGTCTCACCCTAATCTGAACTTGGGTCCAAGTCTCTGATCTCTAAATTGTACTGCTGCTATCAGAACAGGTCTAGTCACAACTCCGGCACCTTCCTTTTTACTAATAAGTAATATGTATGTCATCTGGTGATAAAAGGCCCAAGTTCAAGTCTCTATCACTTGCTAAATGACCTTATCAAAACATATTCCCTCTGAGTCTATTTTCTGACCTATTAAAATGTGATTAGATCTACTGCTTCCTGGCAGTATGCTGGGCTAGAAATTCTGAAGGATTCTCCTAATTTCACAAAACATCTAGCTCCTGGATAAAATATAAGAGAACTGCATTTCTTGGCTCCGTAGAAATGACGTCTGGGAACAGAGCTTTCTGCAAAGGCAAATGAAGTGAAATAACAGATTATTCAACCTATGGTCCAAGTATTTATATATAACTAGAGTATATTTAGAATAGTAGTTCCCAATCACGGGTGGTTTTGACTCTCAGGAATATTGGGAAATGCCTGGAGACATTTCTGGTTTTCAGAACTGAGGGATGCTACTGGCATCTAGTGGGCAGAAGCCAGTTACGCTGCTAACGTCCTCCAATGAATAGGACAGCCCCCTCCAAAATAAAGAATTAACAGGTCCAAAATGTCAGCAGTGCTACGGTTTAGAAACCTGATCTAGAGGCAGATAAACTGAGTTTCAGACTTGTCTCCAAACTGAGGAAGGTCTTCTCACTTTGTTTTACTGAGAAGAAAGGCTATGTTTTATACCTCCCATAGCGCTTGCTGTTTGGATATGGGTAGGTCTGACGGTCTAGAAATCAGGATGATTTTATCATTCACTTTAAAGAGGATTTCTAGACTATCATTCTCACCTATAGTCACTCACCAATCTAAAACATAATTTACATTCAAAGATAGATTTACTGAAAATGAAGACTATGTTTTATGTCTTTTCTATCTCCCATAGTTCACACACTAAAGTAGGCTCATAGTGTTTCAAGA
Source organism: Miniopterus natalensis (assembly GCF_054644295.1). NCBI lineage: Eukaryota > Metazoa > Chordata > Mammalia > Chiroptera > Miniopteridae > Miniopterus > Miniopterus natalensis. The sequence continues at coordinate 15,914,193 of NC_142081.1, read as the reverse complement.
GATAACCTCAAGAACGAGGTTGAACTTTTTAATCACTTCTCTTCTTGCATTATCTAGATAAAATTCAAATTACATGCACTCTCACTACTCATTAATTCATAATACAATTCACCACTGAACCCTTATGAAACCATATGGAAGTTTTTGATGAGAGTTTGGTGAAATGGCCAAAAAGGAGGAAGGGGATGTGGCTAACGACAAAGTCCTTTATAAACCATAAAATATGAAATTAATGTTAGTTTTATTAGCAAGAATGTCTAAACTTGCAGGGTCCAGTAGAGTAGCCACTAACCACACATGGCAATTTAAACTGAAATCAATTATAATTAAATAAAAATTAATTTCTGTTCCACTAACCACATTTCAAGTACTTAAATAGCCACATGTGGCTAATGGCTACCGTAATGGAGAGCACAGATATAGAACATTTCCATCACCACAGTAAGTTCTATTAGAGAGTGCTGGCTGTCAAAATGTTAAAACTAGGACACATTCTGAAAATTCTAATGAGATCCTGAAGAAATCAGTGCAGAGAATTAAAATAACAAACTCATTTTAAACTAACAGGTTTATTTAATCCACTTACAACCCAGAATAGAAAAAACTATGCCCCATTTAAAATTTAAAAAAACAACAAAAATATTAAACTACTTTGTTCAGTTAGGTTCTAGAGTCACATATGTTATTAACCAGTTAAATCAAATGTTTACTGAATGCCAATCACATGCCAGGCATTATGTTAGAAGCTGGGGATTCAGAGTTGAGTAAGTCACAATTTGTGCTATTAGTAACTAACCATTAAACAAAAAAATCAATGCATAACCTATAAAACATATATAAATATATTTAAATATTCTATACTGTATATTATACATATGTGAGTGTATATATATGTGTGTGTGTGTATGTACGTATATGTGTACATACACATATATTTAAAAAGGCAAATGTAGTAAAAATGCAGGGGGAGCTATTTGGTCTCAAAGACAGCTCATTCTCTTTGGAGTGAATGCCTTGATTCCACTGGGACCAGTAGGAAAAATCAATTCTCCAGACTGTGAAAAGCAAGAGTAATTAACAAACAATCTGGATTGACCACTAGTTTTACCTGAGATAAATTTAAGTCTTTGGTATTGATTTTCTACACCTAAAAGTGTCATACCTTCTACATAAGGTCACAGAAGAAGGACAACTGAAAAAATTATAAGAGTGGAACATAAACTGTAAAATATTCACTCCTGTAACACAAAGGAATCAAATTAAGCTTATTCTCTTCTTACTCATTTCCCCGAGATACCTCATGCTGTTTGAGCAGTTTACACTGCTCTTCTTCCAACTCACGCCTCAAAGCTGGCATTCCTTCACTTGTATTTTTAGATCTCTACTCTTCAGCTTTAGTAACCATTATATTTCTCTCAAGATAAGTATCTCTATAAATTTGTTAAAATGTTCACAGAGACACCTTTGTAATTTGATCATCAGTTTTATTCTTTCGGTCAAGCATGTGCTGGAAGTATTTTTCTGGTCTTAAGTTTCTACCATTTCTATAGCTGAACTAGTTGTTATTTTGATTTATTGCACTCTTTCTTTCCCACCTAGAGCATGCTATTCCCTCACAGACTATCTAATCTCTCCATCTCCTTAATCAAAGTGTGAATGCCTACTGTGCAGAACACAAGAATGAATTTTTCACGGTCCTGTGGACGCAAAAGAAACCACCCTAGTATATAAAAACGCTGTTTCTCTTGATTCCCTTCACCCATTTTGCACCCTCCACTCTGGGTATTTCTTTTTTTTTAACTGAATTTAATGGGGTGACATTGGTTAATAAAATGGCTTCAGGTATACAATTCTATAACACATCATCCGTACATTGTATAATACTCTATTGCATATTTCAAAGTTGCTAAGAGTAAATCTTTAAAGTCCTTCATTACCACAGAAGAAAAAAATTTTGTAACTATGTGCGGTGACAAATTTCTATTTTTGTGGTGATGATTTCACAACCGCATACAAATATCAAATTACTATGTTGTACACCTGAAACTAATACAATGTTGTATGTCAATTAGTCAATTATACCTCAGTAAAAAGTAATAAAGAAAAAAAATTAATTAATAAAAAGAAGATAAATATATGCTCATTTCACTTAAACCTGCATATTTTTCCTTCCTCACAGGGGCAGATTCTTATTGAAAACTCTACAGAAGTTGCCAGAATAAATTGCCTAAACACCCTAAGATATATTTCATTACCATAATAAAGGTGAGATTTACTTTTAAGTTTCTAAATTACAGCCTCCACATTTCCATTGAATGGATAAATTAGACCACAACAAATGTTCCTTAGCATTCATTAACTGTGATTAACTTATTTGAACATAGCTCTAAATGAGCTCAGTGCCCAGTTTCTAAGCCAGAGTTTTAAAATGTTTTGGTCTCAGGATCCTATATCACTTTCAAAAATTACTGAGGACCTCAAAGAACTTTTATGAAATTATAACTAAGGTTTTTTAAAAAATGTTTACTAGCCCCAGCCTGGTGGCTCTGTTGGTTGGAGCAGGCTGCAGGTTCGATCCCCGGTCAGGGCATGTACGGGAGAAAACCAATCGGTATCTGTCTGTCTCTCTCTCTAAAAATCAATAAGTATATCCTCGGATAAGGATTTAAAAAAATTGTCTTAAATGTTTATTAATTCATTTAAAAATAATGTAACCATTACATGTTAACATAAATAACATATTTTTAATGAAAATAACTGTATGTGACATATAAAATTTAGTGAGGAATGGCTTAAAGAAAAATAGCTGGAGTCCTATATCTGCTTCTGTATTCACTTGTCTTCCCACAGCTAAGAAACAGGGAAAGGAAAAAGTATTTTAAGTGATGGTTTCTTAAAAGTTAGCTGCATTGTAAAATCTGTAGCCATATACCAATGAACCTGACATACTCTTTGATTAAAATCCATTAATTTTATCTTTCACTCTGAACCAATTCTGCAACATCATGCACTGGTCATTTGGAAACATGAGTTCAATGAATTGTGCAGATATTCCAAATGTTAACACATTTCATTATAGAATATCAAATACTTGCCATTTCTTAATATCAACACTGATCTCATCTTGACCTTAAGTAAACACCTTTTTAATATTCAACACACCAAATAAGGAACATGCATAAGTAACTTTTGCTGCATATGAAATAGTTATCTCAAGGAAAAGCACATGTGCATTTGAGTTGAGAGCTGAACTAAGCATTTTTCATGGAACACAACTTTTAACAA